>NC_072805.1:21480000-23880000 GCF_028583425.1 Eublepharis macularius | reverse complement strand
TCCTTTAAAAAACCCAAAACAAAACAAGGATTTCCATCAGCAGAGGAGGAATTCCTCCTCCCTTCTCCTGCATACTAACATGCCCCTGAAGGACCAGAGATTCCCTGGAATAACGTTGCGGGGGGGGGGATTAAAAGACTGCAGCAGAGCAGGGAATCAGTAAAAACTGCCTTCCCCTTCTGTCAGAAGAACTTTCTGTTGGATCCTGACAAACCCACAGGGACAAGCAAATTTAACTAATTTTCTACCAGAGGTTGTGAACATACAACAATGCCCCAAATCCCAGTATATATATATACACACGTTCATTACACACGTTGATACTTTATATCATTTGATATAATTGTACCATTCTTGAACAGAGATAAAAAGAAATATATATATTTCTGACATATGTGTATGTATGTAGCAGGACTATGCTGACTATGTAAACTTTTGATTAATGAAAAAGCTAGGATGGCATGTCTGCCAGGTAGCAGTTGATTGACGTGTCTGCTGTTAGGCAAGGCTCAGAAATGATGGTGGACACTGATAATCTGGATCTGCATAAAAAGAGATGCAAATCAGAAGGAACTTCAATGCACGCACATTTGGAGTCTGTGTATATAGTTATCCCTTGCAAAACGACATGTGCATTGGCATCAGCGCGGCTATCTCACCAACATGAAAATGAATCGTTTTCTGGCACACTACCCATTCAACCTGGAATGCTTCCCAGCTATTTTTAGTCTTTCCCAGATGTACTGAATTAACTCAACAAACAATATTTCTGGAATTGCTTTACTGCCCGTAAATTCCAACACTGGCTTAATGTTTCACATAAATATGCGCACTGATATTTCTTCTCCCCTCCCCACCCCAGTGAGTGAAATATCTTTCAGGTCAATAAATATTGTTTTGCTTTGACTGTCGTTGAGAGAAGGGGTTTAAACTCTGGCTAGCTACAGAGCTTTTTGCCCTAACTTAAGGCCAGTTTTCACATTATGTTCACCATAGGGAGTGCTGCAAATATCTTCTGCATAATCTCTCTCTCTTTTTCGGTCTCTCGGAGACAGATGGCAACCAGTATCAAATGGTTGCCACTGAGATAACAATTAGTATCAGTATCTTACCGCTTAAGCAAGTGAAAATGCTCCAAGCAGTTTTCCTTTCCTACATATGTCACTGCCTTAAACGAAATCAGGTTCTAGGAAGTAGCACCATTATGCTCATTGAGACTTCCTTCTGATTAAACATGCTCACTTGTTGCTATCTCTGTTTTGTCTACTTTGGTTCTCCGTCAATCTGTCCAACCCCTGAGATCTTTCGAGTGCCTATGGCTGCAGTCCTGGGAACACTTTCCTGTATGTAAGCTCCATCGACTCAATGAGACTTACTTCTGAGTAGACTTGCCAGGGATTCAATCTGGGATCTTTTCTAGGTCTGGCAGTCTCTATCTTGTCTACTCTGCAGGGTCTCAGGTCACCTTTCCTAACACCTACTATATGACATCTTTTGAGAGATTAGGACAGAAATTGAATTTGGGATCTCCTGCATGCAAAGAATATGTGCTAACACAGACATGGGCCTGCCACACCAGAGTGGAGACAACTTGTTTCTTCTTTGGCCTTTCAACCTTGCTTCTACCCTACTTTCCCCAAGGTGGTAAATCACACACTTTCCAACTGCCCTGTTCAGAACAGCTCTCCTTTTCAGAGTGCTGTCCCATGGGATATTTATATCTATTTATTTTATTGATGTCATTTATACCCTACCTTTCTCCCCAATGGGGGACCCAAAGTGGCTTACATCATTCTCCTCTCCTCCATATTATCCTCACTACAACCCTGTGAGGTAGGTTAAGCTGAGTATGTGTGACCGGCCCAGGTCACCTAGTAAGCTTCTGATACTCTACTATGCCAACACTAAGCCCATCACCCAATAATTCTGATTGACATCAAGCAGAAATAAGAAGAATGCTTTGACGAATCCTTAAATTCATAATTATATCTTTGGAAAAATTCAGTGTTTCTATTATTATGATGGTGCATCTGATGAAGAGAGCTGTGGTTCTTGAAAGCTTATGCTACAGTAAAGTTGATTGGTTGTTGTTGTTATTTGATTTATAAACCACCCATCCTCAGGGGCTCTGGGCAGTGAACAACAGTTAAAATCAATAAAAACAAGAAAACAATAATTCTAAAATCAACATACAATAAACAACAATAAAATAAATTAACCAAATACATTAAGGTGCAATGGTAGGGAGAACCCCCCCACCCCAAAGGTAGGAGGCCAACATGGCACCGCCCCCTTCAACCACCGAACGCCTGGCGGAACAGCTCTGTCTTACAGGCCTGGCGGAATGATAGTATGTCCCACTGGGCCCGGGTCTCCATTGACAGAGCATTCTACCAGGCTGGGGCCAGGCCCTGGTTGAAGCAAGGTGAGCTTCTTTAGGGCTGGGGACCACCAGTAAACATTTATCCACTGATCAAAGTAGTCTCCGGGGAACATACAGGGAGAGGCGATCCTGAAGATATGCTGGTCCCAACCTGCTCAGGGCTTTAAAGGTAAGAACCAACACCTTGAACCTGATTCAGAATTCAACCAGAAGCCAGTGCAGCTGGCACAGGACAGGTGTGATATGTGACTGGTAGGATATACCAGTCAGGGCCAGCGCCACCACATTCTTAAAGGTGCTACTGCTTTTCTATTTTGCTGCTACAGACAAACACGGCTAACTCCTCTGGATCTATTATTACTAAATTTTGGTATCCTGAACTATAAAATTCTGATCTATCACTGCAATAACGGTACGAAGCATGATTAAGCTGTAAGGGCCAAACTACAAGTGACGAACGGCACTTGAACAGCAAGTGGATTGAGTGGAGGGCAAGTGAACAGGTAGAAATACACTTGCCGTTCAAGTGTCATTCGTCACTTGTAGCTTGGCCCTAAGACTGTAGAAGTGGAATCTTGGAACCCATTTTGAGCCTATGCATAGGTTCAGCTCTCCCCAGGTTTCCATCTCAGGCCATCAGTATTTGTGTGCAAAAAATAAGAGTCACTGGTTGCTTAATCAAACTGCACAGACTACAGAAACTGGTTTCAGACAAATCCAATAATGAAAGTTTCAATTGGCAGGAACGTAGAGATCATAGCAAAAAGTGCTGGAGATGATCCATATTGGTTATGATCCAACTAAAGTTAAGCACTTAACAGTCCTGTTGATTTCAGGGAGAAGGGAGCTATGTATTATTTAACTCAGGCCAACAACTAAGCAGTGTTTAACTGTGGCTGGATGTTACCCACTATTGAGAATATTGGTCTAGCCAATGTGCTACATTCACATCACACTTCCCATGGGATTTGTGGAGCAAAAAGTTCCTGCTTCACCCCCCTGTTGTCTCCCTTTTGTCCCTGAGAGTCAGCAGACCTTCTGGAACAGCACTGGGGGCAAAGTGGGGGTCTGCAGTCAGAGGATCAGTGGAAATTGCAGGCCCTCCTTTAGCCAAAAGACATGGAAGGCGTTTCATTGTTGGATACATGTAGTTGACTTCAGTGAAAAACTTAAGTGTGTACTGTACACTCTTCTTTTAAAATCAATAGGACTAGAAACTTAGGTTTGTTAGGATTGTGCCCGGATAAAGGTTTGATCAGGCACAGTTAACCATTATTAAACCAAACTGCTTTTAATGGCTAAGTGTGTGTTACTCTCTCCCATTTAAATCAGTGAGACTTAGAAGTGCTTAACTTTGGTTGGATTGTAAACAATAAGATGTAACCAAAAATGTTTTTGTTTTTTTTATTATAGGAAAAACCTCTGGAAATCCTTGGGCTGATGTATTTCCTGCCCTTCCCTCTTCTTGCATGTGGCTCAGAGACTGAAGACTTGCTGGTTGCTTAGAAATTGCAGTTTGTCAGATAAAATGATCAATTGGGATTTGTTCAGGATTTCAATCCAGGGTTAAACTATGGTTTAAAATGCTGTTTTGTAGGCAAGTGTGATGGAGGAGAGGGCTCTCATGTCAGAGTGACTTATGATGACCCCTTGTGGGGTTTTCATGGCAAGGGATTAACAGAGGTGCTTTGCCATTGCCTGCCTCTGCAACCCTGGTCTTTGTTGGACGTCTTCCATACAATTACTAACCAAGGCCAATCTGAGATCTGACAAGATCAAGCTCACCTGGACTATCCAGGTCAGGGCTTGTAGGCAAGTAACAAACCATAATTTATTGCTTTATCCAGCTCACATGTCATGACAAACCATGGTTTCTCAGCAACTGGGAAGTCTTTGATCTCTTAGGTGCATGTGAGGAGAGGAAGCAGAGACAGTACATGAATCTGAAGATCTTTAAATCTCATTCCTGTATGGTTTCTGAGGAACTAATAAGGTTTCAATCTCTGAGCAGCACATAAGAAACGGATGGAGGGGGAAGTGCAAGAGCCTGGAGGCCCTTAAGGCTTATTCTTGTAATGACAAACAACAGTTCGTTGTTATGTCTAAATTCAATCTGCACAAAAAAGTTTATCGCAGTCTCACCAAGTTCCTTTCATTGTGAACCCTGAATCCCTGAGTTAATTTGTATTACAAAAACATGTAATGTTATTGTTTTGGACTAATTTTATTATAAAACAAGCTGTGTTTTTAAGAACATCATTTTAGAAACTCCTGTGAAATCAAGGGTACATCTTTAATATAAACATTTTTATTGTTTTTAGAGTACCACTGATTTTTTTCTTTTTGAGTTTGTTGCCCTCATCTTTTATCAATGAGAACTTTGACGACTCACTTATTTTGCTTCACAAGCTCCCATAAACTTTCTGAAGTATGGGTAACATATTCTTTCTCAGAAGACTTGAAAAAAAATCAGCCAAGAGTCAAAGGTGGTCTCGGTTTTAGAGAAACACAAGCTGACATTGTATAACCAATTCCAAGTAGGTTTTTAATTTGCAAAAGCCACACAGCTAAGAAAGACACTAACAACCCACCCACTTCTTTTGAATTAAGATCAAAGGGAGGGTTTTTAAAGAAAAATAATGAGACATAACCTTACAATGTCCCAGAAAACCACACTTACCACTGTATTAACTAATTTAGTCTACACACACACACACATTCACGCACGCACGCACGCGCACACACACACAGATGGATTTGGAAATTCCTCCCCCCCCCACCCAGTTTCAATCGTGAATGTTTTTGCTTGGGGAAAAAATTAGGCAGAGGTCATGAACACTGTGATTTGAAATGTTCAAATTCATTTAATTATGAGTTAACATTGCAGATGGCCTAGTGAAAACTAGCAACCCTTTAAAACTTCAAACGGGTGTATATTTTGTTGTTCGATCCTTGAAGCCTCTCATCTCTTAATGCAGAACACTTAATAATGCTTGCCCTTAAATGCTGGGACTTTAATTGTTAACAACTTTTATGTTTTTATTGTATTTGTGTGTAAACTGCCTTGAACTTGTTTTATTGAAGAAGCAGCATAGAAATTTTCTAACTAAATAAATATGAAGAGGTAAGGAATCCTTGTGTGGTGTTGATGTGGCGGTGGAGAGTGCCCTCAAACCATAGCTGACTTATGGCAACCCCTGGTGAAGTTTTCATGGCAAGAGACTGTCAAAGGTGGTTTGCCATTGCTTGCCTCTGCAACTCTGGTCTTTGTTGGAGGACTCCCATCCAATTACTAACCAAGGCGGACCCTGCTTAGCTTCTGAGATCTGACGAGATCAGACTCACCTGGGCTATCCAGGTCAGGGCACATGTTGTAGACCAAGCTGCATTTGTCTCGTTGATACAAGAATGGTTGTAGTAACGTTAATATGCTATTGCACCTTTGTTTGATCAGCTTATGATAAAACTCATAGTGTTAAATTTGTGTTCAAAGTGGAGGAGGGAGTCTTTAATATAAAACATTCTTTTTTTCCTCTCTTGAGTTTCACATTAATTTTGTATATGGTAAAATTATCATAAGGGGGACTCCCCATCATTACTGCTACTTGGCACATTAAAGGTGCATTTTAAATTAATATTAGCAAAACAAACCCAGAAACAAAATATCCTTGTGGTAGTCGTGCACACAAGAACATAAGAAACTGCCTCGGAGCAAGATGTCACTGGTGCGATGAAAACAAAATAGGAAACCATGTTATGAAAATTATGAATGAACCTGGAGGATGCTTGGGCTCAGGTCCTTGGGCCTATAATATAATGTCCTTGTGATCTGCTAAATTAAAATCTCCTGTCCCCCATTTCAGCTGCATCTTTTCTTTCACATGAGTATTTTATCAATGAAGCATAAGGCGGGTCACCAGTCAGCTGGAGCAAGGGGGTTAGAGTGCTCCCACACCAACTGGTCAGTTCACAAACTGGCACTGAATCATGAAAAGTTCACAGTCTGTGATCCGTGAAACACTACAGACCACAGACTCACAGCCGGTGGATTTTTCTCAGTCCGTTCCCACCTCTACTTAGGAGTGGTGTTTGGGGAGGACAGAGTTCATGGAGGGGGTGGAACTTGATGGAAATGGAGGGCAAGAATGGGGATTGAAGACATCATTATATCACTTCTGGGTTCAACAAAGCCGAACCGTAGGGTTTCCAGAGATTCCTAGTGCTATCCATTATCACTTGCAGATGTACACAGAGGCTGGTAGCATTCTTATTTTTATTTTTCTCTGACTACCATTTGGAGCAGTGGTGAACAACAGCAGTGATCAGAGGGAGGCCTCCTGCCATAATGAGAGGCTTCGTAACCCTAATGCTAAGATTATTGTGAGCTACATGGATGAAAAGGAATTTGAATTTAGGGCTCTTAAATTTTGGTCCAACTCTATTACTTCACGCTGGTTCTTAGTTGGGTATGTTGTTACTACCCCAAGTGGCACCTTGCCCACCTTCCAGAGCCCCCAGAATTTTATAACCCTAGTCTCTGTATATTAAACAGCCTCCTACTGAGTTGGGCCACCTGGATAGCCCAGGCAAGCCTGATCTCATCAAATCTCAGAAGCTAAGCAGGGTTGACCATGGTTAGTATTTGGATGGGAGACCTCCAACGAAGACCAAGGTTGCAGAGGCAGGCAATGGCAAACCACTTCTGTTAGCCTCTTGCCTTGAAAACCCAATAAGGGTCGCCTTAGTCAGCTATGATTTGGAGGCACTGTCCACCACACTGAGTGCGGTTACCGGTGCATCTAGTTCCGCATTGTCTGCTCTGACTGGCAGCAGTTTTCCATGGTCTCAGGCATAAAAATGGTATTTTCCAGCATCTGCTACCTGAGGCTGTTCGAGATTGAACCTGGAACCTTCTGCAAGCAAAGCAGATGCTGACAAGGGACCTGGGGATTTAGTTTTGCGTGAGGCAGAGGTAGCAAGGCAGTGTGTCTGGGAGATCCCTGGGCAGCCAATGAGGCCCTCTGCTCCAAGGAAGTCTAATCAAAGAGCTTTTGACTACATGTGCATATTTCCATGTTCCTTGAGATTTGAGAATAGTTGGCATAGTTAACTTCAAATCTTGCTAGTTAATTGTTGGCTAGAAAAGACAAATTATGAGCAAGGGAACTATTCGGGGAGGATTTAGAGTATTTGAATAATTTAGACCCCTGCCGTTAATGTGACAAGATTGTTTTTCTCTTGCAGTCACCTGCTGCTACAGGAATTAAAACTGCCGGGGCGCTCTACGGCCTAGGCCAACCCTTTGTAATGAGCTTTATCAGTCAATAAATGATTTTGCGCCGCAAATTAAACTGTAAATTTGGCTGCAGTGGTAAATATTTAGAAAATAAAGATATGCAAAGATAATGAGCAGAGGGGGGGAAAGAATGCAAAATGTCAATCCTTTAAATCTTTATCTTAGTAGGGTTTCTGAAAGTTTACTGCTAACAGTGTGTATGTCTATGTATATATGTACCTTTGTAAACAGCAAGGGAGCACTTCATTTCCTCAGTAGTTACAGATATGCAAGGGTAAAGGTGTTGGGAGGTTGGAATGTTGCTGAATCGAAAGTGCAGCAAAAATTTAATTAGCAGCAAAAGAGGGGGGGGGAATCTGTTGCGTGAAGCTGATTCCATCGAAAGGGACAACATGAGCATGATCGTTAATATCTGTTTTAACAAATGTCTGCGGCAGGATTGCAAGAAGGCCAAAGAGAGTTCTATGTTCCCCCAGAGTGACAGATCAAAACAAATGCATGGAAGGGGTATTTTTGACATTGTTACCATCAGGGCTTTTTTTCTTGGGAAAGAGGTGGTGGAACTCAGTGGTGGAACTCAGAACCGCACAATGACGTCACTTTCGGTCAGCTGGAACAAGGGGGGAGTTTTTAAAAGCTTAAATTGTCCTTGGCGAAAATAGTCACGTGGCTGGTGGCCCCCGCCCCCTGATCTCCAGACAGAGGGGGGTGTAGATCACCCTCCACGCCGCTCCAGCGGTGCGGAAGGTGAGCTAAACTCCCCTCTGTCTGGAGATCAGGGGGTGGGGCCACCAGCCATGTGACCATTTTCAAGAGGTGCCGGAACTCCATTCCACTGTGTTCCAGCTGAAAAAAAGCCCTGGTTACCATTAATCTGGACCTCAACACCTACTGTCAGCATGCGGCCATAAGAGTCCGCACATCAGTAGAAAGCATATTTTGCATAGGGAGGATTGCTTGCCAGTTTCCCATGCAACTGGCAGGAGATGGGGAGAAGGGGCAGGTACATACCTGTCTTCCCAGTGTGCACTCCCTCCTTCCTGGCTGATGATGACACTTCCGGCATGACCCGGAAGTGTCATCATCCTGGCACTTCTGGCATGACCCGGAAGAGATAGTATTGTTGCATCGGACTTCCGTTGCTGCATATCTCTTAAGGAATCAAATGTTGACTGGAAAGTGAGATATAGATATAGATAGAATCTACTTATTATCTTGTGCATATTTATTATCTCCATCCTCCAAGGAACATTCATGCTTCCCCCTCTCCATTGTATCCTCACAACAACCCTGTGAGGTAGGTATAGGGCTGTCAGCCACCAGGTGGCAGCTGGAGATCTCCTGGAATTACAACTGATCTCCAGCCAACATAGATCATTTCCCCTGGAGAAAATGGCTGCTTTGGAGGGCGGATTCTATGGCATTATACCCTGCTGAGGTCCCTCCCTACCCTAAACCTCACTCTCTTCAGGCTCAACTCCCAAAATCTCCAGGAATTTCCTAACCCAGATCTAACAACTCTAAGTAGGTAGGCAAGGCTGGCTCAAGATCACCTGGTAACTTGCATGGCAAGTAGAGATTTGGACCTCTTTTTCTCTATGCCTAATGTAATCTTCTAAACCTCTATACCACACCTATAAATACATATTGAATGAATGGAATTAAGTAGTGGACTTGGGAAGCCACTGTCTTACTGATGTTCTCTAGACTGAAAAACTGTCTCTAGACTGTGTTTCTCTAGACTGACAAAGTGTGTGGGGATTTCAGTTGCTGGCTGTTACTGACCTCCCATATGATCTTGAGCAATTTCTTTCCCATGTCTTTGACTCAGTTTCCCCTCCCACACTTTGTCTGCCTTTCCTCTGAAGTCTGCAAAGCGTCTTGAGGAAGGCACCATCTTTTAATATATATTGTGGCCCCTAGGCAGTATTGTAATATGAATAATACACATTAGAATATTTTAAAAAGGCTTGGATCTTAGCCTTATTTCTCATACCAGCCCTGATTTCATGCAATGCAGAGGTCTCATACTGAAGAAATTGTGACCTCAGCCTTTCAAAAACACTGAAGAGGGGCTATTTTTCTTGGGGGGAGGAATGGGAGATGGATTGCAATTTAGTGGAACTATGAGAAGGTACAGAAAAGGGAAGTCTTGCACGGTACCTATGGTAGATAAAAGGTTTAACATTATATGTTGAATACAGTAGAAGGGATTTCCATAAGTATAATGGGACCTTCTCACCCCTGACCTTATCTCACTGCAGCCCAAAGGCTTCCCCATAATGCTGCTCCCAGTGGCAGGGAACCCCAGAACAACATGAAGTCAGGATCCAGAGTAAAAGGAAGGATTCAGCATGGCTTTTGTTTGTGCAGCTTAGGTGCTTTTCTGCATAGCCTTGGGAGGGGGAGAGGGAGGTGAAAGAGGACCTTTTTCACCAGCAGAGAGGCTGGTTGGATCCAACCCAATATTTGTTATTTGTACATATAATCAATATATTTAATAGCCAAATTGGTCTCATCTGCGGATACTTACATCTACGGATCAGGGACAACTCCCAGGTTTGTAGAAAAAATGGAACACTTTTTCAAAAAGTATGGGGGGAGGAGTGAAATCCTTTTAAAAATAAATAATAGCAAGATCTCCTGATGTTGCACCAAGAGATTTCAGCTGCCATCTTTGGGATTGCCTAGCAACCACTATAATGAATTGTAATGGGGAGGCAAATAGAGCTGGGAGGAAAAGAAGGGGGCTGCAAGGGGAAACTGTCACTTAGAGCCAAGCTACAAGTGACGCCAGACACAGGTTGGACACGAGTCAGCTTCCCTCAAGTTTGGATGGGAAATGTAGGCATCCTGGTCTTGCAGCAGTAATGGAGAGCCAAGCTGTAAAACCGGGATGCCTACATTTCCCATCCAAACTTGAGGGAAGCTGACATGGGTCCAACCTGTGTAAGGCGTCACTTGTGGTCCCGCTCTCAGGCTCCCTTCTCAGAAACAGTAGCTACAGGTATCTAAGTCCTTTGGCATTCCTACTGCTTTTCTGTGAAAGCCTCATGCCAAAAAGTGGCCCTTCTCCCACCCCTCCTCCCACCCCCCACCAAGGCTCAGCCTGCTCCCACTTGGGGGGGCCATTTCATGGCCTCCCCAAGTAGGTGCTCTTTTCTCTACCACTGACAGCTGGGGAAGACTTGTCTTGCCAGGGGTGGCATTTTGCATGCAAAATGCCCCCCAGCCCTCTGGGGGCCTTCTCCCACCCTTCCTCCCACCCCCCACCAAGGCTCAGACTGCTCCCACTTGGGGGGGGCATTTCATGGCCTCCCCAAGTAGGTCCTCTCAGCCCCTAAAGTCCACCCCTTACAGACCCACACAAAGCCAATTCCCCCCCAGCTGCCACACACAGACCCAAATCCCCACATTAGCCCCTCACAGACCCAAATCCACCCCCACCTGCCCCACACCCATAACCCCAGGAACAGGCTGGCAAAGGCCAGCCCTCTCCCTTTGTTCCCTATGCTGGGAACTTCTAAACTCTCTTTCCCTGCCTGGGCAATTCTGCACAGCCCAGGGGTGCCCCAATGGTGGGCACACTTCTGAGTGCCAGCTGGTCCCTGTGAAAGAGCACCTGAACCACAGACACCCTCCCTCAAATTCCCCCACCACCTACAGAGATGGCTGGCCAGCCAGCCCCATTGTTCCCTATGATGGGAACCAACTGCACAACAAAGAATAAAACAAGAACAACACAAAATAAAGTTTTAAAAAAATTATTTTCTCTCTTCCAAAGTACAAGTAGGCAAAGCATTATGATACATTACACCAGCAGTCCCCCACACAGAAAAATTAAAACAAAACTCACTTAACATCAGAGAATCACAAAGCATGATTCCTGTCAAAAAACTTTATTTCTTGAACAGCTTTAGGTTACACAGCAGGGGGGAACACCAAAGGGCATGGCAGCACTATCTTACACAAAAATAACACAACTCACTTAACATCAGAGAATCACAAAAACACAATTCCTGTCAAAAACACTTTATTTCTTGAACAGCTTTAGGTTACACAGCAGGGGGGAACACCAAAGGGCATGGCAGCACTATCTTACACAAAAATAACACAACTCATTTAACATCAGAGAATCACAAAAGCACAATTCCTGTCAAAAACACTTTATTTCTTGAACAGCTTTAGGCTACACAGCAGGGGGGGGGACACCAAAGGGCATGGAAGCAGTATCTTACACAAAAATAACACAACTCACTTCACATTAAAGAATCACCCCAAAAATAGCTGTCAAAAGCACTTTATTTCTGTAACTGCTTTAGGTTACACAGTAGGAAGGCACCGCAGAGCAGGAAAGCAGTGTACTACGCAAAAATAACACAACTCACTTCACATCAGAGAATCACACAAACACAATTGCTGTCAAAAACGGTGAAGTGGGTTGTATTATTTTTTGTAGTACATTGCTATCATGCCCTGTTGTGCCCTCCTACTGTGTAACCTAAAGCTATTCAAGAAATAAAGTGTTTTTGCCAGGAATTGTGCTTTTGTGATTCTCTGATGTTAAGTGAGTTGTGTTATTTTTGTGTAAGATAGTGCTGCCATGCCCTTTGGTGTTCCCCCCTGCTGTGTAACCTAAAGCTGTTCAAGAAATAAAGTGTTTTTGACAGGAATTGTGCTTTTGTGATTTTCTGATGTTAAGTGAGTTGTGTTATTTTTGTGTAAGATAGTGCTGCCATGCCCTTTGGTGTTCCCCCCTGCTGTGTAACCTAAAGCTGTTCAAGAAATAAAGTGTTTTTGACAGGAATTGTGCTTTGTGATTCTCTGATGTTAAATGAGTTGTGTTATTTTTGTGTAAGATAGTGCTGCCATGCCCTTTGGTGTTCCCCCCTGCTGTGTAACCTAAAGCTGTTCAAGAAATAAAGTGTTTTTGACAGGAATTGTGTTTTTGTGATTCTCTGATGTTAAGTGAGTTGTGTTATTTTTGTGTAAGATAGTGCTGCCATGCCCTTTGGTGTTCCCCCCTGCTGTGTAACCTAAAGCTGTTCAAGAAATAAAGTGTTTTTGACAGGAATCATGCTTTGTGATTCTCTGATGTTAAGTGAGTTGTGTTATTTTTGTGTAAGATAGTGCTGCCATGCCCTTTGGTGTTCCCCCCTGCTGTGTAACCTAAAGCTGTTCAAGAAATAAAGTGTTTTTGACAGGAATCATGCTTTGTGATTCTCTGATGTTAAGTGAGTTGTGTTATTTTTGTGTAAGATAGTGCTGCCATGCCCTTTGGTGTTCCCCCCTGCTGTGTAACCTAAAGCTGTTCAAGAAATAAAGTGTTTTTGACAGGAATCATGCTTTGTGATTCTCTGATGTTAAGTGAGTTTTGTTTTAATTTTTCTGTGTGGGGGACTGCTGGTGTAATGTATCATAATGCTTTGCCTACTTGTACTTTGGAAGGGAGAAAATAATTTTTTTTAAACTTTATTTTGTGTTGTTCTTGTTTTATTCTTTGTTGTGCAGTTGGTTCCCATCATAGGGAACAATGGGGCTGGCTGGCCAGCCATCTCTGTAGGTGGTGGGGGAATTTGAGGGAGGGTGTCTGTGGTTCAGGTGCTCTTTCACAGGGACCAGCTGGCACTCAGAAGTGTGCCCACCATTGTGGCACCCCTGGGCTGTGCAGAATTGCCCAGGCAGGGAAAGAGAGTTTAGAAGTTCCCAGCATAGGGAACAAAGGGAGAGGGCTGGCCTTTGCCAGCCTGTTCCTGGGGTTATGGGTGTGGGGCAGGTGGGGGTGGATTTGGGTCTGTGAGGGGCTAATGTGGGGATTTGGGTCTGTGTGTGGCAGCTGGGGGGGAATTGGGTTTGTGTGGGGCTGTAAGGGGTGGACTTTAGGGGCTGAGAGGACCTACTTGGGGAGGCCATGAAATGGCCCCCCCAAGTGGGAGCAGTCTGAGCCTTGGTGGGGGGTGGGAGGAAGGGTGGGAGAAGGCCCCCAGAGGGCTGGGGGGCATTTTGCATGCAAAATGCCACCCCTGGCAAGACAAGTCTTCCCCAGCTGTCAGTGGTAGAGAAAAGAGCACCTACTTGGGGAGGCCATGAAATGGCCCCCCCAAGTGGGAGCAGGCTGAGCCTTGGTGGGGGTGGGAGGAGCGGTGGGAGAAGGGCCCCTGAGGGTGAGGGGGCATTTTGCATGCAAAATGCCACCCCTGGCAAAGGAAGCCTGCCTCTTCATTTTTCCCCCATAGGAAATAATGAAGAAAGATGAGCAGCAGCATGCTAACAATATGCTGCTCCTTCGCTTTCTTATGGGAGGATGGGGGGACCTGCTTTGGGGGGCCATAACATGGCCCCCCAAAGTCCAATCTGTCTGAAACTTGGGTGGTTGTTAGAGAAGGGTTAGAGGAAGGTCCCCACCAATTTTGGGCTTATTCGGTGGGAAAATGCCTCCTCCAGACGTCCTGGAAGACGGAGGCATTTTCCCATTGAAAAGCCGAAAGAAAGCCGAAAGAATCCCGAAACGTTTCGGCTTTTTTCTTTCGGCTACCCGAAACGTTTCGGCATTCCCCGAAACGTTTCGGCATTCCCCGAAAGAAGCCGAAACACTTTTGTTTCGGCATTCTTTCGGCATTCTGAATGCCGAAACGCACATCCCTACTCAGTACTCACAGTGTTTGTCTGGGATAGAAGGAGGACTGAGGGGCCACAGTTTCCCTCACAGCCCAAATATGCCAGGGCTCAGCAGCCCTCAAAATCAACTGTGGTGGGGCAGCATCTTCCAGCAGAGAAAACACAAGGTGAGCAATGGCAGTGCTCCTTTCTCTATCAATTGACAGAGGCTGAGGGGTAGGGGGAGAAGAGGCTTCCAAATGGCAGTGTTTGGAAGCAACTGCTACAGAAGGTGCCGGCTGTTCCACCCCAATACTGGAAAGAAGGTGAGCAAGGTCAGTGGTCTTTTCTGTCTTTCCTTCCCCATTTGTTGCTCCAGTCCCTGCTAAGGAAAGAAGGCAGGCAAGCCAGGACAATGACTTTCAAATGGCCTCCTGCTCACTCTGAGTACAAACAGAGTCAGCGCTCAGCACTTACCTCCTACGGCTATCAACTTCTTTCCTCCTGGAGGCAAGAAGGAGGAGAAGGAGGCAGGGAGGGTAGATTGAGGGAATGGTGAAAGGATGTGGCTGGGGACCAGTGTTGAGAGTAAGGAGGAAAAGAGGAAGGAGTGGAAGGGGAAAGATAGGAGGAGAAGGAGGCAGTGGCAGGAATGGGTAGAGAAACAGGGGGTCAGAAGCCGGAGAAGAATATCCCTATGAGTTTCTCACAAGTCCCCGATTTGATAATACTGATTCACTGAGGCATAGACAAGGTTGATAGTTTCAGGCAGGTAGCCATTTTGGTCTGCAATGGAAGAGCAAGAGTTGAGACTAGTAATAGCTTTAAAAGCAACTTTTTGAGAGTCAAAGTTTCCTTTCTCAGAGTCTCTCTACATGAGATGCCTCAGTGCATGTTCATCAGAGACGCAATGTTAGCTGGGAAGCAGAGTTTACAAAGACAGAGCTGCTGGAGATGGCTCCTCAGAGGGTTTGTTAATTTCATCTTTGCTTCCCCAGAGATTCTGTCAATTTCACCCCTCCTATTTAAAACTATGTGGGATGGCAACCAGAAGGCAGCAAAGAATGAAAATGGGCTGGAGCTGCCTTCCAGAGCCAGGCTTGGACCTGGAGAGGTTCTAATGGGCTGAAGTTTCCCTTCTGGCATTTCACAGCTCCAGTGTATAGCAAAGCCTTTGCCCTGCTGCCGGCTTTGTCTTTTTAAACTATTCTTCCCAGCTAACATTGCATCTCCCGACTTGTGTTCTTCATGTGTCAGATGTCTCGTGTAGAGAGACTCTCAGATACTTAACAACCTTGTTGGTCTTTCAGGAGCTACTAGACTTGAATTTTGATCTCCAAACCATGTTTGAAAATGCATATTTTTTAAAAAAAATGAGGAAACTTGCAAAAAAAGAGAAAATATTCCCCAAACGAAGAGGCACAAGTTGGATTCTCACAAGGAAGAAATGGAATTGAATAAATAGTTTCAGACTGAAACAGCAAAGATGAGAACTTTGAAATCTTTCCAAATGGCAGCATCTTTACGCTCAGATTGAAGAATGAGGCCACCATCAACTATTCATCTGAATAGGTGAAGGTAAGTGAATCGGGGTCCTAATATTGCTCCTACCTCCACTTGCTCAAGGGTCCATTCACATGGATCTTATGTGTATAAAGCCCCTGTGTGTGATCACAGAAAATCATGGGTCCTGGCCTATGCAAGTCTAAGGTGAATCCTTCTTTGCTCCTGCACTTGGTACTTTTGAACATGTGGAAGATGAACCCTATTCATCCCCCCCTGCCATTACATGAATATCTGACCAGGACTTTTCTGACATGCTAGAAGCACTTCAAACACCGACTTTCTACATTCTGAGATATTTTGTGTTTGGGGCAGAGAAATCATTTCCACCACACTTAAAATGTCTGTCCACCTTCATTATTAGAAGGTCTGCACTTTGGGGCTTGAGTCACCTCTGCCAGCAGCCCTAGGAGTCTGTCCTTGAGAGTGTGCAGGGTAGGGATGTGCGTTTCGGCATTCAGAATGCCGAAAGAATGCCGAAACAAAAGTGTTTCGGCTTCTTTCAGGGAATGCCGAAACGTTTCGGGGAATCCCGAAACGTTTCGGGTAGCCGAAAGAAAAAAGCCGAAACGTTTCGGGATTCTTTCGTCTTTCATTCGGCTTTTCAATGGGAAAATGCCTCCGTCTTCCCGGACGTCTGGGGGAGGCATCTTCCCACCGAATAAGCCCAAAATTGGTGGGGACCTTCCTCTAACCCTTCTCTAACAACCACCCAAGTTTCAGACAGATTGGACTTTGGGGGGCCATGTTATGGCCCCCCAAAGCAGGTCCCCCCATCCTCCCATAAAGGAGCATCTTCTTCATTATTTCCTATGGGGAAAAAATGAAGAAGCAGGCTTCCTTTGCCAGGGGTGGCATTTTGCATGCAAAATGCCCCCTTACCCTCAGGGGCCCTTCTCCCACCCCTCCTCCCACCCCCCACCAAGGCTCAGCCTGCTCCCACTTGGGGGGGCCATTTCATGGCCTCCCCAAGTAGGTGCTCTAATCTCTACCACTGACAGCTGGGGGAGGCTTGTGTTGCCAGGGGTGGCATTTTGCATGCAAAATGCCCCCCAACCCTCTGGGGCCCTTCTCCCACCCCTCCTCCCACCCCCCACCAAGGCTCAGCCTGCTCCCACTTGGGGGGGCCATTTCATGGCCTCCCCAAGTAGGTCCTCTCAGCCCCTAAATTCCACCCCTTACAGCTCCACACAAACCCAATTCCCCCCAGCTGCCACACACAGACCCAAATCTCCACATTAGCCCCTCACAGACCCAAATCCACCCCCACCTGCCCCACACCCATAACCCCAGGAACAGGCTGGCAAAGGCCAGCCCTCTCCCTTTGTTCCCTATGCTGGGAACTTCTAAACTCTCTTTCCCTGGGCAATTCTGCACAGCCCAGGGGTGCCACAATGGTGGGCACACTTCTGAGTGCCAGCTGGTCCCTGTGAAAGAGCACCTGAACCACAGACACCCTCCCTCAAATTCCCCCACCACCTACAGAGATGGCTGGCCAGCCAGCCCCATTGTTCCCTATGATGGGAACCAACTGCACAACAAAGAATAAAACAAGAACAACACAAAATAAAGTTTTTTAAAAATTATTTTCTCCCTTCCAAAGTACAAGTAGGCAAAGCATTATGACACATAACACCAGCAGTCCCCCACACAGAAAAATAACACAACTCACTTAACATCAGAGAATCACAAAGCACGATTCCTGTCAAAAACACTTTATTTCTTGAACAGCTTTAGGCTACACAGCAGGGGGGGAACACCAAAGGGCATGGCAGCAGTATCTTACACAAAAATAACACAACTCACTTAACATCAGAGAATCACAAAAGCACAATTCCTGTCAAAAACACTTTATTTCTTGAACAGCTTTAGGCTACACAGCAGGGGGGGAACACCAAAGGGCATGGAAGCAGTATCTTACACAAAAATAACACAACTCACTTAACATCAGAGAATCACAAAAACAATTCCTGGCAAAAACACTTTATTTCTTGAACAGCTTTAGGCTACACAGCAGGGGGGGAACACCAAAGGGCATGGAAGCAGTATCTTACACAAAAATAACACAACTCACTTAACATCAGAGAATCACAAAAACACAATTCCTGGCAAAAACACTTTATTTCTTGAACAGCTTTAGGTTACACAGTAGGAGGGCACAAAAGGGCATGATAGCAATGTACTACAAAAAATAATACAACCCACTTCACCGTTTTTGACAGCAATTGTGTTTGTGTGATTCTCTGATGTGAAGTGAGTTGTGTTATTTTTGTGTAGTACACTGCTTTCCTGCTCTGTGGTGCCTTCCTACTGTGTAACCTAAAGCAGTTACAGAAATAAAGTGCTTTTGACAGCAATTTTTTGGGGTGATTCTTTAATGTGAAGTGAGTTGTGTTATTTTTGTGTAAGATACTGCTTCCATGCCCTTTGGTGTCCCCCCCCCTGCTGTGTAGCCTAAAGCTGTTCAAGAAATAAAGTGTTTTTGACAGGAATTGTGCTTTTGTGATTCTCTGATGTTAAGTGAGTTGTGTTATTTTTGTGTAAGATACTGCTGCCAAGCCCTTTGGTGTTCCCCCCTGCTGTGTAACCTAAAGCTGTTCAAGAAATAAAGTGTTTTTGACAGGAATCGTGCTTTGTGATTCTCTGATGTTAAGTGAGTTGTGTTATTTTTCTGTGTGGGGGACTGCTGGTGTAATGTGTCATAATGCTTTGCCTACTTGTACTTTGGAAGGGAGAAAATAATTTTTTAAAAACTTTATTTTGTGTTGTTCTTGTTTTATTCTTTGTTGTGCAGTTGGTTCCCATCATAGGGAACAATGGGGCTGGCTGGCCAGCTATCTCTGTAGGTGGTGGGGGAATTTGAGGGAGGGTGTCTGTGGTTCAGGTGTTCTTTCACAGGGACCAGCTGGCACTCAGAAGTGTGCCCACCATTGTGGCACCCCTGGGCTGTGCAGAATTGCCCAGGGAAAGAGAGTTTAGAAGTTCCCAGCATAGGGAACAAAGGGAGAGGGCTGGCCTTTGCCAGCCTGTTCCTGGGGTTATGGGTGTGGGGCAGGTGGGGGTGGATTTGGGTCTGTGAGGGGCTAATGTGGGGATTTGGGTCTGTGTGCGGCAGCTGGGGGGGAATTGGGTTTGTGTGGGGCTGTAAGGGGTGGACTTTAGGGGCTGAGAGGACCTACTTGGGGAGGCCATGAAATGGTCCCCCCAAGTGGGAGCAGTCTGAGCCTTGGTGTGGGGTGGGAGGAAGGGTGGGAGAAGGGCCCCAGAGGGCTGGGGGGCATTTTGCATGCAAAATGCCACCCCTGGCAACACAAGCCTCCCCCAGCTGTCAGTGGTAGAGATTAGAGCACCTACTTGGGGAGGCCATGAAATGGCCCCCCAAGTGGGAGCAGGCTGAGCCTTGGTGGGGGGTGGGAGGAGGGGTGCGAGAAGGGCCCCAGAGGGTTGGGGGGCATTTTGCATGCAAAATGCCACCCCTGGCAACACAAGCCTCCCCCAGCTGTCAGTGGTAGAGATTAGAGCACCTACTTGGGGAGGCCATGAAATGGCCCCCCCAAGTGGGAGCAGGCTGAGCCTTGGTGGGGGGTGGGAGGAGGGGTGGGAGAAGGACCCCTGAGGGTAAGGGGGCATTTTGCATGCAAAATGCCACCCCTGGCAAAGGAAGCCTGCTTCTTCATTTTTTCCCCATAGGAAATAATGAAGAAGATGCTCCTTTATGGGAGGATGGGGGGACCTGCTTTGGGGGGCCATAACATGGCCCCCCAAAGTCCAATCTGTCTGAAACTTGGGTGGTTGTTAGAGAAGGGTTAGAGGAAGGTCCCCACCAATTTTGGGCTTATTCGGTGGGAAAATGCCTCCTCCAGGCGTCCTGGAAGACGGAGGCATTTTCCCATAGAAAAAAGCCGAAAGAATGCCGAAATAATGCCGAAAGAATCCCGAATCCCGAATCCCGAAAGAGATTCTTGTTTCGGCTTTCAGCTTTAACGATAGAGAATTTTCTTTCGGCTTTCTACTTTCGGCTATAGCCGAAAATTTTTGGCTTGCACACCCCTAGTGCAGGGCTGTTACAGGTTTTTCAGCTGGGCCACACACACAGTTTGTGCAAACCAGCACCTCCATGTGGGGGCTATGTGTGTGGCTGCTATGATTGCTCCAATTACAGCCGCACTCTCAGAGTTCCTGCAATTGTGTAAATCATAGCACTTGTATATGTAGCGCATATATAAGCATTCCAGCTTATTGAGCAAATTGTATGTGTGTGCACATGGGCAGCCAAGTTTACCAGCGGCTCCATAGACTCCTTGAGGATCTCATGGCGAGGGTGGAGTACCTGCAAAAGTGAACAGGTCCTTAGACATTACATACTTACCTGCTTATGTGGTCCGTATCTCATTCCACAAATAGTAAAATGTATGACATTGCAATACTCAGTAAGTAGTAGCAACTTAAAGTGATGCCGTTCCAAATAAGACAAGCAGTGTAGTATCATACAATAGAGATGTGACTCAAACTCAAGTTGTGTACTCTATAGCAGGATAGCAATAAGAATGAGATTTCCCAAATGTCAGGTGTTTTGTTTAGCCCTTTTCCAATGGTCAGTCTCCAACAGCAGGTACTGGAAGCATGCAATACCCGCATGCTTTTTAAGGGCACCTGTTTTCTCATGCCAAAGCTATGTGACTTGCAACATTCTCCCCTTTTCCATTGTATCCCTACAACTGCCCTGTGAGGTAGTTTGGGCTGAGAGTATGTGATTGTCCCAAGGTCACCCAGCAAGCTTCTAAGGCAGAGTGGAGATTTGAACCGGGGTCTTCCAGATTCTAGTCCTATACTGTAACCACTACACAATGCTGCCTCTATGGAGTAATAACAACACTTCAACAGACCACATACACAGTTGAAATATGTGCACAGGAAGGCGGTTCAGAGAAGGAACACGAGATGAAACCGATTAAATCTTCACCTGCTCGTGGAAGACAATGATGGGAGGGGGCATCCCCTAGAGAAGGAATTGCATAATTTACCTTTTGAACAAATCATGAACACAATCCTTTGGGAAAGAAATCTGGAGAGAATCGGGCAAGTTCAATTTCTGATTGTCTCATTTGTGAAAACCGAATAATGTATTTTTTTTTCATCAGCTATGTGTTCGTGAACATACACACACAATCAAGGAAAGGAAACAGAGACAAAAGAACTGCAAATGCTTTGTGAAACATTATGGCATCTTGGAGGATTCCTAAAGTTTCTGTCCTGTTTAGGAAACAAATCCAAATGCCGTGTAACTCTGAAGATCTTGGGAAATTGTGATGAGACGAATTTTGAAAGCAACTCCAGGTATGTATAATAATTCAATGGGAATCATACCTATTAAAATCTATCACAGGAGGATACAGTGCAAAATAATACTATAAAGTCATAATTTTTCATCCTTATCAATAGGTATCTTTCTCTAAAGGTCTATTTTTTTTTAGTGAATGCTTCTCTTTTTCCCTTGTGAATTCATGCCTGCAGTAGGGAAGATCCCAAGAAATATTTTCCCAGGCACTGAAATTCCTCTTCACAGAGCCAATAACTTATGGAAATCTTGGCCTATCTGAATCAAGATCTATTAAATGTATTATAAAATCATAGAGGTGATGAGATAGAAAGGACTCAGAGCACCATCCAGTCAAGATTCCTGTACTGAGAATCCACCACACCTGGATTCTACTGCCAAAAGATTAAAACCTCAGCCCTGGGGACATAACAAGTCATACTGTATACAATGAAACCCAATTAGAAACTGCTATGTGCTTCTGAACTTGGGGAGAGCCAATCAGGAGATACCAGACAGCTGAAAGGATGCTACTCGTCACTTTTCAAGATCTAGTTGACAAGATTAATTCATATATGGAAAGACAAACTGTCTGCTTATTCAAATTACGTGCATGAGAAGAATGTAGGTGTTAACAAGGGAAAAGTTGGAACACTCTGATTGCTTTGGTTTAGAGAAGTACAAGCAAGGAACCCTCAAGGCCTTGCTGGTGGGGGGGGGTCACTTCATTTCCCCCGTATCCCCTTCCCCACACTATTTCCTCTTTCATCCTTGCAGCCTCTCTTCCTCTCCCTTTTACCTGCTTCCTTTCTTTTATCTGCCCCCTAATCCTTCCACTCTATTATTTACACCCCAGTTTTCTCCCCAATGGGGAGCCAAAGCAGCTTACATCATTTTCTGGGGGGGTGGGCGGGTGGGGGTGGAATTTGGTATCACTCTGATAATGATATGTCACTTCTGGCATGAACCTGGAAGTAGCACCACCACTTAGGGGCAACGCTCTAGGATTCAGCGGAATGTGTTAAAACCATGGCATTTCAGTGGAATCCTAGAGTGTCTCCCCATGTGATGATGTCACTCCCAGGTTCACATTGGAAGTGATGTTGTGTTGTCAGAGCACAGGCAATTTACATGTCCCTACTTCCTACTGTCACTTGTTCAGTTGCTGCCACTGGGCTGGTGACCTTAGGCAGAGATGACCACAGGGATGCTGTTGGTGTAATGTACAGCCTCGGACTGGGGGAAATGAGGAGAAGTAAAGTCAAGGATTTGATTCATATATGCCTAAGTCTGTATCTTATTCTTTAGCAGCCTAGAGATGAAGATCAGATTTGAGCCTGCTGAGATTTCTTAAGATTACGAGTAGAGTTGCCTAAATCAAAGAATGCAAGTCCTGTATGTGTTTAGGTTGGTGTATGTTGGTGATTTCTGGGTATTTTTTTATAAATCTTATCAGTTATCCAGGGAATAGGTAAGATTGAACTATGTATACGTTTTTGGCAATGACGCCTCCTATAGAAATTAGAGAACTGTAACTGATATTTTACAGTCAAGTCAAGAACAGAGCCCCTTTTATCAAACTAGGAGTGTTGACTTCCATGCCCTTGTCAAATTCCAGCTCAAGCAGTAATATTAGATCTGGAATTTCATCTGGAAACAGTGAACGGCAACATTTTCCTATAGGAAAGCATTACAAATACCCGCCAAAGAAAGTATATGTCAGTTCCATCTGCATTTCTGCATTTGAATCAGTAGGTACCGATCCCAGGCTCAGAACAACTTTATTATCATAGTTGGGGGTCAGTTGACAATTACGAGATGGGGGATAAACCATTGGAAAATTTCTCCCCAAATCCAATTTCTTACCTTTTTTTGGTACTACGAAGAACACTACGAACACTTTCCTGGGAGTAAGCCGCATTGAATGAGATTTACCTTTCAGTGCACCTGCTTCAGATTATTCCAATAGTAGCTTGAGAAAGTCAGCTTACCCTCCCCCATCTATTTTCATTTCTTTCTTTAACTATTTTAAATTTCTTTGTCTTTGTCTTCAACATCTCATGCCCCACAGAGGGCAATGAATATGTTCAAAACTCATTGTCTGCATACATACATTCCCTTGCATGAAGGAACCCTTACCTTACCTGAGGTGGCAGCATTCTGCTGTCTCCAGAATCCATTGACCTGGCACGTGCAATCCCACCAGTGTGAAAAAGAGAGAGAAAAATAACATTTATACAACAAGCTAGCAGTTAAAGTCGATTAACATTATATGATATTTCAATTTAAAGAAAAGTATCTCAACACTGTGTACTTTTGGATTAACACTTTGGTTTGAAGGGACACGGCTCAATAGCAGAGCATCTACTTTGTATGCAGGAGATCCCAGGTTTGGTTCCTGGTATTTCCAATTAAGAGGGTCAGGGATTAGATGATATAAAAGAGTTTTTCTTGAGATCCAAAATAGGGACTGCCAGTTCAAGTAGACAGAACTGACTCCATATAAGGTAGCTCTGTGTGAGTTCACTTTCAGCTAATGCTAGGATTGTCCTGCCTGGCAAACAGTCCCTGGCAGGGACATAGGGGGTGGGCATCAGCAGCAGCATGATGTCACTTCCAGGAATTGTCAGCATGATGTTACTTTCTCTGTAGAAATTTTTCAGGATTTCCCTCAGAAAAGATAACAGTCCTCTCTAGGAAATGCCAGAAACTTTAAGGTTTTACCATAGAGTTTTCAGTGATTCCTAGAGAGATGTGACATCTCTCTATGAACCCAGAAGTGACTCACACTGTCACTGGTGGTGATTTTTAATTTTTGTTCTCCCACTGGCTGCTGCAGTGCCAGCAGACAAAGTCCACGGGAGGCAGGAGATCTCTCACCCCCAGAAACTTTAGCTGATATGTATGCAGTTACATCCATTTTTCAGTATTCAAACTCATGCATATCGTTCTAGAGCCTATGCTTTTTTGCAATTCTATGGAATTGTAGTTGCTGGTCCTTGCTTATTTTGTTGATTGCTTATATAAATATATATAAATGTCATAGTTAAAAATGCAGACCAAGAGCCCAAAACCAACCATGGAAGCCAGAGTACCAAATTCATCACCAAAAATGTAAATAAATCTAAAAAGAAACAAACTTTGGCTCATCTTTAATTCAAACAAAAGTTCAATGGCATCTTAGAGAATAACAACATTTATTTTAATATGAGCTTCAGTGAGTCACAGCTCAGATCTTGTTCATCTTTATGTTGCCAATGGACTTTTATTTTGCTATAATAGACTAACCTGTCCATCCTTTTGTAATCAACTTTCATTAGCCTCCATTTTATTCACATTGACCTTTCAAGGCTCTTGTGGCCAAGTTTTCCTAGTTATTCTCAGCAGAACGGATAGCAGTCCAAAAGATTACCATGTGTGGAAAACTTGGGAATGAACACATTTCTATATTGGAAGGAAATTGAGTCACAGAATAGCCTTATAAAACTCAGCTGGAACTCCACATCATATGCTCTGAATAATATGCAGCTTTGTGGAATGCATCCCAACAGAACCCCAGAGAAGTATGTGTGGGATAAGACTGTCAACTCTGATTACAAAGTTTGCTTAACTTTTTAAAACTTTTTTTTAAAGGTGAAATCCACACAATTTATATATATATACATATTCTCCAGGCTTTGGGATAATAATTGAAAGTAATGTGCTAAAGCAGTTTGTTTATGTGGTAGAGAAGATTCTAACTGCTTCACCTTTTTCCGTGCTTTTCTCTGATTAGATTGCTTCACTTTAATTATCAAAGTTTGTAAAATGACTTTCAGAACAGATGTAATTTTGTGCAGGTGTTACCTGGCTAATGAGGCCAGATGTTTCTCCCATAAGAAGCCCTGATCATTTGAAGTCAGTGAAGAGAATGACCAAGATTTTCTGTTGCTTGAAGTGAACACAATACCTGGTGGAAACAAATAGAAGACAAAGTCTTAGTCTTTATTTCAACTATTTTAAAATATTTATATCTTCCCTTTCCTCCTTTAGAAGAGGGGAAAATGCAGGTGAGCAACCATGTGATTGAAGATTCCACCATGCAAGAGCACCATTTCCCCCGAATGGAAATCTCTCGTTTAAGAGGAAATAGGGAAGCTTAGCTGTCTCCTTTTTGCAATCCTATTCTATTGCATTGATGCCTCATGCTTTTTATTGCATTGTTTTCCACCATTTAACGTGCCTTGAGGAGGGAAGGCAGCATGGTATAGTTCGATTTCATCAGATCTCAGAAGCTAAACAGGGTCAGTATTGAATGGACGGCCACCAAGGAAGACTCTGCAGAGGAAGGCACTGGCAAACCACTTCTGCTTCTGACTTGCCTTGACAGCCCTCTGCTGGGGGTCACCATAAGTTGACTGTGACTTGAGGGCACATACACATAGTCTGCCTTGAGTCTCCTGTCCAGATACAGGATAACCTCCTCAGTGGGAATTAGAAGGTCTGTCGTGCTGTTTGACGGTGAGTAATGCTGATGCTCACATTTAAAAATCTTTTGGTAGACCATTGGAATTTGCATTTCAATTCATTGAATTGTCTGGATTCATTTTAATAAAGTGCTACAGATAAGCTTATCCTTCATCTCTCCACCCTATAATGTCCTTCTTACTACTATTATTCAAATAGCTGTTACATCACTGGAACGGCTTAATAATATTTCATGAGTTCCGATTTGCATGTGATTTAGCTGACAATCATTAAGCATGGGAAAAAAGAAACTCTTGTGCAATCACCTGCTCGTATGAGGAACCATCAAGAAAGCAAAGGAAGATCCCAAAAAGGAAGAACATATGGAGCCTCACAAATATTTAGAGCGAACCCTTTTGTCCTACTGCCCCACCCCAGCTATCAGTCATGGTATATTAAAGTCCTATAACATTTGGTACCATGTTGTTGACCTCTATTCTATAATGTACAGTATATATGTATGTAAAAGCAACCTTTGTACCTATAGTAGTGATTTCTGCTAATCCTTTGCTTCCCCAAACTATTATTTCTGGAATCATTCCTGCCCCACAAAATACTTGAACGTTCTCTAATACTTGTTCAGAGAAGGAAATGAAACTTCAAACGTTCCTTTTGCAGCTGAAAAGTAGGTTAGAAGGGGCTACAGAGGAATAAGATGGGAAGCTGTCTTATACAGAATCAGATCATTGGACCAATACTGCGTACTCCAGCCATCAGTGACTCTCTGAAGCAGGTATCTTCTTCAAGACTGCTAGCTAACAGTTTCTTACTGGGGATACTGGTAATCGAACCTTTTTGCATACAAAATACAAACTGACTTGTGGTCCCTTACCAGATATATAAATGCATACATATAGATGGGGTGGTGGTGGAAGGACATTTTTTTTAAAAGTCAGAAGAACATGGTGGGAAGGGGTCATGGGTTAATGGCTGAGCATGAGCTTTGAATAAAAAATATTCCAGATGAGGTACACAAGAAAGATCTCTGTCAGGACAAATCCACTGAGAATTGCACAAGTCAGAACAGATATTACTGAGCTGGATAGACCAACGGCTCAGGACAGCTGCTTATGTTCAGAAACATGGCTCTGAAACCAGAATGTGTGCAGTTTGTGATTCATTGACAGAACACTGCACGAGAACAATATCAATGTGACTGTAGGGGGCTGATAGAATCAAGTTACTTTCGGCATGGTTGGCTGGCCAGCACACATGCTCTCCTGAGTTTTGGTAAAATGCTGCACAAAAGAAAGTTGATATAACGGTACAGACAGTTCTACTCAAGGAAGCTTTTTACGGTGTTTTATCAATGTGCTCCTCTGTGGAGAAAGGGAGCAATCCTAAGCAGTTCTGTCAGAAGCAAATCCCATTTTATTCGGTAGGGCTGCTCCCAGGAAAGTGCTCTTAGAATTGAAACTTAAAAAGTACAAATAAAGATTTGTACACACAACCTATTACAAGACAGGGCCAATACACACACAGGAGGGGTGAAACTGAACATGCCATCTTGTCCTCACCTGCAGATAACAGCTGCACATGGGCGCACTTCTCACATTGTCCACAACTATGGGGACAGAAACTATACGCATACAGTTTAAACTAGATGCATGCATTTCTTTCATTATTAATTATGATAATTATGCAAATTTGCAATTGTTTTAATTAATATGAAAAAGAAACAAATTCTCTAACTAACCAGCCTATACTGGTTTCTTTTGTTGTTGTAGTCTCTGATTATATTCGTTCCTTTTTTACAAGGCAGGCAGCACTTTCTTAATAAGAGCATAGACAGAGCACAGTATTCCTTGGGGGGAGGTGGGGAAGAGACTCGGGGCTTTCTGACTGACTGCAAGCTGTAGCCACATGTCTGAGGTATTCCTGTCCTGAAGGATATGCAATGGGACTTGGCTTTCCCCGCTTCTCCAATGCCTGCCCTGCTGTGCCAAATTTCCCCTAGCAGTCTGCCTTCCACTGTGTGTCTGCTGCTCTGCTCTCCAAACCTGTTCTCCCAGCCAAACAAATACACCTCAAGGTCTTTCTCCTACTGCCTGCCAGCGCAGATGCCTAACCCTCCTTGTGCCACCAAATGCCCTTGCCTTGTCCGTCTGCCTCTTTCTTGTATTACTATTCTTCATGCTCAGTGGCTGCAGCACTGTCTGTATATTGTTTGGAATCTTTCCTATCAATTCTCCCATAGATATTAATGTTAAACATGGGTGCTTTTCATTCCCTCCAAAAGGGTAACCCCTTTATTCCATCTGTCTGAAATCTGGCAGTGTTGGTGTCCTTGAGAAATGCTACAACCACCCTGAGTTTGGGCCATTTTGGATGGAAAACCATGAAGGTACAGATCCAAGGGAAAAAAAGTGGGAGGAGTGTCTTCCATAGAAACCAATGGGAAAGAATAACAAAGCAAGATTATGGAAAAGAAACCATGACAGTGAAAGAAACAATCATGAAACAAAACCATATGAAATAAGCCAATAACAAAACAGTCTCTTTTGGAATTAATAACAAAAACAAAGCAAACTCCCATGTATAAGTCACTCACAAAAGTGCTGTGTCCACATGTATTGAACAAACATAGGAGGGTATGAGGCCCCTTAAAATGTTACTCCTGTTTTCTACCGCTCTCGGTAGTTGCTTGGGCACCAGTTCAAAAATTTCCTTCTCACTAGCTACATGATCTAGACTATCAGGGATTATCTAGCAAAGGTGATGATATCAAGATGGCTCATAGCCAATCAGATTGGAATACATAAGAACACCAAGAGACCAAATCAATATTTCTTCCTGTCACTTTGAATTGGAGAATGCTTTCCTCCTGAAATATTATAAAAATGTTTTCTGGAGCAATTTCCCCACACCAAAATGCTTTGCGCCACGCATTTTGGTGCTCTACTATCTAACTAATCTAGCTGCCCTAATAACATATGTCAACTGCTCCCAGCTGGAAGCTAGATAGTCCTCCCATTTGCCCACCAGTGGTGAATAAACTCCCACTTTCAGCCCCGACCCCTGATCTCAAGAAATTAAGGAGCAGGAAAAGAACTTTAAGAAAATAACCCCATAATGGAGCCCTCTAGGAATTTTCCCATGTGTCTACAGTCATTACAATAGAGATTAGGGGAAATTCCTAGACCATCACCCAGAAGTGTCATCACATCCTCGACCCTTCCCAAAGCAGTACCCTCAAAATTTCCCTTTATTTTCTGAGGCAGTTCTGGCAACCCTAGAATTGCCAGTGCAGATACTTCTAAGGCTCTTGAAGTTAATAGAATTAGAGGTGTGAAATTCTGCTTAGAATGGAGCTGTCAGTTTCCCCACTCACCATACAGCTGATCAACATAATTACTACTTGTTGAAGAAGTAATGTTACATCTAGATCTGGACCCTTGTTAGGTGTGTTGTTGAATTGGGGCTGCTGAGCTTCATTTTGGACGCACTGTACCTGTAAAAAAAATCAATATGACGAGCACTTTCTAAATATATGTAAAACACATGCTTAAAGTAGAACATCCAGTTTTGCAACTAAAATTATTCATTTGTTCCTCTTAGAGTAATATCTCTGATGTGATGTCAGGGAGGCGTCTTGGAATGTGAGAATATCCAGGGCTGATTTCACAGGAATTGTCAAACTTACAAAAATGGAATACTATCAGAAATTAAATGGTTTTTCTTGACGCACTTGCATGCAATGACGGTGGGCGTTTTCCAGCGGGACACAGTGATGTGCTTTACAAAAAAGAAAGAAAGAAACAAAGAAAAAAAGGTAAAATAACTCACCCCAACCCTGCGAAAGCTTGCCCTCATTATTTCAATTCAGAGACTGACAGTGCAAGACTTAATATTACAATAAAAAAGCAAAATCGGTGTCAGCAAAAAACAGAAAAGTTTGGGTGACACCCAGATGTGAAACACTATGATACACTGGTTAAATCCATGTGAAAAACCAGAAACACATAAGATTGCAATTTAATCTTTTTATTTGAAATATAAATATTGTTACTATCAAGCTTGACAGTATAGAAAATGTGTGCCCTGCAGCCTCCTGACAAAACAAAATTTATATTTAAAACTTCCTGAAATAATGCCTTTCATATGTGGGGATTTTGTCACACTGCAGTGGCTCTAAACTTACCTTATGGTCCTGTACCTTTAATTATTTTATGCCTAGAAGACACATTTTAAATAGAAGTGGCGGGTTACAAGCGTTTTGACAGCTGGGAATGATTAAAATACTGACAACATGCACTATATAAAATTCCCTGAGGTTTTAAGCTGGGTACTCCTCGGAAAGTTAGACATTAAAATCCAAAAAGTGTATATTTTAACCACGAGCGTGAAATGTTTAGACCGCTGGGATGGATTCTTTCCCTGTTGCCTTACCCTCACAGACCTTTTTCTAAAACAAACTCAAAGGCACATACTTGAAAACTGGTCAACAAAAATTGATTTATTCATGTAATCTCATTTTGAAAATACGCATCCTGCTTTCGTGGCCAGCTGTTTTACATAATGGCGGGCTTTGGAAGGAGCTCGTTTTAAGCATACCTGCGAATTTTTCCCCTTCCCATTTCCTTCAAACGAGTGTTAGATGCTGTGCATGCTAACTGATTTGTCTGTACTTCTCGCTGATACGTTATTAATTTTATTAAATTAGAAAAACAACTTTCTTCCTTCTTTCTCTCAAACCAAACCAATATTTCTGTAAGAGTTGAGTCTTATAGCTGCTGACACAATTAAAACTTGTGTTTTTTTCTTCTTGCCCAGACTGTCAGATATCTATGGTGAACTGGTCTTCCAAGGGCCAAGGACCTGGGTTAGAACAAAAGTAAACTGTTCCAGTGTAGGTCACCCAACCTCTAGGCAAGGACATTTGGAAATCCAGCCTTTGGAAACAAGGATCCATATAGCTATCATCATGACTAATGGCCATTGATAAATCTAATCTCCATGAATGTATCTAATCACATAAACCAGAGGGCATCTCTCCAACAGGGATTTTCTTAAGTTAATGTATGCATTTTGTGAAGAAGTTTTTCCTTTTGGTTCTACTGCCAATCAATGTTACTATACAACCATCTGTCCTAGCATTATTCTTCTGAACTGTTCATAACTTCAGAAACCTCTATCACCTCTCTCAATTGTCATCTTTTTTCTAATATAAAAATTTCTGAACAGTCGAGCTTTGATTTTGGAGCAGTTGTTCCAGCTTCTTGAGTAGCTCTTTTATTTTTATTCTCCAACTGCAAGTCAAACAACAGTGGCATCAACTGTAACATCTGTGCAGTAGGTGGTACAGATCATGACTTGCTTAAATTCCAAGAGAGGATTTTTGGAACTCCAACTGGCCATTCAGATGACCAATAATGATGAAATGATCTTTTGATGATGTCATCAGCAGCCATTATCTACACTTTGTTAATTTTTCTTAACTGTCACTGGCAATCTGTGATGGAAAAGGAGGAGGGGCTTTCTCTTCCAGAGCCAATTAAAAGCCTTCAACATTGTAAGCATTTCAAGAAGTGTTTAAAGTAGTGGTGTCCTTTATCAGAACTATATTTGAGTCACAGATTATGAGCTGCCTCCAGTTCCTAATGATTGGAAGGAGATGGCTCTTCTTTCCAAGTGTTCTGAATACTTCTATATTGTTCTGGTGAATGTTTTAAACTCCAAACGCAGGGGGGGGGCAATATTGTTGAACCAGGGGCACTTGGAATTTTGAGGACAGGTAGGGGTCACCACCACAGCAACATTTTAACTCGGGGGGTGGAATGAGAGGTTCAAGCCAAAAATCCTCCTACACCTGAAGCAGTTGCTTCTAATCGGGTGCTCGTTTCAGACACAAAGCACTTCTGAAGGTCCTTCTGGTCCAAGAAGGTAGAAGGAAACCAAGACAGTGTCTTTGATTTGAAGAGGAGAAGCTTTGGGGAAGAAGTGAGTGGATAGCAAGAAACACCTTGGCAGGTACCATGGCACCCATAGGTTCCATGTTGAGGACCCCACCTAATACCTCTCGGGAACTGAAGTGAAAAGGCACGCATGATGGTGATTTAATTTCTGAACTACTGAGGGAGCCTGGAATGACATTCAATAAATTACGGGGCATTTAATAAAATCTCAGGAAAGAAGGACGATTCCCCCATTGAGAATAAGTAATGAAGTTATGAGTACGTGCCACAGCCGTCTTGGCTGTTTGGTGTAACTGTGGCTACACGAATTGTAAATATGAAGTATCAGCTTACAGTAACTTGCTTTATTAATTTCAAATGGAGGAAGACTTTCAGGGAAAGGATGCCCAGTTTATAATAAAAGCAGAACTACGAGCCATGACATTTTGCATTGCAAAGCTAGTATTTGCAAACTTGGTTAGCATCAGTAATTTCAAGGATTTGGAGCAGGAAATGAGGAGAATTTTTAATGGAGCTTCATTAAATTTTGGATGGTTCACTCAATTAAATGGTAATGTGTGTTTATAAGTGATTGAAGATTTAAGGAGTGCTTGTTCATAGATTGAAACGCATATACAATTACAAAATGTAATTTCTTCTTTCCAGTGGCACATACAGTAGAACTCAGGAACTCATTAAATGCTGGAAATGTGTTAAACACACACAAATACACACACACACTCCACACTAGCCTTTTTGTAGCACTTCTGACTTCTTTCAGAATTCTGACTGGTGATTTACCTAAACAAATCAGGATCCACACATCATTGGATATTGGACTTTTATAAAAGCATTCATCTCCTAGGTTTTCCTGACTGGTCAAGAAAAAAGAACTCAGGAGGTAAATTATGACAATGTATGGATTCACACCAAGGCTCTCTCAGAGCCGAAACAGACGTGAAGAGATACCTAGGTTCAACTTGTGTTCTCTTACCTCAAGGTTTGTCAGGAAGTGTAGGCATCCTTGCAGATTAAAGTTTATGCAGCTCCAAGTCGTGTGGCTTCAGGTGGGGGCCAGGCAAGCAAGAGAGAAGATGCAGTGATGCCCTTACCCAGCTCCCACAGAGCGATGCCAGGCTGCATGGGGAGAGCAGTAGGAAAGGCGCCCAGAGCATTGCTGTATCTCCCCTCCCCGCTCGCCTGGCCCCTACCTGAAGCCATGTGGCTTGGAGCTGCATAGCTCGCCGTTGCTCTGCGGGGGCTGGGCAAGGGGGGGTGGAGTGACAGCCTGTGCGATTGGGGTAAAGGCAGAGCTCTGGGCCATGTGGTTTTGGGCATGGGCCAGGTGAGCGAGGGGGGAGATGCTCTGGGCGCTTTTCCTCCTGGCTCTCCCAGTGCAGCCAGGCTTCACTCTGCAGGGGCCAGGCGAGCGAGGGGGAAGATGCTCTGGATGCCTTTCCTCCTGGATCTCCCAGTGCAGCCAGGAGTCACTCTGCAGGGGCCAGGCTGGGTGGGGGGAGATGAAGCGATACTCCGTGTGGGAAAATGCTGCAATGCACCTCGAGAGCGGGAGGAAAGGCACCCCACGCCTGCACTTCCCTCCCTGCTGCTCTGTAAATGCTAAACTTTAAGCTGCAAGGACACCTACACTTCCTGACAAACCTTGAGGTAAGAGAACATGAGTTGAACCTAGGTATTTTGTCACGTCTGTTTCAGCTCTCAATGAGCACTTGAAACTGTCATCAGACCAGTCAGATCTTTGGTCCATCTTCTCATCACATCTTGAAAGCTAAGTAGTGTTGGCCCTAGTTAGTACTTGGATGGAAGACCACTAAGGAAATCTCAGGTCACTACACAGAGCCTTACACCTGTAACACAGGTGTTCTACCACTGAGCTATGACTAATGAGATCTGTTGATTTTATTGTTTTATGATTTTTAACTGTTATTTATTGTATTTTAAACTGTGGTTTTATGATGTTGAGACCGGCTCTGAGCCCGTTTGCGGGGAGGGTGGGATATAAAGCCAACAAACAAGCAAGCAAATAAATTCCCTCTATGCTGCAAATCTACATTTCCTGCAAAACCTGTTTGCCACGCAATCGAGTATATTTTATTTCCCCCCCTTCCCAATGGGTTCCCCCCCCCCGATACATCCAATTAAGTCAATATGTCTCCCTCTCAAAAAAGCCAGAGGAAGGTTTGAGCATGTGTGAAGAGAAGGTGCATCATGGGACACCATCTCTCATCTGGAGAAGAAACACATGCCAGTCTAAGCATGGGATCAAGTGCAGATTGAGTGCAGCGTGACTGTGGTATGTGAATGAACAAGAAAGCAATGAGGAAACACATGTAAGTGTGTTCACGTGTTGTAAGCGTGTAATTCATCTCGTGTAGTTTGTCTCTCATAGGTCCTAAGAGAGGCATACATGCTTCCTCTTTCCTCATTTTATCCTCACCACAACCCTGAGAGATAGGTTGAGAGAGAATGATTGGCCCCAGGTCACCCAGTGTACTTGATGGCAGAAATGGGATTTGAATCTGGGTCTTCCAAATCCTAGTACAGCACCCTCACTTGCTGTCCACCCTAGTACTGCAATAAAAAGTAACACCTGTTCTATATAATAACACAATGAATACAGATGAGCATATTTTTAACACTACATCTCCTGGAGGGTTCTAATATTGTTTGAGCTCAATGCTAGCTTTCCCTCCATGAGCAATGCAAAACACTTCTTTGCCCTGTAGCAGGCAATCACCCTGTAGCAGGCAATTTTCTCCCAAAGATCGTTTCAGCACGAGACGTTCCCAAGAGAGGTACCGCACATCTGAAATAATGTAATACATTTCAGCTTAATGAACAGCCATCTAATTTTGATTGTAGTAGTTGTATAGCAGGTTTAACCATACTGTGATATTAGCACCAGCAATAAAGAACTAAAAAATTGTATTTTTTTCCTTCGTGGTGCAATGCAAGTTATTGAAGCAGCAGTTAATTGCATCAACAGGAGCCAAGAATACTTGAAGTTCTTGATTAGAAAGGTACAAGGACATAATAGGAATTTATCAAGAAGTCCATATTTTATTTGGCCAGGTTACAAAAATACTTGTTTTAATTTCTTTGGCTTTTTAAATACAAAGATGGATTCATTTATTTCTGAAGTGATTTTCTTGCCTTGTAAAGAAATGCAAATACCCAGCAAACCAGCTCAAAAGAAACTTGGATATGAAATTTGCTTTATAATTTTTTAAAACAGGAGGGGAAAATATGGTCGGGAAGACCAATTATCATAAAAGGAAAACATTCAGGCTGAGCCAAAACTATACCATTTTGGTTTCAGAATTTTTACCACAGGAATTTTGGGGGAAAAAATAGTTTTTCTGTGTCTGTTGAACATCTCTTTTGAACTTTTGCAAGTTTTGGTTCCTTATTGAAGGTGCACAATTTAATATGAAAATTAGAACACACAAATACTCGAACCGTAGGGGGAAAATATATGTTCACAGAGCAGTGTGGTAAAGCAGTACCTGTGACTTAAAAGATAAAAACAGGAGCTTTGGAGAACCTTCAGTAAGGAAAGATTGTATAGTTCACATAGTTCATAAGCCACCAGTTTCCAGTTTTCTGCTGGTGAAAAAGGAAAAAGAGGTCTCCTATGATCATCCCAAAAGGCTGTGCTGAGGGTCATGAGGCCTGCAAGGACAAAAGCCATATGGGATGGGTGCTGTAGGAAAAAGGAGAGTTGGAAAAGGTTACATGAAAAGGCTGGCTGGATCCAACCCATAGTGCTCCTATCAGCTTGAAGAATTTTAACAGGGAGGCCAAACCAATTTCCCTGCACCAATGAATAAGGGGTCATCTATCAGATTATCTAAGAGATCCTGAATGAGAAAATGCTTGCTATGAATTGGAAAATGCTACAGTTTGGTCTGCATATGGTCTGGAAGCAAGAGTGGGTTTTTTCCTGCCATATCATTCCAAGGATGTTTGGGAGCAAATCTCCAACAGACAGAAAAGGAAGTGTCAGTCATTTGCTTGCCTAGGAACAAGAAGAAAGAAATTGCAGAATCGAGAGAGATATTGGGTTGGATCCAGACTGGCAGTGCAATCCTAACCAGGTCTACTTGCAATCCTACAGAACTCTACTCACTGGATCTTACTCCCCAGAAAGTGTTCTTATGATTGCCTTGTAAAATTTCCAGGGGCAGAATGGAACTTTCCTTCCTCCACCCTCCCACGGCAGCCCTCTTATCTCCACATAATGCTGCTTCTGGAGAATGACATGAGGGGCCCTGCAGGTGGAAAGGGGAAATGGTATAAATTGCCATTGTCTGGATCCATCTCAATATTTATTTATTTAGAAAATTTCCATCGTGCCTCTCTGGAGAACCCACTTGAGGAAAAAACCCATAAAAACAGCATTAAAATCATATTAAGAGCTCTTACAAACCCACCATTAGAAACCTTGGCCATTTCCACACTACTCACCTTCATCTGGAACACTGAGGAACATCGCGAAAAAAACGCAGAAGATAGTATCTTCTCGTGCGAGTTTTGCGCGATGTTGCGCAAAACTCGCTCAAGAAGGCACTATCTTCTGCATTTTATTTGCGATGTTCTGCAGCATTCCGGATGAAGGTGGGTAGTGTGGAAACAGCCCTTGGTTGGGGGTCAAATCCAATGCCCTCTACTTGACTGGGGCTAAAGAATATAGAATTCAAATCTTATACAGGCTTTATTTCCAAAGAGAAGGTAAGAATTCAATTGGGCTTTACTACTTCAGATTGTAGCTGGAAACAAGTATTGTTGAGTGGCCCAACCCCTTTGACACATAAAAACAATTTCCTCCATGTAGCAAATCAGAGAGCTAGATCAAAAACCTTTTCCCTGACATCTAGTTTTCACATGCAGGGAAATTTCTTATTCTATGGAGAGGAATTTGGGGTTTGATACTTTCGAGAGTTCTTTGGAAAGACAAGATATAAATATGGGAATGGCAAGATATAAATATTTTAAGTTAATGATAGGAATACTTGGGCTGTTTCCAGATGGCTTACCTGAAGCCGCTCCATGCCGCAATGTTGTGAATCATGCCGGGGAAAATGCGAAATATCGTGTTTTCTTGCGTGAGTTTTGCACGATGTCGCGCAAAACTCGTGCAAGAAAACGCGATATTCCGCGTTTTCCCCAGCACGATCCACAACATTGTGGCATGGAGCGGCTTCAGGTAAGCCATCTGGAAATGGCCCTGGTTACCTTCCCCCACAGCGCCATCCTAAACAGCGTGACATTTTTCTAAACCAATGGCTTCCGATGGTACCGTACATCTCTCATCTATTTATAGCGAGAAAACAGCTGTTTATGCGGGCGCTAAGGGAGGAAGATGTGAAACCATTGATGAAGTTGCCTCTAAAAGCAGGATCAGTCCCAATCCTTTGGGACTGATCACTTATGGGGTCTTGGAACATGCATTTAGTAATTAAGAAAGAAAGCCCAGATGTTTGGAGCATAGTTCTGAAGTCAGCATGCCTGTTGGCTCACAGCATTTATGCCGCACTACCTACTTGATTTTGATTGCTGTTCAAATGATGGAGACAAACATGTCCTGCTTTCCTTCACTATATAACGTAAGCTGGTCCTTGCGTTCATACAATATGAGAAAGAGAGAAACTCTGCTACCCTTTTAGAGATTCTGTCTAGAGGTGGGCACGAATCCAATTACGACCCCAAAAAACGCACAAACCAGGCCAGTTCATGGTTTGCGAACCACGAATCGTGGAAACTCCTTTCTATGAACTTCCAAAAACGGGTTACTGGTTTGGGTTGTATTGGGAAAGGGACAGTTTAAATGGCCATTTCCCCGAGGAAATGGTCATTTAAACTTTTCCTGCAGCTTGCAAGTGGCAGGGCCCTTTAAACTATCAGCTGGCAGGCGGCGGGGGGGTCCCCCCTTGCTGCCTGCCAGCTGATAGTTTAAAGGGACCTGCCGCTTGCAAGCAGCAGGGCCATTTAAATGGCCCACAAACCTCAGCCCCAGCCCCCCAGCCCCCCAGCCCCACACTTACCTTGAGGACTCCTGCGGCCTTCGGCATCCCCCCCTCTCCTCCTGAGAGGGGCGGCAAGGCCGTTTTCGGCCTCCTCTGCCCTTGCGCAGGCCCGCAGAAGTATAGAGGAGGCCAAAAATGGCCTTGCTGCCCCTCAAATGGCCACTCACACTGGGGGATGGGGTTTGGGCAGTTTAAAGGGCCCTGCCACCAGCATGTCCCCCCCAGCCGCCTGCCAGCTGATAGTTTAAAGGGACCTGCTGCTGGAAAGGCAGGAAAAGGCCCTTTAAACTGATAAATGCCCCTTTCCCTGCCGCTGCTAAGCGGCTGGAAAGGGGTATTTAAACCCTAAAAACCATGAACCACGAACTGGTTCGTAACTGGGCCCAGTTCCGTGCCAGTTTGTGGTTTTTGGTTCGTCAAAATCCAAGAACCACAAACCTCAAGTTCGGGGTTTTTTTGGTTCGTGCCCATGTCTACTTCTGTCCTTTCCTTCCCATGTTGCCTCCAAACTAATATTTAGTTCACTGGCATATGAAATACTTTGCATATCAAGACAGGCTCTTTTTATTAACGAAATTAATTGGAGCAAACCTCTATTTCTGCAACTAAGTTTGGGCTTCCTTGGGGCCGAGTTTCTCAGTTACATGCTGATGTACTGGCTTTTCCCCCCTTCCCCCCCCCATCTTTTGTTGCAAAGGTAGTTAGGCTTTAATATTCCCATGTCCTAATTACGAAGGAAGATGAGAGAGAAATAGGATTTTTTTAAAAGTGTGACTGGCAGAACAAACTGCAGAAGAAAGCAATATTGGATGCTGCTGCAATGTTAATTTGGTTTTCTAAAAGCACCTCAACACACAGTGGAATTTTAGTACAACGGAATGATCAGACAGCACCTAATACTGAAGGAAAGCAGATATGGAGTTGCAACTGAGACCTCATCTCACGGAGGTTTTCCCACGGTTGAGATGCTGAACTGCACAATTTTCTCTCCGAGCTCCGTTCTGAGCTTCCTTGGTTTCCATTTATTGACTTCTGATGGTTTCCTTCTCATTTCTTCATGATTCCTCAAATCAGAAAGATGGGGAAACAATAAGGAAATTGTGGAAAGACAAAAAAATGAGGATGCTTGGGAAAAAAGAAAGCTGCAGCTTACTACCCAAACCACGGGAAAACATTTGCGTGAAAAGATTGTGCCCAAAGTCCCTCAAGTTTCATCTTTCCACCACCCTTATGAGATTAATCAACCGCAAGAAGGATGATGACCTTGACAAAGCTCAGGCAGCACTTTCACTGGTGAAGTTGGAGAAACCTAATTGTATGGTATATACAAATCGCATGACAATAACAATCAGGAAGCACCTTGTTTTTTCTTTTCTTCATAGAACATTCCTCAAGCTTGCAAGTGGCAGGGCCCTTTAAACTGGCAGGCGGGGTGGGGTGGCCATGTTAGTCCAACTTGGTGAATACAAAACAAACAAACAAACAAAAACAGATGGCAACTTAAAACTGACAAATTTATGGCAGCATATATCAGATGCAGATCACCAGCCAAAAGTATGGATATATTTTAAAAAACGTGAAAGGTTTCAGCCTTTTTTTTAAAAGTTCAGTGTAAGGAAATTGGGGGACCTATTTAATGTTCTACTGAGGGCCAAGCTACACATGACGAATGACACTTGAACAGCAAGTGTATTTCTCCCTGTTCACTTGCCCTCCACTCAATCCACTTGCCGTTCAAGTGTCATTCGTCATGTGTAGTTTGGCCCTGAGATAGCAGAACATTAGTTCTAGTCGACAAACTCAAGTTCAGGCATGTGGCACATGGGAAGGGCTATGGATCCAGGGCTGGATAAAGACATGCCTTACACCCTGAGTTATGTCCAGTTTAAGAGGCCCCTCATCATCTGAGGGCCAAGCTACAAGTGACGAATGACACTTGAACAGCAAGTGTATTTCTCCCTGTTCACTTGCCCTCCACTTGTGCTCCACTCAATCCACTTGCCGTTCAAGTGTCATTCGTCACTTGTAGCTTGGCCCTGAGTTCCAAAGTTGTCGTTTACTTAGTTTGAGCATAAATCGAGCTCTCTGTGGATCAATGAAAGAACACTTGGTTTGTGAGTAGGATGCCCCCCATTCAGTCTTTGTTATCTCTATTATAAAGATCAGTGATACCAGATATATTTTATTTATTTTATTAGATTAGATTTTTAGTCCACCCTCCCCGCCAAGTGGACTCAGGGCAGAGCACATTTTAATTTACATAAAAACACATAAAAGCAGATAAAAACATTACAATAAAATTTAAAACACTATATACAATAAAAATTTCTCCTCAGATGGCAATGGAAGAGTTACTTCATTTCAGACATGGTCCATATATCCATATCTATAGATATATATATAGGGTGGTGGACAGATCTTTTCAAGTCAAGTGAAGTATGGCCAGCGGGGGCCCAGCCTAGCCTCTGCCATATGCCTGGTGGAACATCTCTGTCTTACAGGCCCGGCCAAAGGATAATAAATCCTGCTGGGCCCTGGTTTCATCAGACAAAGAGTTCCACCAGGCCGGTGCCAGGACCAAAAAGGCCCTGGCTCTGGTCAAGGCCAGGCGAGCCTCCCTAGGACTGAGAAATATCCTCCCCTATAATGATAAGATGTATACCAGTTTGGTACACCAGTACACCAGTGTGGTATATACCAGTTTGATGTAGTGGTTAAGAGTGTGGGACTGTAATCTGGAGAGCTGGGTTTGATCCCCCACTCCTCCGCTTGAAGCCAGCTGGGTGACCTTGGGCTAGTCACAGCTCTCTGGAGCTCTCTCAGCCCCACCACCTCACAGGGTGTCTGTTGTGGAGATAATGATAACATACTTCGTAAACCACTCTGAGTGGACATTAAGTTGTCCTGAAGGGCGGTATATAAATCAAATGTTGTTGTTGTTGTTATTATATCTTTCTACCTTTTTGCATCCATGAACAATGGGGAGGCAGAGTGTTTTGATTAGTGAAATTGTTCTGTGTGAGGAAGGGGTAAAACACTTTTTTATTTTCCTTCTTCCCTCCCTCTCTCCCTCTCCTTCTCTCTCTCTCAAACATTTGTATGCTGCCTTTCCACCCAGAGAGAATTCTAGGAAAATCTGATCAAAGTACCATGTTGGTTTCGATCCTGTGCTTGAAGGCCTTGCAATAGAAAGGAAAAGGTAGGTGCGTGTGTGTGTGTGTATATAAGAGGGGAAAGTATTTTTAGCAATGGTTAGGCATTGTAAGTCACTGAAAGAATGTATTTCTGTATATGCAACTTATTCTGCTTGTGATTTCGAACTCTGCAGCTAATATTTCAATACATACATTACGAACTGCTAGAACTGGCAAGTTATATCACTGTTGTCTGTTTCCAGAGAAGTATTTTGTTGCCTATTCTGAATGAATAGATGCTGAAGTGGAATCCAGCATGGAAAATGAAGGAAGTTCAGTGGGAGGGTAACATTTATGGGAGATTGAACTTCTTTTTTAGTACGCTACTGGCTTGGAGATGCAGTCTCCCTAAAAAATATTAGCTTTTATGCCCTGGAACATAAAGTACCGGCAGACTGACTGACTAAATGATTTGAGTTTCCTAACTCATCACATTTATTGTAATGCCTTCATCTCAGTTTTCAGGAAAAGAAATGGAATACTTTCATCATGAACCAATCTACGGTGGAAATGTTTTCACACGTAATAGCAAAGGGAAGATATCAGCTGAACTCCAAGCAGTATGGTGAAAATCTAACTGGGGTTGCAAGATATCCAAACAGGAATAAACACAGCACTGTATATGTGGTGTACTGTACTGCATTTTCCAGTAGTGTACTGTTTGGCAGACTTCCTGAAGATTTGCAGCACGGTGAATCAACAAGAGACAAACTGCTTTATTCAAATGCTGTTTCATGATGGGCATGAAATTTAGAGCCCCAATAATGTAGAAAGATGCGTTCAAGATATTCACTATGGAGAACTCACTTCTCTAATATGGCGGGAGGATCCACAGCCCACATGTGGTCATGAGATCACACTAGAATTTTCTTCTCAAGTAATCAGATTATTATTAATTTTAATAATTTCCCTGCCACACCTCCCAGGAGCTTTGGGAGGCAGAGGCAGGTGTTGTGTGTAGGGATGTGCGTTTCGGCATTCAGAATGCCGAAAGAATGCCGAAACAAAAGTGTTTCGGCTTCTTTCGGGGAATGCCGAAACGTTTCGGGGAATGCCGAAACGTTTCGGGTAGCCGAAAGAAAAAAGCCGAAACGTTTCGGGATTCTTTCGGCTTTCTTTCGGCTTTTCTATGGGAAAATGCCTCCGTCTTCCAGGACGCCTGGAGGAGGCATTTTCCCACCGAATAAGCCCAAAATTGGTGGGGACCTTCCTCTAACCCTTCTCTAACAACCACCCAAGTTTCAGACAGATTGGACTTTGGGGGGCCATGTTATGGCCCCCCAAAGCAGGTCCCCCCATCCTCCCATAAGAAAGCGAAGGAGCAGCATATTGTTAGCATGCTGCTGCTGATCTTTCTTCATTATTTCCTATGGGGAAAAAATGAAGAGGCAGGCTTCCTTTGCCAGGGGTGGCATTTTGCATGCAAAATGCCCCCCAGCCCTCAGGGGCCCTTCTCCCACCCCTCCTCCCACCCCCCACCAAGGCTCAGCCTGCTCCCACTTGGGGGGGGCCATTTCATGGCCTCCCCAAGTAGGTGCTCTAATCTCTACCACTGACAGCTGGGGGAGGCTTGTGTTGCCAGGGGTGGCATTTTGCATGCAAAATGCCCCCCAACCCTCTGGGGCCCTTCTCCCACCCCTCCTCCCACCCCCCACCAAGGCTCAGCCTGCTCCCACTTGGGGGGGGCATTTCATGGCCTCCCCAAGTAGGTGCTCTGCTCTCATCTCTACCACTGACAGCTGGGGGAGGCTTGTGTTGCCAGGGGTGGCATTTTGCATGCAAAATGCCCCCCAGCCCTCTGGGGCCCTTCTCCCACCCTTCCTCCCACCCCCCACCAAGGCTCAGACTGCTCCCACTTGGGGGGGGGGCATTTCATGGCCTCCCCAAGTAGGTCCTCTCAGCCCCTAAAGTCCACCCCTTACAGCCCCACACAAACCCAATTCCCCCCCAGCTGCCACACACAGACCCAAATCCCCACATTAGCCCCTCACAGACCCAAATCCACCCCCACCTGCCCCACACCCATAACCCCAGGAACAGGCTGGCAAAGGCCAGCCCTCTCCCTTTGTTCCCTATGCTGGGAACTTCTAAACTCTCTTTCCCTGGGCAATTCTGCACAGCCCAGGGGTGCCACAATGGTGGGCACACTTCTGAGTGCCAGCTGGTCCCTGTGAAAGAGCACCTGAACCACAGACACCCTCCCTCAAATTCCCCCACCACCTACAGAGATGGCTGGCCAGCCAGCCCCATTGTTCCCTATGATGGGAACCAACTGCACAACAAAGAATAAAACAAGAATAACACAAAATAAAGTTTAAAAAAAATTATTTTCTCCCTTCCAAAGTACAAGGAGGCAAAGCATTATGACACATTACACCAGCAGTCCCCCACACAGAAAAATTAAAACAAAACTCATTTAACATCAGAGAATCACAAAGCACAATTCCTGTCAAAAACACTTTATTTCTTGAACAGCTTTAGGTTACACAGCAGGGGGGAACACCAAAGGGCATGGCAGCACTATCTTACACAAAAATAACACAACTCACTTAACATCAGAGAATCACAAAGCACAATTCCTGTCAAAAACACTTTATTTCTTGAACAGCTTTAGGCTACACAGCAGGGGGGGAACACCAAAGGGCACGGAAGCAGTATCTTACACAAAAATAACACAACTCACTTCACATTAAAGAATCACCCCAAAAAATTGCTGTCAAAAGCACTTTATTTCTGTAACTGCTTTAGGTTACACAGTAGGAAGGCACCACAGAGCAGGAAAGCAGTGTACTACGCAAAAATAACACAACTCACTTCACATCAGAGAATCACACAAACACAATTGCTGTCAAAAACGGTGAAGTGGGTTGTATTATTTTTTGTAGTACATTGCTATCATGCCCTGTTGTGCCCTCCTACTGTGTAACCTAAAGCTGTTCAAGAAATAAAGTGTTTTTGCCAGGAATTGTGTTTTTGTGATTCTCTGATGTTAAGTGAGTTGTGTTATTTTTGTGTAAGATAGTGCTGCCATGCCCTTTGGTGTTCCCCCCTGCTGTGTAGCCTAAAGCTGTTCAAGAAATAAAGTGTTTTTGACAGGAATTGTGCTTTGTGATTCTCTGATGTTAAGTGAGTTGTGTTATTTTTGTGTAAGATAGTGCTGCCATGCCCTTTGGTGTTCCCCCCTGCTGTGTAACCTAAAGCTGTTCAAGAAATAAAGTGTTTTTGACAGGAATCATGCTTTGTGATTCTCTGATGTTAAGTGAGTTTTGTTTTAATTTTTCTGTGTGGGGGACTGCTGGTGTAATGTGTCATAATGCTTTGCCTTCTTGTACTTTGGAAGGGAGAAAATAATTTTTTTAAAACTTTATTTTGTGTTGTTCTTGTTTTATTCTTTGTTGTGCAGTTGGTTCCCATCATAGGGAACAATGGGGCTGGCTGGCCAGCCATCTCTGTAGGTGGTGGGGGAATTTGAGGGAGGGTGTCTGTGGTTCAGGTGCTCTTTCACAGGGACCAGCTGGCACTCAGAAGTGTGCCCACCATTGTGGCACCCCTGGGCTGTGCAGAATTGCCCAGGGAAAGAGAGTTTAGAAGTTCCCAGCATAGGGAACAAAGGGAGAGGGCTGGCCTTTGCCAGCCTGTTCCTGGGGTTATGGGTGTGGGGCAGGTGGGGGTGGATTTGGGTCTGTGAGGGGCTAATGTGGGGATTTGGGTCTGTGTGTGGCAGCTGGGGGGGAATTGGGTTTGTGTGGGGCTGTAAGGGGTGGACTTTAGGGGCTGAGAGGACCTACTTGGGGAGGCCATGAAATGCCCCCCCAAGTGGGAGCAGTCTGAGCCTTGGTGGGGGGTGGGAGGAAGGGTGGGAGAAGGGCCCCAGAGGGCTGGGGGGCATTTTGCATGCAAAATGCCACCCCTGGCAACACAAGCCTCCCCCAGCTGTCAGTGGTAGAGATGAGAGCAGAGCACCTACTTGGGGAGGCCATGAAATGCCCCCCCCAAGTGGGAGCAGGCTGAGCCTTGGTGGGGGGTGGGAGGAGGGGTGGGAGAAGGGCCCCAGAGGGTTGGGGGGCATTTTGCATGCAAAATGCCACCCCTGGCAACACAAGCCTCCCCCAGCTGTCAGTGGTAGAGATTAGAGCACCTACTTGGGGAGGCCATGAAATGGCCCCCCCCAAGTGGGAGCAGGCTGAGCCTTGGTGGGGGGTGGGAGGAGGGGTGGGAGAAGGGCCCCTGAGGGCTGGGGGGCATTTTGCATGCAAAATGCCACCCCTGGCAAAGGAAGCCTGCCTCTTCATTTTTCCCCATAGGAAATAATGAAGAAAGATCAGCAGCAGCATGCTAACAATATGCTGCTCCTTTGCTTTCTTATGGGGAGGATGGGGGGACCTGCTTTGGGGGGCCATAACATGGCCCCCCAAAGTCCAATCTGTCTGAAACTTGGGTGGTTGTTAGAGAAGGGTTAGAGGAAGGTCCCCACCAATTTTGGGCTTATTTGGTGGGAAAATGCCTCCTCCAGGCGTCCTGAAAGACGGAGGCATTTTCCCAACAAAAAAACCCGAAAGAATCCCGAAAGAATGCCGAAATAATGCCGAATCCCGAATCCCGAAAGAGATTCTTGTTTCGGCTTTCGGCTAATGACGGTAGAGAATCTTGTTTCGGGTAATCCCGAAACAAGAAAGCCGAAAGTTTTTTCCTTGCACACCCCTAGTTGTGTGGCATCACATGATCACTCCCTATGACAAGTGATGTCACTTCAGGCTATGCAACTGGAAGTGACATTGCAGTATTGCTGCAACGGCATTTTCCCAGGCAGCTGCAGAAAACCAGAGGAATGTATAGCAGGAAGCCCGGTAAGCCTACCAGGGAACCTGCCTGAGGTAGCTGGCAAAATAAAACATCAATACAAAAACATAAAACTCCATAAAAGTTGTTAATTAAAACGCAGCATTAAAAACAGATGAGGCATAAAAACACATAAAACACCAAACAGCTTAAAACAAGTCTTCAAGTGTTCAGGCTAAAAGCAGACCATAAAAAATGTTGTTAAAAGCCTTAATCCAAAGCCTGGGTAAAAAGAACCCTTTTGGCCCAACATCTAAAAGAGACGCCAGGCAAGTTTCAAGAGCAAAGGCATCCCACAGGCAAAGTGCCACCCCTGAAAAGCCCCCGGCCCCGCTCTTAATGGGGCCGGCGTTAGCGGGGCTTGCAGGCAGGAAGGAGACGTGCAGGAGCGGCTCCTTCCTCTCTGGCCCCGGCTCTGATCTGCGCGGCTCTATTCCAAGCCGCGCGAAAGTATTTCCCAGCCAGCCAATCAGGGCCAAGCTACAAGTGACGAATGACACTTGAACGGCAAGTGGATTGAGTGGAGCGCAAGTGAACAGGGAGAAATACACTTGCTGTTCAAGTGTCATTCATCACTTGTGGCTTGGCCCTCAGTGACGCTGGCTGGGAATTTGAAAGTGGGTCCGTTGCAGGTCCCTGCACAACCCACTTAAGCCGGGGCCGGAGCGCGCGCACGTCAGTCGGTTCTGGAGCAGCGAACCCCTCCCACCCTCCGCTATTTTACATCAGTGTTCAGTGGCTCTCAGGTTCCATTGCAGTTAGGTTTGGCTTTGTATTAGCATTCGGTTAGCGTTCTTTGTTAATGTCAAATATACTGTTGGAACTCAATGTTAAATATAGAGACTTGTTGGAACAGTCTCGCTGTTACAACAAAATTGTCACAACTAGGGGTGGTGGTTGGGCATTGGGCACCGATCCCTGTGGGGAAGGCCTGCATGCACTGTTTTCCCATAGATGGGAATCCCCATAAGGGATCTTGGACCAGGCATGGCAGCGGCAGGCCCAGCTTGGGGGGCTGCCAAGGCATGCCTGCTTCCAGGTGATGGGGGAACCACACAGAGGCTTCCACCCGGTGTGGACCCCTCAAGCATCATCCCGGGTGTCCCCCTTCAGCAGGCGGGCTGAGGGGGTGAGAGGGTCATCGGCTGGCAGGTGGGTCACCCAATGCTGGGATCCGTGCCCTACGCTGCCAACGCTCCTTTTCCTTTCTGTAACCAATAAAGTTGTGGCCTGTTTTCACCCAGCAAAGCTGTTGCGGAATTTTTCCTGCACTAGACACCTGCCTTAAGCTTGCCCCGCAAAGCCCTGTCTTGGATCACCACCCACCTCACCCCTGAAGGCAGGGGCACGGAGAGCAGGACTTCCGAAGGAGGCCTTAGCTGGGTGGCAGAACAGTATGCTAGGAGGTGGTCTTTCAAGTACCATGGCATTGAGCCATTTAAAGCCTTAAAGGTAAGAACCAGCATTTCAAATTGTTCCCAGAAATCAATGGACACAGTTCTGCCTATCTCCCCCTGCCAAACACACACTGAGCTTCAAGCAGAGCATGTTCATCTCATTACATACCCCTCCTTTCTTTCATCACCAGGCAGCATTCATGTGGTTCCCAGAAGGTCCCACATGCAGGCGTTGACTCTGTTCAGAACTGGTAAGCTTCACAAAGTTGCCATATTGTGTGCTTTTGGCCCAGAGCTTAGATCCAATCTTTAATAAACCATTCTGTAGCAACCCAGGATTAGCAGAAGCCTTCTTACAAAAAAAAATTCTCATGAGATATTTGGGTAAATCATACTGAACCTTCTTTGGTAGAACAATTTGAATATCATCTCTCCCAACCAATATACAAGCCTAACTGAAATGAACAGCTCATAAATAAACATACCAAGCAAATACTGTTTTGCCAAGTTCCATTCCAAAAAAGTCTATCTCATCCAACTGTCTCCCAATAGGGAGGTGGTTTATTTGAGGCTGAAATTAAGACAGTCTTGCTGTAGCCCTCCCAGAAGTGACTCAATTTTTTATTTACATCTCCCCCCTTTCCTCCCTTGGTTTCAGGAGATTATTGGGTCATCCTAACAAAATAGTGTTATGAATTCATTCCCTAAAATTTCAGCGTCCCCAAAGCATGCTTGGATTATTTTTAATTCAGTCAATTTGTAACAAGTATTTAGGCCATTTCCTCCGCAATATATTTATGATAAATCCCATTCAATTCCACATGTACGGCTGCAAGCTTTATTGCTCAACAAACATTTCATCTACTCTCCCATAATTTATATCTGAATGGGTTTATTATAGAGCGAGCATTTCATTCATTGTGCCGTTAATTCTGGAACAGGCTGCCTGTTTTCAGTATGGTTGCTCGACCATTATGCACTTTCAGTACAATTGAATTTTGGGGAGTTTATAAAACGGTTTATGAATATGTAATGCAAATTATATTAACAAGGCGAACGGGCTCTTTGTTTCTTTTACGACCACTTTCAGATGATGGCTGGTTAAGAGAGCGGGCTTGGGAAAGTGTCTCGCTCCGTTCTTAGGATCTATTAAACAGAGCAATGTTGTACCGCACCATTTTAAAGGTACAATGCATCCACTTTAGGAGAAACAATAATTGCAATTGGCAGACTTTCCACTAAAAATAACACACACTACAATGGCACTGTGGACTTTGTAAATGGGCCCACTTTAGTGAGGGAATATTAACATAAAATAACAGCCTAAGAAGAGCAAGACTAACAATTTTAGAGGGTATAAGCTTTAGAGAGTCAAGGTCCTATTGGCAGATACCTTGTTGGTCTTTAAGGTGCTACTGGACTTGAAACTTGCTGTTCTACTGCAAACCAACATGGCTACCCACCTGAAACTAGCCTAAGAACAGTTAGGGAAGGGGCATTGAGGAAGATACCCATCCTTTGTCTAGAAGTAGAGGTGCCACAAACTTCATGGTGAATATCTTCAGCAGGCAAATTGCCATTTTTGACCACCAAAGTTTTTTCTGAGCTGAGACTCTTATCACCCTGCCTTGCTGGCATCTGGCCCAAGCGTCTGCCCAACAACTTTGTGGCTGCACAGCAGCTGTGGTGGGTGGGATTTCATTTACTTCTGCCTTGCAGCTGCTTTTAAGTCCACACAATGGATTGAATCAATTCTTCTCCCCTCCAACTTCATCACGGATGCTGGGTCAGGTCACTAAATGGTGTAAAAGAAGACTACATCTCCCATAAGGCTGTGTGAAAATTCACATGTGATATAATGTTCATAGGTTGGACTCGGAGGCAAACCAAATGATAATTTTTTAAAAACAAAATTCCGTGTTTGTTTATAAATCACTGACTGACTACCTAATTGTTCACTCTTTATCAGCTGCAGAGCGGTACACAGTATTGGCAGACTGCGGGAGGAGGAGAACTGGGTCTCCACTAGAGATGGGTATGGACCCAAATATGAACCAAAAAAACCCACGAACCAGCCCGGTTCATGGTTTGTGAACCAGTGGTTTGGGGAAGCTCGTTTCTACGAGCCTTCCCCAAATGGCCTTCCTGTCCCACAAATGGCCACCATGGTGACCATTTGAGAGACGGGAAGAACGTTTTTGGTCTGTTCCACCACAGCATGGCGGCCATTTGAGGGGCGGAAAGGCCATTTTGGGCCTCCTCCACCACTCTGCGGATCCACGCAGTGGCAGAAGAGGCCAAAAAGGCCTACCCGCCCCTCGTGGGAGGAGGGGGAGGACTCTGTGGGCCTGCAGGATGGCTGGGCAAGGAAAGTGTGGAGGTGGGGCTGGGGCTGTGGGCTGTGGGTGGGTTTGGGGCTGTTTAAAGGGCCTTGTCCCTTGCAAGCAGCAGGCCTCTTTAAACTATCAGCTGGCTGGCAGTAGGGGGTTCCCCCTGCCTGCCAGCTTATAGTTTAAAGGGCCCTGCCCCTTGCAAGGCAGGAAAGGGCCCTTTAAACTGTCAAATGCCCCTTTCCCTGTCACTGCTAAGTGGCTGGAAAGGGGCATTTAAACCACACAAATCACAAACTGGTTCATGAACTTGCCCCAGTTCATGCCAATTCATGGTTCCTGGTTCATGAAAAACCATGATATAATGGTTTTTCATGTATATGAAAAATGTATATTTGAATATGCATTCGAATACGTATTTTATTTCATAGGTAGAAAAATGTATATTTGAATATGCATTCGAATATGTATTTTATTTCATAGGTAAAAAAGAGCAAGAGTCCAGTAGAACTCATAAGACTAACAAAATTTGTGGTAGGATATGAGTTTCCATCAGTCACAGCTCACTTCTTCAGATACGACTAGAATGTGAGTCTACCTTTCCTTATATTTTGGTGAGAGGAGTGATTTCAGATGTCAAATGAAAAGGGTCAGTAAATGACAATAGCAATTGTGATTGGATAGGGTGGGGCATGCAGAGGGGTGGTGGGTGTGGAGAAATCAGCATTGGTAATGAAACAGGAAACCTGGTTCTTGATTTCATAGGTGTTTGGCTAAATGAATGTTTCAGACACTGTATATGTGTAAAAGTTTCTTGGGGGTAAGGGGGATATAGAAAGCATGAAATGCTGACCCTGGAGATCCAGAGCTGATCTCTGGGCTGCACAGCCTATGGGCTGTGTGTTCTGGCATTGCTTTGAGAGAGCTGGAGCCTGTTATTGAAATAAATGCGTAACAAAATACATAGAAAACAGTGGTTGTGTAGGTGTTGATAGGAGAGAAGGAGGGGAGTGTAGTTGTGTCATGCCAGAGAGCAGGCATATCAGATTCAGTGGAGTGGAATGTTGTGACTGCAACTCTAACTGCAAGCCTGTGTGGATTACCAGCAAACTATCACCACACAAAGATGGGGCATATCCTATGGAGCAGCTGCCGCACTGAAAATCCATCAGGGGGAATTCCACCTATCAGAGCATTAGATTGGACTCTTCACTCCATAAATTAATAATCCATGTCAGGAGAGGATAATCATGCCACTGAATCCACATGGTGGGGGAATGTGATCTTCCTCTAAATCATTCCGCCCCCTCCTGATGTAAACATTTATTTTTTTTTAATGCAACGAAAATTCTCTTCGTTTGGCAGCAGTGAACACTGGTGTTCTTGTAAAACTGGACAAGGCAAGCTGTGATTTATACACAAAGGGTGGCTTCCAATTGCTTTGGTTTACCACATTTACCTTGCTAAACCTCCCAGATGGATTTCCTAATGCACTTTACCTGCTAAGGCACATTCTAAATCTTCTACCCTGGCATGAAAGTGCATAAAGACATTATTAAAAGCACTATGGTTCCATTTAATGTCTTGACTTGCTGGGTAGAATGAGAATGTTCTCCGGCGGTGGAACTGCACATGCTTCCACAAACTGGAATGCAACTAATCCTTTTGTACTTTTTTTTAAAAAAAGATGGCTTGCGGGTTTGTTTCTCAGTCATGGCAACCAAAGGTGGAAGCCTTTCTCACAGCATATAGACTGTTTACAGCAATACAGGAAAAGACAGAAGGCATATTTTCTGTTCATGTTGACAGCCTGTAAGCTGATGGAGGGTTTCCGGGTGCTTGCTGGCATGCCTGTTCATAAATACTTGGGATGCTCAAACACCTATCAGTTTCAGCTCACATTCTGTTCACCAGTTGCAAACAGGGGGCCGATTTTTCGACATAAGATTCATCTGTTTGTCAACCCATTCATGCCTGTTTGGCAAGCTGCTTCATTTTACCCTTTCCTAGCATGGCAGTACACCTCACCTGGATTTTTGCACATGCACCATCTTACACACCTTAACTCTGTTCCCCTCCCCTACTTCTTCAATTGCTGCTCCAAGAGGCAGAAAATGGCTTAAATTAGTTACAGATCATTCAACTCAGTCCTAAACAAATGCTGTGTTTAAAAAAGCCCTCCTACCATTCAGCATTCATCTAAGTAGTCCTTAGCTACATTTATGGTTGCCAATCTGTTTGGACTGGCAGCATTTTCATGCATTCACAGTTTTGAAAATACCCCATTGTAACCTGTTTGGCAGGCATTTGGGTCATTTGGTGCCAAACTGAACAGACAGAGTGATTGGCTCACATCTGATCAACATAATCAAACGTGTTAAATGTGACTGTCTAACATATTTGCCATACCAAAGAAAATCCCATACCAAAGAAAATGCCAAAGAAGCTATAGGGAATGGCTGCTTTTAAAAAGGAGAGTCTCAACAGTCTTGAAACATTGTCATGAGGTGAGAGAGATCTTCTATCTTCCATCTAAGCCATTTCTCCACTGAAAAACAGCACGAGTAAGGAGTTATATCCCCATTTTTGCTGCTTCACATGCACAAATACTCCACATGGAGCAGCAGCAACTGGAAAGTAGCTCCTTATGCTGCCTTTGTGCATGAAAATGGTTTGAGAGGGAAAGCAGGAGCCCTCCCTTCCCCCATAATGGTGCTCCAAGTCTGTTTGGACTCTCTCTGTTTCGTTTTGAAGAAGCCATTCCCTGTAGCTGCTGTGTGACTGCAGGGAACTGAGGGCCAAGCTACAAGTGATGAATGACACTTGAACAGCAAGTGGATTGAGTGGAGTGCAAGTGAACAGGAAGAAATACACTTGCCGTTCAAGTGTCATTCGTCACTTGTAGCTTCGCCCTCAGTTGGGTCTCGTTAAAAACACTAACGTGTAGTTTGGCCCTCTGACAACGTCTATCTAAGGGTCAGTTTACACAACCCATGCTGAGATGTCGGACGAGCAGATGTGTGCAAGTCAGCACATGGTGAAAGGAGAGTCACCTCAGGTAGGTCTGGAAAGGCAGCGCACACATTTTCTGAATAAAGACAAAGGTAATCGATTGGCACTACCATATAGTAGGCATGTTTTTTTTGTTTTATTGTTTATATCGCTGTGCTGGTTGGCAATGGAGTATGTTATTATTATCCCCACAACAATAATCACCCTATGAAGTGGGTGGAGCAGAGAGAGCTCTGGAAGAGCTGTAACTGACCCCAGGCTGCCTGCCTGGGAAGACCTCTGTGTTCTTTAGCAGGACTGGTTTTCGCATGGTTTTAAAATATTGCTTAAAATATTACTGCAAGTCCCTCCGTTTGGGGGGGGTTGCCTGGGGGGGGTTGCACTTGGGGAGGGAAGGAAGCTTTGCTTTCTTTATTGTGTTTCTTTGTTTTTTGGTGTTCTGTCCTTTTTGAAAAGTGGTTTAAAAGGCTTGCGTTATTTTGTTGGGTTCTCTTCTCTTGGCTTGTTTTAGAATTTTTACCTGCTTGGCTTTTCATTTTTTTAAGGGTTTGTGCTTGATGGAGAGATTTTCCAAGTTTGATTCTCTGGCTTAGCATTGTTTGAGTTGGGCTGGCCTTACTGACCTAGGGTTCTTCTGGGATTCTCGGGTTTGACATTGGGCTTGTTGGGTCTGTTTGCATTTCAAGGCTTCTGGCCAGTGCTTGCTCTTGTGTACTTAGTTTTTGGCTTCCTTGCCCTAGAGAAAGCATGGGGGAAATTCCCCATAGGAAATAATGGAGGCAAGTAGGATGGCTGGAGGCACCTTATTCAAGAGCCCTCCTTTTTGGGGGGGTTGCCAGGGGGGGTTGTACTTGGGGAGGGAAGGAAGCTTTGCTTTCTTTATTGTGTTTCTGTGGTTTTTATTGTTCTGGGCTCCTTGACCAATTCACTTGAAACTTGGGGGACTTTAGCAGACAGTCAGGACATGGTTTTCTGCAATTTCGGTGTTATTTGGTTGAAAAACAGCCACTGCAGCCCCCAGAAACATCTTCCTATTAGGAATAATGGTCCCCCGAAATTTCAGCATTCCAAAAACAACAAATGAATCAGAATCCTAAAATAGTATGGGTGGACCTGAATACTCTGGAACACCAACATGGAACCCGTTTCCAAAATCTGTATCTGATTCTTTTTTCAAATACTCATCTCTGTTTATTAACCATGATTAATCTGAATGCAGACACTCTGGTTTAATCTTGGCTTGTTCTCTGGTGACACTTTCAGAGCCAATGAAATCAACGTTTGTCAATGCCAACCAGGATGTGTCACCTGAATCCTAGTTTCACATACCAGCTGCTTTTTGTACTATATTCCTGTGAACCATGTGCATTTATTACATTCAGCAGAACCCACATTTTACACTGAAGTGAGCAAACAACTTCAATGAAAAGTTAGCTAAGGGATTTTATACTTTAAATAAAAAATTGCCCTCATGTGCCACTGGAGAGTTTAAAGCTCAAATGAGCTTTTATATTTAGTGGAGGGGCTGTGGCTTGGTGGCAGATCCTCTGCTTGGCATGCAGAAGGTCCCAGGTTCAATCCCCAGCATCTCCAATTAAAAAGACCAGACTGTAGAAGATGTGAAAGACCCTGGAGAGCTGCTGCCAGTGTTTTTATATGGAATATACTTGTATGTATTAGGGGTGGTATTAGGCTGTGGAATTCTCTTATCATTTGTGTCCCTTGCCTATAGAGTAAAGTTTTTATTCCATTTATACCCATCTTTCTCCCCGGTGCGGACCCAAAACCACTTACATTTTTTCCCCATTTTATCCTTACAAGAACCGTGTGAGGCAGTTTAGGTGGAGAGTGTTTGACCTACCCATGGTCCCCAGCAAGTTTCCATTGCAGAGTGGGGATTTGAATCTGGCTCTCCCAGGTACTAGTTCAGCACTCTAACTATTATACCGCACTGAGATTGCAAGGTCTAAGATACCATGTTCGCATAAGAATCCAGACAGCACTGTAAGACAAAGTTTTTAAAACTGAGTCGCTAGGATCAAATATTAAATAAGAAAACCAGAATTCCATCTCGCTTGGCATTTCATCTCAGTACAGCGCAACATTTTCATTGGAAAGACCTCTCCAAACATCCCAACTTTTTATGAACCTGAAGTTATGTTCACAAGCAGCACCCGAAGGCAACAGCCACCCCCTGTTGCTTTTATGCACCTGGACTTCAAACATAGACTGTATCTGAACATGGAAGTTTAATTTAGCTATCATGCTAAAAGCCATCAATAGACCATTTCTCCATGAATTCATCTCATTTCTCCTGACACACTAAAGGCTTCCACATGATATTACTGCCCTTAATACCAAAGCCTGGCTATTGAATTTTAATCTCCCTTATTCCATTTATACTCCACTCATTTTTCCCAAATCAGTGACTGGAAATAATATCCCCAAACAAACTTCAGCCTAATATTTTCCCTACCTTCTACTATAATATTCTCTCTCTTTTCATAGCTGTTTCATTATTACACTTCAGTCTTTCTAAAGAAAGCAGAAGCTGTAAATCTTTGTGAAGTTCCCTGTGATTAGTTCCTTTTGGATCACAGCCAAAGGATAAGCCTCCTTCCAATATGGTTTTTATGCACAGCTTCAATCAAGAATTCATTTATTAATCCTTCCAATCGTGCCTGGATTAAACAGCTCTGGTGTTTTGAGTCACAACACCTTTTGATATTCTTTTCAATTAAAAAAAACACACACACACCTACAAATGCCAAATGGTTGTTTGTGGTCAAAGGACATTGCCCAGATTTTGGATCTGCAGGACCCGAGATGTGGGATAGGGATACTTTCAAAATTCTCATCCAAAACTCTTCCTAGATTGAACAAGGCAATCCTGAAGAGAAGGTTATATTTCTCTTTATGTTGTGCTACATTTATTATATCTTTCTAAATTGACTGAAAACAATGGAGTTAGAAGGGCGTAACACTGCTTAGGATGGCACTGTATAATGACCCCTGCGCTGTGAAGGTATGCACTATGAGATAACAGTTATGCATGTTTTCTTTCCAAAACATCCTTTTACCCCATGAAACAATGTGTGTCGCAGAATTGCACACTTCCATTTAACCCACTTTTAAACTGGATTCTATGCACATGCCGACGTAATTCCATGACCACCAATGGGCATGATAATTACTGGCCGATGCATCATGATACTGTCATGTATTTTCATTCTTCTCATTATCAAGGCTGTTTTTAGACACAGCATTTTTTTTAAAATCTTGTGATAGCCTATGGCTAATGACAATAAATGTACTGACTGGCTGTCATTATCAAGGCCTTTGTGAAGTGTGTTGGTTGTCAAATGTCCCTAACCAATAAGCTTCCTTCTTCTCCATGAGAATTTGCATGATGGGATTCTACTGGTTGGAAGAATTCTCCAAGGAGATTGCAACCCTAAACTCACTTACAGGGACTAATTCCCATTGCATTGATTGGGGCTTATTGCTGAATAACAAATGCCTTAGGATTGCTCTGTCGGACTCCGTCTGACGAATCATAAGCATGTTGACTCTGAAGTTAGTCCCAGTGTGTGTGTGTTATGTGCCACCTCCAACCCATAGCAACTCTATGAATGAAAGACCCGCAAAATGTCCTATTATTAACAGACTTGCTCAGATCCTGCAAAACGGAGGACATGGCTTCTTTGATTGAGATAAGCCATTTCGTTTTAGGCCTTCCTCTTTTCCTACTGCCTTACACTTCTCCTACCATTAGTGACTTTTCCAGAGAATCTTGTCTTCTCATGATGTGACTCTAAAGTACCATAGTCTCAGTTTTGTCATTTTAGATTCTAGGGAGAATTCAGGCTTGATTTGACCTAGTACCCACTTATTTGTCTTTTTGGCTGTCCAGAGTATCCGCAAAACTCTCCTCCAGCACCACATTTCAAATGAATCAGTTTTCTTCCTGTCAGCTTTCTTCACTGTCCAACTTTCACATCCATCCATAGTAGTGGGGAATACTCTAGTTTGGATTATCTTGGTTCCCAGAAAGACATCTTTGTCTTTAAGGACCTTTTCTAGCTTCCTCACAGTTGCTTTTCCAAGTCTCCACCTTCTTCTTTCTTCATAGCAGTCTCCCTTTTGGTTGATAATTGAGCCAAGAAATAGACAATCTTGAACAATTTCAGTTCCCTCACTGTCAACTTTAAAACTGTGTAATTCCTCAGTAGTCATTACTTTCTGTCTTTTTGACAAAAAGTAATGACTACTTTTGTCAAGGAGTCCCAGTGATTTCAATTAAATTCAGAATCAAGAGTCAGTAGAGTAGGGGTTAATGTCTTGGATACACCCTGATGAGACCTGGGTTCACTCATCAATAACACTGACTGGGAGACCTTGAGTGAGTCACGCTTTGTCAGTCTAGCCTACACCACACGGTTGCTATGAGGATAAAATGAGGGAGGCAGCTGGTGCCTGCTGCCACTTTCCCATCCCAACCAGCTCCTCGGAGGAAGGGTAGCACACCAATGCAACAGATAAAGGTTTTCTTAGTGGTATAGCCTTGGAAAACCACTTTGGGCAGTTCAATTGAGATGGTAGATATTAGGACATCTTCCCAAGTGGGCAACACTTACCTTGGGGTTTCCCTTGTCATGGCGTGGAGGGGGGGAGGCTTGTGGTTTCCAAAGCCAGACCTTTACCTTGCCCATTCTCTGGTATTTTGGCTGGGGTAGCCGGGTGAACAAATGCTGTGAACAGCCTCAACAGCTGAACGGCCGCAACAGGTGAACATATTGACCTGGACTGCCACTTTTCCACTAATGAGCCAAACCTGGGATCATTAGATTTGCCACTATCCGAGGTAAAGCAAGCTTGTAGACTCACGGTGGGCAAGGTAGCCACCGAGGGCCAGGCCGCGGTGGAAGCAGGTGTGGTCTGCAGGAGGAAGAGGAGGAGCAAAGGGAGTCCTCTTCCACATGACAATATACTGGCACCATTCCAGTGCAGCACCGGCAGGAGCAAGATGCTTTTCCATCCAACCACAGCACTCTGGGCAGCCAGTGGGCCAGTCACAAATTTAGTGGTTCAGCAGGCAGTTTTGAGGCATTGAGCCGGATCCTCAAGGGGTGAGGGAGGCATATCGGGCGGCTCACCCCTGCGGAATTGAGAGGAAAGGGCTGGACAGCATGGCTGGGGCCAGAACACCACTTGCTCCCATGGAGCCAGCATTTGGCTGGGGTGTCATGCATCGAACAGCACCGGGCCTTCGATGCCAGAGGATCCACTGCCCAGATGACTGGCCAATACTCCAACCTGGCCATAATCAATAAAGTTGTGGCCATTCCAACCAAAATCAAGGTGTGTGTATGTATCATTGCTGGAACCCAACCGAACTTAGCACATAGGTGGCAAATAGCTACCAAACTGCTTGGGGGCTGCACAGTCTGTACAGTCAAGTTTCATTTCTATTGGGTGCTGGGGCTTCCCTGCATCTGTGCATTAGATGAAGTCATTTCTCCCCCAAGGTCTGGATTAGAGATGGCACGAACAGCAATACGAACCAAAAAAAGCCACGAATAGCCCAATCTGCTGTTCGCGAACAAGCTGTTCATGAGGCCCCATTCTAAATGAGCTGGCGGTTGTTGCAAGTCTCGTTCATTGCTGTTTGTCAAGCCAGACAGTTTGGCACCTGCAATCAATTCCCTTGGCACCTTAGGCAGGGATTGCCTGAACTCTGTCTGAACTCGTGCTGTTGCCCTGGAAACCCCAATCTAAGCCCAATTTAGCTTGATAGGCAGGTCTTCCTTTCAAATGTGGAGCTCCAAATTTGTTACAACAAGGGAGAAAAGAGCAGGGGGGAGGGGGCTCCCAGCTCTGGCTTTGGAGACGGAGACAGTTGCTGTTGGCACTTTGATAGAGAGAGTGCATTGGAACTTAAATTTTCTTTGTGTGTGGTGGGATAGAGATCTACCCGTTTAGGTTCCAGGGCTGCTGCCAGGCTCTGAGCCAAGCTATTATTTATTATTGGTACCTTTTCCTGCTGCCTGCTGCCTGCTGGGAGTGGTGCATTAGGGATCTTGACTTGGATGATGGCTGGAGGAGAGCCTGCTGGCCCCCACAAACAGCCAACCACAAACATGTTCATGAACAGGGCCATGTTCGTGATTGTTCGTGAGTCCCTGGCTGATTCTGCACACGTTGGATAATGCACTTTCAATGCACTTTATCAATCATTTGAGGTGGATTTTTTGTTCCGCAACCAAAAAAATCTGTTCCAAATGATCTATAAAGAGGATTGGAAGTGCATTATCCAACATGTGTGGAATCAGCCCCTGTCTGTGGATGGCAATGAACAACGAACATTGTGTTTGGGTTTTTTCTGTTCGTGCCCATCTCCAGTCTGGATAGCTGGGCCCAATAATTCAGTGACTTGGGAGGGAACTACACTTTCCACAAGTCTGTGCAAAAAACACACATGTGGTTAATGTGGACTTAAACACCAAATGGTAAGACTTCCTTGAATACACAGTGTTTGTTTATAATTACTGCCTGATTTATTGATTTGCTATATATTTAAATGATTAGCTGCCGAGAAGCACGTAGTAATTACAAGGGGAAGGAGAAACTAGAACTCTGGGGCTGTGTGAGAACATGCATGCATAAAACACCGCAAATTGCACTGCTCTGAACTGAATTGTTTGAATATGCAAAACGCAACCCAGTGGAAAATGGCTGCCTGCATGCAACTGGCAAATGGAACTTAAGCAAGTATTCAAGCATCCGTAGTCTGGAGCCCCGTTTCACTGGCAGTGCATCTCCCCTCCACCCTGCTTTATTCCCAGTCAGAGTAGAAGAATTGTGGGGCAAGTATCCAATCCCTACAGGGCCACTTCTTCACAAGGGGTCACTTAATTAGTGGGCAGGGAAGTAAAGCTGAGTGTTTTCTTTAAATTAAACTGAATTCAAGTAAAAATTATTATCAGTTTTTAAAGGAAGTCAACAAATGATCTGCACTTCTGCTCATTTATCTGTTTATATCTCTCGGCATTGCAAATTCTTGAGAAACCTGCTACCTTTTTAATTCCATTTGGTAACACTTGTTTGCATCTAATTATAATGTGTAACTGGAAGGGGGGAAACCTACAGGAGCATATTTAAAATTGAGAAAAGTGAGGGGGAAAGGTTTTAAATTTTAATAGAAAAATTGCAGATCATAAATATTACGACTACAAGGGAAAATGAACCACAGCTTGAACACGCAACGAGAATAGCAATTAGAAGCATTTGTTGAATTTGGTTCAATGTGCTGGGCATGTAGGTAAACATACTGAATGCTAATGGTTTTATAATCGTCTTATTAATTCACACAAATAGTTAATGTTTTAACATAAACTCTCTCCCCCATCTTTCGAGTAATATACGCATTCTGCTTTTGCAAAATTCCAGCCCAACAGATATGAACATAATAATTTCACACAAACGTTCTCTTCCGAGGGGTATGCTGGGGACGAAGCAATAGAGGGACTCCCCGTCGCTTTATTCATAATGGATCAGCCCATTCAGTCCTTATTAATTTAATGGAGTACAACTGAGCAGCCGAGCAGTCTCGGCTTATGAGCGTTTCACAAATGGGGCCTTTTGCCTGTAATCGCTTAATCCTACTGGCTAGGACTCATAAATTGAATAAAGGAGTGAACTAGGTTTTAATTAAGTCTACAGAATGAGCTTGCCTGAAAAGGATATCACAGGCTCTCAAGAACACTGCAGTTAAAAGAGTGTTTGTCCTCATACCCGAATGGTGTCAAGCAACACTGCATTAGAGAGGGCGCGAGGGGGAGGAGGCCGTTGAAGCACGGAAGGCAGGTTGATGGAGAAGGGGTGGTCCTCGCTAATTAAAAAAGTGTTCTCCATTCTTTTTTGTGCCTCATTAAGATAATGCTCTCTCTCTCGAACATAGGCAGAGAGAAACAAGCACACAGTGAAGAGAAAGAAAGAAAAGTGTTAGGCTCCCTAATGGGATGTGTTGTTACAGAAGAGACAGCTACCATCATCTTTAGGATAGCAAAGATATTTTGACAACTGTCTTGATTACTTTTCATGGCTGTAAATAGTCCTCTATGCCACGATACCTTGGGACTATAGAAAAAATACAAATTGAAAGAATTCCGCTTCTTGTCAACCAGAATTTGTTGCATTTCCATAGTAGGTTTCTGGCCCTTATCATTGTAAACTTGTCTATCTAGTACATTTTTATCCCGCTAGTCTTCAAAGGAGTTCATAGCGGTATGTGTGGTTTCCTGTTCCCTCATTTTATCCACATATTAACAACCTTGTGAAGTACAATAGACCAAAAGATTGTTTTGCTCCAGGTTTCTCAGTGATCTTGGGCATTTGGACCTCGGTCACCTGACCTGGATAGCCCAGGGGAGCCTGATCTCATCAGATCTCAGAAGCTAAGCAGGGTTAACCTTGGTTAGTACTTGGCTGGGAGACCTCTAATGAAGACCAGGGTTGCAGAGTCAGGCAAACCACCCCTGTTAGTCTCTTGTCATGAAATCCCCACCAGGGGTCGACGTAAGTCAACTATGACTTGAGGGCAGGATTTCCTTTCTTCTACCGTTTAATATAGCACTTTAACCACTACAAAACACTGGTTGTCAAGTTGCTCTTGAAAGTGTTATCATTATAAACTTTATTGCATCAGCTCACAGCCTTAGTGAACGCCAAGAGAAAACAACAATCCAGACAATCTCAATACTAGTTAAAACTCATAAAATGTGCTTGAAAGAGTATGGAAGTGACATAAAGCCATTGCTGATGGCCACCACCCCCATATCCCTGCCTCACCTGGTCCCCTGCTGGTTGCCAGGCTGGAAATCTTATAGCTCATTGCTCTTCATATCTGGAGCTCTCCCAGAATTTCAACTGATCTCCAGGCTACAGAGATCAGTTCCCCTGCTGAAAATGGCTGCTTTGAAGGGTAGAAACCCTTGCTGAGCTCCCTCATTCCCAACTCCACCAGTCCCTCCAGAGAGGGTTATTACTTACCCTGGAATAGGGTAAATGTTTTACATGCTACTTGTGTAGATCCAAGGCTCATTTCGAGGGGGAACATGCAGGAATGCAGTTCTGGCAGTTCCCCAAAGAGGTCATATATCAGGTGACCCCGCTCACCTGACTCTTGGCCATTTTGGGCCCATTTCAGCCTGGATTGGGGCTGAAACAGCCCAAATAGGGCCTCTCATGGGTGGTGGATCACTCTCCCACTCAGCAGCAGCCCGATCCTGACCATTTTGGGCCCCTTTTCATCCATTTTCAGCCCCTTTTTGCCATTTCGGGCCCAATTTCGGCCCTGAATGGTCAAGATTGGGTCCAAAACAGCCAGGATAGGTGATGTCAGGGGGTGTGGCATATGCAAATCAGTTATGCAAATGACACACTTCCGGTGATGGTGAGGGGCATGGCACATGTTAATGGGTTATGCTAATGAGTTATGCTAATGAGTTCTTCCAGGTCTTTTTCTACGAAATGACCCCTGTGTAGATCAATAGCATATAGGTAGAAAGATGCTCAGGGGTCAAATGAATCAAAACCTGGAAAACTGCACAAAACTCTTTGTGAACAAAATTGCACAAAACCTGGAAAATTGTACCTGTCTAAAATTCAGAATTTTTTTTTTTAAATTGTAGTTCTCAAGGGCCAACCAATGGCAGGCAAACCAGCAAGGATTCCTGCTTCCACCTGGCAATCACAGTTGATAAGTGAAAGGAGGCAGTCCTCCCAGAGATGATTCACTATCAAAAAGAAGCTGATGACTTACCGGCAAGCTGGGTTGGCACTGGGTGCAGGATGCAGTGGAGGCGGGATTACTTGTAGTAGGAGGAGAGTCCATCCTGCGCTGGTCCAGCCGTGTGGTCAGCGCCATTACACTCAAGCATCCACAGGAGCAGCTAGTCACTCTTGCACCCTCCGCTGCTTAAGGACTATCGGGGGGCACTGTCGCAACTTTTTGGGTTGGCAGTTTTTGAGGCATTGGGCTGGATCCCAACAGGGTGAGTGGGCCTTTGGGACTGCTCACCCCGACGGATCTGGAAGCAAGGGTTGCCAGGCAGGGCTGGCGACGGAACAACATGTGCCAAGGTGCCAGCGGGAGGCTGGCGGGTGATGCATCAGTCGACAGCCAGGCCTCCAATGCCAATGGGGATCCGTTCCCAGATGCCAGGCCAATGCTCCAGCCAGCTGTAATCAATAAAGTTGTGGCCATTTCTAAGCCAAAAAAGTGTCTGGAGTGATTCATTAGCCGCAACACAGTCTAACTTAGCAGATAGGTGACAACAGGTAGGCCAGAGTGCAAAGGTGCCTGCATCCCCAGCCAATGACATCACTTCCTGCATGACACGGAAGCGATGGCATTACATAGCAAATGATAGCAAAAATGCTATGCCAGATGCCATTGCTTGCGGATCATTTGGAAGTGAAATCATTGATCAGTGCTGTAGGAGAAAAAAGAGGAGAGATAAATGCCCCCCAACACCCACTAACCAGTAAAGGGGCTGGCAGTGGCAACTCTCTGGATGCACCAGTTTTGGATGAAAAAGAAGAGCCAGTCATATGGAGCTGCAAAATCTAGGAAGAAATTTTAATAAAGAGAATTTCAGGGAGCATTTCTCTTTGGGTACAACTGATCAGGGCCTGTCCCTGACACCCACCAAGCCTGAATGTGTAGGAACATAAAAGTACCATATTGTTGGTTTTCTTCTAGTACTTATGCAAAGGATCACATCATATCTGCAAACTCTAGATTTGACCAAATACAATATATTGTGTCTTGATAGAAATAATTTGCAATAATAATACTTGGCCAGGCACAGTTTGCATAAAAGACAGAGCCCATGATGGCAAGAGACCTTAATAATAATATAAAAAACTATACTTGTGTTAGATTGTTCGTGGATAACGATATCAATGCTAGCTGATAGAGGGAGGCATTGATTTAACAACGGCTCATTTTGAAAAGAGGTTTTGCTTCACTGCGCTCACATTCTGGGTTTTCTTTTGTGACTAGGGGTGAAGGAGAGCAGCCGGGATTCTTGACAATTATTTGCTTTCATTTAAAGAACCTAAAAGTAAGAATAGCTTCAATTTGTTTGATGGACTTTGGCCCATCCTGTATTAAAGCAAATGAACCACAAAAAGTCATGCACACTAATAACTAGGAGAAAACGGGTCATAATGAGAAAATTTTAAAAAAGGTGATGGTTTCTAGTAGCAAAAGATGGTTCATTAACTGTGCATGTTATGAGTGGACCTAAGAACAACTTGTTTTTCTCTTTCAAAAAAAGGCAGATAAGGTGATGTGCTCAGTCACTACACAAGAAAGAGACAGAACGGGAGCAAGGAATCAAGATTCTGCCAAATATTTGGCAGTTTTGATTTGGGGGTTTCTAATATTTGGCAAAAGCATGAACAATGAATTCCATGTATTGTCGAAGGCTTTCACGGCCGGAGAATGATGGTTGTTGTGGGTTTTCTGGGCTGTATTGCCGTGGTCTTGGCATTGTAGTTCCTGACGTTTCGCCAGCAGCTGTGGCTGGCATCTTCAGAGGTGTAGCACCAAAAGACAGAGATCTCTCAGTGTCACAGTGTGGAAAAGATGTAGGTCATTTGTATCTACTCAGGAGGGGTGGGGTTGAGCTGAGTCATCCTGTAAGAGTTTCCCAGGGTGTGGAATGCTAATGGCGGGAGGCTTCACTGTATCCTGAGGAGGTTCTTTTGCATATGGATTGGTACTTGATGTGCTAATCTTCTCTGCAGGGCTATTGTCGGGGCTAGAATGTTTTGTTAGCCTGGTGTTTTTCAGAACTGGAAACCATGCTCTGTTCATTCTTAAGGTTTCTTCTTCCCTATCCCCGACAATAGCCCTGCAGAGAAGATTAGCACATCAAGTACCAATCCATATGCAAAAGAACCTCCTCAGGATACAGTGAAGCCTCCCGCCATTAGCATTCCACACCCTGGGAAACTCTTACAGGATGACTCAGCTCAACCCCACCCCTCCTGAGTAGATACAAATGACCTACATCTTTTCCACACTGTGACACTGAGAGATCTCTGTCTTTTGGTGCTACACCTCTGAAGATGCCAGCCACAGCTGCTGGCGAAACGTCAGGAACTACAATGCCAAGACCACGGCAATACAGCCCGGAAAACCCACAACAACCAATGAATTCCATGTTTGCAAAGCACCCACTGTAACAGGAAACAAGGGAATATTTGCATACTGTTGTCTTCTTTCAGTTTGGACAGTGAATGAGCAAAAACTTTGCACTAATTGTAGAGCGCTTTCACTGTTCAGAGGGAGTTGAGAACAAGCTTATCAAACCAATGTGTTTACATGTCTAACTCTGTGTGTATGTGTGTGTGTGTGTGTGTTATAATCTATGGCATATATATCCCATGCTTTCTCCATGGAGCTAAGGATGATATTCATGGATATTTCTACCTACTTTTTGTCCTCAAAACAGCCCTGTGAGGTAAGTGACAGAGGGAGGGGGGAGGGGGGGAGAGAAAGACTATCCCAAGGTTAACCTGTAAACTTTATAACTGAGCAGGGATTGGAGCACACAACTCTACAGACTGTCTGACACCCTAGACAGACAACACACCACACTTGTCCCTTCTAGAGGTACACAGATGGCCATTTTCTGCCAATTTTCTTTCCACCTATCACATTATTTACCCCACACTTCCTCCTGGTAGAATGCATGGTTTTTCCCTTCTTTCATTTAATCCTTTCACAACTATGTGATTGTAGGTTAGGGGTGGGGCGGAGGGGCTAGCCCAAATTTCATGGTAGAGTGGACATTTGAATCCAAGTCTCTGGAATCAAGGTTTGTCACTCCCAACACTACACTACACTCTCTGTATCTGGGAAAAGGAAACCCCAGATTCACCTTTCTCTGGGCAACTGAGAAATACTGATCATAGTTTTTTGATTTCCATAACTTGGCCTTGCAGGTAGCTCCCACTGTATATTGTAGAGAACAAAGACCCCCTAAAACTCGAGCCTAACTTAAAAAAAGAAAGAGAAAGTCCACTGTACTCCTGATCCAAGCAAAATACTTGCATATCTTTGGAATTATGAGGGAGGTTAGTAAAAGTCCTCTCATCTCTTATTGCTGAGGATCTCATTTTGATTCAAGAATGCAGTCAAGCAACACTTATTCTTTCTCCCCCACTCCAAGTTTAGTTCGTTTACCTGGATCCCAAAAGGATCTGTTTGCTCCTAAGGACATCCATTTCATGCATGCCTGAGGCTCTCTATATTTTCAATTTTGATAGTACCTTTGCAACATGACTTTTAGGTCAGATTGAAGGTTTTTCCTGGGGTTACGGATGGAATCAGGAAGCACCAGAACACATGCCCTTTGGATCCTGCCTTCTCATAAAAGCCCTCTAAATTAGTGTTATCTATCTTATTTCGTTCTGGTGTTGTTAATTTGTTTCTTTTATGGAATATTTACACTAATTTTATGCCATGTACATGTTTTATGCCATTTAAATACCATTTTACTCCATTTACACAACTGATGAAAAAATTGTGTAAATTTAGTGGGGGGAATCTGGCATATGGAATAGAAAGTTCCATTCACACATGAGATAGGAACAAAAAATGGGAACTTTGAAGTTTCAAAACTGGGAGTAAAAACCAGGTAGCATCAGCCAACATGTAGCATCAATCTCATTATTCCCATGGAAATGGTACCCTGAACCTAGTTCACAGTTCTATCACTTCTGCAACATTAAAAAATGCAGTTAAACAAGAAGAGAATAGGACATTCCTCCACTGTATGTAGTGGCTCTTTTGCAGTTCAAGAAGTACCTTTTAACATAAAATTACAGCACCGTGTAAGAAAAGAACTCAGAAGAATGCTTTATCACCGCAGCTGGCCAACTTTAACTCATCTCGTGTTATTATAAGAAATAGAATTTACTGGTATGGACTTATATTCAATCGTTTCCTTTCCCTTTTTAATGAAATGTCATTATTCCAATACATATCCTTTCTTTTTCTTGCCTGCTTTCTCCGTGCTCCCACCCCCAATCCCTCTATCTTTCATTTCCCCGCAGTTATGTGATATTATTGCCAGAGATCCCCCCCTCCACAGCTATTGATTTAGGTGTATATGGTTATTACAATGCAAAATAAAACAGTTTGCCTATCCATTCTACCTTGTACTGTTGAACATTAACTTAATTTGTTTCAAATCTGCATTTGATTTGGCAAGGAAACCATTTATCTTTATGAAGAAAGCCCTCATAAAGAAAGGACTTCAGAAGATCGCTGCTTTAAAAATTTAATAGCCTTGTGTCTTATACACTAGAAAAATGAATTAAACCTTCAAATATTATATATCTCAATGTAACCTTTTTGCATTCCATCCTATGTTTAATTTATTATATATAAAGTGCACCCACACCCACACAGAAAAGGAAATCTTACTACATTCAAGTGGATTATTATAGATTCTATGAATAAAAGTCAATGAACAATTTTTCAGGAGCTTTATAAGAGAGTTTGGATTGGATTTTGATCCTGATTAAAAGCTGGTGATCTTTTAAAAAATTCTGCCAAGATTAAACTTCCAACCAGTCATGAGGCAAAAGAAATATCCATCCTAGAGCACCAAATTGGCCTTAAAAGTATTAACGTCAAGGGTGTGATGGAAGAGCACAATACTCCCATTTCGTGTCATTTTGCCACACTCACATATTGTGTTCTCTATTGGAATTGTGAGAAAAGAATGCTTCACAATTATTTTCATTCATTTAAAGAAACAAAAAGTGCAGCATTCCGCAACAACAGGTTGGTATCAGGGGAGAACTACAACTCCCATCAGGCTGTACAAGAACAAACATGCGTGAAATGCTTCCAGCTGCATTGCACTGTTTGAACATGTGAGAAGTAACTCAACAACCAAGACTGAACTGTTCACAAGCAACAGAACTGCCCATCGATAGATTAGCTCCCCGCTTGTGACTGGCAACCAGATTATGAGCCAAACCAGTGTGGGTTTGAGCAAAAGCTAGAAGCTTTGAGAAGCAGTGGAATGGGGGAATCAGCTTATTGCCAACCACCAGGTGGGTCCTGGAGGTCTCCCAGAATTATAACTGGTCTCCAAACTATTCCCCTAAAGAAAATGGCTGCTTCCCTCTGCAAACCCCACCCTCTCCTGGCTCCCCCCCCCCAAATCTCCAGAAATTTCACAACCTGGAGTTGGCAGCTACAGAATCAGCAAAGCTGGAAGAATCTATAATAAAACACCTGCTCACTGTATAAAAACCGTATAACATCTGACGGAGGTGGAGGTGCGGCTTAACCATGCGTGGTCGCTTATATATGGAGGGTAGATGGTCAATACCCCCTACAGACATAGAGGAGACTGAGAGAGAGGCTCATTTGGTGGAAACCCTGATGGCCTCAACCATACGCCTGGTGGAACATCTCCATCTTACAGGCCCACCTGAAGGAGACAAGATCTTGATGGGCCTGGGTGTCCTCAGACAGAGAGTTCCACCAGGTCAGGGCCAGGACCGAAAAGGCCCTGGCCCTGGTTGAGGCCAATTGAGCCTCCCTGGGGCCAGGGACCAGGAGTAGGTGCTTACTGGCAGATCTCAGCACCCTCCTGGGAGTATATGGGAAGAGACGGTCCCTCAGGTATGCTGGTCCCAGTCCGTTTAGGGCTTTATAGGTTAATACCAAAACCTTGAACCTGATCCGGAACTTCACGGGAAGCCAGTGTAGCTGTTCCATCTCTCTAGCCAACCTGAGTTTTCCCTCCAGGAAACCTCCATCCAAACCAGTATATTAACTTTCCTTATGATTTTTCAGGCAAAAATTTCTCTCTTCACATTCCCCCAGCACATACCCCTTCCTTCCAACGAAGTTAAACAAATGTTTTTGAAGCTGGTAGGGAGAGAGGAGTCAGTAGTCCTTTCCTTATGAGGACCTGATTGGCAGGGAGATAATGCCATGGCCCAGGTAACACTGCAAAAAAAAAAAGATACACATTCCCCCTTCCTTCCATCCAAGGCCATTTTCACACGTCTTTAACCCGCCGCAAAATCAAACAAAACTCACAGAATGATGGCATCTTCATGGCATGATTTCCCATCATGATCCCGTTTCATGGCACAATTTCTGATGTCATCGCGTCATGGAACGGAGTCATGAAAGGAAATCACGCCACAAAGACGCCATCGTTCCATAAATTTTGCACAATTTTGCAGAGGGTTATAGATGTGTGAAAACGGCCCAAGTCAAATGAATATTTCCAAAGGTGATAGTTGGGGAGGGGCCGGTGCTCTTTTCCTTGACAGGACCCTATTGGCAGAGAGACAATGCCATTTCCTGGGTAGCACCGGGGGGGAAAGATGCACTCATGCACATTGCACACATTCCCCCACTCCCCTTCTCGCCAACAGAATTAATTAGGTGGTATAATATAACATAAGGAGTCTCTCCCTTTGGGATCTAATTGGTAGACAATGCCAGTAAGGAATATAATATGCTGCTGGTTCAGTGCCGTTTTGCCTGATGCTGCCACTGCACAGTAAGAACCAAGATGAAACACACAAAGTTTTGGGTGGGAAGATGTTTTCTGGATTTGGTTCACTATTCTGAAAGCTGCTTCAACAAAGCGAAACAGCAATTTCCAGGTGTATTTCCAGCTCATATGTTTTGTTCTGCACACCCTTAGTATCAAAGGCCCAGTGATATTTAGCAGCTTCCCTTGTGCAGCAAGACAACTGCTTTAGCTGGTTGCTTGTATACTGATACCGCTGAGCCGTCCCTATCCCTTAGTGCATACTTCAGGGGCTTCAGGAAGCTTCAGGAGGGTTAGCAGCCAAAAGAAAGAGGGAAATAACTAACAGAGAAAACTGCTGTGGGAGGGAGCAGCAAGACAGGCAGGCCAGTCAGCAGGGAAAGAGAGAGAAGGAAGGAAGGAAGGAAGGAAGGAAGGAACGAACGAACGAACGAACGAACGAATGAACCAAACATGGGCTGATTCCAGATGGCCCTCCCCATCCCGAAAAGTCGCGCGTCGTCGCGCGGAAAACGCGAAATATCGCGTTTTCTTGCGTAAGTTTTGTGCGACATCACGCATCGTCGCACAAGAAAACGCGATATTTCGCGTTTTCCGCGCGACGACACACGACGTTTCGGGATGTGGAGGGCTGTCTGGAATCAGCCATGGAAGAAGAATAATTAGAGATTTGTAGGTAAAATCTTACAGGATAAGAAATTTGAAATTTGATAGCATCTCTGCCATCAACGCAAACTGCAGACAACATCTTTGGGAAACATTCCATATGCTCATTTGCACAGGATATTCTGTTCAGAAAAATGTTGTGCATGTGGCATTCTGAATTCACTGTGTTGGGTTTGTTTGTTTGTTTTTAAATCCTTTACGGAAAGCATCCTATGCTTGTCTTTGTGGATGTTTTAGGAGGTGAAACATTATTTGTTCTTTGTGCTAATAAAATAATAAAGCCCAGCTGTCCTTGTAATTTCCTGTAACAGCAAACTGGCTTCCTGTTAATATTTTTCACTATTGTCAATGTGTGTTTGCTGTTTGTTTTAAAAATGAAAAATCCATCTTTTCTAGGAACCACAAAAATGTTCTAAGTGATAGCATTGCAAACCTCTTGACTGACCACACAGAGGCTGAAAACCAAGGCTCGGACATCAACAATGCCATCTTAAGTAGATGTCACACCCGTCTAAAGCCATTGAAGGGCTTTTAGAATGGTTCTGTAAGAGGATTTGTGGATACCACTCTCCCAGGTAAAGTATAGTAACCCCACATGTGTGGTGTGATGTCACCATTGTCTAAGTTGCCCCCCTTCAAGCAGCAGCCATTAAAGTAAGCTATGGGAATAGGAGTGCCATTTACCAACTTTTGGTGGACACCCCTTTTCCCATTGGAAATGGATGGACTAGTGGGAGAAAGTCGGGGCAGGGGAAGAGAACATCTGAGGATGCTAAAAAATCATTTATAGCTGTGTAACCAGAAGTGACATCACCACGTTGCCAGCGTCAAATGCTGGCAGAATCTGACGTACTCATACTGGAGGGCTGGGGGCTGGGGCTGGATGTTATGATCATCTGTACAGTTGTGCTGTAAGCTTTTCTTCACTCGCATGGGATATGAATCTGTTGGTTCCTGAATGTATCTCTCCTAGACTATGCTTGCTCCTAGCCTTTGAGACAGGAGCCCGAATAACCTTGAAACTCTGTGTATCAGCCCCTGCGTAGATGTTTTCCAGCAGAATTAGCTAGCCTTTACGGGAGGGGGGGGGATGCTAGCCTGTGAATGATATATGTTCTTGATGCTTGCTTGTACCTAATTCCTGACAAAGAATCCAGTAAGATCATGATAGGAGCAACTTTTCAATAAAGGATTACTGACCACAGTGGAGTCTTTTGGAAAGTCACTTGGAAAAGTCGCAGATCCTTACAGCCAGATGCTCTAGCATTTTTAGAGCATCCAGCTATGCGATGATGTCACTACCAGTTACACAGCCAGATTTGATGTTGTGGCGTCACTGGACAACATTCACATGAATCTCTGCCTCTCCCCAGTCTTCCAGGAATTGCCAGCTGAGGGTAGCAACCTTACATAGGGGGATGAGGTAAACACACAGCACAATGATATCAAATATTCTATATGACTGGATGTTATGCGGGAGAGAGGAGGAGAAGGAGGTACAAGATTGCTTGAGTTTCAATCGTGCATCATTTGTAATTTATTATTTATTTATCCATTTACTTATTTAAACTGTTTTAAACTACCTTTGACCACACAGCAGACTCAAGATCATTTAAAAGAGGATGAGACATAGCACTAAAATAAAAAAATAAAAAAATGAAAAAATAAAGCATTTTCAACAATAAATCAACATAATTAAATTATCATCAATAAAAAGAGCATCCTAAAAATAAATCTATAATCTGTACAGACAGCAAAAAAAAAATCACCAGAAAACCTTCAGAAATAATATCGCCACAGAAGTCCTCATAAAGATAGTATGGAGACAAATCCCAATCTCCAATGGAAGCCTGTTCCAGAATTCCAAAGCTACCGCTAAATAGGCCCCAGAACATACAGTCACCTCAAATTGTCAAAAGTTACGTAGAAAAACGGGAGACAAGTGTCTGAGATTTTTTGCACTGAGACTTGCTATTGAGAGCCAAGCTACAAGAGACAAATTACACGAGGAGGAGCACATGAAGGGAGTTGCAATCTTAGCCAGGAAGCTGAGTTTTAAAAGAGATCAGAAGGCTTTGTTAATTTACCCTCTTTACAGAGCCAGGGAGATGGCCGCTCAGAGGGTTTAATTTCCTCTTTGCCTCCCAAAGGCTCTGTCAGTTTCACCTCCCCTTCTAGGAGGCAAAGAGGAAATAAACCCTCTGAGCAGGGATCTCCCTGGCTCTGCAGAGAGGGGAAATTGACAAAGCCTTCCTATCTCTTGTAAAACTCAGCTTCCCAGCTAACACTCATCGTAGCTTAGCTCTTAGAGCCAAAACACACGTTAAGAAAAACCTAGGTTCAGCACGTGTTCTCTTACCTCAAGGTTTGCCGGGATCTGTAGGAGTCCTGGAAGCTTAAAGTTTAGCATTTACAGAGCAGCAAAAAGGGAAAGGGAAATACAGGCGCCTGTATTTTAAGCTTTAAGCTTCCAGGACGCCTTTAAGCTTCCAGGATGCTTACAGATCCTTTAAGCTTCCAGGACTTTAAGCTTCCAGGACCCCTACAGATCTTTAAGCTTCCAGGACTCCTACAGATCCCGGCAAACCTTGAGGTAAGAGAACACGTGCTGAACCTAGGTTTTTCTTAACGTGTGTTTTGGCTCTTAGATTCTGTATGCCTTTGGTGTCCAGTGGCCACCCATGAAGCTAGCTAATCTTATGAGTCCTTCTGAGCTAAATCCTAGGAAAAAAAGTATAAAAGTTAAGGCTGATGAAGGCCTCTTACTTACCTAATAACTTCTGCCCGTAAAACTGATATTCTGGTTATTCACTGGTCCCTCTATAGGAATGACTTTCCTCTACCTTAATTCCTGGGACTGACTGCTTTAACTGTTTCTGTCAGTGATTAGAAAGACAAGCTTGCCAAACAATCCAAAATATAAGATTCCAACCCACCTAAATATATACATTTTATTCTCATGTTAGTTAAAGTATATTCATTGCTAGTTGTATTTTGAATGGAGGTGCCTGGAGCTGGCTATTAGCTGTTTCGGAAACCCCTTTCATGCCATAATAAATAAATCATCTATCATAATATTCCCGATGTCTGTAAGTGAACGTGTTTGTCTGGAAACCTGGTCCTTCAAAACTGTTTCCTTTTCCTGGATAGGAGAGGTATTGTCAAAAAGCTAAGAGGGAGAGGAAACCAATCTGAGGAAACTGGTAAGCTTTCACACAGAATGCAGTCATTCAAATGAAACACCCACCCATAAACCTCAGTAAGGAAAAGGCTCTTTAGGTGGAATTAAGGCCTGCTGTGACATCAGAAGCCAATAAACCAACCCTCTCCCTTGGCCATCTCCCATATTAGCACTTTTGAAATTCTGAGCTCAGACTAAAACATCAGACCATGCTTCAGATTTCATAAATGTCCACTACTTAGGTGAATATGAAGAGCCCCATGGCACAGAGTGGTAAGCTGCAGTACTGCAGCCTAAGCTCTGCTCACGTCCTGAGTTCGAGCCTGGCGGAAGCCGGGTTCAGGTAGCCAGCTCAAGGTTGACTCAGCCTTCCATCCTCCCGAGGTCGGTAAAATTAGTTCCTAGTTTCCTGGGGGTAAAGTGTAGACGACTGGGGAAGGCAATGGCAAACCACCCCATAAAAAGTCTGCCAAGAAAACGTTGCAGTGCGACGTCCCCCCATGGGTCAGTAATGACTCAGTGCTTGCACTGAGTCATTTACCTTTTTACCTTAGGTGAATATGAAACTAGTAGATGAATACATTGAAAACACTGGCAATACAGAGTTACACCCTTCTTAACCCACTGGATTGGATCCCATTCCTCTTTATGCTGAGTTGCATCCTATGACTATCTTCTACTAAGTCTTCCCTTTTTTTAACCTTGTGCTCATATACCTCTCTTCAAGACAAATTAGTGTCACACAAGGCAGTTTACAAATCCCCACAACAGACACCCTGTGAGGTAGGTGGGGCTGAGAGAGCTCCTAGAAGTTGTGACTGACCCAAGGTCACCCAGCGGGCTTCAAGCTGAGGAGTGGGGAATCAAACCCTGGTTCTCCAGATTAGAGTCCTGCTGACTTAACCACTACACCAAACTGGCTGTCAAGGAAAGACTTCCTTCAAGGGAAAATAACTCTTTTTCTGATGGAGAGAAATCTGTTGAAAGAAGACTCAGAAGAAAACATGGTGGGAGGGAGTTACAGGATCTAACTTAGTAGAAGGAAGTCACGGGAACAATCCCATTAATTTTAAAGGACTTAGAAGGGTGTAACTAACTACGCTTAGAATTGTTCTGTTAGTCTTCTAACTTCATTTCAGCAGATGGATGAACCTCCATTTCCATTCCAGGCTTAAGCAGAACAAATTCACATTCTCCCCACCTACATATCAACATTTTCTCTCTTTTTGAAGTGCCAATTAATTAAGCAAAATCTGAGAAGCACTGTTTTTCTGTGGATCATGTAGCACCTAGTGTGTTTTTTTTCTCATTCCCTTGTCTTCGTCTTTGGAACATGCATACACACTTTGCTGTTTGACACTCTTCACGTTGGGTTTATTTAGATGCAAATCCATCATACGTAATCTAAATTTCCCTTCTCTCCAAATGCAATCGATTTCGAGAGTGTGCAAGCAAAATACTAAGCAATTCTGAATCTTTGAAAGGTCCATGACATGAAAGTCTTTCCACGACTCTAAGCTATTTTAGCTAGCTGTCAAGCTGCCAAGCAATTTCCCCACCATAAACATCTGCCCAAGTGGGTTGGTCATTGCTTGCCTTTCTGGACACATGTGAAGGAACAAATATAATTACAAAGGAGATGCAATTGACTATTAAAGCAGCCACAATATGCTTGCATGGTTTAGTTAACAATACATGGGAACAAAGTGGAATTGCTTGGGCTTGGGCACCAGGGAAAAAGAAGAAGAGTGGAATAAAAAAATGATATCTGTGAAAATACAGCATTTAAAATGCGGCATCTGACTTTCCGAATACCCTACCAGGAAAAAAAAAAGAAAGGAAAGCCATTTAGCAAAAACAGCAGGGAGAGAAAACGCTTTAAAACCATGATACTCCATAAAGGATTATGAAAATAGAGGGCATTGCAAGAAAGAGAATTGCAAATACAACTCAAAAAGCTTCTCACATTTGTAAACATATTGAGAAGAATTTATTCCTCTCTGGCTTTGCTATCACAGGGTATTTACAGGTTTCTCAGGGAAAGGGAGATGAGAGAACAAAAATGTTCCACCGTCACATTGGATACACACTGTTCTTGTCACTGCTGTAGATCTGATCATCATACACAATGTGCTGCTAAAAGAATGTGGGTTTTTTTTGGGGGGGGGGGTTAGACTCAAGGAGTTTTGAGGCCAGAATACCTTAAGAACTTCCTACCTGACCTCTGCAGTCATCTTCAGAGGCCCTGTTTCAGGCGCTTCTACCATCCTAGTCTAGAAGGTTGGCAACCTAAGAAAGGGCATCAAAATTGTGGAATTTCCTCTTCAGGGAGACTTGTCTTATCCCCTTTTATCATTGTCATTCACCAGTGAGTGATGACTTTTCTGTTTTGTTTGGCATTCCCTCACGGATTCTTACTGACCCTCCTTCCTGTTCATGTCTCTCTGAGAGCGGGACCACAAGTGACGCCTGACACAGGTTGGACACTTGCCAGCTTCCCTCAAGTTTTGATGGGAAATGTAGGCAGCTTGGCGGAATGTTGGACAAGTGACAGTTGAAAAGTCCATTGGACAGCAGTCTGATAGCAGAACCACAAGTGACAAAAGGCACAGGTTGGACACTTGTCTGCTTCCCTCAAGTTTTGATGGGAAATGTAGGCAGCTTGGCGGAATGTTGGACAAGTGACAGTTGAAAAGTCCATTGGACAGCAGTCAGAGAGCCAAGCTGCGAGACCAGGATGCCTACATTTCCCATCAAAACTTGAGGGAAGCTGACAAGTGTCCAACCTGTGCCTTTTGTCACTTGTGGTTCTGCTCAGAGAGTCAAGCTGCAAGACCAGGATGCCTACATTTCCCATCAAAACTTGAGGGAAGCTGACAAGTGTCCAACCTGTGCCTTTTGTCACTTGTGGTTCTGCTCAGAGAGTCAAGCTGCAAGACCAGGATGCCTACATTTCCCATCAAAACTTGAGGGAAGCTGACTAGTGTCCAACCTGTGTCAGGCGTCACTTGTGGTCACGCTCTGAGTTTTGTTTTAATTAAAATCACTACCTGAGTTTATCCTACAAGAGACTAAGGGCCAAGCTACAAGTGATGAATGACACTTGCCTAGCAAGTGTATTCCTCCCTGTTCACTTGCCCTCCACTCAATCCACTTGCTGTTCAAGTGTCATTCATCACTTGTAGCTTGGCCCTAAGAGTCTCTTTACACTCGATGAATTACATGAGGATGCTCAAATGAAGAGAGACACAATGAAACTGAGGGCCAAGCTACAAGTGATGAATGACACAGGATGGACACTTGTCAGCTTCCCTCACATTTTGATGGGAAATGTAGGCATCCTGGTCTTGCAGCTTGGCTCTCCGACTGCTGTCCAATGGACTTTTCAACTGTCACTTGTCCAACATTCCGCCAAGCTGCTTACATTGCCTATCAAAACTTGAGGGAAGCTTACAAGCGTCCAACTAGTGTCAGGCGTCACTTGTAGTTTGGCCCTCGGTTTTAAAAGACAGATTAGAAGGCCCTGTCATTTTCACCTCTCCAGAGCCCCAAAGATCACTCCTCAGGAGGTTTGTTTATTTCCTCTTTGCCTCTCCAAAGGGGTGGTGAAATTGTCAGAGACTTCAGGGAGGCGAAGAGTAAACAAACTCTCTGAGGAGCCACATTTGCTGGCTCTGGAGAGGTGAACTACCCTTTTCAGCTAACATTGCGTCTCCCTTCACTTGAGCGTTCTCATGTAATTTGTCTCATGTAGCGAGACTCTGGGGGCCAAGCTACAAGAACAGCAAGTGGATTGAGTGGAGGGCAAGTGAACAGGGAGAAATACACTTGCCGTTCAAGTGTCATTCGTCACTTGTAGCTTCGCCCTGAGTCTTTCTTCCTAAGTGAAAACCAGGGAAATCAACCACTGCAAGGGGATTGGGGATAAATGAAAATTTCTTAGTTTGTTTCATTTTACATTCCTCCCCCTCCCCATTTTGTTAGTTCTCCGTATTTCACTATTGGTTTTCCAGATATCTTTGTTTAGGACATGCAAGTCATACTGTTTTTGTATCCAATTTATGGCTGCTTCCTCAGATGTTGGATAATGCAGTTTCAGTGCACTTTAGCAATTGTTTGCAAGTGTGAACCAGGAAAATCCAGAGGAAAATGATCACCAAAGTGCCCTGAAATTGCATTATCCCATATGTGTGAAACCAGCCTATATAATATTGATACATACAAGGGATGTCATTAGCTGCTTACACACACACTGAATAATGTACTAGCAATCCCCTTTTAATGCACTTCAATGATCATTTACAACTGGATTTTCCCATTTCATATAGTAAAATAATGAAAATAGATAATGAAAACAGTGCAATGGGTTACCTGTAGGCAAAGCAGAGCCAGTTCACCTTCCAAACAACCCAAGCAGCCATTTGTGGTGTAAGTAATTGGTTGATGTGGAGAAGGTGCTATGACTCTCATAAGGTTATGTGAAATGCATATCTGTGAAACAACCTACTGGATCACATGACACTAACACAAACACCAAACATATAAAGACGTCATTTAAAAGTACTGTTTTTATTTATAATCGTGGGTTTATTCATTAATTTGCTCAATGTTTATCTATACAATAGACTTCTGAGTGGAAAGCAGCAATGACGGAGGCAAGGGGCAACAAGTACCATCCGTCTGTGTAAGAACTGTGTCTGAAATACTGTCATTTGCACTATACGATACTCTACCAGCTGATTATATGGAAAGCAATCCAATTAGCAGGCTTACACTGCTTGTGAACAGCTGGACAGATCATAGAAAAACTGGCTCCCTAGTTGTGACCAGCAAACAAAATGTGACCAGAACTGGTAGCTATTACACTATTTCTGCCTGGACTCTGTTGTGAGCTATAAAATTCCGCAGATTCAGATTTTGCATCTGGAGTGTGCAGCAACTTTAACTGTATTTCATATATATGTATTTCCTAATATATATTTTAGGAAAAGTTGTCCTATATAGAGATGGGCATGAACCGAAATACAAACCAAAATTAAGCACGAACCAGACTGGTTTGTAGTTCGGGAACCACAGTTCGTCAGATCCCATTTCTGATGAACCGCCATGAACTTTAAGGCTGGTTCTTTTGGTTCGTTTTTTGGTTCGTTACTGCAGACAGCCTGGTGCCAATCATTCAGTTTCCTAGGCAACAGGGGATGGACTTCCTGTAGACCTTCTGCTGACCTGGAAGTGAACTCCTGCTGACCCGGAAGTGATGGTTTCCTGACCTGGGTGTGACATTTTCATGAACCAAGCGAACCGGTTCGCGAACCAGGGGCAGATTCGTGAAAGTTCGTGGGTCATGGGTCGTGAAATTTGACGAACCACATGGTTTGGGGGGTTTTTTGGTTCATTCGCATCTCTAGTCCTATATGGTTTAGCCAACTAATTGTTGGATGGAGTGAGGAAATGTTTACTTGTAAGTAACTTATAGAGATTACTGTGGATTTTAATTTCTGTTTTCAATAGAATCCATGGATCCAAAAATTATGTAAATAGAGCCATGAAGATGGACAAATTTTAATTAGAATCTTAGAGATTTGAGTACATTTATTTGGGGGGAAATCACCATAGATTATGTTCAATTGATGCCAGTTAGTAGTTTCCTTGTATCGTTAAAATACAGAAGTTGAAACTCATTTAAAAAATGCCATTTGAGTTTAATGACGAGTGACAGTTGAGTTCAGTCACAATTAAAATCAACCTGGCTTATTTCCTCCATTAGTGGCAACATATTCTTTTTAAGATCATATAGGGTTAAGTTAGCCATCCTTGGAGACTTCCTAATGGCCCTTGTTATCTAAACTTTGATTCATAATAGTGGCTGAGTATTATATTTTCAATGCACATCTTCAGACCTATTAGGATGTGAAGTGAATTTGACAGGAGGGGAATATTTCTTTTCTCCTCTGAAATGCCCCCTGAGACTTTTCTGCCGGCGACCTCCCCAGACCTCAGCTTTACATTACAGTTATTGTCCTGAGAGAAGATTCAGTTAAAGCACCCAATTCATTTCATATAGTGCTCTTCAGTTCATCCGTGGTGGCAAAGATAACTTTTGCAATTTTGTTAGGGACGCTTTCTTGGTTGTGCTGGATGGCAAACAGTGGTTCGATTGTCGGAGTGCGATGCACTTGTATAAAGTGCTGGTCGACCATCGCGAATGAGTTGTTTCGCTGTGCTCAGTGGCTGTTATCTGGACAAATTGTTTAGTGTCTGATTAAATAAAATGGAAAAGATGCTCCATGTCCATCCAGTATACTAGACAATAGATCATCCATCAGAAAGACCGTTGCAGAGCTGAATGACTGATCATCTTGAGAAAAGCATCAACGATGTCTCAAAAGTCTGCTTTTAAGAAAGCCATGGAGAAAGGTGAAAATGTCCTTATTAATTTTAGAGTCCAATAGCACCTTAAAGACCATAAAGAGTTTCCAGAGTATAAGCTTTTGAGAGTCAAGCTTCTTTTGAAGAATACAAGTAGAAATAGAAATCTGAGTCTTTATATCCCAGTCAGAAGGTAGGAGGGATGTTGCAAAGAAGTAAGATAGGGTGTGGAGATACAATATGAAATGTACTTAGCTTGATTAGAGTGCACATTTACCTCCACGTCCTATCTTACTTCTTTGTAACACCTCTCCCACTTTCTGACTGGGACTATAAAGACTCCAGTCTCCATTCCCACTTGTATCTGATGAAGGGAAATTTGATTCTTAAAGCCTGATACCCAGGAAACTCTTGTTGGTCTTTAATGTTCTATTGGACTCAAACCTTGCTCGCCAACTGCAGAACAACACTGCTACCTGCTTGAAACTTACTAATGAATCTCGGATTCATTTCTTAACTGGTTCTTGCACATGTGTTCTGCACTTAAAAACTCTACATTAAATAATGATTCGCATGTGTGAGTCAGCCAGCACAGATACATAACCCCAGAGACACATAACCCTGTAGAAGAAACCTGGAATTTCTCCTTCAACAAATATGACAAGTATTCATAAAGTAGAATAGGATGGATACCATCCACCATGAAATGACGAAATGCACAGAATGGATCTCCACACCCCTCCCACAACCCCTGTGTCCTCTGAAAAATTGCTCTTGAGGGTCAGGAAAGCCTCCGGGATGGAATAGAATGTGGCATGGGAGGTAGGATCTATAAATGTCTGCTCCCACCCCCTTTCATGATTTTTTGATCTAAGCTTGCATAAGAGGAGAAATAGTTGTTAATTTCTGTTCAAGCTGCACGCACACACACACACACCCATCTACATCTCACTCTGCTTCCAAGGGTGGGGGGGATTTGTTCCTTTGGGCGGGTTCAGGCAGATGGGAAGGGAGCTATTTTATGAACTCATTCTGTTCACAGTTCATTAAATTCAGGGACTGACTCTGGGACCTGCTGTATCTCAAGCCAATGCTCTACCACTGAGCCACAGTGCTGTTCTAATTATTATGTTCATGGGGATATCAGTGGACTTCCATGATACTGGAAATAAATTGTCAGTTTCCTGGAAACATATACTCAAATATTTGTGTGTGTGTTAAAGAACTAAAGGTTCATCTTTAACATGGAGTTAACATTAACATCCAAGGAATTACAACACCTTCTCCATAGGCAACTGCTAAATCATCGCTGATTTTTAATTTATAAAAAAGAAAACTAGCAGGGAACACGTAGAAGTTTACAAAATGATTAATGGAAATTTTTTCTCTCTCTCTGAAAGGATCATCAAATGAAACTGAAAGGGAGTAGGTTCATACATTATTCCTTGTTCTATACCATGGAGGTCATATTATGCTACACAACTTGTTTTGGTCAAATACAGACTATGGAATGGATTGCAGATTTAAGAAGATGGAGGGTCGGGGTGTGTGGACTATTATTACCATCGATAAATAGCGATTTCTTTTCTTCTTTAAAGTTTTCCCTCCCCCATATTTGTTTTAAAACTTAACAAATACATGGATAGGGACAAAATGGAAGTCCTTTTCTACCCAGTACACAATTAATGTATGAAATTCTCAGGGCCAAGCTACAAGTGATGAATGACACAAGTGATGAATGACACACTTGTCAGCTTCCCTCAAGTTTTGAGAGCTTGGCTCTCTGACTGCTGTCCAATGGACTTTTCAACTGTCACTTGTCCAACATTCTGCCAAGCTGCCTACCTTTCCCATCAAAACTTGAGGGAAGCTGTCAAGTGTCCAACCTGTGTCATTCATCACTTGTAGCTTGGCCCTCAGTCTCTGATGAGGGTCACTGGCTTTGAGGATGGGAGGATTTTTTTAAATTCATTATTGATAATGAAGAAAATTGATTCATTTTAAATGTGGTGTTGAAGAACAGTTTAACAGATACCATGGACCACCAAAAAGACAAATTAAGTGGGTTCCACATCAAATCAAGCCTGAAGTCACCCTAGAAGTTAAAATGAGAAATCTGAGGCAATTGTCCTTGATCACATCATAAAAAGACAAGACTTATTTAGAAAGGCAATAACACTAGGAAAAGTGGAAGGCAGTAGGAAAAGAGGGAGACCCAACATAAATTGGGTTGACCCAATAAAGGAAGTCACAGCCTTCCGTTTGCAAGACCAGGGTAAGGCTATAAATGATAGGATAAACTGGAGGTCATTAATCCATAGAGTCACTATAAACTGGAAGTGATTTGACAGCATATAACGCACACACATACACCTTTGCTAAGCCCATTTGGATTAGTAAAAAGCTAGATTCTGAAAAGGAAGGGCCTCATTTATGGAGAATAGTTCTGTCATCAACTGTAAAGCCATGATAACTAAATTGCTACATCTGAAAAATGTGGGATGGAAGTCCACCACCTAACATTCTGCTTCTGAGCACCCACGGACAGCTAGAGCTACTGCAGGAGACACAGCGATGAACTAGATGGGACTTTTGGTCTGATCTAACAGGACATTTCTTGAGTTTTGAACTTCAGCTATTGAGTCACAAACATTCATGTTCTTGAGATCCTAGATGAAGACATAACCCACACTTATTTTGTTTTCCAGAAACATTTTTTTCTAGCTAAGAGCACTATTCTGCTGCCATCTGCTGAAAAATTCACAGGTTCATGTGGATCATTATATTGAGCAAAAAGGCATGTGGTGATCTGGGGAGGAGGGTTGACAGTCTCAGTAATTTTGCTCCTTTTCTTGTATGCCATGCGCAGCCAGATTGCGCTGATGTGCAGCAGATGTAAACGGAGAGATTAATGCCAAGCTGGTGTTGCAGATTTGTGTTTAGATTATGGTTGAGAGTGCAATACAACTCTGGGAGTGGAGGGGAGACAGGAATCTTGTGTCTGATCAGAACCACTCCCACCCCCTTCCAGCTTGATGCATGCTTGCATGTGCACCCACAAAAATGGCATCATGCACTGAGGTAAAAATGCAGCTAGATTCCAATTAAATCAGCTGATGAGCAAAACAACCAAAGCTATCAATGGGCATTTTTTACGTATGCCTGTATGTGCTCTTAAATATCAACAGGAGAATGGGATCCCTAGTAAAGATAAAGAACACATTTTCATGGCCATTAATATTACACCCAAATGAGTGTCACAGAACTGGACTAGGCTATGAAGGAAGAGCATATGTCATGCAAACTAACCCCTTTTTTTTGTGAGACAGAAATATGGGCTGTTTTGGAATGACAAATACTCAAACATTTTCATTTATCAAATGGGCCCCTCCTACCACATCGCATCTGTGCAGCTTTGTAAATCAGCAAACAGAATGCAATCAGCATTCAAGTAGAACCAAAACATTTTGCTTACATCCAAGCATGTGTTTACTTCCCCCCTTTTCTTCCCTTCTTTCTTTCTTGCTTTAAAACTTTTGACTCAAAAAGAGAAAAAGAGAGAGAAGCAAAGAAATCAAACTGCTTGTATGTGCCAAATTGTTTGAATCTGGGGACAATTTCGTAATGTCAATGCACTCAGAGGCCTCCATGAGGCCAGGACAGGAGCCTCTGTGAGCCTGTAGATGCTACTGAATAGAGATGGGCATGATCTGCATTACGATCGAAAAAAACCCACGATAATGGCGATCGCGTGACCGTAACCCGGTGGATCGTGATTGTCCACGGCCAATGATCCAACGATCGGGAGAGGCCTGGATCATTGCGTTCGGGCTCAGATCGGGGATCCAGACACTCAGGTGCCAGCAATCTATTCCCCTGGCAATGGAGCCAGGGGAAAGCCTGAGCTCTGTTTGCCCTCCTTCTGTCGCCCTGGAAACCCGAATGGAAGCCCAGCTTGCCTTGATCAGCAGGGCTTCCTTCCAACCATGGAGCAGCAAAGCAGTCACAAGTTGGCAGAAGACACCCAGAGGAGGGAGGGGGAGGGGGTGTTCTGTAGCCATGGGCACTCCAATCTCATCCCTGCAAACCCTGATAGGCAGCTCTGATGGCCAAACACAGACAAGCGGCCAGACCCCCCACCCCCTGAGGGGAGACGGCTCGTCGCCGTCTCCCTGTGCCTGCTGGGCCCGGTGGCCGCCACCGGCACCCACCTTCCCACATAGGTGGGAATAGCAGCATGGCCCGCTTTGGCCTCCACGATCCACAATCCATGATCCACGGCTCGGGAACGGGAGATGATCGGTGTGGATCATTAATTCAGGATCGTCGCTGGCGCCAATCTACGATCAGCTGGATCGTTAAATTTTTTGGATCATGCCCATCTCTAGTACTGAATCTAACAAATGCTACCAGCTGACAGCTGTCTTTGACTCACTGACACCCCTTTTCCAGTCCTTTTTGAGAGGTACCACCGAGAATCCTCATCTGCTTGTTTCTTGCTTGGCTTTTCTTGAGACAGTGATGAGGAAAGAAACATCATCAAAAAGAAGAGAATGAGACTCCTGTGTTCCTTTTTGCTACAAGTGCTGCCAGATAAGGAGCAGATGAGAATTGGGTGGTACCTAGAAAACCATTTCCCATTTCAAAGGACTAAGTAAGACTGCGCGCCTCCTGGCAAATCATGCATGTAGGATCTAAACCTGGAGATTTTGCTTCTCCATCTGTTTTTCTGTTTCTGTATTTTTTCCCATGAAATTTATTATTAGTGATATTTGTTAGTTGTTGTAGTAAAGCTGCAAAGTCAGGAAAGCATGGAAACATGTGAAGCAAAACACTCTCCAAGGCACTAAATTGCAAGAGTTAGAGCCAAAACACACGAGAAGAAATACCTAGATTCAGCATGTGTTCTCTTACCTCAAGGTTTGCCGGGACCCGTAGGTGTCGTGGAAGCTTAAAGTTTAGCATTTACAGAGCAGCAGGAAGGGGAAGGGAAATTCAGGTGCCTCTATTTCCCTTCCTGCTGCTCTGTAAATGCTAAACTTTAAGCTTCCAGGACGCCTACAGATCCCGGCAAACCTTGAGGTAAGAGAACACGTGCTGAATCTAGGTATTTCTTCTCGTGTGTTTTGGCTCTTAAACCCTACTTTTATTGAAGCTGATTCACATTCACTTGCATTCTTGTAGTAGCAGAAGAAAATATATAAACCTAACCTAAGCAACACTATTCCCTATGTCAAATTGACAGCTAATCCTGTTGCATGTAGGTGGGAGTATGGGTGTGCCTCTTACAAGCTTACACAGGAGATCTCTGCAGAAAGTGTCTTGCTTTTTGCAAGACCTGGGGGAGAGAGAAAGCAATGAGCACAGAAAGGAAACGAGAAGTCAAATAGAAGCTTCTAGCAAAGACAAAGAGAGGCATCACAGTCAGTTTCTAATGTAAAGAGAAAAATAGTGCCTCCTCAATGTCCAGGCATGCTGAGTTACTTCAATTCCACCACTTAATAGGAGTTACTGAGAATCAAGTCCATTTTGATTCATTCGTTTATTGGTCATACAATACTGTGAGATGGGAACAGGACACAGAATATATTTAGTTTTCCTTCCATCAATCAGAATTTCTATCTATCTATTTACCTATCTTTTCCCATATCCTGTGTTCCATCCTGTGTTATGAGTATATGACAAGTAGCACTTAGAAATGGTAGGAGGGAAAACCAGAGATCCACAGTTCCATTATTTCCTTGTTCTGGAATTTCTCTCTCCATTGGATTCCCTTCCTCCATAATTCTGTTTTAGCTAGAATTATTTCTGAAATTAAATTAGGCACTGAAACATTTGCAGTCTTCATTTATTGTGCTTCATTTGCCACTCAGTCTTATATATAAAATCACATCTAGGGTTTTTTTTGGGGGGGGGGTAGTATTTTATCAGTGCATACATGTAGTTCAGTAAGAGCTAAGCTACAAGTGACGCCTTGCACAGGTTGGACACTTGTCAGCTTACCTCAGGTTTTGATGGGAAATGTAGGCGTCCTGGTTTTACAGCTTGGCTCTCCATTACAGCTGCAAGACCAGGATGCCTACATTTCCCATCAAAACTTGAGGGAAGCTGACAAGTGTCCAACCTGTGTCAGGCGTCACTTGTAGCATGTATGCACTGATAAAATACTACCCCCCCCCAAAAAAAAACTGGATGTGATTTTATATATAAATGTACACAATCACATTGGTACCAACTTTTTGCAACAACTCTGTTTCAATTCAAAATTTCAAATTACTTTCATGGTTTCTGGACACACCAGACAAAACTACAACCATCTTTTGACACAACCCTATTAATGAAACTGCATAGAAATATAACCATTAAAACAGAAACCAGTTTTTGTGCCAGTTGCATATTAAAAAACCACAAAATGGTGGATGAGTTATAATTGGCACACAGATTGAAGGAAACAAGCAGACGTGTTGAAGAAAATAGGTTGAATGAATATGGTCTTGCAGACTAGGCACAAAAATGGCAAGAGATAAGAAAAATGCACTAGGGGTGTGCAAGCCAAAAATTTTCGGCTATAGCCGAAAGTAGAAAGCCGAAAGAAAATTCTCTATCGTTAAAGCTGAAAGCCGAAACAAGAATCTCTTTCGGGATTCGGGATTCGGGATTCTTTCGGCATTATTTCGGCATTCTTTCGGCTTTTTTCTATGGGAAAATGCCTCCGTCTTCCAGGACGCCTGGAGGAGGCATTTTCCCACCGAATAAGCCCAAAATTGGTGGGGACCTTCCTCTAACCCTTCTCTAACAACCACCCAAGTTTCAGACAGATTGGACTTTGGGGGGCCATGTTATGGCCCCCCAAAGCAGGTCCCCCCATCCTCCCATAAAGGAGCATCTTCTTCATTATTTCCTATGGGGAAAAAATGAAGAAGCAGGCTTCCTTTGCCAGGGGTGGCATTTTGCATGCAAAATGCCCCCTTACCCTCAGGGGCCCTTCTCCCACCCCTCCTCCCACCCCCCACCAAGGCTCAGCCTGCTCCCACTTGGGGGGGCCATTTCATGGCCTCCCCAAGTAGGTGCTCTAATCTCTACCACTGACAGCTGGGGGAGGCTTGTGTTGCCAGGGGTGGCATTTTGCATGCAAAATGCCCCCCAACCCTCTGGGGCCCTTCTCCCACCCCTCCTCCCACCCCCCACCAAGGCTCAGCCTGCTCCCACTTGGGGGGGCCATTTCATGGCCTCCCCAAGTAGGTGCTCTAATCTCTACCACTGACAGCTGGGGGAGGCTTGTGTTGCCAGGGGTGGCATTTTGCATGCAAAATGCCCCCCAGCCCTCTGGGGCCCTTCTCCCACCCTTCCTCCCACCCCACACCAAGGCTCAGACTGCTCCCACTTGGGGGGGCCATTTCATGGCCTCCCCAAGTAGGTCCTCTCAGCCCCTAAAGTCCACCCCTTACAGCCCCACACAAACCCAATTCCCCCCCAGCTGCCGCACACAGACCCAAATCCCCACATTAGCCCCTCACAGACCCAAATCCACCCCCACCTGCCCCACACCCATAACCCCAGGAACAGGCTGGCAAAGGCCAGCCCTCTCCCTTTGTTCCCTATGCTGGGAACTTCTAAACTCTCTTTCCCTGGGCAATTCTGCACAGCCCAGGGGTGCCACAATGGTGGGCACACTTCTGAGTGCCAGCTGGTCCCTGTGAAAGAACACCTGAACCACAGACACCCTCCCTCAAATTCCCCCACCACCTACAGAGATAGCTGGCCAGCCAGCCCCATTGTTCCCTATGATGGGAACCAACTGCACAACAAAGAATAAAACAAGAACAACACAAAATAAAGTTTTTAAAAAATTATTTTCTCCCTTCCAAAGTACAAGTAGGCAAAGCATTATGACACATTACACCAGCAGTCCCCCACACAGAAAAATAACACAACTCACTTAACATCAGAGAATCACAAAGCACGATTCCTGTCAAAAACACTTTATTTCTTGAACAGCTTTAGGTTACACAGCAGGGGGGAACACCAAAGGGCTTGGCAGCAGTATCTTACACAAAAATAACACAACTCACTTAACATCAGAGAATCACAAAAGCACAATTCCTGTCAAAAACACTTTATTTCTTGAACAGCTTTAGGCTACACAGCAGGGGGGGGACACCAAAGGGCATGGAAGCAGTATCTTACACAAAAATAACACAACTCACTTCACATTAAAGAATCACCCCAAAAAATTGCTGTCAAAAGCACTTTATTTCTGTAACTGCTTTAGGTTACACAGTAGGAAGGCACCACAGAGCAGGAAAGCAGTGTACTACACAAAAATAACACAACTCACTTCACATCAGAGAATCACACAAACACAATTGCTGTCAAAAACGGTGAAGTGGGTTGTATTATTTTTTGTAGTACATTGCTATCATGCCCTTTTGTGCCCTCCTACTGTGTAACCTAAAGCTGTTCAAGAAATAAAGTGTTTTTGCCAGGAATTGTGTTTTTGTGATTCTCTGATGTTAAGTGAGTTGTGTTATTTTTGTGTAAGATACTGCTTCCATGCCCTTTGGTGTTCCCCCCCTGCTGTGTAGCCTAAAGCTGTTCAAGAAATAAAGTGTTTTTGCCAGGAATTGTGTTTTTGTGATTCTCTGATGTTAAGTGAGTTGTGTTATTTTTGTGTAAGATACTGCTTCCATGCCCTTTGGTGTTCCCCCCCTGCTGTGTAGCCTAAAGCTGTTCAAGAAATAAAGTGTTTTTGACAGGAATTGTGCTTTTGTGATTCTCTGATGTTAAGTGAGTTGTGTTATTTTTGTGTAAGATACTGCTGCCATGCCCTTTGGTGTTCCCCCCCTGCTGTGTAGCCTAAAGCTGTTCAAGAAATAAAGTGTTTTTGACAGGAATCGTGCTTTGTGATTCTCTGATGTTAAGTGAGTTGTGTTATTTTTCTGTGTGGGGGACTGCTGGTGTTATGTGTCATAATGCTTTGCCTACTTGTACTTTGGAAGGGAGAAAATAATTTTTAAAAAACTTTATTTTGTGTTGTTCTTGTTTTATTCTTTGTTGTGCAGTTGGTTCCCATCATAGGGAACAATGGGGCTGGCTGGCCAGCCATCTCTGTAGGTGGTGGGGGAATTTGAGGGAGGGTGTCTGTGGTTCAGGTGCTCTTTCACAGGGACCAGCTGGCACTCAGAAGTGTGCCCACCATTGTGGCACCCCTGGGCTGTGCAGAATTGCCCAGGGAAAGAGAGTTTAGAAGTTCCCAGCATAGGGAACAAAGGGAGAGGGCTGGCCTTTGCCAGCCTGTTCCTGGGGTTATGGGTGTGGGGCAGGTGGGGGTGGATTTGGGTCTGTGAGGGGCTAATGTGGGGATTTGGGTCTGTGTGTGGCAGCTGGGGGGAATTGGGTTTGTGTGGAGCTGTAAGGGGTGGAATTTAGGGGCTGAGAGGACCTACTTGGGGAGGCCATGAAATGGCCCCCCCAAGTGGGAGCAGGCTGAGCCTTGGTGGGGGGTGGGAGGAGGGGTGGGAGAAGGGCCCCAGAGGGTTGGGGGGCATTTTGCATGCAAAATGCCACCCCTGGCAACACAAGCCTCCCCCAGCTGTCAGTGGTAGAGATTAGAGCACCTACTTGGGGAGGCCATGAAATGGCCCCCCCAAGTGGGAGCAGGCTGAGCCTTGGTGGGGGGTGGGAGGAGGGGTGGGAGAAGGGCCCCTGAGGGTAAGGGGGCATTTTGCATGCAAAATGCCACCCCTGGCAAAGGAAGCCTGCTTCTTCATTTTTTCCCCATAGGAAATAATGAAGAAGATGCTCCTTTATGGGAGGATGGGGGGACCTGCTTTGGGGGGCCATAACATGGCCCCCCAAAGTCCAATCTGTCTGAAACTTGGGTGGTTGTTAGAGAAGGGTTAGAGGAAGGTCCCCACCAATTTTGGGCTTATTCGGTGGGAAGATGCCTCCCCCAGACGTCCGGGAAGACGGAGGCATTTTCCCATTGAAAAGCCGAATGAAAGACGAAAGAATCCCGAAACGTTTCGGCTTTTTTCTTTCGGCTACCCGAAACGTTTCGGGATTCCCCGAAACGTTTCGGCATTCCCTGAAAGAAGCCGAAACACTTTTGTTTCGGCATTCTTTCGGCATTCTGAATGCCGAAACGCACATCCCTAAAATGCACATTCATACATTTCCAACCACTACATTAGTTTCAAGTTAATATGCACAAGTTGCTACAAACGCCCATGTCTTAGAGAGCTCAGGAAAGGATTCAGTAGTAAATAAGTTTGGCATTAAGCTACTGAAACTGCTTTCTCTGTCTAACCTGCATATCTTGCATGACACCTCTTTTGATTCCACAGGGGGGGCCCTTTACATACGTGGCAGAATCTGGTACCAGCACTGTCGACTACATAGCCATATCCCCCGATCTATTTAACCGGGTTTTTAACTTCGAGGTTTTCAATGTAACATTAAGCGATCACTGTCCTTTGAGACAGTCTCTTACTGCCAACATTAATGTCCTAGTGAAACCAGTACCAGACCTTGCTGAGAGCATGAATCCCAATCTTAGGAGGCTCAAATGGTCCAGGAAACTACATTACATTATATCCAATAACTTGTCATCTTTGGAAGTGAGTAGACTGAGATCATCTCTTTTACAAAACACCACAGATGTGATTAAAATCTTTGATGAAATTAATTCCCAGCTTAAACCTGTTTTAACAAATAACAGGCTTATGAAGTCGATACTCCATGCTCAAAGTGGTTGGTTCAACCACGAATGCAGAGCACTTAAAAAAGAACTCCTTTACACTATGAGACAGGCTAGGCATAATAGGGATAGGGCTCGGATCAGCAGTCTAACAATGCTTAGGTCCCAGTATAAAGCTCGAATTAAACAGAAGAAGTTAATACTCCCCTCCATTTTAAACACAAAAAACCACTCGGTATGCATAAAGGGTAGAATTCTACCTCAATATGAAAGTAGGCCCCCACAAATGATAGAAGCCCAGTATTATCAGCAACCATTATCTAGACTTATATAGTGTGCACTATAACAAAATAATAACAACAAATATGTGTGAAGCCAACAAATATATAGTCTGTTTAATGATATATATGTCTTCTTGTACCTTCTTTCTGTTTACATTTTTAATTTTGCTATATATACATATTGTTTTTTAAAGTTGGTTATAATGTTTTTCACTATTCACCACCTAGTGAAACAGAAATATTTTAAAATAAATAAATATGTAGATTAATATAAATTAAAAACTGACCCTAATTTTCTAAACATATTTATTGTTTTCCATTCACCTACACAAATGAAAGGTTAAATGAGACCCCAAGATCTTAGGAGCCTGGGCCTACCCTTTAAAAGAACTAGGTAGGCTGGGCCTGCCTAGCAATAGCTCAGATTCCACCCTTGGTTTGTAAGGCCACTGGAAAATAACAGTAACTTTTGATTTATATACCGCCCTTCAGGACAGCTTAATGCCCACTCAGAGCAGTTTACAAAATGTGTTATTATCTTCAGAACAATCACCCTGTGAGGTGGGTGGGCCGAGAGAGCTCGGGAAGAGCTGTGACTGACTCAAGGTTTCTGAGTTGACCTCAAGCAGAGGAGTGGGGAATCAAACCCAGCTCTCCAAATTAGAGTCCTGCCGCTTGTAATCACTACACCAAAGTGGTTCTCCCAAAATGTTTCTAAATCAGAAGAGTGGCCTATCTAGTCAGCATCCTGTTTCAGACAACTGCCAACCAATTGCCCTGGAGGCCTGTCAGGTTCTGCCTTGGGCATTGCCCTGTGAGGCACCAGCATGCCTGACTTTGGACCAGGGGTACCATCAGGAATTATGCAGGTTCCTGCTCTGTGGAAGGAGGGGGGTATACTTTACCACACCCTCTCAATCCTCTTGCAGTCCCGCTCAACCTGACAGAGTCCCGGCTGCCTTCCATGACAGCTGGCACCTTCCCTCCTCCGGACTTACTCTTCCTTCTCCCCTTCATCTTCCTTCCATTCAGTTTCTCCCCCTCCCCCCTAAACTCCTCCACACTCCTCCACAACCCACCCTGCCCTGTGGGTGGACTTCCCTTTTATCCCTTCACCCATTCTCTGCTCCACCTGTCAGCTTTGCTCCCCTCCTGCACTCTAGCCATGGCCCTGGCTGACTCAGGCAGCTGCATCTGGGTTTGCTCTGCAGGCTGCCCTGGGCAGTCACACCAGTGCCTCCTTGGCTGGCTGTCAAGCTTTCTCTACTGAGCTGGCTACTTGGGGCAGGCACACCTGTGCCTCCTTGGCTGGCTGCCAAGCTTTTCCTGAAGACTGCCTCAGGCAGCCCCACCTGGGGTTGTTTTGCTCCCAGCTTCTCCAGGACCAGGCTACTGCCTTCTAGCTAGCCTGCAGGCTGGGGTGTGGCTCTGTGCTGCTTTGGCTGCCTCTCCTCCCTGGCTGGTAAGGCTGCTGGCTGACTGCCCTTGCTTCCTGTGCCTCCTCCCTCAGGACTACTCCCCTCCTGAGGGTCCTCACTCTCTTTGCCTGGCCCCCTCACCCCCCACCGGAGGGTGGGGCTAGCTGGCTTCCACCTGCCTTGCCTGACTCTCTGAGGCTTGGGTGGTTCTCTGCCCTCCTGTGGCTAGGATGCCTCCTTCTCCCTTCAGTTGTTGGTCTGTTTTGGTCCTGGGTGTCCGTTGGGGTGGCTGGGTGGCTGTCCCCCAACTGCCTCCCATGCCCTCCTCCTGGTAAGTCTGGGGGCTGAGCCTCAGATCCTGGACAAGGCCCAAACAAACAGGGCATAGAGGCCAAGGCTGTCCACTGCTGCTCCCTCCCAGCATTGGTATTTAGAGGTTTGCTGCTTCTGTATATGAAAGTTCCTTTCAATCATCATGGCTAGTAGCCATTAATGGACCTCTCCTGTATGAATCTATAAAGTAGGTTCCTTAGCTGCCTACAATTTTCAGGTAGACTCAGATGTTCATTATGCTAAATCTATGACGTGTTGGGTACTGTGTGACATTCATTTAAAATGGGTATTAAGTGAATATCCAGGCCAGTTACTGATTTTCCTGATTAGGAAGATTCCCAACCTCTCCCCTGGTGGACCTTCTGTATCTTTTACAGCTGTATGAAAGACAGAAAAACAGTAAGTACAGTACCAACCGTCAGTGAATAAAAAGGCGTCCTATGGCACCTTAAATACCATCAGGTTTATGGTAGACAAAGCTTTCATGGACTAGAGACTACTTTATCAGAGGCATGAAGTCTCACCTCAACTGGCAGATATCTATACACACACACACACACAGGAAAAATGACAGTGACTTCCAAAGTGGGGTCCAAAGGCAATGAAATACAAGAGGCACAGTCCGTGAGATTTCTAAACCAAACCGACCTTGATAAGCCAACAGTTTGATTCATGGTGAGGCAGCTTGTTCTTTAAAAGACCACGGCAGAGCATCTGCTGTCCATGTGGAAGGTCTCAGATTCAATTCCTTGTACCTCCAGTTAAAAGAATCAGGCAGTAGGTGGAATGAAAGACCTATACCGGAAACCCCCAGCCAGTCCCTATCAGTCAGGGTAGGAAATCCTGACCTTGATAGCCTAACAGTCTGACTCTATAGAACTCATCTTTTCACCTACTGCCCAAGTTGACTTCTTTCTTATACAGAAAAAACAACAACAGTGGAAACGCAAACAAGCCTTTAACCATTTCAAGAGCCTCCAATTTACAAGTGTAGTTGCAGGCCTGGGCTTTTGTTTCTTCAGGTGATCATTAATCCCACTGCTTACATAGCTTCTGTATCTTCTCATGGTGATGAAACTCTTATAAATACAACACTCAGTGAACTTTTTTATTAGGAGTTGGGTGGGGGTTTGAGCCAGAGGGTTACCATGGAGACAGTTCTGTGTATTTCTGAAGGCTGTATTTGCCCAGTTAGTACAAACATGTGTGACTTTTCTCAAACACGAAGCATTTGCTCCAATTACCATTGTAGTTTAATGTAGTTTTCAAGGAATGTGATAATAAGGTGTTTTTCCTCCTTTATAACTATTTACGCAACTAATCACACCAGGACCACAGTTCGTTGACAAACACTCCCCTCAATTAAACAAGCTTTCCATCTCTGTTCAATAATGCATGTTACTTATGCAGAGGAGGGATTGTGTAAAGCGTTGACAGGCTCCTGAAGAATCACATCGGGAACTGAATGCCCTGGGGGAAATTCTGGGTTCCAATCCAGCTTTAGTGTGTAAACTATGTGCACAATGCAACTAAAGCTTCATTGATTTCAGCAGAGAAAGTATAGGAAGTGCTTCTTTCTAGTATTATCCCATTAGAACAGATTAACAGGAATCAGAACTTTGAAGTAAAAAAATCTGGGAAGATTTGTGTGATGAAAAAATTGAGTTGGATCTCCACAGCTTTTTCACTTATCTTGGCCCCAATTGTCCTTACTACAGCTCCCACTCCATATGCCTTTAGTATAAACAGATCCCATGGTCCCCCAGTATTGTCTTTTTTGTGATGGGTGACACAGGACAGTTCAACTTTCATCAGGAGAGAAACTTGTTGGATCTAAAAGTACTTGTTAATGAGAACTAAGAGTACCAAGTACCCATACATTCTTTGTAGAACAATTAAAGGTAAAGGTAGTCCCCTGTGCAAGCACTGAGTCATTACTGACTCATGGGGGGACAACACATCATGATGTTTTCTTGGCAGACTTTTGTTACGGGGTGGTTTGCCATTGCCTTCCCCAGTTATCTACTCTTTACCCCCCCCCAGGAAACTGGGTACTCATTTTACCGACCTCAGAAGGATGGAAGGCTGAGTCAACCTTGAGCCAGCTACTGGAACCCGGCTTCCGCCAGGATCGAAATCTGGTCGTGAGCAGAGCTTGGGCTGCAGTACTGCAGCTTACCACTCTGCGCCACAGGCCTGGTCATATTTAAGCCATTCATGTTCTGCATACCATTTGGTGATTCAAACCAAAATACAGAACCAAATTCTATTCTTTGTGTGCAGGAAGAATCTTTGAGTATGGCTAATAAAATCACAATAAATAGAATGGATGAAGTTGTGGTAGATTGTAATCGTGGGTATTTTCTTTCATTTTATGTCCGATAGCGCTATGAAGAGGTTTATGAGAAAGGAGAGAGGGTAAAAGAGAGAAATCTTTGTCATTGGAAGCACATAACCCCTGGTACAACGAATGCATGCATGTGCATACACGTGTTTGTAAGAAACGGCCAACATGCATTAACTTTAGAAATGAAACCGGAGACCAGTATCTGGATAAATATGACCCAGAGGAGTTAACCAAGTTAGTCTGCAGTAGCAAAATAGCAGAGTTCAGTAGCACCTTTAAGACTAACCAACTTTATTGTAGCATAAGCTTTTGAGACCACAGCTCTCTTTGGGCGAAGCTACAAGTGACGAATGACACTTGAACGGCAAGTGTATTTCTCCCTGTTCACTCGCCCTCCACTCAATCCACTTGCAGTTCAAGTGTCATTCGTCATGTGTAGCTTGGCCCTTTGTCAGATGCAGATTTTGGATAAATATGGTGTTTAAGTCAGATATTCACCTGTCAGTGTGTTGAATGTAACATGAGAATTACATGAGAATTACTGAGCATATGTATAAAGAAACAAAACCAAGTGTACAGTGGACACAGATTAGGTGTGTATTCAGCACAACTACTTGTGAAGAGGGCTATAGTTAAATGTATTTACAATCTTAAAAACAAAACAAAAAAAGATTAGAAAGAGATAGTATTGTTTCCATATACAAAGCCTAAGATAACTTTTTCTCATTATTTAAGAAACAGAGAAAAATAGATGGGGGGCGGGGATAAGGATAGCCTGGGAGCTGTCTCTGAAATCATAAACCTGCTAAAATATTTAGGGCCCTCTCCCCTCTGAACATTTCAAAACGATGAAGACAAAAGTTTGCTTTTCTGACACTTTGTCTCCTATTGAAGGTTTAGGCCTGATTCCCCCCATTGTATGCCCACAGAACACCAAAGGTTTGACATCGGAAAAGGAACCAACTCTGCCTCTGTAATATTTTTCAGCATGCTGCCTTACTGCTTTCCCCAGCCAGCACAAGAACAAAGTGAAATCTTGGAATACGCCGGGGCCAAGAGACTGACAAAGATAATTGTCAGAAAATCTTCCAAGCTCTTTCTGTGCTTCTTGTTCCCACCTTGGGTCTCTTAGCCAGAAGGAAAAGACAATTTTGGATTGCAACCTAGAGAGAGAGAGAGAGAGAGAGAGAGAGAGAGAAATGAACCTAATACTCGATCAGCCTGCTCTCTCTACCTCACTCCTGCAGTGTGGCTTCATATCCCATCCTTTGTATAAGAATCATACATGACACATGTTTGAAATCAGCTATAGATCAGCCATCTATCTCTAAGTTATTCCATGCTGCTTTGAGGCTATTTATATCATCTAACAATGTTGCAAACACAAGATAAATTGGCAATTTAGATGGCTTTAATTTCCTCTTTGCCTCCCTGAAGGGTCTGTCAAGGATTAACAAATCCTGTGAGGAACAATCTTTACCGGTTCTGTAGAGAGAGGTGAAATTCAAACTACGCTTCCTGGCTAACATTGCATCTCCTTTCACTTGAGCGTCTTCGTGTAATTTGTCGCATGTAGTTTAACTCTGAGTGTGGAATTAAGTTGTCCTAAAGGGTGGTATATTAATCTAATGTTGTTGTTGTTGTTGTTGTTGTTACCCAAATTTGCATTTAGTTTTTTTAAAAATGGAGTTCAGTGATCTCCCCATATTGTTTGATCCCAAATGACTGGGGGTGTGACTTCAGAATGTATCAAGTCTGCCTGAATTTCCAGAACGTTCTGGATATGATCATGAAATTTGTACAAAGCCATTTTATAAGACTATGTGAAGGCATAACATGCCATTTAATAATGATATGGGGTGTGTGTCACCTTAGTATCTTGACATCCTTTGGGCGTTCACAATGGCTTTGATTCTTTAAGAAGCAATTGAAGCCTAAGTTTAATGTCCTTCGCTTGGTTCACACCCTCTCATATCTCATTGCTTTGATCACCTTTTGGCATGCTGAGGGCGAGAAGACGACAATAAAGTACCAACAGCTCCTTCCCATTTCCAAGGGAAGAAGAAACATAATAATCCTCTGCATGTAAGTGAACACCTTCTATATGTGGATTGCAATGTACTTTGCAAACAATGAACAGTGTCTCATGACATCCACTGCAGGAGGAACAGTGAAGGAACGGTGGCTGCTGTTGAACAGTAGTAAACCTTGGTGAGTCATGGAACTCACGTGGTATCAAGTCACCAAGTGGTTGTTGTGGGTTTTCCGGGCTGTATTGCCGTGGTCTTGGCATTGTAGTTCCTGACGTTTTGCCAGCAGCTGTGGCTGGCATCTTCAGAGGTGTAGCACCAAAAGACAGAGATCTCTCAGTGTGTCGACACTGATCTCTCGACACTGAGAGATCTCTGTCTTTTGGTGCTACACCTCTGAAGATGCCAGCCACAGCTGCTGGCGAAACGTCAGGAACTACAATGCCAAGACCACGGCAATACAGCCCGGAAAACCCACAACAACCATCGTTCTCCGGCCGTGAAAGCCTTCGACAATACAAGTCACCAAGTGTTTGCTGCTTGGCCTGACCTTGACTAGTCTTCCCTCAAATGTCAAAATATCCCTGGGAGGGGCTCTACCTTTTACTGACAGAAACCAAGACTTGAATGGGCAATACTGTTGTGGTTACCAAGCAACGGCCACAGAGGACATTTGTTTCTTAAAGCTGCATGTTATGCTTCTATTATTATGGGTTTTTAACCCCCCCCCCTCCCCCGGTCTATTTTTCTGTATTTCAGATTGTTCTGTAAAATGGAGAGTTTGCTCACGTTTGTAGAAAAAAACTGTTTTGTCCTTTCATAGCTTCAGTCTCCAGATTTCAGTATCCACAGATTGGGCCACGTTGAGAATTAAATTTATTTCTTTATTAGATTTATTAGTTGCTCATTACCCAAAGATCAACATACAACAATCTACTGCTATCTTGCAGTAATGCACAAAATTCCTCACCAATGCCACCATTTTTCTGTGTGAGTAAAGTGCCATCAAGTTGTAGGCTACTTATGCTGACCCCAGTGGGTTTTCTCAAGGCAAGAGATGTTCAGAGGTGATTTGCTATTGCTTGCCTCTGTGTAGCAACCCTGGAATTTTTGGTGGTCTCCCATCCAAACCGGAGCTGCCCTTGCTTAACTTCCAAGATTTGGCAAGATCAGGCTAGCCTGGGCCATCCAGTTTTCTAGCCCTCCACAAATTGATCTCATTGTCCAAACTGCAATTCATCCAGTTTATTATGGCTCATTCTCAGTTGCTCACCAATTTCTGAACACATTAATGTAACTTCACCAGAAGTGGTTGCACACCCATAGACAAATTTCCATAGCATCATGGATTTTAGATTCTTAACTGCATAAACCTGACACTGTTCTTCTTGTGCATGTATGTTTTGTCTAATGTTCCTCTGCTTCAATGGTCTTGGTAGTGTTAAAGCTGTATGAGTACTAGCTCATTGACATGGGCGTGCATGTCTGGCTTTAGCATAGGGGTGATACTAAGGAACTGTTGACATTGTAGCAGATAGTTTAAGGTGAAACTACCATAGTTTAATGACAACACAAGAGGTTTTGTACAAAAGGATTAAACCATCACAGAGACAGAGATATTGCAGAATACATATTGATGTCAATATAACAAGAGTCGTCGTATCTGAAGATGTATTTCTGCTCAGAGGAGTCCAGTGAGTAGAAGATGTTATGATGCATACTTAGGAAAGTCCACCAGATTCCCTAAATGAACTGATCCCAGCCACTTGTGAAGAAACTCAACAGGACAATTTACATATAATTCAATTTAGCCAGGAAGCCCTAACAGCAACAACTCCAACAGCCATCTTAACAACAACACAGCTTCTTCTTCCTAGACACCATCAGGAGGCAGCTGGCCTCTCCTCATTCTTAACTGTACCATCCTTTGTAACTCTTGATTACAGAAGGCTCCCTCTGTGAGTAGAAGGATAACTTCTTTGAGTAGAAGACTCCTTCCATGAGGATGGAGATACCCTCTGTGAGTAGAAGGAATCCTTCCATGAAAACAAGGGTACCTTTGGATCCAACCCAATAAAAACCTCTGAAAAAATTGTTCCAGTATGGATTTCAGTATGGCTTTATGGCTGCCAACAGTTTTGTACCAAGATTCGGTTTAACGAGAGCCATAGTAGTCCATCTACATGCTATCTTTTCACAAATGTAGATGGAAAATCGTTTTTCTTTCTTATAGGAAGATGTCAAAAAGAAACCAGTGCTTTTTCATTTACATCACGTGTGCATCTCGATGGATAGGAACATACAGAGATGAAAAAAACAGCTTTGTACATTTTGAAGTATACAGAATGAGTTTTGTTTTGTTTTTTAAGAAAGGCTAGTTCATATTTTCACCTGGTGGTTGATCCTGTTTGCATGTGGTGGAGGCATGAGTCAACCAGCCCAAACATGGCATTATAAAGAGAATGGAATGTAATCCAAATATCTGCTGTATTACATGTGTTTGTGGACAAGTCTGAAATGTTTGCAGATAAGCTGTTGCAACAGATAAAAAGTGGCAGGTCACAATTGGGAGCTACCTTCGGGGCCCTGTAATTTGTAGATTGAGATTTCCCTCATCTCCTCCCATCCTTTCTCCATCCCAAAGAAATTGGCTGGTCTGAATGCTGATTGGATGTGAAAATGGGCTAACAGTTATGGGTTCTCCTTCTTCCCACTTACTCCAACATGGGTGAGTCTAGAGACGCGGAGTCATTACTACGTCTAATTACAAACCTGAGGCGGATTAACCTTTGATGACTAACATAATCATCTATGTAAAATGAATATACAACAGTCTAAAAATTAGGAAGAAAATGCTCTGCAGTACCTTTATGAGATCAAGCGAGTTGAAATGTTAAGAGTTACCGGCATGGAACCATTAAAATAAGCTCTCTAGATTCCTGAAATAAATATCTTTCAGTTGTAAGGTATCCATTGTCAAGAGCACCCATTGGCAGTAATGTATTAATCTTCCTTGTGGCTAGATGTTAGGGGGAATTCCTGTCACCATTGGAGATCCAAAGGTTCAAAGAATATTATTTATGAGGTTTTGAAGGATAGTCAAGAGCCATCATGGGCCACCAGATAAAGATTTCCTCTGGATCCTCCAGTGACATTACTGAGACCCAAGGCAAACATCATATGACAACAAAGCACAAAACTTGTTTGACACCACAGATTCCCAGGATGATTAAGTTTCCCTGAACTTTGTCTCTGGTCCTCTCTTTTGGTGGCCCTGGGCTTTTGAGTTTTCTCAGCTCCATGCCCACTCATTCACCATTTCTGTGTATTCTGTCATGCTCTTCCTACAACCATCTATTCATGAAGACACTTTGCTCTTCTCCTGTATATCCATCCTAATGAAATAGGCAAATTCTTGGATAGTAGGTCTAACCTTGACTATTGGCCAATGGAACCTTCATGTTCAGAAGCTGTGTGCCTCTGATTATTACAGCAGGGAACAAAACAGCAGGGAATTGCATTTTTAATAAACTTTAAGAATGCCCTCCAGCTTCCACAAAAATCCAGAAGAACAGGATTTGTGTGTTTGTCTGTCCTTACTTGGATGGCCCAAGCTAACATGATCTCATCAGTAGCTCAGAACCTTTTGGGGTTGCCATAAGTCAGCTACAACTTGAATGGCACTTTACACAACATCCTTGCTATAACAAAATTACGTTAGCATAACTCCAGCAGACTGCACTTCTGAGACTCAAGTGAAAGCCGATAGCTCTTTTTACAATAAGAATATGAGACAGCCAGCAGGGTCAAAGCAGCAGTCTATCTATTCCAGCACTGTGTTCCACACAATGGCCAACCAGCTGCCAGCTGCCAAATACCTGGGGCTAAGACTTCCCCTGGCGTTGTCAGATGGTTTCTGCAAAAATACTGGACATAAGGGAAAGGGGGGAGCAGTACTCACATCAGGAATAATCTTTGTACAGGCACAGTCCTGGCCCTGGCATGATGATGTTACTTCTGGAAGTGACATCATCATGCCACCAGCAGCTAGCGACATCACTGAGCAGAGGCATTGCTGTGTTGGGTAGAAGAGATCAGAAGAGGCCTTCCCACGCAGGACTTCTGATGTGTCCGGTAAAGCTGCAGGGAGGGCTCAACAGAGCCTTTGGCATCTGGTGGTGTGCCCGGCCAGTGGGAAGCTCCCTCGTCTTATGCTCCTGGCTGCTCCTCCCTTGCAAGGAGGAAATGCAAGAAGTGCAAGAAATCTAATTGGGATGCTGGGATGTGAGATGGTGGTGGTTCTTCAGGTCAACTCAATATAAATGCTTTAATAAAAAAATAAGATAAAATCCTACAGCTCATCTACAGATAGGAAGGGAAGCCACTTTATTATATTAAAGTCCATAAAGGGTACAAGGAAAATGTTCTCATTCCCCAAACTACAACTCCAAGAAGGCAACACCAGGAGGGGTGTGCAAAACAAAGTGTACGAACCAAAAACATACATAGAAACAGCTGTTTTGAATCATTACCTTATCTAGAACAAATTCAAGATGCTTGCAGTAATGAAACCCCCTTCTCCGAAACAATCTGGTTTTGTTCCCTTAAGTTCCCATGCTTACCAAACATGTAGCTTGAGCACACTTTTTCTCTGTACTGATTTTCTGGAAATGGCATTTCTCCCAACTAACCCCTTGCAAGGGAGGAACAAAGAGCACTTCCAGACAGCTACCATTCTCCTCCCCTCCTCTTTGTGGACTGGAGATTTTGTTTCCTTGCAAAGCAGAAAAGGCTTGGCTTGCTCAAGTGCCTATGGAATTCAAACTCCTCTTCTGGGCAGGCCTCTCTTCCAGCCCTCAGCCCCTTGCTTGCACAGGTTGCAATTGGAGCTTGCTGAGCTGAGCTATGCTTTGCATTGACTGAGATATGCTTTTCAGAAGTTGAGGTACACTTTGCAGAAGGATGTTTCATTGCAGAGAGCTGGTTGCTTAGCAACCATTCTGGAACTTGTAAATTGCTTTCTTATACTTGATTAGGTCTGCAACTGATGGGGTTCTTGCAAACTGTCTGCTTTTCTTTTATGGTCCAGTCTTTCCTTGTCCCCTCAGATCATTGCAAGGGAGGAGCCAGGTGTCTGGTATTTTTATTCCATTTCATCTGGGCAGTTCAAGGAAATACCAGACTATTTGAGTGAAAATCGGACACCTGGCAACCCTAAGTGTCTCCTAGCACTAATACTCAGAGGTCTAATACCTCTAGAAATTGAGGTTCCTTTTAGTCACTTTGGTTAGCAGCCAAAGATGGATCTGTTCTTAATGAATCTGTTTTATCCCCTTTGAAAGCCATCTATACAACTGGCCAACCATCACTACATTGTCACAATAACAAGCCTTGACGTTTCAACATGTACATAACCAGCTAAAGTTTTGCAAACATGCTATTATACTGTGCCATATCTGTATTGTAAGATTTAAGAAGAAACCTGACTGACTGTTGTAGGATATTGAATGGTGGCCTTGCCCTAGGGATGAAGTGAAATTTGGAAGTTAACTGGCATAATTAAAATGTCCTCCATGTCTCCCTTGTGAGATACAAACCTGTAGCCATTCCTTTCTCATTCCTCATGCTCCCCCCCATTAAAACTGGCACAATAGTATTTTTGCACCAGCTTTTATTCATTTATATATCTCATTTATAGGCCACTTTTCTCCCTAGCGGGAACTTAAAATAGTTTACAGTGTTCTCCTTTTCTCCATTTTATCTTGACAGCAATTCTGTGAGGTAGATTTAGACTGAAAGTATATGACTGGCACATATTCGCCTTGCAAGTTTCCATGGCAGAGTGGGGATTTGAACCTTGGTCCTTGGATCCTTTGAACCACACCCTCGCTCGTCTCACTACATATAGGTGGCATAGAACATATAAATAGCATTAAAGTGGCATATATTAAAGTGGCAAATGATGTAAAATGAACCCAACAACAAACAAAATAATAAAGAAATGAACATCTTCATATTAACGTATCCCTAACCTGATGGACCTTCCAGAGGGGCTGTTATTGCAAAATGGAAGACTAACAAAACGGAATCAATTTGGTTAGTCTTTAAGGTGCTACTGGGTCCCTGTTGCATTTTCATGGACCTTTGATCTCACCCACAAAGGGAATTCCAGTATTCTTGTTCAGGCAAGCCTTTCCTAAACCAATTCAACTTTATCTTACTTATGTTTTTACTGCTACCCTACTCTTTACCCCATCTCCACTACTAATTATTATTCTCCACCCCTGTCTTGTTCATCTAATGTATCATGCAAGCCTCCAGGGCAGAAACAGGATAACTTGTACTGTCTGGGAGAGATATTCAGGAATGTAATTTGTGATTCATTTTCTCTCCAGCCAGCTTGTTTTCCCATTCTTTTTTTCCCCTTCAGTTTCTTAATTGTTGCTTGTTTATGGGACCCTAAATGTTCAAACTGGATTTTCGTGTCTTTCCACCGCATTCAAAACCAATGTCGAAAACCTACTAAGTCATTTTATAAGAACATGAAAATTCACGTACATAGTAATCCTCTATTTTGGCATTAATTCCTCTCTAGATGTAAGAGCAGTGGGATGGGTCTAATCCTTATGCATGTAAATTTGAAGGTGATAAAAGTCTGGTGAGTCACGTAGGTAATGGAATTTTATATATGCAGTGGTCCTCTATACTATCTACTAATGTTCCTCTAGAAACCATTTGTCTCTGATGAAGGGAGCTTTGACTCTCAAAAGCTTATACTCTGGAAATCTTGTTGGTCTTTAAGGTGCTACTGGACTTGAAACTTGCTCATCTACTGCAGAACTGCAGAGTTACCCATCTGAAAACTATCCTCCAGAAACTATACAGAGGATAGCTTTCTGAAGCCTGGTCCAGGTTTTGTATTGCAAGGAGGAGTGGGCAGGCACTTCCTCCTCTCTGGTACATAAAATGTATCACAAATGTTCCATGGAGAAGCCCATATGTGTAAAATTTGGATATACAAAGTTTGGCTGGAGGAAGGAATGTCCATAGTGGACATAGAGCCAGTTTGGTGTAGTGGTTAAAAGCGGTGAGACTCTAATCTGGAGAACTGGGTTTGATTCCCCATCCCCACTCCTCTGCTTGATGTCAGCTGGGTGACCTTCTGGAAGCTCCCTCAGCCCCAACCACCTTACAGAGTGATTGTTGTTAGCATAATAATCACACATTTTGTAAACCACTCTGAGTAGGTGTTGTCTTGAAGGGTGGTATATAAACTGAATGTTGTTGTTGTTGTTGTTATGGTTATGGAATCCAGAATTAATTCCTCCATTGCCTTTGGTCTTGTGCACACAGGGTATCATATCTCTCTGCACATACATTACATGCTCTAATATTTTTTTTTTTCATTTTTGGTATATATTAGTTCATCTAGCTCAGTATTCAGACTAGCATCTGTTCTCCAGGAGAGATTATTCATATCACTATCTACCTGATACTTTTAACTGTCGGTGCTAAGGATTGAATCTGGAGACCTTTACCACGCGAAGTATATTTTCAATCACTGAGCCACAGTCCCTATCAAGGATTTGAGTTCCCAGCTATGGATTCACTGCTTATCTTTTGAACAAGAAATTCATCCTCGGTGTTTCCCATATGAAAAATGAATAGAGCGGCAGGCAACAAGAGCTTGGGGCAGGGGATCTCCCTTCTCAACCATGGGTTTGGCAGCCCTGCTACAGAAAGTGGATGCTCTAGGCCTTCTGTGTCTCCTATGGTATACCATAGAGACTTTATCATATATCACAGAGACTAGGATAAAATGATAGGTGTTTCCAGGTCTGGCTTCTAGGTGGGACAAAGTTTTACTGCATCCCTCAAATAAAGTAATCTTCACTCTGCCTGTTTCTGCAAAGATTCTGTGGACTAGAGAGAGTCATGTAAAGAGTTTCTAATCCCATGTCAAATTTACTGCTTAAGATTTTAATTCTCTACAAAGTGTTTAACTTTAATTCTCTTCATAAATGTTTATAACCCAACTGTTTCCACAATTATTTGTTACTTGAAATGACCAATTAAAAACTCGTTTTATTTAAAAAATGTTCTTTTCATTTTTATTTGTATAGAGAAATATTTAATGCCTTTAATGCAACCCCACTCTTAGAAACAGACTTTTCGAGACAAGAAATTCGTCCACCTCTGACTGTAAAAGCCAAGCCAAGGATGAGCAAAATTGCAATTCATTATGTCTTTCAAGCTTACAAACTTAAATTAGTTGTAATCATTAGCTATACCATATATGACTTGCAAATATAATTAAGAAAAAAAATATTGCAGAAACATGGAAATATCAATTAAGAAATAGTCAGGGCCATCCCGCAAGGGTCCGTATGATTATCTGTGCTATCTGGGCTGTCACTTCCAATGCTGGTTTGAAACTCAAAGACCTCTGAGGACAGCTTCATCTGTCGAGTTAAATAAGAGGAAAAAATCTAATCTGAGAAAAACATGCAATGATACAAGCATAGTACAGACACTACTGCTTTGCTTGAAAACAAAGATGTCGGGTCAGACCTGAGGATTATTGACAAATGTGTTCTTACTATCTACTGTACTTTTCAATTTACCAGCAGAGAGAATGTTTGCCCAGTTTAAATATGCTTCATTTAAGGATTCATCTTAAATTCTTTCTCCAAATTTCTCTGGGACACTGGAATTCAGGATCACTTGGTGTTCTTTCAAAAGTAAAACAGACGTGTTAGGAATCCTCCTGGGTTCTTTTTTTTTTAAATTTCCAGAGATTGTGCATAGTATGTATATGTATTTATACACATACATACACAATGTAAAAGTAATTTGAAAATCTCACTCAATGCCAACATTAAAATCCATTTGTTTCACTTCATTTATACCCTGCTTTTCTCCCCAATGAGGCTCCAAAGCAGCTTATGTTGTTCTCCTCACTTCCATTTTATCCTCCCCACAACCCTGTGTGGTATGTTAGGCTGATGGTGTGACTGGCCCAAGGTCACTCAACAAGCTTCCATGGAGGACTGGTGATTCGAACTGGGGTCCCCCTTCATTTGACCCTAATCATTATGCCACAGCAGCTCTCACTTGATTCTCTTCCCTCCGATGCCAAAATTTCCCCCAGCAAATAGAAGCCAGTGCAAAGATATATGTTGCTTGTTAGAATCCCAGTGAATACCTCCCAGTAATTTTCCTGGGGGGAATTCTTCTATGCACACCAGTGTTATCCAAGCTTGGAACCTATCCATGGAATGGATAGGTTGATGATCTCACCATTACAGCATAGGGGAAATCACAGTGTTTGGGATCTTCTAAATGTAAACAAGATCCTTTCATGCTCTAATACATGCTCTAATACCCGTGTATTCATACCCCCCAAGTCCCACAACGACCCGTTATGAAATGAAAATCGATTCCCCTTCCATGCAGTTTTTAAGAGCTAGCTGGCAATTAAATTTCCCAATTAGAAACAGACACGTTGTTTGCATAACTCAAACCGACTATTAACCTGAGCAATAGTACAGAGAAGCATTAGTCATTTGGATGAAGCAATATGGGGCTGTATAATAGAAGTGATAAAATCTGAGTTTGTGCTGAAGAAGAGTATCGCTGAACCACTGTTATCAGAGACGTCTTATATTCCAATTTTTTTTTCTCCCAAAAACCCAGGCCTCAAAATACTACAACTTGATAACATTATGTAAGTCGTGCTTCTTTGCATCATCTGGGTTTCATATCATCTTGGCTTCCATGTCCTGATGGTACAGATTGGCTAATGACCTGGAGGGGAGGGTTATAAAATTAAAATCTGACGTAGATCACTGGTTCCTGAGAGTCTAGAATCCTAGAGAGCCACACAAGAGTTACCACAAAATAAACGCCTGTGTTTAGATAATATAAAGGCTTCTGTGGGCTGCTCTGTGAAGTGGCATAACCATTTAATGTGGCTTCATACAAAATGTTTGAACAATAGATCAACCATTTCTGCTGAATCCTCTTACCGTAACGGCTAATATTAATTCAAGTCTGCTTACCTGCAGTAAGAGAAAACTGTGGCTTTGGTAAGAAGAGGAGGCAGATGCTGTCCCTTACTCGGGTTTCAGAAGGGGAGAAACCAAAGAGTTGGAAAGACTGGGAAGTCAGGGATCTGTTTGCACTTTGTTCTTCACTGCCCTGGCGCTATCGTTTGATGTGTAGGATGCTATTCTCGGGGACTTCCTCTTCATGACACCTCGTCTTCCTCTCTTTGTCACACTTTCTTTCCTCTCCCTCTTGCACCATGGGTGCAGGATCTCCTGTCCCGTCATCTATTAGCACCCTTAGACTACGGGCCAAGCTACACATGACGAATGACACTTGAACGGCAAGTGGATTGAGTGGAGGGCAAGTGAACAGGGAGAAATACACTTGCTGTTCAAGTGTCATTCGTCATGTGTAGCTTGGCCCTACATAGCTAGATAGGGATCTATCTCTCATCTCTCCTATCATGTGTGGCACTTACACAATAAATAACTCTTATTTCGTTTTCTAAAGTTTAACCAAATCTTTGAGTATAAGTTTGTTTCTCTCTTCCAGGCACACTAGCAATGCAAGCTCCGATATCCCACATTTCTCTGCCTACTATGCATTCTGCTAACAACTTTAATAACAATGATTTATAACATAAGAACATACCTGTAAGAACATAAGAGAAGCCATGTTGGATCAGGCCAATTGCCCATCTAGTCCAACACTCTGTGTCGCATAGTGGCAAAAAAACCCCAGGTGTCATCAGGAGGTCTGCCAGTATGGAAGGGACACCAGAAGCCCTCCCACTGATGCCCCCCCAAACACCAAGAATACAGAGCATCACTGCCCTAGATTTCTTTTCCAAATCGATTTTCCAAACATGCGTATATCCACAAATATAGTCCTTTTTGCACCTCAAAATGTGTTTTTGCTAAGACTTGGAATGGATTGGTAAGACTAAGGCAAATGCTTAGTGAAAAACATTTTGATGAAATCTTTTTGCAAGTGGACAACATTCTCCAGTGTTCACTGGATGTCTACCTCTTTTGTTGCAGTCCATCATTATCTTTACCTGGCTGTTGCTTTGACACCATCCTGCCCCCCAATCCTTCTTCTCCCCATTGTTTGCTTGTTATTATGCTAAGTGGTTTATACACTGTGGATAGTACTAGTGGAATTAACTCTGAAAGAACCAATCTCAAAGCCATGCTCAGCTGGGAAGTTCATTTGGTGACTTTGGACCAGTGGCTGAGCTGGAGCCTGCCAGCTTTTCCACTGATTCTTACCCGATCCCCCTCCTTATTCTAGCTCCTATCCCACATGATTTTTTGTTGTTATTTTTGTTGACACAGACATTGTTAACATGGACATGTGTTTATTAAAAGTTCAACCTTGTTATACCTGCATATGCAGTTATATGAATATGATTTATACTGTTTTACCAACCACATGTCTGCATTGGTAAAACACTGCACAAAAAGAATCTTGATACAGTCATAAGTATGATTGCATGAGTGTTGCTTGTTTGCATCGTTCATCAATATTTGTATAAGTAGGGGGGAACTCTATACAGATGAATTGAAAGCTGCAGTTAACTGTATATGAGCCAATTCCTGGATTCAATTTAGCCGTTCTTCTAGTTAAATTAGAATTAAGAAAAAGTGAAGCACAACGCAGCGAGAAATTTCAGTAACATGGAGGTATTAGATGGAGAAAGTTCACTCTCTTCTCTGTTACATAGGCAGCATAGATGTATTGACGTACTTTTACAAACAACGTCCTCCTTGCATATGGGAGCTTTGGGTTACTCTCAAGTATAACTTGGGGAGACTGCTGGCATCCATTATAAAGGTCACCATGAATATTTTTATTTAAATAAATCAATCTGTTAAACAACAAGTTGTTGGGATTATGTCTTTGCAAGGGTGGAGAGCACAGAAAGATAATTATTTCTGTTTGCATAAATCATTTTCCTATTACTCAGGGATCAAAGTGGGATATGTTGGCTGGGAGAAGAGAGGGCAAAGGAAGATCAAAGTATCAATTTGCTGATCGGGCTGGTGTGGGATTGTACAACTGGGAATTGGGAGAGAAAGGAGATCATTACTTTCATTTAAATAAGTCAATTTGCTGTTGATCAAGACATTTGGGTTAGCTACTGGGAGGGCATGGAAAAAAGGTGTCTTGTATTATTTTATGTAGTTTACAAATGTACCAGCCACTTTTCAACTTAACGAAAGTTCTCAAAGTGGCTGACAAAGAAGAGGGACATGTTAACAGTGTATTTCTTCATCAGTCTCAGATGGAATGGCTAATCATTAAATAGTCATAGAAAAGACATTAATCTCCCTCTTTAGGAAAATGTAAGAACACACCTGAAACATCTACAGTCTCTACACCAACCGCAAATGGAAGAGCTGGCTGTTAAAGTGTCAGGGAAGCCCTACCATGTTGAGTGTTCCAGAAGATAGAATAACTCAAGGAGCCTCCAGTAACATAGATCCAGAGGAGTTAGCTGTGTTAGTCTGTAGTAGCAAAATCGAAGAGTCCAGTAGCACCTTTAAGATTAACCAACTTTACTGTAGCATAAGCTTTTGAGAATCACAGTTCTCTTCTGACGAAGCATCTGATGAAGAGAACTGTGATTCTCAAAAGCTTATGCTACAGTAAAGTTGGTTAGTCTTAAAGGTGCTACTGGACTCTTTTCGATTTTGTAACAGTTCTCCATTTAACAGATGCCCTTCCAATCTGTCTATTCCTTTAAAAATAACTTTAAAAGATGCGTCTTACAACTCACGATAATATACATATGGGTAATTCCGTCACTTACCGTCACAAAAGGTGATAAACAATATCCATATTTCTATAGAAGTATCTATATAATTTATACAATTTCCTTCATTCTGATAAAATTAAGTCAATTTCATCAACAATGGGATCCTCTGCATAGAGTTCAACTGATCTGATGAAGTTAGGGGATTAGCTTTTTTCTAGTTAGAAGAGAGATATCTTTGCTATAGATGATCGATTTAAAACTAATTCAACATCAGCTACATCATCAATATTCTTCTAATAACATAGCAAAATAATATTTGGTTCCCCAAAGAATAGGCTGATTTCTTTCTCTTCTTGAACCCATGTTTGGTTTCTCTTTCGCCGTCCTGCTACTTGTATGAATCAACTGAAACCAAAAAATCTTGTGGCAATGTGTGCAATCTAAAAAGCAGCCAATGGTCCCTTAGCTCTCACAAAAATCAATGAACAAGGTTCGAGACCAGTAGTATGTTAAAGACCAACCAGAGATTCCAGCTTATAAGTTTTCATCAAATTTGTCAAGATACCTGAAGAAGGGAGCTTGACTTTCGAAAACTTATACCCTGAAAACTCTTACTGGTCTTTAAGATGTTACTGGATTCGAAACTTGCTCATTTACTGCAGACTCACACCTGAAATCAAAATCAATGAAATGGAGGGATGGTTCACACATGCAACTGACGAGCAGAATGTGAGCTGAACTGGCAGATATTGCAGGACCTATTCCGCAATACCATCTGGACCGGCTGTTTTGTCAAGTTGTGTCTATTTGCTGGGAGTCAATTTGTTACGGCTTTGTCTCTTACTGGTTTTGATTTTATTTCTCACCCATTCTGTTGGTTTCTGCTTTTTACTTTTGGCTATTTTAATACTGTGTCATACATGCACTCTCTTTTGTTATGGCCAGTAGCTAACACAGACATTTAAATTGGAAGTCAATAATAGGGATGTGCGTTTCGGCATTCAGAATGCCGAAAGAATGCCGAAACAAAAGTGTTTCGGCTTCTTTCAGGGAATGCCGAAACGTTTCGGGGAATCCCGAGACGTTTCGGGTAGCCGAAAGAAAAAAGCCGAAACGTTTCGGGATTCTTTCGTCTTTCATTCGGCTTTTCAATGGGAAAATGCCTCCGTCTTCCCGGACGTCTGGGGGAGGCATCTTCCCACCGAATAAGCCCAAAATTGGTGGGGACCTTCCTCTAACCCTTCTCTAACAACCACCCAAGTTTCAGACAGATTGGACTTTGGGGGGCCATGTTATGGCCCCCCAAAGCAGGTCCCCCCATCCTCCCATAAAGGAGCATCTTCTTCATTATTTCCTATGGGGAAAAAATGAAGAAGCAGGCTTCCTTTGCCAGGGGTGGCATTTTGCATGCAAAATGCCCCCTCACCCTCAGGGGCCCTTCTCCCACCCCTCCTCCCACCCCCCACCAAGGCTCAGCCTGCTCCCACTTGGGGGGGCCATTTCATGGCCTCCCCAAGTAGGTGCTCTAATCTCTACCACTGACAGCTGGGGGAGGCTTGTGTTGCCAGGGGTGGCATTTTGCATGCAAAATGCCCCCCAACCCTCTGGGGCCCTTCTCCCACCCCTCCTCCCACCCCCCACCAAGGCTCAGCCTGCTCCCACTTGGGGGGGCCATTTCATGGCCTCCCCAAGTAGGTCCTCTCAGCCCCTAAATTCCACCCCTTACAGCTCCACACAAACCCAATTCCCCCCAGCTGCCACACACAGACCCAAATCCCCACATTAGCCCCTCACAGACCCAAATCCACCCCCACCTGCCCCACACCCATAACCCCAGGAACAGGCTGGCAAAGGCCAGCCCTCTCCCTTTGTTCCCTATGCTGGGAACTTCTAAACTCTCTTTCCCTGGGCAATTCTGCACAGCCCAGGGGTGCCACAATGGTGGGCACACTTCTGAGTGCCAGCTGGTCCCTGTGAAAGAGCACCTGAACCACAGACACCCTCCCTCAAATTCCCCCACCACCTACAGAGATGGCTGGCCAGCCAGCCCCATTGTTCCCTATGATGGGAACCAACTGCACAACAAAGAATAAAACAAGAACAACACAAAATAAAGTTTTTTAAAAATTATTTTCTCCCTTCCAAAGTACAAGTAGGCAAAGCATTATGACACATAACACCAGCAGTCCCCCACACAGAAAAATAACACAACTCACTTAACATCAGAGAATCACAAAGCACGATTCCTGTCAAAAACACTTTATTTCTTGAACAGCTTTAGGCTACACAGCAGGGGGGGAACACCAAAGGGCATGGCAGCAGTATCTTACACAAAAATAACACAACTCACTTAACATCAGAGAATCACAAAAGCACAATTCCTGTCAAAAACACTTTATTTCTTGAACAGCTTTAGGCTACACAGCAGGGGGGGAACACCAAAGGGCATGGAAGCAGTATCTTACACAAAAATAACACAACTCACTTAACATCAGAGAATCACAAAAACACAATTCCTGGCAAAAACACTTTATTTCTTGAACAGCTTTAGGCTACACAGCAGGGGGGGAACACCAAAGGGCATGGCAGCAGTATCTTACACAAAAATAACACAACTCACTTAACATCAGAGAATCACAAAAGCACAATTCCTGTCAAAAACACTTTATTTCTTGAACAGCTTTAGGTTACACAGTAGGAGGGCACAAAAGGGCATGATAGCAATGTACTACAAAAAATAATACAACCCACTTCACCGTTTTTGACAGCAATTGTGTTGGTGTGATTCTCTGATGTGAAGTGAGTTGTGTTATTTTTGTGTAGTACACTGCTTTCCTGCTCTGTGGTGCCTTCCTACTGTGTAACCTAAAGCAGTTACAGAAATAAAGTGCTTTTGACAGCAATTTTTTGGGGTGATTCTTTAATGTGAAGTGAGTTGTGTTATTTTTGTGTAAGATACTGCTTCCATGCCCTTTGGTGTCCCCCCCCCTGCTGTGTAGCCTAAAGCTGTTCAAGAAATAAAGTGTTTTTGTCAGGAATTGTGCTTTTGTGATTCTCTGATGTTAAGTGAGTTGTGTTATTTTTGTGTAAGATACTGCTGCCAAGCCCTTTGGTGTTCCCCCCTGCTGTGTAACCTAAAGCTGTTCAAGAAATAAAGTGTTTTTGACAGGAATCGTGCTTTGTGATTCTCTGATGTTAAGTGAGTTGTGTTATTTTTCTGTGTGGGGGACTGCTGGTGTAATGTGTCATAATGCTTTGCCTACTTGTACTTTGGAAGGGAGAAAATAATTTTTTAAAAACTTTATTTTGTGTTGTTCTTGTTTTATTCTTTGTTGTGCAGTTGGTTCCCATCATAGGGAACAATGGGGCTGGCTGGCCAGCTATCTCTGTAGGTGGTGGGGGAATTTGAGGGAGGGTGTCTGTGGTTCAGGTGTTCTTTCACAGGGACCAGCTGGCACTCAGAAGTGTGCCCACCATTGTGGCACCCCTGGGCTGTGCAGAATTGCCCAGGGAAAGAGAGTTTAGAAGTTCCCAGCATAGGGAACAAAGGGAGAGGGCTGGCCTTTGCCAGCCTGTTCCTGGGGTTATGGGTGTGGGGCAGGTGGGGGTGGATTTGGGTCTGTGAGGGGCTAATGTGGGGATTTGGGTCTGTGTGCGGCAGCTGGGGGGGAATTGGGTTTGTGTGGGGCTGTAAGGGGTGGACTTTAGGGGCTGAGAGGACCTACTTGGGGAGGCCATGAAATGGCCCCCCCAAGTGGGAGCAGTCTGAGCCTTGGTGTGGGGTGGGAGGAAGGGTGGGAGAAGGGCCCCAGAGGGCTGGGGGGCATTTTGCATGCAAAATGCCACCCCTGGCAACACAAGCCTCCCCCAGCTGTCAGTGGTAGAGATTAGAGCACCTACTTGGGGAGGCCATGAAATGGCCCCCCCAAGTGGGAGCAGGCTGAGCCTTGGTGGGGGGTGGGAGGAGGGGTGGGAGAAGGGCCCCAGAGGGTTGGGGGGCATTTTGCATGCAAAATGCCACCCCTGGCAACACAAGCCTCCCCCAGCTGTCAGTGGTAGAGATTAGAGCACCTACTTGGGGAGGCCATGAAATGGCCCCCCCAAGTGGGAGCAGGCTGAGCCTTGGTGGGGGGTGGGAGGAGGGGTGGGAGAAGGGCCCCTGAGGGTAAGGGGGCATTTTGCATGCAAAATGCCACCCCTGGCAAAGGAAGCCTGCTTCTTCATTTTTTCCCCATAGGAAATAATGAAGAAGATGCTCCTTTATGGGAGGATGGGGGGACCTGCTTTGGGGGGCCATAACATGGCCCCCCAAAGTCCAATCTGTCTGAAACTTGGGTGGTTGTTAGAGAAGGGTTAGAGGAAGGTCCCCACCAATTTTGGGCTTATTCGGTGGGAAAATGCCTCCTCCAGGCGTCCTGGAAGACGGAGGCATTTTCCCATAGAAAAAAGCCGAAAGAATGCCGAAATAATGCCGAAAGAATCCCGAATCCCGAATCCCGAAAGAGATTCTTGTTTCGGCTTTCAGCTTTAACGATAGAGAATTTTCTTTCGGCTTTCTACTTTCGGCTATAGCCGAAAATTTTTGGCTTGCACACCCCTAGTCAATAATGTGGTGGCCAGGACTCCTAAATCACATAGGTTACTCATGGCACTTTATTGTTTGATAAGGATTGTCTTCTGCTGCCTAAGGATGCATACCTCAGTTGTAGAGCCCATGCAGAAGGTCACATGTTTCCCCAGGCATCTTCTATTCCCAAGAATCTTGGGTACAGGGCTGGCAAAGAGCTCTGCTTGAACTTAAGAGAGCTTTTGCCAGTGAAAGTAGAGAGCATTAGGTTAAATGGACCCATGTTCTGGCAACTTCAGTATTTCTTTATTTAATATATTTTTCTCTCGCCCTTATTTCAAGGAGCTCAGGGAGTTGCACATGACCTCCTCCATTTTATCCTCCCCACAACACTGTAAGTAGGGTTGCCAATGCCAGATTGGGGATGGACCTCAGTGGGGTGTAATACCATAGAGTCCACCCTCCAAAGCACCCATTTTCTCCAAGGGAACTGATCTCTATGTTCTGGACATCAGTTGTAATACCTTGTGATCGACAACTCTATCTGTAAGGTAGGTTAGGTTGGGCAACAGTAGGTCTGTTGCCCAACCTAACCTACTAGTCCAAGTAACTAGTCCAAGGTCACCCAACAAGCTTCATGGCAGAATGGAGGTTTGATCTGGGGCTTTCCATATCCTACTTCTGACTGTTACCCATATCCTATATCCTACTTCTGAGAGTCAGTTTGGTGTAGTGGTTAAGAGCAGCAGGACTCTAATCTGGAGAGATGGGTTTGATTCCCCACTCCTCCACTTGAAGCCAGCTGGGTGACCTTGGGTCAGTCACAGGTCTCTCAGCCCCACCCACTTCACAGGGTGTTTAGTTATGGGGATAATAATGACATACTTTGTAAACTGCTCTGAGTGGGTGTTAAGTTGTCCTGAAGGGTGGTATATAAATCGAACGTTGTTGATGTTATACATCCCACTGGCTCCAGGTTCAGTCCTCAGCATTTTCAGCTACAACGATCATAAGAGAAGGCCTTTCTCCAACTGAGATCTGAAAAGCTGCTGCCAGCCAGAGTGGGCAGTATTGGGTTCAATGGGGCTAATGGGTCTGATTCAAAGTAAGAGCGCTTCATGTGTTCATTTCAAAGTCTGCGAGCCCAGCATTGAAGGGGGAGGAGGGGCGATGGCAAAGCAACAGAAGATACAGACAACTTGCTGAATTTAAAGGCCACAACTTTATTGGTTATGGCTTAGGGAGCCTTGGCGGGAATAGGGGATGGATCCAAGCATCGCCTCACCCCTTCTGGTCACCTGCTGGGCATCATGGGATGACAGGCTACAGGATTCCACTTGGGTGCAGGCCTCTGCATGGATCCCCTGCCACTTGATAGTGAACATGCCCCACCCGCCCCCGCCTGGGCTTGTCCCTGCAATGCCTCACCCCCAAGATCCTTTAAGAGGATCCCCAAGTATGAAACCGAGCATGTGGCCATTTCTTCCCAAAAGGATCCATGTCCAATGCCAAAACCACCTTTCCCAAAGTTGTGATGGAGGTAGAATAGCAAGAATAAAGTAGAGATTCACAGGTCCAGAGCCACAAACCCCCAATAGTCCCTAGAACAATGGTGGGATGGATGGGAAGCTGACTAAGGAGCCAAGTGCTGGCCCTGGATGGACCTGCAACCTCACCTTACGTGGCAGACTGGAAGGAAACCGCATCTGCCTGCACCCACTTGGAAGCGGGCTGCCAGACCCACACAATGGCAGCGAACTTTTCCTGCACCCTGCTGCTCCCTGCAGGCTGCAGACCAGGTCACAGATGAGTCTGGCAGCCATGGCACTTCAGAGACTCCTGAGCAAAAACAATGATTCTCAAAGGGAAGACTAAATCGGTGATTCCCACCAGTTCCCCCTTCTCACTTCCAATCTCCCTCATGTCATTCCTCAGGTTCCCTTGACTCCCAGGGGCAGCATTTCATGGAAATCTGTTGGCCACATTGGGAGGGGGGGAGGCATGAAAGTTCCATTCAACCATTGGGAAATTAACAGTGAAATCCTAAGCAGAGTTACTCCATTAATTTCAGTGGGCTTAGACTGGAGTAACTCTGCTTTGGATTTCATTGTTCATCTGGATCTAAACTCAAATCTCTTTTGCCCATCATCAATAGCATGCATTGGCCTCTTAATCCTCTTGGATTTAGAGGCGGCATCTCTGTTGATAAACCAAATGATAAATCACCTTTCTTTTTACCTTGTGCTAAAGGAATGTGTTTATTTAATAGTCATATATCTTTGCATTATTATAAGGAAATCTCTTCTATTGCTTCTGTGTCTCCCCAAAAGCCTCAGGGAAACACTCCCCCTCCTTTTGTGCATCATTGTTAGTTCCCTGCAAGCATCTAATGTACACAGACTTGATTATGATTAATTGAGGACTCCTTGATACACACACTCATGTATGTGTGTGTGCTTGTGTGTATTCCCTGCAATCTAAATCATGTATGCTCTGGAAATGGGACTTTTCACATTTATTCTTAAGTCCCACTGGCTAAATTATCCCCGTGAGTGGATCCAAACTAACACTTAGGAATAGTGACAAGAAGGGACTCTTGCTGTGACCACTTCAGAAAGGGTTTTCAGACTCTGTGCTAATAGAGTGCTTCATTCATTCTCGTGCAGGTTCATTTGTTGCAAATAAGATGTTTGAAAATCAAATTACTTTGATCACAATTACTGTTTCCTCTTGACTCAAGATTCCCATGTGATTGAATTGATGAACTGTTTACCATTTTAAATTAGCCGCATGTTGAGCAGTTTTGTGCCCACACAGTTGGTGGCATTCAGCATGATGTAGCCAGCCACGTAGCCACTCGTAGGAGAAATTCCTAATGTACTCGTTTGCTCAGGCAAGTCGTGCATCATTTAAACTCAAGCACATTTTGAATCTATGGACTTGGTGCCAGTGAAGCAGAGGCTTTCATCAGTTGGCACAGAGGCATTCATCAAGTTGGCACAGGTCCACTACAACTCCCAAGTGACAGTCCAAGAATTGTGAAGTATTGTGATCCAGTTTAGAACACTCAAATACATGAATACAATAGGCTTTGGGAATCAGACGTTGAGCCTTAAATATTAAAGAAATAAAAAATACAACTTCTCACCATCTCTCTTGTCTATTCATGGCTCCAGTCTCTGGATTTAAGTATCCTCAGATTTGGCCATGTCGAAAGTTAGATACATTGATACAGAACATTGACTCACTAGCTATTTAAAGCAAGAAAATAAAAATCCAATTCTGTTTTGCAGATATTCTTATATTATTCGTAACAGGGAAAAAGGAAAATAACTCCTGGAATTTCTTGCAAACTTACTAGGGGAAAGAAAAACATTCAGAAGCAAGCTAATCAATACCTCCCCTGTGATCAACAGGAAATACTAAGAATAACTGTATATCATGTGCCTATTTGGATTTACAACCAGGACATATAATCTCATTGTAAGGAGAGAGTCAAGATTTCGCCTCTCTACAGTAAAGCTCTCATTTTCAACTAAAAGGAGCCAGGGTCGACGGCCTCTCAAATGAAACAGATAAGGTGACATAGGGTTCTTGTCAGAAACAAATGTTATGTCTCTCCCTACTGAAAAGCTTAAAGATGTTATCAGCAATAGCTTGAGCTGGACCCAAAATGGGTCCCCGAGAAGTAATATTAACCAGGCTTTTGACAGATCATTTATTTATCTCAAGCTAAATTCAATAAAGAGAGCCATATATAAGTGAGGGAAAATAATGCAGCTGCTAGTAATTTATCACTGGATAGAAAGTCATTGTTAGCCTTATCTCTCCAATGATGTTCTATTTCCAACTGGTAATGAATTATGGGGATTGCCACTTCTTTACGATGTGACAGGTCAACACCATTCCGGTGCATGGTGCTGCATTTATGCAATCCATTGTAGGTTTGCATAAAAGCTCTGTATTTATACATGCAACCATCTCACGCGTGTAACCATGTGCCTGCTGTTCTTCCAGTTTCACCAGTGGGAGATTGTTCCATGAGCATTTTCATGCCAATTCAATGTATGTTTTAGCTCTACTTGTGAGAGAATTTTTTCCTCCACTTGGCCCTTGATAAAGCTAAGCATTGTGGGAGCTTTGGGGCTTTTAATTATGAAGAAGTTAGGTTCTTTAAGAAGCTTAGCCTAGAAAAAGACCCCTACATTTTTTCATTTCTTTGTTTTGCTGATTAAAAGAAATTTAGGAAAGTGATTTTTTTTCCCCAAGAGTGTAATGAATTTTATTCGGCACCCTGTTGTATGGAAGCAAAAGATAGTAACAGCAGATGGATAGCGAACCTGTTGTGGACATATAAGAATTCAACAGTAGACCTCCTTATGCTACGTCTGCATATGTTAGGAATTCCATTATGATCACATTTAATAAGTGCTATTACTAGGAATGATTTTGGATTTCTCATCTCTGTGCTTTTGGCCTGAATAATCGCCACTTTGATTTAAACTGGTATGGAAAGATTCCCCATGTTTTAAGAAGAAACAGGCTTGACCCATTTTGAAGTTTCAGTTAAATCACAAACCTCTATTCCATAGAGATAGATAACCCATGCATGTAAGAAGCCCAGGGTTTTTTTTCGGGGGGGGGGGTGGGTGGGTCAGAGAACAACAAGCTGATGTTACACCTGGCCTTTTTTCACAATAACCTGGAAACTGTCACCCCAAAGGGGAGCAATGGAGAATTTCACCTCCCCTGATATCCCAGCACTTGCTCTCTATATACTGATTATTCATTGCAGTCTGTACTAAAAAAAGACCAAGTGTAACCCATTTTAGGATTGGCTGAATGCTTTTTGGACTGGTCCTTCTAATTGGTCCATAAAGGAACTCCCTGCCACTACAGAATCCCTTAAAATATGAGCCAGAGAGGTGCAAGCCTCATGAGCTTTATTAAAATCCCATAAAAGTATTGACTTTCAAACAAATATATAACCTGTCCTCTGCTATCCTCCTAAAGGAGATTAGGCTGTTTCCACATGCTCTTAAAAGATGGTCCACTTACTGAACTTCAGCGTCTTTTCTGAGAACAGAATTACCTGCACTTTCTGTGACAGCTAAAAGACGCTGAAAAAATGGAAGCCAAACTGCCTGCTTCCGCTTTGAAATCGGAGACGTATGGAACGAGTGAAAAAAAGCCAGTGAGTGGGCTGTCTCATTAACAGTGTGTGGAAACAACCTTAGGTAGACAGCTTATGCTTCATGTATACTCTATGTTATGAAATTTGAATGTCTGAAGTCATAGAACAAATACATTTTGTTAACAAATACAAGTAATTTTTTTGCTAGCTTCCCCTCAGCCACTCAAAAATACTTCCTTAGGAGGTTGTGTATATTTAAAGGATGTCCGTTTTATTTACAGTTGTCTCTTTCCTTGTCAGTTATCCTCCCATTTCATTACACAAGACGTGAAAGGCAAGTCGAGCCCCCCCAGTTCAACTTGTGTTTCGTGTCTGACTGGGACTCATCTTCAAAATAGAGGTGGTGGGAGATCAGCAGTGGAGCAATTGGCAGCAGGAAGGGCTTTGGACTTCCCTTCTTTACCTCCCATGCCCACTTTTAATAGCAAAAAAAAATGGCTGTTTGTTCCACTGCCAGTTCTACTTGTCCTAGAGATGGAGGAACCCCTGACTTGTATTTTCACATCCTGTTTAATGGGATCCCAGGGCAGGTGGCTATTCCTCCTGAGAACAGGCTTGGAGTGAGGCCTGCCTTCCTTGCAAATCACCCCGCCTTCCTTAGCACAAACTCTAGGTGGGGTTGATGGCAAGTTTGCTCTTCACTTCCAAATGTATTTCTTAAGTGAGGGCCAAGCTACACATGACGAATGACACTTGAACGGCAAGTGGATCGAGTGGAGGGCAAGTGAACAGGGAGAAATACACTTGCCGTTCAAGTGTCATTCGTCATGTGTAGCTTGGCCCTGAATTGTTTCTGTTGTGCATTCCCTGTTTAAAACATTCATCTTGTTTCTTTCCCAACTGAAAGGGATTTCAGTCAGAACATTCAAAATGGTACAATTTCCCTCATCCCCAGCTGAAAATCACGCTGAGGAAATTTGGCAAGACTTGCAGGAAAAAGAGAGCCTCATCGGAGCTTATCCTCTGTTTAAACAGACATTGAACATTTGAATCTGCCTTATACTGAGCCAGATATACTATCAAGCCATCAAGATCAGTATTGTCTACTCAGTTTGAAAGCAGCTCTCCAGGGTTTCAGATGGAGGTCTTTCCCATCACCTAATACCTGGTCTTCTTAATGGGAGATGCCAAGGATTGAACCTGGGACCTTCTGCACGCCAAGCAGATGCTCTTCCAGTGAGCCACGGTCTTACAAAGAAGCACACACAACCCTTCCTCCTCTCAAAAAGGTAAGGTTTGTCGCTTGGGGTGTAAGTGGGTAGTCCACTGCATAGAGATTCTATGAGACACATTCTAGATGCTCAGCTGAATATACATACCTAGTTGGAAGCTGTCACCCAGAGGTGATCTCTGGGATCAAATGGGTAATAATTAGGGATGTGCGTTTCGGCATTCAGAATGCCGAAAGAATGCCGAAACAAAAGTGTTTCGGCTTCTTTCAGGGAATGCCGAAACGTTTCGGGGAATCCCGAAACGTTTCGGGTAGCCGAAAGAAAAAAGCCGAAACGTTTCGGGATTCTTTCGTCTTTCATTCGGCTTTTCAATGGGAAAATGCCTCCGTCTTCCCGGACGTCTGGGGGAGGCATCTTCCCACCGAATAAGCCCAAAATTGGTGGGGACCTTCCTCTAACCCTTCTCTAACAACCACCCAAGTTTCAGACAGATTGGACTTTGGGGGGCCATGTTATGGCCCCCCAAAGCAGGTCCCCCCATCCTCCCATAAAGGAGCATCTTCTTCATTATTTCCTATGGGGAAAAAATGAAGAAGCAGGCTTCCTTTGCCAGGGGTGGCATTTTGCATGCAAAATGCCCCCTTACCCTCAGGGGCCCTTCTCCCACCCCTCCTCCCACCCCCCACCAAGGCTCAGCCTGCTCCCACTTGGGGGGGCCATTTCATGGCCTCCCCAAGTAGGTGCTCTAATCTCTACCACTGACAGCTGGGGGAGGCTTGTGTTGCCAGGGGTGGCATTTTGCATGCAAAATGCCCCCCAACCCTCTGGGGCCCTTCTCCCACCCCTCCTCCCACCCCCCACCAAGGCTCAGCCTGCTCCCACTTGGGGGGGCCATTTCATGGCCTCCCCAAGTAGGTCCTCTCAGCCCCTAAATTCCACCCCTTACAGCTCCACACAAACCCAATTCCCCCCAGCTGCCACACACAGACCCAAATCCCCACATTAGCCCCTCACAGACCCAAATCCACCCCCACCTGCCCCACACCCATAACCCCAGGAACAGGCTGGCAAAGGCCAGCCCTCTCCCTTTGTTCCCTATGCTGGGAACTTCTAAACTCTCTTTCCCTGGGCAATTCTGCACAGCCCAGGGGTGCCACAATGGTGGGCACACTTCTGAGTGCCAGCTGGTCCCTGTGAAAGAGCACCTGAACCACAGACACCCTCCCTCAAATTCCCCCACCACCTACAGAGATGGCTGGCCAGCCAGCCCCATTGTTCCCTATGATGGGAACCAACTGCACAACAAAGAATAAAACAAGAACAACACAAAATAAAGTTTTTTAAAAATTATTTTCTCCCTTCCAAAGTACAAGTAGGCAAAGCATTATGACACATAACACCAGCAGTCCCCCACACAGAAAAATAACACAACTCACTTAACATCAGAGAATCACAAAGCACGATTCCTGTCAAAAACACTTTATTTCTTGAACAGCTTTAGGCTACACAGCAGGGGGGGAACACCAAAGGGCATGGCAGCAGTATCTTACACAAAAATAACACAACTCACTTAACATCAGAGAATCACAAAAGCACAATTCCTGTCAAAAACACTTTATTTCTTGAACAGCTTTAGGCTACACAGCAGGGGGGGAACACCAAAGGGCATGGAAGCAGTATCTTACACAAAAATAACACAACTCACTTAACATCAGAGAATCACAAAAACACAATTCCTGGCAAAAACACTTTATTTCTTGAACAGCTTTAGGCTACACAGCAGGGGGGGAACACCAAAGGGCATGGAAGCAGTATCTTACACAAAAATAACACAACTCACTTAACATCAGAGAATCACAAAAACACAATTCCTGGCAAAAACACTTTATTTCTTGAACAGCTTTAGGTTACACAGTAGGAGGGCACAAAAGGGCATGATAGCAATGTACTACAAAAAATAATACAACCCACTTCACCGTTTTTGACAGCAATTGTGTTTGTGTGATTCTCTGATGTGAAGTGAGTTGTGTTATTTTTGTGTAGTACACTGCTTTCCTGCTCTGTGGTGCCTTCCTACTGTGTAACCTAAAGCAGTTACAGAAATAAAGTGCTTTTGACAGCAATTTTTTGGGGTGATTCTTTAATGTGAAGTGAGTTGTGTTATTTTTGTGTAAGATACTGCTTCCATGCCCTTTGGTGTCCCCCCCCTGCTGTGTAGCCTAAAGCTGTTCAAGAAATAAAGTGTTTTTGACAGGAATTGTGCTTTTGTGATTCTCTGATGTTAAGTGAGTTGTGTTATTTTTGTGTAAGATACTGCTGCCAAGCCCTTTGGTGTTCCCCCCTGCTGTGTAACCTAAAGCTGTTCAAGAAATAAAGTGTTTTTGACAGGAATCGTGCTTTGTGATTCTCTGATGTTAAGTGAGTTGTGTTATTTTTCTGTGTGGGGGACTGCTGGTGTAATGTGTCATAATGCTTTGCCTACTTGTACTTTGGAAGGGAGAAAATAATTTTTTAAAAACTTTATTTTGTGTTGTTCTTGTTTTATTCTTTGTTGTGCAGTTGGTTCCCATCATAGGGAACAATGGGGCTGGCTGGCCAGCTATCTCTGTAGGTGGTGGGGGAATTTGAGGGAGGGTGTCTGTGGTTCAGGTGTTCTTTCACAGGGACCAGCTGGCACTCAGAAGTGTGCCCACCATTGTGGCACCCCTGGGCTGTGCAGAATTGCCCAGGGAAAGAGAGTTTAGAAGTTCCCAGCATAGGGAACAAAGGGAGAGGGCTGGCCTTTGCCAGCCTGTTCCTGGGGTTATGGGTGTGGGGCAGGTGGGGGTGGATTTGGGTCTGTGAGGGGCTAATGTGGGGATTTGGGTCTGTGTGCGGCAGCTGGGGGGGAATTGGGTTTGTGTGGGGCTGTAAGGGGTGGACTTTAGGGGCTGAGAGGACCTACTTGGGGAGGCCATGAAATGGCCCCCCCAAGTGGGAGCAGTCTGAGCCTTGGTGTGGGGTGGGAGGAAGGGTGGGAGAAGGGCCCCAGAGGGCTGGGGGGCATTTTGCATGCAAAATGCCACCCCTGGCAACACAAGCCTCCCCCAGCTGTCAGTGGTAGAGATTAGAGCACCTACTTGGGGAGGCCATGAAATGGCCCCCCCAAGTGGGAGCAGGCTGAGCCTTGGTGGGGGGTGGGAGGAGGGGTGGGAGAAGGGCCCCTGAGGGTAAGGGGGCATTTTGCATGCAAAATGCCACCCCTGGCAAAGGAAGCCTGCTTCTTCATTTTTTCCCCATAGGAAATAATGAAGAAGATGCTCCTTTATGGGAGGATGGGGGGACCTGCTTTGGGGGGCCATAACATGGCCCCCCAAAGTCCAATCTGTCTGAAACTTGGGTGGTTGTTAGAGAAGGGTTAGAGGAAGGTCCCCACCAATTTTGGGCTTATTCGGTGGGAAAATGCCTCCTCCAGGCGTCCTGGAAGACGGAGGCATTTTCCCATAGAAAAAAGCCGAAAGAATGCCGAAATAATGCCGAAAGAATCCCGAATCCCGAATCCCGAAAGAGATTCTTGTTTCGGCTTTCAGCTTTAACGATAGAGAATTTTCTTTCGGCTTTCTACTTTCGGCTATAGCCGAAAATTTTTGGCTTGCACACCCCTAGTAATAATATATCCCTGTGCCTTCTGGTTACCAGCTGGATCCCTCTAGGTCCTCCTAAGCACAGTGTGATGAAGACAGACATTCATAATAGTTTGTCTCCACCAACTGGTAATGACAGGTATACTGCCTCTGAACAGGAGAGTTCTATGCAGTTATCATGGCAGAAAGCTGTTGAAAGGCTGTCCCCTGCATACATCTGTCTAAACTTGTAAGACCATCTAAGCTAGTTATATTCAGCCATTACTATGTCCCCAGATAACGAATTCCATAAAGTAAGAACGTCAGATAATGTATAACCCCTTTCCCCTTAGCTGTACAGACTTGTTTAAGCTTAAAATCCAGGATTTATCTCACTCAAAAAAATCACATCCCCTAGACCAGCAAGACTCATGCAATCTGGAGTGATGAAATTCACTGTGTGATCTTGGACCGTTCATTGGGTTGGATCCAGTACAGCGTTTCCATGGGCACAAGTACTTCTATCCATGGAGCATGATCTCCTCAGCTCTCCCCTCCCATGGCAAGCAAACATGTCCCCCCCCCCATCTTGCTCTTTAGAGAGAAGGGACCCACGGGAACAGGATTTGGGAATGTACTTTGGGATGCCATGGGAGAGGTGAGCGGAGACAGTTGCTTTACATGGGTGGAAGTCCTTACACCTCTGAAAAGACTGCACAGGATCCAACCAGCTCTCCCTCAGTCTCATCTACCTCTTACGGTTGTTATGAGGATAAAACAGGGAGCGGGGAATTAGGTATACTGCTCCCTGGAGAAAAGGCAGGAGAAAAACATGGCAGGCAGGCAGGCAGGCAGGCAGGCAGGCAGGCAGGCAGGCAGGCAGGCAGGCAGGCAGGCAGACAGACAGACAGACAGACAGACAGACAGACAGACAGACAGACAGACAGACAGACAGACAGACAGATAGATAGATAGATAGATAGATAGATAGATAGATAGATAGATAGATAGATAGATAGATAGATAGATAGATAGATAGATAGATAGATAGATAGATAGATAGATAGATAGATAGTGCTCCGGAAGCCATTTCTGTAAGGGATAGTACCATACTTTGTTGCAAACTTTATTATATCTATCACATCCTCTGCCTTTATAACCTCAGCACTTTACTATGGTATGTCAGGCCTCTGACAGCTTTTGTAAGCATCGTTTCCCAGTTCCATAATCCTAGTCCTACTGTATTGTTTATCGGAGGTCTTTGCAGTCTGCATGAATTGCTCTTCATCTTTTGTAATCCACCTTCAGTTTCAGTGGGAAAGGTGGGCTATTAATAACAACAGCATGCCACATACTAAGGTGATCTCACTGTCTCCTCAATTCTTGGATAAAATCTGGGTCAATGATGGACCAGCCCAAACATGGGATGGACCGTGAGAACATCGTCGTTGTCATTATCTTGTAGAACTAATGGTAGACTTATCCATTCCTTCATCAACCTGACTAATCCATTTTTTAAAAGTTATCTAATCTAGTGTCAGTGAATTCTAAAAGCAATTAATGTTATAACATCAGAGAAGACACATTTCCTAACTGGCTTCCCTTTCCTTTCAGTGTGAAAAGCTGAAGTCAACAACAAAAAAACCCAGGAGGGGTGTTTCCTGTGTTGCTACCCTGGAACCAGAAGCTCTTTTTGCAGAATCTACCAACAAACACTTCCCCAATATTTATCCCTGATCATTCCTACCCTCGACCCCCACCCCCCAAGTCAAGCCTTAATTCTGAGCAACTTGTCACCTCTCTCCTTCAGTTTCAAGGAGGTGTGCTGTGTGGCTTATAATTCCAGGTGACATCTGTTCGATACTTTACGTCCATGGCTTTGGTAGCAAAAAGGTGCCGGTATTTTGCTCTACCCAGCCAATGCAATGGCAACAGCTCCTCCCACAGGTTTGTCAAAACAGCTGCCAATGGGAGATGCCAATTTCAGCTTCCTCTCTTACACACCTATATCTCAGCACCCCTTCTTTGTCATAGTTCCCCACTTGATCTTTATGTACATTGATGGGAGTGAGATGTGATGTGTAGGTGGTGGAGGTGCTATGCCCTCTTTAGAGAATTGATTAATTGCACACACCTTTCAACATCAGACAGAGGACACATTCTAGTCTGGCAATTATTTTACATCTTCTAGAGGTTATGCTTCAATGCACTTGGCTGCTATAGAGTCTCTGGCAACAGTGTTCTCACTGTAACCATGCAAGACTCTGGCATACCAGGAAAAGGACACAGATGTGGAGAGATGCAGGCGATGTTTGGATATAATGGGCTCACAGCATACACAGGCTTGCTTTTTATTGTGGGTGCTGTGGCTTAAGTTCACAGCAAACATGTTCAGCAGGCAAATATCCTGTGTGGGATAGATGCAGCAACCTCATAAGCTCCACATTGGACCTCCACACCACCGTCCCATATAAACTGCTCCTGAGCAGGTTCATGGCTGAGTGGTGGCTGTGGATGGTGGACCTGGATCTCATCAGATCTCAGAAGCTAAGAAGAGTTGGACTTGATTAGTATTTGGGTGGGAGACCACCAAGGAAGCCTAGGGCTGCTAGGCAGAGAAATTAGTCATATTGACTCTTCCCTATTCTGAAGTTACTGGCAGAGCATTCTCAAAATTTGGTTACTTTAAACCTTTACTTGCTCTCAGTGGCACTGTTCCAATTGTTGAGACTGACTTGACCTTTTGATAAATGTCATTGTGAAAGCTGCCACAGGCATTCCCACCTCCACAAGGCATTCCATGTTTGCATTTAGGGAGCCTGGGACAAGATGATACAGAACATTCCTGGAATGGAAGAAGACAAGCATCATTCAGTTGCTTAACCCTGAAAAAACTTTTGGGATGAATTAGCTACTCCAGTTGTATTTTTTGGTAGCATTAAAAGGAAAATGACTCTCGAACTGTTTCTTCTTAGGACAACATCACCTACAAAGTAGCCAATGATATCCCCAATGTAAAACAATTTACCACTTATGGTTTACTTTCTATAAAAAAACTGAGTTTTAAAAAATAAACCACAGCTAATCTGTGTATTTCTGCCATTGGAGTGGGGTTTTTTTACCCCATGGGGTACTCAGTACCGCATTGAGGTATTTTTCTACTCCATGATTTTACTATGAAAACAGTGATCCTGTCATATTTGTCTGTCTACGTATCTGCCATGAGTATTTTCTGTGTTCTGTGCTGGGTAATGATCCTCTGAGGGTACACAAAGTTGCCTCTTGATAGCCTGTTTGGCTGGGAGTTGCTTATCTTGCAGGTGGTATCTACTTTGGTTTTCACAGCCGCCTGAGAGAGTGTCCTTGAAGGCCGACTGAGCCTGGGAACTGAAAATGACTTCATTTTTGCTTCTCTCCTCCAGTCCCTCTCCCCATCTGTCTCGAAAGCCCTTCCTCCTCCCTCCTGACCCCTTCTCACCAGAATCTCAACCGTCCTTATCCCAAAGGTGGGAACTTTCTCTATAACTGACCCCTCCCAACTTCCATACATCACTTCTGCCAATGGCCTTGTCTGAGGATGCTGATACTGATAGATCTCTAATAAAGTTACTTTAACTCATACCATGGAGTGTGTGCAGTGGAGTACTATAATAACATAATAATAATAACATTCGATTTATATACCACCCTTCAGGACAACTTAATGCCCACTCAGAGCAGTTTACAAGATATTATTATTATCCCCACAACAATCACCCTGTGAGGTGGGTGGGGCTGAGAGAGCTCCTAGAAGCTGTGATTGAACCAAGGTCACCCAGCTGGCTTCAAGCGGAAGAGCGGGGAATCAAACCTGGCTCTCCAGATTAGAGTCCCGCACTCTTAACCACTACACCAAACTGGCTATGGGGATCTAACTGCCACAACTTGACAGATCCAGAGAAATATTTTTAAGAGCTCTGGAGATATATACATTGGAGCCAATAGAAGCTACATGGGGCAGTTTGGGGACCTAAAATAAGAGCTAGCATGCATCTGGGAAGCACAAAACTCCCATCACACATGCAATATAATGCCCTTGTGTTTTTCTTCATCGTACACAAGGACTTTGTAGATGGAGCTTGAGAGTGAACAGAACGTGCTTCCCTGTGGCTAACTGGAGTTCTTCAATAGAGTTCCCTCCTTGACCAACAGCTTCCCCGAATCATCTTTATATCCCAAGTCAGAGAATCTCATCTCTAGCCAAGGGGCTTTTCCGCACAGGGTTTTTTCCTCACTTCTGGCCCCATACTGCATTGATTTCTCTTCAAACTTCTGCACACATGGTCAAAATATCATTATTCCATCTCCAAATGGCTTCCTAGACTTTTTTTTTTTTGCATTTACATCCACAGAATCAATCTTTCTCTGGCTTTTCTGTAGTTTTTCTCCATGCATACATACCCTCAAAGCCCATAGCAGAATTGGGGCATTTTTCTAGTACAGAAATTAAAAAAAAACAGAACCACTTCAGTTCAACTCCCTCCAAGTGTAGAATTAAAGAACTGAAGCAGTATGAGGCTGAACCGATCAGTAAAGCCTCATGGGTTGGATACACAGAGAGCCTGATGTAAAGTTCACCATGCAGAAGACGCCAAGGTCAGGAGACCAAAGAGGTGCTTCCTCTGCTCTCTGCCACCTCCCCTGGTGTGGACTCTGGTCCCTGGCCGAGAGCAGAATCCCTTGGGTTGTTCACAGGTTTACTTTACTCCATCAAAGGCCAGCCTCCGTGATGGGCTCAGCGAATGACTTGAGTGCATCACATGCAGAATGAATGACAGACCTTCTTTCCAAGCTGCTGATGCAACCCTGAACCAACAAGCAAATATTAATTTTGGCTTCTGTTTAGAAAGGCCATTCTTTCCAGCTTCATCTCTTCAACAGGCTTTGCTTCATGATGAACTTTGATAAGACAACCTGAAATCAAAAAGCAATTAAAGGGGGCTGGTGAATGCCACATTTGCCAAGTATTAGTTAATATTCTCAGTTACGTTCACGGTAACCTTCTTTGCACAAACCAGGTCCACGAGGATCGATTTTGTTTTTAAGCAAAGGTCTTTTACCTTGGCTGTGCACATTAAAAAAAAAAGTGCCTGTCCCCTTTTAGCGTAGTTTCATTTATACATAAATTTTATCTGTATGGATGTTCTCCTTTGCCAAACAACTGTTTAGAAGTTCCAGCTGATGCAGAAAGGAGTCATTTGCAATGCCACAGGGACAGAGCGCTAGAACTATTCATTGTTCCAGACTGTACCCTGGCCGGCCAATCCCGTATCTCCATCAGATATCATTTAAAGTGATCTCTGCTTCACACCTATACACCCATCCAAGGCAATAGACAGGACGGGCCCAGTGGGTACCCTAACCCATTCGGAACACTCATTTGTCCCCACCTAAGAATTGTTCCCCAAACAGACTTCCTTGATGGCACGATCCCCATAAATAACGTATCTAAAACTCAAATACGTCTTGCCTGGTTTGAGTCAAGCACGCTGATGATTTGCCAATGTGGATGAACTGCCATAGTTCAGACACCACCGAAGAAGTTTTCTTATCCCCTTGCATCATCTCAATGATAGAAAGTGGATCAATAAACACAGTTTGTATGCTGAGCTAGTCCACCAAGCCCCCATTCCGGAGGATGAGCTGATGTGTATGTGATATGTGGTAATCAGGAAGCAGGCTGCAGGAAGATGCAAACAGGTCCAGGCCGACCACAGAGTCCAGATAGGATTGTCAACTCATGATTGGGAAAATATCAGGCGATTTGGGGGTGGAACTTGGAGAGGATGGGGTTTGGGAAGGGGAGGGACCTCAGTGTGATATAATGCTATTAGAGTCCATGCTCCAAAGCAGCCATTTTCTCCAGGGGAACTGATTTCTGTAGTCTGGAGATCAGCTGTAATTCCAGGAGACCTCCATTCCCCACCTGGAGACTGGCAACTCTAAGTCCCGAGACCTAAGAAGTCTTCATTTATGGTCAAGCTAAAGACTCATGGTTGTGACACACCTAGGGTTGCTGGCCTCCAGGTGGTGGCTGGAGGACTCCTGGAATTACAACTGATCTCCAGGCCATAAAGATCAGTTCCCCTGAAGAAAATAGTTGTTCTAGAGGGTGAACTCTATGGCATTATATCCTGCTGAGATCCCTCTCCTCCCCAAACCCCAACCTTTCAAGGCTCCACCCAAAAAATCTCCAGGAATTTCTCAACCTGGATCTGGGAATCCCAGACATACCTACTTGGGATCAGCCCCGGCGCCAGTGTTACTGGCGCTGGAGCACAGCCTCACATGCGTGCTCTGCGCGCGCACGGCCCCGGACTGCGTGATGACGTCATCATGCAGTGCCGCTGGCAGGTGGCTGGGGCGGAGCGAGGAGGCCGCCCGCACGCCACCCGGCCACCTGTCTTTCTTGGCCCATGTCTGCTGCATCTGCCTGGGGGCAGGCGGAGGTGGCGCAGCTCAGCAAACCTCCCCCCGGGAGGATGGAGAGGGACGCGTGCCCGGGGGGAGGGAGAGAAGGAAGGCAGGGGTCCACAGGTGGGCTAGGAATGCCGCTTCTGCTGCCGCTGCTCCGGCTGAGGCCGCAGGCAGCAGGAAGGCAGAAGACGAAGCGGAGGCGGGTGCAGATGGCAGAAGCGACAGCCAGCTGACGCTCTGCTTCGCTCCTCCTCTGCCAGTCCCCAGCCCCCAAAATGCACAAGGGGAGGAGGAGCTGAACGGCTTCGGGATTTCCACAGGAAACCACCAAGCACGCCCAGTTCCTCCCCGAATTGCGGTGCGAACACCGCCGGCTCGCCTTTGCTCCTCGCTTCAGAGGTGCTGCTTGGAGACGTAGAAGTTTCTATGCAAACACGTGTCTTTGCCTGGGGGCAGGCGGTGGAGGTGGCACAGGGCTGGCCGGCGGCGGCGCGGGACGCGCGCCTCCACCCCTGGGGCCCCCTCCAGTGTCCCCTCCAGCCCCACGGCGCCCGCGGCCCCAGCCTCACGGCCTCAACGGTGGCGCTGGCCCTCCTTGGGATGACCTCAGATTTTTACTAGTCCATTAACTCAGCAAAGCTCCTAGTTTTCTTCTGTTCTGTACAAGACCCTTTGCGTTTCATCCCTAAGATTCTAAAATCAAGCAGACACCAGGACACACATCAGTAGGTGCCCTTCTGTCCCTGATTTCCGACATGATGAAGGCCATTTCCACACAACCAGTCTTTCCCGCCCTTTGCTCGCTTTTTGTATGTATTTTGCTGAGCGGTTCTAAAAATTCAGCCTCTACTCACACTCCCCAAAAGTGCTTGCCTTGTGCTTTGAGGTCACAGGACAGCCTCCACAGTTCTTAGAAGAAGCAGTTTGGGAGGGGAGGTCAGGCACTTTCATCATCGTCACTCACCTACTTTTCTTTTTTTTTTCTGCTCTGCACATGTGCGATTGCATGCTGAGAGCTTCGGGGGAGGAGCTGGGCTGTGACCAGGGCCGATTCCAGATGGCCAGAAATTGCAGTTTTTCTGCGGAAATAATCGCTTACCAGCCACGCGTTCACTTTAGTCTCCATCCGCTTTGTCTCACAGTGTGCCGTGCTGTCCCGCTTCCGGATGTTCGCACGGCCAACTGAGGTACCCAGGATTGGTTGTTTCCTCCCCGTCACAGTTGACGTCGGGGGCCTTCATTGGTTCGCATTTCGGTTTTTTTTTAAAAAAAAAAATTATGTGTTTTGCGCAAATGTGCAAACGTGCAGGTATGCGAATATGCAGCGTCAACTTTTGTGCGCTTTTGTGCATTTGTGCATTTGTGCGCATCTGCGCAGTTCGATGTGCGCAAACGTGCGACTGCGCAAATGGCGCCCGGTTTAAAAAAAAAAATTAAGGGAATATTGTTGCCAACTGAGGTACCCGGGATTGGTTGTTTCCTCCCTGTCACAGTTGACGTCGGGGGCCTTCATTGGTTCGCATTTCGTTTTTTTAAAAAAAAATTTTTATGTGTTTTGCGCAAATGCGCAAACGTGCAGGTATGCGAATATGCAACGTTGACTTTTGTGCGCTTTTGTGCATTTGTGCGCATTTGCGCAGTTCGATGTGCGCAAACGTGCGACTGCGCAAATGGTGCCCGGTTTAAAAAGAAAAAAATAAGGGAATATTGTTGCCGGCCAGCCGGCAAAGGAAGGAGGGAAAGGGGAGGGCCTCTCCATGGCAACGAAGCGTCCAGAAGTGTGCAAACCCGCAATACCACGTTCACACTGTCCGCTTATAGAGCGCAACTGAGCGCCATGGACCACAGGTAAGCCGGGACGGGAAATTGAGGGTTTTTACGAGTGAGGTCGCTGAAAAAGCGAAAGCACTCGCTCTATTTGTGCCCATCTGGAATCGGCCCAGATGATTCCTCAGAGTGTTTTAACCATTCACACACCCAAGAAAGCAGAAGAAGCACTCCATCAGCCCACAGCAAAAGAAAAGAGTGGGGAAAGTGCAGTCCCAGAAAAGGTGCCGAAAAACGGAAACCAAGCAGCCTGCACCCATTTTACAAACGGAGATGTCTGGAATTGTGGGTAAAACCTGTCAGCATTCCGTGAGTGGGCCATTCCTATAAGGACTTGTGGAAACAGCTGAGGATAAAATAGGAAGCCCTCTGGTGGTGCAGTGATAAAAAATGGAGGGGAAATGGCGACTGCATGGGGCTGATGGAGAAAAATGTAGGAAAATGCCAGTAGGAAAGCTCCATTGGCAATGCACTTTTCTCTGCATTTGCAGAGGGGATGAATGAAACACACACAGAATCTACATGGCCCCTTTGCTCAAGACTGACTCGGCCGGACTAGGCTCTTCTGGAGCACCTGAAGCAAGAAACTGCAGATTTAATACCCACCATTCCTGGTATCTTCTATTTTACAAGTGAAATCTTGGAGTACGATGGATCAAGGTAGATGCTGACTCGACAAGCTGCAAGTCCAAATCAGCAATTGGACGGCAGCTCTCGTAAAAAGAGCACTGGCACTCTGGAACAGATTCATGACTGTCTGGCTTCCAAATATTACATTTAGCTGAGAGAGAGCGAGAGAGCGAAGAGATCTCAAAATAGCAAATTCCTTTTGAGGGCAACCACTTAATCCCTGCAGACAGACAACTGAGGAAATGAACCAAGACTGGCAAGAGGCACAGGATCTACCACAAGAGATTTGTCTGTCTCTTCACTGCATGTGGGTTGCAAAGCCGTGTTGCCAACCCAAGGGGATTATGCAAAGATACGCCCAGAGGCTGAGTAACCAAGACTGGTTAAGTGTGGGGCAAAATAATTGCTAACAACAATCAATGGCTTGCCCCTGCTTGTTATATTCAAGGATCAAAGGGACGCATCCTCTTTGGCCCCAAATGAAAAATGCAACTTGACACAAGGTACAAGCAGCAATGTGACTCCCAGTTTGGCAAACAGGTGTTAAGAGAGTGTCCTCAAGTATTACTTTGTCAAAGATGTTTCTCTTCCCATTTGCAAATCAAACGGCAGGTTGATTTATTTATCATGCTGGGTTTTCCCCCTTTTTGATCCTCAGAACAGCCCTGAAAAGCTAGTTGGGCTGAGAAATTAATGACGGGCCCAAGGACAGCCAGTGAGCTTCACAGCTGAATGGGGATTGGAACCAAATAATCATTCCTTTTGGTGCTAACCAAAGAACCTCTGCCCAGGTATATAAAGCTTTAAAAGACCTGCATCCCCAGCGAGTGTGATGTAATAACAACAACAACAAACTACAATAACAACTGCGTTTATATACCGCTTTTCTAGACAGATTAGTGCCTCACTGAGAGCAGTGAACAAGTTAGTGTTATTATTATCCCTATAATACAGCTGGGGAGCTGGGGCAGAGAGGAGTGGCTTACCCCAGGCCACCTACTGAGCTCATGGCTGTAGAGGGATTCAAACCAGCAGAGTGCTGATTCGCAGCCACACCACTTAACCACGGTGTTACAGCAGTGGTTAGAGTGTCAGACTAGGACCTGGGACATCCCAGGTTCCAAGTCCCACTCTGCCGTGGAAGATTGCTGGGTGACCCTGGCCTGTCACACACTCTGAACCTACTGTTGTGAAGATAAACTGGAGGGAAGGAGAATGAAGGAAGCCAATTTTGGTCCCCACTGAGGAAAAAAGGTAGAGTCTAAACAAAGTAAAAAAAATAATTTGTATTAATTAAAACATTTGTATCCTCACCCGAGTGGGAATACACCATTGGTGATGGAAAGTGATGTCAAATCACAGCGACTTATGGCAAACTTGTCTAAGTGTTTCTGAGGTGATGCAAACATTCTTTCTGTAGTGTTATCTCCACAGCAGGCATTCACGCATATGAGCCATCACCTTGCTCTATAGTCTTCAAAGTAAGGAATGTGCCTGTGTGAACCAGCCCCAGTATTTCCCTTTCCACATGCAATGATCAGACACAAGAACTTAATGGTCATTGTAGTCTAAACAACTATGTGGACAGAGGCTAGGTGATAGCCATCAGGAGTGGGTGTTTAAGTAACTGAACTGGGTTTCCTTATTTTTCTTCCACTTAGGGCCAAGCTACACATGACGAATGACACTTGAACGGCAAGTGTATTTCTCCCTGTTCACTTGCCCTCCACTCAATCCACTTGCCGTTCAAGTGTCATTCATCATGTGTAGCTTGGCCCTTAGAGAGAGTTTCAGTTTTTGTCTATTTAAACAAAAAAAAGTCAGAGCATAAGCCAGAGAATGATATAAGCTACTTTGAGGCTCTATTGGGAATGTGGGGTATAAATGAAGTAAAGGTAAAGGTAGTCCCCTGTGCAAGCAATGAGTCATTACTGACCCATGGGGGGACGTCACATCATGACGTTTTCTTGGCAGACTGTTTACGGGGTGGTTTGCCATTGCCTTCCCCAGTCATCTACACTTTACCCACAGGAAACTGGGTAGGTACTCATTTTACCGACTTCGGAAGGATGGAAGGCTGAGTCAACCTTAAGCCGGTTACCTGAACCTGGCTTCCGCCAGGATCGAACTCAGGTCGTGAGCAGAGCTTGGGTTACAGTACTGCAGCTTACCACTCTGCGCCACAGGGCTCTTATATAAATGAAGTAAGTAACTGATCAGTTTTATTTATTAAAACATTTGTATCCTTTTCTAACATGTCCAGGAACAGTTCATGTTCGTCCATGTTCATTGTTCATGGATGGCAACAAATGATGAACAGGGTGTTTGGGTTTTTTTTTCCGTTCGTGCCCATGTCTAGTTACAGCTCACTTCTTCAGATACATCTAGAATGTGAGTCCATCTGTCCTTATATCTTGGTGAGTGGAGAGATTTCACATGCCAAATGACAATGGCAGGTAAATGACAAAAGCCACTGAATGACAATAGCAGACACGATTGGATAGGGTGGGGTATGCAGAGGGGTGGTGGGTGTGGAGAAATCAGAAGGCCACCCATCTTTATCTATTGCAATGTCTATGTAAATAGCATGCCTCCCCTCCAACTACAGCATCACCAGCACCAAAATTCATGAAAATCCTTATGGATTTTCCTTAGGAAAACCGTTCATATTAAACGTTGCACATTTTAAATACACAATTGTTATGGTCCTGCTAATAATAATACAAACATGTAGCTCCACGCACACAGAGGCGTCTTCTGTTCTCCCTCATCCATGAGTCAAGGCTAAAATGAATTTACTCAAAATTTTCTTCTGCTAATGTTTCTGGCCAATATTTTCAGCAAGTATGAACATCTGGCATTTACTCGGTGAATATTTGATATTAAACACTAGCATTTGTCATCAAATGTTTTTTCAGTACATCGGAATGAGTGCATTTCCTCATTACATTCCTTTATTGTATTGGAATTTATCTCACTTTGCTCCTTGGAGATTTTCTAAAATTAATTCCAGAATTAGAAGTTGTATGCTCTTCCACTGCTTTCGGCTCCTTCCATTCATGTATATATATATTTTTTCTCTTCCCATGCGTATGTGTACATTGATCAGACACTGCAAAAAGCCATCTCAATGCTTTCATACATATCACTGCATCAAGATACTTTTTGTTTGACATTTTACTGTTGCACACATGCGCTCCTATGCACTCGTACAAAAAAAGGACACCAAAAAATCTTGATACAATGATACCTAAAAAGCATATTAGGATTGCCCTTTTGCACTGCTTTGTCAATGGGCCATGCACAATAGTAACAGATGGGGAGGGACACTAACAAACAGAGGGAACAGGTAGCTGCAGCAAACTACACGTGCACATTATTGCACAGCTATGCAAAAATAAAGAAACGGGTATGGTGAAGCTAAACTCACCATGCGATCAGATTAGTCATTTGGTGAGATGAGGAACTGTGAAATTCTCTGCCACAGGATGCAATGATGGTCACTAAGCCTCGTTATTTATGGACAACCAAAAATCCAAAATCAGTCCGCACAACCCCCTGGAAGCTTCATGAGAAAGGGGGGAGATTTTAGAGAATGAAGGATTTTCAAATTTTCACCCCCTTCGTGATTGCATGATTGCTTGGCCCTTTTCTGTTGTGCAACCTTCTTTCCTAACTAAAAAGCCTTACTTTTACAAGCAATCTCATATTTATGCAAGCAACTAATCCAGAGTACTTCCTTGTCCACAAAGGCATTTAACAGCATGAACTATTACGTAAGATAGGTAATGAAACTACACATTTCTCCACTCGGAGAAGTAGAAGACCCAGAAGTAGGGCAGAGGTAGTCCTCATTCTGCTGTCATACAGATAGCAACATTATAATAATAACATTAATAATAATAACATTCAATTTATATTCTGCCCTTCAGGACAATTTAATGCCCACTCAGAGAGGTTTACAAAGTATGTTACTATCAGGAGTCATTTCCTAGAAAAAGAACTGCAGGAACTCATTATCATATCTCATTAGCATATGCCACACCCCCTGACATCACCAGAAGTGTGTCAGAAGGCACCATCCACCCCGCAGGCCCCTTTCCCCAAAAATCTCCAGGTATTTCCTTAAAGCGGAATGAACTCAAAGCAGCTTACCCTCCTCTGGAGAGCCAGCCCTGCTTGCACGCATGCACGCACGCACTCTCTCTCACAAGTCACAAATGAAAATAAAGCAGCAGATTGAATTCAAAGCAGCTTACGTTCCTTTGGAGCCCATTCCCACTCGGCTTGCACTCACTGACTCATTTTCTCTCTCTCTCTCTCACGAGTCACAAAAGAAAATAAAGCAAGCAGCAGAGCAGAATGAATTCAAAGCAGCTTACGTTCCTTTGGAGCCCAGCCCCACTCAGCTTGCACTCATTCTCTCTCTCTCTCTCTCTCTCTCTCTTACAAGTCTCAAATGAAAATAAAGCAGCAGAGCCTGCTGCTAAAGACAAGGACGCCAGGGGGAAAAGGAATCATGTGGGTGGAGCCAAAACCCACATGACCTCTTTTCAGATCTACCAGAACGCCATTCCGGCACGTTCCACGTCCAAATGAGCCCTGGTTACTATTATCCCCACAACAAAACACCCTGTGATGTGGGTGGGGCTGAGAGAGCTCCAAAAAACTGTGACTAGCCCAATGTCACCCAGCTGGCTTCAAGCGGAGGAGTGGGGAATCAAACCAGGCTCTCCAGATTAGAGTCCCGCACTCTTAACCACTACACCAAACTGTCTCTCTAACTGGCTTAATCTGTCTAGCTTTTTATGTTTATATTTTCACTTTTTTCTATCACAGCGCCATTTTTGTCTCTGATGTGGCCCACAAATTGCAGTCAGGATTCCGCAGAAACCCCGCCCCCCACATGTCTTAAACAAACGAAACTGCCTTCCACTAAAACAGATTATTGGTCTATTAAGGCCAGTGTTTAGGCTTATATTTACCTGTTTATGGCGGAAAGTCTTCAGGTAATTTTGTCTGTTGCCTGCTGTTGCTCTGAGCAGAGCCACTGCTCCAACCCTTGCTTAGAACAGTGGTGGGAAATGGGAAATGGGGGCACCCCGCTCCTGCTGGGGGACTGGCAAACCCTAAGTCTAATAGTAATTTATTGTCTATAGCCATAGGCCATCACAAGTTTATAAAACCTTACATCACGACAGCTAAAAACAGTTCCATCCTGTGTCATAGTTAAAATAAATTAAATAATCAGTACAATAGTCCAAGCTATCCCAGAAATCATGAGGCCACCCCGTTCAGTACCACTTTAGATCTAATCTTCTTGGCTGCAAGTGCGAACTGAGAGACTCTGTAAGATACATGGTTATTGATTTATTTATTTATTTGCTTATTTATTTGTTTTATTTCAAATGTCTATTCCACCTTCCCCGCAAGCAGGCTCAGGGTGGATAATAACATATTAAAATGCAATTAAAATTCATCTACATTAAAACATCATTAAAACAGCAGTGTATTTCTATTAGATGTCAATCTAATTCTCAACTTGTTTGATAGACAGATTTCCATCAAGGTGCCATTTTCTTAATTGAGGGGGTAGTGGCAGGTCTCTCCACTGCCTCTCAATTCCTTGGCTGCTTCAATGGGATCCATAGGCAATGAGGCCTATGTTGAGGGTGTGGTGAGCTCATTAATCTGACAACCCCTCCTAGCCTCGAGGGCAAGATGCTTGATGAAATGCTGTCATAGGGTGGCAGCTGAGAGGTAGTTAAAATGGGTGCCATTTTGCCACCTACAAGACAGAGATAAAAGGGCAACTGAGGGCATGAAAATAGACTTCACTTGAGGCAACTGCCAAGCTAGAGGAGAGATCTGCCATTGATTTAAGTCTCTTGAGGAAAATTGGGCCTTCAGAGCTAATGATATATTTTTCATGATAGTGCTCAAGTGAGTAAGCTTGTTTAAGAGGCATCAGTACAGGTAGAGCCATTGGGAGGCCCCACACCCTAGAGATACCCTCTAACTCACAATTCCATCTGCACTAGCTTTGATGGGGAAAATTAGGGACGGCAATCAGCTACTGGACCCTGACCTGGATAGCCCAGGTGAGCCTGATCTCATCAGATCTCAGAAGCTAAGCAGGATCACTCTTGGTTAGTAATTGGATGGGAGATCTCCAACAAAGATCACAGTTGCAGAGGCAGGCAATGGCAAACCACCTCTGTTAGTCTCTTGCCATGAAAATCCCACCAGAGGTCATCATATGTCAGCTATGATTTGAGGGCACTCTCCGCCACCAATCAGCTACTGAACTGTAGCACAAACAAATACAATTCCTACTAGTGGTTCAGCTCTGTAGGCAGATGGGCAGGTGGGTACTCAGTCAGAATTACTCAGTTTACAATTCACATTTTTCGTGCGGATATTTTTGTCAAAAATTGTCTCCCCTTTGCAACAGTACCTTTCAGCACTCCTTCCAGAAATGCTTACTTATTCCCATTGCCCTAAATTGTCTTCCTTGCTCCAAATGACCTCTGGGAAGATCAGTGATGTCACTGAAGATAATTAACGGTGATCACAGTGTGGGTAATGGAGGGTAAGTGAGGGCGATTGCAGAGGATTTGCCAAGGAAGGATTACTCAAACTTGCCCTTCGTGATGTCATGTTGCCAAATTGAATTGCATTGATATGGCATTGGAATATCGTCTGACTCAATGACCCTTCATTGGGTGAGATCCTTGTATCAATCTAAGAAGGAAGAAGAAATAACATCTGCAGAGGTGGGGGGAGTGGTGCAGAAAGAGCAGCTGCTAGGATGAAGCATGTCAGTAAAGAGAGGCAAAAAAACATGAAAGAGATCTACTTTGATGGCACATTACTAACTTAAAATTGAATCTGAAGAATATTCAGCAGAGCACCAAAGGAGATCCATTCCAAGTGAGACTGAACTGAAATGGAGTGCCCTCTTTTAGGGAGACCATTTCCCCCTTGCAAAAGAAGGGATTCTAGCGGTTGATCTTGGAAAGGGGAATGTACAAAAATGTTAATCTGTGGTATATACAGGTAGGAAGGATGTCCACACGTTCCCAAGACAATAGGACCATCTTCTATGCTGCTCTATGAATGCAGTTCCATTGCACACCACAGCAGAGTGTGGTGAGTGTGTGTGTGTGAAAGAGAGAGAGAGCATCAACTGGTTGCTTAGGCAACATGTGCACTACAGGGGGCAATGAAACCAGTGGTGGTGTATAAAATCTGGGCTTTGATCATTGTTCAAGAGGTGGGATTTTGATATTTAAGTACTACAGACAGCCGCTTCTTTGAAAAAATAAAGTCATGATTAGGGGTGTGCAAGCCAAAAATTTTCGGCTATAGCCGAAAGTAGAAAGCCGAAAGAAGATTCTCTATCGTTAAAGCCGAAAGCCGAAACAAGAATCTCTTTCGGCTTTCAGCTTTCGGGATTCTTTCGGCATTATTTCGGCATTCTTTCGGCTTTTTTCTAAGGGAAAATGCCTCCGTCTTCCAGGACGCCTGGAGGAGGCATTTTCCCACCGAATAAGCCCAAAATTGGTGGGGACCTTCCTCTAACCCTTCTCTAACAACCACCCAAGTTTCAGACAGATTGGACTTTGGGGGGCCATGTTATGGCCCCCCAAAGCAGGTCCCCCATCCTCCCATAAGAAAGCGAAGGAGCAGCATATTGTTAGCATGCTGCTGCTAATCTTTCTTCATTATTTCCTATGGGGAAAAAATGAAGAGGCAGGCTTCCTTTGCCAGGGGTGGCATTTTGCATGCAAAATGCCCCCTTACCCTCAGGGGCCCTTCTCCCACCCCTCCTCCCACCCCCCACCAAGGCTCAGCCTGCTCCCACTTGGGGGGGCCATTTCATGGCCTCCCCAAGTAGGTGCTCTAATCTCTACCACTGACAGCTGGGGGAGGCTTGTGTTGCCAGGGGTGGCATTTTGCATGCAAAATGTCCCCCAACCGTCTGGGGCCCTTCTCCCACCCCTCCTCCCACCCCCCACCAAGGCTCAGCCTGCTCCCACTTGGGGGGGCATTTCATGGCCTCCCCAAGTAGGTGCTCTGCTCTCATCTCTACCACTGACAGCTGGGAGAGGCTTGTCTTGCCAGGGGTGGCATTTTGCATGCAAAATGCCCCCCAGCCCTCTGGGGCCCTTCTCCCACCCTTCCTCCCACCCCCCACCAAGGCTCAGACTGCTCCCACTAAAGTCCACCCCTTACAGCCCCACACAAACCCAATTCCCCCCCAGCTGCCACACACAGACCCAAATCCCCACATTAGCCCCTCACAGACCCAAATCCACCCCCACCTGCCCCACACCCATAACCCCAGGAACAGGCTGGCAAAGGCCAGCCCTCTCCCTTTGTTCCCTATGCTGGGAACTTCTAAACTCTCTTTCCCTGGGCAATTCTGCACAGCCCAGGGGTGCCACAATGGTGGGCACACTTCTGAGTGCCAGCTGGTCCCTGTGAAAGAGCACCTGAACCACAGACACCCTCCCTCAAATTCCCCCACCACCTACAGAGATGGCTGGCCAGCCAGCCCCATTGTTCCCTATGATGGGAACCAACTGCACAACAAAGAATAAAACAAGAACAACACAAAATAAAGTTTTAAAAAAATTATTTTCTCCCTTCCAAAGTACAAGTAGGCAAAGCATTATGACACATTACACCAGCAGTCCCCCACACAGAAAAATTAAAACAAAACTCACTTAACATCAGAGAATCACAAAACACGATTCCTGTCAAAAACACTTTATTTCTTGAACAGCTTTAGGTTACACAGCAGGGGGGAACACCAAAGGGCATGGCAGCACTATCTTACACAAAAATAACACAACTCACTTAACATCAGAGAATCACAAAAGCACAATTCCTGTCAAAAACACTTTATTTCTTGAACAGCTTTAGGCTACACAGCAGGGGGGGAACACCAAAGGGCATGGAAGCAGTATCTTACACAAAAATAACACAACTCACTTCACATTAAAGAATCACCCCAAAAAATTGATGTCAAAAGCACTTTATTTCTGTAACTGCTTTAGGTTACACAGTAGGAAGGCACCACAGAGCAGGAAAGCAGTGTACTACACAAAAATAACACAACCCACTTCACATCAGAGAATCACACAAACACAATTGCTGTCAAAAACGGTGAAGTGGGTTGTATCATTTTTTGTAGTACATTGCTATCATGCCCTGTTGTGCCCTCCTACTGTGTAACCTAAAGCTGTTCAAGAAATAAAGTGTTTTTGCCAGGAATTGTGTTTTTGTGATTCTCTGATGTTAAGTGAGTTGTGTTATTTTTGTGTAAGATAGTGCTGCCATGCCCTTTGGTGTTCCCCCCTGCTGTGTAACCTAAAGCTGTTCAAGAAATAAAGTGTTTTTGCCAGGAATTGTGTTTTTGTGATTCTCTGATGTTAAGTGAGTTGTGTTATTTTTGTGTAAGATAGTGCTGCCATGCCCTTTGGTGTTCCCCCCTGCTGTGTAACCTAAAGCTGTTCAAGAAATAAAGTGTTTTTGACAGGAATCATGCTTTGTGATTCTCTGATGTTAAGTGAGTTGTGTTATTTTTCTGTGTGGGGGACTGCTGGTGTAATGTGTCATAATGCTTTGCCTACTTGTACTTTGGAAGGGAGAAAAAAATTTAAAACTTTATTTTGTGTTGTTCTTGTTTTATTCTTTGTTGTGCAGTTGGTTCCCATCATAGGGAACAATGGGGCTGGCTGGCCAGCCATCTCTGTAGGTGGTGGGGGAATTTGAGGGAGGGTGTCTGTGGTTCAGGTGCTCTTTCACAGGGACCAGCTGGCACTCAGAAGTGTGCCCACCATTGTGGCACCCCTGGGCTGTGCAGAATTGCCCAGGGAAAGAGAGTTTAGAAGTTCCCAGCATAGGGAACAAAGGGAGAGGGCTGGCCTTTGCCAGCCTGTTCCTGGGGTTATGGGTGTGGGGCAGGTGGGGGTGGATTTGGGTCTGTGAGGGGCTAATGTGGGGATTTGGGTCTGTGTGTGGCAGCTGGGGGGGAATTGGGTTTGTGTGGGGCTGTAAGGGGTGGACTTTAGGGGTTGAGAGGACCTACTTGGGGAGGCCATGAAATGCCCCCCCAAGTAGGAGCAGTCTGAGCCTTGGTGGGGGGTGGGAGAAAGGGTGAGAGAAGGGCCCCAGAGGGCTGGGGGGCATTTTGCATGCAAAATGCCACCCCTGGCAAGACAAGCCTTCCCCAGCTGTCAGTGGTAGAGAAAAGAGCACCTACTTGGGAAGGCCATGAAATGGCCCCCCCAAGTGGGAGCAGTCTGAGCCTGGGTGGGGGGTGGGGGGAAGGGTGGGAGAAGGGCCCCTGAGGGCTTGGGGGCATTTTGCATGCAAAATGCCACCCCTGGCAAGACAAGCCTTCCCCAGCTGTCAGTGGTAGAGAAAAGAGCACCTACTTGGGGAGGCCATGAAATGGCCCCCCCAAGTGGGAGCAGGCTGAGCCTTGGTGGGGGGTGGGAGGAGGGGTGGGAGAAGGGCCCCTGAGGGTGAGGGGGCATTTTGCATGCAAAATGCCACCCCTGGCAAAGGAAGCCTGCCTCTTCATTTTTCCCCATAGGAAATAATGAAGAAAGATCAGCAGCAGCATGCTAACAATATGCTGCTCCTTCGCTTTCTTATGGGAGGATGGGGGGACCTGCTTTGGGGGGCCATAACATGGCCCCCCAAAGTCCAATCTGTCTGAAACTTGGGTGGTTGTTAGAGAAGGGTTAGAGGAAGGTCCCCACCAATTTTGGGCTTATTCGGTGGGAAAATGCCTCCCCCAGATGTCCGGGAAGACGGAGGCATTTTCCCATTGAAAAGCCGAAAGAAAGCCGAAAGAATCCCGAAACGTTTCGGCTTTTTTCTTTCGGCTACCCGAAACGTTTCGGCATTCCCTGAAACGTTTCGGCATTCCCCGAAAGAAGCCGAAACACTTTTGTTTCGGCATTCTTTCGGCATTCTGAATGCCGAAACGCACATCCCTAGTCATGATGTAAAGGTTTTTTTTCAGCCATAACTTGTGAAAATGGGACTGGTCCAAAACACTTTTCCACCCAGAGTAGACACCATGTTGGCCGAATCCACATTACCTCCGCGCGTCCCGGTGTTGCGCTAAATGTCCGCGAAACACCCGGAAGTATAGCATCTTTCAAGCGCGATTTCTGAAATCGTGCTTGAAAGACGCTATACTTCCGGGTGTTTCGCGGACATTTAGCGCAACACCGGGACGCGCGGAGGTAATGTGGATTCGTTGTCTGAAAAAGTGTGCTCCAGGGATCCTTGCAATGTTCAAAGGTGGCAGAGGCTTATGCTCAGCTGATCTCTAGTTGTGTTGCATGTACTTGCTCTTCAGCATCCTCAGTGACTTTGCAATCAATGCTGGGTTGCACACCTTGGCACTGCATCACTGAGCATCTTTAGAAAAGAGTCCAGTAGCACCTTTAAGACTAGCCAACTTTATTGTAACATAAGCTTTCGAGATCCACAGTTCTCTTCGTCAGATGCATCTGATGAAGAGAACTGTGGTTCTCGAAAGCTTATGTTACAGTAAAGTTTGTTAGTCTTAAAGGTGCTACTGGATTCTTTTCGATTTTGCTACTACAGACTAACACGGCTAACTCCTCTGGATCTATGAGGACCTTTAGGAAGGCTTCCAAATTTCTAGTCCAATTTTCTCACAGTGCAATCCTAAGAAGAGTTAGACCGGCATACTGTTCTTAGGATTGCCCTATCAGTCTTGTTTCCATGCTTGTGCCATTCCTTTAGGAAATCTGTATTATTCCATTTTTTAAATTTACAAATTTTGTACAGAGCATTGTGTGCGCACAGCTTCTTTCAGCTTCCAATTCCTTCAGCTCATTTGCCATACTTTCCTCGTTATATTGTCAATGTGACAAAGCAATGTAAACTCACAATCTCGATGTGACAATGCACAGTACCCTTGCATCAAGATTGTTTTGTGTATACAAATAAAAACAATTTTAAAGATTGTTTCGTGTGGTATTTTACTGATGTGCAGGAGCACATGTCTTATCTTTGGGACCACCTCTCCCTGTATGTTCCCCGGAGACCGCTTCGATCAGCAGATACATGTTTACTGGTGGTCCCCGGCCCTAAGGAAGCCCGCCTTGCTTCAACTAGGGCCAGAGCCTTTTCAGTCCTGGCCCCAGCCTGGTGGAACACTCTGTCAATGGAGACCCGGGGCCAGCGGGACATATTATCATTCCACCGGGCCTGTAAGACAGAGCTGTTCCACCAGGCGTTCGGTGGTTGAAGGGGGTGGTGCCATGTTGGCCTCCCACCTTTGGGGTGGGGGGTTCTCCCTACCATTGCATCTTAATGTATTTGGTTAATTAATTTTATTATTGTTTATTGTATGTTGATTTTAGAATGATTGTTTTCTTGTTTTTATTGATTTTAACTGTTGTTCACCGCCTAGAGCCACTGAGGATGGGCGGTTTATAAATCAAATAATAAATAAAATAATAAATACATGTGCACCTTGTGAAACACTGCAGAAAAACAATCTTAGAATCATAGAATAATAGGGTTGGAAGGGACCTCCGGGGTCATCTAGTCCAACACGCTGCATAATGCAGGAAATTCACAAATACCTCCCCCCCCCATACACCCACTGACCCTTACTCTATGTCCAGAAGATGGCAAAACATCGTCAGGACTGCTAGCCAAACTGGCTTGGGGAAAATTGTTACCTGACATCAAGGTGGCGATTGGCCTTACCCTGGGCATGTAAGAAGGGGCCACAAGAACTAAGCATGGATGTAACCCTTCCTGCCCTTCCTCTTATGATCTGTGTAGGTGCACAGAATAAATGCTGCTGTCAGATGGCCATCTAGCCTCTGTTTAAAAACCTCCAAAGAAGGAGAGCCCACCACCTCCCGAGGAAGCCTGTGCTACTGAGGGACCACTCTGTCAGGAAGTTCTTGATACAATCATGTATATGACCCCTCCTCCCCCCTCTCTCTGCTTATGTTCTGTGAATATGCAAGTTCACAATGCTATGATGGACTGGGGGGGGGCACATCTATCTATCTATCTATCTATCTATCTATCTATCTATCTATCTATCTATCTATCTATCTATCTATCTATCTATCTATCTATCTATCTATCTATCTATCTATCTATCTATCTATCTATCTATCTATCTATCTATCTATCTATCTATCTATCTATCTATCTATCTATCTATCTATCTTCAAAAGAGGTTCACAAAATGAAACAAGATAAAATCTTATTAGCAGAAAACCAATAAAAGCCCAGAGCATAAAAAACACATTCCCCCCGAAACAATTGAAATGAGAGAACTAAAAGCTACCACGCAGTGTGCATGGTACAACCCCAGAATCAAATTTAGAAGTGCTCCTTATTGAGCCAAAATTAGAGAAGTAGAATGCAGCATAAAGAAAAGTCCCAGATCACGGAAAATCCATTCACCCTAGCATTTGTAGAATCCTAAGAGACTGTTGAGGTTGCCAATTGTTCAGGTTTCGTGTCCAAATTCTGCAGAAAGTGTTTGACAGGTTCAGTAGTTGGCACTTAGCTACCACATTCAAGAGGATAACCTTATTCTCTTTACTTCCTTAAAACGAACACTGGCATTGCCCCATTTCAGAATGGCGAGCTGGGCCTTTAATAAAAAGCATTATGCAACTGTCACCCAGCCAACACCTTGGCAACAGTCTTACACAATCTCTCCACCTCAAACAGAAACAAGTTTACTCCTAAGAGTAATTGCACTCTAGCAGGCAAGGTGGGGGATGACCCCACAGTTAAAGAGGCAATCAAAGCGGAGAGGAGAGAAAGAGCAATCCTATTTATATAACTGGAAGAGGGGGAAAGATTTCAGTCTCAAAGGGAATAGATTGGCCAATATGTTACGTATTAATTCTTATCTTGGAAGGGTAGTTAAAAAAATCGACCCCATGCAGAAAGCAAACACATAAATTGTGTCTCATTTTAATCTGGCAGCTCATACCAACTGCCAACTGTTTTTCAAGAGCTTCCTTGCAAATCTATGGCAGGCAGTCACTTGTAGCCTAATCAATTATTTGTAGGGTGCACAGATTCCATATAGGGTGCACAGATTCCATATTGAGGGACATGTCCTGTTGGGAAATTCAGTATTCAGTGATTCATATAGATGGTTGGATCCAACCCGTTTTTCTGGTGGTGGAAAGGGGGCCAAAATGTTGTGTCAGAGGTCATCATGAGGCCTACACTGACAAAAGCTACATGGGTTGGAATAAGGACTGTAATAAAAGCAAGATTGAGCAAAAAAAAAATCCTGGCTCCATCCCTTAGATTATATCTTTTCCTTCTAATTGGAATATTGAATGTGGTTTAGAGATGAGGAAACGTCTATATTTTGGTCAATAGATTCCACTTTCACTGTTGGTTTTGTAGTTCATCTGCATTGTGTTTGCACATTATGGGTATTTTAGATGTCATTTACACAATAGATGTGTGCATGCAGTATACCATGTTTATATTATATATATATATATATATATATATATATAATGCATGATACTGATTTATTGATGGGAAAATAACTCTGAAAATCCATACATTTCACAGGGAAGGAAATAGTGCCAGAAAATACATAATAGAATGAAAGGAAAAATTCATACGCAGGAAGAACTAAACTGAAATGTAGATCTGGGGCTTGAAGCAGCAGAGATGAAAATTATCCACATTTTGGTTTCACTTTTTGCCTGCAGAACTTCACATACAAGCCAATAGGATCCAGGAGAGGTGATGGAAGAAAGAGATGCTATGTTGGGACGTCTTTATCCATTAAAAGCAGTTCAGAAGCCAAAAGGACTTGAGAGATGTGAAGACATTTCAAATCCACAAAGGAGAACTTTCTATTCTGTGTATGTTGCATATGTTGAAATCCTTTTGAATATCAGACTTCAAATTTCTATTGCAATTGGAAACTTCCCCAGATCCATTTGATTCCAACTCATTTGCAACCCTTGATTTTGGAGCAGTATGCTGGAAGTGACATCATCAGAAGGGATGGAGCTTGGGAAGAGCCATCACCTGACCTTTGACTTGGAAGTGATATCACAAAAGTGATGTTACATCCTTGCTAGTCTTCCCCCCAAAGTCCTCAGGCATTTTCTAAGTCAGACCTGGCAACCCCAACATTTTTATTGAAAATATGAAAAACATGGAAAGAAAGAAGGAAAAGGAGAGAGGGAAAGACATGGAAAGAAAGACGGAAGGGGAGGGAAATAAACTAAACTAAACTAAAATGTATGAAAGGGAGAGAGGGAAAGACATGGAAAGAAAGACGGAAAGGGAGGGGAAAAAACTAAACTATAATATGTATGACTACAGCAATACTCAGGGCCAAACTACAAGTGACAAATGACACAGGTTGGACACTTGTCAGCTTCCCTCAAGTTTTGATGTGAAATGTAGGTAGCTTGGTGGAATGTTGGACAAGTGACAGTTGAAAAGTCCATTGGACAGCAGTCGGAGAGCCAAGCTGCAAGACCAGGATGCCTACATTTCCCATCAAAACCTGAGGGAAGCTGACAAGTGTCCAACCTGTGTCATTCATCACTTGTAGCTTGGCCCTCAGAGACCTCTAGAAGTCTATTTTTTTTCTCTAGAAGTCTAGAAGTGCCACATGTGGTTCCTGAGCTGCAGTTTGGCCACCCCTGGCCTAGACTAACACTCTAACCCCTACCCCACACTTGCTTATATCAAGGAGGCTACCGGAGGGAGAATAAGAAGCAGCTCATCTCCTCAGTGAAAACCAGGCTATACTGAAAGGCCATGTATGTCTGTTTTAATTACAGGCTAAGCCAATTTGGGCTGGAAAGCAGCATTAAAAATTAAATAAATTGTATTTGCTAGGATATATGTGATTTTCAAGATACAACTCTGTATCTCCTTAAGAATAATTCTGGCAGAATTTTAGAAATAACTGTTTTTACTCAAGTAAGAGATATGGCTGCACAAAATATGATACTTTTAATACTGATGGACAAAATATTGGTGATGTGTCTGGAAATCCTAGTTCAGAGCAGCTGAGATTTCCTATTGAGTGTGTTAAAGAAGAGGTGCTAAAATTTGCATAAGGTTAATAATGTAACTATGTATTTAGAATGTATTCCATCTCTTTAGATTGTCCTAATCATTAATAAATAAATAAGCTCTCTGCTGAGCTGAGATAGGCAGAGACTAAATACCATGTCAACTTTTCATTACTGCCAAAGCATTAAGGGTTGAAATTGAATTCCAGTTAGTCACCCCATCCATTGCTCAACTTCCACCCCCTATTTAATAGTCTATGGTTTAGGGAGAAGCTATTTAATTTAGGGTTTTCTCTAAAGCTGCCACTGAAATTCACAGGGAGGGAGTGTTGTTCATTTGGAGAGAGGGTTGCCAACAACCAATAGGAGATTTATCTGGTGGTAGTGAAGCACCAACATGACATCACCAACACTGCACTGATATTACTCCTCATGCTCCCAAAAATGACATCAGCATTTGAGCAAAACTCTATGGTTAAACTATATGGTCATCCAATTCAATTTATGGTTGCCCAAATTCTATCTAGACCATCCCCAGCAACACAGTGATGTCTCTTTGCATGTACACTAGTAGCAGATTCTTCCAAAAGGCCTCAGAAATGAAATTCCAGGAGTCTTGACCCAGCAGATAAGGCTTTGTGATCTATCTAAGGGTGCCGACCAACAGACTGATGATGTCACTTCCAAGTGACATCACACTGATGTCACTTCCAGGTGTTCTGGAAGTGTAATCAGTGCATCAGGACACTGGCCGTCATCCCCCATTTTCTCTCACCACCCAGCTGAGCATCAGCCCAGTAGAGAGAACAAGATAACAACAACAACAACAACAACAACAACAACAACAGTTCTAGGATAACCTACAAAGAACTGTTGAACTGGGATAAAAACGAACCTAGGATTAAAGATAATATAGAGTTACCATTTCAATATGGATGGTTACAATTTAGGCAAATTAAAGATCTATTTGAAACTGACAAAAGAAAGAAAGGTTTTAGACAGGAGCATGGGGACCTGGAAGAACTTTTGTTAGGTGATGGCCTAAAAATTATCTCTAAGATATATAAACTTTTGTTGAAATGGTACACGGAGGATGAAACAGTTAAAGTTCAAATGGTAAAATGGGCAGTAAATTTTAACAGAGAAATTACAATGGACACTTGGGAATATCTTTGGAGAAACACAATGAAAATATCGACAGCTACTAGTCTAAAAGAGAACGGCTGCAAAATGATGTACAGATGGTATTTAACACCAACAAAACTAGCAAATGCCAATAATCAAATGTCAAACAAATGCTGGAAATGTAAAAAACATGAAGGTTCAATGTATCATATGTGGTGGACTTGCGAAAAAGCTAAGCTATTTTGGTCTCAGATTTTTGCTGAAATGTCATCAATTTTGAAAAGTAATATAGCAAAAAGCCCAGAACTGTTATTATTGGGGTTAAATATGGAAAATGTTAATGTTAGGGATGGAGTCCTGGTTTATTACATGACGGTGGCTGCAAGACTACTCTATGCTCAACACTGGAGACAGGAGGAGCTACCAGAAATTCAAGACTGGATTCAGAAATTGTTGCACATGGCGGAAATGGACAAAATAACAAGGAAATTGAGAGAACGAGATCCAAGGGAATTTGTGGAAGATTGGGGTAAGCTTAAAAAATATTTAGAAAAGAAATGGGATGTGAAAGATCAGTTGTGGTCTCTTGATAACTATTGAGAGATTTAGAAATATAAGATAAAACTTTGCCATAAATAACAGGGGGAAAGCAACTTAGACTAGAGATAGTTATTAGGGGGAAAGGGGTCAGAGTGCTGTTGGGAGTCAATAAGGGAAAAGGGGAGGGGGTGGGATAACATATATTAAGAAAAGGGGTATATTTGTGGTAAAATGTTTGTGAAATGTATGTGAATCCATCCAATTATTTTTTTTAAAAAAAAAACAGTTCTAGAGTTGCCATTCCCCCAATCCCCCCTTCCCCCCATGCCTACTTACCTGGCCGGAGGGGGGCACACAGTATGGGCAGCGCAGCATGCCCCCGGGCAGGGGGCACATTCCCACACCACAAGAGCGGGAAGCAGTGAGAGCAGGCAGTGCTGGCAAGAGTAGGCCTCTCTCACCACCGCCGTGGCCCACTCTCATTCGGCACACAGGGGCCACAGTGGCAAGAGTGGGCAGGGGCCACAGTGAGAGCGAGCAGCAAGAGCAGGCCACTCTCACCACTGCCATCTGCTCTCGCTGTCATGGCCTCTATGCGCCAAACAAGAGCAGGATGGGGTCGCAGCAAGAGCAGCCTGCACCAGCTGGGACAAGAGCCACCTTTAACCGTAGGGCACCATTTGACCCTGCATGATGATGTCACTCCGGGAAGTGAAGTCATCATGTGAGCTGGGAGCACGCGCATGAGAAGAAGTACACTAGGGTGAGTACCAGCTCCCAATCCCCCGCCAGGATCCTCCAGGGACCTGGGGATCCCCTGTCAAGGGACTCCAGGTCCCTGGCAACCCTAAACAGTTCATTTGAATACTACTCTTCTGGACAGACTGGTGCTCATCCAAGGAGCTGAACAAAATCAGTGTTATTATCCCCACAATACAGCTGGGGCTGAGAGGAGTGGCTTACCCAAGACCACCTACTGAGCTTGTGGCAGTAAAGATATTCGAAGCAGAAGAGTGTTGCATGGCAGTTCAGTTACTGGTAAACCTGGTTGGAGATCATCTGCTTTGCATGCAGCAGGTCTCAAGTTCAATTCTCCAGTTTAAGAACTCTCTGGAAAATACTTTTTGTCTGCATGAGCTCTTGATAACTCACTTCCAAAGTACTAAATACTAAGTCAGATGGATACTCGGGATCATTACTAGGGGCAGAAGTCATACTTGTTTCTTTCTTCCTGCTCCTGAGAATTAATTTTCTTCCATTGCCCTCAAGGCCACCATTTTCCCTGCATTTTTCCTCCTTGTGCCTCCAAAAGGCTTTTTGAGTAACAGTGTGGTGTAGTGGTTAGAATGTTGGACTAGCATCTGGTAAAGTCGTGTTCCAATCCCTCTGCCATTGAAGTTTGCTGGGTGACCTTCGGTGAGTCACACACGCTAAGCCTAACCTACATCACAGGGCTGCTTTGAAGATAAAATGGAGGAGTAGAGAATGACATAAAATGTTGAGAACTTTTTAAAAATACTATTAATTGCTGGAACAGTTATTTTTAAAAATCCCTCTAGTGGCATGGTACCCTTACCTGAAGAGTTCAAGTGAGCCTGATCTCATTAGATCTCAGAAGCTAAGCAGGGTTGGCCTCAGTTAGTAACCAGGGTTGCAGAGGCAGGCAATGGCAAACCCCCTCTTTAGTCTTTTGCCATGAAAACCCCACCAGAGGTTGCCATAAGTCAGTTATGACTTGAGTGGCATGGCACTAGTGGAGTGTCCATGAGGGGTTGACAACAAGAAAATGACAGTCATGTGGGCGGGCCCTTTCAACATCCTTTCCATCCAGATAGCATGACAATGTGGTTGGACTACACTCTTCCCAAAACAGAAGGACTGGGGAACAGCGTACTTAGGATGGGGAAAGACGATTAGAGCTCAGCTTGGTATGGATACTCCCCTTACCCTGAAAAAAGCAATCCAGTTTGGAGGTCAAATCGGAGGAAAACCTCCATGTAGAAGCAGCTTATTTCATTTCAGATGCTATATTTTCTCGCCATCACCAGGATCCAGAAGCTTACTATATTACAAATGCATTCTTTTTCCGGGGCAAGCAGAAAGAAAAAAAAAACTGGTGCAAAAAAAATAAAGGTCCATTTCTCGCACAAGAAAAACAAAGTCAAAAAGGGCTATTAAAATCAAGCCAGCCAACTTTCACATGTCAGCCTCAGCCTTACGCAGTGTTTATCCGATGCCTTTTCAGAAAGCTGATTCGGTTTCATTTTCTCAGCCATGCCGGACGCTCCTCTCGGCTGGTCCGGGAGGAAACGACCGGGCACCCTGACCGGGCGGCTGATCCGCAAGGATTAGCCCCCAGGACTCCCAGGGAGGGAGCCAGGGTCCGGGACGCGGCGGGAAGAACTCCCCGAAATCAATGCGGGGGGGAATTGCCCGTTTGTCCCTATGGAGGCCGGCAGATGTGCGCGGCGCCTCGAGTGCCGCCGGGCAACGAGAAACGGCAAGTAAAAGAAACAGGCGGAAGCCTGTAAACAAGCGAATCCCTTCTGTTTTACAAGCGTTTGTGAAGGAGAGGTTGATCTGAAGAAGACTCGCTCGTCCCCTTCGTTGAGTTCCAGAATTTTGTTGGCGCCCCCCCCCCCCAAATGGCAGCAAAGAAGCAAAGTCCCGCTCTCGGTAAGTCAATCTCGGCTACTTTGAAGGGGGAGTCGCTCGAAGAGTTGGTGCGCAGGGCGGTGGTGGAAGCCATAAAACCCTTTGTTGACAAGCTGAACGAAACTGATCAAAGGGTGGGCTTAATTGAAAGCGAGGTGAAAACCATTAAGGCAGCAGCGGGAGGGGCAGAAAAGTCTGCTCTGGAAAGTGCGTCACTTGTGAAGGCTACAAAAAAGGAGCTGAAGTTGGTGGAGAACCAGCTGATCGGGCTACAGGTGGAACGAACGCAGACAATTTTGCGTCTCCAAAACGTGAAAGAGGAGGAAAATGAGGATCTGTGGGATTTGGTCTCGGAACTACTGGCGACACCCGCGAGGACGACTAAAGAAGAGGTTAAAAGCGCCATTTTGGAGGTCCGTCGGGCTTCTTCAAAATATGCAACAAAGCGACAGTTGCCTCGCGAGATCATTATTGACTTTTCATCTAAAAAGATTCGGGACACCATCCTATATAACTCATACAATGCGGATTTGGACTTTATGGGTTTGAAAGTCAAGATCTTGAAGGACGTTCCATTTCTAGTCCGGAAACGGCGTTTTAAATATAAAAAGTTTGCAGCTCTTCTGAGGGACCATGGAATAAAGTACAAATGGTTATTCCCGGAAGGAATATGGTTCAGATATAAAGATCAGGCCTATAAGATATTATCAGAAGATCAACTAAAGGATTTTGAGAATAAAAACCCAGAACTCTGCTGCACCAAGAACGAAGAAAAGGAGGAGCCGGAGGGGGGGGGAGGAGGAGGAGAGCATCGCAACAGCAGTTGCACAGAGAGAACTGCGTCTGGGACCTAGAAGGGGGAGGAAAGTTTAATCAGAATTTGAAATGTTTATTCTCTGTATGATTAACCACTCCATCATTATTCTATGGAGCTATTTTTGTATTATGACAGTATGAAGGGAAACATTGAAGTGTAGTGTTTAGTGTTTGTAGTTCATTCCCCCCCCTTTTCTTTTTCCACCCCCATTTGTCCCTTCCCTCTCCCCTTTCCTTGTGATAGTCTGGTGTAGTGTTTTGTAGTTATGAAAATAAAAAAATTTATAAAAAAAAAACAGAAAGCTACTGAACCCACTGCCTCCATAAATGGAACCGCACAGCTCCAGAAATTTCATTTTGACCTGGTGGTGCTAAAGAGGTTGGACTTTGGGAACTTCTCCTGCAGCCGTCAGTGGCCCCATTCACCATTTCAAACAGATCAGATCTCTACACCATTGGCAGCCATTCCAAATTACAAATGAACCGTGGAAAAAAAGATACCACCGCCAAAGGCCAGTAACCTGTTTCAGCTAGTCCTGCGAGTTCAAGGTTTGCCTCTCAGTTCTTGAGTAATAGTTCACAGATCTTCCAGTACTACAGAACCTAGAGAGTTCTATAGATAAACATGTTATTTGTACTGGAGAGACTGGGTGGGGACTGAGGACAGAGCAGAACTGCCTTGAACCTTGTTCCTACGTTGTAATTAGATGTGATTTGTACAGTTATCTTGTTGTAAAAGGAATTAAATCTAGCACTTTGGAAAACAATTAGCCACAGAGCTAATGGTGGAATTACAAGTCCTGCTAAAGGAATAATAAAAAAGAAAGGTAGTGAGTGATTCATTCCCATGTAAGTCAGCTTCATTACTCTTATCACTCTTTGGCATGTTCCTTACAAGATAACTTTTACCACGAGAAATCTCATGCACACCACTGAGAAAGGTGGAGGTTGCTGCCTGAAGTCTATGGTTTTTCAAGGATTTCCACATCTGTGCTAAAGTCTGAGTCTTGACATACAAGAGCATACTGTACCCCAGCAGTGTGTCTTGGCATCTTATGTGACATTCCAAGAGATGCAGGAACTCCGTTTTCTGGAAAGCATGCTGCAGTCAAACACGCACATGAAGTTGCCTTCTTTTGAGTCAGCCTCTTGGTCCATTGAGGTCAGTATTAGACATGGGCACAAATGGGGGGGACCCCAAACACTCTGTTCGTCCTTCGTTGCCATCCACAAACAACGAACAACGAACAACGAACATGGACGAACATGGACTGTTCCCGAACATGTTCATTGTCTATTGTTCATGGGGGCCAGAACCACCCCCACCCCACCCCACTTAGCCCCCCTCCCCTCAAACCCACTTACCTGTCCCTTTAAAGATCCCTTTAAACTATCAGCTGGCAGGCAGGGGGGGGTCCCTCCTGCTGCCTGCCAGCTGATAGTTTAAAGGACCCTTTCCTGGCAAAAACAGCAGTGTCTGCTGGCAGCTAGTTTGAGGGGTTACAAAAGTGACCTTCCCAAAGGCCGATACCCACCAAATTTGCAGGGGACATAGTCCTCACTGTCCTCTGAAGACCCCCCAAGTTTCAGAGAGATTGCATCCCTGGAAAGGCATGATCCACGGGTCTCTCCATTGGCTGTCATTTTCTCTTCTCAGTGGCAAAAACGGGAGTCTCTGCTGGAAGTACTTTGAAGGGTTAAAGCCAGAAAGAAAGGCAGAAGGAGTTCAAACAGAGTTCAGTCCCTGCCTCCGGTTGCCAAGGGGATTGATTGCAGGTGCTGGACTGTCTGGCTTGACCAACGGCTGCTGAATGAGGCTTGCAACGACCACCTGCTCATTTAGGATGGGGCCTCACAAACAGCTTGTTCGAGAACAGCAGATTAGGCTGTTCATGGGTTTTTTTCTGTCCGTAATGCTGTTCGTGCCCATGTCTAGTCAGTATTCTCCAATCAGACTGGCAGCAGCTCTCTAGGTTCTCAGGGAGAGATCTTACCCATCTCCCCAACCTGATCCTTTTAACAGGAGATGCTGTGGATTGAACCTGTGCTCTTCTACAGCCAGAAGCCCTTCCAAGGCCATCTGAGGTGGCAAATGGCCTTGGATTAGACTTTCATGCACATTAAACATGCATATTATTATTATTCATGTCATTTATAGACTGCCTTTCTCATTGAGACCAAGGCGGATTACACAGTGTGAGATTAGTACAGTCAACCACAAGGACATTTCCATAAACAATGCCGCAGGGTAAATAAACACAAGTTGACAAAGACATAGCATTAGTAAGAATCCGATACAGAGTTGAAGAAATGCTGAGACAGAACATAAGCTATTCTAAGACTAACATTAGACAACATGAAGCACAGGCAGCTCGTAGGAGCACATATTTAAAACAACAGATAGTACATAAGGAAGCATAGTGAAGTCTATGGTCTCTAACTCATTAGCAAAGAATATGAGACCCCTTCCCTACAATATAAAAGCCTTTTTGAATACTTTGGGTTTGCATCATTTGCGGAAAGCTAGGAGAGTGGGGGCTCTCCTGACCTCCTCAGGCAGGCTGTTCCACAGCGTAGGAACCACAACAGAGAATAGAGGGGGCAGCAGCAGCATAGAGGGGGTGGAATCACTCATTCCAGAATATAAGCTCTCGTGTTTGTTCATGATACATTGTGTGTGGACCTCCAATTACAGGGCGTCTTATAACTGGAGTCATTCTGAGATCTGTACTGGGAAACTCACTCCCTGTGTGTCACCTTTCCCTCACCAACCACAGACTTACTAGATCCCACTTGCTTGACCCCTAACTCTCATTCCTATCGTTGCATGTGCAGGAGAACTCCTCCCCAAGATATCCTCAAGCTTAAATCTAATATACTACTGCCTTGTTCCCTGACATTGTTTGATGTCTGCCATGTATGTAGCTCTACCAGCCTATATCCTCCACCTTTCCCCCTTGGAACTCAAGCCAACATACATAGGCCTTCCATGAGGCTTGCTAACCAAACCGGACCTGCTTAGCTTGAACAAGGTTGCTACAGTATGCACTTTCCACACATACCATGGATCCAGCACATATGAATAACACTTATGGTTGGCAACCTCCCACTGGGGGCTGAAGATCTTCAAGAATTACAACTGATCTCCAGACTGCAGAAGTCAGTTCTCCCGGGGAAAATGGCTGTTTGTGTGGCCTTAGGGCCATGAAGGTCTTTTCTCTCCGTATGACTGCACTCATGGAGACAAACTTGGTCTGTGCATTTAACTATGATCCCATCCAGTCCCCTACACACAGACATATCAGCAGTCCTGGATAGACATGAGCACAAACAGCAATACGAACAAAAAAACCCCATGAACAGCCCATTCATCTGTTCCTGAATGAGCTGTTTGTGAGTCCCCATTCCAAAAGAACAAGTGGTCATCGCAAGCCTTGTTCGTTGCGTTCAGCCGCTGTTCGGGAAGCCAGACACTCAGGTGCCTTCAATCAATTTCCCTGGCAACAGCAAGGATTGAACTCCATCTGAACTCCTTCTGGCTTTCCTTCTGGCTTTAACCCTTCAGCTTCCAGCAGACAGTCAATTTTTTGCCACTCGGAAGAGAAATAGACAGCAAATGGGGGGGACCCATGGATCATACCTTTCCCAAGTTGCAATCATTCTGAAACTTGGGGGTCTTCAGAGGACAGTGAGGACTATGTCCCCTGCAAATTTGGTGGGTATTGGACATTGGAAAGGTCAGTTTTGTAACCCCTCAAAGTAGCTTCCAACAGGCAGTACAGCTTTTGCCACTGTGAAGAGAAAATGACAGCAAAGGGGGTGGCACTGGGTCTCCTGGTGCGAGAGGGACGGAGAAAATCTCTCCATCCCTCTCGCACCCAGCAGCAGCCCGGTGGCGCTGGGGTGGGGCAGGAGGTGGGGGCTGGGGGTTGTGGGGTGTTTAGAGGGCCCTGCCTCTTGCACATGGCAGGAAAGGGCTCTTTAAACTATCAGCTGGCAGGTGGCAAGGGGAAATCCCCCCTGCCACCTGCCAGCTGATAGTTTAAAGGGATCTTTAAAGGACCATGAACACGAACACCAAACATGTTCGTTAAGGGGACATGTTCTGTTCTGTTCTTTGTTCATTGTTCATGGATGGCAACGAACAACGAACAGGATTTTCGGATTTTTTTTCTTGTTCATGCCCATGTCTAGTCCTGGACCTCTCCAATCTGATTTACACAGGATATGGGTTATGGGTAGGTTTGCCAGCTGCAGGTTGGGAAATTCCTGGGGATTTGGAGGTTGAGCCTGGGGAGGACACAGTTTGGGGAGGGAAGAGATTGCAGTTGGGTATAATGTCCTAAGAGTCCAGCCTGCAAAGCAGCCATTTTCTCCAGGGGAACTGATCTCGGTCATCTGGAGATCAGTTGTAATTCCAGGAGATCTCCAATCTACACCTTAGTTACAGGAAAAGCCCTTATTCGGGACCTATCGTGTTTAAATACCTTTACCCCATGAGCTGTCCAATTTGCATGGAATATTAGCATGCTAATGTTGCAACTGCCTGGGCCATTGACTGCCATCATGTTAATGTTTCATATGAATGGGGTACTCCGAGCAGCCATCTTCTTCAGGGGAACTTATCTCTGTAATCTGGAGATAACTCTGGGAGATCTCCAGACCTCACCTGCAGATTGGCAATCGAAATATTATTTTATTTCCTTGCAAACTGGGAAATTATTCATTAGCTATCATTGGTAGAGTGCTGGGCTTTTCTTCTTCACATCCCTCTTTGCTCCAGGCTGTGACATTTCTTGTCACATTATTTTCCGATTCCCTTCAAGTCCTTTCTCATCAAAAAAAGTGATTGGATATAAAGTTTGCCGAGACTCAAAAGAAACTCAGAAACTTTCAAGAAGGTTGCCATTATCTTAGATCTGACGGCCATCATCTGCTGATGCCATGAGATGCACAGTGCCCTTTCTTGACAGTCAAGAAGAAGTCCCTGCAGCTGCCCAGCGGATTTGACTGGGAAGAAAAATGCGGCTCTCAAGGTTCAGATCAGCAAAGAGCTTCAAAGCCAAAATACTGTCTAGGCAAGGTCATTAGTAAAACAGATCTGACAAACTAGATTGGAGGGTGTTTATGCTTACATTTGTAGGAAGGGAGAGGTTGGAGCTTGTCTGCTTCAAAGCCACCACCTCTGAAGTTCAGGCAGTGGTTTGGACTTGGTTAACACATTTACTTCATGTTCAGAAGCACTCTTCTTTATGACCTTGCTTTTTTTTTCTTTCCAATGAGAAACCTACAACAAAAAGTGGTTGTGTGTTCCAAGGGCAGCAGCATTTCTGTTTTGGGGCCCAGTTAGCAGCAGGATCATCCAGGCTGAGCTATGGGATGGAATTCTGGGGGCTTGGTTTATGGGTTTAGCAGAGAGGTCCCCAAAACAGGCTGTCATTTTGCATTTCAAGTACATCTTAGCATCGAAAAGGGAGCCCCTTTAAGGCAATTAAATCCTGCTCACCAAAGATGAGTGTGGTTCACCCTAGGGGTTATGATTGGCTCTAAAAGCTGTTTTTACCATAGATCCCAATGAATGTTGATGGTATTGCAGCAGCCAACTTTTTTTTGCTAGATACCTCCTTGTCTTGATGTCACCTAGGTTGCCAACTCTGGGTTGGGAAATTCCTGGAGATTTGGGGGTGGAGCCTGGGAAGGGCAGAGTTTAGGAAGGGGGGAACACTTAGAAGGAATGTGATACCATAGAGTCCACTCTCTAAAGATGTCATTTTCTCCAGGAAAATGGATCTCTGTAATTAGGGGACCAAAGCCCTGACCTGACCATCTGATGGATGTACCTGTATGAAGTTCTAGACTCATTATATTTTCAAGCATACACCTGAAAATGTAATGTGACCTTTCTGCAGGGATGTACAGAGCTGAACCATTTTTGAGTCAAACCTTCATTAATACTTTTTATTAATTTCCTTTTTTAATGTTTGTTACATGTCCCCAAGCCCTGACATACGTAGCCAAAGTGAGCCTGATCTTTTCAGATCTCTGAAGCTAAGCAGGGTTGACTTTGGCTAGTAAATAGATGGATGGGATACCTCCAATGAAGACCAGAGTTGCAGAGGCAGGCAATGGCAAACCACCTCCGTTAGTCTCTTGCCATGAAAACCTTGCCAGGGTCACCATAAGTCGGCTTTGACACGTGTGGAGGGCACTCTCCACCACACATGTCTCCGGACTGTTTAGTTCAGTTCAGTTTGGTTCAGAGAGAGATGCATTTTAACTGCACCCCACACACACACATTCAGTCAGAGAATTTTTCCCCTGTTCTCAAGGATTTTCACCCTCACCTAAGGTGTCTTCCTTCCCAGATTTCATGTAAATAGTAGGAAAGATGGCCCTGATGAGAACAGAAAGATAGGGAACAAATTTTGTAAACAAACAAACAAACAAACAAACAAACACACAAATAAATGTTTGTAGCATCCAGTCCGATGAAGAGCTCTGTTGAGCTCTAAACCTTAGACAATATTTCGGTTCATTTTGGTTTGCCCCAATAAAAGATTTTACAATGGAATTTGCCAAAACCAAGTGAGATACCGTGAGATTGTTCCAGAATTCACACATTTCAGCTGCTTGCATTTCTCTATAATCTTTCCACGGCCAAGAATTAGTTGAGTTGAAGACCTTTGCAGCAAACTCAGTAAGCAGCAGATTCTTGGATGTCATGTAGGAGAATACGGAAAACAAGCCACTTTAACGTCCTCTGTGTAGTGTGAAGAGAAAAAGCTGTACAGAGCATCCATTGGGAAAAGCCCATCATATATATAGTTCCTAGGCATTGGGCCAATAATCTGGGCATATCAATAGAGTGTTAGGTAGAGATGAGTGAGAAGCTTTATGAGGAAACATATGTGAATGCCGCGCCAAGGAATGGTGCAACTATCATTGTAGATGGGCCAAAAATATATATCAATGGTGAGAAAAATAAAAGGGTGTGGGAAATATAACGTAAAGGCGATGGCATGCATCCAGCTATCCATGGCCTTGGTGAAGTGGAACTTAGCTACTTCCCTCTCCAAGTACTCCAAAATTTGATTTTGGGCATCAGTGAACTCTCAGAAACAGCTGGGGTGGATTATTTAAATGAAATGGATAATAATGATTTGATAATGTGTGGATTTATGAATTAAGGGATTTTAACATTGGAGAAAAGAGAGCTTTTAATCATTACCTAGAGAAAGTGTAAATTTGACATGATACAAATATTTGTTTTGGAGAAAATTGGAAACCTTTTAGTTTAGATTGTTTGCCTTTTCTTGTTTTTTTCTGAATTAAGTATGTTTTGTTATGTTGATTAGTTGTTTTGTTGTTCTATTAGTACATGTGTAATTATAGTACTTTTATGCTTGTTTTTAATTATATAAAATTCTTAATAGAAAGAAAGAAAGAAAGAAAGAAAGAAAGAAAGAAAGAAAGAAAGAAAGAAAGAAAGAAAGAAAGAAAGAAAGAAAGAAAGAAAGAAAGAAAGAAAGAAAGAAAGAAAGAAAGAAAGAAAGAAAGAAAGAAAGAAAGAAAGAAAGAAAGAAAGAAAGAAAAAGCTGGAAGGGGGGCAAAGTGCGGGTCCACAGCATGACGGGGAATTGGCAGAAATAATTTTCTCTCCTTTGCAGACAGAAATGCCACCAGTAATAGCCCTGGAACCTAATTCATAATAATAATAGTCATAAAAATAATTTGTAGTAGTATTACTAACAGTAATGGAAAATAATTTCATAAAATGTGAAATCATTCATTCTGTCCAAAAGGTAGGAATGACGATTTTAAATTTTTCAGTCCTACATTTCAGCTCAAAAAACATCACTATGATTCTCCTCTCCATTGTGTAAATTAAACCCAATATTGTTTATTCTGCTTTTCTCGTACTTATTTTTGTCCATGCACTTATTTTTCAATGCTATTTGTGGATAATCAAATTAGCAATGAACCTGCCCTGACCTAGCTGGCCCAGACTAGTACAATTGCATCAGATCTAGTAAGCTAACCAGGGTCAGCCCTGGTTAGTACTTGGATGAGAGATCACCAAAGAAGTCCAAGGTTGCTATGCAGAGGCAGGCAATGTCAAATCACCTGTTTTCCTCTTTCCTAGAAAACCCTACAGGGTTTGGTGTAGTGGTTAAGAGAGCGGGACTCTAATCTGAAGAGCCGGGTTTGATTCCCCACTCCTCCACCTGAAGCCAGCTGGGCAACCTTGGGACAGTCACAGCTCTTCCAGAGCTCTCTCAGCTCCACCTACCTCACAGGATGATTGTTGTTGTGGGGATAATGATAACATACTTTGTAAACCACTCTGAGTGGGTGTTAGATCATCCTGAAAGGTGGTATATAAATCAAATGTTGTTTTTGTTATTATTATTATTGCCATCAGTTGGCTGCAACTTATTGCCATTTTATACACAGACGTAGTAAATATCACATAAAACATATGCATGTGCAAATTAATTTAAATAAGCAAGCAGTAAAAAGAAACATAGAACTGACAACGGTAATAACTACTGAATGAGCATAACAAGAAATGAAAATGGGATCATTGACTTTTCCCTAACATCAATCTTCAGCCTTTCAGATGAGCTATTTGAACTCAACTTGAAGAATAGAACTTAATTTTAATATAACAGCAACAACATTCGATGTATATACCGCCCTTCAGGATGACTTAACACCCACTCAGAGTGGTTTACAAAGTATGCCATTATTATCCCCACAACAAAACATCCTGTGAGGTTGGCGGGGCTGAGAGAGCTCCTCGGAGCCGTGACTGACCCAAGGTCACCCAGCTGGCTTCAAGTGGAGGAGTGGGGAATCAAACCTGGTTCTCCAGATTAGAGTCCTGCGCTCTTAACTAGACATGGGCACGAACCAAAAAAAATTAATGAAACTGCGGTTCGTGGTTCGGTGCCAACAACGATCCCGAGGTCGTGAATCACAATGAACATTTTCCGTTGCCGAACCAGTTCGCGGTTCGCAGTTCATGGGGCGCGGAACGGCCCCCGTTGCACTTAGAGAGTCCATATTCCTGGGGAGTCTTTTGCAGGCTCTCCTACAGCCATCATCCAAGTTTGGACAAGATTGCAAAAGGGATCTTAGTTATACCCTCTCCAATCCAAGGCCCCCAGGAAACTCCCACAAAAATCCAAGCTCAATTATACTCTCAGTCTCTCTCCCCAAAGGCTAGCAAGTGGCAAGCAAGAGCTCTGTCCCACTCCACTGCTCGCTGAAAGTGAAACTCAGCCTGGGAGCCCATGGCTATTTCTAAGCACAGGTCCCATTGAGCAACGCAGGAGGTCTGTGTTTGGCCATCAGAGCTGCCTATCATGGTTTTCAGGGATGAGATTGGAGTTCCCATGGCTACAGGACACCCCCTTCCCCCTCCCTCCCCTGGGTGTCTTCTCCCAACTTGTAACCGCTTTGCAGCTCTGTGGTTGGAAGGAAGACTTGCCGATCAAGGTAAGCTGGGCTTCCATTCAGGTTTCCAGGGTGACAGAAGGAGCACAGACAGAGTTCAGGCATTCCCCTGGCTCCGTTTCCAAGGGAATTGATTGCTGGTGCCTGAGTGTCTGGCTTCCCAAACCACAGCCGAATGCACCGAACCAGGCTTCTTCCAAACACAGGTTTGTTGGACGAGGACAATCACGAACTGCCGGATCACGATCGTGCGATCACCAATTTCATGGGTTTTTGAAGTTCGTAATGCAGTTCTTGCCCATCTCTAGTCTTAACCACTTCACCAAACTGGTTCTCTTGCATATATATGCAAGACACACATATCTATCTCATTTTCTCCTCCACTTGTCCTACCACACCTCATCCTTCCTCCTTTCTCCTTCTTCTCTACCTTTATTTAAATAAAAAAGGTACAGCATCATTGGAATGTAGAATTAGAAGAAGAGAGCCAGATCACAGCAATGGTCTATCTAGCATTGTGTTTCCAACAGTGACCAACTACTGGAGGTCTATAAAAGGAACATGATGGACATTCTTCTCCTGCTATTGACCTCTTCTCAGTGGTAGTGGTCAAAAAGACTGGTATTCAGAAATATACTACCTTTTAAATTGGAGGTTCCGTTTAATCATCATTTTTTATATCCACTGAAAGACCAGTCCAACATGAATTTGTTAATTCCCTTAAAACACCATTGAAGCTAACAGCCATTGCTCTATCTTGTGCCAATGAGTTCCATAAGTGAAGAGTTCCCTTTAGTACTGCCTGCTAGTTTCGTTAGGTCCCTTCAGTGCATCCACTGACCTACCTTAATTCTGGCATAACAGAGGTCGAGATAACACAATCCACCCATTGGAGGAGTAAAGTGCTAGAATGTCAGCAGAGAGGTTCAATTGCCAGTGATAACTGTTGGACAGTCATTTTCAATTTGACAATCATTTGATTCAATAATGGAAGATTAATGACTTGGTGAATGAATGAACCAGGAATAATCCAACTTGTAGCCTACATGTGCTCTTGAGACTATGTAGTCTTCCTGTGCATACACGTCTCCGTGTGCACGAGGGAAATAATTCTACATGCAAGGAGCAGTAGGGATGGAAGAGGTCAGGGAGGCTTTGGCAGAGGCCTTTGGAATGTACCTATTGTCATCTACTTTGTTTCGGCATCCTTTTACAAACTAGATGAAAGCACAGGTATTCTTGTTCCATCCATTTCAGTCTTCCTAAAGAACTGGGTTCCTGCCAAGAACTGGAAACATCCCAAACAGACAACTCAGATACATTCACAAAGCTGGAATTAGATAAAACAGCAGGGACAATCTGGAGATTTAATGGCTGTGAACTTCTGTGAAAGAAGGAGGGGGGAGAGAACTTTATTGAAAACATTTGCCAACAACCCTGTAATTTCTTGCTCTGATTGTCTTCCCTGTTTAGCTGAGTGAAATCACCCTCTCTCTTTCTCTCTGGTACTCTCGTTTTATATCTAGGGAAGGGCGTAATTAAATATGAAGAGGCATCGCAGGCCTCATAGGAAAACGGTTAGATTTATTACACTAAAGTTGTGAAATAATGGCACATTAATGTCCTCCTGTGACTTCTCTCAGCATCAAATACAAAGCTGATGTTCGTGAACAGATAATTGTGCAATTTGAGGGGAAGAGCTAAGAAGATTGTTTGAATTATGTTTGACTTTTCCCACTCAGTTTAAGTCACATGTACTCCATAAGGCTTACCTGATCTGGATAGCCTAGATGAGCCTGATCTTGTTAGATGTCGGAAGCTAAGCAGGATTGGCCTTAGTTAGTAATTGGATGGGAAGCCACCAACGAAGACCAGGGTTGCAGAGACTGGTAATGGCAAACCACCTCTGTTAGTCTCTTGCCTTGAAAACCCCATGAGGGTCACCATATTTCTGCTATGACTTGAGGGCACTTTCCCACACCAATTTATAAGGTTAATACTTTGTTGGAAGGTAGCACAACTTCATTATTTTAACCAGCTTTCCAAAATTCCTAATTATCCATACTCACACTAATGCAGCTACCTTTTCTCAACACAGTTTGATCAAGGCTAGGGTTATCATGGAGTGGGAAATTTCTTTTTCCAAAATTCACTTTTTTACATATAGCCATTGATTCCTCTTTTTTCTTTTTTCTCTTTTAAGAGCAAGATTTCTCTTTCATTTCTCTTGGAAGAGAAATCAAGGTGCCCTTTTGTAACTTCAGCCCTTACAATTGTTTTATGTTATACATCCCAGGGTGGTGCTCTAGCAGGAAGACAAGAAGGCTTGGGGAGACACTCCCTGCCACCGAGCATCTACAGAGTGAAAATCTGAAATTTAGCTGAATATCCCTTCCTGCCCCTCCTCTCTTCAAATCACTCTTTAATCAAAAGGAATTGATTAGAAAGGGACTCCAAATTACTAAAAAGAGGAAATGAAAAGGATTGCTGAATTTCAGGGAGAAACTGGGTAAAGAGGAATTAAGAGAATTTCTCTTAACAATTCTAACCAAGGAGTACTTAGTGGCCCTAAAACAGAGGAGTCCACTGTCCAAGTTTGTTCAGTAGTGGGCCACACGATCAGAAATGCTTATGCATGCTGGCTGCATGATTTTTTTTTCATTGATAACAATGGTGAAGTATACCCCATTAGCTATTCAAAGATACGGATTTTTAGTAGTAATACAAAAACAGTTTTAAAAAGTTTAATTCACTTTATTTGTACAAAAGGGCACAATTGAGGCCTAGGGTAGCTTGAGATTAGAGATGGGCATGAACCAGGAAAAAAAATGAACCATGTGGTTCGTGGTTTGTCGCATTTCACAAACCGTGAACTTTCACGAACCTGCCCTGGTTCGCGGACTGGTTCATTTGGTTCGTAAAAGCATCATATCTGGGTCAGCAAATCGTCACTTCCAGGCCAGCAGAAGGCCACTTCCGGGTCAGCAGAAGGTCGACAGGAAGTCCCTGTTGCCTAGGAAACTAATTGATCAACACCAGACTGTCTGCAGTGACGAACTGAAAAATGAACGAAATGAACCAGCCTAAAGTTCATGGCGGTTCATCAGAAATGGGCTCTGATGAACCGCTGGTTCGCAAACCGCAAACCACGAACCAGCTCGGTTCATCATGAACTTTGCTTGAATAGGAACGAAGGCTCCTGAGGCCTACAAGACAATTGGTCTTTTGTGCCAGTAATGGCCAATCATAACTGTTGCCTTATAGTCCAATCACTGTGCTGCAAGTAGTTACTTTGTATATAGTTCTCACATATCCTTCTTTGTGAGCTTGAACAAAGGAAAAACAGGCCAGTTTAAGAGTGTTTCAATGGGTCCCTATATCCTATAAGGCTCTTAGAATCCAAGCTTGCACCAGCAGTCCGGTTAAAAGATACTTCCTTTCCTCAATGGTTGTCAGAGGTACCAGGATCAGTCTATACAAATTAGGATTCTTCAATTTGGGGGAGGGGTATCTGGCAACCTTCACCCCAAATCCACCGCCTGAGGGGGCTGCTTCTGGCATTGTCAGCTGCAAGCTTCCCGGTAGATTTTTTTTCTCCTCCTCAGACTACGACGGTTCTTATGACAATTCATGTAGCTTAACAGAGCCTACATTTTCTCTCTCCAACTCTTAACTTTCAACGGTCCCCTTAATCAATTGGCAGACAACTCCTCAGAGATCTTCCCAACTGACTGCCTTTTTCCTCCATGACAGCTATGCTGCCAAATGTCTTTGTGGGAGCTATAACAGGGCAGCTATTACACTTTTTTTGATTTTTAAAATATATATATAACATGATAGCAGTGCCTCTAACCCAATAAGTACCTGAAGCAATTACAGTAATACTCTGGCGGGGGTGGGGGCGGATTACTTACACAATGAAACTGCTAGAAGCTGGATGGAGAGGGGGGGTGACATTTCAAACTGTCAGCACTCTGTAAATGGAAGATTCTTCTAATTCCCTAAAGCCAAATTTATCACAAACAAATGTGGTATGTGATAGAATTCTCCATGTCGATTTACTGTATTATCTGTGATGCTCAAAACAAACTGCTTAAGGACAGACATTGACAAAAGCCCTTAAGTTATTTCAGAAAGTAAATCCTGGTTTGAAGAATGAGAGAGCAACTCAAACTTCCCAAGATGTAAATAAAAGGCTGTTAAGAAATGTGCCTCCACACAAAACAAACCCCTGCAAACACAAAAAACTAGGTGTCAAGGAGACATCCCTGATGGGCTAGTTTTCTAAGTGTAAAGGATTAATGAGGAGCCTACAGTCATGTGAATTTTGAGTAGACTCAATAGAGCAGACTTAAGCCAATCAGCATGGTCAAATGGTTAAAGTATCAGACTAAGAGCCAAGATACAAGTGACAAATGACACTTGAACGGCAAGTGAACAGACTCACGTGTATTCCTCCCTGTTCATAGAATCATAGAATCATAGAGTTGGAAGGGGCCATACAGACCATCTAGTCCAACCCCCTGCCCAGTGCAGGATCAGCCTAAAGCATCTCTGACAAATATTCATCCAGTCTTTTCTTGAAAACTGTCAGTGAAGGGGAGCTCACCACCTCCCTAGACAGCTGATTCCACTTTTGAACTCGGATTAAGCCCGAGAAGAACCCAAGGACTCAAAAAACGCAGAAAGAAAACAGAGTAACCCAATAGTGCGGTAAAAGGATTTTTTAAAAAGTGCTCTCAAGTAAACTAGAATAGAAAGGAGGAGAAAAAATTAAACAGGAATGGAGAAAAGAGTAAGCTCTCTTGCAACTGAAGCTCCAAAGCCCCAAGGCACAAGCCGCGCTCTCACAAAAAAAAAACCCCTTCCCCACAGCAAGCAGTTGCTAAGCTAACTCGCGTCCCCGCGCCAGCAAAATGGAGCGGAGCTTCGCGTGCTTTGTCTTTTATGCAGAAAGGCTGGTGATCTCTGTTTGGCTGACAGAGCTGCCAATCAAGGTTTCCTGGGCTAAGATTGGTGTGTTCCAAACGGGGAAGGTGGCTCCACACCGCTGCCGAGGAAATTGTTTGAGCGGGAATCCTGGCATGACGGGCCAACGTACACATGGACAGAAAGCCCCAATGTTCAGCGGTTTCGTGAGAAAAACACGCTCCCACGGCCCGCGTGTTCGCGAAGGACGAACTGGGTAAGTATATGACGAAATTAGGTCCATTATGCAGACCGTGCCCATCTTTACTTACAACAGTAGTTGCTCAATGACCATATTCAGATGTCACAACTTAGAGAAAATGCACCAACTTCCTCTGGTTCGGTGGCTCACTATCCCCCTCTTGCCCTCGCACACAGAACTACTACTGCATACTAGTAAGTCTTCAGTAAGCCATGGTTTGTTGTGATCTCCCAATCAGGAATTTTAACAAATTGTGTAAAAAAAATTAAAATTCCTTTGAGCCACTAAGGGAGCCGATTTTTAGCTGGAAAGTGGGGTAAAAATATCTTCAGGAGTCTGGTTACTGAGAATGGATCTGTCCTAGGAGGCTGCAGGGTGGTGGAGCCCCATGACCAAAGGAATGATAATACTTCTTAACAGGTGTCGATATGTCTTCAATGGAACTCAGTTTTCAGGAAATGGCTCTGTCCAAGCGCTCACTCTCCATTGATGGAAGGGGGACAGATGTGTGTCCATGTTCAAAGGTTGGACAGTATGGTTCAGACAGAGGCAGAGATAGAAGGAGACAAACACTGGTGTGAGTTACCTAAATATCTCTCTCTCTCTCTCTCTCTCTCTCTCTCTCTCTCTCTCTCTCTTGGATCCCATATAGGGTAATTGATCTTCTGCTCTATAGGAGTACTAAGGCTTACCAAAGGCCTGCTTCCAGTGGGAGATGTCCTGCCTTCATGCTAGCATTCCTACAGCTTCTGATACGCAGGAAAAGAGAGGGGTGGTATCTAACCAGGAAGTGACACAATTTTCAGGTTACATTCTAGGAATTCCCCCAATCTCTATGGTTTTTTTTTACCATAGCAAATTGGGATTCCTAGAGTGTCACCTGGAAGTGACATCTTTTCCAGATCACATGTGGCTCTCAGCAGGTACCATCCCAGATATCTCCCAAGGTTTGTGAGCTGAGGCTTGTACACCTCAGAGTAAAGCAACTATTACAAAAAGAATTATCAGTCTCCAGTGCTCTGTCCTCCAAAGGGAACTAACCCAGCTAAGCACAGGCCCCTTAGCATTTTCCTCTCATAGAACTGATGAGAATGAAACAATATAGTAACCACACACAATAAATACGTGGTGTCAGATTTGTTGCCACATTTTTTCCCTGCAAAGGTACCAGAGGTTTTAGCAGCAGTCCTAGATAATATGTTGGGTGTACCTACATTGCAGGCAAGCTTTCGTGGGCAGAAGGTAACTCTTGGCAGGTCCATGAGTGCTCGTAAATGTAATTGGCTAATTAAATTGTTCTCTAATCGCAGGTCGGCACAGAACATTGTAATCCATGGATAGTGGTAAGACATAGGTTTTGTTTTTATCTCTTGTTTGTCTCTCTGGAGAAAATTATCAGGAATGGTGGGGGTGTTGCCAAGAAGGATTCGAAGTCCAAGACGATGCGAAATAAAAATTAACCTCTTTACCCAACATTCAGAGAGCATTGTTTCAATTTGGATTTTATGGCACCTTTAGATTAGCAATTTACAGTTAAGTAAATGGTTATAAACGACTCATGATGTCAGTACAGTTTAGCTCTCTCGTCTATCTGGAAACCAAGGCTCCCCTTGACTTGCTCTGCAATGCTACAAAGGACGAATCGATTGAACCTCTGCGGCGTTGCAATACAATGCTCAGTGCCGCCTGTTGCCAGGAGAATAGTCTGGCACTGACGTTGTACATATGTACGCACAATATCCTGTTTTTCTGCTATTTCTACCCCTCTCTCCCCCAAACCCACATTTCCCATGAGGCTTTTAGTCTTTATTCCTAGCTTTAAAAATGTATAAGAGCACTGGCCCACAATCTTGGGTCTGTGGAAGCAGCTGTCTGGGGTCTTGGATGGAGGCCTTTCACATCACCTGTTACCTGATCACATTCACCTATCTCCCAGTAGCACCTAACTGGACACGTCGGGGATTGAACCTGGGACCTTCTTCATGCCAAACAGATGCTCTGTCTCTCTGAGCCACAGCCCCTTCCCAGCCAGTGCTTTACCAATGGGAAGATAAACGGAGAAGAGTCCTCTGAAGCTGGCTGGTTTGGCTCACTTCTCATTATGCTGCTCCAAGTAGCTGGTGCAGAGAACACGAACCAGCTCTTCTCTCTCTTGCCCTGCATGTGATGTTCTCAGCAAAGTTCACTGGCCTCACATACAAAAGTAGGCTTACAATGCTGGCAGCTTGCTTTGAGTCCTCTTTATGTTTTCTCTCTTTGTATCCCATGTGAGGTTGGCTGTCAAATTCTGTGTGAAGAAAGCCCATTTTTTCCCATCTTTCCTTATGCTGGAATCAATGCACTTCTAAAGGGCTGAAGCCCTCTCTGTGCTTTTGCTGTTCCAGATAAACATGGATGCTCTTCCTCAAAAGTATACCACTTTTGGGCCAAGAAATGCACAACTTGTTGGTAAAATGTTGACGAAACAATGCTGGGCATCAAGTGACACAATATGATCTGCAGTCCTAAATGCACCCTAATATACCTTATTGTTGTTACATGTATTTTCAGATTCTCTCATTTGTAACCATTTTCTCCGGAAGCTTTAAAACAAAAAAAGAAAGTCAAGGCTGGATAGTTTTCGTTGGGATCAATATGCCTGTTTCCTTAGTATTTCTTCCTAAGCATCAGAATGTGGCCTACAGCCTCTTTACTATGGATTTTTTCTGGCCATGATCAATAAAAACAAAAGGTTGGGATTTCAGAAAGAGGAGGAGATTGTCAAAGATACTGAAATGGCATATGCCACTGAAAGCCAATACATTTGGAAAAAAAACCAATCTATTTCCAGGCATTAAAAGTTTTCTTCTGTACGTATCAAGCTATTAAAGTCAGTGAGTTGAATGGGTTAGCTTGATTTCAATCTATTACATGCTCCCCAGTCCATGATAGCTGTGAACTAGGAGCAGGAATTCCCAGGCTTGGCATCTTTTGCAGGAGATATTTTTGTAATATCTGTCTTATTTTTAAAATATACAAGTAGAAGCAGACCTGCTCCCCCATCTTTAGATTTCCTAGGGGCCAAGCTACACATGACGAATGACACTTGAACAGCAAGTGTATTTCTCCCTGTTCACTTGCCCTCCACTAAATCCACTTGCCGTTCAAGTGTCATTCGTCATGTGTAGCTTGGCCCTAAAAGACATAAATTCCAAGGTGTTCCATCTTTCAGGAAATTCACCTGCCCATTGCTCTCCCTTAACAACGACAACAAAAACCCCAAATGTTGTTTATACACACATAAACCTGCGTTCTCCCCCAAACGCTGCTTTAAGACCGGGCAGCGCCTTGGTAATAAATAACAAACAACAAACCTGAATAAACCATCTCAATTAATGGAAAAGAGGTGGTATCCTTGGAGGTCATGCTCAGGTGACCATTAAAGTGACCTGCTTGTCAAGCAACTTACCTATTAATTCCCTCGGTGTACCAATGCAGAGGAATGAATCCTTTAAATGGCTGCCATTGGATATATTGCATTGCCTGCCTTTTTTTTTTTACACGTCCATCAAGTGGCATCTATTGGTGAGGTGACTGCAAGAAATGACAGCAAGGATACATTTGTTCATAGGCAGATACCCAAAGCACACTGGGAGACCTAAGTAGTAAGTCTCAACTTTTTAAAAAACTTTTTTTTTACTATGGTAGTGGCATACCATAGTATGGCAATAGAATGGAAGTGGCAATAGATGTGTAGGGGAGGATGCTACAAGAAAATAAAATGGCAATAAAAGTATGGCAATGAAATGGAAGTGGCAATAGATGTGTAGAGGAGGATGCTACAAGAAAACTGTTTGTGCATATAAAAGCATGCAAGCAAATCCAAAACCTGCAGGTTATTGTAACGAATGGAGGCATGCACTTTTTCGGGGAGATAGATAAGACAGAAACCCAGGCACTTAATTCTTTGTCCTATGAAAAATGTTTGTGCTCTAATTGCTTTGGATGGATCTGACATATGTACCTTTGTTCATGTTATCATGCAACTGTTTCTCATTCATTTTATGCAATTTGCTTTTTTTATTATTTAGGTCTGACCTACACAGAAGGCACAGGCAAATGAATCGGGAGTGGGAGGCTCGGAAACAAAAACTCGGGTATGTCTCTTCAGGAAGACGGAACCAAAGATTCTCCAGCTCCTAAGACAGTTGAGAGGAAAACAACTTAAGACTTAAAATATCACCTAAAGCAGGGACTTGAAGTTCATTAAAGAGTATACTAATTATGGACATCAGCAACTTCTGCAACAATAATAAATTTCTTGGTGGTTTTGATTTCCACCACACTCCCTCGTCCTAGAGGTGTAATAACTGTCCCCCAAATCATGCTGTATCAAAAAGCAATTAGGGATTTTCTTGCATGCGTAACTTATTACTGCCATGGATTTTTCACTGTCATGGATTGACACCAATAGTGTACCTTTTACAAGAGCCACATGAAAGGAAATCTGCTCCAGGACATAGCTGGGTAGCTCCCAAATATGTACTGCAAGTGCTGTCCAGTTGTAACTCACGTGGTCTAAAGTGTCAGGAGCTGGTGCATCTTAATGTTTGCAGCTCTCATCATTTACCCTTGCAAATTATGGGTAGGCAGTGGTAATTTTTTGCCTTAATAAGAACATAAGTGTTCTTGAGCCAGCCTAATGAAATGGTTGGCAAGGAGACCTGAGTGCTGGTTTGGCTTGGACCGCTTACCCTCTGAAAGGGTTGCTGTAGGGAAAATATAGAGGAAGGGCAGGGGGGGGGACTGAGGGACAGAGGGATTTTGCTGAACATACCATGATCAATAAAGCCTACCTTTCTGTTTCCAACAGTGGCCAGCCAGATGGTCAAGCACTTTCAGCGTAGGATTTGACAGCAGTGACCATTCCACAAAGGTATACTGCCACTGTATATGGAGGTTCTCTTTACGTTTCATGGATACGGTTAGGGTTATTCCTGCACAAAGCCATCTAAGAAACTCCACTTGGTTCTGAATGCAACAGCTAGGCTATTGACCAAGATTATTCCTTGGAAGATATCTCAGTGGAGTTAAAGTCTCCCTACGGGCTCCTGATCTGCTCCTTGTACACGATTCAAAATGCTAGCTTTTGTACATTTCGTGTACATTGTGTACATTTTGGTTAATCAATAAAAGTTTTAAAAATGCTAGCTTTGATCTTCAAAGTCTCAAACAATTTAGGATTAGGGTCCCAAAGTCCTTGTGTTTTGGGCAGAGACAAAATGTGAACTGGGGAACCATATGGGTTACCATTCACTCCGAGGCAGTCTTCTAAAGCAGCTTCTGCTTCATTCTCATTCACTGTCTTCTTTGATTGCTATTGATTGTTCTTTCATTTCATCTTGCTTTGTAAGCTGACTTGGAAAACAAATCTTTTGAAAGGCAGTAAGTGGGAGCAATTCAAATAATTAAATAACCTCCTTTAAAAAGCTAACTAAATTAATGACCGTCACTACCTGATAGGCCAGATTCCCACCCTCTTAGTGTTTTGAGCCTCAAATTTGCAGTTTTTGAGGCACTCGTAAAATGTATATCGACAGTGAAGTCCTATGCAAAATTGTTCGGGTCTAACCCTAACATAACTCTGCATAAGATCGTACTGTCTATAGTAGATGGTCGAGATGGGCACAAACTCCAAAAATACTGAACTGCGTGGTTTGATGAACCATGAACTTTCACAAACTTGCCCTGGTTCACGAACTGGTTTGTTTGGTTCGTGAAAATGTCGCTTCTGGGGCAGCAGAAGATCTGCAGAAAGCCCCTCCCCCCCATTGCCTAGGAAACTGATTGATTGGTGCCAGGCTCTCTGCGGTGATGAACTAAAAAATGAACCAAACGAACCGGCCTAAAGCGGTTTGTCAAAAATGGGCTCTGACGAACCGCTGGTTCACAAACCACGGCCTGGTTTGTGAAGAATTTTGGTTCATATTTTGCCCGCCTCTAGTAGATGATGTTCAGCATTTCAAAATGGGGTTTCCAAAATGGTTTGGAAGAAGCAAGCATAGTCATGCATGCGCGCAGACACACAAACTTGTACATAAATATATTTTCCAATCTAACCTAAATTCTAACAGATCCAGAGGAGTAAGCCGTGTTAGTCTGTAGCTGCAGAATAGTAAAAAGTCCAGTAGCACCTTTAAGACTAACTAACTTTATTGAGACATAAGCTTTCGGGAACCACAGCTCTCTTCATCAGATGCATGGAGGGTATGAAGAAACTGGCCAAAGATATGTAGGTGGTGAGTGGAGGAGGCAGAGGGTGCAGGGAGTGAGGGCCATGTAAATGCAAATCAGCTGCAAAAGTCATAAAAGAGGTGGCGTGCACAATCCAAGCTGGCTGTGACCCATTCCCTCCATTGCTGAAAAAATGGAGGGAAGGGGTCTGGCTAGTTTCTTCATACTTGTCTCCATGCATCTGACGAAGAGAGCTGTGGTTCTCGAAAGCTTATGCCTCAATAAAATTGGTTAGTCATAAAGGTGCTACTGGACTTTTTACTAAATTCTAACCTCATCTAATCTACACTATTAATGTAACACAGGTTGTCATAGCTTTCATGCAGTCCAAAATGGCACCTGTCTTTCTGATAAACGAGTCAAGAGAACGGTGATTCATGTTTAGTCTGCGATCCAAAATAAACCCCTGGAGTTTGTTAAATATCATAGTTTGCCCTTTGAAGGACAATTAATTTTTACTATTATTTTAAAAAATGTATCCCTCTCTCCACATTAAAAAATGCCCAAAGCAGTTCATAACCAAGGCAGTCTTGATTGTTAACCCAATTCTCTATAGTGGTTGCAAGACTCCTCCCAGTTGTATGTCATCTGCAGAACTGAAAGAACATGTTTTCCATATCTTCATCCAAGTCATTTATCAAAAGATTGAGAGCAGCAATGGACCTAGGATGAATCTTTGCCAACTGTTTGCCAGAGACAAACCCATTTGTCTCTAATGAATGCTGAATTGGCCCCTTAAATCCTGTTATCGTGATATCATCTTTCAGGCATTCAATAAATGGTGAGTCTGATTGAGACACATTATGAGAGATACTGATAGTTTCAAACTGAATGACTCACTAGATCAAAGTCAAACAATATAACCTTTTTAATTAGGGGGAAAGAGTCTCATATCAGTTCCAGCAAACTTCTGTGTGTGAGAGAGAAAGAGAACAAGCATACATTTATTGTAAGAGCAGGGTATCGATAAGATTCTCCCTATTGTTCTGGAAAATACTTGTGCAAGTTGGAAGAGACGTATCCCATGTTCTGCCCTCAAACCTCAAGGAATTTCCCAATCCAGAGCAGGCAACCCTAGTTGCAGAAATCTACTTGCTATCACCAAACACCACTCTAGCAGTCAGCCCAGATGAGACACTGGCCGTTCCATGTGCCGAGTTCCCACAGTTTTAAAAAACTGAATTATCAAATGTACAGGGCTTGGTGGAATGGGCTTGATGAGGGGCAATGTGGTGTAGTAGTCTGAGTGTTGGCCTTGGATCTGGGAGATCCAGGTTTGAATCCCCACTTTGCCATGGAAGCTTGCTGAGTCACACACTAGTCTCGGCCTAAATGACACCAGAGGGAAGACTGATCAGAAGAAAACGGAGGAGAGGAGAACAAAGTAAGCTACTTTGGGCCTCCACTGGGGAGAAAGGGGGAGCATAAAAGAAAGAAAGAAATGCGGACCATGGTGCAAGGGCAGAGAAGGTTAAGCTCCTCCCACCCTTCGCTGATCAAACATGGCTCCTTGAAGCCACTATCTGTCCAGTTGGGGCAAATATACAGGTGCGTGCCTCAGGGCCAAGCTACAAGTCGCGAATGACACTTGAACGGCAAGTGGATTGAGGGCCAAGCTACACATGACGAATGACACTTGAACGGCAAGTGGATTGAGTGGAGCGCAAGTGAACAGGGAGAAATACACTTGCCGTTCAAGTGTCATTCGTCACTTGTAGCTTCGCCCTCAGGGCCAAGCTACACATGACGATTGACACTTGAACGGCAAGTGGATTGAGTGGAGGGCAAGTGAACAGGGAGAAATACACTTGCCATTCAAGTGTCATTCGTCATGTGTAGCTTGGCCCTCAGTCAGCACGTTTTGCAAATACTGGCTCCTTAAGGAGAAAAAGTGGAGGGAGAGGAAATTTATGCCTACTTGGCTTTTTAGTGTGGTCCGGAGGGTTACGTGTGCTCTGTACATGGAAGGGCTTCTCTCACTTGTCCTTACACAGCCCAGATGATTTATTTTCTCCAGTACAAAACCAAGAGGGTTGTGATTTGCAATGAAAAAGTGACCTCTTATATAACACAGGCATCGAAATCCTTGACCAGTTTCTCCCTTCTGTTGGTCAAAGCAGATGTTTTTCAGTAAGCTAATTGCAGCTATTTTGTATCTCAGATGATCTCTGTCTTGTATATAGTTTCATGCCCATCAATCATTATGTAAGGAAACAAATCCTTTCCTTGACGGTCTGCTCTGAGCTAGCCAGAACCCACAATGCTCGTTTGCCATTCACTCAGATTTAAGTCTTCATTTCCCCTGCGTAACAGCAAAAGTATTCTAACCAGTATCTTGGGAAGCCACTTTCATTTTCCATTAGATATTCTAGTTTGAAATGTACCCTACACTATTAGAAAAAGAGATTTTTTTTGTACATGAGCTGGGGGGGACAGATTCATCTCAGTTCAAAGGAGATTTATTTTGAAATAAGTCTAAACTCTCTAGAATATTTAAGTTTGATCTTTTAGTCCTGGGAAGGAAGGGCTTATCTTGTAGTGACTAGGGATGCGCGCCTTTGCTCCCTGAGCTGTAATCTCAATAAAGTTGTGGCTTCTTTACCTCCAGCACTGTGTCTGTGTGCTTTGTCACCGTGCCTCCTCCCCACTCTCCTCCCCCACTCAGCACTCGCCTGCAAGCAACGGCTCCCAGATTCACCTGGGGGACTGGATTGAGGGCGTTGCAGGGGAGGCGAGTGGGGAGATGGCATGGTAGCCACCATGTTGTGGAGGGGTGGGGAAAGACCAGGGGTCACGCCCAGGTTCATCCGGTGCAGCCCCAGGCCTGGGAAGTTGGCCCCCACCCTTCAGCACTTGGCCCATGGCGGCATCCCACCCAGCCCTCCCTTTCGTCACAACTTTGGAGTGAGTAGGCAGCATATTGGGTATTGGGCACCAATCCATTTGGGGGAAAACAGGGCCCTCAGGCTCAGTTTCCCTATTATGGGGATCCCGATAAGGGGTCTGGGGAGTGAGGAATGGCCGGTGCATGCCCAGTCAGAGGCTGTCAGTCCACCTCACTCCCAGGTGGAAGGGGATGGTTCACAGAGGAGTGTACACCCATGTGGCATCCCACTGACTGTCACCCATGGTTCCCCTCCTCATCACAGGTCTGAAGGGGGGTGTGGGTCATCAGCATGGCAGACGGGTCAGCTGATGCTCGGATCTGTGCCCTATGCACGCCTTTGCTCCCTGAGCTGTAATCTCAATAAAGTTGTGGCCTCTTTACCTCCAGCACCGTGTCTGTGTGTTTTGTTGCCGTGCCTCCTCCCCACTCTCCTCCCCCACTCAGCACTCACCTGCAATGAAGGGCTTATCTTGTAGTGACTAGGGAAACTCAAGCACTGGTCCGATCAGCACATCATGTCTTGCTCACCCACCACAACTGGGAGCCAGTTGTTTAGTGGGAAGTCTGAGTTGGCAGCTCAAGCGCCTCTGCCAGCTGACTTGCTGCACATACACACACACAGTTTTAAAAAGTGTGCATTAAAGCCTCCTCACCTGTTGTGACAGCCTTGCCATGCTCTTCCATCAATAGTTTAAATGACAGGTGTGCAGTTATATGTAAATAAAAACAGAATATATTTTTTAAAAGTCTTACCATTTTTGTTCATCTGTGTCTGACCAGTGTTAACAGTTGCCAATCTGTCTGGACCTGCAGCTGTTCACATCTGCACATTTTTGCACAACAGTATGAAAATCATAGTTTTACACACATGCACACACCAGCAACATTTACTTCCCTAATCCAATCATCCAAACCATGGGGGGTAGGGAATATTTCTTCCCCTACTGCACAGGTGTAAAAATGGTCATAAGGAAGAAGGAAATTACCTTCCATTTCTTTCTGGTAGCATCTTCTGTGTGGTTAATTTACAGCACCGCCCTAAGCAGACTGCTTTCACACATGTTGGATAATGCACTTTGAATGCACTTTAAAAATTGTTTGCAACTGGATTTTCCTGGCTCACACCATTGCTAAATAGCAAAGAGTCCAGTAGCACCTTCAGGACTAACCAACTTTACTGTAGCATAAGCTTTCGAGAACCACAGCTCTCTTTGTCAGATGCATGCATCTGACAAAGAGAGTTGTGGTTGTATTGTCGAAGGCTTTCACGGCCAGAGAACGATGGTTGTTGTGGGTTTTCCGGGCTGTATTGCCGTGGTCTTGGCATTGTAGTTCCTGACGTTTCGCCAGCAGCTGTGGCTGGCATCTTCAGAGGTGTAGCACCAAAAGACAGAGATCTCTCAGTGTCACAGTGTGGAAAAGATGTAGGTCATTTGTATCTACTCAGGAGAAGTAGAAGTGGGAAACTCTCACAGGATGACTCAGCTCAACCCCACCCCTCCTGAGTAGATACAAATGACCTACATCTTTTCCACACTGTGACACTGAGAGATCTCTGTCTTTTGGTGCTACACCTCTGAAGATGCCAGCCACAGCTGCTGGCAAAACGTCAGGAACTACAATGCCAAGACCACGGCAATACAGCCCGGAAAACCCACAACCATAGAGCTGTGGTTCTCGAAAGCTTATGCTACAGTAAAGTTGGTTAGTCTTAAAGGTGCTACTGGACTCTTTGCTATTTTGCTACTACAGACTAACATGGCTAACTCCTCTGGATCTAAGACCACTGCTAAAGTATGTTGAAAGTGCACTGGAAGTGCCTAATCCAGCATGTGTGAAAAGCCCTTTCCTTATACCTACTTGAGGTATAAGCTATTCTTACTGTTTAACATGTTATTATATGTTGATTTTAGGTTTATTTTATCAAATGAAGTCTATCATTTTGCTGATAGACTTGTATGGGAGCCATTCTAAGCAGGGCTATTCAAAAGTAGAGATGGGCACGAACCAGAAAAAAAATGAACCATGTGGTTCATGGTTCGTCGCATTCCACGAACCACGAACCTTCACAAACCTGCCCCAGTTCATGAACCAGTTTGTTTGGTTCATAAAAACATCACATCCAGGTCAGCAAATCATCACTTCCAAGTCAGCAGAAGGTCACTTCTGGACCAGCAGAAGGTCTGCAGGAAGTCCATCCCCAGTTGCCTAGGAAACTGATTGACTGGTACCAGGCTGTCTCCAGTGACAAATCAAAAAATGAACCAAGCGAACCAGCCTAAAGTTCATGGTGGTTCGTCAGAAATGGGCTCTGACAAACTGCCTGTTCACAAACCACGAACCGGGCCAGTTCGTCATGAACTTGGCTTCATATTTTGGTTTGTGCTCATCTCTATTCAAAAGTAAGAGTGCAAGATTCAAGTACAGCAGCACCTTAAAAGCCAACAAGATTCCCAGGAGATAGATCAAGATGGCCATGTTAGTCTGTCTATAGAAGTAGAAAAGAGCAAGAGTCCAGTAGCACCTAGAAGACTAGCACAGTTTGTGGTAGAGTAGGAGCTTTTGTGAGTCACAGCTCACTTCTTCAGATACAACTCGTAATGTACATAACATTCAGCAACCTTTATTGGCATAACATGTGTGCAATGAATAACGCTTATTTACTGGTAGAAAAGAGCAAGAGTCCAGTAGCACCTTCAGATGTTCTGAAGAAGTTCATCTCTTGGACTCTTACAAGATTCCCAGGGTATAAGCTTTCAAGATCCAAAGCTCCCTTTATGAGATACCTGAAATCTCATTGGCTTTGAGCTGCTACCGGACTCAAATCTTGCTCTTGCACTGCAGATCAACACGCCTCCCCATCTGAAACTATATTCAAAAGTAACTTCTATTTTATCCGGTGGGGCTTACTCCCAGGAAGGTGTGCTTTGCATTGTAGCCTCTATTCTCAGAAGTTGCCCTCAAATTTAAAAGGAGAAAGCCTGCTACAGGCCACCCTAATCTTTGGTGAGTAATGATGTGAACAGCTCCCTATCTAAATGATTCCGGGGGCCTGCAAATATAACATCTCTCGCATAAGACCGAGCATCCAGCCACTAAGAAGCTTCCATAAGCTCTGTTTCAATCTTCTTAAGGTTTTAGGGAAATCAGAGGCTCAGCGTTTGCACTGGGTAGTTTAATAATTTTTTTGTGTGCGCTTTGTTTTCAGCTACCAACAAAACAGGGACAGCAGCCACTTTCTGAGAACTGGTATAGATCACCTCTTTTATCTTTTGCTTCTCTCACCCATTTGATCATGCTAGGGAAGAATCCAGAAAAAAATTTTTTTTGGAAGAGCAAAGCGGTGGTGAAATACATTAACGGAGCAAGGAGTTTGCTATACAAGAGTATGGGCTCTACTCAGGGGTTTTTTTTCTGGGAAAAGAGGTGGTGGAACTCAGTGATGGGACTCAGGATCGTACAATGATGTCACTTTGGGTCAGCTGGAACAAGGGGGGAGTTTTTTAAAGTTTAAACTGCCCTTGGCGAAAATGGTCACATGGCTGGTGGCCCCGCCCCTTGATCTCCAGACAGAGGGGAGTTTAGATTGCCCTCCACACCGTATGCAGAAGGCAATCTAAACTCCCCTCTGTCTGGAGATCAGGGGGCGGGGCCACTGGCCATGTGACCATTTTCAAGAGGTGCCTGGAACTCCGTTCCACCACTTTCCTGCTGAAAAAGAGCCCTGGCTCTACTGATTCGCTTCCACTATATTTTCCTCCAATGGAAGGAAGACTTTTTCATCCTTTATGATGATTGGATCCTGCAGTTAGTCCCTCCAATGGGCTACCACATTCAGCACCACAAATCCAAATGGTGAGATATAGTAGTTAAACTGATTAAGATTCCAGTCTAGTAGCACTTTAAAAACCAACTCGATTTCCAGAGTATGAGATTTTGAGGAAAGCTCCCTTCATCAGATGAAGGGAGCTTTGACTCTCGCAAGCTCATGTCCTGGAAAACTAGTTGGTCTTTAAGGTGCTCTGGGACCCAAATCTTGCTCTTCTAATAGTCAGTCTTTAAGGTGCTACTGGACCCAACCTTGCTACCCGCCTGAAACTATCTTCATGGTTAGAATGATGTCCCCTATCTTGCTGAGCCTGGAGGAATGTTTTTAGAATGTTAACGACAGGCTGTGGGTATCACCAAAAATGGTTGCCATTGAGGTCCAGGACCAGCCACAAAATCGACGCCATGGGAATACATTCTGTCTGCAGATAGACACCAAGATGATGTTTCCTAGGCTATTCTGAAGCACCTCCTGCTCCAGGGAAGTGGAGGAAAGACAGGATTGGATCTTTGCTTTGGGGAGTAAATGCTTTGGGGAAGAAGCAGATGGGGACCAGAAAACACATTGGCAGGAACCATTGCTTCCTCAGGCAACACCCTGAGGATCCCTGAGTTAGATCTTTGGACTAGGACTGGGTAGACCACTTGCCCTGAGACTGAGGGCCAAGCTACACATGACGAATGATACTTGAACGGCAAGTGGATTAAGTGGAGGGCAAGTGAACAGGGAGAAATACACTTGCCATTCAAGTGTCATTCGTCATGTGTAGCTTGGCCCTCACTGGGTGACTTTGGGTCACTGATTTAGCCTAACCTAAGAACATAAGAACAGACCAGTGGTCCATCTAGTCCTGTATTCTATTTCACTCTGTAGCTAACCAGTTATCCTGGAGGACCAACAAAGAGATCATTGAGGCAACCTATTTCACAGGTTAGTTGAGATGATCAAATGGAGAAGGGGAAAACCATGTAAACTGCCTTCAGTTCTTTGGAGGAAGGGCAGGACGCAATTGTAAATTTTATTATTATTATTATTATTATTATTATTATTATTATTTCTCCCCCACCTTTCTCCCTAACGGGGACCCAAAGTTGCTTACATAATTCTTCTCTCTTTCATTTTATCCTCACAACAACCCTGTGAGGTAGGTTAGGCTGAGAGGGTGTGATGGGCCCAAGGTCACTCAGCAAGCTTGCATGGCAAAAGGGGGATTTGAACCCAGTTCTCTCAGATCCTATTGTGATACTCTAACAAATACACCACACTGGCTCTCTTAATAATAAATAAAGAGCTTTCTTTAAACTCAGGCACAGCCTGCCCATAACTGGCTAGCATACAAATTAACTTCTATGAGAAAATCTGTAGAAGCTGCTACACAAAGCTGCCAGGCTGAACAGTGCAGGGCAGGCACAAAACTGGTCAACATAGTGTGTGATTCCAACCGCAGACAAAACAGTGAGTCAATCTGATGAGGGGGTTGATTCACATGCAAATGAACAGTTCAATAAATTCAAATTGCTGATTGTATTTCTGGAGAAGATAGCAGCACCCTGTACATTGAGTAATAATTCCCTAGAGCTTTGGGGAAGTCAATAAGCTTCACTTGCACAATAACCTACAGCCCCGTAAAGTAGGCCCTGCATCAACATACTTCTTGCTACCACAATAGTGGCTCTCCGTATAAAAGATTATTTCCTTGGAAGTATATCTGAAAAACACCACAGTCTCTAGAGTACTCTATTCGGAGATCTCCAGCATCAATTACAGATCTCTTTCCAAATCACTTAGAACACATTTTGCATTTCCATGTATTTGTATTGAAAATCTCTCCAGCTGTTAGGCTGAGGGGGATGACTTTTATGGTGTTGTTTGTGTATACATGTATACCACCACAGAGAGATGGATGAATTTCATTTTTATTTGTCAGGGTACTTATGTAGTATTAAGGAGGGAAGAAAAATCCAATATCATCAACAGCCTCAGCTCCATCTCTTCATAAAGGAGACCAGATCTCTGGCAAAGCTCTTATCAGATCTATAAATGCATTACAGAACGGGGTGGGGAAAAGTCAATGGAATCAGAGCCGTTTGCTAGCGAAGCCCCAAGTGAGCCTGGGCATTTTGCCTAGAACGGCAAACGGAGGATTAAGGGCTTTGTGGGACATGTGAACTCCACACAAATTCAAACATTAGCATGATTAAAATTTAGCAAACTGGGATGTGCAACCCCTTGGGCCAAATCCAGTTGGCGGCTGCATCAAGAGCTACAAAGGAACCCTGTCAGCTCGAGCAGCCAATCCGTAAGATGAGAAATGAAGATAATCAGAGTTGGAGCGGAGAGAGCATTCTGAGATTCAGGCATCAGATTCAAGGGTTGGTCCCAGCCCGCTCCCCAAGTCACATTCACTCCATCAATACCGTTTGCCTCAATGACCTCAAGTTTAAAAAACAAACAGAAAAGATTCCTACCCAACAGAACATACATGGAAGATGAAAAGCTGTATGCACACCTGTCCTTTAAGAACACCCTATTTAGAATTTCACAACGTGCACATAGCCCCTGGAATCTCACTAGGTGCACGCATGTGTTTTAAGAAAAGCTCTTTTAAGACACAAACTCATCTCAGAAAGTGCACATAGCCCTTTTAAAGAAATGTGTAAATAAGTCTTTTTTTAAAAAAACTGGTATCCTTCCAGTCTAATTAGGGTTGCCAACTCTGGGTTGGGAAATTCCTGGAGATTTGGGGGTGGAGCCTGGGAGCATGAGGCTTGTGGAGCGGAGGGACCTCAGCAAAGGGTCCGCTCTCCAAAGCTGCCATTTTCTCCAGGGAAACAGCCTGGAGATCAGTTGAAGTTCTTCAGGCTCAACTTGGAGATTGGCAACCCTAGGTATGATTTCGTCGTTTGCCAACTGAGTGATATGTGAGAATTGGGTTTGGTGACCATCTTTGAAGGTTATGCCTGTGAGGAAATAAGAGTACGAAACAGGAACTGGAAATCTGGTAGCAAAAACCCGTTGGCTGTATGTTTGAAGGAACGTTCAGCTCTAGTTCTTCTAGACAATATGATGGTCTTTGCCATTTAACCTGTTTATGAAAGAAAAAGAAAAAGTTATTAATGGTGTGATCTTCACCAGTTGGACTCTTTACTGTATGAACTTTGTCTCTACCAGTTGAATTTCATTAATTGTCTTTGCACTTGGCACTTGGCACTATTTAAAATTTCTTAAAAATTGTTTCGTGATTGCACTGACCTTTAGCATGGACCAAAGAATCATATCCTGAATAAATATTTGTAATTCACGGATAAAGTCATCTTTAACACCCGTTCCAAATGGCTGCCAAGAAAAAAAAATTGTATCTCCCATCAAATCTTCTTTGATCTCTGGGAAGAAGGTAAGGTTGGGATATTGGTTATGAAACCACTTTCTCATGAATCACTATAACGTACTACTAGTATTGGCAGTAGCTTTGGGGGAAGGTGGGAAGAACCTTAAGGTGCCAGGAATGCTCATATGCAGATTGTGGAAGATCTCCAAATATTCCAGCCTTAGGGCAAAACTGTTGGAAGAGTCACATTCTTATATTGGAGAGATGGCAAAGAAGATAAGAGAGCTGGAGGATTGCACGGTACAGAGGAGGCATTTTGTATGTGTGTCATCAAGTTGCAACCAACTTATGGCGACCTCCTCAAGGGCTTTTCGAGGCAAGTGAAGACCAGTGTTGCTTTGCGATTGCGTTCCTCTGCAGAGATGCCCCAGTCTTCCTTGGTGATCTCCCATCCAAGTCCCAATCCTGCTTAGCTCCCAGGATGTACAAAATCAAGAAGGCAGAAACAGAAATGTATACACAATTTAGGTATATATCCAAAATCTTTAACAATTTTTTAAAGTGCAAAGTGCAAAATATAAGTCATGCAATTCTCAGTACCCAAGTAATACAATACAGTTACAACGACCATCAATCAAGAACCAAGTCATACACAGAGATAAATAACAATATACATATGCCAACGGGTGAAAGAACAAGAGCAATGCGGCCCCATCCTGGCAAGCAGCCACGCTGCTCAGCCAGGGGCCGGACTTTGCTGCAACGGAGGGAGGACGGCACCACCCCCTCCTTCCATATATGGAAGCGCTGGGAGGGCGGAGCGAGCGTAGCACGCAGCGCTGCCCTCCCAGCTCAGTCCGTTCCAGTCGCTCGGCCCACCCGCCTCTCCCTATTTATGGGTGTAGGATTAGCCGGCTGCCGTTATGGGGCCAGGTAGGAATTTTTTCCCTCCTTTCCGAATTGGCTGCGGTAAAGGGGGGTTTTTCGCCTACCTTACACCGATGCTTGGGGATTGAGGAATTGGGTTTGAGGTGGTGCCTATCTAGGGAGTCCTGGCTGGTTTGTAGGAGTAGGGTGCGGGACGGTGAGCACCCTTGGCGCTTCCCTATGTGGGAAGAGGGGCCTGCCTAAAGGGTGAAAGAACAAGAGCAATCAAAATTCACAGTTCATATTTCCATATTTGCATTTTGCAGAGAGCAGACCACCCTCCAGATGGAAATGGAGCTGTAAAGACTCTTCAAGAACAGCCTACGGGTCTTTTGCCAGCTGATTCTCAATTCCCGTTTCTACACTAGACTTCCTCACGGGCATACTTCCCTAAATGGTCTCTGACAGTATACAAACACATCAGCCAGTTGGCATATGTATGATTTGGTTCTTGATTGATGGTTGTTGTATCTGTATTGTATTATTTGGGTACTGAGAATTGCATGACTTATATTTTGCACTTTGCACTTTAAAAAATTGTTAAAGATTTTGGATATATGCCTAAATGGTATATACATTTTTGGTTCTACCTCCTTGATTTTGTAGTTGCCTTAGCTTGTTGTTTAAGGAGGTGCCCCGGTGTATCAGGTCTAGCTTCCAGGATCCAACAAGATTATGCTGCTTCTCACCCACAGAGAAGGTATTGCACAGCCAACGATATGTAAAAATGTATTTCTACCTTGATGATTCAGTTCTTACATATGAGACCAAACTTGCCATCATGAGAGGCCAGCATGTCCTAATGGCTAGAGTGTTGGATTAGGAACTGGGAGAAAACCATGCCACAGTCTCTCAGACTTCACCAGTCACTGCCTCCCAGCCTAAGCTACCAGCCTGTTGTATGGAGAAAATGAACTTTGTGAGAGAACCACACACATCACCATGACGTTCCTGGAGAAAGATTGAGATAAAACTGTGAAAAAACTATGGACCCTTCATCTGATCCAGCGTAGATGGTTTTTATTCTCTTCATGTATTCCCTCTTGTTTGTATCCCAGTTTTTCCCCAATGGGACTCAAAGTGGCTTACAACACTGTTCTTACCTCCTCCATTTTATCTTCAAAACAATCCTGTGAGGTAGGTTAATCTGAGAGAAACTGATGGCCCAAGGTCACCCAGCAATCTTCCATGGCTGTGACTGGTGAAAGCTGAGAGGTAGTGACATGGCCTAGTATTCTCAGACTTAGATTTTTCCTAGGCACATTCACTGCTATACAACACTGTCCCTTCACCACTACATTTTTTTCTTTCCCCTTGATAAAGCATTTCAAAACAAAAGCAATCTTGATATTAATACTACGTATGATTGCATCAAAGTTCTCTTTGAGACGTGAGTTTCAGATGCATGCATACAATCAGCTGTATATGCAAAACACAACATAAAAGCAATCTTATACGTGCACAGTGGCATCAAGATAGTTTTTTTGCAGTGTTTTTTTCCCCCACTGCACACTGGTAATGCACAGAGGTCAAGAGATAGGAGGAGGTGTATGCTATAACAAACCTCACCTGCTCACCTGAAATTTGTAAACAGAAAAACAACAACAGAATAATGAAAGACTCCTAATGTATTGTCTCCACTTCAGAAGCAAGACTAGAAATTTCAGAATTCCCAAATTCAAAATAAAATGCAGATATAGAGAATTTTGGACCTGAACCTATCAATTATTATCCCACTAGAAGATCTCACAGGGGTTCACTTTAGCATCAAAGGGGCAATCTGAATTGTCCCATGTTTTAAGATATTCTGTCTTTTGGAACATAGCTATTGAGTGCAATGGCCTCCACTTGCTGTGTAAATATTAACAGATAATAATAGTAATGAAACTGCTACACTACTAGTAGTAGTAGTCATAGAAGTGTAATAGTGATAATAGTAATAGAACTTTCCCCCCAAAGTCATTACTGATATGCGTTCTCAACAAAAGGAAAGCAGCTGCCATGGACATTGCAAATGAAGTAAAATCATACATAATTTGGATGAGAAAATAGTAATATCCAATATTCAGTATTTTGTTTTCTGCTGAATATTCTTTGAGACGCTCCATTTATTGTACTCAGATATTAAAGCTGCAGGTGCTTGTTAAATGGCCAGTCTTACATATTCCCTCTGTGATGTGTACTGAGCAGCTCTTTGGAAGGAAAAGAAAGTCCAGTAACTTTTTCCTGCATTTGCAAAGGAAGAAGATGGATAGAAAACAAGAACAACACCTGTATCGATTCTGGTGTCATGACAGTACTTTGAAGGATCATCTTTTCTTTTAAGGACATGGATACCTTACATGTGGGAGATGGTGAAGAAAGGGTGAGAAAAGGAGAAGTAATAAATCTGTGCGTACAGCAAGGCAACCCCTCCCCCCCAAATTTATTGACAATAGTTCCAAAGATATCCACAACCAAAGGAGCTAATAGAGTCTTCCCGCTGTTGTTTTCTCTGCATCAATGAAGTGGTGCAGTGGAGAACTGACCTGGAAGTGTTCACCATTACTGACCATCAGCTGAACAAACTCACAAGGTGACCATCATAAATATGACCTCAAACCTTAGCCTAGCCTCCATATTTATGAGCTAGGTAGGAGAAAGCTCACCAACTTCTTGGACTTTCTCCCAGTAATGATCAATCAAGTTGGAAAGGATGGTTTCATAGCCAGTTTCCTAGTCTGGGTAGGTTTTGACTAGACAAGGGCACAAACAGAAAAAAAACCGAACATGGTGTTCGTTGTTCGTTGCCATCCACGAACAATGAACAATGCTGAACATGATCTTGTAATGAACATGTTCATTGTTCATTGTTCGTGGAGGCCAGCAGGCTCTCCTCTAGCCATCAAGATCCTTACTGCACCACTCCCAGAAACCCTACCTGAGCAGGCAGCAGGAAAGGTACCAATAATAAATAATAGCTTGGCCTCAGAGCCTGGCAGCAGCCCTGGAACTTGAAGGGGTAGATCCCTACTGCACCACTCCCAGAAACCCTACCTGAGCCGGCACCAGGAAAGGTATCAATAATAAATAATAGTTTGGCCCCAGAGCCTGGTAGCAGCCCTGGAACTTGAAGGGGTAGATCCCTACCGCACCACTCCCAGAAACCCTACCTGAGCAGGCAGCAGGAAAGGTACCAATAATAAATAATAGCTGGGCCCCAGAGCCTGGTAGCAGCCCTGGAACTTGAAGGGGTAGATCCCTACCGCACCACTCCCAGAAACCCTACCTGAGCAGGCAGCAGGAAAGGTACCAATAATAAATAATAGCTTGGCCCCAGAGCCTGGTAGCAGCCTTGCAACCTAAAGGGGTAGATCCCTATCCCACCACACACAAAGAAAATTCAAGTTCCAATGCACTCACCCTGTCTCTCTAACAGCAGCTGTCTCTCCCTGAAAGCCAGAGCTGGGAGCCCCCCCCCCTGGTCTTTTCCTCTTGTAACAAATTTGGAGCTCCACACCTGGAAGGAAGACCTGCCTATCAAGCTAAATTGGGCTTAGATTGGGGTTCCCAGGGAAACAGCAGGATTTCAGGCAGAATTCAGACAATCCCTGCCTGAGTTGCCATGGGAACTGATTGCCGGTGCCAGACTGTCTGGCTTGACAAACAGCAAGGAACAGCGATGAACTAGGCTTGCGACAACCGCCTGTTCGTTTAGAATGGGGCCTCATGAACAGCTTGTTCATGAACAGCAGATTGGGCTGTTCATGGGGTTGTTTAAGTTCGTATTGCTGTTCACGCCCATCTCTAGTTTTCACTAGGATAATGGTGCAAAATTCCTGATTCTACTTCCACCTGTTATGGTTTTCTCTCTTCTGCTGGACCCATTTTCCTCATGGTATAAGACAGAGTTCATTATTTCGCTAGTCTCAGATAAGTAAGCAATAGAACCTGCTGTCATTTTTCATCTCTATGGGAAGAAGGTGAATTTCTGCTTCTTAAAATGGCTGTTTTTGTGCAATAGTGGCTGAAAAGGCAGAAGAAATCTTAAGAGAGCCAGCCCGGGATTTGGCACAGGCCACCCTTGCTACATTGATGAAGAAACAAATGGCTTAGTAAATAAGGCAATTAGCTTCCTAACATCAGCAATAGATCTGATCAATCTTTCCTGCTCTTCAGTAGCTACGTTTGCAAAAACACTCTGTCACATTTAGGCAGCTGCCTCATGAACAGCCTTTGCAGTGAAGAGAACCATATACTTTGCCCACCCGGATGGAATGAAAAGTCAGAAACAAGTGTTGGGGACTAATGGGCCATTTTATTTTGGCAACAACATAACATTAAACTTAATACAGCAAGGGCCTAACTAGTGGTACAGGTCAGGCTCTGGGGTCACTCCTAGACCACTGCCCTGACCTATCTGGGTGAGCCCTTCTGCCCTGGGTGCAAGCCATTCAAGGCATGGCTGGGATCAGCCAGCCAGGCATATGGAACCTCCACCAAGCCTAATAACTTCCCTGCCGTCAAACATGAGGGGACATACTTGTACAGAAGGTCCCAGGCGGCAGTCTGCCCTCTCAGCTGGCAGCCATCAAACAATACCAGCGATCCTGAAAGACCCCAATTCCTCCTCAAAGGGGGATGTGCCAAGCATGCTCACCGGCCTGCTCATTTCTCCCAAACCGTATCCTACCAAGGAAAACCTGTTCATCATGGCACCACCACAAAGCCAATTACCACAGCCCATGCAAGAAGTGCAAGGTAGACGAAAAACTCCAAACTCTGTCAACCAGTTAGAGAAAGGAGAAAAAAATCCTACCTGGCCCTGATAGCCTGCGACCAGCTAAACCTGCACTACTGCAGGGCGGATGGGTGGGCTGAGCACAAGGGAAACTGCTACGGAGGGCTTGGGCAGAGCTTCCTCTCAAGAGATTGGCTCCACCCCCTCCCCAGATCCCTGGATGTCAGGAAGAATATGCTGCATCTCTTCCTCCACCATGGGGGCAAAAGGAGGCCCCCAGCCCAAATCAGCTATGCTGCTGGCTGGGAGGGCCGAACTGCTGCCTTTCCTCCATGCATTACTCCCACCAGGAAATGGAAAATGAAGCAAGAAATTGCAGGATCTTCCAAGCCAGTCTCCAATTTCCTTGTGGAAAATGAGAGAAGGGGGAACCTAGACATTCTAGTTGTCCACCTATGATGGACAACCTCCCTCTCCTGCAACATTGCAAATACTGAGATGCATCCTCAACATTCTACGAATTTCCTCTATCTCTATGGTTATTACAATAGAAGTTGGCTGAATTCCTAGAGCGTCAGAGACATCATTTCTGGGTAATAACAAAAGTGGTGCCATGGCAATTGTGATGCTCCCCCCTCTCCATGCTCCCCCCTCAAAAGCCCCTGGGAAACCCTAGAGGAACTCCAATTTTTTCACAATTAGCACAAATGGGGCTGGGGAAAAAAGGCCAGGAAGGTAGTTTACTCCTTCCAACAACTGGGAGAGGAGAAAGCCAATAGTGGATGAATGATAACCGTTATTTGGGAAGAGAAGAGAAGGGAGCAAAGTTGGCAAGGCCCACAAATAACCTATGCACAAGGGGCTGTAAAAATCCCTGGGAAATCAGGCAAAAATCCAGGTACTAGGCCTCAGAATGCCAAGACTGACAGCATGCCACGATGGACAGCCATCCAAGAGAGACTGCTGTCCAAGGGATACTTTGTAGTAGGGACCTATAAAATAGAATCACATGGCCCTTCAGATGTTCAGGAAGAGCAACGTTTTGATGAGTTATATGAGTTCCACTGTCCCATTTATTGTTCTAGAAGTTTGCTTCATTCATTCTGCATTCTGGTTTCACTGGGACCATTCCAAACATTAATTCTGGGATGAGATCACAAGTATTTGCCCACAGCTTGCAGTTCCTTCTGTTCATTGGTATCTTCTAGTTGCTACTAGTGTACTTCAGTGCTCCTGGTGTACATGCTCTGGGGAGTGATACAGGGAGAGGAACCATCAGTTGACAGAGTGATGTCACTTATGAGGAAAATTTGAATGTGGTGTCATGCCTCTCTTTGAATTGCCAGAAATTTGATGGTTTCACCATAAACCATGGTACTCTATGGTTTCTGACCACTTCTATGACTTTCAAATACCTTAGAAATTTAGTTGGTCTTTGAGGTGCTATTGGACCTCGATCTTGCTCTTTAGCTGCAGACCAACATGGCTACCCGCCTGAAACACTCGTCAACTAAAATCCCTTTTAATACTGCAGAGTCCAAGGCCTATTTTCTAAACTGTGACCCCATTTTAGGGGCTAAGATGGAAGTGACCTGCATAAGTTCTTTTTTTAAAAGATGTGTGTGGAATTCCACATTGTCAGACTGTAAGGCTCCATTACAGTCTAAGTGCTATTAACTATTCTGAAACAGGAACAAAACACTGCATTGTTCGTATCTTTTACCTCAGCACTACTTATTTTTTCCTTTGTGTTATTCCAAGGGAAAGATGAAGACCAGATGAATGAATCATATTATTATGACTGTCGTTTTCTGAATCAGAAGGGTTGGGCCACAGCAGCAAAGCAACGCTCTAAACCATAGCCCTTGACTTTCTTTCTTGATCCGCCAATCTCCCACATTAAAGTCTGAGATTGCCATTTGATACTTACAGATGCTTCAAAAGAGAATGCATAATGACAAAAACATCCGAGTTAAGCTCTTGGATCTCCCCCCCCCCCTTTCTTAAAAACAATCAGACGTCTCAAAACCTGTTTATCTGATCAACACCAAATTCTGTCACAGCACTGACATGAGAATTGCTATATAATTTCGGGATGTCAACCTGAACAGAAGCACTGAATTCAAGAGTTAATTATTTTTGACAACTTTGCCAGCTAATTTCCTATTTATATGAACCAAACAAGGGGGTGCTTTTTTATCTCCACTTGTCATAAAGGGTATATCAATCAAGACAAGGCCTAGATTTGGCTGCTGAGGCAGCCTTCCATCCCAAAGGGGAGTTTATCTGTTCGAAATCTTTCCAACTACCTAATGACAGCCGCACTGACATGAAACATAATAGGAATTGTTTCCCTCCCATCCGCACTTTTTTTCCTACTCAGAGACGACAATGCCTCTACGGTATACCAAAAGCCACTGATTGGTGGACCCATTCACTTCTCCGTGTGCTCTCTCCCCCCCCCCCCCCACACACACACTTTTTTTTTGCCCTGATTCCTCGATATGACAACCTCTCAATGCAGGTGCCAAGACCTGGTTTTCAAGGCACAGATTTTACCTGTGGAATTTCAGCTGACAAGATGTGCCAGTGTCGACTCTATCTTTGTCTCTGACAATCCAAATGCATTCACTCAGGAATCTGAGCCTTGTAAGGGGGTGGGCGGGGGCTGCTAGTTCCTGCTGACAGTCCTTAGATGGTGGAGATTCGGGTTCATGTTGTCACTGCCTTCCTCTGACAGGCAGTTATGTTTTACTTTAATAGCCATATAGCTTCTCTAGAGTTTCCTTCAAATGGGGTGGAATCTTACAAGAAAGCCAACTGACTGTCATTTAGGTACATGCATAGCGTACCTCTTGCTAGCAATCGGTCTAACCCAGGGTCCACGTTGTAGTTAATATGGATTGAGTAAGCACCAGTGATTTGAGCCTTTGTGCACAAAAGCCTGAGAAATGCAGACAAACGTAAGCGACAGGTTCCAATTTAATTTCTTACAACTCTTTTTTTTTTTTTGCCCTTGGTTTTTTACCCTTGGTTTGTGGGGCGTATACATTATATGTATGAAAACTTTCCTAATGAGAGCAACATGCACATGAAACACATTACAGTTTTCATATGAGATATATATGGAATGTACACCTACGAGGTAGTTATATATATGCACTCCGCATGTATCATGCCCAAATAACATTGGGAAATTACTATGGCTGATTCCGCACACGTTGGATAATGCACTTCCAATCCTCTTTATAGATAATTTGGAATGGATTTTTTCATGTGCGGAACAAAAAATCCACCTCAAACAATTGATAAAGTGCATTGAAAGTGCATTATCCAACGTGTGCGGAATCAGCCCACATCTCATTGATTTATTTACTTTGTTTTTACCCAACCTTTCTCCCCAATAGGATCATAAAGTGGTTTACATTGTTCTCCTCTCCTCCATTTATCCTCACAACAATCCTGTGAGGATAGACTCAGGGCCAAGCTACACATGACGAATGACACTTGAACGGCAAGTGGATTGAGAGGAGGGCAAGTGAACAGGGAGAAATACACTTGTCATTCAAGTGTCATTCGTCATGTGTAGCTTGGCCCTGAGAGGGTGTGGCTGGCCCAAGATCACTAAACGCATTTCCATGCCAGAGCTGGAAGTTCGTTCCTGGGTCTCAAAGATCCTAATCTGACACTCAAACCGCTACACCATAAAGAGAGCAAAAGTAGCACAAGGAGACAGAAAATGTGGGAGAAATCATCACAGTCTCACACACCAGAGAAGCATACTTTTTATGTCCTTTAATATGAATAATTCTTTTTTTGTTCGTGATTTTATTATATTATTTTTACTTTGTGAGCCCCCTCGCACAGGTCTCTGGAAAGACAGCTTATATGCTTTCTAAATAAATAATTGAAACAGATCTTTTTTGGGGGGGGTCAAAACAATGGGAAAGAGAAATTCTAAATCAGCCCTAATGCAAACTAACATAAGAAGAGGGGGTTTGCACATTGCATGGTCAGAATGCAAAATCTCCAAGGGATGCAGGACAGCAGAGCCCAAGATTTTTTGAACGAAATTTCTGTGCCAATTTAGGGAGATATAGGATCCAGCAGAAAAGCATTGTTTTATGAAAATTCTCAGGTATTTTGCTTTAAAAAAAAAACTCTAAATGCCCCTCACTTAACACTAAACTAAATGAGACAGTGGATATGGTATCCCTGTGCATTTTCTTTTGCCCACCAATTTCCTATTTATATGAAATCAAATGAAGGGCTGCTTTTTACCTTTCCTTATCAAAATGGGTTTATCAATCAAAATAAAGCCCAGATTTGGCTGCCAAGGGAGCCCTCTATTTCAAAGGGACATTGACCTATTTCTAATATTCTGAATATCTAATGACAGCAATATTGACATGAAATGTAGTAAGAATTGTTTTCCTAAGTGCTGGATCCCAGTTAGGGCTGTGAGTTCACTGCAGGGAGTGAGATTAAGGGTCTCTTAATGCATGCACCAAACTTGAGTTTGATTGAGGGACACCCCAACTCAACTAATGTTTAATGTGTGACTTAAAGCATACCTTTAAAAAGTGGGGAGGGGTGCAAATCAGCATGGAGACAGGAGGAGTGTCTTCATTCCCTTCTTTGCACCCTGTACACTTAAAATAATAATAATAATAATAATAATAATAATAATAATAAGAAGAAGAAGAAGAAGAAGAAGAAGAAGAAGAAGAAGAAGAAGAAGAAGAAGAAGAAGAAGCCTGGATAATCAACATTGCAATTCCTGGGGATGCCAGAGTCGAAGAAAGAGAATAAGAAAAAATGATTAAATATAGAGATCTGGGAATAGAAATCACCCAATTATGGAAGAAGAATGCAACAGTAGTCCCCATTGTCATCGGAGCACTTGGAACCAGCTCAAAAAAACTTTGCAATTCATATGGAAAAAACTGCAGCTTTCTGACATAACACCTACAGAACTGCAAAAGATGGCGCTACTTGGAACAGCGTACATATTACGTTGATATCTGGTTGATACTTAGGTCTCCGGTTGAAACTTGTATCAGCTTAGCAAGGCCAATCAATAATAACATGTGACCTCTGCTTATTGTTGATTGTGTTTTGGATGATGATTGATGATGATGATGATGAACTGCACCTATATACCACTCTTCTAGACAGATTAGTGCCCCATTCAGAGCAGTGAACAAGTCAGTGTTATTATTTCCACAATAGGGCTGGGGAGCTGAGGCTGAGAGGAGTAGCTTGCCCAAGGCCACCTATAGAGGTCATGGCAGTAGTGGGATTTGAACCAGCAGAGTGCTGATTTGCAGATGAACCACTTAACCACTGCGTTACAGGGCCATGGGGAGACAGCCATTTGTTTTAAAGTGAGTTTGATGCATCTGCCCAAGATTTGCCCTTGGGCAGATGTGTGCAAACAGCTGTAAAACAAAAAGCCCTCCCTTGCAAGCCTTAGAATCGGGACATAGTAACCAAATAAAGGAGCAGAAGAGAAAAAAACAGGACCTTGGCCATAACTGTATCAGATCCCTGGATTTCGTCCGGGTCCAGCTGAAAATGTCAGCCATTGGCATCCCAAAATTTAGCATCACTCCTTGCCTTTGGAGTGTGTGTGGGGGGGGGGGCGGTTCCTGGGTTGTTTATCATTCTGCAAGTTGTTGGCCATTTGAGGGGGGCATCATGGAAGACACGAAAAAGAACACTATTTTCGAGCACAGAATATTTGATACATTCAGCCCATTTAAACTACACGAGTATCAAGTAAAGCAGTTTAAAGGACTTAATTCCCCTCCCCCCCCCCCCCACATCATTCCTGAGTAAATAAGGCACAACTTTTGAAAGGATATTGGTGCAGCATGCATAACAATACCTGATTAAATTCGTATTTCTGAAAAAAGCCAAGATCTCCGAGCCTTTTTTGTTGCACTTTATCATGCAAATGTTTTGTTTATCTTGCCCACATTCTATACTGGGGGTTAAATAAAATGGAAACAAAATAAATGGGAGGATAGAATAAATGGGGAGGATAGAAAGTTGCATTCTCTAACAAATGTGGAAAAGAGTAAGAGTCCGGTAGCACCTATAAGACTAACAAAATTTGTGGTAAGGTATGAGCTTTTGTGAGCCACAGCTCACTTCTTCTTGGTATCTGAAGAAGTGAGCTGTGCCTCACGAAAGCTCACATCCTACCACACATTTTGTCTGTCTTCTAGGTGCTACCGGACTCTTACTCTTTTCTACTGCTGCAGACAGACTAACACGGCTACCCGTCTTGATCTATCTAACAAATGGGTGTGTGTTTGGCATAACAAAACTTAACAAAGATGTGCCCCACAAGCTACTCGTGAAGGCAAGAAGCTGGAACGGAGCCATGACCTTCTCAACCATGTATAAAAATAGAAAGTTACCAAAAATATATTTTAATACTTGTAAGAAGACTGTGAGAGAATCCATCCCCTCAGGAGCAATCTCAGCCGGTTCCAGTGCCTTCTCTTCTGGAAACTTTGCCCTGCTGAGGCTTGGTTAATCCAAATCCAAAGTTTTAAGCAGTGAGGGCGGCAGTGTAAACGCTTCAGAATGGGAGACAGTCTGGCATGCCAGAGGTGGCAGAGGGCTGTGAGAGAATCCATTCCCCTCTGGAACAATCTCTGCCAGCTCTATTTTTCAAAATTACACTTCCCTGCTAACATTGTATCTCCCAACATGTGAAGAACACGTGTCAGATGTCTTGTGTAGAGAGACTCTCAGTCTCCCACAGTCTTGTCATACATGCTGTGCAGTGTGCACTACGCTGCCTGTTGTGTAGGTTTTTCTCAAAAAGTTGGCCAAACCCCACAAGAAAGACCATTGAGATTGGCTGGTTTTGTAATATTTACACATCCACCTCTGCATTTGTGGAATTTCACCACACCAAACTGGCTCTGATGCAGTTGTATGGAGTTGATGGGCACTCCTGACTTGCTTAGTACAGTTGTAATGCAAAAGCATGGTGTGAAACTCCACCCCTGCCCCCCTGCTCCCAACCATGGCTTCACATAGTTTGTGTTGAATTCTTAACCAATCTCTCTGAAACTTGGGGGGGGGGGGGGTCCTTCAGAGGACAGTGAGGACTATGACCCCTGCAGATTTGGTGGGTATTGGACATTAGGAAGGTCGGTTTGTGGGATGTTTAAAGGGCCCTGCTCCTTGCATGTGGCAGGAAAGGGTCCTTTAAACTATCAGCTGGCAGGTCGCAGAGGGGAATTCCCCCCTGCGGCCTGCCAGCTGATAGTTTAAAGGGATCTTTAAAGGGCCAGGTAAGTGGGTTTGAGGGGAGGGGGGCTAAGTGGCTAAGTGGGGTGGGGTGGGGGTGGTTCTGGCCCCCATGAACAATAGACAATGAACATGTTCGGGAAAAGTCCATGTTCATCCATGTTCATTGTCCGTTGTTCGTGGATGGCACCAAACGACAAACAGGGTGTTCGGGGTTTTTTTCCCTTGTGCCCATGTCTACTCCTGACTTGCTTAGTACAGTTGTAATACAAAAGCATGGTGTGAAACTCCACCCCTGACCCCCCCTCCCACACCCAACCATGGCTTCACATGGTTTGTCTTGAATTCTTAACCATGGTTAAGAAAACAAATCATGGTTATGGGTTACAATCAGATAATGCAATACATGAAATGTTTCTATTCCTTTCAATTAAATGACTCCAAACAGACATCTCTGTGAATGAGATCAAGGGTGCACACCCAGGAACATTTCAGGAGGATTACTCAGTCAGCTCCTTATGTCATGCTAATTGCCTTTTTAGACATACTCAAAGGGGCTAAAGAAGAGGAATAATACTGGATAATACTTCTGCTCTTTCAAGGCCTGTTGACACATAGCGTGGGGAATTCTTCCGTTTCACACTGGCAACTGTCAAAACCAAGCCAGATGATGGTATTCTTGATAGATCAACTAAGGCAAATTAGGAGGGGTGCTGTTGCCAGATGCGATGCCGTAGCTGTGCTTTTGTTTGCGCTTTCTGTCTCAGGTTTTATATCAGCCCAGGAGAAGCAAGCCAAAATGCAGAAGCCAAAGGGCTCTTGGCCCACAGCTGTTAGCGTGCGGCTTGTGCCTTGTGGCCATGGACAACTGGCCTGCAGGATTCCAGAGCAGCCCCAAGATACACTGTGTGCTTGTCATTAGGGATATATATGAACAGGGCTTTTTTTCTGGGAAAAGAGGTGGTGGAACTCAGTGGGTTGCCCTCGGAGAAAATGGTCACATGGCTGGTGGCCCCGCCCCCTGATCTCCAGACAGAGGGGAGTTTAGATTGACCTCCGCGCCACTTGGTGGCGCGGAGGTCAATCTAAACTCCCCTCTGTCTGGAGATCAGGGGGCGGGGCCACCAGCCATGTGACCATTTTCAAGAGGTTCCAGAATTCTGTTCCCCTGCTTTCCCCCTGAAAAAAAGCCCTGTATATGAATTTTTTTTGTTAGTCTTATATGTGCTACTGAACTCTTGCTCTTTTCTCCTGTACAGACAGACTAACATGGCTACTCATCTTGATCTATCAGATTCGTCGGCACAACTTGAATAATGGTACAGTGTTCTTAGATCACATGTTGAACAGAAGCATATTTGTAACATAATTCTGTTTTGTTTTTGTTGTTGTTGTTCTTTGCTGTCTTTGCCTCTTTTTTGACTGAGGATATCATTATGACCCTGCTGGTTGTGTTTCTTTATGCAAATGGTCCTGTTGTGGACTGATATGGTATAATCTCAAAAGTTAGGTGAATGGCTTAGAGTGGTTGGCTTGGCTGAGCTTCGCTCAATAGGCGTTCGTTGTTCACAATGGATTTTGTTAAGTTTCCATGAGAGCTTGCAGGAGGTAAGCTTTGCCAATTGGAGGAAGGAGGTGTGTGTCTTTGTATGCAAAGAAAAAGCAACTGCTGTAACTGATTATTAAAACAAAGTGACATCATATTGTTCAATTAAAAATGAAATAGGTTGATGCATTTTAAAAAGAGAGAAAGAGACGAGGATTGAATGGAAACTTCCCTTCTGGGTGAGGAAGGGAGATTCAATTAGTAAATATCCACTGGCACCTACAGGAGAAGAATAATACTTTTAATTGATTTACAAAGGCGAAATTATCATTCTTTCATTTAGTTTGTCTTGAGGAAGAAAATAAAACATTACAAGATAACGCCAACCCATTCCCACCTCTGGAAAGAAGAAAGGATTTTTTAAATACTTTGAATAAGGAATACATTCTGATTGACTAAAAATCAGAAGTCAAAACACAGCCAGCTTAAAAAAAAAAAAGAATTAAAAAGTGCTAAAAAATAATGAAGTAGTACAGAATCACCTAACTCGTTTTTTTTAAAGGAAGCTAGTGAGGAATGAAGCACTTTTATGTTCAAATTTCCAAGAGCATTCTGTGCATAAGAGGTTGCCCTCAACATTTAGTTCCATCATTGCTTTTGTCTACTTCTCTACATTACCTATGCCCATGGGCACTGTGATCAGACTGCAGCAGAGCAATCTTGATGTTATTTTATGGGCAGATTCTTTTGGGATGGCATATTGTTAGTGCAATGTGCACATTGATAAAACACCAAAAGGAAAAAAAAATCACAAAACAATTATAGATAAAGAAACAAACTCAAGATTGGTGGGTGATTTTTTTTTGCAGTGTTTTATCAATGCATACATATGCATTAGTAACATGAGAGGGATCCAAATGAACTTAAAGTTACTTCACCCTGCCTATGCTCCCATTTCAGGAGTAATCTTAGAAGTTCTCATAATTTTGCCAGAATTTAGGAGGAGCACAATATGATAACTTCTGGAGCAATAAAAGAACAGAGCAAGGAAAAGCTACAGCTTGCCAACTTACCAGCGGATTGGTTTGCAAGGCCATGGGAGAGGGTGGGAGGAGGAGGTTTGTGGCGTCAGCTGGGTTGGGCTTGGGGCAGCTCTTCCTAGACCACATGGCCCAGCACAGGCCTATCAACAGCCCTGGGTCTGCCTAGCCAATCAGGGGCAGCCAGCCCAGGCTGGGCGGCTGGTCCAATGCCTTTAAGGTGCAACTGCCCCTCACTGCCTCATAGTCCATTGTCGAGTAGCGTTCCCACCCAGCCCTCCCTTCCTTCTTGGTGCTCCTGCATACGTTCCTGTTTGGGGTTATGCATTTGTTTGTCTGCACTGTTACAACTTTATGGTGGTTTGCCATTGGAGCAGATCCATTTGGGGTTAACACAGCCTACATGCTCTGTTTACTCATAGTGAGGATCCCCTTTTACTCATAGTGGGGAGTAGAGATGGGCATGAGCCGCATTACGAACTTCAAAAACCCACGAAAATGGTGATCGGGTGATCGCGATCCAGCGGTTCGTGATCATCCATGGCCAATGAACCAGCATTCGGAAGAGGCCTGGTTCGGTGCGTTCGGCCATGGTTCAGGAAGCCAGACACTCAGGTGCCAGCAATCAATTCCCCTGGCAATGGAGCCGGGGGAATGCCTGAACTCTGTCTGCGCTCCTTCTGTCGCCCTGGAAACCCGAATGGAAGCCCAGCTTACCTTGATCGGCAGGTCTTCCTTCCAACCACGGAGCTGCAAAGCGGTTACAAGTTGGGAGAAGACACCCAGGGGAGGGAGGGAGAAGGGGGTGTCCTGTAGCCACGGGCACTCCAATCTCATCCCTGCAAACCCTGATAGGCAGCTCTGACAGCCAAACACAGACCTCCTGCATTGCTCAATGGGACCTGTGCTTATAAATAGCCGTGGGCTCCCAGGCTGGGTTTCACTTTCAGCGAGCAGTGGAGTGGGACAGAGCTCCTGTTTGCCACTTGCTAGCTTTTGGGGAGAGAGACTGCATCATGGCCCAGTCTGAGAGTGAGGTCTCCTCTGGAGGAGAGGAGCCTTGTGTAGCCAGCCAGGACTCCTCAGGAGAAGAGGAACCCTGTGTAGCCAGCCCTAGCCCTGATTCAGCAGAAGCCAGCAATCAGGAGCAACAGCTGCTGGCTGATCAGAGCTTGCAGCCAGCAGCTGAGACACCAGCACCCTCTAGCTCCAATACCACAGGGGAAGCTCAGCCAGGGACTTCTACAGGTGCAGCACAGCTAAGAGCCTCCACCCCCCCAGGTTCACCCACGCCCAAGGAACGCCGCAGGCAGCGCCAGAGACTGGAACTGCAGGAGAGATGGCGCAGTGCTCGCCTCTTAAGCCAACGCCAGCTGCTGGAGAGTGACGATGAGTAGCGTCAGGATGGAGCCCCAGCAGCTGGCTGAAAACCACGCCTGGCTATAAGAGCCAGTCTGGAGGAACCGCCGGGTGTGGAAGCAATGTGTCTATTGCCTGTAACCACTCCGTGTTCTGTGAACCTTGCCCGTGCCTGCTTTTGGACCTGATGCTATCGGTGACTGACCTTGGACTGTGCCTGACCTCGCTCTTGGATTCTGGACTCACTCCTGGCTTTATCTTGTGCTCTGACCACCAGTTTGACTTGGCTTTCGCTCTTGGAACTCCCCTTTGACTTTGGCCTTAAGGTTTGGACTTGAACCACCCAGCTTGGGCTAGCCCAGCCCGTGACAGACTGAGAGTATAATGCAGCTTGGATTTTTGTGGGAGTTTCCTGGGGGGCCTGGATTGGAGAGAGTATAACTCCAAGATCCCTTTTGCAATCTTGTCCAAACTTGGGTGATGGCTGTAGGAGAGCCTGCAAAAGACTCCCTGGGAATATGGGCTCTCCAAGTGCCATGGGGGGCATTCTGCGCCCAACGAACCACGAACTGTGAACCAGTTCGGCAATGGAAAATGTTCGTTGTGGTTCACGATCTCGGGATTGTCGTTGGCACCAAACCGCGAACTGCTGGTTTGTTATTTTTTTTTAGTTTGCGCCCATGTCTAGTGGGGAGTCTGAGCAGGGCACTGACCGTTTACTCATAGTGGGGAGTTGAGCAGGGCACTAACAAGCCCAGCTTGGGGGCTGTCTGGGCATGTTTGCTCCCTGGTGACAGGGGAACCACACAGAGGTGTAGGCCAAGTGTGTTCCCCCTTGATGTCATTCCATAGTGCCCCCTCTCAGCTGGTGTCCTGAAGGGGTAAGGGGTGATTGGCTGACAGGTGGGTCAGCCAATAGGGGATCTGCACCCTATACATTGCCAATGCTCTTTTAAAGTTGTAAGCAGTAAAGTTGTGGCCTTTTTATATCTTCACACATGGTTTCTGTGTCTCCTTCCCGTGCCTTAGCCCTCTCCCATCATGCTGGCAATGCAATCTGCTTTTCTCTTGTCAAGTTTGCATTTCTTGTTACTTGGGATATCTTTGGGGGGGGGGGACTGAAAAAGATTGGTCCATGTTTGTTTCAGCACATAGCCCTCTTCAGCAACATGGCCCTTTACCTAACCCACATCTGACCATGACAGTTTGGTGATGGGTTCGTTGAATCAACCTTTCATTTGAACAATGCAACAACTAACGTGCGTGATGTAAAAAATCATAATAAGAAAGAACCCTAGAAAAAAACAGATCAGTGGCCTTAAAGCTTTTGGTTGCTGTTTAAATCCCCAGCTGCTTTTGAGAGATTTGCAAGTGCATAATTTGAAAAATGGGACTCTGGGAATATTTTTATGGCAGCATTCAAACAAAGAGCCAGAGGAAGGGAAAAAAAGAAAAAAAATTAAGAGTCTAAAGTGACAAGTGGGAAAAATCTAATTGCAGTCTTGTGGCTCCCAGCAGTTTCGTTTAGCTGGCTTGACAGCTCAAGCAAGCACTAGGAATCTGAGGAGGTGCAGAAGCGAATGAGAAATGAACGGGGGGGGGGCGGAATGCTGGAATTGTACTAGAGGGAAGAGTACTGAAAATCAGCCAGGGCTGTAAGAGATGCTAGCCTTCTAAGAGCCCAACGAAAACAGCTCATCCTCCATTCATTAATAATGGTAAAAGGAAATCCTACTGCTGGTGCTGCTACTTCTATTACTCATTGTCATCGTCATCATTATATAGTCATTTAATATTTTCAGAACATTCCATATTTCAGTACTTTTATTAGTCCCAGAAATGTGGGTGTACATCACTGAACCACCACTTAAAAAAAAAAACTTGGTAAAATAATGCATATGATCAAACCAAGATTTGCTTTTCCCTACTGTTTTATCACTGTGTATTCGTAACTCAGAAAGGAGAAATGATGCAAACAAACTGAAGGAAATGAAAACTGTCCCAAACCGTCCAACCTCCAATTTCAACTTAATTTTAGGAATGTATTTAATGAACATGAATTTTTAATTGTATTTTAATTGTGTTTTTAGTATGTTGTTATCTGCCCTGAGCCCACTCACAGGGAGGGCGGAATACAAATTTGAAATAAATAAATAATAAATAAAATAAGGAATTCATAGAATTCTCCTACTTCAGCTGAGGTTAAGGAAGAGTGAAACAGTGGAACACAATGTAGTGAGAAGAACTTGTGAAACCTTATGGTAACAGGACTGGGAAAATCCTGCTCATCCTTTGTAAAGCCTAAGTGACTAAAATATTCTTTCACCAAAATTTGGAACAGATCTTTAAACTGGTGAGCCCTACTAGATAATGGCTTTGGGATTTCTTCCGTGTTGCTGGTTTCCACTCAGTAGAAATGTTTGTTCCCGCATACCATAATGAAAAATCATCTGTTTTTGTAAACTAAGTAATCATCTTTTCCGTGAGAATATGTGCATTGTAGTGACATCTAGTGACAAAATAAAAGTATTACACCATATTATAACTCCAACCAAAAGGTGCAAGAGACTATTACAAGGGCAATGTTCATAGGGAGCCCAACCAGCATGGTACCATTTTGTTTTCATTAGTAATAAACACTGAACTTAGGCCATTCTTGTTCAGCCCCAAAGCTACATTTCAAGCCTGACAGAGACATGATTACATTGAAGAACTTGGTTGAAAGTTTTATGGAAGGTATAACGGAATCAGTAATGGGAGAGCAATGGGCTGCACTAGAAAAATGCCTGGTTTCTACTGTGGACTTTCTGGGGAACATGTTAGTTTCATCAGTTGCTTGGCTGAGGAAACTTTGCAAGATTTTTTTTAAGGCACCAATGTTGCACTGTTCTTGTTTTTTTTTAAAAAAAAATGCCAAAAGGAATGGATTAAAAAGTACAGGCAGCACAGAAGAAACCTTTAAAATATCAAGTGGGGTTCAGGGCTCTCTGCAGAGTTTTTGTGTTAGCCATATTTCAGCATTTTTTCCCCATCAGTTGCAAGGTTTTTTATTTGCTTGTTAGGGCATCAACATGGCAATTTTGCTGTTTTAATTTTTTTTAAAAAACAGGGAAAAACAGGATTGAGCGCTGTCCAAGCAATCAAAACACAGGGGAATAAGGGGCAGGGCTAGGGCCTGGCTTCACATCGAAGAAAGTATTCTGTGTGTAGGGAAAAAAACCAAGGAAACTTCAATTCCAAGGCAGATGCAGCTGTCCTCTGTGCAGAATGTAAAAAAGTCTGGGAAGCAGTGTGGAGACTGAATTGTGGTATTTTGACCAGGCATACAGGACTCTGGAGAGAAATCAATGCACTATGGGCCAGAACCAATGAAAAAGCCCTGAGAAGAAAAAAAACCTTCAGTCTGAGTGGGAAGTAGCCCTTGACAGCCTTCCCATGTTGCATCGTGCCAGTGGGCTGTCACCAGCCACAGACAAAGCTGAAACTGAATCCTGACAAGACAGACATTCTCTAGGTTAGTAGGAAGGCAGGAAATGAACTCGAGATCTCTTATGTCTTGAATGGGGTTATACCTCCTTTGAAAATCCACATTTGCAGCGTGGGAGTATTGCTTGTCACAGCACTCACATTAGAAAATCAGGTGTCTGTGGTGGTTTGGAGTGCTCCTGTTGGTGCATCAGCTGGGCTCATTCCTGGCTCAGTCAGATCTAGCCACATTGATCCATGCCTTGGTTACATCTAGGTTGGACCAGGGCTTTTTTCTGGGAAAAGAGGTGGTGGAACTCAGTGGGTTGCCCTTGGAGAAAATGGTCACATGGCTGGTGGCCCTGCCCTCTGATCTCCAGACAGAGGGGAGTTTAGATTGCCCTCCGTGCCATGGCATGGAGGGCAATCTAAACTCCCTTCTGTCTGGAGATCAGGGGATGGGGCCACCAGCCATGTGACCATTTTCAAGAGGTTCTGGAACTCCGTTCCACTGCGTTCCAGCTGAAAAAAAAGCCCTGGATTGGACTATTGTGATATGGTCTATTTGAACAACATTCAGAAGCTGCAGCTAATGCAGAATGCTGTGCTAGACTGTTGGTTGGAGACCAGCTCTCAGGAATATGAGACCCTACTTGTTACAATTATTACACTGGCTACCAATCCACTCCCAACCAAGTGCAATTCAAGGTGTTGCTTTTGGCCTTTAAAGCCCAACATGGCTTGGATCCAGGTTATCTGAAGGACCATCTTCTTCCATAGGTTCCTGCCTGAGAATTAAGATAACAGGGAGAGGAACCTGACTGTCTGATCTTTTAAAGAAGCTCACCTGATGGATACACAAGAGAGGACCCTTTTGGTGGCAGTCCTATGATTATAGAAGAACATTCCCAGGGAGGTGTGCCTGGCCCCCTTACTGCTAATCTTTAGGAGGCAACTGAAGATGTTTGTATTTAGGACTGTTTTTAATTAAATGGGTTTATGTTAATTGGAAGTCCTAAACTGTATTTTTAAACTTTGTTTTTATTCATTTCGTTATAATTTTATGTGTAAGCTGCCTTAAGTTCCTGCAAGTTAGATAGGTGGCTAATAGGGATGTGCGTTTCGGCATTCAGAATGCCGAAAGAATGCCGAAACAAAAGTGTTTCGGCTTCTTTCAGGGAATGCCGAAACGTTTCGGGGAATCCCGAAACGTTTCGGGTAGCCGAAAGAAAAAAGCCGAAACGTTTCGGGATTCTTTCGTCTTTCATTCGGCTTTTCAATGGGAAAATGCCTCCGTCTTCCCGGACGTCTGGGGGAGGCATCTTCCCACCGAATAAGCCCAAAATTGGTGGGGACCTTCCTCTAACCCTTCTCTAACAACCACCCAAGTTTCAGACAGATTGGACTTTGGGGGGCCATGTTATGGCCCCCCAAAGCAGGTCCCCCCATCCTCCCATAAAGGAGCATCTTCTTCATTATTTCCTATGGGGAAAAAATGAAGAAGCAGGCTTCCTTTGCCAGGGGTGGCATTTTGCATGCAAAATGCCCCCTTACCCTCAGGGGCCCTTCTCCCACCCCTCCTCCCACCCCCCACCAAGGCTCAGCCTGCTCCCACTTGGGGGGGCCATTTCATGGCCTCCCCAAGTAGGTGCTCTAATCTCTACCACTGACAGCTGGGGGAGGCTTGTGTTGCCAGGGGTGGCATTTTGCATGCAAAATGCCCCCCAACCCTCTGGGGCCCTTCTCCCACCCCTCCTCCCACCCCCCACCAAGGCTCAGCCTGCTCCCACTTGGGGGGGCCATTTCATGGCCTCCCCAAGTAGGTCCTCTCAGCCCCTAAATTCCACCCCTTACAGCTCCACACAAACCCAATTCCCCCCAGCTGCCACACACAGACCCAAATCTCCACATTAGCCCCTCACAGACCCAAATCCACCCCCACCTGCCCCACACCCATAACCCCAGGAACAGGCTGGCAAAGGCCAGCCCTCTCCCTTTGTTCCCTATGCTGGGAACTTCTAAACTCTCTTTCCCTGGGCAATTCTGCACAGCCCAGGGGTGCCACAATGGTGGGCACACTTCTGAGTGCCAGCTGGTCCCTGTGAAAGAGCACCTGAACCACAGACACCCTCCCTCAAATTCCCCCACCACCTACAGAGATGGCTGGCCAGCCAGCCCCATTGTTCCCTATGATGGGAACCAACTGCACAACAAAGAATAAAACAAGAACAACACAAAATAAAGTTTTTTAAAAATTATTTTCTCCCTTCCAAAGTACAAGTAGGCAAAGCATTATGACACATAACACCAGCAGTCCCCCACACAGAAAAATAACACAACTCACTTAACATCAGAGAATCACAAAGCACGATTCCTGTCAAAAACACTTTATTTCTTGAACAGCTTTAGGCTACACAGCAGGGGGGGAACACCAAAGGGCATGGCAGCAGTATCTTACACAAAAATAACACAACTCACTTAACATCAGAGAATCACAAAAGCACAATTCCTGTCAAAAACACTTTATTTCTTGAACAGCTTTAGGCTACACAGCAGGGGGGGAACACCAAAGGGCATGGAAGCAGTATCTTACACAAAAATAACACAACTCACTTAACATCAGAGAATCACAAAAACAATTCCTGGCAAAAACACTTTATTTCTTGAACAGCTTTAGGCTACACAGCAGGGGGGGAACACCAAAGGGCATGGAAGCAGTATCTTACACAAAAATAACACAACTCACTTAACATCAGAGAATCACAAAAACACAATTCCTGGCAAAAACACTTTATTTCTTGAACAGCTTTAGGTTACACAGTAGGAGGGCACAAAAGGGCATGATAGCAATGTACTACAAAAAATAATACAACCCACTTCACCGTTTTTGACAGCAATTGTGTTTGTGTGATTCTCTGATGTGAAGTGAGTTGTGTTATTTTTGTGTAGTACACTGCTTTCCTGCTCTGTGGTGCCTTCCTACTGTGTAACCTAAAGCAGTTACAGAAATAAAGTGCTTTTGACAGCAATTTTTTGGGGTGATTCTTTAATGTGAAGTGAGTTGTGTTATTTTTGTGTAAGATACTGCTTCCATGCCCTTTGGTGTCCCCCCCCCTGCTGTGTAGCCTAAAGCTGTTCAAGAAATAAAGTGTTTTTGACAGGAATTGTGCTTTTGTGATTCTCTGATGTTAAGTGAGTTGTGTTATTTTTGTGTAAGATACTGCTGCCAAGCCCTTTGGTGTTCCCCCCTGCTGTGTAACCTAAAGCTGTTCAAGAAATAAAGTGTTTTTGACAGGAATCGTGCTTTGTGATTCTCTGATGTTAAGTGAGTTGTGTTATTTTTCTGTGTGGGGGACTGCTGGTGTAATGTGTCATAATGCTTTGCCTACTTGTACTTTGGAAGGGAGAAAATAATTTTTTAAAAACTTTATTTTGTGTTGTTCTTGTTTTATTCTTTGTTGTGCAGTTGGTTCCCATCATAGGGAACAATGGGGCTGGCTGGCCAGCTATCTCTGTAGGTGGTGGGGGAATTTGAGGGAGGGTGTCTGTGGTTCAGGTGTTCTTTCACAGGGACCAGCTGGCACTCAGAAGTGTGCCCACCATTGTGGCACCCCTGGGCTGTGCAGAATTGCCCAGGGAAAGAGAGTTTAGAAGTTCCCAGCATAGGGAACAAAGGGAGAGGGCTGGCCTTTGCCAGCCTGTTCCTGGGGTTATGGGTGTGGGGCAGGTGGGGGTGGATTTGGGTCTGTGAGGGGCTAATGTGGGGATTTGGGTCTGTGTGCGGCAGCTGGGGGGGAATTGGGTTTGTGTGGGGCTGTAAGGGGTGGACTTTAGGGGCTGAGAGGACCTACTTGGGGAGGCCATGAAATGGTCCCCCCAAGTGGGAGCAGTCTGAGCCTTGGTGTGGGGTGGGAGGAAGGGTGGGAGAAGGGCCCCAGAGGGCTGGGGGGCATTTTGCATGCAAAATGCCACCCCTGGCAACACAAGCCTCCCCCAGCTGTCAGTGGTAGAGATTAGAGCACCTACTTGGGGAGGCCATGAAATGGCCCCCCAAGTGGGAGCAGGCTGAGCCTTGGTGGGGGGTGGGAGGAGGGGTGCGAGAAGGGCCCCAGAGGGTTGGGGGGCATTTTGCATGCAAAATGCCACCCCTGGCAACACAAGCCTCCCCCAGCTGTCAGTGGTAGAGATTAGAGCACCTACTTGGGGAGGCCATGAAATGGCCCCCCCAAGTGGGAGCAGGCTGAGCCTTGGTGGGGGGTGGGAGGAGGGGTGGGAGAAGGACCCCTGAGGGTAAGGGGGCATTTTGCATGCAAAATGCCACCCCTGGCAAAGGAAGCCTGCTTCTTCATTTTTTCCCCATAGGAAATAATGAAGAAGATGCTCCTTTATGGGAGGATGGGGGGACCTGCTTTGGGGGGCCATAACATGGCCCCCCAAAGTCCAATCTGTCTGAAACTTGGGTGGTTGTTAGAGAAGGGTTAGAGGAAGGTCCCCACCAATTTTGGGCTTATTCGGTGGGAAAATGCCTCCTCCAGGCGTCCTGGAAGACGGAGGCATTTTCCCATAGAAAAAAGCCGAAAGAATGCCGAAATAATGCCGAAAGAATCCCGAATCCCGAATCCCGAAAGAGATTCTTGTTTCGGCTTTCAGCTTTAACGATAGAGAATTTTCTTTCGGCTTTCTACTTTCGGCTATAGCCGAAAATTTTTGGCTTGCACACCCCTAGTGGCTAATAAATGTTTTGAATGAATGAATGAATGAATGAATGAATGAATGAATGAATGAATGAATGAATGAATGAATGAATGAATGAATGAATGAATGAATGAATGAATGAATCTGATCTGTGGAACAGACAATTCGCTGTGACACTTTTGCAGAAAAAATTAAAAGTTAAATAGCGCAAATATGCTCTGATCTGGAAGCCATCTGTAATATAGGTGAGGCAGAAGAAATGCTATTGCTTAATTCACCATCTGGTCCACTTATGGTGATGGATATTGGTGATGGATATTGACAGGATTCTGGCACCTATGAAGGCCACTACTTGAGCACTGGATCCTTGCCCGTTTGGGCTGTTAAAATAATTTAAGGACCAAATAAATGAGCGCTTGATATCTATCATAAATCAGTCACTAACTCAAGGCACCTTCCTTTGAACACTCAAAGAAGTGTTATCTGCCTACTGCTTAAAGAAAACCCATCCCTACACAAAAATAATTATTGCCCAGTCTTTAATCTGCCCTTTCTATGCAAAGTGATTGACAGAGCAGTAGAAGACCAACATCCGGTGCTAATATGGAACCTTTTTCAGTCTGGTCTCAGGCCAGACTATGGAACAGAGACAGCTCTGGTGGCTTTAGTTGATGACTTCTGTATGAATGTAGATAAAGGCCACACTTCTTTGTTGCTCCTCCAGGATCTATCTGCAGCCTGTATACAGTAGACTATGCTATCCTCTTGAGACGTTTGGAGGCAGAAGTAGTTAGGGGATGTGCCAGATTCCTTATAAGATTCCACATGGGGAATTACTACATAATATTTTAAAAGACAAAGAATTAACTATGCCACTTTGGTTCAGTTTTCCTTTCTCAGTACCATCCCAGTTTAGTCAATTGAGTTGAAAGCTATAATGCTTGTCTAAATCTGCGTATAATTAACATTTTAAGTCAACAAGACAAACATTTAAAATTAATATAAGCAAAATCATGAATTCAAAGTTCACAAAAACCATTTATCCAAATCTGAGTTCTTGCAAAAAATTTTGCCATTCTTTGGCCAGCATTTTAATTCTTCTACCCTTTCTTAATTGTCTGTCCAGTTGTTTGAAAAGCAAAGATTCACTGAGGCTGTTTCTCAGTGTGCAATCGGCTCTTTGTTCAGTGTGCTGTCATTGGAAACCTTTTGAGTTCTGCTTGGGTACGGGGGAGAGAATCTCTTCAGCTCATTTTTGCTGATTCTTTCGCCAAGTTTATAGGGTACAATGCAGTTTCCTGCCGTGTTTACAGCTCAAGATCTTTCCAAGTTTTAATTTTGCACTCCATATGGCACTTTGCAATAAAACCAGCATGTATGCTACATAGAACACACACTATTATGTGATGAATTGCTCACGTGGAAAGGTGAGGTCACAGACCAAATCTCTCATTTTTTAAGCTATCACTTGAACAAAAAGGAGATGTGGGTGGGGGGGTGGTTTAGGGGAACAGAAAGCCAAGGACATCGAAGCCAGTCCCATGAGCCCAGAGCTGAAAGCAGTCTCATCTACAGCACCCTTCCTGTGCAGATGAGCAAATGTTCCCAAGTTTGGGTCTCTCTAGACATGGAGGTTTTTGAACAGTTGCATCTGGGTTCCTGTGAAATTCAACGGAAATAAAATCTTAACTAGGTAGGAGTGGGTTTCCCTTTATTTCATTCCTGTTTTGTTCCATGGGCTCACAGCATTATTCCACTCCTACCAAAATCCAGCTTAGCTAGGAGAATTTCTAAAATTAATTCAGGGATTGGAACATGCTGTTTGCTGCAGCTTAGAGTGTCTTCCATCATTTTAGTTGAATGTCCTCTTCCTTTAATACAAGCTTAATGTGTGGAAATGGGCAGGCAAGGCTTTTTATGGCATGGTTAAATAACACCACATGGCAAATAACATCCCACTATGACTATACTGAAGGAACATGATATTTTTCTCCAGGCCCGGAGGCAACCCTACATAATTTGAATCTCCCCCTGTTCTTTATCAATGTGATGTGCACACATGCATACACACACACACCTCATCTTGATACAACCATTCATAAAGCATCAAGATTTTCTTTTTGTGGTGTTTTATTAATGTGACTAACTTTCCACATACCTTATTCTGTACAAACCTGAAATGTAAAATTCAGATGCTTTAAAAATCTGGAAAACTCCCAATGCATTGGTTCTGCTTTGGAAACGAGAGCAGGTAATTCAGAAATTCTTTAGGGAGAAATCCAGGCAAGGGAAATCTCAGAACTGTCCCTGTTAACTATACAAATTTCACCCCTGCAACATGTGTAATGTCATTTGGTGTTTGTCTACTAAGTCGAATTAGTTTCACAAACTTTCACAAACTTTCCCCAGTTCATGAATCTGTTCGTTCAGTTTGTGAAAATGTCACTTCCAGGTCAGCAGAAGGTCTACAGAGAGCCCATCCTCCCTCTGTTGCCTAGGAAACTGATTGATCGGCACCAGGCTGGCTGCAGTGACAAACCAAAATACAAACCAAATGAACCGGGCTAAAATTCATCATGGTTTGTGAGAAATGAGCTCCCATAAACTGCCAGTTAGCGAACCACAAACCAGCCCAGTTCGTGACGAACTTCAGTTCGTATTTCAGTTCATGCCCGCCTCTAGTGCTTACTCCCAAGAAAGACTGCACCTTTACAGTCATTCAGAGGTAAGCCCCAATGAGTTCAATGAGACTTACTCCCTGGTAAGTGTATTTAGGGTTCTGGTTTTAGCTACATCAATGTGCTCCAACTGGGCTTGCCTTTGTAAAGTGTTTGTAAAGTGGTGATAAAGACCCTCTGTTTGGAACCTCTTTCAACATATTGGACTACCTTCTTTGGCTCCCAAGTGCAGGCATAATTCAAAGTAATTTATAAATCCTTAATTGGTTTGATCTGGATACCTTTGCCCACAACAGAGGCCCTGTTCATCGTTGTCTCAGGGACTTCTCGGTTGTGGCACCCAGACTTTGGAATTTCCAGCACTCGGAGGCTTTCTTAGCTCCTATCTATATAAAGCCCCCACCTATATATAACATCTTTGATTTTACTCAGATTTGATTTTTTTCACTTGCTGTTCTATTTCTTTTTAATTGCTTTTTGTTCCATGCTGCTTGATATTCTAAATCTTTTGTTGTGCAGCTGATTGTTGAAAAGTTGCAATCAAAGTGATGGAAGTGGAAACTGATACAAACTGTGCAAACTCCATTTCTGGGATTTATTTGTACAGTATCTCCTAGTTTGGATTAGAATTCAGGAGCCATGGAAGAGTAGAGAAACTATGGATTGAACAGACTGGACAAAATTCTTCAATGGCAGTGCATTCCTTTTAGCATTGTTACGAAAAATTCTCTTAACTCCTGTTTACTGTCCCTGAAATGCAACAATCTATTTCTTTTCCTCTTTTTAGGAATTTTGAATCTGTTTCAAATCAATTCCATGTTGATTAAAAGAGAAATCTGAAGACAGGAAGGGCAAGAAAGGAAGTTCTGCAAAATTTCACAATTTCCCTCTATAGATGCTCAGAGGCAGACTGTATCTTCCCAAAGATTCTTTTCTCCTAATGGGCATCACACTGTGGTGTGTAGCATAAAACTGCAAGGACCAAAGTTACAAAAAGGTGTATTAATTTCTCTACAAAGAGAAGTCCCTTTTTTAAATAACAAAAAAGAAAATAAGAGGAATCAATGGCTATAGCTAAAAAAATGAGTTTTAGAAAAAGAAATTCCTCTCCCCTTTACAATGCTAAATCTCATGCAAATTTCAATGGACCTAGATTGGAGTAACTTTGCGCAGGAATACACTGCATTATTCAATATAATATAATATAATATAATATAATATAATATAATATAATATAATATAATATAATATAATATAATATAATATAATATAATATAATATAATATAATATAATATAATATAATATAATATAATATAATATAATATAATATAATATAATATAATATAATATAATATATGGAACCGCAAGAACAACATCATTAAGAGGAATTCTCTTGAATCTTCTTTACCCAATTTCTCCCTGAAATCCAACAATCTATTTCTTTCCCTCTTTTTAGGAAATTCAAAGAGAGGAATGGCAGAAATGGAGGTTCTATAGAATTTGTCAGTTTCATTCTCCAGGTGTCCAGAGACAGGCAAGGGCATCCTAAACCTCCCCGCCTTCATGTAAGTGCACCCTGTGGTTTGTAAGACCTCCCTCCCCATAACCTGCAGATATTAAAGTTACAAAAAGGTGTAACAGAGAACTACAATGCAAAATCAAAGAGGAATGAAAGAGAAATTCTTCTTTTGAAAATGAAAGAGAGAATAAGAGGAATCAATGGCAATACTGAAAAAAAGTGAATTTCAGAAAAAGAAAGAAAGAACTATCAGTTTATCTGTTTTCACATATTTAAATAGAATATTCCTTTTTCACCATCAACAGACACCCACTTGACATAGGAGGCAGGTCAGTCTGGATATTTAAAATTGGAAGAAAAAATCTTTAATTTCCATGACTTCAGGACAATTTACTCTGAAAGATTATATGACTTTGGCCTACACAAACATCAAACTGAAGAAGCATCCTTTGCTGTTTCCTTTTTAATCTCTGCTTTATATCCCTTCACCCCTCTTAGCAGTTCAGTATCTTCTAGTTGCTTAAGCTACTCTGCACAACCACTGCCCAACTCAAATAATTACAAATGCAAGATATACTACAACGATTGCATATTAACAAAGGCCTAGGGCCAATTAATCATTATGGCATCAATATCTCATCTGCATAACCCCATTCTCTTTAAGACTCCATGTTTGGGGTGACAGGGTTACCTCATTGATTATGTAAATTCCACTTCAAGGTTCACAAAAGAGTCGAAAAGAATAAAGAGCCCTGACTCGATGGGGGGAGCCGACATGCCACCATTCTGAGGCACGATGATGCTCTGGAAACTGCAAAGCAAAAGTTGGACCGTTGGGAGCTGTACCCTGCTTGAGCAGAGAAGGCTCAGCTTTGTACAAGAAATAAATTCACAGCAGGATTATCTCATTGCCTGAGAATGGGTATGTCTTCAGTGCAAAGAGCACAAACTGAGAAGTCTCATTCTCTCAGTCTCAGAGTTATGTATTACATGAAATTTTGTGATTCTTTCCTCCATATTTTTTTAATTGAAAACCCATAGGATGGGTAATACCTAGACTGAAAAAAGACAGATGGGGAGAATCTGTTTGACTCTTTCCCTTTTGCCTTTTTCAGCTCAAAATTGTCCTTCCCAAGATGCTTGTTTGTCAGTGTGGAAGGACAAGGAGAAGATATGGGAACCCTGTGGTTCTCACTGGTCCCTGACACTGGCCTGCAGGCTAGCAGGGGGGGAAATGAAGAAAAATGCTATCATGGCAAGGCTGTGATGTCATTTCTGGGCCAAACCCAGAAGTGACATCATACTATTCTAGGATGGTAACTCTATGGTAAAACTCTGGAGGCCTTGTTTCAGGTACCCCCATCATCTGAGGCTAAAGTACCAGTTTTGTTTGGTTGCTAAAGTCCTGTGCCACCTTGCAAGTGAGTATTTTAACTGCCTATGGAATAAGGGTGCTTTCCCCTATCCATCTGAATTCTGTTCTAAATGATACATATATCACAGTATGGGTGATGACGTGATATTTCACTAGAGTACAAATACAAATTTTCTTTGCGTGGTATAAAGATTTGTTCTGAGACTTTTCCCAGAGCTGTAGAGTTTTCATATCTATAAATAATTGCTAACTTTATACCGGAAATTGTAGAGGCACTAGCACTTTGAAGGAGAACCATGAACACATAGATGGGTGGATAGTCCCCATTCATCCGGTCTGGAATCAGAAGAACCTATTAGTGGAAGACACCAAATAGTTTATTTTTTGAGAATGTAGTTTAATGATGGAATTTCTGAGGTGGATTCCTGCAGTGGCAAGTTGTAATAATAATAATAATAATAATAATAATAATAATAATAATAATAATAATAATAATAATAATAATAATAATAATAATAATAATACCACCCTTCAGGACAATTTAATGCTCACTCAGAACGGTTTACAAAGTATGTTGTTATTATCCTCATGACAATCTCCCTGTGAGTTGGGTGGGGCTAAGAGAGCTCTGAAAGACTGACCCAAGGTCACTCACCTGGCTTTAAGTGGAGGAGTGGGGGATCAAACCCAGTTATCCGGATTAGAGTCCTGCCGGTCTTAATCGCTACACCAAACTGGCTTTCACTATGCCAAATCCATGTAAGAACCTTTCTAAATGAACAATTATGTCACGTGAAAACAGAAAGTGCATCCTGGTGATTTTATAGTCTAGACCAAATGTGCAATGAAGAAGTATCACCCGAAGAAGTGTTACAATCTCCAAGAACTTCATCTCATCTGGGTGGAGGACAAACAATTTCTGATGGAAAATGTATTCTCCACTGGAACCACAAGAAGCAATAGGCAACCTGAATAACTAAATGAATAGTTTTAATAATGGTTTTCATAAAATAGAATCATTTTTTTAAAAGAAAATCAACCAAAAAAGGAATGCAAGAAACAAACCTTTGTGCATATCCCTTGTGAGCAGGCAAGAATGAATGTTCTCTGTTTAGTATAGGGTTTTTTTAAAAAAAAGTTTTGTAAATGTGCCAGTACTGTGCATGAATGTTATATGGGTATTATGCACATTTTATATGGTGTCAGTTTGTATGTTTATGCACATAATGTCAATATCATCATCATGCTGATTTATTGACACGCCAATCATGTTGAATAATGTGTACCTTCTTTGGGAAAATCCACTGCAAAGAACAACAAATGGTATAAAAAGAAACGATCATGGATTTGGTTCTGCACATGGGAGAAATGAACTCAAAGTAGATATTTGGGAGTGAAGCCAGCTGTGATGAGCAATTCAAAACCATCATGATGGAAAAGAGAACTTTGGTCTTTCTGAATCCAGTTCCTTTGTAGCCCAATATTTTGAGCATGGAGAATGGTTCCCTCCTTCAGCCAATGAAGCAATTGCAAGGTGGGAGAGATTGTGCTCAGAAGGTTTTTTCTCTGGGTGTAATCCTCTCTCCAACGATCAGTTTATAACTGAGATCTAGCTGGCAGCAAGCTAACAACAGCTGAGCTCCATCTGGGCTACATTTGTTCTACTCTCCTTACAGGTATTAAAGCCTAGGCAGTGCCTAGGTGCAAACCAAAGGGCTCTTAATGCTTGGCTTACAACCTGGGGTCTCCATTGGACTGCATTGTCCTGTCTAGACATGGGCACGAATGGGGGAGAAAAACCGAACACCCTGTTCGTCATTTGTTGCCATCCACGAACAACAAAAACGAACATGGATGAACATGAACTGTTCCCGGACATGTTCATTGTTTGTGGGAGCCAGAACCCCCCCAACCCCCCTCTTAGCCCCCCTCCCCTCAAACCCACTTACCTGGCCCTTTAAAGATCCCTTTAAACTATCAGCTGACAGGTGGCAGGGAGGGATTCCCCTCTGCGGCCTGCCAGCTGATAGTTTAAAGGGCCCTTTTCTGCCATGTGCAAGGAGCAGGGGCCTTTAAACACCCCACAAACTGACCTTCCCAATGTCCAATACCCACCAAATTTGCAGGGGACGTAGTCCTCCCTGTCCTCCCTCAAGTTTCAGAGAGATTTCACCCCAGGAAAAGCATGATCCATGGGTCTCCCCGTTGGTTGTCATTTTCTCTTCACAGTGGCAAAAATGGGACTCTCTGCTGGAAGTACTTTGAAGGGTTAAAGCCAGAAGGAGTTCAGACAGAGTTCAGTCCCTCCCTGCCTCCGGTTGCCAAGGGGATTGATTGCAGGTGCCAGACTGTCTGGCTTGACGAAGGGCTGCCTAAGGCAATGAACAACGCTTGCAACGACCTCCTGTTCGTTTAGGATGGGGCCTCGTGAACAGCTTGTTCGAGAACAGCAGGTTAGGCTGTTCGTGGGTTTTTTTTGTTCCTAATGCTATTCGTGCCCATGTCTAGTCCTGACCAGCCCAGATATCTTTGTTTGGTTCATTTAATTGTATTATTAGTTTAAATTGGTACATTATTCTGGTATTATTCTGTGAGCCACTTTAGGGAGAAAAGCAGCATAAAAATGCTGAGAATAATAAATAATAAGAAGAGGTAAATGCCTGGCTAGTTCCCAATTGCTTACCTTACCTCATGCATCTTCTGCACTTTCTTATTATCTTAAATGGGATTTTCACTGTTAATCCCCACAGGTAATTTAGGATAAGAGACTCTGATTTACTCAGGGCTACCCAACATGCTTTCTTGCAAGAGCAGATTTGAACCCAGGTCCTAGTCCTTACCTTGTCACACATGCTTACTGAATACGCCCAACAATAAAATGAATCTTCTGGGATTCGGTTTCGTTTTCTCAGCCATGTCGGACGCTCCTCTCGCTGGCTCGAGAGGAAGCGGCCAAGCACCCTGTCCGGGCGGCTGATCTGCGAAGATTAGCCCCCAAAACTCCCAGTGAGGGAGGCTGGGTCCGGGACGCTGTGGGAAGAGCCCCCCGGAATCAATGCGGGGGGTTAATTGCCCGTTTGTCCCTACGGAGGCCGGCGGACGTGCGCGGCGCCTCGAGTGCTGCCAGGCCATGAGAAACGGCAAAGAGCAGAACTAGGCGAGAGCCTACAAGCAAGCGAATTCCTTCTGTTATTACAAGCGCACGTGAAGGAGAGGTGAGATCTGAAGCTAAGAAGGCTCACTCTTCCCCTTTGCTGAGTTCCAAAATTTGGTTGGCGCCCCCCCCCCCAAATGGCAACAAAAAAACAAAGTCCTGCCCTTGGCAAGTCAGTTTCGGCTGCCTTAAAGGGAGAATCGCTGGAGGAAATAATACGGAGGGCGGTTGGTGAAGCTATAAAACCCTTTGTTGACAAGCTGAATGAAACAGATCAAAGGGTGGGCTTAATTGAGAGCGAAGTGAAAACCATCAAGGAAGCAGCGGGGGGGGGCAGAGAAGTCTGCTCGGGAAAGTGCGTCACTCGTGAAGGCTACGAATAAAGAGCTTAAACTGGTGGAGAATCAGTTGATCGGGCTACAAGTGGAACGAACACAGACAATTTTGCGCCTCCAGAATGTGAAAGAGGAGGAAAACGAGGATTTATGGGGTCTTGTCTCGGAACTATTGGCGACACCCGCGAGGGCAACTAAAGAAGAAGTAAAAAGCGCCATTTTGGAAGCCCGTCGGGCTACCTCAAAATATGCAATGAAGCGTCAGTTGCTGCGCGAGATCATCATCAATTTTTCATCTAAGAGGATCCGGGACACTATCCTATACAATTCATACAATGCGGATTTGGACTTCTTGGGCAACAAAATTAAGATATTGAAAGACGTCCCATTTCTAGTTCGGAAAAGACGTTTTAAGTATAAAAAGTTCGCAGCTCTTCTGAGAGAACGGGGAATAAAGTACAAATGGTTATTCCCGGAAGGAATCTGGTTCAGCCATAAAGATCAAGCCTTTAAGATATTATCAGAAGATCAACTAAGGGATTTTGAGGACAGGAACCCAGAATTCCAGTGCACCAAACAAGACGAAAAGGAGAAGTCTGAGGGGGAGGGGGAGGAAACGAGCACTGCGGCTGCAGTTGCTCAGAGAGAACTGCATCCGGGACCCAGGAGGGGAAGAAAAATTTAACTTGAAATTAAATTGTAATTTGCATTTAGTAAGGTCAACCACTCCATCAATATAATATAAAGCTTTAACTTTTGAATAATGGCAGTATGAAGGAAAAACAGAAATGTAGTGTTTAGTGTTTGTAGGGCACCTTCCCCTTTTTTCCACCCCTCCCTCCCTTTTTTTTTTCCTCTCTTTTTTCCCATCCCTTGTGTTATTGTAGTCTCTTGTAGTCACTGTTTTGTAGGGTATGTATGTATGTAGTAGTTGTATGTTAGATATTTAAAAAAAATATAAAAAATAAAAAATAATAATAAAATGAATCTTCTGGATTTTTACTGATCCAGAGGAGTTAGTCAGTAGCGGCAAAATAGTAGAGTCCAGGAGCACCTTTAAGACTGACCCACTTTATAGTGGCATAAGCTTTCAAGAAACACAGCTCTCTTCATCAGATGCATGCATTCTTTGGATTTTTACTGTAGCTGTTGAGGATAACAGCTACTGTCTGGATGTACCTTAGATTTCAGCTGTTGGGTTTTCTATACTAAAATAGAGGGTGCACAGGGAAGAGGAAAAGCAAGCTATGCTGATTTAAAAAAAAATTAAAATCAAAAATGCCTGTGGGTAAATTTGAGCTGCCCACAGCTCCCCAGGGGCAGCTCAAACTTGCTGTCGAGCCATTTATGTGGATTTCAGTCAAATTCTAATTTTAGTGTTCATTAAACATGGGTAATTCCCCAGCCTATCTACGCATCACCTAGTATACATAATGCCTCTGCAATATAGGTCAGCCAGGCTTAACAAACACACCAAGACATCAAAGGGCAGACATTTCATTACAAGTATTAAGTTTATAAATAATTATGAACTTTGCAAGGTACAGGATAATAGGAGGAATGGTTAGACAAGGTGGAGGAAAAATCGAAATGTAAAAATGTTCACCTGCCTTTTAATTGACTTAGAAATTCGGTGTATGTTCTGGGAAAGGTCAGGATTTTGGAATCTAGGGTTGGCGGTGATGTTCTTCAGGTTTCTGAGGTTGAGGGTTAACATCTAGCAGGCACAAGGTATTTCTTTGTTGGGCCAGGCTCCTTGAACTGACACCTTGCTTAGCCAATCCAGAGGCTTCATACATCCTGCCAGCCAGAGAAGCCGACTCTGAATGGGTCTATTTCACCATTTCAATTCTCGTACTGCAGCATTTTTTTGTAACAGTCTACACCAGATTTGCTGCCATGAGTAGTCACTTTGGCCACTATAAGCCAAGCTACAAGTGACGAATTACCCTTGCCTGGCAAGTGAACAGAATCACGTGTATTCCTCCCTGTTCACTTGCCATTCACTTGCGCTCAGTACATGTGAGTCTGTTCACTTGCCAGGCAAGTGTAATTCATCACTTGTAGCTTGGCTCTCAGTGGTTTTTCCCCAGCTTTCCCTGGAGTGCTTATTCCTCGACTTTTAAAAAAAATCTGCTTCTCAGTAGGCTGTTTCCCCGTGTATACTCTTTACTCAGTTTTTGGTGTTCCACCCTCTTCCCCACCTCTCCTGCCCCCTGCCAGCCTACTGCATTGTGATTGGCTACTCTTGTCTAGCCAGCCACTCCCTCTCCTTTCCTTTCCATTCTTCCCCCCTCCTTTCTTTCCTCTTTTTTTTTTTTTAAAAGTCCAGTGCAGGATCAATGAATCGCTGGTTTGAAAGCAGGCAGGGGGAAGGTCCCTTTTATTCTTACTTTGGCGCTGATGGGACTATTGTATAGGGGGCTAAATATCTGGATATCAGAAATAATCAAGTTTTAGATTCTCTTTTTATCCTGTGGTGGAGAAACAGATGCTTGGGGGCACCCGAGAAGAAGGCAGGAACAGAGCTTTGCCAGGAATTCATCGTTGCTTCGGTGAGAGGTGTGAATGGCCACACACAAGCCAATTCCAGGCCTTTCGCTCAGCTTCAAGAAAGTGAGGAATTATGTCCCCAGTGCAGAAGGGGCTAAAAGCTGATGCTGCAGACTCCCTATTTCTTTCTGCCCCTGAACATAACTTAGAATTATAAGTACACACTTAGGCTAAACCAAGATCTCAGTCCACAAGGTTTCTTTCTGGTTCGAGCCACAGAGGCCTAGTAAACAAGCTGAAGAAATAACAGTGCTTGGTAAACTATTAGAGTACAGCTTGAGGTACAAGGCCTCATCACACAGGACAAAACACACACGAATGACATGAGTAATTCGAGTGTATTGGAGTGTAATTCAAGTATAATTCAAGTGTATTTTGTCTCATGTGGTTTGACCCACAGTTGACCATCAGTGAAGGTGAAGGTACAGTTGCTTTTTTCCTGCCCAGATCTATGAGGTGCTGTCATAAGAACACTGCTGTAGGACTGTGCTTTGTTTTGGATGGGGGCCATGTTGTCCTGGAGGCCAGCATTGTTTCGAAAAACAAAATCCATGCCGCCGCATACAGGGATTTTGAAACTTTTGCCCTGAGTGCCTAAAGTGAAGCGATCCAATCTATATTTAAGCACCTTAATCCCTTCCAGTAAATTCCAGCTTTCAGCTTGGAAACCCCTGGTCCTTGATTTATGTAGAGGACTGGAGGCTCTTACTCAGGAGGTGGCCTTCACAGAGGAATGGAGATTTCAGCTGAAAAGGGGGTCCCTAATGGGCACTCCCACGTTCTCTACCCACCCACGCCTCCTGCACAAACACACACACCGCTCAACCTTGAGGGCACATATCAATCTTTGTGAAATTGTACAGTTTATTATCATTATTGATTTGATCACACATCTTTAGGAAAGTCTGACTCATATTACCCTCTGTCCCTCATTTTTAACTGAGGGCCAAGCTACAAGTGACGAATGACACTTGAACGGCAAGTGGATTGAGTGGAGGGCAAGTGAACAGGGAGAAATACACTTGCTGTTCAAGTGTCATTCGTCACTTGTAGCTTGGCCCTGAGTTATTCTGAAATTATGAATGTTTATTATATTTTTATCCTGCTCTTCAGTCCCAGTTAACTAAAGCAAATCACAGGATTACTTGCTTACTTATTTCATGTACACCCCACCTTTCTCCCCAGTAGGGACCCAAAATGGCTTACATTCTCCTCCTCTCCTCTGTTATCCTCACAACAGCCCTGTGAGGTAGGTTAGGCTGAGAGTATGTGATAGGCCCAAGGTCACCCAGAAACCTTCCATGACAGAGATGGAATTAAAACCTGGATCACCCAGATCCTAGTCCAATACTCTATCCGCTACACTAATTAAAATTTAAGAACAAAATATTTCTCTGGGAGGAGATTCTCAGCGGATTTGGACTTGAGCTGAATGGACGTATGGGTGCCTGGCCTCCCTTTGATCAATTCCTCTCTGGAAGCTAAAAGGAGGGTATCTTTCCATTGGATTGATTCATATACAATGGAATTATAATAACAATAATAGACCTGAATTGGGACACAATTACTTATTTATTCTGTTCTTCCATCCAGTTTTCTTCTGCTAAATTTAAAATATCACAGGAAATGAGACGACAGAAAAATAAGGATTAAAAAACCCTCAACCAATAATGCAGCCAGCAATAGACACCCTATAAAACTAAAGTAATAGCAGAGCCCTAAATTAAAGGTCCTCTGAAACAGAACAGAAAAACCGGCAGAGAGGGAAGAATTGACTTTCATGGGCACAGAGCTCCACAGCTTTGGCACCAGCAGGAAAAAGCCCCTACTCTCTTGAGATGGCAGGGAATACAAGTCCAGCACTCCAAGCACTACACCACATCTCTTAATATCATATTATACACATTTTATTATATCACATTCCATGTGGTGGCATACCTGTTTTATCCTCACAACACCCTGAATTAAAATGCAGTCGTCTTCAGTACTAGCCTATCCCTCTACCCGCTATCTATCCATTTTAACCCCACTTTCCCTCTGAGGATGTCAAAGTAGCATATATCGTTCCCCTCCCCCATTTCACCTCAAATCAATCCTGTGAGTGAATAATATACAGTTATCCAGTGTGTTTTATGACTGAGGGGAGATTTGAACCCAGTCTCCTAGGGCCTAGTTTGATGGGTTGTTAAGCTTTTTGAGCCTGTGGTCACCTTTGGAATTTTGAACACCACCACAAAATGGCTGCCACAGGAGGTGGAGCCAAACACAGTATTTCCCTCTTCGCTCTGCAAAAGAAATGCATGGCAACCACTCTGAACGCATGAAAATGCCTTAGTCAGAGTCCAGCTATTGGTCTGTTAAGCTTGGTATTATCTGTACTTTATTTTTATTTATTTATTATTTTCATTTTAGTCTGCCTTACTCACTGAGATGTAAGATGGACTTCAAATATGATTTTTAAAACAATCCTCCTCAGTCAATCAGCAAGTGGGTTACAAACGATAATAACTTTTGATTCAAACAGCAGAGATTCCTAGTACGACAAAAAACGCAGTTGGTTTGGGACTGTAGAACAGGGGAGAAACGCAGAGGAGGAAAAATTTTTGGAAGAGTCTCCAAGACTTTCTTTGATCAGTCCCAAACCAACTGCCTATCAAAGCTACAGAAAGAAAACAGAAGTATAAGAACAAAGAGCTCTCTAGGGGGAGGACAGTGCAGGTGAATGTACTTGCCCAGCATTAATAAAATCCTGCTTCGGGCCCTGGTTTCTCTACTTTAAAGAAACTCAGGTAAAAGAGATGGATGAGAAAGATCTGTGCACGAGATCCTGAAGAGCCACTGAATAAAAATAGTATTTGTATAGCACTGAGTGTTCTTCGTGCTTTCACGTATATGTTCTTAACCACAACCCTGTAAGGCAGATGAGAATTATCATCTTTGCACAACAACGAGAGGTCAAGGATGAAACAAGGGCCTCGGCACTCACACTGAGATTTGTTAACTGTCCTTTGAAGGTCCTAAGAAGGAGGCTAAAATGCTTAACCATTGAGGGAAAGCTTGGAAAATGTAGGCTGATTCCGCACACATTGGATAATGCGCTGTCAATGCACTTTATCAATCATTTGAGGTGGATTTTTTGTTCCGCACACAAAAAAATCCATTCTATAAAGAGGATTGGAAGTGCATTATCCAACGTGTGTGGAATCACTTCACCTCGTGAGTTCATGGTCAGAACAAGAGTTGAACCAGGCATTTCCTACTTCCATCTCTTAGTCTCTACCCTGCCAACCAGAGCAAATATCATAGAGCTAGAAGCTACAAGAGTTTGACTCCCCTGTTCAAGGAAAGGAGGTGACCCTCTCCCCTCCATACACACACTTCTCAAAGATAATTCTCCACCTCATTTCCACTTACAAATCAATTACTGCTCCTTTAGAGCAGCATGTGTTAACAAATCTAATCACCACATTTCATATATTCACCCTTGCGCGGCATTAACATGTGAGTGGATTAAATCCATGTTGATGGCTTGCATTTTAACAGCTCCACTGCTCACATTGTTTATAGGCTGCTGGGATCTTTTTTATTAATTTACATTGACTTTCTGGGAAAGAGAGACCAAAGCCTCTGAAGAGTTTAAGCTACAGCCAAGTGAGATGCAGCAGGGGTCTGCACCTGTTTCCATGCTCACCTCTGGCTACCTTGCTTTTTCAGGACGACTATTAAAAAGTCTACCCACCTCCACATTGTTTATTTTTCTGGATTAGTAGAAGGAAGTATGCCAAGGTCTCCAGGGGAACTTTGCAGTCCCTGAACAAGCCTTGAAGGCATAGTTCAGAGAAGCCCCTAAGCCTTGGAAGTAGGGATGAAGGGATGTTATCATTCCAGAAGTTCCCTACACAATCTGCTCTCCTCCTCCCTGCCCTATTCCAATCTGGCCTCCCATTTTAGAGTCTCTCTACACAAGACAGCTTAGATGGGGATGCTCAAGTGTAAGGAGACGCAATGTTAGCCGGGAAGCATAGTTTAAAAAGACAGTTTCGCCTCTTTACACCAGGGTAGTTTTAAAAGACAGAGTTGTCAATTTCACCGGCCCTGCAGGGAGGTGTAGATAAAATTAACAAACCCTCTGAGGAACAATCTCCACCGACTCTGTCTTTTTAAACTACCCTCATGTAGAAAGGTGAAATTATGCTTCCCAGCTAATATTGCATCTCCCTACACTTGAGTATCTCCATGCAAGATGTCTCATGTAGAGATGGGCACAAACCAGAAAAAAACCCGAACCATGTGGTTCATGGTTCATCAAATTTCACGAACCACGAACTTTCACAAACCTGCCCCTGGTTCACGAACCAGTTTGTTTGGTTCGTGAAAACGGCACATCCAGGTCAGAAAATCACCACTTCCAGGCCAGCAGAATGTGACTTCTGGGTCAACAGAAGGTCACTTCTGGGTTAGCAGAAGATCTGCAGGAAGTCCATCCCCTGTTGCCTAGGAAACTGATTGATTGGCACCAGGCTGTCTGCAGTCACAAACCCAAAAACGAACCAAACAAACCAGCCTAAAGTTCGTGGCGGTTCATCAGAAATGGGATCTGACAAACCGCGGTTTACGAACCATGAACTGGCCTGGTTCGTGTTTAATTTTTGTTTGTATTTTGGTTCGCGCCCATCTCTAGTCTTGTGCAGTGACATCTTAGTGACCAACAAACTCAAAAATTTCCAGTTACTTAGTTCCACATAGCCATCCCCTGGTTATTGATTTCTAACACAGATAGCTGGTATTTCTTCCATCACTTAAGTCAAGGAGGTCTACATAAGGTTCCCAAGAGTTCTCCCTTGCTGACACTGACCTGACCTTAGCTTCATTGTGGTCACTGTATCACGTGCTATCCAACTTCACCCTGGGACCTGATTATCACCATCCCTGTAAATCTCATGGTCTCAATGTGTCTATCTTTTTTTTCAGATTACAATCACATCCCGAGTTTTGCAGGCTTAGTCCTGCTAATACTTGGGATTCTCTTAATTTTGCAAATAACCAGCACTCAGTCTGACATGCTGGACATCCACAGGGGAGGGTACGCTCTGTAAAATTCCAGATGAAACCTTTTGAGAGGACTGCATCCTTTGAATGCAACCAGTCCATGGCTTTGATCTTTCTGCGTTTACAAATGATACCCAATTAACTTTCTGTTGAAAGAGCCAAGTGAATTTATGACGCCCACAATTCCATCAGTACCACTGCCACCAACTGGGATGGCCACATCAATCCCCGACTTAAAATAGGCAGTACTCAGCTCCTGACTGTAACTTTGCCAAAAATGTTTGTTTCTTGCTAATGGCTGTTTTCTGCTTTCCTATGACCTTGGGAAGAAATGTTGCCTCTGGCATGCCAATACTTGTAGAACAAAGAGTGTGGTACAAAATGGATATAGATAGACTCAAAGTGATTTGGTTGTCCTTTCGCCAACCTCTCTGTGAGATGTTGAATGTGTTTGAATGTGATCCATCAAGCCATTGATCTCTTGGGTAACTGAAACGTGTCGGGAAATTTCAAGTAGTTTCTTCCCAGATCCACCTGTAGGGGAGGGAAAGAGACCATGAAACAAATTGGCTTCCGAAACTTCTCCTAAAAGTCTCCCAACAAATTTTGACGTTGGGTATGTGCAGTCCACATTTGGTATCCTGTGGGAATGTATTTCAGTATCTGAAAGGTAACTATAATGATAATTGTTATGTAATGGTACTTAGCAGCCGGCATGCAATGGGACTTAGAGTCTGGTCAGCTGAAAGTCTGGACAATCTGTGAATAAATTGGCAATGTTTTTTTTTTCCTTTTAGTAAACAGTAGTTGCAGGGGGGCTCTGAAAGAAAAAGGAAGTGCACATCAGCTGTACTTCAGGACATTTTCACATATAATTGATCTTGGGGGTTTCCTGCTAGGCTTTTAAGTATTTTTTAAAAATCTTTTCCCATAATTTACACTCTTTCCATAATGTCTGAACAGTCAGACACTTACTTCATGTTGTCTCAAATGCTCCCAAGCTTCAAACTCATAAGACTGTCGTGAGGTTAAAATGGGGAAGGAAGCATAATATAGACTGCCCTGAGTTTACTGGGTAAAGGGTGGGATAAAAGTGCACTAGAATCAGGGCTTTTTTTCAGCTGGAATGCAGTGGAAAGGAGTTCCGGAACCTCTTGAAAATGGTCACATGGCTGGTGGCCCTGCCCCCTGATCTCCAGACAGAGGGGAGTTTAGATTGCCCTCCGTGCTGCTGCATGGAGGGCAATCTAAACTCCCCTCTGTCTGGAGATCAGAGGTCAGGGCCACCAGCCATGTGACCATTTTCTCCGAGGGCAACCCACTGAGTTCCACCACCTCTTTTCCCAGAAAAAAGCCCTGGCTAGAATAGATGGATAAATTGGAGAGGTGCATATAGTTCATTGATAGATTGGACTTAGACTTCCCATCTACTTACTCGAGACAGGAAATTACCCAGACCCGGCCACAATTTCCCACACCCGAGGAACCGAGGAGTGGGAGAAAATAGATCGCCTCCATAGTGATACCCTAGGAAATTTCCATAATCTCTATGGGATTGAGAGAAGGGGCTGAAGCCTAGAGCATCACCCAGAATCACATAGGACATCATGTATTCCCCAAACTCTGCCCTCCCCAGGTACTGCCCTACAAATCTCCCTGCATTTGCCAAGGCAGGGTTGAGAACCCTAACTGGAATACGTGCATATAGTCATATTTCAAATTTCTCGTTGCTACTGTTTGGCTCCCCAAACCCTAATTCAGCTTTCACTTGTTCCTGGTGTGACTCAAACATGTAATTGTTCATCTTTGTGCTATTTTCTGTTTTTCTGCAACATTTGTTTCTTACAAAAAATTTCCAATATTATTGGTGCATCAGTGAATAAGTATTATACATATAGTACATAATGTGCGATGGATGCACAAATATTATAAACGTGTTATGTAAAAGTTGTACAACATAAAACTTTAGAAAAAAAATCTACAAAACCAAGAGCAAACAGCAGAGGACCAAAACCACTGAATAGGGAAACTTTGCTCCTTCCCATGCACATGTCTATTTATTTATTTCATTTATACCCCACCTTTCTCCCTAACGAGGACCCAAAGTGGTGTACATGGTTCTTCTCTCCTCCTTTTTATCCTCATAACAACCCTGTGAGGTAGGTTAGGCTGAGAAAGTGTGACTGGCCCAAAGGTCAGCAGCAAGCTTCCATGGTAGGGTGGGGATTTGAGCCTCTCTCTCCTGGATTCTAGTCTGACGCTCTAACCACTACACCATACTGGCTCTTGTACTACACTATAAGGGACACTTCTGCATTAACTCAGTAAGCCAATGTAATGTAAATCAATGAAAGCTAAATATTTTCTTTTGGATGACCAGAAGATGTACACATTGCTCCTTTCCTCCAGAGGTTTAGAAGCTTGGTAAAGCTATCCTTTCAACGATGAGCCAGTTTTTATTCAATTTATGAGATTTTATTTTGGCTTTATTGCTGGGTGTTGGTTACGATTCCTTAAACACACACGCAGGCACATTGATAAGTACAGTCATATTGTTGTTGTTGCTGTTGTTTCAAAAAAAAAGCCACCCAGCTCGGTAATTAAAATTAAAACGAATGATTACCGGTAAGAACATTGTGCTTACATTTAAGACTCAGAGAATTAAACTGAAATCCTCCAAAGCCTGGGATAAATGAAAGACATGCACAAGCTGGCCCATGCAATGAAGTCTGTCACCAAACAGTGACTTTATCCAGCTTAAGTCCCTCGGTGCTTTGATCAGAAAGGAGAATGAGCGGCCCGCAAGGGTTTCATGGAGAGGGCTGGGAAGTGTCTAAGGAGCGGGGCGGGGGGGCAGCCTTTGTGTGCTCCTCCAAGATGAAATTAAACTTCCTTGCAATGCCTGGAGGCCAAGTAGGTGATCTCGATGATGCTTGCATTGGAGTATGTAACCAATAGCCTCCGAGAGTTTGCTTAGAAGATGGTGTCATGCCATAAGAAGTGTCAGCTAGGAGACCCCCTCATAAAAATCCCAGCATAGCCACTAACTCATGTTGAGTAAAGAAGGATCCATAAAGTCTGGCAACCTGTTGCCAAAAGTGGCAAATCAGCTGCTCCAGAAAAGCTCACAATCTGAGCATTAAAATGCCCTGATTGTCTCCCAGGAAATGGCATTCGGGAATACTCCACTTCTGTGCCTGGTTTTATTTATTTGGGTTTTATTGCTCCTATTTTAACTTTTGGGCTGTTTGTTGCTGTTTGTATTTCAAGGGCCAACTTTATTGCTATATTGCTGTTTTTTTTAACAAACAGAGAGAGAGCGAGAGAGAGATTTGTTTGTTTGTTTATTGTAATCCCTATTGATAACTTTTCTGAAAAAGTGAATCATAACTTCATCTAGATCATAAATATCACATACTGCCTGTGAGCTAATTGAATCATACAGGCTCAAATCTCATCTGGACAGCTGTAGGATCACTGCATATCCTTTTACAATATCCTATCAGACCAACTCTGTTCCAAATCAAAGAGTTTTTACATTCAGACCGATACAGCATTATTTATTTTTAGTAGGTTTCATTTCTGCCCTGGCTCATTATTTTGATGTTATTTATGATTGCACTGACCTTTGGTAGTAGAACAATGGATTGCATTCCAGTCTTAATTTGATCGGTCAGTTCATCAGTTAGGGTTTGTATGGTATCTGGAAGACTCCAGCACGGAATGAAAAGATCCTGTCGAGCATGAAGAATGCAACAGGAGTCTTTGGAAGAGCTATTGCAGAGTGTTCATTCCCATCAAGTCGACGAGAAAGGTGCATTTTTCAAAAAATACTGCACAGCGAATATTTCATCTTTTCTGCCAGGATTCTGTCTAGTGGCATAATCTTTGCAATGCATTCCACATTTTTCCTTTTGAGATTTTAGTTCAACTTTTAGTAAAGGGTGGTTACAAATACTCATTCTCCAGCCTCAAACATATTCACGATAATTTAAAGAGAGGCAAAGGTAGCGACAGAGACTTATCAGCCACAAGGCAGGACCCGTTAAGGGTTCTAGACTATCTTCTAGAGGATTGTCCTGCTCTGGATTGCTAATCAAAGGATGGAACAGGAAGTCAAGGGTCCAAGGAAATCTTAGATGGTCAGGACCATGGAAAGCTCACTGAAGCTGGATCCAGAGCATGAAGGTGCTTAAGCTATGCCTCCCACAAAGGCCTGTAGACTGAGGGACGAAGTCAGGGATCCCCAACTGTTTTGAGCCTGTAGGTGCCTTTGGAATTCTGACACAGCATGGTGGGTGCAGCTACAAAATGACTGCTGCAAAATGGATGCCATAGGAGGCAAAGCCAGCTATAAAATGGCTGCTGCAGCTTACATTCAGTCACACAGTGAAGTTCCTTGTACTGTGGTGGCAGCTACTGCCAAAGCAATGTTTCTAAAAATCTGCAAAGCAAAGCAAATCTCCAATGGCCACATCCAATTTCTCCGAGCCACATCCAATTTGTAAAAACAGTTGATGGGCACCAAGAAAGCTGTCAGCAAAGGCCATGGCCCCCGTAAAAACTATGTTTTTATGTAGAGAGCCCATTTGGGCGATCCAGTTTGGTGTAGTGGTTAAGATCATGGGACTCTAATCTGGAGAGCCGGGTTTGATTCCCCACTCCTTCTCTTGAAGCCAGCTGGGTGACCTTGGGTCAGTCATAGCTCTCTCAGAGCTCTCTCAGCCCCACCTACCTCACAGGGTGATTATTGTTGTGGTGGTAATAATAACATACTTTGTAAACCGCTCTGAGTGGGCATAAAGTTGTCCTGAAGGGCGGTATATAAATCTAATGTGGTGGTGGTGGTGGTGATGATGATGATGATGATGATGATGATGATGATGATGATGATGATGATGATGATGATGATGATGATGATGATGATGGGAACTCCTGGACGAAGAAGTTCTGTCAGAGACACATGTCTCCAGGACCCAATTCCCTGAAGATTACTGGGAGTTAAATGGTCATGCTTGATGCTGTACACATGTGCTCAATGCAACTGAGCTGTGTCTTCCAACTTATGGGCTCATTGACAGTGTCACTCTTCTGGCCTGCTGCTGCTGCTGTTGAAGACTCCAAGCGTATGTTATACAGGATTAGAGGCTGAGAGCGGGACCACAAGTGATGCCTGACACAGGTTGGACACTTGCCAGATTCCCTCAAGTTTTGATGGGAAATGTAGGCAGCTTGGCGGAATGTTGGACAAGTGACAGTTGAAAAGTCCATTGGACAGCAGTCAGAGAGTCAAGCTGCAAGACCAGGATGCCTACATTTCCCATCAAAACTTGAGGGAAGCTGACAAGTGTCCAATCTGTGCTTTTTGTCACTTGTAGTTCCGCTCTCAGGCTACCTTCTCAAAAACAGTAGCTACAGGTATCTAAGTCCTTTGGCATTCCTACTGCTTTTCTGTGAAAGCCTCATGCCAAAGAGTGGCTGTTTCTGGGAATGACTGTGGGCCTCCTTATCCTCTTTGTCTTCAGACTTGGGTAAGTAAGGTTCAGAATCCTGTGCCAATTATACAGTTTGTCATGTGGTGGGAAAAAATGGAATACTCAGTGAAGTTTCTGAATAGTTTCTAAAAGTTGGAGTAAGTAACTCTGAGGGTATTTTCTCTCTCTCTCTCTCTCTCTCTCACACACACACACACACACACACACACACACACAAATGAGAGCCAGTGTGGTATAGTGGCTAGAGTGACAAACTAGGATGTAGGCAATCAAGGTTGGATTCCCTGCTCTGCCATGGAAGCCTGCTTGGGCCAGTCACACCCTCTTAGCCTAACCTATCTCACAAGGTTTGGTGTGAGGAAAAAATTGAGCCACTTTGGGTCCCCGTTAAGAAGAAAAGGAGGAGATAAATGAAGCAAAGTAAATAAATGGCAGCTATGTTTTTTTGGCCAATTCAAAATCGATCCCTATTTTATAGAAATACAAATAACCAACAACTCTAAAGTCAAAGGCAGAAGTACCACAAGTACAAGCTCAAATACTGATCAAACACAAGATCGAATTTAATCTACTCAGCCAGGGGAACTGTTGATCAGCTCAAATGGTTTATGGGAAAAGGAAGTTTTAACAGTATTTGTAAAACCCAAACGGGAAAGTACCAGATGTTCCTCATGAAGGAAAAAGCATTCCATTCCCTCAGTGCAGCCACTGAAGAGGCCTAGTTTACAGAACATATTAAGATGGTGGCATACACTGCAGGATCTCACCTGATGATCTGGGGGCCAAGCTACAAGTGATGAATGACACTTGAACGGCAAGTGTATTTCTCCCTGTTCACTTGCGCTCCACTCAATCCACTTGCTGTTCAAGTGTCATTTGTCACTTGTAGCTTGGCCCTCAGTGCCTTGATAGACTCATAACAGAGCAGGCAGGCCATTATCATAGCAGCCATCTTGGAATCACTATCTATTTATTTATTAGTTCACTCTCCCTGTAAGCGGGCTCAGAGCAGATTTACATCAGAAATTTAAAAATATTGGTAGCAACCGTAAAATACAGCATTTAAACATAAACAAGGCAGCTCATATTTGCACTCTACAGAGCACCTCGGGCCCACAGAGCAGGGCAGTTAAAACTCAGCCAGTGTAGAATTGGCACATTATCCCCCCCACTACTGGGAGGGGCTGGTGGGGTAACTTGTCCTCCTCAACCCCCATAAGCCTGGCAGAACATCTCCATCTTACAGGCCTGGAGAAACGATAGCAGATCTTTTTGAGACTGGGCCTCCAGAGAGTTCCACCAGGTAGGTGCCAGGACCGAGAAAGTCTTGGCCCTGATTGAGGCAAGACGAACCTCCTTGGGGCCAGGGATCACCAGCAGTTGTTTGTCTGCTGACTGAAGCAGCCTCTGGGGAATACAGGGCGAGAGGCGGTCCCACAGATATGTCAGCCCCTGTCCAATGAGGGCTTTAAAAGTTAAAACTAGAACCTTGAACCTGACCTGGAACTCTTCTGGAAGCCAATGTAGCTGGCACAAAATAGATATGATATGTGATCAGAATGGTGTTCCAATCAATATACACACCACTGCATTCTGGACCAGTTGTAATTTCCAGAGCAGATGCAAGGGCAGCCCAGCGTAGAGTGAGTTACAATAATCCAGCCAGGAGGTGACTGTTGCATGGATCATTGTCGATAACACAGGTTGACAGATAGGGGGCAAATTGCCTGGCCTGACAAAGATAAAAGAACACAGACCTGGCAACTGTTGTAACCTGGGTTACCATTGACAAGGAGGCATCCAGAATTATGCCCAGACTCCTTACTATTGGCGTCAGCTCAAGAGACGCCCCGCCAAGGGTTGGGAGCTAGATCCCCAAATCTGAAAACCTACGATCCAGATGCAGGACCTCCATCTTCCCAGGGTTCAACTCTGCTTTACCTACCCAGTCACAGCCTCCAAATTATCCAGATTATCCAGGGCAGAGCTCGGCTGACCATCCATCAACAGATCAAGCTGGGTGTCATCAGCGTACTGATGGCAACCCAGCCCAAAACTCTGCACCAGCTGGGTGAGGGGGCACATGTAGATGTTAAATAGAATTGGGGAGAGTATTGGCCTTTGTGGAACGCTACACACCAAAGGGTGGCATGGCAACACCTGCTCCCCAAGCACCACTCTCTGTCCCCGACCATGGAGAAAAGAGAGCAACCACTGTAATGCTATCCTATGTATCCCTACATTGGCGAGGTGGCGGGCCAATAGATCGTAGGCGACCATGTCAAATGCTGCTGTAAGAACCAGCAGTATCGGCAGCGGCGACCCACCTCAATTCAGGTGTCTGTGGAGATCATCTGTGAGGGCAACCAATGTCGTCTCTGTTGGGATTGAAGCAAGAGTTTCCATTTCAGTCACGAAAAAGTTAAACTGTTTGTGTTACTTAATTAGTAAACTTACTTTGCATGTAACCATTAGGGCTTCGAGTAAAGATCCCCGCCATAGAAGGGGGAGTCTATGAATAATGAAGTAGAATTAGGATTTCCTATTGGGAAACTTGTTAATGGGGGGGGGCAATTAAGTGATGCTATATACTGAAGTTTTATTGCTCTTTGTTCACTCTCTCTTTCACTCTCTCACTCTTTTGTGTACCATGTCTATCTACTCTAGCAAGATGTAGTCTATTAGCAATTTATTATTTTCTTCCAAAGTACCCCTAATTTTTAACCACTTAGTAAAGTATTTTTACAGAGCTACACTGGACTCTGTGACAACTCTCATTACTTCCAATGCGCAATTCTGCATAATCTCTGCTAATATTCCTACAGTCTCCACCCCATGACCAGGGCGGCAGCCGTACTGGAATGGATTCAGAACAGAGGAATCCTTCAAGAATACCTGCAGTTGTTCCGCCACTAAATGTAATAGGAGACCTAAATATGCTAGGTCCAAACTTTGTTTGGCCTGTAGTCATTTTTGAATTTTGCAAAAGATAGTGGGCACCATTATTAAATGGATGCTGAGGTAGAGTGGGAGAATGGCCAGCCACAAATGGCCACCATGGAGGTCAGTCACAATTCCAAGCCAAATTTACTTCTGTAATGGAGGCAGCTGTTTCTAAAAGGATACTCCTTGCAGACATAAAGGCGATGCCTCCTATACTCTACTTTAGCAACTCCTGCTCCAACACAGTAGAACAAAGCTAGGACTGGTTCTTTGTTTCACGAAAGAAGGAAGTGGGTACCTGGAAACACATCAGTGGTGCCATGGCACCCTTGGGAGTGATGTGATTCATTGCCCCAGATTCTGGGGGTGGGGGCTGGCAATGGCATTAGCTGTGACGAGCGGTACATGTGTCCAGTGTTCCATCTTCCCTGCCACATGAATGTTGGACGTTTTCCGAAATTAAGAGGCTAATTGTGTTATTTTAGGGGTTGAGCTGACAGATGGCACCATGGTTGAAAGTGCTGACTTGATCAAAGAACCCTAAAAGGATTCAGAGAACTATATATCAAATAGGATTATGATAGAATTAAGGGGACTGAGTCATTTATAACTTTGGGCAGTCTACTTCTTTGAAGCCTAACTCAGAAACTGATCCTTTTTTCTATAAGCCCAGAACCGTAGCATTGCATTAAAATATCGGCAGCCGTCCCAACACTATTAGCTTTGTACAAGATAATCCAGGGGAAAAGGTAACAGTTGTAAATGACACTTGAAATTTCAGAGGGAAAAGAAAGGAACTGTGGCATCTCAAGAGAGCGAGCATCACCACCCCCATCCCAAGTGCTACTGGGATATCCAAAGAATTCTCCTTTGTGGCATGAAAATGCAGCAAGGTTATAAAGTTGTGTTATTAAACAGTAAATTACAAAACAAGACATGGAAACGATTGTTTATGGGGGAGGGGTTGGTCATGCTTTGCAAAGCAAGTGAGAAAGGCCCTAAGGAAAGTGGGGTAGCCAATTATATTCATGTGCTGCTAACGAAAGACTGGTGTACTGGTGCAGCAAAAACAGGTCAGACTGAGGTCATAAAACAGACTGTACCACTTCCAAAAGGAAGCGTGGGACTACTTTTCCAATGTTCCAATATGTTAAAGAAAACTCCGTGCAAGCAGAAAACTAAAACAGCAACAAGAGGAAAGAGCTAGAACTTTTGTTTACAGAAAGAAAAATGTAAGTGGCTGGACTTTGGGGGACATTGTTTACTACTGTACAGGTGGCATTGTTTGGTGTAGTGGTTAAGAGTGTGGGACTCTAATCTGGAGAGCTGGGTTTGATTCCCCACTCCTCCTCTTGAAGCCGGCTGGGTGACCTTGGGCTAGTCACGGCTCTCTGGAGCTCTCTCAGCCCCACCCACCTCACAGGGTGTTTTGTTGTGGGGATTATAATGGCATACTTTGTAAACCGCTCTGAGTGGACATTAAGTTGTCCTGAAGGGCAGTATATAAATCGAATGTTATGTTATTATTATTATTGGCCTAACAGCAAAAACACTGTAGAGTCTCTTCTCCATGCACCGAAGTACTACTAGAGCGGAAATTTACCTCAGATAATGCCAGTAGTGCTGGCTGCATGTAGGCTTGGGCCTACAAAAGAGGCCCAGCAAGTTATCATCCACAATGAAAATATAGCACAGGGCTGTGCTGTTCCATTACTGCAGAACTTGCAGCAACTCCAAACCAATGAAGCCACAGGCCCAGACAAATCCACACAGACTCGGAGGCAGGATATTATATCACCATTTCTCCCAATCCCACCCTCTCACTGGATGCTAAATATGAATTATCAGCTTATGAAAGATATGAAAATAATCAGAGATGCAACATTTAATATCATGAGGGGAAACATACTGCGGTGCAGAGTTAAAAGTGCTTTCTGACCACAGCGAGTCTGATAGGCGGCAAACTAAATGAAAGAGAAGAATTTAAATTTAAAAATAATGGTTGGTTTGGCATTCAAGTGTCCTTATAGTTATAAATTTATTAGGAGTAGCATTAGGGTAATAGAAGAGAAGGGAGGAAGCTTTTGCAAAGTCCACTGATGGCGTAAAAGCATTCTCAAATTTCGAATCGGTTTGATGCAGCTTCAGCGCAAGGACTATTTATATAGCCATGTGGGGAGCAAAAGGCTCCCGTGTTTAAAGCCAAACCATAATCCTAAATCAAAAGAGAACTAGGTTTGTTTTGCATGACATCCAGATGTGGATCCTAATACTAGGGACGTGGGCCATGACTTAATTTCAACTTTCCATATGCTGTTAAAATTTCACGTGTTCGTGGGCCCTGGTCTGGGCCTATCATTCATTCTCCCTACGTGGTTCAACAGCCCCATCATTGCTGTCCGACTTTTTCTCCCTGCTGGAATAGAAGTGATTCACAGGGTTGTCAGCCACCAGGGAGTGACTGGAGATCTCCCAGAATCACAACTGATCTCCAGGAGAAAATGGTTGCTTTGGAGAGTGGACATTATACTCCATTGAGACCACTCCACTTCTTAAACCCCACCCTCTCCAGGCTCCACCCCAAACATTTCCAAGAATTTCCCAACCCAAAACTGGCATGTGACTCAGCATGCCTGGACATGGGGATGGTGGCGGGGGGGGGGGGACTATTTTCCCTTGAAGCAGACTTTATATTGGTATGAGACCTCCTTTTGCCTGAGCTAGAAGTTTCTGTCTAACTCTTCTTTCTGTGCCCTTTTAATTTCTCTCTCCTGTGCAAGCTTGCAAGAGACACACTCATAGTCCCACTCAAATGCAGCCAGATTTGCTGGATACTTTTAATAGAAAAAAGTGTTATTTAGATTAGGTTTCTATGTTTTCTTCTGCTACTACAAGATTGCAAGTGAATGTGAATGAACTTCAATAAAAGTAAGTTTTATCTGTTGCAATATACTGGCTTGGAGAGTGTTTCACCACATGTGAATCTACTCTTTCCTGACTTTGCTACAACAACTAACACATTTCCCCAATCCCTCCTTTCTCTCTCCTCTCTGAATCTCCCAATGCCATTTCTCTTCACTCTTCTGATGTCATGGCAATGCAGGGCAGCAATTGGCTATATCCTGAGTAGAGATGGGCATGAACCGGGGGAAAAACGAACCATGCGGTTCATGGTTCATCAAATTTCACAAACCACGAACTTTCATGAACCTGCCCCTGATTTGCGAACCGGTTCATTTGGTTCGTGAAAACATCACACCCAGGTCAGAAAATCATCACTTCCAGGTCAGCAGAAGATCACTTCCAGGCCAGAAGAAGGTCACGTCTGGGTCAGCAGAAGGTCTGCAGGAAGTCCATCCCCTGTTGCCTAGGAAACTGATTGATTGGCACCAGGCTGTCTGCAGTCACAAACCAAAAAATGAACCAAACGAACCAGCCTAAAGTTCATGCCGGTTCATCAGAAACGGGATCTGACAAGCATGAACCATGAACCGGCCTGGTTCGTGCTTAATTTTGGTTCGTGCCCGTCTCTAATCCTGAGTACTAGGTAGGACTTGCAACAGAATTTGAATGCTAAGGTTCATGGGTTACTTTGGTTTGATTAAACCACAGAGGTTGTGCTTCTACATCCCAGAGTAAGGTTAGAATGCACAGAATAAGGCAACCTCACTGGCCTGGGTCAAGTTAGCACCCAAACAGGAGGCCTTCTGGTATCTCTATTTACTACACTGTGGAGTCCATGATGGAAAAGCGAGGGACACAAACATAATAAGAATGTAATATGTGCCATGGCCTTTCAAAGGACATTTTGATGGTATGACTAGATGTTGTTTCAGACAGATCTGACGTGCTGGGTTTTTCCTTGCAGTTCCATTTTTCCCATCTGCTTCACTGACTGGTCTACTCTGTGTTTTTCATTATTCTTGCTGCTGTTATTTGATCCTGTTAGTGTTAGTTACTTGGAGAGGATTCCTGAAGGGTGGGATATATTTTTGTGTTGGGATTTAGCAAGTGTTTTCGTTTCAATCATGAAAGAGTTAAACTATTTGTGTTACTTACTTAATTAGTAAACTAATTTGCATGTAACCACTTAGGCCTTGAAGTTGGATTCCCACCATGGAGATGGGAGTCACTAAGCATAATGAAGTAGAATTAAGATTTTCTATCGGGCAACTTGTTTATTGGGGAGGGCAATTAAGTGATCCTATATACTGAAGTTTTATTGCTCTTTGTTCACTCTCTCAACTACTCTCTCTCTCTCTCTCTCTGTCTTCTCTCAGTTACTTCTCATGCAAGATGTAGTCAGCTTAGCAATTTATTATTTTCTCCAAATGTAAATAAATAAATATGAGCGATGTTGCATGGCTGTAGAGCTCTTATTGCCCCATTGATTAAACTCAAGATGGTCTTATTGCCCCATTGATTAAAATAAATAGACCTTTTGCTGTCTAGTCTGATCTTTCTCGCACTGCTTATGCTCTTACTCAACAAAGATCAGAAATTGGTATTACTGAACTACTGGTGGTCTTCCCAGCCTCTGCTGACCAATCTGGGGATTTGCACCAAATATAAGTGCATAGGAGACCCCTACTTGCCCTTTCTACTACATTTTTAACTTGCACTTCCTCCAAGGAAATCAAGACGGTGTACATAGTTCTCTTCCTCTATTTTATCCTCGCAATAACAATCTTGTGAATTAGATTAGACTGAGAGGAGGATACTGGTCCAAAGTCACTCAGCAAGTTTCACAGCTGAATAGGGATTTAAACTTGGATCCCACAATCCAGCCTCCCAGCTACTATGCCACACTACCCCTGCCATTCCAGTTGACATCTGTGAATCTTGGAGTGCCCTTTCTTTGGACAACCTTCATTGTGTATCATCATTTTGTGTCTCAGTACTAGCGATGGGCATGAACAGCAATATGAATTTAAAAAAACCACAAACAGCCCAATCAGCTGTTCGCGAACAAGCTGTTCCTGAGGCCCCATTCTAAATGAACAGGTGGTCATTGCAAGCCTCATTGCTGTTCATTGCTGTTCGTCAAGCCAGACAATCTGGCACCTACAATCAATTCCCTTGGCAACTGGAGGCAGGGACTGCCTGAACTCTGTCTGAACTCCTGCTGTTGCCCTGGAAACCCGAATCTAAACGCAATTTAGCTTGATAGGCAGGTCTTCCTTTCAAGTGTGGTGCTCCAAATTTGTTACAAGGAAGCAAAGAGCAGTGGGGAGAGGGCTCCCAGCTCTGGTTTTGCAGATAGGGAGGGAGAGACAGTTGCTGTTGGCATTTTGAGAGAGAGACAGGGAGAGTGCATTGGAGCTTGAATTTCTTTGTGTGTGGTGGGATAGGGATCTACTTCTTCAAATTCCAAGGCTGCTGCTAGGCTCTGGGCCAAGTGATTATTTATTATTGGTACATTTCCTGTTGCCTGCTCAAGTAAGGTTTCTGGGAGTGGTGTGGTATGGATCTTGATGGCTGGAGGAGAGCCTGCTGGCTCCCACGATCAATGAACATGTTCATGAACAGGTAATGTTCATCAATGTTCACTGTTCATTGTTCATGGATGGCAACAAACAACGAACTCCATGTTCGGGTTTTTTTCTGTTCATGCCCATGTCTACTCAGTACCCATTACAGAAACAGCAAGTGAGTTTGATCCAATCTACTTTTGCAGTGTCTGAGGCAGACACGAACAAGATTATGGGAAGTTGGCATGGGAACCAGAGAAAAAACTAACATTGCACTCTTCTTTTTAGAAATATGTAACTAATTATGAATGAGACTGGCATAGAATACAGATTAATTAACAAGCCTGCTTTTCCATTGAGATTATAGCAGAGCCTGTTGTAGAAAAAAAAAAGGACACCATAGTATAATTGTCTTAAAAGCTTTCTGTGGCTTCTGGAGATTTAGCCGGTAAATGCAGCAAATCTATATGAAACAAGTGAACCAGGTACTTCTTACAGTTCTTCTGAGACATGCTGCATTGCTAATTTCTCAACAGCACAGAGCTGTCCTAAGAACAGGGGATTGCACAATTAGTTTTATTCCCCCCTCAATTTTTAAAGCAAAGTTGAGTTGATGGATTAGTGAGCTGATTTAACTTGAACACAGTGTCCTCTTCTCAAAAATTCAATACTTGTCCGTTAAATGCTATGTGATTTCTAGGAGGGGAAGGCTGCGCACTTTGAAGACCAGTTTGGTGTAGTGGTTAAGAGTGTGGGACTCTAATCTGGAGAGCTGTGTTTGATTCCCCACTCCTCCGCTTGAAGCCAGCTGGGTGACCTTGGGTCTCAGAGCTCTCTCAGCCCCACCCACCTCACAGGGTGTTTTGTTGTGGGGATAATAATGGCATACTTTGTAAACTGCTCTGAGTGGGCATTAAGTTGTCCTGGAGGGCAGTATATAAATCGAATGTTAAAAAATAAAAAGGACAAGATTTCCAGAGTGTATGTCTTTGAGAGGTGGGAGACCCAGGTTCAAATCCCCACTCTGCCATGAAAATATGCTGGGTGACCTTGACCACTCACATGCTATCAGCTGCTTTGGCTTCCCATTGGGAGAAAGGCGGGGTACAAATGAAGTAAATAAATAAAGACGTTGGCAGATGGGTATAAATTATTGTTTCTTAACCAACAGAGAGCCAGTTTGGTGTAGTGGTTAAGAGCAGCAGGATTCTAATCTGGAGAACCAGGTTTGATTCCCCGCTCCTCCACTTGAAACCAGCTGGGTGACTTAGGGTCAGTCACAGCTCTTCCAGAGCTCTCTCAGCCCCACCCACCTCACAGGGTGTTTTGTTGTGGGGATAATAATGACATACTTTGTAAACCGCTCTGAGTGGGCATTAAGTTGTCCTGAAGGGCAGAATATAAATTGATTGTTAAAAAAACTCCAAGATTTCCAGGGTGTAAGTTTTTGAGAATCTTGCTGTTCTACAGCAGATCAACACAGGGCCAAGCTACACATGACGAATGACACTTGAACGGCAAGTGGATTGAGTGGAGGGCAAGTGAACAGGGAGAAATACACTTGCCGTTCAAGTGTCATTCATCATGTGTAGCTTGGCCCTCAGCTACCCACTTGAAACTAATGTTAATTTGTGATTCTCTGATATGACCAACTTTTAATCTCGTGTTAGAAGACTGCACATTCTGCGTCATCTCCTGACATTAGATGAGTGTGGATTTGAACACAGATCTCCCCAGTAAATGGCTAGCATTCTGACCACGCTTCTTTATTGAAAGATTGCTTAAGGTAGCATTGTTCACTATATAAATGATAAACAGGAATATTTTGGCTCAATCCTTAACCAAGCAAAACACAAGAAATATCTATGCCTTGTGCTTACCTGCACTTTATTGACTCAGATACTGAACATCCAAGACGACACAGGAGCAGTATCTAGTGAAAAATGGATTGCCCAGCATCTATTGACTCAACGACAAAGTTCATGAGTCCCCACAGACCCCACAGCAATTGGGAAGCTACAGATATGTTTCAGCATCAAAACACAGAAAGACCATCACACTCCTCATGTATCCCTTTTTTCTTTCTCCTCCTCTCACAATATTCTTTTAAAACAAGGGGGATTAGAAGTCTAATAAAAAATCTGAAGTTTGTGAGCAAAAATGGAGGAAAGAATGATGACATATTTGCAAACTATAGGTCTTACTGTTAAAACCAAGAATCTTAAAAGGGAAATTAAACAGTCCGATGCATGAGCCCAAGGCAATTTGAAGACAAAGGAAATGCCTCCATTGGTTCCACGGTTGGGGCAAACCAAGTATAGGGACGAGTGACTGGCTGCTATTTTGTTTCTCTTTCTTTTCATTTTTTGTTGAGCGTTTTGTTTCTCTGCTTTCTGCTGTTGACTTTCTAGATTCATTGTATTGGGTATGTATGTTGTATAGTTTTTATATGCAATTTATATGGCATAGCTAAATATGTGCCATTTATATGTATAGTAAATACACAATGTAGATACACAAATGCTGATTTATTTATGCAGATTAGAGTCCCACACTCTTTAAGAGTGTGGGACTCTAATCTGGAGAACCAGGTTTGGTTCCCCACTCCTCTACCTGAAGCCAGCTGGGTGACTTTGGGTCAGTCACAGCTCTCTCAGAGCTCTCTCAGCCCCACCTACCTCACAGGGTGATTGTCGTGATGATAATAATAACACACTTTGTAAACCACTCAGAGTGAGCATTAAGTTGTCCTGAAGGGCAGTATATAAATTGAATGTTATTAGTAGAGATGGGCACGATCTGCATTATGATAAAAAAAACCCCACGATAATGGCGTTCGCACGATCGGGACCCGGCGGATCATGCTCGGGCACGGCCAACAATCCAGCGGTCAGGAGGGGGGCTGGATCGGGGCTTGATTGGGGTGATCATGCTTGGATCGGGAAGCCAGACACTCAGGCGCCAGCAATCTATTCCCCTGGCAACGGAGCCAAGGGAATGCCTGAGCTGTGTTTGCCCTCCTTCTGTCGCCCTGGAAACACGAATGGAAGCCCAGCTTGCCTTGATCAGCAGGGCTTCCTTCCAACCACGGAGCAGCAAAGCAGTCACCAGCTGGGAGAAGACACTCAAGGGAGGGAGGGGGAAGGGGGTGTTCTGTAGCCATGGGCACTCCAATCTCATCCCTGCAAACCCTGATAGGCCGCTCTGATGGCCAAAGACAGACAGCCAAACACAAACACAGATGCCGCTGGCATCACCCACCATTCCGGTATCGCTGGGAACAGTGGGGCGCCCCTCCGCTTTTGCCTCCACGATCCACAATCCACGATCCATGATCCATGGATCAGAAACGGGAGATGATCAGTGTGGATCGTTAATTAGGGATCGTCGCCGGCGCTGATCCACGATCAGCTGGATCATTAATTTTTTTGGGATCGTGCCCATCTTTAGTTATTAGTATTATTATTATTATGTACAAAATAAACCTATTACTGTTCCTAGTACAAGCACTTGCGGCTTATTTACTCCCCTCTTCTAACCCATTTATTCTGCCTGTTTCTTCCTGATCCTTAATCTGTTTCCAGTTTGTAAGAAATGTTACCCTTTTATGCTAGAATCACTAGGTTTTCCATGATGTCTATGGTAAGGGAACTATTGATCTCACTATCCTTTTAGAATTCTTTGATCAGTCATCAGGCAGGCAGACACGGATGCCTGTTGCTCTGGTTTGGGACTTTACAACTAACAGTTTTTCTAAACTGCACTTCTTGCTGGCTGACCATTCCTTTGTTATGTTGATGACTCAGAATGTAACACACTGTCCCTCCTAAGACCTTAGAGAGGTGTTACACTTTACACATCAAGACAGTCCAATCAATTGGAAAAACACTAAATGCGGTCAATTTTTTTTAAAAAAAACTTCAAATAAAATTTGGAGAAACAGAGGAATTTGGATTTTTTAAAAAAAAAAAAAGAATTCAGGTAGGAAGAACTTGGACTCCTTGAAGATAGGCAAAACTTTAAAAGAAATGAAAATGTACAGGTCCATGCATTCCTGCAGAGAACATTCTTTGAAAAGAGAACATTCTATTCATTAGTCTGAAAGAGGCACATAGTAAAAAAAAGGGGAAATCGTTTTGAGATTGAGTTGAGACTTGCTATTTAGGTGTGTCTGTGTGGCTTGAGTGTCTACACATGAACCCAAAAATCTTGCAACCCGTTCTTGCAGTCATTTCACAAAAAGATGCTATTTACTCTGCAGATGCAAAAAGCAGACAATGTTATCTATCCAATGCCAGTCATTTAAAAGAGACATTCAACTGCACAGGGACAAAGCAGGGATGAACTGCAAGCAAACCAGTGTGGTATAGTGGTTATAGGGTTAGACTGTCAGATGGAGACCCAGGTTTGAATCCCCACTCTGCCATGAAGCTTGCTTGGTGACTTTGGGCAGTCACACACACCCCACCTAACCTACCTCATGGGATTGTTGTGAGAAGAAAATGGAGGAAGAGATAATATTGTAAGCCAATTGGGTCCCCATTTGGGAGGACAGCATCTATTCTCCAGGAAATGGGATGATTTACTGTAATATTATTAAACAGAAGTCAGTGGTCTTAGAAGGGTTTAGGATTGCACTGCTATTTCCCAGATTGGGCAAGCTACAACAACCTGTCATAGTAGCATACGCTGCATCATACTTCAGCAGATTCCGCACACGTTGGATAATGCACTTTCAAAGCACTTTAGTAATCGTTTGGAAGTGGATTTTTTGTTTCACACACGAAAAATTCAATTCCAAATGATCTCTAAAGAGGATTGGAAGTGCATTATCCAACGTGTGCGGAATCAGCCAGTGTTTTGCTCACAATCAGCTTTTTCCACAGAATACAAAACTAATTTGGAGCTCACTTTGTGTGTAATTGCAGGAATTCAAGGTCATTTCACCTGGTAATCATGTTTGCCTCAAAGTTTTCTGCCTCCCTAAATATCATACCAGCAACGGCTGCATACTGGTGTTTATAGCTTGTGAAGGGGACTGCTGTTCTTTTCCTCTTTGCCATTCTTTGCTCATTAAGGCTGCACAGTTTGCCTGGAAATGTAGATTTTTATTTGAATGGCCTACCCCATGAGCAGCAATGCCACATCTTTAGTAAAAGCACAGCGTCTGTTATGTGGGACTTGTAAATCTACCTTTTCCGACCTCTTGACAACAAGGGAAATCAGACGGTGGAGCAACTTATGAGAGTCTCCAGCAGCGGAGGAAATCATACCATTCTATTTTGTGTAGAACTCCGTTTCAGACCCCCAAGGAACAGCTTTTTCATTTTACTGTTGCCCTCTTCCGTTCACCCCGACCTACCTTTGTATTCCCTGGCCATCAAGCCTTTATCTTCTTGTACAGAGGGCAACAGTTTGCTATTGCAAGCTGAAAGGGTATTTCCTGCACAAAAGAGATTCTGCTGCTACTGCAATTTGACAGTCATATTATCCCTTGAAATGCCTTATTGCTTTGATACCTACAGATTACATATGCTCTCTGTAAAAGAGTTCAGATTGAGTGCAGTAAAAAGAAAAGGCCATGCATTTTTCAAAAGGTGTCATATCTTCCATACTAGGGATACACTTTCTCAAGAGAGCCAGTGTGGTTTACTGGTTAGTATGTCAGACTAGAACCTGGGAGACCCAGGTTCAGATCCCCACTCTGCCATGGAAATATTCTGGGTGACCTTGACCACTCACATGCTATCAGCCTATCCTACATCACTGGAGAATGATGTAAGCTACTTTGGCTGCCCATTGGGAGAAAGGCGGGGTACAAATGAAGTAAATAAATAAAGAAGTTGGCAGATGGGTACAAATTATTGTTTCTTAACCAATAGAGAGCCAGTTTGGTGTAGTGGTTAAGAGCAGCAGGATTCTAATCTGGAGAACCAGGTTTGATTCCCTTCTCCTCCACTTGAAGCCAGCTGGGTGACTTTGCGTCAGTCACAGCTCTCCCAGAGCTCTCTCAGCCCCACCCACCTCACAGGGTGATTGTTGTTGTGGGGATAATAATGACATACTTTGTAAACCACTCTGAATGGATGTTAAGTTGTCTTGAAGAGCAGTATATAAATCGAAGGTTGCTGTTGTTGTTAATGATTTTTTTTTCAAAAGCATGCTTTATGGCAGCTTTACAATGGTTTTCTGGCATTGTTTGATTCAACAAAACAATGCCGTTTTCTGGCAGGAGGCAGTTGCTGTTTTTCATCTAAAAGGACATGGGAAGATCTAACAATAGAAGGCAAGGTAGTTAAGGTGTTTTGATTTTCGTTGCATCTGAGGGCCAAGCTACAAGTGACGAATGACACTTGAACAGCAAGTGGATTGAGTGGAGCGCAAGTGAACAGGGAGAAATACACTTGCCGTTCAAGTGTCGTTCATCACTTGTAGCTTCGCCCTGAGTTTTGCCCTGGATCTTCCAGACAGATTTGTGAATAAACATTTCTAGTCCTTGGATTGCTTATGCTGTTCTAACATTACAGGGTTTTTTAAAAAGTTTTCTTAATGCATAGTGCTAAACCAGTTGTATGAATATATGAAACTGTCTTTTAGAGAACCAGAGCATTGATCAGTCTAGCTCATTGTTGTATGTTTTGATCAAGAAACAAACAGGCAAGCAAACAAAAAAACCCGACTAATGCAGTGGAAAAAGTAGTTTTATTCCATCATACTGCCCCTACGTGTTTTTGACCACCAGCAGCTCTTCAAGGCCTCTAGTACACAACAGTCATTCCCAACATTTACTATCTGGCATAGGTCTTGAAGAAGTTTTGAATGGCCCCTTTCATGCCGCACACAGGTAATGAAAGCTTCCTTCTGCTGAATCGGACCCGTGATCCATCAAGTTCAGCCTTGTCTACTCAGACTGGCAGCTGCTCTCCAGGGTCTCAGGCAGAGGCCTTTCACATCACCTGCTACCTGATCCTTATTGGAAATGCAGAGAATTGAACCTGGGACCTTTTGCATGCCAAGCAGATGTTCTACACAGAGCCACAGCCCCTCCTCCCACAACTCTCTTCTCCCCCCCCCCCCCACGTTATCCACAATTGCTGCAGAGAGCTGGCGGTGACTTTCTGCACCTCCATTTAGCCTCCACAGTGGAAGCTGGTCTAAAATGTGAGCAAAAGAGTTAAGCTCTGCTCCACTCAGAGCTACTCTAATGTCACAGGGGCCTCTGGAGAGCTCTTCCATTTCCTCGGGGGGGGGGCTTCCTGGTGGCCGCTGTACAAGTTTCTCAATCCTCCATAGTCTTTTGAGAGCTGACAGAACTAGCTTGTCTGATTCCGCACACGTTGGATAATGCACTTCCAATCCTCTTTATAGATCATTTGGAACGGATTTTTTCGTGTGCGGAACAAAACCTCAAATGATGGATAAAGTGCATTGAAAGTGCATTATCCAACGTGTGCGGAATCAGCCTAAAAGAAACACAAAACAAGCAGGTTCTTCTTCTTCTAGAACTTCTCCCATTAAGAAATATAAGGTTGTACTTTGCTATCACAGGGGACTCCAGGGCAGTCTATTTCCTGGTGGGAGGATGTTATTCTATTGTTCTCTGACTCCTGCACCTGCCACCTCCAGTTGGTTGTACATCTTCTGCTGGACCGTAGGCCTTGGCAGGTGTCCCACAATAACAGCCCATTGGAAAAGTCAGGGACAGGAGCTGAGATCTACTGCATGCAAAACCCCATAATGCCAACCTCCAGGTGGGACTTAGAATTACAACGGATCTTCCCATGGAGAAAATGACTGCTTTGAAGTCTATAGCATTATATTCCACTGTGATCTCTCCCCTCCCCAAACCCTGCCCTCCTCGGGCTTCACCCCCAAAATCTGCAGCAATTTCCCCAGAGTTGGCAACCCTACCTATCACTGAGGTAGGGACCTTGCAAAGGTCATGTGACATTGCAAGATCCCGTCTACAGCCATTCTGAAAGCCGTATCATCCCTTATTCTACTATATCATTTTTATGAATATGGAGAGAGACCATGGCTCAATGGCGGAGCAGGTTGAATACTCAGCATCTCCAGTTTAAAGGATCAGGTAAAAGATAATGTGAAAGACTGCTGCCTGAGACCCTGGAGAGACGCTACCAGTCTGAGTAGACAATACTGACCGTAATAGATCAATGGTCTGACTCACTGTAAGACAACTTCATGTGATCAGTAGAAAATTGATAGAGAGGAAGTATCACTCGTTATTCTTTAAAAACTAACAGGATCCTAAATACCAATGGATTGTTAAAAGGGCACTTACCCAGGTTTATTAAGTACACGAACCATAAATCCATTTGGTGCACAATTAATTCAAAATTACACACGCGCTAAATGTGTAATTAAGTCGTTGAGGAGTGTTTAGGCCTTTATGTTGGCATTTAACAAAGGGAAGCGAGCAGAAGTTTATTAGCTGACAATTTATTGCTAAAATACTGGCAATTCATGGGTAGGTTGATGGAAATCTAACTTGCTATCATTCTGTCATTATGGGTCAATTAAAGGTCTAAACAACCTGCTCAAGGAAGAGAAAAGCAAGTCAGGAAGCAGGGGACAACCAATTTAATACGAAGATCCCATCAGAAACAGATAGTAAGGGCTAGCTTCACATCTCAATTACATCATTCACACATCACTCTGAGGATGTTATTGCTGTTTCCAGCTTCTTCTTTTTTTCTAGAAAATATATCTTTTGTTTCATTATTACAGTTATAAGGGGGAAAGGAGGAAGGAGATACAGGTATCAGGAAGTGAAATTTCTCCCCCCCCCTTAACAGCTCCTAAGCTTGGATAACTAATCTCTACTGAGCACTGGTTTTCCATATTAATACTTTTAATTTACATATTATTTGCATTAGATCGTGGTCTAAGCCAACACCTGTTCTGAAACTGCGGGATGAGGGGATGACAAAATGTCCCTGAACTGCAGCTCGGACTGATTTTATCGCACAGAATGTGACTGGGGCTTCCGAAAGGAAGACAGTGGGCAGGAAATGCAAGCCATGTATGGAGATGAAGTTAGAAAAGTATACTGCACATATCAGTAGCCATCATGGTATTTCCCATACTGTTTTATCTTCAATTAATTAATGCAAAACTCACACAGTTTGAATGATATCTGATTAAATGACTCATATCTACAGGACACTCTTCACTGGTCCTCTGGTAGACGTACGGCACATACCCTGGGAAAAATATCCTAAACCTGTAAATACCACAACGTTTAAAAAATTAACTTTGCATTTATGTAACACAATTTATGTGGCTGAAATGCTACATGTATATTATTTCTGACAACACTGTAAATGCTTTTGACAAACCTAACCCTCTAAAAGTTCCCTATCTATCACTCCACAAATGAAAACAGAGATGTTCTTATAGCATCTCTGGGGTTGCCAGCCATAGCCAGGAGGAATTAGGTGTGGGTGCTTGTGCACCTGTGTTGCGCTGGCCTCTGATGTTACTTCTGGTGCAAAACCAGAAGCAACATTAAGACATTGTAGCAATACTCTAAGATTTGCCCCAAACCCATAGAGTTTGGGGCAAATTCTAGATCATTGCCCCAACGTTAATTCTGCTTTTGCACACTGGCACAACACCATTGAACCTCACCCCCCACTTCCTCTGTTGGACTTTGAAGTGCTGGTATGGAATTTGGGGGGAAGGATAATTGCCAGGAATTCTCCCGCTATAGTGCAAGTAACACTGTAGTGGGACTATACCTGCCACTCCCCCTTAAAAACATCTCTGTTCTTACCAGTTCTGCAAATAGTTCCAAATGTACTTCAATGAGATATGAAAGGACAAGGTGACTGCTACATTGCAACTCAGGGATAGGTAGAACAGGCAGTGGCTTGTATAAATCCACTTACAGTACAATCCAGTTATTTCAAATGGGATTAGACTGAAGTAAGTCTTTTTAGGATTGCACTATTAGTGACTTTTGGGGTACAGTTGAAATCTGAACCAGATACTTGCCCAGTTCAAGTATCTTAGCACAGCAAGTCAGTGATGTGTACTTCACATAGAGGACTAAATAACACAATATTCCCTTTTCCCTCCCTGCTCATTTTGGCATCTGTGCAGAACACCTGCACATCATGTTCCTTTATGAGAATGGTAGGAAAAAGCACAAGTGTCCATTGCTCCAACACAGGAATAAGATCCTTGGTCCACATAAGCATTGGAACCAGTCATTAGTCACTCGTTACACTTTCCCAGGGTTCTAGGACCCAAGACCATCTGAGATCTGCTTTTTGACATATTATTTTCCAGGCACAGAATGAGTCTTCCATACATACAAGAGCAAACTTCTCTGAGCCCAGCACAGACTTTTTTTGGTTGGAGGAACTGAACCACTCATTTTAAATTTTTACTGTAAACTGGAGGCATCCCTGTGTTTGTAAGAAAATCCCCTTTATTGTACCTGGCCCCATTTTTTATTTTATTTATTTATTTGCTTATCTTTTGTTTTTGTTTTTTACACTATTTCTAGTCCACCTTTCTCACTGAGACTCAAGGCAGATTACGCACAGTGTAAGACAGAATGATCAAGCAGAAATCTGATACAGATCTGAAACAATCCTGAAACAAAACATAAATAAATTGTCACAACATATCAAATGATGTGGAAATTATCCAGTAGGAGGATACTTACAGCAACAGGCAGTATGCAGTAGTATAGGCTACAGTCCCTATCTCTTTACCCACTGTATCTCTCTGCATCATTTCCTTACAGCACAGACCTGTTACCTGTGTATGAAAACCCTCCTGAATAATTCAGTTTTGCTCAGTTTGCAGAAAGAGTTTCCTGACCTCTTCAGGCAGGCTGTTCCATAGGGTGGGGGCCACCACAGAGAATGCATACTGTTGATTTGCCCATTTGCAGTGCGGCACTTTGAGGAAGCCCTGTTCAGATTTGTTACAATTGCCTCATTTTTCTCCCATTGTACAACTCAAAGCAGCATACATGGAGTTCCCAGGTAATCCCCTTGATGAGTATACAATTCAGTAATAATCCAACAGCATATTCATGCATCAGGTTCACCTGCTCTGAAAGCAATTGGTGCAAGGCACTTAACTGAAGACTGTTTCAAGGACAAGGACTTCATTTTACAAAGGAAATCATTTCCTAGTTACCCATTCCTAAGACTGGACCCGCACGAGGGTGATACTCAAGGCAGCCGCCTTGTGTCTTCTCTCTCCCGCTTTGTCTAGCAATACAAAATGTGATGCAATGTGACATCATGTATTCTGAATTTCCCAGCCTCCACTATGTTGGCTGCCACTTGCAGCACCAGGGAAACTGGTATCGACTGCTTTCAGCGGCAGCCATGTGTGTGCCCAAACATAACATTCTGACCTTCACCAATTGCCCAGTAGTATCAAGTACTGCTTGGAAAAAAGTTTGATAAATCTGAAGTAGTACCACAGTTTTCAGTGTCGGTGTGGCCCCAATGGGGTGGAGAATGCAGCTGCCTGATCCCTGTCAAATAAATACCAGATTGCCCTCATATATGATGTGAAAAATCCTTACTCTACTCTGTCATTATATATTTGCCACACATTTTATGACTCGGGGGACACCACAATGTTTCCTCTGTGGCAGATGACATTTTGCACTGACTAATGCGTATGTTATTTGTTCCGCCCGACGTCTTCATTAAATAAATACTGATGTTGTTCAAGTATCCATTGCATCATCTCTCTCCCTTCAGAAGCCTTTAAGAGGAGCACGTACAGTTTCTCCTAAGCCCAAAGCGAGTGGAGAGGGGGGAGTCAAGGGTGGATTCTGGAAAAGCTGCTTATTGAACTTCCAAGTTAGCCAGCTTGAAAACAAATACGGATCTGTCTCTTTAAATCTCCCCGCCGATAATCACAAACATGTATGTTTTTTTATAATGCCCTGGAAATTCTACTGGGCCCTGGGGATGAAACCAAGCAGAAACCTGGATACCTCCAGAGGAGAACTCTACTAGGCCTGAGGTACAACGTGCTGTTTGTAACAATTATAATAATACACCTGTACTACCATTGTCAGTGTAGAGTAGCCACATGGGGTCTCATTAGTATTGTATTAGGACTACATGGGGAAAAAGATAATGGCCCATAATGAAAAATGCCAAATTTTCTATATAATAAAAATGAACTTGATTAATGAAAATCTCTTTCAGGGAAAGGGTTACAGCGTTGTTAGAAATAAAAAATGATGTATTAATCCGACACTCTTACAGATGGTCCCAACCTCCTGACAACTGCTATTCATTTGAGATGCTATTAGCATGCATAATTATGCTAATTAAGTTGTAATTAAGCACCAATTCTTCAGAGGGCTTTTTCCTTCCTCGATCTCTTTTTGGTCTGTCGTTTCATACATCCCTGCAGTTCTCCAAAAGCCGCGTAAAGCTTCCGACTTTGTTGTGACACAAAAACAACGGCCCTAAGTTTGCTCACAACAATGTGGTGGTTAGAACGCCAAAAAGGGGGACTCTAATCTTTGTTTTAGTTGGGGGGGGGGAGGAATACACCAGTAAATCCAAGGAAGCTCTGCCAATTGTTGATAAAATAATTAACACTTTCCACTTGAAATGGCACCATTTGAATTGGAGCAATTATGGAAAAGAGAGAACAGTATAATTATCACCAGAGCCCAAACCACTGGCCTGCTGAGCCTGACTTCTCTTCATATGGAACAAAGAGGTGGCTGAACAGTGAATTACTAAAAACAATAACAGGCTGGAAGCAATATTTTGACTTGGCTGGAAAGAAGGACTACTTGTTTTTCTGCTTGGCTTAAGGGTTTTGCTGTTTGCTCCACCCCTGAGCCACCAGCCATAGCAAGGCTCCACCCCTGACTCAAAGTTCCTATTCCCTGCTGTATGATATTAGACTCTACCCCTTTTTGCAAGTCTCTGCTCCACACACACAGATCAGGATGAGTAAATGTCTCCTATTTAACCAAGAACCAGTCTAGGATGCTGGGATGGATCCAGCCAGTTTATTTCGCTCAGTCTCACCCACTCCTCTTTCTCTTCCCCATGTGTCTTTCGCCCCTGCAGGTCCCATGGTTCTTGGTGGTCAACCCTTCCTTCTTTTTTCACCAGCAGAAAACGTAGTTGGATATACCTCACATTTTATTGCTTGGGGGATTGGTTTATTTATATTGTTATTTTTCTTGATCAAGGTTTGAGTCCAGTAGCACTTTACAGACCAACACAGAGTTCCCAGGATATAAGCTTTTGAGACCAGAAACTCCTGCTCAGAGAGCTTTGACTCTCAAAAGCTTATTCCCGGGAAACTCTTGGTTGCTCTTCAAAGTGCAACTGGACCCAAACCTTGCTCATCTACTGTAGACCAACACGGCTACCCACCTGAATTGGGGACCCTAAGTTGGTTGGAAAGGCAGCATTAAAATGTTCTAAATAAAGATAAAATTTATTTAAAGACTGTTTCTGAGGTTCTTGGCTGGGCAAAATTCCAGTTTTTGTGAAGCCAAAAGAGATTTCATTTCTAACTGATTCAGCTGATTGTATAGAAAGCTGGAATGGCAAACAGCTTAGGGAGAGGGGCGAAAAGTTGAGATCCTGAAATAAAATTAAATTCTGTACTCTACGTGCAAGCTGACACTGTAAATAACCAGCCTTGGACAGTTTCCTGGGATCCAAACATTTGGCTTCAATTGTCCTGCATGCTCTATAGATGCCCAAAGACTGTCCTTTAGATGACAGAGTTTTACAATCATCCCCAAACATAAAATACACAGCCTGTAAAACCAGAATTGAGATGATGTGATTTTCTTCACGTTAAAAACCAAAAGACAGAAGGAAAGGAAAAGAGGAAAGAAATAGAATAAAATGATCAGGGACATTCCAAAACTCAGGACAGCAAGTGGAGTCTAAAAAAAGCAGAAAGCCATACCTGAAAATCTTTTAAATTAGACAGCCATCCTTTCTTTAGGTGGCCCTTTTCACTAACAGCTGTAACTTCAGACAGGACATGATCCTCTTACAGAGCAATCCTAAACAGTGTTACTCCAGTCTAAGCCCATTGAAATCAATGAGCTTAGACTGGACTAACTTTGCTTAGGATTGCAGTGTTAGTTTGGTTTAGTGTTCAAGCACCATGAGAGCTGGTGGTGTTTGAAAGTCAGAGGCGACCAACCCCAAAGGGTTTTCAAGGCAAGAGATGCACAGAGGTGGTTTTCCATTGCTTGCCTCTATTTATTTATTTATTTAGTATTACAATTCATAACCAGCACATATCAATCCAAAAAATTATTCCAAAGCAAAACAATAGTGAAATTTACAGACAGGAGTATAAAACAGTATAGGTTAAAAACAAGACACAGGAATAGAAAATAAAACATGGACCGTAGTGAACTGAACTCCCATTTCATATATCTGATAGCTTCTGTAAGCGTTCCTTGCGAAATCTATAAGCTACAGTAAAAAGTGTGGAACAAGCCAATGTCAGCTAAGGAACTGCATCACATAAAAACTTCTTTAAAACTTCCAGTTCACTGTCATCTGCTACAGACAATGGGGGTGCAGGCTCAGAGACTTTTAAGGATTTTTAAGGATAATAAGGTTTTTATGACAAGTTTTAATCTGACAAATTTAAATTTGTGTTATGCCTTGTTTAAGAGCCTACCTTTGTACAACCGGACAGCTACGAGCCTGGGCAATTTTCCAAGCTTGAATAAGATAATTTGTTTGCCTGCCTCTGTGTAGCAACCATGGATTTCCTTGGTGGTCTCCCATCTAAGTACTAGCCAGGGCCCACCCTGCTTAGCTTCCAAGAGTTGACAAGATTGGGCTAGCCTGGGTCATCCAGGTCAGGGCACCATGAGAGTTAATTGCCTAAAATTTGCCTGGGGTGGGTGGGTGGGTGGGAAACTAACAGCAACCCAACAACTGAAGACTGTGGTATTAGTATACCTTATGTTGTCTTCATGTTCCCCCCTCCCGTGTCCATCAACTAAACATGAGTTAGGAGTTCCATGCTTGGAACTTAATTCCAGTTTAGCATGAGCAGAGTTTGTATAGGTTTGTGGCGCACAGGGCAAAGGGGCTATTTGCTCTGTTGGGGGAAATTTGAGGGTAACTCATCAGTACATGTAAGTTTGCCAGCAGGGCAAACAGTAGGTCTCTGTGTCAACGAAAAGTTGAGAAGATGGTGTAAGTTTCTGCCAGGTAGATTTCAATGACTTCACTACATGGGTCCAGAATTGCATGAGTTAAAGCTTTATTGATAATCTACTACTTCAGCAATCCATTACTGGGCCATTGCCAGGAATGAAATTCTGCACCAAGCCACAAGCCTATATTGAAATCTAAGTACAGCCCAGTTCTCTCCCCACTAGCTACAGTGTGTGTAATATAAAAGCAAAGCAAAGCAACTACGAAGGAAAGCGGAGAGGATGTTTTTGAAAGTTCAGAAGTTCCAAAGTTATGTATCCATGACAACGGTTCCTCTTCCCAGGCTGAGTGCTGGAGGTAAGCAGCTAAGTTGGAGACAACTAACATCAGGAGGGCCCTCCCACCTCTGTATGCTTTCACAGTAACAAAGGAGTCAGCCGCAGTTGTCTCTAACCTAAGAACACATTCTCCCAATCTGTCTCAAGATCTGCTTCCCTTGCCCTGGTTCTGCTTCCCCCTGCACTGCTTCTCCTTCTCCTCCTGGTGGTAGTGGTTGGTACTGCAACATTCTGGATCAGTTTGGGTTGTCCATTAAAGGGCCAAGCTACACATTACGAATGACACTTGAACGGCAAGTGGATTGAGTGGAGGGCAAGTGAACAGGGAGAAATACACTTGCTGTTCAAGTGTCATTCGTCATGTGTAGCTTGGCCCAGAGTCCAGTCCTTGGCCTAGGTCTTTACTCAGCAGTCCAGGGGTTTGTCCAGGGATTTGTCATGCCCCTGAAGTATGGCAGGGAATGCTAAGACCCTGACAGATGATATGGGAGAAGGCTTAAGCCTCTTTTCCCCACGTGCCATAGAACCAGTGTGGAGTAGTGGTTATACCATTGGCCTAGGATCGGGGAGACCCAGGTTCGAATCCCCACTGCGCCACAGGAGCTTACTGGGAGAATTTGGGCTAGTCACAGACTGACAGCCTAACCTACCTCACAGAGTAGTGATGGAAAAAATGGAGAAAATGAGAATGAGGTCAACTGCTTTGGGTCCCCATTGGGGGGAAAAGCCAAGTATAAATGAAATAAATAGATCAGAGTCAGGCTGCAGCGATGCTTAGGAATTAAGTTCTGAGCACATAACTCCTAGCATGTGTCTGGTTGACAGGACTCGAGTAGACACGGGGTGGGAGGGACATGAGAACAATGCACCATATGGTTAGGCTCTGTGCCAACAGGGGTACAAAAATAAACAAAATGAGAGAAGAGACTTATCTTTTCCTTTCCTGGTACAGCTCATTTGGTCATAGCCTTAAGCCTGATCCCGTGTTAACAAAGAAACAAAGACCAGAATATTAAAACTACTATTGCAATATAGTGATAAAAGAATCTCAATCCAGTCACAAAAATGTCCTAATTTTAGGCTGGATTACTAAAAAGTAAGATGCCAGTGACCTGGTTATGTATGGGTCCTTATCTGGTAAAAGCTAATTTTTAAAAAGTCATCTAAGCTAGTGGGGTCTATTTCCTTTCCTTTAGATACGTATCCAAATCCAATTACTAATGTGTGTGTAAAGTGCTTTCAAGTTACAGCCAATTTATGGCCACCTCATACGGTTTTCAAGACAAGAGACGGACAGAGGTCGTTTGCCATTGCCTGCCTCTGCAAGGTGACCCTGGGCTTCCTTGATGGTTTCCAAGTACTAGCCAGGGCCGTCCCTGCTTAGCCTCCAAGATCTGACACGTTCAGGATAGCCTGGGACATACAAGTTAAGATCCAAATTAATTATGAAGGATGGTAGGAAAAAAGTGCCCTTGGGAGGCAATCCCATAGGGAGAAAAACAACAAAAAAAGAAAGAAAAAGTAAATGAAGGGGGAAACTCATGTGAGGGAAGGTGCTTTAGCTTCCTGATCTCACCTATCTATGCTGCGCTTTAAAGTTCCCCATCACCTCAGTTTGCAAGGATTCAGAACATCCCCGGCTGGATCGAGTCCCTATCGTGCCTAGTTTTGCCTTGGAACTTATTGCTTTAGAGTGACATGCAGATACTCAAAGTAGGACATCATGTTCAAGTTCTGAGTCCAACTCCTGATCAATAAACCCAGCCCTCTGCCCGAAAACAAGTGCTCTGAGGGCCAAGCTACACATGACAAAAGACACTTGCCTGGCAAGTGGACTGAGTGGAGGGCAAGTGAACAGGGAGAAATACACTTGCCATTCAAGTGTCATTTGTCACTTGTAGCTTGGCCCAGAGACTCGCAACATCAAAACCCACAATCTAAAGTTCAGGAAGGACTAAACAACATGTGCTGTTCAGGATATGACGTAGGACCTCCTATGCCCAGCTGCGGGGGGAAGGAGGAACTTGGACCATGGATCCAGGACATGAGGAGGACTAAGGGCCAAGCTACACATGACGAATGACACTTGAACGGCAAGTGGATTGAGTGAAGGGCAAGTGAACAGGGAGAAATACACTTGCTGTTCAAGTGTCATTCGTCATGTGTAGCTTGGCCCTAAGCCTTTCCTCTCATGCAGTTTTCCCCGTAAAAGTCCTACCATGCCAAGCCGCTATTAGTCGCAACTGGGAAAAAAAACAGTTATTCGCATCATACCAATCTACATACATGGGATACAGCAGCTACAGGAAGGATTTCTATCAGGGAAATTTTATTTATTATTTATTTACTTATTTTTATAACCTGCCTTTCCCCCGCCGTGGGGAACTCAGAGTGTTCTCCTCTCCTCGATTTTATCCTCACAACAACCTTGTGAAGTAGGTTAGGCTGAGGGCCAAGCTACAAGTGACGAATGTCACTTGAACAGCAAGTGTATTTCTCCCTGTTCACTTGCCCTCCACTCAATCCGCTTGCCGTTCAAGTGTCATTCGTCACTTGTAGCTTGGCCCTGAGAGTGTATGACTGGCCCAAAGGACAGCCAGCCAGCCAGCTTCCATGGGGATCTGGGGGCCAAGCTACAAGTGATGAATGACACTTGAACGGCAAGTGAACAGACTCATGTGTATTCCTCCCTGTTCACTTGCGTTCCACTTGTGCTCCACTTGATCAAGTGGAGCACAAGTGGAGCGCAAGTGGAGCGCAAGTGAACAGGGAAGAATACACGTGAGTCTGTTCACTTGCCATTCAAGTGTCATTCATCACTTGTAGCTTGGCCCTGAGTGGGGTCTCCCAAATCTTAGTCTTACACTCTAACCACTACACCATACTGACTGTCATATAATTGTGTGTAGCGGGAGAATGGATACTCCAGGCTATGAGCCAAATCACCCTCCAGCTGCCTTTTGAGGCTAGCTAAACAAAGTAAGACCCAGTACCGGACCCCCAATGTTGCGTGCAGTTGCTCTTCAGAGGCAACCTCTTACAAGGTCTCTAAAGCCCAAACATGCGTTGTTTCTTCCCCTCATACCTTGTAGCACATCTCTGCCTCTGAAGACTACAGTTCCATCAACACACAGCTGGGAACAATTTTGTGCTGGCAAGAAAGTCTTCCAGCGTAATTAGTAAGAATTTTTTCCATCCTTAGCCTTTGACATTAAATTTAATTCTTGTCAGCTATCTAAGGGATGGGGTCACCTCCCCAAATTTAATTTATCGGTGTGAAGAAGGGAAACGGGATCTCTGAAACAACAGCTGAAAATCTTTCAGCTTGTTCTCAACTTTTCAGGATTTTGTTCCTCTGGCTGGCTAAAACCCGTCTACCACCTTTCCATCGCAAAGCAGAGAGGGATGCCGCTTCCAGTGGAGACATGATGGGGAGAAAGAAGGCTGCGTCTACACCGTTGTTGCCCATTGCATTCCCCTCCAATTCCAGGTTCCAGCCCCATCGTCACCATCCAAACCACGCATCCAGAACATGATACAGGAGGGGGAAGTGGCCAGTAGGGACAATGGAGCCTTCCTATCACCTCCCACTTCTCCACTGGAAATTGCCTCTTTCTGCCTTGTGAAAATGGTTTTGAAGATACCATGGTGAGTATGCAAAGTTCCTCCCTTACTTTCTCATGTGTTGCTATAATCATATTATGCTTCTATCTGAGAAGTTACTTTTGTTACAAACTCTCTGTTCCTAATGGTGTGGTGAAGAGTACCCTCCAGTCATAGCTGATTTATGGTGCCCCCTGGTGGGGTTTTCATGGCAAGAGACTAACAGAGGTGGTTTGCCATTGCCTGCTTCTGCATCCCTCGTCTTCTTTGGAAGTCTCCCGTCCAAGTACTAACCAAGGCCAAGCCTGCTTAGCTTTTGAGATCTGATGAGAGCAGGCTCACTTGGGCTATCCAAGTCAGGGCATTCCAAGCAGTACATGGATTCACGTGACAGTTAGCCATGGGATGGCTGCAATCATCCTGTAATAGTCAAGCCATTTGGAGCTTTCTTTGAAATGCTCCATGAGACAGAACCAAACATGGTACTCAGCAGGTGGGAGGGGATCACATTTTGATCACAGTCTCATAAAAAGGTCTTAAAAAATAGGAAAACTAGCACAGAAAACCAAGAAGGTAGAGCTGTTGTGCTAGTTTTCTATTTAAAGAGAGCCTTTTTTATGCAAGGAAACTCCCCAAAAAACCCACGAACGAGGCTGGTTCGGGGTTTGCGAAGCAGGATTCGAGGAAGCTCCTTTTCACGGAACTTCCACAAACTGTATACTGGTTCGTTGGGTTGTATTCCCCAGGGAAATGGCCATTTAAACTGCCCCTTTAAGGGACTTGCAAGTGCAGGTCCCTTTAATTTATCAGCTGGCAGGCAGCAGGGGGGATTCCCCTGCTGTGGCAGATCCCTTTGAACTGCCCAAACCCCAGCCCCCTACTGGCCAGCCCCCAGCCCCAGCCCCACATTTACCTGCCCCTGCGGCGCAGTGTCCTTCCTCTCCTCTCAGGAGGGGCAGGAAGGCCATTTTCAGCCTCTTCCACTGCCCTGGGGGCCCACAGGGCAACAGAAGAGGCCCAAACTGGCCTCCCTGCCCCTCAAATGGCCACCGCGGTTCTTTTTGTTGTTGTTGTTGTTCCGTTCCCATCTCTAATCATAATTGCCTCAAAAGACAGGTAAGCTTTACTTGCAGCAACAGACAGGCTATACCCTAACCCTTTACTGATTCATCTTTTTGAGACTACTTCCTACAGTACAGCCCTCCTATTCTGCCGTCCACTTTTGGCTCCGGTCCTGATGTCCTGGGTAACCCAGTCCCAAGAAGCAAACAGGAATCAAAAAAAGAATGAGCAGGCAAGAGGTATTTGGGTGGGGTAGCAAATAAACCAGGTTAGCAGATGTTCCGAAACATCTAACAATTCCATTACACCATGAGCTGAAGAACAGACTGCCCCTTCACTATGACCCAAAATCAACAGATGTGTCACGTTTTAAGACCATCTTGGAACATATCCTTCCTCTTTGCTCACATGCCTCTCTGTGGAAATCCCTGCAGCCAAAATAAAACGTGTTTAGGGTGTGAGCTTGAGTTACTACCTAAGCCAACCACTCCTTGACTCCTCGATGGAGTTTGCAGCAAAGAAGCTGGTTTATTGCAAGTTTGCTGTAGGGAGGATGAGAGAAGTGATGCGTACGTTGTCAGTTTCAGGGCTGTAAAAAGACAGGGCTGTGAGGAGCTGGATTTATTTGCCTGCTTAGGGGCTGAGTAGTAATCCATGCGTGTGATGAAGCTGTGAAATGCTCACATTGCCACCCGTGCCCAATATCCTCAAACTTTTCCCAGCAGAAGGAATATGTCATGTTGGATTCATTGGATTCATTCACATTAGTCCACCCTTTTCACTGAGATTGAAGGCAGATTATACAGCATAAAGTGTGTAAACACAACAGGATGGGATACCCTATAAACAATGCAATCAGATTTTGATAGAAGAAATCCAAAACTGAACAGTAATCTGAAAACAGAGCTGCGCCTGCAACAAGGCATTAGTATTAAAGTGACTTGTTAAATAATGCAGAAATTTGAGCTGGTATAGTGTAGTGGTTAAGAAATTGAACTGTGATGCAGCGCTTCACTGGTTCAAATCTCACTACTTTCACAAACTCACCAGGGGGCTTTGGGTCAGCCAGTCCTCCAAGTTTTTTATCTGTTTGGTGGGAATAATAACACTGACTTGGTTCACTGCTCTGAATGGGCACTAATTGGTCCAGAAAAATGGCATACAAATGCCATTCCACAGTCCACCAGATGTTTGGGCTGGAATTTTTGGTGCTTCACTGACTCAGATTTTGTCCAAAAATCTAGGACTCGGTGAGGTACTGCCTTAGTGGCATGTTGCAAGCAGCGTGGCTGTTCGCAACTGTCCAATTGTTACCCTGTCTATGCGCCTAGGTGTTTAGTTAGGTTTTTTTGGAATAACCATTGTATGTTTTCCCAGACACTGAACTTATATCTTGATATTTTCCTATCTTTTCAGTTTCCTTTTCTTCAATTTGACTGTCACTTGGGATTGTCACATCAGTTAGTTTGACCTTCCTACTTTCAACCACAGTAATATCCGGAATATTATGTTCCAGCTTCTTTATATCATCACCATCATCATCACCATCATCATCATCATTATCATCATCATCCTTTAGTAGGATCATACATACAGAAACAGTCAGCTGGAGCAAGGGGGGGATTTAAATGTTAAAGCTTGCCAGAAGGCCAGGGATGCTTTAACGGACCATGGACCAATGGACCAGTGAAAAGTCCGTGGGGTCCATAGAAAATGGGCATCCCACCACCTGCTGGTTCATGAATGCCAAACCCGCCCAGTCTGTGTTAAATTTTGGTCTGTTTTCCAGTCTGTGCCCACCTCTAGTCCAGAGCACTTCATTTATCCAAGAAGGCTTAAAGCTGGTCCACCACTGCTCTCTCTCAAATGCATGCACTTCTCCCTACCTTCATGCCTCTCCTTCCACCAACTGGGGGTGGCAGGTGGGGGTGGGGGTTCCTCTTCCATGGGTGGGGGGAAGCATGCCTAGTGTTCAGCTAAAATTTAATTGATATTAAACAGGCTAACAAGAAAACATAGCAGTAAGATTCCCATTCTCATATACATGAGTCCAAAAATGCATCTACAGAATTGCCAATAAGGCTTGGGGGCATGTACACTCTGTGCAACCCATGCCAAATGTTATTGGACTGTATTTAAGGCAATTCCTTTAAGATGACCAGTTGGAAGTCAAGACTTGAATTTACAGACCTTTTGCAGCTGTTCTACTTTAAATTTATGGATGAATGGATTCTTCCAGTTCTCTTTCCTTATTCTTCCATGGATTGGCTCTGCCTCATGTTCCACTCTGTCTGTCCTTTGATTTTTTTTTTTTAATGTAGAATTTATAATTCATCCCAGACTTGGCACATGCACAGTTTGCCTCCCATTTGTTGATGTTAATTTTGGCTGATGTTAATCTACATACATGAGCAATCATGCATATAGAAAGAGCATATTTAAAAAAAATAGCAAGCAATGGTGCACATGAATTCATTCTTACATCAGTCAAAACCATGTGTTTGGATGGGGTTGGGCATTTCTCGTGCATCACAGAGACAAGACGGAGAAGTGGTAAATAAATGGAACAAATAAAATAAAATAAATAAACATGGTCTACCCAGCACAGCTTGACCCTAAGGATGGTAATGTGCATTCAGGTGAATGTCACTACCAACAAAACTAGTCACTATCAATGAAAAAGGCAACCTTCAGAATAAATATCTTTTTTGTGTCAGCACTAGCAGCTAGTGCTGGACTGGAGTACAAAATGAAAGTCAGAGAAGTCATGTTGCTGACCTATGGTTCTTGCCCTTCCTTCGAGCAACGGTTTGAGGAATCCAAAATAGTTCTGATGACAAAAGCTTGTGGATTTACAATGTTGGTACCAGCCACATTTAAGGTTAATTCTTTCACAAGATTTCAAAAAAGGATCCAATGGAGCTCCATCCATTTCAGCTCCATTAAGGTAAAGGTAGTCCTCCTGTGCAAGCACTGAGTCAGTACTGACCCATGGGGGGACGTCGCATCGCAATGTTTTCTTGGCAGACTTTTTATGGGGTGGTTTGCCATTGCCTTCCCCAGTCATCTACTCTTTACCCCCAGGAAACTGAGTACTCATTTTACCGACCTTGGAAGGATGGAAGGCTGAGTCAACCTTGAACTGTCTACTTGAACCCGGCTTCCGCCAGGATTGAACTCAGGTCATGAGCAGAGCTTGGACTGCAGTATTGCAGCTTACCACTCTGCGCCACGGGGCACTTCCTTTCAGCTCCATTACCCAGCTTTAACCCCCAGGTGGCAGAAGAGACCCCACACACACACACACTGAGCTGTGATTGGTTGACATCCAAGTCATATGACAGGAAGAGGAGGAGCCAGATTCTCTGAACCTGCCCATTCTGACAAAAGAATCCTTTTCGCCATTGAAAGACTTCATCCACCCAGCAAGTTCTTCTCAATGTGCAAGGAGAGAGCATCAGGGGGTGTGGTACCTTTGGCCTTGTACCTGCACTCAGCATCAGATCCTTCCAAACAGCATTCAAACTGGTGCCTCTAATAGCTGCCTGGGACCCAGTAGGTAGGGCTGCATGACCCACCTGACAACATGTACTGAAGGCCATTTATTTGAGCTTATGCATATAATGTTATAGAGAAAAAGATAAAGGCATGAAGGAATAGAAAGGTAAAAAGGGATCTTTTTGAAGTCCAGAATCTCCAGGCTAAATAATGGCAGATAAATAATAGATCAGTGATGTTCTGTTGATCTTCAATAGAAAATTTGGCGGAAGAAATTCAGAGCAAATGAATTTAATAAGCATCCCTATTTAAATTAAAAGCATGGATCTGTGGTTCTTTTTTTCTAAAGACTGGTAGTTCTGGATTGGAATTCACATCTGGATATCAGTTTATTGCTGTCTGTGGTGTAATGTTGAAATGAAAGCCATTTCAGGTTAATTCCCATATTTGGTTTCCCAAGCACAGACTTAACACTGCCCATAACTAAGAATCTACACAAACCTCAACACCCTGCAGATAGCTCACATCAGGGCTTTTTTTCAGCAGGAACGCGGTGGAATGGAGTTCCGGAACCTCTTGAAAATGGTCACATGGCTGGTGGCCCCACCCCCTGATCTCCAGACAGAGGGGAGTTTAGATTGCCCTCCGTGCCACTGAGCGGAGGGCATGTGACCATTTTCTCCGAGGGCAACCTACTGAGTTCCACCACCTCTTTTCCCAGAAAAAAAGCCCTGGCTCACATAATATACTGGTAAGATAATTGGGCAGTGAGGAGATGTTCTCCTTGACACACAAAGTGAGAATGAGTTCAGTTCAGTTCTGAGGCATGAATCTTTGTAACACATCCCTAAGAATATCTAACACAACCTTCATTCTTGTTGGGTTTGAACAAGAACTGTCACCAAAATTTAACAGGAAGTAAAATTCATTTGAGGAGAGGCTGTGGCCTCTTTTGTACATGGAAAGTTCCAGACTCAACTCCTGGCATCTTCGATTTAAAAATAATAACAACAACAACAACATTCAATTTACATACCACCCTTCAGGATGACTTAACGCCCACTCAGAGTGGTTTACAAAGTATGTTATTATCCCCACAACAACAATCACCCTGTGAGGTGGGTGGGGCTGAGAGAGCTCCTAGAAGCTGTGACTGACCCAAGGTCACCCAGCTGGCTTCAAGTGGAGGAGTGGGGAATCAAACATGGTTCTCCAGATTAGAGTCCCACACTCTTAACCGCTACACCAAACTGGCTCTCAGTGATATGTAAGACCTTTGGTGATGGTGATGGTGACATGTAAGACCTGTACCTGACAACATAGAGAGACTCAGCCACATAGCATAGACAATATGGATCTGGACAGACTCAGCATAAGGCAGCTTCATGTGTTGAAGGTTGTCTTGGAAGTGTTGTGGTCAGGGACACACAGCAACAACTGGAGGATCCTGTCAACTTGAAAGCCCAGCTATCTGTCTGAAAATAAATGGACAGATAGGATTGACCTAAAACTACACACCATTTAAAAATATCGATAATTTACCTCTCTTTTTAAACCCCTTGCCCAAATGTCTGTTTATTCTTTTTGGTTGCCATCACTTGCCCTGGCTCTCAGTTGCCTTAATTTGCTCACACATTAACATTATCACACGGTCAGATGCGGTTGGCTGTGATTTTGTTCACAGCTCCCATCAATGTGATCAGTGTGATGTCAAGACATCACCCTACACATTAGGTGATCCCTGTCTGGGTAGAAAGCAGAAATCGGAGTCGGGGGTGGTGGTGGTGGTGGAACAACAGCTCTTTGAAAGCATTTTTTTAAAATGTGGATGTTTTTAGAGTAAAAGATTCCTTTTCCTAGCTTATCATTCTGACCCGAAAATCAGTAATATTCAGTACAGCTCAGTACAATATTTTTCAGCACTGATATTTTTCAGTACAGTTTTTCATACACGTTTTCATCATCTGGGGGGAAAACACCATTATTATCCTCACAACAATCACCCTGTGAAGTGGGTAGAGTTGAGAGAGCTCTGAGAAGCTGTGACTGACCTGAGGTCACCTAGCTGGCTTCAAGCAGAGGGAGTGGGGAATCAAACCTGGTTCTCCAGCTTAGAGTCCTGGTGCTCTTAACCACTACACCAAACTGGCTCTCAAGGTGATGGATTTGTACACCACAGCCTTTAGCTTACATTCTGTTCAGGAAGGCCTCTGTATCAAGAATCAGCTTGCTGAAGTTGAATGGTTTCTGCCACGGTGAAGACTGTATGCTATGTAAGCAGAAGTTGAATAAGCTATGAGTAATAGCTTTAAAAGGAGTGCAGGGCAGCTGGCATCACGCACAAGGAGAGCCCTGTGAGTGAAGCAGCTGTCAGTATTGGAGAGATGTTACTGCAACTGTTGTGGTATTTCCCAAAGTAACGTTGCCAGCTCCCCAAAGTAGCCTAACGAACATGCTTCTCAAGGGACTATGAGGCAGTAGAAGTAGGCAGAGTGAAATTCAACAGGCACCTATAAGACTAACAACATTTTTGGTAGGGAATGAGCTTTTGTGAGTCACAGCTCACTTCTTCAGATATGCTGGAAAAAGGCCCTGGAAAGGGGGCCTGTATTCCATGCAGTGCTGATTCTTAACTGTGGCAATTCCCAAAAGTAAGAAAGAAAGAAGCGTACCTAAAGCTCCAGTCCTTGGAACCCAATTGTTATTTCTCAACCCCCTGGGGGATGCAGTGGGCTAGCTCCAGCCACCTTGTTTAGTTTAATCTTCCCCAATTCTCTTCCTTACTATAATCCTCCAGTCCACATGGCCTTTTACGTCTTATAGGTGCTACTGGACTCTTGCTCTTTTCTACCAGGAAATCAGTATTATTAATTGCACACATGTTATGTACATTACGGGTTGTATCTGAAGAAGTAAGCTATGTGACGCACAAAAGCTCATACCCTACCACAAATTTTGTTAGTCTTATAGGAGTTCTTGCTCTTTTCTACTGCTACAGACAGACTAACATGGCTACCCATACTGATTTACTGATGCACAAAATTGAAAAATGCATATATTTTGTGAGAGAATTCGATACAAGGAAACAAAAAGTGGTGGAAAAACAAAGAGTAATGTATTCAATTTGCACACACACAAAAAAGAAACTAAAAACTTTCCCTTCCAGCTTGAAATCGCAGAGATGAAAAATACATTTATGCCAATACTGGATCTGTACCTCAGCCTTCAGTTACATTTGATTGAAAATAAGTTCTTTCTATTTATTTAATGTTCTCTTTTATTCCACTTATACAATAAGATGGTTGTAAAAATAGAAATTTACAGAACACTTAGGAGAGGAAGCAATCATAAGCTCGTTTACCAACTAAACCAACTAAAACCAACTATTCTATGGCATACCTTTAACCACTGTATATATTGATCTTTCTTCTTGTATTATTAGGCTATAAGTAATCTGGGTATAGAGAACAAGAGATGTGATGGTAACTCTCACTTTATTTTGTGTGTGTTTTTTATTCAAGTTGTAGCAACTTCTAATTGTTAGTTATTTGTTGGTGTTCATTGTTGCTGTAGTTATTGATTGCTGAAAAATTAAAAACTAAATAAAAATACTATTTGAAAAAAAATAAATAAAAAGGATGCTGATATGTCACTATGGTTAGGTATCCACTTCACAATTTTCAGCCAGGTTACCCTGATCACTTTTTAAAGATGTCATGCAAATCACTCTATGGAAAGGTTTGCTTGAGAAGTCTGATGTGCCCCAAAGTGAAAGGTAGATGCCCAGCTGCCCTCTCCTTACAGCCCTGTCGAGGGGGGCACTGCTTAATTAAAAATGGCTTTCATTATGCTTTCCAATGGAGCACTTACATGAACTTTTCTGATTGCAACACTCATGCCAAAATCTAATTAGAGATTCATCACATCTTATAAATCAACGTTATTGTGTGTCAGGCAGTTACAATGTATCAAGCCTAAGTGGAATTTTAACTGTCCAAATCCGTTTGTCTAAACATCATAAAACCCGAAACAAATCAAAGAGCCAGTTATGCTAATAAAAGAGACACATCTTTATTATGAAATACAGTGCAGTGTTTTGTGTGTGTGTTTAATGTAGCAGGAATGGAGCCAGCTGTATCATCGTTGCCAAATTCCACCTTCCGGGTAATGATCGCCCTGACTCAGCTTTTGGTGTGCACAACTAGCTGTGAAAAAAGTGAATTTGAAGAGAGATACACATCCTTATGAACATCAAAAGGTGTTTCTACCCAGTTCAAAGGTCCTGGAAGAACATCATAATAAAAATGTACTTCTGTACTCCCATCAGTAGCGCACAGAGGCACCTGTCAGGCATATGTGAGTGCTACTGATAAAAGAGGGTGTAACACAGTCTCACATATTACTAAGTACCTAGGGAATGCTCAAGTGCAGGACTGTATAGAATCATAGGGGTTGGAAGGTATCTCCAGGGTCATCTAGTCCAACCCGCTGCACAATGCGGGAAATTCACAGCTACCTCCCCTTCCCCTTCACACACCCAGTGACCTTTTCTCCATGCCCAAAGATGGCAAAACACTGTAGTCCTCAATTCATGTGCAGGCTGTTCTTGCTCTGCACACATGAATGACACTTTCACGGGAGCTCCCTTTGTCTGACTGCATCTGCAAGTGATTCCGGAGGGCAAAGCACCATTTCAGCTCTATTTTCCCTGTGAGAACAAGTACTGTAGGGTCCTTTGAACTGCCAATTTGCATTTCTTTCAGGTGTGAGAAAGTGTCAAGATCTGTGTTTTAATGAATGAATGTGGGGGAAACTGGGATACCTTTAGGAATTGAGATCAAATGCGTGAATGAATTCACGTGGAGCAAATTGAAGTGTGACTGTGTGAGTGAGTGCATGGAAAGTTGGAGGAGGGACACGCGAAATGAGGTTCAGTTGAGCATCCTGTGCTTAGTAACATGTAGAGAGACTCCTAGATTTCCACCCAACACAGTGTCCACATTATCATCTTTGGAGGTTTAGTAGTCACTAGAGGGTGTTTTTTCTTCAAAGACCCATGTATTTGAGTATATGGGTTTTCTTCAAAGATCCATGTGTTTGACAGTAGGACTTCCAAGTGGTAAAACTAGAATCTACTAAGAGGTACAATGGGATCCTTTGTTAGATTTTATTTTCAGGGTGTGTTTAAGTTGCAACTTTTAGCAGTGTAGGTGTACTTTCACGAGATCATTGTAGAAAACAAAATGGTTCCTTGCCTATCAGTAAGGCAGTGAAGTGGGCACACCTAGGCAACAGAGTGATTTCTGCATACGAGGTGGAGGGAACTCAAAATTGTGCAAACTGTTAGTGAGCCAGTCTATTCTTTTCTTTTTCAGGTACCCTCAGTTTCAATGCCTCGTAGAGAGCAGCATGCTAAATCCTCATGAGATTCTTTTGGGAAAGGAGTTCGAGTTACTATCTTTCTTTTTTCATAGCTGGAGAGTGCTCAAAAGCCCTTTCTTGCCTTGCCTTTTTCTTTCCATCTGGGAGAGATGGAGTCCCTAAGTTTGCTCCTCCCCTTGTGATAATAACTGGCTGTCACATCAGAAAGTCCAGAAGGCGTTGCACAACCCAGTTCATGGATAGGTTGCCTGATTGTTCACTTTCTTCCTGCATTTCAAGGAAACTACTGTGTGATTTATTGCTGCAACTTATCACCATTTCTAAGAAAACCTTATTTGTGCTGTGATATGAACATTAAGGAAAACATGGGAGTTTCCAGGTTTTTAAGGCACAGCAAGAGATCAATGCCATGTTGATATGGTGGCTGCGCTTAGATCAAAGGGTGTTCATGGGTCTGAACTATGAGCCAGTCAGCTCTAGAAGGCATAAAATAATCCACAGTCCTCTACGCATTACCAGTTTACCACCTAGTGGGGCGATACTATCGGCTATTCATTTATTGGCTGTTTAGACCATCAAAGCAGGAAGGCATTGTGTGATATTACTGGGTCTACTCAATGGACAGGAAGCACTCAAGATGTGAATGGGTGAATTCTGAAATAACAAATACATAGGTAAAGCAAGCAGGAGGAAATTGCAAGTGGAATGTTCCAAAGCATCCCCATTCAAAGGAACGGTGTAGTGCAAACGGCAAACTGAGACTCAACATTCGGCTACAGGTTAATGCATCACATCGCCATCCCAGCTGCCTTGTCCTCGTATTCTTTTTCCCCCCCTAGATCTCACAATACTGTTTCAAAATATACAGGAACAAGTTGTATCCAGTTCTAAAAGCTGGACAGCAGCTTTAGCATGCCAATTAGTACAGGCCACTTAAGGGACTACCCAGTGGGTGTTGGCAATTCCACCTGGTTCCCGGCACAGAACCACAGCTGAGCTACTCAGCAATGGAAGCTCATGGGGTGATCTTGGGTCAGTCACACTCTCTCTTAGCCCAAGCTATCTCACAGGTTTGTTGTGGTGGGTAAAATGAAGATGGAAGACTGTCCTAAGGTCATTGGAGAAAGGGGAGAGTAAAAAATTCTAGATAGAATGTGTCACAAACCATGGAGAATATCTACACCTCCTCCCTGGTTTTGCCAAGAACCCACATGCCAGTTTAAGTCCTCATAACCAATCCCATTTGGTGTACTCTCCAGTTGCCTGGTGAGTATTTCATTAACAGGATCAAGTGACAACCTTAGTGGTGGTGACACCTATTGTTTGGAATAGATTTCTGACAGGAGTTCACAAGGTACCTTTGAGGGCCTGGGATCTCCACATGATTCTTTTTCACACAGCCTTTTAAGACGTGCAGCATTCATGCAAGGACAACTCCAAAATGGGGCACATAACTCCCCCAGGGCCATTTTGGCATGGGAGAATGGAGGCAGGAAATGTCACTCTCTGAACCTACCTCACCATTGAAAGACTTCACCTGCAGGAAAAACATAGCATGCAGCTTGGCCCTCTGAGGGCATTCATTCTGGGCTTTTAGACTGTGACGTTTTGTTTTGTTGTACTCATTGTTGACTGCTGATCATTGCAGACACCCTGAGCATGGGATGAGGTGGGATAGACATATTTATAAAAGCAAAAATAAATAAAGTCCTGGAAATTGCAACTGCGAAGTCATCTTCTTGTTATAGTTGCAGGGGGGAGGTTTTCCCTCCAAAAATCTGTTCATCCAGGAGATGGACAACAGGTCATCCAGGAGTTAAACTGATACCGGGAATTAATATGGATTTTTTTATTCCTAGAGAGAGCTCAACTACCATAACTCAAGACACATATTTATTGACCTGGCCTGCCAGTAGCCTGAGAGAAAATTCATGTCAGACTTGCACTGAAACATCCAACTGAATTTGATGGGAGAGGTGGCTGGACACGGTTCTCCGTCTCAATCTCCTCGTACTTATTTAAAGAAAGGAGAGCTCTCGTCACATCTGTGCCCAAAACAGTCACAAAATCAGGAAGGATTTTTTTCTCTCTCTCTCTCCCAGTTTCTGGAACAGCAAAATGAGTATTTATTGTGGTATGAACCAACATCAAAAGTAGCTCCTTCATTCTTATGCAGCGCCAAGTCATGAATTCTTCATGAAGCCATGAGCACACCTTGTCAGAAATTATATCTGCTTCTGCTACAGGGACAATGATACATATGTTTGTACGAACACATAATATGTTTTATTTAAAGTATGCCATATATATATATATTGCCCTCAAGCAGGGTTTAGAATGAATAGGAGCTGTATGGTGTCTTCACAACTGTGTTCAGATAACAGAAAGAGAAGACATTGACTCCAGCTTTATCTGGGGGGGGGGGGGAGACACGTATTCCTTCACTAATAATACTGCCAATTGGAGAAAAGTTTTCTGTAGCAAAATGGCAATCATCCTACACCAAATGCCAAACAAGGTGGCAGGTTAAGGGTCAAAGTGGACACGAACGGGGAGAAGACACATATAAAGGTAAAGGTAATCCCCTGTGCAAGCACTGAGGGCCAAGCTACAAGTGACAAATGACACTTGAACTGCAAGTGTATTTCTCCCTGTTCACTTGCCCTCCACTCAATCCACTTGCTGTTCAAGTGTCATTCGTCACTTGTAGCTTGGCCCTGAGTCATTACTGACCCATGGGGGGACGTCGCACCACGACGTTTTCTTGGCAGACTTTGTTACGGGGTGGTTATATTTCTACAGAAAATGGAGCACATGGCTGAGGCAAGTTTAAAACAGCGACTCCTGTTCCTTCCCCTGCCTTGCCTCTTTTTTGTTTTCCTTGACTGAATATTGGAAGTAATAAGACAGTCTGGAAGAAGAATGCCGAGTACGACAGTGTGGTCCTTATGCACAGCTGCTCCGTTCTGCCCACTGAAATCAATGGGATTCAACTGGAGTAACTCTGCATAGGATTGCACTGTCAATTAAAGAAGAGAGGGGCAGGCTTTAGCTCCCCTCATTTGCATGTTCTACCTTCTTTTTAAAAAATCCCTACTTTTCACAGGAATGATAAGATACAGGAATAAATGTATTTCCTAGTGCTTTTTGCTGGCGCTAAAATGATAGGATTATTCTGGACCATACGATGACAGACCGAAGGTGCTTCTCAATTTAGGTGCATGAGGGCCAAGCTACACATGACGAATGACACTTGAACAGCAAGTGTATTTCTCCCTGTTCACTTGCCCTCCACTCAATCCACTTGCCAGGCAAGTGTCTTTCGTCATGTGTAGCTTGGCCCTCTATCCGCTTGCCGTTCAAGTGTCATTCGTCATGTGTAGCTTGGCCCTCAGTTCCTATGGGAGGGGTAATGGTGGTCAAGCGGTGACCTAGAAGGAGAGGGCCAGGTGGCCTCTGGAATTTTTTTTTTTTAAATCCTGTCTGCATTCATTTCATTTTCCTACTCTTAAAATGACTGACAATTTTAAAAAATACATTTTTGCTTAAATTTCTGCATTTACCATCTTTTCTCATCTTTCCTTCTTTCATAAAGCGAGGAAAGCTTTCTTTGCGGAATCACCACCACCCGCATCTCACTCTGTCTCACTCTTTCATTATTCCCTATGGGAGAAATTTTGCAGGGGGCTGGAGGGGCTGATTTTCAAAACTGCAGGCACATAAACGCTACCTGTCCACTAACAAAACCTCCACATTTCAACCAAATTGGACCACAGGATCCAATTCTATGGGAATCTGGTGCTTCTAGACATGGTACTTGCAAAGAAAGAAGGGCTCCTTCCATCCAAACAAGGGAGGAAAAGAACTGTAGCTCAGTCGGGGCCCCTACCTGGCTTGTGCTGATAGGGAGCCACCTTCCACGGGCCACTGCCCAGGAAATCAGCAGAATCAAAGAAAAACAAGATACCTGCTGCATTGCTGACGGTGAGCATCTGAACATGAAAAACAAGGTGGATTTTTCAGGGAGGGGCAGGGCTTTTTTTCAGCTGGAACGCGGTGGAACAGAGTTCTGGCACCTCTTGAAAATGGTCACATGGCTGGTGGCCCCGCCCCCTGATCTCCAGACACAGGGGAGTTTAGATTGCCCTCTGCACCGCTCAGTGACCATTTTCACCGAGGGTGATTTAAACTCCCCCCTTGTTCCAGCTGACCCAAAGTGATGTCATTGTGCGGTCCTGAGTTCTACCACTGAGTTCCACCGCCTCTTTCCCAAGAAAAAATGCCCTGGGGAGGGGGTTTCATTATTCACAAGCATCTCAGATTTGTCTTACCATGCTGGCAAATTTACAGTATCATCAATATTTTTGGTTTGGGGCTTTTGTAATGCACACCCCTATTCAGTCAATTGCCTTAGACAAGCCACAGCGTCTCCAATACAAGGTTAATAATACTGGCCTATCTCACAGCCTCAGGGCCAAGCTACAAGTGAAAAATGACACTTGAACAGCAAGTGTATTTCTCCCTGTTCACTTGCCCTCCACTCAATCCACTTGCTGTTCAAGTGTCATTCGTCACTTGTAGCTTGGCCCTCAGATCTACATGCTGCCTGACTAGAGCAGCTGCTAAATAGCTTTGCAATGGCAGAGTAGCTTTAATGTTTCAGTTTCATTAAAAGCTGCTTTTGAAGGGACACAGATACGCAGGTTGCATCGTTAAATTGACACGGAAAGTACTACCATAGCACCGTGCGAAAATGTGCATGCACCAAGGACAATACAAGCTTAAAGGAAATCTAAATAATAACACTGTAAAATTAAAAAGAAAAACAACAGTGTTTGCTTAGAGTCACTGGCTGTTTGTTTATAGATGGGCTGCTGAGGACTGAGCAGGGACAACAGGCCTGTGGAGAAATGGGGGAATTAAGGTTGCCAACTCTGGGTTGGGAAATTCCTGGAGATTTGGGGTGTGGAGCCAGGGAGGGTAGGGCTTGGGAAAGGAGGAACCTCACTGGGGTATAGTGCCATAGACTTCACCCTCTAAAGCAGCCATTTTCTCCAGGGGAATTGATCTCTGTAGTCTGAAGATCAGGTGCAATTCTGAGAGTCTCGTGCAGAGAGACTCACAGAGAGCTCCAAACCCCACCTAGAAGTTAGCATTCTAAAGTGAAACTCAGAGCAGAACTACAAGTGACAAAAGACACAGGTTGGACACTTGTCAGCTTCCCTCAAGTTTTGATGGGAAATGTAGGCGTCCTGGTCTTGTAGCTTGGCTCTCTGACTGCTGTCCAACGGACTTTTCAACTGTCACTTGTCCAACATTCCGCCAAGCTGCCTACATTTCCCATCAACACTTGAGGGAAGCTGACAAGTGTCCAACCTGTGCCTTTTGTCACTTGTAGTTCTGCTCTCAGACTCCCATTGGCTGTGTGACAATGCACATGTGTGAAGTACTGCACTGTAGTGTACTGTTTTAAGAGACATAAAGCAACAATAAACTGCTCATGACTTGCTGAACAGCCTGTCAAAAAATCACATCCTTGCCTGTGTCTGGTGAGTAAAATGTGAGTTGAATCAGCAAGTGATGAGACATCCCCACTGACAAGGAGGTTAGGAAGACTTTCTTTATATGTTCCAAACCTTCAAAATAATATATTTTAAACAGGCATGTTTAAAGAGAAATGCATACCCAGGAGGAAATTGAAGACATCACAAAACTTTTGCTTCCTGTTTTGCTACAGCAGTTGTTAATGCTGAAGAGGCAAGCCATTTAGCATTTCCAAAAGTATCTTGACTCTGAAACAACTGGAGCTGTTGCAGTAAGGACGCCAGATCTGACTGTGTCGATGGTACTTTTGATGGTGCTGTGAATTATATACTATTGACTATTGTACTGTACGGTGGTAGCATCTCACCCCTAAAGAGGTTGTTGAGACAAAACAGCGGATTCAAGCCGGCGCTGCGTGTAGGGCGGTGCGGGTCTGCTCGGTGCACTCTGCCTTCACCAGCTCCACCTGAAATAGAATATACAATTGATTATACTTCATTATATTGAATGTGACTGATTACTTACCTTACTGGAAGCTTATCTGTAGAATGACTTTTTGTTGCACCGTTTATATATTGATTGGATGGTTCTTCATATATATATTGACTTTCCTACATGTTGGTGACTGAGTTGAATTTCTTAGAATACTATATTTAGGACTGACTTCTTTATATTTCATTACAATTTTTGATTTGTATTCAAAAAACCCTACTCGTGGGGTTCACCTTCATGTTTCTTCACAGTAGAATAAAAAACAACACAATATAGAGTTGTCTTCTGCAACCACATATCACTTCTTTGGATTTGGGCCATAACTTAATCAAGACTGCTAATATTAATTTTACAAGTCTGAATACAGACTTTCAGCCTACTGTGCCATCAATGGTGGGTTGGTCTAGCAAAGGGATATTAAGAATCCACCCCACCAGGGCTAAAACAATGCAATAGATTTTCTCATAAGCTAGGCATCAATGAAATCAAATTATTGAATGATATAATAAATTAAGTAAGATAGCATTGTTGAGTTTTCCTCCACTAACAGTGCAATCTTAAGACAAATTACTCCAGTCTAAGCCCATTGAAATCAATGAGATTAGAATGGAGTAACTTGGTTTAGGATTGCACTGTAAATCTCCTCAAGTTCCTTCCTGGATTTTTGGTGGGAGGACTGTTGCGACACTATGAGTTCCTCGCATTTTCTGCTGCACCTTTTGTGTTGTGTTTGAATTCCCTTTTACCAATTTTATTCCTCACCCACTGCTTTGTTTTTTGTCTCTTGGTTTCTTCACATATGCCCAACAAGAATTCTGTAAAGGCATAGGCTTTAGTATATAAGTAAACATAGGAGGGGCTTCCAAGAGCCCCGTGGCGCAGAGTGGTAAGCAGCAGTATTGCCACCCAAGCTCTGCTCACAACCTGAGTTCGATCGTGGTGGAAGCCGGGTTCAGGTAGCCAGCTCAAGGTTGACTCAGCCTTCCATCCTTCCGAGGTTGGTAAAGTGAGTACCGTTTCCTGGGGGTAAAGTGTAGATGACTGGGGAAGGCAATGGCAAACCACCCCGTAAAAAGTCTGCCAAGAAAACGTCGTGATGCGACGTCCCCCCCATGGGTCAGTAGTGACTCGGTGCTTGCACGGGGGACTACCTTTTACCTTACCTAGGAGGGGCTTGGGGAGATATTGAGATTCTCCTACCAGCTCCAGCTCCAACTCTGATCTCCATGTATTCAGAATATTCAGGCAGGGACAAAACCATTGTTGTCCAAACCCTACCACAGCAAAGCACGTCTCCACTCTCTTTCTAAAGCAAACCGCAAAATGATGTTATGTGTGGTGAACTTGTCTTGGGAATTAGGTTCCAAAGCACAAGGATCATGGCTGATCTTATACCCATAAGTCTAGCCTCAGGCAAGTATTTATCAGACCTCGCTTTGAACATTTGGTGGTAGGAAGTCTATTCACTGTGGCTTGTATCCAATTATCTATGCCTGAACAGCAATCGTTTCCCATGCCCCTCTCCATTCCAGCACCCCGGACGAGCCCTCTGAAAACTCATCCCTGGAGTTCTAGGACTCATACAGAGAAATAACCATCTTGGATGGGGGGAGTGAGGAGGGACACAGAGATGAAAGCCTCCTCTCTCCTCTCAGCACAGCCTCCTCTCTCCTCTCAGCACAGCTGCATTACAGAAGGAGGAGGAGGAGCAATTTCACCCCCTTTCTTCTTCTCATTCAATTCCACCAGCCTGCATGGCTGGTCCTCCACGTGCATCACACAGTCCTGGGAATGAGCTTCTGTGGGGCCAAAAGGGGCTGCTAGAAAGGAGAGGAAGGTGAGAGAAATCCACATTGCTTACACAGAATATCGACTACAGGCAGTGGTCAGAGGAATGGACTAAGATTGAGGGGGGAATACAGTTTATGTCTCTGGCATGAATGCCGCTGGATGATCATAGAATCTTAGAGCTGGAAGGTGTCTTAAAGACCATCTAGTCCATCCCCCTACCCAATGTAGGGACAGCCTCAAGCATCCCCAACAGGTATTGGTCCAGCTGCTCCTTGAAGACTGCCAATGAGGGGGAACCCACCGCATCCCTAGGCAGCCGATTCCACTGCTGAATTACTCTTAACGTGAAGAAGCTTTTCCTAATATCCAGCCAGTATCTTCCCTCCTGTAGTTTAAACCCATTATTGCAAGTCCTATTCTCTGTTGTCAACAGGAACAGCTCCCTTCCTTCCTCTAAGTGACAGCCTTTTAAATACTTAAAGAGAGCAATCATATTTCCTCTCAAGTTCCTCTTCTCCAAACTGAACATTCCCAAGACCTTTAGGCTTTCCTTATAGGGCTTCGTCTACAGGTCCCTGATCACCTTGATTGCTCTCCTCTGCACTCATTCCAATTTATCCACATCCTTTTGGAAGTGAAGCCCCCTGAACTGCACACTATACTCCAGGTAGGTCCTGACAAACATGGTATATAAGAGGAAAATGACATCTTGTGATTTGGATATTATGCCTTTGTTGATATATCCCATGATTGAGTTTGCCTTTTTTGCTGCTGCATCACACTGACTGCTCATATTTAGCTTCCCATCCACCTATATCCCAAGATCTTGTTCACACACACTGCTCCCCAGAAGTGTATCCTTCATCCAGTATGCACGCTTTGCATATTTGTTACACGGGTGGAGAGCCTAGCATTTGTCCATGGTAAATCACATCTTATTCATTCAAATCTACTCATTCTCCCAGTGTGTTCAGATCTTGTTGATTCCTATCCTGATCTTCAAGGGTGCTTGCTATTCCTCCCAGTTTGACGTCAGCTGCAAATGAGTAATCCCTTCACACCCTCATCCAGATCATTTATAAAAAATATTGAAAAGCACTGGGCCCAGAAATGAGGCCTGTGGCACTCCACTTGACAGTTGACACCTCCCTCCGATCAGAAATGATACCACTGACAACTACTCTTTGAGTGTGGTTATCCAGTCAGTTCCAAATCCATCTAACCATCCTAGAGTCTAGTCCACACAGTCCATCTTGGACCAGTCAATTTCTCTCTCGCTTCCTCTCTCGCTCTCACTCCCTGAGCCTAAGCTACAGTCTCAGGATGGTTGTGAAAAGAAAATAGAAAAAGGAGAATCACATACAAACTGTGTCTTGAGCTTCTTGGCGACAGATTGGCTCTTAAAGCACTAGATAGGTTGCAGCTATTTCACAAATCAGATCACTACCATCATGGGAATAACAACAACAACATTCAGTTTATATACTGCCCTTCAGGACACCTTAACGCCCACTCAGAGCGGTTGCCAACGTGTGTTATTATTATCCTCATGACAATCACCTTGTGAGGTGGGTGGGGCTGAAAGAGCTCTGAGAGAGCTGTGACAGACCCAAGGTTACCTAGCTGGCTTCAAGTGGAGGAGTGGGGAATCAAACATGGTTCTCCAGATTAGAGTCCTGCCACTCTTAACCATTACACCAAACTTGCTCTCTGGTTGCTGCTGCATGAGTCCATCCTGCATCACACATGTTTTCATGTGTTTGTGGAAACATATATGGGCGAGGCCTACTTGCATGTAGGATAAATTGCCTGTGGGAATTGGCTCCACTCTGAATTAAATTGCCCTTCGTTGTCCTTACAGGAATCTAATGTGTATTAGCAGAGCATTGTGAGACTAGTATTGACCTAGTAGCCTGGCAGCAATTTATTTTGGTTTGCTGTTGTGGTTTATGGTTTTATGTTTTTTTTTCCTTGCTCGGTTAGGACAGCCTGTCAATAAAATGAGCAGTACAAAATATATTCAAACCTGGTGTCCATTGATGTTTTATGGAAGTCCCAGGGCACCCCCTAACATATGCTTCTGTCATCTCTTTCTGAAAAGCTTCGTGTTCTGGTATTTAAAATACTCTTTGACTTATTCAGCAGCTGCGTGTGTCCTGAGAGCTTCATTGCTGTTATCCTGCGGGGCTACAAAAGAGGTAAAAAGATGCATACGTCTTGTTTACAGCTCAACTGTACAAGGTTGAGTGTTGCTTGCATACAAACAAGACAGAAAATTGGAGGAGGGGAGGCGTTCAGCCTCAGTTCTGGATCGGTTTCAGTGATTGTAAAGGGATTGTGCTTCTTTGCCATCAAGGCCCATCTGCAAACAGCCAGACTTTGTACTTCTAGATTCCCCTCACCCTGAAAGAATGCTTTTCAATAATACATAATTGGGAAAGTCCAGCCTCACGACGTTTGTGGTAATGACCTTTTCAACAGCCCATTTTCATTCAGGATGCTTACAAAATTCTTCTCCCCAGTTTCTTCTTGGAGTTTCAGATTACCTGATCTTGTTTCTAGGATATCCACCAGCACTGCCTAAACAAATGGCAGGAGATTTGAGGAGCAGTAGCTGAGGATGGTGGAGTTTGGGGAGGATGTGATGTCACTTCCAGGTGGCACTATTGGAATTTCCCCTAACCTCAATGGTAAAGACTATTGAGACATGGGGAAATTCCTAGAGTGTCACCGTGGAGGCCATTTTTTCCCCTTGTTCATCAATTTCTTAACAGCAGATTAGGGCAGGGAGTGGTGGATTCTCCACTGGGCCTGGGCAATTGGGAAGCCTACTTGTTTCTGAAGTGGAAGAAATGTGCTACGCTGGTTCTCTGGTCAAGCTGTCCAAACAACTGCTTGGGGAAGCACAATTAAGATAGCACCAAAGGACTTCAGGGGCTTCACTTGACCCCAGTAGTCGATGGGTAAACGTATTCCTTGCTCAAGGCAACCAAATGCCTCAAACTGGCCCTCCACACGCATACTAAGAATTCTCTGGCAATCCATTTTATATGCCATATTTTGTTTGCCTACACTTTGCTGAAGGTTTCAATTCCTGGAGTTCATTTACATCTTTCTATGCTGCATCAGCGCATAGATAAAACTCCACAAAGGAGGAAAAGAAAAGGGGGACATTGAGGAAAAACTCCACAGTGGATCCGTTACATATTTCTGGAGAAGATAAATGTCCTGGGGTGCTCTTTAAAGAAAGGCGGTGAGGGAATGGATAGCAGTTGGGAAAGAATCCATTTGGGATGGAAGCATCCACAATAGTCAAGAAGACTCCAGTTTAAGGTACAAGAAGAAAAGGGTGGTGGAGGATACTTACTATAAATAAAGTTCGGAAAGCTCTGTCTCCCAGGACAAGGTGCATTACGTTACATAGCACAGCACTGATAAATCGCAGATCCAGGCAACAGCACATAATCTATTCAGAAAATATATGAACCACTCCCAATTGTTTATGAATTAATCTAAATGGCATACCAAAGCCCATAATTTTTTGTGTCCTGCTAACCTTTCTTTGTAATAAGTTCCCATTCTGCTTCTTGTAGTTTTGAGTAGACATGGGCACAAACCAAAAAAAATTAATGAACCGGCAGTTCGTGGTTCGGTGCCGACGACGAACCTGAACCAGCGAACTGCAACAAACTTTTCCCGTTGCCGAACCGGTTCGTGGTTCATGGGCATTGGAACGGCTCCCGTTGCACTTAGAGAGCCCATATTCCCAGGGAGTGTTTAGCAGGCTCTCCTCCAGCCAGCACCCAAGTTTGGTCAAGATTGCAATAGGGATCTTGGAGTTATACCTTCTCTAATCTGAGGTCCTCAGGAAACTCCCACTTGATACAATTAGAGCCACCAGTTGACATTTGCCCAGTGTACAAGGGGTTGGCCATCAGAACTGCCTATCAGGGTTTGCAGGGATGAGATTGGAGTGCCCATGGCTACAGAACACCCCTCTTCCCCCTCCCTCCCCTGGGTGTCTTCTCCCATGTAACCAATTGTAACCAATTTGCAGCTCCATGGTTGGAAAGAAGACCTGCCAATCAAGGTAAGCTGGGCTTCGATTAGGGTTTCCAGGGTGACAGAAGGAGTGCAGACAGAGTTCAGCCATTCCCCTAGCTCCGTTTCCAAGGGAATTAATTGATGGTGCCTGACTGTCTGGCTTCACGAACTGCAGGCGAACGCAACGAACTGGGCTTCCAACGAATGCTGGTTCGTTGGCCATGGACCCTCATGAACCGCTGGATCACGAACAGAAGATCAGGCGGTTCATGGGGGTTTTTTTGTTCATAATGCGGTTCGTGCCCATGTCTAGTTTTGGGTACTGATTGCTCATCTGGATGTGACACTTCACGTGCCCAACAAAGTGGTTTGTCTCTCATGAAAGTTTTTGGTGCAGTACATTAATCTTTAAGGTGTTACAAGATCTTTTGTCACTTTGGCTGTTGCAGACTAACACAGCAAGCCATCTGGAACATGGTCAAACAACTAACAGTGCAATCCGAAGAAAAGTTACTCCAATGGGCTTAGACTGGAGTAACTCTTCTTCGGATTGCACTGTAACTTTCAGATTGAAACAGTGCATTAGCAGACCCCCTTGATGTCTAAAATCTGCCAAACAACCCAGCAGTTTGGCAAAGATTCAATTGCATAAGAAAGGAATCTGAAAATCCATTACTTCATATTAAAATGCTAATTTCATGCTTTGGTCTTTGCAAAATAACATTTATTATTATTATATTAGTTGGGTAGTCAAAAACGCTTAACATCACTGTGTACTGAAATGCAAGAGTGGTTTATTTTCTTGAGAGTTTCCCTTTTCGATATACCTGAAATAATTCTTATACCGTAAAGGAAGGAGAAAATATCAACAAATGGATTAATGTTTGTGGCTACAATCGTAAATGCACCTCTTTGGATTTAAGACCCATTAGATTTAAAGGGGCTTACTTATGTGTAAGCATGCTGACAAACAACTTTAGAATGCCCACTTTTTTCCAAATCAGGTGGTGTTAAATCTTCCTCTGCCCCAAATTGCAGGGAGTGGTTCACTCCCACAGGTTAATTCATGGAGCAGTTATGGGAAGTGAACCTTTGGCTCCTGCCCTATTGCACGTCTCTTCAAGAACCAGAACTTTTGCATCTAAATCCTTGTGCGTTTGGCCCACCACCATAAGCAGTGGCCCAAGTGCCCAAGAATGGCCTATCCCCATAGATTTTCAGAAAACAGGTATCCAGGCTGTGTAAGAACCATCCATTGTCCTTTCTAACTCCTTGCTTAGGTTATTGCATCTGGTTAATTGAAGTGCGCAATCATTTCTAAGAAGGATATAAAATCTAAATGCCATCCTGGGGTTGAGGTTAGGCCTGGATAATTATCTGAAGATAGAAGATGAAGTCGCTGCCTCAATTTGGTTGCACTTAAATTAACTACTGATTAAAGGGGCGGAAGGGGATGGAAGAAAAGAACACCTAAAGTGATAATTAAGATACTTTGGTACCGAATCAAAGACCATAATTCTAGACCAATTATTTTTATTGCATTGTCGCAATTCCACAAACCAGCCCTAATAATCCTACTTCTAATTTTCTTATCGCACCTGTCCATTTGAAACCATTCTTTCTCACTATAGTGCTATAGCACTTAACTCGAGAAGGCTAAACTATCTTGATTTTGTCTCTTACATTTTTGACCACAGTTGCAGTCCTATGCTTTCTGCTGTAGGTTTTATAGTTTCATATTGTTGTGCATGTATGGTGTATAGCTTCTGTACGATCTATATGATCTTGGATTCTGCCTAAAATTTCCACACATGCAAGGGGGCGGGTGATTCGCATCAATTCCCCCTTCAGTGGGACACCACTGATTCCTTCCCTCACATTATTCCTGAAGTCTCCCCCCATCCAAAGCAGCATTGGAGACTTTGGAGGCTGCCACAGAAGAGGAAAATCAGCCCTCCACATTCAACATAGATTAATGTGGATAGTTCGAAAAGAGGCAAAGCGCATGCCAAAACACGCTAGTTACTTCTGGATTTGCAAGGGTGAAATTTCGACTTCTCATCAACAGAAAACAAAGTGATAGGCCTCTTTCTGGACTCTCCCACTTTTAACCGTGGGGGTACACAACGGCCGTTTTCACACAGCCTTATTGTAGCGCAAAACTCACGCATACTTTCGCTATTCTTCCACTAAAACCCGTGAATACCTGTATCATCCCGCAAACATGGGGTTCCCTTTATTCCACTTCGTGACACTTTTTTAGCTGTTCATGGGAACGACTGGATATGATTAAAAACTATTGGAAACGCTTCATTAGAGACCTCCCACTTAGCCCCTCCCCCGTTTTCTTGTCTGTAACCATTGGGAAAGATTTTCCCGCACAATTACAGGGGTCCCCCTAGCCTTTGCAGGCTTCCAGTGATGTCCCCTTTTTAAGAAAAGAAAAGAAAAGAAAAGAAAAGAAAAGAAAAGAAAAGAAAAGAAAAGAAAAGAAAAGAAAAGAAAAGAAAAGAAAAGAAAAGAAAAGAAAAGAAAAGAAAAGAAAAGAAAAACCAATTGCGCTATTGCACTGTTTCTCTGAACGAACAAAAGTAACCAAGATTTGCGCTATTTCACAAATTCATTAGACCCCTGGAGACCTCCGCGTGCTCCCTTTCTGACCCTGATGGCTGCAGCGAGCAGGCTGGCCAGAGGCTCTCCCCCACCTGGTGACCTTTCCCTTCCCCCGGCAGCGCAGCCCGCTCTGCTCCGGCTCCATGCTGTCCTGTTCGGAGCTCTCCCAGCAGCTGCATGGTCAGCATGGAGCCAGAGCAGAGCGGGCTATGCTGGCAGGGGAAGGGGAAGGTTGCCAGGCGGGGGAGAGCCTCCGGCCAGCCTGCCCACTGCAGCCATCAGGGACGGGAAGGGAGCAGGCAGAGGTCTCCAGGAAGCACTGCAGTGCTGAAGGACGAGAATGCTCAGAACCCACCTAATGAATTTGCGAAATAGCGCAAATCTTGGTTACATTTTTTTTTAAGGCAGAGAAAGCAGGCAGTATGGCCCTGATGTCAAATGTGACGTGAACATATACCACACACTGTTGTGAGATTTCTAAAGCAAGTGTGAACTGCTGGGAGCGCGACGAGGTGTGACGAGGCACAACAAGGCACAACGATCCCAGGTAAGCTATTCGTTCTGCAAAATTTGCACTATATTTGCCCGTGTGAAAATGGCCAATGTAGGTTTGTCCTCTAAAAAGTGAAAATGAGCAGAGCACACAGCTCATGAATCATGGAACAGTCGATGAATGTTGTGCTAACTGTTTTCATGTTTAAAAAATGTAAAAGCCACAACAATTCATTCCTTTGAACAATATTAAAACACAATCATTTGGCAAAATCATTATTTATCCCTGCAAGCAGGAAAAGAAAGATAAACGGGGGGGGGGGACACAAGTTAGTGTGGTATATTGGAAAGGATGCTCCCCTTGGTCAAGGAAGACATGGGTTCAAAACTCAGCCATGACATTTCTTGAGTAGCAAAGCTACAGCTAGAGAGGCTACAGCATGTTCTGTAGTGCCATCTAAAAGGCCCTGGCTCTGGTAGAGGCCAGACGGGCCTCCCTGGGGCCAGGGACCATCAGCAACTGCTTATTAGCTGATCGAAACGACCTCCAGGGAACATATGGGTATAATAGTCCATATGCTATGATTTTGTTGGTCATGTAGATCATTTCTCATGCTCCCCATCTGTATATTCACATATCATAATGAATGTCTCTCTATGCAGAACTAGTAGTTCTAAAACGAACATGAAAACACTCAATGAAAAGTTCTGATTCTCTCGAAGAATCGCCGTGTCAAAGGGAAGAACAATTCTTAACTTCATGCTCCTCAGTTTCCGACAAAAAGATACCAAGATAGCTAACCATTGTATTTATTAAAGAAAAAAAATAATAGAACCAACATGGTATTAAAAAGTAGCAAAAGACATTGTTAGAGTTAAGCATAAATATATGGTCTGAAGCCAAAGAAAACCAAGGCTGAAAAGAAGATGTGGAGAACTTACAAAAAAATCAATTGCTTACAGCCTAAGCAAATCAAAATTAATATCCTGTATGATTTCATATAAAGACACAACATTAAAAACTAGAAAATCCCATTTCGTAAAATGCACGTTCAGTGCAATCACAGGGGTAAATCCAGGTGATTCTTATGGATCTTTCCTGTGACCACTGGACCCCTCTTTCAATAGATGCAACAGAATTCTCTTTGGTTTCTAAGATTCTTCAAATAGCCAGCGGGAGCAGAGCGATAGATCTGGTTTGAAGAGAGGAACCGAGAATCCCTGTTTGTGCACTTTTCTTCCTGCCTGTACTTTCCCAGCTGCCAGACCCATTTGCCTGAGCCATGTCTGCAGTGAAACTACCAGCCCCAGATCAAGTACACGCCATGTCAAAGTCTGACTGGCTAAGGCAGACAAGCCAGGCATGTCACTGGAAACTCCACAGAGAGTTTAGTTCAAGTCAAGTTGTGAAACGAAAGATGGGTGGCTAGCTAGATAATTGGAACACCCATCAAAGTGTAAGTTTTTGCAGGCTCTAGCTCTTGTTCCTTCGTGACTTTCCAAAAAGGGAGTCCCGTTCTGACACACAGTTTCCTGGATTTATTAGAGGATGGCACTGAGTTACTTTGCTTGCATAAATCATCCAAGCCTGGAGTATTTTAGCAGAGGAATTCATCCTGAAGTACAGATACCCAGAGTTTGGAGGTTAGTGCCAAAGAAAGTCAATTTCAAATTTCTAATACCCACACTTTGCTTCTCTGTCATGCAACCAGCTTTTCCTCTTAATCTCACCTGACTCCCCTCCTCAATGTAGACCCTATTTCATAAAGTTTTTTTTTTCCCATGCAGGTCCTCTGAGCTCTTCTCAGTGCTAAAAAAGGGACTGTCCTATTTCATCAGGGGAAAAGCTAGTAGGTGCCAACCGAGATTCCTGCTTCTTTATTTTTGGCTCTGTTTTCTGTCTTCCCATGATAAATTCTTCCTCATAAAATGTATGCACCATTCAACATTATTTTTGTGTCCGTAAATCAGCATTGTACATTACATGTCAATTATATGTATAAACTAGCTTGATACCCATGCTTCGCTACGATGTTTAATGACTTTAAATCCTGGTTGTTGTGGGTTTTCCGGGCTGTATTGCCGTGGTCTTGGCATTGTAGTTCCTGACGTTTCGCCAGCAGCTGTGGCTGGCATCTTCAGAGGTGTAGCACCAAAAGACAGAGATCTCTCAGTGTCACAGTGTGGAAAAGATGTAGGTCATTTGTATCTACTCAGGAGGGGTGGGGTTGAGCTGAGTCATCCTGTAAGAGTTTCCCAGGGTGTGGAATGCTAATGGCGGGAGGCTTCACTGTATCCTGAGGAGGTTCTTTTGCATATGGATTGGTACTTGATGTGCTAATCTTCTCTGCAGGGCTATTGTCAAGGATAGAATGTTTTGTTAGCCTGGTGTTTTTCAGAACTGGCAACCATGCTCGGTTCATTCTTAAGGTTTCTTCTTTCCTGTTGAAGTTTTGCTTGTGCTTGTGAATTTCAATGGCTTCCCTGTGCAGTCTGACAAAGTAGTTGGAAGTGTTGTCCAGTATTTTGGTGTCCTGGAATAAGATACTGTGCCCTGTTTGAGTTAGGCTATGTTCAGCCACTGCTGATTTTTCAGGTTGTCCAAGTCTGCAGTGTCTTTCATGTTCTTTTATTCTTGTCTGGATGCTACGCTTTGTGGTCCCGATGTAAACTTGTCCACAGCTGCAGGGTATACGGTATACTCCTGCAGAGGTTAGGGGGTCTCTGCTGTCTTTTGCTGATCGTAGCATCTGTTGTATTTTTCGGGTGGGTCTGAATACTGCTTGAAGGTTATGCTTTTTCATAAGCTTTCCCATCTGATCAGTAATTCCTTTGATATATGGCAAAAACGCTGTTCCTGTGGGAGACTGTTTTTCTTTGGTTGTTTGCTTCATCCTGGGTTTGATTGCTCTTCGGATTTCATTTCTGGAGTAGCCATTTGCCTGGGTATTCAGACCCACCCGAAAAATACAACAGATGCTACGATCAGCAAAAGACAGCAGAGACCCCCTAACCTCTGCAGGAGTATACCGTATACCCTGCAGCTGTGGACAAGTTTACATCGGGACCACAAAGCGTAGCATCCAGACAAGAATAAAAGAACATGAAAGACACTGCAGACTTGGACAACCTGAAAAATCAGCAGTGGCTGAACATAGCCTAACTCAAACAGGGCACAGTATCTTATTCCAGGACACCAAAATACTGGACAACACTTCCAACTACTTTGTCAGACTGCACAGGGAAGCCATTGAAATTCACAAGCACAAGCAAAACTTCAACAGGAAAGAAGAAACCTTAAGAATGAACCGAGCATGGTTGCCAGTTCTGAAAAACACCAGGCTAACAAAACATTCTATCCTTGACAATAGCCCTGCAGAGAAGATTAGCACATCAAGTACCAATCCATATGCAAAAGAACCTCCTCAGGATACAGTGAAGCCTCCCGCCATTAGCATTCCACACCCTGGGAAACTCTTACAGGATGACTCAGCTCAACCCCACCCCTCCTGAGTAGATACAAATGACCTACATCTTTTCCACACTGTGACACTGAGAGATCTCTGTCTTTTGGTGCTACACCTCTGAAGATGCCAGCCACAGCTGCTGGCGAAACGTCAGGAACTACAATGCCAAGACCACGGCAATACAGCCCGGAAAACCCACAACAACCATCGTTCTCCGGCCGTGAAAGCCTTCGACAATACATCGACTTTAAATCCGTTTATAATACTTATGGGTATGCAACAATTTTCAGGGTGTTTTGTTTTTTGAGTTGGCAAGCCTAGTGAACTTTTAGAGGAAGACTAAGAGTGGAACCACAAGTGACAAAAGGCACAGGTTGGACACTTGTCAGCTTCCCTCAAGTTTTGATGGAAAATGTAGGCATCCTAGTCTTGCACCTTAGCTCTCTGACTGCTGTCCAATGGACTTTTCAACTGTCACTTGTCCAACATTCCGCCAAGCTGCCTACATTTCCCATCAAAACTTGAGGGAAGCTGACAAGTGTCCAACCTGTGCCTTTTGTCACTTGTGGTTCCGCTCTGAGAGATACATTTTACCTCAGGACACATTCAATGACTCCCAACAGCAACTGCAGACTGTTTAGAATGTGGGGGGTGAGGACCAATCAGGCAGCATAAGCAAATTACCTCTGTGTTCCAACTGTCTTGGGGGGGAGGGATGAGGTGTGGAATGTTGTGAGGCCCAATCAGCCAACATATGCAAATGACCTTGAAAGGCTGGCCCAATCAAGGAAGAATGGCTGAGCTGGCAGTGAGCAGAGGCACAAGCAGGCAACAGCCTGCCAGCCACACAAGGAAGCTGTATCCCTTTGGAAAAACACATTTTACCCCTTTTTACCCCCTTAGTGGGCAAATTTCTTAAAATCCCTTCTTAGTGGGCCTCTACATCACAAAAGGAATGCTCTCCCCAAATAGGTTTGGGCTGGGCATAGATGAGTCAGTCACATATAGACACCAATTTAGGCTGAAACATGGGCACACTAACAATTCAAAAAAGGCATTCCTGGTATCTCCCCAGTGGGAAAATAAGAAGAAATTAGGGAATTGAAGATCCAACCCAATATGTGACATAACAAACCACTGAGTTGAACATTGCCACCTGACACCATTTTCTTCCCCAAGAGTGTGGTAATGCATAGCACAATGATGTCAGATCAGAGATTGTGCCTAGATGTCATGAGGAACTAAGAACAAAGAGGCACAGAGTTCTGACAGCAACCATCTGGTGAAGAGAGCTTTGGCTCTCGAAAGCTTATGCTACAATAAAGTTGGTTAGTCTTAAAGGTGTTACTGGACTCTTTACTATTTTGACAGCAACCATGTCTCCCATAAAGTTTAAATAACACCAGTGAGTTCCAGTCTGATATTATCTGGCACCTTCTTGCTTCTTCACCAAAACAACTCTTTCCAAAGCAAAGAGCCAGTCCTGGTTTTCCTCCACCTTACTGGAACAAGAGGTGCTTCAGAATAATCCAGGAGACATCACCTTGGGGTCTGCAGGAGTGCCCATTAGGAGGCAGCTGCTTCCATCAAAGCAGGATGTTTGGCTTGCAACATCTCAACATTTTGTGAATGACCCCAGCACCTTATGGCCACGGCAGCGATTTTGTGATTGATTCTCACTACCAATTTTCAAAATTCCATAAATACACACCAGGCTCAAAAAGTTAAGGACCTCTGGAATGTGCCCTTACAGGGCAATCCTAAGAAGAGTTACTCCTGTCTAAGCAAACTGATTTCAATGGACTTAGACGGGAGTAACTTTTAGGATTGCACTGTTAGTTTATAACTCAGACTGGCTAGACCAAGCAAACCAATACGTGTGGTTTTGAATTTCTCGTACCTGCTGTTTCATGCCTCTTATTCTTGTTTCATTGTCACTTCTTTGTGTAAATTGCACCTGCATTGTTTTTCTTAAAATTTTCTGTTCATGTAAAATATATGATTTTTTCAACATCAGCTGTGCCCCAATAAATTAGCACAATATGTTTATTATATGTATAAATGATACCAACCGTACAGATAAATCCCATGCAAATTACATATAATTGCCATACAATGGCACACCATGCAAACAAATCCAAAAAAATGTAGATTCAAAACCACTGACCAAGATACAAATGTAAAAAGAAATGCAATGGGCAGTCGTCATTCATCCTTAGCAACCAACATGACCTACAATGAAACACAATTTTACCTGACATTCACTTAATTTTGTTGCACTAAACAGATGGGAGGGGCTACAGAAAATTCTAGTCACCAACTACATTGTGTCTTAAACTATGTTCTCTTCCTTCATATACACCTCAATTTAAAGTGGTGGCAGTTCGGGGTGAGGAGGTTGGTAGAGAGAAATAGATATCAGATATGACAAGTGTATGTTTTTTTCAGATATCTGACTGTTCATTTTGACTTGGAAGGGCAAGCTTTCAAAAGTTTTCGCCCTCCATTTCTGAGGAACTTTATCCTTGTGGCGTGTCTGTCACTTTTCACAGTGCTCAAACCAGCTTCTGCAATTTTCACATAATGGCAGTTGTTGACAGGTTGTTAGGGGCTGACAGTGAATATGTTTGAAAAACTGTCAAGCTGGTGAAAAAAAAAATTTAGAGAGTGAACGAGTGAGAGAAGGAGCCTTCTCGTATTTGTACCAGGCATGTTAAACTGTAAGTGGAGTCTCGGAACGCACGGACCTACTTCCAATCCCATTATATGCTTCACAACGACAGCTGACGGGAATATATGATCCTTCAAAATTAATGTCAGATTGTCACTATAAAAAGGTCAGGACCACATTACCACAAAATCCCGTTTATCTGGATAAGAATGATTTGGCCTTTTAATGCTCACTTATAGCTATTCCACACCAGCAATTTGGAAAAAAGAAACCGGACTCAATTGAGACCAGTAAGCTTTTAATTAGCCTAATATATGTCCTGTCACACGACGTACCATCCTTCTTGAGCCCAAGGCGATTCATACATCCTGGTCAAATCCAAAGGCCTGTCTTTGTTTTGCATTGACTAACTACGCCAAAAGCTTACTGTGCCATGGACAGAGACAATCAGTGATAGCTTTTTTAAAAATTAAGAACTAGCTCTTTGAAATTTGCATTGTCTTTGTCTATCTGCTGCCAGGGATATGGCCAGGAATATAGTGGAAAAGTTGCTGAACTTGACCAAAAAGATCATGGAGAATAGCAGCTCAGCAGAAACAGAGCAGGCATAGCCAAACATGCCAAAAGGGTGTTTAGAGACCCAGAATAGAACAGCTTTAGAGAGGGCCAAGAAGCAAAGAAGTAACACAATTATTTGGCTTTGTGCCGGTTAGAAGCTGTCTCACTCGTAGCAGTAAATATTATGAGTTGAGGATTAGGTGCAGAAGTGTCTGAGAATAGCAAGCATGTTCAACTTCACAGAGGTGAAGATATAGTTCAAAGATGGGGTGTACTGGTTGCAGGCCAAAAGATATTCATACATACGAGAAACTTGTAGTCACGATATTTAAATAGATAAAAAGTAGCAAGAATGAATGTTTTTTATATATTTTAAGAAGAGATTTCAAGTATAGAAAATGTTCTATGGTGTTTGAAGTTATAAGATAGTTAGTCATGAATGTGCACCCTTATCAAGTGGGACAGCTAGCTATTGTTAGGAAATGATTTCAAAAACCTATAAATATGAGAAACTGAATTGATTGGGAACTTTTTCTTAGAAGGGGCTCCTTGACTGCAATCTGCCTATCTTTGGAATAAGATACTTTTATGGACTCATGTAATTGTTCTCCTTTAATTATTCATATAACAATAATGGACAGTTTAATTTTTGTTGATTTAATTGATGTTTAAAATGTGCTAGATCAAGGTGGGCAGCCGTGTCTGTAGCAGTAGAAAAGAACAAGAATCCCGTAAGATTAAAAGGTATCTGAAGAAGTGAGCTGTGACTAGAGGTGGGCATGATTTGAAATATGAAGCTAAGTTCGTCACAAAGCAGGCCAGCTTGTGGTTTGTGAACCGGCGATTTGTGGGAGCTCATTTCTCACGAACCATGATGAATTTTAGCCCAGTTCATTTGGTTTGTATTTTGGTTCGTCACTGCAGACAGCCTGGCGCCAATCAATCCGTTTCCCAGGCAATGGAGGGATGGGATCTCTGCAAATCTTCTGCTGACCTGAAAGTGACGTTTTCACAAACCAAATGAACTGGTTCATGAACTGGGGCAAGTTCGTGAAAGTTCGTGTTCCGTGTTTCGTGAAATGCAATGAACCATGAACCACACGGTTTGGAATTTTCCCAGTTTGTGCCCATCTGTAGCTGTGACTCACAAAAGCTCATACCCAACCACAAATTTTGTTAGTCTTATAGGTGCTACTGGACTCTTGCTCTTTTCTAAAATGTGATTGATATGTTTTAATAAAATATTTAAAAGGAAGCAGAGATTCTCTAACAGTGTTGATTGTGTACTAGACACACAACAAACCTAAGATGTTGTTGAGGCTTACCTTTTGCCAGGAATTAAATAATCTGATCCAGGAAAGTTAACTAGACACCAAGGGCTTCTTAAGTGCTCACCTATATCTGAATCAGGCCTGGCCAGAGTTATCTAGAACACCACTATTCTTAATGAGAACCATTTTTGCTTCCTTCCTTCCTTTATAATAATAATTGTGCTTATATACCACTCTTATAGACAGATTAGTGTCTACACAGAGCAGTGAACAAAGTCAGTTTTGCTATTATCCCCACAATACAGCTGGGGAGCTGGGGCTGAGAGGAGTGGCTTACCCAAGGCCACCTGCTAAGCTCATGGCAGTCATGGGAGTCAAACCAGCAGAGTGCTGATTCACAACCCAACCACTTTACCACTGTGCTATAGCAGGGCCATAGCTCAGTGCTAGAGAATGTGCTCTGCATGTTCAGAACCAGGCATCTCTTGCTAAAGGTTCTCAGGTTGGAGGGTTTGTCTTAGACCTTGGAGAACAGCTCTCAGTAAAGGAAAAAGTCCTGGTCTAGATAAACTAAAGGTCTGTTTCAGCAGAACACAGCACTCTATCAAGCCTTACAGGAGAGTAACAGATTATGCAAATAAACTGTGTTACTTTCTATGCACTCATTCAGAGCTCAAAGGATGATGGACATTTGATGCTTTGGATTCCTGCACCAACATACTGGCTTCGTAAGCAGATATAGTAACACAAATGTTTCAGGACTGATGCATTATTTATTAATCTCATATACTCCTTGCAGATAGGTTAAGCAAAAATAGTGTTGGTTGTTGATGTGGTTGGATTGGAGATGGGCCATTTTCACACGTACCTGTAAGCCTCCTGAAGATCACGCAAAACTCACTGCATGAAGCATCTTCCTAGCATGATTTCCCAGCACGATCCCCTTTAATCACGCCATTAAAGGGGATCGTGCCGGGAAATCGCACTAGGAAGATGCTTCATGCCGTGAGTTTTGCACAATCTTCAGGAGGCTTTCGGCGTGAAAATGCCCATGGTATTGATTGGAGGACAACTAGAATCAAAAGAGGGGGTGGGCGATCTATCTTCTGGTGTTTCATATGTCTGGGACGCTTACAGTGGCGATGTACATTTTACTCACGTAGTGACACAAAAAATTTGTGGAGCAAGACAATCTGGTTTGAATGTTGCTGTACAAAAACACTCATCTCTTCTTACTCTATGGTCCCTTAGAAAAAAGGAGAACTTCCTATGTGTCTTTTTTGTTTCTGTATATTGTACTGTGAATGGTTTGGGTTACCTAGTGCTGTTATTTGTCTGTTGGGTTACCCAGTGTTGTTGTTTGTCTGTGCAACATATGCACAATTTATATGTACAATCTAGTATATAATGTTGCTTTACTGCTGCACAAAATAGTTGCAGGTAGGTAACCATGACGGTCTGTGGGAGAACAGCAGGGTTTGAATCCAGTGACACTTCAGAGACCAACAAGATGTTTTAAGGGTATAAGCTTTTGAGAGTCAAGGTTCCTGTCTTCAGATGCTGCACAAAATAATGTCAAAAAAATGCCAACATTTTATTTTAAAAAATTGGCACATGGAAAATGATATGACATGGAACTAAATTTGTGGCTCCAATCCAAACAAGAGAGAAATAAAATCAAAATGGGGGATATTAGAATGGAACCAGCAACCTTGCAAAATCGAAAAGAGTCCAGTAGCACCTTTAAGACTAACCAACTTTACTGTAGCATAAGCTTTCGAGAATCACAGTTCTCTTTGTCAGATGTCTGATGAAGAGTGCTGCTGTTCTCGAAAGCTTATGCTACAGTAAAGTTGGTTAGTCTTAAAGGTGCTGCTGGACTCTTTTCAATTTTGCTACTACAGACTAAAACGGCTAACTCCTCTGGATCAGCAACCTTGCAAAACTTGATAGTATCCTTAAGTTCAAGCAGGGTTGTGGCTGTGGACATCTCTAGCTGGGGAATGGCTAGTTCATCAGATACCCCAGCCTCCTTCTGGATTACATGACAACAAATTCTTTCTTGGACAACAGCCAGTCCTCGAGACTCAAAGGCGTGCCTTTATGCTCTCAGAATTGTGGTGCCCATCGCAAGCAACTGGCAATACAAGATGTATGAATGATTCGTGCATCCTCTTTAAACCCTTCTGGTTGCTAACTCCTCTCTCCTTCCCCTGGTTACTGTCTTGTAATGCGCAAAGCATCCTACTAGTGGCTGGGCTTGTTTGGCTAGTCTCTACCTGGATCTCCCCCATCAATCCTAGGCAAAGATCCAGGGCAGTTTGCAGGGTCTAAATAGGGTTGTTGGATAGGGATATTTCTGGCAGGGGAACGTAAGATTCATCAGATTCCATTACTTATTTAAAAAATCACTCCTCCTGAAAATTATACTCTATATTGATTTTTTTCCATTTACCAAATTTATCAACTATGCAAACTCCTCCAAAGCAGTGTACATTAAATTCAAAACAGACAGCATAATATTTATTTTAAAATGTCGATACAATGTAAAATCCGACAAGGGAAAAAAAAAAAAAGGGAAATACAAAAAAAGACAACCCAAAAGCAATTGTGGAATTAAATCAAAGCAGGGGTGCAGAGAGCTGAGGGGTGGGAGACAATGGGGTACCTACCTCCCATGCACGCATGTCACACACACTCCCATGCTCCTGCATCCTGTCCCAAAATAATATCATTTTCCAATGCAGTGGAATGGCAGTGTGTGCTGAAGCTAAGCTCTAAGAGCTAAACTACAAGAGACTGATTACACGGGGACACGCACGTGAAGGGAGTCGCAATGTTAGCTGGGAAGCTGAGTTTTAAAAGAGATATCAGAAGGCTTTGTCAATTTCCCCTCTCTACAGAGTCAGCAAAGATAGCTCCTCAGAGGGTTTGTTAATGTCCTCTTCACCTCGGGAAGGCTGTCTTTGCCTTCTAGGAGGCAAAGAAGAAATAAACAAACCCTTTGAGGAGCGATCTTCGAGGCTCTGTACAGAGGGGAAATTGACAAAGCCTTCTGATCTGTCTTTTAAAACTCAGCTTCCCGGCTAACATTGTGACTCCCTTCACGTGCGTGTCCCCGTGTAATTCGTCTCTTGTAGTTTAGCTCTAAGAAAACCGCTCCTCTGGAGGCAGTTTTCATTGAGCTCCATTTCAGCATGCCCAGCAACTCCCCTGTTGCACTGGAAAATGACATCCTTTGCTAACACAATGGGGGAGCACGGGAGGGCTTGCATGCACTTCTCCCCATCTCTGTGACTCTTCCCCCTCACCAGCCAAGTGAGCAGGGCCAGCATGCAGCAGGTGGGGGTATGGTGACCCCCTTCCTGGGCTGGAGGATGGCAAGCCTAGGGCTAACCCTCAAAAGGATTTTGAAAAAGGAACGTCTGCACTGACTTTGCAGTGTCAGAAGAGTGGCATAAGAACACATGCCAAGCTCCAGGGCAAGAACTGGGAAGCCCCTGCTTCTCAGAGCGGCCAATCTGGACTCTGCATGAGCAGAAGGCTTTCCAGAATTGATTGTGAATTTAGGGGAGGTACAGATCAGAGCAAGCACTTCATAGGCACTTTTCTGTCTTTCATAGGGCAGAGAATTAGTTTTTCTCCTTTTCCATGTGATGGTTCTTCAAGAATTTGAGCCCTATAAGAGCAACAACAACATTCAGTTTATATACCACCCTACAGGACAACTTAACACCCATTCAGAGCAATTTACAAAGTGTGTTTTCATTATCCTCACAACAATCACCCTGTGAGGTGGGTGGGGCTGAGAGAGCTCTGAGAGAGCTGTGACTGACCCAAGGTCACCCAGCTGGCTTTAAGTGGAGGAGTGGGGAATCAAACCCACTTCTCCAGATGAGAGTCCTGCTCCTCTTAACAACTGTATCAAACTGGCTCCACCCTTGTCTTCTCTAAGCTAAACACATTCTGTAATCACCATGTTGTAGTAAGTGACAGAAATTTGGTAAATGTTGATATTTAGTGGTAACTCTTGATTTCAGTGAGCAGAGAGGAATTTTTTTTAAAAAAAATGGCATTTACCAGCAGCTAGAACCCCTCCAAAATTTTAAATTAGTGCTGATTTCCATGTTACAAGAAAATAATATTTTAAATATATCACAAATATGTACAAGTACACATTTGTAATGAGCAAGCTGCAGTCAGTGAAGCTGCTACATTGGAGTCAGGTGTGCTTCAGAACAGCACAGAACATATTTGTTCTGGATTTCACTTTAAGAGGCGGCACAGAGTAGTGTGTGGTCCAGGACCTGAGACAACCTGATTCAAATCCCTACTCTGCCGTGGAAACTCAGAGTCTCTCTACACGAGACATCTGACATGTGAAGAACACGTGTCGGGAGATGAAATGTTAGCCAGGAAGGGTAGTTTAAAAAGAGAGAGCCGGCAGCATGGCAAAGGCTTTGCTATACACTGGAGCTGTGTGAAAGGGCTGGGAAATGCCAGGACAGAAACTTCAGCCCATTATAACCTCTCTAGGTCCAAGCTCAGCTCCGGAAGGCAGCTCCAGCTCATTCCCCTTCCTTGCTGCCCTCTGGTTGCTATCCCACACATTTTTAGACTGGAGAAGTGAAATTGACAAAGCCTTCAGGGAGATGAAGATGAAATTAACAAACCCTCTGGGGAGTGATCTTTGCCGGCTCTGTCTTTTTAAACTATGCTTCCCAACTAACATTGCATCTCCCTACACTTGACGAACACGTGCCAAAGCATCTCATGTAGAGACATTCTCAGTGGGTGATCTTGGGCCCATCACAATTTTTCAGCCAAAACTTTTTCACGAGGTTGTCGTTGCGAAAATAGAGTGGAGCAGGGAGAATGATGTGAAAAGCTGCTTTGAGTCCTGATTATGGAGAATATTGAGATATAATAAATAAAATAATAAAATAATAAAATAAATAAAATATTAAAATCTCCTCCTCATTGTCTTTGTGATTTACCGGGTTACCAGCACCAGCTGAAGGCCTCCAGTAAATCCTCAAATGTCATATCCATTTTTCATCGTTTATTATTAAAGGCCATTTCTATGACAAGGGTGTAAATGTTCAAAAAAGAGAGGTTCAGCTCAAAAGATTTCTTTCATTTCCTGATAGGCCTTGGACAACATCAACACTTACCAATAAATGTTTATATTCGCTAAGTTCCAATATATACACTTAAAATAAAAAAGATCGTAAAACAAAGATGTTTTGGTATCTGTAATTGTCCTGGAAAGCAAGGGTTATGCCTGTAGTATGCTATGAGCCAAGATGAAAAAGATATCCGCTAAGCTTTATTGAACAAGTAAGAGAAGGGAATTATCCTAGAGGAAGGAAAGAATCTTTGGTTTCAACTTATTTCTTTTTTTCCACTGCTCCAAGGTCCCAGTCGATGTTAATGCAAGGTTTAATTCAAGGGACAAGAGAAACAAGGTCGCTGTGCTTTGCTAACAGAAACCTCAACATTTTCACGCAGGTACGCTGATTCCTAAATGACGGTAAAGATCATTTTTGTTTTTAATGCTGTTGCCTTTCTTCTGTAACCACTGTGGTGTGAGGCACGTTCTTGAACTTTCCTTGACTCCGTGGAAGTATTTTCAACTCCAGGGAATAGGTTAGAAATTCAAGATTTTGATACAATCTGATGCTTTGAAACCCAAAGCATGGTCGTTCCGCCAAGCTGCCCCTCCCTTCCTCCTGACTCATTAAAACAGCAGATGCTTTGCCAAGTGGAGGATTTCTGCCATTCAACATCTGCCCAGAATTTTCACTTGTGTCAACGCTGCAAGTAAAACAAGGTTAGCTGCAATGGTTGGAACGATGGTTACACCGAAAGCTCAATAGGAACAGAAAATAACACCCGGTCAGAAGACTGCAATGATGGTTTGAGCCTGTGTTAAAATTGTAAGTAGGCAGCCATTTACGGTAGTTTGGGGAAATGATAAGCAAGCGGCCAGAAAAAAGATGTGTGAGGATGGAGACAGACGAACATAGGTCTGAAAGGACAGCTTGCAATTCAGACCAGGGGTCTATTCAGTCACTATTGTTTACTTGGAGTAAAGACTTTAGGCAGAGGTCCTCCGCTGAGTTGTAGCCTCTCCATATGACACTCAACAGAGGGATGATGATGATGATGATGATGATGACAACTGCACTTATATACCACTCTTCTAGACAGACTAGAGCCTCACCCAGAGCGGTGAACAAGTTAGTGCTATCATTATCCCCACAGTGCAACTGGGGAGCTGGGGCTGAGAGGAGTGGCTTACCCAAGGCCACCTGCTAAGCTCATGGCAGTCATGGGAGTCAAACCAGCAGAGTGCTGATTCACAACCCAACCACTTTACCACTGTGCTATAGCAGGGCCATAGCTCAGTGCTAGAGGATGTGCTCTGCATGTTCAGAACCAGGCATCTCTTGCTAAAGGTTCTCAGGTTGGAGGGTTTGTCTTAGACCTTGGAGAACAGCTCTCAGTAAAGGGAAAAGTCCTGGTCTAGATAAACTAAAGGTCTGTTTCAGCAGAACACAGCACTCTATCAAGCCTTACAGGAGAGTAACAGATTATGCAAATAAACTGTGTTACTTTCTATGCACTCATTCAGAGCTCAAAGGATGATGGACATTTGATGCTTTGGATTCCTGCACCAACATACTGGCTTCGTAAGCCTCACCCAGAACGGTGAACAAGTTAGTGCTATCATTATCCCCACAATGCAACTGGGGAGCTGGGGCTGAGAGGAGTGGCTTACCCAAGGCCACCTACTGAGCTCATAGCAGTAGTGGGATTTGAACCAGTAGAGTGCTGATCACAGCACACTTAACCACTGTGCTACAGCAGCTAATGAACAGGGTAGCCCTGTGTCTGATCTCTCCTCATCCTCATAAAGCAGATGTTCAATGGCCTGAGCTTATTGCACATTTCTCCAAATGCCTTGGGGATGTGCTCGGCCTGGCCACCCTGAGGAGACAGTATGCAAACTAAATGATGCATGGAGAGAGGTAGAACAAAGAGGGACCCCAGCCTCCACCCTCAGGCTCACCAGGTTGCTCGTGCAATTTCTGTCCCTGTGGGCACCACAGCGTCTGTCTTTAGTTGACAGCTTGCCTGGTTGGAGCCAATCGGTGCAGTGGGGCTGGAAACAGCATGGCAGGTTGACATGGCTAGTATCATGGGCAGCTTACCAATGTCGAGGTGGGGTCTGGAGATCTCCTAGAATTGCAACTGATTTCCAGACAATAGAGATCCGTTCCCCTGGAGAAAATGGTTCCTTCAAAGGATGTATTCTATGGCATTATACCCTGCTGAGGTCTGTCCCCAAACCCTACCCTTTCCAGGCTCCACTCCCAAAATGTCCAGAAACTTCCCAACCCTAGAAGCTGGGCCCACACACCCCTCCCCAGTCCATGGCCAGGGACAGCTGTCCCGGTTGCCAATAGTGTCATCTTTGTGGCTGGTCTGGTCTGGGCATGAAGGACTCTCAGCTCCTCTTTCTATTTTGTAGGGAAATGGTCGACATGATGGTTTGCCAGACAACTTCCCTCACATAGAGATAAGGGAAATTCTGGGAGAACCAGGAGTGGAATTATCTAGGAGACCCAGGTTCCAATCTCCACTCTGCCATAGAGGCTCATTGGATGACTTTGGGCCTATCACTGTCTCTCAGCCTAACCTACCTCACAGGATTGTTGTGAAGACAAAAGAGAAGAGGAGAGAATAATGTATACCACTCTGAGCTTCTCAGAGGAAGTGTAGAATAAACAAGTACCAAAAGCATACATTTTTGTGACAGATTTGCCTCATACCTGACACAATAAGAATTAAAAGGCTTTGTGGGGAGGGAGTTTGATATCAATGATTTTTTTAAAATCTCAAAAGGCAAATTATTAATCTAACCATTGATAGATTAATTCCGGGATTTTTTTCAGCAGGAACGCGGTGGAAAGGAGTTCTGGCACCTCTTAAAAATGGTCACATGGCCGGTGGCCTCACCCCCTGATCTCCAGACAGGGGGGGGTTTAGATAGCCCTCCACGCCACTCGGCGGCGCACAGGGCAATCTAAACTGCCCTCTGTCTGGAGATCAGGGGGCGGGGCCACCGGCCATGCGACCATTTTCACCGAGGGCAATTTAAACTTTAAACCCCCTCCCTTGTTCCAGCTGACCCAAAGTGACGTCATTGTGCAGTCTTGAGTTCCACCGCTGAGTTCCACCACCTCTTTTCCCAGAAAAAAAGCCCTGGGTTAATTGAAATCACCCCTGAGATACTGAAGGAAAGATTTCTGAGGGCCAAGCTACACATGACGAATGACACTTGAATGGCAAGTGTATTTCTCCCTGTTCACTTGCCCTCCACTCAATCCACTTGCCGTTCAAGTGTCATTCGTCATGTGTAGCTTGGCCCTCAGATTCACAACCAGTTTGACAGCTCATTGTTAAACGACAGGAGATCTTTACTGTTTTCTATTGGAGTAACACACCCAGGCAAAAATAGCTTCACAAATGACCTGTGTCTTTAACTCAAAGGTTTACTCATTAAAACCTGCCCTCTAATCTCAAGCTAATTCATCTACCGATTAAACCAGGCTGCCCAAATTAATGTAATGCCTCCTGGGGAGGGGGGAATATGGAGATTCTACTCTCTGCTAAACCAGTGTTAAACCAGTATTAACCTCGCAGAGATTTATTTAATGCCATTATTTATTTGGTACAGTACTTGTTTAACCTACTCATTTTCCACAGATTTCCCCCCATCCTGCTTTTTATCCTCATAACAACCCTGTGAAGTAGGTTAATTTGAAACGGAATGGCTAGCCCAAGGTCACCTTGTGAGTTTCATGGAGATGGGGGGGATGGGACCCTGCGTCTCCTAATAAAAAACGCTAACTGCTGCAACACACGGGTTCAGAATCTGAAGCATTTGAGGAGTCCCTACTGTGTAAATGAAGGCAGGCAGGCAGAAATTTAAGGAACATATTTTGCAGTGGAGAGGATGCCTCATGTATAGACGGGAAAAGTGATGTATAGACTAGACAATGAAAGCTTTTGAGAGTCCCTTTGTTAGGTATCTGACGAAAGGAGCATTGACTCTAGAAAAGTTATACCCTGAAAATCTTGTTGGTCTTTAAAGTTCTATAGGACTTGAATCTTGCTGTTTCCCCTGTGTCTTTCACTTCTTTAGAAATCCACCCCCCGCACGTACACACACACATAAAAAATGGGACCAGCATGGCCCTGTAAATGATACTTATGAAGAGGGTAAAAGTACCTTAATAACATAAAACTCATACGTTTCTGTTGGATTTCATGATTAAACATGTGTTCATTCATTCCATCATGCAAATGCATGCACACACAGAGTTGACAATTGAACAAGACTGGTAGGTGGCATTTTATATAAAGTAAAAGAAGAAATACAACAGTATTTGGATGCTGTTAATGCGCAAGCGGCCCGGGTTTTGCAAGGCAATTCCCAGATCAGTAATCCTTCCATCTATTCCTCACGCACAGTCTCTCTCTACACAAGACATCTTAGGGCCAAGCTACAAGTGACAAATGACACTTGAATGGCAAGTGGATTGAGTGGAGGGCAAGTGAACAGGGAGAAATACACTTGCCGTTCAAGTGTCATTCGTTATGTGTAGTTTGGCCCTCACACAGGGACGCTCAAGTGAAATATCTTACACTTGTTCTCCCATTTGCCATCAAGTGCATTTGAAAGCTTGTTGTCCAGCTCCAGTCCTGGACTGATGCAGTCTCTCGTTTTCGTATCCACACGACTCTCTGTTCTGACTTGGGGGAGAGTTGTCTCTCTGCTCCCTCCTGCACCCAGGACTCGGTTCACGATTCTGGGTCCATAGGAACAGATCAGCAGCTACAGCTGGCAAGCACCACAGCTAATGTGCGGCCACAAAACAGTTTTGCAAGAAGTTGAGATATGTGCTGATCAAATACTCAAACCTAGGGCTTGGCTCACCGGAATCACAACTGTCAAATATGGTAAGTCTGGTTTGCAAACCCATTCTCACCAAAACTTGCATCATCCTTATGCACAACAGAAATGGGGAAGGGGTGTTACAAATAGAAGTGAAAACAAACTCCAATCCAAAGTGGTTCGCTAACATGCATAATAAAGGAAATGCATGCAATACAGGACTTCTTGGTTGAACTGCGCCTGATAGTAAGGTTGTTCTCGAAACAGTTCTCATACACATTTCTGCACAGGTTCCGTAGTTCTAAACTACCTGGACATTTCCAAAATGATGCATTAGTCACCCTCCACTGTTCCATCTTTTCCCCTGCATTTTGTAGAGGACGCCTTTGAGGTAGCTTTTGTTCCATGAGTTCGTTCATGTCCTTTCCCTCTCATCTCCATTAAACAATATATTTATAAGCATTGCTACAACACTGCAAAGCAATCATACATATGATTGCCTTCTTTCCCTTAATGTAGTATTTTGCCAATATCCACTTGTGCTTATTGATAAAACACAGCCAAATAATTCTATCAGTCATATTGTTCATCATCAAGATTGCTTTTTTACAGAGTTGTTATCAGTGTGCACCTTCTATACACCAGCAGTGTACAGGAACTGAAAGTTGGAGCAAACTCTGCCTGCTTCTCTTCTGGCTTTAATTTCAGAAATTCTTCTAGTGAAACTAGAATTTCAGAGTACAGAGTACAAAGTGAGCTTTCAGAAAAATAAAGGAATGGAACGAGGGGAAATCTGCACATATTTGCTTTGTCTTCCATTCAAACAGACACACACTTTGCCATATACCAGCACAATTATTATTATTTGCCTTGACAGTACAACACAATCATTATTAAGAGCATTTCTGAGAATTACTTGTATCAGCCAAAGTCATTTGGTTGCCATTAACAAGTAACTTGCGCTCTAATAAACTTCACAATGAGTTTCATTTAATTAAAATCATAAATATTATTCGGTAATGCAGATTGACGTTTATATCTTCATTTACGTGGCACGAGATTTACGGCTGGGTCTTTATTTGATGGAGGCCACAAATAATGGCTATTAAACTGCCAGCCGATGGACACGGGCTCACATTAATGAAATTAGACAAGGCAAGGGACTGATCTATGGAGCCCTCCTGCTCAAAAGGAAAGCCAAGTCCCATCCGAAACCAGATGTTTTCTTTGGCTGCTATTGTGACTGGGCAGTTTAGCTCGAGCTATGCTAAGGTGTAACAGAACACACAGGGTAATAGGGACAGTGTCTTCCCAGATACATCACAAACATGTTACAGCTTTACATTTCTTCATTTTCTCTCCCTTATCTCAAAGACGTTTTATGCTCGTCAATTTCATACATTTAGCAAGATGTCATTGCACGAAACATAGTCTACTTCTCAGACTGCTTCTTTTGTAAAAAAGGTGATTATGGATGAAAAACACAAGCTCGTTTTTCTTACTGTCCATTAAGACAGACCCTGCAAATGCAAGGGACTTAAAAAATATTTTGTTTTAGACAGGAGTCACCAGATTGTCCCAAGCCAAACTAAACAAGAGAAGAGGGCAAAGCTCCGACTGTTACTTCACCCCTTACCTCTGCCAAAGTTAAGATCTTGTCTCATGTCGTCTCTCCCAACTTGAAACCAGCTGCGGAATAGCTGACCGCTCTTCCAAAGTGTTAAATCTAATACAATCATTTCTGTCCAGTTTGTGATGCTGCAGAAACTCAGATCCGTTCTCTCTGGCTCTGTAGCTGAGCACAAATCAACATGTAGAAAGAAGGACGTGGGTGAGAAATTAATTCAAACTTGCCTCGTGGGCAAATTATCTCAAAAGATGCCATTGTGAAGCTGAGATAAACACTCTGAAAACAAAAGAGCATCTCTCGCTCTCTATGCATGATATTTACGGCTTTGGATTAGGGATGAAACAGTCCCATCTTTGCTTCTTTTTATAGATTTGTCATTCTTTTTGTCATCTTTCCACTGTTGGTTTTGCAAATTTGATTGTATTGTGTACACATGTTGTCATACAATTAAATTCATATGGTATTTATACATGATACCAGGGCTGGATCGAGGGGGGCAGGGGGGTAGCCTGCCCCTAGCGCTGCCAAAGAGGGGGTGCTGGGCACAGCTGCCAGCCGCCTGGGACCGTGCCACAGCTTGCCGCACAGGAGGCTGAGTGCAGGGTTGGGAGACCGTTGCCAGCCCCACCAATGGGGTGGCTGGCTTGCCGCACACACAGGACCTCTCAGACCTGCACTCAGGCACCAGCGCAGCAGGCCAGCTGCCCCAGCGCATGCCCTCACCACCGCCAGCTCCGCAGCTCGCCATGCACTGGGGCGGCCAGCTTGCCAAGCGGGCGGCACAGGGCAGCAGGGCACATGAATCGCGCAGAGGCCCCCCTAGCCCTGCATTCACCCAGCCGCACAGCAAGCCGGCCGCCCCAGTGCACGGTGAGCCCCGGAGCTGGCGGCAGCAAGGACGTGCACTGGAGAAGAGGGCTTGCTGTGCTGGTGGCTGAGCACAGGGCTGAGAGATCCTGCACGTGCAGCAAGCCAGCCAGCCACCCCAGCGCATGCCTGTGCTGGCGCCAGCTCCACAGCTCACCAGGCACTGGGGCGGCCGGCTTGCTGCATAGGCGGGAATGCCTCCTGCCCTTCGTGATGATGCAGTTGACCTTGGAGCAGTGTTTGAAAGTGGCTTCAGATATTCCAGTGAAATAGCAGAAATTTGTGTGTGTGTGTGTATGAGAGAGAGAGAGAGAGAGAGATCGCTGTTTTCAGTTAATCATAAAAGAAAATTGCTATAAAATGGTTCATCAATGACTTCTATCACTCTGAAGATTATCATAGATTTATTCAAATTTCTCAAGTTTTGTTCTAAAAATAAAGCTGATTTTTTTCCCCACCTGTGAGTGTGCCCATAAATACTGGAAGATGGTAGGTGATACAATTATAAAGGTCTTGAGAGTAGTACTACCCAAGGCCCCTGAGTTTAGTTTTTTAAATTATGCTAAGGTTCTTGATTATCAATACAAGAAGTGGTTAAATACTTGTTAACAGCTACAAGGCAGGTTCTGGCCAATTTTGGGAAGACAAAGTATCTTTCAAATAAACTGGATTAAGAACAATTTAGGAGATAGTGAAGTTGCTTAGGCTTATTGCTTTGGTTAATAAGAAAATTTAAAATTGGGGAGAATATTGGAGTTCACTGTTATGTTGAAAGGATTATTTGTGAGTAAAAAAGAAGTTTAGTTGTGTGTATTGGTCTGTTTTGAATTATATTTAGCAAGAGTAATAATAACACTGTGCATATATACCACACTTCTAGACAGATTAGTGCCCTACTCAGAATCATGAACAAAGTCAATGTCATTATTAGACATGGGCAAGAACCATAAAAATTTAAAGAACCGGCAGTTCATGGTTTGGTGCCACAGCCGAACCCGAAGTCGTGAACCGCAACGAACTTTTCCCGTTGCTGAACCGGTTCGAGGTTCGTGGGCATCAGAATGGACCCCGTTGGACTTAGAGAGCCCATATTACTGGGGAATGTTTAGCAAGCTCTCCTCCAGCAAGCACCCAAGTTTATATTATACTCTCTCTGTTTCTCTCCCGAAAGGCTAGCAAGTAGCAAGCAGCAGCTCTGTCACACTTCACTGCTTGCTAAAAGTGAAACTCAGCCTAAGAGCTCACTTCTATTTATAAGCTGAGGTCCCATAGACCAATGCAGGAGGTCTCTGGTTGGCCATCAGAGCTGCCTATCAGGGTTTGCATGGATGATATTACTAGAGTGCCCATGGCTACAGAACCCCCTCCCTCCTTCCTCCCCTGGGAGTCTTCTCCCAAGTTGTAACCACTTTGCAGCTCCATGGTTGGAAGACCTGCCGATCAAGGTAAGCTGGGCTTCCTTTCGGGTTTCCAGGGTGACAGAAGGAGTGCAGACAGAGTTCAGGCATTCCCCCGGCTCCATTTCCAAGAGAATTGATTGAAGGTGCCTGACTGGCTTCACGAACCGCGTACATGCACACTGAACTGGGCTTCTAACGAACACTAGTTCATTGGACTTGGATGCTCATGAACTGCTGGATCGCGACCGGACGATTGGGCTGTTCGTGGGTTTTTTGTGTTCGTAATGTGGTTCGTGCCAATGTCTAGTCATTATTATCCCCACAACAAAGCTGGGGAGCTGGGGCTGAGAGGAGTGGCTCACCCAAGGCCACCTGCTGAGCTCATGGCAGTAATGGGAGTCGAACCAGAAGACTGCTGATTTGCAACCCAACCACTTAACCACTTTGCTACATCAGCTTCTTATTTTGTATATATTATCCTAAATTATTCATTGTTTATCCTAAATTCTCTTTATCGACAGTTTCTGTCAGCAGCTAGTGTAGAGTAGTGGTTAGAATGCCAGGCTAGACACACTTTCAAATCCTCACTCTGCTAAGGAAGCAACTTGGGTGACTTTGGGCTAGTAACTTTCTCTCAGCCTCACCTCATTCAGAGAGTTGCTGTGAGGGTAAAATGAAGGAAGAGAAAGAAAATGTAAGGCCATTCTGACCTCCTTGGATAAAAATGTAACATACAGAAAAGAAGGAAGCAGGACCAATTAGCTGCTGAAGGAGCAATAGGCGTAAACAAACGAGAAAGGTGACCAGTTGCTCTACAAGCTTTCTCTGCCTATCTCCAGGAATCCTCCACAATAATTCCAGGATTTATATGTAGCTGGTGTTAATCCAGCCTAGTTTTCTCCAGAATGACTTGAGTTAAGGCCTCCATGTTTGAATCAAAATGGAGACTCAGAGAATGGCTTTATTTTTTGCTCACTCTGAGAATTATAAGTTTATTTTTTTAAAAACTGTGTGAAGTGCTATGTGAAGACTGTTCGTTTTAACACTATCTAAACAGTAAAGATTGTTTGGATTACCAGCAACCGGTACAAGATGGCAGGTATGGCCATTAACCAGTCAACAACACTCTTCCTTCCCAGGCATATTTTTGAAGGGAACAGTGTTATGTGTAGCCATGTTTCAAGTTTCCAAACATTCTAGAATGTGTGGACAATGTTCAACTTTGCACTTTGCACATTACCTAAAGAAAGACTGTGACTTGAAGATTTGGGCATCCATGTTCAATTTTTTCTGGGGAGTGTGCCGTTAAATGATTCAGTGGTTTGATTCAGTGGTTATAGGTCTCAGGCTTCAAAGAAGGGCTGTTGGGATCAGCGGCTTAACCACAACTTTTCTTTGTGAGTAGGAAGGTTATCTAATTCCATGGTTTTGATATGAAAGTCCCATTTTCAGGAATGAGCTCTCTAACCTCCAATATAATAACTACACTGACCTACTTTACAGGGCTGTGGTAAATTACTGAGCTAACACATGTGAAGAGCTTGGAATACTGTAAATAGTCCCATAGATCCGAAGTATTAATATACCAGGTTCAAGATTTCATGTAGGTCAAGTAACAGTGGCTGTTGTGCAAGCCAGGCCAGAAATAGTGACTGAGCCGAGGGGGAAGAAAAAAAATCCATGTTGAGGACTTGCAAGAAGGGTAGAGAACAAGTAGGCAGATGTCTCCAGCATGAGTGGCAAAGGTGCTGATAGGGGCGCACTGGCAGGCAACTTCTGGGGCCCGAGAGCCTCAGAAGGCCTTCCACTGTTTGGTGACTTCCTATGGGAAGGGGTGGTGGCTCAGAGGAGGAGCCACTGCTTTGCATGCAGAAGATCCCAGGTTCAATCCCTGGAAGCTCCAGCTAAAAGTTTCATGTAGAAGGTGATGTGAAAAACCTCTACCTGAGACCCTGGAGTGCTGCTGCCAGTCTAGTAGACAATACTGACCTGGAAAGACCAATGGTGTGCTCATGGCAAACTAGCAGCAGCCACCACCACCTACCCTATTGCACCATGTGGTAGGATCAAACCTCTGGGACTGCTCAGGCCCCTCCAAACGGAAGGACAGCAGCAAGTACAATTACCACTCCCTTGTCTGCTTCCTTTCTGTGGATGGTCGGGAGATGGCTTGTCCTAGAAGCTGCACTGATTATTTATAAAACAAATGAGCCACACTGAGAGCCAAGCTACAAGTGAGGAATGACACTTGAACAGCAAGTGAACAGACTCATGTGTATTCCTCCCTGTCCACTTGCGCTCCACTTGGGGCCAAGCTACAAGTGATGAATGATGCAGGTTGGACACTTGTCAGCTTCCCCCAAGTTTTGATGGGAAATGTAGGCATCCTGATCTTGCAGCTTGGCTCTCCGACTGCTGTCCAATGGACTTTTCAACTGTCACTTGTCCAACATTCTGCCAAGCTGCCTACATTTCCCATCAAAACTTGAGAGAAGCTGACAAGTGTCCAACCTGTGTCATTCGTCACTTGTTGTTTGGCCCTTGATCACTACGTGATCAAGTGGAGTGCAAGTGAACAGGGAGGAATACATGTGAGTCTGTTCACTTGCCGTTCAAGTGTTATTCCTCACTTATAGCTTGGTCCTGAGAGCAGCAAACTTTAAGACCCATAACCACCTCCTTTCTGTTCCTCTGATTGAATAGAGACAAAGGGGTAGGAGAGAATGCGATTACGGAGGGCCACCAGCAGGCATCTTGCCCTGGGGTTCCCAAAAGCTGGAGCTGACTTTGATAAGTGTTATCATAGGGTAACCCAATAGTAGCTTCTTTTTCTGAGGACAGTCTTCTTTAAAAAGTCTTTTGAAATGTCGAGGTTCTGCTACTATCCTGTGAGATTGATGGAAGTATCTGTGAAGATTTGATTCCTGAGCATGCCCAGGGGGCCCAAAATGATTTGTTGTTAGAAGGTGGACTGCTCAAGCTGGCCCGGTTGTCTGAGATAAATTAAAGATAAGCCATATGAGGAGAACAGCAGAGTCTGATCCAGTAGCTCCTTAAAGACTAACTAGATTTCCAGCAGAACCTTGAAAATCTTCCCATCGGCCACACCTTGATATTAGGCAGAGTTACTGCTATCGCGGGCTACCTTTCTATTTCAGTTCTAATACAGACCGGAAAATCTACAACAACTAAATTATGAATAAATTTGAATCTGTGATTGAAAATTAGCATATGCAAATCTTATCCTCTTTTTGGAGTCATCTTTAGAGGGCCGCCCTAAAACCATATCCTACAGAGGACATGAAACTTGTGCCTCACAGTTCTATTCTTCAGTAGTCTCTGACTGGTTGGAGGGTTGCTGCCATAATAACATTAACAAATGGGGTTTGGGAGGAGAAAATGATAGTTTTTGATATAAACCAGATTGCCTGTACAAGTTACACCACTTCCATCACTGACCATGCAATATTTATTATCCAGTAACGTTCTTTTCTCTGTCAGTTAGCTCAACATGAATAATAGATATGTCATGTTTAACTGTCTGTGAGTGGCATAGTGAACATTTCTGATTTTCTGAGAGCTGGTGTGGTGCAGGCGAATGAGTACCAGACTGGGAATAAGGAGAACGAGAATCAAATCTCTACTCTCGAGGGAGTCTGGGCCATTTGCTATTGTTAACGAATGGGGTTGCCAACCAGGGGCTAGCAACCAAGAGGAGTCTGTAAGGGTGGGGACATTGGGGGGTGCCATAAGCGTGACAGCAAAGACATCACAGCCCTACAGTGACCTGACATCACTTCTAGGTTTTCCCCAGAGGTGCCATGACACCATCATACAGACAGCGGTTTTTAAATTTATTCCCCCTCTCTCCACCAGCTGATAGGTGGCACATAGGGCTGCCACCAAAGCTGGAGACCTGGCAACCCTATTAATTAATTCCAAGGCTTTTTTTCAGCTGGAACGCGGTGTAACGGAGTTCCGGAACCTCTTGAAAATGGTCACATGGCTGGTGTAATCAGGGCTTTTTTTCTGGGAAAAGAGGTCATGGAACTCAGTGGGTTGTCCTTGGAGAAAATGGTCACATGACTGGTGGCCCCGCCCCCTGATCTCCAGACAGAGGGGAGTTTGGATTGCCCTCCACGCCATGCGACCTCTGCCATGCATGGAGGGCAATCTAAACTCCCCTCTGTCTGGAGATCAGGGGGCGGGGCCACCAGTCATGTGACCATTTTCTCCAAGGACAACCCACTGAGTTCCATGACCTCTTTTCCCAGAAAAAAAGCCCTGATTAATTCTATCTTGCTATGCCAGTCAATGCCAGTACCTTTGATCATGGAGAGTGGAGAGTCTGGGACTTGCCCAAGTCCTCCCAGCAAGCTTTACAGCATGGTGGGGATTAAGACTCAACTCTCCAAATTCTAGTATGACAATCGAACCACTGCATGATACTGGGTTTCTGATGATGGAAAGTACCATCAATTTGTACCCAACTGTCACCCCTGCTGGGCTTTTCAAGGCATGAGATGTTCAGAGGTGGTTTGCCATTGCCTGCCTCTGCATAGAGACCCTGGACTTCTTTGGTGGTCTTCTGTCCAAGCCCACCTGCTTAGTTTCCAAGATCTGATGAGATAAGTCTAGCCTGGGCTACCCAGGTCAGGGTGCTGGCTCTCTACCCTAACCCTAAATGGCATCAATATGGGACATATTGACTCAACCTGGCCACACGCCACCAGAGTGCTCCTAGCCCAGTCCCACTTGTCAGTCTGCCCCCTGACAGTTATATCTGGAGGCCAAGGATACTGTCACTATACTATTCGGGCCCTAAGAGGGAGGGGGAAAAGGCTTTGAATAAACCAAATATACTATAGTCAGCTACATACGATGACTTAATGAGGTCCAGGAATTGCTGGTGGTTCAGTTTACTTGCCTTTAAATAAACATGGCCTACTGAGAACGCTGTGGACTCGCCGGAGCACTGGCAGGGACCCTCCTCCTCTCCGCCACCCCTCCTGAGTTACAAACCTACAAGAACTTGTTTGCAGCCACTGCTCTGCCTTAAATTAGCAAGTGTGTGGGCCCCTTGCAACGCGTTATCAGAGACCAGCTGTGGAAGGAGCTGTCACCTTCTTGTCAGGGAAAGTTTTCTGTCCAAAGAGCTTTCGTCATTCCTCGTTCCTCAAGTCGCCAAGTGTCAGTTGAAGAGACAGCTGTAGTCAGTTGCAATGAATGGTCTCCAATCAGAGCTCACTGCCCTTGTCACAGAAAGTCTCGCCCCGCAGCTAAAACTGTCAGTGATCATGTTTAGATATGTACACTGAGGTATCAGATTAGAAGTGAGTATTCACGAGATGGGAGTTTAAAAGAGGCCAAGTTGCAAGTAAAAAATCTTAATAGGGGAGAACCGAGGGCTTGAAGGGTTATCTTCCTCCCCAACACCAGTCCAATTTATTCTTTCATCAAAAGCCCAAATAAAATATATACATATATATATTGTCCCTTCTAAAAAGAAAATAAAAAAGCATATTTCTGCAAACAGATTGCCAAACTTTAAATGTTCTGAACAGTGGTTCTCCTGGAAGAATATTATGGTGGGTTCCACACAAATGTTACTTCATTAAATCGGAAAATAACCCCGAAGGGTATAAAATGAACCTCAATGTTAAGTAACTCAAAATGGCAGACATACGTGCAATGGTTCTTCTTTTAAAAAATGCAAAAAATGTTTAAACTTGGTGTATTTTTAAATGAGGGAATAAGATAAAATTAGCAAAGGCAATTTTGAATCTTCTCTTCGCCTTAAATGCTAATATGGGGCACAATTCAACACAATCGTTTCTTGCCCGACGGCCATATTTTTTTAAGTGGGATTAATATAGAGCTCTTGGGCTAAGAACCAAAATGATGGGTTGTTTGCAGCAGCAAGAGTGTGTCCTGTAGTGATTCTTTAAAAAAAATCAAGGACAAGTTTCAGCAGCAGATATTTTGCTCACCACCACCTTCTCAAGAAACTGGTTCAGCCATAGAGCACGGAAATACCAAATAAATCATAATGTAGATCAGTAACATCTCTCTCTACCTTGGGTTTCATCCAACCAACTTTTCTGCCAGTATAAAAGGAGGAAAGGATTTATTTTTACTACCAAAGAAGGATTGATTGGGGGGAAAAACAAGAGGAGGAAAACTACCCAAGAATGTCTTCCACTATATGGAAATGTTTCAACTGGTGGATGCCTAGAGAGCTATGAACCCCAAATCCAGAGATTATAATTTCTTCTCAGATATGCATCAAACATATTCCAACGCCATGTTGGATGGGGGCTGTAAAAAGATGGGGGAATTGGGAAAGACTGGGTGAAAAATATGGCTGTATTCATCCCGTATCATTAAAAATAAGCATTGATGTACCCATTGTGTTTTTCATCTCATTGAACATTCTGCATTTCTTTGGGCAGCCTTGGTGGAAAATGTGGACTTCTTTGGCACACACTGCATGTGTATCTAGGATTGCCAGCCCTGGGAGGTATCTGGAGGGCAGAGACACACAGGAACGGTGTCGCACAATGCCACAACTTCATTTCTGGCTGAAAAACCAAACGTGATATCACCACGTTGTGCAGGGCTCTAAGAGTCCTCCTAAATTCAGTAGTAAAAACATAGAGATCAAGTGGATTCCAAGAGAGTGTTTAGAATAATAGAATTATAGAATCATAGAGTTGGAAGGGGCCATACCGACCATCTAGTCCAACCCCCTGCCCAGTGCAGGATCAGCCTAAAGCATCTCTGTCAAATATTCATCCAGCCTCTTCTTGAAAACTGTCAGTGAATCACCTCCCTAGGCAGATGATTCCACTTTTGAACTATGATGACCGTGAAAAAGTTCTTCCTAATATCCAGCCGGTACCTTTGTGCATGTAATTTAAGCCCATTGTTTCAGGTCCTACCCTCTGCTGCCAACTGGAATAGCTCCCTGCCCTCCTCCAAATGACAGCCTTTCAAATATTTAAAGAGAGCAATCATGTCCACCCTCAACCTCTTATTCACCAAACAAAACATTCCCAAGGCCCTCAGCCTTTCCACGTAGGGCTCAGTCTCCAGACCCCTGATCATCCTCATCGCTCTCCTCTGCACCCTCTCGATTTTGTCCACATCCTTTTTGAAGTGCGACTTCAAAAGTGAGACTCATGCGTATTCCTCCCTGTTCACTTGCGCTCCACTTGCTTGGCCCTAAGATCTGGGAGATCCATGTTCGAAACCCCACTCTGCCATGGAAGCTTATTGGGTGGCATTGGGCCAGTCACTCTGTTAGGACAAAATGGAGGATAAAATGATGAGCTTTGGGTCACCATGGGAAAGAAAAGCAGGGTATAAATATCTAAATAAGTAAACCTAGCACCTCAGGGCTGACCTGCCCAATCTCCTCTTCTCCAAACGAAACATTCCCAAGGCCCTCAGCCTTTCCTCATAGGGCTCAGTCTCCAGACCCCCATCATCCTCGTCACTCTCCTCTGCACCCTCCTCTGCACCCTCTCGTGTTTAGAGATTCCCATTTTCCAGCTGTTTGCATGGTTTATATGACGCTGTTCCCCCACTGCTTTTCCTCCACTGCCCCATTGAGCATCTGTGGTGGGGGAAGTGGAAGTGGGCAAATGGCTGATCCATATGAGCCCAAGTGCCAGCACCTTTCCACTCTTATCAATGAGAGCTTTGGTGGGTGAAGGGACAGGAAGCAAACGAGCTCTCTCCACTGGAGCTAGAGATGCCAGGTCCCTCTATCCTCGCGCTGGGAGGGTTGGGGGCCCAGCACTTACTTCATGCCAGCAGCGTGTTGATCTTTGTGCGCACACGCACGCACTCCAGAGCCGTCATGATGACATCACTTCTGGAAGTGACATCACTGTGGCATATGTTCCTGAGGTGCCTGTTGGTAGCAGGCAACCTACAGGAGCTTTCTCCCTCCCACTAATCACTGGGTGATCAGCGGACAAGGGGGCAAATCCCCAGGAGTTTGGCCATCACCAGTGGGCACCTGGGAACCCTAATTGGAACTCATGCCAAATCCAACTCACAGCCATCTCCCAGTTTTCAACTACCATCGATGGAAAGGGAAACGAGAAGCCAACCATTCTTCTTTGATGCCTGGCTACTGCTCATCTGAGAATTGCCTACGGAAGATCCTCGTGTATTGGTTTCCCATTGTAATTTGGATTTAAATTTTATTTCTGTGAGCTGTTTTGGGAGGCAATTTTAGATGCAGGACAAAAAAAATCAAAGCAAACAAGGGAGTTAATGAATAAATGAATGGAGGGAGGGAGGCATAAACTGTATTTTGAGATTCCAGATTCAATCCCTGCTTTATTTCCAACTAAAAGGAGGGATGATTTTGAATTCATTCTTGCTGTTTGGCGCCCCAAATCTCTGTTTTGATTTTCTCCCTTGTGTGAATGAGACTTGTGATTTTTCATTTCTGTGCCATTTTCTCTTTCCCATAAGATGTATGTGTTGTACAATATTATTTGTTCATCATGAAATAGCATTATACTTTATAGGCATATTAAATGTATAAAAGCCACATGCTGTACACATAAATTGCATTAAAACCTCATACAACATATGCAGACAAATGAAATAAATCTTTAACTCCAACAATGAAAATTAGAGAACTAAACAGGCAGCCAAAATTATAACTGAATATTTTTTAAAAACACAGAAGACATGTTAGTTCCTCATGGAAAGATCTCCCAAAAATCCCCCTCTTACCATCTTGGAAAACAGCAGTAGTTCTCCACTAGATGAATTTATTTCAGTGCTTTGTGGTGTCACAGTTTTGAGAATTCTAGTAAATTAGCAAAAAACACATTAGTCAACTTGGACCATTTCATGTTGGATGGCCAACTGGATTCAACCCATGATGATATCGGGCCCAATTTTAATCTAGGTGCAGTAAAAAATTGTGCCAGAAATTTTGCTTGCAACAAAATGGAGTATTTGAGCTTCTTTTTACGTCAGGTGGCATGTGTGCCAAGTGGTGCGAGAGGGACTGAGTTCCAAATTGAACTTGTACAGCATTCACTGGAGTCTAGGACCTGGATAGGAGCCTTCAGGTTATGATTGAAGGCCCTTTTCTCAGCGCCCACTAATTGGGGCAGGGACTTCTACACCTGCTTAAGCAAGACACTTTAGTAATGCATGGAGGAAAATATGTGGACAATTGATTAGAATTCCTTAGCACTTTTATGCTACATAAACTAAGAGTCTCTCTATACAAGACATCTGACACATGTTCTTCACATGTCGGGAGATGCAATGTTACCCAGGAAGTGTAGTTTTGAATGACAGAGCCGGCGGAGATTGCTCCAGAAGAGACGGATTCTCTCACAGCCCTCTTCCACCTCTGGCGTCTCCCTGCCAAGGCTCGGTTAATTCAAAGTTTTAAGCAGCAAGGGCAGCAGGGTAACAGCTCCGGAAGGGGAGACAGTTCAGCAAGCCAGAGGCAGCAGAGGGCTGTGAGAGAATCCATCCCTTCTGGAGCCATCTCAGCTGGCTCTGTCATTCAAAACTACACTTCCCAGGGAACATTGTGTTTCGGGACACTTGATGAACACGCCGCCCTGGTGTCTCGTGTAGAAAGACTCTAAATGTCTTGCCAACTGCTGATCTTAGGGGGTGCTTTATCAAGACCATATTCTGACCGTTATTGCAGCTGAGCATCTCAAGTAATACAGTTCACAGATCACCTCATTTTGTTCTGATGCTCTCTCTCAGGGCCAAGCTACAAGTGACGAATGACACTTGAACGGCAAGTGTATTTCTCCCTGTTCACTTGCCCTCCACTCAATCCACTTGCCATTCAAGTGTCATTCGCCACTTGTAGCTTGGCTCTCAGAGACCTCTATCCTGAGTAAATATCAGTGCCTTTTGAATCTCACAATATTCCTTTCCCACTAGCAATTATTAACTCAGAAATAAGGCAGACGGTTGTCAAATATTTGGCATTTGTGGTCTCTTTAAGCCATCGTAGAGTTTGATTTTAAACTGTCATGTTCTATCTTAATCTTTATTGTTCTGTATTTTGATATTTGTTTCACTCAAGACCTTTGGTCAGAGGAGTCTAATAATATACGAAGGAAGATTTGAACTTTGGGAGATACAGAGATATTTCTCTAAAGTATGTATCCATCAACTTCATAAATTCTTTATGCTTCATATACATTTTGCAAAAATAGTCAGCCCATCTTTTGGGAAATCTTTTGGCAAACATATTCATTTTTCTTAGTAGGGATGACTAAATATCCCAAGTTCCATTCCCAAATTTATTATATCAGAATTTCATTGCATGCTGCATTTCGTTCCTCTTTAATTCCGGTTTCACTAGCAGAGTTTCTAAAATTATGAGTCTGCCATTGCAAAGAAAGTTGGTATAGAATTTTTTTTAAAAAAATAAAACTAATTCTGAAGTTGGAGCAGGTTCCATTTGCCACATTGTTCTATTTCTCCAGATCAGTTGTCTTTTTTCCCTCATTTGTTTCCAGTGCACATATGCTTATTGATAAACACTGCCTAAAAAGTAAATGTTTGTACAACCGCACCCAAATGTGTTTCATGCAAGTTTATTGAAGTGCACATGTGCTCCTAAGTGTTGGGAAAATGCCACTCAACAAGGATTACTGCATGCACAATCACTTTTGGGAGGGAGTCTTTTATCAATACACATAAGTCAAAATGTGCACTGGTGAAGGTAAAAGGTAAAGGTAGTCCCCTGTGCAAGCACCGAGTCATTATTGACCCATTGGGGATGTCGCATCACGACATTTTCTTGGCAGACTTTTGTTACAGGGTGATTTGCCATTGCCTTCCCCAGTCATCTACACTTTACCCCCAGGAAACTGGGTACTCATTTTACCAACCTTGGAAGGATGGAAGGCTGAGTCAACCTTGAGCCAGCTACCTGAACCCTGGTGAAACTGCACTGGTGGAACACTACAGCAAAAGAATGTCAATGTCAAAATGCATGGGCACATCTAATACACAGGAGAGGGAAAGCCATAACCGAACAAAGAGAACTGAAAGGTGCAGCAAACTGCACAAATACAGCATCGCTATGAAATTTACAAAATAAAAAAAATGTAAACATGGCAAATTTCTAATAGAGCCTTTAGAATTGCATGAGCAGCATTTTGGGGTGTGTTTGAGGCTGCCATGTGAGGAAAGAACTGGGAAAAAATCCACTCCTGTCCTTAAACCACACAAATCTAGGCGGGATCTTAGCAACTGTCTGCCAGCTGGGTGCTTTTGCTCCACAATCGAACCCACTCTTTCAAAAGTTAGGTTGGTGGCAATTAGAGGGCAGGTATTTTAGTGCTGGCACACCATCTAGAAAATATTCTCCCCTGGCAAATTCATCAGATACCTACATCATTTTCATTTAGGTAGCGGATTCATAGCTGCTGTTACTTGACAACGCTTTCTCAGATCAATTGGTACCTGTTCTGCTGTGGAATTTTATTTCATCTGATTTTTTAAAAAGCCATATTTATTTCATTTGATCATCTCTGCTGCTTATGTTTGCTTTATTCCTTGTGTTTCCTTATCCCAGGTTGGATTGGACCAGCTTTTCTGATGATAGAAAAGAAAGACTGGATCCATGAGACCCGCATTGACAAAACCTCAGCGATGAGGGTTAGGAGCTGTAGAAAGGAGGGGAATTGAATGGGGGGAAATGGCTGGATCCAACCCTGTGTCCATTTTAATCTGACTTTACTGAGAAATTTGAATTGGGCAGTAGAATGCATGGCTAGCTTATGATCCGCTTTCTGGAGAAATGTGTAGTACATGAAAATATAGCAGTTGGACTAATAGATCCAGTTGACTGGAAGAATTCTTGAGGGTAAAGACTAGAGATGAGCACGAACCGAAATACGAACCAAAATTAAGCACGAACCAGGCCGGTTCATGGTTCGTGAACCACGGTTCATCAGATCCCATTTCTGATGAACCACCACGAACTTTTAGACTGGTTTGTTTGGTTTGTTTTTTGGTTCGTGACTGCAGACAGCCTGGTGCCAATCAATCAATTTCCTAGGTAACAGGGGATGGACTTCCTGCAGACCTTCTGCTAACCCAGAAGTGACCTTCTGCTGACCCAGAAGTGATGGTTTTCTGACCTGGATGTGACCTTTTCACGAACCAAACGAACTGGTTCATGAACCAGGGGCAGGTTCATGAAAGTTCGTGGTTCATGAAATTTGACGAATCATGAACTGCATGGTTCGGGTTTTTTCTGGTTTGTGTCCATCTCTAGTAAAGACTATTTCTGACAAATAGTAGGCTCTTATCTTTTCTTTTTTGTGTGGGCTACGGGAGAAAGATGAGAGACTTGGAACCTATTGTAACCGGTCTTTAGATCACTGTCTGGAGAAACTCCAGTTCAGTTCAAGGTGCTGGCAATGGCCTTTAAAGCTCTTCACAAGCTAGGACCCACATCTCTGTAGAGATGTCCCATATATCCTCATGCGTCAGTGGTGGTCTTCAAGTTGCCACCTACCACTTCTTCCCTCCACCTGACTTCAACTAGAGCTTGTGCCTTTTCTCTCCGCCCCACACACTACACAGGGTGATTGTTATGAGGATAATAATAACACAGTTTGTAAACAGCTATGAGTGGGCATTAAGTTATGCTGAAGGGCAGTATATAAATTGAATGTTACTATGTTATTTTCCATCATAGTTCCCACTCTATAGAATGGGCTCCCTGAGGAGGTGGAGGGCACTATTTTTAGAGAGAAAGGAGAGTTTTTGGAGACTGTTTTATGTCTGTTTTCTTTGGCGTTCAATTGTAATGGCCTTTGGCTAAACACAATAAAATCTTTTTGTACGTTTTATGCCATTTTTAGAGCAGCTGCGGGGCTACTTTATTTGCTAGCGATTTTAACGGGGTGTGGGCTTTAGGCATTACGTTAGGAAGAGGGAGGTTATGTAGGATTTTATTGTATTTTGGATTTGTTTACATTTGAATTTGTAATCCACCTTGAGTGATGGGAAAGACGGATTATAAATAATTTAATTAATAAATAAGTAAGAATAGCCGCACCCCAGCCTGGATGGCCCAGGCGAGTTAGATGTCATCAGATCTCAGAAGCTAACCAGGGTTGGCTCTGATTAGTACTTGAATGGGAGATCACCAGGGAAGGCAGGCAATTGCAAAACACCTCTGACTATGGCCGTTTCCACACATGTTGGATAATGCACTTTCAATGCACTTTAACAATCCTTTCAAAGTGGATTTTTTGTTTCACACATGAAAACTCTTGCTGATTCCACACACGTTGGATAATACACTTCCAATCCTCTTTAGAAACCATTTTGAACTGAATTTTTCATGTGTGAAACAAAAAATCCACGTCTAAACGATTGCTAAAGTGCTTTGAAAGTGCATTATCCAACGTGTGCGGAATTCCAAATGATCACTAAAAAGCATTGAAAGTGCATTATTCAACATGTGTGGAAGCAGCCAATCTCTGGCCTTGAAACCCCTATGACGTCACTGTAAGTCAGCTACAACTTGGCAACACTTCACACACTCACACAAGAAGAGCCTCCTTGGACTAATGGACTAAACGAGTCTACTGACTAAGGAAAGATTTCAGGTCCTCCATCCGCAAAGAGGAGGGTGTTTAGCTTTGATGGCAATAAGCTTTTAATCTATAAATCATCAGGTTAAATGCAAATATCTGTTGCCATTGCCTTCAGCAAATCTCCAGTAACTCCACAGCACACATTATTGAAAATAAAATCTAACTGCTCGCTTCGGAGCCAATATACAAACCTATATATTGAAAACCTTAGTGCAGGTTTTCATTTTGTGTGAGCCAACGTATTTTTCCTCCACTCTGGCATGAACTGTTTCAGTATCAGAACAACGGCTGACACCTAAACAACAGAGCTGACAAACATAGCAGGGCTGACAGGACAGAACAATTCTAACAATGTCACAGCGATCATAGTAAGAAGACAGCACAGCATAAATATTTTACTCTTCTGCAGGCCAGAATGCTACTTTCTTTGCTGAGGGCAGGGAGCTTGAAAAAAGAACATGATGAGAAGCAAGGAAAAGGGGGGTAAGGGCTGGTCCAAAATGCCGTAGCTAGGCCTAGGGGGGGGCGGGTTTTCTAGCAATTGTGTCACCCCTGTGCTACAAGATCTGTGACAAGCAGGCACTTGCCCATTTATCTCTGGGCACAATTCAGAGTGCCACTTCTCACATTTAAGGTGCTAAATGCTTGGAACCAGGGCCCTTGAAGATCCAGCATACCTGATAAGATCTTTTTGCCAAGATCTGCTTTCTGTGCTCTCATCTGCAGAACAGAGCAGCTGTGGGGCTACTCTGTTTGCTAGCGGTTTTAATGGGGTGTGGGTTATGTAGGATTTTATTGTATTTTGGATTTGTTTACATTTGAATTTGTAATCCACCTTGAGCGATGGGCAAGACAGAGTATAAATAATTTAATTAATAAATTAAGAAGTTAAGCAGAAGTTAATAAATTAAGAAGGTAATAAATTAAGAAGTTAAGCAGAAGTTAAGCAGATGGATACAGAGTTTTGCAGGGGCATTTCATTGCCTTGGGAATTCTCTCCCCTGCACGGCTTGTTCAGTGCCTAACTTTGCTGTTTTAGGCTAAGACGTTTCTGTATGCCCAATATTTTAACTTTAGGGTTCCACTTCTTTTTTAGCCATTTTAATGGTCCATTCGAGCTTGAGAGCTGTTTTGTGGATATCTGTTTGATTCACACAATGCTGTTTGTATGGCTTGTTTTAAGTCTGAGAGTTTTATGGTAGTTACTGTTTTTATAATTTCGTTATAATTTCGTGAGTGACATAATACCAATAAATCAAACCATTGTCCAGAAATATTATGGATTCTAAAATTCACTGTATGGCCATTTCCACATGTCCTTAAAGGGATGGCACACTCACCAAACGCTGACAGTTTTTCCCCTTAAGTCCACATGTCTCCAATTTCAAAATGGTAGCAGGCTGTTTGGCTTCTGTTTTGTCGGCGCCTTTTCAGGGACCATGGGAAAGTGCATTCTCAGAAAAGGTGCTGAAAAAATGGAAGCCAAAAAGCCTGCTACCATTTTGAAATAGAAGATGTGTGAAGGGGAAAAGCTGTCAGCGTTTGGTGAGTGGGCCATCCCTTTAAGGACATGTGGAAATGGCCTACATGTCTCATATAGCATACGCTGATACAATTATTTACTTATTTAAATTATTTCTATGTCTGCCTGCCTTCTTACCATCTCGAGTCTCAAGGCAGGTAGCACCTCCTTTAGTTTACCTGAGCTTCTGACTCTACAGATATTTTGAATAGCTCACATTTTTATAAGTAGAAATTACTACAGTTTGCATGTTTAGAAAATGTGGTTTCTCAGAACAATTACAATGCCTGTTTCTTTTTCTATAATGGCTTTACCCTGTTAAAGCATTCTTTTCTTAGTGGAGAAAAAATGTAACTGTACTACGTATGTTTACAACTGGAAAGAAGAACGGCATCCCTCTTTCCATGTCCATTTGACACAGCTTTACAAAGCTATCTTTTCTTTTTAATATTGTGTACAAACAGCTACCTGTCTTCCTCTGTAAATAATCCTGTTACAAACCAAGTCATAACATTCAGCTTGGGTTGAAACAGGGCCTGGTTCTCTTTCCTCTTCATAGTCCTTTAAATTAGGAGTTACATCTTTGTTAAAATGGTGGAAAGGACTGAGTTTATCAGCCAGGAATATAATGAAACCATCAGAGGACAAATTTCTTCATGCCTACTTCAGGCTATAAGCTGAGGGTAAAGGAATGTGGATTCTCTCTATTGGACTACCAGAGGAAGAAAACCTCTGTGGTGTGCTGTGTCATGGTGATACCATTTCCTGTCAGCCATTTTGAAGTACATGAAGCAGCCACCAGTCAGCACCATTACCATTACTGTCATTAGTCATAGTGGTTCAAATGATGGAGTGAATTATTAAAATTGCCATCCTAATCCCTGGACCTGATATAGCACCAGAACAGCTAAGTGGTAACCTATGTTCTCTCATACAGTTGCCAGGTCCCCTTACTCTCTCAGCAGGAAGAGAGGTGACTCAGCACTCACTTTATGTAAGTCTTCATGGAGGCCACGGGAGTGCTCTCATGCTTTGCACGCAGCTGATTCTTGAAGAAGAATTGGGGTCCAATTCAACCTGGCACGAAGCATGGGAAGACTCCCACAACCTGCACAATGTCACTCCTGTGATAAATAAATTGTTATGTAGGCCCCAGAAACCTAATTAAAGGATCCCATATTTGGGCTGTTAGCAGAGTTGATCATTTGGCAAAGGAAGCATGATTATAAGTGGTTGTGTGAGCTGGTTCTGCTGGCTGGTGTGTGTCTGTGTGTGTGTGTGTGTGTGTGTGTGTGTGTGTGTGCAGGGATGAAAATAACAAAAGCATACACTTGCTTATATTTAGAAAAGAAATTAGAGTTCTTTATTGAAGGAACTCCATTCTCTGATAGGAAAGGAGGAGAGACAGATCCTAACTACCTATCTAGTCTAAGGATGGACATGGATGCCAGGAGAAGGCCTGCATCCATGCTGCCAAGATAGAGGGAGGAGAAGGAGAGAGGTGTTGCCTGGAACAATGCCAGGAAGAGAAGAAGCGAGAGGGAGGAAGTCAGGAGAAGGAAATCCTGAGAATAGCAATCTACATATCAAAGGACAGTCAAAGCAGTAAACAGAGTGCCCTGACCTCTCTATCTTTCTAACTCTTTGCTTTGTCCCCCTTTGAAACCTGAGGAAAGGGACAGTGCTGAATCCTCCTCTTCCAACATCCTGGAAGTGATGTCATTGCACCACACCAGGAGTGCGCCCCAGGAGGCCCATTCTCCCCAGGTGAGTGGGAGGGGGCGGAGGCTGGGAGCAAGGGATCCCCCACCCCCACCAGCAGACTGGCAACCCTACTCTCTCAGCAGAAAAAATAAAGGTCCCAAAAGACACAACTCCAAGTAGCTAACAGCAACTACCCCTGAGCACATATCAACACTGCCAACACCCAACAATCATGGAGTAGCATCATGACAAAACTTCCCTGTCAGTCAGATATGGAAGCATCCGACCAAACCATGCCCAGACTATAACAGGAGAATACACAATGGACCAGTCACAGAGGGCATTTTTGTCAGTTCCCCAATAGCTCACCAGCCTGGGCTAAAGAGTAAGCAGGGAGAAGAGGAGAAGTAAAAATCAATGAATAATGAAACACAGACAAATAATGGGGAAAGGCTTTAGTTTTAAAAACTTAACCAGAAAAAAATGCACACCTGCCATAAACTTACATTGTTTTAATATTGATTTAACAGAATTTCTACCAAAGAGTTCTGGATACTGCTGTTTAATGAGAGCGCCAATGTGTGGTGGAAGTTGTGGAAACATCCGCTTGCTGAATTCCACGGCCTTTGTTTGCAAAGCAGAAGAAACATGTCAAAACCATTCCCAGCACACGTAAAACATGTGTGTTCATCCCTTCAAGATCCCTCTAGTAGCGTTCACAAAATTACAGTTGCCAGTTTTCCTTCAGGACAGCGAGTGAATACCAAACCAAGATATTTCTGCAGGATAGATCCGAGAACCATAAAATATTGCTGCCGAAACACTTATATGTACAGTATTGCAACACTTATTTAGGGAAGGAACCACCCTGCAGCTGACCTAAATATAAAATTAATATATACGGCTTTGACTAACAAGTCAAAGAAGACAAACTTTGTGGAAGTGGACTTTGCAGAAATGGTTGTACTAAAACGTGTTAGTTGTAAAGGTGCCATAAGTTTCCTGTTTATTTTTTTCTGCAACAGACTAACTCAGCTAACTCACTGTAGTTACTGCTATTGAACTGACTTGTTTGAATCTGTTTTTCTGTCCCACTGAGCATTCCCTTTCCATACCTCTTGCAGAGTAATCCTAAAGGGAGTTACACCTTTCTAAGTCCATTGGCCTCAATAGGCTTAGATAGGGGTAACTCTTCTCAGGATTGCACTATTAATGTCTTATTTCTGTGGACAAAAAAATTCTGTCATTGGTGACATCACAAGTCAGTATCCCCATGGAAACGGATTTGTTGTCCCAAACAAAGGTCCCTATAGCATCAGGAGGAATCCAACTTAGAAAGGGAACTTCTATTTGCAGCATAAATATCTTGGCAATCAGCAAGACTGGGGGAAGAAATGCTGCAGAAAGTTTATGATAGTTTAATGAGGTTTTGGGTAACATGTTGTAGTTTTCCAACTGTGCTCGAGTGAGATTGTGATTCCGAAAACTCCGAATTCCCTTAATTTAATCGTCTTTAAAAGCCTGCATCTGTTTTGCTCAGCACAGCAATCTGAAAGTTCACATGTCTGATTTTATAATTGAACATGTAGAGAGAACTGCATTTCAACACCTGTCGAAGAAGCTGCCTTTTATAAAGACACATCTTTGGAGATCGGCTTGGAATTTAAAACCTTGCCATTTCCCCCCACCCCCACCCCGCTGCACACTCCCCTTTAATCTTTTATTAATGGCTTCTGTTCCCATTACACCCATTGAACATCACACGAGAAGGAAGGAGCGCTGCTCATCGTGTACAATCACTGGAACTTCTATGAAAAATAAAGGGGCTGGGGTTGATTAAAACCGGCACAACAGAGCTGGAGGCCACTGATGGACATTTTATTATGGAAAAGATGTACTGTCTTTTTGACAGCTGCAGGAGGGAAAGGTGGGGCAAAGTAAAGTTCTACAAATAAGCGAGAACCCTGCTTCAGCTCTTACACATCAATCACAAAGTTATTCTCAAACCAAGATAAAATACCATTTTACGGATTCAGAAGATGGGACCATTATTTTATTTTATTTTATTTTATTTTATGTATGGTCTGCCTTTCTCACTGAAATTATCAGTGCAATCCTCAGCAGAGTCACTCCAGGCTAAGCCTATTGAAATCAATGGGTTTAGACTGGAGTAACTCAGTTTAGGATTGCACTGATACAGTGCAAGTCAATATGATCAATAGCTAGGACATTCAATGAGCAAATACAATAGGGTATGGGTTACAGAAGTTGGAAAACAACCATAAATTCAAACACAGAGATGAAACATAGATGAAAACATTGCTGAAACAAAGCATAGGTAATTAAACCCATCATCTTTAACAACATGGAAATGCACATCAGCAGGCAGTACCCAGCAGAATAGTTTATAGTTCCTGTCCCTTTACCAAGGTATCTCTCTGAGCCATTTCTTACAGTATAGCCCTATTACCTGAGTAAAAAAGCCCTCCTGAATAATTCAGTGTTGTACAGTTTGCAAATAATGTCACTACCCTTGTCACTGTTCTATTTACATGATGTATTAATATAATAATAATAACAACAATAACGACATTCAATTTATACACCACCCTTCAGGACAACTCAGTGGTTTATAAAGTGTGCTATTATTATCCTCATGACAATCACGGAGGAGTGGGGAGTCAAACCCGGTTCTCCAGATTAGAGTCCTACTGCTCTTAACCATTATTACCAGACTGCCTCAGTATTGTCAGATGGCCTTTTCAATGGTTTTTCAGGAGAACCTGGGAAAGTTTGCCCCACTTACCAGAAGAAGCAATCACGTTCTCGCAGCCAAAGAGTGTCACGTCATGTCAAATTACTTCTGTTTCATTTCAGCTCTGTTTCATCTCTGTATCCCTGTATTTAAATTTATGCTTCTTTTCACATCAGCAATGTATTGCATATCCTATTGTTTTGTTCAGTGAGGTTGCTGGGTGGCTGTTAATCATATCTATTTATACTGTGTAATCCGCCTTGAGTCTCAATGTGAAAGGTGGACTATAAAGAGTATAAATAAATTTTTAAAACCTACTGTAGTTTGCTCACAGCAACCTCAGATGAGGGCCAAAGGTGTTCTCCGTCTGCTCTGCCTTTGCAATGCCCCTTTTCAGATGTTCAGTTTTGACTCCTCAACCATACTTAATGAGAGAAAGTACTACCAACAATTGTCCGATACATGCAGTCACTGTTTTGTGTGAATAGGACAAATTCACATATTTTCCCATAAATGTACAACTTTGATACATGCAAACACAAAATCCAGTGTTATCTTCATGTGTGCCAAAGCCAGATGCACATAGAAAAATGTGTGCCCTGCCCTATTAACACAAAATGACAACCATGCATTTCAGCCAGTTCGCAGTTAGAGCATGAGTGGCCAGAGCACGTTCTGAAAAGGGCTTAGGAAGCAGGCGTGCAGATGTGGGGACAGGGAATGACATAATTAAGCAAAATTACTGTCTGGATTGTGTTATATTGATCTGTGGGATTATGATATTATGCAGGGATGCCATTGCTCAGTACTAGTTAACTCATAAGTGACTTACGCTGATCAACAGCAATTGGTAAATCTATCCTGACTGGTTGGATCCAAAGATGTTTTGATGCTAATGGAAGATTCCTTCAATGAGTGAACCAGTGTGGTGTAGTGGTTAGAGTGTCGGAGTAGGAACTGGGAGAACCGGGTTCAAATCCCCAGAAGCTTGCTGGCTGGCCCTGGGCCAGTCAATCATTCTCTCCGCCTAATTTAATTTATTTGATTTTTACCCACCCTCCCTGCAAGCGGGCTCAGGGGTGGTTACAACAATATAGACTATATTGTAACAATAAAGCAATTTAAAATACAACACATAGAAGTAAAAACAGCCACATCGTCAAGTTAAAACCATGTTACCCAAGATGGCTAACAGTATTCACAATGCACCCCACTACCTACCTCACAGGGTTGTTGTGAGGATAAACTAGAGGAGATGAGAAGAAACATAAGCTGCTTTGGGTCCTCACCAGGGAGAAATGTAGGTCATTAAAGTTATAAATACATGAGATGAAGATTGTGGCCGTTTCCACACTGCTTACCTTCATCCAGAACACTGCGGAACGTCCCAAAAAAAACGTGGAAGATAGCGTCTTCTTGCGTGAGTTTTGCGCGATGTCGCACAAAACTCACATGAGAAAATGGGTGAATGACAATAGCGGGTGAATGACAATAGCAGGCATGATTGGATAGGGTGGGGTATGCAGAGGGGTGCTGGGTGTGAAGAAATCAGCATTGATAAGGAGACGGGAAGCCTAGGTCTCCATTCAGTCCAGGTGGATGCATTGTCTTGAGCTTCGTTATCAGTTGCAATTCAGCAGTCTTTCTTTCCAATCTCCCTTTGAAATTCCTCTGCAGGATAACTGCTACTTTTAGGTCAGCAACTGAATGTCCTGGAAGTTTAAGTTTCATTAACACTGCTACCCATCTTGATCAATCTCAATGGATATTGTGACAGCCACTAACATAAGCCCTGTTCACAGGTTACAGTGAATCTTCATACAGACCATATGCAGTAGGCGCTTGATTTTCCTTTATACATTTGTTGAGTAATTCTTATATGGACATTCTTAAATGCGTATTTGATTTAAACCCTACATTTATCCACGTACTGGTCCCCTGTTTCATTGCAATGTGAACAGGGCTGGTTGATAACTTTAAAAGGGGAGCAAACTGATTCGTGAAATAAGGTCCCTCAGCAGCTACCAGCCTTGGTTACTATAGGAAACCTCCATACTCGGAGCCAGTGGTCTTCTGAATGGAGGGAAGGCAGCATGGTATAGCCTGATCTCATCAGATCTCGGAAGCTAAGCAGGGTCAGTACTTGGACGGGAGACCTCCAAGGAAGACTCTGCAGAGGAAGGCAATGTCAAACCACCTCTGCTGCCCACTTGCCTTGAAAGTCTCAGCAGGGGTTGCCATAAGTCAGTGGTGGCTTGATGGCACTTTACATACACAGACTTCTGAATACCAGTGTTAGGAGTCAATGAGAGCCAGTTTGGTGTACTGGTTAAGAGTGGCGGTACTCTAATCTGGAGAACCGGGTTTGATTCCCCACTCCTCCACTTGAAGCCAGCTGGGTGACCTTGGGTCAGTCACAGCTCTCCAAAGCTCTCTCAGCCCCACCCACCTCACAGGGTGACTGTTGTGGGGATAATAATAACATACTTTGTAAACTGCTCTGAGTGGGTGTTAAGTTGTCCTGAAGGGCACTATATAAATTGAATGTTGTTGTTGTTGTTGTTCTTGTTGTTGTTATATGAGGGGAGGGCCCTGGACTGTACATCCTTTGGTTCGCTTTCTGGGGCAACTGTTTGGACATTGTGAGAAATGGGATACTGGACTAGATGGGCCATTGGCAGTCACCAGCAGGGCCCTTATGCTTTTTATATCCCTTCTTCCTCCCAGGATGGAATGCAAAGCAGCTTACTCAGAATTCCCAGGCGGTCTTCCATCCAAGCCCCGTCCAAACTCTGAGCAGCGATGGCAAGGTTGCCATATCTGGCGTCTTCCAACCCGACTCTGGGAAGTGGGCGTGACATTCTCTCACAGGCAAGAAAAAAATTCAGAATCGATTCCAACATCTCAGGTGATGGAGCACCGCACTTGAGTCCCGCTTAGAAGGCATCTCCTTCCTGCATCGTCTTTAAAAAAAAATGTGTTGTGCTTTCAAAAGAAATACAGTCAGCACAAAGAGAGTTATGAGGCTCTGAGCAGGCTATCAGATGGATTAAAGACATTTTAATGAGAGATTTTGGAGTCCTTTGCACAGACTGTAAACTAAAGAATATAAACTCCGAGTGTATTATATCACCTCCTATAACTCGTGTCATCTCAGTTTATATTTTACTGCATGTATTTATTACCTCTTCCCCCCACCCCCCGCCGCCAATAGTCACAGTTTTCACGGCATACTCAGAAACACAAGAAATGATGATAAATAATATGATTAGATGAAGTTTGTACGACTATTGAAACAAATGTTTGAAGATTAGAGGCTGCCTCCTATTTTTCTAGAGGCTGTCTCCGGTTTTGAGTTACAGCCCATAAGTGAAAAACCAGAGTGTCAAAAAGAAAGTAATGTAGCAGCAACACAATGTTCTAAGACTCACTTGAAGGACCCTGTGTGTAAGAACACGCAACAAATGATTTATTAAACGCTACAAGAGAGATACTTGATAAAGTCTTAACACTGCAAGGAAAAATGACATATGCACAGCGTGTGGAAATCAAAATGATTAATTGAAGAAAGACCATGTTGCAGTAAAAAAAATAAATAAAAAATAAATGACTGCTGCTTCGCAAGGAATAAATAAAGCGACCGAGATGCATCGTTCGGAGTCTGGCAATAGACTCCCTAAGCACAGTTAAAAAGGCACATTTCTAATAAAACTCGCTTAAAAGCAGCTTTGCTCAGAGCGCGGCTCATGTGCCGGCAATCAGCCCTAATGTGTTCCAAAGCGCTTTTTCCTACCGGCATAAAAAAGAACGGTAGACTTTGTCTGGGGAATGAGAGCAAGTATAACGAGGTGCCGAATTAGCCGGGGTACCCATTTGACACTGTAATTCACAGCCAGTGGACAAGTGTCATAAACAAGGGACACACAACACAATCCCACTGAGAGTTCAGCCCCCCCCCTTCTTCTTTTTTCTCCCCGAGGCTCACTCCTTGCTGGGCCTTGTTTTGTTTCCTTCTGATTGTTCTTAATGGACACTGTAAATCTTGATGCTCAGTCCCAGGGGTTGGACTGGGTTTGAATAGCCCAGACTGATAGATAATGACCAAAAGATTTGTTTAGTTCACTGTCTTTTAGGAGGGGGGGTGGGGTATGGGAAGTTTTCATCTGATTCTATTCCTTTGGGAGCTGAGTTATTTTCTTTTTTGTGAAGTAGAAATGGACAGTAGGGGCTAGATCCAGCCAGCTTTTCATCTCGCACACAAAATGCTACTGTGGGGATCATCATAGAATCACAGAGTTGGAAGGGGCCATACAGACCATCTAGTCCAACCCCCTGCCCAGTGCAGGATCAGCCTAAAGCATCTCTGACAAATATTCATCCAGCCTCTTCTTGAAAACTGTCAGTGAAGGGGAGCTCACCACCTCCCTAGGCAGCTGATTCCACTTTTGAACTACTCTGACCGTGAAAAGGTTTTTCCTAATATCCAGCAGGTACCTTTGTGCATGTAATTTAAGCCCATTGTTTCGGGTCCTACCCTCTGCTGCCAACTGGAACAGCTCCCTGCCCTCCTCCAAATGACAGCCTTTCAAATACTTAAAGAGAGCAATCATGTCCCCCCTCAACCTCCTCTTCTCCAAACTAAACATTCCCAAGGCCCTCAGCCTTTCCTCGTAGGGCTCAGTCTCCAGACCCCTGATCATCCTCGTCGCTCTCCTCTGCACCCTCTCGATTTTGTCCACATCCTTTTTGAAGTGAGGCCTCCAGAACTGCACACAATACTCCAGGTGTGGCCTGACCAAGGCAGTATAGAGAGGGGCTATGACCTCCTGCGATTTCGACACTATGGCCCCTTTGATACATGGAACTTGGGTAGGGTTCCCTGCTCTGGGTTAGGAAATTCCTGGAAATTTCCGCCAGGCATATGGCTGAGGCTGGGCCTCCCCCAGCCTGGAAAAAAGGGGTGTATAAAACCCTTCCTGTAAAGGCTGTCCACCATCTTGTTTTAAATATGTTGTTTTAATGAACATGCATTTTTATTGTATTTAAATTGTATTTTTAATATGTTGGTATCCGCCCTGAGCCTGCTTGTGGGGAGGGCGGAATACAAATTTGAAATAAATAAATGAATAAATGAATAAATGAATAAATGAATAAATAAATAAATTTGGGGGTGGATCCAGGGATGGCAGGATTTGGGGAGGAGTCTTAGCGGGTATGAGGCCATATAGTCCACCCTCCAAAGCAGCCATTTTCTCCAAGGGAACATCTCTGTGTGTTGGGATTTAGCAAGTGTTTTCGTTTCAGTCATGAAAGAGTTAAACTATTTGTGTTACTTACTTAATTAGTAAACTTACTTTGAATGTAACCATTAGGGCTTTGAGTGAGGTTCCCGTCGCCATATGAAGGGGAGTATCCATGAATAATAAAGTAGAATTAGGATTTTCTATTGGGCAACTTGTTTTTTGGGGCGGGCAATTAAGTGATCCTATATACTGAAGTTTTATTGCTCTTTGTCCACTCTCTCTACTAATCTCTCTCTCAGGGCCAAGCTACAAGTGACAAATTACACTTCAACGGCAAGTGTATTTCTCCCTGTTCACTTGCCCTCCACTCAATCCACTTGCCGTTCAAGTGTCGTTCGTCACTTGTAGCTTGGCCCTCAGGGCCAAGCTACACATGATGAATGACACTTGAACGACAAGTGGATTGAGTGGAGGGCAAGTGAACAGGGAGAAATACACTTGCTGTTCAAGTGTCATTCGTCATGTGTAGCTTGGCCCTCAGTCTTCTCTCAGTTACTTCCCACGCAAGATGTAGTCAGCTTAGCAATTTATTATTATAATGTATTGGGAGCTTCGAGGGGAGAGAGGCTCCAGACTGCTACACTACGATTGGCTGAGCTTGTGGAACCAGCCAAACAGGATGCTCCAACGAACTAAAGCATCAACGAATCAGAGCTCTGAGTGCTGGAGTGTTCCTATCAGTTATTATAAAGCTGGGGCGTGTTTTGACGTTTGGAATGTGTATATAGTTGTGGCTTGCCGCGTGTTCTTTTCAGTTGGTGTTCTTCCTTAATAAATGTTAAAAATCACTTCAGCATCTGAACCCACTACATAATAATTATTTTCTCCAAATGTAACCCTATTTTTATCCTTTAGTAAAAGTAATTTTACAGTGCTACACTGGAGTGTGTGTGTGTCTATTCTCATTACTTCCAATGCGCAATCTTTGCACCAACTCTGCTATATTTTCCTACACTGCAGTTCAGTGGTAATTCTAGATCTAACCCTTTTCCTGGAGAAGTGAAGGCACTTGGAAAGGTGCTCCATCCACTTGTTCCACTTTTGTCCTGGCTAAACAGGCTCTATGGTCTCATTTCGCAAATTTGCCAGGTCTGACCAGAGGTGATATGTGTCTTATACTGAGGCAAATTATTCATCCATCCGGTGCAGTCTTGGCTACCCTGAGCAGCCACAGCTACCTAGGATATGCCAAGGAATGGACTTGGAAATGTATGTAGGCAGAATGTATGCTGTAGACAGAACCATGTCCCATAGGAAGCAAAGACACTTTCAATTCAATTGCAAGTCCCTTAGAAACTTATAACCATTTCCAGAATGCATCCAAACAAAAGGGGAACCAGCACGCATGTATGGGGCAAGAGGAATCCTATTCCTTCCCACACTGGCTTACATTTCCCCTCCTTTTGCTCTGGCTCCACTTGGCCACCCTCTGTCAATTCCGTTCGCTCTCTCTGTCACTACCCTTCCTATGTCCCCCCCCCCTTCTTCCCATCACCTCAGCCAACCACCCACCTGGCTTTTCCTTCCACGGCTGCTTGCCCCACATACTTTTTTCTCTACCTACCCAACAGCCCCCCCCCCCAGTTTCTCCTTCCTCTCCCCACATCGGTTTCCCTCTGTATCCACCTCCTTTCATTGCCAGACATTGCTAGAGGAACCCCAAATATCATCCATCCCCGCACCGAACTTCTGTGCATATGCCAAAGATCCAGTCTGGTGTAGTGGTTAAGAGCGCGGAATTCTAATCTGGAGAGCCGGGTTTGATTCCCCTCTCCTCCACTTGAAGCCAGCTGGGTGACCTTGGGTCAGTCACAGCTTCTAGGAGCAATCTCAGCACCACCCACCTCAGAGGGTGTTTTGTTGTGGGGATAATAATAGCATAGTTTGTAAACTGCTCTGAGTGGGCATTAAGTTGTCCTGAAGGGTGGTATATAAATTTAATGTTGTTGTTGTTGTTGTTGTTTTTGTTGTTGTGCACATTCTCTTGTTAAAGGAGAGGGCTCAATCTCCCAGGTGTATTTTTATTTTGCATATGTTTCTGCAAACCTGAAGTTTCCCTTATGTATACCTAAACATATAACCATCATGCCCCACCCGTGCAGACATCGTGCCCCACCATTGTTGGCTATTATTTATTTATTTTCTTGCTTCATTTATGCTTCACCTTTCTCCCCAATGAAGACCCAAAGCAGCTAACATCATTCCTCTGTCTTCTATGTTATCCTCAAAACAACCCTGTGAGGTAGGGTTAGACTGAGAATGTGTGACTGGCCCCAGTTCATCCAGTTCTGAAACTCTTCACTTACAGTGCAATCCTAAGCAGAGTTACTCCAGTCTAAGCCCACTGAATTCAATGGGCTCAGACTGGAGTAACTCTTCTTAGGATTGTACTATAAGGAGTAAAGCGTCATAAGGGTAGATGCATAAGGTTGAGCACAGTATCTCTTTCATATTTCTAAATACATTGTGCATTCTGTATCAATAAAATGATCCTAACATTTTCTGTTTGGAAAGATAAAAGTAGCTACAACTTGGATTAAGACTTGGAAGAGTAGCTGTGCGGGAGCTAGAGAAGATCCTTCAAGGTAAAGATGTCTCCCTGGGGACCAAGATCAAGATAATCCAAACAATGGTATTCCCCATTATGATGTATGGATGTGAAAGTTGGACAGTGAAGAAAGCTGACAGGATGAAAATGGATTCATTTGAAATGTGGTGCTGGAGGAGAGTTCTGCAGATACCATGGACAGCCAAAAAGACAAATAAATGGGTACTAGATCAAGTCAAGCCTGAATTCTCCCTAGAAGCTAAAATGACAAAAACTGAGGCTATTGTACTTTGGTCACATCACGAGAAGACAAGATTATCTGCAAAAGTCAATAATGCTAGGGAAAGTAGAAGGCCACAGGAAAAGAGGAAGACCTAAAATGAGATAGCTTGACTCAATAAAAGAAGCCACATCCTCCAGGTTGCAGGATCTGAGCAAGTCTGTTATTAATGATAGGATGTTTTGGAGGTCTTTCCTTCATAGGGTCGCCATAAATCGGAGGCGACTTGACAGCACATAACACGCACACACACACACACACACACACACACAACATTTTCTGTTTGGAAAGACAAAAGTAGCTACAACAAATCCTTGATCTTTCCAGACTACCCCTTTAACTCTGCCTCTCTTAGGAGGGACAGGGGAAAAAAACAGAATGAGCAGTGGGCAAATTGATCTTCTGACATCCGGCTTCATTGTCTCCTTTGGTTTACTTTCTCAGTTTTCAAGGGTATATGCTTGGTGTCTGGCCTTGCTGTGCAGCCTTATTTGCTGTGCAGCTTATTTGTGGCTCTTAGCAGTAAGCTTCCGATTGCCAGGAGAAGGAGATGTTGATCCCCCTCTCTAACCAGGGCACAGCCAAGAGCTGCGCTCAGCAATCTGTCGAGAGCTCGCATTTGGGGACAGAGCAGACTTCTTTCATGACAACCACCCATGGCAGATTCCTCTGTGCCAAAGGAATGGTTCTGACAGGATACACGTATTCCGTTGTCATTGCTGGCAATTCCATGTTCTTGAATTGTACAGAGGTTGTGTGCTGGGTGGAAGGGGGAAAGAGGGACCACCCAGGAAAGAGGGACACACGATCCCAGCTCCTTTTGTAATGGAGGGGGTCTATACTGATTGTCAGTCCTTGGCAGGTAGAATTCCCCAGTTCTCCACAGCAGGTGCATTGGTTGAAGTAACTTTATTAGAGATTCAGCAAGTTCAAGGTGCTCAGACAAGTGCAATGGCAGAAGTGACGTAACTGGGGTTGGTGATGTTAGTTATAGGGAACATTCCCGCCATCAGGATAAGGGCCGTTAAAGGTTTTGGGTGAGAAAGAGCCAGGGGGGTTGCCAGGGAAGAGCTAGGTTTAGACTAGACAGAACAAAGAATGAAATCAGTTCCCACGAAAGATACATTTTGAGCTGGCTGCAAGCAGCCTTCAAGGACACTTCTGAGAGCAGCGAGGAAAGAGAAAGTAAATACTTGAGAGATGACCTACTGCCTTAACATCAATAAGAAACTTCTCATGGCCTCAGAGGACTAGTACAGAGCACAGAATATATTCATGGCAGATATGCAGACAGGCATATATGACACTGATATTGTGGCCACCGTAGCAACCATCGGTTTGTACATATTTAAAAAGGACACGTGGTGGATTCAATTTTTTGCACCAAGCCGGCTTCTGGAGGTCTGGTCAGGGGGTTATTTCTACAACTTGAACACCAACTCAGGAAGCTGTCTTAGACCAAGAGTGATTCCGCACACGTTGGATAATGCACTTCCAATCCTCTTTATAGATCATTTGGAATGGATTTTTTTTGTGTGTGTAACAAAAAACCCACCTCAAATGATTGATAAAGTGCATTGAAAGTGCATTATTCAACGTGTGCGGAATCAGCCCAAGTCAGATCATTTGGTCAGGACTATGTCATCCAACTGGGGGGGGGCATTGTTCTTTTATATCCCCTACTGTCCAATCCTTTTAACTGGAGAGGCTGTGGCTGAACCTGGGAAAGCAGATTCTCCACCATTCAGCCACAACGAGCCCTCTCATTTTAATCTGACGGCAACAAAAGAGGACTGGAACTGAATTTTAGAACTCCAAACCCCGATGTGGCATTTTAATCCACTTCTGGTTTTTCACCTACATCTGGCATGATCCAACGAATTTCTGCGGGCGAAAAAGAGAGGAAGAGAAAGTGAGAGAGAAGAAGGGCTCCCATTTTGACCACCCAAAAGGCGATGCAGAAAGTTATGGGACTTACATAAACAAAATCCATGTCCGTTTCCAGGAGCCCAGGCAGTCATCTTTGACATTCCTTTACTGTTAGATTCTTTTAAAAACAGCTGGAGATGTGGAGGAATTGAACCTGTAACCTTCTACATGCAAAACGGATGCTCTGCCGTTGATCCACAGTCCCTCCCCAACTTGTGCGATAATCATGTTCTGATATAAGCACAGGTGGTTGTGCTGCTTTCCTGCAAGGGTTAGCATGGACTGTCCCTTGAGACTGATGGATCTGTTCAGATAGTGGAATGCTGTAAGAGATTACGGCATCTTAAACAGTGGCTCTACGGAGGACGTGGGAGGGGGCTGGACTTATTGGGACTATAGATGTGGGAGAGAAAGGACAGCAGGGAATGACCTTAAGTAGAACCCTGCCTGGGGGAATTAAAGAGGGTGGAAAACATTTACAGCCTCAAGGGTGGAAAAGCTGGCCACAAATCTGAAGACAGCATGCTAAAGAACATGTTGCTAGGCCTATGAGATGTCAGTGACATTGGCAAAGAAATACTTCCCCATCCTTATTGCTTCTGCTAAATCATGTCCTGCCCAATTATACAGGATAGGCCAGCAATTGTTGTCTCCAGAGTTTGAGTCCCAGATTGGTAGCCATTTGGGTGTTAGCTGTGAGAATTGCACCTAACTGCTAATGATCGGTCTCTCAGAGCTGATCTGACTTGGATGCTGATGGTGGCAAATCATACAAGAGAGATATTTGGTTCCTTTTTCGAGGAATAGTTTTGCATTGGTTGCCCTGAGCAAAGCTGACATGATCCTAGGTGTTAGGAAAGCTATCCCTGCCCTTCTTGATGACTGAAATCTTGTAGGGACAAAAATAAATACATCCACTCTATTGATGCTTCCCTATCAGAGGAAGCATTCCCTAAGCCTCGTAAAAAGGCCATGTATGTATGTGAATCCCGCCAGGTTGCAACCATCTTATGACAACCCCTTCAAAGAGTTTTCAAGGCAAGTGAGGGGCAGAGGTGGTTTGCCATTGCCTTCCTCTGCAGAGTCCTCCTTGGTGGTTTTGGTTCTCTCTTAACCTAATACCAACCTTGCTTAGTTTTTGAGATCTGGTGAGATTGGGATATACCATGCCACATTTCCACCTTAAAAAGGCCATAGCGTGATGAAAAAGCCTTCCTCAATGTTGCAGCCAACTACAGGTCAGTTTCCAAACTTGCCTTTGGGGAGAAAAAAATTGAGAAAGCTCCCCAGTTTTTCTGGATGACTTGTCTGCCCTTGTCCCTTTCGGTTGGGGAAAAGGTTTGGTTGAAGGATTTGCTCTCATAGACAATCTCCATTCTCAGCTGGAAACAAGGAACTCATCCTTTTTAGTTCTGCCGGAGGTTTTGATGCAACTAACCACAGAACTGTTGTCACGTCTTGAATCTGAAGTTGGAATGGTGTGTATGTATGTGTGTAATCTCTTAACTAAATCAATTCCTTTTCAATGCAGTAACTCTGATTCTGCTGCATGTGACTTAGGGCCAAGCTACAAGTGACAAATGACACTTGAGCGGCAAGTGGATTGAGTGGAGCGCAAGTGGAGGGCAAGTGAACAGGGAAAAATACACTTGCCGTTCAAGTGTCATTCGTCACTTGTAGCTTGGCCCTTAGCCTGCTTCTCAACATGGACATAAGATCATTCAAAGAAATTGTCTGGAGCTTTGGAATGGAGTGTTATCAATATGACAGTCCACATGGCATAGTGGTTAATGTGTCAGAATAGGATCTGGGAAACCCGGTTCAAATTCCAACTCTGCCATGAAAGATCACTGGGTGACCTTGGGCCACATGCATTCTCTCGGTCTACCTTACCTCACAGGGTTGTTGTGAGGATAAAATGGAGGGAATGGAAAACGATGATGTAAGCCACATCGTGAGCAGTGTAAATTCAGTTTCCCAGCATGTTACTTGTGAGGCTTACAGCATCTCTAGTGATGTGGGTGAACTGTCCGTTGAAGATTTGACACCACACAAAGGATGTTCTCCATCACCACACTCACAAAGCTTTTCAGGAGACAGTTCCATTTGTAGTCACACACATAGGACTTCTCTATGTGGGACATGAAGAACACGTGTCGGGATATGCAATGTTAGCCAGGAAGGGTAGTTTTAAAAGACAGAGCCAGCGGCAGGGCAAAAGCTTTGCTATACACTGGAGTTGTATGAAGGGGCTGTGAAATGCCAGAAGGGAAACTTCAGCCCATTACAACCTTTCCAGGCCCAAGCCCGGCTCTGGAAGGCAGCTCCAGCCCATTTCCATTCCTCGCTGTCCTCTGGTTGTGATCTCACACGGTTTTAGACTGGAGAGTTGAAACTGACAGAGCCTTCAGGGAGGCAAAGATGAAATTAACAAACTCTCTGAGGAGCGATCTCCTCCAGCTCTGTCTTTTAAAACTACGCTTCCCAGATAACATTGTGTCTCCCTACACTTGATGAATACGCGCCAAGGTGTCTCGTGTAAAGAAATGAAGTGGCACATATGCATGTGAGAACCAGCCTGTGATTGACAGCTTTCTCTCACCAGTGACATTTCTGAGGTTTCACACCAGCTTTCTCTCTGAAGGACGTGAGCTTGCTGTTCCGTTCAGCCTCTGTTGTCTCAGTCTGCTGGTGATTATGAATAGGCTTCCCCTGCTGCTTTTTACTTAATTAACTAATATTATTCCTCACTCCAAATTTCTAAATCTGGCTCTTTATTTGAGCAGACCTTGGCTGACCCAAGTCATAAGAGAACAGTTGAGCCAAGGCCCTGGCAGCAGCAATTGCAAATGAAACAGTGCCATCTGGTGGTCAGAACCAATTACAAAACAATCAAGAAATACAGCCTCATGTTTGCCTACTACAGAAAAAGCACTTTTTGAGACATTTCTAGTTCAAATGTATATCCTGTCTTTTTCCCATAATAGAATTCAAAAGGGGCTCTTACATGGGACTCCGAGGTGGAATCCCACCCAGAGGCTGAGGAGACACCGTCAGGCTTAGTTTCAGCAAAGTTTCTATATCGCATACCCTCAGACTATAACTCTGGGCTCAGGCAAACAGATCTATTGTGGCATAAGCAGGCTCTAGTACACAAACGCTTACATCAGAATAAATCCATTAAAAGGTCCCACAAGATTCTGTTTTGGATTTTTCTTTTTAAAGAATCAGCAGTGTCCCCCAGTGTAGTTTCTCACTGCTGCATAAAACCTTTAAAAACTCCCATTCTCTAGAGCCAAGACTTCTACTTACTAGAAGTATCTCTTTCATTAAGTACTGGTTTCATGGCTTAGCACAAGAAGTGAGCTAAGCACCTTCCTTTTCTCATTCTTTGGGCAATTTAAAACCTGCATTTTGAGTTCCTAATTTTCTACTTCAGGTGATGAACTTTTCCTACCCATGGCTCAAAGTCACAAAACACAATCTCCCCTTCTCTCGGCGGCTTCCAGCTGTGTTCTGGGAAACCCTGCCGCTCTTCTAAATCCTATTGAGGGTTCTGTAACAAGAACATCTGAAATAGCTGACAAGTTTGCTTGGGGGAAAAAATAGCTGTCTCATTGCTACGGAGCTTCCCTACAATGCGCTGTTGCCACAGGTGCTTAGAGTGATCTGAAAATCCAGGAGGCCTGACTAGGTATTCACCCTAGAAGAAGCCTCCAGATACTTTGCACTACACCCGGGGTCCTTCTGCAGACAAAGTCATAGGTTCCCTGGTAGTATATTTGGAAACTATTACCCTCGTTTATTTACGTTCCCTTCAACCTTCTGAGGAAACAGAGATCTTCATGATTCATAGTGGGGAGTCTCCCGACTAGAGATAGGCACAAACCAAAATACGAACCAAAATTAAGCATGAACCAGGCCGGTTCATGGTTTGCGAACCACGGTTCGTCAGATCCCATTTCTGACGAACCGCCACGAATTTTTAGGCTGGTTCATTTGGTTGATTTTTGGTTTGTCACTGCAGACAGCCTGGTGCCAATCAATCAGTTTCCTAGGCAACAGGGGATGGACTTCCTGCAGACCTTCTGCTGACCCGGAAGTGAACTGCTGACATGGAAGTGACCTTCTGCTGACCCAGAAGTGATGATTTTCTGACCTGGATGTGCCGTTTTCATGAACCAAACGAACCGGTTCGCGAACCAGGGGCAGGTTTGTGAAAGTTCGTGGTTTGTGAAATTTGACAAATCATGAACCGCATGGTTTAGGGGTTTTTCGATTCGTGCCCATCTCTACTCCCAACCAGGCCATACTTCCTCTGGGAATCCTATGAAGAGCAGTTGCCAGCCCTGTGGCCCACCAACTGTGACCAGGAATGGATGAATACTCATGTGTGTGTGTGTGTGTTCCCCTCTTTATTTTGCTCATTTTTCCATTGCCAATATTCCCAATTCATTTGTTCATTTTCTGGGCATTTTTATGCCATTTATTCATGCAGCTTATATGCAACTGACACCAAAACAAGCCCTGAATTTTAATTACCATTTCAGTTGAATTCCATCAGTCTAGGTTGGGGAGGTCGGTGGGCGGGAGGACAGCTGCAGTTTTGTTCCAAGCATGCAGAAACAAGAAGTTTCTAATCTAAAGATTATTTTCACAATATTCAGTAACATCCCTAATTATGATCTTAACCACAGACAGAAGGCTGGTACCTTTTATGCTTAAGTGCTAATAATAACTGAGCATGAAACAGACACATCTCAAATGTGAATGATGTGTATGTGTTTAAATAACTTGGGAGAGGGGTGCAGGCAAACACAGGCAGAAGGAATTAGGAATCACCCAATCTCCTATTTTTACTAATAATAACTTTCTCATTTATGGAGCACTTTTTGAGTGTTCAGAGTGCTTCACACAACATTTCAGTAATGCACATGTATCCTCCACAGCCAATACAAAGTTTGTGAATTGCGACGGTTTTAAATGTGGGAGATTCTGACTGTCCAACCTCTTCCACGGATCGACCGCATTTGCATGTTGTTTTCTTAATATTTGTTCCCCGCCCCAATAAGTACAAAACAATTTTCAGCTTTTGCCAACAGCCTGTGCCTTGGCTAGATATAGGGATAATCTCCTGAGAGGCTATAAACTGTACTGTTATACTTCTTTAAGCTGTTAACTATTTTCCCAACCTTCACGTCAACTGGGAGTCGTACGTTACAGACATAAAGATAACCTCATTTGTTTTAATTGCTGAGTACTTTCAAAATGGAAATGATTGGAACAATTTTTCTTGTGCTTTCCATTTCTTTCCCAGTATTTCCATAAAATCCCAAATAGGCTTGGATCTCTCCTGCGTTAGTACCTCCCTGCTTCCAAATACTATTGTATCATATGATAGAGGTGTCAGGCTTGCTAAATCTGGCAAGAGGTATGAAGACAATTAGCAATGAGCACTCTGCCCTTGGCTCAGTTCAGAATTGACTCAGTATTTACGAGCCATCACAGTGGGCATTCAGGACAAAATGGTTTTGTTTTCCTGGAGCTCTCCCCCTGTTCATAATGTTGGTGCATGTGCACTGATGCGCCATACACATGAGCATGAGCCCACTGCTTTCTAGAAATTGTAGACAGATGCCACATCAAGGCTTTGATATGTCTCCAGTTGGGTTATTTGTGCACCACAGTATTGCTTTGTTAATTACATACTCCTTTGAAAATGGTCAACTAATTTCTGGGTGGAGTTCCGGGTGACATTCAAGGTGTTGGTTTTGACCTTTAAAGCCCTTAGCGGACAAGGACCGGCATATCTTTTCGGTCCTGGCTCCAACCTGGTGTAACTCTCTATTGGTGGATTCAAAGGCCTGCCAGGATCTTCTATCATTTCAGAGGGCCTGCAAGACTGAGGACCAAACTACAAGTGACAAAAGGCACAGATTGGACACTTGTCAGCTTCCCTCAAGTTTTGATGGGAAATGTAGGCAGCTTGGCGGAATGTTGGACAAGTGACAGTTGAAAAGTCCATTGGACAGCAGTCGGAGAGCCAAGCTGCAAGACCAGGGCACCTACATTTCCCATCAAAACTTGAGGGATGCTGACAAGTGTCCAACCTGTGTCATTCGTCACTTGTAGCTTGGCCCTGAGATATTCCATCAGGCATATGGTAGAGGCCAGTCCAGCAGTCATCCAGAGAGCCTCCCAGCCAGCTCTTGCAAGGGCGGGCAGGTAAACCATCTGCACTCCCCATATGAGTTACAAGTTAAACTGAATGGCCTGTTCTCCCACTCCTCCAGGTGTTACTTGTAGGGTGGGTTGCAAGGTCGCTGTCTGGGGGTGGTGTTCTATAGAAATTCTGGTTTTTTTATTGTGAATTTTAATGTGAATTATATGTTTGACTGCTGTAACCCACCCTGAGCCCACTCATGGGGTGAGTGGGATAGAGGCCCAATAAATAAATAAATAAATTGCCATTAATGAGAACTTCATCCCAAAAAAGTAAGGGGGCACTTCTAAAGAACTTAAGTATTTGAGCCTATTGTCTGGCTTTGGATGTTCTCTAGGACTTACCTGGATGGGGGCTGAGCAGCAGATGCCAACAAGAAGCCTCCATGAACCTGATGACGACGCCCAGAGGGTGAGCATGACAGCTACAGGACAGGAAGAGGAGGAGAAGTGTGGCAGCTCTGCCACCAGAGGAAGCTGGTTGACAGCCATGACATCAGCAGCAGCAACAGTCAGGGAAAGAACCTAGCAGAGCCAAGGCCGGAAGAAGGCACCAATGGACCCCTGAAGCAGCCAGAGGAGCCACAAGGTAACGGCCACAAGCCTGGGGGGACCAGAGCTTCTCTCGTTGGCTAAGGAGGCCAACTGGGCACAACTATGGGGATGCCAGTCACAGAGACAGGATGGGGAGGCACAGGGAGTCACCCAAAGGGCCTCTATACAGAGAGTCAAGGAGCAGGCCAAGAAGAAAAGCGTGACCTGCCACTGTGAGTGAGAGAACCGGTCACAGGGAGGAGAAGGAACAAGGTGGTGCAGTCCCCTTCCAACCCTATTCTGTGACCTTGTTGCCCCCTCCCCCCCGCTCAGCAAGGGTAGCAGCAGAGGGGGTGACTTGAGGAGGGGGGCTAGGGATCTCACACCTATAAAGCAACTGAAAGGGCTAAAATTACAAAAGGATGCCTTAATTTCTCTTCAAAGCAAAATCAAAGAGAAATGAAAGGGAAACCCCTCTTTTAACAGACAAAAAAAAAGAATAAGATAAGGTTGCCAACTCTGAATTGAAAAATTCCTGGAGATTCAGGGATGGAGCCTAGAGAGGGCAGAGTTTGGGGAGAAGAGGGACCTCAGTGAGATATAATGTCACAGAGTTCACCCTCCAAAGCAGCCATTTTATCCAGGGGAACACATCTCTGTAGGCGGGAGATCAGTTATAATTCCAAAAGGTCTCCAGGGTCCACTTGGACGCTAGCAATCCTAGAATAAAAGGAATCAAGGGCTATCACTAAAAAAGTGAATTTTATAAAAAGAAATTCCTCTTCCCATAACAACACTAGAAACAGTCACATTTCTCACCCCTATAAACTGGCAGCACCCATTCGTATTATTATTGTGGGAGGGGTCTTCAAATGAGGGGTTGCAATGCTGTTCAGGGTGGGAGGGAAGAATCACTGATGGAAGTCCTGCTGGGCACTCACAAGCCATTCTACATGCCCAGAGTGGCTCTCTGGCTGGCAGCCAGCAAGAAAATTGGCCCTCATCCTAATAAATAGCTTATTTGGATAAAGCAGGTAATTATCTCAATGCTACCTCTTTAAACACTTTGCTCCAGTGTATAAAACAAAACAAAACAAAAAGAGTAGAGGTTTAGAACAGCTCCTGTTTTAAGCTGCCTTCTCGTGCAAATAGCTTAAATGTGGTTGTATTCATATGGTTTGTGGTCCCACCCGTACACACAAAAAGACCCCATCCTCTTCCCACCATCCACAACTCAGGGCCAAACTACAAGTGACGAATGACACTTGAACGGCAAGTGGATCGAGTGGAGCGCAAGTGAAGGGCAAGTGAACAGGGAGAAATACACTTGCCGTTCAAGTGTCATTTGTCACATGTAGCTTGGCCCTCAGTGTGAATATATGCAGTGAAAGATGGGCCCAGCTTGGTTTTTCTGCCAAGCCAATACTTCCTGCCTGGTATTTATCATTACTCAAGACAGTTGCTTTGGAATTTAGACTTCAGTATCCCCAGAGTACCTTCCTAATAGCCTAGAGATCACATGGCCTATCAAATTGGGTAACTATTGGCCTATCAACTATTGGCCTATCAAATCGGGTAACTATTCCAAACTGAGAAGCTTTTCAATAGACTGGGAGGAAGGGAGAGATTAATAATGATATATGCTGTGAGATCCAAAATTTATGAGATTCAGTTTCTTAAGGTAGGATAAAATGGCGCTGGGAAAACAGGTAGCTGTTTTTTCATCAAGGCAGAGAAGGAAGAAATGAATAATGTTTACAGATAAACAACACGTTACAAGTTACATGTATCAAGATTCAGGATTTAGACAGTCCTTTAAAAGATCCCATGAGTGGTGATTTTGATAGTTCTGTATTTAACAGAACATAACTAAACAGACTAACAGACTCTTGGCACATCTACTTCTGCACCAAAGTAACCATAAAACTGCAACCCTTTCCCACTTTTCTGTCTTTTCCCCTCACACTATCTTCTCTCACTTCTCTCTCTCCCCCCAGCTGTCATTATCCATTCATCATTTCTCTCCTTCTTTTCTTCTGGCTCCATCCTTTTAGGATCCTTCTTTCACTCATTACTTTGAATTCTGTGCACGGCAACTAGGGGCTATTGCATATGCAGGTGAGAAAACCTTGATAACACCCTTCTGCTTTGCAAAAAAAATATCCTCAGCATGGAGCAATTTGTGCTGGGGACGGGACGGGAAGAAAGGGCATTCCTAACCTTTCTTTTGCCACTTGCTTTCTCCCTGGAACTCTTTCCCCAACCGCTTTTCCCATATGCAGTATTATCCCAATAAGAGTACAAGCAACTCAGAGAGGGGATAGTTTCAGGGAAGGAATGTGGGGCAGGGTTAAGCAAGCACTTCCTCTCAGAGCCAAGCTACAAGTGATGCCTAAGACAGGTTGGACATTTGTCAGCTTCCCTCAAGTTTTGATGGGAAATGTAGGCATCCTGATCCTGCAGCTGTAATGGAGAGCCAAGCTGTAAAACCAGGACGCCTACATTTCCCATCAAAACTTGAGGGAAGCTGACAAGTGTCCAACCTGTGTAAGGCATGACTTGTAGCTTGGCTCTCAGTGGGCACTGTGCAAAAGAGAAGGAACTGTTCCAGCTAGGGAGACCTGGCTTCAAGTCTGGATTTTGCTATGAAGCCCCCTGGACTAATCACTCATGCTCTCTCACAGCCCAACCTACGGGCCAAGCTACAAGTGACGAATGACACTTGAACAGCAAGTGGATTGAGTGGAGCGCAAGTGAACAGGGAGAAATACACTTGCTGTTCAAGTGTCATTCGTCACTTGTAGCTTCGCCCTACCTCACCAGGCGGTCGAAAATGGAGAAAGAAATGGAAGCAGGGAATGCCAGCTCTTCGGATGCAACACAGGATAAATATCCAGTGAAAAGATACCCAGAACAGAGTTGGGACCTATTGGAAGCCATTTTCAGGTCAACAGACTCATGTGTATTCCTCCCGGTTCATTTGTGCTCCACTCGATCACTATGTGATCAAGTGGAGGGCAAGAGGAGCGCAAGTGAACTGGGAGGAATACATGCAAGTCTGTGAACTGGGAGGAATACACACAAGTGAACCGGGAGGAATACACACAAGTCTGTTCACTTGCCGTTCAAGTGTCATTTGTCACTTGTAGCTTGGCCCTGTGATGGAAGGGCCTATACATGACCTCAGGTCTATAAAAACATGCTGCCAGACCCACAAGAAAAGCACATCAAGGACTCACTGGAGAACAAACTGAGGGCTCAGCGAGCACAAATCTAGCAGGACTGAAGGACAGTCAAAAGGAAAGCCAGCAAATATATATATATATATCAGGGAGTAGAAGAAATCAGTTTCTATAAAAAAGGGGGATAACTTTTGCCTCAGGAGGACTCAACACGCATAAGGCTTGCTCTCAGACCACACCATACCAAAGCCAACAATGTACTGCCAGTTTTCACCTGCTATTTATCAAAGCCACAAACCATAATGATGAATGTTGTTTTTTGCCTACATGAACTTTCCATTGAGTTTACGACGGGAATTTTTTTTAAAAAAATGATTATGATATTGGAGCAGCGGTCTGCCCGCCCCCATATTAAACCTCTAAATTCCTAGGGGGGGGGGAGAGTGTTTGTGCCTATCATTTCTTATTTTTAAAATTCAGGAGGCAGACTTCAGTGTCCAACTGTGGAAACCCACTGAGACGGGAGATCTGAGGCACCAATCTTGAAACCATACTTTTGCCATGCCTCCATGGCAGGAGCTTTGGAAGAGTGTTCTGGAAGACCGTGAGGCAAGACAGAGAAACTCTCACAATGGAGACAGGTAGAGAGGAGGAGTCAGGAGGCAACGAGAGGTATCGGGATAATCTAGGGGGGAAACACAAACACAGAGAGAGACATGCAGTGCCCCCCAATATCCAAGGCATGATGAGTCACCTATTCCAACACTCACAGGCTCATATGTGAAGCATGTGACTCTGCGGAGGGAAGCCATGGCTCTACAAGACCTCACGCCTGTGACCTGATATGTATTTATTAATTTGACAACATTCTAAGCCCTCTCTTGCCCTTACATGGGCTCAAGGCACCTCACACCAAGTGACTTGTTTCCTAGCAACAGTTACAGGATCCCTTCAGAGTGCATGTGGCAAAATCTAAAATGCTCCTTTGTGCAATAAACTCCATGCCAACCCCTTAAGCCCTTGAGAGCCACATACACTGTAAGACTGGGGAGACCCAGGTTCAAATCCTCACTCTGCCATGAAGCTCTCTAGGTGCCTTTGGGCCATCACGCTCTCTCAGCCTAACCTACCTCATAGGTTAACATGGGTATCTTGGTCTTTTCTACTGCTACAGACAGACTAACATGGATATGTTAATCTGTCTGTAGCAGTAGAAAAGAACAAGAGTCCAGTAGCACCTATAAGACTAACAAAATATGTGGTAGGGTAGGAGCTTTCATGAGTCACAGCTCACTTCTTCAGATACAAGGGATTGGCTCATGAAAGCTCATACCCTACCACAAATTTGATTAGTCTTATAGGTGCTACTGGACGTTTGCTCTTTTCTACTGCTACCTCATAGGGTTACTGTGAGGGGGGAAATGGAGAAGAGTGAGTCAGTATGGTGTAGTAGCTAGAGTGATAGACTAGTATCTTGGCAACCCAGGTTCAATTCCATGCATTGTCATGGAAGCTCGCCGGGTAACCTTGGGCCGGTCACAAACTCTCAGCCTAACCCACCTCATAGGGTTGTTGTAAGGGAAAAATGGAGGAGGGTGTAAGCCACTTTGGGAGAAAGTCTGAGTATGAATGAAGTTTTTTAAAAAAAGGATTGATGTGAAGATAAAATGGAGGAAGGAAGTGAAGCACTTTTCCCTGATCACCTTGGAAGAAAGGAATTAAAAATGACCTAGGCCGATTCCAGACGGCCCTCTGCAATCCGAAACATTGCGTGTTGTCGCGCGTCATCGCGCGGAAAACGCGAAATATGCATTTGAAATATGCGATGACGCGCGACAACGCGCAAAGTTTTGGATTGCAGAGGGCCGTCTGGAATTGGCCCTAAATAAATAAATAACCCTCAACTGAAAGGGTAGCATGAAAAGACTCCTTAGGTTCCTACAAAGCATTGCTGAGAAATCCTAATGGGGTGAGGGGGAAAGGTTGCACTGTAGATAAAGGGACTCTTAAAGTCGGAACCTTATTAAACATGTTCACCATGAACAAAACTAAGGTACTTATCTATAGGAAAGGTCTCATCTCAATAATGCTAACAGCAGATAAGACTGTAGCTCAAAAACGGAAAAGTGACTGTAAATCCACCATCAGACAATGAAATCAAAGGTCTGAGATCTTTTAATTACTGATAAAATAACAGACCAAATAGCTTCTTCTGAGAATCCTAATTACCAGGGCTTTTTTCAGCTGGAACAGAGATCTGGAACCTCTTGAAAATGGTCACATGGCCGGTGGCCCCACCCCCTGATCTCCAGACAGAGGGGACATAAGATTGCCCTCCACACTGCCGAGTGGCACAGAGGGCAATCTCAACTCCCCTCTGTCTGGAGATCAGGGGGCAGGGCCACCGGCCATGTGACCATTTTCTCCGACTGCAACCCACTGGGTTTCACCACCTCTTTTCCCAGAAAAAAGCCCTGCAATTACCATTTGTTCTTTATGGAAAGATGGCTTCCTTTCTTAAACTATATCTTGAAGCATCCTATTCAAAAATTATGCTGTACCTAAAAAATACGTAGATATTTGTCTTTATTGATTGTTAACACCTGTAAAAATGTTCTTTACTTGACTCATCAACCTAGTTTAAAATGTTTGGAATCTTGTTACCATTGTATTATTGTTATTGTTATGTTCTTGTTATACAAAAAAATTCAGAAATAAAAAGTTATTTTTTAAAAAAAAACATGTTTACAATGTGGCCAATGAGCATTGAAAGAGCATATATCTAAAGAGGCATGAAGTTTAGATCCATATCACAGGCTACCAGAATGCAAATGCCCAGATTGTGAACATAACTGCCTCAGGAGTTTTAGACCTATTTTGCAACCTTTTAAAAAAAGATCAGAGCAGATGTTTACCAAGTGTGATAGGATACAGACATTCCCTGTCAAAGGAGAGCCCTGAAGAGCTGACAGAAGGGTGAACCTGTCCAGCTAATCAACACACAAGACTTGCTACTAACTGCAAAGAAAAAAACACACACCAACCCCCCCCCCCCGAAAACCAACTTGCATTTCTTATGTGAGAGCTGATGCCACAGATGATTTGACTGGCGTTTCCCCACTGCAATTGCTCAAGCACTTCACAGTTGCAAGCTAAAGTTTCATGGAATTTTGAAGGCAATTTGGGAACGCTCCGACATTCCAAACAATCAGTCCACAGTACCAAAGCAGCAAGTCTTCTGGGGCACCTAAGTGCCAAATTTTGCAGCATCAGGAACAGAACATTGCTGCTATCTCCCACCCCGCAATCTTCTCTCTCTCTCTTTTATTGACTCGGACAAACTTGTGCCATGAAATCTCTTCACTGCAGCCAACAAATCATATGTTGTTTTTACAAATTGAACTTACTGTGCTCTAAATATTCTCTAGAGGAAAGCACTTTCCCCCAAACAGTTAAGGATGAAAGCAAGCTCTTTACAACACATTGCTAATACTGCTCCACAATGAACCCTTAAAAGTACTCCGCGATAGGATGGAAACACTGAATGGGATCTTCTGCTCCTCCACTGGGGGTGCAAAAACAATGCACTCCACACAGAGACACAAAGGAGGTAAATCCTCTGGCTCCATCTTTGACTGCTGCAAATGTCTCTCCCTTTTCATCTCACTGCAACAGATGCCACTATGTATTGGTGCAATGATGCCTCCCCCTTCAACAGCTGCAAGCAGCAGCCCTGTTCACAAGTTACAATGAATGCACATTCAATCTGTGTACGTGTACAGATACATATGTAGAGAGATATAAATGTACACATACGCAGATTGTATGTGCATTCATTGTAACTTGTGTACAGGGCTGCATTGAGTGATTCTCATGTTACAGTCAGCACATGTACAGCTGAACATGTGATTGATTGGCATTCAGGTCAATCCAAGTTGACGTGCACAAATGGATAGATGGACAAATTCATTCATCCAGGTACGGGTCCTCAATTTCATTCATACAGTGAACATGGGTTGGCTCTCTCTTAAAAACCAATGTACATGAATACATGCAGGAGGGGCATATGTTCACCATAACATGTGCACAGGGCTGATGTCTCTAACACTTGAGGCACAGGGTAAGTTTGCCCAGTGCATATATGCTAACCAAACATTGGCATGATGGCAAAGTGATTAGACATGGGCACGAACGGAAAAAAAAACCCCGAACACCCTGTTCATTGTTCGGTGCCATCCACGAACAATGAACATGGACGAACATGAACTGTTCCCAGACATGTTCATTGTTCGTGGGGGACAGAACCCACCCCCACCCCAACCCCCTCCACTTAGTCCCTTCCCCTCAAACCCACTTACTTGGCCCTTTAAAGATCCCTGCCGCCTGCCAGCTGATAGTTTAAAGGGCCCTTTCCTGCCACATGCAAGGGGCAGGGACCTTTAAACACCCCACACACTTACCTTCCCAATGTCCAATACCCACCAAATTTGCAGGGGACGTAGTCCTCACTGTCCTCTGAAGACCCCCAGGTTTCAGAGAGATTGCACCCCGGGAAAGGCATGATCCAAGAGTCTCCCCGTTGGCTGTCATTTTCTCTTCATAGAGGCAAAACCGGGACTCTCTGCTGGAAGTACTTTGAAGGGTTAAAGCCAGAAGGAAAGCCAGAAGGAGTTCAGACAGAGTTCAGTCCCTCCCTGCCTCGGTTGCCAAGGGGATTGATCGCAGCAGGTACCAGACTGTCTAGCTTGATGAACAGCTGCCGAAGGCAATGAAGGAGGCTTGCAACGACCACCTGCTCATTTAGGATGGGGCCTCATGAACAGCTTGTTTGAGAACAGCAGATTAGGCTGTTCATTGTTTTTTTCTGTTGGTAATGCAGTTCGTGCCCATGTCTAAACGTGATGTCATGCCAATATAACTCACCATAACAAGCAGAAGAAATAAAGAGCACCATCACATTGCTGGGCGATGATCAGCCATCCCAACTCTTGCTATGCTCACAAAGCCTTCTGCCAAAACCTTACAGAGCAGCCCAAATACCAGTGAGATGTAGTGGTTAGATTGTCATACTAGGACCCAGAAAGCACAGGTTCGAATACCCACTCTGCCATGGAAACTCACCAGGCATCAGAGACTGCCAGCTTAGATCTCAAATAACTTCACTTCATGAGTCCAAAGATGCATGAGTTAAAGCTTTTTATAACCTAAGAGTTCAGTACAGAAATACTTCTTTGATAGAAATAACTTTTTCCTCCCCCTACTAGGTATATTAAACTCTTTAAGCACCACCCACTCTACCCCCCCCTTTTTTTGGTTAGGTTCCCATCGATGCAGAGAAAGGAAGTACAGTGAGAGAAAGTAGAATTGTTATGATTAGAAATCCTTGGCCATGCTGATAACTGCATTCCTTCTTCGCATCTCACAGCTTCTCAAGCGGCATCTCCAGCACTCCCAAAGTATGTCAAAGATCCGAATAGCACTCTCAAAGAAGCCCAAAGAAGATCAGGCCTGCAGCACACCAGTGAACCCCAAACCCCAAGAGTATGGCAAGGGCCATGACCCTGACACCAGGTGACCTTGGGCCAGTCACACCTCCCCAGCCTAACCTACTTCACAGGGTTGTTGTAAGGATAAAATGTAGAAGGGGAGACTCTTGTAAGACATCTTGGATCCCCATTTGGGAGAAAAGTGGGGTACAAATGAAGTACAATTTTTTTTAAGAACTGCAAAGTTCTAATGCAGTCTTCCCTGTTGATTCTCAGGTCTCTCAGTAGCCTTTGACACCGTTTACCACTCCGTTCTTATCCACCATCTGGAATATGGAATTGCTGTTCATGAAGTAGCCCTTTGGTGGCTTCTGTCTTTTTTGTTGGGCAAGGAGTTTCCACCGGAGGAGCAGAATCATCTGGGTGGGACTTGGCTTGTGAAGTGCCAGCGGGTTCTGTTCTCTTAGCCATGATCTTCTCTCTGATCAGCTGCATCTGGTTCAGCTGCTCTCTTAATCTCAGACAACCTGGCCACGTTGATCCATGCCTCTATAACTTCATGGTTGGATTACTGTAATGTGCTTTACAATGGACTGCCCTTGAAGACAACACAGACGCTGCAGCTGGCCCAGTATGCAGATCACAGGTCTCTATGGAGTGAACGTATTACACGTTATTCTCATCCTCCTTTCAAGGAGCTCAGTACAGCATATGCCATTTCTCCTTCTCACAACCACCCTGTGAGGTAGGTTGAGCTCTGAAATAGTGAATGGCCTGAGGTCACTGAGAGAGCTGCACAACTGAGTGGAGATTTGAATCTTGGACATAAACGACATGAAGCTGACAGTCAGAGCAGATCGCTCACACCCTGACCCTGAGCAGCTCTCCAGTATCTCAGGTCTTTCCCATCACCTTTAACTGGAGATGCTGGAGACCCTCCGCATGAAAAGCAGAGATCTTCTGCTACTGAGCCACAGCCTTATCCCTTCTACCACATAGGTTCTCATTTCCCACTGTATCTCACAACAATCCAGTGAGGTAGGTTGGCCTGAGACACAACTTACCCAATATCACCCAGAAATTGTCATGACTGACAGCAGATTAACAACAACAACAACAACATTTGACTTACATACTGCCCTTCAGGAGAACTTAATGCCCATTCAGAGCCGTTTACAAAATGCGTTATTATCCTCACAACAATCACCCTGTGAGGTGGGTGAGGCTGAGAGAGTTCTGAGAGAGCTGTGACTGACCCAAGGTCACCCAGCTGGCTTCAAGTGGAGGAGTGGGGGATCAAGCTCGGTTCTCCAGATTAGAGTACCGCCACTCTTAACCAGTACACCATTCACCAGTAGTAGTAAGTTTATTGCAATTAGCCATTAGCTGTAGCAAATTTACAATTAACAAATAAAATATACAGTTGATATCAACTCCATAAACTCCAAGGACTACAAAATATCAATACAGCTACAGTACATAATACCCTAGAACCATAAGATAAAGAAATATCTATCCAAATTCCCCGCTAATTGTCGCAGATGCTCTTATCTTTCTTGCCACAACTGCAAATAGAGACATTTTATAAACCACTACACCGAACTGGCTCTCTTTGAAGCTCCAGACTTTTCTGTACCTGTTTTTTTGTCCAGGTGGACTTCTTAACTGCTTCAGCCTACATGCTCCCATACACAGGGCTTTTTTTCAGGGGGAACACAGTGGAATGGAGTTCCGGCACCTCTTGAAAATACTCGGCAATAGTGTGTGAAAATAATATTATTTCAAAGAATCCCACGTGTTTCTTCCTCATTTCCCTCTTGAGAGTTCCACCACCTATTTTCCCAGAAAAAAAACCTTGCCCATACACATCACTGTTTGCCAGTCATTGCTCTCCTAGTTTTTCCATGAGTTTTCCCCCTTTTTTCAGACAACTTTTGTGGTGGTCTGAAAAACAACAGGAAAATCTTTTAAAAGCTTTAAAAAAAAACAGGAGAGCAACAACTGTGTGTAAGGGAGGGGAAAAACATGATGCTGTTAAGAAGCCAACCTGGAGTAAAACTCCAGTTCAGGAAAGCCCTGTATCACTTTTAATTTTATACCATATTTGATACAATACCAAAACATAACAGTGAAATTATTTTATATCTTAATAAATTTAACAGTTGGCCCAGGGGGTAAAGGATCAAGAGTTACTGTTCACTTCGAAGTGACTTCAAGTGAACCTCTTTTAAATAATATATCATCTTTTCAACTAGCTAATACTTTCTAGAAGGGAATCTTTAAACCCAATTGAATTGAGCTACAGTGTTACCACAGTGGTGTCCCCTCGCCCTGAATCTCTTTTAACATCCATCGATCCCTGCCAGACTTCTCATTGGTGGGATTAATTAATTTATGAACTTGTCATTACAAGCCATTGATTAAGACGTCTCCCCTTAAAGATTTAATTATGCCCAAAGATAAAAGATTTGCTAATTATTGTCTTTTATCTAATTGAAGCTTTGTATTACAAATAAAGTTCAAAGGTTTAAGACAGTTGCCCTTTCAACCATTTGGGCAAAAGATGAGGATTTAATTAGAGACGAAACCGTGTTCTCGCCGGCACCTTCAAATAGGATCGAGGAGCCATTCTAGTAACTGATGACGGCTCGATATGGGAAGACCCTGGAAAATCTTTTAACCTTTGGTGTCTTTCAAATGTTTTACAGTGCCTTGTTACTTTGGATCTATTAAGCAACAGAAAACCAAGGTAGCCGGTTTTCTCAACACCTTGTAACGTATCCAATTGCGTTTTTCAGGTTTATGCAATTTTTTATTTTTTATTTTTAAAAGCATTGTTTTCTTCCCTCTTTCATCAGTAGTAAATCACATAAATCTAAAAATGTGATTGCTGCAGAGCAAAATGACAACAAAGGCCCACCCAAAATGTTAAGACTATCATGCACTGGACATGAATAGCTAAGCTCCTTGGTAGAAAATGGCACAATTTATTAGCCATGGGCAAAATATTTTCCCTCCCCGGATCAAAACTGAACTTGGTTTATACATGGAACAATTCATTATATGGAGGAGGGTCTTGATAGATCTTTTGTATAGAGCAGCCATTCTTTCCTTGGGCTATACACCTAGTCCCAGGGATAATCTTGGGGGCTTTAAAACTTTGGGAACAAAATGGGTGCATCCTGGATTTTAGTTAGGCCTTTCTGCCCTCTTGTAATGACTCTAAGCCAGCAGAGAATGGGTTTAAAATCCCCTGACTCTTAAAAAAAATCACATGGCAAACAGGAACTTAATATGAAGAGGTTGGCTGATGGCCCTTGTCATGCAGGGTAGGTCGGTCACAGCTCACTACCATACTCCTTCAACTGAGCTACACCGACTTTCCTATGACACCTCCACCTATGTCCATGTAGGAAGCAAGCCCCTTTTCATTGGAAAGTGAAAACAAATAGTGGCCATTTCCACACACTCTTAAAGGGACAGTCCACTCACCAAACGCTGGCGGCTTTTCCCCAGGAATCTACATGGCTCCATTTGCAAAACAGCAATGGGCCATATGGCTTCCATTTGGGTTCCATTTTTGGTGCGCTTTTTGGGGAATGGGGAAAGTGCATTCCCAGAAAAGGCGCCAAAAAATGGATGCCAAATAGCCTGCAGCTGTTTTGCAAATGGAGCTGTGTGGATTCCTGGGGGAAAGCCACCAGCATTTGGTGAGTGGTCCGTCCCTTTAAGAGTGTGTGAAAACAGCCAGTGTCTCTTGTCCAACTCCAAGAGCAGATTCCAGCTCTTCACTGCTTCCTCAGTAGAGGAAATGCTTCAAAAGTACAGGAGGCATTGCCTTTGCTTCCGCCATCAGGATAGGGACCGTTAAAGTTTTGGGCACAAAGGAGCCAGGGGGATGAAAGGGAGAAGCTAGGTTTAGGCTACACAAAACAAAGAATGAAATCATCTCAGTTCCCAAGAAAGATACATTTCGAGCTGGCCGCAGCCAGCCTTCAAGGACACTTGCTGGAGGCAGCGGGGAAAGAGAAAGTAAATACTTCTGAGATAACCTACCACCTTAACATCAATAAGAAACTTCTCATGCCCTCAGAGGACCAATACATAACACAGAATACATTCTTGGCAGATATGCAGACAGGCATATGTAACTCTCAGCAGGATATAAAGCCTTACACTCCATCCTACAAAGTAGCCATTTTCCCCTGGGGAAATAATCTCTGTCATTAGGAGACTGGTTGTATTGAAGATATCCAGGCCCCACCTGGATGTTGGCAACCCTGCTGAGAACCTCTGCTGTATCACCTCGGGTCAAATAGGTTTTGTAAATTTTATTTTAAAACACTGCAAAAAAAAAAAGCCCACCCCTGTAATAACTGTTTGAACAGGACAATACTGGGGTGGAAAACAAGAACTCTTCCATGCCACGTTTGGCTCTTTAGCTGCTGTCTTCTGGGAAATGAAGAGAGCACCAATTCCATGCTGGAGAGAGAGCACTATTGCTGGATACGTGCCTTTGAGCCTGTGCATGGAGATATTCAGAAATGACAACCATGTTGCCTCAAGCATTTATTGGATGAAATGAGATCTAATGGTCTCTTTCCAAGTGAGCAAACAGCTCACAGCAGTGCATCAACCCACAGGAATGAACCACTTTTCAAGGAGTAGGTGGCAGTCATAACCCAGAAGGATTTCTTCAAATGTTTATTTCCAAATATATCTTCTGGCAACCCAGAGGAAAAAGAGTTTTTTCTTTAAGTAGCAAGAAATCAACTGCATATTCCCCCAATCAATCATACTATAAAAACTCTGGACGTTTCCACAAGGCTTACCTTGTTCCAGAAAACAGCAAAATCTCGCACGAAATCTCGCAAGAAGACGCTGTTATTGCGTCTTCTTGCGAGATTTCGCGTGAGATTTCGCTGTCTTCCGGAACAAGGTAAGCTGTGTGGAAATGGCCTCCATCTTTCCATTCTCAGTTCCTTATCCCAAAACTTTTGGGGTATTCATTTCGAAAGGGCTTCTCCAGGGCAACATCGGGGTGAATTGTTCCCACCAATTATTCGAAATGCTTCACATGAATTTTCTTTGTAGCTTTTTAAATTGAGCTTGTCAAGAATATTAATGATATTATACATTCGAACACATGAAGCTGTCTTATCCCAAGTCAGACCCTCGGTCTACCAAGGTCAGCATTATCTCCTCTGATCACTCTCCAATGTCTCACATCTTTCATTTCCTCTACTGCCTTATCCTTTTACCCGGAGATGCCATGGATTGAACTTGGAACCTTCTGCTTGCAATGTGGCTGCCCTTCAATGAATGAGAACATCTAGCTGAGTATTGTCTTCTCTGGCTAGCAGCAGCTCCCTAGAAGTCTTTCACATTACCTGCTGCCTGATCCTTTAAATGAAGATGCCAGGGACCAAACCTTAGACGTTCTGTACACAAAATCGGGTGATCCCTATTTTCATTTGCAAAGTGTCAGAAAAAACATGTTCACTGAATCCTTTTGATGGATTTTTGCAGCCGTTGGTTTGATCCTTGGGCGGACTCCCCAAATTTGACTTTCCTTTGTATTGTTGCAATAGTTCTTGCAAAAGCAACGAGATTACTATCAAATGAGTTGCTTGAGTGTATGTGTGTCTTCTTTCAGTGCCATATTATGTGCTTGTTTTGAAATCCAGCCCCCTGGGGAATACATCAATTTCTAGGTGATATATATTTACCTTCATCCAATTTTTCTTTAAAATCTGCTATCCATGTGTGTGCGCGAGCTAGCCCTAACAATGGCCATTAAATATAAAATGCTTGTTCTGAAATTATAAAACATTCCAAGTAGGTATTTGGTCATAATAAATGCTCACTCTGCTACTTAATGAAATTGCTTGACATTTATGGGTATAATTAAAACAAGTATAATCAATCAATCAATTCATATACAATCCATTCAAACTACTTTTGAAAATCCCTTCTGATTTATGCCAGAGTTTGAGACTCAAAGGTTTAACACTTTCATAGCCACGATTGTTCACACTTTTCAATGCTCCAAAAGTTGGCTAGCCTAGACGAAGTAAGTGGTTATTTTCCGGAATCTTCACATAAGTTTCCTTGACTCACACATGGAATTTATCTGATGGAGTATCTAATGAAAGGAGCTCTAACTCTTGAAAGCCTTATACACTGGAAATCTTGGTGGTCTTTAAGGTGCTACTGGATTCGAATCTTTTCTTCTACTGCAGAATAACCATGTCAGGCTCTGGATGACAGAATACAGCAGACAGATCCCTGGTTCATTATAGCAAGACACAGGTCCTTGGTTAAATGACTTTTATTCAGAAATCAGTTCTTTCCATATTCAAGTCCAAAGGTCTACTTAGGAGTAAGGTAAGCTACTAAGTAGTTCTAGAAGAAAATTGACAAGAATGGCAACATAGGTAAAACACATCCCTTTTCTACCCAGCTTTCCTTCCCCCTCCCAATTCCCAAACAATTCAATGTTGTTCTTTCTGTGTGAGAACATTGTGCACATTTGTGCTATCACGCTACGGAGAGAGAAGACATATCATAGACAGGAAGAAAGTTTCGAAGTTGTAAACACACAGCCTCCTGGGAACGTGTAAGAACCCACTAGAATACTGGCAACCAGAAATGGAGTTATACCAGTCAATTAAGCATATACTTGACAACAGAAAATGGAGTTATACTTGACAAAAGAAATATTGGCATGGATGAATGGGTACAGTTAAACATGACAAACCACCTGAAACTATCTACGTGGAACTTAATGGGAACTCCAGGTATACTCAACCTCTCCCTTCACTAACAACATTTGCTGCTTGCTTGTAAAACATTCTTATCTATAACTGTGCTACAGCAGTTATAGAGTTCTGCATAGCCTCACTTCCTGACATTTTGTGGTTGGCTCAGCCTCATGCAGGAGACATTTTGTGGTTGGCCCTTCCTCCCACAGAAGCAATTTCGTGATTGGCTCCATCTCCTGCAGCAGCTGTTTTGTGGTTGTACCCGCTACCCTGGGTCAGAATTCCAAAGATGCCCGCAGGCTCAAAAAGTTTGGAGATTCATGTTCCTTAGTCCTGCGGCAGACCTCTCTTGTCCCTCGGCTAGCCAGATTTCTGAAATTCACAACGCTAACCAACTTAAGACTGAGAGGATGTGATAGAAATAAAAACCAATATTGACAGGAATCAGACGGGGATGGAGTTGGCTTAGTGAATGGGCTTCGGAAAGATTTACAAGGTCTTGGAATTTAGAATTTTGATCTGACAATCCCAGAGGTCATACAAAATTCACAACCACCAGAATCTTTTACTGCTGGGATTCTTTTTTTTTATTAAAAAATGGGATGTTGGTTTGAAAGAAAACCCTATGGCACAAGATCATAAAGTCTTTCTCAGTGGTTAGATCTCATAAATATCAATAGCCGAGGAGTTGTGTGCAATCACAGTGTCAGTCAGAACGTTAGAAATCAATATTCAGGAAGCTTTTCAAAGTTTCTTCTGGAAGGAAATAAGAGAGAAAGTTCAGCAAGTGGCATTGATAACAAAACGAAACTATGCAGAAAAAGAACTGTGGTCTTGTAGGTGCTACTGGACTCTTGCTCCTTTTTACGGCTACAGCCAGGGCCAAACTACAAGCGATGCCTGACACAGGTTGGACACTTGTCAGCTTTCCTCAAGTTTTGATGGGGAATGTAGGCAGCTTGGCAGAATGTTGGACAAGTGACAGTTGAAAAGTCCCTTGGACAGCAGTCGGAGAGCCAAGCTGCAAGACCAGGATGCCTACATTTCCCATCAAAACTTGAGGGAAGCTGACAAGTGTCCAACCTGTATCATTCATCACTTGTAGCTTGGCCCACAGACTAATATGCTGAGACCCATCTTGTGGTTTCAGAGTATCCCTGTTTGGACCCAAACATTGCCTGTAAAAGAGAGAAATAACAAGAGAAACCACTACATAGTCAAGATGAAAAATCTTTAAAGTGTTGCTTGGATGGTCTAATAGCCCAAAATAAATACAACTACAGTAGTAAAAACCAGAAGACAGAGATTATCACAGCTGTACTCTTCATTCACAAAAACGGCACTTTCAAGGCATCAGACACTATTGCAGTCCTTTATTGTATATTGCCCTACTTTTCAGCAAAAAAAGAGAGAATAGTCTCTAAACTGACTTACACACAATTGAAAAGCAATATGAATAACTATTTCAAAAGGTGCTCAAGAAAGGGTTCTTAGTGTGAACCCGTATATGATGGAAGGGTAACTGGGGGCTGCCTGTTTTTCCTGTAGCCTCACCAATAGCAAGTGGTATAGGCAGGAGGAGGGGAGCTAGTAGCTGGAGATGGATCCACGTCTGATGGAAACATGCCTGGCAGATGCCTCGTCGCCTAATAACCCCCTGCTGATGTGTTTCCTGGCATCCACTTCCTTCTCCCCAAAGCTAAAATCCAGTCCCAACTTTTGTCCACCATATTGGTACAGGAGTTAATTCAGAAGACACTCGGAGGCATCACCTTTGGGTCTGCAGGGAGCGTCTTCGTCAGCCGTTCGTCAAGCCAGACAGTCTGGCACCTGCAATCAATTCCCTTGGCACCCGGAGTCAGGGACTGAACTGTCTGAACTCCTTCTGGCTTTCCTTCTGGCTTTAACCCTTCAAAGTACTTCCAGCAGAGAGTCCCGTTTTTGCCACTGTGAAGAGAAAATGACAGCAAAGGTGGGGTGCTTTCCCGGGGTGCAATCTCTCTGAAACTTGGGGGGTCTTCAGAGGACAGTGAGGAATATGTCCTCTGCAAATTTGGTGGGTATTGGACATTGGGAAGGTCAGTTTGTGGCAGGAAAGGGCCCTTTAAAGTATCAGCTGGCCTGCGGCAGGGAAAGAATCCCCCCTGCCAGCTGATAGTTTTAAAGGATTTTTAAAGGGCCACAGACAACAAACAACAAACATGTTTGTGAACAGGGTCATGTTCGTTACTGTTCATTGTTTGTTGTTCGTGGATGGCAACGAACAACGAACAGCTTGTTCGGGTTTTTTCCCGTTTGTGCCCATGTCTACTCCAAACTCAGCTCTATTCCCCATATTGTCACTGTAAAGATTTGTGTTGCATGCACAGGGATATTGTGTTGAGGGGCAAGAGAGATTTTAGGCAGATATCTGGTGCACAATTCTCATGCTTATCCACTACTCGATGCTGATTCTGATAATACACAGCAAAGAAGAGTATTTCTTCCCTAAGCACTCTAATCCTTTGGCCTCCTCATTCTGATTTCTCCCTCTCCTCAATTATAGTTTTATCAATATTCTCATCAAGAAACCCAGCAATATCTATCTGTTTAACAGCCTTGTTCTGCTTATGCACCACCTTTATATCAAGAAGATGACGGTACACAGACTTAGCAGTAACTACCAAAGGGCCCCAGACAGCTTTGTTTCTCTGATCTTCCATGACCAGCTGATACAGAGGGGAACTATTGCTATTACTATTGTCTTGTAGAAACAGCAGGCCTCATTGGAGACACCTCTGAGCTCAGTAAGATTTACAGTAACTATCCACAAGATCCGAGGCAAAATTCTGGGCTGGGCCAGACATGCTCCTTTCTGCAGTTCTATGTATAGGGGCCCAGTTTGGATCAAAACTGAGGCATGTAGGCTTGAGCCTTACCCCAGACACAGTTTTTGCATATCTGGAATAGAATAATCCCCTGGAGCCCATCCTTGAACTGTTTGGGAAACTTACATGTACTGACAGGGAACATGTAAGTTTCCACACAAGGAAAACGGCAGCTCCTCCTGGCTATTTCAAGTCAGGAAAATGGAATGGGGAGAGGACTAAGTACCTTCTCTATGGTAACAAATAAACCCTTGCACACTCGAAAATCAAGTTTGAACAATGATGGAAAAGGGCACATTAAGTTTGTCCCTTAAACTGGTGCAGTCAACAAGAAAACTCTCGCTGAATCTGTTTGTCTAGGACATTTCACCTCTTTCTGAATCATTTCTTATGAAAGGTAAAAACTGACTACTCCTGAAGAAAGTAGCTTGACAATACACAATGCCACAAAACTGTCATAAAGTTGTTTTTACTCAGTTACGGACCTTGGAGTTTTGAGTTGTTCTCCAGTAATTTCCTGCCTGAGTTTTTTATCATTTCTATACAAATTTTGGCTCAAGCATCATGAGGTATTTTATCTAGGTGTATCATTTGCCAGCCCACAGCAGGTAAACAACTGCCTCAGCCTCAATCCCTAGCCGTTGAAAAATTGGAAGGGGGGCTGGAAATGGCCTGCACAGTGGCACTCTAGGAATTTCCCTGTGTCTCTATGGTCTTTACCACAGAGATTGGGGGAAATTCCTAGAGTATCACCTGGAAGCTCCCCCCACCCCAGGCACTCCCCTCAAAATCTCCAAGCATTTGCTAAGGCGGTGCTGGCAACTCTAATCTGTTCCCAGTTCACCTCTCAGGTTTTGTGGAATCAGTTGTGTAATTAAGGACACATTTGTAATGCAACTCTTGGTTGTAATTGAAGGAGGTATGTTTGTGCTCCTTCCACTTTGGTTCTTGCAAGCAGGGAGCAAATTTCTCAGTGAGTTGTTCAGATGTGTCTAAATCAATTCAGATATGTCCATATGCATCATTACATTGAATCCTTGTCTGACGCTCTGATCACTACTCCAGACTGTCTCTCTTGTTTTTTCTTGTCTCTTTTATTATTTTACTGCTTGTTTTATTCCACTGTTTTATTGTTTTATTTATTTGATTATTTATGCAAGACATTTTTATGCCTGGCTTGACCTTGACGAAACACATTTTTATCATTTTAGGTCTGAATTTTGGATGTTTTGATTTTAATGTTTTGAGCTGCTTCAAATATTTTCATGGAAAGATGACCAATTAAATCTCTCTCTCTATCTATAGATATATATATAAAAGGAATAAAACACCAGTTTTAAAAAGTAGTGTCTCTTCGTCCCACTTTAACCCAACTCTGAAAGGGAACTCAGAGGTGGGCTATCCAGAAGGCTAGCCATTGGGTCATACAACCCAGGTTTTAATTTTTATTCCCTGAAAGAGCAAGTGTAAGGAAAAGACAGTAGTAAAAATGGAGGAGGAATTGACTGACTTTCTTTATATCACTGGGAACTCTGACTTTATCTCCACTGAATCTCCATATGTACAAAAGTGAAATGCTGGTGAAGAAAAGAAAATTATGACAAAAGGACCTCTCCTTGTCATTATGGAAGAGAACAACCTTCCCCCCCCCACCCCGCTGCCCACACACACACATGCATACTCATAGACAATCTTGAGATGTGAAGCATAAGTCTGGGATAGAAATCCCAGCATCATTATAAAGGACAAACATATTCATATTGACAATGTTATGGTGCTATTCCCACTTTTAGTGGAAAAGCCTTTTTTGAAACTGAAAAAAGTACACATTGAGGGCAAGCAAAATAATTCAACTTTTTAAAACGTAAGTATGAATTAAGAATAAAAATTAGCAACATTTATCTTCTACAGCGTAAGGAAGCAAGGAAATGCTAGAGAGGGAGAAAGCTAATAGGTGGGAAGGTACAGGGTTTCAGTTTCTCCTAAAGTTGTGGGGAAAAAATGAGGCATACAGACAGATGCAAATGAGCTTCTTCAGAGTGGTTGATGCAAACCTAAGGGCTCCTCAAGCAAGTCCCAGGAGACCGAGAGCACACAAACATTTCTAGTTGCCTTTCACAAAAAAAAGCTTGGCAGAAATATACGACAAAGAAAGCCATATTCAGCAATAGATGGAAGCGACATAAATCAGTCCCAGGAAAAGCAAACGGACACTTTGGATCTGTTTCTCCTCTTGCCCAGACCGAAGTAAATCAAGACCGACAGCAACAAAATTATGAGGAAGGCCCAATTCGACTGCTAAGAGAATGCACAGAATGAAGCCAACAAGACAAGAGATCTAGATGAAAGATGAGGAGGTGTGAAGGAAGAGGCCTTGATGGTATAAATCACCTGTAGATATGGGTTGATTCTTATTTCTTTCATAGAGTAGGAGGGCTTGGGAGGGTGCTAGAGCTTGATATTGGTGCTTAGAGACTATCTTGATTTAATGATGGGAGTGAAGGATTATCGCCGAGTCGGCATCTTTTCTCTACTGCATGCGCAAACCCACTTAAAGATGGTTCTAATAGATTTCCTAATATATGAAAGCAACCATGTGGAATTTTCCTAACCACAAAGTCAAGACTGAGCCCTGGGCTGCCAAGAAGGAGAGTCCCTTGCCAGCGGCATGATGACATCAGGACACTTCCTGTCCTGCCCCAAGTTTTCCAGCTTTTCCCTACGGGGATAGCAGCCCTAGCTTCAGTCATATAATGGAAATAAATTGTTCAGGGTGCAATTAGCAATTGTATAATATTAATTGATCTGAAGTGTTCTCAGCCTGGACACTGACTGAATTTTGAGAGAAAGTAGTAGCTGCCACCATAAACCAGTTGCCATGCCAGCCTACCACAAAATGGCTGCCGTGGGAGCTAAAACCTACCACAAAACACTGAGGGATGGAGGGAACTTACTGGTGCACATGCACAGGTGTGCATCTCCAGTCATTGATGTCACTTCCAACACAATCAATGATGTTGCACCAAGGCCGATTTTTTAACACTCCGCCTAGGGCCTAGTGTGTTAAATAATTGCCCCTAGCACAATACTGTTACTTCTGGGCCGTGTCAGAAGTGATGTCATCAATGAAGGATACAATCACACATGTGACCATTTCCCTGGCCTGCCTCCTACCACCATCAGCTGGCGATTGGCAGCAGGGTCAGATTGACGGGGGGGAAGGGGGTAGTCTGCCCCCGGCATTGCCAAAGAGGGGGCGCCGGGTGCAGCTGCCAGCCCCGGGAGCGCGTGGACAGCAGGGCAGGGGGCACGGCAAGCCAGCCACCCCCTGCTCTGAGGGGAAGGCGAAAGGCAGCACGGGTGGCTGTGAGACCGCCTGTGCCATTCGCCTGCCCCACAGGACAGGGGGCGCACAGCAAGCCGGCTGCCCCCTGTCCTGCGGGGCAGGTGAATGGTGCAGGCAGCCTCCCAGCCACTCGCACTGCCGCCGCCAACTCCATGGTGCATCGGGACAGCTGGCTTGCCGCAGGCTGGCATGTGCCGCCCTGCGTGATGTCATGGAAGTGATGTCATCACGCAGTGCCAGGAGCTCGCGCATGCTGCGCGCGCGAGAGAGAGTGGCCAGTCTTCGGTTGCCCTGGGTGCCGGCAACCATAGATCCAGCCCTGATTGAAAAGCAGAGGCATAAATTGCCACGAGTTTGCCTGCTATAAGCAGGCACCAGAGAAGACTAAACACCACAGCTACATTCAAATGTACAGAGCTTCCAAAATGTGTGGAGGGTTGGTGGTCTTCCTCAACTCCTTGGAAAGCCTCTTCCACTAGCACACTGAAAACCATGACTGAAATATTCTCTACTTTCGTCCTTATATTTTTGTCATTTTTTTTTTACTTCTTGATGGTTGGTTTTGGCAAATTGTATGTGTTCTATAAAAAATTTGTACAGTATTTACTTCCACAACCACATACGTCTTTTATGTCCTTTATAATGCTGATTTACTGTCACACACTGAAAATTTTACAGGGGAAATTCAATGTGTCAAAACATAAAATGGTACAAACATTCAGTTCACGTAAGAGGGAAGGGGGTTATATTTAGGCCAAAACATCAGGAAAGAGAAATTCAAAATTGCCCCTAATAAACCCATACAAAGAAAGATTATACTGCTATGTCTATAATAATGAAATAAATTCAAGTCCCGTCTTCACTCGACTTCTAATTTCCCAGTCCCAATAGAAGAAGCCGAAATCAAAAGATATACAGAATTAAGTGAAGAAATAAATACCCGGCTGAAGTTAACAGCCCTCTGTAATCAGAAATATTTAGAGTAGCTTTGTTTAGTACTAAATAAATTCATTAAAGTGCAGTTACCACTATAATAAATGTAGAACTCACTAATTACAACACTACATTTTAAGTGCAACTTGAGTGTCTCAAGCGGCCTTTAAAGTGGTGTAAAACCCCAGCCAATTCAAATTTAATTAAAACTATCCAAGTAATTTAGTTTAAACTTACCACTGAAAAAGAGGGGGAGAGCAGTGTAACATACTGTGAACTCTGATTCCAATTCCCCTATAGAAAGGTGGGCATAAAATTAGGGATGCTAACGAAGTTCAAAGGTTCCATTTGAACATCCCTGTTTCGATTTTGTTTTCCAGGATGCAAATCAGATGCAGGAGTCTTCGTTTTTATGCCCCTTTCTCTTTCCTTGAACCACATTTCCTCATATTATTTGGGCATCAATAAACCAGCATTATGCATATGAAATTGCACATAAATAGCACAGAAATGTAGGAGACGATCAGTCAGTCTCAATTCCCCTCCCCCCCAGTGGGAATCCAAAGCAGCTTACAACATTCTTCCTTTCCTCCATTTGATCCTCGCAATAACTGTGCAGTAGGTTGAGCTTAAAGTGTGTGACTGGCACAGCATCGCCCCAAAAGCTTTCACGGCAGAGTGGGGATCTCAACTTGCATCCCTCTGATTCTAGCTGAGCACTCTAGCAGTACATCAGACCAGGGGTCATTTCATAGAAAAAGAGCTGGAGGAACTCATTAGCATAACTCATTAGCATATGCCACGCCCCTTGCCATCACCGGAAGTGTGTCGTTCACATAACTGATTTGCATATGCCACACCCCCTGACATCACCTATCCTGGCTGTTTTGGACGCAATCCTGGCCATTCAGGGCTGAAATTGGGCCCAAAATGGCAAAAAGGGGCTGAAAATGGTCGAAAAGGGGCGCAAAATGGTCAGGATCGGGCCGCTGCTGATTGGGAGAGTGGTCCACCACCCGTCAGAGGCCCTGTCTCTATCTGGGCTGTTTCGGCCCCAATCCAAGCTGAAACGGGCCCAAAATGGCCGAGAGTCAGGTGGGTGGGGCCACCTGACATGTGACCTCTTTGTGGAACTTCCAGAACTGCCTTCCTGTGTGTTCCCCCTCGAAATGAGCCCTGCATCAGACTGACTCATCAATCCAATAATCAATAACCACAATGAAAATGAGAGAACCAAACTTTTTCATAGTGACACAAAAGGATGTGGTGGTTAGTTGTGCACAAACACCCACCAGATCAGCCTTCATATTTGTGAGCTGCTCTTAATGGTCATAACTCATGAGCAGGCAGCCGGTCATCTCACAAGCTGTTTAGATTGCTCTGTTTTTTTGCACAGTTAGGCAGCTTTCTCCCAGCAGCATCTTTCCATTTGCCATTCACCTGCCGCTGCTGCCTCCAGTTTTAAAAAGAACATAGTAAAAAGAAATAATAACTTCTGAGTTGAGACTTTCTACTAAGATATGCCCGTGGCAGCCATCCATGTGCCCAAACCATCTTACAATCTTTTTCCCCCCCAATCATTTCTTGAATAGATATCACACACTGCACACGTGCAGAGAGAAGGCAACACATTTTTATCTGCAGTCAGTTGTTTAAAGAATGCATCCAACTGCATAAAGAGAACAAACGACAAAGGCTTTATACACGAGACACATTTAATGATGCAAATATTAAGTCCAGGGCTTTTCTGGGAAAGAGGTGGTAGAACTCAGTGGTGGAACTCAAGACCGCACAATGACTTCACTTTGGGTCAGCTGGAACAAGGGGGGAGTTTTTTAAAGTTTAAATTGCCCATGGCAAAAATGGTCACATGGCCAGTGGCCCCGCCCCTGATCTCCAGACAGAGGGGAGTTTAGATTGCCCTCCGCGCCACAATCTAAACTCCCCTCTGTCTGGAGATCAGGGGGCGGAGACACTGGCCATGTGACCATTTTTAAGAGGTGCCAGAACTCCGTTCCACTGCGTTCCTGCTGAAAAAAAGCCCTGATTAAGTCCTTAGAGATAACTGCCTCTTTTCTCATAAATGAGACAGTGTCATTCTTGAATTGGGAAAAAGCAGCTAGAAGCTGCAATGACCAAGTAGCCATTGCACAGGAGCAAAGCTGCTTGACATTATGCTATGCTCAAGATGAACTTCACCAGGAGATCCTGAGGTGGTCCTGTCAGGAGCTGACCTCATGTAATCTAGTCACCAAGTTGTGATTCAGCCATGTAGGAGAGCTCTCGGGGCATAAATAATATCAATGGTACAATAAATACTACTAGCCAGAATGGACAGCTGTCATTGGCTGAAAGGATAGTACACACAGCTTTATTTTTCCACATGGACCTTTTTGTTTGTTTGTTTGATAATTAAGCATTACTCCCTGGGATGGAGACTGCTTTTATGGAACAGCTTTGTCGGAAGCAGTTTTTCAGGAGATATTACTGTAGAAAATGTAGCTTTACCTTTTCGCACCATGAGTAACTAATTCAAATCTGAAATCAGATGCCAGATTTTCAATCTGTTCTTGCATGCTCATGGGAACCTAAGAAACAGCCAAGCTGTCAATGTACAATTCCTGTCCAAAACTTCCAGCAACATAGAAGCTTAATGTTTTCATTTATACACACACACACACACACACTCATAAAATGCACCCAAAGAACTTCTTGACAAGCCATTCAGAAAGGCACTTACAGATGTAGGAAACCTCTGGAAAGAAATAAAAAAGCAAGCGAGCAATGTTTTACCCAGGGCTCTTACAATGAATGAATCGATGAATGACTCAATCTCTTAGAATAACTGTCTTGCCCCAGTGTTGTTCAACTAAGCAATACCAGACTTTTCAGAGTTCCAAAAAAGTGGGACATCCTTTCTCCTGGAAAATAGTTCAGAGAGTTGGGTCACACATATTTATCACTAGCTGACTCAGGAAGCTACTTTATATGGAATCTGCCCATAGGTCTATCAAAGTCAGTATTCTCCGCTTTGATTGGCAGTGTTGCTTTCACATCATCTACTAACTGATTTTTTTTTCAACTGGAGACACCAGGGGTTGAACCTGGGACCTTCTGTCTTCAAAGCAGATGCATTTACCTCTGAGCCACAGCCCCTCCATGACAAATGAATGAGCCACTGCAGATTGATCACCAAAGACAGAACTCTCACATTATGTGATGTGAAGTCAAACACAATGTCTGATTTAGCATGCACCAAAAGATCTACCAGTGTGGGTGGCCATAAGCTCATGAAAACTAGGTCATTTTTCCTATGTGTCCAGATCCCTGGCATGTGGCACACAAATTAAGGCATGAGCAACCTACGGCTCACGTCACGATTGCATGTAGCAAACATAATAATAATAACAACCATTGATTTATATCCCGCCCTTCAGGACAACTTAATACCCACTCGGAGCAGTTTTCAAAGTATGTTATTATTATCCCCACAACAAACACTCTGTGAGGTGGGTGGGGCTGAGAGAGCTACAGAGAGCTGTGACTAGCCCAAGGTCACCCAGCTGGCTTCAAGAGGAGGAGTGGGGAATCAAACTTGGCTCTCCAGATTAGAGCCCCTCGCTCTTAACCACTACACCAAACATGGGTCTCCTTTTCTGATGGGCAGCTTGGTTCACCCATGAACATCTTAAGCATGTTTGCAGATAGCTTTCCATATTACAGGCTTCCTTGGGAAGTGGTGGGCTCTCCTTTGGAGGTTTTTAATCAGATGGCATTCTGACAGCAATGCTGATTCTATGAACCTAAGCAGATCATGAAAGGGAGGGCAGGAAGGGTTACTTTGGTGCTTAGTTCTCGTGGCCCCTTCTTACATGCCTAGGGTAATGCCAATCACCACTTTGGGGTCAGGAAACAATTTTCCTAGGCTACTTTGGCTAGGGATCCTGTAAGTGTTTTGCCATCTTCTAGGTATGGAGCAGGGATCACTGGAGGGTGGAGGGAGGTAGTTGTGAATTTCCTGCATTGTGCAGGGGGTTGGACTAGATGACCCTGGAAGTCCCTTCCAACCCTATGAATGCTCGGCATCATTTGTCCACTCCCTCTTGCCTATATAGAAATTATACTCTCAAGGAAAATAAAATGTCTCCTAAGTGATGCTTCCTGCTGCATGGGTGCAAAGAGGGAGGTAAGGTTGCCAGCTCCATATTGGAAAATTCCTGGAGATTTTGATGGTGGAGCCTGGAGACGGCAGGGTTTGGGGGAGGTACTCAGCAGGGTATAATGTCATAGAGACACAGCTTCTCGGAGCTCCCTCAGCCCCACCCACCTCACACAGTGATTGTCATGAGGATGATAATAACATTTTGTAACCCACTCTGAGTGTGGCATCAAGCGGTCTTGAAGGGCAGTATATAAACTGGTTGTTGTTGTTGTTGTTGTTGTTGTTGTTGTTGTTGTTGTTGTTGTTGTTGTTGTTGTTGTGATGGGCAACGGGTAGAGTGTCAGTCTTCATCAGGGAAACCCAGGTTCAAGTCTCCATTCTGCCCTGAAAATCTCTGAGTGGTTGTGGACCAATCCCTATTTCTCAGCTGAACCTCCCTTGCACGGATGTTGTGGGGATAAAATGGGTGATCAAAGAACCATGTGTGTTACCCTGAGCTTGGAGACTGGATTATTTGTGCTCTCTTAAGTATTGCTGTTTACGCTCTCACCAGTCACCACTACCCCCTCCCGCAAAATTTAATGCGATGTTCTAGGTACAGCCACATTATGGCCAAAGAAGTTAATACTTCAACTTCTTCCTGTATTTTGCAGCCTGAAATGGCATACAAGGTCCTTCTGGTTCAAATCTTGCTTGATGTCAATAATAACTCCAAGCCAAAATTGGACCCTGCACCTGACAAAGTAGAATGAACTTCAAATAGTGCCTTATCAAAGACATTTCTACAAAAAGAAGAAGATATCTCACAAATAGAAGAATTCTGTGCAGCCGCTTAACCAAATGGGGAGAACAGTTTAACATCAAAATGATTGTCAGGCTTTCTGCCGCTATTTGTTTTCCTTCCCTTGCACAGCAGCTGCTAAGAGGAAGGATACTGGCAAAATGCTTTGAATTTGCATTCATGTAGATGAGGTGAGAAGAGACAATTCCTAAATGAAGAACTTAAAATTATAAGAAGGGAGCCAATTGCCAATAATCAAAATAATTCATCTTGCCATAATAAAGATGGCAGCACAGCTGGCTGAAAACAGATAATAAAACACCAACAGAAGCAAAGGCTTTTTTTTTAACATTCAGCAATCACTTTCCTTGCGTTACCTTCCACAATATATAGAAATCAGAGAAGATTTCGAGAGAATTTTTTTTATTGTGATCGCCATGTGTTTAGATCCCACTTTACAGAAAGAGCCATCTTAGGCAGATTTGCTCAGAAGTAAGCCCCATGTTATTCAATAGAGCTTACTCCCAGGAAAGTGTCCTTAGGATTGCAGCTTGAGTAACCCAAAGAAGGACTATAACTATAACAACAACAACATTCGATTTATATGCCACCCTTCAGGACAACTTAACGTCTACTCAGAGCAGCTTACAAAGTGTGTTATTATCCTCACAGCAATCATCCTGTGAGGTGGGTGGGTCTGAGAGCCGAACCACACGATACGAATTACACGCGAATGACACAAAAACTTACTTACGCGTGTTCCAATGTTGTTTTCAACGACATGTGCCAGGACTGCAGGACCTCCATTGAACTCATGTTCGTGGTGGCACGGGTTTTCTCCACATACCTCCAAGATATCCCATCATGCATCTCCACTTTGCACAGATAGGAAGCGGAAGATATAGGAAATAAGGACACTCTGCATTGCCGACTTACTGATCATGACCGTGTACACGCACCATCGCAGCTACACTGGAGCAGAAAATTCTGAATGCACGCCTGGACCAGGACACGTGCTCATCAATAGAATACTGGACATGGGCATTTGGGGTAAGACAGGACTCCTGACACTCGCTCGATCTCGTGTAATTCGTATTGTGTGGTTCGACTGTGAGAGAGCTCTGAGAGAGCTGTGACTGACCCAAAGTCACCCAGCTGGCTTCAAGCGGAGTGCAGAATCAAACCTGGCTCTCCAGATTAGAGTCCTGCCACTCGTAACCACTACACCAAGCTGGCAGTGACTACAGTGTTATCATCAGGTTATCAACACCTTATCAGGTCCTTCAGAGGTCAGAAATAAGGCCTGCATCACCCCTAGCATATGTCTTGATTCTTCCCATCATTTATAATCAGTTTCTCTAAATATACTGTACTCAGGGCAACTGACAAATAAATGAGTTTATTTATTTCAGATATTTCTGTGTCTCTTCTCCAGAGTCCTGCTAGAAGTGGCTTCCAATTAAAATAATAACTTAATACAAAAACAACAAACCATTAAAACAAGCCCAGAGACCAAAAAAAAAAAACCAGAATAAAACTGTCTCTAAAAGACCTCTTCCCAGAAGCAACTCAAGTATAAACGGTATGATTCACAATGACAGGAGAATTGACACATATAAACACTTATTTCGAAATCCTCAACACCTTCCAAGCACAGCCAAGCAGGAAGGAATGGGGCAGCTTAGGGGCAAAGAACTGGGAAAATCTTGTTTAGTTCCCCTCAACCCAGCCAAAAATGAAAGAACACTGCTGCTATTCCTGCCTGCTTTCCCCCCTGCCAGCCCGCTGGAGAAAGAAGGGCAATGACCTAAACTCCAGCTAGGAACTGGAAGCTGAGTAATTTCTCACCATCCATGGTAAAGAAGTCCATAAGGTTCCAAGTCCAAACTGAATAAGTCAGAGTTACCGAATCGCATCGTTCCCATAATAAGCCTTTTGATGCTAAGTTAAACCTGATTTCTCGACACTGTAGAGAGAGAGACGCTGTATTCTTTCCACTTGTTTAAACAGGTGACTACTTTACTAAAGCATGCACACATAAATCACTCATTCAACAACATGGGGTGGAGACAAGCTCTAAGTATAGAGGCAAAGCCACTTGTCACAGAATTCAAACCAAAATAGCTGCTCTTTGCAGAACACGGTCAGCATAGTCTAGTGCAGCACTTCCCAACATGGCACCCAGCACTGCCATGGTGCCCACCAAGGCATTTTCTTTCCCAAAGTAAATAGCCAAATCCTGGCATATCTTGACTTGGATAAAAAGGTGGTGCTTCACTACACCTCATTGTGTCTGCTGGGTGCACACATCCAGAAGCAGCTGCCTCCATTGCAGTAGGGTGCATGACCTGGAAACACATTGTTTTGTGGAAACTATTTTGTGATTGACTCCACCCACTCACACACGACAGCCATTTTGTTACTGACCTCACCTCCATGACAGCCATTTTGTGGTAGTACCTGCTGTCGCCTCTTAAAATTCCAAGCGTCCACAGGCTCAACAAGTTTGGTGTAGTGGTTAAAAGTGCGGGACTCTAATCTGGAGAACCAGGTTTGATTCCCCATTCCTCCATTTGAAGCCAGCTGGGTGACCTTGGGCTAGTCACAGCTCTCTGGAGCTCTCTCAGCCCCACCCACCTCACAGGGTATTTTGTTGTGGGGATAATAATAGCATAGTTTGCAAATCGCTCTGAGTGGGTGTTAAGTTGTCCTGAAGGGTGGTATATAAATTGAATGTTATTATTATTCAGTTTCGTGGCTAGTATTGGACTCGGGCTGGGAAGGCCTGCGTATAAATGTCTAACCAGTCATGCAGCTTTCTGAATAACTTTAGGCCAGTCCATATTCCTCACCATATCCCACTCCAGAAGGCCCTAGGCTCCATGGCCACCCACATATTCTGCTCTGGATAGAGATAGAGATGGGCACGAACAGCAACACGAACAAAAAAAAAAGCCACGAACAGCCCAATCTGCTGTTCGTGAACAAGCTGTTTGTGAGGCGCCATTCTAAATGAACAAGTGGTTGTTGAAAGCCTCGTTCATTGCTGTTCGTCAAGCCAGACAGTCTGGCACCTGCAATCAATTCCCTCGCAACTTAGGCAGGGATTGCCTGAACTCTGTCTGAACTCCTGCTGTTGCCCTGGAAACCCCAATCTAAGCCCAATTTAGCTTGACAGGCCGGTCTTCCTTTCAAGTGTGGAGCTCCAAATTTGTTACAAGGGAGCAAAGAGCAAGGGGGAGGGGGGCTCCCAGCTCTGGCTTAGTTTGCAGACAGTGGAGAGGGAGAGAGTTGCTGTTGGCATTTTGATAGAGAGAGTGCATTTCTTTGTGTGTGGTGGGATAGGGATCTATCCCTTCAAGTTCCAGGGCTGCTGCCAGGCTCTGGGCCAAGCTATTATTTATTATTGGTACCTTTCCTGCTGCCTGCTCAGGTCAGGTTTCTGGGAGTGGTGCAGTAGGTGTCTTGACTTGGATGATGGCTGGAGGAGAGCCTGCTGGCCCCCACGAACAGCCAACCAGAAACAAGTTCGTGAACAGGGCCATGTTCGTGGTCGTTCATGAGTCCCTGTTCGTGGATGGCCATGAACAACGAACATCATGTTCATTTGTTTTTTCTGTTCATGCCCATCTCTACATACAGATCATATTAGGGTGAGTCCCGGGTATTTCTATTTCAAAGATCTCAGGTAGCAAACACTGTGAATTACTGTTCTCTTCTTGAGACCCAGTGTAAGGCAGAGTGGGAAATACGGCATTCGATAGGTGGAATGGTGGTACGATATGAAGATAGACAGATGCATTCATGCACCATGGCTGAATTGTAAGCATGTGTGTATGAGAATGCAGGAGAATTTCATGAGTCCACTGGTTTGACTCCCACATCAGCAGTTCGTATGGGTTCTTTGAAATAACTATCAGTTAACAAACACGTTCAGTGAACAAACGTTGACAGTAACCCTAGCATCCACACTGATGTCTTTTGTCCAGGGTTTCAGTGGTTTAAAAAAGGAGCTTCCCCCCACCTAAGCTGCTGTCAACTGACCATTCTTCTGTTACCCCGATGATTCAGAATAACAGGCCAATATTTCCTCAATGGATACTAATTAGGAGATAATCCTCTGATCTCTGAACTAAGGTTATTTTTGAAAGTGCTGAAGGCTTCAGGAAAAGAAGGGATTCAACAGGTTAGAAATCTGGGTTACATTCTGCACTGCAGTCATCGGGGGATTTTCTATCCTCCAGCCTAGATAAGGTCTTATTTTATTCTACAATTGCCTAATTTTCTTAAAGACTTTTGATAATTAGACTAAAAATCTCACTAACCTTCCAGAATACACTGAACAGTTAAAAAGTATGAAGATATTGGTATCTACTATTCAGAGTTCCTAATGTGTAATCAACCTTAGGTCTCAGGGCCAAGCTACAAGTGACGAATGACACTTGAACAGCAAGTGTATTTCTCCCTTTTCACTTGCCCTCCACTCAATCCACTTGCCATTCAAGTGTCATTCGTCACTTGTAGCTTGGCCCTCAGTGAGATAGGTGGACTACAAACAAATACATAAAGAAAGTGGGTGGGGCTAGGTGGACATGGCTTCAGATTGGCCATTGGAGATTTGATTGGCTGTGCAAATTTTAAAAACATTGCTTTGGCAGAAGCTGCTTCTATAGCACAAGGATCTTTACTGTGTGACTGAAGGTAAGCTGCAGCAGCCATTTTGTGGCTAGCTCCACCTCCTGCAGCAGCCATTTTGTGGCAAGCCATTTTGTGGCTGTGCTCACCACATTGTGTTAGAATTCCGAATGTGCCCTCAGGCTCAAAAAGATTGAGGACACAACGAGTGCTTAAAGCATTTGATTATTGTAATAGTAAGAATTCCATCTTCTTTGTTATGCATTTGTATCGTTGTTTCTATGTTGCTGAATGGTCAATAAAAAATTAATTAAAAAAAAAAGATTGGGGACCCATGACATACATACATACCCCACCTCCTAGGATTTAATCATTATACAATGCCTGACACAACGAACAAGCCAAGCCACAAAACAAATCAGAAGTTGAATTTCAGATTGTTTAAAAAAAATTAGGAGGGGAAAATGTGGACTCCCCAAACAGGAAAACCTGACATTTATAGGTTTCTGCACACCTATATGTGAGCTGAAGATACTGAATTTACAGTCCTTGGGTCCACAGGAATGGCAAATTTATCAGGAGAAATGAAAGCCGAGTGGGTGAGACATAAACCTACCCCACAGACTTACATCACAAAAGTATGGGGTTTTAATACAACATCCTGATCTCAGGCAAAATGGTAAAGCAGACAAAGATGCATGAAAAGCTGGTGTCGACTGATAGCCGCATGAATACCTTCAGAAGTCCCATCCTTTTCCCCTTTAGCATTCAGCACCTGGAGACAGCTGCTGCTCTCTGCATCATGGATCATTGGGCTATTGACAATGCATCCAGGAATCCATTTGAAATTCCGTTAGGAACCTCATGAATCACACTCCGAGCAAACGGAGTTTGGAAAAGACACGCATCCTTATTTACATTCCAGTTACTTAAGAACCCTGTATGCCAGTGGCTATTTCCTTTGCTTTTATTTATGCCTAAGCCAAAGGAAACATCGTGCCCGCTCAAAAGCGAGACAAGCAAGCATTTGCCTCCAAAGACAGCACAACAGAAGGGTTCCTGGCTCCTCTCTGATGTCAAAGCTGTAAGTTATTTATTAACTTGCTTTCTTGCACAGCACTCTTGGAGTGCCAGATCCATCAAAGGGATGTTATTCTGACATCATGTCCAGAGATTTCCGTGTAGATTTAGCGCTGTCCGTCGGTTCTTTGCAGCCCACAGGCTGCAGAGGGATTGAACTGAATAATGCATTTGGTTAGCAAGCTGTCAGGGCATTGGAGAAAGGAGCCAAAGCATTTAGAGGTTCACTAAGTTACGATGACATATGAAGAAGGAATTCAACCAGCAAGGCTGCACTGCGCAGATACAGAATGACTCAATCCAGCCCAAATGCTCTTCATTCTGCAGGAGTTATTATAATTATTGAAATTCTACAGTTACACACACACACACAAATTACACAAAATGCTGTATCTGAATTCAAAGCAAAGTGAACTGCATTGATATGAATTGTTGCAAAAGGTACCTCACAAAGCCAGGACAGAAGGGGGAAAGAACAGCGATTCCAATCCTGATACATTGACACGGAAGAGTGGATTTCCCTATTTAGTTTCCATTTATGTTCCTTTATATTTCTGTCAACAGTTTCTGGTCCTTGCTCTTCATTTTTGGTTTTGTAGATTCTTTTGTATCATGTATTCATGTTGTACAGATTTTATATGCAACTCCTACAGTATTTATATGTATAGTGCATGTCATACATGTATCATGGAAGCACAAGTAACTTTGAAAAATTATGGGGAAAGTTTGGTGCGAGGAAGCACGAACTGGTACAAAAATAAAAATCATGGGTCTGACCAACACAACGGAGAAGCAAAATCAAAATGGAGGCTTTAGGGGTTAAAACAGCTGAGGTGAGAAATTTGATTTACAGTGACAATTAATAATAGCTTGAAATTCCGGTCAGACTAGCAAGGAATACTTAATTCATAACAAAAAGGATGCTGCCATCTAGATTTTGAAAGCATTTTCCTGTAGCAACTGTGTTTTGTAAGGGGACAGCCAGGAAGGCATGGAGACCTATCAAAGCTCAAGCTTATCCCTCCAATATAGCATCTATATAGTCGTTTTGCCATTATGAAGGTATGAAGGCAACATAACAGATCTTTACAGATTCCAGGCACCTGCCAAGCATTTTTAGAAAGAGGGTGGGGCCAGGTGGGACTTTTGCCCAGCAAGGCTTTTGATTGGCTGTGCAGATTTTTTTTAAAAAAAATGTTTTGGCAGCAGCCACCACCACATCACAAGGATCTTCACAGTGTGACTGAAATGGCTGCTTCCTGCAGCAGCCATTTTCTGTCAGCCATTTTGTGGCTGTGCCCACTACACAATGCCAGAATTCCAAAGGTGCCTGCGGACAAAGGGCAAATCCACACGCCCTTGGCGTGTCCCAGCGTTGTGCTAAATGTTCGCTAAACACCCAGAAGTATAGCATCTTTCTAGCGCAATTTCAGAAATCACGCTAGGAAGATGCTATACTTGTGGATGTTTGGCGAACATTTAGCGCAACACTGGGACGCTCCAAGGGCGTGTGGATTTGCCCTCAAAAAGGTTGGAGACCCCTGCTTTATGGGGTCCCAGCCTAAAGGAGGAAGACTGTCCTACCAGCTGTGTCCAGCTTCCACCCAGTCTGTGTTTATATCCAGTCAGGCCAGTGAACGCACAATGCCAACATGCAGCTTAGGGTTGCCAGCCTCCAGGTAATGGCTGGAGACCTCCCAGAATTACAACTGGTCTCCAGGCCACAGAGATCAGTTCACCTGGAGAAAGTGGCTACTTTGGGGGGTGAACTCTATGGCATTATGTCATGCCAAGGTCCTTTCCCTCCTCAAACCCCACTTTCTCCAGGTTTCTCCGGGTTTCACTGCCCAGATCTCTAGGAATTTCCAGACTTGGAGCTGGCAACCCTAATGCAGCTCCTGTGTCCTGCCTCCCTCACAGAAATACTAATTTCCATCATAGCCTGAGGAAAGGTGATGGCCATTCTCCAATAAAGCAGCCCAGTGCAATTTCTGCCTTCCAGGCAAGCAGAGGCTATTATCAATTCTTGATATAAAGAAGTGTAAGCCTGTGTACTTACATCTGCTCTCAGAAGGAAACAAAAACAGTCCATAACGTTCCATTAGCATACAAAAGCAGAAGCATCTGCTGGGAGCCTTATGGGTTTTATTGCTTTCCTTTAATCAGAAAACCTGACCACGCTCAGGTCACCTCTGTCCTTTCCAGCGCTCCAGGTCTGGACACAACCCAGAGGTGCCTACGTTGGTGGCTTCAAGAGGCAGCGAAGTGCACCTGACTAAATCAGTGCTTCCTAAAAACAAATGAATTCTTGTGCCTCTTAAACTCTCTATACATTATGGCAGTGTGCATTATTCCCCTCTACACATGTGTAAAGGGTGGTCCTAAAAGCAAGCAAACAAGCACATTGCAACATTGTAACAATCCGTGAGCAACACCCAGGGGGTCTTTTACCAAGTTCAGCACGGAATCTAGTTGTTCCTTAAAGTCTTAATATTTTCCTTTCCTTGCAACATAACTGTGGCACCATCTAGAGGATGTCTGGAAGCAATTCAGGGCATTTTCTGACCCGCTACGTGGTGAGGTTTAGAAACAAGGATGCTCCAGGGAGCTATTGCATTGTAACAATATTGATAATGAGACATTCTGTCACAGGAAAAGGTGAGTCTTGCTTTCAAAAATACATTCTTTCTACTGCAGTAAGGCACAAAGATGGACTTAGCATTCCCTGGTATTGTGTAGATGACCATTTTTCTGCTTCTGCTCAGTCATCATGGATGGGGAAGGACGAGCAGGAGGATCAGTGTTATAGGATGCCAAGGAAATCAGGACATCCCACTAGAAGGCACATGCCAAGGGACAGAAACAAAGATTAGGGCTGATTCCGCACACGTTGGATAATGCACTTTCAATGCACTTTATCAATCGTTTGAGGTGGATTTTTTGTTCCGCACACAAAAAAATCTGTTCCAAATGATCTATAAAGAGGATTGGAAGTGCGTTATCCAACGTGTGCGGAATCACTCTGGGGCTCACTGAGGGGCAAAAGATGAAGTTGCACACTCTCAGCCTAATCCGTGAAAACTCAGGCCAGTGGTAAGTAGTCTGACTAGGATCTTGGAGAACACTGAAACCCCGCTCTGCTATGGAAGTTTGCTGAATGAGCTTGGTTTACACCCTCTCAGCCTAACCCACCTCACTGGGTTGTTGTTGGGATAAATGGAGTGACATAAGCTGCTTTTGGAACACATTGGGGAGAAAGGCGGTGTTAAAATAAATAAAACAATGAACCAGGAATGTCAGCACAAAGTGCTTTTTCATTGTTACTACCACCGGTAGTGACATGACAACTCCCAATTAGAAATAGGGGGTTTGCCAAGTCAAAACGATGTTGCCGCTTTAGACATGTAGGAGACTGTGAGCAAGTTTTATATGGAATCAGAAATTATTCACCCTGTTCGTCATCATTCTTACACATATTTTAGGCAAACAAACAGTTGAGGAAAGTTGGTAATAAACAGAGATATGAAGACTAGGGGGCGGAAAGCCAATCAGAAGAAGAAAGAAGAATGTGTTCTTGAGTCACAACCAAGGCCCTTTCCACATGTCCGTAAAGGGATGGCCCACTCAACGAACATTGCTGGCTTTCCCCCTTGATTCCAGACATCTCTGTTTTCAAAACAGTAGCAGGCAGTTTGGCTTCTGCTTTTTCTGTGCCTTTTCTGAGAACGCACTTTCCCATGATCCCAGAAAAGGCACTGTAAAAATGGAAGCCAAACAGCCCGCTACTGTTTTGAAAACAGAGACATCTGGAGTCAAGGGGGAAAGGCAGCAGCGTTCAGTGAGTGGGCCGTCCCTTTAAGGATGTGCGGAAAGGCCCCAATTCATGGTGATCCCATTCATGGAGCATTCCAGGCAAGAGATGAACATAAGTGGTTTGCCATTGCTTTCCTGCACATAGCACCCCAGTCTTCCCATGACCTCTCTCATATAAGTACTGACCATAGCTGACCCTGCTTAGCTCCCACACTCTGGTGAGCTCTGGCTAAACTGGGCTATTCAGGCTGACATGAGAAAAGAACTCTCTTTTTAATGTGGCTTTAGAGGGAAACAGGATATTTAGAGAACAGTAGGGGAAAAATTCTCGTATCAGAAGCACCTCAAGGCACGGCCAAGCATGGCCTGTGGGAACAGAAAGAATGCCGCAAAGTTCCCTCTGTGACACGTGGTGTGTTCTGCATGTGGAAGCCTATCCCACTCAACAGCTTCTCTGTACTTGTGGAAATTCCTGATCTGTGGACATGGAAATCAATATTATTTCACCTTTCTGTTACTGTGCAACATCCTGATGTGTGGAAATCCATACAAGCCAACAACTTCTATGTAACTGTGTAAGCCCCTGACACACAGGAGGGTCTTGAAAAATAAAAGGATCGTGAATTGGGAGAGAGGGCTCCTTCCTGGCCTCAATGTACTCCAACGGATGGCTGGTTCATACTTCACTGGGATTTCCCTACAAAATGTTTGATGGCCAGTAGCTGAATATTGGTACCAACTCCATTGAACTGTCTTGCAATGGAAGCAAGATGAAAGTATTGTATTTAGTGTCCGTTTTCATTAGGGTTGCCAATCTTCCGTCCAGGGTGGGGGATCCCCTGTTCCCACCTCCTCCCCTCCAACCTCACTTACCTGGCCAGCGGGGGGGCACCCCCAGGTGGCACAGCGTGCCCCTGCACCCTGCAATAGGTCTGTGTCGGGCCAAATCGGGCCCATGCAGGGGGATTCAGCCCTTGGGCGAGCTCGGGAGCGCATGCCAAACTGCCCTTCGATCTGCGTGATGACATCACTTCCCGGAAGTGACATCACATGCATGCCGGGAGTGCGCACACGCATAGGGCATGTGTGAGAAGGGATGCCAATGCCGCAGAGGGTGAGTGCCAGGTTCCCAGTCCTGCACCAGGGGACTAAAGGAACCTGGCAACCCTTGTTTTCATTCATATCTGTGGCGCAGAATGATAAGCTGCAGTACTGCAGCCCAAGCTCTCCTCACGACCTGAGTTCGATCCTGGCAGAAGCTGGGTTCCGGTAGCCAGCCCAAGGTTGACTCAGCCTTCCATCCTTCCGAAGTCAGTAAAATGAGTACCCAGTTTCCTGGGGGTAAAGTGTAGATGACTGGGGAAGGCAATGGCAAACCACCCTGTAAAAAGTCTACCAAGAAAATGTCATGATGCAACATTCCCCATGGGTCAGTAATGACTCGGTGCTTGCACAGGGAAGAGGAGGCTCTTCCAGACCTTTACCTTTTCTTCATTCATACCTGCAAGTCATCGCGGAGGGTGGGCAAGGAATATGTTGCTCCTGCTAGGGCTCCAGGAGGAATGGTGCTGGGCATGCAGCTGAACTGGAGGAGAGATGGGCGTTCCTCCTCTTCCAGGCTGACCATGCCTCCACTGCATCCTGACCTTGGTGCCAATGCAGCCCGCCGGTGAGTCTGCGAGCTTCTCCTGCTGAATAAGGAAGGATCTAAACAACACCCAAAGGACTGGGCATTTATGGCTGGAGAAGTCTTTCTTATCCCATTGATTGTTGTCCAGACAATGTCAAGTTATCACACTTGTCAGCCCCAAGGAATAGGAGGTGATCTGGGGTTCTACACAGCTTCATACCCTGCACCATGAATCTTCTGATTCTCTTGCACACCTCAAACAATCTTCCTTTTGGAATCTGATGTTCCACCACAATTTCTCAGCAAATTCAACAGTGTAAATAGTTTACTGCTTCCACTGTATCTTGACATCATCGAGCAGAATTGCTGCACTCCCTTCCCCGCAATGGCTGAGCAAAAACTGCACTTGCAGGAAGCCGTTTTTAAAGGTCTTGTATTAATTCTAAAAGATGTTACAATTGAAACTTTGGATGCAGCATGCTTTGCGTGTTGTGTGGAGCTAGGCCTGGGTTTTATACAGGTGGATGCTTTTGTTACTAAGTTTATCTTTTATTGTTGCACGTAAGTGTAAGGTTTATAACTTAATTATATTCAGGGATCATTTTGTAGAAACAGAGCTGGAAGAACTCATTAGCATAACTCATTCGCATATGTCACACCCCTTGACATCACCAGAAATGTGTCATTGGCATAACTGATTTGCATATGACATCCCCTGACATACCTATCCCCTGACACCCCCTGACATCACCTATCCTAGCTGTTTTGAACCCAATCCTGGCTATTCAGGACCGAAATTGGACCCAAAATGGCAAAAAGGGGCTGAAAATGGCCGAGAAGCGGCCCAAAATGGTCAGGATCAGGCAGCTGCTGAACAGGAGAGTGATCCACCACCCATCAGAGGCCCGATCTGGGCCATTTCGGCCCCAATCCAGGATGAAATGGGCCCAAAATGGCCAAGAGTCAGGTGGGCAGGGCCACCTGACATGTGACCTCTTTGGGGAACTGCCGGAACTGCGTTCCTGCGCATTCTCCCTCGAAATGAGCCCTGATTATATTATACAGGCCAGATATCGTTTAATATGTATTTGTTTTAATGGTTGATCTCCGTGAAACTTTAGGTACAGTTCGGTTCACTGATGAAGACTTGCTGTTGAAATGTGGTTGGTTTTTCTCTCACTTATCTGACATAATTAAAGGAGGATTTCATGAAAGAAATGAAATAGGAATTTTCACTAGATGAGTGTTTAAAAAAACCTAGTTAACAGCTCTGATGACAGTTTAAAATAGTCTCAGCTTCTAAAACGAATTTCTTGTTGAAGACCAGCTATGATCGTGCAGGGAGTGGGCAAGATACCTTCACTCCCAGGTGATCTGGAAGAGTAGCCAGGGAACATCTCACCTGAAGGTTAAAAAAATCTGATTTGGACTCAGGGCAACCAGCTTATGCCCACACTACATAATCAAGGGAGAGACAGAGTGTCCGGAGAGCTCCTACTCTCGAAAGCTTACACTCTGAAAATCTTGTCGGTCTCTAAGGAGACACTCAACTCAAACCCTGTTCTACTGTGGACCAACATGGCTACCCACCTAAAACTCTCCTCAAGGGAGAGGTTTACATCTGACATGGGTTGAAGGGGAAACTGATTCCTCCACCGATGCTCTTCCTCTTTCTACCCTGTAGGAGATGTTTCTCTTTAAATGCCCAGCTATCAGTTGCTTATTGCTGTCTTCCTAAGGAATGAGGCAAACTCCTTCTCCATTCCAGAGGTAGGGAAGGGAAATTTTTTCTGCCCTAAACAAACTCAGCTGTTATTTGGAACTTTTGTGAGGATGCCAAAAGATTACTGGTTGGTAAGGACAGGGGTATTACTTCTCTGCTCTTCGAGGATACAGCAGCTTTTGTAGAAGTAAAGCTCTCGTGCCTCTCCCGTCCCACCCCCTCCTGCCACTAATAGCAAGAATCTCCCTTGAGTCCCTTCTACATAAATCACTAATCCCTTTGCCATAAATATTCAGCGCATTGATTTCTTTCGCCAGCAAATTTTACCCACTGCAGCCTTCCAACAAATGCTGATGACGAGCATTCAAAAGCCAACTTCAGTTCAAATGTGACTTAATTTAAAATAGCAGATTTGAGCCAAATTCATTTGTGGATTAAAAAGGTCATTTTTTAAAAAAAAAAAAAACTTGCTTTTTGAATGGGCAGTTTGCATCTTTGGGAGAGTCGCTGCTCCAATACAAAATACAGAAGTCTCTCCCTCTCATTTTATCTGCATTGCAACCCTGCAAGGTAGACTCAGACCCAAACTACAAGTGACGCCTAACACAGGTTGGACACTCGTCAGCTTCCCTCAAGTTTTGATGGGAAATGTAGGCATCCTGAACTTGCAGCTTGGCTCGCCAACTGCTGTCCAGCGGACTTTTCAACTGTCGCTTGTCCAACATTCCGCTGCCTACATTTCCCATCAAGACTTGAGGGAAGCTGACAAGTGTCCACCTAGTGTCAGGCGTCACTTGTAGTTTGGTTGTCTGAGACTAACCCAAGGAGCCCAGACAGTTTCACAACTGAGTAGAGATTGAAGGTGAGGCCCACCTACTACAATGCACTGATAATGAGAGAGGAGAAAAAGGTTGAGAAAAGGGAACTGAACTTTCTGAAGTGAAGGTGAAGGAGATAATGTGGGAGAAAGGAGACCAACATTCTGAAATCATCTTGAACACTTTTTTGGCGGGAAAGTTACCTTAGAAAGGCCAGAAAGTGTGGAGAAAGTGGAAACTTTCTACATCCCTCCCATGATACTAAAATTTGGAGTCACCCTCACAAAATGATTGGTAGCAGATTCAAGACAGTGCCAACGAATAGCACTTTACCCAGCAAGTAGATGACTTGAGGAACTCACCGCCCCTAGATACAGTGACAATCTTCAGCTGAGGCAAGTTTAAAAAGTGGGTTGGAAACATTTGTGGAGATCTATAACTGGCTGCTACTCCTGGTAACTGAGCAGGACCTCCAAGTCCAAAGGCAAAATGTTTGTTGACTGCCAGATGTCAGCAGGTAAAAGTTATTGCCAGTGGGCCTTGTGGCATCTGAAAAGCCTCTCTGAGGAAAAAATTCCAGGATCAGATTGACCACTGGTCCGATCTAGCATATCTGCTCTGATCATGCCTGGACCATGGCCTCAAGGTGACCCCCCTGCCCAAGCATCTTTTTCTTATAACAGATTTTTAAAAGTTAATTTAGAAAACTTTGGGAGCCAAGTATTTGTCTGCAAAATGGAGTAAAAGACATTAAACAAATAATACATTTTGTGAAGAACTACAAAAATAGGCCGAAACAAAAAATAATTGCCTTGTCTACAAGATCACACTCCCTTTTATCATTTAATTTTTTTTAAAAAAAAGGATTTATCCCTTCCATTCAAGAAACACCTGCTTTGTTCCAAAACATCTTCTAGAAACTCTATACTACTTCTCTACAAATCTGTAGTCAGTTTCTAATCCAGATTGCATTTTCCTTATAAAATAACTCCAGTTTAATCAATCCAGCACAACTATTATCTCCTATATATATTTTATATTTAAATATAAAAGAATGGGGTGAAACTAGAACCTACTGATACTATTGCTTACTGTTAAGAAATGTCCTTTTATTATAATTTAAATAATAATACAAATAAAAATAATAAGGCAAAGCTTCTATTGATTGCTATTATCAATGGAAACCCTTTTAATTAGAACGTTTTAAACATGCAAGCTACAGCTAGGCTGGCTACTATTACTTGAAGAAGAAGCAATGTCCCTTTCGTTTTAAATTTCCTTAAGAATTGGGTAGATCTAGACTGGCAGTTACAGTTTTAAAAAATCCATCTTCTTAGTAGTATTTTATTTTAATTTAAGGAAACTGCAAAGTCGGAAGCTATTACAGGTTGCTCCTTTAAAACGAAGAAAGGAAACGCTCTCTGGTTCTAGCCAACCGCCGCTTGCAACGGCCCCAACGCGCACCAAAAAACTTCGGAAAGGGGGAAAGCCGCAGCAAAGCACGTGGAAGCGAGAGGGTCTAAGCCCCGCCCACTTCCGGCGGAGCTCCATAGCAACGGAAGCCGCTCGCAGCGTCCCTAGTTACGGCCGTCGCCGCCGTTGCTGCGAGTCCTCAACAGGGAAATGGTAAGTGGGCGTCGGCCGCAGCTTCTCCGTGGGGCGAAAGAGGGACGAGGAGAGGCTCTGCAGGCGGAGCAGAAGGAAGAATGGCCACGGGGCGGGAGGGAAGGCCATCCGGGGCTTTTTAAACGGGTCGGTTGGGAGCCGGTTTGTGGTTGCCAACCTCCAGGTGGTGCCTGGAGATCTCCCGGAATTATAACTGATCTCCAGTTGTCAGAGAGCAGTCCCCGTGGAGGAAATGGGTTATTTGGAGGGTGGGCTATGTGGTGGGGTTCCCCCCCTTCCAAAATCTGCCCGCTCCTGCCTTCAGCCCCAAATCTCCAGGAATTTACCATCCTGAAGTGGACAAAACTAGCCAATAGGGGGGAGGGGGAGGTTGTGTGTGGCAGATTTGAAAAAAAAATGGTGCAGAGTCATTGAGGTATTGTTTCTTTTTTAAAAAAAAATTAAAACAAATATGGGTACAAAAAAAAAGGGAACGGGGATAGGATAGTAAGAAAATTCAAGATACACATTACAAGGACTATCAACGTTGATTTGATTGATTTAACTTATAGTCTGTTCTCCCTGCAAATGATAACATTAGTATTTAAAATTTACATTAAAAGTTTCCATTTAAAACCATGACTATACAAACAATTCCATCATAAAATAACTCGAGACGGTGGCCCATATTACCTAGCTCCAATAAAATATTTCTGTAGGTGGAAGGTGAGTGATGGCAGTGGTCCAACCGATGGAAAAAGAGGAAACACCAAGGTGGGGGTTACACTAACACCCCCTCCCCCATGTGGCCAACGTAAGGCTTATGCATGGCCCACCCTCAATCATATGCATGTGTTAAACAGATGACTTTTAAAATACAGTTTTCAGATAGATGGTTGTTGTGGATTTTCTGGGCTATATAGCCGTGGTCTTGACATTGTAGTTCCTGACATTTCGCCAGCAGCTGTGACTGGCATCTTCAGAGATGTAGCACCAAAAGACAGAGCTCGACACTGTCTTTTGGTGCTACACCTCTGAAGATGCCAGCCACAGCTGCTGGTGAAACGTCAGGAACTACAATGCCATGACCACGGCTGTATAGCCCAGAAAATTCACAACAACCATCGTTCTCTGGCCGTGAAAGCCTTCGACAATACAGTTTTCAGATATACTGCATAATCATAGTCGAGAATATTTCCTCTCTTCATTTTGCTGAGCCTCGACACCAATCAACAGATGTTTAAAAAACTGTATGATGGAGAGTTTTTTCCCCTTATAGCTAATAAGTAGGTAGAACCTGTGGAAGCTTCCTCAATGATTCATGGTGGCTTTTTTTGAAAAAAATTAATTTGTTCATACCTCATTTTTATATTCTATTTATACCATACTCTTCTATCCAGTGGGGACCCAAAGGGTTGTTGTTGTCATCCCGCTCCTCCAATATATCTTCCCAACAACAACCTTGCAAGGGAGGTTAACAGCAGTAATCGTTTAAGGAGAAGGGGGAGAGAGAGACTTTGAGTTTGTTGTTTTGGTTTTGGTTTTAATTGGAATTGTTTTAAACTATTATTATGAGCCACCTTGAACCACTTCAATAACAGACAGGATATAGATGTTTTAATTAATAAATAAGCTGAGAGAGAGAGAGTGACTGGCCCAAGGTTACCCATGGCAAAGGGTAGATTTGAACCTGGGTCTTCCTAGATCCTAGTCCAACAATCTAACCACTATGTTAACCTGGCTGCCAGGTGTGGCTGGACTTCTGCAGCAATTAAACGATGATTTGCTTGGGAATAAAGCCGTTTGAATTCAACTGAGCTTACTTCTAAGGAGATATGCATAGACATATGCTGTAACACAGCTGGCCGATCCCCAGGAATAAATAATAATATGGTGCAGGCTCTACTCGTAGAAAATATTTAGGTTGCATCCTAGTGGCTTTTCCAGCAATAAAAGAGGAAGGTGGCTCTTTTCACCACCGAAAAGACTATGCAGGTGGGCTGTGGAAGGCAATCTACATGTTTGCCAGTTTCCCACTAATTGATGGCAATTGGCGGAAGGTGGTAATCCCACCCCCCCAGCAATAACCTGCCACCAGCAGGCAACCCAGAAAAGCACGCAGTGGGCACACTTCCAGCAAGGATGTCACTTCCTGAAGCGACATCGTCACACCAGCCGCGGGTGTGCTCCCATGCTTCGCTGGGGCCAATTTCGGCCCCAAACAGGCCAGAATTAGCCCTGCACAAAGCACAGGTGCACACTCATGGTTGGTGTAATGATGTCACTTCCTGGAAGTGACATCATTGCACCTCTTGGGGAGCATGCACATGCAAGGACACCCCAGCCAGTAAGTCCTGGGTCCCCCACCTCCCACCAGGAGGATATAGAGACCTGGCAACTCTAGCTTTGGGACTTGCGAGGACAACGGCCATGTAAAATTGGGGGCCACAGTGGACAGGGGTGAGCAGGAGAGTTGAGTGAGATTGAAGGGGGGAGCTGGTTGGCTCCAGCCCTTTGTCTCTTTTCATCTCTTACAGGGCCATCCTAAGCAGAGTTACACCCTAGTAATCCTATTGACTCCAGTAGACTTGGAAGCTTATAATGCTGCTTCCATCAAAAATAACAGCAGGCAACCTGATTCTGTGTGTGTTTCACTTACTTTTTTTCAATGAGGTTTACTTCCAAGGAGGCAAAAAAGATAATTACAAGACGGTACTAAGATTTCTTTTTTAATGGTTCTCAGTCAAAAGTTCACAACAGTGACCTACATTTGTGACTGACTTTTCTCAGTTCCTTAGCTCCATCTATGCGACTGACTCTTTGAAAAGGAGGGTGCCTAGAGTCTTTATTATTTTAAAAGTGTCACAGCACTATTGATGTTGTGCCTGTGAGTTGCTCAGAAATACTTTAAAAGAACATGAAAAGTCTACAAATAAAGACGTAGGCACTGTCCTTGGTCTAAATGTTATAAAAGTAGATACAAAAAGCAAAGGAAAGGAGGGCACAGCGAGGACACTCGGGTGAAGAAGAGAAAGAGTTGAGGCATTCATCATAATCATAAAGAGGGGCTGGACCAGGATGTGGGTGAAGCTGAGTAGGATTGAAAGTGCAGAAGGCTATTGGAGAGGGCAGTTCAGAGAACTGTGCTGCAGTGGGCTGGCCAAAGAGGGTGAAAATTAAACACAGGCAAGGATGGCTGCAGGGCTTCGAGATGTGTATTGAACAGAATTTCCTGGAAAGTAGTTGCTGCTTTTGCAAAACAAATAAATAAAGCACATTCTGGATATTTATATGTAACATAAAATAAAAAGGGAGCAATTTTCCTCCCTTTTAATGCAAACTAACAGAGAAGAATTGTGAATGACTTTCAGTTCTTATATTATATTTTATATTGATAACACCCTGGCTTTTTTGCCAATTGAGAATCAGCATCACAAAAGTTGTGAACGGGAGCCATGTGGCATGATAGCCCATATATTCAGGGCTCATTTTGAGGGGGAACGCGCAGGAACACAGTTTGGCAGTTCCCCAAAGAGGTCACATATCAGGTGGCCCCACCCACTTGACTCTTGGCCATTTGGGGCCTGTTTTGGCCTGGATTGGGGCCAAAATGGCCCAGATCAGGCCTCTGATGGGTGGTGCATCACTCTCCCGTTCAGCAGCGGCCCATTCCTGACCATTTTAGGCCCCTTTCCAGCCATTTTCAGCCCCTTTTTGCCATTTTGGGCCCAATTTTGGCCCTGAATGGTCAAGATTGGGTCCAATACAGCCAGGATAGGTGATGTCAGGGGGTGTGGCATATGCAAATCAGTTATGCTAATGACACACTTCTGGTGATGTCAAGGGATGTGGCATATGCTAATGAGTTGTGCTAATGAGTTCCTCCAGCTCTTTTCTACGAAATGGCCCCTGCATATATTTATGTCTGTACTGTCAAGTGGCAACTGACTTTTGGAACCTTCAGCAGGTGGCTTTCAAGACAAGTGAGAGGCAGCGTTGGTTTGCCAAGGCCTTCCTCTGCAAAATCTTCCTTTGTGATCCCCATCCAAGTGATGGCCCTGCTTAACTTCCATGATCTGAAAAGATCAAGCTATACAATGCCGCCTTCCCCTATGACAAACCATAGTGGTTTTCAGAAACTAAAACTAGACCTGAGACATCAGTTTCTGTAGGACTGCTATCTCCCATATCTTAAGTATTTACTATTGGTCTGTTGCTCATGGTACTTTCCGTCTCTGCTCTGTATAAATTAAACAAGTTCTTTATGTAAGAATGCCAGCTCTTTCTTGAGAGAATGAGTTTAGTTTGGAATTTAAGGGGGTAGTCCTGTTGGATATTTACATGTACCATTAGGCCACCCCCAGTGAGCACAGCTCTGTGGTTGTGGGATGGCAACCAACAGGAAAAAAAGAGGATCAGCAGTAGGAAACTGTCACTTAGGAGTATCTGCAGCAGGTGTTCTGGAGGACTCAGTGGGCAATCGGCCCAACCTTGCGAGTGTTGAATCAGAAGTGTATTCCTTGTTGTTTTTAAGAGTAACCCACAAACTGACTCTCATCCTATTCTATTAAAAGCATGTGCTGCCCCCTGATTTTCCTATTTATGCCAAACACAATCCCAGATGGTGCTGTGTAACCAGACCCAGATTCCCAGGATGCTGTTTGGAAGAGCTGATATGTTCTCCACAGTTTTTCCTCAACTGTCGCTTGGTGGCTAGCGAAAGCAAAGCTTGCCATTCTGGAGCTAGAGGACAAGGCTTGGATGCCTGTTTACACGAGAAGGTATAGATCCCAACACCGTGCTATTAGAGCCAAGCTACAAGTGACAAATGACACTTAAACAGCAAGTGAACAGACTCACATGTATTCTTCCCTGTTTACTTGCATTCCACTTGCGCTCCACTTGATCATGGCCCTTTGATCACGTAGTGGAGCGCAAGCGAACAGGGAGGAATACACAAGAGTCTGTTCACTTGTCGTTCATCACTTGTAGCTTGGCCCTTAGATATATATGAGCTGTCATGGAAGGCCCACAGGATTAAGTTCACATTCTGTATTCATTTCTTTCACAGGCAGAGGTAGAGGAAACTTTAAAGAGGATTCAAGCCCATAAAGGAGTTATTGGAACAATTGTTGTCAACGCAGAAGGTAAAGATCCCCTCTGATACAAATTCCAAACTCATTCTCTGCTTTTCTTGCAAAAGGATTTGGAATTTTTATTTCTTATTGGCTGTCACTTTGAAAAGCAGATGAAACCCAGGGGAAATGTAAGTGTTCTTTCAAGGTCTGGTAAACATAGATAATTAATTTGGATGTCTGGATAAGTTAAGCTGGAAATTGGAATGGCAAAAAAAAATCTTGTATCATGTTAATTAAGATATAGATGAGTGTTCACGGCATGTTAGCTAGATGTACACCCACTCTCCAAGGACTGAGTGCAGAGGGCCTTGAACCAGAGACAGGTAGGCCAGGAGTGCCCAAGCAAAGAAAAGGCCATTTTCATTCCATTGGAGAAAAGGGGCACCCATAGTTGGCCACAACAAAGCCCAAAGAAGCAACGTACCTTGCCAGACTGAGGCGGGGGGGGGGGCATGTCGCCAAGACAGTGATGAGGTCCCATTTTGGGCCAGGTGCAAAACAGAGAACACATGAAGCCCGAAGTCTCAGGACAGGTTGGTTTGGAGCAAAGAGCTTATCTATGGAGGAGGAAGAAGAACGAGGGTGTAATTAACCCCCTCCCATTCCAGGATGAGGCCGTATGCCCTGCTTGTGGCCCTGTTTCTTGCTATATGAAACTGTATGGACTGCATGAACCGCTGTTCTGATCCAGGAGGGCTCCTGTTCTGTTCTTAGGCCCTACAGGGCAGATAGGAACGTGGGAGGTGAATGGGACAGGTCCTCTCAGACAGTACAAGAGGCTAGTAAACAGGCTGGAAAAAAATCGGTGTGTGTGTGTGTGTTGAATCTGGTATTTAAAAAAAATTAAATCCAAATTTAATTTAAGCATATACTGTTAAAACTGAACTTCATAACCCTCTTACAAATTTGTGAAAGGATGCTTTTCCTGGTAAAGGGAGGGTTATGGGAGGAAGCGCCTTCATCAGTCATTATATAGCACCATAGTTCATGTACTTCTATTCCGGCTCGATGCTGGAAAGCTGGAGACTGGCAACTCACCATAGGTGTCATGCACCGCTTCATTTTACTGTTATTTTATGTCATAAGCGTGCTCTCCTGACATTGCAGATGAGGAAATGAGCCTGAAAATTAAATCAGAAGGATCGGAATGTGTCCCAGTCTCTAGTCCTTAGCTCTCTTAAACTGTATCTCTTGCTGGCTTACTTTGTAAACAACACCCACATAAAGTTTTTACCCTTCTTCTAAGCATGGCAAAATGCTGTTGGTGAACTGCATCTGCATCTGTCATGCTCTCATCTTGCAGTCCTGTTAAACTCGAAATAGGTTTTTTCTGAATCTCCATATACATACTTAGAAAAATATCATGACCTAAAGACAACCTGCATTCTGGAATCTTGGCAAGCTCTCTTCCTACAGCATTAAAAAATGAGACCTGGAACTATCAGGCTTCTAATAATACCATAAGCTATGCAGAAATTCAGGGAGAGGAAAGGGCTACAGACAAGCTGCATGCTTCCACTCCAGGTCAAGCAATCCATTTCTTCGATGTTTAGCCATTTTTTAAAACATTGGGAATTGTTTTCCCCCACCCCTTTTCTCCACGTGTTTAATAATGTTCAAGTTGCATTGGAAGGACTGAAAAGGCAATAGAAATTCCGGAGGCAAATGGGTAACAGTGGGGTCTTGAACTAAAATAGTACGGCAGTTGGTTTAATTGTAGTAAAGGATACGGTTTGTTGCATCTGGCAACTGTATCTGTTTAAACTGAAACCTTTCCCAGATTGATGCTGTCTTTCACCCAGGCAGAAGTCCTGCTTGAAAGCTTAAGTGGTTTCTCACTTCCAATTTGCAGTCTGAGCGCCACGCTAAAGAACCCATTTCTTTTAATCTCCAGGGGCCACCCGTGCCAATAGTTTATTTTTAGGCTTTACCAGCCAGACACCTCTCTTCAGTAGCAAAAGACTGTCCCATTAATGTGAACAGAGAACAGCAGCCTTTTGCCTTCAGATTTGAAGAAGCCTGTGCCATTTTAGCACAGCAGGTCAAGTTCTGCCTTTTCTGAAATTGGTGTCCAAATACCATTTGCTTCAGAGAAGCTGGGCTTTCACCCAACATCTGAGTACTGTAATGATCTCTAACGTGACACTTGAGTGCCGGAGCCTTTTCATCCTTTTAGTAGTGATGTGCTCAGCTGTCCAAACAACCAAAATTTCATGAGACCACCAGGAAGGAATCTCTTCCAATACCACCACCACCTCTCCTTCCCTGCTCCAGAAACAGGATTTACCTTTTTCTGCTTAAACCATCAGTGTCAGATTGGCAGACTTTGGTATCTAGCAGGATGGGCAGATGATGAGAAAAGTTGCTTTGTTTTCATGTAGTGAATTCTTCAATGAATCAGCTTGTGAAATTCGTTGCTACAGGATGTAGAGATGACCTTAAAGGATTAGATACGGTCACAATGCTGGATAGGTCTATCAGTGGCTACTAGCCATGACGGCTCAATGACTTATACTTGCACATGGCTTCCATACTGCCATAAGGACCATACACATTTTTATAGTCCTCTGTTTCCTTATTTTTGGACTGACTCGTCCCCTTTGGGGAAGTGAAGGAGAATCCTCAGGTGTTCAGTGGTTTCTGGATGACCCTATCTTGCTCCCTTTCTGATTGGTACAAGGCCTGCAAGGTTGGTATTAGAGCCAAGCTACAAGTGACGCCTTACACAGGTTGGACACTTGTCAGCTTCCCTCAAGTTTGGATGGGATATGTAGGTGCCCTGGTTTTACAGCTTGGCTCTCCATTACAGCTGCAAGACCAGGATGCCTACATTTCCCATCAAAACTTGAAGGAAGCTGACAAATGTCCAACCTGTGTCAGGCGTCACTTGTAGCTTGGCTCTTAGAGGAAATGACCAGATGATTGCAGTAGCCTGTGTGCCAGAGGCTTGAAGAGGAGCACGCTGCTGGATAATTTTATGTGATCTACAGGAGAGCTTCCACTGTTAGTCAAAGTGCAGAGAATCTGTTGAAATTTTTGCAAGTGTCCTACGCTCAGTCATGAAAGAGTTAAATTGTTGTTCTGTTTGTTTGGTAAGATATCTAGTTAGCATAAGACCACTTAGGCTTCCAGAGAAGTTCCCACCAGAGAAAGTGGGTGTCTTTAGTCTTCATGAGAGAATCTAGGATTGTCTATTGGATGAGCCAGTTTATTGGGGGGCAATTAGCTAGCAACATATACTAAGGTTTTATTGCTCTTTGTTCAGTCATCTGCTGCCATTACACTTCTACTACTTCACTAGGCCATGCGATCTAAGCTTCTCTCTCTCTAGTACCTAGTTGAGAGTATCAAGATGTAGTCAGAAACTGTTTGTTGTTTTTCCTACCAAATGTACCCTTTTTACCCTATTATGTAGTAAAGTATTTTTATAGAGCTAGAATCACAGAAGTCTGTCTACTTATTTCCATTGCGCTATTATCAAACTCTGCAACTCTGCAAACTTATATCTAATTGCTGTGCAACCGCCAACGGGATCCAGCACACGCAGCTGAAGTAGCTAGGGGGGATTCAGTGTGAGGGTCCCCTGTGCATTTGGGAAGGGATGAGTCACGTGCAAAGTTTATGTATCCAAAAGCTCCTCGTGCTTAACTGCGCTTTGCGCTGTTGAGTTCTGCACAGTCACGAACACAAAAGCAATACTTCTGATTTTTTTTTAATTATTCCAAAAATTAAAACAAACCTCATACAAAATTGAAATATGACAACAAGAGGGGCAAATCTACACCTAAACATCTGTAAAATATTTCCAACTATTTTACAAAGCTGTCACCTGTGTGTTCCCGTATTGATAGGTTAGTCAGGTGCCCGGTCCATTGAAGGAATCCCCTTCATTTTCAGGCATCCCAATCAGAACGACTCTTGACAACTCCTCTACAGTCCAGTATGCGGGCCTCCTTCACCAGCTCACAATGAAAGCGAAGAGCACAGTGAGAGATATTGACCCCCAGAATGATCTGACCTTTCTTCGGATTAGATCAAAGAAACATGAAATCATGGTAGCTCCAGGTAATAACGCTTTTCTTTCCCAGAAGTGTACTACAGATACTTTGGTGCAGGTGGGTTAGAGTTCTTTTTAATTTCTCTGGAACTGCTGCAAAACATCTATCTAATAGCATTTCAGTTACGGAAACAAAAGTGCAAGGTGAGTACTTTCCTCCCCAAGACCTTTTAATCTCTTTAAATGGAGGAGCTGCAGGATATGTCCACAGCCGGGCAGGCCAGGCTATCACTGGCAGCTGATGCATGCCTCCTGCTCATCTCACCCCCTCCAAGCAGAGGGAACCTCAGGCAAATCAGGCCACACAGGGATCTGGAGCAGGAGTCCACAACCTTTTTGCCCCTTTGTGGGCACCTTTGGAATGCTGAAACAGAGTGGTGGGCACAAATACAAAACAGCTGCCACAGGAGAGGCAGCCAATGGCAAAATGGATGTGGCAGGAGGTGGAGCCATACACAGAGAAAGCCCAAGTGCAACGGAGGAGAGGGGTAATTTTTTAAAAAATACATTGTGAAAGAAGAGTGAGAGAGAATAAGACCAACACTGGTGGCAGCTGCCACTGATGCGTTATTTTAATCTGCTAATCAGATCCCCAATGACCGTTCAAAAGCCGTGGTAGACAAGAGCCCCAGGTGGCCCTTCCAGTTTCTCAAAACACTTTGTGGGCCCCAGGAAAGGTGTCCGCAGGCACCACAGCATCCTCGAGCACCACGTTGCGGACGCTTGACCTGGAACACCCCCATCCTTGCTACTCAAGCCCTTTGTCATTTGAGAAGAGCAAGAAAGAAGCAACCAAGGAAAGGAATAATATTTAGACTGGCCCACTTTCCTCGGATCTCTTTAACTCCTTTACCTTCACTGTCAGTCTGAAGGGAAGGTTGGAGGGAAGCATATTTATGCAGGGTCGAAGTGCCGTTGAAGAGTATGTTGGGTTAAAAGTTAGGAACGTGATTTTTTTTTTAATTGTACCAGTTCTCTTTTTTTAAAATAAGCCACTGTTTATCCCTGCACATCTAAAGGAGAGTGGAGGTAGAAGAGACGCTTTATACAAAGGATATGGGAAGCTCGCAAGTAAGAAGTTGCGGACGGGTGAGAAATGGCAGGAAAGAACCAGTTGGGCCTCTTCCCACTTGCCTCCCCGTACCCTCTTCTATCTCGCTGCTCAGCTTCCGCAACACAACCCCTGATGCGAGTAGCAGAGTGGGAGGGAGGTTTCCTGGATTCTTCCCGAAGTAGCAAAAGAGGAGAGGAGAGGAGAGATCAATAAACTGGTGCACATCTCCTGCGCATGCAAACCGTTTGCTTCCCTTTGTTCAAATGTCCAACCTGTGCCTTTCCTCTTCATTTCCTCAGCCTTACCTCCATTGCAATCTCCTCTCCCTCTGAACGTGGCAGGAAGGGCACACTCCCAAGGTATATTTGGCCCATTAGCTCAAGTTGTCAGTAGCACATTTTGTTCTTTAATAGTCACCCTCAACAAGGCCAGGTTTGCTTTAAGATTTCTGCGCTTTCATTTGCCTGTTGATGTGGTTATCCCATAAAAGAGCGATTGTATTTTACGGTTGCAAAGTGCATCTTTTCTGTCTATTGTAAAGAAATAGTAGAAGCAGCAGCAGAGATTATTTTCCCCAAGGCCAATATGTCCTATATAAATGGCCATTGTGGTAACTAAGTATTCATTTCATAAGAAGGGCGCACACTGGCACACAATGAAATGTCAATTCTAAACATTAAGTCAGCTGGATCATAGAAGCTTTTCAAATTAAAATGAAATGTGACAATAAGCAATAACTGAAGGTGAACAAATTCTCAGCATTTATCTCATCTGTAATTGTTTGATACCTTTTCTCACAGATAAAGAATATCTTCTCATCGTTATCCAGAATCCATGCGAGTAAATCGGACACACCAATTTATTGGGAGCAGTGCTGCAGTTGTTAAAATAACATCCATTTATCAGTAATATATAATAAACGATGTACTAAGAAGCTTCTCTAGAAACTTGTGGTGGGTTTTTAAAAGCGCAACTTCTCTTATGAGTGCAACTTTTTGGGCAGGGAGGATCTGACTAATGAAAACATTTGATGCCTAAATGCTTAAGGGACAATAAAACTATGAGTTTAAAGCGTGTGTTAAATTTATTAGAGCATGAGTGGTTGAACTAAAGAATTCTTTCTGGACTATCTATACCTAGATCTGAGGTTAGGACGATCTCATAGAATCTTAATTCCCATTGCTGTTTCCATGTGCAGTCGCACAGAATTAAATAATGGTTGTAATTCAGATTAAACAATGGTTGTAATCCAGCTAAAGAGGTTTCAGTCTGAGAGTGGAAATACGCGTGATTTACTGGGGACGCTTGAGTGCAGGATTTTGTGTGTGGTCCTCAATTCAGTGTAGGCTGTTCTCGCTTGGCACACGTGCATGCTGTTTTCACAGGAGCTCCCTTTGTGCAATTGCATCTGCGAGTATGTCCCAAGGGCAGAGCGCCAATGCAGCTGTTTTCAGGGCTAGAACAAGTTCTGTAGGCTCCTTCAACTTGTCGATTTGCATTTCTTTAAGGCATGAGAAAGTGTCAAGATCTGCTTTCCAATGAATGGATGTGGGGGAAACTGGGATACCTTTAGCAGTTGAGGAGGAACGGATATGTGAAGGTATTCACGTAGAGCAAACTGGAGTGTGACTGTGAGAGCGGGTGCATGGAAAGTTGCAGGGGGGGGCACATGAAACGAGATTCACTTGAGCATCCCTAGGTACTCAGTAACATGTATTTCCATTCTCAGATCAGTGAGAAAATGAAATATATGCTGGATGCCTCCAGGAGCAGATTGGCCATTTAGCTTATGGGGAAATTTCCTGCTGGGCCACTGCCCTAGAGGCCTGCTGGTGGCCAAGTCCCAGCAACTCTGCAAGCACCTCTAAGAGCCATTTCAGCGTCGGCTCCTCAGTGGCACTGCCGCCATTTTGTGGGAAGATGCAAAGAGTGAACCAGTGTCCTTGTTGATGCCACTGAGTTCAGTGGCCCCTGAAGATCAGACGTACAGTACCGCGGGCTGCTCAGCTGTTTCTGATTCTGGGCTGTTTTTACTTCCCAGTGTGCTCCTGGATGTTTCCCAGTATGAGCAAGAACGTCCAACAACACAGCAGGCTCCTTCCAAGGATTAAATACCTCTTGGCTTTTTCTGAAAGCACTCTGATAGAAGCAACATGTTTATTTATTCAGCTATTTACAGCGCACCTTTCTTCCCAATGGGGACCCAAAACAACTTATATTATTCCCCCACTCTTCATTTTATCCTCACAACAACCCTGTGAGGTAGGTTAGGCTGAGGTCGCCCAGCAAACTTCCATGGCAGAGTGGAGAAGCTGGATTTTCCAGCTCAACACTTCAGAGTTGACTCTCACGCAGGAATCAAACTAAAATTGAGAAGAAGGAGCTGATCTTCTTGAATGAAATCCCAGAATAACCAAGAGCTCTATAGCAGTTCTGCAATTCCGTGCATTCTTACTGCATGGCTTCAGGAGCTAGAGAGAATATGAATATCACAGCAGGCCAGGTGTACATGGTTTGAGTAGTGAGCCTGCTTTTGATTAACATTTCTTTTTGTTTGGCCAGACGTGCAAGTTCTCCGTGGAAACTGAGCTCAGGGGCATTTGGTTCTCTTGCATTCAGTGCAAGCCAGCTTTCCAGAGGACCAAACGTTTGGCCTTGGTGACAATCCCAAAACCATTGCAATCAAGAGCAGTTTTCAAGATTTTTTCCCCAAGATTTACTTTTTTGAGGTGCTAAGGCAGAGAATGGTCTTTCCCAACACCTGCTACACAAGATCTTTTCACCAATGGTGCCATGGGTTGAACATGAGAAATACAGCACACGAAGAATGTGTTCTATCTGATTGCAATGTATTTTTACAATGCTGTGTTTTATCACTCAGCCCCAGCCATTCCTGGTTAAAACCAATATCTGTAGGCATAAAGGTTCAGCTCATAAGCTCACACACTGGAGAACAAGCCCCATTGCCCTCAGTATTCCCAGCACAAGAGTATGTGTGAACTGCCTGATAAAATATATAGCAATCAGGTTGATCAGCTAGTTAACAAGGCAGAACTAACTTCAGCTCTCTCTGCTGAACAGCTGACAGGCGCACCACAATTTGTTTTACGGGAAGCAGGATTGACTTCCAAGCAACCATGCATAAGGTCAGGCTATAAATCTAATTACTGCTGATGAATGTTAAGGTCACTATGTTGTGTATCAACATACAATTTTCTAAACTGCTAAATACAATAATATCTATAATTTAAAACATTGCAGGGAACGAGGAAAGAGAGACAGGATGTTAAATTCTAATGAGAAGAATGTTGCTTTGGATTTTGACAAACAAATGTGCATTAGGTTAATTGCTTGAGGTTTTGTTCCTCTTGGTTTCTTTTAGTTCTAGATGGAAGTCTCTTAATGGGCTCGCAGCTGTTTCTTTGAACCTACACATGCATAAACCCAGAACGTTCCAGATAAAATTCAAGAATCATGGACCTCCTCTTGAGTCACACTTTGGTCACAACTTGCAAACAGCATCCTCAAATTAAAAAAAACTGCATTCTGTATTTTTGCATTTCTACTGCTTTCCCACACAAGTCCTTCTCTTCATCTGTTTGCCCAACATCCAACCAACACCAGACAGTATGAACTAGTAGTTAGAGTGATGGACTAAGATCTGGGTGACCCAGGTTTGAATCCTCATTCTGCCAAGGAAGCTTTCTGAGTGACCTAGGGCCAGTCAAACACTCTCACCCTAACCTACCTCACAAGGCTGTTGTGAATATAAAATGGAGGAAAGGAGAATTATGTAAACCACTTTGGATCCCCATTAGGGAGAAAGGTGGAGTATAAGGAAATAAGACAGGTGCTTTGCTTGGTTCTTTCAATACTGCTGGGGTGTGATCAAGTTGCACAGCCAGCTTCTCTAACATTCCAGCCATGCCCATTTTACCTGTCTGATTCGCAAAGCTGAGCATGCTCATTGGGTGTTCTGAATTGGATCGTAAACACTTTGCACATTCATACAGTGCCAGCTGGAACTGGAGTTCAAACCAATAAATCTTGAGCACATACCAACGGAACACGTGCAGCCAGCTGATGAATGCTGTCCACTACAAAAGTGCAGAATCAGCACATACACTACCAATGTAGCTATGTTAAAATTAGGATCCAGGGGCGGACATCATCCCAGCAAGTCACAACACTGCAGGCCGGATAACATGATGAATACTGCCAACCGCACAGTCCCCAAACCACTTGAAATACTATTGGTTTCAAACTGTGGACAAATAAATCCATGAGTATGGAGTGCGCAGAAGAAAAATGAGCATAGGAAGCTGGCCACATTCAATTTTTGAACACTTGCTCGGTGAAGATGGCAGCACCACTGATAAAAATACATCACAAGTGCGCTTCATCCATATTCAGAATGTCTTTCAGAAGGACAAGTGCCATATTAATTTCTCAAAGTAAAAGCTTAGTAGGCTGTTCGGATCTGAAACCCTGCCACTGTCTTTTCAATCTACTAATTTATCTGCAGCACTTCATGAGGTAGCATCCAGTCCCTGAATTATCTTTATATCTCGGCCAAAAAGTGTGGAGGATGGCAACTTCTACGAAGCCTTGGAAACAATTATTTCAAGCACATGTAGGTGAATAAAAATACCAAGGGAGATAAGGTATAGTTTAAGGCAGACAGCAGTCTTCAATCAGGTTGCAAATGCTGGCACTTCAGAAGCACCTCCTGCTCTATTGATGCGGAGAAAAGACGGGACAGGCGATTTGCTTTTGGTAAGAGATGCTTTGGGGAGGAAGCAAACGGGCACCAGGAAACTCATCTGCAGGTATCATTTTGAGGATTGCTGCAGTGACGTAATAAGAGAAAAATGCCGTGGGTTTGTTCAGGCAACAAAAGATGGTCACAAGTTGTCAAAAAACTCCAGACTTCAGTAGAATCAGACTAATATCTATCTATCTATCTATCTATCTATCTATCTATCTATCTATCTATCTATCTATCTATCTATCTATCTATCTATCTATCTATCTTATCAATGTGGCCCCATCTGTGCATACTTAAATCCAGAGACTGGAACCATAGACAAGACAGAGCCTCAGGTCTGCAGAAAAATCTGAAATATGAAACACGCACATCGAGGTGTTCGCTGTTCAACAACAGCCACCTCACAAAAGCCAGTGTGGTGTGATGCTTAGGATCCGGGAGTTCAAATCCCCACTTTATCATGGAAGCTACCGAGTGTTCACATCTCACCTTGCAGGCAGGGGGAAAGGTGCGGGAATGGGGCAAGACGCCCAGAGGGTGCGCCCACATGCTCTGGAACACTTTTGTATTGTGCCAGGAATGACATTATTCCCAGCACACCAGGGGCCGATGGGGTAAAAATCAGCCCCAAATGCTATATTGGGGGGGAGGGAGCGATTTTCACCCAATCAGCCCCTGGCGTGGCCCATCATTTCCATGTCATGCTGGGAATGGCGACATTCCCGGGGCAACGCAGAAGTGCTCCAGAGCTTGGCACGCTGCACCCACTCTGAAGGTAATTCTATGGATCAGACCCACACACCCGTCCCCTACTTTCAAGCCTGGGGGATCTGGCAACCCTCTTTGGGTCAGTTATACTTTCTCAGCCTATCCTTCCTCAGGGGGTTAGTGTGACAATAAAATGGAGGAAGGGGAAATGATGTCAGCTGCTTTGGGTCCCCATTGTGGAGAAAGGTTGGGTATAAGTGGGAAAATAACTAAATATAGCTGAAGGGGGACAGATAAAAGAGAGATTGATGGGTGGTGGGTGAAAAGGAAAGAAAGGAGGAAAAGGTTGCCTGGAGGAGGGAAAGATGGTGGGAAGAGAGATAAAAGTGAAAGTGAAGTGCCTGTTGCAAGTCCTGCAAGTTCCCCACTGGACAACTGGGCCTGGCCCAGTGACTGGCACTGTGCAACTGGGCCATAGTTTTCCCAGGAAGAAGCTGCCAGAAATGTGAAGGCAAGAAAGCTGAAGACAGTTGCAGGAGACAAATACAGGCTGGCTAGTGGGTGGCAAAGAGAAAAGGAGAAACTAAAATGATTAAGTACTTGAGGCATTATTCTCCATGAGAAAAACCAACTGTGTCCAGGGCTTCATCCAACAAACCCTGACCTGCTCTCCGGCCTGTAACTTCAGCTAACAATGTGCAGATTTCTCCAATTCACTTCTGTTACAATGCTGGAAATTTGCTGCCTTCTGATCTTTGATTTTGATTGTGCCAGAAATTTTCTACAAAATGCTAGAATTAGCACTTGTTCAGTCTGCTCCAACTTTCTGTTTCTTCACTGCATCTGTTTTCCTTCCCTGTGTCAAAGTGTATCTGCGCACCGATAAAACACTGCAAAACAGCAATCTTGACATCATCGTAAGTTTGATGTGCCTCAGTATTCTTTTTTGCATGGTGGTTTACTGGAGATTACTTGACCTTCTGCTGCAATACACATGAAGATTGCTTTTTATGCAGAGCTTCATCAATGCTCACATGTGCATGGTTATTATAGAGGAGGGGGGAAAGACATGGAGGAAATCAAAACTATAGTCGCTGATGGATGCACATATGAAATATAAAGCTGGTGGGCAGCAGGTGGTGATGGGTAATGGCAGCCTCAGGCAAGATGCCTTGTTCAGCAGCCACTGCTGACAACACTACAAAATTCAGAAATAAAATACAAAAACATAGAGGATTCCTAATGCATCAATTCCACTTCAGAAACAAGACTGGGAACTTTAAACTCTAAAATCAAGAAGCAGAGAATTCAGATCGGGATAATTTTGGAACTAGACAAGGGCACAAACCAAAAAAACCCGAACCATGTGATTTGTGGTTCATTGCATTCCACGAACCATGAACTTCCAACTTTTTCCTGGTTCGGGTTCATGGTTCGAGAGGCTGTCATTTCACAGACCCCGCACTGGAACCGGCGCAGGGGCTCTGGCAGCAGGAGAAAGAGGCTGTCAGTTTCACAGGCCCCGCATTGAAACCGGCGTGGGGGCCTGTAAAACTGACAGCCTCTTTTCCTGCTGCCTGAGCTGCCTGTGAAACTGACAGCCCGGGCAGCACCTTTCTAAGAGGCTGTCAGTTTCACAGACCTCGCGCCAGTGCGGGGTCTATGAAACTGACATCCCCTTTCTCCTGTGCAGGGGCTGACAGTTTCACAGACCCCGTGCTGGGTTCAGCTGATGGGCTGAAACTGGCACAGGGTCTGTGAAACTCTGAACCGGTCACAGAACAGCTGAAAAAAAATTGTTTGTTCTGGTTCAGTGCAAATGAACCAGCCATTCCATATGGAATTTTGTTCAGTGGTTTGTTTCGCGCCCATCTCTATTTGGAACCATCTGTAAATTGGCAGCTTAATCTGCAGAAATTACCTGGTGAAGCCTTTCAGAGCATGGAGTTAGGGTCATTATCTGCTATAGGGTCTGGTTTGAACACTGGCAACCCTATATTGTCGATGGCTTTCATGGCCTTAGAACATTGGTTGTTGTAGATTTTCCAGGCTGTTTGGCTGTGGTCTTGGCATTGTAGTTCCTGACGTTTTGCCAGCAGCTGTGACTGGCATCTTCAGGGGTGTAGCACCAAAAGACAGAGATCTCTCAGTGTCAATGTGTGGAGAAGATGTTAGCAGGTAATTTATATCTATTTATAGTTTAAATAAAAATTTAGAAGTGAAGGGGGAAAAAAGAGGAAGCTGAGGAAATAAGAGGAGAGATGGCCAGGATTCTACGAAAGAAAAGCTTCCCACCAGCAATATAACACATAAGGAGAGAAACGCCATCAAGACTCTCAATGTGGATCCCGACATCATTATTCTACCAGCTGACAAAGGCAATGCCACAGTGATCATGAAAACAGAAGAATACAAAAGGAAGATTAAAGAACTTCTGGAGCCTTCCACATACAAAAAACTGAAACAAAATCCAACCCGCAAAATCACCAGGCTAACAAATGCGCTGATCAGGAATTCCTCACTTCATCCCGACACGCACAGAAAACTATGCAAGACAGAAGCACAACCACCATTACAATATGGACTCCCTAAAATTCATAAGGATTCCGTCCCACTCCGACCCATCATGAGTGCCATTGGTTGAGCGCCATTTTGTTGCCTGAACAAACCCATGGCATTTTTCTCTTATGTCACTGCAGTGATCCTCAAAATGATTCCTGCAGATGAGTTTCCTAGTGCCCATTTGCTTCCTCCCCAAAGCATCTCTTACCCAAAGCAGATAGCCTGTCCCGTCTTTTCTCCACATCAATAGAGCAGGAGGTGCTTTCAAAGTGTCAACATTCGCAACCAGATTGGAGACTGCTGTCTGCCTTAAAATATACCATATTTCCCTTGGTATTTTTATTCACCTACATGTGCTTGAAATAAAGACAACATTCACAATGGTGTTAAAACCAAAGATGTCTTTATTATTTAGATCCAGCCCAACACAAGTCTATTTGAAATGCTGATTCCCAACGGCTGGTTTTTCCTCTCCATTTTCCTCATAAACAGACAAGTTTTCTGTGTAAAGCAAAGAGTATCTCCCCAAAGGCCCATTTCCCCAACTCCTGAAAGTTCTCTTCAAATTTGTAATTGGTCTCAGCAGACCCTGGGCTGGTTTTTCTAAAGATAGGCTTTTCCTACAATGCAAGAAAACGGTTGCGGGGGTGGGGGCATGTCTCTGACTCTCTCTAGTGTTTTGGTGTCCTTCTCTTGTGTTTGGGAGGGAGATTAATTCCTTCCCCTTCCATGCGGAGGCACAGATGCATGTTCCTCAGTTCAAATACAGTGAAAAAGAATACATCCTAAAAATAAAATATTAGGGAGTCTCGGCTGGAAGCAGTCCCATTTACTTGCAGTGTGGGGAACAGTTTATCAGCAGAGCCAATGAGGAAAGAAACAGACTGTCAAATTAGCATTTTTGAAACAGTATTTGGCAAAATATGCATAGATGCTTCATTCCCCAATTATAAAACTGTATTAGAGGGGCCGTAACTTAGTAATAGAACATAGGCTTTCTATAAAGGGGGTTCCAGCTGAAAATAAATAGCATCTCAAGCCTAGAGCTGACATGCAGTAGAATGAAATGGAAATGAGGCAGCAGAGTGTTGAGGTGGCAGAATGGACTGTACCACTTCAGACCGCGGGGGGGAGGATTACATGGGTCAAAGTTCCCCGTTTTGCAATATACTTCCTCAGTGATAACACTGATTTCAAAAACCAACCCTCCTTATATGAAGATAATCACTTCTTCAGCAACAAATCCCCTCTGGAGACTCAATAAGTTATAAATACTGGAAAATACTGTTAGGTGTCAGTTGAAATGTGTAATATTTTTAATAGTGTTTTATTCCAGTGTGTGGTCAGGCATTTTTTACGATCAGGAATTGCATCATTTGTAAACGTGCAACTTTATCTGCTTTTAAGCGATTGCACCATATCCTGCGCTAGCGATCTGAACAGCTTCCTCGTCTGCATGAACTGGGCCTCGGCTGTTAGGTTTGTAGCGCAGTTTTTGGAAACCAGGCTCTGATATTGAGAAACTTGGATTCAAAGCTATTTGTTCAGGGCTCTGTAACTGACTTGACACTTCAGACCACATAAAACATAAACATTGCCCATTTTTACACCCAATTAGATGAAATAGTCTGTGATTCACATGTCAGCTGTGAAAACAATTACTTCTGCATGTGATATTCCACTAAAGTGCAGTTCACAGACCGACTGCAAGCGGGAACAGATTTAATGCTAAGAAAACCAGTTTAAAAACAATGGAACTGTTCAGGGATAAGTGGGTTGTGGATTGCAATTGATTATGGACCAATCCTTGATCATCCGCATTAGCAAGGTGTGATCTGAAAGGCCCTAAGAATTATTTGCAGCAGTTGTACTGACTGAGGCTACACCCATGTGCCATCAGTGTTTTCTGTAGCACATGGGGAGGGGCTCAGCAGTACAGTTTGGTGTAGCGGTTAAGAGTGCAGGACACTAATCTGGAGAACCAGGTTTGATTCCCCCCTCCTACACTTGAAGCCAGCTGGGTGACCTTGGGTCAGTCACAGCTCCCCAGAGCTCTCTCAGCCCCGCCCACCTCACAGGGTGATTGTTGTGGGGATAATAATAGCATACTTTGTAAACTGCTCTGAGTGGGTGTTAAGTCATCCTGAAGGGCGGTATATAAATTGAATGTTGTTGTTGTTGTTGTTGTTACAGCATCTGTTTTGCATGCAAAAGATACCAGATTCAATCTTCAGAATCTCCGCTTTAAAGGATTATGTAGTAGGTGGCGTGAAATTCGGCCACCTGAGATGCGATTTGAATTGGGGAGAAAAGCAGGGTATAAACATCTAAATAAATAAATAAACTACAGTTTGAGGTGGAGTCTGAATTGATAAACAATGGCTCGGATTGTCCATAAAAACCAGGATCAAAAAACATATTTTGAAGTGGATTTGCAGCAGATTTGCAAAAAAACATATTTTGAAGTGGATGGTTTAATGGTTTATGTTTATTATGATATTTCATAAACTTCCTGGTTTCCTCAGAAAGTTAAAGTTTCTTTCCTTGTTTCTCCATGAAACTGTGGTCCCTCTATTTTTTGACCACATCAATGGCATTCCATAGAAGTATCCCTGCTAAAAGCGATCATTGTTTTTCTCAGCAGCATAATAGTGGAGTATAATGAGAAAACAGCAGTTCAATGCTGCAAAAGAAAACACTGGAAAATGGGAAATCTGCCAAAGAAAATAAAATTGAAATGATTCTCCAACCCATGCATGGACATTTAAAGAAGGAGGGGGATACGTTCCTAAGCATGAGCTCTGAACTGAGAAACCATAGGCCATCACTCCACATTAAGAAGATGGGAGCAACCTGTTACGGATGACTCAGGTCAGGCCTGGTTTAGATACAGTGCAACAGCGGCAATGTGATGATGTCATTGATGGCCGTCCCATGACCCTGTAAGTCCCCCCACCCCTTGTTGGTTGCCAGGGAGGTTGCCTGGCAACCCTAGTACCCCCAGTGGTACATGTCACTGCAAGTTGGGTCAGGAAACCCCTGACCTGTTTCTCATCACATGTCTCATGTAGACAAGTCCTGTAACCTACAGACATCTTACAGAATGCCAACAAAGAGTCCTTGAGTGATTCCGCACACATTGGATAATGCACTTCCAATCCTCTTTATACATCATTTGGAATGGATGTTTTTGTGTGCGGAACAAAAAATCCACCTCAAACGATTAATAAAGTGCATTGAAAGTGCATTATCCAACGTGTGCGGAATCAGCCCTTAACATGCCCCCCACCTCCACTCCCTGTCTGTTTTTAATATCCCGTCTGACAAAGAGTTCTAAAGAACTTGAAAGCTTTCCCACTGGGTTGTGTTATTTTTGTTGGGTCTGAATAAAAGGTATTGCATGGCTTTTGGATTTGCCTCCCATAGAGCAAGAAGTGTCTCATTAGTATACAGCACATGACAGGAAGAGGAAGAGGAATTGGGTCACATGTGCAAAGCCAGAACTCCTTCTAAGACTGTTCTCTTGGCACTGAAGAATCATTCGGCTTCACACCTGAACCAAACCTCCGAAACTCAATACATAGTTTGATATTTAAATTACAGTTTGCGAAAACCATTGTTAGGCATGATGTCAGGCGTGAGCTATGTTTTCACTGCAATAAATGTCAAGGGAACATCAACACGGCTACTGGGTAAAGCAATTCCGAGTCCTATTCCAAGCTCAGACAAGAACATAAGCATGTATAGGGCTTGGTGCTGCCCAGGGGTCATTTTGTAGAAAAAGAGCTGGAGGAAATCATAAGCATAACTCATTGGCATATGCCACGCTGCTGCTGAGTGGGAGAGTGATCCACCACCTGTCAGAGGCCTGATCCGGGCCGTTTCAGCTCCAATCCAGGCTGAAAAGGGCCCAAAATGGACGAGAGTCAGGTGGGCGAGGCCACCTAACACGTGACCTATTTGGGGAACTGCCGGAACTGTGTTCCTGCGCATTCCCCCTCGAAATGAGCCCTGGCGCTACCTCCCTGACATGATTCCTGATTCATCAGGGGAAGATCTTGGCCTCGGTGCCCTGTTGGCTGGAACCTCCAGAAAAATTAGTGGACTCCAAGTGAAATAGAATGCTGGCCCAAACAGACCTCTAGTCTGGTCACGCAGGGCTTTTCTTATGTTCTTACGACTTCCTGCAGTTGAAGTAAACCATCTTCTTTGGCCTTACCCAGCACTGACTCCGTATGTTTCCATTTTGCTATTTCAGATCTGACCATTTATTTAATGAGTTCGTGGGTTGTTGTGGTTAACACCACTGGGGAAATGTATGAATATGTTTCACTTCATTAATAATTTTAATAGATGGGGACATTTTTGCAAGGATTCTTGGTAGCAAGAGCTGAATGTGTTGAACAACAAAGAGAGATGCGTCAGCAAATGGGGAGCCAGGCAAATGCCATCTAATAAATAAAATACTTGTGCTGCTGTTAAATATAGAAAAGGACAAATATGAATCCCAAGCGGAGGAAATTGTTAATATTCTAGCACACAGGAAATCCAAGTGAATAGCGGGCCATGCATTATTCATTAGATACCATCCTTGAACAATGATTCAGAGTTCCCATGACTACAGTATAATGCCTACTAATGCTTGAAGTTCGGGAACATGTGTACAGTCTGTGTGCCCTTCCAAGCCCTAAAAGAAGAACAATACAGGGTTGTTGTTTCATAGAATGAAATGAGCAAGGTTGCTCTCCAATGTGTGCCATACCTCCATTCTCTTCCCTTCTCCTACGCAATATATTAGAAGTCAAGTAGTCATCTAATATCAAAGCCAGAAGAGCTCCAGGCACCATCTAGCAGTCAGGGCCCAATCATAAGATAAGAATGATTTCACTTTGCCAGGACCTAGAATCTAAGGAAGTGACTAGCTTAGGATGCAAACTCATGACTGTTACATTTTTCAGTGTGGAGATTCTTTTCTTGATTTCTTCAATATTTTTATCTAGCTGTCTCATGCGGTTCCCAGGTTTCCACCTGCGGGCACTTTCTGCTACTGCTCAGCTGGCTAGAAGGAGGAAAATGGTGGTGATGAGGAACGTCCTGATTGCTGATGTCACTCCTTGTGCAACCAGAAGTGATATCAGCACTTCAGTGGGGACACTCCTACATTTGGACAAAACTCTGATTAAGCCATAGAGTTTTACCCAAATGCTAGATTGTCGCCAGCAATATGCTGGCATCAGTTTCGGGCATGCAGATAATTGTTTGAGTATGTTTCTGGTGATGTTATTATGTTACCAGCAGGACCCTCCCCCCCCCCATGGCTGATAAGTCTCCCGCTGGTTGCCAGCCATGTGCTGGCAATCCTAGACCCTCCGACCCATGGTCACCCAATGCCCTTCACAGAGGATAGGAAATTTGCATTTGGGTCCTACAGGTACTAACATGGCACAGTAACCATAACACAACGCTGGCAGTCAGTGTAAATCTGTTATCTTGATTTCCAAGTTATTTGACATGTTTTTATTATGGAAGGTGCTTTCAGTGTAATTAGCACTGTATATATATATATATAAAATAAATAAAAAATCTATTTATGTCATGTCAGAACAAATGAAAATATTGGTAGTGGAAAAAAGCAAGAGTCCAGTAGTACCTATAAGACTAGCAGAATTTATGGTAGGTAGGAGCTTTCATGAGTCACAGCTTCAGATACTTCTTATACCTGAAGAAGTATCTGAAGCAGTGATCTGTGACTCATGAAAGCTCATACCCTACCACAAATTTTGTTAGTCTTAGAGGTGCTACTGGACTCTTGCTCTTTTCTACTGCTACAGACAGACTAACACGGCTACCCAGCTTGAAATGATCAGTAAGGAGCATAAGACCCATGCATGGGTGTTATTAAGGTTGCCAGCCCTTGGGAGGTTTGTAGGCAGGGCTAGGCATTGCATGACATTCTGCAATGCTATGACATCACTTTCAGTCACGTAACCAGAAGTGACATCACATGTCACAATGACACTCTCAAAACCTCCCATATCATTATGGTTTTATTGCCTTGATGGCACCCGCTCTCATTTTCATCCCATTGCTGCACCAGGCAGAAGCGGCAAGCTAGGGACAAAGAGGTCTGCCTGTGTATTATTTGCCTCCCCGTCTGCCATTTTAATATGCCTCATAACCACTCCTGTGAGTAATGTTGCAAACTGCAAAGTCTCCTTAAACAGGGAAATACAAGGGCAGAGCAGTTAGGGTAGCCGTAACTGTACTGCTATCTGCTTCTAGTACTGCATGGCACCTCATCATATGTCAGAGGAAGAACCTAATTATGCCTTGAGTCTTGTCAGGCTATGGATGACAGGATACGGTAGACAGGTCCTTGATACCATTGCAACAAGAAGTCCAAGCTCTTGGTTAAATGGGTTTATTCAGAAATCAAATATTTCTATATATATATGTCTATAGAATTACTCCGAGGCAAGAAACCATCTAAGCAATACACATTTCCTTGATAGGAATAGAGACTTGAGGAAAAATACAGCTCTAAATACTCAGTCATTTCCCTCCTCCCGCTTTGATCACAGGTTTGCATGGGAAAGGGTCTGGGAACTTCTTCTGGAGTTTATGCATCATCCTAGACAGGACAAAGAGGCATAAGATTCAACAGTAACATTTTAAACAGCACAAGGTCACTTCTGTGAGCGTCAAAGAAAGAAAAGATAAGACAGCTGCATTCTCAGGCTGCTAGAGGGAGAAACGAAAGTAACCATCATAGTTAGAGCATTTGCAAAATGAAATCAAGGCACAGTATTAGCAATGGTTCAACACCTAGAGCAATGGCATGGATGTAGGGCTACAAACATGACAAGTCTAGTGTTGGAACTTGATGAACATGGTGAGTAGAATCAATAGCAGGGAATCTCAAGCTGAGCAAGGAATAGCCTACCTCTTAATTCTGACTCCTCGCCCTGAGAATTTGCCACTGGAGGCCACAGAAAGCTCAGAGTTCAGGTCAGACTGTACGGGTGCCACCCTAAGTAGGTTTATTTGACTCAGCAATAGAGACGGGCACGAACCAGAAAAAAACCAAACCATGCAGTTCGTGGTTCATCAGATTTCATGAATCACGAACTTTCACGAACCTGCCCCGGCTCGCGAACTGGTTCATTTGGTCCGTGAAAACGGCACATCCAGGTCAGAAAACCATCACTTCCGGGTCAGCAGAAGGTCTGCAGGAAGTCCATCCTCTGTTGCCTAGGAAACTGATTGATTGGCACCAGGCTGTCTGCAATCACGAACCAAAAAACGAACCAAATGAACCAACCTAAAAGTTCATGGCAGTTCATCAGAAATGGGATCTGACGAACCGTGGTTCGTGAACCACGAACCAGCCTGGTTCATGCTTAATTTTGGTTCATATTTCGGTTCGTGCCCATCTCTACTCAGCAACTTCAATCAACTTAGAAGCAGATGGTTCTGCTTTGGATAGGGCTAGAAGACTTCTTTTTGATACATGTATGAATTTTTATTAAGGATTTTTAAACAGGATATAAGATTTTTTAAAAAAAATTAAAAAGAAAAAACAGCCGGGGGGGGAGGGGGGCGGAACACTAATATAAAGAAAAATATAAGAATAATCTCCAATTTTCTTTGTGAAAGATATATAGGTATTACATATTTACACTCACTCCAGAATTAGGCACTAGAAGACTTCTCAACCAGGCTCAAGGAAATGCAGTGAACACACCATGGCTACGTGGGAATTGAACTCTCGACTTCCTGGAGGAAGTCTGTCACTGTATCCGCCACTCCATATTGTCCCTTGATTAAAAAAAATGTTATAAGTAATTAGTAATTATGAAAGATCATTCTGTTTGCTTCTGGGTATTTGAAGAGCCTGGACACCTGATCTGATTTCACTTGAGATTAACATGAAACCACTTCATGCTTTTGAACACAAAGGGCTGAAAATAAAGCATCATGGGGAATTTTTGTGGGCATGAAACAGTTTCAAACCGAACAGTGCAGGGCTATTGTTTTTTTTAATTAATTATTGGGAATGGATCCAACCATCCGCTCTGCAGCCCTCCAATTTAAGTGGCTCTTCCTCCAATGGATGAGCTGCTTAATTGGGATGAAGGCTCCTCCTGAGCTTGAATGAAGTCTTCAAATTTGAGCCAAAAGGAAAGGCGGAGTATAAATGAATAAATAAATAAACAAACTTTGCTTGGTGGTGGGACAGAATGTGGGCAGGATCCACCCCATTGTTTCTGCGGAAATGTTTGACTCTTAGTGAGAGCACAGTGCAACATTATTTTTAAAAACCTACAATTTACTGTAGACTCACACTCTCCAAAGGTGATGTTTAAGCTTTACAAAATTTTAAACACAGTTCTGCTGCCTGGTTTGTGAATCACCTGAATTAGCTGAAAAGAAAGCTTTGCCACTACCATCATTACAACAGGTAACCAAAATGATAGTTGTGTGTGGCTTATGATGTAGGTACCTTGCAGTAAATAGGCAGTATAAAGTCACTGCCAGTAAACACAACAATCACTTTTTTTCAAAATCTGCATTTACTTTTATTGATCAGCCTGAAATATACAGAGATTTAAAACATGAACATGCCAGACTGGGAATTTCTTTAGGTCTACGCATAGTAATGGAATATGGATTTGGATATGAATTTTGTATCCTTATGGACTAGGTAGACAGGCTTACTGCCTCATATCTGCTCCCCCCACCCCAGCATAGATCAACGACTCTTGTTAGTTTCCTGATCCCTGCTAGACTTCATTTGAAGTAACACCATCAGGACTGAATTTTGTGATGGAGGTCAAGGGTATCAACTCACAGACTCGGTAAGATCCAGAGGAGTTAGCCGTGTTAGTCTGTAGGAGCAAAATAGAAAAGAGTCCAGTAGCACCTTTAAGTCTAACCAACTTTACTGTAGCATAAGTTGCAAGAATCACAGTTCTCTTTGTCAGCTGCATGGAGGGTAAGAAGAAACTGGTCAGATATATAGGTGGAGAGGGGAGGGGGGAGTAGATGCAATCAGTAGTTTCTGATAATGAAATCAGTTTCTTCTGATAATGAGATAACCATTCATAGTCCCTATTCAATCCAAGCCTTACTGAGTCAAAATTTACATATTAATTTACATATGAGGAATTCATATGTAAATTTGACTCAGTAAGGCTTGGATTGAATAGGTTATCTCATTATCAGAAGTAACTGATTTCATTATCAGAAGCAAACTGATCCCGTTATCAGAAGCTACTGACTGCATCTACTTCCCCCTCCCCTCTCCACCTATATATCTGACCAGTTTCTTCTTACCCTCCATGCAGCTGACAAAGAGAACTGTGATTCTCGAAGACTCAGTAAGGACTCCCCAAAGCATCCTGAAGCCAGCAAACCCTGGCCGTTTTCACACTGCTTACCAGCCCCGGAACATCACGTCAAGCTCCCGGAATGACAACGTCTTCCTGGCGCGATTTCATGCGAGAACTGCAGTTCTCGTGCAAAATCATGCCAGGAAGACACTGTCATTCCGGGAGCTTGGCACGATGTTCCAGGGCCAGTAAGCAGTGTGAAAACGGCCCCTATTGAGAACAGAGGGGCATGCTCTTAAGAAAATATGCTTAGAGTCAGGTGACAATGCACATGTATGTCTGTAGAGATGGTGAGATAGGGATGAGGCGGTCTTCCCAAATGTTTGTTCTGTGACTTGCATTTGAAATATAGTGATCTAACATGTATTTACATGTTTAGTGATCTAACATGTGATCTAACAGTCACTATACATGTTACTTCTTTTACGAGTTCTCCACGGAGCTAACCCGTGCTCTGTGCATACCCACATCACTTTGGGGATTGGCTTCTGTTTAAAAAAAAAACCAGCATACAAAGGGCTCAGAAAGCTGCCACCGGGCGAGTGAAAGCTCCTGCTTTTCTCCCAAACTCACCCCCCACCCACCCCCATGCAAAAACAGTGCAGGGAAGGAGAGTTTTCCCCTTTCTCCTGCCTCACATGCACACAATACCTCCACATGCAGAGGGATACTCTGGGAAAGAGGAATGAGAGAGAATAAAATCAACACTGTAGGGGCAGCTGCCACTAAAGCAACATTATTTTAATTTGTGTGGCCAACAAGTCTCCAATGAGCAATCAGAAGTCCTGCTGAGCGAAAGTCCCACTTGGTTCCACTCACTTTCTAAAGACACTTGGTGGACAACAGGAAAAGTGTCAGTAGGAGTAATAGTACCCATGGGCACCAAGTTGGGGGTCCCTGGGCTAAATCAGTGGTCTGATCTGCTTTATGCCAGATTTCCTTAATGTTTCTAGCAGGAATTAGCAAGGTGTGAATGCATCTTTGAGAGACGGGAGCTTTCTGGAAATCTGAGAAAAAGCCAGGGCGTCTGATGGCTTCCATTGTGCTCCGCAGGTACATAAAGCAAATATTACAAAGACACTGTCAATCTTTTGCATTCTCTTATACTCAGGAAGCTAAATTTTGCTAACTTAGTAGCACTAAGGAAAGCGTTTAACAACCCACCTGCTTCTAGTTAATGCTGCCTTTTCGCTAAAGCAACATTCTGATGTCTGGCTGTTTATACAGGTCATGACTCAAAATGGCCTGGACTTTTCTTTTATTCCTGCAATCTCTGCCTTCCCCTCTGCCTGCTCTTACTCTCCTCTCCTTTCCATTTTGGCAATCTTTGGGCCTGCAGGACACAATGACCTGTCTCTGACTCAGTTACGCAATGGCTTGAAAGCAGACTTAGTGTAAATTGACCCTAATCTGATCCAAAACTGTGGCACATAGTTATTCCAAAAATAGATAGCATTCATCTCTTGCACGGCATAATTTGGCTTGAGTTTGGGAAAGAATGAGGAATCTCTAAGCTTACTCAAGAGTGCCTTTAAAATGGTCATGATACCTCTTAACAGTGCAAGGTTCGGTAAAATATGATGCTTTGGCTCTTGACCTGTACTGCTGTCAGAAAAAAAAAAGTTTGCAGTGCCTTGTCAACATTGATTGATTAAATACATGCTCATTATTCTTAGGATTTTGAAGGACTGTTTCCATTCCTGCAAACAGGGTTGCCACCCTCAAGGTTCTCGTCGTCAGATGCATCTGACAAAGAAAACTGTGATTCTCCCAAACAAGGACCAAACAGTCCTGAATCATCATGACTCAGGAAGAAACTTACCAATGCTGGTTTAAATGCTGGCCATTTCCACACACGTTGAATAATGCACTTTCGATGTGCTTTAGCAATCCTTTGGAAGTGGGTTTTTTGTTCCACACATGGAAAAGCAGTTCCAAATGTTCACTAAAGAGTATTGAAAGTGGATTATCCAACGTGTGTGGAAGCAGCCGCTGTTTGGAGAAGATGATGCAACAGAGGAGTGGCTTGATAAAGCAGTACATCGTGGAACGGGCTGTCTTAATTGCTAGCGCACCCGTTGCCAACAGCCTGGGAGCTTCCTTATCGACCTTATGGCTCCTGTTGGACCCTCTTCGCCCTTCATTGGCAGGTTTGCCTGAAAGAAAGAAGAAACAACCCGTTGGAACTGTACACCTTGAAAGATGAACTTTGTATTTATATGCATGTTATTATACATGTGTTGTATGGACTGTATTCCGTACATTGGGGCTACATGCGTGTAGACAGATAGTCCCTAGTATTTTTGGAGTATATATTGGAATACTTACCTTGTACTTTTTGCACTCATTGCATTGGCACTTTCATTAAAATTGCATTATTGTTATTTTCTATCAGGTTTCTGTAGACTGTTTGGTCCTTGTTTGGCAATGTTTTGTTTGAAACCTGTCTCTACTTGTTTGTGATACTTTTTAGTTTTAAAGGTGCTACTGGACTCTTTACCATTTTGCAACTACAGACTAACACAGCTAACTCCTCTGGATCTACCACCCTCAAGGTGCTGTCTTTCCGTGTTTTCCTTATAATTTCTCCATGTTTTCTCTAACCACCTTTGATCCGATTTGTAAAAAGCATGGTGAAAGCATTTGAGAAACCACAAAAGGACAGAAAATGGAAATGATATGAAGAAACCCAGAAGAAAAAACTCTGCAGGTCAGCACCCAAACAGCAGGAAAACTTCCATGTGAAAATGCCCTCAGCTTCCACAAGGAACTTTTAGTCCATTTCTATTTCAAAGGACCCAAGGAGGAACCCTAAGCAGTATAAGGTATAGTTAGGCCCTCAGAGTCTCATTTAAACTCACTTTGAACAGCAAGCTAAAATACTCAGCACACACACAAATAGAAGGAGCAAAGCCCCAAAAGGACCCCAAAAGAAAGGGTAGGATTGCTAACCTCCAGGTTGTGGTTGGAGATCTCCCAGGATTACAACTGATCTCCAGGTCACAGAGCTCAGTTCCCCGGGCGAAAATGGTTGCTTTGGAGGGTGGACTCTGTGGCATTATAACCTGCTGAGGAACCTTCCCTCCCCAAACCCTGACCTCCCAAAGTTGCATCCCAAAAATCTCCAGGAATTTTCCAACGCAGACTTCACTGTAGGCAGTAAAAGAACTTTATTGAAAACCTGCTAGTCTCAAGAGCTTACTCCATCTTTGCCAGGAATGACATTCACGTGCAATCATCAAACATATATAGGTTTCCAGAGCACAGGCAAATTCTAAGATCCCCCCCTAGTCTAATGGTCAGCTAAGCTCAGAGAGAAAACATCCAAGCAGGAAAACAGCAAAACTGGTGTATGGGATTTTCAAGGTCCTGGCATGTGGGCAGGCGCCTCTTCCCCGGCTAAGAAGAAAGGCCCTGGTGCAGTACAGAGGATCATAGATATAACAGCAGGAATAAATGCCTCCCTTGCATAGTTTCACATCACAGGTTTGAAAGACAAGATGATTAACATTTGCAGGCCAGTAAAAGAATAGCATTCAACCATAACCATAACATGAAACATAAAACATGCCAGCAGGGTATTTCTGGGTATGACAAGTGATACTAAGCACCTGACAACTGGCAACCCTATATTATACCCTGCTGAGGTCTCTGGCCTCCCCAAACCCTGCCCTCTCCAGTCTTTATCCCCAACATCTCCAGGAATTTCCTAACCTGGAGCTGGTGATCCTAAGAAGGGGTCATCCTTGCTATAACAGGCAGCCTACATCTGACATGCCTGCAGCATTTTGTCTACAAATGAAGCCACCTTTATTTGGATTACTGCACAGAGATGTGCACGGTCTGGAAAACGGAACTACATTTGACATGGTCTGGCCTGGTTCGTGGTTCGCGAACACATAGTTCATGGGACTCACATTTTCATGAATTTTGGTCATTTGGGGCCGGTCCATTAGTCCATGGTCTATGAGTCCAGAAATCCTAGCACCAATCTATCAATTCCCTAGGCAATGGAGGGGACATTCGCAGACCTTTTGCTGCCCTTAAAACCTTGCTAGGCAGCTCTGCCTGCCAAGCAGAGAGTTCCCATTTTGCTCTGTGGAGCAATGAGCAAGAATTAATTCCCTAGGCAATGAAGGGGTGGACATTTTGCAGCCAATCTTAGCCCTCAAAACCTTGCTAGGCAGCTCTGCCTGCCAAGCAGAGAGCTCCCATTCTGCAATGGAGGGGTGGATGTTCTGCAGCCAAACTTAGCCCTCAAAACCTTGATAGGCTGCTCTGCCTGCCAAACAGAGAGCTCACATTCTTCTCTAAGCGAGCAAGGAGCAAGAATGATTTCCCAAGGCAATGGCTGGAAAAGTGTCTGTGTGGTGAGGGGGGGGGCTCTTCCTCCACCCTTTTTTGTTTGATTTTGCCAAGTTAATTAGCATTTACAACTACTACTATCTACTTGAAATTTCCTGGGGGTGGCCACTTTGGGGGTCTGTAACTCAGACATCTGAAATGCAATCTTGACCAAACTTGGAGGGTGGCTGGAGGAGAGACTGCTGAAGATTCTCTGTAAGTTTGGGCTCTCTGGGTATGAAGAGGGAGATCCAGGGCTGCCGGAATTAACAGACCTTGGACCAATGAACCAGTCCATGAACAGGGCTGGTCTGTGAAAAGTTTGTGGTACATGGTCTATGAAAATCAATGGACCACAGGTTGGGGTTTTCCCAGTCCATGGCCACCTCTATTACTCTAGATCAATTAAAGTGGAGATTGCTGATGTTGCCAAGTAGGCCCCCTCCCCTGCTTTGAAGCCTGCTATGAACTGTGTTAAAGCTTCCTGCGTTGCTGTTTTACTGCTACACCAAAGACTGCTTTGCACGTGTGTGTTCTGATACACGTGTCAGTTTCCTGCCTGCGTGTCAATTGCCTTGCTGCCGCTATAGACTGTGTAGTTTACTGACTCCATGTCTGGTTAACTGCACAAAAGGACTCTCTTTCTGGGCAGCCCTGCCCTGACCTGTATCTGGATTTCCCAGGGTGTGTTTGGACTTTCTTACAAATGTGCCCCGTGCCTGCATTGCCATCTGCCACGGACCGTGCCTGTTCCCTGCTTTGGACTGTGTTTTAAAGTGTTGTTCCCGCTGCCTCCATGGAGGCCTGCCTCATATGGGCCCAAGCCGCTGCTAGCAGCCGGGCGCCTGCCGGGGAAACCTCCAGCGAGCCTGGCTAGGCGCTCCCTGGTCAGTTCCCGCCTGGAGCCTCCCGCGGGTCGGTCGCCAAGCTTGCCCTCGCTACCGGGCAGCCTGCTATCCAGCCCCAGCTATGCCCAGCCGGCATCCATGTTCTCAGGCAGCCAGAAGACCCTGGGAAGAAGACTGCTTTGGGAAGCCATTTCGGCGAAGCGGGCACACCACGTCCGCAGCGAGAGCCCCTCGCCCCGCTCTGCATATCTTAGGAGCCGCCCCGGAGAAGGAACTAAGTGCCGACCATCCCAAGCACTTAAAGAATGCATCTCAAAGAAACCTCCGCATTCCAAAGCTGATGACATCAGGACAAGCCCTGTCCGCTGGAACATCCTTTCAGCCCACTTGGATTTCCCCCTCCCTCTTTTGTCCCCTCTTCCTGAGGTGTCACTTATCACAATCTGATTACCAAAGTGGCCCATCCAAGCCATTCAGTAGCCCATTAGAACCTTTGTTTTAATCTGTGAGAACCACCAAGTACAGCACCAGCCCCAGGGTACGTTTTGGGGTATTTAAGCTGGTCTCCCAGACCACTCGGTGCTTAGGCCATTCCTATCCAGACTTCCTTGCTGTCCGTCTGTGGTCCCAGTGCTGGCATTGGGCCACCTCGCTGTTGTGTCTCTGCTTCGCTTCAGGATAAGTGAGTATTCCCCCTATCATCGTTGGGAACCAGCTAATGCGAACGTCTCTGTATTTCCTACTCTGTATTTCTTAGACCTTGTATGTTCTTTGTATGATTGTGCAAGCTAGGCTTACGCTACACTCAATACACGTGTTTGGACCTTACTCCTTGTCTGCCTCTTTTTCACTAGAGTGTCTGGGATCGGGACCTCCGTATACATAGGTTATGATCGTCGCTTAATATTAATAGTTACAGACTGCTACAGCTAATTCCCCATTATAATAAAGAGCAGTTCTGGTAACAGTTTACTGGTGGAGAATGCGGGCATAACCCAGTTCGTGTGAACGCACGTGAGTCGACACGCGTGTCTTCAGCGAACTGACTTAGAGGAAAATTTTCCAGACCTCAGTGTAAAGAGCGCAATTTTAGCTCAGGGAATTAAAAGTGTGAGTGTGTGTGGCTCTAGCGAGCATTTCTATCTTGTGGGTTGGCTTTTCCCCCATTTCCTCCTTCAGCCAGCTTTGGACTACTTGCCTTTTGTGGTGCACCGCGAGGCCCTCCAGCCGTTATAACCGGTGTACTGTGGGTGAGGACCTCTGAACTGGTGAAGTTCCTGGCCACCTTCCGGGCCGCCTAAACGCGTCTATGTGGGTGGGATCCCAGAAGTAGGCTCTATAGATTTATATATATCCTGAAGCAGCACATATAAAATTCTTTTCCGCCCTCCCCCGTCTCTCCTAAGTCCGTCCAAACCCCGTTCCTGCCAGCACTTAGGCTTCAATCCCCGCTCCGGAGGAAACGTGAAGGGATCGATAGTCCGTTTGGTTGTTCAGTTTAGCTTTGGGAATCTGAAGCCAGGTTCCTGAAGCCCCGCGGCAGCCGGCCGCACCGTGCTTGAGAGTTTTAAGTTAGACTCTTGGGCGCCTTTCCGCTTGCGAGTTGTAAGTCAGACTCGTGGGCGCACCTTGCTTGGGAGTCAGTGGGACTCTTGGGCACACTTTTGCTTGGGAGTTGTTAGAACTCTTGAGCGCTTTTTCCGCTTGGGAGTACAGTAAGCTTTACTCCTGAGCACTTTTGCTTGGGGACTTGCAGAGGCAGTCCTTGAGCGCTTTCAGTCTTTTGGTTTTGGCTTGGAGACAGTTTAACCGTTTGTCTCTGAGCACGAGGCCTGGGGACTTTTTGAGTACAGTTCTTGGGCAGAGAGCTTGAGAGCATTTGTGGCTTCTGAGCAGAGGCTTGGGAGCATTTCTGGTTGCCTAAGCAGAGGCTTGGGAGACCCCTTAATTGCAGTTCCTGAGCAGAGGCTTGGGGACACTTTTTGGTTTCCGAGTATAGGCTTGGGAGACCCCTGAGCTTTAGCTTCTGAGCAGAGGCTTGGAAGCACTGAGCGTTTTTGTTCTTGGGCTTAGAGAGCTTGAGAGCACCCTCTGAGCCAGTAAACTTTTCCTGGTCCCGTGGCTTGTAGGCAAGCTTGAAACGGGAATAGGAATTTTCCCTTCTCCCCCGGTGGAGAAGAACCGAGTGTAGGACCCTTAAAATACCCTGTAAACCCTAAAAGTAGAACCTTAAAACCCCCTGGTAAAAACCCTTGAGGACCTGAGGGAAGGATAAACCTCCCAAAAGGGACATAGAGAGGAAGAAGTTGTTAAAACCCTTGAGCAGCTTTAATCGCCCCACCCCTGGTGTCGCTGATCCACTCTTTAACCTCCCCGAGATCAGCCTTAAACGAAAGTAAAATGTACCGGGCAAACCCCACCGTGCCCCGCCTGGAGAAGTGGCTAGTGAAGAAGGGAGATTGCCCTTGGGAAGCCGGTTCCTTCAAGGGACCCGACCCACTCCAGATAGTTAGAAGCGCCTTCCAGGACTTCTGTGACAAGGAGAAACCTAGGTCTAGCAAAAAGGACAGATATGGAGCCTGGGCACTTTTCACCGCCCTGCAGGACAGCGTGTCCCTAATTAGCAAGTTGCAAACAGCACAGGAGGAGTTAGAGGAGAGGTCAAAACGAGAGCAGGACGCCTTGCGCCTAGAAATCCAGACTCTCAGGACCAAGCTAACCGACCAGGAGAGAGAACATGAGGAGAAAGCAGTTGAGTGGCGCGCCAAACGCGTCAATTTCATACTAGAAAAGCAAGGATTAACTACCGCCCTCCAGGACGCCCAGCACAAGGCTGAAGCGGCCACCGCTCGTGCCGATATGGCTGAGCACGCATTAACGGAGGGACAAGAAGAGATTACCAAGCTCACCCATGCCGCCCGGTTCATGGCGGACCACAACCAGTCTAAAACCGCAGCCGCGGACCATTCAGCTTGTAAGAGGGAGCTAGAGGCCCTAAAGCGACACTTGGGGATGCAACAGGCCGTAATTTCCGCCGTGCACCCCTCAGCCCTCTTGGCCCTCCCAGAAGATAGTAAGGATAGCTGGGCATCTCAGTCGTCCCAACCCGAGGAAGCCCCACAGCCCCTCCACCCAATAGCCACCAAGGAAATAGTATCCATGGACGAGGATGGCAGGAAGACAGACCGGGTCGTTAAAGAAACCCGCAATTGGAGGCCCGATGAGCTCCAAGCCATAGCCGACCGTATGGGACCCCTAAACCGAGACACAGTCATCCAGTGGTTCACCCATGTGACCACCTCTCAGCCTTCCGCTAGTGGTTCCGATGTGGCCCAACTGGCCCGCCACTGCGCCAGCCCCGAAATAGTCACAGCCCTCAGTGCCTATATTTCTAACCGACGGCTAGCCACACGCAGCCAGTATGGAGCAATTAAAGAAATTTGTGCATTCCTGTGGCCCACCAAAAGCTTGAAAGCCCTGTATATTGCAGAGTCTCAAAAACCCGGAGAGGATCCAGAGGCATATTTAGCTAGGAAACAGCTTCTTGCAGAGCTAGCAGATGAAGTAGATTTAGATGCAAGCGATGTACCCGACTTTGACGAGTTAGAATTCAGGAGAGCAGTCTTAGATGGACTCAATAGTACCACCCGCCTAGCACTAGCAGGAGTGGAGCCCGGGAGCATCTCATGGGGAGATCTGGAAGCTCGCATCAGAAGCATTGCTGGCCTGTTGCGAGAAACCGGCGCCATCCGCCATGTGAAGCCCCCGGCCTCTCGTAGGAAGGAGAGCGAGCCGATAAGTGCAGTCACCTATGCCAATCATGGCCCCCACTCTCAGTACCGACCACAGGGACGCAGCCCGTATCCGGAGGCAAGGGGAGGAATCCTGAGGGGAAGGAGCAGTAGCTTTAACCGGGGAAGGGGACCGAGGGACTACCGTCCGGGAGTTTCCTTTGCGCCTACCCCGAGTTACAGCTCCTCCTCCCAGCAGGGACCCCACGAGCCTCGACCACAGGATGCGCCCCTAGCCCCTTCTCACTCGCGAGCATCGCACCCGTACAACCATCAGGTCTACCCGCCTCCAGATCAGTCTAACGCTTGGGGAGCATCGCAGGGCGACCACGAGGGCTACCGGGACCGAGGCAGCACGCCCCAGTCCAGGGACTCCCTCCGTTGGGAACTTTGGATGCGCCTCAAAAACATTGGAGCGAACATGGAGCTCTTTGACGGAAAGCCCACGTCCGTTCTAATGAAGGCGATCATGGAGTGGGAAGACCAGCAGCAGCCCCCAGTACCTCCGTCGGCGCCCCCTTTGCCGCCAGACCCTCCCTTCTCGAGTCCCCCGATAGCTGCGGTTCGAGAACGCCCGAGCCCCAACAACCCCTTTAGAGGAAGCGCCGCTTCCACCGACCAGAGTGCAGGATCAGAATAGGGTCGCCCCGAGTCCCAGTCTCCTTCCGTGGGCATAGTCGCCAAACTAAAGCCGGATACATGGGGGAGACCGACAGTAAAGGCAGGGATCGGGACTCCCGGGGAAAAGAAGAAGCCTGCCACCCTCCTCATAGATACCGGAGCTTCACTTAATATACTCCGGCCCACCTTAGTTGCAAAGGGCACCCAGACCCCCACAACCATGCAGCTCGCCGGTTTTGGAGGCGGCATGCAGGAATCCCCGGTCTGGCAGGATATCCCCCTCTCCGTTGGGAACCTGGCCACCCGGATTTCGGCATGCGCAAACCGGGGAGAAGATGATGGACTTTTGGGTATGCCGTTCTTCCGAGCCGAGGGACTGACCATTGACTTAGCGAACGGGCTCCTGTGGCGCAGCCCGGGAGGCCCAGACTTTGTTAATGCAGTCCATCGATGCGCAGCCCTCAAGGCCCCCCTTCCTCTCGCCCCCATCACAGGAGGCCCCTGGGTTCAGGACTTTCCCGAAGTGTGGGTGACCGACAAAGCCGAGTGTGGGATAGTGAAGGGCGCCTGCGTCCTGATTGAAGGAAAGGACCCCCCTCCCCAACGACAGTACAAGTGCCCAGCGGAAGCTGAGGCAGGGATAGCCAAAACTATAGAAGGACTCCTTGAGTGGGACGTCATACTCCCGATGCAGTCCATCTGCAACGCCCCATTGTGGCCAGTTCTGAAGGCAGATGGAGTGACCTGGAGAATGACGGTCGACTTCCGTGCCCTGAATGCCACCACCCCTCCAGTTGCCCCGGTTGTGGCCAAGTATAATGAGATCCTAACGGCCATTGCCGCTGGGTCCCGGTTCTACTCGGTCATAGACCTGGCCAATGCTTTCCACTCCATCCGGTTGCATGAGTCTTGCTGGTACAAGTTCGTGTTCACTTTCCGCGGCCAGCAATACGCATTCAAGCGGACACCCCAGGGATTCCACTCCAGCCCCAGCATTTGTCATGCCCATGTAGTTCAGATGTGGGAACGCCTCCAACCCTCCTCGAGGCCCCACGTACTGAGCTACGTGGATGACATTTTAGTCCACGCCCCCACGGAAGAAGTAGCCCGCCAAATCACCAGGGAAGTCCTGGAACTCCTCCGCGAGACTGGGTTCAAGGCAAGCAGGGAAAAGGCCCAATTGGTTCAGACCAGCGTCAAGTACCTGGGTCTGACCCTGGGACCCGAGGGTCGCACCCTGGACGCCCAGCGAATGGAGGTCATTTCCAAGCTGCCTGCACCCACCGATGTCCCCTCCCTCAGAGCCCTTCTAGGAACTTTTAACTTTTCCCGAGACTTCATTGAGTCCTTTGCAGACAAAGCTCGCCCCCTTTATGCTCTCCTCAAGAAGAACACCCCCTGGGAGTGGGGACCGGAGCAACAGACAGCCTTAGCCGAGCTAAAGCGTAGCCTGGCCGCGGCCCCGGCCCTAGCCCATCCAGATGTAACTCAGCCATTCTTTATCCAGTTAGCAGTATCAGACAAGAGCATAGGAGCCACGCTCACCCAGCAGCAAGCGGGGACCGCTAGAGTAGTAGCCTATGCCTCTCGCAACCTAACCGCAGTAGAAACTAAGTTTAGCCCATGCGAGAAGACATGCCTTGCTCTAGTTTGGAGTCTGACCCATTGGGAATTTATCATAGGAGGCTCCCGCACAATAGTTCAAACTATTCACACGCCCCTCAAATATATTCTGTCTGGCAAGATACAAGACGGACAAGTCTCAAACGCCCGCATAGCACAGTGGACCCTGGCCCTGGTCAACCGCGGAGTAGAATTTAAAAAGGAGACCACCGAGCCACCAGCCCCCTATGGCCTATTGGTAACCGAGACCGAGCACAAGTGCCCCCTGGACCCGCCACCGCAGGTTGTCTGGCCAGTCACCTGGGGGGTCCCGCTAGAGGAAGCCCGACAGAACGGCTTCACATGCTGGTTCTGTGACGGCTCCTCCTTTCACGTTGGAGGCTCCCCTCGGACAGGCTACGGCGCCGTGCGAGTGAGCGACGCCCATACTCTCAAAGGTCCAGCCCGCCCCCATTCCAGCCAAGCGGCTGAGGTGCAAGCGCTTCTGGCAGTGCTTGAGTTTGAGCCCCCAGAAAGCCCACTTGCCGTTTATACAGACTCGGATTGGACGGCCAAAGCCGCCACGGTCTGGCTCCCGGTGTGGCAGAATCAGGGGTGGAGAGCTAGCGATGGGAAACCCGTAGCCCACCTACAGCTATGGCAGCAAGTAGCAGCACTCCTTCAGTCCCGCTCAGGCCCAACGCAGGTGACCCATGTCAAGGGACACCAGAAGACAAATTCAGAGACCGCTTATTGGAATGACCAGGCAGACCTTGCAGCCAAGGCAGCCGCCACTGAAAATGCTCCCCTACCGGAACCAGCCACCGACTGTCCCCTCCGCCCTGTCACCACCCGGGCACAAGCCCGCAACCAAGCTCAGGGAACCGCAGGAACACTAGACCTAGCACAACTGCAGCAATCTGACCCAGAAATAACTGACCTCCTAGCCGCAGGAAGGGATCAGACAGGGAGACTCATGGTCAGGGAAGAGGAAGGCATAGTTTGGGCAGTAGATGCAGCCGGCGAACGCCATTGGGTAGTGCCATTGGAAGTTAGGGCTGACTTAATTCAGTTTGTCCACGAGCAGGGACACCGAGGCAAGGATCTGACTCTGGAAAGGGTAAAAGAGGTTGGTTGGTGGCCTGGCATGCGCACCGAAGTAGCGCAATGGGTAGACAACTGTCTGTCCTGCGCTATGGTCAATGCAGACCCCACCGGACCTAAAGCTCCCCTCCAGCATCAGAGAATTGATGGACCCTGGGCTCGCATACAGATTGACTTTATCGGCCCCCTTCCCCCCACTGCTCGCGGCAATCGCTACTGCCTCACTGTCATAGACCCCTTTAGCAAATGGGTCGAAGCGTTTCCGTGCAAGCGCAACAATGCAGCCACCACAGCCAAACTACTATTCAACAATGTCTTTTCAAGATGGGGCATTGTGCGAGTCATGGACTCCGATTTAGGCTCACACTTTATCGGAGAAGTTACACAGGAGCTTTGTAAAGCACTGGGCATCCAGCAACGTTTCCACATAGCCGGCCACCCTCAAGCTTCAGGCGCCATAGAAAGAACCAACCGGACCCTCAAGGAGGCTCTCCGCAAGATGGTTCGCTCGTCCGGGAGAGACTGGGATGAAAAACTCCCCATAATCCTAATGGCCATTAGAGGCACTACCGCAGTTCACGGGCTCACACCCCATATGGTAATGACAGGGCGAAGAATGCAGCTCCCGGAAGCCTTCTGGCTAGATACGCAGCTCCCTTCCGATATGCAGCCCGTAGTGATTAATGACGCTTGGGTCCAGGATCTGCTCTCATCCATACACGCCGTCCACATGCAAGTGGCCCAGAAGTTGGGCACAGCTCAGAAAGATATGGACCGCAAATTAGGATGGGTCAGGAACCCCAGGCAGTGGGAAGAAGGGCAGCTCGTTCTGTACAGGAAGTTTTCGCAAAAGGCGCACTCACTAGCAGCCAAATGGCAAGGCCCAGTCCCCATCACAAAAAGAGTCTCCCCAGCTGTCTATCAGGTAGCCATCCAGAGAAAGACAGGAGGAACGTGGCTAAAATACTTTCACGCCTCTCAATTAAAAGAATGGAGAGGGAAGCCGCTGCAAACCGCCCCTCCTGTGTATGACCCTGGGGGAACCGCCACCAGCCCAGCCCCCCTCTGCCCAGTAATTCGCCAAATATCCCTTCACCCTGGGCCAGAGATACCCTGTGTCCCCTTGGACCAGACCTTTGTAGCTTTACTATAAAAGAAACAGTAGAATATGTAGATGTAAGTGTGAGTGTCAAGAGTTTTTCCAATTCTATTCTTTAACTTCATTAGGCGGGCCCCACAGTTGGGACCCTTGGGGAAGACACGGCAACCAAAGCCAAATAGGACCACCACCGAAAGTGATTCTTAATTGGATTGTAAGCCGCATGTTCGGAAAAAAATTGCACAGGCAAAAGAGATTTGCTGTGTGTGAAAGTGGTCGGAGAGGCGTTAGCCCAAGGGTGCACGCATTCTTTCGAACATGGTGGAACCACCAAATAAGGTGATCCCTGTATTCGAAAATATATCACCCGCCGTGCTGGTGAAGATCCCGCATCTACGTAGATTCGGGGTCTCACCTGCCAGACCCACGCTTTCGCATGATGGTCGGCTTTGGCTTTGAGGGCCGTGCCTCCCCTGGAAAAGGTCCCCCAGATAGCCCAACATCCCTCTTTTACTAATGTTCATACCCGTCATGGTGAGTTGCTATACGGCGCCACCACTTAGTACGCTTTAGTGCAAAAGTAAAAGACCCGCCAGTATTTTGTAAATATGTTACCTCTGGAATGTGTTATTGGGGTGCGTTCGCCACGCACAAGGGGCAGCGTGCCTCATTTACATAGCCAGGATCCCCCGCGCCAAGATGACCCCTGGATAACCCAGACCCAGTGGCGCCGGCAGACCTCGGCCGCCTCCGCCGCTTTTCGATAACCGCCGCCGAGCGCCCTCGGCTCCACTTCGGCCCTTTCCGCCAGCAGCCGCTCGCCCCACGTACTAATATCTTTTCCCTTGCCCGTGCCGTACAAGGGAAAAGAAGGGGGGGAGACATATTGAAGTTTTAATGAAGCCCTGCCAGGCCTTCCAAGTGAGGGCAACCCGAAAGTACCCCACACCCGTATGCTTCTTGCTCCGTGTGTTTTTCTTTTTGCTCAGTGCATTTTTCTTTTGCTCAGTATATTTTTCTTTTTGCCCGGTGTACCTGTACCTTTTTTTAAACCAGAAAATGGGGCCTCCCGAGGGAGTCCCTCCAAAAATTGCTAGTCCTGCAAACATATGACGAAGGCCTATTTTTGAAAATTAAAGCGAGGGCCCCCGTCTGCAGCAACCCTTATAGTTAATGGAAACCGCTCTCTAGTTTTTTTCTTTTTAAAACGGCAAGGCCAGACCGAGCCGGACCGACAGCTCTCAGCCCGCAAAATAAAAATAGCCCGCCACCGAGCAAGGGGCACCTGAAGGCCACATAGTCTAGGCACCCAGGGACCCCTGGGGCGAGTTTGCATAATCCCGCCTAACGTTCAGCCGACCCTTGCTCGACGCAAAGACACTCCCCTCTGAAATATACATGCCTTAGAAAGAAACCTTCGCACAGGAGTTCCCCAGAGCAACAAGCTGGAAGGCCCGCTTAGTGCTCCGGGACTTCTCGTTCGAGCCCCAATCAGTAATAGTGCTGGCAGAAATACGCCCTCCTTTTCCCCACTTTACTTCATTTATTTTGCTGCAAGAAACTCAGGGAACCCGTACTTATATCCGCAGGTCTCCCCAGGATATTTTCACCACAAAAAGGAAAAGAAGGCCAGGAGATGAGGCACCTGGCTACTCTGTGTTTGCTCGTACTGGCAGGCACCCTAATAGAGGGACGCCCGTCCAAATTAATGCCCTACCCCCACTGGAGATGTATTAATACACTGGCAGGAAATGAAATGATGGTCTGCAAGGTTGTGCAGCAGATTAATATGACCACCCCCACGGACCGCACTAACTTCCGCAGTTGCGAAGAGCAGTGGATCCGACCCCCAGAGCTTGTTATTTTATGTGTGGGAGTAAAGACTCTGTCCCAAGAATTAGTGTGTTACTCGCCTACTGATACAGTTTCACCACTTGCTCCGATTCCATGTATGTTTCTCCCCCGCATCAGGCCAGCCCCCACCGCAGTCCCGGTGGTAGACAAATATGCCACCCCTGCCAACTTCGAAACCTCGCCATTTGTCACTGAGGCTTTCGGACCATACTGTGAAGTTATTTTAGTGTCGGCCGCAGTATGGAAGGCAGGAGACCCCTTTAGAATGACCATCCTACTAGGCACCACTACCATTGAACCTGCATCAGTCACTATCACGCCCCCTTCAGGCGCAGCTCTCTCCTTTGCTATAGAGCGCTGGGAGAACTTGACCTGGATTGTAAAAGAGGAAGACCTAGCCAAACACGGCCCACCCGATTGGATACTGGTTCAACAGACGCCCGAATGCCAAACCAAGCCCCTAGTAGAGAAATTTCACCGGCTTGGGCTGCTCTTTGTAAATTTGACTCATGAACCAGGCAATTATTCCCTGCTGATCCGGACCCAGGAGACCCACACCATCCAAATTGACCCTTTGATTGCCAGCAATGAACAATTAAGCCAAGGCGGCACGCATATAGTGGGCTCCCATGTTTTGAAGACTGACATTCGAGAGAGAGTTCTAGTCCGCCCGCAAATGTCTTTAAAAGAGATCCGCATAGACTTAGCTGAGCTAAATGTAACCCAGAGGCTGCCGCAGTGCGCTCCCTATCTGGAGGCCGGTAGCAAGGGTTGGAATGCATGGCTACAACTGTGGATCGATCCCTCTCCTTCTCTCTCGCGTGCCAGACGAAGCATTGCCGACTGGACTGCTCCTGCAGCCGGAGGCTTAGCAATCATGGATTCGGTCAATATTGAGACTCTCGCTAATAAGTTTGCCCATGTCACGACTAGCATCTCTGACTTAGGTAAACCGGTGGTGCAGTCCCTAAATTCCATTTCGAATGGGCAACGCGAGATCAGCTCCATTTTAGTTAACTGGGAGAGTCAAATGGAAAGAGATTTTTCTCTGCTGCTCAAAGGAACACAGTCTTTGGAACGCAACATGTCCATAGCCATGGCATGTATGCAAGCCCAACAATTAAATCAGGCTGTGGCCATGGGGCTAATTCGGCAAGCCACGGATGGGCATTTGCCCCTGGAAATTAAAAGATTGATTATGCCCAAATTGTCACCCATAGAACTGGAGCTTGAATCCTGGTGGTCCCTTGTAAATTCCTCATTCTCGCCGACCACCCAGGAGCTTAAATTATTTTTATTAACGGCCAGTGCGCATGAGTCATTCCACGTGTATCCAGTCGTGCCTCTGGGACTCCAAGTCAGCGACACCGAAGTCCTCTACGCCCGCCACCCCGACCATTGGGCCCGCTTCACCCCGACCGGATGGCAGCTCGTCAGCCTCCAAGGGTGCCAGCATCGAGACCAGACCGGCTTCATTTGCCAGGACCAAGCCTTTGCACCGCATCACCCCTGTGTAGCCCCGCAAGTCGACGCCCTCAATGAGTGCCCTTTCGAGGTCGTCCAGGAGAACAGCTCCGCTGTAGTCTACCTTGGGAAAGGATGTGCCTGCGTGCGAACGGCCTGCGACTTTGTGATCCTGAACTCGTTCCAGCTCAAGCCCGTGATCCCGGGAGTCAATCGCTGCTTTTGCAACCTGTCTTCGGTGGCAGCCTGCGACTTCACCTACACGGTACCGGTCTGGACCCAAGAAGAGATCCTGGTGGCACCCTCCATCTATCGTTATGTGAAGCCTGTCGCCCTTGGCATCGGTCTGGAATTAATCCACGAGCTCCTGGCCCACCCGCAGCTCCACCGCACCTTCCAGAGCATCCAGAGGGACGGGGACACTACTGCTTTGGTTGTGTCCCACAACGGAAAGGAGATTTTGGATCTGGTCCAGCGGATTAAGACCACCGGCGAGCATTCGTGGTGGGAGACCCTCTTTGGCTGGAGCCCCACCGCCACTGGAATTTACAATTTGGCTCTGCACCCGATCGTTGTTATTTTGGTTTTCCAAGTTTTGTTATGTGCCTCGCTACTTTACTTGGGCTGTTGGAGCCGCCGACAGCTCCAGCAACTCCAGCTGTCTTATCGCATGGATCGATACAATCCAGACCCACTCTTGCCCTAATGGTGATTCCTGGCGCCCTCCTTTAACCCTTGTTTGTTTTATTGCTTGTGCTGGTATGAACTATGCTTGTATTTTACTATGTGTACGGATCCTGCACCAGCCCCATGGACGCTTTGCTGCCGGACGCCGCTCCGAGGCCCTCTTGTGGACTAGGGGGGGACATATTTCTCTGCCTCCCAGCCCACGGCCCTTCTCCAAACGACCGCCAGCAACGCCACCGCCATGAGGACTAGAACTGTGTGCCTGAAGCCCTTCTCGCCGCCTGCCGACCCTGCTCTGCGGATTGACACAGACAGCAAGGGGGGGTGGAAGTGTGTTTTGGAACACATGGACCAAGTTTGCTTGTTCCTGTATATATGCAACCCAGTCCAGCAGCTGTACTGCGGACTGAGCCGTCTGTGATCTTTGTTACTCTATGGTCTTATGAATTTCCCGCCATTGCTTTTATGAATTTTACTCCCATGAATTTAGCCCCGAACTAGTCCCCCCCTCTATCTATCGCAAGTGCGCCCATGAACTTCCTCCCGATGAATTTGATTTTAACCTTAGGAATTGCCTTTTTAACCTGACTCCCTCCGCCGAGGTAATTCTAGCATATCTATTATTTTATGAATTTGGTTTTAACCGGGACCCCTTCTGAACGGTCCCTTTTAAAGGTTATTTTATTTCTGATTTTAAGCTCGATGAATTTGGTTTTAATCTGACTATATGAGTTGGTCTTTTAATTGCAGAGTTTATTTTTCTGCCCCCATGAGCCCTTCCGCCGCCTACCCCTCATGAATTGTTTCCACGCACTTGCTTTTATTCTTGCTGCTTTTGACTTCATGAACTATTGCTTTTAATCACATATATGTATTTATGATTTTAGCCATTTATGAATTACTCTACCCTTGATGAATTATGCCATGCTTGCACATTTCACTTTACCCTGTATGAATTGCTTTTAATTGTCCCTGCTTTTAATCCTATGTATCTATTTATGATTTTAACTATCCATGAATTGATCCATGTATATTAATTGCTCCTGGTTTTTAGTGCTTTAACCCATCATGAATTCCGTATGAATTACCTTCAATCATGAATTAATCAATGTACACAATTATGAATTATTGCTATTTATATGCATGAATTGATCATTGCTGCCTATTATGGATTATTACTATTTATTCTGACAATTGCACTTAGCACACCCCCTGGTGTGAACCCAGAGACCTGCAGCCCATTGGCTGATCTAAATTGCACTTATTCGGTTAGGTGGTTCTCCAAACTAAATTTTTGAGTGACGCCTCCCCCTCCTTCCCTTCCCACTCCTCTTCCGCTCGAAGCTCGACCACCGGACATTGCCGACCACCTCGCCTTTGAAGTCAAGTTCGGAGACCCGCGCGCCTGACGTCCCGGGGTCTCCGAGGGGGGGAATTGTTGCCAAGTAGGCCCCCTCCCCTGCTTTGAAGCCTGCTATGAACTGTGTTAAAGCTTCCTGCGTTGCTGTTTTACTGCTACACCAAAGACTGCTTTGCACGTGTGTGTTCTGATACACGTGTCAGTTTCCTGCCTGCATGTCAATTGCCTTGCTGCCGCTATAGACTGTGTAGTTTACTGACTCCATGTCTGGTTAACTGCACAAAAGGACTCTCTTTCTGGGCAGCCCTGCCCTGACCTGTATCTGGATTTCCCAGGGTGTTTGGACTTTCTTACAAATGTGCCCCGTGCCTGCATTGCCATCTGCCACGGACCGTGCCTGTTCCCTGCTTTGGACTGTGTTTTAAAGTGTTGTTCCCGCTGCCTCCATGGAGGCCTGCCTCATATGGGCCCAAGCCGCTGCTAGCAGCCGGGCGCCTGCCGGGGAAACCTCCAGCGAGCCTGGCTAGGCGCTCCCTGGTCAGTTCCCACCTGGAGCCTCCCGCGGGTCGGTCGCCAAGCTTGCCCTCGCTACCGGGCAGCCTGCTATCCAGCCCCAGCTATGCCCAGCCGGCATCCATGTTCTCAGGCAGCCAGAAGACCCTGGGAAGAAGACTGCTTTGGGAAGCCATTTCGGCGAAGCGGGCACACCACGTCCGCAGCGAGAGCCCCTCGCCCCGCTCTGCATATCTTAGGAGCCGCCCCGGAGAAGGAACTAAGTGCCGACCATCCCAAGCACTTAAAGAATGCATCTCAAAGAAACCTCCGCATTCCAAAGCTGATGACATCAGGACAAGCCCTGTCCGCTGGAACATCCTTTCAGCCCACTTGGATTTCCCCCTCCCTCTTTTGTCCCCTCTTCCTGAGGTGTCACTTATCACAATCTGATTACCAAAGTGGCCCATCCAAGCCATTCAGTGACCCATTAGACCCTTTGTTTTAATCTGTGAGAACCACCAAGTACAGCACCAGCCCCAGGGTACGTTTTGGGGTATTTAAGCTGGTCTCCCAGACCACTCGGTGCTTAGGCCATTCCTATCCAGACTTCCTTGCTGTCCGTCTGTGGTCCCAGTGCTGGCATTGGGCCACCTCGCTGTTGTGTCTCTGCTTCGCTTCAGGATAAGTGAGTATTCCCCCTATCATCGTTGGGAACCAGCTAATGCGAACGTCTCTGTATTTCCTACTCTGTATTTCTTAGACCTTGTATGTTCTTTGTATGATTGTGCAAGCTAGGCTTACGCTACACTCAATACACGTGTTTGGACCTTACTCCTTGTCTGCCTCTTTTTCACTAGAGTGTCTGGGATCGGGACCTCCGTATACATAGGTTATGATCCTCGCTTAATATTAATAGTTACAGACTGCTACAGCTAATTCCCCATTATAATAAAGAGCAGTTCTGGTAACACTGAGTTACTGCCTTACTTAGAGTCTCTCTACACAACACATCTGACACATGAAGAAGGCGTGACAGGAGATGCAATATTAGCCAGGAAAGGTAGTTTAAAAAGACAGAGCTGATGGCAGGTCAAAGGAGTTGCATGAAATGCCAGAAAGGAAATTTCCACCCATTATAACCTCTCCAAGTCCAAGTCCAGCTCCGGAAGGTAACTCCAGCCCATTTCCATTCCTTGCTGCCCTCTGGTTGTGATCTCACAGTTTTAGACAGGAGAGGTAAAATTGACAGAGCATTCAGGGAGGCAAAGATGAAATTAACAAACCCCCTGAGGAGCGATCTCTGCTGGCTCTGTCCTTTAAAACTATGCTTCCCAGCTAATATTGTGTCTCCCTGCACTTGATGAACACATGCCGAGGTGTCACGTGTAGAGAGGCTCTTAGTTTCAAGTGAATTTTGTTCAACATTGTAGCATCAGAATATCACAGATGGGGTCTCCATGCCTTGATAAAAGATATTCTCGTAACCCTTGTTATATAAATCTGCAAATTAAATATTAGGGTTTGGTTTGGATAGGTACCTCTCCCATACCCCTGGTCATTGTAAAATCTTGTTCATTGCACATAGGCACCTTTTCAAACTTGGGATGGGACAGAGCTTCCAACTCTGGGTTAGGAAATTTCTGGAAATTTGGAGCTTGAGCCTGATAAGTAGAGTTCAGGGAGGGGGGAGAGGTCAGCAGAGATAAGATGCTATACAGTCCACCATTCAAAGCAGACTTTTCTCCAGAGGAACTGAGCTCTGTAGTCAGGAGATGAGCTGTAATTCCAGGACATCTCCATCCACCACCTGGAGGCTGGCAACCCTATGAAACAAGATTATTAACCAAGTCTGAAAGTGTTGCTCTTTGTTGTAGTTGAAATTATGCTTCAAAAGAAGCAGTTCCTTGTAAAAACATGTAACTTTTATACACATAATAACTGCAGCAATGTTATTATTATTAACACACAGTTACCCCTTTTAAAAAATCTTTGATTTCTAAAGATATGTACTATTCAAAAGTATGGAGGAACAAACAGAAAAAAAATGTCCCTAACAAGGTCTAATTACAATTATTATGGTAGTTCTGTAACATAACAAAAGGAATGCACTGATTTATCACAATTTTGATTTTCCACACAGCCAATAATTTGTCCATTTCAATTACCTTCAAAGTCCTCTTCCTAATATAATTCTTGGAGTGGAATGCATTTTATGCTTTGATGTATACGGACCCTTGAAATAATATAACAATTTCACAAATGGGTCCATTTTCAGATTACAACCTATCATCTAGTTGATGATATATACTACTGATATACAGTAGGGCATTTCAGCCACATACACACAAACTCTGCATCCACCATGCAGTGCCTAACCTGTTCAAGTCCATAAATTCTATTAAATGTTTAATGGAGTTGAGGCATCATTTGCACAACAACTTATATAATGACAAAGACTATTCTCTATAATTGCTTTTAGCTTCACCCTTTATATCATATTTCCCTTTGATTCAAGGAAAGCATAAAAGCAGAGATGGATTTCTGTTTAAGGAAAGAGATTTGAGTCTTGGTCAATGATATATCCAATTCTTAACACAGCCAATTCTGTGAACACTTAAATTTGGAGACTAAAGCCATGAACAGACAAGAAAGAACTTTCTACAATCCTGAAAAAGCCATAGGTTTGCAGAAAAATCTGAAATCATTTTTCTAATGTCTGGGTTCTGATGCTCAGCCCCTGGACTTGCCAAGAGGAACAGGCAGGGGACAAACAGGAGGCAGCTACTCTGCTGCCCCAACTGAACAAGTCCCAAATTTGCCAGCAACAGAAGGAGGTAAAGAAGCATCCAAGCCACAGAGGGATAGACGGGGCAAGTGGAAGCCAACTAACCCTACCCTCCACTAGGAGGCTGGGAGCCTAGGCAGGGAGAGTGAGGACAACCAGGAGGGGAATCAGACCAGAGGAAGAAAGCCCAGGAAGCAGGGACAGCCAGCCAGCAGCAAGACAGTCTGCAGCCTTACCTACAGTAGAGGAAGAGCAGCACAGGACCACACCCCAGCCTACAAGCAGGCTAGAAGAAATCAGCCAGAACCAGGTGGGGCTGAAAGCAAAGCAGCCACAGGTGGGGCTGCCTGAGGCTCTTAGCAGGGAAAGCCAAGGCAGCCAGCAAAGCAACCACAAGTGTGGCTGCCTAGGACAGCCAAGGCCGTGGCTAGGGTGCTGGGGGCATGGCTGGCAGGTGGAGCCAGGAATGGGTGAAGGGATATAAGGGAAGTCGACCCACAGGTGGTGTGGGTTGTGTAGGAGGTTAGGAAACTGAGAGAGAATGGAAGGAGGAAGATGGAAGGAGGAGGATGTCACAGGGACCCTGACAGGCTGAGCAAGCGTGTGAGTGGCAGAGAGGGAGCAAGGGTGATGTATACCTCCCATCCTTCCACAGAGTGGAGATCTGGGCAGTCCCTGTCCACAGCCAAGGACCGCAGTACAGGCACACCGATGCCCTATGCAGCTATGCCCCGGCCAAAGCCTGACATTTAAAAAAAATATGGAAGAGCATCTAAAATCCTCCAAAATAACAGAAGCAGCATCTGCAGCGTTAAGGAACAAACACTCTCAGAGCTCATTGCTAGGCAACCACAACAGTATTCTCAGTTTTCAAGCCTTGGTTTCTGTCACTAAAAGGCAGAGGGGGGGGATAGGGCCCTTTCCAAAACCGTTTTGGTCTTGGAGGAAGGACTCATAGGGGCCAGGCCCACCACCAACCACTGGGTGACTTGCTAACACCTGACTTGTATGACTCACCCAGGCCCAGCTGCTTCCTACATTTCAACAGCAGACACATCATGAAATGCAGTGTGGTGTAGAGGTTGGAGTTTCAGCTTAGGATCTGGGAGGCCAAGGTTAGACTCCTCACTTTGCTATGGGCGATCACGTAGTGAATTTGGGACAGTCACACACCCTCTCAGCCTAATGTACCTCACAGGTTGTCGTGGAGACAAAACAGAGGAAAGGAGAACAGTGTATGCTGCTTTGGGTTTATGTTGGGGTGGAAGTTGGGATATAAACAAAGTACATAAAATAGATAAAATAAAAGTCATTTAAGATATACAGGAAGTGGTGTTTTTTCTATGTCTGTTATTAATTAATATAATAGCAGGGTATAGTGGTTAGAGTGTTCGACTAGGGTCTTAGGGCCAGGCTACAAGTGACAAATGATACAGGTTGGACACTTGTCAGCTTCCCTCAAGTTTTGATGAGAAATGTAGGCGCCCTGGTTTTACAGCTTAGCTCTGCCTACATTTCCCATCAAAACTTGAGGGAAGCTGACAAGTGTCCAACCTGTGTCATTCGTCACTTGTAGCCTGGCTGTTAGAGACCCAGGTACGAATCTCCATTCTGCCTATGGAAGCTTTCCAGGCGGCCTTGGGCCAGACGCGCACTCTCAGCCTAATCTATCTCACAGGGCTGTTGTTATGAGGGTAACGCTGAGGAAGTGCTGTAAACTGCTTTCAGTCCTCATTGGCAGGAAAATAGGGTATACATATATAAATACATCTAAATAAATAAATGCTGAGACATAATTTTTTAGATGGTCAAAGCAGTGACTGCACATGCGTCAGAGTCCACAGCATTAGTGATCTCAGTTGAAACTCTATGAAGAGCAAGTAAACTATTGATTTAGCTCTGTAAAAGACCCTCAATTCAACAATCTGCAGTTCATATATTAGCATGCAGTCTAAGGCAGACGGAGTTTGAAAGTTAAACAATGTTATCACATTGAATTTGGACAGCGAACATTATTTCAAAAGTTACCAAAATGGGTTTCTTCAAGTTCTAATTCATTCTTGTTTCATACTGATGCTGAATTATTAGACTTTCCAATGACCTAAACTCATTCCTAAACATATCTCAAGTCTTTGCTTAAAAATCTGGCTCTATAAAGAAGACAGTATATTATTTAATTTATGAAGACTACCCTGCAGTTTCTTAGTCCAAGCTTCTTAGCTGGCTTGCACAAAAAACCCACCATTAAAATCACAGAAAACCAGCCATTATTCTTTTTTAAAGCACATTATAATAGTGCTATTGAAAAAAAATCAATACCCAAGGCAGGCTAAAGGTACTTTTTTGTTCCCCATACAAAGCACATCTGTTGCCTTCTTCTGTGGGGTGCTACCTGGGTCTGAAACAGTGGTAGACTTCCCAATTTCCCAGTCATGGTAGGGAATTCCTGCTCCGTACCCTGTATCCTGCCCTTGAGAAGCTGAGGAGCCGAAGAAACAAATGGTCACCTCAGTGACATTCTAGGAATTTCTACTGGTCACTATAGTCTTTACTGCAGAGATTAGGGGAAATTCCCAGAGCATCACTTGGAACTGGCATTACATCTTCTCCAAACTCCACCCTCCCCAGGCACCATTTCTCAAATCTACTGGCATTTTTCTTTCTTTAAAAAAAAAATTATTGTTTTTCACATATACACAGGGCTCATTTTGAGGGGGAATGCACAGGAACGCAGTTCCGGTAGTTATCCAAAGAGGTCACATGTCAGATGGCCCCACCCACCTGATTTTTGGCCATTTGGGAACCATTTTGGCCTGGATTGGGCCCAAAATGGCCAGGATTGGGCTTAAAACAACCAGAATTGGTCCCCAAATGGCCAGGATCGAGCCTCTGACAGGTGGTGGATCATTGTCCCGCTCAGCAGCTGCCCAATTCTGACCATTTTGGGCCCCTTTTCAGCCATTTTCAGCCCCTTTTGCCATTTTGGGCCCAATTTTGGCCCTGAATGGCCAGGATTGGATCCAAAACAGCCAGGATAGGTGATGTCAGCGGGTTTGGCATATGCAAATCAGTTATACCAATGACACACTTCCAGTGATGTCAAGGGGTGTGGCATATGCTAATGAGTTATGCTAATAAGTTATGCTAATGAGTTCCTGCTGCTCTTTTTCTACTAAATGACCCCTGCATATACGTACCTAAAGATACATGAGACAGTTATCATGATGCTTGCCTATATCCATTATCTAGTTCTTCACCTCCTGTATTACATCCTACTACAACTTTAACTGAGAGTTCCATTGTATCATATACTCTTAACGCTTAATATTACATTACATTTAGTCATTGTATTTATTTGGCATCCATTTGTAGAAGGGATCCCGTGGTGCAGAAAAGTCTTCTTCCATTTGCCCTTTCATTAGCGAAGTTAATTTTTCCATTTCTGCAGTTTCCATTACTTTCTCTATTCGCTCTTCTTGCTGTAGAATTCTTTGTTGTTTCCAGTAATTCACTAATAAAATTCTACCTGCCGTTACTACATGAATTATCAAATGTTTTTTGCTCTTTGCTCATATCCAGCATACAGTTTAATAAAAAAGTTTCTGGTTTGAGAGGAATTGATATCTGCAAAATAGTTTGTATTAGTTTGTGTACCTTTGTCCAGTATCTATGCACCTCTTTACAGGACCACCACATACGAAAGAATGTCCCTGTACATTTTTTACATTTCCAGCACTTATTTGACATATTTTTAAACATTTTAGCCAATCTGTCTGGTGTTAGATACTACCTATGAAACATCTTATATACGTTCTCTTTAAACGTAGCATATTTAGTTATTTTAATATTTACTTTCCATATCTCATTCCACTGTGCCAAATCTACTGGCATTTTTCTATGCAATATTGGAAACTCTGGCTGCTTGGCAAGATAACTTGTCTGCATCTAACCCCCCAAATCAATAACTACTGTTCAAAAAGTAGAACAACCCAGTTAAAATAATAAGCAAGAAATCTGAGTAAAGAGGCTGCAAAAATTATAAAAGCAAGAAGCTTCAGGGAAGGAGTTCTATAGATAAGGCTTCCCCACAGAGAAACTTCATATCATAAAGACAGCCAATGAAAAGAACAAGTTTCAAGTCCAGTAGTAATTTAAAGACTAACAAGGTTTTCAGGGTCAAGCTCCCCTCTTGAAAGCGCAAACCCCGAAAATCTTGTTGGTATTTAAGGTGCTACTGGATCTGAATCTTGCTGTCTACTGCAGACCAACATAGCTACACACCTGAAACAACCAATGGAAAGAAACTCATCTTCTTTCTTAATTACATTTGAACGACTTCCATAATAATGGTGATTTAGAGTTAATTGGCAGATCTGGAAAAGAGTCATAATTCAAACATCACCAAGAAGCAATGCATACACATATATATATAAACACACAGAGCAAGAGTCAAACCAGAGCTTCTGCCAGCCAGAATCCAACATTTTGCAGCTAAATTACACCATAGGGGCAACTGCAGTGTCAAAGACAGGAGAGTTCTGGCTCCTGTGCAGCCCAAACTCAACTAAGATGATGTCAAAGTGCGATCTTGGAAAAAGCACTTAAAAATGGAAGCCAAACAGCCTGCAATCATTTTGAAAATGGAGATGTCTGGACTCTGGAGTCAAGGGGAAAAGCCGCTAGCATTCCGTGAGTGAACCATTCCTTTAAGGATGTGTGGAAATGGCCTGGATCTCATCACATAATAGTAGGAACCAATTGTGACACTTCAAGCACTATAACAATACTTGATTTTTAGCCTGCCTGTAGTTCTACTAGTAATGACAGGACTAGAGGTTGCCTCCTTTCTCTCCCTGCTCAACATATTAGCTTTCTGTAAAATTAATGTTACCTGTTTCCTGAATATGCCTGTTGCTTTTGCCCTCAGGGCCAAGCTACACATGACGAATGACACTTGAATGGCAAGTGTATTTCTCCCTGTTCACTTGCCCTCCACTCAATCCACTTGCCGTTCAAGTGTCATTCGTCATGTGTAGCTTGGCCCTTAGATTGGCATTTGACTTCTCAAGACAACTGACCAGACTGCCTTTTCTCGAGCTCTTTTCCTGCTTTGATTAAGAGCCCCAAGTACCTTGCTTATGTTCCACAAGGTCACTGTATTCTTTTGCCATCATGGGAATTTCCACAACTGTATCAAAGACAAAAACAATTACCTCAGCTACATTAATGAACCCACTGAGGATCAAGGAGAACCGACAAGAGAATTTAGCTAATCAGTTAAAGCACAGTTTCGGGGGAGTTCCTCTTGCTCATCTTCTAATTATTATTATAGGGCAGTGCTTTCGCTTCTAACTGTTTGGGCAAGCCAAACATATTTTCCAACTGAGGATACCCATTCATTCTCTGCATGATGCTCACAGGGTCTTTTGCCCCTTTGGACCCATCCATATGCATACATTTGTAACACAAACTTCCTCTTCCTCCTCACAAACAAAAAAAGACATTCAGAAATTGCGCTAAAAAGACGCTATACTTCCAGGTGTTTAGCGAACATTTAGTGCAATGCCGGGATGCTCCGAGGGTGTGTGGATTCAGCCATTGTTCCATTGTCATCCTGCTAGACTTCTATTTCAAGGTGTGTGTGTTATGTGCAGTCAAGTTGCCTCTGACCTATGGCAACCCTATGAAGGAAAAACTTCCAAAATGTCCTATCCTTAACAGACTTGCTCAGATCCTGCAAACTGGAGGACATGGCTTCTTTTATCAAGTCAAACCATCTGATTTTAAGTGTTCCACTTAAGTGTCATTTTAAGTCTTCCACTTTTCCTAGCATTATTGACTTTTCTAGAGAATCTTGTCTTCTAATGACGTGACCAAAGTACGATAGCCTCCGTTTTGTGATTTTAGCTTCTAGGGAGATTTCAGGCTTGATTTGATCTAGTACCCACTTATTTGTCTTTTTTGCCATCTATGGTATCCGCAGAACTCTCTTCCAGCATCACATTTCAAGGTAAGGATGTGCAATTGTTTTTCATTTGAAAAGTCTCATTCTTTTCTATTCTATTTCCTACTTTCCCCATTATTATAATTACTTTCATTTTCACTGGTTTCCGTGGAAAAGCTTCGATGCCTTAATATTCTCTGCTTCCACAAGCATGCTCAGCCTCCATTAGTTTGCTTTTAAGAACATTTGTGTATTTTAGTTACTTGCAAATTCACATTCTACTGCACATACAGGGATCCCCCTACTCCAAGTCTGTAGAAACCTTAGCAGGTGACTTCTCACACTCTCTGACCTCTTTACACTGTTCTGTTGCAAGATCGGTTTGTCTTTACTGGTTGGAAAGCATAAGTATCAGTTTTATGACTCTCCCCACAATTGCTGTTTATCAGTTTTTAAAAAAAAATCACTCAGGAAAGCCAGTCATTGATTTCTCAGGGACTTGTCGAATTTGGCAATAGATTTTAGTTCAATATTCTTTTTTTTTTTTTGTAAAATTTTTATTGGGTTAGAACATTAATATTTTTACATTACATTGCATTCAATTATCCCCTAATTTTTCGTTTCTAACCCCCTCCCTTTCCCCCCCTTTTGTTGACTTCCAACAGCTTTCCCACCCTCTGTCCCTTTTCCCTTACTTCTATTAATTTCCTCTATCTAAAACAAATATATATTCTCCATTATATTAAGCAGTACATCTTTAACTCTTTTACTTACTATACATCCAAACTATACTTCTTTAGATAAACAATTTATCCCATTTTCCAGTTTTGAATATTTCTGTATATCATAAACCATAAAAATTTCCCACATTTAAATCAAACAATTTGATTTGTTCTCTCTATATTAATCATTTCTTCTTTTTATAGTATTTCTATATAACTCATCACATAGTCAGTCATTTTAACTCTTCTATACATTCAGTTTGGTGCATATAAGTCTTATCAAGTAAAAAAAAATATTGTTAATTACTCAATCCTCATGTTTAAACCGTTAATTATTCTCTATCAATATTCTATCAATTAACCTTTACATATCTATATATATCTCAATCAATTAATTAATCTAACTGCTTATAAATTCACATTTCTCTTCCTCCCCCGGTAAAGTCACCCCTCTCTTTTATACTTTTATTGTACTTCAGTAGTTCTCAAACTGCCACAGTTTTCCTCCCACCTCCCACTTCTTCTCCAGATATTGTTTCAGCTTCTCCCAGTCTGTGTTAAACTGCCCTGAGTCCAGATCTCTCAGTTTTCTTGTCATCTTGTCCATTTCAGCCATATACAGCAATTTGTAGATCCAATCTTCAATAGTTGGCACTTCTTGTACTTTCCATTTCTGCGCATACAAAAGTCTAGCTGCTGCAGTCATATAAAATATCAACGTCCTATGGTGGGCTGGGATTCCCTCCATTCCCAAGTTTAGCAGCAGGAGTTCTGGGTTCTTATTTATTTGAAACTGTAAAATTTCACTCATTTCTCTTATTATTTCCCCCCAGAACTGCCTAGCTACCTCACACGACCACCACATATGATAGAGGGAGCCCTCATGCTTTCTACATTTCCAGCATTTATTAGAAGTGTTCAAGTTTCCTAGCGCAATCTTCTTTGGTGTCATGTACCAACGATAGATCATTTTGAAAATGTTCTCTTTAATATTAATACATGTCGTTGTCTTCATTGTAGTTTTCCACAAGTATTCCCATGCCTCCATTGTTATTTCTTTATTAAAATTTATAGCCCATTTCACCATTTGTGTTTTAACTGTCTCATCCTCGGTATACCATTTCAACAGTACTTGGTATACCTTGGATATTCTTTTCTTGTCCTCTTTAAAAAGGGTCTGCTCTAGTTCCGAATTCTCTGTTCGTATACCTCCCTTTACAGAGTCCGAGTTATACAAATCTCTGATCTGTCTATACTGGAACCAATCGTAGTTCGGTGATAGTTCCTCTTGCGTCTTTATTCTAAGTTTAGACACTTCAGTTTTAGTTATTTCTTTGTACGTTAAACATTGTTGTTCATTATCAACAGCTCTCGGATCTATCACCTCGTATGGAACCACCCACAAAGGGGTTCCTTCTTGTAGGTAAATTCTGTACTTCTTCCAGATTATATATAAACTTCTCCTTACAAAATGATGCAGGAACATCGAGTTGACCTTTACTTTGTCATGCCATAGGTATGCGTGCCATCCAAAAAATTTTTTATATCCCTCTAGGGCTAATAGTTTCTTATTCTTTAATGTCATCCACTCTTTTAACCAAACTAGGCAGATTGCATCATGGTAAAGTCTCAGGTTGGGCAGTTGCATTCCGCCTCTTTCCTTTGCATCTTGTAGAACTTTTACTTTCACTCGAGGCTTCTTGCCTGCCCAAACAAAATCTGATATTTTCCTCTGCCATTTTTCAAATTGTTTAGAGTCTCTGATGATTGGTATTGTCTGTAGCAAAAACATTACTCTTGGTAACACATTCATCTTAACTGCTGCAATCCTGCCCAACCATGACAAATTCAGTCTATTCCATTTGATCAAGTCTCTCTCTATCTGAGTCCATAATTTTTCATAATTATTCTTGAACAAATCTATATTTTTTGCAGTCAGCTCAACTCCCAAATATTTCACCTTACTAGTTACTTCACAGTCCGTTGTTTCCATTAACAATTGTTGTTTCTGCTTAGTCATGTTTTTACATAATATCTTTGACTTCTTTTTGTTAATGAAGAAACCTGCCAACTCACCAAACTCCTTGATCTTGTCTATCACTTTTGGCATGTTCTCCAATGGATCTTCTACAATTAACATTATGTCATCTGCAAATGCTCTAACCTTGTATGAATAGTCCTTTATTTTTATTCCTCGTATTTCCTCGTCTTGTCGTATTTGTATCATCAGAATCTCCAATACTAAAATGAACAACAATGGAGATAACGGGCAACCTTGTCTTGTTCCTTTACTAATCGTCAATTTCTTGGTTAGTTCATCATTCACTACAATTGCTGCAGTCTGGTCTCTATAAATTTCTTTAATTGCTCTGATGAATCTTTCTCCCAATTGTAGCTTTTCCATAGTGGCAAACAAAAAATCCCAGTTTAAATTGTCAAACGCTTTTTCAGCGTCTACAAAGAAGAAACCAACCTCTTTGTCACAACGCTTGTCATAATATTCAATAGCATTGATTACTGTCCTTAAATTGTCTCTTATTTGTCTGTCTGGCAAAAAGCCTGCTTGTTCCTCCTCTATGACTTCCGAGAGCCACCCCTTCAGTCTCTCCGCCAATATCTTCGTAAAAATTTTATAATCATTGTTAAGTAGTGATATAGGTCTGTAATTTTTCACGTTAGTCAGATCTTGGCCCTCTTTTGGGATCAATGATATATTCGCTTCGCTCCAAGTGTCTGGAATTCTTTGATCCCTAAAAACTCCGTTCATCACCTCTTTTAGGAATGGTGCCAGTTCGTTGGCCATTGTCTTATAAAATTTAGCCGTAAGTCCATCTGGCCCTGGCGCCTTTCCTAGATTTGCGGATTGTATTGCCTTACTTATTTCCTCATCAGTTACTTCACTATTCAACTTATTTCTCCAAGCTTCCGAGATCTCTGGAAGTTTGGTTTTCTCCAAATATGATGCTATTGATTCTTTGGTTACTTCTTTTTTATTATACAGCTTAGCATAAAATTTATAAAAGGCTCTACTAATGGTAGTCTGCTCCAAGTACGTTTTATTTTCTTCACAGATTTTATTTATTATTTTCTTTTCCCTTTTCTTCTTCAATTGCCATGCCAAATATTTCCCAGGTTTATTAGCACCCTCAAAAGCTTTTTGATTCAGTCTTTTAAGGTTCCACTCCAATTCTTTATTACTCATTGCTGTTAACTGTTCTTGAAGAATTTTAATTTCCTGATGTATTTTCTTTTTCCCTGGTCTCTTTTTTAACTTTTTTTTTTTGGCCTTTATTTTCTCCTCAATCTCTTGTCTTTTCTCCTCTTTCTTTTTCCTTGCTCTGCCATTTAAGTCCATTAGTATGCCCCTTACAACCGCCTTGTACGCGTCCCAAACTTTACTGGTTGGTACTTCTTTATTCACGTTATATTGTATAAAAAACTTTGTCTCTCTTCTCAATATTTCCATATTTTCACTTTCCTGTAGCAAGTCCTCATTTATTCTCCAGGCTTTCCTTTTTCTCCTTTTTCCAAATTTCCACATAATTGGATTGTGATCTGAGCCTACCATCGGCATTATTTCTACCTCCTTAGTCCATAACGCTAAGTCCTTTGAGGCCCAGATCGTATCAATTCTTGATAATGTAAGATGCCTTGCAGAATAAAAAGTAAACTGTTTAGTTTTAGGATATTCTCTCCTCCATACATCTTCGAGAGTCTCTTGTTGAATCAACTCAAAAAAAAGCTTTGGCAATAGTCCTCTTTTCTTTTGTGCTGTTGTAGTCTTTTTATCTAGTTCCAAATCTGTCACTCCATTAAAATCTCCAGCAAGAATTATCTGGTCATATACAAGATCGTCTAAATGCTTCCTTAAATCCTCAAAGAAGCTTTCCTTTGCATCGTTAGGTGCATAAAGTCCGACTACCAACACTCTCTTTAAATTCCAATTACATTCCACCGCTACAAATCTAGCTTCCACATCTCTCATAACAAATTTTGGCTGCAGCTCCTCTTTTATGTACAACACCACTCCTCTTTTTTTCTTGTTAGAGGCCGCTACAAATTCTTTGCCCAATTTTCCAGATTTTAAATATTTTACATCCTGTTTTCTAATATGGGTCTCCTGCAAACAAACAATATCACATTTTTGTTTTAGTAGCCAATGAAAAATATTTTTCCTCTTATTCGGTGAGTTTAGTCCATTTACATTCCAAGATAATACATTACACTCCATATTCATGATTTTGTTGGTAAGTCTTTTTCATTGTCCTTGATAAATCTCTCCATCTCCCGCTCAGATCTGATGCGTTTTTTTGCCCCTCCAAACTCAAAGGACACTCCTTCCGGTAACTCCCATCTGTATCTGATATTCATGTCCTTCAAAATTTGAATTAGCGCTCTATATTTTTTCCTGTCCAGTAACACTGATCTGGGCAGTTCCTTCATTATGATAATCGTCTTGCCATCAATCTCCAATGGATCTTGAAATTGTTTTGTCACAATCCTCTCTTTCATGTTTCTAGTTGTAAACTGCACAATCACATCCCTTGGTAGTTTCCTCTGGGTTGCAATTCTCGAGTTCACACGGTACGCCACATCTAGGATAGCCACAATTTCCTCCTCCTCCTTCCCCAGGTAATCAGCCAACACCTCAGTCATCTGTTCTTGCGCTGACTTCCCTTCCACTTCTGGCAGACCACGAAAACGAAGCTGCTTCTCCATGTGTTTAGTTTCTGCAACTGACATCCTCCCCTTCACCAGTCTCATCTCTGTTTGTTGCGTTTCTATTAAATTCTCCATCGCGTCTTCTACTGTTTTAACTCTCTGCTGCGTTCCTTGTAATTCACTACTAATCGTTTCCACGCCTTTTTTCACTTCTGACAGCTCCGACTTTACTGTCTGTGTAACTTCTTTGACCTCTTTAATAAGCTCCAATTTCGTGTCCTTAAGTTCTTTCATCATGTCTATAAGCTTTTTGTCCAAATTTTCTATTGCCGATTGCCACTCTTTTTTCGACATCGTGGGGCTTGCTTTAGCTCGCTCCCACGAATCTGCTCTCTTCCTTAACTCCGTGGCGTATGTTTAAACGTTTTCCTTTTTTTCAAATGTCCCAATCTTTGCCAAAATTAATTTTTTGTATCCAAAATGTCGGGCGTCTTTTCTCTATGGTTTCTCTATGTTATTGTAATCCAAGATGGCCTACTTCCTCTTCCGCTGAAGCCGCGACCCTTCCCTTTTCAAAAATGGCGATTCCCTACTTCCTGTCCGTCGGCAAGGGCCGCTTCCCTCCAGCCACTCTATTGTTGTTACGCACTTCCTGTCTCCCGTCTTCCCACAGCAGGTCTCGCGATGGTGTCTTTTTCCCACAGCTCCAAAACCACAGGTATTCAAAACAATAGTCCGATTTTTGCAATAACTTCTTTAAATTTAGTCTCTTTTAAAATACAACTCCTGCCGAGTCTTCACCTCCTTTTCAGTAGTCTGTTGCAGTTTAAAGATCTACTTTCTTTCCTCTCTGTTTTTATCAATCTGTCCCGTTTCAAGAGATAGCGATCTTTACCTTCTCTTCAACTTTCTCGGGTTGTAATCGCTGTTTCGATCTTAAATTCTCCTCTCGACTTCCCTCCCCGATCGAAGCTTGGGTATGTAGGTCTTATGCCAGCCGAATTGGCCCCAGAACTGTCGCAGAGATTATAGCCGACCCGTCGCAAGGTGGGACCTCAAGGATTGGGGGGGAGACTCCTTGAGTAGAGCCCCCCCTCATCCGAGATCTAGCTCACCCTAGGGTCTTGAGCGTTCTTTGCCTGCTCCCCGCCTGAGAGCAGTCGGCCGCGGGTTATTTTCACCCCTCCGGCCGGTTAAAACGGCAGTCCGGTCAGCTCCGCAAATGGAGCTGCGTTAGACCTCCATGAATCCCAAACCGGAAGTCTGATTTTAGTTCAATATTCTTAAAGCAGTAACCCTCTCATCAGGAGACAATACACAATCCAGCATTTCTATCCTGGAAGCTGGTTACAGTGTTATGTCAGCAACTGGAATCTTCATAACTAACTCTTTTGTTGCTGTAATGTTTGCAGAGGGTCCTTGAAGCCCTGTTCGCAAGTCACAGTGAATGCTCACACAATCCCTGTACAGCATCCCCTTGTTTTTGCTTTGTACGTGCATTAAATAATTCTCTTGTTATGTCCAGTGCATCTGCAGCTCAATGTGTGATTTAAACGCTATATCTCTACAAGTACTAGCCCCTATCCAGGTACTGGTCCCTGGTTTCATTTGTAAAGTGAACATGTATCGGCTTGCTTACAAACAGGTGTACATGCGTGCATGCAGGATCATGTACATGCACTAACTATAACATGTGGACAAGGCTACTGAGTCCCACTCTTTTAATAACTTTTTTATTTTTAAGTAATTATAGGGCCCAGATGCTAATCAAGTTGGAGAAGACATTATAATCTATCCTAGTTTTCACAAAGCAACTGTGGGATTCTCCCATTCCCTCTATTTGCCATCTGTCCTATTTTTTATCAAATCTAGACATATCGCAGTATTGGGCAAAGTTTTAAAGCCTGTAAAGAAAAGGCACTGATTATAAATAGAGACAGTCATTTGACATTAACATTGATTATTGTTCTAGTTGTCATTTTGATGTAGCTTCCAAAGCGTTGCAACTTTCTCATTGTGCTGAGCAGTTTTGAAGATACAAAATTGCTTGGCCTACCCTATTGCCAAAAGTATCAAAGCACATGGTAATATCTCATTAGTTAATAAAATGGTATTTTTGAAATGCTAGATGAGCATCAGAAACTGCTTTAGATACTTATTTAGATCCATTGAATTGGTTCTGCGTACGTTATTTTACTGCAGTATTCAGTGGGGCTTGGAATGTGGAATGGGATGATGTTGTTATATTTCTAATCTGCTCTCCCTGTAAACGGGCTCAAAGAAGAATACAACATATATAAAATACATAAACATATTACTTTAAAACCAGATAAAAACATCAATAAATATATAAAACAATTTCTAAAAGACAGCAGCACACATATAGCACAACCCAAACAGCAACCTGTGGGGTTGGATGGCCAACTATTAGATGTCAACAGAAGAGGGGGTAAACCCCCACATGGCAGGAGGCCAGTTTCACGACCCACCTGCCTCAACCACCATATGCCTGGCAGAATATCTCTGTCTTACAGGCCCGGTAGAAAGATAACAATTCCTGCTGAGCTCAGGTCTTCACAGAGAGTTCCACCAGGCAGGAGCCAGTGCTGAGAAGGCCTGGGTCCTGGATGAGACATGGAGGATCTCTTTGGGGCCTGATCTCATCAATTCTCAGAAGCTAAGCAGAGTCAGTGCTTGAATGGGGACCACCAACAAAGACTATGCAGAGGAAGGCAATGGCAATCCACCTCTGCTTCTTAATAGCCTTGGAAGTCCCTTGCGGGGGTCATGATTAGACATGGGCACGAACCAAAAAAATTTAATGACTCTGCAGTTCGCGGTTCGGTGCTGACGACGATCCCGAGATCGCGAACCGCAATTAACATTTCCCGTTGCCAAACCGGTTCAAGGTTCGTGGTTCATGGGTGTCAGAATGGCCCCCATTGGAATTAGAGAGCCCAAATTCCCGGGGAGTGTTTAACAAGCTCTCCTCCAGCCATTACCCAAGTTTGGTCAAGATTGCAATAGGGATCCAAGCTCCAATTAAACTCTCTCTCTCTCCCCAAAGGCTAGCAAGTAGCAAGCAACAGCTCTGTCACACTCCACTGCTCGCTGAAAGTGAAACCCAGTCTGGGAGCCCACAGCTATTTATAAGCACAGGTCCCATTGAGCAATGCAGGAGGTCTGTGGTTGGCTGTCAGAGCTGCCTATCAGGGTTTGCAAGGATGAGATTGGAGTGCTCATGGCTACAGAACACCCCTCCCCCCTCCCTCCCCTGGGTGTCTTCTCCCAACTTGTAACTTTGCAGCTCCATGGTTGGAAGGAAGACCCGCCAATCAAGGTAAGCTGGGCTTCCATTCAGGTTTCCAGGGTGACAGAAGGAGTGCAGACAGAGTTCAGGCATTCCCCTGGCTCCATTTCCAGAGGAATTGATTGCTGGCACCTGACTGTCTGGCTTCCCGAACAGCAGCTGAACGCACCGAACCAGGCTTCTTCCAAACGCTGGTTCGTTGGACGAGGACAATCATGAACCACCAAATCGTGATCGCGAGATCTCCAATTTCGTGGGTTTTTGAAGTTCGTAATGTGGTTCATGCCCATCTCTAGTCATGATAAGTCAGTTACAAATTGATGGCATATACATATGCATATTCATTAGGGTTACTCCTAGGTAAGAGTGCATAGACCTTCAGCCTAACCTGCATACTTTGTCAGCACATATCCTAATATTTTATTTATTTCATTTATAATGAGAACCAAAACTGTTTACTTTATTCTCCTCTTCATTTTATCCCAACAACAACCCTGTGAGGTCGGTTAGGCTGAGAGAGTGTGACTGGCCCTAGAGCATCCATGGCAGTGTGAGGATTTGAACCCGGATCTCCCAGATCCATCTGACACTTTAATAACTACACCACTCAGGCTTGCCATACAATGAACACTGTAGGCTATTTAGGGGTTCCAGCCATTGGCACAAAACCAGAGGGAGAGGGATGGGTCTGGGACAGGGAGAATGACATTGCACCAATGTTGCACTGTCATTTCCATTGCAAACCCAGAAGTGACATTACCCCATCTGTGTGATGCTCCAGGATACCCCCCCCCCAAAGAAACTGTGGTTTATCCTAGAGTGTCGTATCAATGAGTGATTCCGCACACGTTGGATAATGCACTTCCAATCCTCTTTATAGATCATTTGGAACTGATTTTTTTGTGTGAGAACAAAAAATCCACCTCAAATGATTGATAAAGTACATTGAAAGTACATTATCCAACATGTGTGGAATCAGCCATTGGCTGATGATGATGTCACTTCCGATGATTCTTTTCCCACCTAATTTTCCCCGGCCGTCCTTCTGAGTCACGATGGGCAGAGTACATATTCTGCCATAGTGAGAGACAGTGTAAACCTAAGGCTGTTGAATAAATCACAAAGATGCATGCAGGCTTTTGGTTAATTCAGGAAGTTGATGCTGAGTTACAGTGGAAAACAAGGAAATGATAAAACCTTTTTAATCCAAACTAGATCTGTTGTAAAGGAACAATATTTGAAACTTGCTGCTTGGTAGATCTGAGCAACCACAAACACTCATTATCGTTAACCTTTGAGTCACCAGGCTTCCAATTCGCTTTTTTAAATAGGCCAATCCCAATTCAGAAGAGAAGCCACATGGGTCTACTATTCAATAAGAGTGGTATGCTGGAGAATGTGAGGACTGTCTACAGGAGCCAATTTTAGTGGTTTCCCAGGGTATATTTTAAGGGCAATTTTCAAGGGAGAAAAATCCCAGACTCTTCTCTACCAACAGCACTTTGTGAGCATTGCCAGCTTAGCAAAACATTAGTCATCTTTACAGTGCAGAAATACTCTAATTACCACTTTGCTATGCAAACACTCTCATGCATGAGAACTCCAACCACATCTTCTCTTCGATCCTAGGTAGATTTTGGAGATCAACATCTACACTGCATGTTTGCAACCTTTGTTATATTATAATAATATTGCAACATAAAAAATTAGGGATTTGCGTGTGTGTTTGTAATTGTGTGGTTGTGTATTTGTGATCTGTTTAATTGTCCTAGAAAATTATTTCATCTAAATTACTCACATAACTTTGATTTTAAAGTCCTGACATTCTGGGTTCATCAAAATGACTGATCATGGCTTCTTCTTTTAAATTTACTTTAATACAAATTCATTAAAAACAGACAAACTTTGGATCTATTATAGTGTCAAAGAAAACAGCAAAGTAAGCAGGCAATAAATGATAACACATATGCCTATAGTTCAGTGACACAAGCAGAATATAAATATAATATCATACATAAGAGCAAATTCTAACGTAACCAAACTATATCCCAAACAATCAGTCTCAAAGATATCTAACCAGAACTTGAACATGGCTTTTATATAACACCACCCTATTCACTAAGACAGAGGTCCTTAGCCTTTTTCAGCCTTCAATTCTGACACAGTGAGCACAGCCGCAAAATAACCGCTGCAGCTTACCTTCATTCACACAGTGAAGATCCTTGTGCTACAGTGGCAGCTGTTGCCAGAGCAACGTTTTAAAAATCGGCACAGCCAGTCAAATCTCCAGTGGCCAAACAGAAGCTTTGCTGGGCAAAAGCCCCACCTGACCCCAGCTACTTTCTAAAAACACCTGGTGGGCACCTGGGAGGGTATTGGAAGGAACCATGGCACCCACCTGCACCACTTTGGGAAGCCCTACACTAAGAGATCTCCAAGGCTGCATCTAGACATTGTAGGGTATTGTGTTATCATTGCACTATAGTGATCATTCACAACTGGGTTATCTTGTCCACATAGGAAGATCCAGTTTTGAATGACTGCATGCTACATTATAAAGAGATCACAATATCTAACACTTAGGATGAGGGAAACCCAGAAACAAATCCATACCCTTCTATGGAATTGGTTACTCAATGAGGAGGTCCGGGAATTAGCATACAAGGAGAGGCAACGAGAGGTGGGTAACTTCAGGATCTCTGCCTATGTATACAAGGATTGCCCCGGCTAGAGAACTCTTTCAATAAAAAGACAGATGTTTCAATCAAATGGGGTTTTTATTGAAAATAATAAAGATCAACAGCATGAAAAAACACACACACTCAGACCTAACTAAAAAGCAGTGGTGAAAATTGGATAGAGTTTGAGGGATTGGGTGATTGTTATGATCCAGAAGAGGGTGTCTGGGAGAGAGAGCACTGAGCAACCAGCGCATCAATGCAGAAGAGCTCGGACGGAGGTTCAAGGGTGGATGCTGGATCCAAGGTCATTCGCACAAGTATGGCGGAAGGATACTCTAATTATACTATGAAACGTACCCTTGGGCAAGATTGCATCTTCTGTCCCAAAATAGTGACTTAATGATTGTCCTGGGGTGGGACAAGAATTGGGAAGCTGTCTCCAGGCCAGGCAATGAACTGGGAAAGATTGATAAAGTTTTCCCAGGCAGAACTAAAGTTATTAATGAAGATTGATGACCCACAATGTATGGATGGGTAAGGCTATCAGAGCTCTGAGCCACCTGAGGAGAGTGGATAAAGGAAGATCGGTAGGGTATGTTGCAGTGATTATTTCAGAAACTCCAGGAAGATCCTATTGTCTTAGGATCTTTGCACATCTCCATTGTGTGGGGCTGAAAGCTGACATCTCACATGCTCCCTGCCAGGATTTGGTTTCCATATTTCTGCCTGCTTGGGCAGTATTTTGTGTTTAAAACACATTCAGAGAAGGTGCTTATGGCATAGCCATTTTCATAAGCTTCTTAATATCATGAGGGCAAGTCTGACCACCAACAGAACTCCCTGGTGGACCCTTGAGCAGTCACACTTTTTCAGCAAAACATTCCTCTAATGATTGTTGTGAGGATAACATGGAAAGGACAGCAAAAACTACCCTGAATACCTTAGAGGGAGGTCTGGATAAAAATGAGGATCCCTGGTTTCCTTGGATTGCACATGTGACTGATCAATGGAAGAAGGAAAGAAACTGTAAAGCTGGAGAGTAGAGGTGGGCACGGACTGAAAAATGGACCAAAATTTGACACAGACCGACCCAGTTTGGCATTCGCAAACCAGTGGGTAATGAGAGGGGCATTTTTCATGGACGTGATGACTTTTTGGCCAGTCCGTCAGTCTGTTGGTCCAAGAAATCAGACATCCCGGCACCGAGCAATCAATTCTCTAGGCAACGGAGGGGACATTCACCTCTGAGCTCTGATGTCATCTGACATCAAGTCTTCCATTTGATACTGCAAGTACTTACAGTCGAGTAGTAGAAGAGTACTCCTTGGCTGCATGATCTCTTTTGTAATTTATAAATTATGTAGTGTACCTAGTATTGGATGTGAACTGTGTATATTATTCTCTTGTACTTATTTTTTAGTTATTGATTGATAATTGCGCACCTTGCACTTTACATTGAAATATATATTATTGAATGCTATATTGTTCTTGCATGGTGTACTTTAACGTTATCAGATTTAGCGAGTTTCCACTGTGGGAGATCCTTTGATCTCTTCTTTTCATGTCCGTTGTCCATGGCATCCCCTTTTTTCTTGTACCAGCTGCAAAGGTGCCTGGGTGGATCAGGGTGGTGTCCTTGCCAAGTGTGAATGCACCCTCCCCCACAAAGGGAATTTTAACCTCCTTCCCCATGGGTCGTCCCATCCCCTAGTCCACCAATACCTGCCGCCTTCTGGCTGTATCCCAGCAGAGGGACTCACTGTCCCTAGCTGGGATCATTCCAGGAGGATCTGAACCCCCCCTTTAGGAATTCCCTGCCACTAAACCATGAGGATCCATGGTTTTGAAACAAGTTTTTGCGCCATGGTGGTGCAATGAAGTGGTGAGTGCTTTTTTTTAGTGCAATTTGTGGCAATAGACATGATATGGGATTGTGTTGTGGATTTTGGGTGGCCCCATGTAAAAATCAAGTGGATCCATGAGGATCAGTGCTTTTGAACCATGTTTTTGAACCATGGCAGCACCACGGATCGGTGGATAAGTGATTGTTTTGGTGCTGTCTGTAGACTAGGACATGATTTATAATATGACGGCTTTTTTGTTTTGTTTCAATATAAAAATTGTATGAATTCATGAGTTTAAAATCATTTGGATCCGACTTTTACCCGCTCCCTTTGATCTGTTCCCAGAGACCGTCATTCCACTCTGGTGGCTGTCGTTCCAGCCCCAGAGCAGTTTAGCTGCTCCCAAGGACTGTCATTCCACTCTGGGGGCCTTAATTCCAGGCCCAGTTCAGGTTGCCAGCTCCAGGTTTGGAAATTTCTGGAGAATTTGGGGGTGGAGCCTGCAGAAGGCAGGTTTGGGAAGGGGAGGAACCTCAGCAGGGTATAGTGCCATAGAGAACTCCCTCCAAAGTAGCCGTTTTCTCCAGATGTACTCATTTCTGTGGCCTGGAGATCAGTTCAGGGAGATCTCCAGCCACCACCTGGAGGCTGGCAACCCTAGGCCCAGAGCAGAGCAGTGCATCTAAGCTTGTGCAGAAATAACAGAGAACAGCACCTCTGCAGAGCACTTTCCATTCTCAGAGGAAGATTCTCTAACTCCATTCCATGTTTTCATTGCAACTTTTTGGTGCTGCAATGTATCTCAACGGAGCCAATGCAAGTCAATTGGCATTTGCGGCTCCTATTATATCTAATGGAACTTTCCTGGGGCAGCCACTTTGGGTGTCTATAACTTGGACATCCGAAATTCAATCTTCACCAAACTTGGACGGTGGCTGGAGGAGAGCTTGCTGAAGACTCCCTGCGAGTTTTGCATTTCTGAGTGTGAAGGGGGCCATCTTATAGTCCCCAGAAATGACGGACTACGAACCGATGAACTGATCTGTGAATAGGGCAGGTCTGTGAAAAATTTGCGGTCCGTGGTCCATAAAACACAATGGACCATGGACCAACAGCCCATGGTTTTTTCCCAGTCCATGCCCGCCTCTACTGGAGAGAACAAATGACAGCCAAACAAGAGAAGACAGGGAGAGAAAAACAATGACACTTGAAAATATTTTTTTAAAATATGCATTTTCTATTTTCACTGTCAAAGCATGTTTGGAAACATTTCTAAGTTCCCCATTGTTGTTTTCAGTGTGGAAATCAAAACAAGGGAATGTTCAGCACAACCCTTCTCAGTCTTTGAGCTCACATCTGGTGAACAAACAGGGAGGCGCTCATCTTCCATCTGACTTTGCATTTCCAAGAATTTCTCACTGCTTAAGATCTTTCTACCGGTGTTAGAATCAGGATTGTATCAACAACATGACAAGGGTTTCTTCTGAATCAGTGTTTCATCTGGTGAGAGACCCTCCCTCTGGTTTGTCAGACTAAGAGGCAGGATGCATGCCAAAATGCAACCCGTTCTTGTTGAATAACTCATTGTCAAGAAAAAATGTCTGAACTTGCTGCACTTTGGCATGTCTTCCTTTTTTCCACAATTTTTTTTTCACTTAAAATATTATGTGTCCCAAACCAGTAATATGAGCATTTCAGATCTTTGAAGAACATTTGTCTGGGGGTGGGGATATGAAATTATTAATGGAATTACTCATATTAAGGCTTTCCGTCTTCTTCTCAATGTCCCTGTCAGGCCCTAGTTACTGCAGTATTATTCCAGCAGCTGCAGCTGTGGAAGAAATATGATTCTTCCTCAAAACAGAGATATATATTTTGGCAGCTGTTCCATTGGTTACTAATTAGTTTCAGGTTCAATTTGAGCTACCCTGTCTGTCACTATGGCAGGAGACCTACTCTTCTCGCTGAGACTCAGCAGGGAGGCATGGGAAAATCAGGTGGGAAAAGGATTGTCAGAAGCACCCATATATCTAATGGGCTGGCCATTTCTGATACATTCCGCTGTGATCGCTACACTCTTCTGAGCAAAGCCTTCGAAAAGTACCACTCTGCAATGTTTGAATAGAAAGTGTTGGCAATCCATTACCTGTACCCATCGCAGTGGCTCTCGGCCCTCATGCACACCAGTTTACAAGACATGGAGGAACTTCTGAATATGCTATGGAGGAATTGTTGTAGGGTTGTCAGAAAGGGTCTGCAATAATACTAGACCTTAGGGAAAGAGAGGGTGGACTAACCTTTTTAGTACAATTGTACGTGCAGCAAGATGACGTCACTACTGGATGTGGCATAATCGTGAAGACCCACTTCCAGGTGCCCAAGATGACTAGCCTCTCCTGCTGGCACCATGCAGCCACAGGAAGATGCCCAGTTGTGTGGGGTGGCTGATTGCTCCTGGTTAGCACCACACAGCCACATGAAGCTGCCCAGAGAGGCTGGCTGGCATGGGAAAATCAGGTGGGAAAAGGATTGTCAGAAGCACCCATATATCTAATGGGCTGGCCATTTCTGATACATTCCGCTGTGATCGCTACACTCTTCTGAGCAAAGCCTTCGAAAAGTACCACTCTGCAATGTTTGAATAGAAAGTGTTGGCAATCCATTACCTGTACCCATCGCAGTGGCTCTCGGCCCTCATGCACACCAGTTTAGGAGAGGCTGGCTGGCCACTTCCTCAGGCCAGCGGCAGCACCAGGCAGTTGCAGGAGGCTGACTGGCCAGGCTGGGTGATGGGGAGGGGCCAGCCAGCCTACCTGGGCAGCCTCTTGTGGCTGTGTGGAGCTGACCAGGAGTGGTCAGCCATTCCACACACCTAGGGTATTTGGGGAACGATTTCCCCAGACAGTCCCCCCAAATACTGAACTGTCTGACTTAAAACAAGACACCTGGCAACCCTACTAAGCCCTGATGGCCCAGAAGAAAGGGATTGTTTCACCTATTTTTCACTTAGATTTAGTATTTTGGTCTTTTATTGATCTGGGAAATGAGGACTCAGAATGTCTGTATTCAAAATGAAACAAGCAAGCCACAGTTTGTTTATGACGGGGCCATGCCAAGAATCCTTGCCTTCACACACCACACAGAGATTGAAGACTTCCTCATTTCAAAATGACCACAGTTGGTTGTGACATCTATACAGGTGTTAATGAATGGCAATTCATTTCTTGTCTAAGAACCAGGCTTGCAAACTGCAGTTTAATTTGATTTACAATCTTGCTTTGTTGTTAAAATTTGGACACATGACAAATCGTGGTTAGTTCTAAACAGAAAGTCCTCAGTCTTGAAATGGTGCAAGAAGGGAAAAGGCAGAATGTGAAGATCTGAGGATTTCCTTGCTCACCAATATGCTATTCATCTGGAAAGGATCCTGCTAGAGAAATTATTCCAAAAATATTCTCTTTCAATTGCCCTTAAGACAGAATTTAAGATATAAATGTTTGGGGCTTCTTATTGTTTTCTTTGTAATAGAATCAGTTTTTTCTTTTCTGTACCAGCTTGAGACATTTTTTTTCATTTCCCCTCTGTTTTCACAAACAACACAGCTATACTTCAGAGCAAAGATTTTCAGACATTTTTCTCTGTTGCATTCACTTCAATCTAAAAACTATCCCAAGGGAAATGGATCTCTGATGTATTGATGACTTCCACATACACAACAGCAACAACAGTTTTATATAGAAACATAGAATCATAGAGTTGGAAGGTACCTCTAGGGTCATCTAGTCCAACCCCCTGCACAATGCAGGAAATTCACAACTACACTCCCCCCCCCCGACTGCCCCAGTGACCTCTGCTCCATGCCCAGAAGATGGCAAAACACTTCCAGGATCCCTAGCTGAACTGGCCTGTGGAAAATTGCTACCTGACCCAAAGTTGGTGATTGGCATTACCCTGGGCATGTAAGAAGGCCACAAGAACTAAGCACTGATGTAACCCATTCTGCCCTCCCCCTCATGATCTGCCCAGCTTCACAGAATCAGCATTGATGTCAGGTGGCCATCTAGCCTCTGCTTAAAAATCTCCAAAGAAGGAGAGCCCACCACCTCCCAAGGAAGCCTGTTCCACTGAGGGACCGCTCTAACTGTAAGGAAGTTCTTCCTAATGTTTAGCCAAAAGCTCTTTTGATTTAATTTCAAGCCATTGGTTCTGGTCTGACTGTCTGGGGCAGCAGAAAACAACTCTGTGCCATCCTCTATATGACACCCCTTTAAGTACTTGAAGATGGTTATCATATCACCTCTCAATTATCTTCTCTCCAGGCTAAACATTTCCTCATAGGACTTGGTCTCCAGACCCCTCACCATCTGTGTTGCCCTCCTCTGGACACATTCTATAGCCTTCTTAAAATGCGGTGCCCAAAACTGAACACAATATTCTAGGACAGGTCTAACCAGAGCAGAGTAGAGCGATGCCATCAATTCTCGTGATCTGGACACTATGCTTCTGTTTATACAGCCCAAAATGGCATTTGTCTTTTTAGCTACCGTATCACACTGCTGACTCATGTTTAGTGTATGGTCTTCTAAGACCCCTAAATCCTTTTCAAACATACTACTGCCAAGACAAGTCTCCCCCATCCTATAATTAGGCATTTGATTTTTCCTTCCTAAATGCAGAATTTTGTATTTATCTCGTTGAAATTCATTTTATTTATTTTAGCCCAGTTTTCCAGCCTGTCAAGATGATCCTGTATCCTTACTCTGTCTTCAGCCATATTTGCAAATTGCAACCCCTTCCAATTTAGTATCATCTGCACATTTAATAAGCATTCCCTCTATTCCTTCATCCAAATCATTTATCAAAATGTTGAAGAGAACAGGTCCCAGGACTGATCCCTGAGGAACTCCATTTGTCACTCTTCTCCAAGAGGATGAGGAATAATTAACTAGCACTCTTTGGGTGCCATCTGTCATCTAGTTACAGATCCACCAAATAATAGGATCCGAACCACATTTTACCAACTTGTCGACAAGGATATTATGTAGAACCTTATCAAAAGCCTTACTGAAATTGAGATAAACTATGAGCAGAACCACAAGTGACAAAAGGCACAGATTGGACACTTGTTAGCTTCCCTCAAGTTTTGATGGGAAATGTAGGCATCCTAGTCTTGCAGCTTGGCTCTCTGACTGCTGTCCAATGGACTTTTCAACTGTCACTTGTCCACCATTCCGCCAAGCTGCCTACATTTCCCATCAAAACTTGAGGGAAGCTGACAAGTGTCCAATCTGTGCCTTTTGTCACTTGTGGTTCTGCTCTCAGTCTACAGTGTTCCCCTGATCCAGCAAGGTAGTAAACTTTCTCAAAAAAAGAGAGAAGGTTAGTCTGACATGACTTGTTCTTGAGAAACCCATGCTGGCTCCTAGCGATCACAACCATCCTTTCTAAATGCTCAAGGACTGACTGATGATTTGTTCTAAGACTTTCCCAGGTATAGATGTCAAGCTGATGGGTCGGTAGTTACCTGGATCCTCCTTTTCCCCCTTCTTGAAGATGGGGACAACATTTGCTCACCTCCAATCTTCTGGCACCTCGCCTAATCTCCAAGAATTCTCAAAAATAATGGAAAGAGGCTCAGAAATTACATCTGCGAGTTCTTTTAGTACCCTTGGGGGCAATTCATCTGGCCCTGAGGACTTAGTTCCATTTAAAGAAACTAGGTGTTTATGTACTACCTCTATGCTGATCCTAAGCTGTAACTCCCTTCCCCCATCATGTGTTCTGTTATTGCCATGTTGAGCACCATTTCCCTCACAGGGGAAGACTGAGGAAAAATAGGAATGGAGCAGTTCTGCCCTCTCTTCATCACCTGTTACAGTTTCACTTCCGTATCCCTGCAATGGGCCTACCATGTCCTTGTTCTTTTTCTTACTTTGAACATAAGCAAAGAACCCTTTTTTGTTGGCTCTACACACTCACACACCCTCAAACACTCAGTTAATTCCCCCCAGTAGTTAAGAAAGGCAACAGAAAAAGACTCACCACTTAAGTAGCTCTCTTTCCTACAGATGAAGACTCTTGCATCTGAGAAATCTGGTTCTAGTCATAATAAACAGAGTTCACCTTTCTGAATCCACTGAAGTCAATGGATTTAGCAACAAGCTAGACCTGCAGTTTTTAAAGAATTGGGTCTGGATTCCCTAGACCCAACTCAGTTTTCTGCAGCCATACAGCAGTTAAAAAGTAAACGGCTGTTAAAAAATAAAAGAGAGCCCAAATTACCTCAAAATGCCTCCATAGGGGAATGGGCTCTCTCCTTCCCCCCTCAAGCCATTTCTCTGTGTCACGATAGGAGGGGAGGAGATTTTCCCCTCTGTTTTTATTGCTCCACAAACATGCACAGAATACTCCACGTGGAGCAGGAAAAACAGGGGGGGAACTCCCTCTCTAGCTCTTTTGACAAGGGAAAACAGCTTGAGAGGGGAGGGGGAGCCCCTCCTCCCCCCATGGCGGTATTCTGAAGCCATTTGGGCTCTCCTTTATTTTTAACAGCTACTCCTCAAAGCTGCTGTATAGCTGCAGGGAACTTGAGTTGGCCCAGGGGGACCCAGAGACACCACTCTTTAAAAACCTGCATGTCGACCTTGGCCCTTAGAAGTGTGTAACTCTACTTATGGAGGCACTGTTAGCTATTTCCAAATCTGAAATCCTACAGGCTGCTATTTGCCACCTTCTAACTAATATGCCACTGTTATGTGTCAAACAAAAAAACTGCCAAGCATCAAATTTTGAAATAAAATACAATCCAATGTCTAATAGTCACCAGACATCAGACTATTCAGAGATTGTCTTGTGAACTTTCCTCATGCGAATCTGGGGAAGGCAATTTTGAAGGGAATTCTCGCCAGCAGATTCATATTGACTTTGACAGGTGATAGTTTAAATTATAGCACCCCAAATACAAGAAAGAGGAACTCAAGAATCTGCAGTATGTGGTCCTAAATTAGGAAATGAGAATATAAAATGATCTTTAGAATGAAAAAGAAATTGATATTGCAGTTTTTCCTAGAATCTTCTCACTTGAAGTATTTTGTGAAGAAATTTTGGATGGGGGGAAAGTTAAGGATTCCCTCTTTCCTGATCAAAACAGGGGTTTTTTTTGGGGGGGGGGTGCCCCATGAAACACTGGCAAATCTTTTCCTCCCATTTCACATCCATACACTCCATCATCATCATCATACGAGAGTAGCTAATTATTCTTCTTGAAAAGCAATGGAAGTGCTGACGAAAGGATTTGGCTGCCAGTATAAATTTTCCTAGAGGGTATACGCGACATTAAATCAAACTCAATCTGAAAGACCGTTCCATATGTAAATTGGACAAAGATGGGTTGCTCTACAAATTTCCATCGTGAGCAGATTTGGGAAAGGAGGTCTTTCTTCAAAATCCAGGAAGAGTAATTGTTTCTTCCTTGGCATCCTCTCTTGAATCGGCTGTCAGCAATAATTCTCTGGTTCAAGTTCAGACGAAACTGGCTTCAGAGGGAGGAAAGCCGTTTCGTTTAATGCTGAGCAGGACGCACAGAACATGTGCTGGCTTTGCATCAGACAAAGCAGATTCTAGATCTCCACAGCCTGTTGTGCCCCACAGTAAGTGTGTTAATTGTTCAGGTGCCACAAGATGGGGTTTGCTGCAAGAGGTTGTGTCAGTCCTTGGCAGGTAGACCCCCAAGTCCCTCACAGCAAGCACTCAGGTGCATTGGTTGAAGTAACTTTTATTAGAGATCGATACAGTCCAAATGATCTATACGAATGCATTGGCGGAAGTGACTATTCAAAAAGGGGTAGTGTTAATTATAGAGAAACTTCCCGCCCTTTGGGCCCGTTAACATTCTGGCACGAAAACCCCAAAGAGTTACATGGGAACTGATTAGTTTAGGCTAGACAGAGTACAGAATGAAATCATCTCAGTCTCTGAGAAAAGATACATCCAAGGACACTTGCTACAGAAGTGAAAGTAAATACCTTCAACAGATAACAGACAACTCCCACTGGCTTAGTACATTTCATGTTAGCAGTTTACACACTCTCCGATGATCAACACAGTGTACAGAATACAAACTCAGCAAACATCTGTGATCAGCACCGTTAAGAAGGTTACCAAGGGGAGAGCAGTCTAAGGAGACAAAATGCCGAGGGAGAGAGAGTCATCCTGAGGGACCAGGAAAAACGTTGCTGGTGTATAGAGAAGGTAGAAATGTGACCTTGGGCCAGTCACTGTCTCTCAGCCTAAGATGGAGTTGCTGCAAAGAGAGGAAGGAAACCATACACTTCTAGACTCTGAGCTCCTTGGAGGCTTGGGATATGAAAGCGAAAAACAGAAAGGGAAAAAATATGGCGCACGTGGAAAGGACCATTTCTTATCCTGCTAACAGGAAGTCATGGAGTTTGTTGTCATACAATGTTTTGAACCAAGCCTATGTGGCATGAGGCAGAGTACTGTGTGAATATTTTTGTGGGCCCCAAGCTTTCATACACATCCCATGTCTGACTATTTCTTTCCTTTCTTCAAAGAGTGATGCAGAAAAGAAAAGAAAGAAAAGGGTAAGAACATTTGTGGGGGACCCTCTTAGCCAAATGTTTGAGTTACTTATTCCAGGAGTGTAGCCATGTGAGTCTATCACCACAGAAAATGACTCCTGAGGCACCTTAAAGATTAACCGGTTTATCGAAGCATAAAATATGGGCTAGAGTGCAATCTGATGCAAGTGCTATATTGGGGAGCAGGGAGAGTGGTATATATTACATAAATGCAGAGACTTTGCGCTATTTTCTGCCTCTGGACCTACCACATGGCTAGGTGCCACCAGTTGGCACAACATCAGGACTTACTCTGGTCTCTATTTCCTACTTACAAGGTTCTGCCCCTAGGCCTCAGCTAATGGTTAGAGTTTATACTTCTGAAGTTCACAACTCTAGTATGTCCACATGGTAGCCTACAGTTTGGGTTGCCATCTACAGATTGTGAAATTCCTGGAGATTTTGCAAATGGAGCTTCAGGAGGGCATGGTTTAGGAGGGGAGGAACCTCTGTAAGGTACCATGCCACAACCCCACGTTCCAAATCATCCATTTTTTCAGGAGGAACTGATCTTTGTCATCTGGAGATGAATTGTAATTTCAGGAGATTTCCAGCCAACACCTGGAGGTTGGCAACCCTACCTATAGCAAAACATTCCAGTAAAACAAAGACAAATCTACATGTTACAAAGTCCTTGTGTTTGCTGAACAATGACACAAGGACTTTGCATCAGATGTTCAATGGGAATTTAGTTGTCCTCTTGATGCACGTAGGCCCTTTCCTCCTCATGACAGTGGCCATTTTCACATGTCTTTACATAGCGCAAAACTCATGGAACGAGGGCACAATTTATGACGTCATCACATAAATTGGCGCAATTTATGATGTCATCACACCACGTGGTGTGATAATGTCAGAAATCACGCCATGAAGACGCCCTCGTTCCATGAGTTTTGTGCTATGTAAAGACGTGAAAACTCTCTATGATGTGTGGGTAGAAGCGGCTTCACACACTCACACACACTAGGGTTGCCAGGCTTGGGTTGGCAACTCCGGGGAGGAATTTGGGGCAAGGCCTGGCACACCCATCCACTGACATTACTTCTGTTTAAAACTAAAGGTGACGAATTTGACTTACGAAAACTCTATTGTTTTACCATAGAGTTTTGTAAAATGATAGAGAGTCCCCCATGTGACCAGGTTTTTACCCCGAATCTGAAGATCTCAGGGATGACTGTTTTGTTTCATAGTTGTTTGATGAATGTTGGAAGTATGGTGTACTGGTTAGTGTAGCAGAGGAGAACCAAGGAGACTCCGGCTCACGTCCTCTTTGCTATGAATCTTGAGCCAATCATTCTTCCACACTCTAACTTCTCTTGGGGTTGTTGGGAGAATAAAACAGTGGAGGGGAGACTACATAGCTACCCTGAGCTCCTTGAAGGAAGGGCAGAATAAAAATGCACAGAAAAATTAAATATTATTAGCTTAAATATTATTTGTTTTATAATGTATGCTGTCTGGGCTGGCTCGTATGAGATTTTAAGAGGGCTGATTGCAGCCAAGAAGATCAGATCCAAGGCTTCTCCTTGTACAGATTTTAATTTTTCTAACTATGATGCTGGAGCCAGTTTGGTGTAGTGGTTAAGAGCGCGGAACTCTATCTGGAGAGCCGGGTTTGATTCCCCACTCCTCCACTTGAAGCCAGCTGGGTGACCTTGGGCTAGTCACAGCTCTCTCAGAGCTCTCACAGGGTGGGGATAATAAAGACATACTGCTCTGAGTGGGCATTAAGTTGTCCTGACGGGCAGTATATAACTCAAATGTTGTTGTTGTAGTTGTTGTTGTTAACTGTTTTTAGATTAAGCATTTTTTAAAAATCTTGTGATGGCCTATGGCTAATGACAAGAAATCTACTGCACTGTACTGCTTGATAGTTTTTAGAGATTTTATTTTTCACTTGTTTGTACAGCAGCAAAGAAAGTTGCTAAGATATGCCTAAGTAAACAATGTCTGGGCTGGCTCGTATGAGACTGTAAGAGAGCTGAATGCTTATAGTAATATTTTCATATTAGCAGGCACATTGCACTCTGAGCTTAGCATGTGTTCGAATCCAGCTCTTGCACTATCTCCCAGAAGATCACTCCATTGCCTACCTTGAGTACGATTCACTATAAGCCAGTGCAGGAAAGCCTTTGAAGTGCACTTCTAAGTAGAAGGTTCTTTGAGCCTACATGGGTGCGTAGGCACTCACATGAAGATGTGCTACAGAGTTGCTCCTGTCCTTTGAACTTCACATATCTTACAGCTTGATCCAAGGAGTCCAAAAGTCAGAAGCTATTCCACACCACAAGTCACAGTGTGTGCCTGCAGACTCGGAAGGAGAACGCAACTCAATAAGGGGTGGAACAGCAAGATCTGAATCCAGTGACACCTTAAAGACCAACCAGATTTTCAGAGTATAAGCTTTCGAGAGACAACGCTTTCACTCCTGAAAGCTTATACCTTGAAAGTCTTGTTGGTCTTTAAGGTGCCACTGGACTCAGGTCTTGCTGTTCTACCAAGAGCTAAACTACACAAGACACCCGACACATGTCATGTTCCTGCAAGTTTAACTGGGGAGTGTAGTTGAGCCAGCAGCAGGACTGCTGAGACTGCCACCACCACCACTGCTAGGTGGTGTCTCCTTCCCCTCTCCGTGAGAAGGGATGGTTGAGTCTAGCAGTTGCAGCAGCAGGAGCAGCCTCAGCAGGTCCTTCTGCTGCTGCTAGCTACCGAACAAAGCAAAAAATTGGGCTTGCACAGGTCAGAACCACCAACAATAAGACTATAGTCTCCGTGGAAACAGTCAACCCATTAGTAACTCATTCGAAGTTTATCTTAAAGTGCTGGAAGGTATATTTGTAGTAGAATGAAAGCTGATTGATTGTAATTATTACTCATTTTACTATAGACCTTGCACTTTAAGATAAACTTTGAATGAGTTACTAACAGGTTGACTGTTTTCATGCTGCTAGCCACTTGTCATCTTCGGGTTCCCCTCGCTGACTCTTTCCCATCCTTCTGGCCCTGCTGCTGCTGCTGGCCTGACTACACTTCCCAGGTAAACTTGCATGAACCTGACACATGTCGGGCATCTCGTGCAGTGTAGCTCTGAGACCAGCACCATTACCTGAAACAGTCAGTGAAAGATGCTACCCTGGAATTCCAACCTCCCCACAATTGCCTCTCATTGTCTGTGCCCACTGCTTCCGTCAAGAGCATCTAATGCCCTTTCCTTGATCTCCCTTCCATGTAGGGTTGTCAATCTCTGGCTGTGATTTGGAGATCTCCCAAAATTCCAACTGATCACCAGACTTCAGAAGAAGAAAATGACTGTTTTAGCGGGTCAACTCTATGGCTTTATGCCCCACTGAGGTCCTTCCCCAAAGCTCCACCTTCAAATCTCCAGGAATTTCCCAAGCTGGCAGCCCTACTTTTCCATAACTTTAAAGACAGCTCAGCAAGTGAGTTCAGAAAGCTTTTCAGAATGCATGCAGCTTGTCATGCAATGAAGGCGTTTGTAGTGGACCTGGAGCTGCAGATGGACTGGGAAGCAAGAAAGTAACATTTCTCAGATAGAAATTCTTCCATCTGCAGAATCTATGTGATCTATCTCCATGTTTAAAGTTGCCTGGTGGACTGTGAGTCTCTCTACACGAGACATCTGACACATGAAGAACATGTGTTAGGAGATGCAATGGTAGCCCAGAAGGGTAGTTTAAAAAGACAGAGCCAGTGGCAGGGCAAAGGCTTTGCTATACACTGGAGCTGGGTGAAGGGGCTGTGAAATGCCAGAAGGTAAACTTCAGCCCATTATAACTTCTCCAGATCCAAGACTGGCTCTGCAAAGCAGCTCCAGCCCATTTCCATTCCTCACTGCCCTCCAGTTTCAATCCCACACAGTTTTAGACTGGAGAGGTAAAACTGACAGAGCCTTTGGGGAGGTGAAGATGAAATTAACAAACCCTCTGAGGAGCGATCTGCAATGGCTCTTTTTAAACTATGCTTCCCAGCTAACATTGTGTCTCCCTACACTTGACAAACATGTGGCAAGGTGTCTCATGTAGAGAGTCTTTAAGAAGGGAAGGAGAATTCGCTGCTCTGGCCTCTGGGCTGGGGATGAGGCAGAGGAGGAGGAAGCAACAAGGGCCCAAGATGGGGGTCGAGGAATCAGAGGCTGTTGCCCCTCCTCCACCTGCCACACAAGTCCAGCAATTCAACATGCCTCATTATAGAGCCGGCTCTATGGAAGGAACTAATCTGTGGGAATCAGTCAGAGTCTGCAAAGCACCCCAGTGGAACAAGCCTCCGGAGACAGCTTTTACAACTGTTTACACTCATGAGCAGCAGATCCTCTAATGTGTCCCGGATGAGTTGCAAGCACAGCTGCAGCCGAATAATTGATGCTCAGTCCCTTATCATACACATGTTAATGAGATACACATTTACCCCCTTTTCTTCCTCAAAATACTGAAATTCATTCACAGAGATCTAGAAAAACTCTGAAGTTTGTAACACCAATATCTCTAAGTTTTTTTGGTTCACCTACCTCTTTCTGGTGTTAGAGTGTCAGAATAGGACCTGAGAGACCCAGGTTCAAATCCCCACTCGGCCATGGAAGCTCAGTGGGTGACCTTGGGCCAGTTACATGCTGTCAGCCTACCCTATTTCACAGGGTTGTTGTGAGGTTAAAACAGAGGAGGGGAGAATATTCTAAGCCACTTTGGGTCCCCATTGGAGAGAAAAGTACAATATGAATGAAGTAAATAAATAATAAATGATGTTGCTCTTCGGATCCAGGACCAAACTAAACAATACATAGAAGATGTACGGACAGTCTCCTGATTTTTTTGTGATTAAAAGCAGCCTTGGAGGCTGTCACTGGAAGCAGAAGACTGGCAGAGTGAAACACTATTGAACTGGTTTCCCTTCCTGCCATTATTCTGTTCAAAATTGCCTGCAGTAAAGAAAAAGACAAGCGACTCCCTGTATCTTTTTCTGCAAGGTAAGCCCAGGAAAGCCTGATCTCATCAGATCTCCGAAGCTAAGCAGGGTTGGCCTTGGTTAGTAATTGGATGGGAGACCTCCAATGAAAACCAGGGTTGCAGAGGCAGGCAATGGCAAACCACCTAGTCTCTTGCTATAAAAACCCCACCAGGGGTCACCATAAGTCAGCTAAGACTTGAGAGCACTCTCCACAACCAAGCCCAGGAGAGCCTGATCTCACCAAATCTCAAAAGCCTTGGTTAGTAATTGGATGGGAGACCTCCAACAAAGACCAGGGTTGCAGAAGGCAATGGCAAAACCACCTCTGTTAGGGCCAAGCTACAAGTGACGAATGACACTTGAACGGCAAGTGGATTGAGTGGAGGGCAAGTGAACAGGGAGAAATACACTTGCCATTCAAGTGTTATTCGTCACTTGTAGCTTGGCCCTTAGTCTCTTCCCATGAAAACCCCACCAGGGGTTGCCATAAGTCAACTATGACTTGAGGGCAGGATTTCATTTCAAGGAAGAAGAACAGTTTAAGGAGGCAGAATTTGAGAAGCAATATTATATGACTGGAAGGGGAGAGGTCAGGCAGCCTGTATCTACTTCAAGTCCTTTGCTGAAACTGGCTGCTAGAGATGGGCACGAACCAGAAAAAAAACAAACCATGTGGTTCGTGGTTTGTCAAATTTCATGAACCACGAACTTTCACAAACCTGCCCCTGGTTCATGAACCAGTTCGTTTGGTTTATGAAAACATACATACAGGTCAGAAAACCGTCACTTCCGAGCCAGCTGAAGTTCACTTGCAGGTCAGCAGAAGGTCTGCAGGAAGTCCATCCCCTGTTGCCTAGGAAACTGATTGATTGGCACCAGGCTGTCTGCAGTGATAAACCAAAAAACAAAACAAACGAACCAGCTTAAAGTTTGCGGCAGTTCATTGTAAATGGGATCTGACGAACCGCTGGTTCGTGTTGCTCTTAGCTGGTCTTAGCTGAACCAGCCTGGTTCGTGCTTAATTTTGGTTCGTATTTCGGTTCATGCTCATCTCTACTGACTGCTTCCAATGGTTCCTTTTTATGTTAAAAAAATGTCAAATGTCTTGATCTTTATATATTTCAAGTACTTATAGTCCACTTTGCCTCCTTAGACTCAAGGCAGTTAACAAAGCAAGGCATTGCAAACATGCACACACAAATTATTTACTTTATTTAACAACATTTTTATCCTGCCTTTTTGCCCTCATAAGGGCCATCAAGGCAGCTAACAAGTTAAAACATACTTAATAAAATCACATTTAAAAATGATTAAAAGCAATCAAAACAATAACAACAACACATCATTAAAACAGTTAAACTATAGCTAAAAACATACAAAGAAATAAAAAATAACCATTAAAACCTTAACAACAAGATTAAAGCCAAAATGACGTATGTCTGTCAACAACATAAAAACAACACAAAATACAGCTGGATCTGCCAAAACAGTTGGCCCTCTGCCAAATGTTCACTGAAATAAGATGGTTTTGCACAGCATCTTGAAAGCAGCAAGTGAAGGTGCTCTTCCGCCCACTTTTGTAAGCCATTCCAATGAAGTGGACCTTCCCCAGAAAAAGCCTGACTGTTGCCTCTCAGGACTATCCTGAGAGGAGGCCCCCAAGGAGATGACCGTCTGAAGAACTCTGCTTCTGTATGAGTTTATTGGGAGATGCCATTCTAGCAGTTAGTTTGGCCCTGAAAACTGCATTCTCTAGGCATAATCAAGTAGCCTCATTGATACCCATGCGATGGAATATTCTCTATTGCAAAGAAAAAGAGAGGCCCCATACACATGCACAAATGTGGTTCGCCCTTGGGGTCAGGACCATTGTCTTGCCTAGCGAGAGATAAGAAGGCTTTGTGGTGACAACTTACACCCTGTCAAAAAATAGCCATGGCATTGTGAAACCATATCTTTTGGTTTGGCACGGTTTCTATTTCAGTTTGCTGACTGTGAACTTTTGTCGAGTATGTCCATTACTATTACAGCCACTAGCGTATAATGATTTATTGACTTAAATTGGAACAGGATTGGGTAGTTTCCAGAAGGCTAATTTAATTTCTTTTGTGTCGCATCCTGCATTTATATCTAGAAATGAGCAATGCCTTCTTCTGGAGCTGGGTGCAGGGGAAGAATTCCCCCCAAATATGTATCTTTCAAGAAAATCAACACTATCCAAAATAATTTCTGTATTGAACCCTTTAAAAATATTTTGAGATTCAAAGAAGAGGAAATGAAGGGGGTGAAATCAGATGCTAATAAAAAAAAATTGCATTTTTGTTAAAAACCACTTAAATCACTTTAAAAGATATATGAAAAGAAAAGTTAACAAAATTAATTGTATAAGTTTAACACATCAATAGTCACTTCAACATAAGCATTCATTAGTTTAAATATACATTACTGGGTGTAAGTTAGCTATTAAAGCATGTTTAACCCCAAGGGCTAGCACAATCATTAAAACGTTCCTTCCAGACCAGTGAACCCCAGCATTTCCCCCCGTGTTTCTCAGTGCCCATTTGCTTCCTCCAGTTTGGTGTAGTGGTTAAGAGCAGCAGGACTCTAATCTGGAGAACCAGGTTTGATTCTGCACTCCTCCACTTGAATCCAGCTGGGGTGACCTTAGGTCAGTCACAGCTCTTTCAGCCCCACCTACCTCACAAGGTGATTGTCGTGAGGATAATAAGAACACGCTTTGTAAACCTCTCTGCGTGGGTGTTGTTGACTTTAAGGGTGGTATGTAAATCAAATGTTGTAGTTGTTGTTCTTTAAGGTATTTCTTCCCTAAAAGAAAGCACTAACCCTGGCTTTCTTCCACTTCATGGGAGCTGGGAGTGCATCACTTTTGTGTCTGCAAGGAGCTCCATGTTGAAAACAGCTGTCCCCATCGCAAAAGGACACTTAGCTTGTAACCTACTACATAGTTTTCCTTTTCTTTCAAGCTCCTTTGAGCCAGTGATCTTGAGCAGTGGATAAGGAGTCTTTCTTTAAGGAAAATATGGTGAAGAGGCACTTGGCGAAAGCCAGTATAGTCTGATCGCTATCCAGTAGTAGATAGTATCTTTCGATACAGTGGGAGGCAGTTTAGTTGAAATACGGGCAATCCACAAGTCATGATAAAAGTTATAATAAGGGCATTCCAAAATTATATGGGACAAGGAATCAACCTTTTTCAAGTTAACAATGGCAGTCTATCCGAATAAGGCAAGTTGCAGTATCTCTCATATAAAACTGCTGAGGGGGGGCAGCCATTTGTGTGACACTCACTATCTTCTCAAATTTCCAAAAATATCCATAGATTCAATAAAATTGTAGTTCTAGATGTTCATAAATACTAAAGTTTGCTTCAGAAGACTGGTTACTGTAACAGTTTCTTTGACAACCATCTTCCAAACTGGAGAGCCAGTTTGGTGTAGTGGTTAAGAGCGTGGGACTCTAATCTGGAGAACCGGGTTTGATTCCCCACTCCTCCGCTTGAAGCCAGCTGGGTGACCTTGGGTCAGTCACAGCTTCTTGAAGCTCTCTCAGCCCCACCCACCTCACAGGGTGATTGTTGTTGTGGGGATAATAACATATTTTGTTAACCACTCTGTGTGGGTGTTAAGTCATCCTGAAGGGTGGTATATGAATCGAATGTTATTATTATTATTCATTTATTCTCGAAATGATGTTAAAGTTAGAGCCAGTAGCATATAGTGGGTTAGAGTGTCAGACTAGGATCTGGGAGACCCAAGTTTGAATCCCCTCTCTGCCGTGGAAGCTCACTGGGTGACCTTGGGCCACTTCCACACTCTCAGCCCAGTCTACCTCACAGGGTTGTTGTGAGGATAAAATGGAAGCGAGGAGAATGATGTAAACTGTTTTGGGTCTTCCACTGGGAAGAAAGATGGGGCATAAAGGAAGTAAAATAAAAAATAAACTAGAGGACTCTTTTTTAAAAATATATCTTCTGTTTTAAAATATTGGAACAAAAGGAATCAAAGTCTGAAGTCAACAATTAATTGTAGAATACAAACAGCAGTTTTTCTTAGTTCTGCCTAAGGGTGGAAGATGCTTTAAATGTTTGGGGTTTGGCAATGGAATTGATTTGTGCCCGGCTGAAACTTGCAACCATCCCTCTAAGTAAAAGCGTGGAAAGGAGGAGAAAGCAAACGGAAGTTGTGCTTGCTGTAATGAGCTTGCCATTATTGTTGGCTAACAGATTGTAACAGTAGTTACACTTATGAACTTGTCACAGGCTATGGGAGCTCCGTAGGAGCAATCTATCGTATGACATATAAATCTCCATTGAATAATGTGATATTTGTTGTTCCGAGGCAGCTGTGTTTACACCTCCGTCTGTCTGGAATGACATATTATAGGACGTAAAAGGATTATGGATTTCATTTGGATCATGCTACTTTGTCATCTGGAGGTTCCCCCAATGAGAAGAGTTCCACCACATTGCAATTTTTCATACTTGAGTGGTAGGCACCCACTACCTATCATCCCGTGCATCGTGTTTCAATGTTTTCAGTTCTTACTAAAGCCGCAATCCTAGGCACACTTCCTTGATCATAGACCCCAATTGAACTCACTGGTAGACATGCCTGCAAGCAGTGGCAGCCAGCTTTTTGGGCACAGGTGCCCCGACACAAAGTTCATATGTAAAAGTTCTTAGTACATATGCCACCCCCACCTCCTGCTTTAAGAACACAGGAGTAACCATGATGGATTAGATCGATGGTCTTTCTAGCTCAGCTAGGATCGCTAGGCCTGCTGTTATGGTGAGGGGCCTTCCACCGGTAAGTCCCATTGTCTTTTTAAAAAACAGCAGTGACGTTGCTGACATCACTACATCACTTCCAGGTACAACTGAGAAGGGTCAAAGGATAGCTCTAGGAATCGTCAGAAACTCTATGATTTCACCACAGAATTTCTGGTGATTCCTAGAGGTACTCTTTGTCACTTCCAGGTTGTACTCCGAAGCGATTTAGTGACATAAACAACATCAGAGACATCACAAGACACCCCCTTGTCCCTGCCCCCCGCCCTCCTGCTGGTTGCCAAGCTTGGACTGGCAACTCCAAGCTCAGCATCCTGTTTCCCACAGCGGGCAACCAGCTGCCCCACAAGACTTACAAGCAGAGAATGGAGGCCAAAATCTCTCCCTGTTGTTTCCCCCAGCAACTGTTATTCAGTGATAAGCTGCTTCTGAACATGGAGTCCTTTGGGAAGGGTTTGTCTCTAGTCTACTGAAGCAAGTGGCAACCCAGGGGCAGCAGAAAGGTAGCCCTGACTATATTACAGCCAGGCCAAGGAACTCCTGCCTTGCGCTGATGCGCTACAAATTCCCAATACCTGTGCTATCCTTGCTGCAAGTAAGTTACCACTGAGGAAGGGTAAAAGAAACCAGCCCTTCCACTTCAGGCTCCTTGTTCTCTCTATATATATCTTTGAACAGCCGGCTGTGGCCTCTCCATCCTTTGCCATTCCACCCAAGACTGGAATGTTGCCTTTTTTCCATTTGGGAGGTCACTTTAAGGAACATAGTTGAGCAAAGGGACTAATAGACATGTGTGGTATGTTGGTGGGGTTCCCAATCTTGTTGAGCCTGTGGGTCTTCTTGGAAAACAGGAAGTTGGCATAAGCACATGACAGCTGCCATGGAATGAGTGGAGGTGGAATGAATCCCTGCCGTGAGAGGTGGAATGAATCATAAAATGGCTGCCATGGGGAAGGCCAAACACAAAATGTTTGTAAATTCCATGACAATGATCCTCTTATGATGGAGGCAGCTGTTTTCAACTGATTAGTCACAGCAGACACTGAGGTGATACCTCCCAGGTTCTTCTGGAGAACCTCCTTTTCTGATGAGGTAGAGGAAAGATAGGGCTTGTAACCAGCTTTGAGGAAGATATGCTTTAGGAAAGAAGCAAACAAGCCTTAGGAAACCCAATCTTCTAGCCTCTCTTACTGCTGCTGCCTCCTGTCCCCTGCCAGTCTTCTGCTGCTACAGAGCTTGCTTGGGTCATCTTGGTGCTTCAAGCCACGTCATGCAGCTGCCCTGCCCTCTCACTGCTGTGCCACCTCTGATGCCTGTTTTTCTCCTATAGGGGGGCCGTCCCACCTCTCCGTCCCCAAGCTTGAGCTCCGAAAGAGCCCTTCATGCCATCACTGCCAGCCACCTTTTAAAATCCATGCTGTAACTTATCCGGCTCTGACCTCCCCCCACTTCAGTTTGGGGATTCTCTGGTTCCACATACGTAGATTCCCTTACTGTCGTTTGGTTCTGTTAAGCTTTGTTGGTTTAGCTTGCATTGGGAGTGTGACTTGCACTGACACTGGCTTTTGGCCAGGGGTTGCCTTTGCATAAAGTTTCTCTTTGCCTGGAAAGCCTTGGAAATGTTTTCTCCATAGGAAACATTGGGGAGCGCCTGGAGGCAGCTTTTTCAGGGGTCCAAGGAATTGGACTCTGGGGTCCAATCTTCCTGAAACTTGGGAGGTCTTCAGTGGACAGGAAGGAGTAGGTTCCCTGCAAATTTGGTGGAATTTGCTTGGAAAAACGCTTCCAAGGCCCCCCCCATAGTTTTTCACAGGGGGAATAATGGTCAGATAAATTCAGGATGTTCATAGTATCCCTGAAACCTAGATCTGAATTGAAATGACAGGTTCCTATGTCCAATCAGACATGACGCTCGCTGGATAACCTTGGATTAGTCACTCTTAGGGCGAAGCTACAAGTGACGAATGACACTTGAACGGCAAGTGTATTTCTCCCTGTTCACTTGCGCTCCACTCAATTCACTTGCCGTTCAAGTGCCATTCCTCACTTGTAGCTTGGCCCTTAGCCTATCGTATCTGAAAGGGTTGTTTAAAGGATTAAATAATAACAATGATGATGATGTTAATTTCTATTATACACTGCTCTTCTGGACAGATTAGTGCCCCACTCAGAGCGGTGAACAAAGTCAGTGTTATTATTATCACCACAATGCAGCTGGGGAGCTGGGACTGAGGGCCAAGCTACAAGTGACGAATGGCACTTGAACGGCAAGTGTATTTCTCCCTGTTCACTTGCCCTCCACTCAATCCACTTGCCATTCAAGTGTCATTCGTCATGTGTAGCTTGGCCCTGAGAGGAATGGTTTACCCATGGTGACCCGCTAAGCTCATGGCAGGAGTGGGAATGCTAGTTCTCAACCCAACCACTTAACCACTATGCTACAGCATAAGGGAGACCCATGTGCCCCAAGCCCCTTGGAGGAAAGGTGGAATAAAATTATGACTGGAAAGAAATGGATTACTGAGAACAGAAAGTTGGGGGACAGAAAGGGCTTCATGGAGTCACCACAATCAACCTGGAAGAAATGTGTCATTTCCATTCAACCTTTTTCCATGTCAACATTTACAGAATTGCCACCTGAGACAAATCAGATAAGCCACATTTTCAGAAGAGGGGACATAAGATGGCTGCCAACCTCTAATGAGCATGCTCTGGTATACTCTAACTGAAGCTTACTGAGATCTTCTAAGTCTTCTGCACATCATGTTTACATTTGTTGTTCAACAACACACACAAACACACAAACTCTATTCATCACCATGGTAACTGCCACATTGTCATACTTCCACTCTCTCTTTGCTGCAAATAACAGCTTCTTCAAAATTAAATCGATGCTTTGTAGCTCAATTCTCAGCCTTTGGGGAACTTTGAGGGGATCGGGGAGCAGTTTAATCTTGTTTTATATCCAACACAATTGTTTGAGGAGCAAAACAGAGTGTTGTTCCCTTGTCTTCAGGGAGTGATTCCAAGGTTAGTTCTCTATCAAGCAAAGAGAAAGAGTCACTTACAATTTTTCAAAATGTAAGGCTTGAAGTAGAAAGGCTCAAAAATGACTCTCTCTGAGATGTCTTTTTAAAGGGCACAGCCGTTGGCCTAATATCAGTTTAATGGACATACTATACCTCAAAGGATCCTGGGAATTGCAGCTGGGTCAGGGAGTTGAGAGTTTTCTGTTAACAGATATCTGATTTTCTCCTTGTAGGACTACAATTCCTTAGGTTGCCTGGAAATGGGAAAGGATCCCTTTGAAACTGCCTTCTACTGAAGCAGACAGTTATCAGTACTGACTCTGACTGGCTCGCCAAGATTTCAGATGGAGAGAAAGGACCTTTCCAATACATCTTACCTGAGATCCTTTGAATGGAAATGCTAGAAGCCCCAAAAGCATGCAAAATGCAAATCTTTAATAGTGCAGTTATAACCAAAGAATTAGATGTGCATGGAATCATCTAAACCTCTCTGCAACTTGGCACGGGCTACCTTTGTTGTGTGAATGAAAGAAACATCTACAGAGCAGGGTTTTTGGTCCCTGTTGTTGACGATCACAGTATCAAGCTTCAATCTGAATTAGATTGACTTGCCAGGGCAGGGTCCGGGAACAAAGATGCTTTCTGATGCCAAAACTTATTCTGGGCATAGTTTTTTTCATAGTACCAAAGGTATTTAGTTAGTTAGTTCATACAGCTTATCTTCCATCATATAGTGAAGATCCTTGTGCTGTAGAGGCAGTTGGAACCAAAGCAACTGTTTAAAAATCTGCACAGCCAATCAGAAGCCCTGATAGGCAAAAGCCTCCCTGACCCCACTCACTTCCTAGAAACACTTGGCGGGTGCACTGCTTAGTACTATGGTGCCCACAGGCACCACGTTGGAAAACTCTGCATTAGGTTTTCTCCCCACCCCCACACCCACTTTTTTTGTTGTACTAGATTTTGTACAGAGTAGTGAACAATGCTTTGGTTTCCATGTGTGTTCTCCACTGCTCCCTCAACATCTTCATGATGAATATCCTGGGCATAAAACATTCTGTTCATGCAGTTGTGTGGAAGTATCCTCCTCTTGTGGCCACAGAGGGCCCAAACCCCAGGATTTGACATGTAACCTTCTGGATGCTCAAGCTCCTCCCCTCAGAGGTCAGGTGACTTACTTCATCACAGGTGAGGAACTTTCCTAAGATCCCACCCCTCAGACTTACGGGTGCAAAGTCTTTGCCATATGGGACCCTTCACTTTTTATAACGCTGTGCTACCTCACAATGATATGCCTGTTGGAAAGCCCTGATCCGATTACTTTGAAGGTCATGTCTGGGGTCTTCCCAGTCATCCCTACAACCTTTTACTCCAATAGTTCACTGTGGCTGAGGTAGTGTTGCCAATTCCTGGAGATTTAGGGGTGAATCCTTGAGTTTGGGGAGGGGATGAGATCTCACCAAGATATAATGCTATAGAGTCCACCCTCCAAAGAAGCTATTTTCTCCAAGGGAACTGATCTCTGTAGTCTGGAATTTAGTTGTAATTCCATGAGCTCTCCAGGCCCCACTTGGCAGTTGGCAGCCCTAGGCTGAGGACAGGTACTCTCTACTATCATAGCTGTCTCTGGATCTTCATACCAGAGCTCTGGAGCTTCTTCCAGCACCGCTGCCCACTGACCCCTGTCAGGACCACTCATAAAGGGAGATTAAGAGTCTCTCTACACAAGACATCTTACTTAGGGACACTCAAGTGAATCTCATTTCACATGTCCTCCCCTTCCCACTTCCCATGCAGTTGCTCTCACAATCACGCTTCAATTTGCTCCTCCTGAATACATTCACAAGTTCCATATCGGTTCCTCCTCAGCTGCTAAAATATCCCCATTTTCCCCACATCCATTCATTGAAATGAAAATCTTGATACTTTCTCACACCTTAAAGAAATGAAAATTGGCAAGTCAAAGTAGCTTACCATACCTGTTCTTGCAGAAAAAACAGAGCTGAATTGGCGTTTTGCCCTCTGGAATCACTTGCAGATCACACAAAGGGAGCTCACATGAGAGAGCGGCATTCACGTGCACCGAGCAAGAACAGCCTGCATATAAACCAGTTTGGTGTAGTGGTTAAGAGCACAGGACTCTAATCTGGAGAACCGGGTTTGATTCCCCAGTCCTCCGCTTGAAGCCAGCTGGGAGACCTTGGGTCAATCACAGCTTCTAGGAGCTCTCTCAGCCCCACCCACCTCACAGGGTGTTTGTTGTTGTGGGGAAAATAATAGCATACTTTGTAAACCACTCTGAGTGGGTGTTAAGTCATCCTGAAGGGCGGTATATAAATCAAATGTTGTTGTTGTTGTTATATGTGAATTGAGGACTAGAATACAATCCTACTTAGTAACATATATTTCCACTCTAAGTTACCCTTGACCATCCTAACGTGTGGTCCCCATTTTATTTATTCATTTACTTTTATTTAAAGTATTTATATGCCCACCTTTCTTCTGAACAGCTCAAGGCTCAAGGTGGGGATTTCGCATCAACTGAGCCATGCACATACCTTCCAGCTTCAGTACATGCAACTGGATATGCAGATTTATTGAGGGTACGCATTTGCATGTACCAAAGCTGGAAAAACACGTACATTGCCCTGTTCACACTAAATAAGGACTGGATGTGTTGGGTGGATCGTGGGTGGTACAATCTCCCTTACACATGATTTGAGCTCCAAAATGGTAATGGCTGAAAAGGGCTCAAACTGGCCATTTTCTCCACCATCTCTTCCCCTGCCTTTTCATAGTATCAGTCACTCATCTCATCTTTTAAGAATGATCAGAAATTGTATTCTCAGAAAAATAGAGGACCCATTAAATGGGATTTTATCTATTTGTCGCTGATGACAAATAGATCCCAGAATGTAAGCAAATGAAATGGCAGGTATGTGCAACTGCCTTATTACTCTGTACCATGATAAGCATTTTCAGCGTTAGTGTTTCCTAGAGACTGCCAAGGTAATTCATACTTTGATAAGAGCCCCTGCTCTTCCAAAGGGTAAAACTCATAATCCGGTCTAATTAAAGATGCCATCTTCTCAAATATCATGTGGACAATTGATCAATAATTTCCCTAGGAATTTGGGGGGGAGTAACCCTCACCAACTCTAGATAAAGCTTTCAATATTACTAAACCTAGATTTGTATTTAATCTTTCCCATCAACTCATGTACATGAAGCTTTTATTATCGTGCTTGGCTTTGGGGAGGGCTGGACTGTTTGCAAAATTAATTCTGGACATTTAAATCTGCTGGGACAAATCGAACTTCCTCCCATAATATGGTTGAAGAGATTCCAAAAGCTTAATCTGTGGGCTTCATGATATGTGGTCCCCCCTCTCCCGGTTTATTCTGACTGTAATGTTTCTGAAAATTGTATAGGGCAACGGCAGTTTGCATTGTTGTTGCTATATGCACATTAAGAAGGCAGCTTGATAACCAGATGAACAAAACCTGAAAGTGAAAGTTAATGTGAAAAAGAATCTGCTGCTTAGCTAGCTGTGAAACCAACATGATTGTGTTAATTGTCATAGCTGTTTACTTCCTGAAGACCTGTGTATTAATATGAACACAAGTGCAGTTGGTACAAATTGTACAACAATGCGTATTAATGGAACCAGAGAACTTGAATGGATCGACAAACACGATGATATTAGGGCTACGATTGATTGATTGATTGATTGATTGATTGATTGATTGATTGATTGATTGATTGATTGATTGATTGATTGATTGATTGATTGATTGATTGATTGATTGATTGATTGATTGATTGACCTCTATTCTTCCCAATGGGGACCAAAAGTAGCTTACATCATTGTCCCCTCCTCCATTATTATCCTCATAACAACAACCTTGTGAGGTAGGTCAGGCTGAGAGAGTGTGACTGGCCCAATGTCGCCCAGTGAGCTTCCATGGCGGAGTGGGATTGGATCTCGCTACTCCAGCATTCTAGACATTATGCAGCACTGACTCTTTGGGGTAGAAGTCTGGGTCCCCTGCTCAAGGGTTCAGCAAATGCACACTATAGATTCCCATGTGAAATACCATCTAAAGAAGGGATGCTATAAAAGCATTACTTCTGATATCTGAAATTATCTATCATTGAATAAACAGCATTGGCTGCTTATCCACCAAAGGAAGTGATTTTGACAACCTAGTAAAATGTTGGTTGAAAACGTCAGCTCTTTCTCTTTTTTCTGTTGTTCAAAAATGTATCTACTGCTTTTCTGAGCTTCAAAGTGGTGTTCAACCTGTCTTAAACCCGACAGTTATCAATGAAATCCAGTAGAAAGTCCAGTAGCACCTTTGAGACTAACTAACTTTATTGTAACATAAGTTTTGAGAACCACAGCTCTCTTCGTCAGATGTATCTGACAAAGGGAGCTGCGGTTCTCGAAAGCTTATGCTACAATAAAGTTGGTCAATCTTAAAGGTGCTACTGGACTCTTTACTAATATGAAATCCAGAGACACAAAGCCAGAATATCCCAAATCACCAGTAAACAGGTCAAAAAGGCAGAAATCTGCAATATTATTAAAGCTGCAATCTTTTTAACAGGAGCGTATGCCCTGAAAAATCTTCTTCTAGTATGTTATCTAAAACGGGGACTCCACTGAGAACCTCTAACGGTATCAGTATGGACGAGCCAAATGGAGGATACCGTTCACAAGGTTCATAGGAGGATCTGGGTTGGACTTATATAGGGAGAGATGGACTTCCAAGCATGTTCATCTCAGACTATGAAAGATTTTGAGAGCTGAAGCTGGCTCCTGGAATTGAGCCCAGAAACAAATGGGAAGCCAGCGGCTTTAAAACTGACAAAAAAGAAGGGGGGGGGAACCCACAGGAAACAAAATGCCAATATATAATTTCTCAGTGTATTTCAAAGTGCAATGTGCTCAACTTTTCCTATTTCTTGCAATACAGTAATTTAATTAGAATCATACAGATTACAGACAACAATCTTACAATAAGGTGCAAAGATATCCGGATTCACCAATAATTCAAACTCAATAAAGAAACTGGTGTGCGGGAGGCACAAAAGTCCCACCACATGTATGATGTAAAATTTGCATTCTGTTCTCCGCCAAACACAAAGACTTTGTAATATGTAGATGTAGCTCTAGAGTCAGTTTGGTGTATTGCTCAAAAGCGGCAGGACTGTAATCTGGAAAGTCGGGTTTGATTCCTCCCTCCTCCACTTGAAGCCAGCTGGGTGACCTTGGGCTAGTCACAGCTCTCTGGAGCTCTCTCAGCCCCAACCACCTCACAGAGTGTTTTGTTGTGGGGAAAATAATGACATACTTTGTAAACCACTCTAAGTGGGCCTTAACTTGTCCTGAAGGGCGGTATATAAATCGAATGTAATTATTATTATTATTATAAGGTGTTGCTGTAACAGGAAGTCAGGAAGGCTTGGAAGACATTGCCTGCCTCTGAGCACCTACAGAGTGAATTTCTGAAATTCTGCAGACTCTCCCTTCCTGCCCCTCCTCTCTTCGCATTTCTCTTGGATCAAAATGGAATTGATCAGACACAGACTTCAAATTCCTAAAAAGTGGGAAAGAAACAGATCGCAGGATGTCAGAGAGAGACTGAGCAAAGAGGAATTAAGAGAATTTCTCTGAATGGACCTCTAGCTGGTTACAGTGGACCTCTCCCAAACTGCAACAAGCACAAGGGGGTGCTATTCCACCTGAAGGAAAGCCACCGCAATAACGGGAAGGAAGCAATTCCTCTCAGGTACTGGCTCTTCTCCCCTGGCAGCATTAGCTACTTATCCCAAGCAAATAAATAATTGCATCTGAGCTATAAACCAATATCCTAGAGAAGAGAATCAAGGACTTCCATCCCACCCTCCTGCTCCTTTTTCATAATAGTAAGGCAAGATTAAATGGAACCAAAAGGGGAGAACAGTTAAAAATCAATACCGGGACCGAGAAAGAACGCATTGTAAACTCTGCAGGATTAGACAATTAAGTGTGGAATTGTTGGATGAATGACATCCTGGAGGCCAATTTTTATAAAAGCTTGGACACTTATGTGAATAATGAGAGTGTCCAGAAAGGCTTAATAAACAGCCATTCTCTGTTGCTTTGGCACTTACTGCTTGTTATTTTTTTATATGCATCTTATTTATTGCACAGCAGTCAACTGCATACCAAAGCAGCTTCCAAACATAATTCTCCATTCCAATTTCTCGTCCTCGGCTGCTGAAAGTGTGTTATGATAACTGCACAGGCTACCTGTTCAGTTGTGGTTCCATTTCAAGGGGCTTCCTTTGATCTATAGAGCCTTCTGTAACTGCAGCAAAGAGTATTTCAGATATACAGCTCCTGTCCCTGTCTAAATCTCCCATACCCCCAGGGCTTTTTTTCAGCAGGAATGTGGTGGAATGGAGTTCTGGCACCTCTTGAAAATGATCACATGGCTGGTGGCCCCGCCCCCTGATCTACAGACTGAGGGGAGTTGAGATTGCCCTCCGCGCCACTCGGTGCAGAGGGCAATCTAAACTGCCCTCTGTCTGGAGATCAGAGGGTGGGGCCACCGACCGTGTGACCATTTTCACCTAGGGTGATTTAAACTTTTAAAAACTCCCCCCTTGTTCCAGCTGACCCAAAGTGATGTCATTGTGCTGTCCTGGGAGCATGCGCACACTTTGTGTGCACACATCTGGTACTAGGGGCACCACCTCCTGCCAGGAGTTGCCCCCTGTGCTGGCAACCCACTGAGTTCCACCATCTCTTTTCCCAGAAAAAAAGCCCTGCATACCCCCTACTAGGGCTGCTAATCAACCGTTGTTATGTTGTTATGAATTCTATCCTTCACCTTACAGCTTCCATCATAACCTACTAAATTTACCTATATCCAGGGCTGATTTGAGCTGGGAGCTGGAGGAGCTGAGATCTGGCTCCTTGCAGGCAGAGGCCTCATTCCTTCAAAGGAATGAGGACATTTCAGTAAGCTGGAACTTTCTAAGACAGAGAGCCTGCCTAAACAGAAGATCTAAGTCAGGCTTGTACAGCGGGAGGCACAGAGGGATTGCATTTTTATCCCTTTCTTTTGAGTTGCCTTGCTTGCTCTGGCACTGTGCTTAAAAGTATGAGTGTGAACATTTTTTTCCTTTTCTTTAATGAATGTCTTCTTAGATACTGGTAGCAGTTCTCTATACCACATAGCCTCTCACTGCTCAACCACACTACCTAAAGCAGGTGCCACAGGAAGGTTTATTGGCAATTGCTGATCCCCCAGTGGTGCACAAGAACAGCAGACAGTCCCCACAGGAGCCAGGTGCTGGGTAGCAGGAGACTGGGCAGAAGGCAGAGCTCTGAGTGATAAGCCTGCCCAGGGGAGTGGGAAGTCTTGGCCGTCTCCATAGGCAATTCCTTCAAAGGCCAAGTGGTGGCAGCAGGTAGCACAGAGAAGGAGTGAAAACGCCTCTGAGGATTGAGGGGGACATTATGAGGGTGGCACATGCCAGGTGGAGACTTGGACTGTCACTGGTTACCTCTAGGCCCCCCCAGAGGGCAGGAAAGGGCAGCGCTCCCTGGCCACCAGAAATCCAAAAGACAATTCACACACACTCCATTCAAATATGCCAGATTATACACTGTTCATTCTCTTGCTTTGTTAGACTTGCCCCAGCTCATCTCTTCAACTTCCAGATACCTCCAAGTTCTTTGCCTGACCCCCCTGGTTCTGTCCTAGCCCCACCCACTCTGCCCCCCCCCCAACTTAGCCAGGAGCTAGCATTTCCCATATGTAATACTCGCAGCTTGTAATGATGACTACCTGCTGGTAACAATAACCTCTTGGCTTAGTATCTTTTGATGAGGGGCCACAGCCCAGCCTCTGCTTGGCATGCAGCAGGTCCCAGGTTCAGTCTCCAGCACCTCCAGTTAAAAGGGAGCAGGAGAAAGACCTCTGCCTGAGGTCCTGGAAAGCTGCTGCCAGTCAGAGTAGACAACACTGACCTTTGCACACCAGTGTTCTGGCTAAATGGAAGGCAGCTTCATGAGTGCTATACTGCCTGGGTCGGGCTGCACCTGGAGTACTGTGTGCAGTTCTGGAGGCCCCACTTCAAAAAGGATGTGGCCAAAATCGAGAGGGTGCAGAGGAGACTGAGGAGAATGATCAGGGGTCTGGAGACTGAGCCCTACGAGGAAAGGCTGAGGGCCTTGGGAATGTTCCGTTTGGAGAAGAGGAGGTTGAGGGGGGACATGATTGCTCTCTTTAAGTATTTGGAAGGCTGTCATTTGGAGGAGGGCAGGGAGCTGTTCCAGTTGGCAGCAGAGGGTAGGACCCTAAACAATGGGCTTAAATTACATGCACAAAGGTACCGGCTGGATATTAGGAAAAACTTTTTCACGGTCAGAGTAGTTCAAAAGTGGAATCAGCTGCCTAGGGAGGTGGTGAGCTCCCCTTCACTGGCAATTTTCAAGAAGAGGCTGGATGAATATTTGCTTTAGGCTGATCCTGCACTGGGCAGGGGGTTGGGCTAGATGGTCTGTATGGCCCCTTCCAACTCTTATGATTCTATGAGTGGCCAAATGGATCCTGTTCATTTCTGCAGTGCAGACCAGGAGTCCATTTCATTGCAGTTGCCATCGACAGCTGCATTAGGATCACAGTGGACAGAGCAGAGCAGAGCAGGAGCCAGTCTGTACAGTCCTGGCAAGTGATGTATCTGAGCAGAAGCTTCTGTTGGCTGAGCAGGCATCATTCTGAATGGTGGCAAGAGACAAATCATTGGTTAGAAAATGATGCGAAGCATTCCTTTTCTTTCTTTTGAAGCCGCTATTTCAGTGTATCTGATGCTTGGCTTCTACTCTGCCAATTGTCTCTCTAATTATTCGCCTGTTTTCGTTGTTCAGAGAAGCTCTTTTTGGACGTGTCGCGATGTTCTGATTTTAATACATTTTTGCAAGCTGCCAGGATTATTTTGATAGAGCATTGTGTATCATTTCATAAAGGGATAACTACGTAAATAAAATGCCTATCCCTGTGCAATGTTATCCACTTGTGATGTCTCATTGATTTTAGAAGTAGATAGCCTCAAGGCCAAGCTACACATGACGAAAGACACTTGCCTGGCAAGTGGATTGAGCGGAGGGCAAGTGAACAGGGAGAAATACACTTGCCATTCAAGTGTCATTTGTCACTTGTAGCTTGGCCCTCAGTTATCAAGGTGTAGGGTTGAACTGAAAAGCGCAGAACAAATCTATTTGGTTTAGAGATAACACCCAACCAAGGTTGCAATAGCCATAAATTGCCTTTCCAAATATATAACTAGAGATAACTCACACTTTGTAAAGAACATGTTCAATAGGGAAACATGCCATGTTCGGAAGTCGTGATCACCCATGAATGGAACCTATGATCCATTCGCCTGTCAATTATCTGCCTCAAACAGTTTTGCAGCTGTGGTGGTAAAGTTGTGGTGATATAATTTCATTTCCTTGCCTTGTAGGGGCGTTTGTATCTGCACAGTAGGAGAGGTGTATTGACCTAGGGTCCTGCATAGTCAGATCAGGTGACGATATGATGTAAGGAGGAAACTGCCTCCCATAAGGCTGTGTGAAAATGTGCATGGGTGAAATAAGACCAAAAACACAGATTTCAACTGCAAATGGAAAGAATTTTTTAAATATGCAGTGTTTATTTTTAATTGCTGGCTGACTGTTTTACCTACTATTTTTCTAGTTGACTAGCTCCTGCATGGCATGCAGTAATAATGGGTCTGTGGGTGAGGGAGAAAGTAGAACTGCCATCGAACTACATGAAAAAGCACATGTGAACCATCTCCAATTATACTGTACTGTTCGAATATTTAAAAAATCATCTGACAACTGTTCAATCAACTGTTTGCAAACTGCCAAACTGATGGACAAAAAACTGGCTTCCTCTTTTCAACCAGCAAGCAGACTGTGAACTGGGCCAGTGGATATCCAAGCATCTCCGTGTACAACTGGCAAACGATGTTGTGTAGACTAGCTTGCTTCTATTTTCTGTCTGGTCAGCACTCTGGAAGCAAAGCAGCAGTCAAAATGATGCCTTCTCCAGCTGAAACCTCAAAATTGTCATAGTTAGCACAAAGCAATGAGTTAGGGCCTGCAGATCTGGGGTGTGTGTGTGTGTTCATTTTAGTTTAAAACATTTCTCTGCCACTTTTCCACCCACGTATCATCTCTAAGCCAGCATATGTCAAAATATTAAAACATTTCAACATTAAGACATTTAAGACATTAAAACAACATTTAAAATAGAGTATATATAAAATATTTAAACAGTTCAATAAAAACATATAAACACACATAACAGCACAACTAGTAGGATTCCAGCCTTTCTTACCATCAAAGTGGGGGCAGGGCGGTGCCTAGACAAGTGGGGGCTCTGAATTTTCTTCCTTGCATGCCCACAGAGTAGGCATGTGCTCTCCGGAGCCACCAATGATGTCACTTCCAGTTGAAAAGGGGAAGCTACAGGGTCTGAGTGGAACCAAACTCAACCCTAAACATAACATTTTTGCTGTGTTTGGGACTGATTTGGCCCTGCTGAGACCCCATAGCTTCCGGTTTTCAACTGGAAGTGCATCATCAGGCCTTCCAGAGCATCATTTTGCTGCATGCTCCAGTGACTCCTGGCCTACTTCCCCCTTCCTTTCCCCCCACTGGCTGGGTGAGCAGGGCTACGGGATGAAAGGCGGGGGCAGGGGATCTCCTGCCTCCATTGGGGCTCTGGCATCCCTAACAACCAGGGAGGACGGCCAATTAAGGATAGCCTAAACAAAACATCTTCACCTGCTGGTGTAAGACACTGATAGAGGGAGTTCCAAATTGCTGTGCCACAACAAAAAAGGCCATTTCTTGGGTTGTTACTCATCTAGTTTCAAATGGTCGGAGCATCTGAAGCAAGGCCTCTGAAGATGACCAGAGCGGATGGGTAGATTCAAATGGAAATAAGTGGTCCTTCAGGCATGCTGGCCTCAAGACTTATAGGGCTTTAATGGCCACAGGCATCTCGAATTGGGCCAAGAAGCAAACTGAGAACCAGTGCAGATGTAACAAAACTGGATTAATATGATCCAAACAACCCACTCCATTCAACATTCTGGTCACAGCTTTCTGTACCAACTGCAGCTTCTGGACAGTCTTCAAGGGCAGCCCCATGTAGAAAACATTGCAGTAATCTAAACTAGATGTTAGCAGGACATGCATCTCAGTGGCAAGATTTTTCCTACCCAAGAAGGGTCACAGCTGGTTCACCAGGCAAAGTTGGTGAAAGTGACCTCCGGGCACTGCTGCCACCTGTTTATCCAACAGGAGGCCTGGGTCTGGCAGCAGCTCAAAGCTACAAACCTGCTATTTTAGAAAGAATGCAAACCCATTAAGAACAGGAGAAATTCCAATTCCTGGGTGAAACCTTCCCCCTGCTAGTAGCACCTTTGTATTATTGAGATTAAGTTTCAGTCTGTTCGCTTTCCAGAACTGCCCCCAGGCACCCGTTCACGGTTTCCACAGCCTCCCTGAGATCTGCTAGACATGCAAGACAGAGCTGAGGGTCATCTGCATGTTGGTGGCAACTCAGCCAAAATCTCCAGTGGCTTTACATAGATGTTGAAAGGCATGGGGGGTGGGGGGAGAGAACCTTGTGGGATGCTGTAGACAAAAGAACAAGGGATGGAGCAGCACTCTGAAATCTACCTTCAAGGTCGAACTGAAACTACAGCAGAACTGTGTCTCCTAGTCCCAACCCCGAAAGGCAGTCCAGATGGTAGGTGGTATCAAATACCATGGAGCAGTCCAGGAGAATTAACAGGGTTGCTCTCCCTCTTTTCATTGCTCGGTGCATGGCATCCACCAGGGTGACCAAGGCTGTTTCAGCCCCACAACCAGTCCTAAAAACAGATTGGAACAAGTCCAAGCAATCCACTGCATTCAGAAATCCCTAAAGTTGCCCAGCCACCATGCATTCAATCACCTTACGCAAGAATGGTAAATTTATTTAGATTGGACAGCAGTCAACTCTCCTGGATCCAGAGTAGGTTTCCTTAGGAGTGGGTGCACCTCTGCCCAGTTCAAGGCAAGGGTAACCACTCTCTTGTTCAGGGAGGTGCTTACCACCTCGCAGACCCCACCCCACCTCCAGCAGTCGGGGATGGAGGAAGGGTCATACAAGCAGGCAGTAGATTTCAAACTTCCAATAATCCTGTCCACGTCCTCAGACTGGACAAGCTGAAAAGTATCCCACACAACTGGACACATCAGCAACCAAAGGCCCTCAGATCCTGTCCCTGCTAATGTAGAGTCCAAGCAGGAGCAAACGCAAGAGGATTTTTCCAAAACGTGTTCAGCAAATTGATTGCAGCAGGCTGCAGGTAACTATCATTCCACCAGTTGATGTATCAATAGCTCCATTTTCCTCCCAACAGCCTCCCCGCCCCAAGCAGTCAGGCAAACATATCAGTCATAACAAGAGCAGAGATTCATTTTGGTCCAGACCAGAACGGAATGCAAAATTCTGTTAAACCATCCATCATTAGGAAAATCTTCTGGCATGCTTTGGCAGGTCATGCATCTAGGTCTGTTATTCAGTAGCTGCCTGATCCCTCACCTCTCCGAGTACGACAGCCAGATGCTTGCTTAGTTCGAGATTCAGAAAGGACAAGTTAAACTCTCTAGCAGGCATTGTTTGAAACTCAGCTTCCCAGGGGAACCAGAAAGCACGCTTGAAAGTCCATTTGTGTCAAAAATCTAAGTATGGTCTCTTTGCTATTTTTAATTTTCTCTTGATGTGCTTTTCAGCAGTTCTTCTAGTGGGAAATATTAATGCGAGTTTTATTGCTACTCATAATATTTGGTCCTGGCAACTTCATGGTGGGAAGGTGGAGTTGGAAATAGGCCCTTAAATTTATTTGCAGTTCCAGAAGAGGAAGAGTCATTAATGCCTCACATATGGTATTGTGTTAGTCTGTATCAGAGAAAAGAGATATAAACCAGGGCTGTTCTGTACCAGGGTTTTGATCCAGATTGGCTTTGTAACTGGGTCAGGTTTTCCTCTCCCTTACACACAATATGGTTTGACGGTCTGCTTTCTTGGTGGTTTTTTTTTCCTTTCTGATTTTATCCCTTGTTTTTTCCAGACCACTACAAAAGTGACTGGCCCAGGATGACCTTTTGTGGCAGAGTAGGGATTTGAACATGAGTCTCCCAGATTCCAGTCCAATATTTTAACCCCTCTGTTATTTGGAATAGGGCTCCTTGTGAGTAAGTGGGGGGAATTAGCAGTAAGGAGCAAGACTATGTGAGAGGGTTAACTATGGGATAACTCCACTAGTATTTACGGGGTCCTTTCTCCAAAGGTAGCAGATGAGACTTGGTGCTTTTAAGGTCAAAGAGTCTTTTTATTTAAAGAGGAAAAACCAACATACACACAAGAGGCAATTAAAAGTGTTTGGTACACACACACACACACAGAGAGTCCTAGGAAGCTAGCCAAAAATTGGAATAAAGTGAGGGAGGGTGGAAGTATATTTACCAATCTCGGAGAGTAGAGCAGTCCATGGAGGAAGAGAGCTTCAAACATCCAGCATTCTCGGCCAGAGCAGAGGGACAGAGACTTAGGGAAGTGTCCTCAAGGGAGCAGCACTTGGATCCAGTAAATGTGCACAGTTTGAATGGGGGAAGAGCCCTGGTTCTTATAGGGCAAAACATGTCCTGAGGCTGGGGAGCTCCCTCAGCTGTTGGAACAAAGACCCTAAAGGTCAGTTCCTGGGAATTACAAAGGTTTGATTACTTTGATTACTTGCTGCCGGGGTGTGTGAAAGGAAATGCAAAGTCTCTCCTGCTGCCTCACAAACGGGGCAGTTTGCTAATGAATCTTCCCAGAGCTGAGCTGATGAATTTAGATAGGGACGACTTCTTTCCAGGAACAAATTAGAACTTATCAGTACTGACTGACTCTCAATCTCAGGGTGGGGGTTTCATCATGGAAAGAGGGTATCGGAATGTGCTAAGTGGGGTGACACGACAAGACCCTTTTTTATCACAGCTCATGCCTGTAGCTGGGGAGGCAGTGAATCAAATTACCTCAGTCCTTTGCATTAGCATGAACATTCCTCTCATGCCTTAATCTCCCAGGCGGGACTCAGCAACGCCGGCTGGAATTCCTCCTGCTGCACATCATTAATCCAGCGGCCCTGTGATTTTTATATCACAGGCAGCTATCAAACAGCTATTAAATATGGCGGAAGCTGGGGCTGACTGCTTACACCTCCACTGATCTTCAGAACTCTTCTTTCCAAAACAATTATAAAAGCCAAATGCATTTACCCAGTTGATCGACTGGACAATTATTAATCAAATAATTAATAACATTAATAACATTTGATTTATATTCTGCCATTCAGGAAAATTTAATGCTACACTCAGAGTGATTTACAAAGTGTGTTATTATTATCCTCACAAAAATCACCCTGTGAGGTGGGTGGGGCTGAGAGAGCTCCAAGAAGCTGTGACTAACCCAAAGTCATCCAGCTGACTTTAAGCGGAGGAGTAGGGAATCAAACCCAGTTCTCCAGATTAGATTCCTGCTGATCTTAATCGCTAGTCTTTCCACTTTGCATTTGGGGACATCTATTATCATTGGGTCTTGAGGAAAATGGTTAATTTCCTAAAAGCGGAAAGACTAGCTAACAACAACAACAACAACTGCACTTATATACCACTCTCTTAGGGCCAAGCTACAAGTGACGAATGACACTTGAATGGTAAGTGGATTGAGTGGAGGGCAAGTGAACAGGGAGAAATACACTTGCCGTTCAAGTGTCATTTGTCACTTGTAACTTGGCCCTTAGACAGATTTGTGCCTCACCCAGAGTGGTGAACAAGTTAGTATTATTATTATCCCCACAATACATCTGGGGACCTGAGGCTGAGAGGAGTGGCTTACCCAAGGCCACCTACTGAGCTCATGGCAGTAGTGGGACTCAAACCAGTAGAGTGCTGATTCACAGCTGAACCACTTAACCACTGTGCTACAGCAGCTCTCAAATGTTCAAAGTTGAAACTTCTGAAATCTCAGTTTCCAAAACATCCTGCTGTGAGACAGACCTGGCTGACCAACTGGTGATATACAGGTTGGCATCTGTGTCATGTTTCTTTCTTAGCCTTCCAAAAGGGTTTGGTCACCATTTACACTTCAGCAACTATCTAACATTCATTCATTACTCATTTACTTGCTTTATTCCCCACTTTTTTCTAAAAAGTTGCTTACCTTATTTTCTATTTTATCCTTACTACCAATCTACGAGTTGGGTTAGGCTGAGAGAGTGTGACTGGCCCAAGATAGCTCAGTGAGCTTCCGTGACAGTGTAGGGATTCAAACCTAGATCTTAGAGCAGAGCCACAAGTGACAAAAGGCACAGATTGGACTCTTGTCAGCTTCCCTCAAGTTTTGATGGGAAATGTAGGCATCCTAGTCTTGCAGCTTGGCTCTCCGACTGCTATCCAATGGACTTTTCAACTGTCACTTGTAAAACATTCCGCCAAGCTGCCTACATTTCCCATCAAAACTTGAGGGAAGCTGACAAGTGTCCAACCTGTGCCTTTTGTCACTTGTGGTTCTGCTCTTAGTCCAATACTGTAACCACTACACTATACTGGCTCTCATGCCTGCTGATTTGATGGTGTCAAAAATCGCGCAAGGAAGCCGGCAGCCTTCCGTGAGTATCACGCTATTTTTAGACCATGGGGAAACGGCCTCTGTTTTTCAAACATAAGCATGATTAATCTTTGTCTATTTACCAAATTCTAATTCTGGGATATATTATTCAGCACTCTTTTCAAGGACTTGGAATTGATGGGGCTAACTTGATAGCCAAAGGTATCATCTTGCAGTATACCCTGATCCTCAGGTGAATCTCAATGTGAGCAATATACTGAGTTTTACACTAAAAAAAGGATGACATAACTGGGAAGGGACTATGGTTCAGTAGCTCACCACTGCTTTGGATGCAGAATGCCCTATGTTCGCTCCCCAGTATCTCTAGTCAAAAGGGCCAGGCAGTAGGTGATAGTCTTCACTACCTCACTTGCAGAACTTTGTGGGCAAGAGTCTCTGCATGAGATATCTGACACATGAAGAACACGTGTCAGGAGATGCAATGTTAGCTGGGAAAGGTAGTTTTAAAAGACAGAGCCAGCGGCAGGGCAAGGCTTTGCTATACACTGGAGCTGTGTGAAGGGGCTGTGAAATGCCAGAAGGGAAACTTCAGCCCATTATAACCTCTTCAGGTCCAAGCCCAGCTCTGAAAGGCAGCTCCAGCCCTTTTCCATTCCTCGCTGCCCTCTCGTTGCAATCCCACACAGTTTTAGACCGAAGAGGTGAAATTGATAGAGCCCCTGGGGAGAGGAAGATGAAATTAACAAACCTCTGAGAAGCGATCTCTGCCAGCTCTATCTTTTAAAACTATACTTCCCAGCTAACATTACATCTCCCTACACTTGATGAACACACACCGAGGCATCTCATGTAGAGAGACTCTCAATCACTACAGAACAGGATGACCATGGGTTTGAACCAGCAGAGCTCTTATGTTCAGGAATACCCTGAGAGATTTTGCAAGCCTTATCAAAATTGCTGAAAATGACATTGTCTGAAGTTGAGAGCCCTATCCCTAAACTTACCCGGGCCAGTGGAGGTGGCACAAGGGGAGAGGGCGAGCGGCTAGAGTGAGACATAACCTCCTTCCTCCTACAATGACTGAGGTTTTGTCTGCAGCTCGCCACTAAAGGGAGCTGGAGGGCGCAGCAGCCCAGGCTGAAAAGAGAGAGGAGAGAAACAGGGAAACAGGGACTCCCTTGGGAGTCAGAGCCTGACAGATATTTTGTCAGAAAAATACTTGCCCATGTTGACTCTAGAATCCTATTTTGGAGCTGAAGTTTGTGGCTGCCTCATTTCCAAGCCTGCCAGCTCAGGTTTATGTTGTCAACACTAGAACGGCCTTGCCTGCTGTGAGATTGGCCCAAAAGTAGGTCAGTGCATGACAGGCTGTTCCGCTAGTAGCCTCCTGTTTCTCCCTCTCTCTTTCCAAATTTCTCCTGTTGAAAAGGAATGTGTGCTGGATCGATTGTTGAGAAGAGCAAAAAAAAAAAAAAGCATTTCCTTGTACAAAAAGGGTTTGGGAGATAGTTTAAGTGAACATGTTGCAATGCAAGAAATTCTCTTGCATGGAAGACCTGGTTTCAATCACAAGGGCAGAAGAAACATCACTCGTCTTTGATTCTATAGAACAAACCATGTGAATGAGATTGCTTCCGTGTTCCACTATGTTGCAGGTATGTCAAAAGACAGAATGATTTCACAGAGAGTGCGCCTCTGAAAGTCTACTCAGAAGTAAAGTCTCATGTTTTTCAATGGAGCTTTCCCAGGAAAGTGTCCTCAGGACTACAGCCACAGTGTTTAATACAAAAACAAGCACACACATCCATTCTTGCCGGATTACTCCCAAAAGTAATGTGAGTAAATATTTAAACTCTAAATGTCTTCTGAATAAACTAGGAAGACAATGATTTGGCACATTTATACCCTGGCTGATTCCGCACACGTTGGATAATACATTTGCAATCCTCTTTATAGATCATTTGGAATGGATTTTTTCGTGTACGGAACAAAAAATCCACCTCAAACGATTGATAAAGTGCATTGAAAGTGCATTATCCAACGTGTGTGGAATCAGCCCCTGATCCAGCTGAAGATGGCTGTGTAGACTGCCACAAGTGTTTCATTTGTGGGATCAGGACCCATATTCTTAAATGGAATGCACAGCACTGGGGCCATTTCTGCATGTCTTTATAGGGGCAGCCCACTCACAGAACACTGGCAGCTTTCCCTCAGGAATCCAGATGTCTGTTTGCAAAACAGTTGCTGGCTGTTTGGTTTCCGTTTTTCCAGTGCCTTTTCTTGGACAGCACTTTTCCACAGTCCCAGAAAAGGAGCTGAAAAATGGAAACCAAACAGCCTGCAACTGTTTTACAAACGGAGATGTCTGGATTCCTGGGGGAAAGCCACCAGCGTTCTGTGAGTGGGCCATCCCCATAAGGATGTGCAGAAACGGCCTGGGTTAGGAGTAGAGATGGACATGAACAGAAAAAAAAACTGAACATGATGTTCGTTGTTCGTTGCCATTCACGAACAGGGACTCACAAACAACCATGAATATGGCCCTGTTCACGAACATGTTCATGGTTGGCTGTTCGTGGGGGCCAGCAGGCTCTCCTCCAGCCATCATCCAAGTCAAGATCCCTACTGCACCACTCCCAGAAACCTGACCTGAGCAGGCAGCAGGAAAGGTACCAATAGTAAATAATAGCTTGGCCCAGAGCCTGGCAGCAGCCCTGGAACTTGAAGGGGTAGATCCCTATCCCACCACACACAAAGAAAATTCAAGCTCCAATGCACTCTATCAAAATGCCAACAACAGCTGTCTCTCCCTCTCCACTGTCTGCAAACTAAGCCAGAGCTGGGAGCCCCCTCCCTCCTGCTCTTTGCTCCTGCTCTTGTAACAAATTTGTAGCTCCACACTTGAAAGGAAGCCCTCCCTATCAAGCTAAATTGGTCTTAGATTGGGGTTTCCAGGGCAACAGCAGGAGTTCAGACAGAATTCAGACAATCCCTGCCTAAGTTGCCAAGGGAATTGATTGCAGGTGCCAGACTGTCTGGCTTGATGAACAGCGACGAACAGCAACAAACGATGCTTGCAACAACCGCCTGTTCATTTAGAATGGGGCCTCACGAACAGCTTGTTTGCGAACAGCAGATTGGGCTGTTCATGGCTTTTTTTTGTTCGTATTGTTGTTCATGCCCATCTCTAGTCGTAACAGTAACCCTAGTTTTTTACCACCTTATCATATGTGAACCAGTTCTAAGTTGCTAAGGGAATTGATTGCAGATGCCAAACTGTCTGGCTTGACGAACAGCAATGAACGAGGCTTGCAATGACCACCTGTTCATTTAGAATGGGGCTTCACGAACAGCTTGAGCTGTTCATGGCTTTTTTTGGTTCGTATTGCTGTTCGTGCCCATCTCTAGTTAGGAGGTTCCGTGAATCTTTACTGCACATTCAGTGGTATGGGTATCTATTTTAACTGGATTTAGACATTAATATCCCACTTTTCTCTCCAGTGGGGATCCAAAGCATCTTACAACTTCATTCTCTCCTCCCCTATTTTACCCGTTTCCTAGATACTAGTCCAGGACTCTAACCACTATTCACCATTGCTTCTCATCTCATTTTAATGTGCATTGTAGTCTGCCACAACATGAATAATGATGGCATTTCCCAACTCAGTGCTGGCAACCCTAACCACTCCCGATCCTTCACAATATGCACGTAACAGGTCAACATGGTCAACATTCAACATACTATGAAAGTGGTATCAGAATTCATGGCTGTAAACAGGCTTCAGAGTAAAGGTTCCATAAAATTCTAGATTGCACTTGAATCCTGCAGTGGTAGGGCGGCGAACTCTTGCTTGGGAAATTCCTGGAGGTTTCAGGCAGTGCCTGGGAAAGATGGAGTTTGGGTAGGGAAGGGAAGTGATACCAGAGACTCCAACCTTCAAAGCTGCTGTTTACTCCAGAGGAACTGATCACTATGGTCCGGAGATCAGTGGAAATTCTGGGAGAATGCCAGGCCTGGAGGCTGATAATTCCATGGGGCTGACTTGTTATCCCTTCCAAATGCCATACGTGGTCTGAAAAGGAGCAGAAAATGACTCCTGGGCAACCGTAGAGGCTACATGAATGGAATCAGGATGCTTTCAGTGCGATCAGATCTGGAGGCTTCACTTTTTACTGCAGTAATCTCCACCGTGGCCTTTGGGGCAACATGGCACCCACCAGTGTGTTTCCTGGTTCCCTTTCTTTCTTCCCCAAAGGATCTCTTCCACAAAGAGCTAAAACACACGAGACGAATTACACAAGGACGCTCAAGTGAAGAGAGACGCTATGTTAGCTGGAAAACCAAGTTCTTTTTTTAAAAAAAAAAACTTTCTAAACAACAAAGGAGATACAGGGGAAAAAAGATAAGGAGAAACAGAAATACCCATTACACTGGGGGGGAATTAAGATACCATTTACACAGATTATCTAGAGAATGATCACTATACATCCTTTGAATATTATGTTCAAGCCCACAACAACCATTCTCAGAGACATTTCCTCTCTCTTCCACTGTGTCTTGCTATTAAGCCAAAAATATTATTATAAAGTATTTAACAATATTTACACTATACCCCTTCCACCTCCAAACCAGTAGCTCAGAACACACCATGATCATGTCATTACTATACTACCGTGCATCAAGCTATACTAATTATACTAAATTAATCAAGTTAAATAATATGTTTCCATTTTCGAAAATCTAAGGCTTATAATAAACAATATTTCAATAACCTCTGTCAATCTGAGCTCCTATTCAAATTTATTTTATTTACATTATTTCTATCTTTTATTTCTCATCTTTATCTATAATAGGCAAAGTGATTTTCCCAATTCTTTTCAAATTCTCTGATAGGTCTTCTATTTATATAATTTGTTAATTTTGCCACTGCCACATATTCTGTCATTTTAACTTTCCAGTTTTCTTTGGTTGGGCATTCTACGTCTTTCCATATACTTGCCATTACTACCCTTGCTGTTGTTAGCATATAGCTCAAAGATTCATATAGTATTTTCTCAATATTATCTGGCATTATTCCCAACAGCATAGTCCCTGGTTTCATTGCAAAGTCTGTTTTTAAGATCTTTTGAATCTCCACGTGAATTTCTTTCCAAAATTTTTTTGTTTTTCTGCATGTCCACCACATGTGATAAAAAGTGCCTTCTACTGCTTTACACTTCCAACATAACCCACTGTGTTTCTTATACATTTTTGCTATATCTTTTGGAGTTATATACCACCAATAAAACATCTTGAACCAGTTTTCTCTTAATGTTTGGTTTTCAGTAAATTTTATACCATTCATCCATAAATTTTCCCACTTTTGGAATGTTAGCACTTCTCCAGAATTCTGAATCCATTTTGAGATACACATTTTAACTTGTTCTGTTTCTGTGTCAAACTGAAGTAGAAGTGTATAAATGTGCCCCATCGTGTGGTCTTTCCACTGAGTGATTATCTTTTCAAACTCTGCTAGTTCTCTTAATCAGCCTCTGTGATCTTTGACCGCTTCCTTTAGTCTGGAAATTGCTTGAAGATATACCAACCATTGTATCTTCTTACCTTCTTCATTGATCACCATGTTTTTATTTTTCCTTGAGAGTTTATCATATCTTTATAAGTTATGAAATCATTAGCTTTCCTCATATGTTTATCACAGAAGGCATCTATTGGTGACATTACTGGTGATATCGGCGGGCTAATCCTTATTTTCACAGAGTCCCAAATTTTAACCAGGCTTTCTCTAATTACATGACTTGTATGTTGTGTTCTTGGCCTTTTCTTAAGCCAGGGGTAATTATGTATCCCCTCTGTCAGATCTGCCACTTCTAGCTTTATTAACCTATCATTTGGATTTTTGATCCAATCTGTAATTCAGACCAAGCCTGTGGCTTGATAATATAACTTAACATTTGGTATGCCTAGTCCTCCTCTTTTTTTTTCATCTTGTAACACATTGAATCTGATTCTTGTTTTTTTGCCATTCCAGATGAATTTATTTATTTGTCTTTACCAATTTCCCGATGTCTTTTCTCTTATGTCAATTGGGATCATTTGAAATAAAAAAATTAATTTTTGGCAAAATGCTCATTTTTATAGTGGAGATTCTTCCTAGCCAAGATAGTTTTAATTTAGACCATCTTTCAAAATCTCTCTGTATTCTCTTCCAGAGTACTTCATAGTTGTCTTTAAATAGTGCCCTGTCAAATTAATGTCCAAGTATTTCACTTGATTTGTTGCTATCTCACATCCTGTCATTTCCTTGATTTTTCCTCTTTTTTTGTCAAAATTTTAGAAATTATTTTGGTTTTTTTCTTAACTTTAAATCCCCCAAAGGAACCGAATTTAATAAGATGTTCCATGACATAGTGTAGTGACTCATGTGAGTTCAGGATTGTCAGGACCACATCATCAGCATAACTTTTCAATTTGATTTCTTCACCACCAGGAAGCCAAGTTCTAAAAGACAGATCGGAAGGCTTTGTTAATTTCCCCTCTCTACAGAGCCAAGGAGTCAGAGGGGATTGTTTATTTCATCTTTGCCTCCTAGAAGGGGAGGTGAAGCTAACAGAGCCTTTGGGAGGCAAAAATGAAATAAACCCTCTGAGGAGCAATCTTCTTTGCCAGCTCTGTAGAGAGATGAAATTGACAAAGCCTTCCAATCTGTCTTTTAGAACTTGGCTTCCCAGCTAACATTGCCTTTCTCTTCCTTGTGTAATTTGTCTTGTGTGGTTTAGCTCAAAGTGAATAGCCGGTTCTGCCTTTCCTCTACCTCATTGGAGTAGGAGGTACTTCAGAAGGTATCACCCACTCAGAAACAGCTGCCTCTGCATGGAACCTTCCAACATTTTGTCAGTGGTTCTAGCCCTTAGGACAGCCATTTTGTGATTGGCCTCCCCCACCCCTCGTACAGATACACCTTGGCAGCCAGTTTATGGTGGTGCCCATTAACTGTTCTCAAAATCCCCACAGGATCAATGAGGTTTTGCTATCTTTTTTTTCCATTCTGTACATACCTGTCCATTGCTGAATTCAACAATGTTGCATATTATCTTCCCAAAGAAGCAGTTGGTGCTTGTTGCAAACTTTATGCCGTACTGTGAATGGCTGCAGATCCAGTTGTCCCTGAACTCCTGTGGAAGATGCTTTTGGCTCACCCCCCCCCCAATCTGTCTACAATGTTTTTTGAAAATATATTTCCTTTCATGATTTGTTTAGCATCTTAAACAAAACAAGAGCAAAACAGAAGACAGAAATCTGATGCAGGGAGACGTATTTTCCTTCAATATCAAAGAACCATCTGCTAATTCGCAAAAATACAAACAAAGTTACTGGGATGTGCACGAAACCCCGTGGCGAAGGCAGGAACAAACAGGAACTGTTTTACATCAGGGATTTTTTTTTTGGTTATTTATTCTGGAATGCATAATTTTTATAGTCGCTGTTATCTTTGATCTCCTTCCCTCCACTCTTCCACTCCATTGATTTACGTTAAACACAACCGTTTCATCTAAAGTGGCAACAAGAATAAGGCTATCGGCAAACAATGGCAAATGTATCTTGCTTTTGCTTTGTCTTCTAAAAGCCTGAGATCAATTGTTTCTCTTAATGACATTTTTCACATGAATGCTGCTTCTCCCTTCTTCAAGAAATACCAAACTCTAAGCCCCTTCCAAACTCAACTTCCCCCACTGAAGAAAGTTTTAGAAATCTCTTGAGCTTCTGAAACCTTTGGTGAAGCTCCGTGGGTTAGAAGTTTCCCCGTGGGTGTCTCTCATTCAGCTGCCCTGACAGCAGCCAGACACCAGAGAAGTAGATGAATCTTTCTTTTAGCAGTATTACAACACAAAAACATTTTCCTGGGAGTAAACCACACTGAATAGACCTGAGTGGGCTTCTGAGTAAATCTTAGAATTTTGTAATTTTTCTTTAATTAGGGAGGCCTCACACCAGCTACCCGCCACTTCCCCAGCTGGGCAGCAGGGGCGGAGATTGCTGGGGGAAATGGGAGTGATTGGTATTGCACCAATGCCATGACATCACTTCTGGCATGATCCAGAAGTGGCATCACTGCTTTGCCAGCAAGACCCCTCTCCAAGTAAGTCTCCTGCTGGTTTCCAGCCTCAAGAAAGCAGAGACTCACCAAAACATTCAGCCCCTTGCCAGCAATGGACTTACATCACCAGTAAGCACAGTTCTGTTTGCACAAGAAGTGAGATCAGCATGTCAGGATGCAGGCGGTCACCCCCACTTTCTCATTAATTTTTCTCTTGCTGCAAAGCTGAGTGGCAGCAGAAGAGCCCACTGGGGCAAGATTACTGACAACCCAACCTTTAACAAAAGCTTAGTAGCCACACGAAGGCAATGATGCCTACAAACAACCCTCAGGCTTTTTCTTGTTTTCAGACCCAGCCTCACTAATGAGAAGGGATTAGGGTTCCCAAGCTTACTACAGAGCTTCTGGTGACTCCTAGAGAGGCATGATGTCACTTCTGGGTTTTCCCCAAAGAGACGCCATGCCATTGGCTGATTGGTCTTTTCCCCCTCCCCTCACTGCTCTGAGCAGTGGTGTGAAATGAGATGATGGCACCCCTAAGCCATCAACCCACCCGGAAATTCCCCAGTGGCTATAACTGCCAGTCCAACTCTGCCTTCCTCCTTTCCCGATCCCCAGAGATTGGCAGTGAGGCACCATCTACATATCACAACACATTACATGATATTTACTAGGGAGCAACAGGAGGACTGTGCATCACACATATGATGGGAGCTTTGTGCCTTCCACACATGCACCAATTGCAACCAAAGCAAGCAGGGAGGAGGTTTAGCCTCTCCCCTCTTTTTGTGTCCGCAAATCACCCCATGGCAACATTTGAATTTCACAGCAAACCCAATAGTAGCTGCACCGAGTGGTTTGCAGGCAAGTGAAATGCTGTTCACTTTGGTTGCAAACAGAACAAAAAAACTGGTGTGTGTCTGGGAGGCACAAAAGTCCCACCACATGTATGATGTAAAATTTGCATTCTGTTCTCCACCAAACACAAAGACTTTGTAATATGTAGATGTAGCTCCAGAGACAGTTTGGTGTAGTGGTTAAGAGCGGCAGGACTGTAGTCTGGAGAGCCGGGTTTGATTCCCCACTCCTCCACTTGAAGCCAGCTGGGTGACCTTGGGTCAGTCACAGCTCTCTGGAGCTCTCTCAGCCCCACCCACCTTGTTGTGGGGATAATAATAGCATACTTTGTAAACCACTCTGAGTGGGCATTAAGTAGTTCTGAAGGGTAGAATATAAATTGAATGTTATTATTATTATTATTACAATGCCTCAAAACACAGCAGTTCCTAAATCAGTATGGTTGATATTCCTGTACAGCCTATCTATTGTGCAAAGATTGTTTCAAATGCAGTTTAGTGAAGCATTGGTGGGTCCTTGAGCATGAAAAGCCACATCTATCAGTTTCAAATATGAATAAAGAGTTTTCTACAAATGCCCATTTCTCTCTCTCTCTTTTTAATATACCTGCCATAGAAATGGCTGGCTTATTAGTTAGTAAATCAGCCAATATCCTTTCAGGCTCACTTTGAGTTATATGTTTATCTCACCGAGCACCTGCCAAAAGCTCTGTTTATGGCATCGCTTGCCCTGACTGAGGAGTTTCCGAAAGCAATAAAACAAGGTTTGTTTATTCTCACAAATTATGACCAGTCATATTAACAGGGTAATGTCGTTTTGCCATGCCATTCATTTTGTCTTTCAGCTATGTCAGGAAGAGAAGTAAAAAAATTTAAAGGAATAATAACAATTACAACAATAATATTTTTAATGAAAAGTTTAACAGAAGGGTGAGCCAGTTGCAAGCAATTGATAATAACATAGGAAAGCTTTTTGATGCAGAAGTAAAACTGCATCCTTGTTGGTGCGCTCTGTGTGTGTGTGTGTGTGTGTGTGTGTGTGTGTGTGTGTGTGTGTGTGTCTGTCTGTCTGTCTGTCTGTCTGTCTGTCTGTCTGTCTGTCTGTCTGTCTGTCTGTCTGTCTCCTAAAGACTCAAGGCAGATTACTAAAACTAAAAGCCAATAATCAGTACAATGAAAACCATTAAAATTCAACAAACTTTAGAAATCAAAACTGTCCCCATCATTTAAAAACATTCTCCTAAACTGTTTGCTTTACATATTCCACTGAATGATACTAGTGCGGGAACCTTCTTGACCTTGCCAGGCAGGTTATTCCACCAGATGGGGGCCATCCCAAAGACTACTTGGGGATGGCTACCCTTGTTTGTACCAGTTTGCAGGGTGTATCCTTCAAATCGTTCTGTTCTGACAAGCAAAGCTGCCCTGGAGTATTATTTATTTCCCGGAACACATATGAAGCTGCCTTACACAGAATCAGACCATTGGTTCATCTGATCAGTATTGTCTTCCTCGACTAGCACCAACCCTCCAGGGTCTTGAGTCTTCCAAATTATCTACTGGCTAATCCTCTTAACTGGAGATGCCGGGGACTGAACCTGGGACCTTCTGCATGCCAAGTAAAGGCTCTCACACTGAGCCACAGCCCCTTCCCTTGTTGTTCTGTGCAACATCTTTCCAGGAATGTAATCCAACTGGGTTGTACCAGGTTACTGCCATCTGTCCGATGAGCCTGCCATCAAACTGAGATCATCTTGGGGCACCATGCTCTGCATGTCCTCGCCTTCTGAAGGGAGCCCTATGGATGCTACTAAATTTGGAGCCTACTTAATTTAACTGTTATGGCTTCATCCAAAAAGTATCAAGAACTTCAGAAGGAGAACAGATTAAATGTTACAAATCTGGAGGATGTGCTTTAGAGAGAAGGGTATGTACACATCAATTCTCCTCCTTGTACTTCCCTTCATGCCACTTTGAGCCAAGCTACAAGTGATGCCTGACACAGGTTAGACACTTGTCAGCTTCCCTCAAGTTTTGATGGGAAATGTAGGCATCCTGGTCTTGCAGCTGTAATGGAGAGCCAAGCTGTAAAACCAGGATGCCTACATTTCCCATCAAAACTTGAGGTAAGCTGACAAGCATCCTACCTGTGTAAGGCGTCACTTGTAGCGTGGCTCTTTGTCCTCCCTTTTCTGAATGCCTCCTTCCACTGTTCATTGCACATTTGCAGTCTGCTGTGTCAAGCATCAGGCAGGACACCTTACTTGTAAATAAATCTGCTGCCATTGCAATCTGTCGCAAAACACAGCAGACTTGGTTTGCGGGGGCTGCATTCTTCGTGAGCAACATCTCAGAGAAGTTTGTATCTAAGAACGCCATACCTCCAACAATGATGGGAAACCCTCAGGTTTGCAGAAAAATATGACAAGTTACCCCACAAAACAAATGGTGGTTGCGCACTACCCCCCCAAAATACCCTGTGATGTCTGTATATGCATAGATTTGCAGGCGGGAAAAGTGCAAAAAAATTTTTGAAAAGTAGAGGTTAGCTGGGGGAAGGGAAATGGATAACTGCGTGAGTGGTGGAGCAGGGGCTAAGCCTAAGAAAGTGGGAAATCAGAGGCAAAGCAAGAGGAGAGGGCCAGGGGGGCAAAATCACCCCCTGTTGATGCTTCCTCACTGGAGATAAGAATTGGACAATGAAGAAACCTGCCAGGAAGTTGAAATATGGTGCTGGAGAAGTTTTACGGATACCGTAGATGGCCAAAAAGACAAATAAGTGGATGCTAATTCAAATCAAACATGAATCCTCCCTAGAAGCCAAAATGACAAAACAGGCTATCATACTTTGGTCACATTATGAGAAGACAGGATTCTCTGGAAAAGCCAATAATGCTTGGAAAAGTAGAAGGCAGTAGGAAAAGAGGAAGACCCAGAATGAGATGGCTTCACTCAATAAAGGAACCACATCCCCCAGTTTGCAAGATCTGATCGGACGTTTTGGAGGTCTTTCATTCATGAGGTTACCAGAAGTCAGAAGTAACTTGCATGGCTATGACTTCTTCACTGACAGCCTCTCTTGCCTGCAACAGATAACAGAAGTTGAGCACGGATCGTCTGAGGAAAAGCAAAGGAGTTTGAAACTTAGAACTGGTTCACATATGATAAGGTGGTAAAAACCTAGGGTTACTGTTACGACCCCCTTTCTTTTTCAGTTAGATTTTGCCTTTAACCCTCTTCTTACACCCTCTGGGTAGATTGCTGCCACCAGGAATTTTATTCCAAATTAGTTCATTTAAATTTCCCCTTCAAGCGGAAATATATCCCAGAACAATGGATTTTACAGAAAAATTGATCCTTTTAATTGAACATATAGCCAAGAACAATATGCAACCAAAAAATTCAGTGTATCAAACTATAATGTTATGAAAATTTCAAATCTATGAACACTCATAGCTATTCATCCTTAGTCAAACCTTGCACAACAAATGACAAGCACAAACAACTTATTCAGTAGTTTGGTTCATCATGATACATCTTATCCTCTTGAACAATCAACAACAACACAAAGCTCTCAATCTCGTGTAATGTCGAAAGAATCCATGCAGATAACCTGAGTTATTGACTCAACAAACATACAACATAGGAATGTCAATACTATACCTTGCAGCAACTGGTTTTATTGTTATCTTTAATGTTGTTGCTGTTTATAAGAAGTTAAAATCCATTTTAATAATTTTTTTAAAAAATTAAAAGTTTCTTTTCATAGGCTCATTCACACAGATAAACTTTATCTCTCAGGCACACACACAGTTTGCCTGTCTAAACGGGAATCAGTATTTTTCTTGCATACAAGAGAACTGTTGCTCCTTTCAAACGCGGGAGCTTTTTTCAGCTCTTGGGGGATCCCCCTCCCATCAGCTGAAAAGTGGCTGGGTGCACATCTCTACTGCAGAAAGCTCATCTCCAGTTGCCTAGGAAACTGATTGATCAGCACCAGGCTGCCTGCAGTGATGGAACAAAAATGAACCAAACAAACCAGCCTAAAGTTCATCCTGGTTCATCAGAAATGGGCTCTGATGACCACTGGTTTGCGAACCATGAACCAGCAAGGTTTGTGACAAATTTTGGTTCGTGTTTCAGTTCATGCCCATCTCTATCTCAGACACACAGAGTTCAGGCTGCACACCGCTTTCCTGTCTCAACCAGAAAGCCTCTTTTCTCTCTGCTCAATACCTAAAAACAATAGTTCAGTCTGCCCACACTCTCAGGCCATTTTCACACTGTTCACCCAATTGCACAAAACTCCTGGAACAACATGCCTTCCTGGCATGATTTCCCGTGATAACCAGAGTTATGACAGGAAATCACGCCAGGAAGGTGTGTTGTTCCAGGAGTTTTGTGCAATCGGTAAGCAGTGTGAAAATGGCCTGTCATCAACCAATCATCTCACTTATCCCTCTCTCCCTCTCTTTAACCCCCCATTCTTCATCCGTACCACACCAATCATTTAAAGCCACACACACACTTAAAATCATCATAGTTACCAATCTTCAGATGGAGCCTGAAGCTGTCCTAGAATTATAACTGACCTTCAAACTACAGGGAACAGTTCCTGCAGGAAACGGCAGCTTCAGAGAGCAGACTCTATGACTTCATGTTCTTGCTGAGCTCCCTCGTCTCCGCAAACTCCACCCTCACCAGACAGCGCCCCAAAATTTCCAGAAAAGTCCTAAACTGGAGTTGGCAACCCTAAGGCCTGATGTGGAGGATGACATTGGCCCATAATAAGAACTCTCTGCAAAGAAAAGCTAGCAGGACAAGAAAAAAGGTAGTATAGACTGCTGTGCTAGCTTTCTGATTACATGTTGTTGATGCTGCTGCTATTGTTGTTGCTGTTGTTTCATGCAAAAAAACATTTGGGCCCAGAATCCTCTACCTGCAATTTGACGTTGTGTGGATTATTGTATCACCTGACCATTCTACCAGCTCAGTCTCTTGCATGTGTGAACCAAACTTTACTCATACTTTTTGAGGAAATACACTCACTTCTTCATTCTTGTCCCATCTACGAGCCACAAAATTAAATGCAGAAACACATAATTTGCTGTAACCTGCCAATGTTCCGAAAGATGAATCATCATAAATGGAATTTACTGATTCTTCGAGACATTGTGAAAAGTAGCTACAGAATGACAAGTGTAGTAGAGTCATATAAATGATGCCTCATGGAGACTCATGAAGATAACATGCCGAACCGAACCATGATATTCGGCGGGGGGGGGGGGGGAAATGGGTTGGATCCAACCAGCTTTCTAGCTGGTGAAAAAAGAAAGAGGGATCCCATCTGACTACCAAAAAATTTATACCGGGGATCATGAAACCTGCATACATTAAGGGACCGTAACAGAGAGGGAAACTGTGCAAGATTGTGTTAAAAAGCTGGTTGGATCCAACCCAGCAGATCCATTTATAGGCTCAGAGTTTTTTTCTCCCCTCCAGGCAATGTTTCCACTTTAGGTTTCTGTGTTTATACAGAGCAGAGGCATTTTACAGCAGCTTCATAATTACCAGATTCATAATTTCAAGCAGAAGAGCCTTTGAGTGCTCCTTCCTCCCTGGAGCTTTGACTACCAAGTTGATTAAATGACCATTAATTTAATTAAAGGAAGTCTTTGCAATCTATTTTTGGTATATCATGAAGAAATGTGCAGCTTTGCAAGAAGCCAGAGAGTGGAAAGAAGAGAAAGAGAGAAGGCTTGGAAATAGTTGGATTTTGAAGGTCTGAATGTGTTAAGTTGGTTTATGGATCAATCCTCAGCAGGTCTACTCAGTAAGTTCCATATCATTAGATTTAGTCCAAGGAAAGAGGTCTTAGGATTGCAGCCTTGCTTTAGGTCTGGTTGTTTAGATACCCACATCTCTACCCACAAGGTTCACCCAAAGCAGTCTCCGATTTTTTAAAAAAATTAATAAAGACACATAAATATGCAATTCATCTCTATCCTGCTTTTCTCCCCACTGGGGACCTCAAGCAGTTAACATCGTTCTCCTCCATTTTATCTTCACAACAATCCCATGAGGCGGGTTAGGCTGAGAGCGCGCGACTGGCCCCAAGTCACCCAGAAAGCTTTTGTGAAAGAGTGGGGACTTGAACCTGAGTCTTGAACCTGAGCCAGTCCAACACTCTAACCACTTCACCATGTAAAAGCTCCGAGACAATCATATCCAAAAATGGCTGCAAAAACCATAAGAAGACTGGTATGGATCGTCTATCAGGGACTAAATCCATTTCCTTACTGTATCCAGGTTGGGATCCAGATTGGAAAGCTTTCAAGAACATCTAGAGCTGTTTTACCACCAGTTGTTGCAAAATTTTCCATAAGAAAATGGGAGATCGAATGGTAATTGTTTGAATCCATAACGTCCAATGACAGCTATAGGCTTCCCAACCTCAACATGAGGCCTGGAGTTCTCCCAGAAATAAAGCTTATGTCCTGACTAGACATGGGCACGAACAGCATTATGAACAGAAAAAACCCACGAACAGCCTAATCTGCTGTTCTCGAACAAGCTGTTCGTGAGGCCCCATCCTAAACGAACAGGTGGTCATTGCAAGCCTCAGTTCGTTGCCTTCAGCAGCTGTTCGTCAAGCTAGACAGTCTGGCACCTGCAATCAATCCCCTTGGCAACTGGAGGCAGGGAGGGACTGAACTCTGTCTGAACTCCTTCTGGCTTTCCTTCTGGCTTTAACCCTTCAAAGTACTTCCAGCAGACTGTCCCGTTTTTGCCACTGTGAAGAGAAAATGACAGCCAATGGGGAGACCCGTGGATTATGCCTTTCCCGGGGTGCAATCTCTCTGAAACTTGGGGGGGGGGTCCTCAGAGGACAATGAGGACTATGTCCCCTGTAAATTTAGTGGGTATTGGACATTGGGAAGGTCACTTTTGTAAACCCTCAAACTAGCTGCCCGCAGGCACTGCTGTTTTTGCCAGAACAGGGCCCTTTAAACTATCAGCTGGTAGGTGGCAGGGGGGAATCCCCCCCCCCTGCTGCCTGCCAGCTGATAGTTTAAAGGGATCTTTAAAGGGCCAGGTTAGTGGGTTTGAGAGGAGGGGGGCTAAGTGGGGGGTTTGGAGTAGGGGGGTTCTGCCCCCCCCAAACAAAGAACAACAAACATGTCCAGGAACAGTTCATGTTCGTCCATGTTTGTTGTTCATTGTTCATGGATGGCAATGAATGACGAACAGGGTATTCGGGGCTTTTTTTCCGTCCGTGCCCATGTCTAGTCCTGACTACAGAGATTAATTCCCCTAGAGGGCATGGGAGCCTATGAGGGCAGAGGGCAGAGTGCTTCAGCTTTGCTCTCCTTCAGTACAGATTGTAAAGCACAGCTATTTTATAGCGGGTTTTTGGAGGAGTTGATGTTTTTTTGAGTCCTTGCATATGGTTTTAAAGATATATTCTGTGCTGGATTTTGTAAGGAATTGTAGACTGCTTTGAGCCTGGAGGAAAAAATGGTATATAAATGCCTTGAGTTCATACGAAACATATTGCATGTGTGTTATCTCAAATAATTAAGCACTATTTTTCTACATTAAACCCCAACGTTCACCTTGTAATTAGAGATGCTTTCAAATGTTTTATCCCTGCTGCTTTAGCCCCCTACATCCCTGCTTCTGTTTGGCTTCTGTACTGTGTTGATTGAACCCATGAATTTGTTTTCTGATTCCTTCCACCAGGGGCAGATTGGCCATTAAGGTCACCAGGAAAAGTCCTGGTGGGCCAAGGAGCTGCCTCTCCCAGTCAGGGCCATGCCAGCCCTGAGCGAGGTATGGACCTTCTCCGGTTGGGGTGGTTCTGATTGCCACTGCAGTAAGTGGACCAGAAGCCCTTGCAGCTTCTGCTGTGGCCATGCCAGCTTCCCCATGCCCATATGAGATGGGCAAGCAGCTGCTGCTTCAAGCAAGCTGGCTTTTGCTCCCCCACCCCCCTGTGGAGGGCAGGGATGGGGGTCAGGGCCCTTTTTTGCTTCCCGGTCCACACCTGCCTTCCACCAATGTTTTTTCCAATAAAATGTTATAAATGTTTGGCATTGTAAATGCTCCTGTAAATCGGCATTCCACTTTAGCCATACAAACGACGTAGATAGTTCATATAAATGCAATATGAAATTGCATATGAAAAACATACTGCGTGCATGCTCAGTACAAAAACAACCCTACAAAACCAACAACAAAAATCAGGAAGCACGACAATTGACAAAAATGGAAAAAAAATATAAAAAGAAACAAAATAAGGAAGACTTGGCTCATTCCTACTCATTGTATATCAAAATCTATTTCTTTATGCAGGTGGGACTTTCTGATTTTGTCGCCAGCAGATAAGAATGTCCACCCCATCGTTTAGTTGTATAGCAGCAAACGTGCTGAGCATCTCTTGGAGAGAACAGATGAAGCAAATGGCTAATCTAGTAAACAGCTTCACAGTTTTGATATTGCACTTCCCCAACCTGACTCCCCAGTCACAGGGTTACAAATAAAGAAATTAGCCAAATCTACAGTGAAGAAGGGAGGAGCTACCTCCAGAGCCACTGCCAGACTTTGGTTGCTAAGCAATGGCTTTTGTTTGTCGTACATGTCTGAAACAGCTGTACTGGGGCAGCTGGAGCAATCAATTGATGAAGCTGGAAGATTAGATCAAAGGAAGAAGAGTGATGGGGGCAAGATTGCCCAAATCACCAACAGGCTATCACAACCCAACCATTCTACCAATGCCCAAGGGACTAACAAGAGTCCTATCATCTTAAAACCTTTAAAACGGATTATGGCATAAGTTTGTGTGAGCCTGGATTGCCTTTACCAGAGTCATGGGATGTCATGCTCAATATATATTAGAGAACAATGGTAAGTGTTTGAGAAGAGGGAAAGGGACTGTTTCGGGAAGAAGCCAGAAGATCCAGTATTTACACTCTCTTCGTCTTGCTTTCTCAGTTTATCAGAGAATATACACCTTCTGTTCTTCTCAGGTGTAGGCTACTCCCATCCTCTGATAAAGTAAGATGAAGAGTATAATATAGACTGTAAGGACAGTCACTCATACCCTACCACTAATTTTGTTAGTCTTATAGGTGCTACTGGACTCTTGCTCTTTTCCACTGTAAGGACAGTGAATGGGTTGACTTCGGGCCAAGCTACAAGTGACAAATGACACTTGAATGGCAAGCGTATTTCTCCCTGTTCACTTGCCCTCCACACAATCCACTTGCCATTCAAGTGTCATTCGTCACTTGTAGCTTGGCCCTTCTTCAGCTCTACTCCACTAGGTAAGCAGTCTGTCCCTGGAGGAAGTAGCCTTTTATTCTGAAACAACAGTAGGTTTTGAAGGTTTTGAAGAAGAAGCAAGATGGCCATCTGACAGCAATGCTGATTCTGTGACTCAAGCTGAATTTAAGCAGTTGGTTGAGATGGCGGGCAGGAAGAGATGAGCCAGTGCTTGGCTATCATGGCCCTTTCTTATATGCCCAGGGTAATGCCAATTGCCACTTTGGTGTCAGGAAGGAAGTTTCCCCAAGTCAGATTGGCCAGGGATCCTGGAGTATTTTTGCCTTCCTCTGGGCATAGAGCAGGGGAGTGGGTGGGAACTGTGACTTTCCTGCATTGTGCAAGGGGTTGGCCTAGATGACCCTTGGGGTCCCTTCCAGCTCTATGTTTCTATGTATTTAAGACTCCTTCCTCCAGAGCATGACTCCTCACTTTAAAAAAAAAACACTCTCCTGATTTGGGCCTTCAAGGTGGCAAGACAATGCACAGAAATATACAAAAAAACAACAATTAATATATAAAAGAACAATTAAAAACATAAACAGGAATGAGGGTCAGTAAGGGAACAGCAAATAAAACAAAAAAAGAACTATATCTACCAGCAGAAGATAATGCCTCCAACACGTCTTATCTTTACCAAGGGTTCACAACTAAAGTGTTAATAATAAATCTGATATTGTTTTGTCTTTTTGAGCCAGCATGGCTCAGGGGTCAGAGTGTCAGATTAGGACCTGAGAGCTGGATTAGAATTCCTGCTGTGCCTTAGAAGCTCACTGAGGAGGCTTATCTGCTATAGCAACCTCCTGCCCCCATAGTTCCAGCCCCTTCTACTGCATGGAGCAAAACCAGGGGCAGAGACGGTGTTGTTTGCTGAAGCAATATCGCTCCCATGTGAAGACCTAGACATAACATCCCCATGATGAGTGACACTCTAGGACTTCACTCTATGTTATTTGCCATAGAGATTCAGTGAATTCCTAGAGCATAATCAACATGGAGACATCACTTCTAGGTCTTCACTCAGAAGTGACATTATCGTGTCAACCAATTTCCCCTTCCCTAAGCCCCACCCCGCCATACCTCCCAGCAGTTGCCAGGCTATACTTGGCAACCGTATATTACCAGGTGACCTTGGACCCACCATAAACCCTAAGCCTGCTAATTCACTGAGTTGTTGACCTGAGGATAAAGTGGAGGAGGGGAAATGATGTGAAAAGCCACTTGGGATCCCCATTGGGGAGAAAAGTAGGATATACATAAAACTCAATAAAATAAAAATAAATTAAACTGTGTTGCATAATGTCTTTGTAAACACACTATCAGTCCAGGGGAATGTCTTGGATATGGCCTGTTCAATAAATGAACTATCTTGTCGCACATTTTCGTAGATGGGATTACACATAACAGGGACTTATCATAACGGAGGTAGCAAATTCATGGCGACTCAGCACTGCCTGTGTCAGCTTGGACTGAGAATTCATCCTGAACACACAATATCCTTTCCCATCTTCCTTTCTGCTATCATGCTTCAGAGAGGAAAATCTGTAGGATTACTCTGCAGCAAGACTCCCCAAGGACAATGAGGGGGGTTCAAAACATTAAAGACAACTAGTTCAGACAGGAACTGTGAATCTGAAACAATACACCAAAGAGACCCTCACAGCGGGAAGCTGGCAGAAAGACTGAAAGATGAACTTCCCTAGGTTTGGAAGGGGGGGGGGGGAGACAGAGAATAGAGTGACTCTTCCTCCTTATAGTATAAACTGTTTTATCGGCACAAAGCCAAGAGGAATCTATAGAACGTATTCCAGAAATACAAGAGGACACTGTGAAGATTATTACACAAAAGCATGTGATTACGCTGAAGACCACATACTTTTTATAGGGCATCATTCAATTGTTTATAACAATAGGTCAAATTATAAGACGGCATTCAAAGGAAGAGCATATTTTCCATGACTATAATTCAAGAGTTTACTGAGTTTAGAATTTCCAATTCTGCAGGATTTTTCAAAAAGAGAAAGAGAAAGGTCTTGAATGTCCAGTCTTTTGCAACTTTCCTGAAATCTTGCTTGGCAATCTTTATTCAAAAACAACAACAGAGTATAAGCAACTAAATGTTATTGCTGTTCAGCCTGGCAGATATAAACTCCTCAAGTTAAAAAATAAAAAGATCCACAACACTCCAGTAGAGTTGACCCTAACTTGACAAACCCGCCGTGAGTCCCTACTTGAGGGAACGGTCAGGAAGGATCATTAAAAGCATGAACATCAGAAAAAGAAGAGAGGAGGGGGGAACCTAACAAAAAAGAAACACCCAAAGCATCTACAACGAAATCCTAAGAGAGCCAGTTTGGTATAGTGGTTAAGAGCAGCAAGACTCTACTCATGGAGAGCCAGGTTTGATTTCCCTGTTCTCGAAGCCAGCTGGGTGACCTGGGGTCAGTCACAGCTTCTCGGAGCTCTCCCAGCCCCATCCACCTCACAGGGTGGTTGTTGCGAGGATAATAACAGCACACTTTGTAAACCACTCTGAGTGTGGCATTAAGTTGTCCTAAAGGGCGTTATATAAATTGAATGTTACTATTATTATTATCATACTGTTAAGGGAAAATTTCTTCAAGGTACTCTGCATTCAGATTATATTTCCCAACAGCCATCACCCACAAGTAATTAAGACACTAAAATAGTGATCCTTAAAGAATAATGAGCTTTATTGGCATAAAACCCATATGCAATGCCATGTTCCGACATATGCATAAAGATCAGATACAGCACAGAATCTTATATACTTTTCAAAGCTAATTGTTTACAGAATAAAAGATCAAAGGTTAACACAGAATTTATACAAATAATTCTTTGGAAATGCTGCCTTCAGGAATTATGGCTCCTGATAGGGGTCTGGATGACAAGACAGTAAACGCTTCCTGATATAAACATGTCAAAAAGTTTGTCGCCTTACTTCGTACAGTGACTGCTTTCCAAGGCTATTTTTTTATTAGAAGAAAGGAAAACAAGAAATGTTGACATTCTTGTAGTTGCTGTAAAGTTATCATGACTTTTAACCATGAGATTTCTAAGCTAATTGGAAGAATGTTCCCTGAATGAAGGATTCTAACTTCTGTGTGTGAAGGTCTTACTTCAATAGCACTCATATATGGATGAAAGATTACAAAATTCCCTAACACATACCCTTCTAAACCCATTGACTTCAATAGACTTACAAGAGTGCAACTTTGCTTAAGACTGAAATAAAGTTTGGATTTCATGGAGGTGGTTTACAGCAAACAGCTCTCAGCTCAGGACAGCAACAAGGGAGCCTCTACCAGCAATCTGCTATACCTTTTTTACACCATTTCTGCCTTGTTTACTTGAACCAGCCCATGGTTCTGACCTTGCCCTGGCAACCCGCTGCCAAGGTTCAAACTGTTTCTCCTCAGTCCCACACTGTGAAAACCTATTCCAGGGCAGCTCCTGGGACAAATTCCAAATTATCCCTCTGGCTCTTGGGTCTCCATTCTTTCATTACTCAATTCCTGTGGTCCTCACAGACAGCACCATTGATGGGTCATCCTCACCACATGAAGAAATTTAGGAGAACTCAGAACTATATCCAGCATGCTGCCCAAAACTATTTGGTTCTCTATTGCACCTCTAGTCTTGACAACCAGTTCTCCCCCCCCCCCCCCAAATTAAACAAAACGTTCTTAGAGCTACACTTTAATACATTATAAGCTGGGAAAGGCAGGAAATGACATGAAACTGGCTTGAGGCCCAGACTTGATTAAGGCTATTTCAGGCCAGACTGTCATTGATATATTAGTTGGTTTCCATTGCATTATTCTGAGCGTTCAGAACTACGTCCTGGTGTGTTTTTTTTCCTGCAATGCTAAATCTGGCTGTTTTTCAGCATTATAACGTAGTTCCTGCAGGTGCACACGAAGAGGACCTGGAAATCAAGTTGTTGCTGATATTCAGATTATCTGGGAATTCTTGCCAAGAGTGGCTTTGATTTCTTTCTTTTATCCAAGAACTTTGTCAAGCTGAGCAACTTGCCTAAGGCCCTTTGGTGAGTCCATGGCACAAGCAAAAACAACTCCAATTTCAGAAACTGACATTGAAAGTTCACAAATTCTGTGGTTCAAAGTCATTGCAAGTGTTATGGGAAGGAGATGCAGTTCAGCGACAGAGCATATCTTTGCATGAAGCAAGTCCTAGGAGGGGCTAAATCAAAAAGAGTCCAGTAGCACCTTTAAGACTAACCAACTTTATTGTAGCATAAGCTTTTGAGAATCACAGTTCTCTTCGTCAGATTAAGAGAACTGTGATTCTCGAAAGCTTATGCTACAATAAAGTTGGTTAGTCTTAAAGGTGCTACTGGACTCTTTTTGATTTTGCTACTACAGACTAACACGGCTAACTCCTCTGGATCTATGACCAGGAGGGACTGTGAGTGACACAGTGATAGCGGATCTGATTGCATGAAGACAGTCCCAGATTCAGTCCCACCCTCTACTTAACAGGGCAACAGTCCCACCCAAGGCCAACCAGCAAGTTTGATGGTAGGGCGGAGATATGAAACCAGGCATCTCAGATCCAAGCCCTGCACTCTTACCCCTGCACCAGAGAAGCAAAAGAAAACAGGAATGGTCAACCTCAAGCAGCAGCGATGAAAATCCCTAATCAACCTCTCCATAAAATAGCATTATAGAGAGCAACTTGAGTTGATTGACAACCTTGCTTTTAAAAAACTGTGACACGTTGCCACGATTTTGCTTTGCCAAAAAAGTGCATTTCCCTCCTCAAGGAACAGCTATTATTCATTCAATTTTGATAAACATTTCAAAATATTGTTCACATACATTTCATGGCACAGGCCGTTTCTGGAGTTGAAAAATGTGTTTGTACGGCTCTGCGTTTGCATCATAGCTTTTCTCATGGAACAAATGTATTTCATTTATTTATGTATTCGTTCATTGAGAATATTTATCAGGTAATCCCCCCCATACCTCCCCCCCAAAAGCTCAAAGCAGTTTGCATTGACCTTAAAGTAAAACATGTTGTTGGGTGGGTTTTTTTCAGTCAGGCCCTGGGTCTATGAAAGTCGCTGTTACCTATTCTGGCTGGCAGCAGTTCTTAAGCGGAGGGCTTTTACATTACCTGCTACCTGATCCTTTCAGCTGGAGAAACTGAAACTGGGACTTTCTGCATGCCAAGCAAATGCCCTACCATTGAATCCATGATCCATTTCTTTTAGTTTTTAGGAGGCTGGCGTGCCGAAGCTGGTTTGAACTGTTAGAGCCAAGCTACAAGTGACTTTTTTCACGTGGAGAACACTTGATTGTTTTCGCAGGTTTTCCTGGGAACTGAAGTCCGAGTGTCCTTCCCCTCTCTGTTAGCCTCGCTGCCTGAAGATCCAGTGAAAGCCAGCGGCAGCAGCAGCTTTTGCAAATAGATCCTCCAGTCACAAGCCTGCTGGACAAGAGGACTCCCGATGATTGTTTGGGGGCGGGCAGCTGCTACTTTCTCCCTGGGTGTCCTGCTCCCGGGGAGCTGCTCTGGAGAAAGCTACTGTGTCGGTGAAGCTCCAGCCACAGTGACAGTGGAAGAATCTGCTGCTGCTCTAACATGCCCTCATTCCAGTTTTTCTCCAGGAGCTCAGGAGTAGGGGAAGGGCATGTTAGAGCAGCAGCAGATTCTTCCGCTGTTGCTGCAGCTGGAGCTTCACCGACACGGCAGCTTTCTCCAGAACAGCTTCCCGGGAGCAGGATGCCCAGGGAGAAAGTAGCAGCTGCCTGCCCCCAAATGATCATTGAGAGCCCTCTTGTCCAGCAGGCTTGTGACTGGAGGAACGATTTGCAAAAGCTGCTGCTGCCACCGGCTTTCTCTGGATCTTCAGGCAGCAATTCTAACAAAGAGGGGAAGGACACTCGGACTTCAGTTCCCAGGAAAACTTGTGAAAACGATCAAGTGTTCTCCATGTGAAAAGTCACTTGTAGCTTGGCTCTCTGTCCTTTTTTCAAGCTAGATACAATATATTTATCGTTCTCTCCTGGTTGTTTGATTTGGTATGGGTCCTTTTGTTGTCTATTTTAAATTGCATTTTATAGGATTTTTAAACAGTACGCTAGTGAGGCATATTGTTTAGGATCTGGGAGACTCAGGTTCGAATCCCAACTCTGCTGTGGAAGCTTGCAGGGTGACTTGGGGTCAGTCAGACTTTCTCCGTCTAACCTACCTCATACAGTAGTTGTAAGGATAAAATGAAGCTAATGTGAAGCAATCAAATCAATAATGCTAGTAAGAGAGAGGTTTAAGTAGTCTGAGAGCCAAGCTACACATGACGAATGACACTTGAATGGCAAGTGTATTTCTCCCTGTTCACTTGCCCTCCACTCAATCCACTTGCCGTTCAAGTGTCATTCGTCATGTGTAGCTTGGCCCTTAGAAGGAAGCAGCCCCACTCATTCTAAGTGTTGCTGTTAGAGCCTCATTCTGTTATGATCCTGTGAGGATAGCAACAGTTGAGCAGAAATGAAAGGGGGGTGAGGCATTGCACCAATGACATATGTCATTTCTGCAATAAATATGTCATTTCTGCAATAAAACCTAACCATAAAGTTTTTTTTAAAATGGCAAGGCAACTGCCATGTCACTTCTGGTTTTTACTGGAAGTGATGTAAGTGTGCTGGCATGATGCCAGCATGCATTCCTTGCCCCACTGATTTCCTCCCGCTGGCACTTGAGGTGATAGTGGGCAATAAAATGGGATACCTGAAGGCTTCCCACTACAGCTGGTATCCCTATGTGAGGAGCTATGTAGGCGGTAGGTTTAGCCACCCTCAGGGGGGCCTGGAGTTCTCACAGAATTACATTGGATGTCCTCCTCACTACAGAGATCAATTTCCATGGACTAAATAGCAGCCTTAGAGGATAGACTGTATGGCATCACACCCATGTTGAGCTCCCCTCCCTTCCCCAAATTCCAGGAATTCCCAAAGTTGGGATTGGCAACTCTAGTAAGCAGGTCTGTTTTTTTTTTAATCTGTATGTTTTATCTGTCAATGGACTTCTGTGTTTTACTAGTAACAAAGCCCATTGTGGGAAAAAATACAACGGGCTCTAGAAATGGGAAGGCGGGAAAGCAGGCATCGCCTCCTCCTCTGTGACTGACCCCGGCCAGGTAAAGGGGGGGCAGGCATTGCCTCATGCTCCTCTCCTAATCCCAGCAGGTGAAGAGAGGGTAGGCGTTGCCTCCAGCAGGGTGAAGGTGGGAGATGGGCATTGCCACCAGCTCTGCTCCTGATCCCAGCCATGTGAAGGAGGGGCGGGCATTGCCATCTGCTCCACGCCTGATCCCAGCTGCGTGAAGGGGGGTGGTGGACATTGCAACTTGCTCTGCACCTGATTGGAGCCTAGGCTTCACACCACGGCACTCTCTCCAGAGGAACGGGCTGTCTCACCTGCTCTTCCCTCCACAGCAGCACCCTCTCGTGGCGCACCAGTGTAGGAAGTGAGTTGTCTAGAACACACTTAGACTTTTATATAGTAGGATTCCCTCTCAGCTTCTTGTTGTATTGTTAGCTTGTGTCCATGGAAATGTGTGATATAAACATTTTTACCTAAACTTGCAGTTAACTTATTGATTAATGGTTTTAATCGATGTCTGTTTTAATGGAATTTTCCCCACGTTTGGGTAAATCTGTATTGTATATAGGTGTATTTTACCTAATTTTTCTCTTATCTAATGGGTTTTTTGTACTTTTGTGATGGCCTGTGGCTATACACAATAAACTCTGAACTGAACTGAAGTATAAATATTTTAAATAAATAAATGCAGGTGCAGTAGTCCCACAAAGTAACAGGAGCACAGGAAGCAAATGGGATGTTTCTTAGCTTCCTCTCAGATCTGTCATCTCTGATGACAGTTGGGAGAGCTTGGGAGGGCTGTTGCTTTGTGCCCTGAAGACGAGGTGGCTGCTCATTAAAAAAAAAATTGTAAAGATTTTATTTAAAAAGAAAAGATCTAACAATAAAAAGTGCATAAGAACTTATACAAGCACTACGTTTGAATTTAGATTAGACTAATAGAAAGATATATTCAGAATATATAACAACACAAGTCAATTATATAATAGCCCTCATTCCCTCTGCTTAGTTGCTTATACCCAAACTTTAATATCAATAATTTTTAATCATTCATTTCTCCTGTTTTATCTTTATATCATATTACCTTAATTTATCTTAGTTTTAACCTAAGTAATCGAAGAACTCCACTATTGGAGTTCCAGGTGCTGAGCAGGAGTTCCATTGTTTTTTCCAGAACTCCACTATTGGTCTATATTGCGCACATAGGAAGTTAATTTAGCCATTGATGTATATTCATAAATCTTATCTATCCACTCTGGCGTGTCAGAGCATAATTCTGTTTTCCATTTCGCAGCATATAATACTCTTGCAGCTGTCATCATGTACCAGAAAAGGTCTCCCTGTTCTTTTGTTACATTATTTGGTAAGATGTTCAGTAGCATATTTTTCGGATTTAGCTCAAACCTGAGCTTGAGAATCTTTTGCAACTCTTCATGTATCTTTCTCCAATATCTTTGTGCTTTCTTACATGTCCACACTCCACACATATGATAAAATGTTGCATCTGTGCATTGAGTGGCTGCTCTTGAGGATGGAAGTTGGGTGGAATCTCCTGTTGGGTTTCTCTGGAATCGGGTTTCTCTACTGAGGCCTCTGGATCTAGGGTCATATTGTCTGTAGGAACTCTAGCATCAGTGGAGGGAGGGCCACCTAAGCCCTTGAGTCTTCATTGGAAGCAGTTCTCAAAACTTCCTGCTCCCCTTCTGATGAGGAATCTGTTCCCTGGAAGGGGCCTGACAGAAAGATATAAATTTGGATATACAAATTTGTAGAAAAATGACTCCAGGGATGTTAAAGTCAAGTACAACAGATAAACTGGAATATTGAATAAATATATAAGTTTCAGAGCCAGTTTCACCATCGAGGGGACCCTCACTGAAGACTGCAAAAAAGGCTGTGTTGCAAGCCACAGTTCCAGTTACTTTAGAAAATGTGATGTGAAAGTCAAAGTAGGAATTGCTCACCTAGCAATGCTGTTTAAGCTCTCTTCCCCAATGGTTCAACTCAATGCCCCCCCCCCATTAATGCTTTTTTCTTATGCTTTTTTCTTGTGTGAATTGGACCAAGAATTCTTTGTTGTTTGGCACTGTTTTCTAATAAAATTAACTCATTTTTTATCATTATATTTCACTGATTGCAGATAAATGAAAAAAACAGCATTTTTTAAATTCCTAAAGTAATATAAGAGCAACAAAGATTAAATACAGTATTATTTGGGCCCAAAGCTATCTTTCATGCTTACAAAATCAAAAAGAGTCCAGTAGCACCTTTAAGACTAACCAATTTTATTGTAGCATAAGCTTTCGAGAATCAAACTTGATTCTCGAAAGCTTATGCTACAATAAAATTGGTTAGTCTTAAAGGTGCTACTGGACTCTTTTTGATTTTGCTACTACAGACTAACACGGCTAACTCCTCTGGATCTATTTCATGCTTACAGGCACAGTTAAATGCTGCGATCAAGTGAAAACACTGGGCCGGTTTGGATGGTATCCCGGCGATGGGACTATAATCTGGAGAACCGGGTTTGATTCCCCACTCCTCCACTTGAAGCCAGCTGGGTGACCTTGGGCTAGTCACGGCTCTCCGGAGCTCTCTCAGACCCACCCACCTCACAGGGTGATTGTTGTGGGGATAATAATATATTTTATAAACTGCTCTGAGTGGGTGTTAAGTTGCCCTGAAAAGTTGTATATAATTTGAATGTTATTATTTATTGTAGTTCAAGTTAGCCTTTATTGGCATATAGCAGCAATTCAAGTTATCCGCTTACAAAAAGAAAGAACAAAGTTAAAAGAATACTGCATTATTTCCATGATATCCTTTGACGCTATTATTTATTATATTATTAAGGAGGGGGAGGCACATTTTCTCGCTACTCATTTGGCATTCCAGCCCCACCTCCAATGAGAGGAAGGATCCATGTGCTAATATACTTACCACTGCCCAAACCTAATATACATAAAATCTGTATGTGCTATTTAAATGTAGGATTTCAACTATGCATACAGCATCTGCATAGTATACTGCTGTATGAATGTTCACCGAAACCTAGTAGAAGGCTGGTGCTCCTGGTGTATTAGGAAGAACAGAGTGCTGCTCCCACTCCGTACCACATATAGGGTCCGTGTATTATCCCATGCAGGACATTTTGTGGTAGGTATCCTCAGCAGGAAAGGTTTCATTCATTATTCTTAGATTCACCATACCACTTGAATCGTCCTTATTTAACAGAATCACTCCATAATTTCCACAAAACTTACACAGGAGAGTAAGTCACAACCAACTTATGGTGACCCTAGTAAGGGGCTTTTGAGGCAAGTGAAGAGCAGAAATGGTTTGCCATCACCTTCTACTGCAATGTCTTTCTTGATCGTACTCCATCTGAGTACTGACCCTGCTTAGTTTCTGCGATCTGTACCATGCCCCCTTCCACCACACAAGTGGTGCTTTAAAAATTAAAACAATTTTATTCCAGCATCAACATTTCTAGATTAAAGCTAGGCTTGCCAGGCCTCCCACTATGGCAAGTGCTTCCCATCAGCAAGCCCAGTTGTTTGCTGCCACATGGAGCAGAAGTAGCAAAAAAACAACAGTGATGTCACTGGCATCCTTCTGTCACTTCCAGGTACAACCCAAAAGTGACAAAGAGTAGCTCTAGAAATCATCAGAAACTCTATGGTTTTAAGATGTTCATTCATTATCCCAGTTGTCCCAAGAAGTGATGTAGTGACATCTCTGATGTTGCCAACGTCACACACGTATCCCCTTGTCTCTCCACCCACAGCCCTCCCCCTGGTTGGCATGGCAATCCTAGAGCTCACTTCATCAGATGCATTTCTGAAGAAGTAGGCTGGAATCCAAAGAAACTTCTGCTGGAATAAAATCATGTTTATTCTTTAAAGTACCATCAGACTCCCATCTATTTTTGTACCAACACAACATGGCTGTGGAATTATTTTTCTATTTTTTGGTGTCTGTCCCTCCCTGATTTGCCTTTAGCATTTGGGAGAAATACCTTTTGCCTTTGAGGGGAAATGCTGGGGAGAGCTTTTCAGGATCTTGCCATATATTCACTTCTTCAAGTTCTATCCTCTCCATGTGTCTCTAAAGCCAGTTTGGTGTAGTGGTTAAGAGTGCGGGACTCTAATCTGGAGAGACGGGTTTGATTCCCCGCTCCTCCACTTGAAGCCAGCTGGGTGTCCTTGGGTCAATCACAGCTCTCTCAGAGCTCTCTCAGCCCCACCCACCTCACAGGGTGTATTGTTGTGGGGATAATAATGGCATCCTTTGTAAACTGCTCTGAGTGGGCGTTAAGTCATCCTGAAGGGCGGTATATAAATCGAATGTTGTTGTTGTTGTTGTTGTTAAAACATAAGTAAAACGCACAAGGAGCTAAAATATCAGTGTGCTGTGCTGCATTTCTACCATATGCGCCTATAATATTCTATCCATAAAATCAATATCTTTGCACCTGTTCTGCTAGTACAACCAGATTTGTTGTGGGATTAAGAACTTCACAAAATCATCGCAGGCTGTTCTAAACCTGTTATTGGCTGTGTACAATTCACGTGATGTATCCATTTATTGGAATACATAGAGAGGGGACAGAACCATGCCCATGGCCACACGGACCACTACATGTCCATACAACAGTCTAAACAACATATATGCTTATAAGTGTAGATCTGAAGGCACTGTATGTGCAGCTGGGAAGTGAACCCTTCAAAACACCCGGAGTAGATTCCAGTACTTGATAAAGTTGCATACAGGACAGGATACTACCTGGTGCAGCTGTTTGCCTCTTACTGGTACTGGAAAGTTAACATCTGCCTCACGAGCCCTGCTATCTGTGCCCTCACCTTCGAAGTTGAGGCAAGTGGCAAGCAGAGATGAGTTTTTCAGAAGAGGCGCATCACTTGTGGCATACCCTTCCCCTTTAGGCTCACCTGGCCTCTTTGTTACTTTTTTTCCAGGTGTCAGGCCAAAATGTTTGTATTCACTGAGGCTTTTAATTAAGGGATTGATCCTTTAATACTATTTTAGTCTGGAAATTGCTATATTCATCAGTTAGTGGTCTGTTCTTACAGTTTGTTTTTATACTGGGCTGGATTTTTAATGATGTATTTTAATTAATATGTTAATGTTTTTTATTGTTTTTTATTTATTTATTTTATGAGCTGCCTTGGGCAGGTTTCTGGAGCAAAGACAGATACAACATTTGACGACTGATAGCCAAGCTACAAGTGACTTTTTTCATGTGAAGAACACTTGATCGTTTTTGCAAGTTTTTCTGGGAACTGAAGTCCGAGTGTCCTTCCCTTCTCTGTTAGAATCGCTGCCTGAAGAGCCAGAGAAAGCAGGCGGCGGCAGCAGCTTTTGCAAATCGTTCCTCCAGTCACAAGCCTGCTCTCAACGATCGTTTGGGGGTGGGCAGCTGCAAATTTCTCCCTGGGCATCCTGCTCGGCTTCATCGACATATCGGCTTTCTCCAGAGCAGCTCTCCGGGAGCAAGATGCCCAGGAAGAAAGTTGCAGCTGCCCGCCCCCAAACGATCGTTGAGAGCAGGCTTGTGACTGGAGGAACGATTTGCAAAAGCTGCTGCTGCCACTGGCTTTCTCTGGCTCTTCAGGCAGCGATTCTAACAGTGAGGGGAAGGACACTCAGACTTCAGTTCCCAGGAAAACTTGCAAAAATGATCAAATGTTCTTCATGTGAAAAAAGTCACTCGTAGCTTGGCTCAGAGTCAATAATGTAGAAATACAGGGATATGCCCTTTTAGGTATCTTTTTTGCATCTCTATGTTGCTGTTGTGTGTCTATCTAGCATTGGCTACTAGCCATGGTGACTAAAGGGAAACTCCACATCCAGAGGCAGTAAATCTCTGAATTCCAGTGTCAAGAGGCAACATCAGGAGAAGGCCTTAGAGCTGAACCACACAATACGAATTACACTTGAATGACATGAAAACCCACTTACATGTGTTCCAACGTTGTTTTCAACTACACGCACCAGGAATGCAGGACCTCCATCGAACCTGTGTTTGTGGTGGCACGGGTTTTCTCCACGTTCCTCCAAGACACGGGAAGGATATTCCATCATGCATCTGCACTCTTCGCATAGACGTGAGTGCCACCTACCTGCAGTTCTGAGAGCATGGTGGAGTGAGCTGCAGATGGGAAGCAGAAGTTCCAGGAAAAAAGGACACGTGCCGTCGAGGCCACACTGGAGCATAACATTAAGAATCCGTGCCTGACCAGGGCACGTGCTCGTCGAGAGAATGCTGGACACGGGCATTTGGGGTAAGACAGGACTCCTGACACTCACTTGATCTCATGTAATTCATATCGTGTGGTTCGGCTCTTAGCCTCTATGCCATGTTTGCTGACCCTCCAGAGTATTTGTATTTGACTGTATTGCTGGCATCAAGAAAAAGAGTGCTGCTATTTTTTTATATTTTTGTACGATGCTTTTAAATGTTTTATATGGAATGTTTTAAATGTTTTAATGCTGTTATCCACCCTGAGCCTGTTTGCGGGGAGGGCGGAATACAAATACGATAAAATAAATAAGTAAGTAAGTAACTGGTTGGCCACTTAATGAGAGAAGATATTGGACTAGATGGACTACTGGTCTGATCCAGCAGGGGTCTTCTTATGTTCTTCACCTCTTCATTTCATCTTTTTTGTTGTAGTTGTAAGGAAGCTCACCTCTGACTCACAAAAGCTCATACCCTGGAAATCTAGTTGGTCTTTAAAGTGCTACTTGACCTGAATCTTGCTGTACTACTACAGACCAACAAGGCTAACCACCTGAAACTATTTTTTGTTATTTTTAATGCCATCTGATTTGTCCGTGTTTCCATAAGTGGCACAAAACAACTGGGGCTCCTGTGCTGGAGCAGCAATGCACTCTCTGCCTTCCCAAGATGCACTTGTTGCAGCTTTCTCATTCGCCAGCTCTAGTTACAGACACTGTGAAAGTGACATCACCTTGTGACAGAACTGGGTCTTTTGTGTTGCCTCTGAAAAAGGGTTTCTGGCCAAAACAAATTGGACAGTAATATGTCACCATAATGACCTGTTCACTTGCCAATTGTTCTTCTTGCCAATATTTTCTCCACACCCTCTTGGACTTGATGACCCTAGAGGTCCCTTCCACCCTATGATTCTATGATACATGTCTTTTTTCTACTTACCAGACCCTGGGCTTTTTTTTTGGTGGTAGTACTCACTGGTACTAGGGTTTCCAGGTCCCCCTGTCCTCCCGGTGGGAGGTAGAGGACCCAGCACCTACCTTCTTTGATGACAGGCCCACAGGATGATGTCACTTCCAGAAAGTGACATCATTGTGCAGGCTGCAGCTGCACCCAGGAGTGCTCCCATGCTCCGCAGGTGGCTGAATTGGGCCCAATTCTACCCAAATTGGGCCAGATTGGGCCCAAATCAGGCCATATTCAGGCTGATTCCATTTGAATCGGGCTGCTATAGTGGGTGTGACCCAATCTGGGCCGATTCAGCCCCAGTCCAGGCCAATTCAGGCCCAATTCGGGCCAATTCGGGCCCGAATCTGGCCAAATCTGGTCCACGGTGGTGCGCTGCCTAGTAGGGGAGCACACATCCAGGAGTCCTCTCCTGATGGCCAGGTAAGTGGGGACGAGGGGTGGAGGGTGGGAGCAAGGGATCCCCTGCCACTGGTGGGGGACTGGCAACCCTGTCTGGTACTGAGTACCAGCAGCTAAGGCGGGAGAGGCAGGGCTCTCCCAAATCCTGAGTGGGGAATTGGTGGAAATTGATGGAATCTTATACATGAGAACCAGCAGTGTTTTTACAGAAAAAGCCCTGAGTAGGCCTAACCATCTTTTTTTAAAACAGCACTTGTCATCGGCGATCCAAGAAAGATTGTTTTTTAAAACAAAGCTTCTTGCAATCTTTTTAAAATCCTCCTGAACGTACCTTTTCATTTCCACTGGGGAAATCATTATTGCTCAGAATGTCAAACAGGGTAAAGTGGCAAATTAACACCTGTACATTGATGCCTTGCATGCAGCCAGCAATCACTGGTGTACAGTTTCTTAAAGCGGAGGCAGTGAGCCGATATTCTTGAAAATGAAGAGTGAAATGGGTTGAGAAATCCCCTTTGTACCAACAGACAGGATTGTCAGACATTTTCTTGTGTAAAATAAAGAGCTCGTATGTCTCGGGAGAGCTCAATATGAACTGGATGATACACGATTAAGTAAAATTGCTGCTGTTATTGATTGCTCTGGGCCAATTATTCTTGACTGAGAAAGGGAGATTTGTTATCTTATCTGTTCTGTTCGTTTTCACTGCTGTGATTGCCTCATGACAACAGCAGTTCCTTTCTACAAGCCTTTATGTCTAAAATGCTTCATGTGAAAGAAGAAAGTGGGAAGGTGCTGTGGCTCCATGGAAAAGCCTCTGATTTGCATGTGGAAGGCCCCAGGTTCAATCCCTGACATCTACGGCTGATCCCGCACACGTTGGATAATGCACTTCCAATCCTCTTTAGAGATCATTTGGAACTGAATTTTTCAAGTATGAAACAAAAAATCCACTTCCAAACGATACCTAAAGTGCATTGAAAGTACATTATCCAACGTGTGTAGAATCAGAACGATTAGGTAGCAGGAGATGTGGAAACACCTCCACCCAAGATTCCAGAGAGCTGTTGGCAGTCTGAGTAGACAATACTGATTTTGATGGGCCAATGGTCTTATTCCATATAAAGCAGCTTTATGTGAGCTCAAACCAAATTACAGTTGGATTGGGATTATCTACCAAGTGCATGTTCACACATACCCATCACTGTACACTTGATTTCTCCCTATTTCTTAGCTGACATATAATGTGTGAATTTGTTGCACTGGAAAGCATCATGTTCTGATGTGAACATTCCCTTTGGTGTGAAGACAGACAACAGTTCAGGACCAAAGCAATAACATAGGGAGGTATAAACATGCCATTTTTCATTCGCCTTTTTATAACCATACTGTCATGTATGCCAGCATACCTGCCATGATTGTATTCTGCATTTTGTACTGGTCAATGCTGTTTGCCAGAGTTATATGCTATATTCTGTGTGGATCATCTGAGAGTGTCTTAACTGCTAATACTAATTGCAGGAGTGCCGGTGGGCCTCTCCATTATCTGTTGAAAATATGTACTTTCACTTCTTCCAGCAAGTGTCCTTGGAGGAGAGCTGCTAGCAGCACACACAGTATCTTTTCCCAGAGACTGGGATATTTTGCTTTGTACTTCATGCAGTCTAAACTAATCTGTTCCCATGCAACCTCTGGGTCTCGCGCCAGAATGTCAATGGACCCCAAAGGGCGGGCAGTTTCCCTATAATTAGTTACGCCTTTTTTTGAATTGTCACTTCTACCAATTGCCACCTTCAGGTGAACACCTGTACTGTATGGATCTCAATAAAGCTACTTCAACTGGAACACCTGAGTGTTAACTGTGGAGGGCTTGAGGGACCTAACTGCCAGGGACACTTGCATTCCAGTCATTTTCATTCATGGGTACTCCCCATACGGTTATTTCTTGTATGTGATTTTAGTGCCCCTTTTACTCCATTGAAAGGCCTTGCCATTTATATGCAACTGACGAAAAATAATGTTAAAAACTGAACAGGAATAATTCAGTGCCAGGAAACGGGAAATGATGCCAAGATACGGATTTCTATCCAGTCATGCAGTTAGTTTAGTTTAGTTTATTGAACTTACAGCCCTCCCTTCCCACAAGTGGGCTCAGGGCGGGTCACAATACAAATCTATAATACAATGAACAGCTTAAAAGCATACAATAAATATAAATAAAATACAGTTACAAACAGGATAATTTAAGTCCAAATCACCAAAGTTAAAATGAATGGCACTTTTTTGTCTTCCCAGGAGGAGGAAGCAATTTATGCCAATTCCCACCTCCCACTGCCCACATTAGCCCCCATGCTGAGATGCAAGTGAACCCCCAGGAATAAAATTTCTGCAGGCTCAGAGTGGAAATTATATGAGACGAATTACACATGAAGAGCACGGGTTGGGTCGCGTAAGCTTCCCTGGGAGCGGTAATCTTACCCTCCTCCCTCTCCAAGCTCTTGGAGGAAAACTGAGTCAAGCGGATTTTCTTACAAAGAACAGCCTCTCGACTGGAGAGATTCTCTCTTTCAAAAATCCAGTTGCTTTGGTTTTCCTTCTGGAGCTCAGAGACGGGGCGGGGATGGGGGGACAATCAACTCTACGATTTCCTGCTGGGAGAAGAAGAATGAAACGGACTGCATTTCTCTCTTGCTCGCAAAACACCTTGGCTTTTTTCTTGCCTCCTGTTACATAGTTCCCCATCCCCACCCCAAGCTTCCAGAGGATTCCAGAGACAGTGTGTGTGAGAGAGAGAAAGTCAAGTTCAAGTTCAAGTTAGCCTGTATTGGCATATATCAACAATTCAAGAGAAAGTCCCTGCAGTTGCGATTCTCCCCAGCTGTAAACACATTGAGCAGCTGGGGTTTTTTTTAAAGACTACATTTCCCAAGGATCTTTGCAGGATCTGACACGTGCCCATTCATCTCGTGTGGTTCCACCCTCAGTGAGGTGCAGTGAGAGAAGAAATCAAGAAGTCTTAGTCTGCCAGATCTCGTCCACAGTCAGATCTCATTGTATGAAAGCCAAAGTCTCATAGATTTGATTTGCACAATGGAGATGCTAAATTGAAACGTAGATCATTTTTTAAATCTAACCATGGGGGTGAAAAACTTGGCCGCATCCCACCACTGAATCCACCCCATAGGAGAGTGGGGCAGACTCAACAAACTGCCAGTTTAGTGGTGCCGAGGGATCCACTAGCAAGAATCCCATTGACGTGAAACCAGTTTATCACGAACTCAGCTTCTCAGTAAATGCAGTTAGCAGAGCCGCTTCTGTATCTCATACCTGGCTGCACTGCCAAGTCTGTAAATCAATTACATGTCCGTATACCCTTCCAGACTTTTTCAGCGAGTTCCTCCCCTTCCCCCACCCAGTCACTTTCACTAAATTGCCCAATCCATTAAACTTTATTTCTTGGTAGCGGCAATTGTATTAATTATAGCTCAATGGCAGGCAAGGGACATCATAGGAATTACAGAAGACAGCAGTGGAGAGTATCAATTTGGCCTTCTGTGTACTCACATGGTTGGAAAAGAGTCAATCCAGGCGCACACGGACCTGTGACTGGCAGTGTTCCAGCAGCTTCAGATTCCATAATACCTCTGCGAGCACTGCCAGTAACACCAGAGTCCTAACAACGGTGCTCTTTAAAGGGTCCCAACATTATTTGAGAAACACATCATTCCTCCAAATGCAGCCGCGCACACTTGCTCAGCACTCTTTCATCTTGTTTATTAAACTTTTATATTTTGAATGCTCTACGCCTTATCTCTGTAAACACACTACATTCATTCGGTCTCGCTATCCAAAGTGCGGTAACAGGAAGCGGCAGCCAATATTTTTCCCAGACCCTCTCATGTCTTTTTTCTACTTACCAGGCCCTGGGCTTTTTTTTCTGGCAGTGCTCACCGGTACTGAGTACCAGCAGCTTTGGGAGGGGCTCTCCCATTATGAGACTGCTTTGCAGGTTTCAATCTGCATCTCCCAAGATGGTAAATGAGGTGCCCGGAGCCTGTATTCTTTAGATCCATGCTCCCATTTTCCTGTCAGAGGGCTTTCTGAGAGTAGACTGGGCCTGATGAAGCCAGGCAGGTGTATTATTTCATCTCTGGAGAGACAATGTCATTATATTGTCCTTGGTCATGTCTAGAAATGGTACAGGAGGTAAGGTTGCCAGCCTCCAGGTGGAAGCTGGAGATCTGCCAGAATTACAACTGATCTCCAAGCAACAGAGATCAGTTCCCCTGGAGAAAATGGCTGCTATGAAGGGTGAACTCTATGGCATTATACCCCACTGAGGCCCCTCCATTCCCCAAAACAAGCCCTCTCCAGGCTCTACCCACAAAATCTCCAGGAATTTCCCAATCTGAACCTGGCAATCCTAGTTAACTCACCCCTTCCCAATGCTAGAGCCCAGCCCTTGTTGCCTCACCCATTCCTACTTTCAGCAACTCATTTTTACACCTGGAACTCTGAATATGGATCCCAAATCTCTTTTGACCTTAATTGGGTATCTATTACCAGCCTGAAGTCAGGTGGGATTAATATTTAAAATAGCCCTACCAGGCATTTTATTGTGCCGAAGCCAACTCATCACCAGTTCTCACTTGACCATTTTTACCTCAGGTACAGCAATTCGGTGGATATCTCTTGCAGGTCTGGACTGGAGTCACCCTACTTCCCAGCAAGACATAACAAAGAGTTATTACTCGGAGATATCGATCAAGGAATCTGTTACTGTCCTGTTTAGGTAGGCTGGGACTGCTGTAAGTATGTTATTATCTGTTAAATAGATCTTATTAAAGGGCCTCTTTACAGACAGCCCTCAGGGTAAATTTAATACATTTCAATTATTTCAGGTATGAAGTTGAAGATTTCAGGGGGATTTTGAACAGCAAAGCTTACTTTAAAATTCTCAAGCAGTTCAATACAGGTATTAATTTTAAACCCTCAAACTGCTGCTTCTGCTGTGCCTGCCTTTAAATTACTTTTATCCTCTCTCATCTATTTGGAAGACTTTTTTTATTATTAATGCCGTGCAAATCATCTCTATTTCTAGATGTTTTAAAAGGGGAGACATTTTCTATCCAATCTGTAATCCTGTACTTTGCAAGATGCTGTTTTCAGCAGAGCAGTTACAAATGTGCTATGATATTTGTAACTGATGCTCCCAGAAACACATTGCTAATGGGACACATCCCTGAAGCAAGGCATCCGAAGCCCTATGGTATTATGTGCATTGAAATCAATGTACTAGCTTCACCACCTGCTAACGTTCAATTGCACGTGGACGTACATTGGAAGTGTGCTGGTGTAGGCTCTGTCCCCATGACAAGGAAAGCTTTAAAAAGCATGTTTCCAATCACAGAAATAAAGTCTATGACTGTACACTGTAGGCTCCATGCTCATGAGACAACAGTCGTGCATGGATGAGGGGCATGCTCGAGTCCCTTCCCCCTTTATGTGCATTAATTTCAGTGAGACTAACCAACTTTATTGTAGCATAAGCTTTCGAGAGCCGCAGCTCTCTTTGTCAGATGCATCTGACAAAGAGAGCTGTGGCTCTCGAAGGTTTATGCTACAATAAAGTTGGTTAGTCTTAAAGGTGCTACTGGACTCTTTGCTATTTTGCTACTGCAGACTAACACGGCTAACTCCTCTGAATCTATTAATTTCAGTACACACCATATTGTCTATAGAGGTTTCAAGAGTCCAGAGTCCAGTATGGTCATGTGTTTGTGGGAACTTAGGGAAGAAAGGACAAGTATCTTCAGCTGCATGAAAAAACTGAGTATGGGCTAGTTTCAGGTGGATAGCCGTGCTGTGTTTCAGCAGAAGAGCAAGATTTGTGTCCAGTAGCACTTTCAAGACCAAAAAGATTTGGATATAAGTTTTTGCAAGTCATGATCCGTAGGATACAAGTAGGAATAGAGATTGTTCAACCCTTATATCCCACTCAGAAGGTGAGAGGGCTGTCGCAATGCATGGTACCTTTGCATCCTGACTCCCTTCTTTGCATCACGCCTCCCACCTTCTGACTGGGATATAAGGGTTCAGCAATCCCATTCATACTTGTATCTGATGAAGGGAGCTGAACTCTCAAAAGTTTATGCCCTGGAAAATCTCATTAGTCTTTAAGCTTCTACTGGACTTGAATCTTGCTGAACATGGATTGTTTGTGAAAAATGCCATAACAACAAGCTGGGGGGTTGTGAAAAGGAAACAAACTGGAAATCTCTCCCTCACACACACACAACACACACAGGCACACACAAACTCCCAAGATCCCACCCCCCTTTCCAGGAATTGTGACACTCTCAAGCAGGCAAGTTTCCCCTCTTTTCCCCCCTTTTCTTCCTCTAAAGCTTCTCTGTTTTCAAGCACCTGTTCTGTCATCACCAGGTTAGGTTATCTGGAGTTTGCATTATTTTGATTAATTTTAAAAGTCATATTTTCATGCCTATCTGAGGAGTCCCTTAACTGTGTAGAGACTCCTGACTTTTCTGTCAATGGACTGACTTTGTTGTTTTCCTAACTGACACAAGAGCCAGCCACTTGACAGTTTCATGGAGAGATGATATGTAAGAACCACAAACAGCAATAACAACAACAAAATAATACCAACCTGACATGCCAGGTCATCTGATCAAGTTTTTCTCAGATGACCTTGGAAGTTAAGGCTGGCAGCTACTGTTTTATTTTTATTTTTTGCTGTCAAGTCACAGCCAACTTATGTTATGTCTATCCATAGGGTTTCAAGGCAAGCAATGAGCACACATGGTTTGCCATTGTCTACCTCTGCATAGCAACCCTAAACTTCCTTGGTGGTCTTCCATCCAAGTACTAGCTAGGGCTGACCCTGCTTAGCTTTTGAGAGCTCACAAAACTGGGCTTGCCTGGGCTATCCAAGGTGAGACAGGCAGCTACTATAGAAATGTGGTGGCTTCATACATGGGGCACTCTGCCCTGGCTGCTAGGAAAATAAGGGTAAAGGTGGCAACCAGGAGAGTTAACATCTGATGTAGATTGTCTTAGAAGCTGCTAGAAATTATTTGGTTTTAATGTTAACTTTTACATTTTAGGTAAAATGCATTTTATAGTAATTTTATTTATATGTATATAATTATATCTGTATTCTTGCAATTTTTTGCTTTTTGATGGTTCTGGATTGTGAGGGCCTATGGCCATATACAATACATTCATTCAGTACTTGGGGCACTCACTTTCCATGGCCACTCTGCCCCTGGTCTTCTTACTTTCAGATCCTGGGTCAAATCATTTTTGTCTAACCAGGGCTCATTTCAAGGGGGAACGCGCAGGAACGCAGTTCCCCAAAGAGGTCACATGTCAGGTGGCCCTGCCCACCTGACTCTTGGCCATTTGGGGCTCATTTTGTCCTGGATTGGGGCTGAAACAGCCCGGATCGGGCCTCTGATGGGTGGTGGATCACTCTCCTGTTCAGCAGCAGCCCGATCCTGACCATTTTGGGCCCCTTTTCAGCCATTTTCAGCCCCTTTTTGCCATTTTGGGCCCAATTTTGGCCCAAATAGCCAGGGTTGGGTCCAAAACAGCCAGGATAAGTGATGTCAGGGGGTGTGGCATATGCAAATCAGTTATGCTAATGAGTTATGCTAATGAGTTTCTCCAGCTCTTTTTCTACAAAATGACCCCTGTGTCTAACTAAATATTTGATTGACTTGGAAATCTTTAGCAGGCTGGTGGTGGTGCCTTGGACATTCTTAGTTATATCATTTCAGTTTTATTTATCATTTTAATGGTTACTGGCTTTTCTATGTCTGTTAAGCTAACTTTTTGTTTCAATGCACTGTGTTTTGCTGTGATTTTATAGGTGTGACCTGATGGTAAGTGATTCTGGGGCCGACCCCTTCATTCCCACCTCATGTGTAGACAAGGGGTGATAACAGATAGAGATTAATAAACAGAGAAGCAGGAATACCAAACAGCTGGGAGACAGCCACAGCCGAGCCCTAACCCAGAAATAAACAGTGATGGTAATTTTGTGTTTCAAAGAAATCAGATTACCAAAGAATATGTGAGCCTGCTATTTCTCACCTCCTCAATTCAAGAAGAGTAAAGGGGGTTGGATTGTTTTCTTCTTCTTGGAAGCTTTCCAGGGGCATCTGGCTGAGAGTACCGAACACCGAATTTGATAGGTCTAGGGCAGATCCAACAGGGCATTTGTTATAGACTTATCATCAATATAATTTTCTGCCCCAGGAATTGGTCACATTCAGTTGATTCAAGTGTCCCCCCGCCCCCAACACACACTTAATCTCCTGATGAGAGAGTTACCAAAGGGCGAAGCCTGAAGCAGAGTACATTTCTCATCATAAAATGTAATATTAATATAAATTAATTCTGCTGCCGTAGTAACAGAAACACGTCTCATTTCTTCCCCGTTCTAATTTGCCATCTGCGGACTTCATTATTGACTTTTTTAGACACCTTGGAAAGACGAGCTGATGTTTAAGACTCTGAAAGGAAACTTCTGACACACTTCAGCTGTGAGCTCTACAAATGAGCTTCCGGCACTCGGGGAAAGAAATATATATATTAAAGAGAGAGAGCGTTCATGTTCATTTGGTGAGAACTTAACCAACAGTCTTTTAAAACAAAATTGATCAACAGTACCTTATGTAACAGATCTTATTTCCTGGTGCAGTGCAAGGGAATAATAGAATAATACTCTCATTAATGAACTGTTCCTAGCAGCCAAATCTATGGCCAGATGAAACTGAAATTCACATATACATATATCCATGTATGCATATGTGGGATTAACTGTCATATTACAAATACAAGGTAACTGTGTTTAAAAAAAAAAATAGAGTATAAAATGTGAATGAAATTCAGCACATGAAACTGCCTTAAACTGAATAAAACCATCAGTCCATCAAGGTTAGTATTGTCTACTCTGACAGGCAACAGCTCTCCAGAATCTCAGACCGAAGTCCTTCTCATCACCTATTTCCTTTAACTGGAGATGCCAGGAATTGAACCTGGGACCATCGGGATGCCAAGTAGATGCTCTGACACCTCCTCCCCTAAACCAACTATCATTGTACATGATCCTGGGCACCTTCCAATAGAAAGGCCATCAATTTGCAGCTTACTTATGTCACCAGCTCTGTGGGGTTTTCAAGGCAAGAGGTGAACAGAGGTGGCTTGCCATCATCCGCCTCTGCATAGCAGCCCTGGACTTCCTTGGTAGTTTCCCAACCAAGAACTAACTAGGGCCAACCCTGCTTAGCTTCCGAGACATCGCCAAATCAAGCTAGCTTGGGCCACCAAAACTACTTCTTCGCCATAGCTGTGCACATGGGTATTTCTTCTCTTCTCTAAATGTGCCACAAAACCTGTTGCCTTTGCCATGGGTTGAGCACTTATGCCCTAAAGGCTATACACTAGCAAAATGGAGTGGAATGGACTAAATGGCTAACCTCAACTTGCATTCTTGCAGAGCAGGTATGGGTGGGCGAAGTGTGTGTATGTGTATGTGTGTAATCTTCTTGGCAGTTCTTCAGTGGGGAGGCTCCAAAGGGAGTGCAACGTATTCACTGTGGGAGGGAGAAAGAAAATGAACTCCTGTTGCTGAGGCAACCAGGCTGTCTCTTCCAGTCTTGCCACACTACACTGCAGCAGTTTCATTGCCGTGTGGTAAATAAAAGCAGTTTCACTGCACCATGGCAAAACAAAACAAAACAAAAACAGTTACCAAGGCAACAAAGACACAGTTCCTGCCGCCAGAGGAGAGTAATGCATATCATTCAACCACCACAGTATCACCGTGTAGCCAAATTTAATTGGATGTGTAGCATACTGACATAATGGTGCCTAGTGAGTGATCCCTAATTGGTTGTGATATCTCAACAAGAAGCCATCAAAAATGGTGCTGAAGAATCGGTAAAGGGGGGGAAATACAGTGGTTGTGTGAACACCTATGAAGGTGCACAAATGAGGTATATCTGGGTTAGTGGGGCAATTCTGTATTTCCTGTCCTAAAAATGCAGGTTTTGTGCAGAAAATATTTGCAAATGAGCATTTGGCACCATTCTCATAGATATGTGCATCTTCGTCCTTGGTCTTTTCAAATCGCACCCTTTCTGTGATGTAACTGAGTACATGGGAATGTAAATGTTAAGGGGGGCTATGCAAGGACAAAGCTCATGTGTTTTGAGGGAATTCCTGGCTGGACCACATTGCCACCCCAGTCGGAATGAAGAGACAGAGACAGATATTGGATCTAAGGGCCACTTTATTAAAATTAACCTCAACATGAACATTAACCTTAACTGCGGCAAGGGTAAGCGGTACAGGTCAAGCCACGGGGTCACACCTAGACCTCCGCCTTGACCTGTATGGGTGAGCCCCGAAGCCCCGGGTGCGAGCCCTCCCATGGGATGGCAGGACAACCTGGCCAGCCAGGCAATTTGGTTCCCCCCTTTCAAGCTCCTAAGCCTCAGCCGTACAGCAGTGAGGGAAGGACTTGCACTTGGGGTTCCCCCAGGCAGTCTGCCCACGCACGCTGGCAGCCGTCACAAGCAGTACCAGCCGCTCCTAGCAGACCCCTCTTCCCTACCAATAGGGAAGCGCCCAGGGTGCTCACTGGCCTGCTGCCCAAAACCAAACTCAATCCCACCAGTGACAACAATGAGATGAGCGTGATATCACTCCTTGGTCAAAATGCTATAGCTAATCCACAGCAACCAGCTATAATTCAGTAATTCAGTTTGGTGTAGTGGTTAAGAGCACGGGACTCTAATCTGGAGAACCAGGTTTGATTCCCTACTCCTCCACTTGTAGCCAGCTGGGTGACCTTGGGCTAGTCACGGCTCTCTGGAGCTCTCTCAGCCCCACCCACCTCACAGGGTGATTTGTTGTGGGGATAAAATAGCATGCTTTGTAAACCACTCTGAGTGGGCATTAAGTTGTCCTGAAGGGCGGTATATAAATTGAATGTTGTTGTTAATTCTCCCAGTTATTCCCATGCTGTCCTTAAACCACCCTCCTGTTAAAACTAACCTTTCCTCCAAACTCACCTCTCCTTCTCACTATGTCCAGTTCCCACCTCTCAACTTGCAAAAGGCAGTTGTCAGATCTTAATTTTCACTGACTTTCCATCATATTCATATAAAAACAAACCAGATGATTTTCCCAGCTCCAGGGACCTCAGGTTGACGTGGGCCTATCAGTCCCCTTTTTCATTAACTGTGTCATGGTATGGGAGGAATGAGGTACAAATGGCTCAAATGGGGGAGAAAAGAATCACTGGGGGGGTCGGTCTTTGGGCAAGGAATAAAACTGTAATACTCTTCAGTTGATCCTCCTTTATTTCTTATCAACAGAAAAGAGTTACATTAGTGGTAAATCACGTCCTCCAGTTGCAGGATCTGAGCAAGCCTGTTAATGATAGGATGTTTTGGAGGTCTTTCATTCATAGGATCACCAAAGGTCAGAGGCAGCTTGACAGCACATAACACACACAGTGGTAAATCAAGCAAAAAATGCATTAAAGCAAATGGTATATACACAATAATCAATAGATCAGTGTGTTTATTGAGCAGCATAACTTAGAATCAAACAATTTGCTGACCATCAATTGTTAAAAACAACCCCCTACAGGTTAGACTAGAGAAAATAAATTACCTATAAGTGAATTAAAACAGATAGGTATATCAACCTATTCAGTAAAAAAATTAAAATTGTGCCCAGTAATTTGTATCCCCCCTCAATGGTGGCTTAAAATAAATTAATTAATAAATTAATAATAAATAAAATTGATTGATTGATTGATTGATTGATTGATTGATTGATTGATTGATTGATTGATTGATTGATTGATTGATTGATTGATTGATTGATTAGCCCCTAGACCCTTTTATATCTCAAGTGTTCTTTCGGGCTTTGCAAATAGCTGCATGAAATTTTGCAGTTGCTGTTGTTAGCTGTTCTTTCTCGCCCATAAACACCATTTCCACATGAGCTAGGCTTGAGCGGCCTGGCAGACTTTTGAGTAACAATAATCAATAATAAACCAAATCTATCTATCTCAAAATCTATGGCTCTCAGTGCATTATCTTCAAGAACGTGTATCATATGCTATCCATCTAATATGATACAACTCAGTGCTATTATATCAGCAGACTTACAAATATCTAAACGTTATCCTTGTTTGCTCCTTATAGTGTAAAAGTTCTTGCCGTACTAAACCTATCATATTCATACTGTCATCTTTTTGAAGAGCTGAAAGCTTTATACAAACATAGAAGTCTAACCGTATCCAAAAAAGTTTTTCTCATTTGTGGTAATAATAACAACAACAACAACATTTGATTTATATATTGCCCTTCAGAACAACTTAATGCCCACCCAGAGCAGTTTACAGTGTGTTATTATCTCCATCACAATTACCCTGTGAGGTGGGTGGGGCTGAGAGAACTCTGGAAGAGCTGTGACTGACCCAAGGTCACCCAACTGGCTTCAGGCGGAGGAGTGGTGCATCAAACCTGGTTCTCCAGATTAGAGTCCTGCCGCTCTTAACCACTGTACCAAACAGGCTCTCTGGTAGTTCTTCAACTTCTATAATTGAGCGAATGTCAGTCTTGCAGCCATTATGACACATAATTTTATCACTTGAATACAAACTTTATTCCAGTGTACATTCTGTAAGTAGTTGGCCCCGGCCTCCACCATGTTTGATATAGGCCTGTGATATAAAAATCACAGGGCCCCTGGATTAATACAGCCTGATCTGCAGTAGGGGAATTCCAGCTGGCTGGGCAGAGCATTGCTGAGTCCCACCTGGAAGATCAAGGCATGAATCGAATGTTCATGCTAATGCCGAGGACTGGAGGTGATTGAATTTACTGCCTCTCCAGCTGCGGGTGTGAGACCGAAACAAGAAAGAGTCTCGTTGAGTCACCCCACTTAGCACATTCCAATGCCCTTCTTCCCTGATTAAGTCCCCACCTTAAGATTGAGGAGCAATCAATCAGCACTGATAAGTTTATCATTGGTCTCTGGGAACATGCATCTTCACATCTAAATTCATCATCACCTTAGCTCCAAGAAGATCCATTAGCAAACTGCCTCTTTGTGAGGTAGCAGGAGAGATTCTGCATTTCCTTTCACACACCCCGGCAACAGTAATCAAAGAGTAGTCAAATCTTTGTTATTTCCTGGAGATGGGCTTCGCGGTCTTTGTCCCACTGGCTGAAGGGGGCTCCCCAGCCTCAGGACACATTTTGCCCTATAAGAACCAAGGCTGTTGCCCCATTCAAACCATGCACACTGAACCTTCAGATCTGAGTGTTGTACCCTTGAGGCCTCTCTCCCTAAGTCTCTCTGCTGGCTGAGAACGTGGGACATTTGAAGCTGCTCTCCTCCTCCATGGACTACGCTGCTCCTCTGATCAGTAAATATACCCCTTCCCTCGCTCTGTTCCAAATCTCTGGCTGACTTCCTATAACTGTGTGTGTGTGTGTGTGTTTGGCAAACACAAATTGTGTGTTGCATTGTCGAAGGCTTTCACGGCTGGAGAACGATGATTGTTGTGGGTTTTCCGGGCTGTATTGCCGTGGTCTTGGCATTGTAGTTCCTGACGTTTCGCCAGCAGCTGTGGCTGGCATCTTCAGAGGTGTAGCACCAAAAGACAGAGATCTCTCAGTGTCACAGTGTGGAAAAGATGTAGGTCATTTGTATCTACTCAGGAGGGGTGGGGTTGAGCTGAGTCATCCTGTAAGAGTTTCCCAGGGTGTGGAATGCTAATGGCGGGAGGCTTCACTGTATCCTGAGGAGGTTCTTTTGCATATGGATTGGTACTTGATGTGCTAATCTTCTTTGCAGGGCTATTGTCAGGGATTGTGTGTGTTTGGCAATTCGTTTTATTTGCCTTTTATGGGTATGCTTATTTTCCATCTTTTAATAAAAGTACTCTTTACTTTAAAAGCATCAAGCCTTGTCTGTTCCTTGGGGAAGGGACCCGATAAAAATTGGTGGAGTTATCCCACAATTACCCCTCTCATACAGCCTTCCTCCTTGCCGCTAATTCCCCCTACTCACAAGGACTCCCATCCAGATAACATTTCAGTGTGATGTCCAATTCCTTTTGAAAACATAATAGTTACCATTTCCCAATATTTAATTGCTTTAATACACTTCTACTCCAAATGTACAAAATCAGTGTGAGGTTGTATTACAGTACTAGCAGCAATTACGAATACAACCATATATTGCCAATCTAGTTGGGGAGAGATGCCAATAATGAAACATCTTAATGTTCTCCTTTAAGCTAAGACTGACAGGGAAAGATAAGCCTGGAAACATTTTTTTAAAAACTCCACACTCTATTACCACTACTAGGTCTTGGTTCATGTTGCCATTTTTTTCATATATTCTTGACCTAAGCCCCATATACAACATATTATACAATACTGATCCTCCCATAAAAGCTAACAAGGTTAACTTCTGGAAACTTCAGCTTGTATTCAGACTAAAATTTCTGCTAAGGGAATGGGAGGTGTAATTTCTTCCAATTCTCCCTTTTTGCTGCAGATCCCCGATTAGCCCTTCATGCCATACTTGAGGGTCTCCTCTGTCCCCCAGGAGCAGCATTTGGGGGAGATCGGTTGTTTACAATGGAAGGGGGGAGGCAGGAAAATTCTGTTCCACCAACAGAAGCGCCTTCCATTAACATAAAATTTAGTCTGGATCGAACATCTTGTGTTTATCTTATAAAACATTTCCATCTTTTGAAGCTGCAGCTTGCCATATTATAGCACTGGAACCACTGAAAAAAACCTGAACATCCTGCTATTTCCTCATCTGTAGAATTGTTTACAGATATGGACACTTGGCTGTTCTTTGCATCCAATCACCCTAGTAGCTACTGCCTTGGTGAGCAGTTGGAATAGGATTCCCATTTTTAAATATATATATAAAACTTTATGAGAGTTACATTAAACAAGTAATGCACCAGGCATACTCTTGGCTTCAGTGCATTATTGACTCAACATATTGCAAGTTAAATGCTATTATCAAATGCGTAGCCAAAGCCCTTGCTTCTACTTTGCAATGGGATGGAATGCTCTAGCCCAGATGTCTCTTTCCTCCCCCCACCAAACATACTTTAAATTCAACAGAAAATTAATTACTTTGTGCTGTAAAGAAACGGTTCAGAGATGTGCGTGTGTGTGCGTGTGTGCAGAGATAAACATTGGTAAAAGGATAAGGTCTGTTGACTATACTACTGTGTAGTAGTGGTGGGCACAGACCGGGAAAAACCCACAGGCTGTCGGGCCATGGCCCGTTGCATTTCACAGACCATGAAATTTTCATGGACCCACGCTGGTTCACGGACCAGTTCATTTGTCTGTGGTCCGTCACTTCCAAGGGGTCTGTCAGCCAGCCGTGGGGGAGCACCAATTTCCATGCCACTTGCAAGCAAGGGGTATGGAAACGGGCACTTTAAACCCATCCTTGTTGTGAGGAAGAAATGGAGGGGAAGAGAACAATGTAAGCCACTTTGAGTCCCCATTGCAGAGATAGGTAAAATACAAATGAAGGAAAATAAAAATAAATTACAATCTGAGGAGAGTGAACACATTTTATATAACTTGACTCTACATGGATAGAGGTGTGTGTGTGTTTATGTAGGCTTTATTCATGTAGTTGATACTCTAACAAATATAGAGTCTATGTTGTGTGTACAGGGGCTAATACACATACATAGGTGAAGCTTATCCTCTCACTACATCTGAATGAAGATGGGTAACCGTGCTAGTTTGTCCATAGCAGCTGAAAAGAGCAAGAGTCTTATAGCACCTATAAAACTAACAAAATTTGTAGTAGGGTAGGAGCTTTTGTGAGTCATAGCTCAGTTCTTATCTGAAGAAGTGAGCTGTGGCTCATGAAAGCTTATACCTGCCACAAATTTTGTTCGTCTTATAGGTCCTACTGGACTCTTGCTCTTTTCTATTGATACATCTGAATTGAGATTAAGAGAAGAAATGAATTAAGAGAAATTTCATCCATAGCATTCTGGTTGTCACAGGGAACCAGTTAAAGGGCACGGAACCAGATATAATGAGTCCCACTTCTCGTATGTGTACCAAAATTAGCATTTCGTGAGTCAGCCAAAACCAATCAGTTGTGGTAGTTAAGATGAGAGTGTGGGACTGGCCCATGGTCACCCAGAAATCTTTCATGGCAGAGCAGGGATTCATGGGTCTCCCAGATCTTAGTCCAACACTCTAACCGCTTCAGTATACTAGCTCTAGTAGTTCTCCCATGAATCACATTTTTTCTGATATGAATGTTAAACCTGCTAGAATATTTGAAAAGCTGTTCCAGAGATGGTACTGCTTTTAGCTTTAATTCTCCCACTTCTCCCCCCACCATAGAAAAAATGGGGCATTTGCAGAAACCATGCCCTCTGTTTCGGGTGGTGTGCTTTTATCATAGTGTCATTTTTCTTTGCAGTGTTCCGTTTCCCCTAACATTTGCAAATAATCTTCTGCCACTCTTTATTGATTCGCCACCTGCTGCATATCCCCTTTGCTGCTAATGTCACAGGATGATACATTGTGATGCCAGACTCAGAAGGCTCTTGGCAGTCGCAGGGGATGAAGTGCAAATACCTGCAGAGCTGTTTCCCTGCTCCAGTTGATCACAGGAAATACTCAGAGATGGGAAAGCATCTGGCCCTGTGGAGGGTTTTCTGAAGTGCTAAGAATGTAAGAAGACCAATGATCTCTGTAATTTAGCATCCAACAGTGACCAGCCAGATGACTCTTGGAAGACCGTAACCAAGCATAGGAATAATAGCTTCTGCCTATGGTTTTTCTCCAAAAATTTTGGAGTAGCCACTGAACAAACCAGAGAGTTCTCTGGGATGCAATCTAAGTACTTGCCAGCGGGGCTTTTTTTCAGCGGGAACATGGTGGAACGGAGTTCTGGCACCTCTTGAAAATGGTCACATGGTTGGCAGCCCTGCCCCCTGATCTCCAGACAGAGGGGAGTTTAGATTGCCCTCCACACCAGAGCGGCGCGGAGGGCCATCTAAACTCCCCTCTGTCTGGAGATCAGGGGTCGGGGCCACCAGCCATGTGACCATTTTCACCAAGGGCAATTTAAACTTTTAAAAACTCCCCCTTTGTTCCAGCTGATCCAAAGTGACGTCATTGTGTGGTCATCGGAGCGTGCACCCTCCTTGTGCACACGCATGTGGTACCGGGGGCACTACCTTCCACCGAGAGTTGCCCCCTGTGCTGGCAGCCCACTGAGTTCCACCACCTCTTTTCCCTGAAAAAAAATCCCTGTTTGCCAGGGATTTTGAAGATTCAACAAGATGCCTCATAGCTTGAGGATAGGATCTTGCCTCATGCAATATCAGGGACCAGGAATGAGCAAAAGTGGTCAAAATTGAGTCCTTATTTAGAAAGGATCACCCTTACGCCAAATTGTCTTCATTTCACCTTCATGGTGTCAGGATGTAGTCAAGTCTGATTGGCAATGCAGTATCATGAAATCATCCCCTTCCCAACATAATCTCTAACTGGCTGGGACTGAAAATATTGCTGGTCCAGAAGGAATTGGTCTCATTCTCAGTAGGCTTCATTTTCCCTCAGCTATGTCATTTATTCATTTATTATCACCTAACCAAACATGAATGGCTAAGCTGCACAGCGGCATCATCCCAGACACTATGTGATTAGCTCGGCTGACTCCTATGACTAATCCAGAGAACAGAAAAGAGGCATAATAAAAACATTAGTAGACCGTGCAAGACAGATATGTGAACCGCACTTTCTCAACGAGGAAACTAATAATCTAAACCACGCACTTCAAGCAAATGGCTACTCCAGAAATTAAATCAGAAGAGCGATTAAACCAATGATAAATCAAACAACTAAGGAAAAACAGTCTCCCACAGGAAAAGTGTTTTTGCCATATATCAAAGGAATCACTGATCAGATGGGAAAGCTTATGAATAAGCACAACTTACAAACAGTATTCAGACCCGCCAGAAAAATACAACAGATGCAACGATCAGCAAAAGACAGTAGAGACCCCCTCACCTCTGCAGGAGTATACCGCATACCCTGCAGCTGTGGACATGTTTACATCGGGACCACACAGCGTAGCATCCAGACAAGAATAAAAGAACATGAAAGACACTGCAGACTTGGCCATCCGTAAAAATCAGCAGTGGCTGAACATAGTCTAACTCAAACAGGACACAGTATCCTATTCCAGGACACTAAAATACTGGACAACACTTCCAACTACTTCATCAGATTGCACAGGGAAACCATTGAAATTCATAAGCATAAGCACAATTTCAACAGGAAAGAAGAGACTTTAAGAATGAATAGAGCATGGTTTCCAGTCCTGAAAAACACCAGGCTAACAAAATACTCTACACTCTACAATAGCCCTGCAGAGAAGATTAGCATATCAAGCACCAATCCATATGCAAAAGTACCTCCTCCGGATACAGTGAAGCCTCCTTCCATTTGTATTCCACACCCTGGGAAACAGGATGACTCAGCCCAAACCCACCTTCCTGAGTAGATATAAATTACCTGCCAACATCTTCTCCACACTGTGACACTGAGAGATCTCTGTCTTTTGGTGCTACACCTCTGAAGATGCCAGCCACAGATGCTGGCAAAACATCAGGAACTACAATGCCAAGACCACGGCTATACAGCCTGGAAAATCCACAACAACCATCGTTCTCCGGCTGTGAAAGCCTTCGACAATAAATCCAGAGAACATTATTCTCACTTGAAATTGGCTTCATTTGCCCTCCATGACATCATCACATAACCAATTTTAACTTTTGCAGATTTAATGTTATGCCATCTGCAATCCTATATAGATTTCAAAAGGTTCCATATTCAGCTAGATATCGTCCCTATAAGCTAGGTTGCATTGAAACATTTTCACATATTCTTCTCTATTGTCCCTTCTACGTAGAAATTTTTAGCAAATATCTAAATCCAGTTCTGGAAAATAAGATGGAAATTTCTGATCCCATTCAGAACTACTTCATTCTGAATGACCCTTCTCTGGATATAACTGAGAAGGTGGCTATAAATTTCTGCAACCCGCTATCAAGCTGCACTCTGATAAGATATAAAGAGCTATTTTGATGGTATATTTATTTATTTGTAACCCTAATGCAGTCTGTATATCATGCTTTGCTCTATGCATTTTCATGCCAATAAAGGATTAATCAATGGATTGATTGATCAATCAATTGTCTGGCTCAGTATTGTTGTGACACAGTCTGATCCGTAACAAGTTCCCCAATTGGCTGAGATCACCTATGAAAATGAAGAAATGAAAAGAACAACCAGTGCAGAAGCAAATAAGGGAAATGGCTGAAAAAGTTGAACATTCCTAAAAGGAAGGGCTTAGGGGGAAATTTGTCTTCTATTCACCCCCATCGCATTTCTTCTGACTTGAAAATCAAAATGAGAGAATATCTGGCACAGACTTTTTAAGCTGTTTGCCTGTCTCATGGAACCTAAATGATGGTCAACAGAAACGGACCCTCCGTGCCCTTAGAGTGGCTAAACAACTTATACTAGAGAATTAAAGACAAAAGTCCGCTTCTCTAATTCTTTCCTCATGAACGTATCAACATTTGAATGTATTGTACATAGATGGCAACTGTGCATGGGCTTATTTTTACATATTTGGAGACCTTTTACAGAAGCCTATGTATAAATTTACTGCCTATGTTTGCTTTTGTTTTTGTTTTTCTGTTTGTTTTTGGTTTTTGGTTTTTGGGGGGAGTTTTTTTGCTTTGCACAAATAAATAAAATTATTTCTTTTTAGTAATAAATGGCCTGTTTGGGTGTCAGGGATTATGACATATTTAGATTCATGGACATAAAAAATAACCCAAAAGAATCAAAAAAGTGCATCCCTACAGCTTCCGTCTGTGATTGGCCCTGATCTTCTTGAAGCTGCTATTTGTCAATGAAAATGCAGTAGCGATACGATCATGGATTTTCTAACATGTTATCTAATTTGACCCTGAGAATAAGGTCTTCCTTAGCGAATGGAAAAAAATAAGTATGTCTACAAGATGACTCATATCTCGCATCAAAAGCATGCCAAAATGCTGATTTAGCTGAAAGGTACTTTCTGACACTGGTATTGTTTAGCCCCACTTTACTTGAGGACTAGCTGGAACTATTCTTGTTATTTAATCACCTGCATTCCTAGAGGACAAGTTGTATAATCAGTCTCTGTGGATGAGGAAGGATTTACTAGATGGATGGCTGAACAAATAGGAAAACTTCAAAATAGGATGAAATTGGATTCACATCATTTAATGTCCAGAGAAAATAAGCAATGAGTTAAGTTTGTTTATTATAGTTTAATCCAACTTTCTAGCCAAAAATTAGTTTCAATAATAATAACATTTGATTTATATATCGTCCTTCAGGACAACTTAATGCCCACTCAGATCGGTTTACAAAGCACGTTATTATTATCCTCACAACAATCACCCTGTGAGGTGGATGTGGAGCTTTGAGAAACTGGGACTGACCCAAGGTGGTAACCCATACCTGATTAGAAATCCAAATAAATTGGGGGAGGGGAGGGTGGTAACCTTCTTGCCAGGATATGTGCTAATACTACAGATTTATCTGTATTCTGCGCAGCTGTTATTTTCACCATTTTTAAATTCATTATTGGTCAAATGTAGCCACGCTAATTTGGATGGTCCATGCTAGCCTGATATTTTTAGACCTTAGAAATTAAGCAGGGTAAGTCCATGTTAGTACTTGGATGGAGGACTACCAAGAAAGTCCAAGGTCATTATTTGTGTGTGTGTGTGTGTGTGTGTGTTTGTGTTTGTGTTTGTTTTTTTGTTTAGATGTATAGTCCACTCACCCCATAAGCGGGCTCAGAACAGATTACAACCATATATATCATATAGCTAAAAACCGAAGCACACGCATTGCACAATCCTCCAGTATCAACAAACCCATGGGGCAGGGTGGCCAGCTAGCAAATAAACAGCAAAACTAGGGGACTTAACACTCCCCCTATGGCAGGAGACTGGTTGGATGGCTCACGCACCTCATCCACCATATGCCTGGCAGAACATCTCTGTCTTACAGGCCCAGCAGAATGATAAGAAATCCTGCTGGGCTCCGGTCTCCACAGACAGAGAGTGGAGCCCAGGCTGGTGCCAGGGCTGAAAAAGCCCTGGTTCTAGTCTATGGAACAGAAGCAGGCGATGGCAAACCAGCTCTGTTTAAATCTTGCCCTTTGGGGTCACCGTAAGTCAGCTGCAAATTGACAGCACCTTTAACATACAGTGAAATCCTAAGCAGAGTTAATCCAGTCTAAGATCATTGATTTCAATGCACTTAGACTGGAGTAACTCTGCTTAGGATTTCACTGAAAATGTAACCTCCAAGACCGGTCAACTACCAATTGTTGGTATTCCGTGATAGCCAGGTCAGACTATTAGTCTCTCTACACAAGGCATCTTAAGGATACTCAAGTGTAGGGAAACACAATGTTAGCTGGGAAGTGTAGTTTTAAAAGACAGGACCAAAGGCTTTGTCAATTTCTCCTCCTTACACAGAGCCAGCAGAGTTAGCTCCTCAGAGGATCTTCACAGCACCTTCAGGGAAGTGAAGATGAAATTAACAATCCCATTGAGGAGCGATTTTTGCTGGCTCTGTGTAGGGAGGTGAAATAGACAGAGCCTTTGGCTCTATATTTTTAAACTAGGCTTCCCGGCTAACATTGTGTCTCCCTACACTTGAACATCCTCATTTAAGATGCCTCGGGTAGAGAGGTAGTTAAAACTAAAGACAGGCATATGAGGGCCAAGCTACAAGTGACTAATGACACTTGAACAGCAAGTGGATTGAGTGGAGGGCAAGTGAACAGGGAGAAATACACTTGCTGTTCAAGTGTCATTTGTCACTTGTAGCTTGGCCCCCATATGCCTGTCTTTAGTTTTAACTACTTTAAGTAGTTAAAGATTCAAGGTTCTGGTATTGACCTATAAGGCCCTATGCGGACTGGGACCAGCATATCTACAGGACCGTCTCTCCCCATATATTCCCTGGAGGACACTCCGATCAGGGGACAAACAGCTGTTGGTAGTCCCTGGCCCCAAGGAGGCCCGCCTAGCCTCGACTAGAGACTCCCACCTGGTGGAACTCTCTGTCTGCTGAAATCAGGGCCCGGCAGGACTTACTATACTTCCGTCAGGCCTGCAAGACAGAGTTGTTCCGCCAGGCTTACAGCTGAGGCTGGGCCTCCGCCGGCCTGAAAAAAGGGGTGTATAAAATCGTAACCCTCCCTGTGAAGGCTGTCCACCATCCTGTTTTATATGTGTATGGATTTTATTGTATTTTAATATGTTGTTTTTATTGTAGTTTTTATTTTAATATGTTGTTATCTGCCCTGAGCCCATTTGTGGGAAGGGTGGAATAGAAATAAATAAATAAATAAATAAATAAACAAGCCTGCTCTTCCAAAGAGTAGTAATCAAGATTTTTTTTCATGTCTCCGTTATCTTTTAACACCCTCACAATCATAACTAACATTTAAAATAGTTTAACAGTAAAAGAAAAGTGGGTTTTTTTTCAAGTTATGGGTGATGGTGAGGACATGGCAAAAAGGGGAGACTTATCTATTATATTTTATCCAGCCTTCTGGCAAGGAGCTGGAGGCCACATACGCTGATCTGATGTCTGCTCTGTCACTTTATGGTGCATTAGGCTGAAAGAATATGACTGGCCCAAGGTCATCCAATGAGTTTTATAACTTAGGGGGAATTTGAACTCAGGTCTCTGCAGAGTAAATCCAACATTCTATCCACTACACTTCACCGACATGGACATAATTGCTGCTACATGTTATGGGGTATCAGTTAGTTGAGACAGGATATGATTGAGTATCTTAGGTATATCACATAATTTGTAGACACAGCAGGACATTAGTGAAAAAGACTAAATGAATGTATTTGTACCAAGGGAATGGATACGTGAGGGGTTTTTTTCTGCATCAGAAAGTTGTTCCCTGCAACTGCTCTATGAGCAACATATCATAGCTTAAAAACACAGCAGCAGCACCAACAACTGTCCCATATTACAAGACACCTACAGTCACATTTATGATTGCATTGAAGAAGACATACCTCTGAATCCTTCCTAAAATAATATTCATTTCATTTTGTTCCTTTCTATCTGGAAGCATGTAGCCACAGCATGTCAAGAGAGCAACAGTTATTTCACACATGATTCAAGTGAAAACTGGGCTGGAGTTTTCTGGTATTGAGGCTGTCACAACAATTTTCTGCCAAATTATGTCAATTAGGTAAACACACTTCGAGGGGCGGGTCACTAAAGCTTCAACAAGTGCAAAGCAAGAAGGCAATTGCTGCATCTTGGCTAGGCTTACAGATTGTCACAATGGGTTCAAGGTGGGGTCTAGGCTGCGGAGGGGAGGTGCACGATGCCCTCCAGTTCCCTCCCAAAGTAGCCTTAATAAAATAAATTCCCTTAATTCCTCTTTCCCAATTTCTCCCTGAAATCCAATAATCTGTTTCTTTTCTTCTTTTTAGGAATTTGAAATCAGTTTCTAATCCATTCCTTTTAGATCAAAGATAAATTCAAAGAGAGGAGTGGCAGGAAGGGAGGTTCTGCAAAATTCCAGAATTTCACTCTGTAGATGCTCAGAGGCAAGCCTTCCTATAGTTCTGCTAGAGCACCGTCCTGTAGAGAAATCAAAGAGGAACTCCTATTTTAGAAGAGAAAAGATAGAATAAGAGGAATCGATGACTATATCTTAAAAAGAGAAAGAGAAATTCCTCTCACTATAACTATGCTATCCCAAAAAGGAAAATGAAGCTCAACACTTGCTCTATTGGCAACAACAAGAATGAGATAGTCTCGTGCTCCATTGCTTCCACGGTTCAAGATCATGTATGCTGCCCTGGAAAAAATTAGGGATAAAAACTGAACAGATATAGAGAGAGTGTAAATTATGGAACCATAAAACTGGGGGTAGTGAATTCAGAGAATTATTTAAAACACTAAAATATCTTTTTTCTACGGGGGGGGGGGGCGGTAATTCCCAGTGCACGCCTATCCCCTTGATTATTGTACGCTTGAAAGAGCTGAATGTGTGAATGGACTCAAGCTCAAAGCTCTTGTGCTGGAGATGACATGGACCAACAATGAAAGCCCCTTCTGTGGTTTAGATCTGTCATGGTCCACTCATTCTGGGAAGAGGCTGCAGCAGCAGAGGGCATGTTTTGGATGCAGAAGGTCCTAAATCCAATCCCCAGCATCTTCAAGTTAACGGAGAAATTAAGAGAAAAGTAGATGCTGGGAAAGACCTCCCTTTGCTGGAAAGCCTCTGCTAGTCAGAGTAGTAGACAGTCTTGAGTAGACATGGGCACAAACGGGGAAAAAACCCCGAACACCCTGTTCATCATTCGGTGCCATCCACGAACAACAAACAAATACATGGATGAACATGAACTGTTCCCAGACTGGTTCGTTGTTCGTGGGGGGCAGAACCCACCCCCAACCCACCCCACTTAGCCCCCCCTCAAACCCACTTACCTGGTCCTTTAAAGATCCCTTTAAACGATCAGCTGGCAGGTGGCAGGGGGGATCCCCCCCTGCCACCTGCCAGCTGATCGTTTAAAGGGCCCTTTCCTGCCACATGCAAGGGGCAGGGCCCTTTAAACACCCCACAAACTGACCTTCCCAATGTCCAATACCCACCAAATTTGCAGGGGACATAGTCCTCACTGTCCTCTGAAGACCCCTCCAAGTTTCAGAGATATTGCACCCTGGGAAAGGCATGATCCATGGGTCTCCCCAATGGCTGTCATTTTCTCTTCACAGTGGCAAAAACGGGACTGTCTGCTGGAAGTACTTTGAAGGGTTAAAGCCAGAAGGAAAGCTAGAAGGAGTTCAGACAGAGTTCAGTCCCTCCTTGCCTCTGGTTGCCAAGGGGATTGATTGCAGCAGGTGCCAGACTGTCTCGAAGGCAACAAATGAGGCTTTTAATGACCACCTGTTTGTTTAGGATGGGGCCTCACGAACAGCAGATTAGGCTGTTCGTGAGTTTTTTCTGTTCGTAATGCTGTTCGTGCCCATGTCCAGTCTTGAGTCAGATGAGCCAGTGATCTGACTGTTGCTGAAGGCATATTCATCACATACTCTGGAAACCTTGTTGGTAGACTCAAATCTTGCTCGTCTGCTAAAGACCAACGTGGCTACCCACCTGAGTTGATGCTGATTTGGGCCATTGGTGTTCCAGAAGGTGTAAATTATATCATTGGACTAGATGGGTTGGACTAGATGACCCTGGAGATCCCTTCCAACCCTATGATTCTTTGATTCTAAGGGGTAGGCTTGTCCTGTTCTTTATGGGTACAGATAACCCTTTCAGCTTAAGAGTTTAATGGTATTCCTGGACCTGGCCATGGTGTTGGCAAAGCAAGCTGGCATGTTCACTAGTAGTGTCTTCTACAATTTACATTATGAGATGGATAACTCAATGAAGGAAGCCATGGCCCTCAGTTTTGTAAGACCCAAGCAAGGCCGTTCATGACAGGATATTTTGGAGGTTGTTAAGTCATAGGGTCACCGTATGTCAAAAGTGAATTGATGGCATGTAACACACACAATGTTTACCTTGAGCTCATAGATTGTCCTGCCTTTTGGATTCAGCCTGGTTAACCAGCTTCCTGGATGGTTTACCAAAATGTACTCTACAACAGGACTAGCTTTGAAAGTAAAAGGAGAACTGGCACAAAACGTGGCCAGTTTGGGGCTGGTGTAAATTGGACAATCTTAACTTCACTGCTTCTGAGCTCTGTTCAACGTGGTTGTTCTTACTTATGTACCTGAAAAAGCAACCTACCTGAAAAACTGTCTTCCTTAACATAAGTCCACATGCCTAGAGAGATCTGCCCAAACCGAGCCTTCCATCTGGCACTTCTATACTGCTTCTACCAGGGCCTGATTTTCTCTGTTGCAGTTCCTATTGTATGGGATTGCCTTCCGGAGCAAGCGTTACCTGCTTGGTTTCCTTTTTCTCTAAAGAGCTTTTCAGTGAATTGTTGATAATAATTTTGGTGCTTTTGCCTGGTGTTGTATTGTGTGGCTAAATGAGTCTCTTGGCGGCTTGTATTTTATTGCATGTTATTATTTCATAAGTTGTATGTCAGTTTGAATTCTGGAAAGGTGAGATATACTTGGAAGGAAGGAAGGAAGGAAGGAAGGAAGGAAGGAAGGAAGGAAGGAAGGAAGGAAGGAAGGAAGACAGACAGACAGACAGACTTCTGCAAGTCATCATTTGATGCTGTGACAGACATACAAGCATAACCCATTCCTAATGCTGAAATATTATAAGCTGTCAGTTTCATATTGAAAGGAAATTCAGATTCACCTTTGGAAGCTGAAGGAGTGGGTCAGAAAATAGGGTTAGTGGGACTCCATAATCAACCCAGCAACATTCACAATATAATTTTTTTAACGAAACAGGGCTCCATGTACACATCTAAAACCTTCAATTAAGTGTAATGTGCTAAACCCAGCAATTCAAGAGAGACCTAAAATTGTATAGAACCAATCTAACCTCCCAGGAGAATTCATAAAACTAATTATCCCTTGTTATTCGCAGCCTAGATTTGATTTAAGGGCAAAATATTTATTCAGAATTGTTTATTTCGGTGAATGTTCTTGTTCTGGCAGCCTGATTTTGCCAACTTTAAACTTGCTGAGTCATACAGTGATTTTTTTTTTAATACTACCAAGTGAGACAGATAACATCTTGGAGCTGCTTTTGGGTGAATAAAATAGGGGAGCAGATTACAGATAATAGGTGATCCATGAAAGCATCCCCTGTTATTTTTTTTACTTTTAATTGCAGTAATGCACACCCTGATTTTGATTGGACCCAGGGGGGTTGATTCTTTCCCTTTGTACTTCATGCATATCAATTTTCAGACTAACCAGTAATGATTTTTGTGCCAAATAAGTTCCATGAAGACTCCAGGGAGAAAACAGCCATTGCACAGTGACTTATAAAGTTGCACATATTCTAAGCACGTGAATTCATCCATTAACAGGGCAGTCCTATGCAGTTACTCCTCTCTAAGCCTACCGGAGTCAGCAATCTTAGAATGGAACAGCTCTGCATAGGATTGCCCTTTAAGTGTTCTACCACATGCCATGACAAATGACACTGGCTTGGATCGAGTGCAAAACTTGTGCTAGAGCAGAGTGGATTTTTGAAAGAGAATCTCTCCAGTCGAGCAGCTGTTCTTTGTAAGAAAATCTGCTCAGCTCAGTCTTCCTCCAGGAGCTTGGAGATGGTGGTGGGGAGATGTAACAGGAGGTAGGGAAAAAGCCACAATGACTTGTCCTGCCGTCTATGTCCATCCTTAAACTAGATAGGAATCTGTCTCTCCTCCTTTCCTATCAGAGTATGGAGTTCCTATAATAAGGTTCCTATAATAAAGAACTCTTATTTCCTTTCTAAACATAAACAAGGATAAGTTTGTTATTTTCTCCCACACACACTCACACCAGCCAGCACACAAGCTCCAACAACCCATCACGTTTTCATTGCAATTGATATTACTCTGCTAAGGCCCAACTATGGATTCATTTAAATAGGTTTACAAGGCTGCAGTACACTTCTCTAATATAAATAATGTAGGAATCTGGAACTTTCTGTATGCAAAGCTTTCTGCATGGAGCTCTAGACCCATAAGGCGATCTTTCCTTTCACACATAAAATTGCACAAATTCATTTTCAGTTTGTACCATTTAGATTCAAACTAGAGTTCCCAACGCTGCCTCAAACGCTAGGAAATTTGGGGAGCAGAGACACATGCGTGAAATTACATGGATAAAATGGAACGACAAACAGTAAGACCTTTTAACAAAACAATATTTATTCATCATTGCTCACTGGCTGACTGGTTTCCTCACTCTTTATTTAAACGATCGGCTGCCGAGCCGCACCCAGCAATGGCAGGTCTGAAGAGAGGAGGAACTAAGCCTCCGATTGGGCTACATGAGGATGTGCACGTGTGCAATGCTGCCAGTTGCTCTGCACTATACCGTTTCAACGTGTTGAAAATCATCTGCTGTTCACAGTCAAACTGCTCAACAACAACTACAAAAAAATGGTTCCCTGCTCGTAACCGGCAAGCAGAGCCAAAATGGCGGGTCTTCAAGCATTCTTAGCATTCACACCTGCTACTAGATTGCAAGATCTTAGTTGCTTGTCAGTTCAAGATCCCATCGACATAGAATAAACATGCTCTTGTTTCATTATTCATAATGTAACCCATGAAAATATCAGACATTGTCCATAATACTTCTTTAACTTGTTCCATATCGTTATCTCTGTCAGTGTCATTTTAAAAGAAATAATTTATTTTCTTCTCATTTCTCTTTTGTGCGTATATATGTTAGAGAAAAAATTATTTGGGGACTGTGATCTTGGTGAATTGGAGGCTGCTTAGGAATAGCTCAGAGAGTGAGTCGGAGATCTTCTGCAGGAAGAGGGAACCAGCGAAAGTCCTGCTCCCTGGTGTGCAAAGAAATTTTAGGTGGGATCCAACTCTATCTTTAGTATCCAAATTATTGTAGTTAAAACACTACTTGATTATAATGCAGGTAAAATCAGTAGGCATTGTGGTTTTAATTAAAACAGGCCCTTCTAGCCAGCTTACCACGTAAAATTTAAATGAACACGTTAGGAGGAAAATAAAGGACAAGGGAAGGTGACTTGATCAGGCCAGGGAAAACAGACAGGGAGGCACTTGAATGTAACATAATAGCACAGCAGTGGCATGGAGCTGTATAGAAAGGGATGGAGGCAGCAAATAAAGAAAGCAATGTTCAGCTTCACAAAAAGGTGGCTGAAGATCGAAGAGCCAACAGGAGTGTCTTGAGATAGAAGAAAAGGTAAGTATTATATAGTGGCAGGAACAGCTCTTAACCATATAGGCATCTTTATTGAAACTAGAACAGCCTGAACAGCCTGCTAGGATCAGCAGGACTCAATTTACACTCACAGAAACCGCACCCAACCTAAACAACAACCAATACAAAGTAAGCCATTAGAATCCTTCATTTGCATGAACTATTTACTATGAGCAGAACCACAAGTGACAAAAGGCACAGATTGGACACTTGTCTGCTTCCCTCAAGTTTTGATGGGAAATGTAGGCATCCTGGTCTTGCAGCTTGGCTCTCCGCCTGCTGTCCAACGGACTTTTCAACTGTCACTTGTCCAACATTCCGCCAAGCTGCCTACATTTCCCATCAAAACTTGAGGGAAGCAGACAAGTGTCCAATCTGTGCCTTTTGTCACTTGTGGTTCTGCTCTAAGTAACTACTTGCAGCCCAGCAATTGGGCAATAAAGCAACAGTTGTGATTGGCCAACCCCTGCACAAACACTGATAGCCTTGTAGGCCTCAGGAGCCTCCGTTCCAACTCTAGCAATACAAAACATCCCTCGCCCCTAAGATTTGTTGCAGACAAAGTCACTGAGATAAGACGGATGGCAAGATCGCTGAGAGCTACGCAACCCTGCAGTTATAGACTGTTTCCCAATGGGTACCTCGCCGTTGATGAACTTGCCCCGCTTGTAGGAGAGGAGACATTCCTTGGACTCGATGGGGTTGCTGGACTGCTCGGTGCCACTGGGTTGTTGTCACTCTGCTCAGTCACCACCGCTGATTCAGCCCTTGTGTCAGTGGCGCATGGTGAAAGGTCTTTGTCCTGTACTTGCACCCTCTCAGGCCAGTACTGCAGTAACTTATCGATGTGTCTCCAAAGTATTCTTCTGGTGGCATTAGCCACCTCATAGGAGATTGGCCCTGTTGCCCTGGGCAGTGACTCCAGAATTCAGAAAGGGCCTTCCCCGTAGTTCCTGGCATAGACTATGTCGCCCTGCTGGAACCCCCTGGGTGGCCCCGCTATCTCAGGCTCCCGCTGGGCGTCCAAGGCTAAATCTGGGTGGAGCAGATCGAGCAGAGTCATTAGCCATTGCCCCATTAAGATCTCTAAGTACACACCAATACAAGGAAGTGTGCCAACACAGCTATTATTATTATTGCAGCACAAGTAAATTATACAATCAATATAAACACAACAGTTTCGATTCCATTCAATTCAATGTGGCTGCAAACTTGTTCCAATAGACTGAGAGAGTCAAGTCCCATATGTTAACGGAACCTCTTTACCTAACTCGGGAGCTGGATCTGTAAATGTAAACCTGAATGTAAACCGGAATGCTTTTTGAGTTTGGATACGAAATACTTTGATTAACTGACATTGGTGGCCTGATGAAGAACTGGGTTTGAAACGAGCCGAAAGGAATAGACCGGTATAGCTCGTCGCCACCTTGGAGCTTATAAATCTTGGACGCCACCGATTAACTTCAACTGGCACCGTTTGCAGCCTGTGATAAAGAGGTTCCGTTAACATATGGGACTTGACTCTCTCAGTCTATTGGAACAAGTTTGCAGCCACATTGAATTGAATGGAATCGAAACTGTTGTGTTTATATTGATTGTATAATTTACTTGTGCTGCAATAATAATAATAGCTGTGTTGGCACACTTCCTTGTATTGGTGTGTACTTAACTATTGTGGAAGTGTAATCTTCTCCCTTTGTTTTGGTTCCATTAAGATCTCTGCCAGGCTCTGCCCTGTAGTGGAATGCAGGATAATGTGCAGCCACCGTAAATAGTTGGCCAAATGCCGGTTCTAATCCCCCTGGTCTAACCTGTGAAATGAATCTTTACCGGCCCTCACCATTCTTTCCACCTGTCCCTTAGTTGACAGGTGGAACAGTGCTGACGTGATGTGTCTGATGGCATTGTTCTCGAAGAATCTCTGGAATTCCTGGGAGGTGAATTGTGCACCTTTGTCCAATATGATGGTGTCTGGCAGGCCACGGGTCATGAACAGGCACCTCAAAACACGAATGACCATGGCAGACGTTATGGCTGACACAGGGAACACTTTCAGCCACTTCGAGAATGAGTCCACTACAATAAAGAAAACTTGCCCCTGAAATGGTCCGGTGAAGTCAATGCAGAGCCACAGTGTACACGTTGTCTCCCATGGATGAACAGGGGCCCGTGGCATTTTGGGGCGAGACTCCTCACAGGGCCGACAGGGCTGGACCCATCCTTCCACAGCTTGGTCCATCCCTGGCCACCATACATAGCTGCAGGTCCCTTGACGATCCCTTGGTGTCCCACATGCAGTACCTCCAGCACACGCTGACACAGTCTGGGCAGAACAACAACTCTGTTCCCCCAGAGCAGGCATCCCTTGTGGACAGATAACTCGTGCTGGCGGGAGCTAAATGGCTGGAACTCAGTGTCCAGCCGACTTGCAGTCCATCCCCTCCACACCCAGTTGAGGACCCAGAAGAGTGTGGGGTCCTTAGAAGAGTGGGCTGCAATGTCTGGCGCCTGGCTAGGTGTTTGGGGCAGGTCTTCCAGCTGCATGATCACATGAGCAGGAGACGAGTCAGCTGTTGGACCCTGCAGCGGCAGACAGCATCAGCATGACCCAAAGCTTTGCCTGGACAGTAGAAAAGTTCGTAGTCATAAGCAGACAGGAAAACCAACCAACGCAGCATTCTCGGAGACATGACCTATGGGATCTGTTGGTCTGGAGTGATAAGGCCTAGTAGCAGCTTGCGATCCATGGCGATCTTGAAGTGCCGCCCATAGACATAGTCATGGAACATTTTATGCCAGCGACTAGGGCCAGTGCCTCTTTGTCGATTTGGGTATAGTTCCGTTCCACCGAGAACAAGGTCCTGGAAAAGTAAGCGATAGGGGCCTCTCGCCCCTCAGGCATTCAATGACTCAGGACAGCTCCTACTCTGTAAGGTGACGCATCACAAGCGAGCATGAGTGGCTTGTGCTCATCGTAATGGGTGAGCACGCTGTTTGATACAAGATGTTCCTTGACTGCAGAGAATGCCTGCTTGTGTTTCTGACACCAGACCCAGGGCGCTTTCTTCTCTATTAGCCTATGCAGTGGCTCAGCCAATGATGCCTTGTGCAGCAGGAATGAGTGGTAAAAGTTCAGGAGCCCGAGAAACTATTGGAGTTCTTTCTTGGAATGGGGTGGTGGTGCGCTGTGGATGACTTGCACCTTACTGGCTGTAGGGTGGATGCCATCAGCATCAATTAGGAATCCCAGGAACTATAATTGAGGCACACCAAACTAGCACTTTTCCTTCTTTACCTTAAGTCCGGTGTACTGGAGGCAACGGAGTACCTGTTGGAAATGACTGGCAAGTTCTGCAGAAGATCCTCCCGTGATCAGGATGTCATTAAAATACAGAATGACCCCAGGGATGCCCTTCAGCAGACCCTCCATAAGTCCATGAAAGATTCCAGGAGACACACTAACCCGGAACTGGAGCCACTACACCTTGAACGTGCCTCAATGAATCACAATGGTTTGTGCTTCCACGGTGGCTTCATCAACTGAAAGCTGTTGGTATGCTTGTGCCAGGAAAATATTCGTGAAGATCTTCCCCCCTGCGAGTGATGCCAGAAGGCAACTGACTACTGGTGCTGGATATGCGTGCTATTGTAGTGCCTTATTTAAGGTGCATTTATAGTCCACGCAGATGCGTACTGCCCCGTTGGCCTTGACGGGTGTGACGATGGGAGTCTCCCAGCAGGCATGCGATACTGGCTCAAGGACCCCTTGTGCCACCAGCCGCTCCAGTCCTTCCTCAATATGTGGCTTGAGAGTGAAGGGAACATGTTGCGCTTTCAAATCAGCAGCACTGTAGGGTCTAAGTCAAATTACACTGGTGGTCTGGTGTACCAACCCAAGGAGCCGTCAGACACCGGTGGAAATTCAGAACAGACAGCCTCGATGTCCGATTGGCTGATTTGTTGGATGCCAGTGACGTGGATTCCCAGTGCCCCAAATCAATCCAGTCCTAGTAAACTTGTGCTGTGCCCTTCGACGACAACCAGATAGAAGAGGCCACAGAAATCCTTAAAGCTGACTTGGAACTTGCCGACACCCACCACCAAAACCCGACAACCCTGGAAATCAATCAAGTGTATGTCACATGGTTCAAGCTGTCCATCTTTTTTATTGGGACACACTCAGAGTAAGGTATCCATCGAGATGACTGAGAGTGCCTACCCAGTGTCGATCTCCATTTTGCACGGCGTTCTTTCAATGTGCACTGTTACCCTAATCTTCTCTCTGGTGGGCATTCTGGTGTTCAGAACTGTGGTATGGCCGGAACACTTGGTCATGAAGTGGCATTCTTCGGGTCAGAAAGAGCCCTTCCATTCCGGCCGCTGTCGGCATGTTGTCCACGGTGGGGAGCCTCTGCTCTTTGTAACAACACCCTTTGTAAACCGCTCTGAGTGGGCGTTAAGTTGTCCTAAAAGGCAGTACATAAATCAAATGTTGCTATTATTTTATTATGTGGAAAGCTTCTATAATCATCGCCAATGAAGATGGTACACAATTTAGGCAGTGCTTCGTTACATGGTCTGTTGTTCCTATGTAACATTTTACATGGAGAGGGACTGTGGCTCAGTGGTAGATCATATGTTTTGCATGCAGAAAATCCTAGTAATCCCTGACAACTCCTATTTAAAAAGTTCAGGTATGTAGGTAATGTGAAGACCCTGGAAAGCCACTGCACATCTGATCTAGAGGAGTTAGCCGTGTTAGTCTGTTGTTGCAAAATGGTAAAGAGTTCAGTAGCAGCTTTAACCAACTTATTTGTAGCATAAGCTTTTGAGAACCATAGCTTTCTTCATCAGATGCATGCATCTGACAAAGAGAGCTGTGGTTCTTGAAAGCTTATGCTACAAATAAGTTGGTTAGTCTTAAAGGTGCTACTGGACTCTTTACTATTTTACTGCCCATCTGAATCGACAATACTAACCTTGATGGCCCAATAGGCTGATTCCATATAAGGCAACTTCATGTGTGAATACTCAGCAATTAAATAATGTTACGGCAGGTTCTTTTGACAGTGTTCAAATGTTCCCAGCCCTTGGCATTTGGTTAATTCTTTCTTCAACCTTTCCCCACCACAGCAATTATTCTTTGGGGAGGAGATCAGGCTGTTTGGAGAAGTGCTTGCATAATTATACCCTGCCTGGAACTTGTTACTCTGACACAATAACACCAGCATATTCAAAAGATAGTATCGTCTGCTTCTGGAGAAACTGATGAAGGAGAAAAGATGTGGATGGCGACATCGGCATTTTTGCAGAGTAAAAAGGTGGCAGGAGAGATCTTTTTAAAAACCTGGCATCTTGTAACAGAATATTTCAAGAAATTGGCAGGGGGTTATAATTTTAACCAAGAACAGATAATGATGGGGGATTTGTAATTGCTGATGAGAACAGCTGAGAAAAGTGTACTATGAAGGTCTTAATGGCACTTCTGACTACTTCACTTAAGTATACTTCTGACAATTTCTGATCACTTTAAATTGCTAATGCCAAAAGACTACGGCTGCAGTCCTGCACAGATTGCTTAAACCCCATAAATGTCAAGGGAACTTCAGTAGCCTAACTGCATACAAGGTCACAGCCTTGTACTGGATATGTAAGCAAGTACTGGATATGTTCCTACTTCACTGTTGTGTCATGGTGCCCATGCAAATAGATAAGCAAAATGCAATGTTGACAGATGAGTCAACTCTCAAGCCACAATCCCAGACAACCACAGCACAAGCCAAATTTATTTTGTCAGAGGCAATGTAAGTTTTTACAATAGCCAATCAACTGGCAGAACTGGAAGGGGCTAAAAGGCTGAATTTCAAAATTTCCAGCACGGCAAGCTGAGAGGGCCAATATTCTTTAGATAGTATAGTGGTAAAATATGTGCTTTGCATGCAGAAAATTTGTGGTTCAGTCCCTATGATTGCCAGATAACGGTTCTTCTTGGATAGTTGGTAGGCCATTGCGTGAGACCCTGAAGAGCTACTCCCAGTAAGTTACATTATAATGATAAGCCAGTAAGTCAGCTTCATTATATTTGTGTGAGCAAAACAAACCAAGGTGAACAAAATACAAAAGTTAATATAGAAGTTAATATAGAGTTAATATATGTTCCCAGAGTGGTGCAATGACATCACTCCCAGGAGTGATGTTATTGCACAGGGGCCGGGAGCACTTCTTTGTTTCACAGCAGGTCAATTTGGGCCCGAAACGGGCCGAATCAAGCTCTTGGCCCCTGCACAATTATGTCATGACTAGACATGGGCATGAACAGGAAAAAAAATGAACATGGTGTTCGTTGTTCATTGCCTTCCATGAACAACGAAAAACGAACACTGGTGAACATGATCCTGTCGTGAACATGTTCGTTGTTTGTGGGGACCAGCAGGCTCTCCTCCAGCCATCAAGATCCCTACCGCACCACTCCCAGAAACCCTACCTGAGCAGGCAGCAGGAAAGGTACCAATGATAAATAATAGCTTGGCCCAGAGCCTGGCAGCAGCCCTGGAACCTGAAGGGGTAGATCCCTATCCCACCACACACAAAGAAAATTCAAGCTCCAATGCACTCACCCTGTCTCTCTAAGAGCAGCTGTCTCTCCCTGAAAGCCAGAGCTGGGAGCCCCCCTCCCCTCTGGTCTTTTCCTCTTGTAACAAATTTGGAGCTCCAGTCCACACTTGGAAGGAAGACCTGCCTATCAAGCTAAATTAGGCTTAGATTGGGGTTTCCAGGCAACAGCAGGAGTTCAGACAGAGTTCAGACAATCCCTGCCTGAGTTGCCATGGGAATTGACTGCAGGTGCCAAACTATCTGGCGAACCGAACAACAACGAACGAGGCTTGCAATGACCACCTGTTCGTTTAGAATGGGGCCTCATGAACAGCTTGTTCGCAAACAGCAGATTGGGTTGTTCGTGGGTTTTTTTAGTTTGTATTGCTGTTCATGCCCATGTCTAGTTATGACATTGTCGTGTTGCCTGGGATCATACGCATGCAAACTGCATGCACGAACAGGAAGGAAAAGGTGAGTGCCGGGTCTCCCTCCCCTCCTGCCTTGAGCATGAGGGGACCTGGCAAAGAGCAAGAAAGATCTTAAAGAGCAAGAAAGATCTTGAAGAGTGAGAAAGGCACCCACCCAGGAGGGAATCACAGATTACTGATGTCTCTACAGCAAAATAGCAACGATGAAGATCATGCAAAACCTTACAATAATCATAGAGAAAGGACAAATTGTATTCACCCAGATCATTCGAATTTAGGCTTGCCAAACCTCAGGTGGGAATAGAATTACAACTGATTTCCAGATCACAGACATCCATTCCCCTGGAGAAAATGGCTGCTTTGGAGGGTGGTCTCTATGGCATCATACTCTGCTGAGATGCCATTGCCTCCCATCTACAAACACAACCATCCCCAAGCTGTACTCCTGACTTGCCTGGAATTATCCAACCTAGAGTTGGCAACCCTAAAATAATGTATTTCCAAGGAATATTCTGATAATATGACTCCTTTACAGTTTTAACCATAAGGTTTACTGGCAACGGGTACAGTATAATCCTATGTAAGCCCCAACTCCTCTGGGGGGCTTACTTCCAAGTACATGTGGAGCCTGAACAATTCTTATTGTTTGTGCATGTGTGTGATTGTTCATACACTTTTTTGTGTTTTTCTCTCTTCAATTCTTTATTCATTTTGTGCTTGTGTTTGGAGCCGATGTTTTCTGTGCACTTAACCATGAATCATGCTGCAGCCTCAAAAGGAAGAGGTGGAGTTAGTCATAAATAAACACAATTGTACAACTAAGAAAAGAATATGGTGAGCAGGGAGGAGGAGAAAGAGCACGCAGCTATTTTAATCAGCAAAAATAGTGCAAAGACGTGACATTTTAAACCAGCTTCAATGTTCACAGCCAGCAGAGGGAGCCAAGAAAAATGCTTCACATCTTGAAGGGGGGGGAACTAATTAATAATACAACTTTTTTCCTTTGGACAACACAGACATGCTCACTAATGCTGTTTATATGATCAACACGCCTTCTACACATAATAGGCATACATTTATTATTGTTGGCAGACTTGAAGAAATGTTACATGCAGAGTTGCTTTTGATAAAGCTTACTGCAACAATTTGCAAAAGGCATTAACTAACTGTAGGCCTTGCAACAGCGGAGAGACCTTCAAACTCCAAGAACTAATTTATAGACAGAGTAAGCACAACAAGAAACAGGGGAAACAAGAGAAGTCAATAGGCCCTGAACAGTAGAGAGTACACTTTACTGGATCCTCTAGAGTTCAAATGGACTAAGCATGTTCGGCGTTAGTATTTACGAGAGATGGGCTCGAACCAGAAAAAAATGAACCATGAGGTTCGTGGTTCATTGTGTTTCATGAACTTTCACAAATCTGCCCGGTTCGCAAACCAATTCTTTTGGTTCATGAAAACGTCACTTCCAGGTCAGCGAATTGTCACTTTCAGGTCAACAGAAGGTCACTTCAGGGTCAGCAGAAGATCTGCAGAAAGCCCAACCCCCGTTGCCTAGGAAACTGATTGATTGGCTCCAGGATGTCTGCAGTGATGAACCAAAAACCAAACCAAACGAACCAGCCTAAAGTTCGTGGTAGTTTGTCAGAAATGGGCTCTGATGAACCACCGGTTCATGAACCATGAACCGGCCCGGTTTGTGCCGAACTTTGGTTTGTATTTTGGTTCATGCTCATCTCTAGTATTTACACTGATTAAACTGCTTACATGCTGTTGTCTAACCAATGATCATTATGGTAGTACATGAAATGCTTCATTCTGTTACAGTTATTTTGTTTTTAATTCTTCCAGAGCACCACGTGGATGGTGCAGGGAAGCCAGGTCACCTCTGGTAACCGCGGGGGGGGGGGGGAGATGACAGCAGCTTACTAGCAGGTGTGCATCAATGCATGAATTTCCTAGCAATATAAAGAGGTGAATTTTGGAAGTGACGTCATTATGTCGCTACCATGCTGGAACTGCTCCAGTTTTTGCTCCAGAAACAAGGGCTCAATCGCCCATGTGATGACATCATTTCTGGGTACAAAGGAAATGATGTCATTATGTTGCTGGAGATGTGATGACATCACCGACAAGGGCCTGCCTATGCTGGTGAATACCATTTCCACCCTTTATCTTCCTCACTGGCAAGGTGAGCAGTGGGGGGGGGGGTGGAAGAAGAGGATTCCTGCCTCTGTAGGGGCGGGGTGTGTGTGAAATCTAACATGGCCTGTATGAGATTATCAGATTCCCTGCAAATAAAGTGGGTCCCTAACCTTGTTGAGCCTGTAGTAATTTTGGAAACTTTGAGTACAGATACTGGGCAGCATCACAAAATGTCTCCCATGGAGGCTGGGGTCAATCACAAAATACTGGTAGGTTCCATGTGGAGGCAACTTTTTCCAAATGGATTTTCCCTGCAGACAGAAAGGGAATGCCTGCTAGGCTCTTCTGAAACACCTTCTGTTCCAATGAGGAAGAGATAAGTTAGCACTTTCTCTTTGCTCTGGGGAAGATGCTTTGGGCTAGGTGGAAGTAGATGCATAAAACACATTGGTGGGTGCCATCAAAGCTAGTTCCAGATTTTGGGGGACCCTGCACAAAGAGTACCCAGGGCTTCCCTTCTGCCAACCTTCAGCCATTCCCCCCCCCACTTACTGCTCCCTCCCTTCCCCCCCACCTGCAGGCCCCCATCCATTTGTACGCCTTCTCACTACCCATAATCAAAGTTACCTACACTGCTGCGTGCCCTTTCCCAGATAGCACTGGGCAGTGAGTGCAGTTGGGAAAATTGCTGCTTTGGCTGCTAGGAGTGCTGCCACTATGCACCACCATCCATACAGTCTCCCCCAACGGCATTGGACAATGTGTGCAGCTGGGAATGTGGGTGGTAGAATACTCACAAACCAGTGGGTGGGCAGGGTGGCAGTGGGCCACGTCAAAAGCCCTGTGCTGAGGCTAGCCCTGGTGCCATGGTACCTATGGGTCTTAAGTTTGAGATCACTGGTCCAGATAGTGGGGTGTAGTGGACAGAGCATCAGACTTTGGTTCAGCTCTCTGTTCAGCCATGAAATTCACTGGATGACTCTGGGGTCAGTTATTATCTCTCAGCATACTCACAATGCCAGGAGGGAGAACATGACTCAGTGGGAAAGCACCTGTTTGGCATGCCAGGGTCCCCAGGTTCAGTCCCCAGCACCTCTGGTTTTAAAAAAGGATCAGGTAGTAGGTTATGTAAAAAGCATCTTCCTGAAATCTTGAACAGCTGCCAGAGAAGACAGTACTGACCTTGATGGCCTGATTCTGTAGAAGGCAGCTTCATGGTTTTAGGGGGTGTGAACAAACAGACATGAAAAGGGCATGTTCATATAGTCTGTTCATATAGTCCTAACTATTTTTAATCGGTTCTGTTTGGGTGAGGACAATTTCTCTGACCTGCGGAAGGAAGGAAGGAAGACAGCAAGACAGCAAGACAGTTTGGTGTAGTGGTTAAGAGTGGCAGGACTCTAATCTGAAGAACTCAGCCCTATCCACCTCACAGGGTGATTGATGTTGCGGGGATAATAATAACACACTTTGTAAACTGCTCTGAGTGGGCGTTAAGTTGTCCTGAAGGGTGGTATATAAATCAAATGTTGTTGTTGTTGTTGTTGTTGTTACAAAAGAAAGAAAGAAAGAAAGAAAGAAAGAAAGAAAGAAAGAAAGAAAGAAAGAAAGAAAGAAAGAAAGAAAGAAAGAAAGAAAGAAAGAAAGAAAGAAAGAAAGAAAGAAGCCCTACATAGGCAGAGTTCTTTTCTCATATCAGAGCCCTAAGGACAACTGTAACAAACTGCATCCTATTGAGTAATGCAAGTTTTAAAAAAAGTAGCAATTAATTACATAATTTAAAATCTGAAATTAAAAAAAACGTAGATGTATGATGCACTTCAAATACAAAAACGTGTGCATAAATCCAAAGTGCATTTCCAAAATAAAATGCAACCATATAATAACAACTTGTTAATGTTGAGAAATCTAATATTAGTTATAATCATGCTTATGTAGTACATGCCCAATGTTCCAGGAAAGTGAGCAAGGCTGTTGCCTGGTAGTGCTTTTGGTTGACATGTGGTTCCCATCTTGAAACAGCCACTATGAGAGGGACTGGAGAACAGATAAGATGCGAGTCTCCGTGAGCTGTAGATGGAAATAAAAGGCCAATCCTCTCCAATAACAACCAGTCTCTACCCAAAAGTGACATGACATCTCTCTAGGAATGATTGAAAAATGTATCATAAAATCACACACACACACACACACACACCAATTGTCCATGAATTGCCAGGCCTAGCCTGGCATGCCTAAGTACCACTAATCTATAAGGATCCATCTGTAGGCGTTGCCCAGTCTGATTTTTTTCCCAATCCGTTCGATCATTCTGATTGATTTACATTCAGTTGATCTCTTCCCTGTGAATAATCATGGGGCACTCTAAACTCAAGCATTGCTTTTCAGTACACTATGAATGACTTTTCAGAGATTTACAGAAGAAGTTAGTAACTATGGGTTGGACCCAGTCAGTTTTTTCACACAGTCTCGGCCAATTCTCTTTATTATAGTCCCAGCACTATATGGCTTTGGTTCGAGCAGGTCCCGTGATCCCAGCAAAACCTCTTTGGAAATCAAGGGACCCCATCCTCCCCTTTTTCTCCAGAAGCCTTTGCAAACACTGACCTATTTATTCATCAACATTCTATTTTCCACCATCAATGATTCTGGCGTGCCTGGGGAAGTTCACCTCCTAAACTCAGCACAGCGAAAATTCCCATTAAAACTCTACCCTGTTGAGGTCTGCCTTCCACAATGAGAAAGATATATTTCTATAATTTCTCAGAAAACACAAAAATACCAAATACAGCAAGAAAAGAAGTAACTCCCATTCAAAATACCAATCCATTTTATGGTGTAGGTTAGATGACTGGGGAAGGCAATGGCAAACTACCCTGTAACAAAAAGTCTGCCAAGAAAACATCGTGATGTGGCGTCCCTCCATGGGTCAGTAACGACTCGGTGCTTGCACAGGGGACTATTTTTACCTTTACCTAGATAAGATATACATTTAAATTGTACTGCAGATTAAAATATGGATTTTGAATATATGCATTTTCAATAATGCACAGCTTTTCCTCTAAGGAATTGTCAATTAAATCATAGTCAAGAGAGTCAGTGGGGTGCGGCAGCAACTGTGTTCAGTTTCAACTGTGGCAAACCTTGGGGGTGTATCTGACCCCATCCTCCTACTCCCCTCAGCGAAGTTTGAAGCCTTCCTCCAGCTTAAGGAAATTTTCACCAACTTAAGCAGAGGAAGAGCCACTTAAGTTGGTGGAAATTTCCTTAAACTGGAGGAAGGGCACTTGATGGCTGGACCTACCTCCTTACTTCCAATTCCAACCTCCTGAGAAGCACCACTGGTGGTTTTGCAATCAATGGAACAGTGGGATTTACTTGAGCAAAATCCAACAAACATTAGCTGTGAATTTGAATTCCTATCTGATGAATAAACTCTGGCTGATGATAAGCTCTGGCCCGGTTTTATACTCAGACTTTTGCATTCTTTCTCCTTCATGTGCCTTCTTCCCTCCATGTCATGTTGCCAACCAGTGGCCAGCATATTGCAGGAGGGGCATGGTGGAACATGTCTTCCTCCCCCCCCCCCCCGCCACCAGCCTACTAAGTGGCTACAGAAGTCGGGGGCTCAGAACATGGGAACACAGCAATCCTACCTCCATTCACACCAAGACTGAATGCTTTTGATTTAAGAAGTTACTGTGGCATCTGAAGTTGGATGCTGAAACAAATTAGGGTTTGTTTCTCATCCACAAACCACAGTTCTAAACCTCAGTTCAATCTTGGCTTAGAATCTTAGTTGGTAGAAAAATAAACTCCAGTTTGTAGCTATGCCAAAATTTATAATCAGGTCAAAGCCTACCTTAATCCAAGAAACAGTCCACCTTGGCTCTGCATTTGACAGGAGGAGGGAGGGGAAGGGGCTGCAGAAGCAAGAGAAGAAACCACTTTCAAGCTGGTCATGCACAAACTGGAGTTTGTTTGTGATGTCTGAATACAATCCAATGGAAAGCAACAGCCCTTAATGCCAAGCGTGTAACAATCATCAGCAGAGCTCATGTCTAAACTGGGTCATTGACCGTTTTCATACAATATAAGCACACTGAAAGAACCCTGGAGAATCCTGGGAAACATTACTCTGGCATGCTAATGCAATTCAGGAGGGATCAAGGGAGGGACACGGGGATCTAGTTTCAATATGGCATAAGTTGTTTGTTTGTTTAATTAATAAGTTTACGCCTCACTTTTCTCCCCATGGGGGCCTAAAGTGGCTTGCAACATTCTCCTTTCCTCTATTTTTCCTCACAACAACCCTGTGAGATAGGTTAGGCTGAGAGTGTGTGTGGTCACCAAGGAATCCATGGCAGAGTGGAGAATCAAACCTGAGTCTCCCAGAGCCTAGTACAGTGCTAAGCACTGCATCACATTGGCCATATGCATAACTCACTTAAGGCTGGTCCTAAACATGAGAGTTTACTTGGCAGGAAATCCCAATGGGATCCATAGAATTTGTCTGTGACTGCAGCCTTAGTGGAGAAACTTTTGCATAATTGTGCCCAATGGTTTGAGGCTTGGAACGCAAGTTATGTCTGTGACCCTAGTATGACACTCTAACCACTACACAATATTACATCAAGAGTGCACTGGAAGATATTAAAATATTATTAAAAGCTTGACAGCACCCTGAGTGACCATTTGGTAAAATATAGTTTCCAGTATTATAGTGACATGAATCAGTAGTCTATTATCACCTATAATAACAACAACAACATTCGATTTACATACCGCCCTTCAGGATGACTTAACATCCACTCAGAGCAGTATACAAAGTATGTTATTATTATCCCCACAACAACAATCACCCTGTGAGGTGGGTGGGGCTGAGAGAGATCCTAGAAGCTGTGACTGACCCAAGGTCACCCAGCTGGCTTCAAGTGGAGGAGTGGGGAATCAAACCCAGTTCTCCAGATTAAAGTCCCACAGTCTTACTCCAAACTGACTCTATTTTACATTTGTATTCCCTGCCCTCTCTAGAGATGGTAAAATACGTGGGATTCAGGTAAAATACGGGAGTGGATTTTTGGTAAGGATGCCTTACATGATATTAACCAGGTATGCCACTCTAAATTCTCTCCTTGGTACCCTAGGTTTTTTTTAAAAAAAATTCTTTCACCTAGCTGACCTTCCTAACGTTCATTTAAGGAAGTCATTTGCCCAAGCACGTTTCCAAACCACGACATCAGCATATATCCAGGGTAGATATCAAAAAATACCAAAAGCTCAGCGCGTTTGCTCTTGTGGTTCCAATGAGGTGGAAGACATTGTTCACTACATTTTACGCAGCCCCTTTTGTGAGCTCATTAGGAACAAACTCTTGAACCTATTCCTCACAAATTTCTCTGGCTGAGAGGAGGAATCCATTGAGTTTTTATTGGCTAATGCCATCCCAGATGTTACTTTTACAGTGGCCACTTCTATCTTTCTATCAACAAACATAAGAGACTAATCCCAGCTGCCCCCACAAGATTTTTATCTTCCACAAGAATTTTAGCTAAATTATAAATACATTTTATTCTAGGCTTTTATTGTACCGTTTATTTGTACAGATATTTTAGATTTTATTAACTTGTATTTTGTTATGATGGACTGTCTAACTTGGACTGAAATGAACTGTGCTATGGGGTTAGGGTGTTATGGCCCACGGCTACAACAATAAATATTTTGCTTTGTTTTGCTTTGCGCTACACCATATTGGCTTTCATTGGGATAGGTTACCAGTGGGGCAGGACCATCGCTGATTGCTATCTGCCCCAAGTAAGGGGAGGATTTGCTCTCTGCAAGGCTGTAGGGAGAGATTTCCAAGACCCAGTGACATAAGAAAGTCTGTATTTAGAGTGTAGTTGTTATGTTGCATTTGACCAAAATAAGCTCAGCAGCACTCTCTAGACAGTCAGCTGGTAGGGAATAACTTGATGTTCACTCTTTTCTCCTTTAAGACTAACCAATTTTATTGTAGCATAAGCTTTCAAGAATCAAGTTCTCTTCGTCAGATGCATGTCTGACGAAGAGAACGGTGATTCTCGAAAGCTTATGCTACAAGAAAATTGGTTAGTCTTAAAGGTGCTACTGGACTCTTTTTGATTTTGCTACCACAGACTAACACGGCTAACTCCTCTGCACTCTTTTCTCCTGTTCCATTCAAGATCTTTAGATTTTACCTGCAAGACTCAGATGCTATTTTGCATCACCACTATTGATTTCAGAAGTGTGACATGGTAATTTGAAGCCATTCCTGGACTCAGAGTCAGGACATACCGCCTTCCGTTCCATTTGCCCCGTCCAGCTAGATGGCACGTGTATTCATTTTCTTTGTAGAGAAGAAAGCAAAAAAAAACCCAGTCAGTTTGAGAATATTCTAACACTTGAAGCCTCTGTCAATTTGATGGAGTAGTAGTTCATTTGCACAAATATCGACAGATTCTGTTCATACAGAGAATTTGTCAGCTTAACATCTATCCACTTCACTTACACCATCAGAGCTTAATCTAGAGACCAGCCAAACTTCAGAAACCCATTTCCATTCCCCCTAAGAATAAATTCCAAATACTCAGGTTAAAATGCTACAATGCTACCCTGTCTGGCAGCCATTTTCTGTGTTACTGAGCAATCCATTCGGCCAATGTGTTTCAAACTGTGTTCCTGAAAACCCTGGGAACTCTTGATGGAGGAAAGATTCCTTGGAGCTAGAATATTTGACAAACACTACAGTTATCACCTCTGTACTCTGCCTCTCATATTGTATATGGGTATTTATTTTTAAACTTCCACCCACCCCTTCCACCCATGCTAGAAGCAGCTCAAAGCATAAAACATAAAAAACCATTGGAGAAAATAATAACATCTAAAACAGATCATAAAAACTAGTAACAGCAAGAGCAATAGGTCAGCAATCGATAATAAAAGAGTAGGTATGTTTTTAAAAAGTCACTGCTGGCTGGAGAGGTTTAATTACATTGTTAAATCTATCAACAGCTTGAGACCTTGGAGAAGGAGAAATAGGGGGGAAAGATTCTGGGGTTTTGTTACCCTGGAGGGACTATGGAGCGAAACAAAGCATGTGATTTGTTTTCATTTGGTGTTGGGCTTGGATGGTGAAGTGACACAAGGGAATCTTTGCCTGTGGGCCCTTGGTGGGTCTCAGCAGCGCTTGCTCTGAAAGAATGCCACATTATAAGACACACAGAGCTAGTGCCAAAAAAATAGCAACCCTGTGTCGAACTATAATCATGGAGGACTTGAAGGATTTCTGAGAGCTCTTCTACACAAGTACAAAATTCCATCCAGGGAGCTCCCAACCAGGGAAACATGTTCTAAGTGCAATTGACAAGGTACTTGACAAGAATGGTATTTTAATAGACGAAGTATTAGCTTGTAAAAGGTTACAGCCTGTTAGAATGACCTCACACTTATTTTGAACATTGACTAAGGTTTGTATTAAAGGTTTGTGAAGTGTTTGCTAAAGGAAAAGTGCGATAAATATGATGATAATATAATAAGACATATTTTTAAAACTAGGGGAAAAAACTGGAATGCATGAAGAACTGGGGAGAGAGGGATAAATAACTGAGTTTTTTTTTCTTCCTCCACCCAATCTAATCTTCCTAACCTGGAACCTGTTTTTCTCTGTTTCTTTAACTCAGTTTCAACTATTTTAAAATTGTAAGGACGATGAATATGCACAATGTATTGTCGAAGGCTTTCACGGCCGGAGAACGATGGTTGTTGTGGGTTTTCCGGGCTGTATTGCCGTGGTCTTGGCATTGTAGTTCCTGACGTTTCGCCAGCAGCTGTGGCTGGCATCTTCAGAGGTGTAGCACCAAAAGACAGAGATCTCTCAGTGTCACAGTGTGGAAAAGATGTAGGTCATTTGTATCTACTCAGGAGGGGTGGGGTTGAGCTGAGTCATCCTGTAAGAGTTTCCCAGGGTGTGGAATGGCGGGAGGCTTCACTGTATCCTGAGGAGGTTCTTTTGCATATGGATTGGTACTTGATGCGCTAATCTTCTCTGCAGGGCTATTGTCAGGGATAGAATGTTTTGTTAGCCTGGTGTTTTTCAGAACTGGAAACCATGCTCTGTTCATTCTTAAGGTTTCTTCTTTCCTGTTGAAGTTTTGCTTATGCTTGTGAATTTCAATGGCTTCCCTGTGCAGTCTGACAAAGTAGTTGGAAGTGTTGTCCAGTATTTTGGAATAAGATATTGTGCCCTGTTTGAGTTAGGCTATGTTCAGCCACTGCTGATTTTTCAGGTTGTCCAAGTCTGCAGTGTCTTTCATGTTCTTTTATTCTTGTCTGGATGCTACGCTTTGTGGTCACTGAGAGATCTCTCAGTGGTCACTGTGACACTGAGAGATCTCTGTCTTTTGGTGCTACACCTCTGAAGATGCCAGCCACAGCTGCTGGCGAAACGTCAGGAACTACAATGCCAAGACCACGGCAATACAGCCCGGAAAACCCACAACAACCATCAATATGCACAATCTTCATGAATCTGTATTCAAGTTGCTCTTGCAGTTAATTTACATACCCTGCACATGGGCAAAATCCACAGCTGCCCGTACCCGTGCATTCTCTCCTACCCTGTGGAATGGCCTGCCAGAGGAGGCCAGGAAAGCCCCCACTCTCCTGGCTTTCCCCAAATGATGCAAAACTGAATTATTCCAAACGGCTTTTTACTCAGATAGGAAGGCTGTATTGTAGGGAGGGGGTCTCAAATGCTTCACTAATGAGTTAGGGACCATAGACTTCAACACTATGTTGCCTTAGGTCCTATCTGTTGATTAAGTATGTGCTCCTATGCGCTACCCGTACTTCAAGTATGATCCTCCTGGATAGTTCTATGTTATCTAATGTCAGTCCTAGAATTGCTTATGCTCTGTTTCAGCATTTCTTCAACTCTGTATTGGGTTCCTGCAAATGCTATGTCTTTGTAAACTTGTATTTATTTACCCTATGGCATTGTTTATGGAAATGTCCTTGATACTGACTGTGCTCATCTCACACTATATAATCTGCCTTGAGTCGCAGCAAGAAAGGCAGACTATAAATGACATAAATAAAGCAAATAATTTATTTGAATCTGAGCCAAGGGGAGGTGAAATTGACAGAGCCTTCAGGGAGGCGAAGAGGAAATAAATTCTCTGAGCAGTGATCTTTGCCTGCTCTGTAGAAACGTGAAACTGACAGAGCCTTCCAATCTGTCTTTTCAAACTCAGCTTCCCGGCTAACATTGCGTCTCCCTTCCCTTGAGCGTTCTCGTGTAATTCGTCTTGTGTTGAGAGGCTCAGAGTTAACTCTAAGGACTTAGTCTCTCCCATTTGGATCCAATTGGTTGCATGATGAGTGCAGTCCGACTTGCTGTTAAAGAAAACAAGATGCTGCTGGACAGCCCCCAACTGCCTGGCCTTCCTGCATGGCCACTGTGCCGGTAAGAACAGAAATGAAACACACAAACTTTTCAGCAGGGAGGAGGTCATTACAGGCTGTTTCCTGAATTTGTTCCACTGTTCCAGAAGCTGCTTTAAATAGCCGAACCAGCAATTTCTGTCTGTACTTTCAGTTGTTGTTGTTGTTGTTGTTGTTGTTGTTGTTGTTGTTGTTGTTGTTGTTGTTGTGCACACCCCTACAGGGGATCACAGATTCAATCCCCAGCATTTCCAAATAAATAAGAATCCGGTGAAAGACCTCTAGAAGAGATCCTAGAGAGCCAGAGGAGACTATAATGACTCTTAAAGACCCATGATCTGACTCAGAATACGGCAGCCTCATGAGTTCATGTGCAGAGAGCCATGAAATAATAATAACAACAACAACAACATTTGATTTATATACCGCTCTTCAGGATGACTTAACACCCACTCAGAGCAGTTTACAAAGCATGTTACTATTATCCCCACAACAAAACACCCTGTGAGGTGGGTGGGACTGAGAGAGCTCCTGGAAGCTGTGACTGACCCAAAATCACCCGGCTGGCTTCAAGTGGAGGAGTGGGGAATCAAACCCAGTTCTCCAAATTAGAGTCCCGTCGCTCTTAACCACTACACCAAACTGGCTCTCTTTTCCAGTGCTGTGGCTCCCGTTCAGATTGTATCCACCCTGCTGTGGCTGATATTTAGGAGCAAATTACATGTCTGGAGATCTGTTCATGGAATTAAACCTTCCTGTGTCACTAATCCTCTAGAGATTAGTCTTCCACCTCCGATAAACAGCATATAGATAGGGTTGGTTGGTTTTTCATTCTATCCAATGAACTCAAAAAATCCTCATTTTTCATTCTGTCCGTAACTCAAAAGTCTTCCCCAACCTTTCTTCCATGAAAAGTAAATATGTTCTTCTTCTTTTTAAGTTACCTTAATTACATTATATCTTTGATACTTTTTGAAATATCTGCTTGGTGCTTTTTTTCTTCATTACAGGATTTTACAGGAGTGAATCCAGGGGTTGTTTCGTAGAAAAAGAGCTGGAGGAACTCATTAGCATAACTAATTAGCATAACTCATTAGTATATGCCACTCCTCTTGCCATCACCGGAAATGTGTCATTAGTATAACTGATTTGCATATGCCACACCCCCTGACATCACCTGTTCTGGCTGTTTTGGACCCAATCCTGGCCATGCAGGGCCAAAATTGGGCCCAAAATGGCAAAAAGGGGCTGAAAAGGGGCTCAAAATCATCAGGATCAGGCCGCTGATGAGTGGGAGAGTGATCTACCACCCGTCAGAGGCCCGATCCAGGCTGTTTCGACCCCAATCCAGGCTGAAACATGCCCAAAATGGCCGAGAGTCAGGTGGGCGGGGCCACCTGCCATGTGACCTCTTTGGGGAACTGCCGGAACTGCATTCCTTTGTGTTCCCCCTCGAAATGAACCCTGAATGAATCTAATACCTCTTCTTAATAAAGAAATTGGTAGGAATTGAGGCTGTTTTTACAAGGCAACACAGCTTTGGCTGCAGAGGGGGAGCATCATGAACGGAGAAAAGTGCCTACTCATCAGCAATACCTTTTCTCAATTAAAGTATAAAGTAAATAGTAATTTCTAGACTGTGCATGCCTTCCTCCTGAACTGTCACCAGACAAACAACAACAAATACTGTCACAAGAAAAAGGACACAGGGTGTGCAGATAGTCCAATCACCGCACCTCAGTAGCAATATATAAATAAGAGCTTGTTAATTTCTTCTCCTGAAAAGTCTCTGTAAAGTTGAGCCCAACAAATCTGGATCAACCTGATAACAGTAGAAAATTAATTAGAGAGACCAATAAATCATGAATTTTGTACCAGGCAAATTTAATTTTTAAGAAAGCAGCTGCTTATAACTTGACAATCTGAAGCTTCTCTTATCTGTTATTACAGCATGGGAAGGATATTGTTACTCCAGACACAATATTTTCTTATCAGTTTCAGAAAATGTCAGAAGAAGATAGGAGGAGGTAAATGAATACACCATGCCTTTAGACAAATTCACGTTTAGGACTGGTAGTATAAAAGCAGGCAAGAATTAAAATACAGAGAAACTTAGTATACAATTAATGGATGCAGTAATGAGGGATGAGGAAGAACCACTTGTGTATACCTCCCTCAATCTGGAAAGAAAAAGGTAAAGGATTCCAAAGCCTGTTTTTTTGTTGAGAGATACAACCCATCCAAGTTCTAGGGCCCTATCTGCACATGGGTGTTTTATACAAAACTAATGAAATAGCCACATCAAGCATCTATTTCTGTTATTCTCATTATTGTAACTTAACAACTTGCTAAGATTGTTCAAAATAATAGTTACAATAATATCTGTAATCTCTGGAAATCTTCAGAAATGGCCCTTCTTGTCCTAATTTTCTGTTTTTTCATAGTTGATCATAGCAGCAGAAGAGAAGAAAGAATGAGAAGACACAGAGCCAGGGGGGAGGGCGTGAATCAGCAGATAGTGTAAATGACAGGCACTTTATCCAACCAGAAGAGTTAACTGATGTTCCCACCAAAGCAGACTGCTGAGATAGATCTGTCTGTGCAGAGCATTCTGTTAACCACTTTTTAAACTTCTTAGGGGATGAATTTGAATTCCATATCAAATAACAGTTTAGCATCATTTCCCTACCTGTATAAGTATATTGTTCTAATCAAGACCATAGGTTTACATGGTCCCAGTGTGCAGTTTGCTTTGGTTTTTTTACAAATATTTTTACTGCAAATATATTTACTGCTTTACTGAGCCATGTCTTATCTGAGAGAGTGAAATTTGCTGTAGGGTGTGTGACAGAGTGGTGCTACTAAGATAGTGTTTGTCATTTTCCACCATTCCCTTCAATGCTGGTTCTAATGTAGTCTTCTGCAATTGATCCTCCCTGTATATTCATCCAGAATGTTACTGTGGTTGCAAGCAATGCACACATAGAAGGAGTATATGGCTTGCCTCTTTGATCCTACCTTTACCTGCCTTTCATGGGTTGTCAAATGCATACTCATCCTGCAAAGATGCAGGGCTTTATTTCAGCTGGAATGCGGTGGAACGGAGTTCTGGAACCTCTTGAAAATGGTCACATGGCTGGTGGCTCCACCCCCTGATCTCCAGACAGAGGGGAATTTAGATTGCCCTCTGTGCCACTGGTGCAGAGGGCAATCTAAACTCCCCTCTGTCTGGAGATCAGGGGTGGAGCCACTGACCATATGACCATTTTCTTCAAGGGCAACACACTGAGTTCCACCACCTCTTTTCCCAGAAAAAAAAACGCCTGCAAAGATGTAATTGTATAAAGTAGACACGCTTGACATTTAACTACCTCTGAAATGGGGAAGTGTTCTCCTAAGCAGTCCAACCTTGTTAGAGCTTGGAAGCTAAGCATGATCAGCCATGGTTAGTATTTGGGTGGGAGAACACCACAGAAGATCAGGGTTGCTATACAGAGGAAGGCAATGGCGAACCACCTCTGCTCATCTCTTGCTTTGAAAACCCCATGAACCTGGAGTTTCCACAAACCAGTTGCAACTTGACAGCACACAATTATTAATTATTCTCCTAACTGAAATTTGGCAGGCAAGATTCCTTGCATGAGAAGTTCAGGTTCTGGAGGCGTTCATCCAAACTGGGTAGAAAACAACCCAGAAAAGTGACAGCTGGAAAGCCGTTTCTTGTTGAAAGCAACACCAACACGTTTTTTTAAAAAAATGGAAACATGGAACAAAAAAACATTATGTGAACATTCCTACCACTGACAGATTAGATTTATACCAGTTTAACTGGCACGGCGTTCCTCAGAGAATACTATCTATCATATATCCTGCCTTTCCTTCAAGGAAGGCTGGGCAGCACACATATTTCTCCACTCTTCCATTTTACCCTCAAAACAACTCTGTGAGGTAGCCTGAGCCAGCATAACATCAAGTGTGTGTCATGGCTGACAGAGCAGCTGGGTCAAAAGTTTAGGCCCACTCCCAAGCCCGTTGCACTTGTTGGCTCTCCAGTCCTGGATACTGTAGTTTGGTGAGGAGCTAAGAATTGTATTAGAGACGCCAATTTCCGCCATCTTCCAGAATTCCTAGGGTATCCTGGGAAGACAGAATAATAGATCAGGCTTAAATCTGTGGTCTGGGCATGGCGAAGGCCTGAGGTAAGAGTACCATTGCAAATAAGATGTTCGCTCTCTTTTCAAATTTCTTTTCCCACAAGCTTTGCTTCAAGTCCTTCCGTACTTGACAAGCATGGTAATTGCTATGCTTGTCTGGAGTTTTTATTTTTTGCCTCTAGAATGCACCCCAAATTCAGCCTTGCTTATAACTAGGCAAGCCTTAGCTCAACACAATGGTGACAAACCCAGTCACGAGGCAGGCTGAATTAAAGGCTTCGTTTTGAGGCAGTGAAGTTTGTTCACAATGTGCCACTGTCCCAGTAATGACAACATCATCTCCAGAAATTGAAACCAGAACAATTGTTCTATGAAAACTTTGACTCACTGGGCTGAGGAAGTGGGGGGGAAAAGGAAATTCCATGCTACAGATTTACAGATAGCAGGTTAAAAATAAAATGACTGCTTTGTATACATCTACAGCATGACCAAATTTGGAGTAGTGCATACAATTCTAGCTACCCAAATGCAAGGAGGGTGTTGTAGGACTGAGAAAGGAAAAAGGCAACAAAATGTATGTATGTATGTAATAACATTCTATTTATATACTGCCCTTCAGGACAACTTAATGCCCACTCAGGGCCAAGCTACAAGTGACAAATAACACAGGTTGGACACTTCTCAGCTTCCCTCAAGTGTTGATGGGAAATGTAGGCATCCTGGGGCCAAGCTACACATGACGAATGACACTTGAACCGCAAGTGTATTTCTCCCTGTTCACTTGCCCTCCACTCAATCCACTTGCCGTTCAAGTGTCATTCGTCATGTGTAGCTTGTCCCCTGGTCTTGCAGCTTGGCTCTCCAACTGCTGTCCAATGGACTTTTCAACTGTCACTTGTCCAACATTCCGCCAAGCTGCCTACATTTCCCATCAAAACTTGAGGGAAGCTGACAAGTGTCCAACCTGTGTCATTCGTCACTTGTAGTTTGGCCCTCAGAGAGGTTTACAAAGTGTGTTATTATTATCCTCATGATAAACCCTCTGTGAGGTGGCGTGGGGCTGAGAGAGCTCCGAGAAGCTGTGACTGACCCAAGGTCATCCAGCTGGCTTTAAGCGGGGGAGTGGGGAATCAAACCTGGCTCTCCAGATTAGAGTCCTGCCGCTCTTACCCACTACACCAAACTGGCTCTGTATGAATGTATGTATGTACATATGTATGTATTTTACTTGATTTGTACTCCACTTTTCTTCACAAAGAGAACACCGTGAATCCATAATGACCGAGAAGTTGGAGCTCCTTCCCTGTGATGAAAAGCTAGAGTCTGGTTTGTTTGGGGGTTTTTTGTTTACAGAGAAAGAGCAAATAAGAGGACATTAAAATGTAAACACATCTACGGAAGGTGATGGGCTGTAGACTAAGTACAGATAAGTACTTCTTCATATAATGTATAATTATATCTTGAAAGGACATAGTGATGAGTATTAGTTTAGATGGCTTTAAAGGAGGAATTAGAAAATTCATGGAGGATATCTCTACCAATCACCAGGATGGCTAAACGGAATGCTTCTTTTTCAGAGGTAGAATACTTCTGAATAAGGGATGCGAAAAATATACAACAGGGGGAGGCTGTTGTCTTCAAGCCCCACTTTTGGCTTCTTAGAAATGGGATGGTGGACTAGATAGACCTGTGGTCTGACACAGTAGGGCTCTTTTCTGTATATTCTTTTAGAACATGTTCTTGCAGTGCAACTGAATTCCTTCTCAATAATAATTCTCCCCAGAATATGCTATTCTGATCTGAGTTGCCCATGTCGCCAAATGGAACTGTCTGCTAATTCGGTTTATTCGTTTCTCATCAGTAGATTGGGGTGGGGGATATGGATGGGATATATATTTGGATTTTTCCCCATTATGGATTGCATACATAAACAGTGAAATCCTAAGCAGAGTTACTCCAGTCTAAGCCCATTGATTAGAATTTCATTGAAAATATCACAAAATGCACTTTGTGTATATATTAAGACAGACTTCATAGAAATCCTCTTGTCTAATTCTCAAATGCTCCTCAAGCTTTTCTTCATTACAGCTTTTCTGCAACCACCAAAGGAGGAAGAAATCAACCCTCAGTCCATCCTGATGCAAAGAAGGAGGGAGAAGGCCAACCTGGAGCCCAGCAATCTCATTTTTGCACCTTACTCTGTTGCAAAAATTTCAAAATTCCACAAAATACTTCCAGAACACAGAGAAAGCTGTACAATGTTGTACAACTCAGAGACATCATTCATTCATTTCAAATATTTTGTTTCACCTTTCCAACCATTTCACCTTCAAGGTAGCTTACAAATACATTTGCATCAAGTTGTCTTTAGTCCAGCGGGGATGAGTGCTGGGTGCTAATGCTCTACAATATTGTAACAACACCAATTCATGCAATAGAATTAAACTTGAATAATCCGCCAGTGAGTCCAAAATCTCCAAAGTTTTGTAATATGAACGGAGCAATCTCTCTTCTTTCACTTTGCAGGTATCCCCTGCACATTGCCAGGAATACCTGCAGAGTGAAAGAAGAGCATCAGCACCCAGCACTTTACAGTTAGAAAGTATTTTTGACAATCATCCTTAAGGGTTTCCACCTTGGTTTTTGTTAGCTGCACGGAGCACTTTGAGGAATTATAGGTCTTCATACCTTACTGCTGTAGGTTCTCCTTTCTGCTCAAGCAAACAGGGGTGAGCTGCATTTTAGGCATTTACTTCATTCTTGAAGCAAATAGGAGTGAGCAGTGGATCTGTGTAATAGGAGAAATGTGTCAAAGCCTTTTTTAGTGTTCTCAGTGGGTGGCAAAAGAGGTTAAATAGCCCATTGCACAGTTTGTGCGAAGAATATGAATTCTTGGGATTGGATTCAGGGGGAGGGGGGTTAGGAAATCTTATAGAGTTGGACTGAGCCTTGAAAACTCACCATTTCGTCGTCTGTTATGTTTTCAGCCTATTTTATACCTGTTTATTCCTAAGTAAGTCAGTGGTGCTTATTCTCTATACTAGAAAGTGCAGAGAAGGGACTGCAGTTATTTTTTTTTTCTATTAAACACCTGAAGCTGCCTTATACTGTATCAGACTCTTGAGTAGCTGCAGACTAGAAAAAAAAAGTATGAGAAGAAAGCTTGTGATTCACTGCTATCTGCTTCGATGGCAAATGCAGCGTTTGAAAAGGAATCCGTACGTAAATCTGAAGAAGAATGTTCAAAGAGGAGCTGCTGCTTGCTAGCGTACCCTTATGAAATTTTGTCCCTTGATCTTTCGGGTGAATTGTATTTGAATCACCTTTCAATTGTTACTTATACATTTTTACATGTTCTTTTTATGCTTTTTAGGCGATACTCTTTATGTACTGTGAAAGCACTGAAAACTGACATTGTTATTTTCTATTGAATATGTATATCATTTTCAATCAATGGGCTCAAGGTGGTTTATTGAACATTTTTTCCAGTTATATGTTACATCCCTCTATACTTTTGTATTTTTGTTTTGTCTGTTTGAAGGGTTTCCTCCTTCTTCCCCCCCCCCTTTTTATACTGAATCTGACCATCAGTCCATCAAGATCATCAGTATCAGTCTTGTCTACTCAGACTGGCCAGTGGCTTTTCAGGGTCTCGGGCAGAGGTCTTTCATGTAACCTTCTACCTGATCCTTTTAACTGGAGATGACAAGGCCTGAACTTGGGACTTTCTGCATGCTAAACAGATGTTGTACCGCTGAGCCACAGCCCCTCCTCATTGTGTGAGGGCTTTCCTTTTCCTTTTCTTATAATCAAACTGGCAGCCTTCCAGACGAAAATGAAACAGTGCCTTTAAACACTCCCTATCGATGCCCCTTTACAATAAGCCGATGGCACACAGCAGTTTTACAGAGTGATGTATTTCCTTTTCATCACTTTAGGCAGCCAAGTTTCATGTGATCTTATTTTCAACAGCAAAATTACTTCCTGTAGCGAGTTCAACTGCTTGAAACTCTTCGCAAAAAAATCCAGCATTGCAGGAAATAGTCTTGCCCTATTTAAATATTTTCTCATTATACAAGTTACTTCCCTTCGGATTTTTTTTTTTAACTCCCTGTCCAAACTCTGAAAGCTTGGATTCGTTTCCAAAGGCAAAACAGCTTTTCTTTTCTTTTTTAAATATTAATCATTTCAAAGAGAACTTTTTACTAGCATGGATAAATGTTTACAGTAGATCTTTTCCAGCCCCAGAAATAACAAAGCACTGCAAATATAGTCACAGAGAATGGAGTAAATGTTCAGTATATTTAATAAGGCTGACTTTCCTATGAAAACACAACTTAGATTTTCCACTTAGATAAAGAGCAGCTTATTCGCTACACAGTATGTGCGCACATCGGGGGGGGGTGGATTTCACACACGAGCATTCTCCGTATTGCACATGAAAAAGTATACATCACAGTTCTCTGTGAAATCCTGCAATATACTATCAGAGCTGTACCGCTGGTAGGATCCTGTTCAGAGAAAGACAGAGATGGCAATGGTATGCCATGGTGCCGTATGCAAACAAATCAGGTATGATTCAAGGAAAAACACTTTCAAAAACAATTGATTATTAGGTTCCCTGAAGAACAAAAGCTTATGTTTATGTTGGAATCGCTTTGAAGGCTACTTGCTTGGTCATCCAGTTTTCACGTGAAGCTATGACGGCAGCAATTTTATTGAAGTTTAGTCAACATGACTTCAAACACAGTCTAATTATAGAGAAAGGATCACAGCCTTGGATACCCACCCTTCTTGTTTTCCTTCTCTAGAAATGTGGCTGGCAGGAAGAGTAAAGAAGAGATGTTGTGGAGCTTCTTGATCAGTTGGTACACTAAAGGGGTTCAGGATAAAATGATCTTGTAAGGGAGAGAGCTAGACTCAGATAGGGTTGCCAACTTCGAGTTGGGAAATTCCTGGATATTTGGGGGTGGAGCCTGGCAAGGGCAGGGTTTGGACAGGGGAGGGACTTTCAGCAAGACATAATGTCATAGTGCCCTTCAAAGCAGCCATTTTCTCCAGGGGAACTGGTCTCTGTTGATTGGAGATCAGTTTTAATTCTGGGAGAATTCCAGCCCCCATCTGGGCTGAGGCACCCCTTAGGGTTATAACAACCCTGGGACCAGATGAAGAGGGGTCGAGAGACAGAGAGGGAGATGAAGTGGGTTCAGCAGGCGAGCCCCTGTCTCTCTCGCCTGCTTTGCTCAGAGATAAAATAATGGGGGATTCCACATGATCAACTTTGATCGGATTTTCTGAGCAGTTGTGCTGCAGTGGAGTCGTACGAATCCACTGCTCCCCAATTCCACATTAAGGCTTTTGTTTCACATTGACATTTCATTTCATTATGCTCAAAGTCCATAGTGCGGAATTTGCCAGTATAAAAATCAGTTCTTCATCGCTTTTTCCGGGGGATGCGTCGACAGACGTGCCTCTTCTTCATTTTTTAAAAATTATTTTTTCAAAAAAACATTGCTGTGTATAAACGTTGCATCAAACAAATGCATCAAAAAATTTCTCAAAACACACGTTGCTACATATAAACGTTGCATCAAACAAAAACATCTGATAGGTCAGAGCATTTCCCACCGATATCGTGGAATAAGTATTGGTTATTGACATTTGGAGGGAAAATTGTTACCGATGACCCCGCTTTCCCTCTGCCTCAGAAGCTGTCAGCTGTCAGCAAGCAACAAGTAACAAATTTGGCACGTTGAAAAATGGACCCTTATTGGGCAGCTGTTGTCATGTGACACAGGATATGTTTCTGCATAGACATGTAGAAACGATGCAACGTTTTTAATATTTTTTTTAAAAAAGAGAGAGTGAGAAACAAGGGGGGAAGGGAAAGGGTAGTGGGTGCGGCTTGGAAAATGTGATCAGCCAATCAAATTTAGTTGATTCGAAGGGCGGGAGAAAAGGGCAAGGGTGGGGAGAACATCGGATAAAGAATTTCGCACAATTAAAATCCCTAATCTGCGGCGAATAGACAAATAAGTCAGGGGAAAGCAGGAAGGAAAAAAAACGGGCAAAACTTGCAGTGACTTCGAAGCTGTTGCTAAGATTGCCTTCCCACGTGTGGAAACGCAAAAGAAAATCAAGGTCATTTGGAAGCTGAACCGCGGAAAACCACTAGTGGGGAATGTTGTGCTTAAGCCAGTCTAGGGCTGCCAGGTTCCCACTGGGTACACCTAGGGTGGGTAACCACAACCAAGGGACTAGAAACAATCTAACAATAAAATGTGGATACGAATCTAGATACGGAATGTGGATATGGAGGCACACCCATACTGAGGCAAGAGAGTGTCCAGGCATCGGTATTGAGGGTCTTCGTCAATTTTTACTCCACCTGCTAAAGAAGCATATGGAGATATCGGCATATTAAGTTTGGATACTTACTTGTTTGGACATTCATTTGCTGTTCTTGGTGTCTCCTTCTGGAACATCCTTTTCAACACACCTGCAGAAAAGAAGAAAGAAAAAAGCTTACACAGAATTCTCATATGTGCAATTGGACTTCTAATATTGCATAATAGGATGTGGATTACTTTGGCCGTTCTATTTTATATTTATTGTGGAATGTACTTGACAGAATCTATTTATTATTAAAAAATGTTCATTGTAATTTATATAAATATATATTAGCACTTTGTCACTTTACACTATTTAACTTCATATATAAATTTACATTAGATTCGTATACATGGTCTATTGTAATATTGTTTCTAGTCCCTTGGTTGTGGTTATCCACCCTAAGTGTAGTCTGTACTCCAGGGGAGCTTTTTTAGGTTCCCACAGGGGGTAGGGATTCCTCCCACCAGCTTGCTTTTCCTGCCACTACTTTGGCAACCAGCAGTAGTAAACATGTTTTTTAAAAAATCACAGTTGGACAACAACATTATATCACTTCCAGGGACTGCCCCCCCCCCGGAAGTGATGTTAGTCCAATCTAAACTGGAAATTCTAGGCTTAAAAAAATATATTAAATCACCATCCTGTGCACCACTTACTTTATTTCCATGGAAAACTCTGTAGGATCACTCTAGGAATTGCTGGAAACTCGATGATAATGTGCCTGCCCAAAGGATGTTGTAGCACCCAATGGACCTACCCCTAAATCTTCTGCTATTTGGCACACATGGCCTGGCAACCCTACCATCACAGCCTAAATTCGATACCAATTTTAAATACAATTTTCTTGCAAATGTCGGCTTTGCTTATTTTATTCTGCTATCGCTGAAAAGGAATCTTCATTTTTTTCAAACCATTTGATTCTTCATTTGTTATTTCTTGCCTCTATTTTTTTTGTGTATTCCAGACTCTTTACGAAGTATATTCTGAGGGTTTCATCATAATCTATTAAACAGCCTACAGAAGTATTTTCCAGCCACAAGAAGCTGAGTCTTTGCTGAAAGTGCAGGTTTCATATTTGCTTGAAAAATTACATTGAGCGAAAACCCTGAGTTCTTGTTGCTGTTTTGGAAAATTATGTACTAAGGAGTGCAATTTCTAAAGGTGAGAAGGACAGACGAGGAAAGGGCATTTGGAGAGAGTGGAAGAAACTGATACTAAAATGAATGGGAAATCTTGACTCAGAAAGTAGAGATCTTTCTCTCATTTTCCCAAAGGCTATTAAAACGGACCTGCCACAGTAATCTTAGCTGAAGAATGGATACCTGTAGATTTATTTTAAAAATGAATTGGCAATGTAATAATAACACTTAGCATTTATATAATGTGGTAGTGGTACAGAGCATTCTAAGTACTTGTTTCCACTTAAAGAGTCCCTGAAGTGGCATGCAATAAATTCAAGGTTAAAAACTGAAAAAAACAATAAATGAGAAACAACCAAAAGCAATAAAACAAACAAAAATAGTCATAGGAAAGGAAAACCCATGTCGAATCAGAAGTGTCAGTAAAAAACAAAAGTACAAATGAACATATGGATTTTAAGGAGATAAGTATTTATTTAAAAGAGTTATTTCCTGTTTTTCTCTTAATTAATGGGTCCCAAAATAGCTTACAATGATAAAAGTAGCTAAAATTTCACAAAAAAAATACAAAAAGAGGAAGCCATTTAACCAATCGTAATTGCCAATCTACATTCCCAGGACACTAAAGGCCCATTAAGAAAGCTCTGACCTTCCTCGTGCAAAATGTTCCTTTTGGTTTTTGTTTGTCCCGGGCCGGCCACTACCAGCCAACTCCAACTCACTTTTCAATTAATGGACTCCCATCAACATCAAACTACTACTACTCCAACCTTCCTTTCCCTCCCCCTCTTGGTTCTGTTTTCTTTTGCATTTAATTTAATTTCCTTATATCTCCTCTAGGAAACGGGCTAGAGACTGACTCTTATTTTTAATGAAAGCTGGGAATTCAGAGAATCTTCTGAATGTATTGTTACAGTGGTAGGTTGATGTAATGCAATGAAAATGATGGGTTTTTTTTAAAAAAAATTGCAAACTCCCTGGGGCCCAGGGGAGGGGAGATGGCCACTTCTGGCACCAGAAAAAGCAGCAGAGTTTGAAAATCACATAGACACTGCTGCTGTGGGCTCCACCTCAACTAGGGTTGGCAGCTCCCTCGACCCCCCTACCCGGGTGGGAGGTCAGAGGCTCGGCACCTACTTTATGGCTTCCCACATCATGAGCGCACTATGAGCGCACATGCATGTTCCTGGCTTGCATGATGACATCACTCCTGGAAAGTGGTGTCATTGTGCAGGTCAAATGTGCACTCCTGAGCTCCTACACTCCTCAGCAGTCCAATTCAGGCTGAATCTGGCCCGAATCCAGCTAAATCTGGCCCGAAACTGGCCCAATTGTGCCTGATTCCAGCTGAATCCAGCCCAAATAGGGCCGCTGCGGTATACAGAAGCATGCTACGCCACCCGGGAGGGTGCCGTGCCACCTGGGAGCACACCCCGGAAGGCACATCCCCCTACTGGCCAGTTAAGTGGGGGCAGGGGGAGTGTGGGAGCGGGGAATCTTCCACCCTAGCAGGGGACTGGCATTTCTAATCTCAACAGAGGTCAGTTTGCCCTATTGGTGTTGGCTTATGGCACCTAGTTCTGGGTCAGCCCAGGTGGAGCTCTGGGGTTTGGACAATGGGGAAGGGGGTGCTTAGTGGCAGTGTTGCTCCCCTTTTAGGCTTCCCCAAAGACTTCCCTATGGGTTTATTCTCAATTTTTAAAAAATTCAGCCCTTATATCAATATATTATAAGCATGTGCAAAAACTTAAAAGGGAGGGGTGCTGTGTCATCACTGGTAATGTCACTGATGACAATAACACCCCCACTTGAAAATCCCGATTATTTAAGCCATGTGCAGAACTAAATAAACTGATTCCACAACTGTAAAAATGCCACAAGGGCAGACGTGTAGAAGAACCATATCCAAACCAATTCCAATGCTTAGGGATCAATTACTAAGAAAATCAGAATCAACTAGGAAAGCCCTAGTTGTAGCCCAACCAGTCTGAGGCCAGGCTTATTTATACTCACCCCCCAAAGACATTGTGAAACAGGCAAAAAGAAGGGTTCTCCAAGTGGTAATTAGGGAAAGCCTAAAAATTTCTGCTGGCCCCTGAAGAGACCAGCTCATCCCATGACAGTTCGAGGGAAGGGAAGCAGGGTAGCAGCACATGGGAAATGCCTGCATGGGAAGACCAGAGATCTGCTAACTATAACAACAACAACAACAACAACAACACTCCACTGGGAGTGTGCTGCGGCTTGCCGAACAGGAGGCTGAGCGCAGAGTTGGGAGGCCCTCGCCTGCCCCGCCAATGGGCGGCTGGCTTGCCATGCGCGCAGGACCTCCCAGCCCTGTGCTCAGCCACCCACGCGGCAAGCCAGCCATCCCAGTGCACACCAGTGCCGCCACCACCAGCTCCACAGCGCACCTGGCACTGGGGAGGCCGGCTTGCCACACGGGCAGCATTGGGAAGCAGGGCAGGTGAACCATGCGGAGGGCCTCCTAGCCCTGTTCTCAGCTGCCCACACGGCAAGCCAGCTGCCCCAGCACATGCACGTACTGCTGCCGCCGCCAGCTCCATGCCACACTGGGCGCTTGGGTGGCCAGCTTGCTGCGTGGGCAGCACGCCTCCTGCCCCTGCATGATGGTGCCACGGAAGTGACATCATCACACAGCGCCGGGAGCATGCGCACGCTGTGCACATGCACAGAGGGCCAAACAAGGGTTGCACCCAGCGCCAGCAACCCTAGATTCAGCCCTGGCCTGCTCTGACCAGCAGTGGCTGTCCAGGGTCTCAGGCAAAGGTCTTTCACATCACCAGTAGGGTCCTCTGGTAGAAAATTTAGTCTGAATCCAACCCAAAATTGCTGCACTGAAAAAGAAAAATGTATGAAATATCTAATTCTCAAACTACAGTTTCCTGGGACTTAAGCAAGACTCTATTTTCCCAAAAAAAACACAAAAGGAAAATAATTTTTCTGCTTTTTGCTACAAAAAATGCAAATTGTTACAATTTGGGAAAGCATACAGCACCTGTTGTAAATTCTTGGTATGATATAATGTGAGAAATATTAATATTAATATTCCTTATGAACAACTATATAGAAAAAGAGCTTCCTTTCTATCATTTGTTGATTCAAATAAGAAATTGGCATGTGCCCTGAAAGACTGTGATCTATGAAGGTGATCTTCAGTTTCACAAACCTATATAAAAAACTTGAAACGTTAATGTGTAGTTAATTCACTAAGAGCCAAACTACAAGTGACGTCTTACACAGGTTGGACACTAGTCGGCTTCCCTCAAGTTTTGATGGGAAATGTAGGCATCCTGGTCTTGCAGCTGTAATGGAGAGCCAAGCTGTAAAACCAGGATGCCTACATTTCCCATCAAAACTTGAGGGAAGCTGACAAGTGTCCAACCTGTGTAAGGCATCACTTGTAGTTTGGCTCTAAGAGTTAACTAGCTCTTTCTCAAGCTATTTATTGGGGAAAAACTGCCTGTCTTGCTGTGATGTGGTATCCTAAACTGCGACTGATGGATGACTATATCTGCTGTTATGAAAAATTTAAAATAAACGTTTCTAAAAAGCCTATTGAAGTTCATGTAACTACATTTTCCAGCATTCATCCAATTACTTTCTGCCTCTTCAATATCCCACTGTTGTCTCCTTCCTTCATGATATGGATCATGTGTTCTTAGGGCAAAACCCTCCCTTTTATGTCTATCAATATATCTAATTCTCAACATGGCCTCATCTGTGGATACTTAAATCCAGAGACTGGAGCCATGAACAGACAGATCCTTCTACAAACCAGAGGAAACCCCCCCAATTTATAGAAAAATATGAAATCTTAAAAAAAATGTGTGGTTAAAACCCCTCAAAGTAAGAGAAGCAGTGCTTGCACTTTTAAGAAAAGAAGGCCCTCTGATGGCAATTGTAGAGCAATTGTTGCTTAGGCAACCACAACAATATTGCCAGCTTTCAAACTTTAATTTCTGTCAGTAAAATACAGCAGAAAAAGGAAGGCTATTCCAGTGTCATTTTGACCTCCTAATCCACCCCTACTCTCCCTCCTACCCTGGAAGAAGGACTCACTGGGGCCAGGCCCAGCCGCAACCACTGGGCATCTTGCTACCATGCAATTTGAGCTACTCACCCAGGTGTGTCAGTGGCTATGATGTTATCACACAGCTCATCTGTGTCCACAGGCAGCCTCCACACAACTTCCTTGACTTAGCCAAGCCTAGCAGTGGCCACAACACAACTCTCACCTGAGCAACATGATACCTCGTGACTTTTACAGCTTGACCAGAGTTTTCTCAAGCAAAGCCTTGAGAAGGGAAGGAGGGAAAGCTGAGATACAAGGTAGAGTGGTCAGACTAGGATCTGAGAGAACCAGGTTCAAATCTCCACTCTGCCATGTGCCTCTGTATACCAGTTGCTGGAGAAGAGTAAAGGAGACTGTTGCCTTTGGGGCCTTCTTCTGGGCTTTGGGGAGTAACGCATTGTTATCTGCTAATGACTGGCTAGGGATCAGGTTTCTGGTAAAGGTACAGGAGAAAAAGATTCCTCATAATACTACAAATATACTAAATATAGGAAAGAAATAATGTATTCCCTTATTCCTGACCCATATAAGGAAAAAAAGATATGTTATATAAAGGAAAGCAGTGTTATGGAAACTGTTGATCTATTTTAATTGCATTTTTTTCAAGTTTCGAGCAAGATCCTGTCCTCTGTCAAGGAACTAAAATGGGAGTTGTAGCATTTCAGATTCAGGTGGTAGGATTGCATAACTGAATGCACCTACATAGAAAAAATCCCTGCATATAATAAACTAGGTATTAGGAAGAATGGTTCTAGCCTAGCCTTCCCCACCATGTCAATTTTGTATGTATGGTGGGTTGTACCATTGTGTGAGCCCCTACCTGTAGACTGAAATTCTATAGTCCACGAACACATTTACCACCTCCAATGTTGCAAACACATAAAGGCTTAGGCAACCTACTCTGATGTTGTAACTCCCTTGAGCAAATGCAATATAATGAAACATGAAAAAGGTTAAAACAATTACCTTGTAAAGAGATGGGTTTTTACAGCTACGCCTTTGGGGAAAACTTTCAAATTCCAGCCCAATCACATTTGTCTTTAAATCTTCAAAGCAGGAATGGGCTGACCAGCCCTGAACAATTGACCTGACGGTCTATGAATGAATTTTATGTTTACAAAACAAAGGCACACACTCTGACTTTCCAGATAAGACAGACCTAATTCTGATAGTGCAATTAGTGCATAAGCAGTATTTCAGCTTCTGAATCCATGTTACAGTGTTCCTCCAAGCCCTATTCAACTGACATCTCTGCAGGCAAATAATATGCCCCTCCATATTCAGGCTACTACACTGGATGAGGGCCTTATAGTGGCAATCTTGTACACAGTCACATCACTCCCATTGATTTTGGCTGCATTTGTACTTCATTGGCTGTTGTGCTGCCATTGCATCATCACAGTCAACTGGATTTTCCTGTGTGGACAAGACAATCCACTTGTGACTGGTTGCTATCATGGAAAAACAATATCCAACATAGTGTTAGAGGATGCAGGGAGACAGCCTGTGATGGACAGGACTAGTTCCAGCTCTGCCTCTCCTGGGGAACAGCTAATGAGAGCTAGTGGAATGCTGGGGCTGGTGACAGTTGAAATAGTTTAAGGGAGGGAGTGAGAGAGGAGAAGGATTTTAGGCTGCTGAAAGATAGCAGCAGAAATAGCTGGCTGTTGATACCTATTAATTTATATTGTAAAAATCTACTGTTTTAAGAGTGTGAAGGTTATAAGTAGACATGGGCACAAACGGGAAAAAATGAACAAGCTGTTCATTGTTCGTTGCCATCCACAAACAACGAACAATGAACAGTAATGAACATGACCCTGTTCACAAACATGTTCATTGTTCGTGGCCCCTTAAAGATCCCTTGAAACTATCAGCTGGCAGGTGGCAGGAGGAATCCCCCCCTGCCGCCTGACAGCTGATAGTTTAAAGAGCCCTTTCCTGCCACGTGCAAGTGGCAGGGCCCTTAAAATACCCAACAAACTGACCTTCCCAATGTCCAATACCACCAACTTTGCAGGGGACATAGTCCTCACTGTCTTCTGAAGACCTCCCAAGTTTCAGAGAGATTGCACCCCAGAAAAGGCATGATCCATGTGTTCCCCCCCCCCCGCTGTCATTTTCTGTTCACAGTGGCAAAAACAGAACTGCCTGTTGGAAGGCAGCTTATTTGAGGGGTTACAAACTGACCTTCCCAATGTCCAATACCACCAAATTTGCAGGAGACATAGTCCTCACTGTCCTCTGAAGACCCCCCCCCCAAGTTTCAGAAAGATTGCACCCCAGAAAAGGCATGATCTATGTGTCCTCCCCCTCGCTGCCATTTTCTGTTCACAGTGTCAGGATCAGAACGCTCTTTTGTATACCTATGCTTAACCGACTCCATATTTAATCCTTTCAGTGTTCAGTGCTTTCTTCCCCAGGTGCAGAGGTTCCCAGGCAGCTATCTCACAGACCCGCATTGTTTTGGCTACCGACGTTCCACCAAGAACCGGCCTTGGGGAAGCTTTCGCTTTTGCAGCTTCAAAGGGAATATTATGAGAACTGTGGGGGGAGGATGGGTCAGCTATGATATTTAATATGTATCTCTTGCTTTGCCTAGCATTGGTAACAATGCATATGTACCAACCTGGATACTGCATTCAGGCCAGTGGACTATAATAATCTTTTTCTTCATTAAATTCTTTTTGGAAACAATGGACTTTTGTCTAATTGCAGAAGGCAGACTGGAGTAAGGATTTTATCTAGCCACAGTTCTGACATTTTGTTACCAATCCTTTTTCCAATGCCTCAACCGGATCAAACGGACTCCAAAGCTCCCTTTGTTCGATCCGTATGTCTCTCCCGGTCCTCGAGGCTCGGAATCGTCTCAAGTTGTGCCAAGGAGACAAGGGTCCACGGTTACAACTATTTTTACCCTCGCTCCCAGTACGGAGAGAACGAGGCCCAGCGCATCAGCCGTTCCATTGTTCAGCGTGCCGACCCCGACGCAGTGGGGCGCCCGGCCCAGAGAAACGAGGGAGCGGAGGATCAGCGCGATGTTTACCCAAATACAGTTGGATAGCCAGCGTAGCCTGGGATCTATACCGGAGCAAGCTGAGGGCCGTCCATGGCTGTTCTGGAACCGGACGGCCGAGCGAACGGAAGGGGATACTTCCCAACGAAGTGCTCTGAGCTGGGACTATTCCGAAGTCACCCCGAGAGCGGGGGAGCCAGATGTTGGAGAGCATCAATGGGCACAGCTCCAGAGTAGAACCATTGCCATTGATTCTGGGATTTCAGCAATCACTGGATTAACCAAAGGTGTACTTGCGGCGCGGTCGCAGGAGGAACAAGGGGTGGAAGCACCCCTGCCGTGGCAACAGACGCTGAGCACGGACCACCCGACAACCCCTCCAACTACTGGGGATACGGGGGATCCGCAGCAGTCCACAGACAGAGTACAGAGATTGGAGAATAGACTACAGAATATGGAAGAGAGTCTAGCCAACGCTGTACATCTGCTTTCAGTTTTAGTGGCGGGAGACAGAGACCGGGCCCCGCCAACGGGCCTGTCTGGAATTAGCCAGAGTCTGGCTAACTTGCAAGAACAGATATGGCCGCAGCAACCGTCGGAAACGGGTGAGGAGATTGGGGCCACTGGAGGGGGATCCCTCTTGACGGGAGAAGGTGGTGAACCGTGTCCAGATGACCGGTACCCAGACCAGCCCGCAACCACTGATACCAGCAGCAGCGAGGAGACGGAGGAGGAGGAGGAAGAACCGCCACGCAGACCGGCTTCCCCTATAATTCCTCCACCAACCACCCAAGCGAGTCAGCCCACCACACCGACGGTGGTTCCAGGAACTTTGCCGACACAACCACGCGGGCCGACCTCCCCTATAGTTTACCCACTGACAACTCAAGCAAGTCAACCAATTACGCCGCGGGTGGTTCAAGGAACGCAGACCTCGCCGAGGGGACCTCGCCCCACCCGACCAGCGCCAACCCGACCGACGCCGCACCAGCCGACACCGAGGGGACCCCTGCCATCTCCGGGGTCGATACCGCTAACGGGGCCGGTGGCCCCTCTGCCTCTACAACCTCTGCACCCGCAGCCAACGCCAAGGCAACCGGTCCCCCAACCTCAACCGCATTCCCACCCGCGCCAGCCTCCGCTGCAACTGGGGCCAATGGACGTTTATCCCATGCCAGACCAAACCCCCAGACAGGATTTACCCATGGGATGGGTCAAACTGGACGCTACTTTTGATGGAGACCCTTCCAAATTGGGATTTTTCCTGGTACAAGTGGTGCAATTTTTTAATCGTTGGGGACACCTGTTTGGAAGCAAAGCCAGCCAGATAGAGCATCTGGGATCGCGTCTCCAAGGTAAAGCGGCTGACTGGTACGTGGGACTATATAATGTGGGGGCCCCCGAGTTAGAAACTCTCCAAGGGCTAGTGGATGCTATTCGGGCGCAATATGAAGATCCCTTGGAGGAAACTCGGGCTAGAACGGAGTTGCAAGCAATTAGGCAAGGCAGCATGTCGGCTAGAGACTATGCCACACAATTCCGACAGCTCGCTGCCAAATGCCCGAGGTGCGAGGAGTCCACCAAGATCATCTTGTATAAACAAGGATTGAATCCAAAATTACTAGACCGAGCGCTCATGCAAGACAATCCGCCTACACTCTTAGGATGGATACAGTTGACTTGCGAAGTGGAAAATAGACTCCTGGAAGTTCGCCTAGCGGAACAACATCAGCAACCCCCGAGTCAAAGACGCTCCTCCACACCTTTGTCTCTGAGAGGGAGCCGGGGAACTGGGTATGCCACCCGGGGAGCGCGAGATGCTAGATGGCAACAGGGATTGTGCTTACAGTGCGGCCAGGGTGGCCATTTCGCAGCGCAATGCCCATATCGGCCTGTCCAAAGACCTCCGCTCCAATTATGACGCCCAGCTACCCTAACCAGCCCGGCGCTGCCGCGTCCTTCTCCGGTACCAAGAGCTGCCCCGAGGAGTAGGGGAGCGCCCAGAAAAAGTTTCCCAGATAGAGGACTGGAGTTGGAGGAGATCACCGAAGACGATCAAACAGCCCTGATCGGGGAAGGAAATCCCGAGAGCCCGGAGTCGGGAAACGAAATGGATCTGTCGTAAAAGGACCCAGACGGCAGATCACACGTAAGTCTGGTCCGGTGTTAAACCGACCCCCGGGGTCCATACTGTTCATTCCTGTAACGTTAGTAAATGCGGACAAGAAGATGCACATCCGTGTGCAAGCCCTTATTGATTCGGGCTGTTCTAGAGATATTATTGCACCTGCCTTAGTTAATGGACTAGTACTTCCAGTGAAAGATTTGGATATACCTGTCATTTTTGAACAAATGGATGGCACTAACATGAATCCGGTTACCACAGAGACTGCTCCGATCATAACCGGCATGGGATCACATTGGGAAATCAGATCCTTTGTCATTAGTGCCACAGCTAAATATCCCCTGATACTGGGAAGCCGATGGTTGTGTGATCACAACCCCCACATCGATTGGGCAGAAGGGAGTATTACTTTCACCCATGAATCTTGCAAAAATCATCGTTGGGATCAAAACTGGGGAAGGAATCCCACTATATCTGATTCAGCTCTACTCACCCAAGAAGAAATTAACCAAATACCTAAACAATATAGGGCATTCACTCAAGCCTTCACAGAAGAAGAGGCCAATACTCTTCCTCCGCATAGGAGGACAGACTGTGCTGTGGAAATTTTACCAGGGGCGTCACTACCAAAGGGTCAGTTATACCCTATGAGCCCCAATGAAAGAGACGAACTTCGGAAGTTCATTGATCTCAATTTGCAAAGGGGGTTCATCCGCCCAGCTAATAGTCCCCATGCAGCCCCAGTTTTGTTCGTGAAAAAGAAGGATGGGGGCTTGAGACTGTGTACTGATTTTCGGGGACTGAACGCTGTGTCCACTAGCAACGCCTACCCCATTCCACTCATCAAAGATCTACTCAACGTCGTGGCCCAAGGTAAGATCTTTACTAAATTGGATTTAAAAGATGCTTACTTCCATGTCCGTATCCGAGAAGGGGATGAATGGAAAACCGCGTTTAATACCCCACTCGGACAATATGAATATTTAGTAATGCCTTTCGGCTTGACTGGCGCCCCGTCAGTTTTCATGTCCATGATCAATGAAGTCCTACATGAATTTCTGTACCAGGGTGTAGTGGTGTATCTTGATGATGTGTTGATTTACTCGCAAACGGAGGAGGAACATGTGGCACTTGTACAAAAGGTCCTAACTACACTCATGAATAACAAACTGCCTATTAAACTTTCCAAATGTGAGTTCCACAAAACAAAACTCAATTATCTGGGCTATTGTATATCGTCAGAGGGCTTGAAAATGGACCCAGAAAAAATACAAGCGGTATTAAATTGGCAAGTCCCCTCCACCAGAAAAGAATTGCAGTCGTTTCTAGGGTTTGCCAATTTCTATAGAGAATTCATTGCTAATTTTGCCCAGACCACGCTCCCCTTAACTGAACTGTTAAAAACGAAAGACAAGGGGGAGCAAGCAAAGAAACCTAGTGCAAAGCTTTCATGGACACCCGAATGCGAGGCAGCATTCAATCAGTTAAAAGAGCAATTTGTCTCAGAACCCGTCCTACAACACCCTGATGAAAACCGCCCCTTCATAGTACAGGTCGATGCCAGCGATATGGCAATTGGGGGTGTGTTATTGCAACGAGGAGAGGACGGGAATCTCAAACCTTGCGCCTTCCTTTCTAGAAAGTTTTCTGAAGCAGAGAGAAATTGGAATGTGTGGGAGAAGGAAGCCTTCGCTGTTAAAGCGGCGCTCACAAATTGGAGACATTGGCTAGAAGGAGCCCGACATCCGTTCGAAGTCTGGACGGATCACAAAAATTTAGAGGCCCTGCGCAGCCCTCGCAGACTAAACGCCAAGCAATTGCGATGGGCGGAATTCTTCTCGAAGTTCAATTTTACATTAAACTTCCTACCAGGCAAAACTAACTTCCTCGCTGACGCTCTATCACGCATGCCCCAACATAAAAGCAAAAGGGAGGAGACAGTCGACACGGTGTTTTCGCCTACGCAATTAGGGGGTGTGATGACTATGCGCAGCCGCGCCAAGCCCTCCCTGTCACCCGATCAGGGGTGGAGAGAAAAGCTGAAAGCCGAAGTGGAGAAGGAGGGGGGGGAGGCGCCCAAAGACAAACTACAACAATCCGCCACGGGGGAATGGCTTTGGGGAAACCGTTTTTATGTGCCTAAATGTCTGAGAAAGGATGTTTTACAACGGTGTCACGATGCCCCCACAGCGGGACACTACGGTTACCTAAAAACGCTGCACTTGGTGCAACGCCAATTCTGGTGGCCAGGCATGCGCAAAGACATTTCCCAATACGTAGCCTCTTGCCCCATCTGTCTCAGCGCCAAATCCCGAAAAGGCAAACCGCCGGGACTTTTGCAACCCTTAGAAACGCCCAGTCGACCGTGGGAGATTATTTCTATGGACTTTATTACTGACCTACCTCCCTCTAAAGGACATAATTGTATCTTGGTCGTGGTCGATTTGTTTTCCAAGCAAGCACACTTTATACCGTGTACCACCATTCCCTCCGCTAGAAAACTAGCTGATATTTTTATGAAAAACATTGTGAAAATACATTCTTTTCCATCCAAGGTGATTTCAGATCGCGGCGGGCAATTCGTTGCCAACTTCTGGCGGGAGCTTTTGCAACTACTGGGAATTGAACAAGGGCTCAGCTCAAGCCACCACCCAGAAACAGACGGACAATCCGAAAAAACTAACCAGATATTAGAACAATTTCTAAGATGCTACATCAACTTCCAACAAGACAATTGGATTGATTTGCTCCCGTTAGCAGAGTTCTCCTATAATAACAGTGTACACGCGTCTACCGGAGAAACTCCTTTCAAAGTAATTTATGGCTTCCACTTCAAGCCGTTCCCGTTCGAAGCGCTCCCCCCTCCTATCACAGCTTCTCAAGACGTTACCGAGTGGTGGGGGGAAGCAGCTCAGCAATGGGCTCAAATCAAAAAACACCTCAACAAAGCCAAGCAGGACTACAAGAAATATGCAGACCGCCACCGTGCGGCGGAATGGGATTTACAACCTGGCGATCTTGTCTATCTGTCTACAAAAAACCTAAAATTATCCCAAACCAGCAGAAAACTAGCTCTGAAATTCTTAGGACCTTTCCCAGTGCGTAAAGTGATCAACAAAGTAACTGTTGCTTTAGATTTGCCAAAGAACCTACGCTACGTGCATGATACTTTCCATGTCAGCCTCCTAAAAAGGGCTCCAACAGATAACCAGTGGCACATCAAAGGTCCCCCTATTCCAACGTTAATCGATGACCAGACCCACTACGAAGTACAACAAATACTGGACTCAAAAATTAAACGAAACCAGCTGTTTTACCTAATTAGGTGGAAAGACTTTGATTCTGGGTTTGATGAGTGGGTCAGTGCTGTACATGTTCATGCCCCTAGACTAGTGAAAGCGTTCCACTCTCGCTATCCACATAAACCGGGGGGGGCTTCTTAGGGGGGGCAGAATGTCAGGATCAGAACGCTCTTTTGTATACCTATGCTTAACCGACTCCATATTTAATCCTTTCAGTGTTCAGTGCTTTCTTCCCCAGGTGCAGAGGTTCCCAGGCAGCTATCTCACAGACCCGCATTGTTTTGGCTACCGACGTTCCACCAAGAACCGGCCTTGGGGAAGCTTTCGCTTTTGCAGCTTCAAAGGGAATATTATGAGAACTGTGGGGGGAGGATGGGTCAGCTATGATATTTAATATGTATCTCTTGCTTTGCCTAGCATTGGTAACAATGCATATGTACCAACCTGGATACTGCATTCAGGCCAGTGGACTATAATAATCTTTTTCTTCATTAAATGCTTTTTGGAAACAATGGACTTTTGTCTAATTGCAGAAGGCAGACTGGAGTAAGGATTTTATCTAGCCACAGTTCTGACACACAGTGGCAAAAATGGAACTGCCTGTTGGAAGGCAGCTACTTTGAGGGGTTACAAACTGACCTTCCCAATGTCCAATACCCACCAAATTTGCAGGGGACATAGTCCTCACTGTCCTCCGAAGACCCCCCAAGTTTCAGAGAGATTCCATCCCAGGAAAGGCATGATCCATGGGTCTCCCCCTTTGTTGTCATTTTCTTTTCACAGTGGCAAAAATGGGACTCTCTGCCGAAAGTACTTTGAAGGGTTAAAGCCAGAAGGAAAGCCAGAAGGAGTTCAGACAGAGTTCAGTCCCTGCCATTGCTAGGGGACTTGATTGAAAGGCCCCAGACTGTCTGGCTTGACAAATGGCTGATGAAGGCAACGAACAATGCTTGCAACGACCACTTGTTCATTTAGAATGGAGCCTCACGAACGGATTGTTCGCGAACAGATGAACGGGATGTTCATGGTTTTTTTCTGTTCGTAATGCTGTTCGTGCCCACGTCTAGTTATAAGTTTAGCTCTCAACAACAATGTATCTGTGTGTTTGAATAATTCACTCTTGTGTGACATATCTTGTAAATAAAAGTTATTCTTTTTTCAGCTTTAACCCTAGCTGGTTTGAAGTTGTTTGCTGCGGGGAAATAACACACACACACAAACATCAAGCATTCTTGTCATGACAATTGAGCTAATTAATTAAATAGTGTTAACGTACATAGGAAGTAAACAAATGGCCCTGAGAAGTAGCTGGGTGAGGGGTAGTGAGAACAGGGAACTGACCTCCTGCCTGGCAAAGTCCCCGAGAAAAGGAGACCTTTGTGGATTTGGGTCAAGGTTCTCTGCTTGATAATTAGTGATTAGACGGTGGTGAATAGTGATTGTTCTGAACTACCTGTGAAGCCCCAAACCTGTGGAGGGAGATTTACGGTGGGTAGCCCTATGTAAAGGGCTCAGACAGCCTTTAATCATGTGTCTATCAAAGCTGTATGCATTGCTCATTAGCTCAGTGAAACACAGAAATAATATCAAAATAAGGCCCATTGTTTATTTTCTCTCATTTGCAGCATCAAAAGGTAATTACTTTACTATCATAACAGCAATTCCATCTGGAAGATAAAGATCAGCTGTGTTTTCCCCCTTCCTTGAGAAATGTCACCAACCATCAAGATTGCTCACTTGGAACTCGTTCCATCGGGTCTGCAGCTGAACGAAACCAGGCCAGCATTCCCAGAACTTGGAAAGGTGAGGTGACATTCAGATGACATTCAAGACTAATATTATGCTATTGTTATACTTAAAGGCATAGTAAAATTAGAGAAATTAAATGCCACAATTACTTATGCATTATATATTCATTTAGCATACTTGCCTGACAAAACTTGGCTTGAAAGAAACAAAATTCTCTACTAATCAGGAAATATAATACAAAGGGTTCGATCCTGCCAACTTTTTTGCTCAAGCTTTTCCAATTCCCCTCTTTACCATTCTCAGTCCTACACGGCCTTTGCCCTTACAGGTCCTGTGATCCTCAGTACAGCTTTTCTTTGGTGGTTGCAGGGGACCCCTTCCTCCTTTCTTAACCAGTGGGAAAGCTGGTTGGATCCAACCCATACTTTTCCTTGGGACGGGGGCTCCCAACTGGAGCTTGTTCCAGACACAATGGAGGGCTGACTTGCCTCTTACTGCCCTCCTTCCTACTTCTCACATTGATGGAAGGTAGAAAGAGATAGACTCTCAGCTGCCATTGGCATCAATAGAAGGGGTTGTAGCTCAGTGGTATGCCTGTTTTACATAAAGAAGGCCCTAGCTTTAGCCTTATTATTGCTAGCTGAAAAAACTCTTGGGTAACAGTTGTTAGAAAGGAATCACCATGGGTGGCAATTAATTCACCAAAGCAGGTTTAGAAAAGAATCTGTTATTTGTGCCCTTACAAGAACATATTATCTAGAGTGGCATAATGACAAAATGTACAGTTAATTTTTATTTGGGTAATTTCTTTGCCACCTTTCCAGTTCAAAAACTGCCCAAGGCGGCTTATGCTCAGTATAATATAATTACCATTATTAAAATCATAAAGAGAAGAAATGCCTCCAACCCCTCTCCCCGAATTTTAAAAAAAATAGGATAGGAATTAGTTTTAAAAGGTCCTCTGAAACAGTTGTTTTAACTGTCTTCACAAGGCCGGTTGTGTGGAGTGGCAGATCCAACCCAAGGAATGGAGAGTTCCAAATATTTATTCAATCCACATGTATAAAGTATACAGCTGGAGGAAGGCAATTGTGTTTAAGAAGTGTGAAAGTTGTTTGAGAAAGGTGCTACATTCCATAAGTCTACACAACAGACTTGTTTTTTTCTGCTGTCCCTTCTGGTCAAACAGGGTTTGCAGTGTTTTGAAATAACAGAAAAATCTGCAAGGTGTCTTAACCATCAATGTCAATGGTGAATGTTATTAACTATAAACTGTGGAATGTTATTAACTATAAACGGTGGATTAGCTCCTACCACATTTTCCACTGGCAAACATGGGAGGAGAAGCCACTTTGGGCTACCAAACCAGGGGACCCACACAGACAAAAGCTGCTGGATACAGGGACTGCAGCAATGGTGTTTAAGAAGATCGAGCAGAAAAACTGATAGGATAAAAAACCCACTATGAGCAACCATTCTTTTAATCTGCCTTCAACTCTATGAAAATACTCTTGTCTCTCTCCAATCTTAAGTGTTCCTGACCTTTGCCTCTGATGATTCATCCCTCCCACTCCATCCTGAAAGTTACAATAGAGATATAATAATGCAAAGCATTTCAAAACGCCTGAGACTGTTCAGCACAGTTTATGTACATATTCAAAGAAATACAGGCCACAACACACAGACCAGATCAATGCTATCTCCACATTGCAAATGGGAGAGGAGAGAACTGAGAATCGGAAAGTATGACTTTTCTACAACTGCAGTCTAATCCTATGCATGTTTACTGGGAAGTAAATTTATTCCCAAATGAGAGTGCAAAATCTTGCAATTCTAATGAAATTAAGAACTCTGAACCAGAGATTTTCCAGGTCAGATATAGGTGTTTACCTCATGTTTACTTACACTGGGTTTTCTGGATATTCGATCCATGAGGATCAGATCCGTTTGGGGCCTCTGTAATTCCACACATGAGGGGGTCAAACCAAAGTGGTGTTTATTTTTTCTGCACTAAAAAATGCCCCGTTTCTGTTGTGGGCTTTCTGAGGAACACGCCAGTTTTGTCAGTTGATCAGCAGAGGACACGCCAGTTTTGTCAGTTGATCAGCAGAGGACACGCCAGTTTCGTCAGCTGATAGACTGAGGACATATCATACAAGGACCAGGATATTTGAAGGACATTTTTTTTTTAAATCCTCACTGATTGGATCGTAATGCTCACAGTAGCTAATCAGATGCCTCTAGGGACCATACAATAAAGACAACAGTCTCTCCCTGTTGCTGCCCATCACCTGTCAGAGCCTGTTTAACCTGAGAAACGCCTTATTTAACTTTGTAGTATGTTTAGTCTTCTTTCCCTGTAGGCTCCAGCACCTGCAAGAAGCCGAAGCCGTGGGAAGGGAAATTCTCTTATCTGCATGTCCGACCTTGGTCAGCTCTCCATTGTCCTGAGAAGCTTTGCTATGCGAACTCATGGGGGGAGACTGGGCCCGGGAGTGTGAAATGTAACCACTTTCTTTTCATGAGTCATTCTTGACAATCTTTTGGTTGGCCAGGATCTCTATCCTGGAATATGTACGTCCAGAAATGAATGCTGTTTCTTCACAATAAACCTTTGAAATCAAAAGACCTTGTCTTCTTGCAGAAGGGGAGTGAGGCAGACTATCAAATTTGGAATGACATAGTCTGACATTTTGTCAAGAATCACCCTTTGAAGTCTACAACCCCTCACCCAGGGCAGATGGATACTGAGAGCTCCTTGATTGATCTACCCGTCCCTGGACAGGAGGCGGATGGCTTTTTACCACTGGTACCCGCAGGTGGATCGGGGGAGACCCCAGATACCGGCGGGGTGCCTACCGAAGCACCCTCCGAAGTTCCTGAGGAAGGAGTTCCTGAGGAAAGAGCGGGCCTGGTGCCTGGCGGAGGAGCGGAACAGCCTGACCCGGAGATAACAGGCGCCCAGCCGAAAGTGCGCGAAGCTACCGGGCAGGACCAATTGATTTCATTGCCAACACTGAGGCAGTGGGGCTCCCGACCTAGAGAAGCGAGGGAGAGGAGAGCGGGGACCATGTTTTCCCGGTTCGATGATTGACGTTCAGCGCACCGTCAGGTCGACGGAGCAGGAAGGCCCTAGTATTGTTTGGGATCTAAGAAGGGCCACCCGCATGCCAGAAGAAACGTGGGCTAGCAATCAGCCCTGGTATAAATGGAATATCGAGGCGGGTCGCCTGGAAGAGTGGGATCCTAGAGGCTCGGACAGTCTCCAAGATTGGGAACCCACCAGAAACGAACTCATGAGTTGGGATTACACGGATGTGAACTCGGCTCGAGCATGGGAATGCAGACGCACGCAGCAGTTGGAATATCGAACCCAAGCAGTGAATACTGGGATCTCAGCAGTTACCGGGCTAGCCAAGGGAATTCTAGCCGGGATGACAGAAGAAGAGGAGTTACGGATACAAAGCGGTGCAACAACAATACCATCTAGCATACCGGCGGATGATAGAAGAATAACCTAAGGGACAGTCGGAGGGGCGGAAGGGCCAATACAGCAGTGGCCTTCGGGCTATATTCCACCCCGGTCGAGAGAACCGTCCGAACCCTCGGAGATAAGTGAGGAAGGGGAGGACAGAGCAGCACAAGAAGTCGCTGAATATTACAGACGTATGGACGTTCGAATGAGTGCAATGGAGGATGAATTGGCTCATAGGTGGATTGGTGAGAGGGCAGAGGGAAGAGAGAGCGGCGGCCAACCAGCTTCGACAAGTGATGGCTGATCAGGTTCGTCAGGCATCGGCGGTGGCTCAGGGACTGCAGGGGCTCAATATTGGTGGCCACGCAATCCACTCTGGGATCCAGCGTAGGTCCGTAGGTCCGTCACCGTTGCCGCAGCAGCAACTGTTTGCCCAAGCGACGCGAGTAACGTCCGCCCCGCGACAACAGACTCAAGTATCTGTGCAAGTGTTACAAACACTTTCCCCGACTCTACCGGCCCCAACTCAACCAACACCACATCACATCATTCCACAGCCACTGCCTTCGGGTCAAACCATCCCTCCACCACCGCAGCTTCCTCCCCCTCCAAGACAAGTGCTGCCACCGCCGCCTAAACAAGGAGCACTGCAGCCAATTCCATTACAAGTCCCTCCAAGAGCCGCAGGAACACTTCCGAGAGCTCCACCGCCTGGAAACCCACCCCGAACGCAACAGATGGGAGTCCCACGAGGCCAACCTAGAGGGTTGCCACAAGGACCCCCACCTCCGATCCAAGATAGAAGGAGGGAGCCAGAATTACCTTGGGGTTGGATTAAATTGGAAGCCACTTTTGATGAAGATACACAAAAGTTGGGATTTTTCGTAGTTCAAGCCCTTCAGTTCTTCAATCGATGGGGGCATCTGTTTCCAGATGAGGAGAGCAGAATTGATCATCTGGCCTCGCGACTGGAAGGTAAAGCAGCCGAATGGTACTTGACTCTATATGACTCTGGGGCCCCAGAGCTGGATACCTTACAAAGTTTCATGGCTGCGTTGCGTGCACAGTATGAAGATCCTCTGGAAGAGGATCGATCCCGCACAGAGTTACAAGTTCTCCATCAAGGCACTCAACCGGTCAGAGACTATGCTGCCAAATTCCAACAATTGGCAGCTAAATGCCCTCACTGTGAAGAGGGGACGAAAATAGTAATGTTTAAAGGCAGAATGAATCCCCGTTTACTGGACTGGGCCCTGATGCAGGATGATCCACCAACCCTCCTCGGCTGGATCCAATTAGCCTGTGAAGTCAAAAACCGTATTCAACAAGGGCGGTTAGTAGAACAACAACAGGCTATTGGGACGAGAAGAACACCCATAGTGCAAAAAGGAGGAAGGGGGGGGCCCCGAGCCACGGGACCAGAGATACACATTGGAGGCAAGGATTATGCCTCCAATGCGGCCGAAGTGGACATTTTGCAGCGCAGTGCCCAGCCCACCTACCAGCGCAAACAGCCCCCACTCCGGCGCGACCTGTCCCAGCCCCAAGAACAAGCTGGGGAAGAGGACTACCGAAGCGCTACCAGCCCGAAAAAGGCTTAGAAGCAGAAGAAGTGTTGATGGAGCTTAACGTACAATCCCCAGAGGAATAGGAGGACGCTCCCAGTCCCCAGTCGGGAAATGAGATGGATCTGTCGTAAGGAGACCTGACCGGCAGATCAAAAAAAAAAATCTCCCCACGAGAGGTGAGAGAAAAAGGGTCTATTTTATTCACTCCAGTTATCTTACTGAACCCCATAAGGGGGACGCATATATGTGTGGAGGCATTAATTGATTCGGGATGCTCCAGAGACATTATAGCCCCAGCCTTAGTAAATGGACTGGGTCTAAGAGCTAAAGAATTAGAAAATCCTATTATTTTTGAGCAAATGGATGGCTCCAATATGTCTCCAGTAACTCTTGAAACCGAACCCATACCTACGGGGATTAAAAGCCATTGGGAAAAAAGATGCTTTGTGATAAGCCAAGCGGCCAAATACCCACTAATACTGGGCAGTCGTTGGTTATGGGATCATAACCCTGATATAGACTGGGCCAAAGGAATAATTAATTTCACTCATGAAAACTGCAACCATCATAATTGGCAAGCAGAATGGGGAAGAACCATACCCCCTCTACCAGAGGTTGCATTACTGACTAAAGAAGAGATAAATCGTATACCTAAAGAATATAGAAGTCTACAGAAAGCGTTTAGCGAAGAGGAAGCGGACAGTCTTCCCCCTCATCAAGCCACTGACTGTGCCATCGAAATCCTACCAGGAGAAAAGCTACCCAAAGGCAAACTATACTCGATGAGTCCACTGGAAAGAGAAGAATTAAGAAAATTCATCGACAAGAATTTGGAGAGAGGATTTATTCACCCGGCTAGCAGTCCACATGCAGCTCCAGTACTGTTTGTTAAGAAGAAGGATGGAGGCTTAAGGCTCTGCACTAACTTCAGAGGAATCAATGCAGTATCAGCAACCAATGCCTATCCCATCCCGCTCATCAGAGACCTACTCAATGCTGTGGCGCAAGGTAAGATATTCTCCAAATTAGATTTGAAAGATGCCTACTTCCATGTAAGGATTAAAGAAGGAGATGAGTGGAAAACCGCGTTCAATACGCCCTTAGGCCAATATGAATACTTAGTCATGCCGTTCGGCTTGTCTGGCGCTCCTTCAGTATACATGGCCATGATCATAAATCATGGCATAAATATTTATATAAGGGAGTGGTTGTTTACCTAGATGGCGTGCTAATTTATTCAAAAACAAAGGAAGAGCACGTCAAATTAGTACGAGAAGTACTGACTACTTTAATGTGCCACAAACTCCCTATCAAACTTTCTAAATGTGAGTTCCATAAAACAGAACTGGACTATTTGGGCTACCGCATTTCGGGGGAAGGACTGAAAATGGATCCTGCCAAAATTAAAGCCGTACAAGAATGGCAAATACCCCAGACTCGTAAACAGCTACAATCCTTTTTGGGGTTTGCCAACTTTTACAGAGACTTTATAGGATTTGCCAAGATAGCTCTGCCTTTAACCGAGCTCCTAAAAACTAAAAGGAAGGGGGATCGAGCAAAGAAACCCGCTTCCAAATTAATCTGGGATCAAAATTGCCAAACCGCCTTTGATGAACTCAAACTCAAATTCACTTCAGAGCCTGTCCTACAACACCCAGATGAAAATAGACCGTTCATAGTTCAAGTCAATGCCAGCGATGCAGCAATTGGAGGTGTACTTCTACAGAAGGGGGAGGATGGGAAAGCCAAGCCGTGCACATATCTGTCTAGAAAGTTTTCGGAAGCTGAACGGCATTGGAATGTATGGGGAAAAGAAGCCTTTGCCGTGAAAGTAGCTCTCACAGTATGGCGCCACTGGCTCGAAGGGGCTCGGCAACCATTCGAGGTCTGGACAGATCACAAAAATTTAGAGGCCCTGAAAAGCCCTAGACGTCTTAATGCTAAACAACTCAGATGGGCAGAATTCTTCTCCAAATTCAATTTCACATTAAACTTCCTACAGGGCAAAACTAATTTCCTAGCGGACACTCTCTCGCACATGCCCCAACATCAAAGCAAAAGGGAGGAAACCATTGACACTGTTTTCACCCCCCCGCCAACTTGGGGGAGTGGTTACCACTCGCAGTCAAACTGCGCAAACTCAAGCCGCTGACAAGGGGTGGAGAGCAAAAGTGAAAAGCGAGGTGGAAAAAGAAGGGGAGGGAGCGCCCAAAGCAAAAATGTCTCAAACGGCGGAGGGAGACTGGGTAAAAGAGAATCGGTTATACATACCGGCTAGCCTCCGAAAAGAAGTTTTACAACGTTGTCATGATGCCCGCTCCGCAGGTCATTTCAGCTACTTAAAAACTCTCCATTTGGTTCAAAGGCAATTTTGGTGGCCAGGTATTCGAAAGGATGTTTCCCAATATGTCTCATCATGCCCTACGTGCATAAGCGCCAAAACCAGAAAGGGGAAACCAGCCAGACTTTTACAGCCACTAGAAACCCCAGGGAGACCTTGGGAAGTAATTTCTATGGACTTTATTACAGATCTTCCCATATCCAAGGGTTGCTCATGTATTTTAGTGGTTGTGGATCTGTTCTCCAAGCAAGCACATTTTATACCTTGCACAACCATACCTACCGCCAAGAAACTAGCAGAAATCTTTATGAAACACATTGTTAAGCTACATTCTTTTCCTTCTAAGGTGATATCCGACCGCGGCGGACAATTTATTGCCACTTTCTGGAAAGAACTACTACAATTAACAGGAATGGAGCAAGGAATCAGTTCAGCTTTCCACCCACAAAGTGATGGACAATCGGAAAAAACTAATCCGATATTAGAGCAATTTTTTCGCTGTTGTATCAATTTCCAGCAAGACAACTGGGTGGAACTTCTTTCTTTTTGCCGAATACGCTTACAACAACGCAGTCCACAGTTCAACAGGTGAAACTCCTTTTAAAATTGTGCACGGCTATGATGGAAAAGCTTTTCCCTTTGAGCTGCCGCAAGGAAAACAGCCAACAGGAGATCTACACCAATGGTGGACCACCCTTAGTCAACAATGGACAACTATACAAACAGCCTTAAATAAAGCAAAAGCGAATTATAAAAAATATGCAGATCGCCACCATGCGAAAGAATGGGAATTGCACCCAGGAGACAAAGTTTACATCTCCACAAAAAACCTTCATATGAACCAGACTAGCAAAAAACTTGCTTTAAAATATTTGGGACCCTTTCCTATCAAGAAAGTAATCAACCAAGTAACTGTAGAACTTATTCTACCAAAGAATTTACGCCACGTGCACCCAACATTCCATGTAAGCCTCTTGAAAAAGGCTCCTGCACCAGACCAATGGCATCCCTCACCAACCACCCCCATCCCAACCATGATCAATGATCAAGTGCACTATGAAGTGGAGGAGATATTGGACTCTAAAGTCAGATACAATAAGCTGTTTTATCTAATTCGTTGGAAAGACTTTGAGGAGGGGTACAGAGAGTGGGTATAGTCTATCCATGTTAAAGCCCCTCGCCTGCTTAAACAATTTCATCATACGTATCCCGACAAACCGGGGGGAGGGGGATCTTAAGGGAGGCAGAATGTCAGAGCCTGTTTAACCTGAGTAACGCCATATTTAACTTTGTAGTATGTTTAGTCTTCTTTCCCTGTAGGCTCCAGCACCTGCAAGAAGCCGAAGCCGTGGGAAGGGAAATTCTCTTATCTGCATGTCCGACCTTGGTCAGCTCTCCGTTGTCCTGAGAAGCTTTGCTATGCGAACTCAAGGGGGGAGGCTGGGCCCGGGAGTGTGAAATGTAACCACTTTCTTTTCATGAGTCATTCTTGACAATCTTTTGGTTGGCCAGGATCTCTATCCTGGAATATGTACGTCCAGAAATGAATGCTGTTTCTTCACAATAAACCTTTGAAATCAAAAGACCTTGTCTTCTTGCAGAAGGGGAGTGAGGCAGACTATCAAATTTGGAATGACAGTCATAGTCATAGTCATAGTCTGACATCACCAACCAGTGTTTGGAGGCATCTAACATTCTAATGTGGCCATAACAGCTCACAGACACTGACAGATCTTTCCTTCATGAATTCATCGTCTTGTCCTTTTCAAAGCCTTCTAAGCTAGTAGCCATCTTGAGGCAGTAGATTCCAAAATTAACTATGTTCTGTGAGAAGAATTTCTTTATTTTGTCTGTCTTGAAGGTCCAGGAGAAATGCTTCCTCCCCGAAAACAAATCTGCCTACTCACTTAGTTCAGGGTGCCCCAACTTTAAGGAGCCTGTGGGTACTTTTGCAATATTGAGAGTGAGTAGTGGGCATCATCAGAAAATGGCTGCCACAGTCATGGGGCCAATCACAAAATGGCCACCAACCATAAAATGTTAAATCTTTATCAGATACAACAGTCTGTGTGACCCAGAATTACTTCAGTACACCATCTCTGAGACTCATTCCAAAGACAAATATCTGCTTGGTGCCTGTGCCTCTTTTATTTAGGTGATGTGTGAGGACAGTTTTATTTCTTTGCCTTTTGCTAAATCTTTATTTTGCTCGCTTAAATCACTGCTGGCTTTGCTGCTGCTGTTTTCAGCTTCTGTTGCTGGATTGCCACATCTTGATTGTTATGTGATTTTTTAAAAAATGATCTGTTATAAAAGTTGTCTTATAATTCTCCCTGAGCAGAAATTGTGAAATGTGAAGTGGAGGTAAAATGAATTAATCAAACCCATAAAATACATTCCTTATTCAAAAGAACACTATCACAAATAGAAAGAGTGAAAATTCAGAAAAGTAATCACAAACTAACACAAGAGTCCTTCTCACTCATTCTTTGCTTCACTGACAGCTGAAAAAAAGCCCTGCATTTAGCTATCACTGCCAGAATATAAAATCCCAGAGTTTTAAAGAGCTGTGGGCCAACCTGATGGCCACTGAGCAGGATTCCATTTTAATCAGTCTCTGTAGTAGAGATGGTCACGAACAGCAATACGAACTAAAAACAGCCACAAACAGCCCAATCTACTGTCCGTGAACAAGCTGTTCGTGAGGCCCCATTCTAAACAAACAGGTGGTCGTTGCATGCCTTGTTCGTTGCTGTTCATTGCTGTTTGACAAGCCAGACAGCCTGGCACCTGCAATCAATTCCCTTGGCAACTTAGGCTGGGATTGTCTGAACTCTGTCTGAACTCCTGCTGTTGCCCTGGAAACCCCAACCTAAGCCCAATTTAGCTTAATAGGCAGGTCTTTCTTTCAAGTATGGAGCTCCAAATTTGTTACAACATGGGAGCAAAGAGCAGGGGGGAGGGGGGCTCCCAGCTCTGGCTTAGTTTGCAGACAGTGGAGAGGGAGAGAGTTGCTGTTGGCATTTTGATAGAGAGAGTGCATTGGAGCTTGAATTTTCTTTGTGTGTGGTGGGATAGGGATCTACCCCTTCAAGTTCCACGGCTGCTGCCAGGCTCTGGGCCAAGCTATTATTTATTATTGGTACCTTTCCTGGTGCCTGCTCAGGTCGGGTTTCTGAGAGTGGTGCAATAGGGATCTTGACTTGGATGATGGCTGGAGGAGAGTCTGCTGGCCCCCACGAACAGCCAACCATGAACATGTTTGTGAACAGGACCATATTCATGGTTGTTTGTGAGTCCCTGTTCGTGGATGACAATGAACAATGAACATCTTGTTCGGGTTTTTTTTTGTTTGTGCCCATCTCTACTCTGTAGGTCAACTAAAAACATACCAATCTCTACCAGCAGGGTGGGCATGCCCATTGAGAACAGGTAGGTGGTTGCAGCGAGCACTGGGGCGCCAAAGGGGATGCGGGAAGAGGTGCTGGGGCAGAGGTGTGCGCCACAGAGCTGTTGGCAGCAGTGCTGATGGCTGAGCAGGAGGGATGGGAAGCCGCAACTGCTGCAGCCTCCCAGCCCTCCCACCCCACGCTGCCACCACCACCACCAGCACACGCCCCCAGCTGGGCACAGCAGTCATGGGCCAGGCATGGCAGGAGTCTGGGGTGATGCAGGGCAACTGAGCAGGAGAGCTGGGAGGCCACCCACACACCATCCCAGCTGCCCGCTGCAGCAATGGGGCCGGCTCACAGCGCACGTTTGCGTGATGATGTCACACGTGACATCATCATGCAGTGTGGTGTGCGCATGCCCGGCCGCAGGCTCCGGAAACCCTGGTGCCGCCCCTCTCTACCAGTATAGTAATTCCTGATCCCGACACATTCCTCCTGTAACACTGGAGGTCAGGGGCACCCAATTAAGTTGATGGGGGAAAGGAAGAACTTGTTCAGTCAGAGAGTAAATTGCCAGTGGATATAATAATGGCCACAAATATAGATGGCTTTAAGAGAAAATTATACAGATTCATGGAGGAGAGAGCCATCAATGGGCACTAGCTTGATGGCTAAAGGGAACTTCCACATTTAGACACAGTGAACCTCTGAATACTAGCTCAAGGAGGCAACGTCAGAGGAAGGCTTTGGCCTCTATGCTTCATTTGATGGCCCTCCATGGATGCTGTATGAAACAAGATACTGGACTAGAGGGTCCACTGGTCTGATCCAGCAGGGCTCTTATCTTCTAAAGAGACTGAATTTTAGTTCTTCCAGGGCCTCAAGAAGAGGAAAGTCATTCGCAGCACCTGAGATGCTTTTAATTGATGGCTCTCATAGTGCCATCTCTCTTAATTAGCAAACTCCATCTGCTTTGGGACTCAAGCAGAATGACATAATGGGTATGGATGGAACTCAAAATATACAAGTCTTGCAGCTTCCGCTACTCATATCATAGAGGGGTCGTAGCTTAATGGAAAAGCATCTGTTTGGCATGCAAAAATTCCCAGGTTCATATCCAGTAAGAAGGATCAGGTAATATGAGAGACCTCTGGCTCAAACCCGGAAGAGCTGCTGCCAGTCTGAGTAGACAATACTGACTTAGAGAGGCCAACGCTCTGATTCAATGTAAGGCACCTTCATGTGTTCACTCCAAGAAGATCAAGACAAATATACCACTTCCTGAGTCCACCTAAATGGTTAACTTATCATGACTTATTTGAATTTTCTCAAAGTCAAGTTAGAATTAAATCAAGAGAGGATTTAGCAGTAGAAGGGTATGCTTGCCAGTGGTTTCCCTATATGCAAATTTTGGAGAGATTTAAACTAGACAAGAGTCAATATGACTTTGTGCAATCTAAACCTGAATTTGAAATTGCCCTTTGTACAAATGATGAACATGTTATTTCTAAAATGTATAATTTTTTGTTGAGGTTTTAAATGGAAGAAGAGCAGGTAAAAGAATGTGTGATAAAATGGGCAAAAAAATGGACGTGACATATTAGTGGAGCAATGGGAAAATATGTGGTCAAGGGGGTTGAAATTTACACTATGTTCTAGCATCAAAGAAAATTTTTACAAGATGATGTATCGTTGGTATATGACTTCTGAAAAATTGGCTAGAATGTATGTTGGAAATGTGCTAAACAAGAAGGGACATTTTATCATATGTAGTGGACAAGTAAGAAAGCAAAGAGTTTCTGGTTGCAGATACAATCATTGATTCAGAAGATTTTGAAGACTAGAATCCAGTTGAAACCAGAGATTTTTTTGTTGGGAATAATGGACAGCCAGTTGGAAAAAAGCTTTGGAACTTTGTTTTTATATTTTATCCCAGCAGCAAGAGTACTTTATGCACAAAAGTGGAAAACTCCAATATTGCCTACAGTGGAAGAATGGTGGACAAAAGTTTTGGAGTTTGTGTCAATGGCAAAACTTACTTCATTGATTAGAGAAAGGACATTAGTTAATTTTTTGACTGAATGGAAACTGTTTATAAACTTTTTACATGAAATGGATAATAAGGATGATATCTGGATTTATGGATTAAGAATTAAGAACAATGGGAAAAGAGGGCTGTTATGTTTAACTTATAATAAGTGAGACGTTAGTAATGATACATATTTGTTGCGGAGAAATCGGAACTCAACCTGTAGTTTTGTTTTTAGGGTCTTTTTGTTACAGTTTATGTATTGTTAACGTGTCTTCCTTTTAGAATGTTGTGTTTTTCTTATCTTCTATGTTTATTGTTTATAACTTTTATTGTTTATAGTGTATAGTTTAAATAAAGAATATGAAACCATAAAAAGATAAATATACCACTTCCCTTTCTTCTTTGATTTTTTCTTGTCTAGTAAACAGATGGGGGAGGGAAAGGAACAGCAATGGTGCAGTATTTGCAGTCCAGGCCTAATGAACACTGAGGTAGCCAACATGCATTTGCAACCCAGACTTAATAAACGTTGAACCTTCCTGTATAAATGTCAAGATTACAATACAGATAAGCCACATAGCTCCCACCCTGCCACACATATAATAAAGGTGGACAGAGATAGGGAAAGCAGTGTAAAAATGCATGTACAGAATATTTTCCATCCAATCAAACTATTTTTGTTGTCTAGGCTCAAGAATCTTAGCAACCATTTGCAAGCCATGATCCAAACAGAGTGGTGATCAAGCAACCTGGCATTAAACTACAATTCCCAGGATTCTTTGGGGGAGGAAAACATGATGCTTAAACTGGTGCAAAACTGATAAAGGTTTAGATCAAAGGTGTGTGCTCAAAGCTTATGACTCATTGATCTTTTTACAATCAGCTAAAAGGGCCACCAGCCATGCAACTATTGCAAGCTCATTTCATAAAGATAGAAAAAGGTATTACCCAAGATAATCTAACAGGTTGGAAACTGCTGGTTCCCAGAGCACCTTCAAATAATGAAGTAATTGTTTTTGTTTGAGCTGGGGTTTAATGGGAATGCTTAATATATTTTTATTAGGGCTACAAGCTTTAATTAATATAATCAGTACAATCAATTCACATGTTACTTGTTTAATCGGCAAAGAGCAATTTTAATAAATGAGGTCATAATATAATTGGTGGGTTGGTGAGTTAAGGGCACATGGCTACTTCTGAAGCTATTTTGGTATTCGTGTGTTATTGTGCTATGAAACAAAAATGACTAAGAGTGGCCTTTTCTTGTAACCATGAATAGCAGAGCTAAATAATACTCCACAGGGGGTTTTCTGTTTTCACTTGACATATTTATTGATTTCTAAAGGGATCTGTAATTGTATTTCAAAATATGGGCTTCATATGCAGCTCCCATTAGAAAGTTGGCAATTATTTGCGGGATAAAGGAGGTCCACTACAACCTGTATATGCTCATTTTCAGTGGCAGCATCCACGTGTTGGAACAGCCTGCTGCATATGGTCCAAAAAACTCCTACACTGTCTCTCTCTTCCATAAAAAGTGCAAAACTGAATTATTTTGATGCACCTTTGGCAAAAGTGAGGTTGCCAATCCCCTTATGGGGGGAGGGGATGTCTTGCCTCTTGCTTAAAATAATGTTTTAAGTGGCCATGGGACCAATGCTGTAATGTTACTTCTGGGGGAAATCTGGAAGAGATGTCACGCCTCTGTAAAAATTACCAGAGATGCTTTAGTAAAACCATAGAGTTTTCAATTATTCCATGTGAGGACTGATATCACTGCTGGGGAAAATTCAAAAGTAGCATCAGTCATCTCAAGGAATCTGAATCTCTATGGTTTTACAATTGAGTTTCTGGAGATTCCTAGAGATTCCTAGATTATATGTTAGTAAATAATGAATATCATTAGTTAGTAACTTATGAATGGCAGCTGGTAGTGATTCTTGTTGCAGAAGTTTAACTCGATGCACAATAGCTTATGTGTTTCAAGTTCAACTATGTTTTTAACTATGTATGTTTACATTTCGTAAGCCACCTTAGGCATTATGGAAAGGCTGGATAGGATATAAATATTTTAAATTAATATGGGCTCTTCAGAGCTCTGAGTGGAGAGACAGATTTTTTTAAAAAAAATATTATTTTTAACTTTTTCAATAACAACAAAAGGGAAGATATTCAATAGCAAAATAAGATATTGTACAAAGATTTTTAGCATTACATTATCACAAGGATTTTACATCTAAAAGCGATTACAGTTAGAGGTATGAAAAATAATAATTTGGAAAATTTTACCAACATGCCTTAACATTTACGTAAACAGTTGTCTACCCTCCCTCCTGCAGAAATTGCCTACCCCTCCCTCCATCCTTAACAAACCTTACTTCCCTGACCTCCCCCAACCCCTACCCCTACAAAGAGAGATACAAATTGCAAGATTCACTAATCAAGTGTTATGCACTAACCAAAAAAAAAGAAGAATTACAGTTAAACTTAAATCACTTGATCATGTTATTTAAACAGCTCTCTATACCTTGTGGGTATATACCCCACTCAGGTACTTGGTATCACTTACCAAGGTAGAAGAAATAACATAATGCTTAACTTTTCCCACCCCTGAACCTTAATTAGTAAACTAGAACACTGTATGTGTTAGATTACATACAGCTGCTTCTATGGAGAGACGGATTGTGATAGAAACTTTTTAAAAAAAATCCTTCACAGTGCACAATGCATATTATCATTTGCAATAGTCAACACTCCTGGCTGGTATGCATGCCAGAGACATCACATCACCAACCAGGAACGTGGTAAGTATATCATTTAGTCTAGCGTGCAGGTTTCTGTTGATCAGTGTTAAATCATCTCATACTTCTTGTTTTAAAACTAGGCACCCTTGTTGGCAGTTTAGTAATTAATTAATAATAAACTTTTTTTTTCCTCAGAAAAGGAATTTTCAGCTCTGAATACGAGTGTCTGCTTAGCCAAGCTTTTATTTGGCTTTTTAGGGTGGATTTGGGGTCAGTTTAGGAAAGAATGTTTGGGTGAGGTAAATGAGCATCCTGTTTAGGGCCCGACATTCCAGTCTTACGTGAAGTGGCGAGTGGAGAGTTAGTTTTACTTTGTGTACTTAAGTATTCCACACAAAACCTTTACTCTGTTAAACACCTTATTTTCTGTTAAATAAAAAATCGTTGCTTATATCCATCTGTGTCTTATCTGTCCCCGGAAGAGGGGATTTATTTATAAGTAGAAGCTTCCACGTACATTTCATAAAGATAGAAAGATAGACAAGCTTCCATGGCAGAGTAGGGGTTCAAACCTGGGTCTCCCAAATCCTAGTCTGAGGGCCAAGCTACAAGTGATGAATGACACAGGTTGGACACTTGTCAGCTTCCCTCAAGTTTTGATGGGAAATGTAGGCATCCTGGTCTTGCAGCTTCGCTCTCCGACTGCTGTCCAACAGACTTTTCAACTGTCACTTGTCCAACATTCCGCCAAGCTGCCTACATTTCCCATCAAAACTTGAGGGAAGCTGACAAGTGTCCAACTAGTGTCAGGCGTCACTTGTAGTTTGGCCCTGACATTCTAACCACTGTAGCACTAAGTTCTTCTTAGGCTTGCCAGGATTCCTACCAGCTAGACCCATTGACTGCCTCTGCTCTAAGCAGTGGTAGGAGAAAAATAAAATAAAATAACAGCAAATTTATCAACATCACTGTTGTCACTCTGGGTACAATCTAGAAATGACAAGAGGTAACCAGGAATTGACAGAAACCAGTGCCAGGAGGCAGTGGATGTGGGCTAATAAACTGAAGAATAAGTCCAACAAGATGGAAGTGCTCCTGGTGAGCAGGTCTAAGCCAGGTGTAATGCATCTAATGTATTTAATTTGGATTTTATTTCTGCGTGCTCATGTGGGGTTTAAGTGCAGTCCCCTGAGGAAAGAAGGAGGGGGACTCTATGGGTAAATGGAGTGTCCTCCATTTGGATGGCAGCTGTACCTTAGGAGGCGGAGTGAACTGCAGTTTTTAGTCAGTGTGCTGAGAGAAAGTGTTCATTCTGGTTGAGTCAGTCAATCTGTGTGGAGCCTGAGAGAGTCTGTGTGAAGTCATGAGAAATTTTGTCTGTCAGGCAAAATGTGTGAGCGCCTGGGTCAGTTAGTATATATCTGAGAGAGAAATTAATCTTTCTAAGTTAGGCAAACTATATGGAAAGGCCAAAATGAATCTATGTCTGTGTGAATGAGAAGATAGTTTATTCTGTTAGTGTAGAACATTGCTCTGTGTGACTGAGAGCCAAGCTACACATGACGAATGACACTTGAACGGCAAGTGTATTTCTCCCTGTTCACTTGCCCTCCACTCAATCCACTTGCCGTTCAAGTGTCATTCGTCATGTGTAGCTTGGCCCTGAGTCTGTGAATATACCTTTAAGAAGATATAATTATTTTTGAAAGCACTAAGCTGAAGAACTATTCTGAAACTAATATGTTTATCAAAACTCTGCAACCATCATGCTTAAGTTCTTATAAATAAATTCTACTTTTGTTTAAGCAAGAAAAACCTCTTTTTTTCCCTCACAACTACCCTCACGAATTGACTGTTCTGTTGAACTACCATCTATAACAAGCCTATGTAACCAGTTAAACTGAGGAGGTCTAAGGCAAAAGTCTTGGGTGGCAGGGAAAAAACTGTCAAAGACAGCTGTATCCACCAGCTGCCCTGAGTGGGAGGTGCAAAGAAAAACACTCAAAACTGGGAGTGAGTTGTTACTTCCAGGGTAACAGTTTATTACCACTATCCCCTCTGAGAGGCAAGTTTCCAGCCCTACCAGGTTTTAACCAAGAAGTCAGCCAAGCAGAATTGGACACCTGCAGACTGAGAGCGGGACCACAAGTGACGCCTGACACACGTTGGACACTTGTCAGCTTCCCTCAAGTTTTGGCGGGAAATGTAGGCAGCTTGGCGGAATGTTGGACAAGTGACAGTTGAAAAGTCTGTTGGACAGCAGTCGGAGAGCCAAGCTGCAAGACTAGGATGCCTACATTTCCCATCAAAACTTGAGGGAAGCTGACAAGTGTCCAACCTGTGTCAGGCATCACTTGTGGTCCCGCTCTGAGTTCCAAAATGATTATTTAGGTAGTTATAGCCAAAATGGCCAAAGTACTGGATTAAGATTGAAGTTTTCAAATCCCACCCCCACAAACACACAAAGATTTACGCAAAGGAGATTATTAACAGAAGTGCAAAAGAGTACAGACATAGAAATGTGCAAGCAAAGAGGAAAACAGCAGCAGCACCTAGTCTACCCTAGCACAATTAAACATAATTTCAGTCTCCCAGCCTAAAGTTACCTTTCAGGCTAAAACAAAAGATTCCAAAGTCTCAACATCCAGAGACAGAAAACCTGGGCTGGCATCCGTCCTGGTGGTCAGATGCAGAGCACAAAAGCAAATAAAAGAACATCCTTCAGCATCTACACAATATCAAGAGGAGATCAGGGTGCAACCTAACCAACTCTGCGTAGCTTCAAAGACCTGACAAGATCGGGCTAGCCATTTATGATACAGTGAAATAAATCTTCAGAACATCTTAGCTGCTAACCGAAAGTAGTGCTATGAACAATGGGCACATGGGCACTAGTGCATCTGCACCCGGAGTAGGCAACACTGTTCTTGATACGCCATTTGTCAGACTAAAGTAGCCATTTTACTCAGTGGCGAGAAAAATGTTCATTCATTTAGAGAAGGGCTCAGTGGAAATGTATCTTCTTTGTATGCATAGGATACCAGGTTCGAGCTCTAAAAGAATCAGGTAATAAGTGAGGTGATGTGGAAGACCTCTCTGTGTGTGAGACCCCAGAGAGCCACTTCCAGTCAGAGCAGATGATACTCACCACCCAGAGCCCCTGAGGATGGGCGGTTTATAAATCAAAATAATAAATAAATAATAAATACTGAACATGATAACTTAATGCTCTGACTCAGAGCGGAACTACAAGTGACAAAAGGCACAGGTTGGACACTTGTCAGCTTCCCTCAAGTTTTGATGGGAAATGTAGGCATCCTGGTCTTGCAGCTTGGCTCTCTGTCTGCTGTCCAATGGACTTTTCAACTGTCACTTGTCCAACATTCCGCCAAGCTGCCTACATTTCCCATCCAAACTTGAGGGAAGCTGGCAAGTGTCCAACCTGTGCCTTTTGTCACTTGTGGTTCCACTCTCAGTGCAGCTATACCTTGGATTGAAACAAAGTCCTTGAATTGAATCAAGGTCCTTTGTCATACCAAGCATGTATTTTACCACTGAGCTATCGCCCCTTAAGGCCATATTGAAAGTGCATTATCCTTGACGGACGGCAAGTTTCAATTTGCACAATTCAGTGTCTCATGAGGGAAGGGACCATGGCTCAGTGACATCTGCTTGGCATGCAGGTGGTCCACGGTTCAGTCTCCAGCATCTCCAGTTAAAAGGACCAGGCAGTAGGTGATGCAAAAGATCCCTCCCTGAGACCATGGAGAACAGCTGCTGGTCTGAGTAGACGATACTGAATGGACAGATGGACGGACAGAGATCTACAGGAATTACGACTGATCTCCAGCCCACGGTGTTCAGTTCACTTGGAGAAAATGGCTGCTTTGGAGGTGGACTGTATGGAATTATTCCCTACTGAAGTCCTTTCCCTCCCCACACCTCACCTTCTCCAAGATCCATCTCTCAAATCTCCAGGAATTGCCTGACTTGGAGCTGGCAACCTACTGCACCTGAACATAATCGCTCCATTTAGCCAGGACTTTTTTTCTGGGAAAAGAGGTGGTGGAACTCAGTGGGTTGCCCTCGGAGAAAATGGTCACATGGCTGGTGACCCCGCCCCCGATCTCCAGACAGGGGGGAGTTTAGATTGCCCTTTGCAATCTAAACTCCCCTCTGTCTGGAGATCAGGGGGCGGGGCCACCAGCCATGTGACCATTTTCAAGAGGTTTTGGAACTCCGTTCCACCACATTCCAGCTGAAAAAAAGCCCTGCATTTAGCTATCATAATTAATAGCTGAACCTATCCTCCATGAAGTTGCTAGTCTCCTTTTAAAGCCAACTGAGCTAGTGGTCATTCTCTAATTTAGGTGGCTTTAAGGGGGGATTAGATACGGGTACAAACACGACAAGGTGAAGATGGAAAGACACGGGTAGGGTGGTTGGCGGTGATTGCAGCTGTTTGGATTTCCTGCAGTGGCACAAATGTGGCTCAGAATCTATTGGGCGTGGATTAAGTTGAGAGCAGTTTTTCCCACTGCCAATGCAAACAAAAAAACCCTCTTGGCAACAGTCAGCAGATCATTGCTCCCAGCTTCTAGATAAAGAGTACACTTATCCATTTCCAGTCTACAAATAATAAATATTTTCAGTCCCCCATTACAATACTTGGCAGTGCTTCTTTTTCCATTAATTTGAAGAATGCAACATGCACATTTTCCCTGTTGTAAAGCCAGCTGAAGGGAAATGCACACCAAGCTTGCTTTCTCAAATGGCAAGCTGATTGCAAGTAGTAGTAGTAGATTTGAAAATTACCTTGAAATACAGGCAACCCAAACTGATTGCTACATCATGGGACTATTGTTTTGGAAAAGGCTGTTTTCCATTTGGGACAAAAACACGGGCCTCGAAACACTGCGAGAAATTGCAGCTATCTCTGCAATAATGCTGTGAGGCATTATTATCACTGGAGCAAGTGTTTAATTAAGATTCAGCGGAGTTTATGATACCAATGACCTCGGGTATGATAATTTCATGGAAGTGTTTTCCTTTGGCTCAAAGGAACCTAAGGATCACTCCTAAGAAGGTCTGCTCAGAGGTAAGTCCCATGTTAGCCTATGGGGCTTACTCCCAGAAAAATGTCCTTTGGATTGCAGCACCAGGGACTGAAAGATCAGGTAGACGTGATGAATATCATCTGCATCCATCTGTAGGATGCAAAATGTATGCTTGTGTAGCCTTAATTTGCCTCAGGGTCATGCAAGGAAGGGAGAGGGGATTTAACACTCCAATTTATTTATTTATTTGAGACTTTTGACTAGAGATGGGCACGATCCAAAAAAAATTAACGATCCAGCTGATTGTGGATCGGCGCCGGTGACGATCCTGAATTAACAATCCGCACCGATCATCTCCCGTTCCCGAGCCGTGGATCGTGGAGGCCAAAGTGGGGCGCGCTGCTATTCCCAGCTATGTGGGAAGGTGGGTGTTGGCGGCGGCCGCCAGGCCCGGCGGGCACGGGGAGACGGCGACGATCCCATTCAGCAACACAGGAGGTCTGTGTTTGGCCATCAGAGCTGCCTATCAGGGTTTGCAGGGATGAGATTGGAGTGCCCATGGCTACAGAACACCCCCTTCCCCCTCCCTCCCCTGGCTGTCTTCTCCCAACTTGTGACTGCTTTGCTGCTCCGTGGTTGGAAGGAAGCCCTGCTGATCAAGGAAAGCTGGGCTTCCATTCGGGTTTCCAGGGCGACAGAAGGAGGGCAAACAGAGCTCAGGCATTCCCCTGGCTCCATTGCCAGGGGAATAGATTGCTGGCGCCTGAGTGTCTGGATCCCCGAACCGAGCCCAATCGCCCCGATGCAGGCCTCTCCTGATCGCTGGATCGTTGGCCGTGGACGATCACAATCCACCGGGTCATGATCATGCGATCGCCATTATCGTGGGTTTTTTTCGATTGTAATGCAGATCGTGCCCATCTCTACTTTTGACCCACACCTCTTCTCCTCTCAGACACTAGCCAGGGTATCGTGTTATTTAAAGTACATATCAATTAAACAATACAAACACACACACATTAAAAAGTAATTTAGGCAATTGAAAATCATACAACTTGCCTACAAAAAAAATCTGCCAAGTCTCTCCTAAATACTTCTTTCAGTCCCTTCTCTCATTTTCACCATTTGAAACCTTTTCAGCGATTCTGATGCAATGCTTTCTCCCCAAAGGTCCATTTTTGTACCATTACTTTCAGCTGAAGGTGCTCTGGATACAAACATAGGGTCAAACCACATTCAATGCTGGAAAAGCCATGAATGGACTTTATTATTATTATTAAGTAACATTTTGGGAAGATCAATTATGATCAGCATAGAGGGAGGAGTTAAGTCTTTTCTTTTGGCCGCTTTTTTTCTTCTAGAGCTGCTCCTTGCTTCATTGGGGGAAACATGCAGGCAACCTTGAGTCTCCCCCAGAGTCACTTTTGCAGCTCAAGGAGAGGGGCATATGAGGCCAGAAAAACAGCAGGTGGAAAAAGCAATGAATTATCCTCCCCCTCCCCCCCCCCCGCACTGCAGCCATGATCTGTCACCCCTTCTCCCTGTGATTGTTATTTAGCAACTAAAATGTGCGGTTCATTTGATTCGCTGCAATTCTTCAGCTCCTTTGAACTGGAGATATCAGGGATCGAACCCGGGATTTTAAGATGACAAGCACATTCTCTGTCCTTGAGTTCCGGAGGTCAGTGAAGCCTCTCAGTTTGGATCTCGATGTGAAACAAACTGCTTTTGAATATCTTGCATTTGTTCATTTTGCTTCTTGAAATTTTAAATCAGTGCAGGGGGGAAATCAAGATTACTTTAGGTCTTGCATGAAAATGTTGATATAAATCATCAAAGCCATGTCATTTTACAATCACTGTTCTTCAGGAAGTAAAGAAGAAGCACTTTTCTTCCGGGTGCCTCTACTCCTCTTCCCCAAGCCATAATCAGGTGGCAAGAATGAGTCAGCATAGTTATTTCCAGTGATTCAGAACTGATAGCAAGACAATATTGGCAAGACAGTCTGCCCTCTAAACTACTTTTCCCTTGCACATTCAGGTTAGTGGAATGAAAAGTCTATTCTGGGAATTCTGAAAGGAAATTCCAGAGCCATGTTGCTATAACTTGTCCCCAAGGCAGGCTGAGTATATGTGGTCATAGTATCAACCTTCCTGTATAGTCATGGGATTCTATTCTGATGATCTTGCTATAGAAACCTCTATGACAGTTTTTTTAAAAAAATGGGTTCTGGGTATTAGGTTTACCATGTGCCACTTACAGCGAGGTCAGTGAGTCTGTCTGTTGCCCACCAGCAGTGGGGTAAAAATAAAAGGGGAGGGGAGCTCTGGCCTCTGTGCTGGCATATCACTTCCAGGTACAATCCAGAAGTGACAATGGGCAACTCTAGGAATCTCCAGAAACTCTGTGGCTGTACCAGGATATGATGTCAGCATCACTACATCACACACACACACCCCACATCCTGCCTCCCAACCCTCCTGCAAGGCTTGTGTGGGCTACCCTATGGACTAGCTCTTGCCCCAAAGTAATAATTTGTGATGTAGGTACCATGGTTTTTAAATTCCTGATATGCGGGCAGGTTGTGATTACTTGGTAATGAGGAAACTACTCTTTGAACATATTGAGAGTAAAACAGAAATTAACAGAGAAATCCTACAAACATTTTCTTGGGAGTAAGCCCCAATGAGTAGACTTGAATAGGTTTCAGAGTAAACCTACTTAGGCAGCACAACACATCCAATCAGGACACATATACAAGAGCACCAGTCAAGAATCAGGAGCCATAATTTTGAGGCACCACTAGCTCTTCACTTTTTTGAAAAACATAAGAACAAAAGGGAATTCCATTTCTCCATCTTGCATGTGGCCAAGACTGCACATAAGAAAAACATCCAGAAAGACTTATTGCAACATGAAGCCCACTGGATTTTCAGATTGGGCACTTTAATACCTAAAGATCTGAACAATGACATGGATGTATCCTGTTACTTTTAAGGCTCAACGGACCATTCCTGACCCTATAGTTCTCTGTGCTTTTAAGATTCTCTAGACCGGCGTTCAGTCAGTATATTTATTGTTAATTGGTATCATTAATAAGCATTACAGATGGCCATGAACAGGTACTACATTTGACTGGTTTAGGAAAACTTTTGAAAGGCAGGATTTTTATTTAGATTTAATTCAATACTACATAAAATGTTTGTTGGAGAAGGTATTGGTATACTTTTATGGTACTTTAACAGGTAACTTGTACTGATTTTTTTTGCTCTTGAGAAAATGGACCTAAACGAGCAAATTCTCTGCTGCAGCTCATTGGGCTGGAGGGGAGGTTGGACCAAGTTCCGTCTCCCAGGACTGTAGGTCTGTTGTCACCTGTGAAGAAAGACAAGATGTACATTCAGTAGTATACAGGCTGTACTTACCTTTGTAACTGGAATGGGACTTTCAGTTTCGTCATATATGTTCACTCACCTGCAACATCAGACAGGAAGGATTCAGCAGACAGCCTCCACACACATTAGCTGCATTATCCTTCATCTACTTCATTTGCAGCTTGTGACATTATAACATAAATATCACAATGTTATAACGTTGGTATTGTGAATCTTACTTTAAAAGGTAGGTTTTTATTCATAGATTGTATTTATTGTACCCTTATATTTATTACATCCTCATATTTATTGTGTTACATAGGAACTATATGATTTGGCATTTTGAAATAGATAGTTAGTATCCCGACAGGGGAATATTTAGACATTCTATGACTATATATGGTTATTACCCTGTAAATAAACACTAGAACACTTTACAATATTGCTCATGCTTTACATTTCATATTATAATGGTTGATATCTTTCAAGAGATCATGTTGATTGTTCATTCATGAGTATTTTCCCGGTGATGTGGTCTCGCTCTAATTTTTGCCAAGTCTGACCAGGATTGCCTCTTTTTTGTTGGTCAGTTTCTAACTTATGGCTATCCTGTGTATTAATGACCTCCAAAACATCCTATCATTGACATCTTTGCTCAGGTCTTGCAAACTGAAGGCTGTGGCTTCCTTCAGTGAGTCGAGGCAGAGCTATAGTCTTCTAAGTCCACTGATATCAACAGTCTCAGAGGCATTTAATGTTGCTTAGGATTGTACTACAGATGTTATGCAAATCAGGAGGGACTGGCCCAGTGGCAAAGCATCTACTTGGCATGCAGAAAGTCTCAGGTTCAATCCCTAGGAACTCAAGTTAAAAGGATAAAGTAAGAGGTGATATGAAAGACCTTGACCTGAAACCCTGGAAAGCCTCTGCCAGTCTGAGCAGACAATACTGACTTTGATGGACCAAGGGTCTGATTCAATATAAAGCAGCTTCAAATTTCAAATCTGTCAAAATTTGGGTCTGTTATTGGATTATCACAAGGCTCTCTAATTTTGTGTGTGTGAGAGAGAGACAGCGACAGAGAACTTAAATTCAGCAATGACTAACCACCGTTACTCCTTGATTATCTTTGATGTTCTACAGTTTAACCTGGTATTTTGAAATACATGATAGAAGATATCTTTATGTCTGTGTTGAATTTCATTCCCTTACTACTGCCCCCAGTCTAAGATTAGCAGAGAGTTCTCAACACAGAAGTTACCAATTCCAACAAGTCCCAGCATTTTCATTTTAGAAACTAAGCTCTGCTTATCATTCTTGGGCCTGTGACATTTCCCCCAAAGCACTGCCAAGTTTTCCCTGTTCCCATGCTACTATTTACTAACACCTTTTTAAAGATATCCTTTTAATGTTTGTTTTTTTTAAATTGTTTTGTACTGTTTTTACATGGTTACCTATCTTAGGTTCTGGAATGCCTAGGAGAAAGATTAAGTATATAAATCTTTTAAATAAATAAATAAATAAATAAAACGGTTTCCACCAATTAAAGAGTCACAAACACATGAACCTGCTTTATACTGAGGTAGACCATTGGCTTATCAGAATCAGCATTATCTACTCTGACTGGTAGTGGAACTTCAGGGTCTCCAGAAGAGGTCTTTCACAATGGCTACTGTTAGGACAGAATATGGAGAACAGAATGGTTTCCAATTAGCAAAAGTGTCAGACAAGAATGCATATTATCTCCCTACCTGTTCAACCACTATGCAGCACATATAATAAGGAAAGATGGATTAGATTCAGAAGAAGGTGGAGTGAAAATTGATGGAAGGAACATTAACAATTTAAGATATGCAGATGACACCATGTTACTGGCAAAAATAGTGAAAACTTGAAACAACTACTGATAAAGGTTAAAGGAGAAAATGCCAAAGCAGGATTACAGCTGAACATCAAGAAGACAAAAGTAATGACTACTGAGGAATTACACAATTTTAAAGTTGAAATTGTTCAAGATTTCTATTCCTTGACTCAATCATCATCCAAAAGGGAGATTGCAATGAAGAAATCAGAAGATTGAGACTTGGAAAAGCAGCTGTGAGGGAGCTAGAAAAGATCCTTAAAGATGTCTCTCTGGGAACCAAGATCAAGATAATCCAAACTGTGGTAATCCCCATTACTATGTATGGATCTGAAAACTGGACAATGAAGAAAGCTAACAGGAAGAAAATTGATTCATTTCAAATATGATGGTGGAGGAGAATTTTGCAGATGGATCGCCAAAAAGAGAAATAAGTGGGTTCTCAATCAAACCAAGCCTAAACTCTCCCTAGAAGCTAAAATGACAAAACTGAGGCTATCGCACTTTGGTCACATCATGAGAAGACAAAATTCTCTGGAAAAGTCAATAAAGCTTTAAAAAGTGGAAGGCAGTAGGAAAAGAGAAAGACCTAAAACGAGATGCCTTAACTCAATAAAAGAAGCCACATCCTCCAGTTTGCAAGATCTGAGCAAAGTCTGTTAATGATAGGATGTTTGGGAGGTCGCCGCCATAGGTAAGAAGCAACTCGATGGCATGTAACGCACACTCTATCATCTTACACATTACCTACTACTTTAATGGGAGATGCCAGGGATTGAACCAGAGACCTTCTGCATACAAAGCATATGCTGTACCACTGTGCCATGGTCCCTCCATCTGCCAAGATGCAGGTAAAGTTTCTGTGTTTTTTGCATATGGATGAAGAATATATGTGGAAATAATAATCTATCTAAAGATAAGTTCAAATCCAAATATAGCTAAGATTCCCATTCAACTCTATCAATAGCCATTTTTTCATCAATGTAATAAAGATGTTGATTATTCTCCAATAGAGATGGGCATGAACCGGAAAAAAAATAAACTATGTGGTTTGTGGTTCATCGCATTTCACGAACCGTGAACTTTCACGAACCTGCCTTGGTTCACGAACTGGTTCATTTGGTTCGTGAGAATATCACATCCAGGTCAGCAAATCACCACTTCTTGGTCAGGAGAAGATCACTTCCAGCCAACAGAAGGCCACTTCTGGGCCAGCAGAAGGTCTTCTGGAAGTCCATCCCCTGCTGCCTAGGAAACTGATTGATCGGCACCAGGCTGTCTGCAGTGACGAACCAAAAAACAAACCAAACAAACCAGCCTAAAGTTCATGGCGGTTTGCCAAAAATGGGCTCTAACAGACCATGAACCAGCCTGGTTCGTCATGAACTTTGGTTTGTATTCCAGTTCATGCCTATCTCTGTTCTCCAGGTATTGTGATCTAGTTTCCTATTACAAATGTAACATCGTCAATGAGACTAGCTTCTTTGAAAATACTCTTGCCTTGATTTTTAAAAAAGCTGTTTTAATGTAGTCAACTACTATCAGTGAACTAATGTTCACTAATTTTTTTCATAGTTGTTTCTGCTTTTGTCAGTTGTTTGGAATTTTTTTTGCTATTGAATTTGCAGATTTGCTTGTGCACATTGTATGGGTTTTTAATAACACTGTATACAATATATATATTTCCACTTTACATCCTTATTAAATATAAGCCTGGATCCACAAGAGCAGTTCCATGGGGCTGCAACAGGAGTAGGTGAGAAAATTATACTCCAGAATTGGAAATCCTTCCATCCATGGAAAAACTCCAGTGGGTCCAAGCTATAATATAATAAAAACACAATGCTGATTTATTAACAAACAATGTTCAAAGTGTAAGATATTTACATGAAAATAAACAGTGATGTGAAAATAAAGACTCATGAACTTGATTCATATAAGGGAAAAGCAAAACTGAAAATAGAATTTCAGCAAAGATGAGAAATCTTAAGTAATTCCTTTCTTCATCATTATTTCAAATACCTTATTCTTTTGATGCTCTGAGGGATTTTTACCCTGAATAATTTTTTAAAATCATGTTTGATTTCCTTGAATTATCAGTAGTTGACAAATCTGTTTCTAAGACACAACCATGGAAACAGAGAAGGCATTTATCCACTTAGCCAAACCCTCTAGTATATGCATAAGCTGCTCCAGTATGCTTGGGGTTAGTCAAAGTTGCATCACATGTGAACAAAATCCTTTTTTCCAAGATTAAATCTATGAGAGCCTGCCAACCAGGCACATCGGGAGAGCATGCTACCCAAGATCCTTCCAATATGCATGATCATCATGTCTGAACAGGGGCAAAACATGAATTTTGAATGTGCACACGGCTTTGGTATGAGACAACCAGATTCCAGAAAAATCCAGCAGTCAGTTCACTTGAACAGAAGCTACACACACATGCAATATATGTACATTGCCCCTGTTCAGGCAATATGGTGACGGTGTGTATCAGGACACAGCCATGAGGATTCTGGTATGCATGAAAAGGATTAAAAATTCAAATGCTCCACTATTGTACTTTCTGTTTTTTTTAATAAATTTTATTTAAAAGAAGAGAAAAATACATTTGAAAGTGCATAGATAATTTTGAACAGAGTAAAAAATAAAAAATTTAAGCTACAACAGAAAATATAAACAAGATATATAACAGCTAAATTTCATATTACTCCTCTGCCTCAATTGGTCTGTTATACAGGGGGGAAAATTAATTTAGCCATAGATGCATATTCATACTAGTAGCAACAGAGCTTGTTGTGAAAGAATACAATGGGCTGTAGCAGCGGTTCATCAGACAGGACTGCAGATCAGCTAGGCAGGGAGAAAGCCTTCTCCCTGCCCAGCTGAGCGGTGGGCAGGCAGGATCTGCCACTGCCCCCCTTGCCCACGGATCACCTGGGTAAGGAGAAAGTGGGATCACCCTGCCCAGCTGAGTGGCGGGCAGGCAGGCATGCTCCACCGCCACCCTCCTTACCTGCCGATCAGCTGGGCAGGGAGAAAGCGGTAGTTTGCCTGCCTTCTCCCTGCCCAACTGAGAAGCCTCGGGGCAGTGGGAAGGCCCTGCCATGTTGAGCCTTTCCAGGGCTCTGGATACCCCATTTGCCCCCACTCACTTCTTACACCCGTGTTCTGCACATGTGCAACGATAAGAAGAGAGTCATCGGCAACACCGTTTGTCTTTTATGTCTTAGGATAATACTTCTTCTAAGTAGAATATCTAATAACATATTTTTAGGGATCAACACAAGTCTCGCCTTGTACTTTATATGTTTTAAATATGGGTTTGGAAGCTGCCTTGAACCAGAAAGAAAAAGTGGGGTATGTTTTAATTAAGTGCACTCTGGCTTTCAGTTGTCCTTCAGACAGTCATGCTGGGTAGTTCTTCGTGTGACTAATACTATTTTCTCAAACTCCCCCAGCATAAATCAATAGATAGTGAAATATAATAGTGAAATCTAATTGTTATTCATAGTGCAAACAGCAGTGGGGGCGTGTTTAAGGCCAAGAAAATTACATGGACAGAAAATTTTAATTTCAAACCCTCACACTTACTAGCCCCAATCTGAATTGGGGGCCTCTTACTTAGTAATTTCAAAGTGCTGTTTAGCAACTTTAAAAACACGGTGGAGAACTATTAGCAGATATCCTGTCTAGTTTGTTCTTCATTATAAAATGGGTGAGGCCTACAATAGTTGAAGGCAATAGGAAAAGAGGAAGACCATACATAAGTTTGCTTGACTTAATAAAAGAAGCCATGGCAAGGTAGTCAATGATAGGATAGTTTGGAGGTTGTTCATTCATAGGGTTGCCGTAAGTCGGAAGTGAATTGACAGCACATAACACACATATCTACAATAGGCCTTCAATCAGGCCTGCATAATTTGTGACCACTAAAACCAACTGCAAACCATCAACACAATAATATTACTGACAACCTCCCTGTTTTGCAGTTACAGACTGCCAGCAAAATTGAGGACTTCTTCAAGCATCAGTTAGGATCACTGTTCACAGCTGATAAGCTCTGTTCTGCTCCCTGCATCAAAAGTGGTGTATTAAACTTAGGTAGGGGAAATGTAAATGTTTAGATCATCAAACCTTCCAATGTTTCATAGATGAAAGTGCGGGCATTCTTGAAATGTCCTTGAGCTAAATTACACGAGACGAATTACACAAGGACGCTCAACTGAAGGGAGACACAATGTTAGCCAGGAAGTGTAGTTTGAATTTCACCTCTCTCTACAGAGCCAGCAAAGATCGCTCCTCAGAGAGTTAGTTAATTTACTCTTTGCCTCCCCGAAGGCTCTGTCAATTATTAACAAACCCTCTGAGAACCAATCTTTGCTGGCTCTGTAGAGAGGTGAAATTTAAAAACTCTCTGATGAATGATCTTTGCTGGCTCTGTAGAGAGGTGAAATTAACAAACCCTCTGAGGAGCGATCTTTGCTAGCTCTATAGAGAGAGGTGAAATTCAAACTATGCTTCCTGGCAAACATTGCGTCTCTCTTCCTTGTGTAATTCGTCTCATGTAGTTTAGCTCCTTGTCCCAATACCCAATCCAACCCCAGCCTGCCTTTCCTCTATGAGAACATGAAATAAAGAGCCCTGCCAGATTAGACTAGTTCCATCTAGTCCTCCAAACCCAACCTAATGTTTGCATAAAGCCTACAGAGGCTAGATCTTTTTGTTGATGTTGCCCCGTTCAAAAAATCGAGTATTCCGAGGGACATTGTCTTGCAACATGGAGTTTCCATTTAGCCATTGCAGTTGCCACTGATATACCTTATCCTCCATGAATCTGTCAGATACCTTTATGAGATTCTTCTCTCCTTCATCCTGTATTCATTTATCCTGGTCTGTAATATCCTATTTTCCATTGACTTGAAAGTCAAAATGGTCTTTGTTTGGTGAAACATATACGAAAAGAATATGATATTATGCTATCAAGGTTCAAAAGATAGCTGAACACCTGAAGAGTGCAGTAGGTGAACTGTAAGGCTGTTGAACTGTGTGTCATTTTATGCATATGCATTTATACACATGCATCCTAGAGCTAAGGTGCATCCAGCACCCCCCCCCACACACACACACATACACTCAGTTAGAGAGCCTGAAGAGGGAGGGAAACCCTAAAGAATAACAACCATATTGATTCACAGTAATACAAATTGTAATGAGTCTTCCCCAATGGGAAGTGGTGGTTGTATTGTTCATATGCAGCATCTTTGCCCGAAGATACAGATGTTTCATAGTAAGGTCCCGTTGTTTGGTTTTGCTGATTCTTTGCATATTAACATACTTTACCTCATTGTCATCATGTGGGATGATAAAAATGAACCACTCTATAGCCACCATCCAACAAAGTGCTATGTGCACACTGGAAGAAAATTGCACACGGCAGTGGTCTTCTTTGGCGTTGCCCTGCAACAGCTGAAGAAGTTGTGCAGCGGAAGAGGAAAGATACATTATGAAACATGGTTTGTCTCTTTATCATGTGGTGGGAGCACCAAAAGAACTTCCTGTTCTTCTAAATTTTTCTGCTGTTATGTATTCATTGTGGCTTGTCTCCAATATGTGGTAGAAGCACAAAAGGAGCATCCAGTTCTTCTAGATTTGTGGCTTTAGGATTACCCAAGTGTGCATCTAGGATCACAGTTTAAGAACTATTCAAATATTTCTTTCAAATCTATTCTCACCAAACACTGGAAAAATCAAGATATCCCTAGTTAAAGTTTTAGCCAAAATATTGCTCATCGCTGTAATGATGGCCGATCTTTTTATGTTCAGGTTACAGCAGCGAGACAATCTGCAGATGGGTTTTATGAGAAATGTGCTCCATTCATTTTCCACCGCGAGGCTTAGAATGAAGAGTATGTTACCAGCAATGTTCTATAGCATAATTTATCTTTTGGTTTTAGTTTGCTTCTCCTTTCTTATGTGTAATCGAAACCTGAAAAATAAAGGAAAACTATATTGAACCGAGCTAACTGCCACTGATTCCCAGCAGTGATGCATATTCTTAAACACATTCTAACACATTTCCAAATTTGATTTCTCAGATATGTCCTGGATTAATTTAGTGGCCTGTGGTTCCAGCAACAGCAAGGATAAAATAGCTATCGAACCATAGTTTTATGATTAAATAAATAAAAGGCATACTGTAATGGAACACAGCAATAAGAATTAAAGGTGTTTGCTCAGCTTTTTGCAGTAAAATAAACTCTGTATTTTTTTTAAGCGGCACATACAAGACGCCTGGTAAATTCTGTTCCTCTGGCCCAATAATTTGAAAGATGTTAGGCTTTGGGGGCAGCCTGAGCTTAGGCCAAGGGAGAATACTCTGCTGATGGGGATATACAGTGTTTATATATTTTTTAAAAATGTTTTCATATGTTTTGTTTTAATGTTTATCAAATTGTTCTTACGTTGCCGTTATGTGCCGTAGATACTGAGATGCTCAGGAAAGAGGATGACATATAAATATTTTAAATAAACAGACACACTTTAAAAGAAAAATGTAGAACTGTTTACATTACTGCACTGTTATAAAATAAAGGGATTCTTTTTTTAAAGTCTGCAGCATTAGTGTGGAATGGGGGGAGAAAGTCTTATAGACATGAAGTAATTGCTAGACAGTTTCTCCCTTCCTGGAGGGGAGAAACCAAGCCTGGAAGATTCCTAAGAATGGTGGCTGAGCGCGCAATTCTGCAGTCTTGCAAATTCACACTCTTACATCTCGGAATAGAGTGGAGAAAGACAGCTGAGCGTGTGCTTATAATTCTGTTTGTTTGTTGCTGGCTGGGGTCCCAAAGGCTTCTTGCATGAATGAAAGACAAGTTTACTTGTACAAGGCGGTGATCCCTGATTGTTTACAGATCCCACCCCTGCAGCCACAGTTCTTTATGCTACATCTCACTTCATTCTGGAGGATCCCAAAAGCCTTCAGGCATGGCTGTTTTGCAGGGCTGTCATGGACTCTGTCCATGCTACTTCCGAAGTAGAAAGTTTCAGGGTAGACATTTTAGTCTGCAGTCGTAGATCTAAATACAACTGGACTTGAATTTGGGGAGGAGGAGGAGGAGGAGGAGGAGGAGGAATCCTTTAGTCATCCTGACATAAGCACACATTCTTCACCATTTTCTCCCCTCCCTCTGTTATTTGCCTGATGTCATATTTTGAACTATTGACTCATCAAGGCAGGACTACCATCTTGTGCTCCTTGATGTGCCATCCACATTCATGGTACTATATAAAATCATACATTAATAATACACTAGGGCAGTGTCTGTAGCGGTTAGGGTGTCCCATTAGGATTGGGGAGACATGAGCTAAAATCCATGCTCTGTTGTAAAATCCACTGAGGGATCTGGGGCTAGTCTCCCTCTCCTTATCTGTCTCTCTCAGCCTAATCTAATTCGCGAAGTTGACATATCAGTGGGCGCCATGGTCTCACACTCCCAAACATCCTGTTGGAGATGGCTGATCTAATCTAAGCAGTCTTGAGAATGTCGAGCTTTCTGAAGAACTGTACAGCTAATATGAGTCAGCAGATCTGTCAGCGTTAGCAGCCCATGTTGCTGACCCACAGGGCATGGCTACAAAAGTAGTACTATTTCTTGGGAATTAAGAAGTGTTTGTTGTAATTACTCACTGTGTCCTAGGCATGGATGGTTGATTCATCCAGGCCCCCATTTTTGCTCCATAAATACCACGTGGAATCAAGTGTTGTTGGTGAGAGAACAGTTCAAAGACAGCTGGCTTCCAGTTACCATTCTAGCCAAACAATGATGTTTTATACAAGCCGGCAAGCTTTGTTCCTCGACATTTTAAACTGCACCTTCCTATTAACAAACAGGCCACAGGAATTTTCGCTGCCATGAAAAAACAAACCAGCCCTCAGCGCAAGTTTTTTACTGTTCACACAACTAATGCTAAATTGGTTAGCTGGTAACTTTATAGCTGATTTGGTAGGGCTGTAATATATAACAGGTGGGGGCTTGTGAAAAATCTCTTGGAGGAAGAGTAAATGATATGGAAATTTACTCCTGATCCAAATCTCATCTAGGATAATGTGAGTTCTTAGGGGCTCAAATAGGGCAATTTCTTCTATCCATTGCACTGTCCTTTTTCTTCCACTGGGATTACCCATTAATGGCTTACTGGAGTAACTCTGTATAGGATTGCCTCAATAATAAGGATGGTACAGAAAAGAGGCCACACTGCTGTTCTTCATGTATTTTTTTCTAGACTTGGGCTATCCCAGCATGACTCCAAAACCTCAAGCTTTTGGGGTGATGAGTTAATTCCAGATTTTCCATTCTATGATTCTAATTCCCACCTGGAAATGTGGAGGCCACTTCATTCATTCATTCATTCATTCATTCATTCATTCATTCATTCATTCATTCATTCATTCTGCTTTTTATAGTCCACCTTTCTCACTGAGACTTAAGGCGGATTACAGAGTGTGAAATTAGTACCATCAGTTTCAAGGACATTTTCATATAGTGTCAAGGACATGGGATGCCCTCCTTCCTTTTTCCCCAGCCAAAAACATGGTTGGATTCAGCCCCATAGCTTACACTAAGGACATAAAGGCGAACTCTGATTTGGGGTAAACCATAGATTCTTCCTTTTCTGAGCCATGTGTGAGGACAGAAGGGAGGAGGAAGAGGTAAGAGTCCATGGACTTCCAAGATTCATTCTCATGGTGTGTACTTCTGAATGCAGCTTATAACAATGGTGGTGTCTGATTCACAGACTCATAAATGTCAGTATAGTGTCTCTCTTATCCCTTGGAGACCCTCCAGATAAGTATGTGAACTGCCTTCCATTGGCTAGTATGGCATCAGATATGGTATCAGATAGAGTACAAGGTTACCCTCTTTGAGATACACAGGGAGAGCAAATTGATAGGAACATTGCTGCCAACTCTAACTCCTAAACTCTGCTTTCATTTGCTCTTCCTGACTCCAGGAGTAAAGTTTGGGTGTGACCAAAGGCACAGGGCCTTGGGCGCAAACCCATAGCTTGTGCCCTGTGACCTTGGGTGAGATGGCTAAGATGGATTCCACCAAATTCCAGTGACACCTTAAAGACTAGCAACATTTATTTTAACATGAACTTTTGTGAGTCACAGCTTACTTCTTCAGATATGTGAAGGGGAGATCATACCAGGAATTCTTTTTAGGGGGAAGATTATAATGATAGATTACATTGGATTCTTGACTGGCCTAAGACATATCTTGTTTGTTTGTTTTATTTAAATTGTTCTACCATTTTATCATTTTTAATTGTTGCATACCTTGCACATTCATTGTTGAATAAATTGCTCGTTCACACAGGCAACTAATCACTATGCAGCATTGCAACCACCCTGCCTATGGATCAGAGAAGTCACCATAATCTCTATCACATTTCGGTGCAATATTTCTAAGGATGAGAAATACCCCCTTCTCGTTGCTGATGTTAAGAGAGCTGCTAAGGAAAGCCACCCATCAGATTATCAGAGAAATGTTGAACTCATTGACTACTAATAGAATCCAAACGCAAACATGGAATTGCCTCCTCTGATTCCTTGGACATCAAGTGCCTTTCAAGCATCCGCAAGAGCTTGTGCGTGCCCCACAGATGGTTTGAAGGCAGCCCTTGGGGTTGCAAAACACTTTTTAACCCTTAGCTGTGTTTCAAAAGTGGCAGTCTGGGAGGCCGTTATATATGGTCTGTACACACTTTTTGTGTAGTTGTTTAGGTATCTGGACTCCAGCTTTTGCTTCCAAAGCCCAGTTTCCATTGACATATAACTGTTGCTCTTTCTTAAGATAAACTCACAGGGTTGGATCCCACCAAGTTTTTCTGTTCAGTTTCACCCAATTCCACCTCCTCATTGCAATCCCTGCCACAAGTGGCTGCCTGCAGGTGTTCCACAGTTCATAGTACAGTTGGTGTTATGTATTTGGACAGTTGGAGCCAGCGTAGTTTTTGTGGGGAGGAGCCACTAGTTCTCCTCAGAACTGAGGGCCAAGCTACAAGTGATGAATGACACTTGAATGGCAAGTGAACAGACTCATGTGTTTTCCTCCTTGTTCACTTGCGCTCCACTTGATCACAGTGCAAGTGGAGCTCAAGTGAACAGAGAGGAATACACGTGAGTCTGTTCACTTGCTGTTCAAGTGTCGTTCGTCACTTGTAGCTTGGCTCTGAGAGAGCTTGTGAAGAGTCAGTTACAGCCAGTTAGAGATGGCTGCAGTCCTTGTTCCCAGTTACTTGTATTGTTCAATAAATGTTGCTTGAAGTGCTGCAGTTGCCTTCCAGTCTCAATACATATTAGTTGGTGTTTACCTTTAAGGCCCTTAATGGACTGGAACCTGTGTATCTTCGAGACAGTCTCTCCTGGTATGTCCCCTGGAAGGTGTTATGCTCTGTAGCCCAACATCTGCTGATGGTCCCTGGTCCCAAGGATGTTCACCTGGCCTCAACCAGGGCTAGAACCTTTTCGGCTCTGGCTCCGGCCTGGTGGAACACTCTCCCAGTTGAGACCCAGGCCCTGCGGGACTTATTACAGTACTTACCAGCAGCCATCTGGCTATTTCAGGCCAAAACATTGCCCCAACTAATGTATGGGTCAATACTTGGGGCCCCTTCCTCTTGTTTCACTTCTTTAGAGCAAGTTCAATCAAAATTCTTGAGAGTGCTGCAACTGTTCCAAGTACCTAGCTGCATCTCCAATGCTAGTTTACACCTTGACACTGGTTTGCTTAAGGTGGAGGCCAGGGTAAGCCTAGCCTCTATCAATTTTGGCTAAAGCTAGCTAGGGGTCTGACACCCCTAGTTCTCCAACACAATTATCAATCTTCTTGGGTGAAGTCTATCCATTGCAAAATAGAGAGTTTGGAATTCTCTTTAGAAAATGCTCTAGAAATGAGATATGACCAAGTAAAAGCAATGATCAAAGGCTGTTTGATACTGAGCGACAAAAAGACAACAACATCCCACATTTTCTGGCCCCTGAGAATCTAAAATAAGTTGTTGCTCCGGCTTCCAATCTCTGCCTTTTGGAGGTATCTAGTCAAAGGAGAGTTTTTACATCGGCAAGATGGCAAGCTCTCCCCAATGCAGTTTTGGAGGGGAGATATAAAAAGGTCCCCATGAAGGAGAGAATCTGTCCTTGTGGCATTGACGAGGTAGAATCAGTGGAGCATGTCCTGTTTTATTGCCATTTTTACCATGGTATTTGTTCAAATACAATTGCCCCATTGCTTTAAAGCTTTTCGGGCTTATCCAATATTGATGTTTCAAAGAAACTTCTAATGGGTATTATAGGGTTGCCGGGCCCCCTCAATCTCCCAGCGGGGGGCTGGGGCCTGGCTCTTACCTCCTTGTTGAGGGGTGTGTGTGCGCGTCCCAAAACGGGCTCGATCCATGCCAAAATGGGCCCAATCCGCGGCTGTTTTGGCATGGATCAGGCCCGTTTTGGTGTGCTGCGGCACGCAGGAGCGCTCCTGTGCTCCGCAGCGCCTCAAAACGGGCCCGATCCATGGAGGGTGCTCGCCCCCCGCTGGCCAGGTAAGTGGGGACAGGGTGTGGGGCCGAGGGCAGGGGATCTCCTGCCCCCACCGGGGGTCTGGCACCCCTAGGGTATTAATCAGCAGATTACTATTCGCTGTGCAAAAAAAAATTCTGCAGCTTGCAAAACCCATTGGGATTTTAAATTTTAGTAAATTTTGACCGCTGCGTAGCAGGATTGACCTTCTGTATTTTTAACTTGCTCTAATGTCAATTTTTCTGATCTTTCAATTTGTACTGGTCATAGACCGAATAAATCTGAATCTACTTGTAAAGAGGAACAAAGCTCCAAAGAATCATGGAAAAGTTTTGTCGGGCCTATAAAACAGAGAAGTTCCGCCATGTCTATGAAAATGGCCGAGAGACTGGTTGAGGTGCTGGCGAACTATCCTGCTGGTCCCTTGCCTGTTTTGTTCCACTCCACTGTCTAATGAGATCTGCCCACCCAGAATATGTATTGATATTTTATTGTTTTATACGATTTTAAACTAATTTATTGTACTTATTGTATATATATCTTCTTGAAATTGTGGTTTTATGATGTTGTGACCTGCCCTGAGCCTGCTTGTGGGACGGGCGGGATATAAATCCAACAAATAAATCAATAAAGCCTTTTTTGGTGATCAAAAGTGATTTCTCTCACCCCTCTTTTGCCAGCTGGTAAAGAGCCAATCCAGTCTTTATTCATAATAGCAATAATGAATAAGGAAGGCCTCTCTAGTTCTTTTAAGTTGACTGACATCAGGAAAGGGTGAGAAATGAGTTGTCCTGGAAATATTTCTTGATCAAACATTTGATAACACTGGCCTGTGTTTCTTCAGGCTTGAATATGCACCAGTCATTTCTCAATCAAAATTTGCTGTTTTCTCCTGCAACTTGAACAAGGACAAGTCATTTCTGGTTTTGATGTGACTATTTCCCAAGGCCTGAATATGGACCAGTCATTTTTCACCCACTACTGGTATGAAATCAGTGTAACAAATCCATTGTGCTTATCTTGAATTCATCTGTGTTTTACTTTTACTTACTATTTTACTGTGGACATTTCTTTTTTCTCTATAACTGCCTATGTATACATATTATATGCAGATGTCAACTCAGCTCCAATGTATGCAACTGATGAAGTGGGCTCATATCCAGAAAAGCATACACTACCACAAGACTCTTCGTAAATTCGTGTTGCAATGGACTAACACGGCTGATTCTTTAAAAATTTGTCTTAGAATTCTTTGCTGAATTTGATTTCCTTGTTTTCTTTGATTTCCTTGTCTTAGGTATAATTCTTTGCTGAATTTGATTTCCTTGTTTTCTTTGATTCATTGATACTCTGCACATTTTAGCCTGGCCTCTAAAGGTGTTACACTTCCTCCTATTTTTTGGTGTCAACCATTTGTTTCGTAAAGATATTGCCACTTCTTCCATCAATGATGCTAAATAACACTGGACTCACCCTTGGATTATCACACAAGATACTATTCTCCAGTTTAATGCTAATTTCTTAATTAGCATCTTCCTGAGTGCATTCTTCCAATTATTTATTTAATGTCTTCCGGTCCACATTCCCCATCTGCCTTTCAATATTATGTTTTTTGGAAAAAGAACAAAATGTAATCAATAAACTCAAGGATTCTCAGACTACCAGTCTTTTATCTGATTATTATGGCCTACGCAAACTTGTTTTCCACTTGATGGTTACAACGCGCAATAAATAATTGCATGTTGTCTAACTATGAATTATATTCTAATATATGTTAACAGCACCTCACCAGAAAGCAAAGCTGCTTTTGAATGAAGAAGACAAAGATGGTGTTGAACCCTGTCATGCTTGTTTTTTTCCAGTCCTCTCTTCCATGGCTTCTTCTCCATGCAGTTTCAAAATTCAAGGTTGCTTTTATGTGTTTTGACCCTTAAAGAGGTTGGGACTACTTGAGATCCATTAAAAATGGAGAAGCCAAGGCGGGAAAAGGATTGTGTATCCCTTTTTCTCCCTGCTCTGTTTCTCTGTTCTCAATTCACCCCTCTCAATGCGAGCACGGTGTCACCCATTACACAAACACAGGGCTTTTTTTCAGCAGGAACACGGTGGAACGGAGTTCCGGCACCTCTTGAAAATGGTCCCATGGCCGGTGGCCCTGCCTCCTGATCTCCAGACAGGGGGGAGTTTAGATTGCCCTCCATGCAGCGGCACAGAGGGCAATCTAAACTCCCCTCTGTCTGGAGATCAGGGGGCGGGGCCACCAGCCATGGGACCATTTTCACCAAGGGCAATTTAAACTTTTAAAAATTCCCTCCTTGTTCCAGCTGACCCAAAGTGATGTCATTGTGCCGTCCTGAGTTCCATCACTGAGTTCCACCACCTCTTTTCCCAGAAAAAAAGCCCTGCACAAACATAATGTGTAGCTTGCCCCTGCTGTGCGTGAATGAGCTATTGCAGATCTTCTATCGAGATAGGACTTGTATATCTCTTCACATCATCACAACACTTTTCACTGGAGCTAGATCATAATTTTAGCTGCCAGATGTTACTGAATGTACTATAAACCCATGTAATCGTTTAGCAGGCATGGACGAATCAGGCCCAAGGCCACAGAGAATCTGACGAAGGTAGAGAGGGAAAAAAATGGGATGAACCTGCCATACAAGTTTTTAAAATATTAGTGAGTAGAACACACAAGTGTGTAATTGTTGAAGGAAGATACTTCTGTTTAGATCAGGAGTCCCCAATCTTGTTGGTTCTATTGGACACGTTGGGAATTTTGAGAATAAGGAGCGGTCACTACCACTAAATGGCTGCCATGTGGAGAGGGGGAGAAAGCCAATCAAAAAATGGTTGCCATGGGGAGAGGGGGAGAAAGCCAATAAAAATGGCTGCCATGGGGAGAAGGGGAGAAAGCCAATCAAAAAATGGCTGCCACGGAGCAGTGGGGCCAATCACAGAATATTTGGCGATTGCAAGCCATACTTCCTCCACTGACTGTGGTAGCCGATTCTGCAGACATAAAGATCTTTGGGGGTCTTCTGAAGCACCACCTGTTTCATTGATGCAGAAGCGTCAGGACTGGCCATACTTTAGAGAAGCAGCTTGGGGACACCAGGAAATACATTGATGTATTTCCCACCATACATTGATGTGACACCCACCATATTGGGTATTATTGATTTATACAACAAATCACACACACACACACACACAAAAGCTGCTGAAATGAGCCATTACTTGAAATAGAAAACACAAATCAATGACCTGACATCCAAAGTCCATGTCAATTTTTAATCAATGGGTGGGAACGTATTAAGACTCTGGTGGTCATAGTATTGTTCCATTGATTAAGATTTCCCTTTGGTGTACCACGTTTCAAAGATTTTCTTACAGAAAATATGGAAGTGAATGTTAACATCTTTCAGGATGATTAAAAGGGTGTCCAGAAAGGAACAATTATTCATATACGCTGTATCCAAGTGAAGTAGCTGCTGGATACATCACTCAACTCTTGTGTTTCTCACATGCATGTTTCAACAGGTTCAATGCCTAGCATTTCCAGTGAAGGAGAGGATCATGTAGGAGGTGATGTGAAAGACCTCTGCCCGAGACCCTGGAAAGCTGCTGCCAGTCAGAGAAGGCAATACTGACAGGCCAGTAGCTTGACTCAGTATAAAGCAGTTCAATGTGCTCCTGCATGTTTCGAATGAACTTCGAATGAAGATAATCCAAATGAGAGATGAACATATATGTGCAAACTGGCTCTTGTTTATTCCACATTTAACAGCTTGCAGATAAATGTATGAATGGGCTCCGCTAAAGTGCAGAAGGCTTTGGCCGTTTCCACATGGCTTACCTTGTTCCGGAAAACAGCGAAATCTCATGTGAAATCTCGCGAGAAGATGCTGGGTCCCTACACAGCTGCCATTTTGTTGCTGTCTTTCGGAAGGACCTAATGCACAAGGGCGCCATGTTTCCTGCCTCTTTTTACAGGCATACTGAGAAAAGCAGCCAGGGCGCTGCAATGAGCTAACTAATTGGTGGCAAGGGGTCTCCCATGGCTCTTGGCTTGATCCTCACAGCACCGCACCACACCTCCCGGTGCTTAGTTTGCACTTGCTGGTTCCCACTTCTCTCAGTCTACTGCCCACAGTCCCAGCCTTAACCTGGCAAGGTTCTATCTCCGGCTCCTCCTCTTCCTGTCACATGACTCTGATGTCATATGCCTACAGTACAGAGTCCCAGGTCTGGACAGCTAGACAACCAGAAGCCTGGAGAACAGATGTGGCTTCTGAGATGGGAGGGTGTGTGTGGATTTTGACAGAAAATGTTTATACCTTGCAGCCAAAGGCCATCACAATTGAGCAATTAAAACCCACAAGAAAAACATGCCGAGGCAAGCAATAACAAACGATACTGCTAAAAGCACATACAAGTATAGTAAAATGCATGGCACCTTAGGGTTGAATTCTGGAGACCAGGCTGACATCTGCCCCCAAAGAGGACATCCCTGGTCCTCTGCTAGACCCCCCCCCCCACTCCAAGAGAGCGTTGCCTCTTAAAGCTTCTCCCCTGGAAATCCTGTTGGTCCCTAAAGTGCCACTGGACCCAAGTCCTGCTGTTCTACCGCAGACCCACCTGAACCTGCCCCCAACTCAAGATTCCAGAACACCGCCCTCCTCCTCGGGCGCATTTGGACGGCAGGACCCGAGCCCAACAGGCAGCCCTGACTTGCCCCTTGCGAGGGGAGGCTCAGCGGAGGGGGGGCCCTGCCCGGCCTCCTTTTGGACCCCCCCCCCCACTTGGGACGGGGGGAGGCGCCCGCAGGCAGAGGCGCCACACGCGCGCAGAGGCACACACGCAGAGGCGCGCACGCAGGCGGGCAGGCGGGCGGGCAGCAGGCTCTCCGCGGCTGGCACGCATCCCCGAGCAGCGCTGCTCTCTGCTCCAGAGCCGCCGCCGCCGCCGCTGGTTACGCCAGCCCCGCCGCCCGCCCGCCGTCTCCCTTCGCCTCGGATTCTGCGCACACGGGCAGCCCCGGAGCCTGTCATTCCGCACAGGCACTCTTGGCTGGCTGTTTTTTTTTCCTCCTCTTTCCTCCCCGCGCTCGAGCCGGAGAGCGAGCGGGGGGGAGAGGGAGGGGAGGGGGGAGCCGCGGCCGCCGCCAGCCGGGAGAGGCGAGAAGGCGCACCGGAGCCAAGTCCCGCAGCCCCAGCATGGCTTCGGGGGACCTTTACGAGGTACGCCCCAGCCCGGACGCCCGGACACGGGGCAGCCGGCCAGGGGAGAGGGGCCGGGGAGGGGGATGCCCCTTGGCTTGCGGGGAGCCCTTTCCCCCCGCGTTCGGGCTCCGCTCCCCGCGCTCCGCTTTCTTGTTTAGTTCCTGAAGATCGGGGAGGAAATGGCCAAGGCGAGGGCTGGGGGGAGGCGGAGGCGAGAGGGGAAGGCGAGGAGGCAGAACCGCGGCTGCCGAGGGCTTGGGCTGGCCGGGGATGGAGCGCGCCCCCTCCTCGCTCGCCTTTCTCTCCCGACTTTCTGTGGGGGGGGGGCGGTTGGAGATCAGCAGGCCTCGGGAGGGGAGAGGAGGGGAGAGCCGGGCGAGGCGCCCCCGGCGCGGAAAGTCCCGGGGAAGAAGTCCTCAGGCGCGTGGGACGCCCCCTCCTGGCCCCCCGCCGAGGATTGCGCCCGGGCGCACGGCAGCGCGAGGTCCGCGCGAAGGGGAGGAGCCTCGGGAGCCCCCCCTGCAGAGAGGGGCTGGTGCAACGAGGGGCTGAGCGGAGGGAGGAGCCTAACCCGTCACAGATGCATGCTGGGGATTGGGGGCGGTCCTTCGAGGAGGAGGAGCTGTCAAAGTTTGGCAGGGTCTTTCTGGGAGGTCTTGGGCAGAGGGAGAGAGGAGGTGGAGCTGCCTGGGTTGGATCCTGTGGGAGTGCCTGCAAACCTGCTTGCTTTGAGATGTCTTTAGTGGTGGAGGGCAGGGCTGCAGAGGAGATTCTACTGACCACCCATGTGATGCTTGAGTGGTGGACTGCAAAGGGAGGAAATACTCTGGGCAAGGGTACCCAGTGGCACAAGTGGATGATACTCTGCTCCTGCATTGAGACTCCCATGCCCGTGTTGACCCCCATTATTCCTCTGGTCTGTGTGGATATCTGGGATTCGGGGCAGGAGTTCGCACAGTTGCAATGTGGCTTGTAGGAGATGTAATGTGCTACATCAGTGCATCCACAATTCAACAAAAGCCATCAGTGGCCATGTCTAGATGCTTCCATATTGCTGACTTCAGCATTTTACTGGATTGGCTGTGTTTGGTACCAAGCTTACCTCCAAACTCCACCCAACTCTTCTCACCCAACTCTTCTTCCTCCTTTCTCCAAGTGGACTCCATCAAGTATATCTAAATTCTGTCTGGGTCCAGTGCCCATTACAAATTTCTAAAATGTGGATCTGACAGTGAGATGTCAACAGAACCTTGGTGATGTATCTTTAATCCCATAATCCAAATTCAATGTTGTCTATTTGTGAAAGCATAACTATAGAGCAAGTCTTGACAATACTAAATCCCATGTTTTACAGGATAATGCAGAAAAAATTATTACCATTCAGATTGTTTCAGATGTTGGATTGACATGCGGAAAGTCTAAACCCCATGTTCTGACGTTGCAATAGATCCTCTGTCGTTCAGTGGCTTTCTGATTGCTTAGTGGTGTAGGATCACCTAGAAGACTTCCTTGTTTTAAGAATGTGTAAAGATTTTTCACTTAAAAGCCTCATTTGTAGGCAATTGATTGATTGATTGATGGGTTCAAGTCAGGGTCAAAGTCTTAATGGCGATTAATCTCATATTTTACCGGTTGGAATGTTGGGCTGTGTTTGGTTATATGGTTTTGTTTGTAAAATATATGATACATCAATAGACTTGATCTTTTGAAGGTATTTTGGCAATGATTACATTTTCATGGTTTGTAAGACAAATGAATGATCTTTACCTCGAAGTACGATCTGTGACAAAGACGACTGTAATCATAATAGTAACCATGGTGGCGGTAAGATCTTTGTACTGGCCAAGAAGGGCAAAGAACAATCAGGACAGATGATTGCCTAGTTGACATACTGGGCTATTCAATGGATCCCAATTACTTGGTGAATCAAAAGAAAAACGAGCAGATATTCTACGACACTGCCATCAACTTCATCATCATTTCATGAAGAACAATGTTGATTAAAATCCAGTTTGACCCCAAATTTTAAGTAACAATGATCCAATTAATACATTATTGGCATCAATAAGCCAACTTATGCTTTCGAGACCTCATTCTAATGTGCTCATAGGGTCAAATTTTAGTTGGATCTTTGCATTAGTCAACAGATTTATGCTTATCCAAGCTCTGTGTCCTCCTTAGCTTCCATGGGTTCTTATCAGGAGTACTTTGAGCTCCTTGAAGGAAAGATGGGCTAGAAAATATACATAATGAATTTGCAGCATGGGTTTTGCGCTTTGTTTTCTCCGCTGAGCAGAGCAATTTCTTTTTTCAATAGTGTAGAAGGAGCTAGGAGGATTGTGTTGATGATCTGCGGTGAATTAAAAAGCAAAGAAGTCAAGATGTGGAAGAACACTCAAGATCCACCTTGTGTGGTTTATTGTTACACCCCAGTAGAGCAATTAATGTTGGTGGTGCGATTCTAGTTTTCTTCTGGAGCAAACAGAACATCTTGCAGTGACATAAAATGTCCAGAAGTTTGTTCTGATCAAGATCAGCTTCAGCTTCACTTGAGACTTGCTGCTTAACTGGCATGTGTAAATTTGAGTTTGTAATTAGTCATGGAGTTATCTTTGTCTCTTCTCCAACTCCACTGGACTCATTTTCTTCATTGATAATTCAGTGGCTGCTATGGTGATGTGTTTGGTTGGGTATGTCTTTTGCAGCGTATCAGATAATTTTCTTTCTGTTTAAATGTGGAAATTTACATTGTTTCATGGTGTAGAAGAAAATTCAGCATGTATGCCTGGATGGGTTCTAAACTAATATATGCCTCCTTCTGCATGGAGTTATTATGTTCGTATGAGATGCCACCAAGAAATACATTCTCAAATGTGGGTTTTTCAGGATTGTGGCTGAGGAGGTAGAAGAATTACAATTTGATCTTAGGTTGTGTTGAATTTCTGGTGAGTATCAAGTGGAATTTCTATGAGTAAACACCATGTCAAAGGCAAGAATAATCTTTAAAACCATCTTCCTCTACACAGGCCACCTCTAGAAGAATTATAGAGGAATTTTAGACAAACATTATAGGGTTAGATCAAAATTGTGGTGTTGGATCCAAAGAGACGCATACAGTTACAGAAAGAGTTCTTCCACTCATTGAAAACATTCTTCCACACTTCTTCCCAGATAAGGACTTCTTCAATGGGTGGAAGGACCCCTTCAGAGTCAACCCTATGAGATTTTGGCCTTCCAAGCAGTTTTAAGTAATATGCCAAGTAGAAAACGTTTGCATCCATTAGAGTAAGGAAGATGAAAATGTGTTTCTCTTAGACTTATCAGCAAACATGACTGAAGCATACCTTCTGAACTATTACCTGGCGGTTGTCCATCACTTTGACACCCCAAACTAGGCATCGTTTTTATTTACAGGTTCTGGTTAATAACCAAAAGGAACCTCTGTGTTGTAAGGAGAGGAACCTTTGGTTATGAGGTTCAATACAGTTTTTTGATGTGATACCTTTGGTTACAAGGTTCAAAACATTGTGATGTGTCCTATTTTCTACCCAATTAATGGGATTCTAATCAGCCTGCATCATTAAAACCAACTAAGACCTCAAACAGCAAAAATACAAGCGAAAAGAAACAGGTGACAACCTCCATTCAAGAGCTGTCAAATACATGCTGAGAAAGATCCATTTTTAAAGAACCTCAAAATCATTGCAAGATTGGGGCCTTCCTCTCATCTTCAGGAAGCCTGTCCGATAGCACAAGAGTGGCCACCAAGAAACCCTGAGCAGAAACTTCTCAATTACTTGATTGTAGGAACTGTTAATATTCCCTGGTCTGATGACTGGAGGTGGCTTGTGGGCCCATATGAATAGAAACATTCCTGCAGATATAAGGATCCCAGAAAAATCTACAAAGCACCAATATGGTGCAGTGATAAGGACTGTGTGGAGACATGAGTTCATATCCTCACTCATCCATGAAGCTCACTAGGTGATACTGGATTTGTTACAGTCCCAGATTAAACAGAAATACAAGGAGGATAACATGGAAGAAGAGAAATGGCAGAGGGGAAATCATGTACACCAACCAAGGCTCCTTGGAGGAAAGTTGGATAGAAATGGAACAGCTGTTGTATCTTACTTGGACATGTCATGTTTTACTCTCTTCCCTTTTGGGACGTTGAAAACACTCTGAAGACATCAACCTTAATACCATTAAGTAGGTGAAGATTTTATTTTAATAATGATGCACGAGAGAATGTATTAATAATATCCTCACATTAGCTTGCTTAATGTTGGAGATGGTGCTCACAGAATTTGCTGAGATGATAATGGTGATTACTTTTGCCATGACAGTAATTGGTGATGGTTGCAAAGTACTGTTATGGTCATAGTGATCAATAGTTCAGCCTAAACGGGGTATTTTGGGCATTGGAATTACAAAGCTCCATCTTAACCTTTCCCCTGCTTCTATATGAGAGAGAAAAAGAACCTTAGACCAATTTGTACACCAGGATTTTATCTTGGCGTAGCTAAGACTGGTTTACGGTTAGCCCAACATAGTGTTTTTTTTCTGTTAACTGTTTTCCAGCAGTGCATATTCTTTATCTAGTTGGCAAAGATACTGCAAGATGACAGTTACGGTGGATTGATGTTGCACAGTAGTAGCCTTTCTCTTATGGAACACATTTGTGAATAGAAATGGCACGTTGGATCAACTCCATCTTAAATATGTGGATGTACCAATTTTAGTTGTGATTCTGCCAAACTCTGTTCATTTAAATGGTGGTGAAACATCACACATGTCCTTCCACTGAAATTGTAATTCTTAATGTTGGTAGATTGTGTCCTGTGTGTTCAATCTTTGTAACACAGAGGAACTGTGTTTACGTCTTTTAAATTTGGTATCATATTAATATGAAATTAAGGTAGAGCCAAAAAAAATATGCCGATATGTTCAAAGAAGTCAAGTGACAATCAAACTAGTCACCATGTTTTATGTTTTCCCGATGTGTGTTTCAGTATAAAAATGTCTCCCAGTGATGCAGGCTTGAAATATGGTCTGCCGTACTTTTTGAAAGGTGGTGAGTTATTTGTCATTTACACTACAGAAGGAGCTTAGAAGAACTCGAAGGAACCAGATATATGTCTTTACATCTTAGAAATCAGCCAGCAACCTTTTGGAAAGATGAGAAGGTGTAAATTATGAGAAGAGCAGAAAAATGTAATGTCAGTGCTTAATTAAGATCTCAATTAACAAACTGCCAAAGTTATTAACTTAAGAGTCCTTGTCACAAATGATTAAAAAAAAAAAACATGGCTAGCTTTTTCTGGATCCAAAGCGACTCACGGATAATTTTGGGAAACGTTTTTGATAGTGTTAATAAATGGCCTCCTCACTCTACTGTTTTTAATCTTTTTAACTTCATCACATAGATACATCTGATCAGATAATGCCCTTCACTGTATGAAACTTGATTGGTTAGGATCACCCGTCTGACAGATATAGAAAGTATTGCTCTCACTCTCAATTGGCTTTGTTTTCATTCACTGTGTCATCAAGATACATCCAAATTTGATTGGCTACCATCTTCAATGCTGATTATTATTGTTGTAAAAGGTATATTCATTCCAATTGTACATTCTCAGCCTTAGAATGAAGACTAGGAGGTTGAGCGAAAAACTTCATGGGAAAGTTGTATTTTCACAGGAGGAGAGAGGTGACATCATACAAGTGTAAAGGGCAAAGCGGGGGGAAGGGTAGGGCCTTATTCATAAGGCTGACTAGGCCGAAGCCTAGGGGCCCCTCAGGGTCTAGGGGCCCGTCAAATTTTTTTCCTGAGGAACACCCCCACATAAATTATAATTAATTGATCCTCTTATATAACCTCTATTAATAAGATAATTAACTACTTCCATATTGAAGTGAAACAAATTGTCTCATATTAAAACAATTATCCATAAATTATATATTTTAATAAATAATAAAAAAATATTCACTTCAAAATATTAGCGTTGAACAATTATGCCCACAAAATGTGCTTTCCTGAAAAGTTCTACTTGCGCAGTAAAAATATTTTTAAAGTTGTGAATAGAATTCTTCAGGAGACCCTCAAAATGGATCTATGTACTGCGGTCTAGTACCCACCATACCAGGGTCAGGCTGTCAGCTGTAGTGGGGTGAAAGATTGAAGTGCCAGAGGGGGCCCAAAATACCTGAAAGCCAAGGGGCCCGGCCTTGGGTTAATACGGCCCTGGGGGAGGGAGGGAATAGATGGACGGAACAGGAGACCTTTGGATGGCTGATGGTGGTGGAGTCGAAGAGTAACGGGGCAGGTTGTGAGAGCAAAGAGATGATGAGGCACAAGGTCATGGAGGGTTTTATTTATTTAAAATATTTGAATACCTGCCTTTCTAAATAGCATCTGATGACCCAAGCAGGTGGCAACAATACAAAAACACACTAAAATCATTGGATAACCAACTTCAAAACCTATACAAAATAGAATGTATTTGAACAGAGTTCTGAACAGAGTTCTGAACAGAGCTTCCATGTATGTCAATGGGGGAAGAAACAGAGGAGAGCTTGCAACAGGCAATGAGAGCAGGGCACATTTTGAGGGGGAACATGCAGGAACGCAGTTCCGATAGTTCTCCAAAGAGGTCACATGTCAGGTGGCCCCACCCATCTTTTTGGCCATTTGGGGCCCGTTTTGAACTGGATTGGTCCCAAAACGGCCAGGATCGGGTCTCTGACAGGTGGTGGATCACTCTCCCACTCAGCAGCTGTCCAATTCTGACCATGTTAGGCCCCTTTTCGGCCATTTTCAGCTCCTTTATGCCATTTTGGGCCTAATTTTGGCCCTGAAGGGCCAGGATTGGGTCCAAAACAGCCAGGATAGGTGAGGTCAGGGGGTGTGGCATATGCAAATCAGTTATGCTATGACACACTTCCAGTGATGACAATGGGTGTTGCATATGCTAATGAGTTGTGCTAATGAGTTCCTGCAGCTCAGTCCACACTGCCTCAGCAAATGCTGGGAGATTTGGGTTTGGTGTCTAGGGAGGGCAGAGTTTAGTGAAGTGGTGATGTCACTTCCAGATGATGCTCTAGGATTCTTCCCCTAGTTTCTATGATCTACAGGAAATTCCTAAAGCACTGCTGTGTGGAAGTCAGTTTTTCTTCTGCTCCTCAGTTTCTCAGGGATGGGAAATTGAGGCTGGTCATTCTCTGTCCCAGGGCACGCCTAGATACTGATTGAATGTTCCAATCTGAAATACATGCTGCTTATTCGTTTTTCATGGTGGGGATGCTTATATTGCCTAGTAGCTAGAACAATGGCTTCTATTCCTCTGTTATGAAATGGGATGAATAAAGAGTTGCCATTTTCTGAGATATGGGAGAATGAAAAGAACCATTCCAGGAAATTCACACACACAACTCTTGGGAAGACAGAGCACAGTCAAACAAAAGGAAAGGATATGAATTAAATTTTAACAATGAAAAGATCCCTACACTGTATATTTAGCAAAACTGCTTGATTTTTCCCATATATACGATAAAGTGGTGGCAACCGTTTGATCAAATATCCAACTTTATTTCAAGGATTGTTATTTTTAGTTGGAAGCAGTAAGTCTTTCAAGGAATATGAGAAAGTGATGCTACAGTTTCTCCACACGATGATCAAGCGTTAAAGAACTGTTTCAAAAATGTGTTTCTTGCCTAGTAGCAGGGCCGGTGCCTGGGTTTCTGGAGCTTGAGGCGAGATACCTACTTGCACCCTTTCCCCCCGCCCCAAACAATTTTAAAAAACAGAAGAAATATAGGAAAAATGAAGAGCACAAAACTTGAAATTTTTACATTTTTAATTTAATTTTTATTTCTTAATTTAAATTTTAATTTTTTTAATAAGTGTGAGAATAACAACAATCTTTGTTTTTCTTATTGTGAGCCAAAAATCTATTTTGTGAGCAGAAACAGCAACTTGCATTGAAGATTTGAGCACACCTCCTTTTGTGTGTGTGTGTAAAAAAGTTTCCCTCTTTCTTTCCACCTCTCTCTGAACCCAGAGACTCTTGGCAGTAGAAGGCAGGGCTTCTCTTACAGGGCCTGCTTGGAGGAGAGATATTTGGAAGGGGGAGACTGAGCTAAAGCCTTCTCTTTTTCTCTGACCCTCTCCGAGCCTTAAAATATTGATCACCTTTGTCAGAGATCCCTTTTGGGAACTACCCTCCGTGCTCATCCTTCTCCTCCCCCCCTTGGGTTTGAAGTGAACGGCAGCTGACAGCTAAGCATGTGGTGTATAAATATTGAAATAAACTATTGGGGGAGAGGGGGAAGGTGGGGTGATATATGTAAACTAGCGAATGAGAGAAGGAAGGTGATAAAGAGGGGGCACAGTGTGGGGCGCTGCTCTGCTGGAGTGAAGGGGGAGCAGCATTGAGATCAGAGAATAGCAAGAGGGAGGGAGAATGAAAGGGAGAAGGGGGTGGGGAAGTAATAGAATTTAAAACCACAACTTTAAACCCAACAACAGTGATTTGCTCCTACCTGTCGCACAGGAACGGAAAGGGAATTGTGTGTGTCTCACCTCACTTCCTCTGTGGTGGCGCACACACAACCAGCCACTCTTTCCACCAAAAGCAGCCCCCCCCCCAAAAGCCTGAGGAAAGGTGAGAAGGTAGAATTGATGCCAGCCGGGGAGGGGGAAAGGGATGTACTAAAAGGAATGACAGGATTGCCCATTGGAAATAATGGGAGAGGCTTGAAGGCTCATTGGAGAAAATGGGAGCCAGGAATGCCAATTTACTTGCATGGGCTCCATTGAAAAGCATTACAACACAAAAAAAGAGCAAGAGTCCAGTAGTGAAGAAGTGAGCTGTGGCTCATGAAAGCTTATACCCTACCACAAATTTTGTTAGTCTTATAGGTGCTACTGGACTCTCACTTTTTTCTACTGCTACAGACAAATACGGCTGACCATTTTGATCTAGCAACACAGACCCCAGAGTGGAATGACAGTCCCTGGGAGAAGAATCAGTGGCCTGGGACTGGAATGGCAGTGGGTGTGGAATGACAGGGGGTGTCATTCCAGTCCCAGAGCCCTGAACCTATTCCCAGGAGCAGTCGTTCCACTCTTCGACCTGTCATTCCAGTCCCTGAGCACAGATTCTATTCCTAGGGGCTGTCATTCCACTCCGGGGCTGTCATTCCAGTCCATTAACACTTCTGCTACTCCCAGGGACTGTCCTTCCATTATGGTGCCTGTAATTCCACTCCAAGAATGCTTCTCTATTATCAGGGGCTGTCATTCCACTGTGCAACCTGTCATTCCTTCCCAGAGCACAGATTCTGCTCTGAGGGGCTGTCATTGCACTCTGGGAGTTGTCATTCCAGTCCCAGAACACTTCTGCTCCTCTCAGGGTCTGTCATTCCAGTCTGGTGCCTGTAATTCCAGTCCCAGAATGCTGCTTCTACTCCCAGGGGCTGTCATTGCACTGCACTGTGTGGGCTATCCTTCCAGTCCCAGAGCACTGAGCCTGTTCCAAGGACTGTCATTCCACTCTGAAACCTGTCCTTCTGGTCCTGGAGCACAAACTCTATAGCTACTTGAGAGAGCTGCAAACTGCATACTGAACCTCATGTTACCTTAGAAATGTGTATTAATCGTTGCCAATCTGAACCACAGGGAAAAAATGAAAAATGAAATTAAAAAACAGGTTATATAGTAAAGAAAATAATTGTTTTATTTGAATTTATGCAGTCACAATAGTTAGTACTATCTGTATAAACTTTATAACATTGAAAGCATTGAACTCACTAATAATTTCCCATCAAACACATTATAAGCATATTAATTGTTGCCAAAATTATTCACATTTGAATAATAACCATATCCTGTTTTAATGTTTGCTGCCTTGGGGATCTTGAGTTAGATTGAAAGGCAGCATTAAAATATTTTAAATAAAATAAATCCTTAATGATATGTTGTGTATGGCAAGAGCATACATAGGAATTATCATTACCTAAACCTGTCTTACATACTTTTTCATGGTGTACATTTTGAGTGAGTAAAACCTTGTGCTAAAGAACATCTCACTCATTCCAAAACAAAAAGGGAGGGTGTTTTTTTCAATGTTTCCCAACATTTCTCATTTTTTCTATCAGAAAAGTTTTTTCCTGAATTTCTCTGCTTCCTCCTTCCCCAGGTCTTCACATCTCTAAGTGTTAGAGAGCCCATTCCCTTGGTGGGCATCCCCTACTTTCACTTTCCCCTCCCCACCACTGCTTACCTGGCCAGTGAGGGAAAGATGGGGAACAGGCCTCCCAGGCACACTTCCAGGCACGCGCAATGACGTCACCGAGCTGTCCTGAGAGCACCCCCATGCTTTGCTGTTGGCCAATTTGGGCCCCAAACGGGCTGAATTGGGCCCGTTTGGGGCCCAAATCACCCTACTGAGAAGCACATATGTGTTCCCTCACCTTGCATGATGACATCACTTCCTGGAAGTGATATTGTGCTGGTGTGGGGCTGCACACACAAAGAACATGCCACAAACAACAATAAAGTAAGCTCCAGGTCCCCCCTCCACTGGGAGGGTAGGGGTACCTGGCAACCCTAATAAATGTTAGTGTAAACTCTCTAAACTCCCGTGAGTCTAATAGGACTCAAACCTAAATAAATATGTCTAGAAGGATTGCAGCCGAAGTGAAGCATAACAGGGGTGATTGTTGTGGGGATAATAATATCATGCTTTGAAAACATTTTCCCCAGAAAGTCCACAAACATATCGGACTGTCCAGGTGAAACCCAGATACCTGGCAACGCTACCTTCTGGTGGTGTCTGGGAAGAAGAAGCTATGGTTGTTGTTGTTAAGATGGCTGCTGAAGTTGTTGCAGTTAAGACCTTTAGGCCCAGGTTATATATATGTAAATAAAATCTGTTGAATTCCTTTACAGGTGGCTGGGATTGGTTCCTGGGGATTTTCCTAAGGTCTCATTATAACAATCAGGGTGATAAATAAAGTACCATGTACATATTGAAAAAAGAGAGGAGAAATAGGTAATGAATGAATAAGTGCAACTGATATTCAAATGAATGCCAGGGGGTAGGGATTCCCCTTATCTAAAAGCTATGAACCATTGTAGCTCAAGTTTCATTTTACAGTTCTGGCAACCGTTAAGGATGTTGACACAAAGTCCTTCGTGGCTTTAATGACAAACAGAATTAGTAATATGCTCCTCAGTAGTAAATTTTTAGCACTATTTATTGACACTCATTATAGCTCTTGCTGTTGACTGGGGATCTGTTCAGTTCTAGCACATACCAATAATGAACAGCTCAGCCCTAAAAGCCCTTCTTTAACAAAAGTCCTATTAAAGTTAATAGGACCTCAGTGAATAGAGGTGCTTTAAGATCTAACTGGCATGCTTTAAACAGGAATGAAGGATTTTGAAAAAATGTATTGCTGTGATACCGGAAGTTAGAGCTCTCAGTTTTAATTTAAGGCATGATCACAGGGATGTGCCAAATCAGCTGAAGGAGACACATTTTACAAGGAGCAGCTTTCTGGGACTGCAGTCCGAGTAAATCAGTCACCTGTCGAAAGACTAAGAGCCAAACTACACGAGACACATTACATGAGGACACTCAAGTGAAGAGAGACGCAATGTTGGCTGGGAAGTGTAGTTTAAGTTTCACCTCGAGAGTTTGTTAATAATTGACAGAACATTTGGGGGGCAAAGGTGAAATTAACAAACCCTCTGAAGTGTCTCTTCACTTGAGCATCCTCATGTAATTCGTCTGGAGGGGGCCCGCTGGAGATCCGGGCCCTGTGGGACCTGTTACAGTTTTGCAGGGCCTGTAAAATGGAGATGTTCTGCCAGGCCTTTGGCTGAGTGCCAGCGGGTGTCCTTCCATCTAAGACCACCACTTCTTCTGGCACTGCCCCCAGCCATCTGCTATGCCTGTATACGGACAGGGCATGAAGGCAATGACCCTCTTCTTCTGTGACCCCCTCTAGAAAATGATATTAATGGCATACTGCAAATGGAGGTGAAATTTAGCCATTCTGGCAAATCGCCATGGATAGACTAATTTATTTATGTATCAAATTTATATTCCACCTCTCCAGAGACTTGTTTGTGGCAGCTTACAAAATCTCTCAAGACCTGCTCTCTGTGCCTCTGTCTTCAGAGATGAGATGGGTGATTACTAGATAGAGGGCATTTTCTGTGGTGGCACCTTGCCTTTGGAATGTGCTTCCCTTTGAGGCTTGCCTGGCCCCTACTTTACAGTCTTTAGGCACCAGGTCAGGACACATCTTTTTAGCTGACGAAGGGAGCTCTGACTCTTGAAAACTCACACTCTGAAAAACTATTTGTTTTTTTAAGGTACTACTGAACCCAAAACTTGATCTTTTCACCCAGGATTTTAATTAGGAATTTTATCTTCCCAGATTCTTTAAACAGTCTGCTTCTAGTCTGAGGCCTTTTTATGGATAGTTTGTGTTCTGTATTGGCTTAGCTTCAGGCTGAGCTAAGGCTCCTGAAGCCTTCGTTACTATTGGTCGTTTAATGCTAGCAGCGGCCAATCAGATCTCTATAATAAAGATCAATCACCATACTGGAAATAAGTTACTCTGTATATGGTTTATGCAAACAAAGGATTCTAACTACTTGCTTTGTATTGGTTGTTGCTAAAAAGGGGTGTGGTTTTCCTATGTATAAATTAGCTCCTGTTGAGCCTGGTTCCACCTGTCTGCTTCCAGTCTTCAAGAAAGTTGTTTTTATGAGCTGTTAATCACAATACTCAATAGTTTGTATGCTGTTTATGTCCAATGGTTTGTTTTTAATGGCTTGATGTTTTACATTACTACATGATTTAAATTATTTATTATTTTATTATTTTATTTTAATGGTAAGCCACTTCAAACAGGACTAGGATGCTAGCTCCAGGTTGGAAAATACGTGGAGATTTGGGGGAGAGGCCAGGAGAAGATGGGGCTTGGGGAAAGGAGGGACCTCAATAGAATATGCCATAGAATCCACTCTACAAAGCAGCCATTTTCTCCTGGGGAAATGAACTTTGTGGCCTGGCGATCAGTTGTAATTCCAGGAGATCTCCAGCCACCACTTGGAGTCTGGCAACCCAAAGCAGAACTCAGAAGAGGCAGGCTAGAAGTATTCTAAATAAATAAATAAAACATGAAAAAATCAAATACAGCATAAAATCATTAAAACTGACCTTCATGTATCAATTTAAGCCATTTATGCTAGCAGCCATCTTGTGGAAGAGAATTCCATGGATTGATTGTGAGTTTTGTGAAGAATGGCTTCCATTGGTCTGCCCTGCATCGATTGCCCATTAACCACAGCTCTTAACTCTTGGAAGTGTTTCTTTTTTAAAAAATGTGCCATTTGAATATAAATATATGTGATGTCACACAAAACAATCACTGAGACAATAGATAAGGGACGAATATATAATTAGCTAATGCTCAGGCATGTCCTGCTACAAACAATTGTAAAATTCAGATGTGATCAAAATCAGCTATTTTCTTTAATCAAAGGAGTGATTGTGATGACTAACCATGCTTGGGGAAAATAGTTCTTTTGTCCATTCATTAGCCTCTCAGTGCTGTGGCATATTCCTGGTTCTATATGTTGTATCAGTCTCTTACCCTCTTGCTTCATTACATTTGTGCGTGTCAGAGGGAATATTTCATGGTCTTTCACATTAACACCTTGGTAGCATCAACCGTTATGACTCGAGAATGGGTTGTCCTTCATTGTGAAAAGTACAAAAAATTATCTGAATATCTAGCCATTTGAATGCATAAAACCCTTTGTGGAACAGTAGAATTGTTCCCAACTGTGTGTATTTGACATACATTAAAATAGGAGCCTACTTCAAGTTTTCTAGAGGAAGAAAGCAGTGATTAATAACCATTTTGGGATAACATTTTGTTTTTGTATTACAGAAGCCTTATTCGATAGAGACTGGTACATTTTCCTCTTGTTTCTGACATTCCACCCAACTTGTAATGTTGCCATCATTAAAGAACGGTGCCAGATTAATTCCTCTATACTTAGCCATCATAATTGGGGAATAGCAATCTGCTAGCAATATATTTACTGTGCTTCATGTCTCCTTCTGCTCAGCAGATTCTGCTAACATTCATTATTACCAAACAGTTATCTGGCTGGCCCTTGTGTAGATGATGTAAGCAAAGTGCTGGTTCTTACATTAAAGCCTGAAACAGCTTGTGGCTTTAAGGATCACCTCCTCCCATACTTTCTGTTCCATTAGTTAAGATCCTCCTCACAAGCTTTGGTCTCCGTGGCTTGCAGGGGAGGGAGACCATGGACAGAGGGGGAACGGCATTCCGGCACCTCTTGAAAATGGTCACATGGTCAGTGCCGAGCAGCGCGGAGGGCAATCTAAACTCCCCTCTGTCTGGAGATCAGGGGGCGGAGCCACCGGCCATGTGACCATTTTCTCTGAGGGCAACCCACTGAGTTCCACCACCTCTTTTCCCAGAAAAAAACCCTGGTAGTGGCACATCACCTGTGGAATGCCCTCCTTTTTTCAATGCAATATATTTTATTTTGAAATGCAAAGTAGTAATAAAAAGTTACGAAAAGAAAATAAAGAATTATGTAACATAGTTATATAAATCCGAGATAACTATATGTAACAGAATATAAAAACTACGGAGTGTTTCTCACCTCCATCCACTTACTTACTTAAAATACATTATATTCAACATTTAAAATTACCGATTTAATACTGGTAATTGTTCTTAGTTTCTCTTAATTTTCAGCTACATAATCAAAAAAACTTTCCGTTTTTTCTGAAATTCTGGGATTGGCTTGAAGGCAGCTGGGTGACTTTGGGTCAGTCACAGCCCTCCCAGAGCTCTCTCAGCCCCACCCACCTCACAGGGTGATTGTTGTGGGGATAATAACATACTTTGTAAACCACTCTGAGTGAGCGTTAAGTTGTCCTGAAGGGTGGTGTATAAATCTGTTGTTGTTGTTGTTAATTTTGCCATTGATGCATATTCATATAGTTTTTTCATCCATTCTGTCAAATCTGGCCAGAATTCTGCCTTCCATTTTGTTTCATATACTACTCTCCCCACCGTCACCATATATTTAAATAGTTCATTATGTATTTTTGTAATAATATTTGGTAAGATATTTAATAACATTTGTAGGGTTCCATACAAAGCGAAACTTTAGTAACTTTTGCCTCTCTTCACATATTTTTATCCAATATTTCCTCACTTTCTTACATGTCCTCCACATGTGATAGAACGTTGCATCTGTGTATTGACATTTCCAGCACTTTCTGCTGTAATCCTTATTAGCTTTTGCAATGTCCTTGGGACTAATTTACCATCTAAAGAATATTTTATACCAATTCACTCATAATATTTAACAGTTTTTAAATTTGATTTCTTTAATCCATAAGTTTTTCCCATTGATTCATAGATACATTTTCTCCAAAGTTTTGCATTCATTTTATCATACAGTTTTTTAATTGTTCTGATTCTGTGGCATATTACAATAAGATTTTATATACTTTTCCTAATAGATGTTTTGAATCTCCAGTCATTAGTTGTTCCAACACTGTTTTCTTTCTTACCATTTATTCCCAAATATCTATTTCTGCATTGAAATCATATTCTTAATAGTCCGTCTCTCAAAATATGAATACCATCTTGTCTTTGAATAGTTTTTCTTGATCCATAAATAATTATGAATTCCTTCTTTAGTGTCAATTATCTCCAATTTTATATTTCTTCCATTTGGGTTTATAATCCATTCTGATATCCAAACCAGTGCTGCTGCTTGATGGTACAGTTTAACATTTGGTGATGCCAGCCCACCTCAACGTTTTTCATCGGCTGTTTCCACACACTGTTAAAGAGACGGGCCACTTACTGAACGCTGGCTTTTTTTTCACAAATTCCAGAAGCCTCCAATTTCAAAGCAGAAGCAGGCAGTTTGGTTTCCGTGTGTTCAGCATCTTTTCTGAGAATGGGATTTCCCACTATTTACTGTTCCTGCTAAAAGACGCTGAACAAATGGAAGTCAAACTGCCTGCTTCCGCTTTGAAATCGGAGGCTTCTGGAATTTGTGGGGGGGAAAGCCAGCATTCAGTAAGTGGCCCATCTCTTTAACAGCATGTGGAAATGGCCATCTTGTAATATTTTACATCTTATTCTTGGTTTCTTCCCATTCCATACCAAATCATTTATCCTTTTCAACAATTTTTTTTAAATCCATCTATATGGATTGGTAATATTTGGAACAAAAAGTTCAATTTTGGTAATATGTTCATTTTAACAGTACAGATTCTTCCTAGCCATGGCATATTCAGTTTTTCCTATCTTGCAGATCTTCAGTAATGCTTGTTCAAACTTTTTGATAGTTGTCTTTATATATATTATCATTTTGTCCCGTTACATTTATTCCCAAATATCTGACTGGTTTTCTGGTGACAGCGCAATCTGTTATTTTCTCTCTCTCTTCTTGTTCCATTCTGGTTGTTGCTAACATTATCTTAGTTTTCTTTTTCAGTTTATATGCAGAATACAATCCAAATCTAAATATTTGTTCCATTACATATTCCACAGAAATATTTTGTTTTGTCACTGATATAACAACATCATCCGTGTAACTTTTCATTTTGTATTCTTCTTTGCCTTCTTTTATTCCAATAATTCTAGTGTCTTGCTTAATTTTCATTGCTAATATTTCCAGTGCCTTAATAAACAATAGTGGTGATATTGGACACCCCTGTCAAGTTCCTTTTGCTATTTCTGTTAGGGAACCATTTACTAACATTCTAGCTTGCTAGTCAATATAAATTCTTTGCATTATTTTAAAAATTTAGTTCATTTTTGTAATGCTTTCATCAAAAAAATGCCATGACACTTTATCAAAAGCTTTCTCTGAATCCAAAAACATAAATGCCATTTTTTCTCCTTTCCTCCTAGAATACTCTACTGCAGTAAGCTAATATCTGGTATTTTCATTATCTGTCTTCTGTGCAGTCCCACATGGGACTGCACATATGCAGGCCTGCCGACCGGAATTCTTTTCCTAGTAAAACATCCACTAGGGGGCGCTCGCCCGTCGAATGCGCATGCACGGCTCTTCCCACCGATCACGACATCCGGCGGCCGCACCCCCTCATCCTCAGTTTCTTCTTTGCCGCTGACTGGTGAAGACCTAGCGTCCGCTGTTGAGGAAAGAAATAAGTGCGTCAGTGGTGAGAGATCGCTTTTCAAAATGTCGGATAAGGCCTTGTTTAAATTCTGTTCCACCAGTTTGACTAAGATGACCAAAACTGATGGTCATTCAGTCGTCCTAGAATGCCTGGATGAAACTCATAATGTGCAGAAATGTGAGCACTGTCAGCGTTTCACACCGAAGGCTAGGGTCGAGAGGGCAATCAGGCTGCAAGCCTTATTGTGGAAGAGAGCTATGCGAGCTACTGGCATTGTTAAAGCCCCTTCCAAACCACCACCTATGGGCGACAGATCAGCTCGTAGTGTGGCTTCAACTTCTAAGTCTCGCTCCCTGGATCGGATCTGACAATCTTCTACCACCACCTCAAATTTGAAGGGGACCATTAATACACCATCTGGCCTTAAAGCTCATCCTCTCGAAATCCCGGAGTCGGGACCAAGTCGCAAACTTCGATCCAAGTCACCTTCGAATTTGGAACCATCAGCTACCCCAACTCCAAAGGTTAAGAGAGCAGCGTAGGATCCGACACTACCATCTAGATCGGACCCAAAACCGTCGGATTCAAAGGTATAGGATCCGAAAATGTCGGATCCTAAGCCTGCAGGTCAACCATGAGCTGAGAGTGATGTATTGGATCTGAGGCGCTCGGAACTGATTGTGTCTGACAGGAGATCGAATCCAAAGGATCGGAAGCGTGGCAGTGATCTCCCTGAGATGGCCCAAACTGCTAAAAAAGCCAAGAAAAAGTCGAAGCTCAGGCACTCTGCGGCTGAGCAAATTTTATGGGAGAGACCCAAAACCCCATCTCCGCATACTAGATCACCTTTGTGCCATTCTTCTATCGATGAGGGTGAATTATTCGATGCCCCATCCTCTGGTTCTCGTAGACGGGCTTCCCGCGATCATGCTTATGGAGAGGGCTTGTCTCCATTTATTGCATCAAGGTTATAGCGATCATGGATCCAATTATTCCAGGTCAAATCGCTCTTATTCCCCGACTTCTGGAAGAGATGAATGGGAAGGTATCAGAAGTTAATACTCCTGGTATGATTCTCCTGATTGGGATCTTGTATATCATTCACCTGAACAGTGTCGGGATCAGACCCCTAGTCCTCCATCAGATCCTTCCCATGAGGAATTTATCATTGGAATGGGACAAATTTCACTGAATGAGGATTATCGTCTCTGCACTGAGCAGATGCTTTGGATGGCTCGCTTCCTGGAGATTGAGGTTTCGGCAGTCAACCCAAAACCTAAAGACAAAATATTGCAGTATATTTACTCTGGAAATCCTGCTACTATCACCTTTCTGATTACTGAGGGCCTCGTTGGAGTTATTACTGCTGTATGTGAGAAACCAGCCTCTACTCACCCTACTTCTCGCAAGCTGGAAGTTCTCTATAAAACAAGGGATAATGTGTGTACTTACCTGTTTTCACACCCACCACCATCCTCCTTGGTCACCAAGGAGATGCAGGCTCGCCAACGGCAGGGTTCCCATGCTGTTCCTACAGATAAAGAGAGCAGAAAGTTAAATTATTTTGGCAAGAAATTGTATTCATCTGCAGCCCTAAACCTGAAGATAGCCAATTATTCAGCTATCATGGGAGCTTACCAGATTTTTCTCTGGAACCGCATTGTGATCTTCATAGACAAGCTTCCTGATGATCAGAAGATTCTTGCTAAAGTCATCGTGGAAGAAGCTTTATGATAGTCATGGTAACAGATCAACGCTGGTCATGATTCAGTAGATACGTCTGCGAGAGCTCTGGCTTCATCTGTTGTGCTCCATAGGCATGCCTGGCTCTGCACTACAGCGCTACCCGTAACAAGGTGGAAGATCTGCCATTTGAGTAAGACAGACGAGTATTTATTGCAGACAAGTATTTATTGCAGAAGCGTAAGGATCGGCTCACAGCATTTTCTTATGGGGTTCTGCCTTCCAAACAACCCTCTGATTGACGCTACCAGTATCGATCTTTTCAGAATTATAGGAACAAGTACCAGAGATACCAGCCATATCCTCATTATGGGTCCTACATGCAATTTCAGCTTTCTTCTGGCTCTTATCAGCATAGAAGGTCTAACTCCTGACCCTGCCGCAACCAGCAGAGCCCTGGTACCAAGGAGCCTGCCACTCAATCAAAGCAGTTTTGACTATCTGAAGAACAGTCTGTTGTGTTTGGGGACAGACTAGCTAGTATTGCTCAGGCAGGGGCTGAAATTACAGTTGATAGTTGGGTTCTGAATATCATAAGAGTTGGTTATAAAATTCAGTTTGAAACTTACCCAGAGTTGTCTATTCCTGATTTCTCCCAGCAGGTGTCCTCTGACAAGTTACAAGCAGAGTTGGACAGCAAGAAGAGGCTGTACAGGAAGTGCCCTCACAGGAGTCTCCTTGGGAGGTTTACTCTAGGATGTTCTTGGTAGATAAAAAGGGTGGAGGAGTTCGTCCTATCCTAGATTTGAGGGGATTAAATAAATTCATTACGGTCAAGAAATTTAGAATGCTCACACTGAACATGGTGCTTCAATTGATGCCCGATGATATGTGGTTTGCCATCCTAGATCTTAAGGATGCGTACTTTCATATTGCCATACACTGTGATCATAGGAAGTTCCTCAGGTTTGTCTATAAGGGTTGGATGTTCCAGTACCAGATATTACCCTTTGGACTATCTACAGCCCCCCAGGTATTTCCAAAATGTATGGCTGTGGTGGTGGCTTATCTTAGAAGGCTGAGATGTTCAATCTATCCTTACTTAGACAGTTGGTTATTATCGGCCCCTTCAGCAGAGGTTCTTCAGGAACAAGTAAACATAGTAGTGTCTACTTGTGTTCGGTTGGGACTCTTGGTAAATTTTAAGAAATCAACCTTTACTCCTTCGAGGAGGATCCTTTTTATAGGTATGTTACTGGATGGGATTTTAAATAGAGGGTTCCTGCCTCATGAGCGAGCTCAGAGGATGAGCAGAATGCTAGCCCATTTTACCAGATGCAGATTCCAATTGGCATTGGCTATTCAGAGGCTTTTGGGGCTCATGGCTTCTTCTACGGCTGTTACCCCCATGGCTTACTTGCATATGCACGCCCTCCAATTGTGGTTTTTATCAGTACATGATTGTGAGGGCACATCCCAGAACAGAAAATACTCATTTCCTCGGGGTGTCATTCACTCAGTGGGATGGTGGCTTAGTGAAGCGAATCTAATTAAGGGAATAGCATTTGGTCCTATTCAGTGTGAGATCTCTGTTTCTACGGATGCTTCCACTATAAGGTGGGGTGCCCAGTGTGGATCCCTTAGAGCACATGGGACCTAGTCAGATCAGGAGAGAGAATATCATATCAACCTCCTAGAGTTATCACTTTCACAGATACCCTGCAGCAGAGGTCCGTTCAGATTCTCACAGACAACTGTATGGCAATGTTTTATTTGAACAAGCAAGGAGACACCACTTCCAGGGCTCTTTGCAATGAAGCAATTCAGATTTGGAAGTGGGCTCTGGACAGACACATCTATTTACAGGCTGTACACATTCCCAGCACCGCAAACGTAGTAGCGGACAAACTGAGCTGCATGGTTTACAACAACTACGAGTGGACCATAGCAGACACTTACCTGAACAATGTGTTTGCAGAGTGGGGGTTTCCCAAGATAGACCTTTTTGCAACAGAGAGCAACAGGAAAGCCCTGTGGTTTTGCTTCGGGGGGGGGGGGGGGTCCTTAGGTCCCAAGTCCTTAGGGGATGCATTTCAAATGATGTGGACAGGACATCTGTTTTATGCATTCCCTCCATTTCCGCTGATTTCCAGAACGATCAGCAAGATTCGGAGGGACAGAACCCACGTAATCCTAGTGACACCTTTTTGGCCCAGACAGCCGTGGCTCCACCATGTCATGCAGCTTTTGCAGGGGTCATCCAGACCTTCTTTCCGACAATGGGATTTGGTATCATGACCTACCCAGACTGAATCTAATGACTTGGCACATTCTGGGTCAGGAGAAATGTTGGAAAGAGTAACTGAGATCCTGCTTAATGCTAGAAGGGATACCACTTGTAAACTGTACTCTGCTAAATGAAGACATTCCGAGTCCTGGGCGATTCAGAGAGGGGTGGATATCTGGGACTGCCAGTTGGCATCTATTTTTGAGTTCCTATTGTCATTAAAGGACGATGGCCTTTCTAATTCATCCATTAAGGTGTACTTAGCAGCCATTTCGGCATTCCACCCCAAGATAGATGGGAAGACTGTTTTTTTACATAGTTTATCTAAAATGTTTCTTAAGGGGTTGCAGAATACGTTTCCCTGGGTCAGGGAAATTGTACCACAATGATCACTTAAGTTGGTTTTGACTGAACTCATGAAGGCACCATTGGAACCATTAGCTACTTGTGCCTTGAAGTTTTTATTCTTTAAAGTTTCGTTCCTAGTTGCTATTACCTCTGCCCGCAGAGTTAGTAAGCTAGCAGCTCTTAGATCGGACCCTCCCTTTTTGAAGGTCCATCAGAATAAGGTGGTGTTGAGACCTGATTTCAAGTTTAGATCTAAGGTTTCCACACAATTTCATACATCACAAGATACTGTACTTCCTGTTTTTTTTCCCATCTCCGTCAGATAATTCTGAGAGGGCTTTGCATTCTTTGGATGTACGTAGAGCTATATTGTATTGTCGAAGGCTTTCACGGCCGGAGAACGATGGTTGTTGTGGGTTTTCCGGGCTGTATTGCTGTGGTCTTGGCATTGTAGTTCCTGACGTCAGGAACTACAATGCCAAGACCACGGCAATACAGCCCGGAAAACCCACAACAACCATCGTAGAGCTATATTGTTTTACCTTCAACGTACCGCTCAATTTAGAAAGGATAAACAATTATTTGTTTGTTATTATGGCCCTAGGAGGGGTAAGGCTGCTACTCCTCAGTCAATATCCAGATGGATTACTTTAGCAATTAAGACTTGTTATTTGCATGCTAACCTACCTTGCCCCCTGGAGATCAAGGCTCATTCCACAAAGGCCCAAGCATCTTCCGCTGCATTCCTGAGGGGGATTCCACCACATGACATCTGCAGACCCGCTACGTGGTCTTCTTTGGAGACATTTGCCAAGCATTGTGCTCTGGATGTTTTGGAGAAAAAAGAGGCTTTGGTTGGCCAAGCCGTGCTCCAATCGCTTTTTCAATGAGGAACAGACCCACCTCCAAGGTAAGCGGCTTGTGAGTCTGCCATGTGGGACTGCACAGAAGACGGACAATGAAAACAGAGTTGCACTTACCGTAACTGCTGTTCATTGACGTCTTCTGTGCAGGCATACAAACCCTCCCTCCTGCCCTGCTGTGTTCTTACACATTGGGAGATTCGGTGGCACAGGAGAAACTGAAGGTGAGGGGGCACTGCCGGTGGATGTCATGATTGGCAGGAAGAGCTGTGCATGCGCATTCGATGGGCGAGCGCCCCCTAGTGGACTTTTTGCTAGGAAAAGAATTCCAGTCGGCAGGCCTGCGCGTGCGCAGTCCTATGTGTGCCTGCACAGAAAACGTCAATGAACAGCAGTTACGGTAAGTGCAACTCTGTTATCTCTCACATATCTCTTTGGAACAAATCGTGTTTAATCTTCATGTATTAAACCTGGAATACATTTTCTTAATCTGTCTATTATTGTAAAAATGTTATAGTCCACATTCGATAATGAAATTGGTCTATATGATTGTGATAATAGTGGATCATTCCCTTCTTTATATATTAAAGTTATATTCGCCTCTTGCCACGCTAATGGTGTATACTTTTTATCTTGTATTTCATTCATTACTCTTTATAACGGTATTGCTAATATGTCTTCAAAGAATTTATATAATATGTTGCCGTCAATCCATCAGGGCCAAGCGCTTTGCCTATTTTTAGATTTTTGATGGCAGAGTTGATCTCTTGTTATCGGTTGATTCATGATTCTTCTTTGTTTGGATGTAAATTCTTGAATTGGTACCTCAGATAAATATTTCTCCATCTCTACTTCATCTATAGATTCTTCTTTATAAAGATTTGAAGAGGTTTTTTTTTTAATTTAGCCCTTCATTTTTTTGTTCTGCATAAGCTATTTAGCTTCCTTTCCTGATTCCCAGTATACTTTTTCCTGTCTCTTTTCTTAAACAATATGCTAAATACCTTCCAAGCTTGTTTACAGCTTCAAAATGCCTTTGTTTTAAATATTGCAGTTTTTTTCTGCACTTCTTCTACTTCCAATAAACACTTCTTCTACTTCCAATAAGTCTAATTGGTTTCTCAATTGTTTCATTTCAATTTTTTCTTATCGCCAGTAATCTTGTGCTCTTGTTCCAATATCTTCCATTTTTTGTTATATTCTTTATAATCCCCTGCTTCTCTTTTTTCTGTCATGCAGCTACTGCCAATAAAGTTCCTCTGATATAGGCTTTACTAGCTTCCCACATTGTTGTTGGGTTAATATCAGTTGTGTTGTTCAGCCTGAAATATTCCATCAAATCTTTCTTACATTTTTGTACTACTTCTTGCAACAGTCGTGTGTCATTTAATCTCCATCTTCTTTCTTTGTTACTTCGCTTCTTCCAAGTGTCCTCCTTCTTACGGCTTGTTTGACATCTACCTTATTTTCTTTTAGATGCCAGGCCAAATCTTTCCTTTTTAGCAGGTTTTTAACTATGAGTTTGGTCATTTTAATTAAGAAGTTTTGTCATGTGTGTTGTTTGTGGATTTGCATTATTTTCTCCTGCTTCTTTAATATAGTCATATTGCTTTAAGCCTGCTAAAATACAGTATAATTTTAATTAATCAATTCATTAAATAAACAAAGTAAGAGTTCTGTGAGATGTCAGCATATGCTTTGTGCAGAAAATTCTGAGCATGCATTATTAAAGCTTCTCTTTGGATTGAAAATACATCCAAATGAATAATAATTCCAAAGTACAGATGCTGAAGTTGTCAAGACTAACACCAAAAAACATCAGTTAATTCATTCGTCTGCCCCCAAAAAGCTATGTATTTGAAAGATGACTACTTGGGAAGAATTCTGCATTCTGAAATGTCAAGGACACCACAGTACAGAAGAAAAAATGTTAGTAATGTGCAGTAATAATTCAGGTGGAAACAAAAAAACACAAATAGGATTGTGTTTGGAGAACTATTTTATGAACTGGAAGCTTGGAATGTTACTTAATGGACTTGCTTTTGCAAAATTAATTGGCAGTTTCTACGCTCACAGCTCTATGGCGAAAGGCAGGTGTTTCAGTTCTAAAGGTCCAAGTATGTCATAGTCAAGTGACTTCCCTACTAGTTGCTGATTGGTTCCACAATCTGTATCCATACTGCCTGTCTTACCTCTTATGTCTTGGCAACTTCTGACTAAGCTAAATGTATCTTAAACTTCCAGGTCCCTTACCCTTGCCTTGTAAACTTTTGACTGTCCTTCGTTGCTTTCTGTTACTTGCTTTACCTTCAGTCAACCCAAGGCAAAGTCAGATGGGGTCAGTTGACGATGAATTGGAAGAAGGTGCACATCATACAATTATTCTTTGTAGCAAACCGGAATATTTTAAAAAGAAATATTTTGAAAAGTAATAGAAACCCATACAGCTGAGAAGACAAAGAAAAAGTCTAGGACTCATCCAGCACTCATTAAGCAAGGCATTATATTTGTTACTGACTCACCAACATCACTTCCATATTTGCAAGTGTGGGGTATTGGAACAGGGTTGGATTTCTCACTGAACCCATTCAATGAGCAGCCTCAGTCCACTTGTTATGAAAATAGAAGAGGGAAGGATAAACATGGTAAAATATAAGCAGAGGGCTGTAAAGAATTTGATCATGAATTATAATCCACATGTTGGTGGCACCTCACTCTAGATCCCCAGACAATCTCTCCTAGTGGGGAGCCAGATAGATCATTGTGGGACCCAGTTGGTGGGGGATTGAGCAGCAACACCAGCTTTTTGGAGCTGGACAGCCAAGTAAGAGTGAATCCACCAATGTACAGTGTCATCCCCCACTTCCAAGCCAGTATCTCCATAAGGATACTGTGGCTGATGGTTTCAAAAGCCGTTAAGATGCAGTTGATTTTATTTTTCCACAGCAGAATCTGATTAGAAGAAGGTAACGGCAGCCTATTCAGAGGTTTGGTAATCTAGATTAGAGATGGGCACGAACCATAAAAAATCCGAACCATACAGTTCATGGTTCGTCAAATTTCACGAACCACGAACTTTCATGAACCTACCCTTGGTTCGCGAACCGGTTCATTTGGTTCATGAAAACGTCACATCCAGGTCAGAAAATAATCACTTCTGGGTCAGCAGAAGGTCACTTCCGGGCCAGCAGAAGGCCACTTCCGGGTCAGCAGAAGGTCTGCAGGAAGTCCATCTCCTGTTGCCTAGGAAACTGATTGATTGGCACCAGGCTGTCTGCAGTCACAAACCAAAAGAAGAACCAAATGAACCCCCTAAAGCTTGTGACGGTTCGTCAGAAATGGGATCTGACAAACCGCTGGTTCACGAACCACAAACCAGCCAGGTTCATGCTTAATTTTGGTTTGTATTTCGGTTCGTGCCCATCTCTAATCTAGATGTTCTTTTCACAGGGAGTAATTAAATGATCCAGCCACTCTTGATGAAAAGAGACAGCAGAATCACCTTTTCTCAGCAGATTCTGCTTGGAAGGAGACAAGTCTAGAGCAGGAGATCATGCAGAGATGCTGCGGGCATCTTCTTCCATTGGTGTACATGATGAGCTCAATGCATATTTTAATTATTTAACTTCTCTCCAACAGCTCGTTAATCATTCCTTCGCACCCAACACTTTGTGAATTACTTTATTAGGCAGCTTTCTAAATAAATGATTATTGTAAAGTGTGTAGTCGTCTTGACTGAAACTCTTAAATTTTCCTTATGAGTTTTTATAGAATAATTAGTCCATGAATTGCTTGACAAGTGCAGGAAGAAAATTTAGAAACTGGGTGACCTATTCATCCCTTCGAAATATCTTTTCTTTTTTCTTCTCTTCCTCTTGTTAGCTGCTGTTTTCCAAAAAGTGACCTTGCAATGTTGCAGAGAACTATGTTCTGCATAGCTTAAATAATGCCTAAAAAGCCAGTGGAAACATAACATTGATGCTGTGTGGCTTGTGCTGAGGAAGCATCCATGGGCTTCCAAGTAAATAGATATGGAAAGTTCCAAATGTAATGTCAGATGTGACTCAGTAGAGAGTCCTATCCATTTAATCTCCCAGGCATCTATAAAAATAAATAAATCAGAATAATAATGTTTCTCTCTCAAGTCCTCTTCTATTCTGTCCCTTCCTTGGGGGTGGAGGTTTGGAGAGGGCAAAGTTTTGGGATGAAAGGGACCTCAGCAGGGTATGATACCATAAAGCCCACCCTCCAAAGTAGCTATTTTCTCTAGGATAACTGATCTCTGTAGTCTGGAGAGAAGTTGTAATTTCGAGAGATCTCAAAGCCACACCTGGAGGTTGTTAGCCCTATTTCAGGAGGAATTAAATGTACATATTTTAAAGGACAAACATTCAACACTATGGCATACATAATCCATTCCACACTTTAGATGGGGTTTCAAAAAATGGTAGAACAAAGAGATAATATCTCTGCTCCTTGAATAAAAGGAACCAAACTATTCCAGCAGTTGGCGCATGAAGCAATTTTATGGAACACCAGCAGAGAACTGAAACCTAGGAAGCAGCTATTTTGTGATATGGTTCAATAAGAGTTGCCAAATGTTAAGTGAACTTTGTTCAACACTTCCGTCTTCTGTGGCAGTTTAAAACAGCAGCAGATAAAACAAGTAAGTATGACAGCTTGAGATCTTAAAATATCTTTTAAAGCAGTTGAATAACAATAAGAAAAGTCATTATAAAATCAGTAGAAAAATATATCTATACAACAACAAAAATTTAACTATGAGTAAGCCTGGGGAAACAATACGTTTTGACCTAGTGCCCAACATGTAAAAAAAAGGCCTTGAAAAGACATTCCATAGCTCCCCCCCCCCCAGTGAAAAATGCTTGTCCCTGCCTACCTCGCTTCTGACTAGAGATATCAGACTTCATGGACAAACATGTTCAACAGGCGAACATACTGTTTTCAACAGCCGCAGCCACTCATGAAACCTGCCTCGGTTCTCTCCATCTTGCTGCCATCTGACTGAAGCAGGTGTCCAACAGCTTTTCAGCTGCGCAGTAACTGGTTATGGAGGCTGATTCCATAATTGGATAATGCACTTCCAACGCACTTTATCAATCATTTAAGGTGGATTTTTTGTTCTGCACACAAAAAAATCCGTTCCAAATGATCTATAAAGAGAATTGGAAGTGCATTATCCAACGTGTGCGGAATCACTCTATGTTGCATTTCCTTCTGCCTTGTAGCTGCCTTGACATCTACGCAAAAGGTAAAATCAGCTGTCCTCCAGGAGTCTAAGATGGTGAAGTCAGTTAATTAAATGATACCAGGGAAGGGGTGCTATGGCTCTCATAAGGCGTGCCAAATAACCTTGATAGCACAGACTTAAATGAACACCCAATGGGAAACCTTTTTTAAAAAAACAGTGTTTATTTATAATCTCTTTCTGGTTGTTTGGTTTTCTCACTCTTTATTTAAGAAACTGCTTGCTGAAAAGCATGCAGCACCAACTTGTCTAAGCGGGAGACTAGGGGCCAAGCTACAAGTGACGAATGACACTTGAACGGCAAGTGAACAGACTCACATGTACAGGGAACAGGGAGGAATACATATGAGTCTGTTCACTTGCCGTTCAAGTGTCATTCATCACTTGTAGCTTGGCCCTAGGACTTCCTTTGGAATGTGTGAGAACATGCGTGCGTGAAATGCTACTGGTTTCACTTTATTGTCTAAATGTGTGGGAAGTATCCCAGTGAAAAGGATCAGGCTACCTATGAACAGCCAAAATGCTCAATGAAGAATTGTCTCCCTGCTGACAACCAACAAGCAGAACATGAGCTGAACCTGTGGGTGTTTGAGCATGGCTACTTCTGATAGTCGTTACACATCCACCAAATCCCATGAGTTGTCTCAGTCATTAGCTTGTTGTTTTTATAGGACAGAACCAATTATTTTCTCACCCAACCTTGATATCAACCTCCTTGGTAAAAGAAAATGTACTGGGGATTTTTTTTGTCCCTTGCAACAGTAGCAAAAAATTCCAAGGGAACAGAGTTTACGTACTATCATTGGGGCACAATTTATGTCACTTTCATAAGATATTGTATACTTCTTTCTATATAGTTTTCATGGCTTCTTGCTATACCTTCAGTGTGTACATTAGCGTTGCTAGTTCACTTGCTGCTTTCACCCCATTTGCAGCTCTTTGGTAGAAAAGTACACGCTGATACGAGATCATACATTCCACACATAATTGCAGAGTCATCTCGTCTGAAAGCATTCTTCTTCTCAGTGAAGGAAGTATTTATTTATCACTTGAACCTGCTGCAGTCACCTCACATTCTCGGTCCAGCGTCCTGAGAATGTCAATACTAGCTAGCTTTAAAAGGAGATATTTGCATGACATACTACATATAGCACAAAAGCTTCACAGTCTCCATCTCTGGTTTCCTCACAATATGATCTGGTTTGATTACTAATCCTAACTCTGTAAATAGGGACTTGAGATCTTAGGGTTGCCAACCTGCAGGTGAGGCCTGGTGATCTCCAGGAATTATAAGTCATCTCCAGACTACAGAGGTCAGTTCCCCTAGAAAAAATGGCTGTTTTGGAGACCTGAATTTCTACTCTATTATGAAAATGGTCAGGTGACCTTGTGCAAGTTGACACTCTCAGTTTAGCCTATGTCATGGGGTTATTGGGAGCATAAAACCGGGAAGGGATCACCATGTATGCCACTGGGAGCTCCTAAAGGGAAGGGAAGAGTGAATATGGACTAGACTAGACAGATCGATTTTGATATGAATAGGATATTGCTGAAAACGTGAGACTTGCTTTGGCATACAGAAAGCTAAATTTGTACCATATGACCACGTACCAGGGATCATTTCGTAGAAAAAGAGCTGGAGGAACTCATTAGCATAACTCATTGGCATAACTCATTAGCATATGCCACACCTCTTGCCATCACCAGCAGTGTGCTATTAGTATGGCTGATCTGCATATGCCACACCCCCTGACATCACCTATTATGGCTGTTTTGGACCCAATCCTGGCCATTCAGGGCTGAAATTGGGCCCAAAATGTCAAAAGGGGCCAAAAATGGCTGAAAGGGGGCCCAAAATGGTCAGGATCGGGCCGCTGATGAGCGGGAGAGTGATCCACCACCCATCAGAAGCCTGATCCAGACTGTTTCAGCCCCAATCCAGGCCAAAACGGGCCCAAAATGGGTGAGAGTCAGGTGGACGGGGCCACCTGATATGTGACCTCTTTGGGGAACTGCCGGAACTGCGTTCCTGTGCATTCCCCCTCGAAATGAGCCCTGCCATGTACCATATGACTGGCTCTCCCTGATCAAAAGTTGCCACCCTCAAGCTTTTCAAATGGCTATGATTGGTTGTCATGGAAGTAGGTCTTTTGGGCTCATCCAATGTACAGTCCTCCAACCAGCTTTTCTTGAAACCTTCAGATTATTTTTCCATAAGAGAAAATGAAAGAGAATAGCTGAGGCTCACAGCATGACTTGAAGGTCAGAACAATGTCCGAACAATGGAGGAATGAGAGCTGCATGCGGGAAATCTCCTGCAAGCAGCTTCCTCATCCTGGGTCATGAGAAAGAGGTCTGCGGGCCTGACAGTTCATCCTCAGAAAGCTGAAACTTCAGCCATTCCAAGCAGCCTGTGGCTCTTTTGAAAACACTTTAGCAGAGTGGCAGACAATGCATTTAGCACTGAGGTTGACATATCTGTACTTCCATTGCATGTAGTGAGTATGGCAGTCCTCAAATTACATGTGACGGATGGGTTTAGGCACTGCAGTTCTTTCCAAACGAATTACCGCTGTGCGAAAATGTTCTGGCAGCTCTGATCAGTCTTGAATTGGAAATCATAAGGAATTAACAAACTCGGAGTCCTTTTACTACTGGCTTTGATGCTTTAAATCATCTCCAGTGGCAGGGTGTGCAAGGGTGTGGAGCTGTGGGTGAGTGTGTGTGTGTACCACCTGGGCTATACCACCAAGAGGGGAGAGATTCATTGATGTGCTAGAGAGATTATTACAAAATAAATGGATTCATTTCCCCTGCTATATTTCATCAAATTGCTCATGTCACCTTGATAATACTTTGTGGTTACAACTTGAGTTTGTTATATTTGTCATTGCCTTTGTAATATATGATTCATATATTCAATTTTGTAATGCATTGAAATACATACCCAATTGGGTTTTTTTTTTAATATAGTGGATACTCTGCTCTATTTGTTTGTTTGTTTTAAAAGGTGTCTTCAGCAGTGTATAGTAGGAAGAAACTCAGCTGATCCTTCTTGGTGTAAGAGTAGATTTTTTTTTATTTATACCCACCTTATCTGTACAAAATCTACCATGGCTCAGTGGTAGAGCATCTACTTGGCATGCAGAAGGTCCCAGGTTCAATTCCTGGTAGTTAAAAGGACTGGGAGTAGGTGATGTGAAAGACCTCCACCTGAGACCCTGGAGAGCCATTGCCAAAGTGAACTTCATGGGCGAATGGTCTGATTCTGTACAAGGCAGTTTCATATGTTCAGGTGACATTCTGATTTTCTCCCATGGCACTGTGAAGGTTTGAATTCTATTGACCACATGTGTCTGCTGGAGCAATCCGTGCAGGCGCCAGAGTGTCAACAAATGGAGATATCTAGCTTTCTTTATTTCTACAATACTAGAGAGTCCAGTAGTACCTTTAAGACTAACCAACTTTATTGTAGCATAAGTTTTCGAGACCCACAGCTCTCTTTGTCAGATGCATCTGACAAAGAGATCTGTGGTTCTCAAAAGCTTATGCTACAATAAAGTTGGTTAGTCTTAAAGGTGCTACTGGACTCTCTACTATTTTGCAACTATAGACTAACACGGCAAACTCCTCTGGATTTATTTCTACAGTTGGGCTTGAAAATGCTGCCACAAAGATACCTTTGATTCTTTGGTCTCTTCACAGACCAAACAGACTTCTTTTTTTGTGCCAGACTTGTCTGTTAAATCTGATCTAAAGGTTCTGATCGTATGGGACAAGTGCCATCTTGGGTAAGGGCAAAAGAGCTGGGAACAGCTTCATCAACCTCTGTAGGAATGCTCATGGGATAGGATTCCACAGTGTCATGAGATAACGGGGGGGGGGGGGGTTAAGACTAACCATGCAATATATTCAATTAGAATATTTATTCTACTAATCTACTAATTCTTTCCAAGGCAGTGTGTGTGTTACATGGCATCAAGTCAATTTCGACTTATGGTAACACTATGAATTAATGACCTTCAAAACATAAGAGTTATTGACCACCTTGCTTAGGTCTTGCAAACTGAACGCCATAGCTCTCTTTATTGATTCAATCCATCTTTTTTCCTACTGCCTTCAACTTTTCCTAGCATTGTTGTCTTTTCCAGTGAGTCTTGCCTTCTCATAATGAGACCAAAGTACAATAGCCTCAGTTTAATCACTTTAGCTTCTAGGGAGAATTCAGGCTTAGTTTGATCTAAAACCCACTTATTTGTCTTTTTGGTGGTCCATGGTAGCAGTGTGCATCTGAAAAAATTGCTTCAATCCAGATCTGGGTATCAGGAATAACATAAATATTCGGTATCCCTGATATCCCTAATCCTGGCCAGTAAAATTAGAGAATCCAGCCATTATTCCCTATGGGGAAAACTATCCAGAGGGCTGAAGAGGCATTTTTTAAGCAAACTCCACCAAATTTGCAAAGAACCTATTTGTTTCTGTCCAGTAAAGACCCCCCAAGGAAGATTGGACTCCAGGGTCCAGTTCTATGGGCCCCTGAATAAGCTGCCCCATCCACTCTACATGTTTCCTAAGGGGGAAAACATTCCAAGGCTTTTCCAGGCAAAGGGAAACCTTAAGCAAAGGCAACCCCTGGCCCAAAGTCAGTCCCAATGCAAGTCCCACACCCCATGCCAGCTGAACCAACACAGCCCAACAGAACTAAACCAAAGCAAGGGGATCCCATCAGAATCAATGTCAGACCAGAGAATCCCACCAAAACCAAATTGTAGCAAGGGATTTCCTTTCTAACTGAAGTTAGTGTGGTGTCATTAAGCTGCCATCCATTCTACCAGACGTAAACACAGCCAAGCCAGAGGAGGTGATGAGATACTGCCTGGGGTAGAGGGTTAGTGGTGAAGTTTAAAAGGTGACCGGTGGCTTGAAGGGCTCTTTTGGAGCTCGGAGGTTGGAGGCAGGAATTCATGGGCCTCGCAGAGAAAAGCAGAAGCAGAGCATCAATGAGAGGGCGGAGCAATGTGGAGGCTCTATACACAGAGGCAAACTCCACAGCAGGAGAGTAGTGCAAGGCCAGAAGGGGACAGGAAGCAGCAGACAGAGAGGCTGGGGAGGAGTCAGCTGGGAGCATGGGGGGCCACTACATGTAAGGACAACAGGCCAAGGGAGAGAAACTTGCCTTCCCCTCATTCCTGGAAACAAAAGGAGGAGAAAAAAGCTTAGGGCCAAGCTACACATGACGAATGACACTTGAACGGCAAGTGGATTGAGTGGAGGGCAAGTGAACAGGGAGAAATACACTTGCCGTTCAAGTGTCATTCGTCATGTGTAGCTTGGCCCTTAGAGAAGCCTGCCACATAAAAAAAAGTGTTATCCAGCCAATTGGAATCCAGCATCCCAATCAGACTCTGGTTTAGCAGGATTATGCAGATTAGGTATATATCTGTTTTTTTTATTTGGTGTATGGATATCAAACCTCTAGTCCATGGTATCCCTACAACTCTCCTCCAACACCACATTTCAAATGATCAAGGCAGTGTACAATTATTAAAAATGTAAAAATATAAAACACTGCCTGGATTTTGCACTCGAATCTCCACTTATAGGAGACCTTTGCTTCCATGGAATAGGACTTCCTCAACCTCCCCTATCCTGCTGCAGCCCAAAGAGTTCCCTGAAATGGCGCTCCTGGAGGACAGGAGACCCTTGAGAACATGAGGGATGAATTAAGGAAATCTGCCGTGGGATATGGAAAAATCCTCTTCCACTTCCATTTACTCTAGGATCCAAGCCAATATAAAACTAAAACAAAAAAGCACTAATAAACCAAAACTGCAGATTGAACCCAGTCGATCGTAAAACCATGTTTAATAAGACCATAAATACATGAAATAAAACCATGTTAGCCATAAAGCAGGAAACGAAAAAGAGGGAAAGTTTCATTCAAAACTGTTTGAAACAACAAAAAATCTTCTCTTTGTTGCCAAAAGATGTCCAAAGATGACACCGGATGAAGGGAAAGAGGAGAGGACATTCCAAAGCTTTGCAAGGACTCCTAATCTCAGAACCAGGCCGCAATAATGACAATGGCCTAGATACAGCTATGGTCCACCAAGAGCAGCCCTTGCAAGTTAAAGGGACAGGCTGTCTCAAGCCACAAAACTGGGACTGTGACACCAATCATAACCGAGAATACATAATATTTGTGGCCACCATCTTCTCTGCATTTTCCCCTGCTGCCTCTAAAGGGTTTTTTAAAATCAGTAGTTGCTATAGCTCTGTTGTTATAGTGTTATAGCCATTTCCAGTTTTAAAACTGATGCCCTCTAGATGTGCAGCTAGAAGAATGGTAGTCACAAGGAACTGACAGCAGGAAAAATACCGGGATGGGCAGGACCTTTGAAAATGTGCACATTCCCATCAAGATGGCATCATAATGTACTTGAACCACACTCGTCCCTAAAAGATCAGAATTAAGCAGCTTTGAGGGAAAGTGCACTGTGCCCAAGATAGCAGTGGTAGAAGCACGACTTTCTACGGATGCTACAAAAAGCAAAAACTGCAGTCTGGGCACCATGGAAAACTTCCATTTGGAAGCAGCCATTGTCTGTTCTGCATGTGGTAACTACTGTTTCAACTTGTCATGCTGGGGAAAAAAAGAAGCAACAGCTAGCAGGGTTACCCTCCTGTCTTTCTTTTTCCTCTTCTCTCAGCTTTGGTGTGAGCCAACTACAAATACATTTGGATTCTTTTCAGTGGCTCAAGAGATGCAAATATGGAGTAGCCCAACCAGCTGAGAATTGTTTACCAATGAACTCACGATCAAACGTAGCCCTCTGGCAGCAGCAATAAAAGGGTTGGGGGGAATAAAAGTGCACCCATAATGCTGTGTTAAATAAAAATCTTAACCTTTCATGCCTTAGTAGCTTTCTTTCAACAAGGACTCTGAAAAGAGCTTTACACATTTAAGCCTCATTAATAAATGAAGTCTCTTTATTCCCATAAGGTGAGCAAAGAGTAAATAAGTGAGATTTCCAGAATATTAATTCTTCCAAAATGGCTCAGTATTAGTTTTGTCAGCTTTCTTTACTTAAATAGCTGTGTGATAAAGGCTGTATTAACAGGAACCAGTGAAGCTTATTCTTTGAAGAGAAATTTCAACTCCTTGATCACATATTTTGTAAAAGATATCTGATAGGCCACTGTAAAGGAGGAATCCCACCATGGACATAAATGGAATTCAAAAATCTTAAAGCTCTGTCTCGGAAAGAATTTATTACGGGAAAAATCACCACAAGATGATATTCCCCCCCACATAGTATTACAAGGAACTCAGTTCAAACACAGTGGACAGACTATTATGAGACTGAACCTCAGAATTCCTTGGGGTCTTGTAGTCTGTTCAATTCCCCCGTCCCTCTTTCCCCAACTCATATGGCACTCAGATACTAAGGATTTATTTTTTATATAAAAATATTTATATAGCTACCTTTCTCCCAAACAACTGGGACTAAAGGCCAGTAATAAAAAAGAAACCATTTAGACTAGAAAAATACAGTGAACATCAAAACTGGAAAAACAAGCAAGAAAACCTAATAAATAACATTATTTACTACTAGACCTCCAAGTTCCAACAAACTACAAAACCATGAAGAGGCTAAGATCTGTCTTTCAGCACATACAGAAGTGCAATAAAGATGAGGCATTTCTTAGTTCCTCTGGCTTGATGATAAAAAAAAAAGAGGGATAGAGGGAGAGAGAAAGAAAGAGTCTATCAGGCTATCTGAATTCATTGAGATGATACAATGGCTTGTTCTCTTACCTTCAAATTAGAATTCCTAACTAGATTAAACTATAGTTTGCAATCCTGGTGTGTAGGCAAGGGAATAAACCCCAGTTTATCATTTCATGCCATTTGAACATCATGACAAACTGATTTCTTGGGAAGAAAGAAGTCTTCAATATCCAAGCCATTCAAGAGAAGGAGGGGAAGGGAGAGCCTGAGAACTTTAAAGACTCATTCTTGCAGTTCTTGGTACATCGTAGTTTGTTTGCTGTGTCTTAATGAAGCCATGGTGAAATTTGCTTTGAGAAATTTCTTATGTATCCACTTATACATACTATTATGTATGTGTGAGATATGGAAGGGCTCAGCATTCAGGTTAATGTCCAGAGATATTACAAGGTGCTGTCACAAAGGAGGCCCAACTGAGGACTAGCAACCGAGTCAGCTACAGAAACAGTTCAGTAAATGGTCTTATTGGAAAAGTGTTTTGGATAACAGCTTTCCAGTGTAGTAAAGAGTAGAGATGGGCACGATCTGCATTACGATCGAAAAAAACCCATGATAATGGTGATAGCGCGATCGTGACCCGGCGGATCGTGATCGTCCACGGCCAACGATCCAGCGATTGGGAGGGGCCTGGATTGGGGTGATCGGGCTCGGATCGGGGATCCAGACACTCAGGCGCTTGCAATCTATTCCCCTGGCAACGGAGCCAGGGGGATGCCTGAGCTGTGTTTGCCCTCCTGTCGCCCTGGAAACCCGAATGGAAGCCCAGTTTTCCTTGATCAGCAGGGCTTCCTTCCAACCATGGAGCAGCAAAGCAGTCACCAGTTGGGAGAAGACACCCAGGGGAGGGAGGGGGAAGGGGGTGTTCTGTAGCCATGGGCACTCCAATCTCATCCCTGCAAACCCTGATAGGCAGCTCTGATGGCCAAACACAGATGGCCAAACACAAACACAGATGCCACCGGTATCACCCACCGTTCCTGTGTCGCTGGGAACAGCGGGGCGCCCCTCCGCTTTGGCCTCCACGATCCATGATCCATTATCCATGGATTGGGAACAGGAGATGATCGGTGTGGATCGTTTATTTGGGATCGTTGCCTCGATCCACGATCAGCTTGATCGTTAATTTTTTTTTGGATCGTGCCCATCTCTAGTAAAGAGTCTTTCCCCTCTCTCTTCCTGACACTAGATATCTCAACTGCAAAACAAACAAATTAACCAACCAAACACTTCATGTTACCAAGTTGATTACAAAGTTTTCCATTTTCCTCAAAATTAAAGCATTTGCCTTCTATTAGTTTTGGTACATTACTATCCAGAAGGTAATTAACCTAATTCAGTAATTGTTCGTTTTTACCTCATTTCTTTTGTAGGATTAATTTTTGCCTTGTGTTTTGTTTTGATCCGTTGTTTTAAAACTGTGATAAGTAAAACTGGCAAGTTGAGCAAAGAGACTATTTAATTACCTTATTTTATTAAATTTATAACCCGCTCTCCCCATGAATGGGCTCAGAGCGGGTAACAACATCGGTCATACATATAAAAGCAACAATATAAATAAAATCCATTGTCAGTGTAAATACAAATACAATAAAATCATTACTTGATGCGGTGCTCAGTATTGCACACTTCTTTCATTCAGACCCTGTAAGCATCGTGCACTTCTAAGCAGGTTTACGCCCTTCTAAGTAGAGCAGCAAGATTTGAGTCCAGTAGCATCTTAAAGACCAACAAGAGTTCTATGATGTAAGCTTTCAAGAGTCAAAGCTCCCTTTATTCAATACCTAACAAAAGGAGCTTTAACCATCAAAAGCTTACACCCCAAAAATATTGTTGGTCTTTACACAACTGCCCACATGAAACAGCCTTCTAAGTAAGCACAGTTGCACCCTTCCAAGTCCGTGTACTTCAATTTCCAGCGCATTTCCAGTTAAATTCCTTATGCTTAAAAGGACATTATTTTGTATAGGATTGCAGTGTAAATTGGAAAATGAAATAGGGAAACATGTATCTTCCACATTATTCAAATACAGTTGCATTTGTGGGTGCCATTGAAACTGGCAAGTGTTTGTTTTCTCATTGAACATACTTTATCAGCTATATTCACACGTTTAGAAATACTACCAGCTGTATGTTTTTCACATTGCTTAGAAACCACTTTCGTTCCAGTGGAATTGAAAGAGAAAGTCCATTGTATTCATTCACCAATTTAAATGAGCAAAGCTTGAGGATATAATCATGATTAGGTTTGTTATCCGTGAGTTCTAATTAAAGAGTGAATGGATGGGAGAAAGGAAATCTCAAGAATTGGCTTCTTATTGGGGGGAAATGATCCTTTTGATTAATCTCTAGCATCTGATAATTTTCCCCCATTTTAAACCGAAGCTCCATTATTTTGAGAAGATGTAGAATATAATAGTTTATTCCCTTTTGAGTAGTAAAATATTTGGAGCATTTCCAAGTTGAAATAAGCAAAGTCAAAATCATCTGTACGAAGTTAAATTATGGACTTCCCACTAGTGTGCAATGAAGAAAAGGGTGAACTTGAACTCTGGGTGGTGTCTTGTCCTCAGACTGCAGAATTTGTATATTCCCACTGAACCTTAATAATAAAATGGACTCAAATGTGCATACATACAACCTTACTGAGATAACCCGAGTTGTTAGTAAACATGTGGCAACTTTCAGCCACAGTGGGCTGAGCTGCGTGGCTCTCTCACATAACATTATACCTAAATCAGCTTTTAGCACTGTGTGCTACACCCAGTTTGGCATAATGGTTAAGAGCGTGGGACTCTAATCTGGAGAACCGGGTTTGATTCCCCACTCCTCTGCTTGAAGCCAGTTGGGTGACCTTGAGTGAGTCACAGCTTCTTGGGGCTCTCTCAGCCCCACCCAGCACACAGGGTGTCTGTTGTGGGGATAATAATAACATACTTCGTAAACCGCTCTGAGTGGGTGTTAAGTCATCCAGAAAGGTGGTATATAAATCAAATATTATTATTATTATTATTATTATTATTATTATTATTATTATTATTATTAGTTGCAAGCATTCCTAAAGCAGCAAAATTCAATGCATGCAGTGTTTTGCAGCAATCCCATGATGGTCGCAGTTTGCGGCAGCATAGAAAAATTAGCACTAGCTACAAAAAATAGCTGGCATGGTATGAGATGAGCTTGGATTATGTTGTTATATATCAGAGGTATGCAGGCAGGAACAGATGTGATGACATGGGGGCAGAACTCTGGTTCAGAGTTCTCTGGTTCCTTCATATGGAGAAGGAGTAGATGGTAATATGTGAGACAGGTGCCACTTTGACATGAACGTCTCCACCTTTTGGGGGGAAGAACTGTGCCATGTGCCCATGCTAATAGACATTCACTTTGAGCACCCATGTCACCAACTGGCATGGGTACGTGAAGCCTGAAAGCCACAGAGTAATTGAATTGTTTCATTTTAAGTGCTGTTTACTTCTTCACTTGCTGTATTTTTTCAGTAGCAGCATGACACATTTTTATTTTTGAAAAGCACACAATGTTTTCTTTGTCTCAGTTGTTTTACAGCTAAGCCCACGAAATAAATATGATGATATCAAACTACAAAATCAAACCAAGCTTCAACTCTAGTTTTAGTTCAAAGTCAACCAGGCCAAAATGGTTTTAGCAGATTGAGTATATTTGTGCTGGCAGATTGACAGTGAACAGAGCAGAGAAGTTTGCCGGTAGAAGCACTTGTAGACCGTCTCAGCGCCAAGTTGCGATGTAAACCGTTTTCTTCAAAGGGCTCAAATGCATTCATGCAGCATTAAAAATATAGTCCTGTGTACATAAAGTTTTATTTTTCACATTTGTGATCTTGATCTTATAAGAGATCTTATAAAAGAGTTTCCAAGATGGCATAGCTGGAAATCCACCTGTTATAATTGGTTAATCATTGAATCGTATCTGTAGCAGCCAGTTCTTAACTTTCTGATGTTTAGAGACAATCTCCTCCAGTCAGAAGGGATGGAACGCATTAGCATCTATACCCCTCAATGAGGCTGTCAGATGTTTTGCAATCAAACTGCTGATACAACTCTTAAGACAAAGGAGCACTTCCCTCGTCCACTCAGCATGTCTGTCCTGCTCTCTGATTTCTGGAATCCACACAGAGAAAACCTTCTAGTAAGCTTCACATACACATACAGTCCAGTGTGCATAGGCCCAGGTCATGTAGTCGATTCCAAGATTTTACCCAGGAATATATATCATGCAATGTAGCCATTATCTATTTCAAAGATAGCATCTACTTTTGTATTCAACTGGAGATATTTTGTGTTAACTGATCTACTTATTCTGTGTGGACATTCTCGTAACGGGGCTGAAGAATTTATACCTGTAATTCTGTAAGAATACAGGTAAAAGTGTAGAATGTGATTCCTACCATAGCTGTGGATTCAGATGTACTGATCTCATGCAAGGACAACAGGAGAATCCATTTCCTACTTACTTTGAATTTATTGTATATGACCATAGGCCTTCACAATCCAAAACCATTAAAAAACAGAGAAATACAAGAATACAAATATAATTACATGCATGTAAATAAGATTGCTATAAAATGCATTTTACCTAAAATGTAAAAGTTAACAACATTAAAACCAGATGGTTTCTAGCAGCTTATAACAATCTATGTCAAGTGTTTACTCTCCTGGCTGCCACATTTGCCCTTATTTTCCTAGCAGCCAGGGCGTAGAAGGCCATCCTGTTCGAAATAAAGGGTCTGTATCTGAAAGTATAAAATTTAGTTTCTCAGAATCAGACAGAAGATGAAAAATCAAAGAGTCCAGTAGCACCTTTAAGACTAACCAAGTCTTAAAGGTGCTATTGGACTCTTTGATTTTGCTACTACAGACTAACATGGCTAACTCGTCTGGATCTATGAGACAGAAGATGGAAATCAGATAAAATACTCATGAGAAATTTCCCCCTTGGTTCCTGGTATAAAGGACAGTTTAAAACATAGTGTGGTAAATCCTCAATTGAGGTTCCACAGATACATATACGCTGATCGATGGTTTTTTTTGGAATCGCTCGAGTAGCATCTCAGTTGGCATAGACTGGAAGCGTAATAATGATGAAAATGCTACCCTGAGCTTATAGACTGTGATATCAGTCAGATAATGCACTCTAGTATGGTCTTTTTTGATGGTCTTATACCATGGAGCAAATTTTGTCTTTCTGATCAAAAATTTATCAATTAGGGCATCCTCTTTGTAAACGCATTCCTTTCAGTCAACATTGCTTCCCGAAGGCTGGAGTAATTCATCTGGGATGGTATATCAAGATGCAATGCCATTAAGGAAGGCTGACCAGGTTTTATCCTTATTTTGCAGCTGGTGATAGTTCAAATAACTCAAATTACTGAAGGAACCAGGATCCGTAAGTTGGTATTTTTTCTGCAATTTGAGAATCCCTAAATGGGCACGTGCTCTGTTCGAAGGGAGACCAAGTTCATTTCCTTACAACAATTAAATTCCTAATCAAGCATTAAGAAACCTCCGATTCTGTACCATTTTTTTTCCTCCAAGAACATGGCAAAGTGCTGGTGCCAGCTATAGAAAAATTCTTAGCTTAGCAGTGGAGCGCTTGCTTTGTGTGCTGAAAGTCCCAAATTCAATCTCCAGTTAAAAAATTCTCAGATAGGTTAGCTGGAAGAGACGTTTCTGTGCTTTAGACCCTGAAGAACTACTGCCATGTAGGGCAAGGTCTGTAAGAAGGAGAGGAATTAGCTAAGATAGAGTAAAAAAGGTGACTGGACCCAGCCGAGTATTTGCCAGCTTTGTATGTATGCACTTTCACAACCCCCTCAAACAGCAACCTACTTGATGCCCATTGGCTCCAGAGCAAGGATGACCTACAGCTGTGTGTGCTATGGACCAGGGTGCAAGGATGTTGCGCTTATTACATTGGATTGATGCAAAAATAGAACATTGCTTCCTTTGTAGTTTCACAGCCATTGTTACCTTTCCCTTTGCTCCTTCCTTCTTCCTAGTTGCATGCATACAACAGAAGTAATCAGCACATAATTCAGTCTTGGAGATGGGACAGAATGTGATCCATTAAAAATATTTTTACATACTTGGTTTAGCTTCTCTGCGGAGTCTTGGCTGCTGGGATAGATGACAATGCGGTCTTATTTTAAACGTTCTTGTTCAAAACTGTTTCCATCTTGCTCTTTTGTCTTGCATTCTCCTCAGAGATCCCTCTGTACAAGTTTCTAAGATTAGATTCAGTCACACAGACAGCAAAGCCGTATATTCCAATAGCATTGTTTTCATGGTTGAAAATAGTCATCTGTCTATAGTGGTGGGAGCACATTGCAATCAACATACAAATAGGGTCGCAATCAGCGTACAAAATTAACCTGGCAAGGGCCATCTCTTTTATCCATTTAAATTAACTGTAGCATTCTTCGACAAACAGCATCATTCATTATGATGTGATGCCAAAGTGGAACCCGCACCAAAAAAGTCAGGTGGGTCTTCTGCATCGGTCAGCCAATGGAAAATCTAGAAGGTCAGGTGGTCCATGGAGTTATCACATTTAATCCTCTTGACAGTCCTGGGAGCTACCTAAGAATGTAAGGGAAGCCCTGCAGGAACTGGCCAGTGTCCATACAGTCCAGAACCACGCTTCCGACAGTAGCCACTCTCGTACCCCCGGAAGGCTTGCAAGCAAGGGCATAGAGGCAAGCCTTCTTCTCTAGTAGACCTCTGAGCAATGGACATTCAGAGTAGGGTTGCCAGCCTCCAGGTGGAGCCTGGAGACCTCTCATAATTACAACCAATCTGCAGAGTACAGAGATCAGATCACCTGGAGAAAATGATTCCTTTGGAAAGTGGACTTTATGGCATTTTAGCCCACTGTGGTTCCTCCAACCCTCAATTCCTGCCCTTCCTAGGCTTTACCCCCCAAATCTCCAGGAATTTCCCAACCCAGAATTTGCAACCATAATTCAGAGATATGCTGACTTTGAACATGGAGATGCCATGTAGACATCGTGAGCAGCTGTTGATGGACCCACCTTCCATGAATATGTCTTATTCCCCTTTAAAGCCATCTAAGGTAAGTGCCAGGATGTGGAGTGGTATAGCATAGCCCAATCTCAGCTGATCTTGGAAGCTAAGCTGGGTCAGTACGTGGGCAGGGGACCACCAAGCAAGACTCTGCAGAGGAAGGAAGTAGCAAACCAGCTCTGCTGCTCACTTGCCTAAAAAGCCCCCTGCTGGGGTCACCGTAAGTTGATTGCAACTTGACGGCACACACACACACACACACACACACACACACACACACACACACACATACATACATACATACATACATACATACATACATACATACATACATACATACATACATACATACATAAAGAAGTTAACTGCCACTGCTACATGGTGTCACAGAGTTTTAAATCTCTTTTGACTGAAGAAGTACTTTCTTTAGTCTGTCCTAAATCGACTCCCCATCAGTTTCATGGGGGGAGGGGGCACTTCGATATTCCAGTAGTATGAGAGAGGGAGAAAAGATTCTCACTGGCCACTTTCACTTACCACGTTTCTTTTATTTGCTGTTAATTTCATGTTGTCTGGATGACCAGAAATTGCTTTTATTGCTGACATTTCTTTAGGCAATTTTTACTGTTTTACTGAATTGGTTGGTTTTATTGCTGGATCTAGTTTATTGTGTTTTTATATGTTTAGTATATTTTTATCCTGTTCTTCCGCCAAGGAGCTTAGAATGCCATTTTCCCTTCATTCATTTTATACTTACTTTATACCTGTAGCAATTTAGGCTGAGAAAGCGATTGGTTCCAGATCATCAAGAGAGTTTTATAATTCCTGGGTCTCTAACCCCTTTGTTGCCCTACACTCTGATTATTTTATTTCATTTGCTGTTCTTGCAGATAGGTAGACAGACAGACAGACAGACAGACAGACAGACAGACAGACAACTAACAAAATTTGTGATGGGGTAGGAGTTTTTGTAAGTCACGAAAGCTACGCTACCACAAATTTTGTCTGTCTTATAGGTGCTACTGGACTCTTGCTCTTTTCTGCAGCTGCAGACAGACTAACACGGCCACCCATCTTGATCTGTGGACATGGTGGTTTGTTCCTTAACAGCATCTTAAGTGCAAAGCCAGATGAGTCGGTATAGGGGAGGTGGGGAAAAGAGAGAAAGTGCTGAAACCAGCATTTGTCATAGCCAAACCCTAGTTTCCCAGCCTGACTGTAATTAAGGTAAACTATGGATTCACATTATATCTGAACTCAACCCATGTGTGTTCCCATCATGCTGAATTATTTCTTCCTATGGCAACTTAACAGTGGTGTTTCTTCTTTTGGTTTTGGCTTCCCTGCTCATTCTTAGGTTGAAAGGATCGTAGACAAAAGGAAGAACAAAAAAGGGAAATGGGAGTATCTGATACGATGGAAAGGTTACGGAAGCAATGAGGACACTTGGGAACCGGAACATCATTTGCTGCACTGTGAGGAATTTATTGACGAATTCAACGGCCTGCACATCACGAGAGAAAAGAGAGCAAAGCACGGGAAGCAAGCTGTCACGCCAAAATTTTTACGAGAGAGCCGAGGCTCATCTTTGGACAAAATCTCACACAGACCGACTGACACTGGGAAGGGCAAAGGTTTGTCTCATAAAAAGAAGCGAATGGCCTCGGCCTTTCCAAAGCCAAAAAAGAGTTACACAGCAAAACCGGCCTCTTCAGGGGACAGAGCGGCTAAAACGGTGTCTTACCGGACTACTCCAAGTGGCTTACAGATTATGCCCTTGAAAAAAACCCACAACGGCCTACAGAATGGAGATGCCAGTTATGAGAAGGACTCTAGACATTTTGGGAATGGCTCCCAAAAGCCAAACATGGATTTAAACGAACACGAAGGGGAACATGACCTGTCCACTGTTCTGGATGTTAATAGCGAGTCACCCGTCATGAATGGAATCGGTATGTGATTTTAACTGCTCTTTTTATTGTTATTATTTTAGCAAATGAGAGTGGCAAGAACAATATTTTTGGTACCTTATTTCTTTCCTTCACAGAATTATGCTGTGAGGTCTTGAGCAGCTCAGCACATGTTAATAGTGGTTGCTAATGGGAAGCTTTTGTACCTGAGTGGTCTTTTGGCAGGTGGGGAGATCACAATAGTTTTCCCAATTGCTTCCCTCATTCCCCTTCTTACTACAACCCCTGTTCTCACATGGCTTCTCTCTGTGCTGGTCCCGTGATCCCCAGCATAGCCTTTTTGGTAGTCAAAGGGGATCCCGCTCTTCTCTTTTTCAGCTGTGAAAAAAACCAATTGGGTCCAACCCATGGTATATAAATATGTTTAAAAGGTAAAGGTAGTCCCCTGTGCAAGCACCAACTCATTACTGACCCATGAGAGGGACATTGCATCACGATGTTTTCTTGGCAGACTTTTTTTGTGACGGGGTGGTTTGCCATTGCCTTCCCCAGTCATCTACACTTTACTCCCAGGAAACTGGGTGCTCATTTTACCAACCTCAGAAGGATGGAAGGCTGAGTCAACCTTGAGCCAGCTACTTGAACCCAGCTTCCACCAGGACTGAACTCAGATCATGAGCATAGCTTGGGCTGCATTTTGGAGATTATTTTTCTAATTATAGCTTTTCTGCTTGAAAATGACGATTGAAACAGAGCTTACCACTCTGAGCCACGAGGCTCTTAAATATATTAAATAAAATTAAAATTAAATAATATATATAGCATAACAATATAACAATATATATAACAATATATATAGCATAACAATAGGAGCATCTATAGCCGAAGTCCAGCTGCTTCTAAAAGCTTCAAGAGCCGCACAAGCCAGTCTGTGCTTAATGAGAACTAAAAGGGGGACAGTTGTGTCTCTCGAAGCTCAGAGTCTAAGGGTCTCATGAGCAGAGATCTGAGGTTTCGTTCAGAAAAACTCTCTGGAAATGGTCCCCCCATCCAGTTCCATCACTGTATCATTTTATACATTTGTTTTATTTTGCTTCATAATCTGACATAATTCCAGTTCCAGAACTGGAATTTTCCAACTGCATCATTTTAGAGATTATTTTTCTAATTATAGCTTTTCTGCTTGAAAATGACGATTGAAACATACCATATTCCCTTGACTATTCCAAGTTCCAGACAAATAGCTCTGTTTGTCTCTGGTAACACCCCCCACCCCGCCAAAAAAAACCACAAAGAAAAATGTGGTCCCTGAAGACTGCCATCGCTTGCTTATTGATTTAAAACATCTATAGCTCACCTTTTCATTATAAAACAGACGTCCCCGTCTCCAGATGGGTTACGAGAAATTTAAAATGATGTAAAACAATATAAATAGGCAATATTTATAAATAAATATAAATAGATATTTATAAATAGGCTATCTATTTAAAACACAACCCTGGTGAAAAGAAAACCGCCATTTCCCATAACAACTATCACATGAAAAACATTAAGCAGTTTTATAATTTACCTGAAGCAAAGAACTCCACTTCTGCAGGTACTCCAGAAAACCTGCGCACTAAAGTTGCTCTTGAATAAAATTTCTTCAGCCATCGATATGTCCATAAAGGTGGAGCCAGATTAACTCCCTCGGGACGAACTCCCATGGGAGAGCCTGCCAAAGGAGAATCGCTACACTTAACCAATGAAGATTTCTTGTATCCGCAGACTAGACCGGGTCAGCTGAGACTCCCTGACTCATTAAGAAAGCCTCTGAGTTATGCCTCCTCCCCAATCATAGCACGAAGCAGACCTGCTCTGGTTATCTGCTGGCTCACATTCATCTTGCTCTCCTGTTGACAAGAGCTACCTCTGACGATATCACCGGAGGGCTTCAGCCTCTCGAGCTACCTCAGACGATATCACTGGTGGGCTTCAGCCTCTCAGAAATAAAATATATCAATGCAGCATTAGTTAGGTCATGTTGGAATGGGCTTGGGAAAACAGTGTGGTATAGTGGTCAGAGTGTCAGACTAGAATCTGGAAGAACCAAGTTCAAATCCCCACTCTGCCCTGGAAGCTTTCTGCGTGACCTGGGGTCAGCCAGACCCTCTCAGCCTGATGTACCTCACAGGATTGTTGTGGAAATAAAATGAAGGAGAGGGGAATTATGTAAGCAACCTTGGGGTCCCCACTGAGAAGAAAAATGGGGTTTAAATGAAGTAAACAAACAAATAAATAAATAAATAAATAAATAATAAAACATAGCCTGTTGTGAGAAAATGTAGGTCCAATCCGAACAAGACTAGGGATCAACCACCTTTCATAATCAAAGAGCCAAATGACTTCAGCATTCAGAAAGAGAAATCAACAAAAAGGCAGTATAAGAGAACCCATTTGCATAACTGAAAATATGCAGTTTAATATTACTGGTAAAGGACATGCGGATTAATAATCCATACATTTTCTATAGCCCTAACACTGGTTGTTGTGAGTCCTTCATTAGGAAGGGGCACAGTAAGTAGTAAATATACACAGGCGCACTCTGTTGGACTGTTTTAGTGCACTTGTGTAAACAGTTCATGTTGGGATTCCTGGAAACTGTTCACTTTTATTATTTCCCCTTCTGTATTGCATCTTTAAGAAGCCCTTTAATCCCCTAAAAATCGTTTGCCTGCCATTCCCTTCCCATCCTTGTTATTCTAGCCTCCCACCTAGCCCTCTACTAAGCCGTCACCTAAATACCTGGTTTTCTTTTTTAATGAGCCGTGTTTAGGTTCATACTGAGCCCCATTTAGCTGTAAGTCCGTAGATTGCAGACCTCGGAACTTATTCCAGTTAATGGAATGAATGACTTAAATTTAAGCCTCGAGCAAGTTCCATGATCACTAACCAAAGATTGAGGTCACAACGATCTGGCCACCCAGATTCTTGCCACAGTAACATTGAGGCTAGACTACTGTAATGCACTTTACATTGGTCTTCCCTCAAAATCAACTCAGAGACTCCAGTTGCTGCTGAACTCCATGGCTTGGTTATTTTCAGGAATAGATTGAGCATCGTATTACTCTTATTCTCTCCACTGGCTGCCCATCAGTTATCAGGCTCAATTTAAGGTGTTGTCTATCACATGAAAAGCCCTTCATGGCCTTGGTCATTCATTACCTGGGAAAAGGACTGTTTCCCTCCCTATGCCCCACCATGGCAGCTACCTGTACAGATGCATTCTCCATTGTAGCCCCCACCTTATCGAACGGTCTGCCTGTTTAGGTTAGGAAGGCCCCTCCTTTCCTGGTTTCCTGCAAACTATGCAAAGCTCAAGAGAGCTTTTCTATACAGATGATAAGGCTATACTGCAACAAAATGGTTCAGAAAGATATTTGGGTAAAGAGTTAAGAGACCGCAGTCTGTACTGCTGTGCATAGTTTGTAATAATGATAATATCATTCAATTTGTATACCGCCCTTCAAAACAACTTAATGCCACACTCAGAGTGGTTTGCAAAGTGCGTTATTATTATTCTCACAACAATCACTTTGTGAGGTGGGTGGGGCTGAGAGAGCTCCGAGAGAGCTGTGACTGACCTAAGGTCACCCAGCTGGCTTCAAAGGGAGGAGTGAGGAATCAAACCCGGTTCTCCAGATTAGAGTCCTGCCACTCTTAGGCTGCTTCCACACACGTTGGATAATGCACTTTCAATGCTCTTTAGTGATCATTTGGAACTGGGTTTTCATGTGTGAAACACAAAATCCACTTCTAAAGGATAACTAAAGTGCATTGAAAGTGCATTATCCAACGTGCGTGGAAACAGCCTATGTCTCTACTCTTAACCACTCTCTTATACTGTCTGTTGTTGCAAGTAGAATCCTATCATGTAATTTTTGCATCATTTAAAGTGTCATGTTAATACTTATGTTTTGCTTCAGTTCTGTTTAGATTTCTGATTAGTTCCAGTTTTCTACAATTGCATTGTCTATTGGATGTCCCATCAAGTTAATTGCATTGACTTACTCTGTGTAATCTGCCTTGAGTCTAAGTAGGAAGGGTGGGCTATAAATAATGTAAATAGATAAATAAAATGCTGGGAGTTCCAATCATACAAACAGCAAAAAGCTATGAAAACCACAGAGATGAAACATTGTGGTCAACCATACAGTTGTCCATACAATCAACTGCAAGCAATAGAATCTACAGAATAAAACAGATTCAAGGAGGAAAAACACCACATGCTCTCCAAAAAGATATAATTTTTTTCACAGGTTCCTAGAAGGGCAAAATGGAAGAGGTCTTCCTCCCCATCTGAAAACCAGCTGGAGACCCAATCAGGTCCAGCCCTCTTACAATTAGAAAAAAAAATCCTGTTAAGTGCTAAAGTAGTGTTTCTTATGAATTATTAGCTCTTTATTTTCTTCCAGGTAGTTTTGTCCCCCCGTGGGGAGGGGCCGTGGCTCAGGGGGAGACCATCTGCTCTGCACACAGAAGGTCCTAGGTTTAACCATCGGCATTTCCAATTAGAAGGATCAGGTAGCAGGTGATAGGAAAGTTGCTCATCTGCAGAACTGTGGTACATGAACTGGCGGTTCGTCAGAGCTTTTAGGCTAGTTTGTTTGGTTCGTTTTTTGGTTCGTCACTGCAGACAGCCTGGTGCCGATCAATCAGTTTCCTAGACAACAGGGGGGATGGGCTTTCTGCAGCCCCGGAAGTGACCTTCTACTGCCCCAGAAGTGATGTATTCACGTACCAAACAAACCAGTTCACCAACTGGGATAAGTTCGTAAATGTTTGTTACCATGTGGAACCACAAACTGCATGGTTCAATTTTCCTGGTTTGTGACCATCTCTAGTCTCTCAAACAGTAAGAATTCTGCTCAGTTTTGGTGACTTTTAAACATGATATGCAGTTAGATTTGTTATTGGGGTTCACTGATGGCCACTTTTCTCTCCCACGTTCAGATCTCCTTGGTGAATCCATAAGTATACCAAAAAAAGACCCTTAGTAAATACCTTGGAGGTTGTCATGCAGAAATTCATGGAATGTGTATAGGGAGGTGCAATTTTTTTAAATTTTTAAATTAGTTTCTGAGTTATGTTTATAATTTTTTGTTCTTGTATTGCACATAGAGGTGACAAGGAATATTCATAACTCCTAAATCCCATTCATCTCTTCTCAAAGCCAAGCAATCCCAGCATCTTCATGTTCTCCTAATAAGGAAGTCTATGCCAATTTCCAGATATTTTTGCTGATCTTTCTTCAATCCTTTCTTTTCCCATTATATCCTTTCAGTGATTATGAGATCAGGATTGAGCACACTATTGCAGGAAAGGATATCATAGTGATGCGTTCTTCTCAGTGTTGCAGGCTCTCATTTTCTACAGTCTTCATGGGTTTTTTTTTAAGTCTTTTATCACTCACACAAAGCAGAAGTCTTCAGATGTCCACTGCAACTCTCAGTTCTCTTCCCTTTTTCAGATTAACCATTTCAGTTTCAGCCATTTAATACTCTGATCTATTTTCATGTTGCCTTGCCTTTCTATGGATTAGTTAACAGAGTCAACATGTAATCCTAAACAAAGTTACACCCTTCTAGGCCCATTGACTTTGATGAGTTTAGAAGGATGTAACTATGTTTAGAGCTGCACTGTTAACTAGTTTGGGCTATGTTTTCCCCTGAAAAATGCATCAGAAAGATCTTTTTGGAAAACTTTCTTGTGGCATACTTCTGGATGTACCACAAGCCACCCGGGCTCTAGCTTCATTGCCAAAACTGTGCTTTTTAAAAAACTTCTTATCACTGTTCAAGAAATCACCTCTTGCACTGAATCCACACATCACTAGATATTATATATATTTACTTTTTACTAATATCTGTTTACTAGTTACTACTGTAATTTGCCTCCTGGATTTTCCTGCCTGGATGGGACAGTATCATGTCCAGAGATATACGGATTCTCCCTATTTTGCCTTCTAGGTGGGTTGAGGCTGTGGCTCTGTGACAGAGCATCTGTTTTCATTAAGAAGGTTTAAGGTTCAAAGGATCAAAGGTTCAAATTTGAAAAGATCAGGTAGAAGGTGATGTGAAAGACCTCAGCCTGAGACCTGGAGAGCTGCTGCCAGTCCGGGTAGACCAGACTGACCTTGACAGCCCAGTGGTGTATAAGGCACCCTCATGTGTTCATATGTGTCCTTAGTAAGGTTTTCAAACAAGCAGCCATCACCTAACTCCAGGTATACCTGGGGTTTAGCAGATTTCTTGAAGTGTAGCAATTGAGTTTCCAGGCCCTTATTGAGCTTTTCCTAGAAATTCAAAAGGAAAAAAATATACTTTACCAGTTGCTCATAAGGTGTCAGTAATGCACAAAAGACACCTCAAAGCCTACTCAAGTCATTCCAGTTGTACATAATAGGTAAATCTCAAAGGAAAATCAGGAGTGATTTTTTTTCACTGTTGGATCAGGATTTTCTGTTTGTTTAATGCTGCTGATTGAGAAAGAAATTTGGAGAGGTGCTATCAGCATGCAAAGAATACCCAGTGCATTCTCTCACTGCCTCTCTTTCTCTCTCTGTATTTCATTTCTGTGGGCTTTATTCAGTCTCAATAGGGACAAATATGGGCGAGCTCAGTGAATCTGGATTATGAAAAACTGCATTTGGGAACGTGATCCATGAACACACAGATTGGTGGTTCCAACAGTAAATATCTGTCTCCTGCATCGTATGGAAACAAAAGTGTATAAAATTCAGAATGCAAACTAGGAATGTTAGAATTCTTCCTCAAGGGAGGAAAAATCTTTAGATATACTGAACTAGCCTGTCAGGAAAACTTCTAGGCTAGAACCTCTTCTCTGATATCCTGGTTTTCTATACTCTGGGAGTTTGATAAGAGAGAGCATTCAGTCTTGCAGTCTCCAATCTGTTGTCTGTATGATGAGTTGACTCCATACTTGGTTCATTTCCCCTATTAAACTTGAACTGTGGGGAGCTACTGTCTCATAAAATCCAACACAGTGTAATGGAAAGTTCCATCCATTACTACTAAAGGAGGCAAGTGATTGCTCTCTTTTCCAAGAGCCTTCAAAGGTCTTGAATCCAGTTCTGTTGAACTATGGAAATCTGGGTGCGAATCCTTGGGAAACTAGATTCCTGGATTCGCGGGAACCACATGGGCTAATAACCATGCAGGTCAGGGGGCTTCCCTTGGGAGAGTAAATGGGGCAAAATCACCCTCTCAGCTCTCTTCCATTAATGGTCTTCTGAGGGAAGAAGGAGGAGTCACCCATGTGATTCTTAGTCCATGTAGGGCCATGTAGGGCCCATGACCTCAGGAATCTAGTTTCCCAGAATTGGGAAGGATGGATAGGCAGAAAGGGAACAAGAGAAGATAGCTTCCACTGGCAGATCACTGGATCCAATCCATTATTTTGTTGTAATCCTAGCAAAAGCTCAGAATGATATTAATATCCCTTTATTACTCAAAAGGCCCTGACCTGGATGGCCCAGGCTAGCTTACTCTCATTGGATCTTGGGCTCTACGCAGGGTCAGCCATGGTTAGTACTTGGAAGGGAGACCACCCAGAAAGTCCAGGGTCACTTCACAGAGGCAGGCAATGGCAAACCACCCCTGCTCATCTCTTGCCTTGAAACCCCCGTGATGGGGTCACCCTATGTTGGCTGCAACTTGATGGCACCTTACGCACATATTACATAGGAAGACTGAGACTGAGACACAGTAGCTTGCCTAAGGCCACATAGTGAATCTGCAACCAAAGTCAGATCTGAGCCAGGGACCATCTAGACCACAGCACATTTCTCTTAGCTCCTGCACTACAGCAGCTCCAGCGGGGCTCCTTTCCTTGAACAAATGTTAAGATTATTTGCATTGCTACGGGGATGCTGGAACAATGCATCAAAGTAGCAGAGTATTTCTGGATGGCTCTGAACAAACAGACAAAACCCTGAGAATTTTCTTTAGGAGAAACGTACTCTGCTATTCACACTCCCACTCCATTCGCTTCCCTCCTGTTTTGTTTTCTTGCCTCACCGCTTTCGCTCTGGTCTCTTTCACCCGAGCCAGCAGCAGCAAAGCCGATCTGAGTTTTGATGCCTGCATTCTTCATCCCTGGGCTCGCTTCCTCAGCAAGTTCATGGCTCGCCAGGTCAGGATTCCAGCTGGTATTGCTTTGCAGTGTCCAAGACACACAAATGCCGCAGCCAAGCCGGTGAAGAGAGATGAGGCAACCAGCTTGAAATAGGGGAAGGAGAGAAGCAGCAAAAAGGAAGAACCTGTGGCCTAGCCAGAAAAGAGCTGGTTAGACCACAGGTTAAATGCCATGTCGATGGACCTTTCGACTGGAGGGGTCTGACAAACCCAAGACCTTGCCAGAAGGGAAACGTAGGGCACCACAGCTCTTGCAGTGGGTCTTATACAGTGTATGTGGCCTTTACTTCGAATAAGGACTAAGACTGCCATATAGAAAATAAGGAGTATCTTATCTGGGATGTAAGGAGGTGGTGGCAGCTACCCTTTGTTGCTTCCAGGTTGTACCCAGAAATGACATAGCAATGTTACTGATGTCACCTCCACCTCCCATATCCCTGCCCACAGCACTCCCACAAGTTACCATAGGAAACCTAGGCTGATTAGCCTGGCAACCCTAGACACATTCACCCCAGAAGGGTCATCACACCATCGCTCTGATGGTGCCTCCAGTCTCCTATTAGGTTACAGCCAAGGCTTTTTTTCAGCCAGAATGCAGCAGAACACTGTTCCGGCACCTCTAGAAAATGGTAGTGTGACCATTAAACTTTAAAATCCCCCCCTTGCTCCAACTGACTGCCAAGTCAGCTGGAGCAAGGGGGGCGGTATTTAGGGTTTAAAGTTTAAACTTTAAAATCTCCCTCCCCCTTACTCCAACTGACTACTGACAGTCAGCTGGACCAAGGGAGGGAATTTAAAGTTTAAACTTTAAAATCCCTCCTCTTGCTCCAACTGACTGCTAACAGTCAGCTGGAGCAAGGGAGAGAGTTTAGAGTTTAAAGTTTAAAGTTTAAAATCAAACCTTCTGACAGTCATCTGGAGCAAGGGAGAGAGTTTACAGTTTAATGTTTAAACTTTAAAATCCCCCCCTTGTTCCAGCTGACACAGTGGTTTAAATGCTCCTTTCCATGCCGCTGGCCAGCAGAAGAGAGAAGGGGAGGGGGCATAATGGGGGGACAAGACTGAATTGGTTGGGATCAGGGAGGAAAAGAGATGGAGAATGGGTGTGTGGATTAAAACCAGGAGGAGTAATTGGAGGGGGAAGAGAGAGAATGGATTGGGAGCAACGAGGTAAAAAGATGGAAAATGGGTTAAGAGGGGAAGACTGAAGGGGGGTAACAGGGGAAAGAGACAACGGATTTGGCGCAAGGAAGCAAAGAGCAGGTAAGGAATCAGAAAGAGTGGGTGGATTGATCAAGAAAAAAAGAGTGACAGGAGGGGTGGAGAGGGGGAAAGAGTGAAGGGGTGGAGGAAAGAGAGAAGGGGTGTTAAAGGGGAAAAGAGACAGAAGGGGTTGGGAGGAGGGAAGCTCCCAACCCATTCTGTCTCTTTCCTCCTTTAACACCCCTTCTCTCTCCTCCACCCCTTCACTCTTTCCCCCTCTCTTTCCCCCCCTCACTTCCTGCCACTCTTCCCCTCTTAACCCACCCACTAATTCTCCATCTCTGTACCTTCCCACCTCAGACCCATTCTGTCTCTTAATTCCTTTAAACCCCTTTATCTCTTCACTACTCTTTCCCCCTGTCCACCACCCCCTGTCACTCTTACCTTCTTAACCCACACACTCATTTTCCATATTTTTACCTCTCTATTCTCAGCCCATTCTGTCTCCTTCCCTCATGAACCCACCCTTGTCCCCTTCCCTTCTTCTCTCTGTCCCTTCACTCTTCTCCCTCTCCGCCACCTCCTCTCACTCTCCCTCTTAATCCACCCACCCATTCTCCATCTCTTTTCCTCCCTCTCCTCAATCCATTCTGTCTCCTTCCTCCTCGTCTCTTCCCTTCACCCTTTCACTCTTTCTCCCTTTTCTCCACCTCCTGTCACACTTCCCCTCTTAACCTACCCACCCATTCTCCATCTCTTTACCTCCCTGCTCCCAGCCCATTCAGTCTCTTTTCCCCATTATGCCCCCTCCCCTTGTCTCTTCCCTCCACCCCTTCAGTATTTCTCCCTCTCTGCTCCCATTTAAACCCAGCTGGCTCGCTTCAGGTGCTTGGTGGGGAAGTCCCCACCAGGCAGCTGAAGCCGGGGTTTAAATGCCCCTTTCCATGTTGCTGCACAGTGGCACAGAAAGGGACATTTAAACCCAGCCAGCTTGCTTCGCCCTGCGTGATGATGTCACTTCTTGGAAGTGACATCATCACGTGGTCCCAGGAGCACGCACATGCTTTGAACATGCACATATGGTGCATGTGAGTTTCACCACCTCTTTTCCCAGAAAAAAATTTCCTGGTTACAGCCACTGAATAGTAATCCCAATTTTTATCCTATCTTTCCTCCAGTGACTTCAAGGTGGCAGACGTGATTCTCCTTCCATTTATTGTCATGACAACCCTGTGAAATAGGTCATGTTAAAAGAGATTGGTCCAAAGTCACCCAGCAAATTTCATGACAAAGCGAGTAATTCGACCTGGATCTCCCCGGACTTAGTACAACAGTCTAACCAGACAGTCACACTCCCCAGGCTTAGTCCAACAGTTTAACTACTATACCAGGCTTTGGCCTGTTTCAGCAAGGTGTTTCTTAAAATTTCTGCCAAGAACATCAAGAGTCTCCCTTGCAAAACTACTCTTACTAGGGTTTCTTGGGGAGAGGCAAACTGAGAGCCAGTTTGGTGTAGTGGTTAAGAGCACCAGGACTCTAATCAGGAGAACCAGGTTTGATTCCCCACTTCTCCACTTGGAGCCAGCTGAGTGACCTTGGGTCAGTCACAGCTCTTTCAGCCCCACCTACCTCACAAGGTGATTGTTGGAGGGATAATAATAACATGTTTTGTAAACCGCTCTGAGTGGGTGTTGTCCTGAAGGGAGGTATATAAATCCAATGTTGTTATATTTAAATATGAAACCAGCATTCCCATGATCCTCTGCAGCCAGGGGTGGCCATCCGATCCAGTCAAACTGGAAATTGTCCTTTAATTTGAGCTGCTGCCCTGAACACACCAAATTTAGTCCTCTCAGCCAACAGCCAGCAGATGTCAAAAAGTTCCCTTCGCTGTTGCCCAGCCCATGTTGGCCCAACCCTTGATAACATACAGAGCATCTGTTGAGGTTTCTCTGGCTCACAGCGATATTCTGTCGCCTTCTGATGGCATTGGCGGTCTGTTATCACATTGCTGTCTGCTCCTTTCATGATACTGTCATCGAGAGTGATCATTGTGTCAACTTCCTCGACAACACTTTTTAAAAAAATCCCTTCAATTGTCCTCTTTCTCTCTCTCTCTGTGCTACCTGCTAAAGAATACCAGTTTCGTGTTTTGTAGCACACTGTTCCTTTCTTTTACTTTTCTATTCCAGGGGCAATCTTTAATCACAATGCTAGTTTCAGTCCCAAGTAAGTTCATATTTGTTTCTATTGCTTTGGGGAATACAGTGGATACGTTTCTGCCACAAATATTCCCTTTGCTAGATCATACTTTGAGGCTGAACAAATTATTGTGTGTTTTTTTCAGTATCCCACAGAGAGTTTAAGATTCAGGGCAAGGACTGCAAGCACAGAACTGTTTTGTAGCTAGACTTTGCTAGTATTTTGAGTCACCTCGTTTTTGAAGTCTAGGGCAGCCATTACAGGATCAAGTTTGTCACAAAAGCGTTCTGAGAGACCCGGGGCAATTTTGTCACATCTTTTTATTTCAATATGTTTATTTTAAAATGCCTGTTCCGCTGTCTCCTGCTCACAACGTAAGTGACTGCTTGCCAAAAATGTTGAAAAGCATTTTTAAAAATGAAAGACTGAACAGCCATTAAGGGTTCTCTTGAAGTAATAAAACCATCAATCACAAAAAAAGGTTCTAGGAAAATAGGAAAATACAAGACCTCCAGAAAGCTGCTGCTGAAGGTAACCTACAGACCCTTCAGCTGTCCATTCCAGAGGACTACTGCAATGACACAAAATGCACGTGATCTCGCCAGTATAGTTACCACAAAGTCTTGTCAAGCAGTAGGAGAGCAAGCAGGCCCTGAGACGCCGAGACAACTTTCCAAAGCAGCAGCGGTTCCCCCAAATCAAGAGCATATCCTTGAAAATCTCCAAGGCATATTCTTCGCAGTGACCAATATTCCATTTATCGGCTGGCCACATCCTAAAAGTGCCTCTCTTTCCACCCTCTGCTCACAGAACCAGGCCAAATATCAGTCTCTAATCCCACTCTGACGTAATCTTCATTTATTTACATATTTAAAACATTTTATTAGCCACCTTTCTACCTTACAGCACTCATGGTGGCTTACAAAGTAAACAACACAACAAATATAAAAATACATTAAAAGACCATGATTTAAAATCACAATTTAGAACTACCCAAAAATAAACTACTCAAATGCCGCCCTGAGTAAAAATATCTTTAGCAGCCTCCTGAAGATTGAAGGGGGAGGGGGCAGGCACACTTCCTTGAGGAGATGGTTCCAGATGGTTCCATAATTGTAGGGCTTCCACCAAAAATGCCTTCTCTCTTGTACCTACCAGATGAGCTTCTAGGTTAATAGGACAGTCAGGAGAGCCTCTCCTGTGACCCTTGATGAGGTACCTTGCCCACCGATCAGCTTTTTTGTTGGCATCCAAGCTGTCAAACAAAACTGTATGTGGTCCATAACTGTATGTAACTAGCAACCTGCTTATCAGAATTATTTGGTAGAAGACTGAGAACGCTTCATGTTACCAGTTGTAAGGTAGAGTGGCCACTTTATTTTCAGAACAGCATCTTTGTGCTTTTCATCATAGCTGCTTTTACTCAACAAACTAGACATGTTAAAGGGTAATTTGTGAATTTATTTATTAAATGTATTCATTAGAATATTTATGTCCTACCTTTCTTCTTGCTTCAAGGCAGCCAGTAGGTCTTCTGCTGTTTTAGAAACTGCAAAATAGTAGCTGTGGAAGAGATATTTGTATTGCAGCCATTGCATGGGTGGGAAGGGAGTAAACTGTTTCTTCCATGCCATTTTTCAATCTGTCACACATACCCCAGGCTTACTGTTTAACCAATAGGGGGAACATATAGGTATCCATATGTTACCTATATATTTTTCCTCAGGGTGCGGTATAAACCATCAGGTCTTATTGGGGAGGGACGAATGATATCTCAAAAATGGCATAGAGAGAAAGGATGTAGTCCTCTGTGTCATAGTTTTTATTTGAATCTCCCTGTTTTTCATTTTTAAAGGAGATCCGTTTATGGAAACTCCTGTCATCAAATCTAGTTTAACACTATTATACAGGCAGTTTAACCCATGCAGCTTTCCCCTTCCCTTGTGCCCCAAACCAGGAAAGTCTGTACCTGTTGAATTTTGAGATATTCTGAACAGCTGTTAAAGGGTCAGAGAAAACAGCAAATGTACTGTGAGACGATTTCAGCAGCATCAGATTATTTTCCCTCCATTTTCCCTCCATCCGATGCATAAAGCTGTCCAATTCTTGAAGGGCATAACCTGATGAATCTCATTTGTTTGCTTCTGTTGATCATTTTGGGAGATCGAGGCAGGCTGTGCCATTGCACAGATTAGGCAGATTATCCTGAATGCATAAAATAGCCAATTGTGCACTGCCTAATTGTCCATCACACATCACCTTGTGGAGTCTCTTCTGCTTTCGCTTTTCTTAAGATCCCCTGCGGGTTTGGCATTAGCTTAATCTCTTTCCTCCTACGCATCTCCTTTCACTTTTGCTCAGCAGACTGCTGTGTGGTGAAGATCCTCTGCTATCACCCCTCCAACCTGCCTGCGAGGTCCACTTCTTGAACAAACAAAGAAAAAACAATGAAGGAGGGTAGCCTGAGAGCCAAGCTACAAGTGACGCCTGACACAGGTTGGACACTTGTCAGCTTCCCTCAAATTTTGATGGGAAATGTAGGCATCCTGGTCTTGCAGCTGTAATGGAGAGCCAAGCTGTAAAACCAGGACGCCTACATTTCCCATCAAAACTTGAGGTAAGCTGACAAGTGTCCAACCTGTGTAAGGCGTCACTTGTAGCTTGGCTCTGATTGCCACGGGTGTTGTGTTAGAGTCCCCTTAAGGATTAATCCCTCTACCGTCTTCTCTTACTATCTGTGCTTCCAACAGCCACTGCTTCTCCCTAGTAGTATCTTGGTTGCCAGTGTGGTATCCTCAATTCAGCCTTCATCTGTTATCTTGTTTCTGATGTTCTGGAGTTCTTCAAACGTTGCTGTATATGAGCTACTTGTACTTCCTTAGACCTCATAGGATGCTAGGAAAGATGCCAGAACTGGACCAGTAGACTCTACCACTCTCTGAATTTTAAGGCCAAGCTACAAATGACGAATGAGACTTGAACGGCAAGTGGACCAAGTGGAGAGCAAGTGGTGGGCAAGTGAACAGGGAGAAATACACTTGCTGTTCAAGTGTCATTCGTCACGTGTAGCTTGGCCCTTATTTCTGTGCTTACTATGGTGCCCTCATGATCTTCGTATTATGAAATAGGGTTAGAACAAGGAAGACCACACCCCTTGGTGCCCTAATGATCTTCCTGTTGTGAAATACATCCTCTGGTTAAAGCAAGGAAATTTCTAATTGCACCACAGAGGGTGGAGCCCATAAACCCCTGACATTCAAAAATGCTTTGTTGTGAAGTGAAAACTTTCTTGGCCAGTGGAGGGGGTCTGTGGTGTTTTCCATTTTGCTCTGACCTCTCTAACTTTCTGGCAGGAACTTGAGGTTAAAGAATTAACGGGAAAGTTCCCTCATAAGAAAGAGGGGGCTGCTATCTAGGAACTCTCAGCAAGGATAATAGGAGCAGGGAGCTCAGAAGGAAGAAGAGCGTTGCTCCTTCCCTTTCCAGTGCTTGCAAGTGCCAATTCAGTCCCTGGCAGGAAACTCAGGTATTCGATTAGGAAAAGGCTTCTGTTTTGGATCCTGGATTGCTGCCACCTGTCAGAGTAGACAGGTCTAAGTTACATGAGCTATGGCACAAGGCCATGCGCTAAGTTGATATATTTCTGTGGGCCATGGTCGCTCCTCTTGTTCTCTTCCTCCACCTCCGCTCTTTATTTAGGAGTTCTTGATGTGTACCGAAATGCCTAATGATTCATATTTGTGGGGCATCTCTCGCTTATCAATTCCATTAACAAAATTGTAGTTGATTAATCATGAAAGCTTTTGTTGCTCAGCTTTCCATATGAGTCAAGCAATAGTGCTGAAGAAAGGTGCATCGTTTCTTTGCTTTTAGGTGACAGCGTGCATATGTGTCACAGCAAGAACTCCATCTCAGAGAAGGAGGAACGCTGCTTCTAAGATGGTGCCTCCCTCCCACTCTTACTTCATCCAGGGTTGCTAACCTCCAGGTGGTAGCTGGAGATCTCCCAGAATTGCAGCTGATCTCCAGGTCACAGAGATCAGTTCTCCCGGAGAAAATGGCTTGTTTGGAGGGTAGAGTCTATCGCATTATATACCCTGTTGAGGTCTCTCCTCTCCCCAAATGCCACCTTCTCCAAGCTCCAACCCCCAAATCTCCAGGAATTTCCCAATCTGGAGCAGGCAGCCCTGATTCTATTAGCTCTGTAATAACAAAAAGGATTCTCCTCACACTGAGACACATAAGACCTTACTCGCAGCATATTTGTGTACGAGCAGCAGGAGAGAGTATTGCAGTGATAACTAGCAACAACTTCAAACCACGAAATCTTATTAAGTAATATTAATAACATCAATAATAAACAACAATGTAAAACAGTGTCTTATTTGTACTTGTAACAACAAATTATGTACTTCTATATGGTCATACGCAATCAATTCAGCTACAGAATGTATACTCAGTACACACAAGGAGAAAACCTTTTAAAGTGGCATGTACCTATATGAACCGTTTCTACAGAGGTAGCTCATATCTGTATTATAAAATGCTAGTGCTTCAAAGTTTCCTCCAATACAAAATCCATTTATAGCATATTGCACAGAAATCCATAAAGTGCATCTGTATAGAAAGCGCCATTATACTACGCATCTCAACAAGTCAAAATATTGTATAATTCATGTCTATTCCTTCCTTGTGGTAGCTAAGGATCCATGAATGAAAGTTCAACTATACAGTTCCATAGATCTTTATATTTCATGTGCATAGAAGTAACATTTCTCTTACCAGTCCAACGTTGCACTGGAAAAAGAAATGTTACTTCTATGCACATGAATGAGACTTGGATACCTGACTGTGATTCTTTGACAAAGAATTCTCTTGAAACGGGATATTGGATCTAGACGCTCCGTCAGAATCTTCAATCACATCTTCAATCACAGCCATCTATAGAATCATCAATCACAGCCATCTATGGAACTTTATATTACTGTGCTTATAGATGCCCAGGCTGTACACAGATATGTGTGTGCCCACAAGTGGTGAACATGCCTAGGAGAGCAATAAGAGCGGCACAGTCAGTCACAAGCAGGGTGCAGGACAAACAAGCTCCTTCCTGCTCCCTCTCTTCACAAGTTGGCCTGGTAAACAGGTATGTCATGACTATAGGGCAATATACTTTTGGCATTATAGTATGGATCAGCCCCGCAGGGTTGTTAAGAGGTTAAAGTGGAGAAAGGAGAACTGTATGCGCTGCGCTAAGTTCCTTGGTGAAAGGGCAGGATTAAAATACATGACACAGATAGGTAATTCAGTATTTTTCAAAGTGTGTTTCCTGTAAATACAGTTTCCAGGAAAAATATCAAGGGTTTCTAAGTGATAAGGTCCAAAAGCATCTGTTTGATCACTGGGAGGAAATGGTATGGGTGTCTCCCACGTTTATAGGTTTTAAAAACCCCTAACAATAGCTAGCTGTTCTACTTGATAAGGGAGTGCATTCTTGGCTAACTATCTTATAACTTCAAACGCCTTACAAGGTTATCTATGCTTGAAATGTCTTCTTAAAAGACATTAAAAACTGTTGAGTTCATTCTTGCTACTGTTTATCTTAACACAGTCTGCTTAAAAATAGAGATTACGAGTTTCTCACACGTAGGAATGTCTTTTGGGCCTCCATCAATACACCCCATCTTTGACTTATATCTTCACTTTTGTGAAGTTAGACATTCATATCATTCTGAGATGATCCTGCACCCAGGCCTCAGCTCATAATATCTATTGCTATGGGTTAGATGGTTTCTAACCTACAAAAGGCCATAAAATTGTGTTACTTCTTTTTGTCTTGCCCCTCTCCAAGGTTATTCTATTCTGGGTCTCTAAACTCCCTTTTTGTCACGTTGAGCTGAAAAGCCAGGTTAGCTCTTTTTGTGTGCAGAGAGATCTTCCATGATCTTTTTGGTCAAGTCTAACAACTGTTCTCCAATATTTCTGGCCAGATCCATCCTACTGTGGTCCAGCCCACTGTTCCTCAACCTTTCCAGACCTGAGATCTACTGATCATGGGACCTACTGAGCTTCAAGACCATTACAGGAAGTCACAAGACATCACAATGTCAGGAGCCAGACTCCAGTTTAGACTGGAATGACTTTGCACGGGATTAGAGCAAGGGTAGCCACATTAGTCTGTATGTAGCAGTAGAAAAGAGCTAGGGTCCAGTAGCACCTATAAGACTAAAATTTGTGGTAGGGTATGAGCTTTCATGAGTCACAACTCACTTCTTCTTTATCTGAAATTCTTTATCTGAAGAAGTGAGCTGTGAGGAAAGCTCAGACCCTACCACAAATTTTGTTAGTCTTATAGGTGGTACTGGACTCGTAATCTTTTCTTCTGCATAGGACTGAAATGCACTGCGGGAGAGCTAGGGAGAGTAAACACAAGGAGGTGTGCTTTAGCAAGGAACAAGTCGAGAGTCAAAGCCCTGGAGGAACCCTCTCCATTTTTGAGTAACCTCGCTTTACAGGCCTGATGTTCTCAGCAGGCATGCAAACATAGGCAGGAGATGGTGGCCCCCTATTCCCAATCTATGCTCAGTTAGAATCAGTTCCTTCTAAAAAAGGCAACTCTGTATAGCTTCCAGTCCAGCAGAGTCCTGGTTCTCTTTTTATTTGACTTATACCCTGCCCTTCTAGTTCGCAGGAAGGGAAAGGGTATAAGTCAAGTCAAATAAATAAATTCTAGAGTGCACTTGTATTATCATACATGGCAACAATAAAGCCCAACAAGACAGTGTGATTTGTGCGTGCACCCTAGAGCATGTCGTCATAATCTTCTGTTCTGCCTTGGAGTCTCCTGGCACACATGTCAAGGTCAAAAATGTCCCCTAACAGTCAAAAATCTATTCTCTTGCATTTCAAGAAAGGCTTTAAGAAACGAAGTATCTTGGGGAAGGGGAAGAAATTATCGAAGTGTTGCTTTATTACGAAGTTGGTTTTAAGCGTGGAGGTAGTTCGTTGTTCTCAACTGGTTGCGCGTCAGTGTGCATAAATGATGTTGTATGAGCCAATAAATCACATGTTACTCTTCTTCCACTTGTGGGGTGGCGAAATAATGAAATTCATTAAGAGTTTCAAAATGGGATCCTGTAAACTGAAGACTAATTTAAGGGCTTTTGTGCAGGATTCATAATGACCATCCATAATCATTATTTCACATACTACATCTAGTCAAACTGCATTAAACGTGTTGCAGATGTGACTCATGAGAAAAATTAATTAAAGACTGCTTGGGAAAAATGGTAATAAAAATACAAATATATAAAACCTGTCAGTCTGGGCACGATTAAGTATTTAAAATAGCTCCTTAATGTATTTATAAACAGAAGCACCAAAAAGGCAATGGGAGTCATACAGATTTCTGGAGATTCTTTAATAAGCAGTTGTATTAGGGGTCCACTCACAAGCAGTATTGAATTCTTCCTTCTATTTGTCTCACAAGCATGTTATCCAGAACTCCCTAAGGTAATTGAAAGACTTCTGTGGGTCTTTGTTTACTCCCAGAGAGACTAATTTGCTTTTAAATCCCATGGTAGTCCACCACCGATTTTAACTAAGATAAGATAGAAGTGGTATACAAAATACGTCTTTTGCTTATTCATTTATTTAATGTTTATTTCTATTTATATCATGCTTTTCTCCCCAATGGGAAACCAAAGGCAGCTTAGCACGTCATTCTTCCCTCTTCTACTTTATCCCCTCAACAACAACCCTGTGAGGTAAGTTAGCCTGAAGGCTAGGTCCAAGGTCATCCAGTGAACTTTCATGAGTCTCAGTGAGAAAAGCAGGCTATAAATGAAGTAAAATAAAATAAAGGGCAGAACAGGGATTTGAACCCAGGTCCTAGTCTGACACTCTAACCATTGCACCATTCTGGATTTCCTGTTGCTTCCGGTTGGAATTCTGGTAGGCCATCCAAAGTAAAAATCAGAATTTTTTTTCTTCTTTCTCCTATCAATGTAAAAAATCATCAATGAACTTCCAGTTACTACACGCAGCTTTCTTTCATTCTCTCTATCTTTGGAGTGTTTAGTCTAATAAGAAGGAAAACAAGCTCAGGTCATGAGGAGGTCTTTTCCTCAAAGATTTCGTAATGGATTCTTGCTACTTTATTATGATTCATGTCAGATTTTAGGATGGGAGTTGCCAGTTTGAAGAAACTGATAAAACCAAAATTATTTGTTTTCATTTCTAATCAACAAAGGAGATACAGGAAAGGGGGGCAAAGAAATACCCATTATACTAAGGGAAGATTAAGATACTCATTACACAAATTATCTAGAGCACAATCACCCTACATCATTTGAATATCATGATCAAGCCCACAACAACCATTCTCAGAGATTTGATAAACCCAAAATTAAAAAGATAAAATCTAACCAGACTGAAGCACTTTGAAATCCACTTGACTTCATAGAAGACTCAGAGTCTCTCTACATGAGATGCGTCGGTGCATATTCATCAAGTGTAGGGAGAAGCAATGTTATCCAGGAAGCATAGTTTAAAAAGACAGAGCCAGTGGAGATCGCTTCTCAGAGGGTTTGTTAATTTCATCTTCGCCTCCCTGAAGGCTCTGTCAGTTTCACTTATTCAGTCTAAAACTGTGGGATTGCAACCAGAGGGCAGCAAGGAATGGAAATGGGCTGGAGCTGCCTTCTAGAACTGGACTTGGACCTGAAAAGAGTATAATGGGCTGAAGTTTCCCTTCTGTCATTTCATAGCCCCTTCACACAATATCAGTGTATAGCAAAGCCTTTGCCCTCCTGCTGGCTCTGTCTTTTTTAAACTACCCTTCCCAGTGACCATTGCATCTCCCAACAAGTTCTTCATGAGTCAGATGTCTTGTGTAGAGAGATTCTCAAAAGCACATGCTAAATTCCTCCTTTGTAATCAGCAGGTGTTAATAGCAGAGCAGGCCCAGCATAAATATTGTAACTAGTGAAGTGCCAGTCACAATTAGAGGGTAGGTTTAGGGGTTCTTTCTGTACAGTTGGGTTTCACTTGATTTCAAAATGTATGAATGTACAAAGCTGACTTACACTGAGTCAGACCATAGTTTCATCCGTCTCGACATTTCAAATCCAGAGGTTCCCAGCCTTGTTGAATCTGTGGGCAGTTTTGGAATTTTGAAAAGAAGTAGTAGGCACCAGAACACTATGGCTGATTCCGCACACGTTGGATAATGCACATTCAATGCACTTTAGCTATCATTTGGAAGTGGATTTTTTGTTTCACTCTCGAAAAATTCAGTTCCAAATGATCTCTAAAGAGGATTGGAAGTGCATTATCCAACGTGTGCGGAATCAGCCAATGGCTACCATGAGGGTGGTGGTGAAGCAATGACAAAATGGCTGCCATGGGGTCTGCGTCCAATCATGAAATGTTAGGAGATTCCACAAAATGTTAGGTGATTCCAAGTCAATTATCCTCCTACAATGGAGGCAACTTGTTTCCCAATGGGTGCTTTTTTCACACACAGACATGCCTCCTGGGGACTTGTGAAGCATTTTATGCCCCACTGAAGGGGCAGACAGCCAGGATTAGCTCTTTGCTTTAGGTAAGAAGCAGGCGGTTGCCAGGATACCCATTAGTGGGTGCCATGGCCCCTATGGAAATCACGATCTACTCTGACCTGCTGGCCTTTTCTGCTACCTGAACTTACCAGAGAGTAAAGTTGACTCTTCCTGCATACAGCACATATACATTACCATGGAGCCATGGCCCCTCCACAAATGAAAGAGGTTGCAATCCCTAACACAGTCTGAATGACTGCATCCTATAAGGTGGTGTGAGTGCAGTCTCCACGCCCTGGAGACATTGACTAGATCTGCACTTGATCAAAAAATTTCTCTACATGAGACATCTTATAAAAGGATACTCAAGTGTAGGCAGACACAATATTAGCCAGGAAGCATAGTTTAAATTTCATCTCTCCACACAGAGTGGGCAGAGATCGCTCCTCAGAGGGTTTGTCAATTTCATCTTCGCCTTCCCTAAGGGGAGGTGAAATTGACAGAGCCTTAGGGGAGGCAAAGATGAAATTTAACAAACCTCTGAGGAGCGATCTCTGCTGGCTCTGTGTAGAGAGGTGACTACGCTTCCCGGCTAACATTGTGTCTTCCTACACTTCCTACACTTGAGCAACCTCATGTAAAATGTCTCAGGTAGAGAGACTCAAAGACGCCAATGCTTGTCTCTTTTGGGGGGATTGTTAGCCATAATGACATTTGTCCCTTTTGGCTCTTTGCATTTGAAAGGTTCTTCTCTGGCTAATGGAGGCCTGAATCTTCATAGCACTGTGAAAAGGAAACTGGAAGGAGAGAAGGATTACGTCTTTGATAAGAGGCTAAGGTACAGCGTGCGTCAAAACGAGAGCAACTGTCGGTTCAGAGACATTGTAGTGCGCAAAGAAGACGGATTCACGCACATCCTCCTGTCCAGTCAGACCTCAGATAACAATGCACTGACTCCAGAGGTATGCAGGTGAACCTCAAAGCAAAGGGGAAACACCCTGAAAAATGGGGCTTGATGATCATGAGAAAGTTAAGGCCGATCTTAATCTGTGTTTGTTCCCTTGGTGCCAGCGAAGAAGCTCCCTCAACATTCTTTGTCATTAACAACATTTTCCGTGGAAAATTAGAACGAAAGCCTGCAGATCTGGAATCCTTTAACAAGGGTATTTCTGTTTCCTAGGGCTCGAACAAGGAATCTGGGTAATTCTCACATTAGGAGGAGGTTACTTTTTCCTGCCGTATTCAAATGGCAGCCTTTTCCCCCCCTTTAGGGCTTACAAGTGGTTTGATCTTGAGATATATTACACCCTGGAATATTTTAACTTGCCGATGTTCTCCAGGATATGGTAAATCTCACAGTTTTACATTCTGGAAAGCAACTGGAAGAGGTTATCACAATTTTCTGGTTTCATGTGCATGTGATTGCTCCATGGGGTCCACATTGCTTAGTGCTACCCACCTGCCTGGGGTCGTGTCTGCATGGTTGGTTGGTTTTTCTGGAATGGAGTAAATTCTCAAGATGAGGGGCCAGAATCAAGGAGGGAGGTTCTTTTTTGCTTAGCTTCCCATCTTCACTTGAGGTCCCACGTGCAGCCGGAGCCTTCTCCATTTGGTTGTGTTCCCCCCACACACACACACGCACAAAGCTTCTCAGAAGGGCGGTATATCAGCACACTGTTGTTATTGCTGTTATTGTTGTTGTTGAGCTCCATCCCTGATCTCCCCTCCCATTTTGTCCATGATACAAGGGCCCCATGTGCACAGACCTTAGACATGTACACCCTAATGCATGCACAGTCCATGTCCTCCATTTATCCAGGGTGCACAAATGAGAATCTGTGAATTTGGGCATATATATCTAGATATTGTACAAACGGAGCCCCTTGAACACATGGAAATTGGAGGAGGAGCCATGGAGCTGTGACGCTGACTCCACCCTACCCACTGATACAGGCAGTGAATGTCTGTGCAGGGTTAATGTGTCATTAAAGCATGGGTTTCCCATTGACACAAGTCTTGGCGATCAAAGTGCCAGATTGGTCATCGTAAAAGTTTCTGTGCAAGATCCCACAACTGGGGCAATGCTGGCACTGTGCGTTCTGTAGACTGGAACACCCCCCCAAATGTGCCTCCTTTGATGATTCCATGTTTGAGGAGGCTAGAGTTGTGTACTGGCACTTTTGTAAAGCATTGCTGTTTGAAACAATGTGATAAAAACTATGATGGGCCATTCGCTCGTACATATCACTATTTGATGTTACAGTTGTCAGCAACTGAATATTTGTGCGCAAGCAAGCCCTACCTCCTTCTTGAATCAGATAGTCTGTGAGGCTGCTTTATCCAAGTCAAATTATTGGTTCACCAAACCCAGTACTGGCTACAGTTTGACTCCTGACCTTTTCAATGCTTTCTGAGATTCTTTAGGAGGAGATGCCAGAGGTTGGATCTGAGACCTTCTGCATGCAAACTCCTTGCTAAACAGTAAGCTATGGCCCTGTTTCCACAAAGCCACGCACACAGAAGATCGCGCAAAACTCACGACATAAAAGCGTCTTCCTAGCACGATTTCCCAGCACGATCCCGTTTAATGGCCTTTTTTCTGACGTCATCGGGCCATGAAAGGGGATCGTGCCGGGAGATCGTGTTAGGAAGACGCTTCATGCCGTGAGTTTGCGCGATCTCCTGGGGTGCATGTGAAAATGGCCAGAGTGCTGCTACATAATTCCAATGGAGTCACAAATGCAGCCTTAGACCAAGACTGGTGCAGTGAAATGTTCAGTAGTTTTAAAAATCAGAAATCTGCAATGGTTTTAGAATGCCATTGATTCAACCGTGGTAGGGTCTCTTGCTACTTTGCATGCTCGTTTGCAGGGCAGTTTATTGATAAAAAGAACAGCCCAGGAAGGGTCATTTTCTGAAACCTCCTTGAATCTTCTCTGCACCTTCTCAACAGCTCCGCAGTAGCACCAGGTGTTCTGGGCTTTGTTTTCTCAAGGCAGTGGCTTACGCCACTTTATCCTCAGTTAATTAAAGCTGCCTCCAAACCTGGTGATTGCATTCCCGTTCCCTGCATGTATCAAAAGAGCCGAGCCAGCATTTGCCTGGCAGAAGGCACTCTCTTCAGCAGCAATGTGCTAACCGAAAGTTTTGATCTTGGCTTCCCGAACTCAGGAATTAAAGTGAAGCAGTGTGAGATTTTCAGGGCACAGTTTAGGAAGGTGGTTTGATCATTAAGGGGGGTCCCTTTTTGTTTCTTCTGAGGTCTTTTCCTTGCAACTTTGACTTGACTGCGTCCTTTGAATCATAAGCCACTTTTCTATCTCACAGACATTCAAGAGCAAAAAGAAAAAGTCTTATTAAATCTGTTAGTCTTTAAGGTTTTTTGTTGGTGCTCCAAAAGATAACACTACACCCCGTTGCCGTTCACAGCTTTGCCAAACATTCCAGCAGGCTCACCACATCGATCAAGGCAATTAAAACAGCAATACAGAGGAAAAGCTCCAGGAGACAATGGCATCAAACCAGCAAAAAAATATATAGGCGGCTCTCATTTGAAAAGTTGCAATGGTCCAAAGCGGAGGGGCAGATGTTGTATCTGTGTTCACTTGACAGTTCCTCAACATCTTCTTGCCACAGCTGCTCTGAGCAAATAACAACAACAACATTTGATTTATATACTGCCCTTCAGGATGACTTAACACCCACTCAGAGCGGTTTACAAAGGATGTTATTATTATCCCCACAACAAAACACCCTGTGAGGTGGGTGGGGCTGAGAGAGCTCCAAGAAGCTGCGACTGACCCAAAGTCACCCAGCTGGCTCCAACTGGAGGAGTGGGGAATCAAACCCAGTTCTCCAGATTAGAGTCCCATGCTCTTAACCGCCCACTACACCAAACTGGCTCTCAAATAGTAGAGTTGGATCTGATCACAGAGGAGGTGTGCTTGCCAATTGCCTCCCTTTCCTCTGATGCCTGAGCAGCGGCAGTTGCAAGCTACAGAGAGAGGGTGCTGGAGCCAGGCACAGTCCTCTGCAGTCCCTAACTCTCCAGCACAGAAACATGCCGAAGGAAAACCTGAGTGCACGTGCACTAATGCTCATGCGCACATTGTTCATGCCACTGATCTCGGCTAGCAGCGAGGACATTTTCAAGGTTCATTGCATTGTATAATAAATGGACGGCTCAGGCTAGCTTAATCTCATCAGGTTTTGCAAGCTAAGCAGGGTAGGTCCTGGTTAGTACTTGGATGGGAGACCACTGTGGAAGTGCAGGGCTGTTACACACAGGAAGAGGATAGCAAACCACCTCTGTTTGCCCCTTGCCTTGAAAACCCCAGCAGGGGATTTCCATAAATCGGCTAGGACTTCACAGCACTTCACACCCACATCATGAATTATAAGACCTGCTGCATTTAAAACTTAATGGTGGGGATGTATCTCCCGTACAGTTTTTGAACGTACTCAGCCGGGTTTTGCTGCCGTTTGGAAATATAAAAGGCTTGCAACAAACAGCAAGCATCTTCCATTTTTATGGGAAGGAGCAGGGTAATGTCAGCATGGTTCTCCCATGCAGTGAATTGTAATGGAGACCACACAGCAATAAAACTTGGAGGAATTGCTTCCAAAGTGGGGAAGAGGGAGTGCAAAGCTCTTGTCTTGCATGTAGAAGATCCCAGGTTCAGCTGCAGGCAATTGCAGAGATCTTAAAGGACCTAGCAGGCATTAATAATAATAATAACATTCAATTTATATACCGCCCTTCAGGATGACTTAAAACCCACTCAGAGTGGTTTATAAAGTATGCTGTTGTTATCCCCACAACAAAACACCCTGTGAAATAGGTGGGGCTGAGAGAGCTCCTAGAAGCTGTGACTGACCCAAGGTCACCCAGCTGGCTTCAAGTGGAGGAGTGGGGAATCGAACCCAGTTCTCCAGATTAGAGTCCCGTGCTCTTAACCACTACACTTCTGCCCACAATATTATAATGTTAATGTTAATATCGATGATGATGATGATGATATAACATTTGATTTATACACCGCCCTTCAGGACAACTTAATGCCCACTCAGAGCGGTGTTGTTATGATGTTTTTATTACTGAAGAACTGCTGCCAATCAGAATAGTCAATCCAATGTTTGACGGGCCAATAGTCTGCTTTGGTATAATGCAGCTTCATATGTTCAAACTTCATAAAGGTGACCATATGCTGAAATCAGTAAGTGTAAAAAGCAAGGCAGCTGAAATCCTCACCAATCATCTAATAGATTTGCTTATGTGCCTAAATGTGCACATCTGCTACAACCCCCCATAAAGAAAGGAAGCTACAAAAAAGTTCAGACGTATCATCTCCCCTTGTGAGCAAAAGTATGATTCAGAGAATGGTTAGTGCCAGGGATGAGAGGATGATTATTTTTATAATACCAGTAGGGTAAGGCCTTTTAAAATACTTTATGAGTGTTTTATGAATAATTTCAAAGTTGTAGTAAATTGAGATGTAAATTATTCCATCTTCCCAGTGGCTTTTATTGCTCCCTTCTTTCTAGAATTTAAAGCGTCACCAACCACCCAGCTATACATAATAAATAAATGTGCTCTGTGTCTGGCGCATGGGAAGCAATGAATTCCCAGCTCCCTTTGATTTCAGATCGCACCAAATGAAAGAGCAGAGAAGCCATTTCATTACCCGGGATTTATTGATTTCATGGACACCAGGCAGCCGTTAATCTGTTAAATCAGTTCATTCAGAGTGTTGCTGATTTGTAAGTCTTTGGACATGAAAGAATCACACCTCTGTGCTAAATACATGTACTCAGATTAGAGGCACAGGATTGTTTTGAAGTGAGTTGAAAGTGGCCCTGCACCTTAATCGACAGCAAGATTTCTTTTGCTGTGACTGGTCGAACAGGTCTAGGAGGATTTTGAAACACTGCAGAAACCTGCCAAGGCTGTTAGTCTAATAGTGAAAATGTACGTCATTGGTTTTCTGTTTCTCTGGAAACCTCCATGCTTTGTTCTTTTTAGCTTAGATAGGCTTGTAAAGAAAAGGAAAGGCTGCATCCACACAGTATTGGCTATTGTGCTCTTGTTGTATTAGAGCAGTCATTCACTTCCACGATTGTCTCATCCACACATTAGAATCCAGTTGTGAATGGCTGCTGATATGATAGGGCAATCTCTGGATCCACCCAAGGGCAGAACAAAATGTAAGCGAAAGACAGAAGAGTGCACCTGGCTGCAAAAAAGAAAAGTAATTCCCATACTGTTCATCACTGGACAGAAAAAGGGGGTTCCAACAGGGATGGGGGCTGTGGCTCTAGGTTAAACTCCACAATACAGTTTTCCTCAGGACATTCCTGGCTCTAGTCAGTCAATGTGAACTGGGACAAGATGGGTAGCCATGGCAGGCTGTCTGTAGCAGTAGAAAAAAGCAAGAGTCTAGTAGCACCTGTAAGACTAACACAATTTGTGGTAGGGCATGAGCTTTCGTGAGTCACAGTTCACTTCTTCAGGTACTGAAGTGTATCTGAAGTATTTGAAGAAGTGAGTTGTGAGTGGCTCACGAAAGCGCATACCCTACCCCAAATTTTGTTAGTCTTGTAGGTGCTACTGGACTCGTACTCTTTTCTAATGTGGTCTGGGAATTCCTTGCTATTTGGCTTCAATATCTCTAAAAACCACTTCTGTTTAAGATTGCAGTAAAATGGGGATTTGCATACATTTACATACATGGAATTTATATTTCATTCATCAATCTATACAGATTGGTTAAAAGACAGGAGATGAATCAACTCAAATACTCAGAAAGTGGTTAACAGCCCTTGTGACACAGGTACAATCCTGGCCTACCTTGAAGGATTGGTTATAAAGATTTCAGTCAATGCCACTACACCCGTAAAGCATTTGAAGACTTTAGGAGAAAGATTGTTATCAAAATCTTGCCAATTCTCTTCCTCTGCCCATACAGCCCCACAATGCCATCAAGTGGCCACCAAACACAAACCATCAAAAAAATGCAAATTTGAAAGTAGATAACTGCTTCAAGGGCAGCCACGGGAAGGTACAGCCTACTGACCTTAATTTGCCTATTTCCATGGAAACCACTGTCGCTTTTAACATCGGAAATCATCCCATTAAATAAGGCATATATTTGAAATAAACAAAATGCTGGTTTGAGAACTGTTTCATGGACACAGAGATACCAAGGTCATAAACATGGGTATGAAAATTATATGGGCCAAACTGACACATGAGAAAAAGCAGGTGGCTACTGTTTGTGACCTGGCTGAGCGGCACAGGTCAGTCAAAGCCCCGTTCACCTTTCTTGTTCTCTGCAGATCATGAAGGAAGTCCGGCGAGCGCTGTGCAACGCATCGGCGGACGACAGCAAACTCCTGCTCCTTAGCGCAGTGGGTAGTGTCTTCTGCAGCGGCCTCGATTACTCCTATTTAATTGGCAGGTTGTCAAGTGACAGAAGAAAGGAAAGCACCAGAATTGCAGAAGCAATAAGGTGACCTTGGTGTGCTGGAGTCACTCGATTATGAAATGCAAAGTAGTTTTTTTTTAATAAAAAACAAAAGAGAGAGAGAGGTTTTCTTGGAGGACAGAATTGGGTTCAAAAAAAGAGGAAACGCTGTATGTTTATATGTGGATTAGATGCCACCAAACTAACTATAACCATGCTCAGGGCTCATTTCGAGGGGGAATGCACAGGAACGCACTTCCCGCAGTGCCCCAAAGAGGTCACATGTCAGGTGGCCTTGCCCACCTGACTCTCAGCCATTTTGGGCCCGTTGCGGCCTGGATTGGGTCTAAAATGGCCTGGATCGGGCCTCTGACGGGTGGTGGATCACTCTCCTGCTCATCAGCGGCCTGATCTTGACCATTTTGGGCCCCTTTTCAGCCATTTTCAGCCCTTTTTTGCCATTTTGGACCCAATTTCAGCCCTGAATGGCCAGGATTGGGTCCAAAACAGCCAGAATAGGTGATGTCAGGGGGTGCGGCATATGCAAATCAGTTATACTAATGACACACGTCCAGTGATGGCAAGAGGCATGGCATATGCTAATGAGTTATGCTAATGAGTTCCTCCAGCTCTTTTTCTACGAAATGACCCCTAACCATGCTTAGCAATAAAAGAAAGATTATGCTGTAGGACACCCTCTGATTCTCACATGGATCTTTGGACCTGGGGTCTCACGTGCAAAACTTCCTGTAAATTTAAACTAAATTAAGGAGGAGCATTCTAGCCTTTATGAGCTGGGTCCAGTAGGGCCTAACCCTGGGACCAGAGAAGTGTGGTGTTACTCCACTTTCTCCATTCTTTCCAGCCAAAGGAAGGTTACCTCCCAATTCCTGCCAATATCTTTTCTGAAAACTGTGATTAACATCTTCCTGAAATATATGGAGATGCAGCTAAAATGTGACCGATTGGTCTTTCCCTGTCCAGGAGAACATAGCTTCTCACTGGGTGTGATCCTCAACAAGGACACTGTAGTGTTCACCAGTGTATTTCCTGGTGCCTACTTCCTTCTCCCCCAAAATAAAGAGCCAGTACTGTTATACTGGAGCAGGACATGCTTCAGAGGATGCTTGGAGGCATCACCTTTATGGCTTCAAGGAGCACCCATTTGGAAACAACTGGCCCTCAACATAAGAGGACACATGGAGTGATTCTGCGCACATTGGATAATGCACTTTCAATGCACTTTACCAATCGTTTGAGGTGGATTTTTTGTTCCACACATGAAAAAATACGTTCCAAATGATCTATAAAGAGTATTGGAAGTGCATTATCTAACGTGCAGAATCACTCATGGCTTGGAACTTCTTGACATTTTCTGGTTGGCTCTGGCCCCATTTTCTGTGCTACTGATGGCAGCCATTTTATGGTAGATCCTGGTTGCTGTTTTCAAAATTCCAGAAGGGCTCCCAGGTTCAACAAAGTTGAGGACTGCTGACCTTGAAGAACCATTGCTTAGGGCTGATTCATATATCATATGGCAGAAGGACAAGGTTTCCTATTCAGCGTCTCTCAGCAGGGAGACACGGCCAAATCCTGGCTCGCACATATTTGCAGATGTGGGTTTGTCTCATTCACCTTGTTTAAGTACATGCTTTAAAACATCTCTGGTGTGCATTTGAATAATTGCTTATGTCATATGCAGGAAATATGTTTGAAAAGGAGAGCTTATGCTTGTATAGTTTGGTTGTATCAGGGCAAACAGAAGGGTGTCAGAAGGGGGGTGCACACTGACCTATACCACAAAACGTTATGCATACAGGTCTATTGTGAAATACGAAGAGACCACTACAGTCAATGTGATATCGACAGAATTCTTTTCCAGGGCTGGGGCTAGACTTTGAAACTTGAATCTCTCAATATCATTTATTAACTGGGGTTGTTTTTTAATCTCTGCCCTGGTTGCTTAACTGGAGAGAAAAGTGCGTATTGGCATAAATGCTTGCAGCCTTGTAGAGGAGCCAGATCTGACTTTCCTTTCTCCCTCCCTTCCTTGGATACCAGATATTTCTTTCAAGAGTTCAGCATGTTCATAAATTCCATTACTTACAATGAACCTATGGTGCCATTCATTTTTTTAAAAGCAGGAGATGACTATATTTCTGAGCCTTACTACAGAGGAGTTTGGACATTTTGTCTTGAAGTTAAATTACTTCGTTTATATATAAATATACTCGGAGTTAAAAATGTGGCCTTCCTCTAATAGAAAGCCACACAGAATGAAGTGCTGTCACCAAATGCGCCTCTCTCCTGTTTGAAACTTGATCCAAAACAGTGCAAATTGGTGCACAATTGTGTTTCAGGGTATGACATCTCCTCCTCCTCTTTCACTCTTCTTTGTTCTTAAACAGCAGAAATGGCACCAGAGGCAGATGCTTTTTTAAATTCAAAAGTAACTATTTTATTTATTTTAGAGAGGAAAGGTCAGGTGAAATCAGGGGTTGAAAACTTTTGAGCGAATTCAACATAGAAATCTCTGAGGTAAAATCTGTATATACGCAGACTTTAGTTCTTATGCTCTTCACAGATACTTAAGGTCTTATGTTTAGAACGTTTATTCCTGTGTTTTCCCCAAACACTCTAGTACAATTTCGTTTAGGATTTTCGTTCTTTTTTGGGTTTAAGAAGGCTGTTACCCACTTTCTAGTACCTCAAACCCCTTCTCTTCAAATACCATTGCTTTTCTTCAGTTTTTACCTGAATCTTAAGGTCTCCAAAAAGCAGTTTCCAACCACACCCAACCAGGGATCCATCTCCAGATCTACCTCCCTGTTTGACTGGGTAGGGAAAGTCTCCTCTCCTTAGAAGATCTATCCCCTTTTGGCCTGAATGGGAGTCTGCACCTACTTCCCAAACTTTCTTACCAAGCTTTCCCCAGTTCTCCTGTTGGTGTCAGACTGCTCTCAGTTAGGATTCTGTCTCCGAACTGTTCACGCTCGATTCCTCTCAGCTAGGGCTAAAAACAGACCCTCCTCTTTCCAGCTCATGCTACCCAATCAGATTGCTTGGAGTAGCCTGTCACTCAAAGCTCTTTGTGTCTGTGAGGGAACAATCCTTCAGCTGTTTGTACAACACTTTCAGGCTTTTAAAAAGTACAGTCAGCCACACAGGGCTACAGTTTTACTACAGGATATGCTCCCTTATAGATATGCAGCCATAAGCTGTTTTGTGAACAGCTCTGTTAGAAAATCAGACGATCTAAAAGATTTTCTCACAGCCCAGATTCCAAGGGGTTCAGCCTGGGGAGTTAAATGGCGGGGCCTTATAAACCAGGAATTGTGGGATGGCACTAAGTGGGTCAATGGGTGTGATGGGTTAGAGTGGTGGGTGATGCTAATATCAAAAAACCACCATCAGAGAGAAAGAATACACAGGCCAGTTAGACAACACGCACCCCTTCAACAACCTCATAAGAACCTCATAAAATGTATCAAGCCTAATTGGGCATCAGATTCACACACAAAATACCCTGCTTCTGTTGGTTCTGTTTATTTACTTGGGAAAGAAATTGTGTCCTCCTCCCCCCCGCCCCCATTAGTTCCCGGAGTATTTTTTCTCCAGTTGCCCTGATATGTTACTCCTTCCCCCAGAGAGGGAGGCTAAAATCCTGAAACTGTATGTCACTCTAAATGTGCAGTAGGAAAGAGCAAGAGTCCAGTAACACCTATAAGACTAACAAAATTTGAGGTAGGGTAAGAGTTTTTGTGAGTCACAGCTCACCTCTTCAGATACAGCTAGCATGTGAGTCCATCTGTCTTTATATCTTGGAAAGTGGAGTGGTTTCAGATGCCGAAAGACAATAGCAGGTAAATGACAATAGCTGGTGAATAACAATAACAGGTGTGATTGGATTAGGTGTGGAGAAATCAGCATTAGTAATGAGGCAAGAAGCCTAGGTCTCGATTCAATCCAGGTGGATGCATTGTCTTCAGCGTTGTTATCAGTTGCAATTCAGCAGTCTCTCTAAATGTGGGCTTTGGTAAAACTCAGGGAGAACAACGGTGTTCTTTGATGGAAATTCATGGAGGATCACTCATTGGTTAATAACTGGCGAGGGCAGCCAAAGAGAGCCGAGAGAAGATACCAGCAATTCTCCAGTTTGTAACCTGGTCACAACAACTTAGTCCATGGGTATACAGATAAACGACTGAAGGTGTTGAAATTAAAACACAACCCTTAACACCAAATAAAAGATAGAGCAAATTATAAAGCTTAAATGTGGGTAGAATGCAGTGATTAGGTAGCAATAATTGTAATAGCACTTCACAATCGGAGACAGCTGGAAGAAAATCCCCTTGGAGGAGATTCCATCAATGGCTATTAGCTAGGATAACTAAATGGACCCTCCATGTTCAGAGGCAGTAATCTGAATACGAGTGCCAGGGGCATCGGCAGCTACAGGAGGGCAGATCCTGCATGGGTCCTCTTATATTCTTCAATCAAATCTGATCCTTCTGACTTAATATTGTTTAATTTGACATAGCGCCAGATTGGATGGCCTAATCCAGCAAGGCAATCCTTACGTTCTACAGTCAAGTCTCTACATCTGAAATTGGATGACTGTTCTCAGACTCGAAGTGCCTGGAATTTAAAATGCTGTCTTTGTTTTCTGCTAGAATGTGTGAAATTTTAGAATGCTATTGATAACGTCTTCCTCTTTTATTCTCCACTTTAGGGATTTTGTCAAAGCTTTTATTCAGTTTAAGAAGCCAATTGTAGTTGCAATCAATGGCCCTGCACTCGGCTTGGGGGCTTCAATATTACCACTGTGCGATATTGTTTGGGCAAGCGAAAAGGCCTGGTTTCAGACACCGTATGCGACAATTCGGCTCACTCCAGCTGGCTGTTCGTCCTATACGTTTCCACAGATCCTAGGGGTAGCTCTGGTAAGGCTCCTTCCTGTACCATTTTTATGGGGTTCTTTGACCCAATTGTAGCCTCATGAAACAACACCTGCACAGCCAGAGACAGTGGTGTGAAGACATACATTCCAGTTGCAAATACAAAGCTGTGTCTTCATCCATGGCTGTTTGCAGACGGCTTACCTTCTGCCTCTCCATGCCGCAACGCCGTGGCTCGTGCTATGGCGAACGCGAAATATCGCGTTTTCTCGCGCGAGTTTTGCACGATGTTGCGCAAAACTCGCGTGAGAAAACGCGCTATTTAGCGTTTTCTCTGGCACGAGCCGCGACGTTGCGGCATGGAGCGGCAGAAGGTAAGCCGTCTGGAAACGGCCCATACCTCATCAAGCAAACATAGCTGCAACCTGATATCTCCCATGCTAATACACATACTTGCATCTTTGGGGGACTCTCTGCTCTCAGTTCCTCTCCTTCCTGAAGTTAGGGGGGGGTCATCCTGAGGAGTAGGACAAGACCTCCTAGGAAGACCCTTATGGCTCATTCACTTTCAGTGCAATCCTAAGCGGAGTTACTCCAGTCTAAGCCCATTCATTTCAATGGACTTAGACTGGAGTAAATCTTCTTAGGATTGAACTGTACATCCTAGTTTGAGGAAACTTTTACTGTTGGGCCAATTTGAGGCATGTGCTAGCTGAATTTTTATTCTCACTACTGCCTGTAAGTGTGTTCTGGCTTTATAACAGTTGCATAGCTAAGCTTTATTCTATATAGGGATCCCCAACATGGTGTCCATGGGCACGATGGTGCTCACCAACACCTTTCCTGGTGTCTGCCAAATGCTTTTAGAAAGTGAGCAGGGACAAGTGGAGCTTTTGCTCACCTGGGCTTCTGATTGGCCATTGGAGATCTGCCAGATGAATGTTTCTTAGTTTGTTCGATCTGTATATTTGTGAGTACACAAGAAAATATTTTTAAACAGTATGTTTATTTTTTAAAGAATCCTGTTAAACAGAGCTTCTGCCTGAAATGCTGAACAGTTACAATCAGAGTTGTGCATAACCTCACTCTCTGTCTTTATGTGGTTGGCCTCTCCCTCCTCTGGCAGCCATTTTGTGGTTGCCTCCACCTCCTATGGCAGCCATTTTGTGTTGCCTCCACCTCCTATGGCAGCCATTTTGTGGTTGCCTCCACCTTTTATGGCAGCCATTTTGTGTTGCCTCCACCTCCTGCAACAGCTGTTTTGTGGCTGCACCCTCCATCCTGTGCCAGATTTCCAAAGGTGCCCACTGCCTTAGAAAGGTTGGGGACCCTTATTTAAAAACTGACACCTAGTCTCCATTTTAAATTCCCAACGAACATTTGAAAGTGCTTTATTTTGAGTCAGCTCAGCATTGGTCCATGGGGCTCACTGTTGTCCAGTCTGACTGGCAATAGTTCTCCAGATGTCTGCCTCTAGACGGGACATGCAAGCAATTGAACCTGGAAACTTATGCATGCAAAGCACATGCTCTGCCCATGCCATAAGAGACAGAGCATGGGGATCCATCCACAGAAGCTGCTTCCATGCACAGCTGTTCCTGGCTGTGTCATATTATTTGACTGCCTTCTTGCAAAAGTAGCTCATGCTTAAAGTCCAACAAAGAAAGACATCAGTCTCATGCAGTTCTGTACCCACAAAATTTTGGCTCAATCCACCTGTTCCAGCATACATAAAGCAACAACAGTGCCCTCAAGAGCTACTCTATGAGTCAGGTATCCACTGTGCACGTAATGAACGATTTCTTTCCATCCCCAAATGTTGTAGTCAATTGACCCCTCCTCCAACTGCTGAGATTACTCATGCCTTACAGATTTAAATCTGTTTCCCTGGATGCATCCGAGAGCCAGCCTTTTAAACTTTGCTATGAAATTTGCTGCCTTCCCCAACATGTCATGAGTTGAATCCAAAACGTTGCCCTTTTCTGAGCTGATGCTTCCACAGATGTTCAGGCTGTGGGAAATCCATGTGCACCCAAGCCCTGCCAACAAGGGCTAGAAGGAAATGGCTCCATCTCATTTTCCTCCCCAACCAAACAGAGGCTGATTCCGCACAGGTTGGATAATGCACTTTCAATGCGCTTTATCAATCGTTTGAGGTGGATTTTTTGTTTCCCTGGATGCATCCGAGAGCCAGCCTTTTAAACTTTGCTATGAAATTTGCTGCCTTCCCCAACATGTCATGAGTTGAATCCAAAACGTTGCCCTTTTCTGAGCTGATGCTTCCACAGATGTTCAGGCTGTGGGAAATCCATGTGCACCCAAACCCCGCCTACAAGGGCTAGAAGGAAATGGCTCCATCTCATTTTCCTCCCCAACCAAGCAGAGGCTGATTCCGCACAGGTTGGATAATGCACTTTCAATGCGCTTTATCAATCATTTGAGGTGGATTTTTTGTTCCGCACACAACAAAATCCGTTCCAAACGATCTATAAAGAGGATTGGAAGTGCATTATCCAATGTGTGTGGAATCACTCAGAGTTCTCACGCTGGGGGATCCCATCTGCAGCTGGAGCCGAAAGCCCAGGATTTACTTCCAAGTTGCCCTGCCAGCTTTTGCAACCTGTCCTTCCATCCCGTATCTTGACTGAAGGTGTTTTGGTCTTTCCAGGCAAATGAAATGCTCTTTTGTGGGAGGAAGCTCACGGCACAAGAAGCCTGCAGCAGAGGACTCGTGTCCCAAGTCTTTTGGCCCACGACATTCAGTCAAGAAGTGATGTTGAGGGTGAAAGAAATGGCATCTTGCAGTGCCGTGGTAAGAAAAACACCAGCACCTAGATCTAGAACTCCCAGTCTCAGATCTTACTTGGTGGCCTTTGGTCACCCTCTTCTTCAGGCACCTATCTACAAAGTAAAGATAATATCAACCTCTCTTATGGGGTAATGATATTGATTACAGTGAAGTGATGTTTGTGAAACACTGTGAATGTTGTAAAAGGGCTGTGTGGTGTAGTGGTTGGATGGGGGCTGACAATGCCCAAGTTCATTTCCCTGTTTTCCACATAACGGGGATTTGGGGCCAGTCCCCCTCTCTTTCAGCCTACCTGAGTTCACAGAGTACTTGTGAGGATAAAATGAAGGAGGGGAAAGTCACTCACAGTGTCTTGATCTCTTTGGAGGAAGGGCAGAATATAAATGTTGTAACAAAGTCTTAATGTATTAAAATGTTTTATACAACTTCTCCATCACGAAGGATCCCCAAAGCAGCAAATGGCTATGTAAGCACATATAAAATAGACATTAAATCGTAAAAGAGACCTATCTTTAAAAAAGCCAAACCAAATAAGAACTGTTCAGTATGCTTGAATAATGAAAAAACGAATAACAACAAGTAAGCAGATGCCTCTAGTTTCATTCCTTTACCTGCTTGCTTTGGCAACCGGGTTTGGAGAGTTCAAGGAGAGGGGAAAAGAGTCAGAAGATATGAAACTTATATGGGAGCTCTCCAACCATCAAGCCAAACTAATCTTTCAGCAGAGGAGGGCCGATGATTGGCCCTTTCTTTTCACAGTGCTTTCACCAGCTATTGCTAGCCCATTGGTTGGAGGAGGAGAAGTTTTCTTCATTTTATATAAATAGGGGTCCCTCTCCCCAGTTCTCTCTTTGCCTGAGCCTCTGTACTCTTTGAGATAAGTATTTTCAGGATAATACTGGTGTATTGCTAATGCTTAACAAGTGTGTGTCTCCCTTTCCCTTAATGATGTTAATTTACATCTTTCTCTGTCAGTTGTCAGTTCTCCCCTCCCCCAACACCAAAACCGACACCACATGTTTCAGGCCTTTCACCCTTTTTTTATATAAGCATCTTATATTTCCATTCAGTTACATATTTAATCACAGCAGTCATTTCATAGAAAAAGAGCTTGAGGAACTCATTAGCATAACTCATTAGCATAACTCATTAGCATATGCCACGCCTCTTGCCATCACTGGAAGTGTGTCATTAGTATGACTGATTTACATAAGCCACGCCCCTGACATCACCTATTCTGGAGGTTTGGGGCCCAATCCTGGCCATTCAAGGCCAAAATTGGGCCCAGAATGGCAAAAAGGGGCTGAAAATGGCTGAAAAGGGGCCCAAAATGGTCAGGATCGGGCCTTTGATGAGCAAGAGAGTGATCCACCACCCGTCCGAGGCCCAATCTGGGCCATTTTGGCCCCAATCCAGGCCAAAACAGGCCCAAAATGGCCGAGAGTCAGGTGGGCCGGGCCACCTGACGTGACCTCTTTGGGGAACTGCCGGAACTGGGTTCCTGTGCGTTCCCCCTCAAAATGAGCCCTTTTATTCATTGCATTAAGTTTGATTTGGTTCTTAACACACACACTAGAGGAAGAAGCAACAGGAGTGTGTGACAGAAGGCAGTAGCCAGTCAGCACTGTGCAGACTCACAAAACCAGCTTTCCCCTGAGCTCAGCCCCGTTTCAAAACACAGCTGGGATCTTTACACAGCCAATGGCCATCTTTACGCATTTCCCCTCACTTGCTGAACACATCCACAGAAACGGTTTCATGAGCAGCCCTGTGCCTCAAATACACTTTTGTTTTCCCAAAAGCCACAAAAAAGAAGCTGAAGTTTTACTTTCACCTTTTTTAAATTAAAGATGGTAGTTTGGGCAAAGAAGTAGCAGCTCCCAATTCCGTTTAAAAGGTCTGCCAAGACAGTGGGGCACACACAATTTTTAATTAAGTGAATTGTAGATTACATCTCTTTAGAGACACTTGGAATGAGACACACAAGGGAAACACACACCGAAACGTATTGTGTAACCTTCTAGGGTTGTGCAAATATTCACTGTGTTGATCTGTCACCACTCCAGGTCTGATCCTGCTCTCATTTCCTATCATTATCTCCCAAAGTCTCCTATTTATCTTCTGCTTTTGTAAGATGCTGGCATGTACCTGTGGATTAGAAATCCCATAAAACTAGCAGCTTAAGAGGCATTCAGAAGAGATACTAAAAATTCTTTTTTTTTCTCTAATCCCTTTTGAAAAATAGATACGGGCATACAGTTAACACAGCATATAAAGTATACTAATCTCTTTTCGTTGTTTGAATGATAGCCCCTAGAAATGTGGCTATTTAGATTGAGGGCCTGCAAGGAATTGCAGGTGGGATGTAAATTTGCAGGAAATCCCCACTCCTAAATAATGAACATGCCATTGCTAACCTCCGGGGCTAGTAACTTGGAAAGTTTATTGCTGCAGTGCAACTGTCCTAACCTTTGAGGTTCCAGGTTAAGGGCTGGATGCATCACCAGTCTGTTGCTACGGGATCTTCGATCTTTCTCACATTCCTGTCTCTTCAGAAGCCTGTTCTGACTCCAGAAAAGTTGATTCCTTGGGTCTCTGGACCTGCGTGGACCATTTGGGTCTGGGAGGGCTGCAGTGAGATGACAGGATAGGGTAAAATCTCCCTCCTGTCCCACTTCTGCAAGCATCTGTTCTGCAACGGGCAAGAGAACAAACCACCCACCCGACCTCTGTGTCATTGCTGTCAAACAAGTTCAGAATAATACTCAGGGTTTCAGTCAGTGGTTTGGGGCATTTAGTGTGCTTCGTGTACATTATCCCGGTCATCTTTACAACAGCCTTGAGAAGGGGCAAGGAATAGCGTCAAGGGAATTGTAGGGCTTCCACCGAGAGACTTGAGAATCACATCTTAGTTCCCTCTTCCTCCTTCAAACTGCTGTGCAGAAGAACAGGGCTTAATATGGTGGGGGGGAGATGACTAGAACTCAAATAGAGCAATCTTTAGTAGAGCAACACCCTAGTCTAATAGTGCGACCATAGCAGAATTACACTCTTCTAAACCCATCAATAGACCATGGCCATTTCCACACGGCTTACCTTGTTCTGGAAAACAGCGAAATCTCACACGAAATCACGCGAGAAGACGCTGTTATCGCATCTTCTCAAGCGATAACAGCATCTTCTCGTTTGATTTCGCGCAATAACAGCGTCTTCTCGCGAGATTTCGTGCGAGATTTCGCTGTTTTCTGGAACGAGGTAAGCCATGTGGAAACAGCCCTAGAAGGATGTAACTCAGCTTAAAATAGCACTATAAGGCTATCAACTGCCATTACAGCTGAGGCGGGGCTTGAATGGGGACTGGGATCAAACTTCTGGGATCAAAGTGGACAGGGCATTGTTGAGTTGTGTGATTAAGCTGTCCACATTAAAAAATAAAACAAAATAAAAAGCATGCCTGCTTTAAAGATCAAGGAAGGATTAGTATGGGAAGGGTCATTTGAGCTGCTGTATCCTCTCCCCCAGAGGTACAATTAGCCCTACTGAAGAACTAACAGGCACAGCCCTTATCCCTGCAAATTGTTCTTTTTAAAGTAATTGTAATGCAGGGGTGGAGTGTGCTTTAAGACCTGGAAGGAAAGAGGTAAACATTTCCTGAGAGAAGTTTATCAAATTATGCATGGAGTGGAGAAAGTGGACACCCAATGACATTGATGGGTAATAGATTCAGGACAGGCAAAGAGTCTCTCTACACGAGACATCTGGCACATGGAGAACATATGTTGGGAGAAACAATGTCAGCCAAGAAGGGTAGTTTAAAAAGACGGAGCTGGCAGCAGGGCAAAGGCTTTGCTAGACACTGGAGCTGTGTGAAGGGTCTGTGAAATGCCAGAAGGGAAGCTTCAGCCCATTGTAACCTCTCCAGGTCCAAGCCCAGCTCTGGAAGGCAGCTCCAGCCCATTTCCATTCCTCGCTGCCCTCTGGTTGCGATCCCACACAGTTTTAGACTGGAGAGGTGAAATTGACAGAGCCTTTGGGGAGGCGAAGATGAAATTAACAAACCCTTTGAGGAGCGATCTCCACTGACTCTGTCTTTTTAAACTACGCTTTCCGGTTAACATTGCATCTCCCTACACTTGATAAACACACACCAAGGTGTCTCATGTAGAGAGACTCAAAAGGAAATACCTCTTTAATCCTTACTCAATGGGTCATTAAATTGTAGAATTCACTGCCCATCGACATAGTAATGGCCGCGAGCATTCAAAAGGCTTTCAAAAGGCTTTCAAAAGGGTTTAGATGGATTCATCAGGGAGAGCTCCTTCAGCGGCTACTAGCCATGTTCAAAGGCAGTAAGCTTCTGAATATATGTGCTAAGAGGCACAGGAGCTGCTTATTATTTTCCTTTCAAAATATGGGAAATCTTAATCTAGTTGCAGACTTTCTACTTCATGTCTAGTTTGAATCATTGCCAATATATCTCAAAAACATAAATTGGGTCTTCTGTCAAAGCAGTCTTGGTAACTAGATTATTACCTTCAATGTCGGAACTGGCAGCTGAGAGAGGTAAGGTTAGCCCAATCATCCTTTGCTTCAGTGAATCAATCTGATGTTTCTTGGAGCAGTATTATTCCCACACTAATAATTCCTTAATAGCTTTAATATATTCCGGCTATGAAACGGGGAATGTTATTCCTTTCATAGGTATTAGAAGAATCTAAATGCCTGGTTCGGAGCTTCCTGAAATCTGGACTTGAAGATGTCAATGAGAAAGAGTGCCAGATGTTAAAGCAGCTCTGGAGTTCTTCCAAAGGACTGGATTCGTTGTTCAGTTATTTGCAGGACAAAATTTATGAAGTCTGACCCTCCTTTCATGCGCCTCAAAAGAGAAGAGGTTCCAAGGGAAGAGGGGTTTCAAGTGTCACGCGGGTTTGGATAATAAAATTAAACATCAATTCCAGATCCAATCAGTTCTTCAGAGGAATATGTGTGACGATGTATCTAACATACCTATGGCTGTGTCAGTTTCCTTGTGAGTTACATAGAGAAGTTCAGCAGCTGTTCCTAACCAGGTTTCATTCTCGTTTGACAAACGGAAAGAGGACCAGGTTTACGCACACATACTTGACAGAGGACTGGATCATTTGCATGCGCGGCTAGAAAGAACCAGACATTCCGCCGGCTGAAAAGCACTAGTGTCTCCCTCCAAGGGACACCTTGAGTTTGTTTTTGTTTTGTTATTTTTAACTTATTCTTTGCAAGTGGTTTGACCCAAGAGCCTTAGTTTGGAATTTGGGTCAATACTTTTTAGAGCCTGCTTTAGAACTGTTTTAATACTTTTATTAATTTTTTTTCGGTTGGCTTTTGAGAAGTTAACAACGAGATGGATTTTTTTGTATAATTTATATGTATGATGTATAAAAAGATTAATTTTGCAAACTGAAACAGCAACAAAAACCCAAACAACCCTACTTGGAATTCTTGTCCTTCAGATGAATTTATTTAATTAATTTATTTGTACCTCTGCATCTGTATATAGTGGACTGTGTAAGATGTTATTGTTATAATTTTCATACTTCTGCAGACTGGATACATGTTTTGTACAAAAGTACAAGCTCTTCAGTTTACTTTAACGGAGTGAATTGGGCAGACCAGATTAAGAAGGAAGGCGAAACAGGTAATATAAGCAACATTACGGGGCATTAAAAGCAATGGCCATAGCGGAATTTCTGTAGGTGGGACACTGTACCAAAAGTTCTAAAACAGTCCATCATTTTATCGATTCCATAGGGGAAACCAGTGTGAAGTTGTGAGAGTTACTCAAGATCCCCTTTTCTTCCTGCCAATGCGAGGCACATTTTAGGGATTTTTGTATTTTTTTAAAAACGAAGACTAGTATGTTTACTCTTTTCTTCTTATTAGCTGGACATTAGTAACAGGGTGTACAGTGCCCCAACTGTGGTACTGATAAAGGGGTCAAACATCCCTTTGTATTGTGAAGCTGAGAATCCCCCCCCCCTCCCTCCATGGGCCTCTGGTCAATTCTGGTTTTCAAATGTGGGACAAATACCATTCAGACAGTTCTGAGAGATACTAGCACAAAAACGGCTAGATTATGAATTAGATCAGGAAAGATAATAGAATATAATAGTTTGTTCTTAGAATAATACCCTGGCATTTGGGTGGGGGAAGTGTAATATATGACAAGATTTTCCCTACTGAATTGGTCTAACACCTTATTTTGTGGAATTAAAGAATAGAGGTAGCATTGAAGCAGAAGATTTGCACGTATATTCTGGTAGCTTGTGCATTATCCGGTAGTCTCCACACTACTACAATAAGCTCTTACTTCTTTTCAAAAAAGGCAGAATGCTCTGTGCAAAAGACTGTTAGGAAGAGAGAGTCCACATTTTTTGCTGAAGTTCACAAATGTTGGAGAACATGAATATTACCATGATTTATTTTTTAAAGAACTTGATTTGGGGGAGGGGGTGTGCTTTTTTATCCATTCATTGCTAAAAGGAAAACGCCTTCCAATTATGTTCCATTTCTTTTTGCATTTTTGAGCTTCCAGATAAGGCTGTTTAAGGGTGTTTTATTTTTGTTTCGTATTTGACAGAACTCCACCTTCTAATTAGAACACTTCCCTAGAGAACATCTTGTTGAAAACCTGTGGCAAAGCAGGGCTTAAGGTTTACTTGATTGTTCTTGAATGCAATATTAAAGATGGTTTGTGGAGCTACCGTAACCATATATACCCCAAACTGATATTATGTTCTTCATTGAAGTGGGGTTCTGATGCTCCTCTTAATGGGTTGGATCCTACCAGCTTTTCCATGGGTGACAACAACAACTTTTGACAACAACAAAAGGGTATTCTATGGGATCCACATAGGCAAAAGCCCAGTGGGACACACTCGCAGTGAGGATAAAATTGAGCAGAAAAACTGGCAGGATCCAACTCAGGGCTTTTTTTCAGCTGGAACGTGGTGGAACAGAGTTCCGGAACATCTTGAAAATGGTCACATGGCTGGTGGCCCCACTCCCTGATCTCCAGACAGAGGGGAGTTTAGATTGCCTTCTGTCTGGAGATCAGGGGTGGGGCCACCAGCCATGTGACCATTTTCTCCAAGGGCAACCCACTGAGTTACACCAGAAAAAAAGCCCTGATCCAACTCATTCTTTGACCTCAACAAATTCATGGACCATGTGCTATTTTCCAATACTGTTGACTTCCTGGCGACTCATCGGACCTGCAACTGAAGTTCTTCTCTTACAAAATATTGGAGAAACACAATTCTCTTCTGCTAAATACGGACTCTTCCATTGGTAGAAGACTTCTTCAGTTAGAACTGAACTACTTTCTCCATGGAAGATTGCTCACTGAGTGTCTCTCTACTCAAGACATCTTACACAGGAATGCTCAAGTGAAATATCTTACACTTGTTCTCCTGTTGTGGATACACACGCACTGCTAGGGAGACAGAGTATACTTGAATATGAGACCACACAGAAAGTAAGTCACTTGAGTGTCCCCATGTAAGATGTCTTGTGTAGAAAGACTCTTAGGCCGATTCCAGACGGCCCTCCCCATTGCGAAACGTCACGTGTCGTCGCGCAGAAAATGCGAAATATCACGTTTTCTCGCGCGAGTTTTGCGCGACATCGCGCAAAACTCGTGCGAGAAAACACGATATTTCACGTTTTCTGCGCGACGACGCACGACGTTTCACAATGGGGAGGGCCGTCTGGAATCGGCCTTAGACAAAAAGAACAATTGGACCCAACCCCATGGAAAGGTAGATCTTTTCTTCCTTCCCCTTTCCCAGAAGTCTGTGTGGTTCCCCCTGACCTCTGACATCATCTTTTTAGCCCACAGGAGGGCAATTGGAAGAAGGAGAGGGTGGGAAAGATCCACCAATCCACCAAACTATGCTGGTGCTGTTTAGAACACCACCTTACGACAAATGGGGCAGGAGGAATAAAAGCATATTGTATGGTAAAACGCATTTTTCCCCTTCCCTCTGTCTTAAGAGATACTGGCTGATTCCGCACACGTTGGATAATGCACTTTCAATGCACTTTATCAATTGTTTGAGGTGGATTTTTTGTTCCGCACACAAAAAAATCCATTCCAAATGATCTATAAAGAGGATTGGAAGTGCATTATGCAACGTGTGCGGAATCACTCACAGTCTCAAATGATGCTTCCTACATATTAATTGAACTGGCAGAGAGTTGGTGTTGTGCCTTGCTTGCCACATATAATTACTGGGCATCTGGACTAGTGATTTTAGAACAAAGAATCCTCATAATACAATTCATTTTTCAGCATCATGTTTTCCAAATATTACCAATTTTTCTTTGGCAAATGAATGACTGAACCACACAGAATACAGTTTGTTTCATAAGAACTCCAAAAGTTTGCAACTTTTAAAAATAAATTTCATAAATAGTTAATCTGATTTTAGTTCAATCTTTTTTTTTAAAAGGACAGTCTTAATTTTTTAAAGCTTCCTTATTTAGTTTTATCTGTCTGCACTGGGTATTCCACTATATAGGTGTACTGTATATAAGATCCTGGGTACCTTTATGAATATTCACAGTATTTAAGAAAATAAATGCAAATTTGTTGTTAAGTATGTTGTATTATTTCATGTAAATTGTTTTGTACAAATCTTTAAGGATGGGCAGTTTTGCATTGTAGATATGGAAAAGTAAAGCAATTCATTTGTGTGTTTGTCATGCATGTATATTTTTTGCTGTACATAAACTGTGGCTTTGTTTATTAGCTGGGTACCCTTCTGTTTCAATGAATAAGCTTTCAGACTTTAATACAGTATATATTTTCAAAAAATATAAACTTTTATATTTCTGTGGTAGAGTAGGGTAAGCGTTTTAGGCAATCTTTTCCACTATGGTTAACCATTCTTTTAATCGCTACAATTTTGAGGTTTGTGCCAATTGTTTTCCCACTTAGAATAATACATTATTTTATTCTTATAAATATATGCAGGCAGGGGTTCTTCCTTCCTTCCTTCCTTCCTTCCTTCCCAGTCTTGAAGTAACCAACTTTAAACTATAATTTGTAATACTGCATTTGTGAATAAGCCTTACCACTAGGTGGAATCAAACAATGTTAACTGCAGAGGTAGTATTAATGGTCCAACTGGATGCGACACCGGAACCCATGCTTTAGAATGTGGGTTGTCACCAAACAAATATAAAGCAGGGGTTGGGTGGGGAGAAGAGATGGTATGTAAGGGAGGTGCTAAGCCCTGTCTCCACCAATGCCTTCCCCCCCCACACACACCAAAGTACCTTCCCTAAAATAATTTTTTCCCAGCCCTGAAACCAGAGGTGAGTCTCACAGGGAGAGAAGCGCCTTGAGGGAGGCAGTTTGGAGAGGAAGCATAAAGTGGAGGAAAGGTTGGGTAACCCCTCCCTCTGCCACTTCTCTGCTTGAAATGCCCCTTCAAGCATCGGTTTTTGTACTTGGTCAGTACAGCCTTCCACTAACCTAGGGTTGCCAAGCTCCAAGTGAGCCTGATGATCAAGAAAATGGCTACCTTTCTAGGCTACAACCTACAAAATGGCTATTTATAAAGTCAACCATCCAAAATATTATAATACTGCCGAGCTCCCTCCCATCTCCAAACCCCACCCTCCCCAGGCTCCACCCCCAAATCTCCAGAAATTTCCCAACTCGAAATTGGAAAACCTACTCTAACTTGTGGACCGTATCGTATCTAATTGGATGCTGAGGACTTTCACCAAATAGCTTTGTGAAGATGGCTTATGAATTCAGAATGCAAGGCCTTAAGTTATGTTTGTTTTGTTTTGTTTTGTTTTGTGTGACTGTGTGTGCATGAAATGGATAATACGGGTTGTGTCTTTCAAGCAACATTGTTAGGCTTGTCCGTATGGACTTTGTTCTCTATAAACTGTGCATATAGTCCACCCCAGTCGTATCAATCAATCTCAGGCTTGTTTTCTGTGGCTGGGCCTATGAAAGTCAAATTTGGCTAAAGCCAACTCTGTCAGAGATGCTGAAGAAGTTTACATAAGAGACTTAACGACAATCTTAATAGTAGTGCATTTAAATACTCCGTATCCGAGATGTGTTATTTACGTCTACCCAATTAACTGCATGTTTTTAAGCCATACTAAATCTCTTTGCCACTACTTTAAATACAACTTGGAAAGTCATTCACCAACTTACTGGCTTTGTCAACAGGATTTTGATTCTTAGGGAATAAAAATATATTATAGAAGAAAGGTGTATATGTGGAAAAATAAACCAGGACCAAAGAGTTCCATTAACCAAGCATCCTTTAGTTAGAAAAATAAACCAGTTTCTCCTGTAAAGCAAAGAGCAGCTGACAACTTCCTTCTTGTCAACATTTTGTTTCATTTCTGACTCATTTCAGGGAGAGTGAAAGAGAGAAGGGCAGGGGGGCCAGAGCATTTCTATCATCTAAAATCTAATTAGGAAACAAGAGATGACCAGTAAACGAAAGAGTGTCTATTGGTAAGGCTTATTACCAAACCTCAGAGATAAAGCAGATAACCAAAAAAAGTTAACAAAATTAGAAAAATTGTCTTGGACAACTTATTTGATTACTAATGAATCTCTTGCACAAAGTAATTAAAATGTTGACCTTTTCAGCATAGGCCCTTGAGTTATTTTGTTGTCTGAATGTCGTAGGCTAAGATGGAAATAGCATCTAATATTTGTAATGGATGATGAGTATACAGTATATGAAATACAAGGGTATGGGGCACCCCCTTAACCACAGTGTTGTAAATAATATTTCTGAAACTGGTACGGTGCTGAGGGACACGTATCTTCTGATATATCAAATATTGACTGTCTAGATCAAATTGTACACAATATATTTGTGGATGGTCTTGTAAACTAGTGTATGAACACATTTTTCTGGGTGCCTTAGAAGTTGTATTTTTCATGTGTGTTAATATGCAGTATTTATACATTGTGAGAAGCTGCTTTGAATAAAAACATTGAAACTTCCATTTGGTGACTTTTTACAAAGAGTTGTAGTGAAATTTGGTCAAAGAATATGTGTCTCCCATGGCCTTCCATCAGGTTAATCAGCATATACCTTTGTGCCTAACAAGTCATAGACTCATGTTGACCTAATAATTCAGCTCCTGCTAATGGCATACCCAGGGGTCGTTTCATAGAAAAAGAGCTGGAGGAACTCATTAGCATATGCCACGCCCCTTGACAGCACCGGAAGTGTGTCATTAGCATAACTGATTTGCATGTGCCACACCCCATGACATCATCTATCCTGGCTGTTTTGGACCCAATCCTGGCTATTCAGGGCTGAAAATTGGGCCCAAAATGGCAAAAAGGGGCTGAAAATGGCCAAAAAGGGGCCCAAAATGGTTAGGATTGGACTGCTGCTGAGTGGGAGAGTGATCCACCCCCTGTCAGAGGCCCAATCCGGGCCATTTCGGCCCCAATCTAGGCTGAAGGGCCCAAAATGGCTGAGGGTCAGGTGGGCTGGGCCACTTGACATGTGACCTCTTTGGGGAACTGCTGGAACTGCATTCCTGCACGTTCCCCTTTGAAATGAGCCCTGGGCATACCCTAGCAAAACTCTGTAGGTTCATTCAGGATTTCATACAACAGTACAGTCCTAACATACTCTTTGATTTTAATGGTGTCAAAAGGGGGTAACGCTGCTTAGGATACCACTGTAGTGCTATTAGAGAATATTTGGGTCCTTTATCAACTTAACACACAAAAACCAACAGTTTATTCTACATCAATATAAGATGCCCTGACCTGGATGGCCCAGGCTAACCCAGTCTCAGAAGCTAAGCAGAGTCAGCCCTGGTTAGTATTCGGATGGGAGACCATCAAGGGGGTCCAGGATTGCTACATGGAGGCAGAAAATGGCAAGCCATCTCTGAAATGTATCTTGCCTTGAACACTTTATGAGGTCACCGTAAGTCAACTCTACACACAAACATTTATAAGATAAAGAGGATTTTTTTGCCCATGACGAGCTTACTTATGCTCACAGATACATAGACAAGGGCTATTTCCTCACATCCTTATAGGGATGGACCACTCACAGAATGCTGGAAACTTTTCCCCAAGATTCCAGATGTCTCAGTTTGTAAAATCAATCAATATTTTGCGGGTAAAATCTTGTCCCTTCGCCGTGGCCTGCCACCCACTGTTGATACAGTAAGGGAACTGGAGACCCCTTGGCCGTCTTCTGGGTCCGTATTAGACCATTTCAGCCTGCTCTCTCAGGACGATGTTGACAGGATCCTGCAGGGGATGAGGCCAACCACCTGTCCTCTGGACCCCTGCCCATCCTGGCTGGTGAAGGCCAGCTCGGAGGGGCTACGGGACCATCTGGAGGCCATTGTTAACATCTCCCTGAGCTCTGGGGTTTTTCCAGGAGTGTTAAAGGAGGCGGTAGTGCGGCCCCTCCTGAAAAAACCATCTTTGGACCCCACCGACCCGTCCAGTTACCGCCCAGTGTCGAACCTCCCGTTCCTGGGCAAGGTGATTGAGCGGGCGGTGGCGGTACAACTGCAGGAATTCCTTAATGATGCTCTAGTCCTGGACCCATTCCAGTCTGGCTTCCGTCCTGGCCATGGGACGGAGACAGCCTTGGTTGCCCTCACAGACGACCTTCGCAGGCATCTGGATCGAGGCGGGTCAGCGCTGCTTGTGTTACTTGATCTCACAGCAGCGTTTGACACGGTTGACTATGATTTGTTGGCCAGCCACCTTGCCGACGTGGGGATTAGGCGGACAGTCTTACAGTGGCTGGTCTCCTTTCTCCAGGGTCGGGGACAGAGGGTGGCGCTCGGGGGAGATCTATCGGCCCGTCACCCTTTGGTGTGCGGGGTTCCCCAAGGGGTGATACTCTCCCCAATGTTATTTAACATCTATATGCGCCCCCTCGCACAGTTGGTGCGGAGGTTTGGGCTGGGTTGTCATCAATACGCGGATGACACCCAACTTTTTCTGTTGATGGACGGCCGGCCAGACACGGCCCCAGACAATCTGGCCAGAGCTTTGGAGGCTGTGACGGCATGGTTGAAACAGAGCAGACTGAAATTGAACCCAGTGAAGACGGAGGTCCTGCAGCTGGGACGGGGGCTGCCAGATGTTGGGATCCAGCTCCCTGCCCTGGATGGGACACCACTGGCAACTTTGCCAGTGGTAAAGAGTCTGGGTGTGTTCCTGGATGCCTCCCTATCGATGGAGGCCCCGGTCACGGCGGTTGCCAAGTCTGCATTTTTCCATCTTCGTCAGATCAGGCAACTTGCCCCCTACCTGACGCCCCAGGACCTGGCTACAGTGATCCATGCAACGGTCACCTCCAGGCTAGATTACTGTAACTCACTCTACGCTGGGCTACCCCTGGGCCTGATCCGGAAACTACAACTGGTCCAGAATGCGGCGGCACGGGTCCTGACTGGTATACCTTACCAGTCACACATCACACCTGTCCTGCGCCAGCTGCACTGGCTTCCAGTTGAATTCCGAATCAGGTTCAAAGTGTTGGTTCTTACCTTTAAAGCCCTGAATGGGTTGGGACCGGCATATCTTCGGGACCGCCTCTCCCTGTACGTTCCCCGGAGATCGCTCCGATCAGCAAATAAATATTTACTTGTGGTCCCCGGCCCTAAGGAAGCCCGCCTCGCTTCAACCAGGGCCAGGGCTTTTTCAGTCCTGGCCCCAGCCTGGTGGAACGCTCTGTCAATGGAAACCCGGGCCCAGCGGGACATATTATCGTTCCGCCGGGCCTGTAAGACAGAGCTGTTCCGCCAGGCGTTTGGTGATTGAAGGGGGCGGTGCCATGTCAGCCTCCCACCTTTGGGGTGGGGAAGGTTCTCCCCACTACTGCACCTTGTTAATTTGTTTTATTATTTGTATATTGATTTTAGTTTTTGTTTTTATCAATTTTAACTGTTCACCGCCCAGAGCCCCTGGGATGGGCGGTATATAAATTGAATAAATAAATAAATAAAATAAAATACCCCTGACCACTCAGAATTTGAGTATACCAGAATGCTGTTAATAGATGAAAACCCAAAGGTTACAGCATGTAGCATGAAGTTTTTCACGGCAGCTTAGAAAATCCGCCAGTTAAGGAAGATATAAAATATGTGATGAAATTCTTTTATTGTATTTTAATTTTGTGTAATATTTTTAGTAATGAGGGAGCTAATAATTTTTTACCTCTTTTTTTACCTTGAGAATAAGAACGCTGTTACATTTTATGCTGGGCTAGGACCGTTTTAATAAAGGTGGATTAGCAGTGGGAACATTTCTTTTCAATATGCGGCCCTTACAAAAACATTCACAGACACTTAAGAAACAATTTCCCAAGGCACTGGGAAGAAACGTGAGTTTTCAACAGCACACCCAGTAGCTAGGGTTGCCAATCCCTCCTGGAGACCTCTGGGACATCCAGACTACAAAGATCAGTTTACCTGGAGAAAATAGCAGGGCATTATACCCTGCTGAGGTCCCTTCTCTCCCCAAACCCCACCTCTCCAAGGTCCCTCCCCAAATCTCCAGGAATTCCCTAATCTTAGCCTATAGCCTTTCTCCAAAGCTGGCTTCTCCCCATTTAAGCTGAATCATTTTGAAAACTGACAGAAGTTGCTTTCCCAGAGCTTACGCCAGGAAAGAAAAAAAAATGTCCAGGGCAGCAAAGAATCCATGAAACCACTTCTTCCATTTGTAATATGGTATAGTTGCATTTTTGCTTTAACAAAGACAATATTCAAAGTTTACCAGGCAAGGCAGCCTCACTCTCAGGAGTTGTGTAGGGAGATAAATTCTTAATACTTAAATTAGCAGAGTTTAGTGGAAATTGCGGATTGGATGTAATGAGAACACATACACACTCCAGTTTAGCTCTATAAAATAGTTTTCTACATAAAGGATAAAAATAAGGTTACATTGGCAGAAAATAAGAAATAGCTAACTGATTACATCTTTGCTAGTAGAAGGTAGACTCAAGAGAGTCACACACAGTCTGAACAAAGAACAATAACACTTCAGTATATATCTTCACTTAATTGCCCCCTCCCAACAGGTTGCCCAATAGAGAAACCTAATTCTACTTCATTAAGAATAGTGACACCCAGGGCTTTTTTTCAGCAGGAACACGGTGGAACGGAGTTCCAGCACCTCTTGAAAATGATCACATGGCCGGTGGCCCCGCCCCCTGATCTCCAGACAGAGGGGAGTTTAGATCGCCCTCCACACTGTGCAGCAATCACAATGATGTCATTGTGCGGTCCTGAGTTCCACCACCTCTTTTCCCAGAAAAAAGTCCTGGTGACACCCTTTCTCTGGCGGGGATCATTACTCAAAGCCTAAGTGGTTAAATGCAAATAAGTTTCACTAACTGATTACCACAAACAGATTTACTCTTTCATGACTGAAATGTAAACACGTGCTAAATCCTAACAAGTTGTCCCCCTTGCCCAGTTGCAATTTCTGCTTTGGATAGCCCCCCCAAACCTGGCTGCCGTGTTTTAAAGTTAAATCCGGGTTTTCTTCTTTCTTAAGGAAACAGAAAACGCTGAACTGAGGTTTCCTAGGGAGGGCCATTGCCCAGCAGCACAGCATCTGCTCGGCATGCAGAAAGTGTCAGGTTTCGTCCCCAGAGGTTCCTGTTTAAAAGCATCAGGTGGAAGACACTTCAGATTCTGGAAAGCTGCTGCCAGACTGAGTAGATAATATTGGTTTCAATAAACCAATGGTCTGATTCAGTAGAAGGCAGCTTCAGCTGCTCAGAGAAGATCCTTGGACTTCAACAAGAGTAACACTTTGCATTTAGGGTTATTTTTTTAAATAAAGTTCTATTTGAAAGAAGAAATAGAAATGACAATAGAAAGTGCATAGAAACTTATAGTGAGCTACATTTGAGCTACAACAAAAAAATATCTTTCTATATAAAAGGGAAACCGTGTTCCCAATGACACCTGCACAGGAGCACAAAAAGTACATCCTGGCCAGAGGGAGCTGCCACCACAGGACAGCCAGGCGAGCCCGCCCACCCGTCTGGAGGGCGCCACCTCTGCAGGATGGCCTGGCGAGCACACCTGCCCCTCCGGAGGCAGCTGCGGCAGCAGGATGGCCAGGCAAGCCCACCTACTTTTCCAAAGGGTGCAGCTGCAGTGGGATGGCTGGGCAAGCCCATCCATCTCTCCAGAGGGAGCCGCCACCACAGGACAACCGGTGAGCCCACCCACCTCTCCAGAGGAAGCTGCCACTGCTTCCCTAGAGGGAACCTCTGCCACAGGATGGCCAGGGGAGCCTGCCTGTTTCTCTGGAAGGAGCCGCCACTGCGGGACAGCCAGGCAAGCCCACCCACCTCTCCAGAGAGAGCCGCCGCCACAGGAGACAGCCGCCACAGGAAGTCCAGCATTCCTGGGTTTTCTAGGGCCCTTTTTTTTAATACTAGCTCTGTTGCTAGTATTCAAAATATGTTACAATGCGACTAGTTAATGTGATAGTTCTCTTCTCCCTCTCCTTGATTGCTCATACCTAAACTTTAATATCAATAGTTTTAATTAGTCATCTCTTCCATATTTTATACTCAACATTTTTAAGGCCTCTATGTTATGATTACTCGATTTCCATGTTAACTACTAATCAAAGAAATCTTTCCACTTTTTCTGGAATTCCAATATTGGTCTATTTATGCACAATACTTCACATTTACGTAACAGTTTCTGTGTTTAAAAGGTTATCTTGTATTTTTTACAACCACTCTGTGGGGAAGGCCAGTATTATCATCACTATATAAAAGGACAAAACTAAGGCTATCGTACCTTGGTCACATCATGAGAAGGCAAGATTCTCTGGAAAAGTTAATAATGCTGGAAAATTGGCAGTAGGAAAAGAGGAAGACCTAAAACAAGATGACTTGACTCATTAAAGCCATGTCCTCCAGTTTGTCGGATCTGAGCAAGTCTGTTAATGATAGGACATTTTGGATGTCTTTCCCTCATAGGGTCACCATAGGTCAGAGGTGACTTGATGGCACATAACACACACTGCAAAAGGAAAAGAGCAGGTTGAGACAGAATGGCTTGTCAAAGGCTACCTCATAATCAGAGAGGTATGTCCCCCGAGCCCTCTTGAATCACATAATTGTAGCCAATGCACTACACAGCACTGGAAAAGCCACATCTGCAGTGTGAGCTCTTGGCTGTGATTTTATCTGGCCTTTCATCGCTGTTTCCTTTTCCCTGTTGCCAGTCAATAGGTCAGCCTAAATTAGCATGTATTTAAATTAATTAAAATAAGAAAGCCTGCAATAACATTGGGGAAGAACATTAGCATTCCAGCTGTGAAAGAGTGATAAAAATTCTCCCAGCCACCCAAATTCTATAACTCTCCAGGCAGAACTGACAAAAATTGTGTGGGGGGGGGGGAGTTTTTTTCTGGTGGGAAAGAGAGAGGAAATTAGGAGTTTCCCGTGTTTTGGCAGGTGCTTCATATTTCCTGCAGCAATAATGTCCTTTGCATCAACGTACAGGTATAATAATATTTTTACCTGTGTGCACTATTTACTCCCCAGCTGCAATAACTTCATTCTAAAGGAAAAGTTGAAATTGCTGAATTGTACTTGAGCAGGATTTTTTTTTTAAACCTTTAGTGTTGTTATTTTCTTGCGTGGTTGCAAAGATGTCAAAGCAATCTTTTTACACTAGTGCTTCCTTTCATTTAATCTATGGCTGAAGCTAAATTTAAATGAAAGAGCTATAAAACATTTATGTGCTATCATAAGGAAGCACTTGGCTTTACAATTGCAGAGACTTTTTTTCTTTTTGGAGGTCATGAGACGATAGCTGTTCAGCCTGACCAAGGGTGAAAAGAATGGAATCACTGGATCTTGCACTTAGATTATGGGATGGCGCTGATGGCACTAGAAGCAGGTGATGGAAATCTTTAAGAGCCAAATGACACCTTACTTTTTTGACATGTTGGGTCCAGTTCTCTGAACCTTATTCACTTTCCCTACAGTCACAAGGCAGCTGCAGGAAACTGCTCATGCTCTGCTTTTCCAAGCCCCCCAGGGAGAGTTACTGGCCTTATTTTGGAGCTATACATGCAGTATTCCTAGTGTTGCCAGTAGAAATGGGCACGAACAGCAATACGAAGGGAAAAAAAACACGAACAGCTCAATCAGCTGTTCATGAACAAGCTGTTCCTGAGGCCCCATTCTAAATGAACAGGTGGTCGTTGCAAGCCTCGTTCGTTGCTGTTCGTCAAACCAGACAGTCTGGCACCCGCAATCAATTCCCTTGGCAACCGGAGGCAGGGACTGCCTGAACTCTGTCTGAATTCCTGCTGTTGCCCTGGAAACCCCAATCTAAGCCCAATTTAGCTTGATAGGCAGGTCTTCCTTTCAAGTGTGGAGCTCCAGATTTGTTACAAGGAAGCAAAGAGCAGGGGGGAGGGGGGCTCCCAGCTCTGGGTTTGCAGACAGTGAGGGACAGACAGTTACTGTTGGCATTTTGAGAGAGAAACAGGGAGAATGCATTGGAGCTTGAATTTTCTTTGTGTGGTGGGATAGGGATCGACCTCTTCAAGTTCCAGGGCTGCTGCCGGGCTCTGGGCCAAGCTATTATTTATTATTGGTACATTTCCTGCTGTCTGCTCAGGTAGGACTTCTGGGAGTGGTGCGGTAGGGATCTTAATGGCTGGAGGGGAGCCTGCTGGCCCCCACGAACAATGAACATGTTCGTGAACAGGTCATGTTCGTTAGTGTTCATTGTTCGTTGTTTGTGGATGGCAACAAACAACAAGTTTGGGGTTTTTTTCTCTTCATGCCCATGTCTAGTTGCCACCTCCAGATTCGTTCGTTTGTTTTTTCATTCATTCATTCATTCATTCATTCGGCTTCTAGCCCACCCTCCTCGCAAGTGGGCTCAGCAGGTTACAACATTTTCCAATACATTTTAAAAGCATAATAAAACAGTTGGTAGGTTCCTGGAGATTTGGGAATGAAGTCTGGAGAGGGAGGGCTTTGGGATGAGGACGGATCTCACTGGAGTATAATGCCATTCAGTCCACCCTCCAAAGAAGCCGTTTTCTTCAGAGGACCTGATCTCTGTCGCCTGGAGATTAATTGAAATTCCAGAAGATCTCCAGGTCCCACCTGGAGGATGGCAACCTTAAGTATTCCACAGAAAAATGTAATGTTTATTTTGGCCTTCACTTAGCTTAATATTCTAGGGGTAGGGAGGCTGCTAGCATAACCAGGATTTTAAAAGAGTGGCAGGCAAAGGTTTTTATGGGACTAAAGGACTTCTTGCAGATACTTCACAGAAAGGGAAATGGTAGAAATGAACAGTTGCCAGGAATCCAAATGCGAACCGTACCTAGATTTATGCCACTGCACTAGAACACTTGCACAAGGTACATTTATTTCTTGTGAGAACTCCAGTGTGTCCCTTCTTTATTAAAAAAAAATACAACAACCAATTTGTAGACTGCAGAAATTTTATAGATTATCAATCCACATGTTAATTACCAACAAAGTGAAACGTATATTTTCAATGATGATCTTACAGTATTTGTTCATCGCTTGTTCCGATTTTTATCGTTTGTCTGTTTAATGATAAAAGGTTGCTGGCCCCTGAGTTAGATTAATGAATAATGCACTAACCCATTACACTCATTATTACCTGCCCTTTGTATACACCAAGGATGACCAACCAGTAGCACCCGTACCGTGGGTGGCTCAAGCAACAAGAGATTGGGGGACACCAAGTTAGGAACAAGGAGGTCCATAGACTTGTTGAGGATGAGGGTTAGGGCTATGGAACAGAAGATAGCGGGAACCACATCTCCTTCTGCTGTGGGCTTTTCAAAGAAAAATCTGCACCAAGCTAAATTTATTTATATACCGGGCAGGTAGAGACAATAGAGCATGTCCTTCTATATTGTAAGTTCTATTAGGAGATTCGAACCAAGTATATCTTACCAGTTATTGCTGCCTACCCAGGCAGACCAAGTCAGTCTTATTCTGCCCTCCTTCTAACTGATTCCTGCAAAGAAATTACTGCTAAGGCCGCAAGGTTCTGTGCTTTGGCTAATGTAATCAGACAGAACATTATTACTTCCTCTAGAAATTTTAATTAAGATTTTAACTATTTTACCCATTTTAGCACACTGATGTACTTAATTATATACGTTAATTCCTTAGTCTCAAGGCAGCTAACAAAACAACAAGTTGCTAACACATAACAACAAAGTATATGTCCATCACTGCAATAAAAAGAACACACCAGCTAAAAACACAGCCAGATCTGCCAAAACAGTTCACACTCCACCAAACATCTGCTGAAATATAACCCTCGTTCATGTGTGTGCTACATAGTGTTACCAATCTCAATGTGAGGCCTGACGTTCTCCCAGAATAACAACTGATCTCCAGGTTGCAGACTTCAGTTTCCCTGGAGAAAATGGAAGCTTTTGAAAAACAGTGACCTCTAACTATGTTGCAACAACACTGCTGAGTAAAACCATAATGTTTTATCATAGAGTTTCCAGTGATTCCTAGAGCTACCCTGTGTCGATTCTGCGTTTTCCAACCCCGGCCATCTTGTTGGTTGCTAGGCCGAGCCCACTCAGAGGGGCAGCAGGAAACAACAACAGGGAGCAAGGGATGATCTAAGTGGAATGGGCTAGATCCAGTGATTGGAAACTCCATTTAACCCTTTCCCTCTAAGCCATTCACCTGACCTCAAACAACCCTCAGTGGAGTTACATTTGCCCCATTGGGACAAACATCTATCCATTTTACATGTTGATTTTATCTTCACCCCAGTGAGGCAAATAGCAGTTCCCTGAGACCATTTCATATTGGGAAAATGTTGCAGAAGTATTAAATGTTTGGGAACTTTAAGTTAGAAACTCCCAGTATGACAACAGCCTGTCCCTGAACTTCTCAGAATATGAGAAGTTCTTGTTCAGAGTGGAGGAAAAGATCATTGAGAAACTACTTGTCAAGATGGCTTAAGCTTTAAGGGAGAAAAAAAAAAACCACGAGGTAGCCGTCAATGTTATTTTCTGAAGTTTGAGTCATCTTACTTGAAAGTCAATAAGCCGGCAATCGGCACACCGAGCCGGTTTCAAGCTAGCAGGGAAGCTGGAGATATAATCAGCCTGCAATGTCAGAGCTGAACTGGGAGAAAACACGTCCTTCATTTGTACTTCCTTTGGCTCTTGGTTTTAAGATTTGTTCATTAACATATATATGTAACTAATTGTAAACATTTCTGAATATCAAATATTGTGCCTCTCTAATCTGACATTGTAATTTTCACTTAGAACTGTCTCTTTTATTTAAAAAAAAAGATGTAAAGAAATATTGTCGAAGGCTTTCACGGCCGGAGAACGATGGTTGTTGGGGGTTTTCCGGGCTGTATTGCCGTGATCTTGCCAAGACCACGGCAATACAGCCCGGAAAACCCCCAACAACCATGTAAAGAAATAATTTGAAACATTCTGGAACAAGAATCCAGCTACCAAGGCGTAAAAGAAACAGTGCGATCTTGTGCAGAATTACTACAAGCTAAGCCAAGTGAAATCAATGTGCTTAGACAGGAGTACCACTGCATAGTATTGCAGTAAAAGTCTTCAGACTATAGAGGAAGAGATGACTACATGTAGTTTTGAATTTGTAGGCCGGAAAAGGAAATTAATAGCAATCATGAAGCATTTACGATGAAGCAAGTCTGAATAGCAGCATGTTAATAATGATAATAAACAGGGTTTGCACATACATGAGTCACAAAACTACATATACAACATCCTATAGGATGAAACAACCCTAACTATGTGACAAAAACCATTTTCATACCAGTTATTTGCCCCAGGTTTAATGCTTTTGGGAAGCGGCTTTTTTTCTGCTTCCCCACCATATTGTGGTGCGTTCCTGCACGTCCAGGGTTTCCTTAAGCTTGTCTCCAACTTTTCCTAAACTTGGCTACAAAGTTTTGGGAAAGATTGCTGCAAAGCATAGATGGTTGCCATGTAACTGGGATAGTAAAGATTTTCCCGGTTCTGCCCACAAGACAGCCATTTTCCCTATCTCTGTCCCTGTGATAGGCAGCCATCTCCACCACCACCAAGGGACTTTTTCAAGGATTTCTTTTCTGGTGAGTATCAGTGTACCAATAGAACGATATATCCAGGGCTTTTTTGTGATGGTGACCACCAGTACTGAGTACCCGATATCTGTGTGTTTGTCAAATGTAGGGAGGTGCAATGTTGGCTGGAAGCGTAGTTTTAAAAGACAGAGCCGGCGGAGATCGTTCCTCAGAGGGTTTGTTAATTTCATCTTCGCCTCCGGAAGGCTCTGTCAATTTCACTTCTCCAGTCTAAAACTGTGTGGAATCGAAACCAGAGGGTTGCGGGCAATGGAAATGGGCTGGAGCTGCCTTCCAGAGCTGGGCTTGGACCTGAAGAGGTTATAATGGGCTGAAGTTTCCCTTCTGGCATTTCACAGCCCCTTCACATAGCTCCAGTGTATAGCAAAGCCTTTGCCCTGCCGCCAGCTCTGTCTTTTTAAACTACCCTTCCTGGCTAACGTTGAATCTCCCAACACATGTTCTTCATGTGACAGACGTCTCGTGTAGAGAGACTCTGAGTCAATTACCTGGGGAAAGGTCATCAACAAATCCCCTTGGTGGCATGGGGTGGTGATAACGGCCACTGTGGGATCCAGGGTGGGGGAAATGTGGGGAGACCTGCCATTTAGAAGTCTTGCTGCTGTTTCGCTGTGTTAGCAGCCACAACAATATCAGGACTTTCAAAAGAACACGTTGCCATATGGCACAGCTTGATGACAGTTGCTGAAGTCCTGAAAATCCTTGGTTATATGGAATCATACAGTAACAGATAGATATCCCATATAGCAGGACTCACTGGATGGAGGGATGGATAGATGGATGGATGCCAAATAGTTCGAGGTCCCAAAATGAGAAAGGATATGGGAAAGGTTATATAACAATAACGATCAATGACCAAAATAATTCTAAATGTTTGAACATTGTTCATAATTGAGATAGTAGCAAGGCCAAAAGCTGTTAATGTGAATGAAAAGACCAAAAGTAGTTAAAATGATTAAAACGACCAATTTAGTGTGAATTCAGAATGGCACAGCTATACAGAATAATTTTATAATTAGTTCTTGTAGAAAGGTTAGCACTTTCACACACTGAGTAATACTGGAGGTTGTTTTAGAGATGAGTGTTGAGTGATTGGCTCGCATGCTCTCTAGCCCTTTTCATTAGCTCCCTGAAATGATTAAAAAACAAATTTCCTGTATTTCAATACATTTTGAAATGTATGACATTTTGAAACGTATGATTAAACTTTTTAAAGATGTTCTAGTTATTTTTAAAATAATAAATTCCTAGTAATAAAGAAATAAGAACTGGTAGTGCACCTCAGAGGTAGCTGAGGAAAAGCTGGCAGGCTTTTCCTCAGGCCAGCTTTTCCTCAGTTACCAAAGATCAGCCAACTCAAAAAAAATTGATGGCCAGTTTTAAATCAGGGGCCAATTTTCTCCCTTACTCTATTTACTGTCAACCTCCTGATAAATATGGTCATTTGAGCAGAACCAGTTCTAAAAAGTCTATGGTTCCTAGGACTTGTCTTCTGTGCAAATTTATCTTTATTTTATCTTGGCTTATCTGCCATGACATTCCCCAACGAATCTTCAGAATCAAAATCAGGTGAGAGTGTAGAGAATCCTGACAGATAGCTCTAGCTACATTTCCAGGCTTCAACAGCCAGTGGAATAATTCATTGCTTAGGTGTCATAAGACCCATTATTATATTAACAGAGTGTTATGGTTACCTCTGTGAATGATTATATCTGATATTGCTGTGGTAAAATTTGAAATGTGAAAAACATATGGGAGGAACATATGATGTGGTTACTGACTCACCTTGTATATAGGGCATTTACCCACCTTCCTTGCTCAGTTGAACTGAATTGAAAAAATGAGGAGTTTTCTCACAACCACCACCAACAAAAACCCCTCCTAGAACCAGGATGCCAAGCATTGAGAGTAAGTGTGACACAATGGTTAGTGCCAAACCAGGATCTGGGCGCCAGATTGGAAACTCCACAGTGCCATGGAAGCATGCCAGTTTGGTGTAATGAATAAGAGTGGCAGGACTCTAATCTGGAGAGCCGGGTTTGATTCCCCACTCCTCCACTTGAAGCCAGCTGGGTGACCTTGTGCTAGTCACAGTTCTCTGGAGCTCTCTCAGCCCCACCCACCTCACAGGGTGATTATTGTTGTGAGGATAATAATGACACACTTTGTAAACAGCTCTGAGCGGGTGTTAAGTTGTCCAGGGCCGATTCCAGATGGCCCTCCCCATGCCGAAACGTCACGCGTCGTTGCGCGGAAAACGCGAAATATCGCTTTTTCTCATGCGAGTTTTGTGTGACGTCGCATGACGTCGCGCGAGAAAACGCGATATTTCGCGTTTTCCGCTCGACGACACGCAACGTTTTGGCATGGGGAGGGCTGTCTGGAATCGGCCCTGAAGGGTGGTATATAAATGAAATATTATTATTGTTATTATTATTATGCTGGGTGACTTTGGGCCAGTCACACACACTCAGGCTAACCTACCTCTCTGGATTGTTCTGAGGATAAAATGAAAGAGAGGAGAATGACATTAATGATTTGAAACCCCTTTAAGACATCAGAGAGCCAGTTTGGTGTAGTGGTTAAGAGCACAGGACTCTAATTTGGAGAACTGGGTTTGATTCCCCACTCCTCTGCTTGAAGCCAGCTGGGTGACCCTGGGTCAGTCACAGCTTCTTGGAGCTCTCTCAGCCCCACCCACCTCACAGAGTGATTGTAATGAGGATAATAATTTTGTAAACCGCTCTGAGTGGGCATTAAGTTGTCCTGAAGGGCAGTATATAAATCGAATGGTATTATTATTATTTTAACACATTCACAACAATCAAGACAGTCCAAAATCCTAATAGCGTTTTACAATCCAAATAAGAAGCGTCACTTAGTCATGAATATCAGTGGGTAGGCCACTTCCTCTCAGGACCAAACTAGACATTACATTTTTTAAAGAGTCGAGTCCGGGTTCCCCAGACTGAGCTCTTTCTCCGAAGTGTGGCTACAGGGGCTGTCTGTTTAAAAATAAAGGAGAGCATGATTGAACTGGGAACTGTGCTGTGGAGGGAAGAAGGGCTCTTGCTTTCCCCTCTGCACCTTCCCAATCCAAAACAGGCCTGGGGGGAGTTATTTCCCCCTTTTTGGCTGCTCCATGAGCAGTATTCTGTGAACATGGATCAGCCAAAAAAGTGGTAATAGTTCTTCCCCTGTTCCCTGTGCTGTTCATGGTTGGGAAAAGGCTAGGGAACCTCGATTTAACTCAATTCTTTAAAAAAATGTAATGTCTAATTTCCCCCTCATTCTGTCTACTTTAGAGGGGTGTTGTGAATAAATTTGTACAGCATTGTGAGCTTCATGGAAGAAAGGAAATCAAAAGAAACAAAAATTCCAGTGAGCAATAAAGATCAGATGCACTGTGCGTTATGCGCACCAACAACCGGCACACATGTGCTAGGGATGATACTGTACCTATTAAACTGGGGCAACTTAGGGGAATTCTCTCCTGAAACTTGAAAAAAGTCTGTCCTGAAGCTCATCCGATCACTCAGCTCTACAAATAACAACTGCCCTGCCCATGGAAATAGTCTACTCCCATGGTTGGTGGAACATGGAAATATTATATTCATACAAGATAAGAGCCCCGTGGCGCAGAGTGGTAAGTTGCAGTACTGCAGCCCAAGCTCTGCTCACGACCTGAGTTCGATCCTGGTGGAAACAGGATTCAGGTAGCGTGCTCAAGGTTGACTCAGCCTTCCATCCTTCCGAGGTTGGTAAAATGAGTACCCAGTTTCCAGGGGGTAAAGTGTAGATGACTGGGGAAGGGAATGGCAAACCACCCCGTAAAAAGTCTGCCAAGAAAACGTCGTGATGTGACGTCCCCCCATGGGTCAGTAATGACTCGGTGCTTGCACCTTTACCTTTTACCTTTACAAGATAAGACACTTCCACTGTAGACAACAGATTCACTTCACAGAGAAGGAGGATCCACACTCATGTTTGTGGTTCTGATCAGTTGCATGGCTAAGGGAAGGCATGCGCTACAATTCTGGCTTCAACCATTGGAACTGATCAACTCAGACTGAAGAAGAAAATAATTAGAGAAATATGTCTCCAACGATAACACAACTATTTCATTTAAATCTCCTCCAAATCCTCTCTAAAAAAGCTTTCCCGTCAAGTCAGATTGTCGGAAGTTTAAATTTGTGTGTGTGTTTGTGTGTATGCACTTAAGCGCAACATCATTTATTCACTTCATATGTGCCAAAAATATGCATGAGATTCTAAGCAGCAGGACCAGGGCTTTGTGCCAATCAAATGATGAATCAGCATTTGGGTGAGGCCATTGGAAAAGGGAGGCCTCCAATGTCAGCTGTGAATTTTAATCCCCAAGCCTTTTGTTTAAAGCAGAAGAAACTCTCGGCAGCAAGTAATTAATTATTATAACAATAATAATAGGATGTGGGTTTTCCTTCTAAGTATTTGTGTCTTCTATGTTTTAATTTGGCAGGTACAGCCTATCGTCTGGAAATTTAATAAGGGAACCTTGTTTGGACAGAGAAATTGGTAAACAACACAGTCATATAAGAACAGTCATCATGCAGACCCTAGGCAAATAAAATAACTGGCTGGCTCCAGGGTGTAACTATGACCTCAGTTTGCTACAGCTCCTGCCGTCCTTAAGTACAAGCATCTTTTTAAACTACAATACAGCTGCCGTTCAAGATACAACATCTGTTTTAAAAGCTCCTCAGCTCTGATTCAGTTAGAATAGTGATCCCAATGAGGCAGCTGTGAGCACCACGGCGCCCTCCAATGGGTTTCCTGGTAACTGCTTGCTTCTTTGAGAAAGCAAAAAGGCAGCCTTGGTTTCTCTTTATCTCTTTGGAGCAGGTGGGTGTTTCTGACAAAATGAGGAGGCATGACCTTTGTGTCCCTGTTGGAAAATCGCCGCCTCCATCCTAGGAGGCTGCCTAGCTTGCAAGCTCCAAGCATTTTGCAATTAGCCCTTGTCCTCATTTTGTGGTTGGTCACACCCCATCTGGAACCTGTTTCATGTTGGGGCCCACACCCCAAAACTCTAGAAATGCTCACAGGTTTAACAAGATTTGGGACACCGGAGCTAAAGTAGTGTGTTGATATCAATACCATTAAGGGCTGCTTTCACACACCTTGGATAATGCACTTTCATAATCATTTGAAAGTGTATTTTCTTGTGTGAGGCCATTTCTGCATGTCCTTATAAGGATGGCCCACTCACCAAACACTGGTGATGTCTGCATTTGCAAAACAGTTGCAAGCTGTTTGGCTTCCAGTTTTTTTGGCGCCTTTTCAGGGAACCGCAGAAAGTGCGTTCCCAGAAAAGGAGCTGAAAAAACAGAAGCCAAACAGCCTTCAACCATTTTGAAAATGGCGATGTCTGGAGTCAAGGGGAAAAGCTGCCAATGTTCAGTGACTGGGCCGTCCCTTTAAGGATGTGTGGAAATGGCCGGAAACAGGAAAATTCTCTTGCAAACGATCACAAAAGTACATTGAAAGTGCATTATCCAATGTGTGTGAATGCAGCTTAGAGCAGGAACCCTGCAGTACAGACACTGGTTTCCTGCTCCACTGAAGTTGTTGGCTAGAAGGAATTACAGGAATCACACAGGATAAACAATGGAGAATTTCCTTCCACTGCTGTACAGTGACCGTACTCAGTCCCAACCCCATCAAGCTTGTTTGAAGAGGGATGTGGGAAAGCTTTCTTTTTTTAAGTTGCAGATCCTTTTTGTTCTACATCCCCCAAGCGTCCAAAGCCTCTGCCTTGTCTGAGGGTGACCCCATTTCTTTGCTCATTGCCATGAAGTTTGCTGTTAGAAAGAGGGATTATAATCTTCCTGACCAGGGAAATCAGGTGATCCTGGAAGGCCAGTCCATTGTCTCTCGCTTATATAAGAATCCTCCAACCTGCAGTTTTCCCTCAGTTTCAGAGCTAAGCAACAAGTGACACCAGACACGTGTTTTGTATCATGTCAGGGATGCAGTTTTACCTGGGAACTGTAGCTGAAAACAGTGAGCGGGACCACAAGTGACGCCTGACACAGGTTGGACACTAGTCAGCTTCCCTCAAGTTTTGATGGGAAATGTAGGCGTCCTGGTCTTGCAGCTTGACTCTCTGACTGCTGTCCAATGGACTTTTCAACTGTCACTTGTCCAACATTCCGCCAAGCTGCCTACATTTCCCATCAAAACTTGAGGGAAGCTGGCAAGTGTCCAGCCTGTGTCAGGCGTCACTTGTGGTCCCGCTCATAGTTATGTCCCTAGTGCAGGGAGGCAGAGGAGGGGAAGAGCTTTTCAAAGACAGTTTTCAAAGACAGAGCCACACAGGATCACTGGGGGAGAGGAACTTTAAAATTGTTTTCTTGCAATCTCAACAGAGTGAGGAATACAGGACCCTGTCCTCCTGACTCCCTAGTACAGGGAGGAAGAGGAAAGGAAGAGCTGGTGGTTCATTTCTACTGATCCAATGTCACCCAACACGTCAAAAAACACGTCTCTGGAGTCACTTGTAGTTTTGCTTTCAGAGCAACATTTTCTAAGGAAGACCTTTAACTAAGGTTGCCAGACATGGTACTGGTGAAAAGGCAGAGATGGGAGAGGACAGAGGCATGGCGGGCCACATCAGCAACATCAATCCTCTCTAGGTATCACAGGAAAAACTATGGAGCTTCTAACAATTCCTAGTGATGACAGGCATCACTTCTGGGTTTTCCCGGAAGTGACATCACACTCTTGGCCCAATTGCACTTTTTAAATATCTCCTGCTGCCCTAACTCCACTGGAGGCTTGGCAGTGTGACCTTCAGCGTCTCTCTTTCTATCATGAAACCACCAGTATTTAGTCTCCCTATTGTCCAAAATACTCACTTCTATCCATCATAAAAATAAAAAAATGATGCTACATGACGTGCATAAAAACTGTTTGCAAAACTTATCAAATAACAAACACCTTAGAAAGCATCTAAATGTGAGCTTGAGGTCCAGGCCAAGAGACCAACCCCCACCCCCACCCCTATTCACTCAACATATACCATGAAATTTTGAGGGCAGCTCCTGAGAATGGAAGAGTTTGGGGAATTATGGGACAACTTGCATGTGCTGGTTGGAGATCTCCAGGCCACAGAGATCAGTTCTCCTGGAGAAAATGGTTGTTTTGGAAGGTGGACTCTGTGGCTAGGGTTGCAAGGTCCCTTCACCACCACCACCACCCTTCCCGGTAGAAGATCTGGGGCCCAGCTCCTACCTTTGTGGTTTTCCTTTTCGCACTCCCAGCTTGCACAATGGTGTCACTTCCAGGAAGTGATGCCATCATGCGGGTCATGGGGTACTTTGGGAGCGCTCCTACTAGGGAGGCCATTTTTTCTTCTGCTCTTCAATTTCTCAAGGGTGAGGGAATAAAGCTGAGGGTCAAGGAGGATTTATCCACTATCCCCTTGGCTCCAACAGATGATCAGCACTGCCTGTCCAGTTTTCCACCACTACAGATACTGGTCAGACAATGTGGTGAGAGATTTTCTTCCCAGGCTTCTGTTGCAACTTCCTTAACTGACATTTAAGATCTCATGATGGTCATGAAGGAAATTCCTCCCTTCCCAAAGCTAGGAAACACTCTTATTTTGTCTCTAGGGAATGGATCTTTTCCCTTCTTCTAGGGTGGCAAGGCAAATGGAAAGACATGAGCCCTGGCTCTTTCTCAGTGAGGCAGAGACCAACAGAAAGGGAGATGAGGTGACGTCCTGTTTCTGGGATGTCAACTAGAGGCATCTTTAAGAACACCCCAGAAATCTTGTTCCTCACATTGGAATCCTTTCTTTCCTCCCTGTATACACATGCTTGTCTTCAGTATATTGGATGAAATGGTGGCACTGAAGAACAGGACAAAAGATGACACACAACAGAAAAATCCTCGTACAGGACAAACGATGACACACAACAACAAAATCCTTGTGCCATTCTTGGTGGCACTGGAGAAAAGGACAAAAGATGACACACAACAGAGGAATCCTTGTCCTTGGCTAAACGTGATTTCAAGAAAGAAATCATGTTCCGCCACAGGCCATACCATAAAACAGGAAACAGCAGAAACCACCTTGTGACAGGAAAGAAAAACAACATGAAGGGGGACCAAAACTGTGGTGTCATCTAAGAAATCCAGTTGCTAGATGAATGCAGACGAGAGACCCATTAAAATGAAAAACTGGATTTCTAGAGAACTCAAGGAAGATTTTAACACATGAAATAAATCCAAGGGTTGTTTGTTCACCATAGTACCATGGCTGGCATCAGAAATGAAGTCTGCTGAGGTTCAGAGATCATTAAGTATCATCATCTTTATTACCCTGATAGTGTACCCATAAGAGCCCCGTGGCGCAGAGTGATAAGCTGCAGTATTGCAGCCCAAGCTCTGCTCACGACCTGAGTTCGATCCTGGCGGAAACAGGATTCAAGTAGCGTGCTCAAGGTTGACTTAGCCTTCCATCCTTCCAAGGCTGGTAAAATGAGTACCCAGTTTCCTGGGGGTAAAGTGTAGATGATTGGGGAAGGCCATGGCAAACCACCCCATAAAAAGTCTGCCAAGAAAACATTGTGATGCAATGTCCCCCCATGGGTCAGTAATGACTTGGTGCTTTCACAGGGGGACTACCTTTATCTTTACCTAGTTTGCCCGTGATCTTCCATGCACATTTACAGCAGGAATCTTTGGAGCAATTTAATTACATGTGCAATATAGATGCAAAACCTGTGCAGTGGCCTGAGGAGTATGCTCCAGGAACACAATGTGCTGACAGCAGCTGACAGTCTATTAAAGAAAGGAAGTGGGATTAATCCACTCAAGACTCTTAAGAGTTTGTAGGATCCTACAAAGAAAAATTTTACGGGCAGATTTCCAAATTGTTTCCTATTCTTTCAGTTCCTCACATGTCCTCAGTTTATACTAAGGAAACTCTATAATATTACTGTTAAAGCCAATGTCTGTTTTTATTGCTGTTGTATTTAAACAGTGTTCCAGTGGGGTTTAAAAGCCATAGAGAGAATCAGTATAGTGTCGTGGTTAGCGTGATAAACTAGCCAGTTTGGTGTAGTGGTTAAGAGTGGCAGGACTGTAATCTGGAGAGCCAGGTTTGATTCCCCACTCCTCCGCTTGAAGCCAGCTGGGTGACCTTTGGTCGGTCACAGCTTCTTGGAGCTCTCTCAGCCCCCCCCCCCCCTTTACAGGGTGATTTATTTATTTTATTCGATTTATACCCCACCCTCCCCACAGATGGGCTCAGGGCAGCTGTCATGAGGATAATAATATTATCCTCACGTGAGGATTGTCATAAGGATAATAACAACATACTTTGTAAACCACTCTGACGTTATCCTGAAGGGCGGTTGTCATGTATACCTGCATACCTGCCAATAATTAATGTGTTTTGCATTTTGTGCTGATCATATTTGTTTTCTAAGGTTGTATTCTGTATACTGTATAAATCATCTGAGAGTGTCTAAATTGCTAACATGAAATGTACCAGAGAGCCAGTGAGGCCTCTTTGTTATCTGTTAAAGGTGTTTACTTTCATTTTTCTAGTAAGTGTCCTTGGATGCAAACTGCATCTTTTCTCAGAGACTGGGATGATTTCATTCTGTACTCTGTCTAGCCTAAACTAATCAATTCCCATGTAACTCTTTTGGGTTTTCGCGCCAGAATGTCAACGGACCCAAAGGGCGGGAAGTTTCCCTATAATTACTAGTACCTGTTTTTGAATAGTCTCTTCTGCCAATTGCTACCTTTGTGTGAACACCCTGAACTGTATAAATCTCAATAAAGTTGCTTCACCTGGAACACCTGTGTGTTAACTGTGGAGAACTTGAGGGACCTAACTGCCAGGGACTGTCAGTGGTATATAGATCGATTGTTATTATTACTATCTGGAAACCCAGATTTAAACTCTGCTGCAGAAGTTTGCTGGGTCTCCTTGGGCCGGTCTCACCCTCTCAGCCTAACCTAGCTGACAGAATTGTTGTGAGTATAAAATGCAGGAGAGGAGGAGGATGCAGGCTGCTTTGGTTCTCCCTTGGGGAGAAAGATGGGATGCAAAGGAGGTATGCGACTGTAAGAGAGAGGGGGAGAAAGAGAGAACCAAAAAAAGCAAGTACAGCTTCAGTGAAAATGGGAAAATGATGAAGCTTGCAACCATAGCATACAAAAACAGGAAAAGCACATTCATATTTTGCTAATGAACGCATTGTGGCCTACCTCACAAGACAGTTGTAACTTAGGATAAAAGAGGAAAACTAGCTTATGTATACTATCCTGAACTCTGTGAAGGGAAGGTAGGACAAAAATGCTGTAAGAATGTATATAGGTAAATCTTGTTTAAAAGTATCATTTCCATCAGCTCTCCTACAAACTAAAAGAACCTGAGTTTTATTTTAATATGAAAACATTCATAAAATACATTGATCCATTTAAGCAGATGAGAAGGAACTTTGAATCTGTGCCTGCAGGATTTTGGGACAAAGGGATATCAGCCGATTACGGGAGAATTTCATTTTCTTTCATTCATCTCTACCGAAGATGATTGTCTATCGCCCTGTGAACGAGTGTTGGTTTCATTTCTAGCCTTTCTTCAGTTTAATATTAATAACTGCATTCTGTTTTGCACGCTAACATAATATCCTGTAAAAGAGATACGAAGCAAACTCCAGGAAATTGAAAAAAAAAATAGCTACTCTGAGATTAGCGGAGATGAAATGTTCATTGTCAACAACATTAATTGATGTGTTGTAAAAATCATTTATTTTCTGTTAGAAAGGAATGAAAAACACTGTTGTAGGACAGACTGAGGTCTGGTGGATAAAAATGTTTCATTTGCATCTTGGAAGACTGGGAGCAAACCTCTACAAATGTGTGCAATCTCTCCGGTCGACAGCAGACTTGGAAAAATGGCTAAGGGTGTTCTTAGAGACTAACAGCATCCACAATACAAAATGGTAGCAGAAAGCCAGTGACAAGCAGTCTTTGGAAACCCTTCCCCTCCTAGACATTTGCCTGGCACCTAACCTTTTGGCTTAGCCTCCCTACTCTCTACATTTGGACCATCAGTTTCCCTCACACTATCTGTCCAGCCTTTTCACTGAACACCTTTTTGTTTACTCTGACAAAATAAATAAATACATCAAAAGCCCCTTTTTCACATTCTTTAATTTTATTCCATCTTTGCTTGAGCAGCAGGAGGGAATTGAGGAAAAGATCTTGCCTACTGCGTAACATCTAGCTGAGCTTATGTCTCCTCCTTGACTGCAGGTACTTAAAACCTGGGCAAGACTAGAGGTGTGGACTTTTTGGCACAAGATGAAAGGTGCTTGGTCCTTCACACATGGGCTTGCAGTGTATGACCATTGCCCGCACTGCTCTAAGGGATTCAGAACCTGTTCAAGATATGGCCTTCTGTGTTTAAAAAAAAATTTTTTATCCCTTTCTTTCCTTAAATTGTATTTGTTTAATTTATGTGTTTAAATTATAGATAGGCATTTTTGTAAGCTGCTTTGGGTCCCCAGCAGGGACAAAAGCAGGGTAATAAAATATTAGGATAGAGGAGACTTAGGATACTTGGACATTGGTGGGGGTTGCTATATTTTCCCTTTTACTAGAACCAGAATGTGTAATGAGTATTTGTGTGATTCTTTTCTTTGTCTTATCTGGAAGCTTTTGACTGCTCTTTCTGTGCCCTTTGTTCTCTCTCTCCTGCTGATCTTGAAAGAAGGAAGATGCCTATGCAGAAAGAAAATGCCTAGGGCGCTCCTGGGTAAGCTTACAAGAAACGTTGAAGCCAGTGAGGTGCTTGGCATTCTGAAAGGCAACAGCCCTAAAGGGCTGTAGCAGCATTCTCAATAAATTTTGGTGGCGGTATGTGATTATGCTTGTTAATATTTTTTTTGTTCCATCCTAGAGATTCTCTAAACTGCTAGATGTTCCTTTTCTTCAACTCAAGCATGGCCGTAAACAATTTTTTACCTCACAGAACATCTATTTCTGCATTCATATTTTTTCCAACTCTTCCAAAAAAAATTGTAAGTAAGGTAGGTTAGAGAAAGAGAGTGACCGGCCCAAGGTTACTCAATAAACTTCCTGGAAGAGCTGGGATTTAAACCTGAAACTTCCTGATTGAAGTCTGACAGTCTAGCAGCTATACCAGATACATGGGCCATCGTCACACGGGCTTCTATTTAGCGCAAAAATGGGGCAATTTCCCGGCAAACACCCACCTTATTCCAACACTGATGCGATTTTCTCTCTTCTGCTTTGGCTTGATAGTCGCGAAATTTTGTGCCTCAGTGTGAATGCCTCACATCGATGTTTTTCACCTCGCCATGCCATAGGCCCACCCTTTTTTTCTCTCCTCAATCCCAGAATCCATTTCTCCCACGACTCCCCTTTTTTTTTGTAATAATGTCCTTATATCGCTATAACGACATCACACAATGAAAATTTTCTGCTGAAGAAAACAAGTAAAAATGACTGAATTGCCATTAGAGAAATTTTTATTTTAACCCAAAACCACACCTCGCTAAAAATGGCCGTGTTCAGTCATTTTCCGGGTTTTTTAAACATTACGGTTGGGCTATCGGCATGTTTATCTAATGTTATTCCGTTATAGCGGAATTAAACTCCCCCCAAAAAATTTTTTTAAAGGGGGAGGAGCTGCTTCTGCGCCCATTAGAGAGAATGGAACAGAGCGCTTAGGTGTGGACAGCTGGGAGTGCAAAGAAACGCGAGGTGACCCAAAGAAACGTTACTGTGCCGATATCAGCGATGACGCTATATGCTGTAAATTTAACGGAACAGATGCCCGTGTGACGACGGCCATGCTTATATATCCTTTAGGTCTTTTATATAGGGACCTTCATACTGCTTTCATATATATATTGAAGTTATTAAAGGATGGAAAACAGCAATAATTGGTCAAGATAATCCTCTACCATCTAAATAAACCACATCAGTTTCAGTCAGATTTACTTCCAGTGTGATTAGCAGAATACAAGGAATAAATGGGAAGAGTTTACCCTATTTCTAAAAGGATAGCTACGATAATTTCTAATTTAAAAATCTGATATTCTGTTTTTAGTTTGTACTTTGCTGTTTTTCGCGGGCTTTCATTATCTGTTATAACCTGGCCTATCCAAGCATATTTAGAGGCAATATTCATTTCCAATTGCGAGTGCACACAGCAGGAATCTGATAACACATCAGTGACTCAGACTGAGATAATTTTACTTTTGAAGCAGGATATACAATCCGGGATCTGTCTTTTGTGGCTCCCCTAAAGAGCAAGTTACACAACGATCAAAAATAATGCATTTACTGCTGTCAAACACTCTCTGGATTTAAAAGAATTCTGTGGCAAACCAAACAAGACAAAACAAAAGGTTAAATATGTAGCTCCTCTCCTGGTGTCTTAATTTCCCATTTCTAGTTCTTTAGATCATGTCAGTTCATCAATATCTGTAGAGCTATCATCTTTTGCTTGAAGGTTCATCCACACACTTCCATGACACTACGGGATGGATCCAGTGGAAAGGGATTTCCATGACTAGAATGGGACTTTCTTGCCTCCCCAATCTTACTGCTGTACAAATGGCTCTCCAAAAAGCAGTTCCTGGTGACAGAAACAGCATGAGGGTTGAATGTACAGTGGAAGGAGAAATCGGTAAAAAATCCACCATGGATCCAACCCTATGACTGCAACATCAAGCAATAACTTGCACACGTCTGTTACTTGAGGCCATTAGGGATCACACACTTTATTTTGTTATTTTATTTATGTCATTTATAGCCCTCCTTTCTCACTAAGACTCAAGGTGAGGTTAGTACAGTCCAGGGCCTTTTTTCTGGGAAAAGAGGTGGTGGAACTCAGTGGTGGAACTCAGGATCGCACAATGACATCACATTGGGTCAGCTGGAACAAGGCGGGAGTTTTTTAAAGTTTAAATCACCCTCGGCAAAAATGGTCACATGGCCAGTGGCCCTGCCCCCTGATCTCCCGACAGAGGGGAGTTTAGATTGCCCTCCACACTGCTCGGTGTGGCACGGAGGGCAATCTAAACTCCCCTCTGTCTGGAGGTCAGGGGGTGGGGCCACCAGCCATGTGACTATTTTCAATAGGTTCCGGAACTCTATTCCATCACATTCCCACTGAAAAAAAGCCCTGGTACAGTCAATATCAAGGACATTTCAATAAACAATGTCCTAGGGTTAATAAATGCAAGTTTACAAAGACATAACATTAGCCAAAAAAAATATACAGAGTTGAAGAAACACTGAAGCAGAGCATAAGCAATTCTAGGACTGACATTAGCCAACATAGAACTAACTAGCAGGATTATACTTAAAGCAACAGATAGTACATAGGAACCCATACTTAAAGCAACAGATAGTGCATAAGGCAACATAGTGGTGAAGTCTGTGGTCTCTAACTCATTAGTGAAGCATCTCTTTGGGACCATTTCCCTACAAAACAGACCTCATATGTGAGTAAAAAGCCCTTTTGAATAATTCAGTTTCACATCATTTGAAGAAAGCCAGGAGACTGGGGGGGGGGGGGGTCTCCTGACCTCCTCAGGCAGGCTCTTCCCTAGAGTGGGGGCCACCACAGAGAAGACACTTACAGATATATAGGTTCTGTCCAAACTAACAGAATTGCTATTTTTCAAGTGTTCATGATTGTGTGGATGTCTATATAAGAGCATAAGAAGAACTCTGCTGGATTAGACCAGTGGCCCGTCTTGTCCACCATCTTGTTTTACACAGTAGCCAGCCAGCTGCCCTGGAGGGCCAACAGACAAGTCATAGAGCCAATGCCTCCTCCCAAGGTTGCCTCCTAGCTTTGGGATTCTGAGAGCCAAGCTACAAGTGATGCCTTACACAGGTTGGACACTTGTCAGCTTCCCTCAAGTTTTGATGGGAAATGTAGGCATCCTGGTCTTGCAGCTGTAATGGAGAGCCAAGGTGTAAAACCAGGATGCCTACATTTCCCATCAAAACTTGAGGGAAGCTGACAAGTGTCCAACCTGTGTAAGGCATCACTTGTAGCTTGGCTCTCAGACTTATTTGCTTGTGAATCTGATGGTTCCCTTTATAAATAAATAAGATAGTCCCGGGTCAAAAAAGCTGGGGACCCCGTCTTAAGCAAAATCCATATGAGATCCTTTGTAGCTCTCTTGCCAACATACTAGAGTTCGCACAACTACAAACGGGGAACACCGTACGTGGAGGAAAACACTAACCAATGATGACTAATTAATAAACCCAGTTGTGTTCAAAACAAAGTCAAAATAATCTATCAAAGAACTATAAAGCAATGAAATCAAGGCATCCATAAACCAAACATTAAACAGTGAAAAACATCACAATTATTCACAATCCATAAGCTGCTACAATACACTGATAGAAGGCATAGTCCAAGCCAAAAGTCAATGAACCATGAATCCAAAAAGGTTGCTTTTCTTGCTTTGATTGGTTATGTTGCTGCACATTGTTGCGTGATTGACTGTGTATTTGTATGATGCAGGAGAGTTGTATATCCCGCCCCTGAGGAGGTGACCAAACGAAACAGCAGGCTAACAGCCGGCCCTGGCTGTCGGGCGGCTTCTCACATTATCTGGACGTGCCACATCTCTGTATACGATCCACACCTACAAAAAGAAGACTGGGTTATTTAATTTGGTCTCGACATACTTGGTTTATCTACCTTTTTGGACTCGTGGTTCATTGATGTTTGGCTTGGACTATGTCTTCTATCAGTGTATTGGAGCGGCTTATGGATTGTGAATAATTGTGATGTTTGGTTTATGGATGCCTTGATTTCATTGCTTTATAGTTCTTTGATAGATTATTTTGCCTTCGTTTTGAATACAACTGGGTTTATTAATTAGTCGTCATTGGTTACTGTTTTCCTCCACGTACGGTGTTCTCCGTTTGTAGTTCTGCTACCTTGAGTGTTGGAGGTGCCTCTTTCTTTGTAACATACTAGAGTTGACACCTCCAGGCTGGGAAATTCCTGGAGATTCTGGGGATGGAACCTGGGGAGGGAGGGGTTTCGGGAGGGGAGGGACCTCAGCTGGGTATAATGCAATAGAGTGCACCCTCCAAAGCAGCCATTTTCTCCAGGGGAATTGATCTCTACGGCCTGGAGATCAGTTGTAATTCCAGAAGATCTCCAGGCCCCTCCTGGAGGTTAGCAACCCTACGACATACTTAGTTCAGCTGAGAGCATCTGTCTGCTGTTCCCCACTCAGCTTGAAGGACTAGAAATAAACAGACATTAGAAAAAAACACACAAAGATTCCAGTGTGTTGCCTCACAACAAGGCACAACAAAACAAATGGTTCCCTACCAATCAAAGAAATTGAACAATGAAATGACATGTTATAATATTCAACCTCCCATTTCCCCTGCTAACACAGAGGTGCTGTGCCAGAAAAATATACGTGAAGTAGCCTTAGCTTGTAGGCTCGGGATGCAGTTTTTGTTCTTACCTTTCATTTGTAAAGAGAGCCTGGGTTTAAAAAAAAAAAGTTTTTTAAAACCCCAAAACACTTTGTAAACAGAATTATGATAACTGTCTAGCAACAGCAGAAAAAGCCAATTTGAGCCATAACTTTCCAAACATTTCAATTTCCTGTTGCCCACTACTAGAGTATCTACTACCCCCAGCTGAAACGATTCTGTTATTCCTGATTTTATCAGATTGTTTAATGTGTTCTAGGCAGATATTTCTGATAAAAAGGGAGGGGAGGACCCTGTTGATTTTCTGCTTATTCTGCTATAGTTAAAAGCAAAAGATCTCTGCCACAAGAAATATGACATGATTTCTTTGTCTCTTTTTATTTAAAAAAAATCCCAAATCTAGGTTGTTATGAATAACACCAGTATCTGGTTTCCAACAGATGAAGTGGGCGTTTGTAGAAGGTTTATACCGCCAATTAACTTCCTCATATAATGAAGGTCATCTCCCCTTGAAAAGATTGTTTCATCTGTGCAATGAAGTCAGACAAAAGCAACAAACCAAGGCATCTTTGCTACACGACACTATTTATTTAGCGTATTTCTTTCTTTAAAATATTTACACCTCCACTTTTTAGCTCTTGAGCCAGCTTCTGACAGTTTTAAAACACAGAGAATATGCCAGCAGCAATCCATTAAAAACCGGCAATTCTCCAAATAAAAATCAGTAATAAAAACTAAGAACCTGCAGTAAAATCAACATCGTAGAACTATCATGATGGTTCTGGGATTTTTATTTTAAAATCGCACACATCTACACCAAAAAGTACCTAGAAGAGGCCAGGACGTGTCCCAAAAGTGCATTAGAAAATAAATTACCAACAGCTCTCTCCAATGTTAGATCAGTTGTTATGTGGTATATAAAAATATCAACGGAAGCCACCAGAAATGTCCTTGCAAGTCGCTTTCAAGGGTGCAAATTGCTGTGTATGGCTCTGTTCTCATAGATGCTGCGGTTGGATTATCTTCTTGGCTTCTAAACATTATATCTGCAGACTCTTAAAGGGGCTTCCCACCATCACTGTAAGTTTGGGGAGAGAGCAAAAACTTGATGGCATTCACATGCCATCAAGGGAGTAAGGGTAAGGGAACCCCCAAAGTAATTGTTCTTTTACATCAAGTACAGAGAATAGAGATGGACACGAACCGAAATACGAACCAAAATCAAGCACGAATCAGGCCGGTTCGTGGTTTGCGAACTGCGGTTCATCAAATCCCATTTCTGATGAACCGCCACGAACTTTTAGGCTGGTTTGTTTGGTTCATGACTGCAGACAGCCTGGTGCCAATCAATCAGTTTCCTAGACAACAGGGGATGGACTTCCTGCAGACCTTCTGCTGACCTGGAAGTGACTTTCTGCTGACCCGGAAGTGATGGTTTTCTGACCTGGATGTGATGTTTTCATGAACCAAATGAACCGGTACGCGAACCAGGGGCAGGTTTGTGAAAGTTCGTGGTTTGTGAAATTTGACAAACCATGAACTGCATGGTTTGTTTTTTTTCCGGTTCGTGCCCATCTCTAATAGAGAAATGGACCAAGATCTGAATGCATTCTTCCAATATCTGAATGCATTCTTCCAAAATGTGGATGTTAAGGGATAGCATGGTATCCCTGCATTGAAGAAAATCCATAGCATCACTTACAGAAGTTAAAGGGGGGCAGCTGAAGGAAACACACACAGCAGCAGAAATGGGGAAATGTTTTCCCTCTCCACTGTTTTGGCACAGGGAAAAAAGCTTGGAAGAAAGGCAAGAGCTCTCCCTCCCCCAGCGGCAGCTTTCCACACCATTTGCACTCTCCTTTTTTTATATAAGCCAATCCCCAGAGCTCATGTGTGTCTGTGCAGAGCACCGTTTGGCTCTGTGGAGAACTCATAAAAGAAGTAACTTGTAGAGTAACCCTTAGCAACAGATGCAGCAGGTTTTTCCCTCACGATGTGAACTTAGCCGCTACTATACACTCATATCCACACCCCACGTCAGAAAGGTTTCTGTCATTTCAGATGAACTGTCCACCAATGGCAAACAAGTTCATCTGAAGCACCAAGAAATCATTCCAGCAGTCTGACATCAAGTGGTGCATATATGTCTCTGCAGACATCACATTATGTGTGTAATTCTTTGCTTTACCACCACTACCACCCCCCGCACAACCAACTTCTAAAAATAGTTGTGGAATTGATCTTAGGCATGGGAGGGGAGGCAATGTTTGGAGCATTTTACTGCATTGTTAGCAATTGCTGTTTGATAGCTTGATAGCACGGTGTAGTGGCTAGAGACTAGGTTCTGGATGAGGATCTGGGCAACTCAGATTTGAATTCCCACTCTGCCCGGGAAGCTCGCTGGTTGGCCTTGGGCCAATCACATAACCTCAGCCTAACCTGCTCTCACAGGGGAACCAGGAGAACCAGGTTTGATTCCTCACTCCTCCACTTGAAGCCAGCTGGGTGACCTTGGGTCAGTCACAGCTCTCTCAGAGCTCTCTCCGCCTCATCCACCTCACAGGGTGATTGTAATGAGGATAATAATCGCAAATTTTGTAAACCGCTCTGAATGGGCATTAAGTTGTCCTGAAGGGCAGTATATAAATCGAATGTTATTATTATTATTTTAACACATTCACAACAATCAAGACAGTCCAAAATCCTAATGGTGTTTTACAATCCAAATAAGAAGCGTCACTTAGTCATGAATATCAGTGGGTAGGCCACTTCCTCTCAGGACCAAACTAGACATTACATTTTTTAAAGAGTCGAGTCTGGGTTCCCCAGACTGAGCTCTTTCTCTGAAGAGTGGCCACAGGGGCTGTCTGTTTAAAAATAAAGAAGAGCATGATTGAGCTGGGAACTGCAGTGTGGAGGGAAGAAGGGCTCTTGCTTTCCCCTTTAAGTAGTCCTGAAAGGGGGTTTCTAAATCGCATGTTATTATTATTTATTTATAAAGTGAACATTCAGATTCACCAGCAAGTAAGCCTCAAAGTCCCAGCTGGCAATCCTAAAAGGGGAAGTAGGAACATGTCCCAGCTTTCACTTATGTATGGTATGCTGGGTCATCTATGCACATATTTATTTATTTACTTCATTAATGCACCGCCTTTCTCCCCAACTGGAACCCAAAATGGCTTACATCATTCTCCTCTCCTCCATTTTATCCTCACAATAACTCTATGAGCTAAGTTAGGCTGAGAATGTGTGACTAGCCCTAGGTCACCCAGTGAACTGCCATGGCAGAGCAGGGATTTGAACCTGGGTCTCCTTGGGTTTCCCAGATCCTAATCTGACACTCTAACCACTACACTGCACATAGAAGGCATCAGGGCTTTTTTTCTGGGAAAAGAGGTGGTGGAACTCAGTGGGCTGCCAGCACAGGGGGTAAATCCAGGTGGGATGTGGTGCCCTGGTACCACATGTGCATGCACAAAGTGCACACACGCTTCCGGGACCATGCAATGACATCACTTTGGGTCAGCTGGAACAAGGGGAGGAGTTTTTTAAAATTTAAATCGTCCTCAGCGGAAATGGTCACATGGCTGGTGGCCCCACCCCTTGATCTCCAGACAGAGAGGAGTTTAGATCACCCTTCATGCTGGGTGGGGCCATCAGCCATGTGACCATTTTCAAGAGGTGCCGGAACTCTGTTCCACCACGTTCCTGCTGAAAAAAAGCTCTGGAAAGCATACGCATGGGCGCCCCTTCCTCACAATTGGGAACTCTGGACTAGACATGGGCACAAATGGGAAAAAAACTGAAGAAACTGTTCATTGTTCATTGCCATTCACGAACAACAAACAACAAACAGTAATGAACATGACCCTGTGCACAAACATGTTCGTTGTTCGTGGCCCTTAAAGATCTCTTTAAACTATCAGCTGGCAGGTGGCAGGAGGAATCCCCCCTCCGCCGCCGCCTGGCAGCTGATAGTTTAATGGGCCCTTTGCTGCCACGTCCAAGGGGCAGGGCCCTTTAAACACCACACAACCTGACCTTCCGAATGTCCAATGCCCACCAAATTTGCAGGGGACATAGTCCTCACTGTCCTCCAAAGACCCCTAAGTTTCAGAGAGATTGCACCCCGGGAAAGACATGGTCCATGTCCCCCCCCCCCACCTTTGCTGTTATTTTCTGTTCACAGTAGCAAAAACAGAACTGCCTGTTGGAAAGCAGCTACTTTGAGGGGTTACAAACTGACCTTCCCAATGTCCAATACCCACCAAATTTGCAGGGGACATAGTCCTCACTGTCCTCCGAAGACCCCCCAAGTTTCAGAGAGATTGCACCCCGGGAAAGGCATGATCTATGGGTCATTCCCTTTGTTGTCATTTTCTGTTTACAGTGGCAAAAACAGGACTCTCTGCTGGAAGTACTTTGAAGGGTTAAAGCCAGAAGGAAAGCCAGAAGGAGTTCAGACAAAGTTCAGTCCCTGCCATTGCCAGGGGAATTGATTTAAAGGCTCCAGACTGTCTGGCTTGATGAACAGCTGACAAAGGCAACAAACGAGGCTTGCAACGGCCGCTTATTCGTTTAGAACAGAGCCTCACGAACAGCTTGTTCATGAACAGACGAACGGGCTGTTCGTGGGTTTTTTCTGTTGGTAATGCTGTTCGTGCCCATGTCTACTCTGGGCATTCTTAATCACAGGGATGGAGTCTATGCACAAATGCTTTGTATGTGTGTAAATGCCATGCTCACAATGCAGCCACCACATATTGGGAAACCGTGGGTGGGTAGGACCAGTATTCTCACTCCTCTACCGTATGTGTTGATTCCTACTCAGGTAATATTGTCTGAAGAGGTTTTGTGAGGCAGCTGGGATTTCAGTTCTAGACCATTTGCTACAATCCTCGAAAGGGCTCAGGAGCAAGCTCTGCCTCCCATCAGCAGAAATAAATACACATTTGCTATTTCTTTACACATTCTAAGTTTTGTTCCGGATCTTACAGGCTGTACTCTAATTTTGTAAATAAACACTTTATTGTTAAGCACAGAAAGGTGTTTCTCAACACAATCATCTCTCAGGTGCTAGCCAGCTTGCTTTACTTCGAACTGAAAACGTAAAGACACATTTTTCCCCAAAGCTCTCCCAAGATAGAAACACATTTGTATTTTGAGGGCATGAAAATATACGTAAGCTATCTTTACTGCTCTTAAAATGTCATGCCTGTGTTCATCTTGGGATGTACATCTCCTTATCACGCTTACCTTCGTTTGTGGAGGAAGGTTGAGGTAAGATCTCTGAAATCTAATTATGTTCATGAATGCCTGTGTTCCAAAGGAATCCAAACCACCAAAGACAAAGGGTGCTTCCCGTTTGCTTCCCGATTCAGTTCTTACTTTTAAACCCTAAATCAACAAACTTGAGACCAGTCCAGGATTGCTAATGGATCACTTCTCCCATGAATTAAGAGCAGACAGGGTTCTGCTCTATATGCTCCCCTTCCCTTGAGTCCAGTATCCACTAAGGACAGTGACTTTTCTGTGGTGTCACCACTTCTGTGGAATGTACTCCCTGTACCCCTTCTCCAAATTTGCTACCTTTTCAACAACACGGTCAAACTTTTTGGATTGCCCAGACATACATCAATTGCTTTGTTCCCATTTAGTAGAATATGTTGCTACACAGACAGCCCTGGTGCCAGGGTTACTGTCGCCTGAGGCCATCCTTGTACGTGTGCACAGTGCGCGTGCATCCCTGGGCTGCGTGATGATGTCATCGTGCAGTGACGCCAGGGCCATTGGCCGGCGGGTGGTTGGGGCAGCGCGAGGAGGCCGCCCACGCTCCGCACACCACCCCGGCTGCCTGCTGTCCCTGGCTTGCGGCTGCTGCGCCTGCCCAGGGGTGTGTGGCGGTGGCGGCGCAAGGCTGGCCGGCGGTAGCACTGTGCATGCCTCTGCCCCCAGCACCCCCTCCGGCACCCCCTCTGGCCCTGTGGCGCCCACAGCCCCTGTCTCACAGCCTCAACGGTGGCGCCGGCCCTGTACACAGAATCCTTTTCAGACTTACAACTTCATGTACTGGAAGCCTTCCAGCTGTACATAAATCCTTCCAGTACATGTGGTCACCATGTTAGCTGAACTGGGGCAGGGCACATATTCCGCATTTGGACACTTCTTTGGTACAAGCAAACTGACCACTGGATTTTTCACTGTTCTGGTTCACATGTACTGTGGCTGCATGTGCATGCAAAATAAACATTTTGACTTGTTCAGACAACAGGATGACCGCATGCAAGCAAGACCATCGCAGCTAGCATGCTTTCCCATTATGCATAGTTGCCAAGCCACAGGTTACACACAGGTGTAACATCTGAAAAGGACTCTTGTGTGTTTACCTTTTAGATCTGCTGCTTTAATAGATTTCTTCCTGCTTTCCCAGGTCGGTCTTACTGCTTCTGAGCACTGTTTCGAATTGCTCTCTAAAACTCTATAAAACTGCTGATATCAGTTTGGTTTTGATGCTCTTATTTTTCTGTTTGATTACATTTCTATTTCGTGGAAGCCACTTTGAGAACATTGCATGTGAAAAAGAACAGGGAGCAGCACAGAATTGTAGCTATGGAAGAGACTGAAAGGTTGCATGGTCCAATTGCTCTCCTAAAGCAGAAACATTCATGTACCTCCACTGGAGCACCTAATACATTTGCACCACCAGTAACAATTTGGGGGTTAGGAAGAGAGAGAGAGACAGTCGTCTGCAGCACCACCGATTTTCAGGATCCTTGGAGGACTGAGTCCGGAGTACAATTTCAGGAAGCAATTATCTCGGAGAAATGCTCTAATTGGGGACAGATTGGGTTTTCTCTGGAGTGTTTTCTCTTTCACGCCCCTCGCTGTTTATCGGGAGGCAGCTAAAATACAAAGCAATGCTCCATCGCTTCCCGATTGGATCTCTATGGCCATGCGAGGCCCAGGAGATTACTACTGTATTCATACCCTACAAGGATCCCGCCATCTTATCCCATAGACTCATGATTAGTTTGGGGGGGGGGCAGAAAGAACAGATTTTCATAAATGAGGTGAGAAAAGCAAGCAGAACTATCCCTAGAGGTTTGGACACCAGAAAGTGTCAGTCTGAATCTGCCAGAGGAAAGCATTTTATTTAGCCCTGTACTCAAATGCAGAGGAAAGACCTGCATGCTGAAGTCTGCACTGGTGGATCCTTACAAACCAATAAAACTGCAAGCAATTCTTGCATCCACGCAGGGACAGAGGGCAGCATTGAGGCTCACAGCTAGATGACTTGATGCGGTCAGGAAAAGCTGACATGACAGGATCTTTATTTTCCATAGCAGAGCCTGGCTGCTAACAACAAACTCCCTTGGGAATTTGGAGCACCAAAGCATCCCCTTTACCAACTCCCCCCCCCGCCGCCGCCTGAGCCCCAAGAGCCACAAGTTGCTGTTTACATCATCGAACCTGACAACCAGTTAGAAAGATCTATCCCAGGATTTACTCCCTCGCTTTGATTTCTTCTGGCTGAAATTGCAGGATCCACTTGTTTGTTTTTGTATGTCCAGGAAAGGAAAGGGGGTGGAAAATAAAAGTTCAGAGCAAATTAACCTAGAAGGCAGGACCTGCGGCAGGGATTGGCACAAGCGGGCAGTTCCTGTGGATCCCAGAGGGACTTGCTGATGATCCCTGGCTTCGCACTGATCCCTGACTTGAAAAAGCACACTCTCCATTGCTTTTCCCTGAGTGCCCCTCTAAGCCAGAAATGGGAATTCACTGCAGAGAATGCTGGGATGTCAGAGGACTCTTGGGAGATCACCTATTTCAAGGTGGCAGGGGCTCCTAGGATTAAGCAGAGCGCTGTTCTTTCAGGCTGGAAAAAAAGAGAGTTACAACAAGTCACTTTCCCAGAAGGGAGGGAGGGAGCCCATGAGGTGTAGTGGCTAGAGTGCCAGACTTGGGCTGATTCCGCACACGTTGGATAATGCACTTTCAATGCACTTTATCAATCGTTTGAGGTGGATTTTTTGTTCCGCACACAAAAAAAATCCATTTCAAATTATCTATAAAGAGGATTGGAAGTGCATTATCCAACGTGTGCAGAATCAGCCTTGGATTTGGAAGACCCAAGTTCAAATTCTCTACTCTGTCATGAAGCTTGCCGGATGATCTTGGCTCGTTCACTCTTCTCTCATTGTTTGCATGGAGAGAGAACCACACACATGCAGGCTCTATGTATACATAACAATGAATGGATTTAGGTTTTGCCACCATCTTGGTGGCATCTTTCCACCATAATTCCACTCTCCTCTGACCTGGGTTCATTATACCATTAGAATGTCTGAGAAGGCGAATGAGTTAGTCAGAAAGTCAGGTACTCCAGAGGAATTTGGTTTGAAATACCAGGTGTGAGGGACCTGTCTTCTCCAAATGGCACCCTGTGAACTGAATTATGGCAAGCAAATCCAGGAAGAGGAATCCCTACAGGGATACATAATAAAGTGATGGAATTGCATTAAATTGTAAAAAATAGTTGTACTCCTATGGTTAATGCCCTAAGATTACGTCTTTGGGATTATTTAATTACACACAAAATAGTGGTTAATTTAGATATGCCAGCTAATAATAACTAACTAGAAAAGTTCATGCAGAAATGGTATTGTGTATCTGAATATTTGATGGAATATGAAATTTTGTCAAGCAATCCCTTTTACCTAAAATGTTTATTGTTTTGATTTGGCTAATGGATTGTTATATTTGTCTTTAATGACTGTATTATATGTTATCTTTAGAGGCAAGTATGAACTGAAATACAAACCAAAGTTCGTCACAAACTGGGCCAGTTTGTGGTTCGCGAACTGGTGGTTCGTGGGAGCTCATTTCTCATGAACCATGAAAAATTTTAGCCCGGTTCGTTTGGTTTGTATTTCGGTTTGTCACTTCAGACAGCCTGGCACTGATCAATCAGTTTCCTAGGCAATGGGGGGAATGGGCTCTCTGCAGACCTTCTGCTGACCCAGAAGTGACGTTTTCACAAACTGAATGAATCGGTGCACGAACGGGTGCAAGTTCATGAAAGTTTGTGCTTTGTGAAACACTGTCAACAACAACAGCAACATTCGATTTATATACCCCCCTTCAGGACAACTTAATGCCCACTCAGAGAGGTTTACAAAGTATACCATTATTATCCCCACAACAAAACACCCTGTGAGGTGGGTGGGCTGAGAGAACTCCAGAGAACTGTAACTAGCCCAAGGTCACCCAGCTGGCTTCAAGTGGAGGAGTGGGGAATCAAACACGGCTCTCCAGATTAGAGTCCCGTGCTCTTAACCACTACACCAAACTGGCTCTGAACCACAAACCACATGGAATTTTCCTGGTTTGTGCCCATCTCTAATTATCTTCATTGGTAGGTAGTTTGTAATAGCTTAATTGATGTTTTAGATATTTATGATCTGATAGGTAATTTTTAGCTTTATTAATCATATGGATTAGTGGCTGTCTTTGTTTATCCAAATTTAATATATCAGTATCTTAAAGATTAAATAAATAAATAAAATAAAGTGATGCCCCCTAACAAGCTTTAAGATGCTGTCCACGCCAGAGCATCATTCATAGCCATCATTCATAGTAAGGCCTTGTATCTAGATTTCTGTGCTTCAAACACATTATACACATTGACACAGGAAATGCAGCTTCACTGACGTAGCCTAAATGTGTCCAGTATGCACAGATCGCAAGCCTGCTGTTGAACTGCTGCCATGAATGCAGTGTGTTATGGGGAATACTGCACAGGTTAACTGCTGAATTGCAGATGCCAGAACCTACACACGCTGTTCACATAATAAGGGCATTCTGTAGCAGACCTATAAATACCCATTTTATTTTTAATTCATAACACTGCCAGCCATTGGCTGCTGGCCCAGAAAAATGGAACTCAACCCTAGCCTCCCTCGTAACAGCATAAAATGCGCCAAGCTGGCCCCTTCGTAAACAAATACGCCATCCAAGCCTTTCGTATGGCTCAATCATTTGCCTTGAAAAGCCAATCCAAACGTGACTGAAATGACCTGGGACAGTCCTCTCAAGAAAGCAAAGCCGTTTCAGAATTCACATGGTCATTTGCTTGTATGAAAACATGCTGCCTCAAAACAAACCCACCCTGTATAAAGGGTACAATTCAGGGCTAAAGCGAACAAGATGTGGAAACTGATGAGGCACACTGAAACCCTGAAGGATAGATATACAGCTTATGCCCACATTAGTTTTTCAAAGATGGCTAAAAGAAATTTAGAATATGGCTGTTTATTGCAACCTGATTTATTTATTTAGTCCATCTTTATCCTTCTCTCCCTCCAAGGGCCTCAGGGCAGTCTATATTATTCTTGTTAGAAGAGGAGCGCCGAGTGCTGTCCTTTTCCTCAGGTTTCAGAGGGGGACAAACCAAAGAATTAGAAAGATAGAGAGGTCAGGGCATCTGTTTACCGCTCTGACTATCTCTTGATATGTAGATTATGAATCTCAGGACTTCCTCCTCATAACATCCTTCTCTTCCTGGTTTTGTCACACACTTCTCCCCTTTCTCTCCATCTTACAACCATGGATGCATGACTTGTCTGCCATCTATGTCCATCCTTAGACTAGATAGGTAGATAGGATCTCTCTCTCCTACTTTCCTATCAGAGTGTGGAGTTCCTACAATAAAGAACTCTATGTCCTCTCTAAATATAAGCAAGTGTATGGTTTATTATTTTCTCTCCTACACTCACACCAGCTAGCATAACCAGCTCACACCACCCATGTTCATGCTTTCACTGCAAATGAAATAATTCTGCTAAGGCCCAACTATGGAATCCTTTAAGTAGGTTTCTGGGGCCAATATACAATTTATCAATTCTCCCCTTCTCCACTATCCTCACAGCAACCCTGTAATGTAGGTTTGGGTCACAGAACTGCAGTACATGAAAAAGAAAAATTAGTTTATGAGTTATGTGTTAAGCAGACATGAAAAAATAGTGATGAAGAGTTACCGATGTTGAAGGAATGTAATGAGTACATAGTTACTCCACTGTTCTCCAAAGTTTTCAGGGAAGCATCTATCTTTCTCCCTCCCTGTGTTTATCCTCACAACAATTCTGTGAGACAGAGTGTGTGTTAGTGGTCAAAAGTTATTATCCCCTGCCCCATATCTGCCACCTGAGGCAACTACCTCTCATTGCCTCATTATACAGCCAGCCCTAGAGAGCCCAGCTCCCTCTGTGTGGTACACAGAAATGTTTGGGAATAGTATCCCCTCTCGAACATTACAGTTCAGTGCCTGGAAAACAGCACATCACCAGCAAACAGGAAAGCGCACTGATGAATGTCACAATGACCTGACCTACAATAAGAACTTGATTCGTGTGAGTCACCAATAACTGAGGCACGTACACGACCATCCGTGTTTATATGTACTGATGCACAACACACTATGCATCCAGGCAAGCCATGCAACAAGTTTTAAGATCTGTGGATGGGTGGGCAAGACTCAAGCTTGCAGGGTGGGAAAGACAAACACACAGTCCTGACTGCCACATGGATAGATCCCTGACTCCATTTCTGCACCATTTTCATAGGTTCAGTAGTGTTTACTGTTAAGCTAGAATCTGGGATGCCTTTATTCAAATCCCCCACCCTGCCATGTAAGTTTGCTGGGTGATGTTGGGCCAGTCTTTCCTCATAGGGTGTTGTGTGTTATGTGCCATCAAGCCGCCTCCAACCTATGGCAACCCTATGAATGAAAGATCTCCAAAATATCCTATCATTAGCAGACTTGCTCAGATCTTGCAAACTGGAGGACATGTTTTCTTTTATTGAGTCAAGCCATCTCGTTTTAGGTCTTCCTCTTTTCCTACTGCTTTCTACTTCTAGTATTATTGACTCTGGAAAAGTCATAGGGTGTTAGCCAGGATAAATATGGGGAAGGAAAAACCATGTATGCTGCCCTGAGTTCCTTGAGGAATGGTGAGATCAAAATGTACTAGATTTATAAACTGTTGATCTAATCCAATAACACCATTCTTAAGAGCCATATATAACTACTCACCACTTACCCGTATTCTCTTACCAGACATTTTGTTTTATTGTTGTGGCTTTCCGTTTCCAGTACACTCACAAGCGGCTGCTTCTCTCAGTTGTAACCGCACACGACTGCCGTATAGAGTGTCATAAATGTCAACATGTTGATTTAATGCAATTATCTGGGGAGTGTGATATTACAAACACCCGTAACTTAGCATTGCTTGTGTATAAAACACCTTTATGATGGGTTTTATTAGCAGTGACATTAGAATTAGAAGCAAATTGAAAGGTGGTAAAATCCTCTGCATAAGCAGACTTCAAAAGGTTGAGAAAGACCACACTAAGAATAACTTGCAAAGCTTAGAACAGTATTATTTCAAAGTGGTTGTTTCCTTTGGAAGAGAATACGAAACACACTGATGGAATTTTATAGAACCTTCTCAACTCATTACAGCTATTTAGGTTGAGGAGTTAGCAAAAAAGCAGCATTGGCTCCTGAAACCTGTTCTTTAAAAACACCAGTCTTCTGATTATACCCCACTCATTCTTACCATCAGGGCTTTTTTTCTGGGAAAAGAGGTGGTAGAACTCAGTGGGTTGCCCTCGGAGAAAATGGTCACATGGCTGGTGGCCCCACCCCCTGATCTCCAGACAGAGGGGAGTTGAGATTGCCCCCCACGCCACCCTGTCTGGAGATCAGGGGGCGGGGCCACCAGCCATGTGACCATTTTCAAGAGGTTTCAGAACTCCGATGTATTGTCGAAGGCTTTCACGGCCGGAGAATGATGGTTGTTGTGGGTTTTCCGGGCTGTATTGCCGTGGTCTTGGCATTGTAGTTCCTGACGTTTCGCCAGCAGCTGTGGCTGGCATCTTCAGAGGTGTAGCACCAAAAGACCTCCGTTTCAGAACTCCGTTCCACCACGTTCCAGCTGAAAAAAAGCCCTGATTACCATCAATGCATTAGACCCCAACGACAGTTTCCTCTAATGCAGGGGTTCTTAACCTTTTTTGTTCCATAGACCCTTTAACAGTCTGGTGAAGCCTATGGACCCCTTCTCAGAATAACGTTTTTAAATACATAAAATAAAATGCATGATTTCAGTTAGATTAGTGAAAAAGAGATGTGATTTTTCCCCCTCCATCCAAGTTCAAGGACCCCCTGAAACCTATCCATGGACCCCAGATAAAGAACCCCTGCATGAATGGAAGGGAAGATGATTTTCATTGTTTCGTCCCCTGGGGTCTCCTGTCCCCCAGTTATAGCATTTCAAGAAAATCAGTGGGATGCAGTAGAAGAGAGGATGCAGGCACTTCCATTCGACCTTCAGTCGCTTGAAATTATCCTTGAATTCTAACACACGGAAACTTATTTCTCATTTCCTTTGTTCTTGAATCAACATTGAATTGTCCATTCTGTTTATTCTTGGGAGGGGGGGGACCAATAAAATCTGTTAACTGTTTGTTGCTCAGAATTAGAATGTGGTTCCCAGACGACAAACACGGTGCATGCTGCAGCTCCACACAAATACCGGAAAAAACAGTGAAAATCTCATCAGCCACAGAAATCAGCTTTCTCGGACAGCAGCTTTTATTTTTAAAAAAGTTATTAACCCTCATGGATGTAAAATTTCAAATCGAGATGCTGAAGCAATGGCTGGTTAGGCCCACATTCTGCTTGCCAGCGGAAAGGAGGGAGTGGATTTTTCATCAGACCATTAAGCTGTGAGAGATGCTTGAACTTGCTGGGCAAGGTACTTTCTGTATGCTCAAAGAGTACAGTACAATCAGCGGCATTTCACACTTGCACATTTTCACACAGCCCAATGAGAATTCTGGTTCTCCACCCCAGACCTGTCATTGCTGTTTGCTGCTCTGTGGCCAATTGTTTAAATAAAGAGTAAGAAAGCCAGTTCGCTGTTTTTAAAAACTGTTTTAAGTTTACATTTAAGTTCACGGTATCATTATTTTGCACATGCATAAAATCTTTTTAGGAGTCATGGCACACACACCCCTGTCTAATTTAAGTAAGTGACCCAACCCTCTGTGATCATGAGAGAAGTAATTTCACCTACTGCACGAGTGCAAAAGTGTCTGAAAGGCAGATCCGGTGGGTGCCTCTCGCCCCTGTGCAGATCTGGTGGGTAGGCATGTTGGTCTGCAGTAGAAAAGCAAGATTTGAGTCCAGTAGCCCCGACAAGATTTCCAGAGTGTAAACTTCAGAGAGTTAAGCTGGTATCTGACGAAGGGAGCTTGACTCTGAAAAGGTTATACCCTGGAAATCTTGGGGGTCTTTAAGATGCTACAGAACTCAAGTCTTGCTAGAGGACGGGAGGGAATGAACTTTGACCACTACATCTATTGTGCAGCTGCAAAACTGTTCAGCAAACTGCCCAAGTTGGACAAAAAGATCAGAGGCTTGCTCACAAGTTAGCACAGCTGTCAGAAACAATATGCTTAGCTGTCAAACATGTTTGTTGAAATCTTCTCAGCGTCCTCAGTTTCAAAGTGTGTGTGGATAATATCCAGACAATTTATGGAGCCAAAAAAGGGCTGGATAAAAACTATAGTAGTCAGGAGCAAGGCATCTGTGTTGTTTAGCTACTTGCTCCACCCCATAATCCGGAGCAAAATACAAGATGCTAGTGTCAAGATTTGTGCCAATTTTTTTTTCTTGGCACTATTTATACTGTAAAAAAGAGCATACAGATTACTCACAGCATTGGTTCAAATTAGGGCTGCCTGCCACATCTAAAGAAATCTCCATTCATTTGACTATGAGTTGTAACTAGAGGTGGGCACGATCCAAAAAAAATTGCCGATCAAGCTGTTCGTGGATCCGCGCCAGCGAAGACCACAAATGACCGATGCACACCTGTCATCTCCCGTTTCCGATCCGTGGTTCGGGGATCAGGGAGGCCAAAGCGGGGCGCGCTGCTATTCCCAGCTATGTGGGAAGGTGGGCGGCGGCTGCCGGGCCCTGCTGGCACGGGGAGACAGCAATGAGCCATCTCTCCTTAGGGAGTGGACGTTCACACACACACACACATTTAGAGCAGGGGGGGAGTTTTTAACCCGGCAACGAGCTGCCTCCCCTCAGGGAGGGGACATTCACACCATGGCCAGATCTACGGTTTCAGCGCCCAGGGCAACCGTAGTCAGGCTCTTGTGCGTGCACGCGCGCACTCCTGGGTCGTCGTCCCCCCCGCCCACGCAGCAATCCGGCTGTCCCGGCGCACTGCAGAACTGGTGGCAGTGCGAGTGGCTCGAAGGCTGCCTGCACCGTTCACCTGACCCACAAGGGGCGGCCGGCTTGCCCGCATGCCCCTTGTCCTGGGGAAAGGCGAACGGCGCGGGCAGCCTCCCAGCCACCTGCGCTTCCTTTTGCCTTTTCCCAGGACAAAGGACGGCTGGCTTGCCCGTGCGCCCCTTGTCCTAGGGAAAGACGAATGGCGCGGGCGGCCTCCCAGCCACCCGCGCTGCCTTTTGCTTTTCCCGCAAGCCAGCCGCCCCTTGTCCTGCGGGAAAGGCAAAAGGCAGCACAGGTGGCTGGGAGGCCACCCGCGCTATTTGACTTTCCCCAGGCGTGCTTCTGGGGCTGGCAACTGTGCCCAGTGCCCCCTCTTTGGCGGTGCTGGGGGCAGACTACCCCCCCTGTCGATCTGGCCGATTCTCTCTCACACACACACACACTTAGAGCAGGGGGGGAGTTTTTAACCCGTCCCTGCCTCTCCAAACAGAGAGAGGCATCCCATCAACATGTTTCAGCCAGCTTTTTAAAAAAAGCAGGGACAGAATCCTCCATTCCTCCCCACCCGATTTTAAAAGCAAGCAGCCATTCTTCCAAAAGCATATTTTAAACACACACACACAGCTGTGAATGAGGTTTTCCCACAAAATACAGTGTTTTAAAAGCAGGTTAAAAAGAGAGAGTGACAGACAGAAAAACACCCATTCCTCCTACACAGCCGTGTTTTTTTAAAAAGCAAAAAACGTGGAGTGCCCATGGTTTCAGAACACCCCCTTCCCCCTCCCTCCCCTGGGTTGCTGCTCCGTGGTTAGAAGGAAGCCCTGCTAATCAAGGAAAGCTGGGCTTCCATTCAGTTTTCCAGGGCGACAGAAGGAGGGCAAATACTGCTCAGGCATTCCCCTGGCTCCGTTGCTAGGGGAATAGATTATTGGCGCCTGAGTGTCTGGCTCTCTGATCAGATCCCGATGGCCCCCCCAATCAAGCCCCGCCCCCGCAAACGCTGGATCAGTCACCGTGGACAGAACCGATTCACTGGGTCCCGATTGTGCAATCGCCATTCTCGTGGGTATTTTTCAATCGTAATGGTGATCGTGCCCATCTCTAGTTGTAACTGATGAGTGAAATCTTCCTGCTTGCATATAATTAATACAATACTTCTGTAGTTTTAAAAGCATACTATTAATAGTGTGTTCACTATTAATAGTGTGTTGTAGAATTTAGTATTGCCTTGCATACTACCTGTTGTTTTAAATATGTGCTCCTATGAGCTACCTATGCTTCATGTTGTCTAATGTCAGTCCTAGAATAACTTATGTTCTGTTTCAGCATTTCTTCAACTCTGTATTGGATTCTTGCTAATGCTACATCTTTGTAAACTTGTGTTTATTTCCTCATGGCATTGTTTATGGAAATAGCCTTCATATTAACTGGACTAATCTCACACTGTGTAATTCGCCTTGAGTCTCAGTGAGAAAGGCAGACTATAAATGACATAAATTTATTTATCAAAAAGTTTTTAATTTGCTTTCTTCATAGTTTGGGACAGCTTGCAATAAATAGAAAGCCCTATCTTCACAGCAAATAAAAACAAACCAACCATCAATAATCCTTAAAACCAAAAACTTCCTAAATCATAATCCAAATTCTCTGCAAAATCTCTCTTGAGAAATCTCTCTTACAGACTTAAACGCCTTCTGGAAAGAACCACTTCCAAGAGCTCACTCCACTGAGGGTGAGGAGGTAATTATTGAAAAAATTCTAGAATTAAATATGCCAACTATGAAGGGCGTACTTTCAAAAGACACTATCACCATGACTTTGGTGGGCACAGGGGTTTATAATATGGAGGCAGCCCTTCAGGTATTTATCTGCCAAGGCCATTTTTATCCCAGCTTTTCTCCAAGTTTTTCAGAGTACCTAACATGCCTGTCTTCCCCCATTTTCCTCACATAAGCAGCCTGTACGGTAGATAGTTTGCAAAGGAGAGACTGGTCAAGGGGCATCCATTAGAGATTGGAACTCTGGTCTCACAAATCCTAGCCTGTCTCACCACTATACTACACTATACAGGCATCCAGATGTTATCTATCCTATAGGAAGGAAAGCCTCTTCTAATGCTGCCTTAAAAGAGGCATTCCCATTACTCTTTCAGATGGGAGGCAATACCTCTTCTACGATGGTGCTTGCCACCTGCAGGTGTTGGCTGTACTTAAATCCTTAGAAATTTTGTTGCTTAATCAGGGGGTCCTTCTTAGTTGCTCACAAGGTGTTCTTTTGCTAACTGAAGCTAACCACTTCATTGACGAATCATTACAGCACACACAAAAAATCTATGTAACAAAGGAAATCACAGCACTCTGATTTTAATTGCTTTGGCTTAACCCTTACATTTTAAAAACACTCTCTGTGCAATTTAAGGGTATTCTTGCCTCTTCATGATGTACTTGATGAGATGCTACAGATGTAACCTTTCATGATTGGCAAGACAGAGCACACGTGCGTGTTTGTGTTTTTAAGAATGCAACGTCATCCTAATTACTATTCCTAAAGCTTGGCTGGGATGGTTATAGATCACATTCTGATCACTGTGTTCCACATGGAATGATAAAAATAGACAGGGAGTCTCCAATAAGTTACTTGTTGGGACAACTAAAAAAAGCTTAGGAAAATAAAACCAGCTTAGCTTGACGCCTGAATGACTGAAAATTTGCTGCCAGAGAGGGACATAGGCTGGCTTTGTATGTATGTGTGTGAGCACAGTCAGACAAGTACCCATCGATACAAAACTTGTTTGTTCTGTGATATAACCCCCACTCTCCCCTTTATCACTCTAAGTATTATATTCCAGATATGCAAGGGAGGAGGACTGATATTCAGCTGGTATGTTGAAACTGCAGTCGTAAGATCCACAGTCCAGATTTTCACGAACAAAAGCCGGGGTGGCGCTTTGAGGAAGCAAGTCAAATTTCCTAGAGAAACGGGTCCTAACACAGTAAAATATGGCTGCAGTTGCACTCCTCTATCAGGATTCAAGAAGTATTCCTGAATTACTTATGACTGAGGCGTCAGGCCACTGGCTCAGACCTCTCTGTTTCACAGCAGCCCTTCTTTTTTCTCCCATGTCTTCCTAGGTGAACCCTTTTTTAGCTAGAAATGCCAACGGCTGAATCTGAAATCTTGTACGTACAAGACATGGGCTCTCCACTGAGCCCACAGCCCCTTTTCCCTAACATATTAGAAAATAAAGATGAACCCCCCAGTAGGCACTAAAGATAATTCGGCCAAAAAGCCACTGCTGGTGATCCCTGGCCCAAAAGATGCTCACCTGGCCTCGACCAGGGTCAGGGCCTTTTCGGCCCTGGCACCAACCCGGTGGAACTCTCTGTCTGTTGAAGTTATGGCCCAGAGAGATTTGCTATCCTTCCGCCAGGCCTGTAAGACAGGGATGTTCCGCCAGACATATGGCTGAGGTCGGGGTGGGCTCTTCTGCCGGTCTCCTGTTGAGGGGGGCTTGATACCCCCCCCCTCACCACAGCTCTCCATGATAGGTTTAATATTGCCTGCCAATTACCACCTCATGGAATATTTGGGCCGGGTTAGGCAATACGAGCTGCCGCTTAGGATTTTATGCTTCCTGAAGCTTAGGTTTTCTTCTAATGTGATTTTAGTGTTATTATATCGTATGTGATGTTATCCGCTCTGAGCCCGCTGGCGGGAAAGGCAGACTATAAAAATAAATAAATATTAAAATATTAAATTTTCAGAATCGGCCTAACTTACTTCACAGGGTTGTTGCCGTGAGAATAAAATGGAAGAGGGGAGAACAACGTGGCAAGCCGTGTTGGGTTCCCACTGGGGAGAAAACCGGGGTATAAAAATCAAAAGAAAAGAAGCAGCAGAATCAAAGGGCTTGCACTCTCTATCTCATGACTTGGTCAGAAAAATACTTCCATCCAAACAAACTCAGTATGTGTGCACACGTGTGTCATTTTCTGTTTAAATAAAGTTATAAATAATCTTTAAAACAGACAAGCCCTAGAAGCAACCTGTATCCTGCAGTCTTCTGTCAGACCATTAAAAAAAATGCCTCAAGAGCCATTAGGTGACAATTGCAGCCGATTTTTATTACAAACATTTCAGAGCCAATCGATTGTCTGCACTCAGGGTTCCAGAAAATGTCAGAGGTGACCTGCTCCGTCTATAGCATGTCTTCTGGACTGGGGGCTGACCACCACCAGCCCCGATGCCAACTCCACGCATCTCTACTACTGCTCTCGGGCGTTCATCAATTTCCGCCTCACTTCTTCTGCATGTGCTCGGCTCCTAGCTCTGTTTGCTTCGTACTGGAAGGAAAAACAAGGCAAGAAATGAATAATAGATAAGTTATGTCACTCCATTTAAAATGCAGAACTGGCTTCATCATTCAGAAGGGGGAATATTCCCCCCCCCCTCATCGGAGACAAATTACATTTGCATTGGCAAAAAAAAAGCACACGGACATAGTATGATTATTATTTAATCAGCGTCTCTATTTGCTTTTGGTAGAATGCAGCTTGCAAAAAAATAATAAAAGAGCTTTTTCCAAGGCACCAACATCTTTCTACGCCTTCTAGCTGATATTTAAACATGTATTTGTGTGACTGTCAAGACAAGAAAACTGCTTAAGGGGCGCTAGTCAGAAAGCCAAAGCCCCAGGCAGAATAGGAACACACACACAAAGAGACACATATACACACACACACAGGATGGGAAGTGGAATGGTGCAGTATAGCCCGATCTTGTCAGACCTCAGAAGCTAAGCATTGCTAGTACTTGGATAAGGGGCCACCAAGGAAGACTCTGCAGAGGAAGGCACTGCCAATGGCAAACTTGCCTTGAAAACCCCTTTCTGCGTTTGTTGCAAGTTGTCTATGATCTGACCACACGTAAACATGCAACAACCGAGGCATGAAATATTTTCTAGGGTAATATAGGAGTGGATAAATAAAAATGGGATGAAGAGAAATCTCATCTGATTGCTGAGCACTTCTTAGACAGGCAGGAGGATGTTATGCCATTCTGATCCAGGCTGCGTTCAGATGTTATGGCAAACAAAGGTTGGGCAATGGTACAGGCTTAGCCGCTGAGGTCACATCACCCTCCTTCCATCATATAAATGGAGTCACTGAAGTCGTCTGGGTTTGGGGAGCCTTGAGGCAAGCTCCGATTCTCCATAGCATCCAGATGCATGTGGCAGGCTGACTTGAAGTACGTCCTCCTCCAAACTGGGATTTCTGAACCTTTGGTTTAATCCCAAAAAGGAGAGGGGGAGAAAGAAGGCAAGCATGGCGCCAAGATATATTTGTGCTCATCTTGGACAAATAATGCATGCCACCATAATGCTTCCAATTTTTTAGGAAGTGGAGAGCAAACTGGCATAAACCAAACACTCTCATCTATTCAGCCTTTCCCACACAGGACACACCAATTCCACCCAACGTCCTTACCCACAGTTAAGGTTCACACGAGAAACCTCTGCTAGCCCCAGTTTGCTTTCAGGCAAGTTTAAATCCTGGCTGCAAACCCCCATTTAAAAAAAGTATTAGCACTTTGTTGTTCTAAAGCCTTAAGCAAGCCTCAAGCCTGTTTGGAAGATAACAGTTGGGGTGTGTATATGCACAATTCTACAGCTCAATTGATTTTCAGGGCAGAATCTGCACTGGCTGAAAACAGCCTAACTGCAAGGTGCTAATCTGTATTCTTTCATGAAACTCATCTTGGGCTTGGTCTAGAATGAGACGATAGAACTGTCTGTCATAGACTGCAGGTGGAAGGGTACAGCTTCCAAGGTTCACCAACACAACTCCATCTAAAATAATTTTTTTAAAAAACTACCGAGACATGTTCTAGCTTTGTCTTTTTTTGCATACTGTACTAGCTTTCCACTTCGAAGGAATGATTAATTTAGGGAAATTTTGAAAAATTTAACCCCTAGCTGGCAGTCAGAAGCAGTACAGCCCATTCTAACAGCCCTGTAATCTGCTGCCCAGTTCTTCTTCAAGAGTAGACCAGGCCTCAGTGATGCCCCTTGTCTTTGCACAATTTCAAAAGCAAGGGTGTTTACTACATGAGTTCTGGCTTGTGTGGTTTCCCATTGCTGCTGCTGATACAATACAGTGGCAACAGTGCTTCCACACGGCAGGGTTTTTTACATTTCCCCTGCCCCAAGTGGGCACAACATCACCCAACAGTGGTGGTGAAGTGGGAGCCACTCCAACACCACTGCACCACCAGAGGTTTTTCAGGTTTTTTTTTTAAACGAGCAATTGAATATTGCTACAGTGATATAACAATATGTGTATTGGGTTCTCTGAATTTCCAGCTTTCTTTTTTTAAAAAAAGAAAATTTCTAGTCCTTTTTACTATGGGGATATAAAGGGAAAGGTGTTTCTTTCAATGAAAGAGGCTAGAGACTTGCTTTTAAAAAAATGACAGCTAGGAATTCAGAGAACCTCTGAGAGGCACAAGGTTATAACGTTACAATGCTATAATAATATTTAACTGACAAATTAAAAAAAAACCCTTCCCTGACAGTGGCAGGAAGAAATGGCCACCCTGGGACTCGGAAAGGGAAAATACGGATGGGACTAAGTAAATCCAAACATTCATTCCACAAAGAAGCCATCCAGGCTTTGCTGAGATCTTTCTTAAAACCTGGCAGCAAAGCATCAAATCTGGGAGCATATAATGCTTGCAGAAAAGATTGCGATGACCATTTTTTCCCTAAGAAGTGTATTTCATATTACAAGTACAGGCGGTGAGCATTTTTTTTTTGTAAATATCCAGAGAGATCTTCGATAGAAGAAGTGCACCTTAAAACTGCATTTGGGAATACTACTTTGGATCTTTCAACTCTTTCCCATTAAGTGAGAAATCTTGCTTCAGACCAAGGCTGCTTCCACACACGTTGGATAATCCACTTTCAATACTCCTTAGTGAACATTTGGAACTGCTTTTCCATGTGTGGAACAAAAAATACACTTCCAAAGGATTGCTAAAGTGCATTGAAAGCGCATTATTCAACGTGTGTGGAAATGGACCAAAAGTCCACTTACTTAGACAAAGGAAGGATCCAACCCTTTGAGCAATTATGATTCAGCAACTGCCGCTGGAAGCCACATTCCAAAGTCCGGGTGGGGGGGTGGACACAAGTGGTGGCAGGAACCTGCTCTTTATCTTATCTCCCCTCCACGGAGAGTGTGTAGATGGTTGGGACCCCACCCAGCCTGGGGGTAAAGGTCTTAAGGTTACCAGAGGCTTACCTCTTTCTTCAAGCACTGCTTCATTTGTCTGTCAAGGTCATTGCAATGGCCAAAAAACTTCAGGAAGGAGTGCTAAGGAAGAGAAAAAGAAGTTTTATAATGCCAAATTTTACCTTAAAAAAAAAACCAGGAAGAAAGCTGCCATTTTCAGCTCTCCATCTAGACTACTAGAATATAGGGATATGGAGCTTTCGGTAACACACAGCTTTCTGTGGAAGAGTCCAATTCGCTTCCTGAAGAGCTTTCTAAATGATATTAAATATGTCCCCCAAACCTACTTCAAGCAAGCCAGGAGAGGACATGCGATCCAAGACAAACCTGGAGTTTCACTGGCAGTGGATTAATAGCCGTCAGTATTCATGGAGAAGCCAGCCCTGTGACATCTAGTCACACAAGGAGCTTTGTCGGTATTGCCAGATACAGATAGCCCACTCACAAAAACAGTACTTACTTCTTGCAAGTCAAGTCTGACAAGCCATAGGAGCAGAAAAAAGTCTACTCTATAGCAAAGATTCTTTCCTAAGGGGCGGGGGGGGGGCAAACCAAGAGCTCTACAGACACGAAGTGAGATCCAAAAATCTCCGAGAGACTTGAGGTGAGATTCAAAAATATTGGGATGACAACTTCAATTCAGCAACCTTTATTGGCATCACAAGGGATGACAACTTTTATTTCTATTAATTTTGATTTCTGATTTCAAAAGATGAAATGTACACATCAAAATATTTTAAAAAATCAACGTGTTTCAAGTACGAAAATATGCACCCATTTACAACATGCATGAAGTCCATCTACAGTAGGCTCGATTACTACATTCGGGTTGGAGCCCACGGCCTTCATTTACTTCATACAGGGGAAGATTCACCAGCTTGTCAGAAGGGGGTCACTGGATCCAACCCAGATTCTATACATTCAGATCATTCACCTTCCTGTAGACCAGGGGGAGCAGGGATCTTTCCTTACAAACTGATGCTGCCATATTAATGAATGAGATCACTAGGATGGGGGGGGGGCAATTCAAAACCAGTTGGCTTTTTAAAAAAAAGTAGAGGCAAGCACAAGCACCTTTAGATCTCAGTTGCAGGGAACAAAGAAAGGACAGGAAGTGGTGGGATGGGAAAGGACAGGAAGTTTAGCCTGCATGTGCCTCCCAAGTGTTGCCCAAGGGAGTATAGCAGAACCAAACAACTGCCCCCCCTTTCTTTCCTCTAACACGATAATACTTGTAGGATCCCCTGAAAAGCCCAATTCATACAATGGAATTGCATACATCCCTAAATATTTTACATTACTCGACACCACTCATTTTTGTTTTCTGTCTCCAAATACTGTATTATTTAACGTAGAGACACCGGAGTCCAAAAGAAGCCACGTTAAGAAGTTGCAGGTGTGTCTTTGAGCTTCTACTTCTTCAGCAGCAGCCCAATCTCACCCTCACAGAAAAACTACTCTAGCAACAGAGAAAGGTTTTATAGCATAATAGCTTGATAGAAAAAAAAAAGGAGGGTTGCCGTTTGTCTGCTATTGGGAGTCAAACTCCTAGCACTCCCCCATCAAACTCCTGCTGGTGGTCAGTGGAGGGGGAGACTTCAACGACCCATCGATGTCACTTCTTGCAGGAACCTGGAACACCTGGGCAACACTCTAGGAATCCTTCTGATCTCTGATTGGGTGAAAGGATCGGTAACGTCACTTCTGGGTTCCCACCAGAAGTGACAGACACATCACCAGCATCCTTTCCCCTAGGCACCGCCCCCAGTTGTATGGAGTTTCTAGCACGCGCCTGACAATCATAGAATCATAGAGTTGGAAGGGGCCATACAGACCATCTAGTCCAACCCCCTGCCCAGTGCAGGATCAGCCTAAAGCATCTCTGACAAGTATTCATCCAGCCTCTTCTTGAAAACTGCCAGTGAGGGGGAGCTCACCACCTCCCTAGGCAGCTGATTCCACTTTTGAACTACTCTGACGGTGAAAAAGTTTTTCCTAATATCCAGTTGGTACCTTTGTGCATGTAGTTTTAGCCCATTGCTTCGCGTCCTACCCTCTGCTGCCAACTGGAACAGCTCCCTGCCCTCCTCCAAATGACGGCCTTTCAAATATTTAAAGAGAGCAATCATGTCCCCCCTCAACCTCCTTTTCTCCAAACTAAACATTCCCAAGGCCCTCAGCCTTTCCTCGTAGGGCTCAGTCTCCAGACCCCTGATCATCCTCGTCGCTCTCCTCTGCACCCTCTCGATTTTGTCCACATCCTTTTTGAAGTGAGGCCTCCAGAACTGCACACAGTACTCCAGGTGCGGCCTGACCAAGGCAGTATAAAGAGGGGCTATGACCTCCTGCGATTTCGATGCTATGGCCCCTTTGATACAACCCAGAATCCTACCAGTCCATCAGCATAAATCCAATTTTACAGCAGCATTTGTACAGCTCTTTCAAGCATCCAAAGCACTTTGCACCGAATCCCTCATTGGCCCCGATGACAACCTGTATGGCATACCAGTACTGTCCCCTTGTTACAGATGGCAAGTGCTGATGAGACAGTATAGCTAACCTAAGACCATCTAGCAAACTGATGGGAGCTTCCAGATTCATTATACAATAATCTTTTGGACACTAGCTCATGCCATTTCTTGGTTCAAATTTTCACAGCTCAACAGTGTTCCCCCAGAAAAATCACTCCCCCCCCATTCAGCTGATAGAAGAGGGTGGGGGGGTGGGGGGGAAACAAACTAGATATGCCAACAATGAGGGGGAAAAATGGCTGCAATCAAGCCACTTGCTCCCTGGATCAATATTGCTTAATGTGGATTAGTTAATGCTTTTTAACAGCCTTTTAACCATCCTCTTGTACTCACAATCAGGCAATTGGGGAGAGGATTTCTGCTCTAATTGCAATGCAGCTTTCCTAAGTGGAGGAACGACCGTAGTCCACATTTGCAATTGCTACTACAGAATTGGGTGGGGGAGAGAAGGTGGCGGCAATTATTCCCTATTAATGTGAGTAGGAGCATGTGATTGTGGCCGAGGCCCGTCGTTTCTCTCTCTCTGAAGAGGAAGAATGAGCACAAAATGCTGCCACAGAGTGGCTCAGGCAAATAACGTTCTGTGTTTTCAGGCGCTGCCGTTAAAGAAATGTTTAAAAATGAAACTAAGACTTTAAATGGTTTACTTAAACTCTCTGCGAAGTAGCTTTAAGGCATAACACAATGGTAATCATATGAATCTACACAAAATATATCAAAATCTTGCAGTGGCCATTCCATGTAATTCTATCCTAAAAACCAACTGTTTAGAAGAAAGACATCCCGCCCTATTCTAGTCTCCCTCCCCACCAGTTACCCATCCAAGCCTGGCAAAGAGAAGCGCTATAGGTGACTTCTAGTATGTTTTTGTTTACAGCATGGCTGCTATATGCACCAAGATCTCATCCATCCTTCGACCATATGGGAAACAAATTCTCAAGTTAGGAGGAGGAAAGGGAACATACCACAAGCAGCCTCTATAGTAAAGACAGCTGCTGTAGCACAGGGGTTAAATGGTTGGGTTGTGAGTCAGCACTCTGCCAGTTTGAATCCTTCTACTGCCATGAGCTCAGCAGGTGGCCTTGGGTAAGCCGCTCCTCTCAGCCCCAGCTCCCCAGCTGAATTGTGGGGATAACAACAACACTGACTTTGTTCACTGCTATGAGTGGGCACTAATCTGTCTAGAAGAGCAGTATATAAGCACAGTGGTTTTTTTTAAAAAAATTGTATGTTTCTCTCCCTCTTATCCTTAGGAAAGGCAACACGCTTTTTACAATCGGAAGGGAAACGGAAATGTATTTGCTTCATTTATACTGCTCCTTTCTCCCTCAAGTGGCTTACGTTCTTCTCGCTTCCATTTTATCCTCACACAACAATCCTGCGAAGTAGGTTAGTCTGAGAGGGAGTGACTGGCTCAAGGTCACCCAGCGAGCTTCCACGGCAGGGTGGAGACTCAAACCTTGGTCTCCCAGATCCTAGGCTGTCACTTTAACCACTATATCACACTGCCTCCCAAGTGCTCCACACAGCTCTGGATGAACACAGGGCTACTCTATGACAGCTACATGCACAACTTGTTACTACTGCTGGACTTCACTGGGGTGAGGAGGTAGAAGACTCACTACAGAAAAAAACTTGCTTCTCTTTGAGTGTGCTGTTTATTTCCAGTCCCTTTCCCCAAGGGGGAGGAGGGGGAGGAGATGGTAATGGTGGTATAATTGTTCCTGTGGCTCTTTCTGAGGTCATCTATGTCAGTAAGGGATCCCTAATAGGAATGGCCTGATACCTGGCTACATCACCATGCAACAAAGCAAAATTAGAAGACCGGTAAGCATTGCACCATGGAGCCCCGTGGCGCAGAGTGGTAAGCTGCAGTACTGCAGCCCAAGCTCTGCTCACGACCTGAGTTCGATCCTGGCGGTTCAGATAGCTGGCTCAAGGTTAACTCAGCCTTCCCAGCAGAAGCTGGGTTCAGGTAGCTGGCTCAAGGTTGACTCAGCCTTCCATCCTTCTGAGGGTGGTAAAATGAGTACCCAGTTTCCTGGGAGTAAAGTGTAGATGACTGGGGAAGGCAATGGCAAACCACCCTGTAACAAAAATCTGCCAAGAAAAAATTCGTGATGCAATGACCCCCCATAAGTCAGTAATGATTCGGTGCTTGCACAGGGGGACTACCTTTACCTTACTTAAGCATTGCACCTGCTCAGAGTAGGTGTCCTGACAAGGCCATGTAGCTTACCAAGTGTGGCTACTTGAGGCCACTGGGAAGTCCAGTCCAGTTTCACTCCAAGCGGATTACCATTTTCACCCGGTTTCATATCCTCTGCATTATCAAGTTGCCTAAACAGAGGATGAGTTTCAGAGGAGGGGTTTTAGGAATCATCCGTACCCCAAGCTCAGTCCTCATCACCACAGGCAACTAGTTCAATGCTTTGGTAGTCAACAAACTACCAAAGCCTGTAAGGAACCAGCATCCAATTTTTAGGCACCATCCAGGTCTTCACATCTGTCTGCAATCCTTGGTGGCAGCAACAAGCGTATGCCCCCTGCCACATTTCCTAGATCCGTCCCTCGTCAACCCCAGTGGCTTGCATCCAATGATCCTCCTTTTACTAAGATGCCTTCCATCAGATGAAGACCTCTGTCTGACCCAATAAATGCAAAAGTATGTTTTTGTTGATCAACAACAAAGGAGAACAAAGAGTTTTAAAGAAAATAATTAAAGTTAACTATTGTCAAGGAGGAGGAAAGTGCTATAAATGTTGGGGCTGGAAAGACAGGAACTTTTGGTGGGGGGGTGGGATCCATACTAACAATACTCTACTTACTTCTACAAAAACAAAATTAAGACTCCCGTAGCACCTGAAAGATCAACAAAATTGTCCAGGGTTTAAACTTCGTCAGATACAAGACGTCTTGCATCTAACGAAGTGAGCTTTGACTCACAAAAGTTTATACCCTAGAAATCTTGTTAATCTGAAGAGAAACCAGAGTATTACAACCCGTCTAGAATCAATTCAAAATCTTTTCATTAGACGACTGCTTGCACTACCCAGGGGGCCCCCTGCAGCCCTAACGAGGGTGGAACGTGGTCTGCCTTCAGTCAGAGCTCGTGTCCATCTGGCCATACTTAAATTTTGGAGCAAGGGTAATACTGTTATTACCAGCACTTTCAGCAAGCAATGCTTTCAGCTGATGACACACAGAGACTCACCCTGGGCAGCCTGCTACAACAGCATTCTTGTTCATTATTCCATTCCAGATGATTTGTTGGGGGTTTTAAATAATGGCTCCAACTTATGAAATTGGGTCTACAGGTGTGATGCTCTATTGGACAGTCTTACAATTTCTCAATCCAGATCCTCCCCCTGGTTTAAACTGATCAAGAGAGATCACGTTAGATCTCCTTATTTAGCGAACATCACATCCCAAAATTTCAGAAAATCATTTACCTCTCTGCGCTTTCAAACAATGCCGACAGCTTTACTTATGGGAAGATATCTTCAAACCCCAATGGCTCTTCGTCTCTGTGTATGTGGTGCCTCAGTTCCTGAGGATCTCCTACATTGCATTTTATTTTGTCCTATGTATGCACAGCCTAGAGCTAAATTTCTTGCTAATTTGTTAGTGGGGCACAACTTTGCCTCTGATATTGACAAACTTTTTTTTTTTGTTATCTGATACTGATTCATTTGTCACTAGCAGAGTATCCCTGTTTGCCTTAGCTGCAAAAAAAGATTAGGGCCAAGATTGTTTCTTCAGAAAATTAATTTTCTTCATAACTATCTGGTCTCACCTCAGATGCTTATAATCATACTGTATTTTAATACTGGTCTGAACAATTGGATATACTAAGGTTCTATTTTAATTGTATTTTATTTTGCCATTTTAATAACTGTATTTTATGTCTGCATGATAAATTTCTACTTTTATTGTTCTTAACTCTTGTATTGTGATGGCCTTTGGCCATATACAATTAAACTTCTACTACTATTGGTTCATCTTTAAGGAGCTACCGGACTCAAATTTTGTTCTACTGCAAAAGACCCACACAGCAACCCACATGAAACTTACTTCTGCCCTTCCCATGTGATTAACTCTTTACTGCAATCTGGCAAAAAGATTCTACTCCCACAGCAAAACAGTAGTAATTTTTATCTCAACAGTGGCATTGTCTTCATTTTTATACAGAGGATGGCTTTTTATAACACACACAAAGTCCAGGCTTCCATTTTTATTTTCTTCTGGTCATCAAATATACTTTTCAACTAGAAGTGATCAGAAAACACATCTTGTGGATGTGTAAATGCATGTAATGGTTCACCTATCCTCAAACATGAAAGGGGTCGTGCATGCCAATCCAGAGATGGATTCCTTTGCAGGCAGAGAAAGACGGGGGACGTTACCATCGATGAATTCTGCCAAGCAGAAGAGACAGCTCTTAATTAACCCTTATTGTATAATGAGATAGTAGCGACAAGCTTCTCGCTGCTCAAGAGAACAATGGCACTCAATGAGCATATGAGCAAGACGAGGCCACTTCTACAGCATGTGTGTTGCAGCATCTTTCTCTGGTGCAGCATCTGACCTGCCATGTTCAACAATTACAAGCCAAACGAGCAAGAACCCAGTGATTCTGAGGACTTCCAACAATACTTCTGGCAATTCCACACGCAGCTGCCTTATACAGACTATTGGGTCAGCCTCAGTATCGTCTGCTCCATTGTCCAGCAGAAATAGTTTCCTCCATACAAAGCAGTTACACCCTTTTACGCCCATGGACTAGAAACATACAATTTTGCTTAGAACGACAGTGAAAATTACATAACCGAGAGAGGCCGATGGCTGGATTCAAGACTTTCTGCATGCAAAAAGCCCCTGGAATTTCTTTTCAGTTTTTTGGGAGATGGGAAAAGGAAATCAGCAGCTGCTGCTATTACTGCAAATCCAATGACTTTTAAAACATTCAAAAATCTTCCCTTCAGATTGATTTGGGAGTGCAATCGAGGCACGGTGCTTGTTTTCTCTGAACCCTTTCAATTGAGGTGTGAGCTCATAAACATGTGCAGTTGTGCACCATTTTTCTGCAATATGAAGGCTTCTCTCCACAGGCAAGGGAAAAGGCAAACAAAACTTCCTCCTGCAAAAACAGCCCCAGGTTCAGTTTAACCTCTTTCACCTGTTTATCTTTGTGAAGGAATCATCGGTGAAATTCTGTGCATGGTTGAAAGTGAGGCAGAGGAAAGAACGCTCTCTTTAGGGAAAACTGAGCTACTCCATGGACTTAGTAGCCTGAAGAATCTCTCGTATAATCCTATGATACAAGGATAAGCCCGTTTTCTCAAGACACAATACGTTGGTTTTGTGCACGGTCAAAAGCCTTACCTCCTTGTGACACTCTTGCAGTAGGCGAATGATGATGTTGCACTCTTGGGTATGTAAATGAGGAGACAAGTCCGGATGCATAATGCATATAAGCACTTTTGCTTATAAGCAAAAGTGAAACACTCTTCTACCCTGTCAAGAGTAAGATATTAAAATTTACTTTACATTTAGCATATTTCCAGCTGGGACATCTTGCTCTGTACATATTTGTCTCTGAAAAGAGCCTACAGAACTGGTTATTACAGTGCTCCTTTATTTCATTTCTAGTCTATAATGGGTCATCGTCTGCTTACAAACCAGCCTCCTGTTTCCCACAGGGGCCAACTAAATGCTTCTGGGAAACCTGCAAATAGGACATCAAGGCAACAGCCTTCCCCTGCTAGTTTCCAGTAACTGGTATTTAAAAGCAGACTGCCTCAGTACATGGATGCTCCATGGTTAACAGTAATGTATCCATTAAGCTCCCTGCATTTGACCAGTCCCCTTTTACAATAGTCACACAGTTAGTGGCCATCACCATATCTTGAGTCAATGGATTCTATAAATTGATTATGCACTGTGTGAAATATTTTGTCAGCAGATCCAGAAGGTGGGGGTAGATTGCCCCACAAGTGAAATAGTGCTATCTAAAGCAAAGTTACACCCTTCCAAGTCCACCGAAGCTTCCTAGCCAAATTGGAAATTGTGGATAGAAGTGGCTTCCCCCCTTTAGATGTGTAGGGAAACCAGGAAGTGAGAGAGGGAACTAAGTACCTAAACTTGAAGTTCAGCTTCTACAGTCATCGTACAGGGCGACCAGTCTGAGCCCAGCCACTTCATACATTGATAATTTCAGGTGGATAGCTACGGTGGTTTGAGAAGAAGAGCAAGGTTCAAGCCCAACAGCACTTCAAAGTAGAGATGGGCATGAACCAGAAAAACAAACAAACCATGAGGTTCGTGGTTCATCACGTTTCACAAACCACAATTTGTTTGGTTTGTAAAAACATCACTTCCGGGTCAGCAGGAGGTCACTTCAGAGTCAGCAAAAAATCTGCAGAAAGCCCAACCCCCGTTGCCTAGGAAACTGATCAGCGCCAGGCTGTCTGCAGTGATGAACCGAAAAACGAACCAAACGAACCAGCCTAAAGTTTGTGGCGGTTCGAGGGTATAAGCTTTCAAGAGTCAAGCTCCCTTTGCCAAATAGAAGTACAGATATCAGATGAAGGGAACTTTGACTCTGGAAAGCTTATATCATGGAAATCTTGTCCATCTTTAAGGTGTTACTGGATTTGAATCCTGATCATAATGCATTAAATAAAAAGCGAAGAGATGCATTATTTGCTAAAATTTATGAAATACCACTAGCTCAACAAACAGCATGAGAAAAGTTGCAAAGAGATTTTTTAAAAAGAACAGAACAGAGTCTGACTTCCTTATCAGTTTCAAGAACTCTTTCAGATCAAGTTTGATGTTACCAAGTAAAGAATTAATGTTGCAATGAATGGCTCAACGAAATCTGTGTCTACTAGAGACTGCAAACTTTGGGAGGCCCTATCTGCCAGAGAACACCAAAAGATAGTACTTACTGGAGAAATGTGGCATCGGCATCCTTATCCTCCACGAAAGCTACAAAAATAAAGAACTCTGTTAGCTTTTCTGTGGTGTTATGTTGCCTCTACAGACGTACCCAAGCAAACTATCAGATTGACATTAAATTCTCAAACCAAATTGTTAGGGATGACACATGTTGCCCATGCAGGATGTTGACATATGAGTGGGAACTAGTCAAAAGCAGATGGACTCACACGCTGCAAAGAGAAGAAAAAGTAGAGGTATAGGAAATCAATCGATACCCAAGAGCAGAATGCACACAGTGAAATGGGGCCACTAATATCTTGAACTTCCTTAAAAATCCCCATTTGAATCAATGCTGCTAATTTGATAGATGGGCAATCTCTAGCTGGGATCCAAAGAGCTACTTTGGGGACAGACTCAAGGTCAGTTCAGGTCTGCATCACCATGTGGTGTTAGAATGGACAGCAATGTGTCTGGCCGAGGAGTGGAAGACCACAGTTTAGAATGTTCCCTCTTGTTAAATACTTCCTGCAAACAGAAAGCCAGCACAGCCAGCAAAGGAGCGAGTGGAGACTCTTTCCTCAGTTGAGCTAATTTTCTGTATGTGCAGATTTGGGGGAGGGGGGTTAACGCAAAGGAACAATCAGAGGTGGAATCTAACATGCCCTCTTGAGAGGAGTGATCCATTCTAGTGCTTAGGGTTTTGCTTCCTCATTCTCCTCTGCAGATGAACCAAATCGAGCCTACACATGAAGAAGAAAACAGTGGATCATTCCAACTCCAGGAAGCAACTGCAGTTTTGAATACTCTTCGGTACTGAAAAAATTAAAATGCTTTCCGTGCAAATAGAGAATTAGGGCAGCAGGGAGGAAGGTTCCGCTCCAGCTCTTTGCCTGGTTCGCTAGCTTTCTGTTTGCAGGAAATGCTTCCCATAAATGTACTTCTGAAAACATTGCTTCCTTCCCTCTACGCAATACCCCAACTGCTATTAAACTGGCTGGGGAGGGAACGGCTGCCATTTCCAAACACGCACAAAAGATTGTCAGAGCCAAGACAGTCCTCTGAGCTGTTATGCTTGAACCCAGACCTGGAACAAAATTCAGCAAAATCAGGTGGCAGAACTGAGATGGTAGAATGGACTGTACTACTACAGAAAGGGGGAGAGGGAGATCACATGTTTAATGTTCCCCCTGTTAAAAATAAATCTTGGAAATTAAGGGGTGGGGGAAGTATGTCAGGTAGAAATGTGCTATCCTACCCTTTTTGTATGCTGCATTAGTTTTCCACTGACAAGTCATTATGACCTTAGAAGATCTATTAACTTAGAGGATCTTCCCCTCCAGTTCGAAGTGGTGCAGTCCATTCTTCCACCATCTCAGCACTCTGCCACATGTCTAGATCAGGACTCCATTGCTGAAACTGGAGGCTTGAAGTGTGGTAAGAAGGGGTTCCCGTTCTGTTGACAAGGAGAAACGTCAACAAGCTCACAATCTATTTAGACTGCATACTTACACATTCTCAGCTCTGCTTCTGGGTTTTGTTAAGGCAAATTAACATGCTAATGTGCTCTGGTGTCAGTCAAGCACAGATAATTAACAATAGTGTTGGGAAAAGCACACCTTCTGCAGGCATTCATGAGCCTGGAATGCATAAGACCCTTTGCCAGTTGACCAAGCCTTGGAAAACATTTAAATGTTCACAACACTATACAAATCAGTGGCTCATAAGCTACGTGGTACAGATATGCCATCTGTGGCTCTTCTGAACAATGCTTGCCAATGTGGCACTCGCCCCATGTTTCAAGAAAGTGGGCAAAGCCTGGTGAGGCACGTGTTGGTAGCCGGTTCCCATCCTGCAAGCGCTATTGCTGGAGGGACAGGTAAGCTACAAGCCTCCCGGAGGAACAGGCACCATGCCAGGAATGGAAGTAAATGCGGCTCCTTTAGTTGAGGGTAACCGTGAATGTGGCTGTCGGCAAGCTGCAGACTAAGTACCACGAATGTAAATAGTAAACAAATCCGTATCTTTTAATGTTTTACATCACCGTTTTACACTGACATGAGAACCTTTGGGAGGTCATTTTTGACTGAAAATTAGACTCCAATGTATAAACAAAATCATTCCCCACTTCTGGAGTCAGCGCAGAAAGGGTTATTGCAGACTTAAGTGCACCATGTTGCACATTCTATGGCTTTCAACAACACAAATGACCTGAAAAAGGGCTTAGACAGAGATCCTTGATATAGGGTTATTACAGGTACATGAGAGCACATCCCTCATTTTAACGGTGGACTGCTGGAGACAACTGAGGCCCTGCAAATCTTGAAGCCCAGCTTGGGCATATAGAGCTAATTCCGCAGTACCCTGGCCAACAATCCTAGGGCACACTAAAACTTAGGAGATGGAATGGGGAGGACCAGGGCTTTTTTTTCAGCGGGAACGCGGTGGAACGGAGTTCCGGAACCTCTTGAAAATGGTCACATGGCTGGTGGCCACGCCCCCTGATCTCCAGGCAGAGGGGAGTTGAGATTGCCCTCCGCGCCGCTGAGGTCAATCTAAACTCCCCCCTGTCTGGAGATCAGGGGGCGGGGCCACCGGCCATGCGACCATTTTCTCCAAGGGCAACCCACTGAGTTCTACCACCTCTTTTCCCAGAAAAAAAGCCCTGGGCCAGACCCTATCTGTAAGTGTCTAGAAAGAAAATTTATGAATATAAATTGTTCAGAGATGGCAACGCAGAAATTCCAGGGGAAGGATATCAAGGGAATCGAGCAATTTGCCCTGAAAGAAATATTAGCCTCCAAGCACAAGGATAATATAGCAATCTGAAAATAGAGCAATTGCTCTGGGAGGGGAAAAAAACGCTAAGCAAACACCATTAAAATCTAAAGCAATTATTTGGAGAAAGGTATTAGAGATGAGCTCCATTTATTAAAACAGATCCAACATGCTTCACAAGGCAGCGCGACACCAACGGGCACTCGCCTAGATTTCAATTACAGAATTTTTATCAAAAAAACTGTTCGCTGTGTGCTTCTCTCAGCACAATGACAGGTAATGGGTTGGATCCAGCAGTAATTTCCGCTGACAGAAGGGATTAACGTCAGCTGAGTGGGACTTCCTCACCTCCTCCAGCGCAGCCTGAAATGATCCTCCTGGGAGACAGGGGACCAGAGGTCTGCAGCAGAATAGGCTAAATTTGACACCCACACCTCTTTTATGAGGGGAAATCTTCCATTGGATCCAACATGACAGAACAAACAATAAAAGTGACCGACAAGAGTTTTTTAAAAACCCAAAACCATCTTAGCGGATCTTTTAACTTTCCAAAGCCGTGGGCCATCCCAAACAGCTGTGCTTTCCTGCTTCTCCATATCACCTTTGAACTCAATTTGAGAAATGTTCCCCTAATTTGTCGGATCATTTCTGATTCGGGCCAACTTCATCGCACTCTCATTTGTGAGCGGGGCTGCCTTCGAAAAGTGCTCAGAAGCTTCAATTAGTGCGGAATGCTGCAGCCTGGAAGAGGACTGGAGTGGGTCCGTAGGAAACATATCGTTCCAGTCCTGGCTCATTGCACTGGCTTCCCGTTTGTTTCTGTGCTGACATTTAAAGCCCTATATGGTTTGGAACCAACACACCTGAAGGACTGTCTACTCCTTACCTATTTAGTTCATTTAGACCATATCTATTTAGTCCATACACTTCCCCAGTATGGTCACCCCTTAACTAAAACCCTGAAGATAAGGTGAGTGGGTATCTCAGTATTCTATTGATCCTCTCAACCATCCCTGACCTACAGCCACCCTAAGACCTATTAACCTGCCTACCACAGGCTACCTATCCCTATCCAATCCTTTCTTTATATGTGTCGGACAACTTGGCAAAGTTCTTTATATTCTAATTCCCCTCTCTCCCACAGAGGATCCATGGCCTTTCACTGTCTAGAAAATCTAGGAATTTACATACACCCCAAGGGATTGAGGATCAGCTGTGATATTCAGAGGAAAGGACTGGAAGTCATTCGTCACAGGCAAATATTGGGTTTCTTTATTTGTGTAGGAAATGTACATGCTGCCTTCTCTAGAGACCTGCTTAAGGCAGCTGATAACTATAAAACAAGACAATTAAAAATTAATCATGAGTCAGACCCATTTCTTTAAAAACAAGCCCAACGAGTTGTCTCTCTCCTAGTTCCTCACAATCACAATGGGAAATAGGTCTGGTGAAAGAGAATGGATTACCCAAGGCCAACAGAGGTTTGAAGTCAAGGAAAGATTTCAATCCAGGTCTCTACATGCCAGCAGAAGTACACCAACAACCACACTAGCAATGGCCAATCGTTAGGGATCAGGGACTCCTGGTCCCGATTAATCCCCCCCAAACTGGGAAATAACTGGGAATGAGACTTTAAAGGCAGCAGCTTTTCTTTTACCATTTGGAAAAAAATTTTTATTGGGTTAGAATCCGTTATTTTTACATTACATTCAATTTTCCCCAAATTTTTCATTTCTAACCCCCTCCCTTTCCCCCCCTTTTGCTGACTTCCAACAGCTTTCCCACCCTTTGTCCCTTTTCCCTTACTTCTATTAAATTCCTCTATCTAAAACAAATATACATTCTCCGTTATACTAAGCAGTACATCCTTAACTACTTTTCTTGTTATATACCCAAACTGTAAGTCCTTGTTTCCATCTTGGATAAACAATTTATCCCATTTTCCAGTTTTAAATATTTCTATATATCATAAACCTATATATCTTAAACCATAAAAACCTTACATTTAAATCAAACAATTTGACTTATTCTCTATAAATTACTCATTGTATCTTTTTATGGTAATTCTATATAGCTCATCACATAGTCAATCAATTTGACTCTTCTGTACATTCAGTTTGGTGCATTATACAAATCTTATCAAAGAAAGAAAATATTGTTGGTTACTCAATCCTTATATTTAAACCTTATCATTAATTATTTTCTATCAATATTCTATCTATTAACCTATATATATCTATATATATATCAATCTGTTAATCTAACTGCTTATAAATTCACATTTATCTCTTCCCCCCCCCGGTAAAGTCACCCCCCTCTACATTTTATTATACTTCAGTAGTTCTCAAACTGCCACAGTTTTCCTCCCACCTCCCATTTCTTCTCCAGATATTGTTTCAGCTTCTCCCAATCTGTGTTAAACTGCCCTGAGTCCAGATTTCTCAGTTTTCTTGTCATCTTGTCCATTTCTGCCATGTACAGCAATTTGTGTATCCAATCTTCAATAGTTGGTACTTCTTGTACTTTCCATTTTTGCGCATACAAAAGTCTGGCTGCTGCCGTCATGTAAAATATCAACGTCCTATGATAAGCTGGAATTCCCTCCATTCCCAAGTTTAGTAGCAGGAGTTCTGGGTTCTTATTTATTTGAAATTGTAAAATTTCACTCATTTCTCTTATTATTTCCCCCCAGTACTGCCTAGCTACATCACACGACCACCACATGTGATAGAGGGAGCCCTCATGCTTCCTACATTTCCAGCATTTATTAGAAATGTTCAAATTCCCTAGCGCAATCTTCTTTGGTGTCATGTACCAACGATAGATCATTTTGTAAATATTCTCTTTAATATTTGTACATGTCGTTGTCTTCATTGTAGTCTTCCACAAGTATTCCCATGCCTCCATTGTTATCTCTTTATTAAAATTTATAGCCCATTTCACCATTTGTGTTTTAACTGTCTCATCCTCAGTATACCATTTCAACAGTACTTGGTATACCTTGGATATTCTTTTCTTGTCCTCTTTAAAAAGGGTCTGCTCTAGTTCCGAATTCTCTGTTCGTATACCTCCCTTTACGGAGTCCGAGTTATACAAATCTCTGATCTGTCTATACTGGAACCAATCGTAGTTCGGTGATAGTTCCTCTTGCGTCTTTATTCTAAGTTTAGATGCTTCTATTTTAGTTATTTCTTTGTATGTCAAACATTGTCGTTCGTTGTCAACAGCTCTCGGGTCTATCACCTCATATGGAACCACCCACCAAGGAGTTCCTTCTTGCAGGTAAATTCTGTACTTCTTCCAGATTGTGTATAGACTTCTCCGTACAAAATGGTGCAGGAACATCGAGTTGACCTTTACTTTGTCATGCCATAGGTATGCATGCCATCCAAATATTTTTTTATATCCCTCTAGGGCTAATAGTTTCTTGTTCTTTAATGTCATCCACTCTTTCAGCCAAACTAGGCAGATTGCATCATGATAAAGTCTCAGATTGGGCAGTTGCATTCCGCCTCTTTCCTTTGCATCTTGTAAAACTTTCATTTTCACTCGAGGCTTCTTGCCTGCCCATACAAAATCTGATATTTTCCTCTGCCATTTTTCAAATTGTGCTTTTCTTTTACCATTTGGATCTTTTTCCAGGCAAAAAAAAAAGGCGGGGTCGAGGAAGGGGGGGGGTGATTATCACGTGCAAATGGAACAGCACATCAGGGAGAGCTCGACTGTCTGCCCAGTTCTCTCATGTGTTATATGAGTCTCTCTACATGAGACATCTGACACGTGAAGAACACATGTCGGGAAATGCAATGTTAGCTGAGAAGGGTAGTTTTAAAAGACAGCGCCCATTATAACCTCCCCAGGTCCAAGTCCAGCTCTAGAAGGCAGCTCCAGCCCATTTCCATTCCTGGCTGTCCTCTGGTTGCAAACCCACAGTTTTACCCTGGAGAGCTGAAACTGACACAGCCTTCGGGGAGGCAAAGATGACATTAGCAAGTCCTCAGAGGAACGATCTCCGCTGGCTCTGTCTTTTTAAACTACGCTTCCCGGTTAACATTGCGTCTCCCTACACTTGATGAACATGCGCCCAGGTGTCTTATGTAGAAAGACTCTACAAGAGAACTGTCAGGATTGGACAGACAGTTGAGCTCTCCCAAACATGTGATTCGATGACCTGAATCACCTCCCTTCCTCCCCCCCCTTTTACCCAGAAAAACTTTAAATTTTTTTTTAAAAAGCTGCTGCAACCAGCTTCCCAACAAAAATAATATTTTTAGTGAACGACTTCTGCTGCCAGGTTGGTTCTGCTAGGATTCTCTGTTTGGCATTGGTTCCGTATATTTCATGTGTTCCTCTAAGGCAGGGGTGGGCAAATTGCGGCCCGTGGGCCACATGCAGCCCGCTACAGAGCCACATGCGGCCCGCCAAGACAGTCACCTACTGGGCACCTGGCACCAAAAGAGCAACACTCTGCAGCTTTTCTCCCTCACACAATAAATAAATTGAATAAAACTACCACTATTTTATTTAATTTATATTTATTGATTTTTATGATATAATTTATACCTTTTCTGAAATGCAAAGTTAACTAATGAATGCAATCATTTTAAAAGTTGCGGCCCTCCGCTAACCTCCGCTCCCACAAAGTGGCTCCCGAGCCAAAACAATTGCCCACCCCTGCTCTAAGGCTTTTGTGCCCTGCAGAAAGCACTGAATTTTTCCACCACAGGAAATAATGGAGAATGGCTGTAGAGGGCCCCACAGAATTGGACTCAAGTTTCAATCTTCTTAATCTTGGAAGAACAGGCAGACCACTCCCCACAGTAATTTCAGTACCATTTACTCCAAAAACAGCCCCTCCAGCCCCACCGCCCTGGAAAGACTCCTCCTATAAAGATTCCCCTACAGGGAATACTGGACCTGCTTAATTTTGGAACCCTGAAAAAACACAAATCAGGAGCATGAACATCACCCATCCTGCAGTCACTCCATCGGCTGCCTATCAGTTACCGTGCTCAGTTCAAGGTATTGGTTATTACACACAAAGCTCATCATGGCCTTGGCTCAGTATACCTACAGAACTGCCTCTCTCACTATGTCCCTCCACGGCAGCTTTGCTCATTCGAACATGGTCTCTTGCAGGTGCCAGCCTGCACATGGGCAAAATCAACAGCAGCCCATACACGGGCTTTCTCTGTGGTGGCCCCTACCCTGTGGAATGGCCTGCCTGAAGAGGACAGAAGAGCCCCCCACTCTCCTGGCTTTCTGCAAACTATGCAAAACCGAATTATTCAAAAAGGCTTTTTTACTCAGATACGAGGGCAGCATTATAGGGAGGGATCTCAGATGCTCCGCTAATGAGTTAGGGACCACAGACTTCACCACTATGTTACCTTACATATTATCTGTTGCTTTAAATATGTACTCCTATATACTACCTGTGTTTCATGTTGTCTAATGTCAGTCCTAGAATGAATTATGTTCTGTTTCAGCAATTCTCCAACATACTGGATCCTTGCTAATGCTATGTCTTTGTAAACTTGTATTTATCAACCCTATGACATTGTGAATGGAAATGGCCTTGACATTGTATGGAAATGTCCTTGCTACTGATGGTACTAATCTCACACTATGTAATCCACCTTGAGTCTCAGTGAGAAAGGTGGACTATAAATGACATAATAAATAAATGACTGACTGACTGAATGAATGAATATGGCCTTCCTGGTAACCAAATAAAAATACCATTTTTTTTAGTGCACACCACTGACCAAAACCAAGAGTATAGACACTGCTATACACTTGGCAGGGTGCCAGCTGTGTCTATAAGTTACATGACAAGCAAGCAGTTATTCTGTGTTTCCATATAAGAAAAAGACATTTCTAGCTCTCAGTGTTGCAAGTCAGCTATCTTCAGACCTGAATCATCTTTAATCCCAATCTGAAACACAAGACCCACTTTTAATATTTTCTTGTATATGGGTTTTTCCCCCATTGCACTCTGGTAGTCGGTTCTCAGACTGTGGAAAAAGCTCCCTACCATAGCTCAATGAACTCTTGCCCACCTGTGGCGTTGTGCTTCCTTTAGGAGACAGCTGGTATGTAACACCTGTAATGACATCCCTCTATAAACTCTGAAATGGCCTGCAATATGCTTCGCTCACTGCCTTCCTTAGTATTCCCAAATGATTTCCGATGCTAAAGGCTCTTTTTCCTTAGATCTCTCAGTTTAACCCAAAGAACAGGACTGCAAAAATATTAAAGGATCATATTTTTAATGTAACAGATACCTTATGTTCCTGGGCTATTCCCACCCACCCCTCCACCCCACACACAATGAAGGGTAACAAATGTCAAAAAAGGGATGTAGTATACTAACAGTGCAATTCTAAGGGTTACACTGTTCTAAACCCATTGACTTTAATGGATTTAGAAGGCTATAAATCTGCTAATTGACCGCATTTGAGAAAAAGTTGCCTTGCAGCATCTAACGCTCTAACCTCCGTACCAGATTAGTGTACCTTCAAAAAGTTTATAACTGAATAAGATTAAAGGCGAGTTCCATGCTTGATTAAAAAAAAAAGGCTGACTGCCACTTCTTTATTTATTGTTGTTATGACAAAGATGCGGTGGGGGAGAATATTCGGCAGGAAGAATAGGTATAAACCAAAGACTTATGGATAACTGCTGTACCACAAATTGAAGACACGCACAAAAGGTGGCAGAAAAGCACTTTCTAAAAACTCATGTCCTGCCATTATTCCAGTAGTTACGTCAAAACGCGAAATCCATCTCTCCAAATCAAACTGACCAGGGATAGAGAGAGACCACCGAACTGGAGCAGCAGCAACAGCCCTGGAAATCATCTGTCTGCTCACTTGCTCCTGTCTTTTGAGGTCCTTGAAATCTGTCACTCCATGTGCTTTCAAAGACAGAGCCGAATTTGTCTTAAGCCCCCGCTTAGCCATAAATCAGTGTAACTACCACCACAGCATCTAAGTGCATACAGTGACTGCATTCCTGTCTACACTATTCCTTTGGCTCATACTAGAAACAAAACAAACAAAAATGCTTCCCCAGGTGCATCTGTTTCTAACCAGTTACTGAACTGTTCTGCTAATTCTGCTCAAACCAAACAGCTTCCCCCGCCTTTCACTGCCAAATCGCTCCCCAGCGTTGCATCCGCTGAGGAGGGGAAAAAATGAGCCGGGATTGTCTTGTCAGTTTCAAGAGAGGATTTATTTAATTCATATTGATGATAAGCAGCACCCTCCAGGGCTCAAGGCTTTAAGGTCAGGAAGGATGTTTGAAAACCCCTGGAGGAAATGGCACTTTCTTGGGAGGAATAAAGAGACGTTTAATAAACAGTCAATTACTAACGTTTTCGCTTTCTTACTGGGTGAACGGAATAGCCTTACTCTCCCCCTCCCAGAGACTGAAACTGCCTGCTGTTGCCCCATTTGGTGGGCATCAGCAGCAACAACAACAAAATCACCTATCTGCCACTAGAAGGAAGGAATGAGTAACTTCATGCCAACTTGGACCTCTTTCCTGCAACTCTCCCAGAGCATCTATAATTTTGTGCACTTCGCCCAGCCCATCTCCATTGCCAGGTGGAAACAGGTCTAGCCAAGATCATACAAATATACAAAGCTGCCTTCTATCAAGCAAGATCATTTGTCAATCTAAGCTCAGTAGCCTTCCAAGCTTTTCAGACCTGGAACCTGTTTTTAATGCCCAGCTGACATCAGAGGGCCAACAGAGCTGCAACAATATGACAGGAAATCACATAATAGCAGAGATCAACTCTAAAACCAAACAATACCAAAAATTAAAAGAAGCGACAGTAAAAAGGGGAAAAAAGCTAATCAATAAAGCACCACCACTGGGATATAATCAGATAATTGCTGAAATCAAAAGACCTAGCATCTGAAGACAGTCAGTGAAGGGGCCAAAAGAAGGAGAAGGGCGCCATAAAGTTGGGGCACCACAACCAAGAAGGCCCTGTCCTTACTTCTGAAGACTGTGCGAGTGCATGAGCGCATGCGGACGTGCACAAAGCAGGGCTTGCAATGAAGAACACAGTCTCTGGGAAGGAACCATTAAGTTCCAGTGACTTACCCACAAGTTCTATGATAACCAATAAGTTAAGGAACCGGAGTGAAACAAAAACATACTGGGAGAAGAGGGAGAGAATTTAGATGCATTTCACATCAGTCTGGTGCATTTGGGCATAATGTAGACAGATTTTTAGGGCAGCCTAGCAACAGGTTACATTTCATCTTCAAGGGTTATGTATTTATATCTAGCTGAATGGACAGACACTGTGCGTATTTATTCCTAGATGCAATAGAGGAGGAAGAAAGCAAGTATACAAAAGGGCTCCAAGTTACAGCTAAAAAGAAATCCCTTTACAACTATGAGAACCAGCCCAAGATGTGTTTGCTTTGTTCGCCTTGCTACTTTAAATATATATTAGCTTAGAAATTTGTGAGTTCCTTTGGGGAGAACATATTAATAAAATGTTAATTTGTATTATTTGAGGAACAGCCACACCTAGACTGAAGGTTTATCCAGACTTGACTTAAACTTTCTGGCATTTATGTCCATTGATAAATGACAATCCAACAAAATATGTGCAAGTGTCCACAAGGTGGTGCAGTAACAAAAAGAAAAGGGGGGGGGGGAGAACCAGCAGAACCACTGCAGGATTAATTTGTTCAATCACAATCTCTCGTGTCCTGTTTTATACATATAATTATTTTTGTCTGTAGTAGAATACTTCCACACAAAGTGTACAAAAGGCCTGCATTGTTGGTCACAACTTTTACAATTATTTCGTACAATTAACCTGAATTCCTAAGTAGATGTTTACAGAAATGCATGTTTCTCTGAAACTAAGCCTGTAGATGTTTGCCGGGTATGCTGTAAGGATCATACACAGTAAATGTTTTACAATAATATGGCTTAGAAAGAGGAGATTCCTACTCAACCACCAACTCAGTTATGCCACAGTACTTATGTTTTAGCTGGTCTGTCCCTATTGAAATTTGCAATTTACTAGATTCAGTTCAAGGATTTTTGGCTCGAGTGGACCGCACAAAAGTTTTCCTTTAATTCCCCCCACCCTGGCTAGCTTTGACCACCACTCAGCTGATTTTCACATTCAACATTATTCAATAGAAATGGTACAGTGGGTAGACTAGGATCTGGGAGACCCAAGTTCAAATCTCCACCCTGCCACAGAAGCTTGCTGGCTGCCCTTGGGCCAGTCACACATTCTCAGCCTAACCTCAGGCTTGTTGCGAGGATAAAATAGAGGGGAGGAGAACAACATAAGCCAATTTGGGTCCCTACTGATGAGAAATGGAGACTACAAATGAAGTAAACAACTGTGCCTCTTTCAGCCATCAGTTCCTAGCAGAGGCAACGCAAGTGCTGGAATGTCAGTCATGATGCTGAATGAAATGACGTTCATTCCCCAAGCGAGAAAGAAAGCTACTCTAGCAGACAGATGCTATCGTATCAGTCAAGTTACTACATCCAATAGAGTACATGGTATCCAAACGAATGCCTAGGACAAAGATTGAGCTATGTAGTGCAATCCTAAAAATGCTTTACTGGGAGCAAGTAAATAGGCCTAAATAGGATTCTGAGAAGACCTGCTGTCAGGCTCTGGGGTCCAAGCGTCAGAGCCTGGGGGAGATGTGCCCTCCAGGTCGGCCCCTCCCTCACGACAGCTGTTCGAAGGGTAGGCCTCAGAAAGGGAGAGGAGGGGGGTTCTGCGCACCCTGGTTCCCTCTCTCTCCTGTAGTGCTGCTGGCTACTCTCGCTCACACTCTCTCTCAGCTTCCTCTAGTCTCCACTACTCACTCCTCATCAGCCTCCCCTCTCACCTTTGTGTTTATAGGGGCCACCCTGATTGACCTCTCCCCCGGGCTCCAACTCATCTCCTCCTGCCAAGCGAGCTGTCAGGGAATCCTCTCCAATGGCGGGGGGGGCTGTTGGGACAGAGCATCTCCCTCCCCTCCTGCTCTGCCGCCCAATGGGGCAGGTGTTGTAGAGTGGGGCTGGCGGAGCCCCACCACACCCGCTGCAGCCAGGTCCACTCAGCCGGAGCACCTCCTGACTTGCTCTCTCAGGTGGCCAATGGAGGTGGGGCTCCTACACCTGCTGGGAACTTGAGATGCTGCCTGCCTGGGCTGCCTGAGGCTCTGTAGCTGCCGCCCATCAGTCCCGTCGTCTCCTGCTGCCTGTCGCGGCTTCTCTCCCCCTCCTCCGCTCTTGCCAAGGGCTTGCCTCCTGCTGAGGGTGGGGCAGTCTCAGCTCCCTCTCCTCCCATTGCCAGCTCTCCAGGTAAGTCTCAGGGAAGGGGGCTCTGCTTCTCCAGACACCTGCTTAGAATTGCACTGACAATTTCTCACCTTACCTTTACTTACAATACAATCTTATGCAAAATTATGCCAGTTGAAACCTATGGATTTAAGTGGGTTTAGATTACAGTAATTCTGCACAGGATTAAACTGCTAGTTTCAAATGGTAAAAGTATACCATGTGGGACAGCTTCCTTTATATTTTATATTTGTATTCAAAGACAATTTACAAGACAAATATCATTGTTATTTATTCATTGCTAATAGCCAATGGTTGTTGTAATCTTAAGATAAAAGATACAAAATGTAAAAGATTTTTTTTAAATACAGAGAAACCTTACAGACACCATAGGATAGCAATGTATAATAAAAAGACATTAAAGACATTAAAGTTCAGATTTTCTTCCCATAAGACAGATTAAAAAAGACTACAAAGCTCTTCATGGCCTTGGCCCAGCATACCTACAGGACTGCCTCCCTCCCTATGTTCCTCCACAGCAGTTTCATTTATCTGAACAGGGTCTCCTCTTTCTGTCATAGAAGCTCCCTGGGTGACCATGGGCCAGTCACATACTCAGCCTGAACTACGTCACAGCATTGCTGTGAGAATAAAAGGGGAAGAAAGAACAATGTAAGCATCTTTGTATCTCCACTGCTGAAAAAGGCAGGGTATAAATGAAGTAAGTAGGTAAATAAATATTTTGTGATTTTTGTACAGTCCTAGCAAAGGTATTGTTGCATTACCCTAATATGAACTTCTGAACCAACATGGTCGATTATGCTTTTATAGACAATGTCTCTCTATATTCCTCTTTCACTCTGCTGGTCTTCGTAGCTAGTCTTTTTCTACTTTAGCAACAACATAACCAACCTTTTGCATATAAAAATGCCTTCTGTGCATTCATAATCCCTATACCCCCACTCAGCATCAAGATCTAAACCCACCTCAACCATCTCTCCCACCTGCATGTGAGATTTCATTTGCTCTGCAACAGCATCCGCTGCACTGGTTTTGGAAGAAGGATGTGTTAATAAACTGGTCATAACAGCTCCCTTAAAAAATGTGATAGAATGTTCACATAGAATCGCACAATGCATGCAGCTGACCTTATACAATAGCTGCCATTTATACTCAGCAACATTTACTGCCTGGGTAAGTGATGAAAGGAGAAGGGAACAGTGCAGTGCCACTTTTTATTGCCGTAATATATCATTTCTCATATCTCACAAGCTCAAAGAGCACATACATAACAATGCAGAAAGAAAGAAAACTATTATAAGCAGAGGGAAAGGATTCCTGGTCACCTTTGTTTAGAATTCAGTAACACCAGTGTGGTAGAGTGGTTACAGTGTGAGACTAGGATCTGGGAGAACCAGTTTCGAATCTCTGCTCTACCAGGGAAGCTCAATGGGTGACCATGGGACAGTAAATGCCTCTCAGGACAGAGGAAAACAGTATAAATGCCATTGAATTCCCACTGGGGAGAAAGGCAGGGCATAAAAACAATTAAAAATTTCTAAGTCATTTTCAGTACTGGCATGTTGCAAGTAGATGCATATATAATCAAATACTTCAGAGCACTGGCCCCACTGGGATGGAGGGGGACAGATTAAGATGAAAGATTCGATCAAGAATCAACAGGTAGAATATTGGCCAAGCTATGAAACATTTTTTTAAAGAAGAGTGGGTAAAGAAAGAAAGGGAGGTGTCACAGAAGCAGAAAAAATAAAAAGTGATAGAATACAGAGAGAGGAGCAGAAAGGAAGACATGCATAGCAAAAAGGCTGCAATCCTAATAATGCTTTCCTAGGAGTCGGCCACAGTGAATAAAATAGAACATATTTTTGAGTAGCCTTCCTTGGGATTATGAGCCCTGTGGCACAGAGTGGTAAAATGCAGTATTGCAGCCCAAGCTCTGCTCACGATCTGAGTTCGATCCTGGTAGAAGCCAGGTTCAGGCAGCTGGCCTTCCATCCTTTCAAGGTCGGTAAGCTTCCTGGGGATAAAGTGTAGATGACTGGGGAAGGCAATGGCAAACCACCTCATAACAAAAAAAGTCTGTCAAGAAAACATTGTGATGCGATGTCCCCCCATGGGTCAGAAATGACTCGGTGCTTGCACAGGGGGACTTTTACCTTTCTTAGGATTAGTCCCTAAAATGGTCTCATTTAACTCTAACTGCTGCAACTGTTCTCATTCAAGGCCTTGCTAACAAATTAAAAGGGGAGAATGATGTAAACTGCTTTGGGTGCCTATTGTGGAGAAAAGCAGAAATAAATAAATGACCAGCGCTTTTATTTTCCCTAAAAAAACAAGATACCAATACTCATTATGTTCTCCCCTCTCAGTGAAAGTCCTAAATGACAAGAGATGCTGGTTCTCTATACCAATATGTAAATGACAATAAAAAGAACTTTAAAAGAAGCGGTCACCTATACAACGATATTGTTGGCTTCAGAAAATATCTGACAGTGACTTAGAGGGGCTAAAATAGGAAAAACTTTAGAACTCATTACGAATGTTTTAAAACATGCTTATATGAATACCATGCTTTACAGTCTTAAAACAACTCACAGCACTCAAAAATACACTGTATCTTCCCCTCAGCCTTGGAAACTTAACACACACATAAAAGAGAAGATAGGGGAAAAAAGAGATCAGTCTCTCAGGGGAAAAGTAAGAGTTCATATACAACTGTAACCACATTGATCACCTGTATATGTAGAAGAAAGCATTCCAGTCCCCCCTCTCCCTCAAAAAAAAGCCCAAAGCAAAATAGTCTTTCAGCAGGCAGGAACCATCAATGGTAAATAAGAACAACTGGGTAATATATAATACTGTTATTGCTACTGTCACTCTCAATACTAATACAGTTCTCTCTCTCTCTCTCACACACACACACACACACACACAGACAAACAAAACAGCAAAACAAAATAAAGTAACCTCGTGCTACCTTGCAGACTAAAGTATTTACTGGGCAATGCTTTACAAGGTTACTCCAATCTACACCATCTGAAATCAGTCGACAAGAGCCCAGTGGATGAAATACCTGAGCCGGGGCGGGTGGGAGGGACTAGCGGTTAGAGTGACAGACTAGGATCTGGGCAACCCAGGTTCAGCTCCCTACACTGTCACAGAAACTTGTTGAGTGACCTGGAGCTAGTTACACTCTTCCAGCCTAACCCACCTCACAGGGTTGTTGTGAGGATAAAATGGAGAAGAGAAGCATTATGTGAGCCATTTTGGGTCCTGTTTGGGGAAGAAGGTGGGGTATAAAGTAAAATAAATAAAGCCAATCCTCACTTAGCACAAATATTAACATATACGCTGTTATTGAGCAAAAATGAGAACAGCAGGGCTTAACAGCCGTGAAATACAAAAGCCCAACGTGTAGCTTTTTCTGTACCAGCCCGAATAGCGTAGAAAATAAGCACAGCAACCATGCACAACACTTGTAATTGAAAGTTTCTTCTCTTTAGCGCAATGCAACGTGGAATTACTCTAGTCTAACACCACTGATTTCAACGGGCTCAGAATGGAGCAACTCTTCATAAAATTACTCTATTTAAAACGGCACCTTTCCCACCTCACACTTACCCAAGCTTAGAAAGAACAATTTCGCACACAACATAGAAAGGGCATGACCCGGAAACAAACTTCATTTAGACCCGGAAGTAAAAAGTGGCGTAAACTCGACGGAAAGAAACAACAGGAGAGCGATCCGGAGGAGAGGGGACGGGCTAAAGAGCAGGCTCTTACTGCGCAAGGGCAAAGAGCGCGTGCTGGTGCCGGCGCGGTGATTGGTTAGCTTGGAGGCGAAGGCGGCGGCGATTGGTTGGTTCGAAGCGGTCGGGCGCTCGAGACAGTTGGTGGGTGTTTTTGAAGGGAGCGAGATTGAGGAGAGCAAAGTGGCGGTGGTACTTTCGGGATTTTCCCGTTTAGGTGAGTTTGAGCGGGGCCGGTGCGGATGAGCGTGGTCTGGGCGGGCGCAGGTAGGACCTATGAGGTGCCTGGCATAGCCCGAGTGGCTTTACTTAAGTGTAAAATCTTGGGTTGCTAACTTGCAAGTGTGGCCTGGAGATCTCCCGGAATCATAACTGGTCTCCAAACGGCAGAGATCAGCTCTCCTGGAGAAAATGGCAGCTTTGGAGGTTTGGAATCTGTGGCATTATATCCCGCTGAGGTTCCTCCCCTCCACAACCCCGCCTTCCCGAGGCTCCACCCCCAAACCTCCAGGAATTTCCTAACCCAGAGCTGGCAATTGTATTAAATTCCTTTGTAATCAATGGAGTCTGCTTGCAAGTAAATCTGCTTAGAACGAAAAGTTTTGGAAAGAGGTTGTAACTGGACCCGCAGGTTGTCGTGTTCTCAAATACACCCACTTACATAGGTGTGCTTTCTATTCATCCCTCTCCCAAGTTTTTGAATAGATGGAAGCAGGAACACTGTTCCATGTGTATCTCCTGTAACATGCTAGTTGCTTTCCTCTAGATGTCATGAATAGGATTTTTCTATAAACTTATTTTATTAGGCTCTGGTCTCAGATGCTTCCCTAACGAGTTAGGGACCATAGCCTTCATCACTGTGTTGCTTTAAGTCTGTGCTCATATGTGCTACCCATGCTTCAAGTATGATTCTACTGGGTAGTTATATGTTGTCTAATGTCAGTCCTAGAATTGCTTATGCTCTGTTTCAGCATTTCTTCAATGCTGTATTGGATTTTTGATAATATTATGTCTTTGTAAACTTGTTTATTTATTCACTCCATGGCATTGTTTATGGAAATGTCCTTGATATTGATTGTACTAATCTCACACTATGTAATCTGCCTTGAGTCTCAGTGAGAAAGGTAGACTATAAGTGATATAAATAAATTAAATAGTAATATCTCTTATTGTATTGGTCTTTTCATGTCAAAATATTGATTGAAATTTGTTATTACAATAGCCAAATCTTCAGCAGCCTTGTGCACCCTGTAGTATTTTCCATGTCCTTTTTTTGCCTTAACCTTGCAAGATCTCTAGCTTGATTCTCCTGTTAGCTGCTGGACTTCTGTTTTATTTTGCCTTTTCTTGCCTTGCAGTCCATTGTATTTATTTATGCTGCAGTGGCCTCTCCTGCCCTGTCTTTTAAAGCAATGATGTAGGTAGCAAACTGATCTTAAGCATTTCTTAATACTGTGTAATTGAACAGTCAGAACATTCAAAGAGCAACCAAAAATCTTGTGGTACTTTTAGAGGCAATCAGGTGTAGTGGGGCCTGAAGCTTTTGAGCGGAGAGTCCATTTTGAGGCAGCATCTTTCTAGACACCAGATCTTGGGGTCAAATAAAGAGGTAGGACTCATGGCTTGCTTGCAAGCTTCTTGGGAACACCACGCTCTCTTTATTTTGCTTATGGAGCTATGCAGTGCAAAGTGCCATGTACACATGAAAAGCATACTGCTTCCCTTTCATTCCCCACAACCACCTACCCAAGATAAGAAATGTTACTGAATGTGCTTGTACAGTTATGCACAATCAATGACTGCTTTTCTGAATGGTCACTCTCCTTATTTTTACATAGTTTACACAGAAACATCAGTATGTACTTTCATTGCAGTTCACTGATGGTTAACCCCACTGTTTACAATTACTTTCTCTGTACTTGTGGTGGTGCGTATCTGTATCTGCCAATGGAATAGAACACTTCCAGGATCCTAGAAAATGAAAGTACATACTGATGTTTCTGTGTAAACTATGTAAAAATAAGGAGAGTGACCATTCAGAAAAGCAGTCATTCATTGTGCATAACTGTACAAGCACATTCAGTAACATTTCTTATCTTGGGTAGGTGGTTGTGGGGAATGAAAGGGAAGCAGTATGCTTTTCATGTGTACATGGCACTTTGCACTGCATAGCTCCATAAGCAAAATAAAGAGAGCGTGGTGTTCCCAAGAAGCTTGCAAGCAAGCCATGAGTTCTACCTCTTTATTTGACCCCAAGATCTGGTGTCTAGAAAGATGCTGCCTCAACACACAAAAATTCCAATTAGCTGTTAATTTGTTTAATCCTTTCTACAAGCTGTCTAAAATCTTGTGTGGTAGTGACTTCTGAAAATGTATATTGTATGAAATAGTTGTTGCTTTTTTCTGATGAGAATCTACTGCTAGTTGGATGACCTTGAGCTTGTAATATTACGGCACTTTAGTATACAGAAATGTTTCCACAAAATTCATAGCTTAATAAATATTTGCAGTGGCCTCTCCTAATTGTTTTGAGCTTAATGCACCTTATATACTTGCTTCTAGAAATCCTGTGATAACTTGAGTTCTTTTATGTTATTCTTTTTTGTACCTGTTTTTTTTTTTTGTGGGGGGTGGCACCTTGAATTGCACACTGTTCCAAATCTGAATGCAAAACTGTTTATTTCAGTTCTTTGCATAATAATACTTAACATTATGCTTACCTGTTACGCTGCTGGAGTGTCCAAGTACAAAAAGTATCATAAGATGGTAACTCATAGAAGAACTTAATCTCTATTTTCTTTTGAAGTGGCTTCATTATGGATGAAATAGTCGCTGAATACATCAGGAGAACTGTACTGCGAATACCACGTTCAGAAATGGGGAGAATGCTGACTACATGGGGGGTTTTCTCTGAGAACCAGCTTCAGTCTATAAACTTACATCAGATAAAGGATAAATTGTCCCAAGAAGTAGTTCAGCTTTGTGAGGTGAGAACAAAACTTGAAAAAAGTTACATGAAAGAAGTATGCATGTTTTGCTGCCAGCTCTTCTGAGAAATATTGCAAAATATTTTTGTGGGATATCTTTAAAACATTGATCATTTTATCTAATTCTGAACGTAGCAAAAAAAATGCAGATAAAATTCCATATAATGATGCCTTGTTCAGAGAAGGATAATTGCAAGCAAATAGTCGTGAACACTAAGACAATTATCAATAAGCATCAAGCATAATATATATAGTATCTCATTTACTCATACTTCATACACTCCTTTATAAGTTTCTTCTTACTGTTAGACACGAATAATTAACACCGAAGGCTGTAAAAAGTGCCAGTGCAAATTGCATATAACAATACAAAATTCCTATGGACAATATCCAGTGCCCATATCATAATATTATTGCAATGATCCTCTAAAGTGCTATGTGCAGAAGCAGCAAGAACTCAGTAAGTACTTATTTACACAAATAAATTGGCATCATACATAGATATATCAAGTCCATTCAGTCCAAAGGAGTCCACTCTCAAAACCAGCTCAAGGGTGCTTGGAGGGAATATGATGAATTCCAACAAGGCAAAGCCATCTAATGGGTGGACCGGTTCTTATTCAGAGTCCCGTTTCAGGTCTTTGTCAAAGATGGCAAGGCAAAACTGGGGAATTGACGTGCTTCCAACTCATTTCCTACAAATTTTCAAAAAGACAAATATGTACAATAACAAACACTCACGAGAGCTGACTTCAATACAAAAGGCTACTCACATACTGCTTCGACAAAATGACCTCAAGCATCAATCCCAATCCTTCAAAGGTGGTGTGTAATGTGAAAACAAGAAACCCCCCATTTTATAAGAATCACAGTTGTCCACCAAGGGATGAAATTTAAAGAGACATACTGGCCAAATGTCTGCTCCATTAGAGGAAGCAAGAGGAAGCATTATTGTTATTCATTCCCCCAGGGCCCAACGTCTTTAATTTGTAGATCCAGAACTTTTCCTTTCTATGGATGTCCGTTCTAATTGCCTCTGAATTCTTTGCTTTAGTGATCTACAAAACAGTATATTTGAAGTCGTTCTCATTGTGCCCCACATCTAAGAAATGGCTTTCTAGCATCTGAAGTAGGATTCTGAATAGAATTCAAAATAGAATTCATTTAAGATTTTTCTCTGGTCTCTTATAATGACCATCCTTATTCAGGAGTAAGGTACTAGTAAAGTTAACAGGACTTCTTCCTGAGAAAGCTACAATTCAGAGTGTGCTCACTGGGGAGTAAGGCTAACCAGTCCTGTGCATGTTTTGTTGGAGATAAGTTTGTTTAGGATTCTAATTTTCACAGTTCCTGAATCTTGTGGGGCAAGATGCAAGTTGCTTGAGATGGTAACTGCTGCTAGTTTTATCTGGATTTCAGGAAGGCTGCTGAAACAATGGGGGCGTAGGTGACCATAGGGATTTCCAGGCTAGAGGTGACTGGTACACAACTGTATGAGAATTTAAATGAATTGGCATATTTTTAAATGTAGCCAGAAGGGGTGGCATTTATAGGTGAAACGGAAATTTTAAGTGCATGGCATGGAAATATGTAATACCTTTAACTCCAGATTTTGAGGCAATAGTTCAGAGCAGGAGGTGTCAGTTATCAAAGTATTTAATAAAGGAAATACCAAAAGAGTGTTAATGTTTTAAGCATGTTTGTATTTTGAGTAAAAAAATATCATTAATTGGGTTTGCCTGCGACTATTATAAAGTTTATATCTCCGGTATCTGACATTAAATTTTAAGGTATATGTGGCCCAGCCTGACAGAGTGACATTTATATCAGATCCAGCCCTAGTAAATGAATTCGATACTCCTGAGCTAGAAGAAGGAGCAGGGAGAAGGAGGCTGAAGAGTAGGTGGGAGCTGTTCAGCTCATGGGAAAACTAGATGAGAAGACATCTCCTGCAGGTTGTATCTTGCTTGGCACTGCTCCTTAAGTAGCCCAACCTGTTGCCCAGCCCCCTGCAGTGCCTAACTGCCCTCTATCTGCTGTGGAAGATGTACTTCACTGAGCCACTTGCCACCCACTCCTTTGCTGACATCTGCTATCTTGCCACCTTGCCACATCTCCTCAGCCTGGTGCCCTTCCCCCTGCACCTTTTCAGTCTCTTGAGCCAGCCCTTGATGGGTCACCATGCAAAGTAAATTTGGACTTCTGGGTCACCATACCAAAGTTTGGGAACCACTGCAAATTACTGCCTCATCTGTAGTCAGTGACTTTAGGATCACAGGTGTCGCTTCCCTGTGTAACATATTTATGAAAGGTCAACCTAAACATCTTCATTTTAATGAACAATGTTGCGTCAACTTGATTTAGGGCACTGTATAAAAAACTGGGTAAGGTTTCATGAGCTGTTCATATTGTCTTTAAGGAAAATGGTGCAACTATCAAGCATGCAGCAAATCTAGACATCATTTGTAAGTAAGATGCTGGCTTTTATATTTTTAAGTAATGGTGTAACTAATTATTCTGAGGAGGAGATCTTTTGTGGTGTACAGAATAAATTAGTTACATTTAGGATAAACTCTTAGAACTTCTTAAACAGCTTCTTGTTTCTAATCTGTTCCTTCCTGCATAATTTAAGATAATGGATATAAGATCAGTCTTGCCTTTTAAATAATGGAAAGCAGTGGATCCTTTCCATTTGTAGCAAAATTTTCACTATGGTGCTTGGCCCAGTTGTGTATATGAGTTTGGTCAAAAGGAAGTAGAACATAACCAGGGTGTCATATGCAGCATGAGAACAATTCTAAAATAAACTAGTTGCTGTTATAAAGGTAAGATACAATTCTTACACAAAACATAGTGTAAATACCGCCTGAATTAAATGTATAATGGCTAGAGAGAGATCCCTTTACTAGCCTGATCCTCTACTTTTTTTTACTTACAAAAGAATCATTGAGCTATCTGAAACTAATTGGATCCAACCCAGAAAGCCTAAAATTAGAGTTCAAGTTATTTGTATATTACATACCTTGCTAGTTAAGTACAAGCATGGATTCAGTAGAAGAATCTCACACCAGTTGAACTTGTGTACATATTCATATCCCTGCTGTTCAGAATGGACCTTGTGAAAGGGTTATTTACATTGCTCAAAGTTCATTTACTCCTCAACAATGAAGTACCTTGGAATTCCTTGATTATCTAGCCATTCTCTCATAACAGCCTGAATGCCTTGACTATGTAAATAAGCTCTGAGATTCTTTCAGTACTACTTATCGTAAAATATTTTTCCACAGATAATTACACATATAGAGACAAAAAGGTTTGGACTGTTTACAAGATGACAAAAGAAGATGGTAAATATTCACATTTGTCTTTTTAAAAATTGCCTAGTCCTATAGAGCAGGGCCCCCCGACCATTTTGAGCCTGTGGGAACAGGCACAACCACACATCAAGGGTGAAACCCACACATCGAGGTGAAACCCACACATCGAGGGAAGCCCAAGTGTAGGGAAGAGTCATCTAAGAAGTACACTGGAAAAGAGGAGTGAGAGAGAATCAATCCAACATTCAGCTGAAACAATGTTTTAACCTGCCCGGCTAATCAGATCTCCAGTGGCCTATCAGAAGCCCTTCTAGGTAATAGCCCCACGTGGCCCAACCCATTTTCTGAAAAAATGTTTGGTACGCAATCTGTTGGGGACCCCTGCTATAGATCTTATCTTGAAGAGATTAAAATGTGTGTTTATTATTACAGCAGAGTAGGTTGTCTTGATATTTCTTGCAGTGTGCCAGCTTGTTTTCATCTTAGCTGTAATAGACATCTTTTCTTGCAGTGTGCCAGCTTGTTTTCATCTTAGCTGTAATAGACATCTTTTTGTGAGAAATTCTTTGACATCTCTAAATCTAATAATGTCTTATTCACAGACCTTCTCATATCTTATAATCCAATTTGAGTCTGGAACCACTGTAAGGCCTGTGCAAGGTTTACCAATCTTTCCAGATTTCCCCCTTCCCCGGGAAGCTTTCTGAACTGGGAAAAGTTTATTCTTGAGATTGCAGGACTCACATGGATTAATAGCCATGTGGGTCAGAAGGCTGCAGGGAGGAAGTGGGTGAAATTGCTCCCTTCTTCCATCACTGGGGCTCTCCTTATACGAAAAGCAGGAGGGGGCAGTTTTGCCCCATTTCCCCTCCACAGTGCAGCCTCCTGACCTGCATGGCTATTACTCTATACAGGTTCCGCATCCCCAGGAATAAAAATTCCCAAGATTGGAAATGGCCGTGGGGGTCAGTCAGTGTCTTCTGCCAATAGACTGTAGAATCCATCCCATTACATTAATCAACATGTATCATATAACATTCTCCATTCTGTAGGCTTATTTTCTGTAATTCTTGAATGAGCTCTCTAGAGTCCATTATGGTGACTCTTTTATACAGCATGCAGCTTGCTGGAAACCTGCAAGTCCTTTGGCTGTCCCCTTTTTTTTGCAGTCTGTTGCTTCTTTGGTATATAGTTTAGTGAGATGTCTAGGACCTAAAATTCTTGGAACTATGTTAAGACACATTGGAGTGATAACGGCTGGAATCAAAGATGGTGAACAAATGAGATGTTACGAGTAATGTAGTTAGATTGTGGTATTTTGTTTGATCTGAATTTTTTGTTTTTTATTTCTTGTCAGGTGATGAAAATGTTGTTTTCAACTGGGTAGATTTCAAAAACAGATTTAAAGCCAGCCTTCGGTTACTTCTGAAAAATGTAAGAACAAGCTGAAATATAAATCTGTTTAAAATTCTTTAAAACAATTGAATTATTTATTATCCAGTGCTCCTCAAATATCTAAATATAAAATTGCAAGTTTTTTTTAAAAAAAAATATCCTTCCTACTGTGGCCTTTATTTGTGAGTTGATTCGATCATTTGGTGAGGCAGGAATTTGCCTAGTTGAAAAATGAATAACAGATCATCCTGTTAGGAAAGGGGGTCAAATATGCCATAGTATATGGTTTGTCATGTGCTGACTTTCCATTGAAGGAGAGAAGCATTTGTGAGTACCCCCTGGACAATCTTACCTCTTGTTTTACATACTTACCTATCTAAATCTATAATGAAACATGGGATTTTGTACCTTTTAAATTATTTTTCTTAATTCAGGTCACTATCACCTTTAAGAAATTTGAAGACAATTCAATGTGGATTCGAATAGCATGGGGAACACAATTTAAAAAACCAAACCAGTACAAGCCAACCTATGTTGTTTACCATTCACAGACTCCTTACGTCTTTATTTCCCACTCCATATTTAAAAACTGCAGAGTTCTGCTTTTTCAGGTAAACACACTTTGCCTTCTAAAGATCTGTTATGTCATTTTCAAAGTAATTTTCTGAACTAGTATATAGGAGGGTGGAAATTTGGTTATCATGAAAAGTTATTAATAACCTATGGAATTACATGATCTGAGAATTTAAATATTCTTGAACATTAAGTACGTTCTAAAAGATAATAAATGTTTCAAGCTAAGGTTAACTACTTGCATCAGTTCTTAACCGCTATAGTAATATTCTGTTGAAGAGTAACAGTGTGTGTAGTAACTTCATCCATTTTCACTTGAAGGCCCTGTTGGCTGCTGCCAATTACAGTGACATCCATGAAATGGACCTCCGAAGCCGTTGTTTAGACTCTCTTAAAGATATTGTGTTTAAGAGATATAACCAGGTGAGTTACTTCCCTATTATTCTTTAAGCCATATCTTCAATTTTCAATGTATAGGCTTGGTTCTAAACTTCCCAACAGGCAGGGAAATTGGCTGCTTCTAAGAAAACACCTTACAGTAGTACAGAGCTGGACAGACCCAGCAGATTTAGTCCCCCCACCCCAGTGCTTTTTAGAGCCATGCCTTAATCCATATTCTAGAAATAGCAAATGGGATCTTTACAATTTTGTGCCGATATTTTTAAACTTAGCTTCCTTAACTAATAAAGCAATGTTCACTTTCCACTTCTAAATGACAATTTGACACAGATTTGTATGTAACTCAGACTTGTTCCTCTATCAAGATTGGCAGTTACGCGCTTCATATTGCTCTTAGAAAGGAAGGGCATCAGAATGTGTATTAAAAATATTTAATAAAGTCTGGATATTGTTTCCTACAGTGAGTTATAAAAGAAATTGTACTACCTGGCCTTTCTCTCTCATTTTTTCTCTTCCTCAGAATGTTGAAACTTTTAACCCACAACCTCTACAGGAGAGGAACAGCACCTTGGAAAATGGTATCTATATTACTTTTGCTAAATAGAATTTTAAACAAAAAATATTTAAAGGTTGAGATTTGTATTTCTGGCCAGTGCCAAAAATGACCACATTGATCCCATGGCCATCTATAGCAGACTGCACAAAAAAATTAGCATATACAACAACGTGCCCCCCCCCCCAAGCAGCACTCAGTTATATTTGACTGACAGATTGCTAGTTCATAGCTGGAAGCCTTTCGTTTTAACTGGATTGTGAATCTTTTGGGTGGTAATCAAACACAGAGTTATAAGCAGTTAGACCCAATGACATCAGTGACTTTACACATGTATGCTTAATTCTGTGTCTATTTTTGCCTGTCCAAAAAGGATGTAATTAATGTTTTGCACGAGGCTTTAAATAGTTCTGTGACTTCTAGTGGATCCGAGGATAATTCAAGAAGATAAAAACAAAAAGGAAACCATTCGGAAAATTAATGAGGAGGATTTTGGAAATGGTTCCTTGCCAAAACTACAGTATGCACAATACAAGGTAAAAAATTACTTTAATGCATATTTTTGCAATAAGCCAACAGTGGGATACAAAGATTTTAAATAAATAATGCATGTATAAGAGAATGCATGCATCTGACAAAAAAGAGCTGTAGTTCTCGAAAGCTTATGCTAAAGTTGGTTAGTCTTGAAGGTGCCACCGGACTCTTTACTATTTTGCAACTACAGACTAACGGCTAACTCCTCTGGATGTGTAAGAGATGGAAGTCTCTACACTCTCCAAAAATTGTGTACAGAACATTGGGTTCCTTTCCATTTTTTGAAACTAAATTTACAGTGAAACCTTGTTGCCCTTCTGAAAAAATGCTGAGTCGCTTTTTGATGTTATACAAAACCTGTTTAATGGTACATTTTGGGGGAAAAACAATGTTCTTGAAAGGAAATCAAAAATCCTGGTTGCACTGTAGCTCTTGTTGTTTTATTAAGGGAAATAAAATAGACCCATTTCTCACACAGATTATTGTTCACTATATAGAATGTTAAAATTCCATTTAGCTGTTATCACTGCTGGATCATGACCTTGGAATTCAAAATATTCTCTGATGCTACAGCCCAAAGTTGAGGATACCAGACTACTACCTGAGATTCGCAGGAAAGTTTGGGGGACAGGGACAGGCATACTGGTGCACAATGTCACTTAGGCTGAAAACCAGAAGTGATGTCATGAAGGGGCACTCTAGGATTTTCCCAAAACACTATGATTAAACCAGTTTCCCCAAATTTTTCTCCTGATCTTTGAGGGCAATAAGGGAAATTGCCAAGAATTCTACTGTCATACCTGGCAAACCTACCAAAAGTGATGCTGATGTTGGTATCATTCCCGCACTTTCAATGCCTCTGTGATATTGCAGCCAGCAATGTCACATAGGCAAATTAGAATTTAAACTTAGTTACCTCAATTATGAAAATCAAAAATACCATGGAAGCTGTACTTTTTTAAATTGTGTGAATGATTATTCATGTTAAGTATCTAGAACTGTCTGCCACATGAGGGCACTCTTGACTTTTTTTCTTTAGCACATTAGCTATGTTTAGTATGATGAATGTCACTTGTAAATGAAGCGCAGATGGTATGAATAAAAATTTGTTCAGTGGAAATGAACTTTAAACACAAGTCTAGAGAATCGTATTAAGCAAAATTATTTCTATGGCCTATTTTTCTTTAAAATACTATTTATAGGTTATTTCTAAACATAAGCATAGGAAGAATAATGCCAAATGTTGTTGGTCCTATGTCTTTCCTACATGCGCACTGCACAAACTGTAAAATCAAGCTAAAATTGCTGAGTCAAAATTAGGGAAAGGAGAAGGTTTTGGTTATGTATTTTCTCTGTACAGATACACAGATTTTAATTAGAACAAAATCTGAAACGACTAAAGTGAGCTTTGGCTCAGGAAAGCTTATACTCTAATTTTGTTCTTTAAGGTGTTAGTGGACTTGTATTTTCTTCTACTACAGACTAACATGGCTACCCACCTGAAACTAATTTTAAACAACAGTATTATATAGTGGTTAGGATGCTGACCAGTATCGGGGAGACCCAGGTTTGAACCCACATTTTCCCATGAAGGACGCTGGGTGACGCCAGTCAGGATGCCAGTCACAGACTGTCAGCCTGATCTGTCTCACAGGATTGATGTGAGGATAAAATGGGGAATAGGAGGCTAATGTACATCAACCGTAGCTCACTGGAGGAACAGCAGGATAAAAATGGATTGGTTTAAATAAATAAAATTAATCCCATCTCTGTGTGAGAAAAACATACCTCCCAGTGCTTGCTTGATAAAAACTATTCTGCTTTGCAAATCAATCTTTTATGGGGCTACTGTTAAGTGATTTTTTTGGAGGGGACTCCTCTTCTAAAACCCATGCAGGAGCATTCATTCAAGTAAGACATACAGAAGGCAATCTTGCCTTAGCGGCAAATTCTTTCTCCTACTTTGCCGAGGTTTAGGTGCAGGTCAGTGTAAACTCATAAAAGAGAAAGTTTCCGGTGACCATGGCTTTTTTTCAGCAGGAATGTGGTGGAACCTCTTGAAAATGGTCACATGGCTGGTGGCCCCGCCCCGATCTCCAGACAGAGGGGAGTTTAGATTGCCCTCCGCACCGCAGAGCGGCACGGAGGGCAATCTAAACTCCCCTCCGCCTGGAGATCAGGGGGCGGGGCCACCAGCCATGTGACCATTTTCTCCGAGGGCAACCCACTGAGTTCCACCACCTCTTTTCCCCAAAAAAAAGCCCGCCGGCGACTAAACATCCTTTTGTTTTCATTCCATAACTAAGATTTCAGCCTTGGAAGTGTTACTTCCCAGAAGTGTTTTGAACTCATAACAAAAGTATTACTCCAGCATTTGAGATGTTTGTATTATAGTGAGACCTGACTGACCTGTCACTCAAGCTTGTATGGTGCCATGTATTCTGGAAATTGCAATTCTGAAAAGATGTTTGCATTAATCTTCTTAGTCTTTTATTTTGTAAACAATTAGTGCTAAGGTATATAAGATTTTCTGATGTAACTGTTCTTTTTCTGATGTAACTATCAGAGGTAACTGATTTCCTCAACAGAAGCAAACTGATCTGCATATCAAAAGGAGTTGTTTGCATCTCCATATCAGAAGGAGCAGTTTGCATCTACTCTGCCCTCCCCTCTCCTCCTCTATATCTGACCAGTTTCTTTTTGCCCTCCATGCATCTGACGAAGAGAACTGTGATTCTCGAAAGCTTACGCTACAATAAAATTGGTTAGTCTTAAAGGTGCTACTGGACTCTTTTTGATTATCTTGATCTAAGATCTTCATAGTACTTGTACTATATTAATATTTGTTGAGAAAATATATAATGACAAAAAGAGTGAAGTGACTCCTTGTAATAACTCCGCCCCTCAGGCCCTAGCCTCCAAGTTGAGAACCACAGATCTAGCATACTGTAAAGAAACATTTTTTCAGACTTCTAGATTTAATAGTGACAAAATGGATTGGTTTGTCTTTCAGCTTGAAACAGTATTCAAAAGTAAACCAGAAATGGGCATCTTGAATGACAAGGAACCATTTAGATGCCTGGTGACGTTTTCTAGTCCCCATCTTTTAGAAGCACTGAAGTCCCTTGCGCCTGCTGGTAAGTGTTTTAGTGATGGCGAAGCCTGCAAAAGATCACTTATGTAAACGCTGTATAATTTTGTTCTATAGGCAGATTTACATGAATAGCAACTTAGTGATGGTGGGTTGGAGCCACCAGTTTTCCTGCTTGTGAAAAAGGGAAGAAGAGTTCTGTTTGGTCACTTCAAAAAGGATTTGCTGTGGTTTATGGGAGCGGCACAGAAAAAACCATGTGGGATGGGGGCTGCACTAAAGAGATGTCATTAAAAAGCTGGTCGATCTAACTTGTCACTAAGGGCAACAGAGTGTAGTCAGTTTCAACAGCCCCCCCCCCTTTGGCAAGTAGTTTAAGGGTTTAAAATAACAGCTACTCATCTGATTACTGACACGACGCTCTAATATCGCAGTCAACAACTGAAACGTAAAGGAAGTGTCATCCTGAGAAAACATTATTCATTTGCTCCTGATTAAGCCAAAACATGGCAAGGAGTCACAAGCAGATTGATACTGAATGGAAATGTCCTTGATATTGATTGTACTAATCTCACACTGTGTAATTCGCCTTGAGTCTCAGTGAGAAAGGCGGACTATAAATGACAAATTAATCTCTGCAACTGCTCACTAGCCTGTTTTGTCTTCCACATTGAAGCACACAGGGGGGTGCATTAAGCAAGATTTCTTATAAAGCCTTTGCTGTGTGGAGAAGGGAGTTTTTCACTGTCTTCCAGTTTAGTAGAAAATAACTAGGTGCTTAGCCATATGCTTAGCCATATGCTAGTCTTCAGGGGCCTAATTTGGCTTACAGGCTTCTAGAGTCGGCCATTCCTATTTATGCAGTTTCCTTACCTTGCTGAGAATCATGAGGTGCACTTTTGAAGCTTGAAAGTTATTTACTAATCGTTCATTATTGAGAGCTAGTCTACTGATGTAACTTTTTATGACTTCACAGAGCTACTGTCCTATTTGGTTGGTATTGTGAATATATATAATATGTGGAGAGGTTTGGGAGGGGAACAATTCGGAGTTCTCATCTGCTATGCTCTTGGAGGCCTGAGCCAGCCCCCCCCCCCTTTTAAGAATTGCTCAGCTGCTCCTGGAGTTCAGGCTAGTTTAATTTAAACAGATATTGTTCTCCATACCTGGGGAGTTCCCCAAGTATGTGGAAACCCCTTACTTTTTCTGTGCATGATTTAGGGACCAGCTGGTTTACTGTTAGACAAAGCAACAGAACTTTGTAATCAGCCAGAAGTTTTAAACTATATGCCAAGCCAGAATCCCAGATCAAAGTATAAATGTATTTACCAGAACAGCAGCTTGGTTGGTCTGTAGTAGTAAAAACAAGACCTGTGGTGCTTGACTATTGTTTATCTGGTATGTCTTCAGGAGTATAAAGAACCATATGCAAATCCTATAGTTAATTTAGTATTGGTTCTGATTGCAACTTTGTCTCATTCTAGGTCTGGCAACTGCTCCTCTTTCACGTTTACTTACCTGCATTGTCCCAGAGGCCAAGAACTCTTTTAAAATTACAGAGAAAAAAAGTGGATTTTCACATGGTCTTCCAGACCAATGACATCCTTAAAGCAGTTTGCTTAATTATTTTAAAGACATAATTTATTTGCCCAGCTAAATTCCTCATCATGCAAATACATTGTGTAAAAACAAAAAAAAAAAATTAGGTTTATGCTATCGGTATTTTTTTTTTGCTAACGAATCTGCTTGCTAAACCACTGGTATTTCTCTGGATCATCAAACACTGAAGAATGGAATCTCTAAGTTCTCCACAGTCCACTCGGTCAAGACAAAGTCGTTCTGGCAGGCTCTAGCATGCATATACTACTTGTTCAGCTTGACTGCTCCATGGCTATGTATTATTATAGAATTCTGTCTTCTAAAGCAAACCATACAGTAAAGATTTTAGAAACAATGTTACTCATTCCACTGTCAACTTCTGAGTATTGGCTTGTTAAAGCAAAGGGCAATACCAGACAATTCTTGAAAACTTCGTTCTCAAAATGGTATTAATCAACGTGGCATTTATAATTTTAAATGTTTAAGAAATTTGCATGTTATACACATTTCCTCTTAGCGTGTTTGTCACAGGAATTCCTGCTTAATGGTGCCTAGCATTACCCCAGTATATCTAGTGTTGAAAGCTTTTTATTCCTGAAAATTAGTCATCATTAGTATATGAAATGAGGTAGTTGTGAGGCATGTAAAACCTGGGCTGGGACCAATTAATTCTTAAACAGCTGATCTTTGATCATAAAAATATTAACCCTGATTCAAGACACCAGATGAAAGCATGCTGTTGACTCTATTTTAGTGATTTTAAATAGTGTGCGTGTATCTAGTTTCCAATAAAACTTTGGAATACACGTATGTTGGAAATTAAGATGTAAAAATACCTGCCCCTGTTCTAGATCAAGCTTTGTTACAAACATTAAATGGAAAGCATTACATCGGTAAAAAGTAAATACTGGGAATATAGATATATATCCAATAATATAAACTTTCCTGAGAGTTTTTATATTTTCACTCACTGCTTATATACTGTTCTGGATAATCATGTGAACAAGCTGCAAAAAGCAGGGGGGAATATTTAAACACTTCATTAAAACATACATGCTTTACACTAAACTGCATTTATTTTTAAATTTTGTTCTATTAAAAGTTTTGAAGTCTGTAACAAAAAATAGCCATTCTTTGCTCTGGGAGCTGCCATTGACCTTTAAATCTCCTTTTGGCAGAGAATGCTGCAAAAAAATAAAATGGTTTAGGCAAGTCTATTGATATGTTTGAATCTAAGCATAAATAAAAACCTTTCATAAGTTTGTTTTGCGCAAGATGCTTAATCCTTCTGGAAAGGAGGCTAAATTGGTCTTTTGCACAGAAATACAGAATCTTTTGCCTTGGCAGCAGTTACAATTATGACATATTCAGCTACCCGTACACAATAGACTATGGATCTGACATACTGCTTTTGTCCATGAAGTTCTCAGAACAATTCTCTCAAAACTTCTTTTTATGAATTTCTCTATACAATGCAACTTTGGGGTGATTTTATTGAACTGTATCCTGGTATTAAACTTAATTGAGTGAAAGGACAATATACAACCCATTACGTGGTATAAACCTTCAGACATGTAAAGTGTTACCCCCGGTGCACAAATGTTCTCATTTTAAACAATGTAGTTGATTTACAGAGGGAGGGGTTCAGAAACCATTTAACCTTCCCCCTTGAACTGTTTTGCTGCTGAAAATGTTTAGCCCTGCTAGGGGAAAAATAAATACTTTCAGGTTGCCAGATATGCATGTAACAGGTATGGGGCAAAACATTCTAAAGTCATTTCCTTTTCCCATTGTTTAATTCTAGCCCACACACACACACACACATACCTGTATGTATATACAGTTATTTGTGCAGGCTGCCTGCAATTAACACCAGCTACAGCTCCGCTCGAGGAAAACAAATAGGTGGTTTCTGATCCTGTTTATACCTACACATGAATATAGGGTCAGATTTCTGCTAGTTTTCTATTTTCTGCAATCCATACCCTACTATTCTGATTACTGACCCAGCTGCTGATTCACCTTGAGACTCAGTGAGAAATGTGGACTATAACATAAATAGAGAGAGAGCGAAGGGCTGGGGTGGTACAGGGTTTATGCTGTCAGACGGTTTTCCTTAGGCATGAAACTCGCTAGCTGATGTTGGCCAGTGAGGCACTTGGATGAAAATCTGACAGAGATGTACAGCTTCCTTCAGAGTGAAAAATCAGCGTACTCCTATAATCAAATAGCTACTGGAAAGCGTTAAAGCAAGAGGGTATTGCTTACTAAAATGATCGTTGCAGACTATTTCCAAATGGCAAATCTTAAGCTAAAACTGCAGGAGTATTAAACAATGTCCAGGAACTTAAATAAGCATGTTACAAACACCTTTTCATTTTCCAAATTATTGGTCTGTTTTGGAGGGTGTCAGTTTCACTAATGGGATCTCCCACAACTTCTTTCAATGTTCCTCAATGGCAATTTTGTCCCCTTCCTGGTACATTCTGACTTGCTCTAGTAGTACAAATTCATCACACAAGTATACAGAATAATGATGGTAGTAATAAATGATGGGTTTAACAGATTAGTTTTTGTTTGGTGAGCACCCCTGCAAAGATCCTTAAATACAAGCTGCAGCAATCCATTGCTATTGTGTTTACTATCTCCAGAAGCCTGTTAAGTACAAGGGCCATCAAGTTGGATACTAGATTCTCCATGAGCTGAATAATCTCACTCTTGCATTTGCCTTGGCGGCTGCTACGTCATTAGCCCAAAAGCTTGCATTCAGTATGACAAAGGCAGGGCTCAGAATCGCATAGATTGGCTGGAAGGCCTAGAGCCTGCTGCTCCATTAAATCTCCCTCATCTATCAACTAAACAAGACTTAAATTGGTCTTGGCTCTGCCTTCTGTATCTCCATATTCTGCTTGCAATAGTACCTACTGCTGCTGAACATGAGCCTAATAACAATAACAAAGACAGAGACATTCCCAATTGCCATTTTCTTTCCTTTGAATACATTACTAATCTCTTCCCAGAAGTGGCAAAAGTAGAATATAGAAGTTCAACCTCTCTTTTTCCTATTTCAAAGAAACTAAATTAAAATGATTTTTAAAAAATGGCATGCTTTTATTAAATATATCTCCACAGGACATTGTAAAGAAAATATGAATTTACAAGTTACCCAAGTTGCCACTGCCGCCACTGCCAATATTCTTGCCTAAGTGATCATGGAATTGGATCCAGGCTGCATTCCTATGAAATGCCTTCAGATTTAGTCATTTTCTTCTTTCTGGTTTTATAGATCGGGCAGCTGAAGAAGTCAGAATTTGCAAATGGATCTCCACGCCTTAGTTTTCTGAAGTACAGAGAGAAGGCATAAAATTAGTACTTCCACAACACAGCATTCCCCAGTAAGAAAGCATAAGGTTTGGACTAGAGGTAGACACAAACTGAAATATGAACCAAAGTTCATCATGAACCGGGCTGGGGTTTTTTTGGTTCTCAAACCAGTGGTTCGTCGGAGGGCATTTTATGACGAACCTTGACGATTTTTAGACCGGTTCATTTGGTTCGTTTTTCGGTTTGTCACTGCAGATAGCCTGGCACTGATCAACCAGTTTCCTAGGCAACGGGGGCGGGGGGGGGCTTTCTGCAGACCTTCAGCTGCCCCAGAAGTGACATATTCACGAACCAAATGAACCGGGTAATTTCATGCCAGTTCGTAAATAAAACGCGACAAACCATAAACCACCATTTTCCCAGTTCATGCCCATCTCTAGCTTGAACCATAGAAGTAGAAAAAATGCCTTGGGTCAGATACCATCCATGAACCTGAATCTTTCTCGATTGGTTAGCAGATATGGTTATTGGGGGTCTTGTCTTGCTGTGTTTCTGGCCTCATCTGGTTGACTGATTCTATAAGGTGATGTGGCAGGACAATTGTTCATCCTTATGCCGTGGGAAATACGGGGTCCTGCAAAGTTCTCTTTTGTCTCCTATCACATCAAACATCTCTGATTTCTTATAGTGACTGCCTGGACTGAGATGTCATAAAAATATGGGGACAACTCCCAGTACTGTTATTCCTTTTCAACCAGGTCAGGAAACAAACACCCTGAACTGGTGTCTGTAGGCAACAAAGGGTAGATAAGGATTAAGCGAAGTCAATACAAATAAAACTGATGCTGTTGCCTGACTGTAGGGCCAATTAAAGTTGGCAGAGTCAGCCTATTCTAGGTACGGGCACCATGCACAGATGGTTCTGTTTTCCTGAGCTTTTAAATCAAGTTCCTCCTTCCTGCAGAGTTGTATTAGTTGTTCTAATTTTCACCATGCCTCTCAGGTAATTCTTGCTACATTAGGAGGTTTACAGCGCAATTCTAAAGCAGCTTTCCTGGGAGTAAGCCCCACTAACTAAAACAGAACTTACTTTTGAGCAGACCTGCTAAGGCTTTTGTTCCCTTTAAATATTTAATCTTTACAGTTCTCATTTTGTTGTGGTGTTATTTTCATTTTGGAAAATGCCTCAAAAATATTTGTATGGAGTGGTGAGGATATAAACAAACAGCTGTACACCGTCCACCTCTGCCCTAAAAAAGCACCCAGCAATGAACACTAACCTGTTGAGCTTGGGCTCTTCATAGGTAACTGGCTTTCTTTCCCGTTTACCTCGACGTATTGGAAGCTCTTCCAGAAAGGTTGAATGGCATAAACTCTGAGCAGCATTGGTCAAATCTTTCAGTATTTTGTTCTCTGTAAATAGACAGCCAGTGTGATGTAGCGGTCAAAGTGTTGAACTAGGATCTGGGAGGCTCAAGTTTGAATTCTCACTTCGCCATGGAAGCTTACTGGATGACTTAGGGCCACTCATACACTTTCAGCCTACCTACCTTACAGGGTTGTAGTGAGCATAAAATGGATAAGAGGAGAATGATGTAAGCTGCTTTGGGTCCCCATCAGACAGAGAGGTGGGGTACAAATGAAGTATATAAATAATAAATAGGGTGGTTGCCTATGGATACACTGAGATTTCCAGATACACCTAGTAGGCATTGTTTAAAAAAAATCAAAACCCAATAGTAAGATTTGGCATTTAATTGTATACTAATATTAACTGCCAAACAACGGGCTGGATCCAGGCTTAATGGCAATTTCCATTGATTCCCCCTTTCCACTGCAGACTCCACTCTTATATTCCTTAGGGTCCCCCTTTCCCCTTGAGAGTAAATCACAAAACACCCTGAGCCAAGCTACATGATCAGTGGTTGGACTCAAAACATTGACTTTGAGAACTGGATTGCACTCAAGCTGAAAGTCAGGCTTTGTACGGTTCACCCATCTCCCCGTATTGAGAGCCACTAGACTATATATCAACAGCCTTGTCGGTCACTTACCATTTAAGTGAGGAGATGTGTTGGGAGAAGATTCAGCAGGAGCTTCTTGCATGGTCTTCTCTTGTCTGCTTGAAGGTACCAGCTTAGCATCATTTGTGTTGAAGACTGCAGAGTTTTTTGGAAACGCACAAGAACTTGCTGGGCTCTTTTGGCCTTTAGCAGCCTTAGCCATATAGTGCAAATCCGTAGTGAGATCCATCACATTTTTTTTAGCATGTGTTTTCTTGTTTGCCTTGGGCTTTGAATCTTCCTTCATTAAGTCAGTTACTTGACTCCTGATGCCCCGACATGTCTTCTCCAAGCAGCTACTGCTTGATTCCTGAACAGTTGAAAACCCCCAAATTTTGGGGATAGTTTTACAAAATTTTCTACATTCACCATCAGAAAAAGCATCATCTAACAAAACAGGGAATGCAGGTGGCGGGCTCCCCAACAAAGAGAGAGACTCTGGCCTTTGAGACTGACTTAATGGATCAGATTTCAACACTGGAGCTTTATTTTTAGGCTCCTGAATTAAGGAAGCACAACCAGTCTGTGGTAGAGCCAGATCTATCACAGACATCTTTCCACAGCCTTCAGTTTTACCAAAACACTGGGACGCAACCTCCACATTACGGCATGGAGAAGCTGCATGGATTGTAGAAGGACCAACTGTTGTATAAAGACTTCGAGAATTTTGGCGTTCTTTCTGGCCACAGCTGTTCAGTGGCTGGACTTTCTCCAAACGATCCACCTGGGCAGAGACTTCAGTGGACTTTGAAACAATCATTTGGTTACTGCCCTGTGCTTTTGGCTGTGTTGTGTTTGGAACCTCCCCTTTATTACAATTATCCAAGCGCCCTTTTGACTTGCTGGTAGAAGAGACTCTGCCCGTTGTTCCCATGCTTATTTTTTTCAGAGCTTTGGCTTCATTGGCTTTGATCTTCTCATGGCTTTCGTTTGGGGCTTTTAACATTACGAGCTCACCCAGCTGACTGCTTTCAGCAGATTCCATTTCCTTTGGCGGCTCCAGGCCCACAAGTGGCCCATTATCAGATGGCTCCATCCAAGAAAGGTCTTTGAACGAAGCGGAGAAGCCGGTTGTACGTTTCCTTCTCTCTGTCACATGCCCGAGAGAGACCACCGTCTGATCACTGTATGATCTTGTCATCTCAGTATGTTGTCCAAGATTGTTGTTATTCGGCATGGAAAGTGAGCAACTCCTGGAACTTTGTGGTATACTTGAGGGATCACCTAAAGTGACAGGACTGAAATAAGTAAATGAATGCAAGAATTCTGGACTAGAATCCGAGAGAACCAGATTCAAACCCACACAGTGCCTTGAAGTTCCGGGGTGACCTTGGGACCGCCTCTCACCGTATGTTCCCCAGAGGGCACTGAGCTCAGCAGACCAACATCTGCTGGTGATTCCTGGCCCTAAGGATGTTCGCCTGGCCTCAACCAGGGCCACAGCCTTTTCACTTCTGGCACCAATCTGGTGGAACGCTCTCTCTGTAGAGACTCGGGCCCTGCAGGACTTGTTACAGTTCCGCCATGCCTGTTAAATGGAGAGGTTCAGCCAGGCCTAGGGTGATGGTTCAGGCGTGGGCGAATTTTCCTGCTGGATTCCTCCTTCGCTCCCGCTGGTTGGATCTCCCCTGTGTCTACCCGCAGTGATTGAGGGTTATTGCTACATTGTATACTGACTGCCATATCTTGGAGAAATGTTGTAATTTTTTGTATTTTATGATGTATTTATTGTGTTTTATCTACGTATGTATTTATGTTCTTGTATTTATATGACTGAGACGTTGTGACCCGCTCTGAGCCTGCTTGCGGGGAGAAAGGGCTAGAAATCTAATCAATCAATCTCAGCCTAGCTTATCTCAGGATTACCTGAGCAAAAAATGGGGCAGCGGAGACCAGAGACTATCACCCTGAGCCCTTTGGAGGAAAGGCAAGATAAAAATGTAACGGAACTATATGGCAGTGATTTAGGCTTACAAGGGATGAATCAAACAGGTTACTGCAGCTTCTTGGCCGGGTACCTACTTTGCATGCAGAACATCAAAAATTAAACCTTTTGCACCCAGTTGAAGTATCTCTTCACTGTTAAAAGGTGTTGGGAAAAGTCCTCTCTCTGCCAGCTACTCCAGAGACCTAAGGCTCCCCAGTCAACACAGAGCATATGCCGAGTACTACATCAAGCCAGAAGAATTATGTAACAAAAGCTCTGGCGTACCTCCAAAAATGGCACCCAAGTCAAGGGCCAAGGCAGTGCCATCCGCTTCACTGGAATGTTGGCCATTCCTTTCCTTGCTTGCCAATGGCTCATCAATGACACAAGTGGAAGACGACTTCTTCACAGCAGGGTCAGCCTCACGCTTCAAAGGGTCGTCTACGTCCAATGCAGGTATCTTCAAGGGAAGCACTGACTGTCTCGCGGGTGCAACATTGCCTGTACGCTTATCACATTTGCCATTGTTATCCAGAAAGAGTGGAATCCTCATCGGTTTGGGTGCCATTCTGAAAGTGGGGGGAATTAACACAAAAGGATATCAAGCGGTCTCTTTAAGAGTCCCAGTGCTGAAGAAAGGGAAAGACAGTAAGAAGCAGGGCATCTTAATGCAAGCCTCAAGCTTACCCAATAATATATACAACACTCATTTAATCTGGGGAAAAAAACATTGCCTTCAGGAGTATCAAATGTCCTTGTCTACTAATGCATCTTTCTAATGAGCTCATCTCCCAGGTACATCTGGAAAAAGCTATTCTTCTCAACTAGGCAGGGCATACAAGAGTCTATATTCCCAAGGAAGGTTTTATGCATAATATACCACATGTACAAATCAATCTTCCTGGTGACCCTCCTCACCTTGTTCTCCAACCCTTGTCCTGCCTCTCCTCCACTTGCCAAATAGAACATTCCTCTCTAATTAAAAGATCTGCGGTATGATCCTGAGCAGAGTTGCACTCTTCTAAGTCCATGGCCTTCAATGGGCTTAGAAAGATGTTAATTCTTCTTAGGATTGCACTGTTAAGAGTCACACACTGCCATAATGTGCTGAAATGCAATCACACTCCAAGCCTCACAGCCTAGGGAACAGAATGGAGTTTGTGTTGGCTGTACATCTGTTTATTCCCATCAGAGCTGGCACTGAGATCTACTGCCATCACTCATGAATATGCCTAGCCAAATGAGAATCCCCTGGATAAAATGAAGAACAACCTCCCCTTACTTCATCTAGGCTGAAAGATGATCCACAGTCATTTAGGAAGGAATGTAATTATATTCGTCTTCCACATCTCTGGCTTCTCTTTCTTAAAAGCACAAGGGCAGGAGAATCCAACTGCTACCTTCCAGAATACCGAATCCCCAAGACTGCAGCAATGGCATGTTTTGCAGTCCCTCCTTGCATCTTGGTGATGAATGAAGTAAATCAATAGCGGCAAAAAGTTAAGACTTTTCTAGAGCACAATGAATAATTGGAAGATCTTACCATACTGACAGCATCTTCAATCACATTTTTAAACTCTAAGGCATGCAAACAGCAGCTGGAGAAAGCCTTTAAGTGGGGCTCACGATGGGAGTTCCGCAAGTTGTCACATGCATCATGCGTTCTATGTCAGTTAACAGCAAGTAATACAGAATATTCTTGGGCATACCGAACAGGGCGATTGTCATCATCCGGACTGTCTGTTGTATCAGCCGTGCCGAGTCTCCCATCAGACAGTAATAAAGAGCAGGAAGTACTCTAGGATTGATGGGGGAAGATACAGAAAAGGTTATCAAGATCCTGATGTCATACAATAGTTGTTGTCATATCCCTATGTCATACAATGGTTATTGTTTCTAGGATTATGAAAAGGAAGGGGGTAAGACTTTAGGATGTGACCATGTGTGCAAATGCACGATATAAGCACTTTTTAGGCAACTCCCCTTTAAATGCAGTGCAGAGATACTGCAGAACAGAGAAACAAAGACAGTGCTCACATGCACTTGCTCTTTTCAATGCATGCACACCAAACTACTTCAAGCCTTTTACATGCCACGGTTATTTTCAAAGGGGGTTCAAGCTAGGGAGCTCTGCAAACTTATCAACGGCTACTGAGTAAGGGAATCCGTTCTGAGAGATATGAAAGGCCGTTAGCCCACACTGCCAGTTTCCCCCGCACATAGTGTTCCACTGAAAAGCAGTACAGGTAGGATCACTGTGAAGTCCAGTATGCCAATCAGAGTTACCCAAGTATGTACCCTGTAATGTTTCTCAGAATCGTATGCAATTCTGAAGCAGACATGCTGGGTTTCTTGGCAGACAAGAGAATAAGGAAAAATTTTCACAAAGGGGGTGTTTTTTTTGGTCATCAAGTTGCAGCCGATTTACAGTGACCCCATGGGGGCTTTCAGGGCAAGAAGGTGGTCTGCCACTACTGATAGCAACCCTGTCTAAACACTGCCCAGGTCTGACCCTGCTTAACTTCCGAGATCTGATGAGATCAGGCCATCCAGGTCAGAAGCTTAAAAGTCTAAAAACAAGCTACAAAAAAGGTGCAAGTACTGGCTAGATTACCAAAAGAACAAATAATAAAACATTACCCCCTTTTCTACACCCATTCTTAACTGTACAGCCTTCAAGTACTCTGAGGGACAACCCAAACATGGCTCAAAAGATATTCAGGCAGATGCTGTAGGCACTGCCATTTAAGGTGGTGCTGCTACAACGAATTACAGCGTCGGTTATGAAAGTGAGCTAAATGAGGTGGGGGAGAGAAGACGATGGAGGTATTTCTTACAGTGTTCTGTCTCACCTCTGAAGGGCTGCCCGGCTCGATTATGTCCTGCAAGTGGCTGTTCATGAACTGCTGAAGTTCTTCGATATATTCATTATGTTTGTGGCGCATCCGAACAAAAAAGTTAGCCTTTTAAAATTAAGCAGAGACTTTCAGAATTTTTAAGAAGCCCAATAATTGTAATAATTGTAACCCACACCTGAAGTTTCTATACCACCACCACCACCACCCCACACTTATAGGACTTCTCTAGTTTAATGCACACCCTCTATGCTTGATAAAATACACTGATCTAATCATTACTCCTAATCTTATTTAACCTGGTCAACATGACAGCTAATTTCTTCTTCCAAGCTTTAGCCACCAAAGGTGTTTGTGCAGATAATACATTCAAGATCACTTGCCAGTCTTGTTTCTTAGCGCTTTGAAATATCCTCACAATAAGCCGGAGGATAAAAAGGACTCCTGTGCGTATTCAACATCCTTGTCTCCCGCAAGGGATGTAAAATACATACTGTATTTTAGATGATGCCCAATAATTGTAATGTTTCATATAAATCCTCAAATAGATTTTCCATTTTTATAATACACAGTCTTTTAACAAAGCCAGTAGTAATTTATATGATGACGACTTCAGACGAGTAATCTATAGCTGTAAAATAGAACAGGAATCCAACGACACAAAATGTACTTAGCTCAGGTTTTCATGAGTCAAAGCTCCCTTCATCAGATACATAGGAGTGGTAAACCCTCAGGCCTGATTTATATACACAGCAGAAGCCAAAGGGGAGGAAATTTTACAAACAGAAGCCAGTTCAAAACAAGATCCACTTTAACCAGTAATTGGTTCATTAAGCATGGGGTGTGAGACACTTCTACAGGCTGTTAGTCAAATTGTAAAATCTAGTACAGGATGAAGTGAGATCAACAGATACAACAAGCTGGCGAGTACTAGGACCTGGGCAACCTAGGTATGAATTGCCACACTGCCAAGGCAGCTTGCTGGGTGACTTTGGGCCAGTCACACAGCCTAACCTGCCTCACAGGGTTGTTGTGAGAGGAGAATGATGTAAGCATCTTTGGGATCACATTGGGGAGAAAGGTTAGGTATACATGAAGTACTTTCTTTCAATCTATAGGTGTTATTCCCACCTCCATAAAGTTGTTAATTACTTCTGCTTCATCTCTAACTTCCTATTCTCTATCTGTTCATCTCACTTTTTATCCTGCGCTAGATTTTACATTTCGACCTGATGTGTTTACACTCCTACACAAATGTTGAAGCAAGTTCTGACTCACAGAAGCTTATGCCAGAATACACTTTGTTAGTCTTTAAGATGCCACCAGACACCTCATTTATTTAGTAGAAACAATTTCTTCAGTTTCCATAATAGCAGTATTTGCCAAGGCCGGAGTACAAATGAGTCTTTTATCTTTCAGGATAAATGACAGCAGCAGAAAACGGCCTAATGCATATAAAAAGGAAAACCCTCTCTCAACTCTCTGAAGAATGTTTTTTTTTAAATGTCCTTTTCCACAACTTGTCAGAGATAAGTTCAGTGAAGGGGGGGGGGAGTATGCAAGAACCAGTAATACTGTGGTAGAGGTGTCTTCAACAAAGGGGCAGGATTTTGTGTTTTTCCCATGGCTGGTACAGCGGAGCAGCAATGGGGCTTTCACATGGCAGATTTCCTCGGTTTCCCTGCTCCAGTCCCCCAGAAGTGGCCAGCCCCCCGAACCTGGGCCAACAAGGCTTTTGCAATTTTTAAAAATCAACACTAGAATATCTTTAGGTTGATGTACCTTTCTAACGATGGGTACAACAGGTTTTCTGATTTCCCATTTTCCTTTGAAAAAGTCCCTTGGCTTTCAAAGATACGTTTTTTCCCCTTATATCTCTGCAAGGAAAGGGGCTAGAGACTTACTTTTTAAAAGAAAATGAAACCTGGGAATTCAGAGAACCTGCTGTGCCTATTGTTACACCAGTATGTCAATATAACAACATTCTGATTTATTTAAAAAAATAAAAAGCCCTTTGGCAGCAGGGGAGGAAATGGCTACCACAGGGACAGGGTATGGAAAAATGACTGCCATGTGAGCTGGAAAATGCAAAATTTCTCCCCCCACCTCAGCAGCCACCTCAACTTTACTGCAATCTTTCCCAAATCTTTGGAGCAAAGATCAAAGAAAAGCTGGGGGGGGACCTGGAAGTGCACAAATGCACCATGGTGCTGGGGGGAGCCAGAAACAAACCCGCTTCCCGAAAGTATCGGACTCAGGGCAGATAACCCATGCAGAAGACACTGGGATCAGCTATCTTGCATCACTGGGGAAAGCAACACAGCTTGTTTTAAAAAGGGAGAAATACTTCAACAGTGACTCGGTATCACCTATAGGCCAAATTTAAGAATACATGTGCACCACACCCTCCTATAACTCAAAGCCAAATTCTGCTCTGTACTTTGCAACTGGGTTTCTGTGACGGTTCAAGCATTTTTTGCAGGTTCAAACAAAAGTGGCCCATACAGTACCACGGCCGAGAGCTTTTGACGCAGACGAGCTTTTTCAAAGTCTCCCAGCTTCACTTCTTTCTGCAGCAACATCTTTTCTTTGGTGAGCTTTTGGGCCTCTCTCTTGGCCACGTTGAGGGCCAACGCCAGGGCTTTGTTGTTCTGTTTTAGGGTGACCTTAATGATAGAGGAGTTATCTATACAAATGAGAGAAGGCAGAGAGAGAGAGAAAGAAAAAAAGTGTTGGATTTTTGCCTTTGCTCTTTCAAGAGGCTTACTGTCCAACCCTCCCCTCATTTCCCTCCCCTTCGAGTCGATAAACCCTGGATAGCCACACTCACAAGGCTGCTGTGAGGAAAAATAGACAGAAGGCAAGAACAATGTTGTAAGTCACTTTGAGCCAAGGTGGATAAAAATCAATGTTCTTTTAAAAAATTATTTTTAAAAAACGAATGTTTTATTTAAATTGGGTTATAGATCCAGAGGAGTTAGCCGTGTTAGTCTGTAGTAGCAAAATCAAAAAGAGTCCAGGAGCACCTTTAAGACTAACCAACTTTATTGTAGCATAAGCTTTCGAGAATCACAGTTCTCTTCGTCAGATGCATCTGACGAAGAGAACTGTGATTCTCGAAAGCTTATGCTACAATAAAGTTGGTTAGTCTTAAAGGTGCTACTGGACTCTTTTTGATTTTATTTAAATTGGATTTTTTAATTTAAATCAGATTTTTAATAAAATGTTTTTTGATGAAAAATCTATTTAAAGATAGTTTTTTATTTAAGATAGTCCAAAGGTTATCATTATGAAATAAGTATTCATTTTTAATTATGTAGCATGAGGCTGTATATTCATGCAATGTTTAAATCTTTTGGTAAATGAATTCCATTAACCCATTCACAATGTCATACTCTTCCAGAGGCTTCTGTAAGATTATTGGGCAATTTTTCTATCTAGAAGATATTATCACAGATGCTTGGTTTTACAGTTCTCAAAACTGTGATTTTATGTTTGCAGAGATCACATCTCTTCTTCATAGCAAAAGGTTATAAAACAAACATACACAGTTGAGGAAAAAACCTTAATCCCATTGTTCCTTTACAAATCTTTGTACACAAAACCAACCCCTTTCAAAAAATTCAATGAATAGAAGATTTTTGGGAGTAGAAACTGATTTAAATCTAGTCTTACTGACTAGTGATTTAAATCATGATTTAAATCATGATTTGAATTGATTTGATTTAAATCAAATCCACCCTGCTTTGAGCCCCTATTGGGGACGAAAGTGGGGTCTAAATAAATAAATAAAGTATTTCCCAATCTTACCACCCAAAGCTAGAGACAGAATATGAGATCTATGTGCAAAAACACATGATCCATCACGGAGCTATGGGCCCATCTATGCACAAGCACAGAGCTCACATTATAAGAAGTTGGTAACAAGTCTCTACTGAAGCTTTGAAAACTACAATTTACTTTCTTGGGGTCAAATGCACAATTAAGACCGGCACTGATATTTACCCCTCAATCCTTCCATTTGTCAAAATACCCTCAATCCTGCTAAGCAGACTAACATGGGATGTAGCATCTTGCATTGTGAGAGTGCGTGGGAGAAAGAAACAAACTACATTTAGAACCTTGGTTAAAAGCTTTAGAAAAGAAATCGAAGATCTTTATTGTGTGAACTGCATACATGATAGGAAAGATGAGGGAGAGAGCTCTAGCTTTCTCGTTTGCCAGCAGATGGCGCGATGGGAAGTCTTGCATCCATGGTGCAAGATGGCAAGAGTGACAGAGAGCAAGATGAGGTGTCATGAAAAGGAAATCCCCAAGAATAGCATTTTACACATTAAAGGATAGTTCCAAGGCTGTAAAGGGCAAAGTGTAAACAGATCCCTGGCCTCCCTGTCTTTCCAGCTCTTTGGTTTCCCCCGTTCTGAGGACAGCATTAGTCCTCTTCTTACAATCCCCTGCTTAAACAAACTCCATTTTTTCCCTGCATTACTGACAGATGTACATTTTCTTCAGCATACTCATTTCCTGCCATTGGAGAATCATAGAAATTCCACTATACGTGCATCATCAGGCCAAAAGGTACGGTATAACTAAAATAAATACGTCAGTTGCGGAATCTATGTTTTCCGCTTGTAGGATGTGTGCCCGTCTTACAGGGCCTTGCTTCGCCATCCCCTGGAATGTGTCCCAGAACAGGATCCAGCGCCTTTGCTCAAACCTCAGAACTCCAACCTGAATGAGCTAGTCTTAAATGCCGCCACTTACTTATTGCTTTTGTTCTTATTTTTGCTGCAATGGACGCATTCATCTTCGTGGTCTTTAGGGCACCATTTTTCTTCTCTTTCATCCGTTGCCTGATTTCACTTAAGGCGAACAGGGAAGATGTTTCCATAGGATCTTGGTTAGGCATTTTTAGGCCGTCCTGCTGACTGCTCACAAAAAGAGAATCAAACAATCAGGACTATATTTTACTCCATTATATTCTACGATCTGCCTTCTTCAGAGGGGTATCCATCTTAGCCTCTTACAGCAACATAAAACAGAAGTCCAGTAGCACCTTGAAGACTAACAGAATTTATTTCAGCATAAGCTTCATTGAGTCAAGCGCTCGCGTGCAGCTAGGAAACACAAGGCAGGGTAACCATTGCACATCCAGGCCAGCACCCATTTCTTCACCATGGGGAATAATGTACTCAGCCAAGCTGCTGCTAGACCAATAGGGCTCCTCTTCTTCCACTTCCCAATTTTTCAGGGCACATCACTACCTCCAGATCAACTCTCAAAGAACTGTCCTGCTGAAAAATCTACCCCCAGCTCCTCTGGCTTTTATTTTTTTAAAAGAACATAATACTAATTCTGAGTCTCCTTCTCTTTCCAACTAGATTGCCAGGGTATGAGCTTTCAAAAATCAAAACTCTCTTTGTCAGACAGATATGAGAGTTTTGACACTCAAAAGCTCATACCCTGTGCCACTGGATCCAAATCTTGCTCTTCTACTTGAAATGATCTTCTCTCTCCAGTTTATTGCAGAGGACACTTATCTCACATACAGGAGTTCTCTAAGCAAACAGGGCTTGGATCATTACCCCTCGGGAAAGCAGCTGTTTTGGAGGGGAGGTTCTATGGCATTATACCCAGTTGGTATTCATAGAATCATAGGGTTGGAAGGGACCTCTAGGGTCATCTAGTCTTGCATTGTGCATTATGTTGCACAATGCAAGAAATTCACAACTACCTCCCCGCCCACACACACACCCAGCGACCCTTGCTCCATGCCCATAAGATGGCAAAACATTGTCAGGATCCCTAGCCAAACTCCCCTCCCCAGACTCCACCCCCCAAATCTCCATGAATTCCTCAACCAGGAGTTGGCAACCCTACAGCTCCTCTCTCCCCTCTTTTCATACTCCAGTTTGTGATCCTTATACATAAGGAACAAGAAGAAAAACGAGAGAGTTTCGCTTTTGTTGTGTTTTACATTGCACCTTCCAATTAATAAAATCTTTTAACCCTCCCCAAATGCTGGGGTGGAGGGGGAATAAATTTTCTAGAGAAAAATGAGAAGGGAGAGGCATGCTCAATTTTGCTCTCCAAAGCAACAGGGTAAGTAAGGACAGAGTATCCCTGCTCATTCTCCATAAACTGGCTACCTTAAACCGATTGTATTCTCAGCAGTCTCTCCGACGCGTCGTTTTTGTTTCCGCGGGTCTACCGGCCGGCGTTCGAACGGCGTCACATGACTCACGCCTCTTTTCCCTCGTGATTGACGTGCCTCTTGCAAAAGGAGGCCCCGGGGGCGGGGAGTGCACGTTGGTAAAGCGAGAGTGACCGGCATCCTGGGGGCAGGGTGCTGTTTGCAGAGCCTGGTCAATGCATGAAAGAATGGGGCAAATTAGGGTTGTCAGCTCCAAGCTGGGAAATTCCTCGAGATCCGGGGAGAGAAACCTGGAGAAAGTGGGGTTTGGGGAGGGAAAAGACCTTGGCATGGCATAATTCCATAAAGTCCACCCCCCCCCCCAGTAGCCATTTTCTCCAGGTGAACTGATCTCTGTGGCCTGGAGATCAGTTGTAATTCCAGGAGATCTCCAGCCACCACTTGGAGGCTGGCAACCCTAGGGCAAATCCATTTGAAGTCAATAGGTTTAGACGGGTCATTTTGTAGAAAAAGAACTGGAGGAGCTCATTAGCATGTGCCATGCCCCTTGCCAGCACCGGAAGTGTCATTAGCATAACTGATTTGCATATGCCACACACCCCTGACATTCACCTATCATGGCTGTTTTGGACCCAATCCTGGGTATTCAGGGCCAAAATTGGGCCCAAAATGGCAAAAAGGGGCTGAAAATGGCTGGAAAGGGGCCCAAAATGGTCAGCATCAGGCTGCTGCTGAGCGGGATAGTGATCCACCACCTTTCAGAAGCCCAATCCAGGCCATTTTGGCCCCAATCCAGGCCAAAACGGGCCCAAAATGGCTGAGTCAGGTGGGCAGGGCCACCTGTCATGTGACCTCTTTGAGGAACTGCTGGAACTGCATTCCTATGCGTTCCCCCTCGAAATGAGCCCTGGGTTTAGAATAGAGCAGCACCTGTGAACTGGAACGAGAGGCCTGTTTCCATCTATTGCAATATGGAATGGCCTGCATGAAGAGGTCGGCTCCCATTCACCTGGCTTTCTGCAAACTATGCAAAACTGAATTATTCAGGAGGGCTGTACTGTAAGGCAATAGTCCCCAGAGAGGCTTTGGTAAAGGAATAGGGACTGTAGACTACACTACTGGGTACTGCCAGTTGCTGCAAGTATGCGCCTACTGGGTAGTTTCTGTGTAGTATAGTATTTATTTATAGATCCAGAGGAGTTAGCCGTGTTAGTCTGTAGTAGCAAAATCAAAAAGAGTCCAGTAGCACCTTTAAGACTAACCAATTTTATTATAGCATAAGCTTTCGAGAATCAAGTTCTCTTCGTCAGATGCCTGATCAGGCATCTGACGAAGAGAACTTGATTCTCGAAAGCTTATGCTATAATAAAATTGGTTAGTCTTAAAGGTGCTACTGGACTCTTTTTGATTTTAGTATTTATTTATGTACTTAAATTTATAGTCCGCCCTCCCCAACCAAGTGGGCTCAGGGCGGATTACAACAATTTAAAACACACTACACAATGTCATGTTAAATTGCTTATGTTCAGTTTCAGCTTGATATTGGATTTCTGCTTCTGCAATCTATATTCTATTGCATTTTAATTGAATGCCCCAATTATTGACTGTATTGGTGTATATTGTGTAATCTGCCTTGAGTCTTTGTGGGAAGTGTGGACTATGAATAATGTAACTAAACAGAGTTCTTGGGACAATTGGAAAGCACTGAAACAATGTATTCCCTTTGGAAAGAAACTAACGTGCCTCTCTAAAGAAAGGAGCTTTGATTCTCGAAAGCTAGAGTTGCCAGCTCCTGATTCGGAAATTCCTGGAGATTTGGGACGTGGAACCTGGAGGGCGGGGTTTGTGGAGAGGAGGGATTTACTGGGGTATAATGCCCTACAGTCCACCTTCTAGAGCAGCCAATTTCTCTGGGGGAACTGATCTTTGTGGCCTGGAGATCAGTTGTCATTCTGGGAAATCCAGTCACCACCCTAGTTTATGCCCTTAAAACTCACCTCAGCGGTCTGGAAATCAGCTGTAATCCCAGGAGATCTCCCAGGCCCACGGGGAGGTTGATAAGACTGCTTAACCTACCTCACAAGGTAGTTGTGAGCATAACATGGAGGAGAGGGGAACATACCGCATTTTTTGTTCAATGAATGCCCTATATTGTATTCACTTCAAGGGTAATCTCAGTGACCACGACAGTCTAAAAATAATAATAACAATAACTAACAATGACACAGCAAGACCCTTTCGGAAGTCGGGACGTAAACGAAGGTAGCAACGGCCACGCCCAGCCTTCAGCGCGAGCCCGCCTCCCCTTTCCTCCCATCCAATCCAAGCGGCCGTGAGAAATTCGTAGGTGGAGGGGGCGGTGCCTGAGGCCGCCTCCGTCACGTGCCGCTTCATGACTATGCAAAAGAACCCTCATGAATATGTATGACTTGCCTGCTGGTCCCGCCTTCCCTCCCTCGCCGGAAGTGGCCAACCAGTCGGCTCGGGAAGGGCCGCGCGGGGCAACATGGCGGCGGCCGCCTCTCCTCAGGAGCCCGCGGGGCGCGCCGGCCTGCCTCTGGGGCGCCCGCCGCGCCCGGCCCCTGCTCCGCCCCGCGGCGCCGGCCAGCGACCGGCCAGCCCCTGGGAGCTGGTGAGGCCTTCGGTGACGGAGCTCTCGCGGGCCGTCCGGAGCAACATCCTCTGCACCGTGCCGGGCTGCGGGAAAGTGCTGCCCAACCCGCCGGCGCTCAGCATGCACCTCAGCAAGGCCCACCGCCTGCAGCAGGTGAGGGCGCCACGCCACGCCCCTTCCCAGCTCGGTGAAGGGGGGAAAGCAAACCCCTGACAGCCTTCTTCACATGTGCCTTGGACACGTGTTGGTCTCTTCCCCCCCCCTCCCCGCCCGCTTTATGTGTCTTTTTACTATGGGGTCCTCTGGTTGTAGTGGGGTGAGGAATTTCTTACGTCAGGCTTAGGATTGCTTATGCGCTGTTTCAGCGTTTCTTCAGCTTTGAATTGAATAGCTGCTGGTTTTAAATCTTGGTATATATACTAGCGCACATTTATATTGCCCTGACCTGGATAGCCCCGGTGAGAGGCCTCAGAAGCTGAGCAGGGTCGGCCTTGGTTAGTAACTGGATGGGAGACCTCTAATGAAGACAAAGGTGGCAGAGGCAGGCAATGGCAAACAACCTCTGTTGTTCTCTTGCCATTCAAACCCCACCAGGGGTCACCATACGTCTGCTATGACTTGAGGGCACTCCCCACCACATACCCTGTTATATGTTTATTGAAATGTCTTTGGGATTGACTGTACTGACTGTATGATCCACCTTGAGTCTCAGTGAGAAAGGTGGGCTGTAAATAACATAGGTATTTATTCAGCCAAGCTGCTGGGTCATCAGGGCTCCTCTTCCTCCACTCCCCAATTTTCTCAGAGTACACCACAACCAGATCAACTCTCAGAGGTTTGTCCTGCTAAAAAAATCTGCTGCTGGTTCCTTTTGCTTTTCGTCTCCTGAAAGACCAGTGTACCAATTCTGATCCTCATTTTCTCTCCATATAACTGCCTCATATGATTCCTCTTACTCTCTTTTAAAAGCTGGATTTATCTCTCATTTCTCTTTAAAGAGAGATCAAGGCACCTTTTGGCAACTTCAGCATTGCAGTTGTTTTATGGCAGACATCTCAGGATGGTACTCTAGCAGGAAGACAGGACTGCTTTGGTGGAGGCACTACCTGCTTCTAAGCATCTAGAGAGAAATTTTGTATAATCTCTCTTTCTGCCCCCTTTCCTTCAAATTACTTTTTGATCAAAAAGGACTTGAATAGAGACTGGCTCCAAATTCCTAAAAACAGGAAAATAAAAGGATTATTGGATTTCAGGGAGAAACTAAGTAAAGAGGAATTAAGAGAATTGCTCCTAAGAGCCCTGCACTGTATACACTGCCTTGTGGAAAGGCAGCACAGAAGTGTTTTAAATACATTTTCATCATGCCTTTTCTCCAAGGAGCTCTGGATGAGCTCACGAAAGATTATATCATATCTGTATCTGTTAGTCTTCAAGGACTTCTGATGGACTTCCATTTTATTTTACTACAACAGATTAGCATGGTTAGTTCTCTGCAATTATACCCTATTCTCACCTCCTTAGTTGTATCTTTACAACATCCCTGTGAGATGGGATAGGTTGAGAGGGAATGACTGGCTCAAGATCACCCAGCATGGTTCATGGCTGGTTGGGACTCTCCTCTTTTCTGTTTTATCCTTCCACCAAACCTGTGAGGTAGGTTAGGTTGAGAATGACTCACCCAGGATCTCCTAGAGAGATTCATGGCACAGTGAGGATTCAGTCTATGTGTTCTGTTTGTATCTGCTGTGTTTGCCTTTTTAAAAGCTGAATTATTTGGCTTGCTTTGCCAAAAGTGTTCTTGCGGTGGCTAATAACAGCCAGTTCAAGCACACAAGCTTGCAAAAAGCCTCCCTTCATCACATGCATTAACTGTCCATCCATTAGGTAGGTGCGTTTATACTAAAAGCTGCCCATTGTAGATCAAAACTATTAAAAGCCTCCTTGAGCAAATAAAACTTAAAAGATTCAAAAATTTCACCAGAAAGTAATAGCACTGCTTTTTAAAAGAAATCATGCAATGTAATGTTGAATATTCATATGTCCAAAGCTTGATCTATAATATATCCAGTTTTAAAAAGCTTGGGTCTGTCTGACAAAGAGCTGCAGCCAATGTTGTGATTTCCTGTAAGGTAGCTTCATGAGGAATACATTCAGGATTGGTGTTTTTTTTAGCATGTAACTACATGGAGCCCTGACCTAGATGGCCCAAGCTAGCCGAGTCTTGTCAGATCTTGGAAGCTAAGCAGGGTCTGCCCAGTTTAGTACTTGCATGGGAGACAACCAAGGAAGTCCAGGGTTGCTTGCAATGGCAAGTCACTACTGTTTGTCTCTTGCCTTGAAAACCCTATGAGGTTGCAGCCTAATGGCAGTTTACACACACACAGTTGTGTAGGGACTGGGTGACACAACCCTTTTATTTGCTTCATTTATATCTCGCTTTCTTCCCCAGTGAGGACCCAGAGTGGTGTACAACCCTCTCCCCTGCTCCATTTTATTTTTCACAACAACCCTATGAGGTAGATTGGGCTCAAAGTGTGTGATTGGCCCAAGGTCACCCAACAAGCCGCCATGACGGACTGTGGGTTTGAACTTGTGTCTCCTAGATCCCAGTCCAGCCCTCTAACCACTACACCATGTTGACTGTTTTCTGTCCTTCATATACTCCCCACTTCTACCTACTTAACCCAGACCATAATATATTCCTCTCCAAAAACTCGAAGGGGACATGTAACGGTATCTCTAGAGTTCTTCACCTCTTCATCGATCATATGTGTTCCTAGGTACCACTTTGAATTAATATTGTAGTATTTCATTAAGCGAGAAAGCTTCTTCCCAAAGATGACCTATTTTTAATCTCTTATCTATTTTATTCTGCTTGTCTTAAAAATAAGTTTTGCTTTTTCTCTGAGATTCTATTGGAGGATGGCTAGCTTCCTTCTCTTGACCCCTGTAAAAACCTTCCAGAGGAGTTTTGGTAAACATTTGACAATAGACTGCAGCTAATTTGTCCAGAATAAGTGGTTTGAAAACCACTTCAACCTTCTTACAACCAGAACCTAAACCAAAATCAAGGTGCTACTGGACTCTTTTTGATTTTGCTACTACAGACTAACACGGCTAACTCCTCTGGATCTAGAACCTAAACCAAATGAACTGAAAATGAATTAACTGTCTTAAAACTAATGTGTTTAACCTTGTAAGCTCTGAGGTCAGAGGAATTATTAGGATAAAATTGCCTATATCAAAACCCACTTCTGAGTGTCTTTTCTGTCTAATTTTCTGCCGCTGACTTTTTCGTATGGCTTTAGAACTCACTGACATGGGGTATACTCAGCTGTATTCATATTTCAGCAGCACTGTTGGGTATATTATTGAATACTGTGATCTTAAACCAGATCTATAGAATGCAAAAAGGCATGAAACATGTTGACGGAAGGGAGAGAAAATGTGAGCTCTTTGCCCAGTACTGCTACTTTTTGTGCTGCTTCCCTGTTCCTTTTTTAATAAACATTTTATTGTTTTATTAATAAGAATAAAAGCCCAATAAAAAGGGCAGGGATAATAAAAGAAAGGAGAAAAAAGAATAGAAAAAGAAGAAGAAAAAAACCCATTTTAAAAAACTAAAGAAAAATAATACATATTTCACGTTCCATTTTTCTCTACAACACCTATCATAACTTTACAATGTAGTTTTATAGTTCTGATGCCTCCAGAATTTACCTTTTCATTATTGTACCCCTTCTATTTATTTTTCCCAAATTTATCTTCTTAGAAATCAAATCCGCAAATCATCAGTTTGTTTTTTTTCCGTCCTGCACAGAAAGTCATTAAGGGGTTTCTGCTTAACCATAAAAGTAGACAATGGGTGATTCCCCACTAGTGGTTTTTCGTGGTTCAGCTTCCAGATGACCTTGGTTGTTTTTTTTTGTGTGCGTCTCCACACGTGGGAAGGTGATCCTAGCAGCAGCTTCAAAGTCACTGCGCGCTTTTGTCCAGGTTTTTTCCTCCCTGCTTTTCCCCAACTTCCATTCGCTGTACATTAGGGATTTTAATCATGCAAAATTCTTTATCCGATGTTCTTCCCACCCTTACCCTTTTCTCCCGCCCTTCGAATCAACTAAATTTGATTGGTTGATCACATTTTCCAAGCCACACCCACTACCTTTCCCTCTTGTTTCTCTTGTTTAAAAAAAAAATTATAAAAAACGTTGCAACGTTTCTACATATCCTGTGTCACGTGACAACAGCTGCTCAATAATGGGTCCGGTTTTCCAATGCACCAAATTTGTTACTTGTTGCTTGCTGACAGCTTCTGAGGCAGAGGAAAAGCGGGGTCATTGGTAACAATTTTCCCTCCAAATGTCAGTAACCAATACTCATTCCACAATATCGGCAGGAAATGCTCTGACTTATCAGATGTGTTTGTTTGATGCAATGTTTATACGTAGCAATGTGGTTTTTTTTTTGGAAAAAAATTAAGAAGACGCACGTCTGTCGACACTTCCCCTGGAAAAAGCGATGAGGAATCTGTTTTTACACTGGCAAATTCCACACGATGGACTTTGAGCATGATGAAATGAAATGTCAATGCGAAACAAAAGTCTTAATGTGGAATCGGGGAGCGGTGGCTTCATACGACTCCACTGCAGCACGACTGCTCAGAAAGTCCGATCAAAGTTGATCGTGCGGAATCCCCCAATGTTTTATATCTGAGCAAAGCCATCTGTTTAGCCATCTCTGCTGATTCCATCATTTTCACAATCCAGTCACGTGGATTTCACAATCCAGTAACTACTTACTGATGAAGGCTGGCAGAACCGGAAATTTTGAAACAGCTGCTACCTAGAAGTTTGGATCAAATAACTCATGCTGTCATCATCTTTTTTTTTTCTTCCAAATTCTGTTTATTGTTTTCAAAATCTCAACGATATGAAAGAAATGGCAATTTCCCCTCTGTTGGTACTGTTGGGAAGGAGAGTTAATGAAGAGTTACTTTATCCCATTAGAATTGCATCATCTTTGGGGCTGAATTCTTGGATTTTTGAAGTTTAGGGAAGCTGCAGGAGTCCAGGTTATGTTCTCTTTCTTTTCCCACACCCTTTTCTAAAAGAAGTAAACCAGCGTTAAGGAAGATAAGAGAAAATTAGAGAGGAGGTGTTGGGTTGGGCATTGATGTTGAAACTTTCCCACAGTTGAAATAAAGGCTTTGGCAGGTTAGAATGGCTAATCCATCTTTTCAAGGAGCCTTGGATGAAGACTTTTGGGAGGCCTGGAGTATATTCTTTTTTTAAAAAAAGAATAATCTTATCTGCACCTATACAGTCTGAGCCAAGAAAAATTAGGTTCAGCCCCCTGTATTGGTAGATTAATGTGTTTCTGTTAATCTGTAAAATTTTGCAATCTTGACTCTTTATCATAGTTTATCGTGCTGATACAAGCCATGCAGTAAAGCAAAAGAGTGGGGAGCACTGCGAAGTCCCACTCCTGAACTGACACATCTTTGACTTCTTAGACTTCAGGCATCTCCCACACACTTGCAAGCATGTCTTTGGCATGAGGACTAGAAAGCTGCTGCTGTTCATCCTGTGAATGAGTTCCATCTCAAGTGATCTAGCATACTAGGGAAGACCTTCCCTCCTCCCCACAAAAAACCTCTTTACCTGTAGCAAATTATTTAAGTCTTGTCTGAAGTATGTAAAATATTTTATATTTCAAATACTTCTAACAACATACAGCTTCTAATGTTCGCATCTTCTGCTGCTTTAGGATGGAAAATTAAATCCCGCAACAAGGAAAGACTTGAAAGCACGACAGAAATACTACTGCTGTCCTATTGAAGGTTGTCCTAGAGGACCGGGAAGGCCTTTTTCACAGTTTTCTCTCGTTAGGCAGGTATGTATCTTAAGAACATCACAATGTAATAGAGTTTACATAAGTGAATTCCAGATACGTCACACAGGGAAACCCTTTTCAAAAAGTCTGTGCGTTTTTCAGAGTTCCAGCACTTCTGTGTAATGGTACCTGATCACATATTAAATAAAATGCTCAAAGAGAACATGTCCTTAACTTGCATTATAATATGTATTTATTTAAAAGACTCCCTCCTTTCCCACCATTTATCTATCTTAGAAAATTTGTCTGCTTGAGGCAGCTCACAGTTAAAAAGGCACAAACAATAAAAAAAACTACAATCAATAAGAATAAATAAAAATACTGCTAAGAGAAGCAAGCCAGAGGATGGAAGCACTTAAAACAGAGCAGTCTGAAATGTTGTCAATAAAATACTCTATAGGGTAGAAGCTGACCAGCTAAGGGACTCCATTTCTTTTCTTTTTTAGCTAAAAGCCTGGGTAAGGAGAAATATTTTGGCCTGGTAAGAGGATGAAGTAGGCCTTAGGTGAGCTTCATGGGGGAGGGCGTTCCAGAGGCGAGGTCCCTTGAAAGGTCATGAAGGGTGCAGGGTAGTTTGAACAAAGTTGTTTTCTAGATCTCCGACATTAGAACAAAACACTGACTCCAAGAAAAAAATGCCAGAAGGCATGTGCCGCTGGCACATCTTTGGTAGCGTTTGAGTCAAGAGCAAGCCTTCCCTATAAGTATCCAGGAGCAGAGCAGACAGAGCAGTCCCCGCATACAGGTGGTCATGGGGGAGAATCGGGAATGCTCCTTCTGTGCATTTCTTCCCACAAACAGCTTATTTGATGACAGAATTTCAATAGGTGATTTCTTGATGGAATTGCCTTCCCCCCCATACCAATAGCAGTAGCAGTGGTTCTGACTGCCTTCAGCTAGTCAATGGCAGAACAAATTATTAAAATCAAACTGATAGTGGTTATGGAAGTGGTATGTCGGGAAAAAGCTGCTTGGGTACTAAAGCGTGTAGTAATCAAGTGATAGGCTTAAAGTACTTCTTTTCTAGCCAAACGGAACTAATTAAATGTGGAAAGTAATAATTAGGTTTCAAGTCAATTAGAGCAACAGAGGTACTTCAGTTACTAGAAAGAAAAGCAAGAAACAGTGTGTTGGTTTTTAACTATAGATTTTTTGGAATTATTTCTCTCTGAATTATGTCTCTGGAAAATGTCTTTCCAAAAAGTGTGTAAAATTTGTAATGGTGTAAATTAATTTTTCATTACTGTATGGCAATATATGACTGGCTGAACTTCCAAAAAACGCTCTAGTTTTTTAAAAATATCTTTGAAAATCAAGCCAATACAACCACACTGAATTTTTAAATTTTATTTTGTAACCATTATATTGAGTTTAGGCAAAAAACTCTCCAAAAACGTTTCCACTGAGCGAATCAAAAATGACTCAAAATTGCAGAATTGGTTATACGCTGATAGTACATTTTAGTGGTAGACAGTGCCTCCCCAAAGGCAACACCTGCCTGTGAAGATGATGGTGTGAGGGAGCTTGGCCAGACATGCTTAGAGCAAGCCGCAGCCGACCCATATTGGCAGTTTTTCAGGTATTTGCCTTGGTAGCTGTACTTGGAGACAGTGCATGCCACAAACCATGCCTGTGCCAGTGCCTTGGTTGCACGGGCAGAGACCTGGTCCTGGGTGCCAAGCGAAATGGTTTGCTATGCTGCTGCTGTTGGCAAGTGTGCCAGAGTGGGGGTTGCCTCTCTTTGATCTGTGTTTTAAAGACCAGGCTAGCGCACAGCCTCAAGAACGTTCTTCCCATTGTATCCTGCTGACGGGTTTGCCTTATTTTGCATGTTTCAGCATTTCATGAAAATGCATGCTGAAAAGAAGCATAAATGTGATAAATGTAGCAATTCTTATGGAACCATATGGGACTTGAAGCGACACATTGAAGACTGCGGCAAGACTTTCCAGTGTACGTGTGGGTGCCCCTACGCCAGCAGGACAGCCCTGTTGTCTCACATTTATAGAACTCAGCATGAGATTCCTGTTGAACACAGGTAATGTTTATTGTGTTTATTTACCCTGTGGCATTGTTTATGGACTAATCTCACACTATGTAATTCGCCTTGAGCCTCAATGAGAAAGGTGGACTATAAATGACATAAATTAAATTTTTTGTTGTGAAATGAACTGAAAGTATAGTTGTGTGTGTGTGTGTGCGCGCGCGCGCGCGCGCGCGCATGCGCATGCACATGCACAAACGTATTTTCCATTTTTTTTTAATGGGGTTATAACTCAGCTTTACATGAGTCACTAACTAGTAAGACAGCAATTCAAGACAGCTTACAATATAAATAAATTGATAATAATAAAATGAATAAAAACAAACTTTCAAAACACAGCTTAGGCCTGTCAGTAAACATAAACAAAGTTAATTAAAAGCAGTCCTAAATAAAAATATCTTCAGCTGCCTCCAGAAGATAAGCAGTAAAGGAGCCAGGCACACCTCCCTGGGGATGCTGTTCCATAATTGTGGGCCTGCCTCCAAAACGGCCCTTTCCTGTGTACCCACCAGGTCAGCTTCTTTAGCTGATGGAACAGTCACGAGGGCCTCTCTCTGTGATCTTAATTCCTGGACAGAAACACATGGTCCTCCAGGTACCCCAGTCCCAAGCCACGTAGGGCTTTAAAGGCCAAAACCAACACCTTGAATTGTGCTTGGGAGCGGATTGGTAGCCAGTATAATTGCTGTAATATTGGGGTCACGTATTAGTGAACATGTTGCCACTAGCAACACTTCTTCTTTGGGCAGCAGGCAATTTTGGGAACTGCCTAGTGTGTTTCCCTTCTCCTCCTGATGTTTAATACAGTGGGTTGTGTTCAGCTAGCGCCAGATATGCCATGGTGGGAATTATGAGACCTGCGTGAACAAAAGCCACATGGGACTGAGGAAATTTTAACGAAAGAGCTGGCTGGATCCAACCCAGTTGGTTATGAACATTGAAGGCTGTAATTAGACTGTGGTGGGGCAAAATATACTGTGCTTAAACCTTAAAACGTGCTGAACTGTTTGCAGTGCCTCTTTTTGTTAAAAAAATTAATAATCTCTGCTCACAGTTGAGCTGTAGTAACTGCCAATTTTGGAAATTTTCTTTGCCCAAGAATGAACTCAGGGATGCCTTCGGTTGAATATTGCCAAAATTATAGCAGTTCAGTTTCTTCTAAATATGTCTGCCTTGAATGTAACATATCGCTATTTACAGGGATCCACCTTGTAAAAAACGGAAAATGGAAATGTCAGCATCCCATCAGCAGCTGGGAGAGAAAGCAAAAGAAACCTCCGGCGTTGCAGTCAGCAGATCTACTAACACAAAAGACTTGGAAACTTCAGAGATCAAACTGGCAGCTTCCTTAGAAGATCCCATCCGTTCCTCTACCACTAAGCAAACGCAACCAAAAAATGCACCAAAGTTGCTTCTACCAAAGCCTAAAGTCGCTTTGGTTAAAGTTCCTGTAATGCAGCTGACTCACTTGCCCATCTTCATATCGGCACCAGACTCTTCCGTCAAACCTGTTGTCGTTGCTGTTGATGACAAAGGCTCTGTTATGAGCACTGTTCACCTAATGCCTCTGCCTGTAGGCATTGTGGTACCAGCACTGGAGGCTGAAGCACTGGCATTTAAAGACACACTACCCCTTTCAAAAGCCAAGAGCTCTGGCAGCTTTGAGCCGGTCAGCACAGGTATCCAAGTCAATCTGGGGAAAGCGGCGTCCAATAATACAGTGCGGGGCCTGGAGGCCGTATGTTACAGGGATGGAATCTGTTCCACAAACGTCCAGACGGACTTGTCTTACATTTCACAGAACTTCATCCCCTCTGCATCCTGGACTCCTGATTCCTCTGTGTCCTCTTGTTCTCAAACAGATTTGACATTCAGTTCTCAAGTTTTGCTGCCCATCAGCGTTCAGACGCAGACTCTGTTGCCCAGTTTGAAGCTTACTTCATCCATTGCTGCTCAGACGGATGCTTTCGCCCAGGCTTGCTTTCAGTCAGGCGGAATTTCTAGGGAGACTCAGACCAATAGGTCACAGAAAGTTACAGACGGAAGAGGGCAAACGGATCAGGCTGTGATGTGCAATGATATTTTTGATGGTGTTACTTCGTCATTTGATTCGTCCCCGGTTGTTCTATCCAGCAGCTGCTTGATTGAAGGTGACCTGGATCACAGTTTGCTACAAAGAGGAAGCTGCAAATCTCTGAGTCGGGATGGCAAATCAGAGACAATGATCAGCTTCAGCACACACAATAATCTGCTCCCGCCACAAGTTATGACTGACAACCAGACCCAGACAATGGAGTTACTGAGTGACCTTGAAACTATTTTTTCAGGTAGCGCAACAGGACAGTCGTTGGATAACCGTAGTCTTCTGACAGATGCTAACCCTAATGCTGACCCTCCCCTGCCTTCTGGCCCCACACAGAATGCAGCAATCGATTTTGACATCGAAGATTTCTTTACGGCCTCCAATATCCAAACTCAGACAGAAGAGGCTGAATTTGGTCATTTGACCTCTGAGCCGGTCTTGGAATCATTGGATATCGAAACCCAGACCGACTTATTTTCAGATAACGTTGCCCAGTCATATAACTGCAGAGGTAATCCTAACTTTTTAGGCTTGGAGATGTTTGACACCCAAACCCAAACGGACTTAAATTTCTTCTTAGACAGCCCCCACCTGCCTTTGGGTAGCATCCTGAAGCAGTCCGCCTTCTCCATGAGTACGGACTCATCTGACACGGAGACACAGACAGAAATGCAGTTTCCGGAGAGAAATGCCTTGAATCAAATGGCAGAGAGCAAAGTACAGCTGAATAGCGCTGAGACACAGACTATGGACAGCTGCTTTGAAACTCTCGGTAGCTTATTCCTTACCAGCAATGAGACTCAGACTGCTATGGATGACTTCTTACTGGCCGACTTGGCCTGGAATACAATGGAGTCTCAGTTCAGCTCAGTTGAAACGCAGACTTGTGCAGAACTGTGCTCTTTATTTCAGGATTCTGATAAGGCCAGTCACTGAGCACTGCTTTCATGAAAACAGCATTCCTTGAGGATTCACGTTGTTTGGGTAGGAGAAACTGACAGTGGAGCCCCTGCCACTGAATTTAGTTAACCACATGGGGTTGGGTTTACAAACCTTGTCATAGTATAAGGTACTTTAGATGGGATGTCTTTGTAACTAATGTCACCCTGTCTGCTTATGTTCACTATGGTGTATCAGTGTATGTCTAAGCACTTCAGAATTGATCTAGTAGTGCCTGCCTGCCTCTGTTATGCTGAGGGTTTGTGGAGGAAGTGGTGTGTGTAACTTCAGCCTCCTACTGATTAACTCTTAAGCACTGCTTGCTAAACTGTGAGCCTGTGCCCCTCAGGCATGCTGTGGCATGCTGGTTGCTGGATGCATTCTTCAAGTGCAACCAATGTTACAACTGGTTTATTTTCTGGCTTGTAATAAGTTTGTGTAGCACAACTCCAGACTTCTGTCCTCCTGACTGTGAGTAGAAGAACAGTGAAATCTCAACATTGCTGTAACCTAGACAGAAGAGAAAAGTATCTGAACATGCTCTCTGAACATTACCTAATTTTCAGACAGATAGCTTTGAGCACACTGGCTGTAAGACAAAAATCTGTAACTTAAAGACTGCTGTCCAACTACTACTTTGGAACTTCAGTAATAACGCAAATGATTAGAAAAAGATGTTGTTAACTCAGAGCAAGTTCACTAAGCAGCTTTCCTACCAGCTGATTAGCTGGTTCATCAGAGCACCTGGTTACTTGAATACAACCTCAACCATTACTAATTACCCTAGCTGCTACTGGGTATACAGTTGTGGTAAATAAACTGTCTGAATTTGCTGCTATAGTTTCTAAAAGCTAAAAACTGAGGTCTTTTGGCACAATCTGTTGGTATGGCATTGCCAACTCTCCCTTTCCCAAATAATTATTTTTGCCTTGAAGTCTTTTTTTTTCTTGTTAACTAATGATCTCTCTACAAAGCATACAAGTATTAGCAGTTGTTCAGTGTCTCTTGTTTATGTTTTGCGATTGACTTTTTTGTTGAAGGAGAATGAAAGTCCACTGAAGGTATTTCAGTTACTTTTGTTCAAGGCTGCTTGTCCCAAAGCTGATTTAGCAGGACTGTGTATCTGTTCCCCAAGCTTACCTGGAAATGCTTTTCAAAGGACACCCTCTTAGCTGGGCCTTGTATCTTAGTAAGTGACAGAACACATTATGAAGTTGCTTCAGTCTCAGTGGCTTCTTTTTTCCTCCAAGGTGTATAGTTCTTCAGCATTTTACTACATGCTCTTATGGATGCATTGAACAGTGCAATTTTTCAGTTACTTGACCTAAAAGGCGGTGAGAACTGGTTCTCTTAAAGCAGAAGTAAGACTGTGAGCCAAGCTACAACAGATGAATTACATGAGGAGGAGCTCATGAAGGGAGTCACAGTGTTAGCCGGGAAGCTGAATTTTAAAAGAGATTGGCTTTGTCAATTTCCCCTCTCTACAGAGCCAGGGAGATGCTGCTCAGAGGGTTTGTTAATTTCCTCTTTGCCTCCACCTCCCCTTCTAAGAGGCAAAGAGGAAATAAACCCTCTGAGGAACAATCTTTGCTGGCTCTGTAGAGAGGGGAAATTGACAAAACCTTCCGATCTCTTTTAAAACTCAGCTTCCCAGCTAATATTGCGACTCCTTTCACGTGCTCCTCCTCATGTAATTCGTCTCTTGTAGCTTAGCTCTGTGACATCACGGAGGTATCTGCACACAGCGTGTGAACTTCTTTGACTGAAGGCCATTTAGCAGTCTCAAGATGTATTGGTGTACGTCCATGAACTGAGGCAGGAAGCTTCCAAGCCAATTCCAGTATTTTCTGTACCTGCAGTAAAATGAGGTGGTAGAGTTCTGAGATGGCAGACTAGACTGTACCAATTCAAGCTGTCAGTAATCAATTTTTAAAATATTCTTCTGCATATATATTTCTCTGGAAATTGAAAGGTTCGGGAAGGAACTGGCAAAGCAAGGAATAGTTTAGGCTAGTCCGTTTCTTGCTGACTTGCTACTTCATTTCTTTCTGAGAGCTTTAGTGTTTATAGTCCGCCTTTCTCACTGAGACCCAAGGCGGATTACACAGTGCAAATAAAATACAATATAATCAGCAGCTAGGCCGTCCATTGAGAGCATTCAAAACCAGCATCTGCCATGTGCAGCCTGCGTCCATTCTACCACCTTCAAAGTTTTATCACTTCATTGAACTGCTTGTGTAGACAAGGCTTGAGCAATCTGTCACAATACACTACACGAACTCCAGCCAAGCTGGAACATGGTACTGGCCTTGTGCTTCCAATGACGTACAGCTAGTGGAGAGAGAGAAAAATTGGAGAAATTCTGAAGCAGAAGAGGGGGGGGAGCATGTTTTTTTCCAGGAAGAGTTAATCTGGGGGGGGGGGATTGAAATATATTTAACTGTCAGGGACCTGTAGGAGAGGTGGTGGCAACACCCTGTTGGCTCCCCTTTGCCACTTGACTCACTCAACTGTTTTGTGGGGTGGGGCTGCAGCTGCTCTTGTTCTCCTTTTCACCTGTCTGCCCACAGCAAGAGAGGCAGCAACTCCCACCCATCTCCTTGCTGTGTGTATGTGCGTGTGTGCACGCGCCAGGGCTCCTTGCATGCCTGGCCAGCTGACTGGCACAGTGGCTCCTGTTCCTTTCTATCTCCCCCCCCCCCGGCCAACCTACACAGCTGCCCCTCCCTTGGGAAAACAATGGTGGCTAAGATCAGTGCCATAGCATCACGAGATCTCAGTATTTTTGTTAAAACTTTGCTTTTGTGGTTTTTTAAAAAGATTTTTGTGTGTCTGCAAATTTGTGGCGGGGGGGGCATCTCCATGTTTGTAGAAAAATACCCCCTAGCTGTTCCTGACCCTGTTCTCTGGTTCTATCGATCTGCATAGGGGCCAGGTTCAGAATTAGTTATAGGATCAGTCCTAAACATTTAACTGCTCTAACTGCATAAAAAGCATAGTTCATAATTTAACGTATATGAAATTTAATGGTGTCAGTCCCTTTGTTTTTCTGTAAGCAAAAACAATGAGTATATTGAGTACTAGAGAGCTGCAGATGGCCACACACTTTACTGCCTTTAGCCATTTTGCCAGCTGAGAGCTAAAAAAAATGTTAAAAATAGGAAACACATTTTTTGTAGTAGATAAAATGTTTGAACAATCTGCTACCGTCACAACAGGATTAGCAGCAGATTTGGACATAGAATTACTTTACAACATTGAACTTTTCAGTAAATATATGTGTTACAAAATTGTAGACAAAATTGGTGGAAGTGAAAAGTGTCATCAAGTCATAGCTGACTTATGATGCCCCCTGCTGGAGTTTTCAAAACAAGAGACTAAAAGAGGTGGTTTGTCATTGCCTGCCTCTGCATAGCTTTCATTGTGCTTGAAGGTTTCCCATGCCATCACTATTCAAGGCTTACCCTGTTTAGCTTTTGAGCCTTGATGAGATCGGGCTTGCCTGGGCCATCTAGGTTGTAGACAAAGTAAGTCTAATTTAAATATATTCTTGAAGATATTTAAACATTCTTAAAGATATATCTTATGTGCCCACTGTGTTAAGATAGGCCATGGCTCAGTGGTAGAGCATCTAATTTGTATATTTTGAAGTTCGGTTTTATCTTATTATGAGCTTCCTCAAGAAGGTCTAGAGAGGTGGTGCACAGATTTTCTAAATAAATCCCTGACATCAATAGTTAAAATAATTGAGTAGATGATGTAAGAGACCTCTCCCTGAGACTCTGGAGCCATTACAGCTTAAATTAGACAGGACTGACCTTGAAAGATCAATGATCTGACTTGGTAGCAGGCAATTTCGTGCATTCATGTACACACCATTGTCTAATGCGGTAGATTTTTTACTCAAAATATGACATCGAGTATAAAACCTTGTCTTGAGTTGCATTCAACTCATTCCAGAAGAGAAAATTTTCATCATTTTTGTAGTATTCCCAAAAATTTATTTATATATTTTTTTCCATTGGGAAAAATGGACAGCTGGTCAAGAGAGTGGAAGAAAAATGTTTTCCTCCTATTATAAGTATGATCTAGTATGATCTAGCTTGCTGTGGCCTGCAGCCTGGTCAGTGTAGGTTAGAACACATTAGCCTCGGTGCATTTTTTGGACTGATGTGCCTGTTGGTACTTTGAAGTGGCTTTGAGCAGTTCATGCATGTCTAAGATCAAAAGAGATCTATAAGTAATTGTGCACCAGTATGCAGAAGTGAGATTCTGAGAAGGCAGCAAACAACTGCCTACTTATTTTTTTTATTGTATCACTGCCGTAGAAGGATACTGAGGTAGTCCCCTCCTTAAAGTAAAGACTTCTGTAAGCCACCTCCTACTTCTGCAACTTTTGACTTTTGTGGTCAGTGTGAAGGCATCTGTTCCTTTGCTGTTCCTTATGCCACGTGCAGTACTGTTCACACTCATTGGATCCCAGCAACTCTTCAATCCTGCATTTGGGTGATGAGGAAGAGGGGGGGTATCCAGTTGGCCCCTTGAGTTAATCCAAGGAGAGTTGAATACAGCTAAGTGTACAAAGCTATTGCACTCTAATGTCTGTGCTGCTCTAAGATCGGCAAAACCTGTCACAAGTTTCCCCTTTGACTGTCTCGATTTCTACCAGTAGAGATTAAATATCTTTGAAAGGAGCACAGTGTAGTCTTTTGTGCTGGTATGGTTTGGCTGGTTTCCTAAGATTTGCCCTCCAAAAGGATACTGAAAAGAAAGCTAGATGATCCTTTGTTCCAAAAATTAATCTGATAGCCATTTATTCTTGAGCCTGCATGGCACTCATAGCATTTGAGAGAGGGTGGCTACTACAGTGAGGGGAGAGCCGATCACAGCTGTTGGTCTGCGGCGGTCACAAAAGAGTTGCCAATAGGGAAAGCTTCTCCTCTGATTTCAATTTCCAAAGGAAGAATTTGTTAGCTGCACAGCCACAGGGAGAGGTTGCTGAGCCCAAACACATGAAGTTTATACCTGTGGCCAAATTACTAATGCAGGACTCTGACATACCTGCCCAGGACAAGTTTCAGGGCTTTGCTCCTCAGGTGGGATGCAACCAGAAACTCTCTGGCTGTATTTTGTTCCATTCAAGAAGACCCTTTGGGTCCTTTATCACTGATCCTTGTGGAGCAATTTAGTGGCAGGAAACTCGGAAAGGTGCCACATGTTGGTGATCATGGCTTTAGGGTGTGAAGAGCTTTTCCCTGAGCGCTTTAGCACTTCACATGGCCAGAATATTGGTGAATCCTAATTAGCCATGCATCAGCTTGTGTGAAGCTCATACAAATGGCTATTAAAGGGAGTTGGTGGTATCTGGTCCTGCTTCAGCCTTTGACTATTCCCCCCTCCCCCCACCCCCCTTGTGGGATTGCTTCCCCACCCCCCAGCAAATCACTGTCTGATGGTCAACAAACCTGAATCTTTTTAAAAGGGATGCAGGATGCAAATTTTTGGCTAAATATGATTGAGAGGGAAAAGTATTTGGGAGACAAGGTACTTAATTATACTTTATTTGCTTCATTTATGCCTTGGCTTTGGGGACCCAAAGTGCCTTACGTTGTTCTCTCCTCCATTTTATCCTCACCACAACCCTATAAGGTAGGTTAGGTTGAGAGAGTGTGACTAACCCAACAACATCCAGCAAGTTTCCATGGCAGAGTGGGAATTTGAACCTGATCCTCACAGATCCTAAGCCATTACTCGAAACACTATACCATGCTGGCGTTCCAGGTTTCTGTAAGCATGAGACGCCGGATCTGAATTGAGGTTGATGCTGCAGATCCTTACTCTATTTTGAGCTAGAGATTATCCACTATCAGAAAACCTATCAGCCACAGTGTGTTATTTTGGACCGGGACAGTAAATCTGAGAAATGTTTTAATACCAAGCTATGGAAATGCTAAACCACAATTAATGCATTGGTTGCTTGTGGTTCTAATCCTGTTTCCTTAAATACAAAGGGAAAAGAAGACTGCTCTCTCACCATCCTTGATGGAAATCTGTTCCATTGCATAGGATTGCCCTTGTTTGCAGCCAAAGTAACTTAATGTGGCATGTTTAGCTAGAGTTGTATAGTTTGCATACCTTTTAACTGCCCCCGTGCAAGTCCTAAGCAATTGTACTTTCTTACCCTTAACATTGTTTTGCTACCCCCATGAGGCAAGAGGCAAACAGAGGAATTGCAGTCCCATCCCAATCTTTTTGTTTGCATGCACACAGCTGGGCTTTCTTAATGGCTTGTCTCTGATATTTTAAAGTAAGGTCTGCAGATGCCCACACCATTGTGCCCTGGAAACCATGCATCTCAGGGAACTGCGTGTGAGTAGGTGGTAGTAAAAATAAAGGACTAGCCGAGAAAGAAAACAAGCAGCGGATGGACAACTGCCTCTCAACTAACTGCTTAGAAGGAAGCCTGGCTTTTTGTAAACCAACTTACAAGGATAGATCTGGGGAAGGGCACAACCACCCACAACACACACCGTTGGAATCCTTGCTTGCTTGCTGACTAGAACATTTTGCAGTGCTAGTAGAATGCTTCTGTTGTTTTTTTTAAAGTTTAGACAACTTTTTGCTGTTTTTTTAAAAAAGTTTAAACAACTTTTTGCAATCAATGTGCAGTAAATCAGATGAAACACGAGGTTAATCGATGCTTATCTGAGAATTGTAAAGGACTTGCTTCTCACTAAAAAAGGAGACAGTCAAGCTGGAGTTAAACCTATGTTTGGGTTATATGTGATCCAGCTGGAGGCTTTCTTGATTCTGCTCTTTTGCACAAAAATATTGCCTGTACATTTAAAAAAACTAGAATGTTGGGGGAAAGTAATGTGAATCTACGCCCTGTCATGCCTATTATTTCGAGTGAAGCAATCATGTAAACTCCTAGGTCCAGTTGACCGGGCAGGCCAAACGTGGGTTGGATCCAGCCAGCCACCCATTAAGGCTCTGTTGAGGATAATGGGGGGGGTGCATAGATAGGGCAGCGATAAAGAGGAGAACTGGATGAGAATGGGTGAAAATGCTGGCTGCATCCAACCCATGAAGATTACCACTTCAGTGAGCATGAAGCCTCTGTTGAACAAGACTAGTCACCCCAATATGCCCCCAATAAGCCCACAACTCAAGGCGGGAATGTGTGGTTCCACCTGATGTCTGTTCATTCTAGTGCCAATGATACTTTGCAGAACTTTTGTCCCTTGAAAGAGTGGAGTAATACCATGTTGAACTATGTCGCTACTCTTGTGTGTGGCATTAAGATGCCCTGTATCTAAACTGTACCCTTCTAAGACTGCATCCGCATGCCGGTGGGTACTGTGCTGCTATTGTGCTATAGCAGTCGTTCACTTCCTGGATTGTCTTGCTCTTAGTCCAACCCCTCCCCTCCCGAAATTCCAGTTGCAAGTTATTGCTGTAGTGCAGTATCCAACGATGCATAGATACAGGCCAAGAGCAGTTCCTGCAAGGAAACTGCCAATATAGAAACACTGTTTTGTTCTGCTTTGGGAGAGTAAGTTTATTTTATCAAACAGAGGAAAGAAGTGCGTGTAAAGAAGACCACCAAGGACAAAGAAACCAGAGTAAATACAATTTTGGAGGCGCAGGGGTGTCTGCTGAAGGAGCTTGTCACATGATCAGTTATGGCAGTTTGAGATCTAGTTGGAAGCTCAAGAAATGCAGCGCTCCATTCTCGCTTTTGCTTCTACTTCCTTTCTGCCAAAGTTGTGAGCATGAAAAGGCTGCTTTTCTCATTTCCATGGTGCCTGCTTTGCTTTTAAAAAAAGAGGATTAACCATGTCACTGCTTGGATACGTGCATGCTGGCGAACAGCTAACTGACATGAAATGCCATCTTTTAGAGATACTCATGCATGCCGACTCAATTTAGTACTCCTGGTATAAGTATACACACAGAGGCCAACTTAGAACTGCCCTGTGTCCTCTGACTTCAACCGGTGAAGTAGTAAAGTCGAATTTTCTCTGTACATTTAGAAGCTTACACACACAGCTGCATGCACACAGTTGCAAACATTTTGTGAGCTTTAAATAAACTCTTGTCCTGATGGAAGAAAATGAATGGAACTCTTCAAGATAAAGGCCCACACATGTATGAGATGAAATGTAAGCACAAAGACAAACAAATAAAGGTCTTTCTATTAGTACAAAGTGTGTCCTGGTCTTGAGTGAGCCTTGTTATGTGTTGAATGAAATTTTTGCTTATGTTCCCCTCGAACATTTGTTGTCTCCTTTGTTTGATAAATATCCTACTTTTAAAAGGAAGTATTATGTGGTGAAACATCTGCATAGAAAACAACAGGTATGGCAGTCCCAGATAACCCCAAACCTGGAGTTAAGCCATAGAGTTATACTCTTAATAGCCCTGGCTGTGATAGCTCATCCCCCACCTGGATGAAGTGGAATAAGCTTACTTCATTTCAGCACTTGGTTTTTATAGCAATGAAGCAAATGGTTTGTTAATGGAGGAGCATGATGGTCATATAAGGGTTTAGCGATGCTGGCATTCCCTTTTATTTTTAAAAAATTAAAAACGTAGGGGTGTTCTCTTGATTTAAAAGGAAAGCAAGGAAATTAACTATTTTAACTAATTAACTTCTAACTCCCCCCCCCCTAGAATTCAGAGCTTGTCTCCTTATTACTGGAGACAGACATTTCTCCACTTGCACAGTCATATTTCATGCAACTCGTGTGAGTTTGGGTGCAAAGGCAATAATGCGGTGTTGCATTATAACAATTTTTAATGAGATCCAAGTACTGGGATGATAATTTTTTTCTGAAATTTAGAAGCACAATAGAATGGTAGAATGATAGTGTCACAAGCAACCAGTGTTCTCTTGTAAGGGCTCCTTTGGTTGGGGGCCAGTTCAAATGTGACCCTGATGTTGCTAGCAAAAATACCAGAGCAAAGGTTTAGCTGTTGGGCTGTAATCCTGTGTCTTACTTAGGTAACATTTGTGTACATTTTGACTTAGAACTGCAGCCTAAACCCTAAAGTATTTTGCAACATGAAATGCAGGATATATTTAATTTTGCAGATTTTCTCATTTTACCCCTTTATTTGCATCATTATCTGAAAGGTATTTATGTGTGTAAAGCACCAAGTCATTACTGACCCCTGTGAGGGACGTCGCATCACATTTTCTTGGCAGACTTTTTGTTATGGGGTGGTTTGTCATTGCCTTCCCCAGTCATCTACACTGTGTGTGCACACCTTATTTTCCCCATTCTTCCTCCAAGATTGAATCCGGCTCTAAATCCAAAGCACCGTTAATGACAAGCCTTCAGTTAACAACTGTAAGTGACTTCATTAGATTCTCAATGTGATTTTTCTGGGGAAACACATGTATATTGGCTGACAAGAGACAACCAGAAATCATTGTTTTTCCTTTAGATCTTGCAAAATTCTTGGAAGATGGGATTACTAACCAGGGCTGTCAACAGACTCTTGGTTGGTTAGTCATCTGCCTTTAAATCAATTATTACATTTAAATATATTTACATATCACCCAAACCTTATATGCCCATTTTAGAGGGACTGAATCTAGTAAAGAAACTGCACCTTTAAGCAATTACGCCCATCTAAATCCATAGGCTTTCATGGGCTTGGAAGGCTGTAACTGTGTAAGATTGCACACAAAAGCTTGGCTCTAGTGATGTGCAAGCAGAAACAAATGGATCTAGCCTTGTGCTGTTTGGAAAAGATGTTGTGCAACAAACACAGTGCTTTGCTCCCTGTTTGTAATAGTGCCCATAAATTAGTTGCACAACTTTTTGTGCAAGCACAAATGCATGTAAGGATATAATAAATTTGACTTAACGAAGCGGCTACCAGTCTTTTCTTGTGTGTCCATTTATGGAAAAGCTCAAGTGCGAGCAGAAATTTTACACCAGGTCAGACCCATAGTCTACCCGTCAGCTGTTCCCAGTGTCTGAAGAGTGTTTTTTATATGTCCCTCCTGGGGTGCCTCTCCTGAGGGTCCCTCAACCTTCTTGATCTTTTGTAGATGTGGAAGCTTGGTTTGAGGGTTGAGATCAGACATTCATTCCAACCACGGATCTCTGCACCATATAGAAGTTGCAGGATGATTTTATACTGCAAGTTTCAGGACCAGTTCAACTAAAAATCCTCCTTTTGAGATGTAAAATTTAAAGATGGCCCCAGTAGTTCTCAAAAGATAACTTTTGTTATCTCCAAGTGGGCTTTCTATGAAAGAGTTTCACTAAAGGTCCCCCCAAGATACTTAAAGGTTCTACATTGTTCAATGGGATTTCCATCTATTGACTATTTAAATGTTCATGTTTTACTTATGCATTTTAATTGTAATGGCTTTTGGCTGCATGCAATAAACGTTATTCTGATTTAGATGTGCGAACTTGCTGCCACCAGAAGAGAGCTGAACGATCGCTGTGCAGAAGCAGAATACTACCCACGGTATTTTGGCTCCTGGCCATAACAGCAAGGACCATCGTTAATAGTGTTTTAATCATCCCCACCTTCTTAATTATAGTAACGCATTAGATTTAAAATAGCCTCAAAGAGTAAGAAGGCAGAAGGAAGAAATAAGTGATCTCACTAATTAAAGTTTCAGATGATTAATCCACAGATTAAAGCTTGTAGTTGCGGCACAACTCTTAATGGTGCTATGCCTTATTTTACCAGAATCGTACAAATGATGCAAGTATCCATATCCCTTTGAACTTATACTAGCAATGAGTGTCTTCATATTGCCTTGAAGGTAAAATTATGCTGTGCACAGGAAAAAATAGTGGGTCGAATGGTTAAAAGGGAAGACAAATTATCTCTGAGCACTAAGGACACAAGAAGGGTGGTACAGGATTTTTTATTTGCTTTGTCGCTATATTATTTATCACGCCAATGTTTTTTTTACTCTTTTGCTTTCCTTTTTTTGTTCTGTAGTTATGCCTATGAGAGGCAGTTTCAGTTGAAGTGCTGCTCCCTTTCTCAGTTCTTTTCACTGTAATTGTTTCAGTCTTTGAAAAGGGTTCCAGATGCAAGTTGACTATTCTTTTTCCAGCCGGTTTGAAGACCAGCAATGCATTTAAGGTTAGATAGCTCGAATTGCTGGGAGGCTTAACGTTGATTTCTCTGGGCAGGCGAAGCTCATGACAATTTAGGACTGCAGGTTTTCTGCGTCCTTCTGAGTACTTAATCTCATATTGTTTCATTGGTAAGGTCCTCTTTTCACCAAGGAACCTCTGCATGCTGTCTAGTTTGCCATTCATTCTTTCTCTCTCAACGTGAGTCTTCATCACCGGAATATAGTTGTATGGCTTCATGTAGGAGGCCTCTAACTTCTTGCAGCTTGAAACTGCATCTCCTTCAGAAAACTTACAATATTGGTTAGACTGATCTCTCGCAGATTGTGTTATCCAAGTCAAATTTGTCTTGGAAGCAGGAGCTGTACTTGTGTGAGATATATTAGAGACTGTTTTGCTTATCGTTGGTTTCTTGGATGTTTGACGGATCTTGCAGCATGCGAAAGGAGTAGCTCTCCCCCAGCCATATTCCTGGAAAAATAAAATGATGTTGCATATAAACTAAGAATTCTGCTACTGGAATTCCACTTTGTGGCAACCAGCATTTAATGCAATGTACTTAACTTTAGCCAGAATTTCTGTTTAAAAGTGATTCTGAATTTTGACCAAATTCTTATTTTGCCTTCTCAGGTGATGGAAACTTTCCATGCCATATGGCTTTTAAATAACTACCCATTGTACATAAATGTTGGGCATAATTTGGGTGGTGGTGTGATAGTCTGCATACTGAGTATCAGGATCAGGATCCAAAAATCTGCCAAAGTTAGCACTACATAATTGTACTGAGTACATTTTCCCTGTAAACAATGGGCCCACCCATTCCCTTCAGTTTACAAATAAATCTTTGCCAGTTTTGCATAGAAGGCTGCTACTGAAGAACGCCCAAAACTTCCTTATAATTTTTTTATCCTGATTTTTATAGGATCTTTAGGTTCATTTTAATTACAACCTAAATCAAGAAGTCTCTGTGTATATCAGTACCTGATGCTGAATACAGAATAATACAATCTCCTATCTTAGCGAGGCATGCACTGTGCATTCCATTATCGTTTTCTTTTTTCCACATCTGTTGTGGAAAGTTCAATGGAATCAAGTTTTCTTTAATCTCACATTCTAGCTAAATTGTAGAAGGGAAAGATCAGTGATGTTTCTCATTCTCACAAAATGTTAAATACAAATGCTGTGTTGTAGACAAAATACAATGAAGTGGATTTTTAAAAAAATTAAGGAATTAAAAGGAAACTGATAATGCAGATTTGTAACATCTGTTCTTTTGTGCTGTAGGAGAAAGGGGGTATTAACAGTGAGTATGTTTAGAATATTTATATACCATGTCACCAAAGAATGTTGCCACTTTGATTTCAATAAGCGAGTTAAGCGCATGATAAAGACTTCCCCCCCTTGGACTCAGTGTGGTATGTAGGCCTGACTGTTCCTGTTAAAACCCCCTGAAGAAGCCCTATGTTCTCTGTGCTACTGGGTAAGAATCCATTAGATTAAAGCATTTGGCTGGATCAGATTTTGTTCACTGTAGTGCCAGATTCCCCATCCAGGTTGCTTGCCAAAGCAGCAGAAAGCATAACTTTGATTCCTGTTGAACACTGTTCTTCAGCTGTCTCACTTGGTTTAAATGGTAAGTAAATCCTCTTGAGTTACTGCTTTTCACATTGCAGAGCAATAGCTGTGTTGGTCTGTCACAGCAAAATAAAACAAAACTCCAGTGGCACTCTGAAGACTTAACATTTATTTCAATATGCACTTTTGTGATTCAAGAGCTGACTTCTTCAGATATGTGAATAAGTCAGCTTATTCACGAAAGTGCATGTTGAAGTAAATGTTAGTCCTTAAGATTCCATTGGACTTTTTCCACATTAAAGTCTGAGTATTTTCATTTGCCCAAATAGCAAATGCCATTTACTTCTTATTTACCATAAATAAATGATTTCATACTTAGAAAACATCATGGTTTTCTGTTGTTAAGAGGCACAAAACAGCACTTTTTTCTACTTATGCTTATTTTCAACTACAAAGAAATTTATCATAAATATTAAGGCATACCATTAAGTCTAGTCTACATAGGTTGAATGCAGGATCCATGTAACCACCTATCCATTTCAGTATGTCATAAAATATCTTTCTCACTTAGCCAAATCATGCAGTCAACTGACTCACCAACTAGTCAGAGGCATATCATGGTACATTACAACTTTGCCTATATCCTCCCTTATCCAAAAGCTTGCTTAAAACCCTCTTGAATTAGATCACACAACCCCACAAAATTTTCTCCGGGGGAACATTCTTCATTTAACAGGTGCCAACAATTGGATTCAGACACATTAGTTACACAGATTTTTACTTCCTAAGAAATACAATTCAGTTATTGGCTTCATTCAATTTATGGATGGTTGTCCCCATAAGGCTACAAGGCATATACTTGTAGAAATGGAAACTTTAAGCACAATTCTTAAAAGCCTCTCATATTACAGAATTACTCATCATTGCATTAATGGAGGTAATTGTGTTTTCCTAGGAAAAAGGCTATTTGGGGGCATTTCTTCTACGTTGGTGGCATTTTAACAGTTTTGTTTAGAATGCCTTCATGCCATTTTAAAAAACTGAAAACCAAACCAATGCAGGCTTAAAGAACAGTGACTATCTTAATTCTCCAGCTTCAACTGAGAGTACTGATTCTTGCAATTTCAAGTGTATTGTGGCTAATTTGTTACCCAAACAGCAGACCTGTTCGTTCCTGGGCATGCATTCATGTTTGTCAAACGTAATGGGAGATCTGGAGTGTGGAAGGGATAGCCAGCAGCAGCTCCCATGATGTTTTCCGGTGGGTTACAAGCATGGAAATTGCTGTAAGCCATCTCCACAATTGCACAGATGACACTGTGGGGAGGACTACAGCTGCTTGCCAGGGCAATAAATGCATTTTGTTAACTAGTGGGCAATACACTTGCACGGACAAACACATTATTGGTGGATAAGACCCTTTTGCTGACTTCTTTCAAATACAGCATTTAGCTCTAAGGTACTGGGAGTAGGAGCCCTAATGGGTTATAACCTAATGGGTTATCTATATAGAGTATAAACAATGATGTACAAACTTTTTTGAGATTAAAAGTGATTTGCAAAATCACTGTTCAAATCTAAGTGGCTTTTGAGAATTTCGGATTTAGAGTGACACTGAACTATCAGAAATGCCATTACCTTCCCAGTATTCCAAATGCATCAGATAAGATGAAAGATAACTATGGCAGGTGAGGATAGGAAAACCTCTTGGACTCAAATACTGAGACCGTTCTATCACTGTGCACGCAAAAAAAGTATTTTATTGAAGCTTGTCTATATTATACAACGTTACCTAAATTTGGCACGAAGAGAGAAAATCCTACCAACCTTAAACTGAAAAAGTAACAATCTACACAAAGGAAAAAAATACAGCTAAAAGCTAGTTTTGTTTGCTTATATTCTTAACCACATATTGTTCAAACATAAATGGAAAAGTTAAAATTAGGGCATCTGAATATGACCTTATCAACTATTTTGCCGTGTTAGAACAGAACCTTTCTAGGTTCTGTTCGATTAAAGCACTTAGGCCTGGCCCACACAAACTGTGAACCAACCAAACTGCATACAGCCTGCCAAAATTCCCCAGTCTTTGCACCATGAACAGAAGTTTGGGGGCTGTAGCCATCTCGACAAGTCCTCAGTTGTGCAGGTTTCAGGAAGGCGAGGTCCAAGTACTCAGCCATCAAAGACAACTCAGCCATGTCTCTGTCTAGTTTTTCACTTTCCCAGTTTGGTGCAGCAGCATCAGAATCCTTGGGGAAAATACTACATTGCTGGCCCTGCAGTGGCTCCTGCCAGCTGGTTACACCAATGAGGACACCACAGTTTGATGCAGCTCATGCTCCTGTAATATGGAGGACAAGATGTGCTGAAACAGCAAATCCGATCCCCCAAATTAGAGCTGTATGGGTCTCCCTTTAAGAGCATGAAGGTTTTACTATGCCAGGGGGCCTCATCCAGACAACTGTAATTTACTGAGGCTTACCTCCAAAAGCCTGCACAACGTAAAAAAAAAGTGTTCAAGGATCTACATATAACAAGAGGCAGTAAATGGACAGTGTAAGTTTTGTGCAGTCAATTCTTAGCAAAATAGCACCTATGCTATTAACAAATGCCCAATCTGATTTACAGCAAACCTTCAATATTTTCTTTCATAATACAAAGAGCGTCAAACAAATCCATAAACAGCTCAGCATGAAAATTACAAGAAAATACTCAGGTCAGCCTAGAAGGCAATGCAGTTATTGCAACACGGCTGACCGTTAAGGACGGGAACAGTCCAGAAAGCAGAGGAATCTCCTGCGTATTTGACTCAGTTCCTTGTTTGGGTCCAGTGTGACTCCTGCTTCTGGTGCAAGGGTCCTGGTTTTCATTGGCTTTGCTGCCACGTGCTCCTTTTGTATGCAGAAAATGCATGCCGGAGAGATGACTCTTCCTTCTCATTGCAATCGAATTAGATAGGGCTGTAATTTTTCTATCGGATAAAAAACCACAGCGCCAACAGCCCTGGTCCGTGGTTCCTGAGATACATGAAGTCTTGGGAAACTTCAGGGCAAAAGAGGTTCTCTCATGAATTTTTGTTGGCCCCTTCAACACATCACCTGTCACGTCTATTTCTCTCTCATATTTGGGTTCTTTGGTTTTTAAAACCCGAGTGCAGGAAGTTGTCCCTAAAAAAGCATGGGGTGCTTTTTCATTTGCTTGGAAAATAACTGGCTTACTTTTCTTTGGCGAAGGGTCCAAGCTGTTTTTGAGAGCTGCGTCCTTCAGAGGTGGCAAAAACATTGAGGATTTGACAGCGGTTGCTTCAGAGTCTCCCAGATTACCTATTATAGGCTCATGGGTCTTCGTATCTTTACATTTCACAGGTTCTAGACTTTTTGGCTTTCCAGGAGGAAGTATGCTATACTCTCTTATTGGCACCATTTTCTTTTCTGCTTGGAATAGCTGACTTTCCTTCATTAGAAAAATCTTCTTGTCGCTTAGTGAAGCTTGAGTTTCCTTTAAGGACAATCTTTTTTTTTCTCCTTGGGATGTATGGATAGAATACAATTTTGCAGAATAGCTGTCTTTTTTCCAATCATTCACTCCAGGGTAAGAGCTCAGGGTGGTATTAGAACAGAGCAGAGTTTGTTTTTCGGGACTACTGTCTATGGTGAAACTTGGAATTAACTTGGGGTCTTGCTCCAAGCCTTTCTCAACAACGTGCATCAGATCTAAGCAATACAGGCAGCCACTGACTGACTCACTTGTCCTTGATTTTCTGGCTCTTTTTTGTAACTGAAGGTGAGCAAAAGGGGCTGTTTTACTCCAGCCTTGTACCTGAGAGCAAAAAGATAGGAATGCAGATTAAAAACAGGGCAGTTTTGATGCTTTTTTAAAAAAACAAATACAACTAGGGTTGTCAATCATAAAATGGTGAAATTTACCAGCAATTCTTTTCAAACTTTTAAAAAACCTCTAGGACAGTTTTACTGTAAAATTTCTACAGGAAAAGCAGTAGTCAAACCAGCTTTTCCTTCTACTTTACATTATTCTCTGTTCAAAACAATGCAGCTGAAATGCTTCTTAGCTTTGACAACATATCCCATTCAGAATTCAGATGGCACTGCTCAGCAAACCTTGTACCTTAATTCAGTCCTCAACAATGGCTAGAGAGCGGATCTATGGCCTTAAAACAGTTACCTTCTCTTTCAGACAAATCTGCAAATGTAGCTTATGGACTGAGTTTATTCGCAGATAAGACCGCTAAAAGAGGCTTGCCCCATCCAAATATTCCCAGAGCTATTGAAGCTGTCTTTACTTGTTTAAATGAGAAGACTACTTCTATTAGTGCTTAAGTAGTGGAAAGTCTCGATTTCATTTTACAGGAGAAAAGGGAGATGAATGCACTAAAAATAATCCATTCTCCATTTTGCCCTTTGAGGTAGGGTAGTTTAGGAGAAAATGACTGGCACAGTGTTACCCTGTGGATCCAATATCCATACACTACATTACACTGGCACTCTGTGTCAAGAAAGGCAGATTCAAAGAACAGGGGATGGGGACCTTATAGCAAAGTGTTCTTGTAAACAGCTTTGGGGGAAGTGGGATAAAAATGCCTAGAGGTATAGTGGAGTTTCACTCACAAGTGGAAATGTTGCAAGTATGTCATGCTAGAACCAAGTACCTCTTCCTATGGTACAGCTCTGTGTCAACAGTAGGAAGCCAGTTGTAAAAATCACAGGCACAGCCAGTGTTTCCATCAATCATGCATACAGGCAATAGTTCAACTGGGGCTGAAGCCACCAAAAGACATCCAGCCGTTAATTAAATAAACTCCATATACACACATCCACTGGAATCCACCACAGAATAAGATTCTGAATCAGAAAACATGGCCCAAAATAACACACAAGCAGTAAATACCTCTAGTGAGAGCAAAAAGCACATCATGTATTAACCAATAAAATATTTAAACTTTGATACCTGCTGCACAATTCAAAATAGAGAGTATAGATTCATTCCAGTATAATTCACTGCAATCCTATGTATGCTTACTTGGATGTTAGTCCTGCTAAATTCAGCAGGACTTGCCTCCAAGTAAACATGTAGGGCAAACTAATGAGAGACTTGAACTAACCTGAGTATCAGATGAAACTATAAATACTCAGTAACTATATAATAAATACTTAAGTCTGCGATATAAATGGAATTTGTTAAAGGATCACCTCTGATGTAAACTTAGAATACTAACACCATTGATTTCAGCAACACAGAATACTTCTAACATATTTATTCTATTTGACTAAGTGTTTAGAGACAATCACAAATGGTGTCTAAACTTTTAGTCAACTTAACTACAAATTCAACAAAGCACACTCTACTGTGACATCCAATCTTGGCAATTGGTTGACTCAGATTGAGAATCTCAGGAAGTTTAAGTATTTATGTATTTATACCCCACTTTTGTCTCCAATTGGAAACCCAAAGTGGCTTACAGTATCATTCTCCACTCCACCATTTTATCTTCATAACAACCCTATGAGGTAGGTTAGGCTGAGACTGAGTTACTGGCCCATGGTCACCTGGTGAGGTTCCATAGCAGAGTGGGGATTCAAACCGACACATCCCAGATCATCACTAAACCACACTGGCACCTCTCATGCATGTCAGGGGAGCCAACTAACTATAGTTCATTGCAACAGCTAAACTGGCCAAAACATTAAGCTGTGGTTTGTTGGGAACTAGGAAATCTTCGATTTCTGAGCTGCGTGCAAAAGAGCCCAGTCAAAAGAATTTCCAAGGTTCTTTACTGTAAAAGGAAACTGCAGTTTGTTGTTACATCTCTCAATGTAGCTACAAAGTTCACAAAGTATAAAATGGGTCCTTCTAGGGAGCTCTGAGCAGTTGCCAACTCTTCTGTATTTTCCCTTATAGGTCTTGGTTGGGCTAAGTGATTAATTCTGATCTGCACTGATCAGACTAAACATGTGCAGCTGTGTTTTCTAGCTGCTCTAATAATAATATTTGATTTATATACAGCCCTTCGGGACAACTTGGAAGCCCACTCTGAGTGGTTTGCAAAGCAACAGTCCCCATGACAGTCACCCTGTTAGGTGGGTGGGACTGAGAGAACTCTGGAAGAGCTGTGACTGACCCAAGGTCACCCAGCTGGCTTCAAGCAGAGGAGAGGGGAATCAAACCCGGTTCTCCAGATTAGAGTCCTGCTGTCTTAACCATTGCACCAAACTGGCTCCTAATAGATGATATGAGGTAGACCCAATCTATGCCTGCTTTTAGGATGTATTTATTTCCTGTTGCCCCTTCCGGGTATCTTATTCTTTTAAGGTTTTGTTTACTTAATTTTCCTCTAATGAGTTCTACTGGAAACATAAACTGTGTTTTGACACACTCAGATAAAAATATTCACAGTATATTCCACGAAATGTGTCTTAACTACTGGGTAAATAAAAACAACAATAAAGGCTGAAGGAATCAGTCAAAGCAACTGAGCTGTCCAGTTCAGCGACTACTTCAAGCAATAAAACACAACTGATTTATGAACATGGGTTTTAAAAGGAATGCCTTATCTATTGCATCGCATGTTGGAATTTTATCAGGCATTATGGAAAATCTAAATTTCAATCTTTAAAGCAGTTTTTTATATTCCAAAACTCCTTGCTTCAGCCAAGGAGGTTCACATACTTCCCATACCTAAACCAGCTTCTGCCCGTGTATCAACTGCAGCTGTAAACTGGATGCTTCAGAAGATCTGCACATTAAAAGGCAGATGTCTCCCATTCAGCTCCTGAGAAATCCATAAATGCCACTTAGTATGCACTTAAAAGTAGATCAGGGTGCCTGCCAGTAATATATATTATTTATTAAGTACTTAAAAACTGTTAGAAGTATGCATTTATTAAAATAAAGATCATTCAGATAATTTATTTCCGTTCCTGCTTTAAACATTTAAGATAGCCAGAGTGCATGGTCCTGGCTTATAAATGACGCTCTGTTATGGCAATTTGTTTTTGTTTTGTTTAGGAGTCTTTAGTTGTAACATAAAATTCTCACTCACTGCTTCCTCCCATCCTGTTCCATTAACACACTCCAAGGACTTCTCCTCTTGCTCATGTGCACTGTTACTGATGCTCAGGAGAGTGTAGATTTGATTCTTCTCCCTTCTCTCATTCGGATACGTACAGCGCCAATCTCTTTCCACGGTCCTCAAATTTGCAGCGGCTCTTTCAGAATTTTCACTTTGGTTCTGGCCAGAGGAATTCATTACAGTTGCTGACTCTGCAGGTTACACGCCTACTGCCTGTATTTTTACGGAAGATCGTTTTTTAAACAGTGTACTCCAGAAAATGATTTTGTATCACCATAAATGAAACAAAGCATAGACGGGGCTTTTATTGATCCGCTTTCATGTGTGTGAAGCCTTTCGAGTTGCATCAAGTAACTTTGATTTCTGCAATCCTTATGAATTCTGTTTCACCTAAGAAATAATCCTACAGCCAGGGCTTTTTTTTAACAGAGTGTGTGCTGGTATGGAGTACAGACACGTCTTAGGGTGAGAGGGGAGAAGATTATGAGTACTGGCATTTCTTTTTTTAGAAAAAAAAAGCACTGCATATATCTCAACAGAAATTGTTCCAATATATATTATTTCCTTGTTTATAATGTTCTGTTATTAATTACGGGTTTTTAAAAGGCGTCTATTCTATTACTTAGATGGTCAGAAGTACATTAGTCATTAAAAAAAACTTTCATACATTCCAAACAAGCCAGCTCAAAGTGAATCTCCACACTCCTGATTTTATCCCCCGTTCCTGTTTTTATGAGAAAGGCACAACTGCATATGACACCCTAACCTTTAAAAAACAGAAACAAAGGTGCCGCTACACTGCTGTTTTATTTTAATAGTGTTCAAATGCTAGCTTGAACTGGACATCCATCCCTTCACCTGCCTTTCATCCATCCTAACTTACTTCCTCGCTCCAGTTCTGAACTCCTCCAATAACTGTGCACTCTGCACATGTTCAGAGGCTCTCTAGTCTTCTAAAAAACCCCAAAGTCCCACTTTTCCAACTGCTGGGTCTTAGGATCTTGATCTAGAAAATCTATCACCCCTCCACTTCATTTTTTTAAAAAAAATCTGTACCATCTAACCTGATGAAGATCAAAAGCTTACACAATATTTGGGGTCCTTTCGGTTAGACCTAACAAAGGTATTACATGGATTTTTGTTTTGTTTGTAGTTTGGGATGAAACTAAACCACTACCCTCCAAACCCCACAGCTTTCTCTCAATCAGTGTTTACTTTGTTATACTCCATTATTATTATCTACATCATTATTTACTTAAATTATACCCCCATTATTATTACCTCCATCATTATTTACTTGTTATGCCCCATTATTATTCTTTATTATTTACTTGTTATACCATCATTATTATCTTTATTATTATTTACTTAAGTTATACCCCCTTAATTACTACCTCTATCATAATTTACTTAATATACCCCACTATTATTACCTGATCATTATATAAGTTATTCCCCTCAGTATTATTATTTTTATAGCCCACCTAATTTCTCTTTGTGTTCAAACAGCAATTACCTGCCTGGATAGAAATCTCATACCTCTTAAACGCCTGGCAACCCCATTCAAATTACTGTTATTAGTATTATTTCTATAGCCCATCTTTCTCCTCTGGGACCCAAGGCGGCTTACAGGCGCCCCACCCTGCAGCCCCAGCCCCCTCAACCCGCAACGGGTGACTCACCCCATAACACCGTATTCCCTCCTTCAGACGTCGCGGGCCGGGCTCCCGACTCCCGCGCTGCCCTAAATCTCACTCCCCGCCAGGCTGCGCTCAGCCTCCCTCGCCTGTCAGTCTCCCGGCTGTGCGGCGAGGGCGGGAGGAGAGCAGGGGGCGGTGCCAACCGTGACCAGCGGGAGGCGGAGGCGCGCGCTGCGTGGAGCCGTTGCCGTTGAGCTCACAGTCCCCCAGGCCGCGCCCTCCTCTGACGCCATCACGCCCGCCTCCCTTCAAAGCCGTTGCTCCGAGTGACGACAGCTCTGGAAAGGGGGCGGAGTCGAGAGGAGGCTTGGGCGCTCGCGCGGTGGGGGAGGGGGAGAAAGGGAAGACTTTTGAGGGGAGAAAATGAGAAATGTTAAGAAGGGAGGCTGAGGGGCTGAAGAGTAGGGGAACTCCCTGGCCTGTAGCTCAACTCCTGTTTTTATTTTTTGAAATATATATTTTTAAAAGGCTTTTGATATTTTACTCTTTTTAAAAAAACCGTTTTATAAGAGTACCCAGCAAACAAAACACTATGCAAAGCTATTTTCACCTAACCTCACTTGATAGTTCAATGTGGCTTACTCTCGAGTAAGTGTGTGCAGGGCTATGCTTCACTGTCTCTGGGTGGGGTGTGTGTGTATGCTAACCTTTAGGTGGAGCCTGGATATCTCCCAGAATTATAATTGATCTCCAGACATCAGTTCCCTTGGAGAAAATGGCTGCTTTGGAGTGTGGACTCTATGGCTTTATAGCCTGCTGAGACCCTCCCCAATCCCCCATCCTCAAGCTCCATCCCCAAATCTCCAGGAATTTTCCAACCCAAAGCTGGCAACCCTAAAAAAAATGCATCATTGTTCATCAATCACAGCTGTTAACTTGGCAGATAAAATCCAGATAACTTGGCATATGAGGCATTGATTTATCACGGTAATTAATATGTCACATTTCTGTGTGAAAAATGGAAGGGGTGCCTTTTTTAAGCCGGCATCTGCATTCTGCACTTTTCAGAAGCATAGGAATGGGAACTTGTAATGAGCAAGGGGAGAAAAAAATGAGACAATAATATTGTAGGAAGGATTACGGGAGGTACAATGGACTGAGGATCATATCCAAAAATGTAATTAGACTCTCAAGTCTTGTGTCTGTGACAACTGCATGGACATTAAGGAGGTTTGTTTCTTTAAGATTTTGGAAACTCTTATGTAATCCAGCCAGCTAATAAGTATTCACAGAATGTTTGGTGGACAGGCAAAATAGGGCATGTGACTCCTTTTACTAGATTCACTTGTTTGTGTGCTCTTTCATCAACAGAAGCTGGTCTAACCTCATTGTATCTCTTGTTCTGGGTCACTTTGCTAAATTAATCTTTGGTAAATCATGGGGCAGTGGCAAAGACTGAAAGAGATTTGGAAACAGTCAAGCCAAGCTAGTGATACATAGGCATCTGCCTTCACTAGCAAAACCCCCAAAACCAAAACGGTATTAGTTTTTCTGCCATCTATGAATCACTGATAGAGGGCCTGTTTCCTCAAGGCATTTTTAGCATATCCTACATGCATGCATTTCTCACTGCAAATCCAATAAAAATTAATAAAATATCTAAGGTGGAGAAGAGTCCACTACATGCAGGACTGTCCCATTTTCAGCTTTACATTCCTGGCTGGCTGTGATCATTCTCCTCCTCTGATCCAAGATTTCTTTTGAGCTCTTACAGCCCAGCTTTTTGTCTCATATATGACTTGGTTTATACTGTAGTAGCAATTATTAGAAAACATGTCCAAGCCTCTAGAAGAAGGGGTTAAATCTTTCATTTTTATACTTTTCTAGCAATGCATGGGCACTGCAATCACATGTAACCTTGCTCTGATGGTCCCTTCTCCTTGGCAAACCATCCTCAAGATGGAGTGCTTTGTAGCAAAGAAAGTGTTTAATCCTTCCTCTTTGTATCCCCCCCATAAAACCCTACCCCTCCCAGCAGATTCCATGCCAGTGTCCTGAACATGTGCTTACTTCAAAAAAACCATATGGCTTTTAAAATGTATTTCATTCTTTTTAATGATTAGCACTCCTCTAGCATTTTACTTCATGTAGGGCCAAGCTACAAGTGACAAATGACACTTGAACGGCAAGTGGATCGAACGGAGAGCAAGTGAACTTGCCGTTCAAGTGTCATTTGTCACTTGTAGTTTGGCCCGTAGTCTTTCAAAAAAAGAGTGGAAAAAGACAACTTAGGCTCTTCAGAAGTGCTTCACCAATTTAAACATCCTTGATTTTTAGGACATGCTTTCCTTCAGATCCCGTAGTTTTCAAAAAGGAGGGCAGGCAACAGATGGATGTTTTTTTGAACTGCCACAAGCCCTATCCTATCACTTTGTATACTTCACACAAGACTGGTGCCTGTACTACACAACATCAACCCAAAAGTTGTTCTTGTTGTTTCCGAGAAGTAATAATCTCTTCCATTCCTAATGCTGATTATGTTTTTTTGAGAAAGTACTGAATCTACTTCCTATACAACAACTTCATTTCACTTATGTAGCATCTTGATTTGCAAATACTTTACAGTATTTTGTTTTGTCCTCAAAAACAACCTGAGATAACGCTTATAGACAGGGCTTGAGGTTGAAAAATACTGTTATCCAAGTTCACCAACATGTCTACAGCAGAGGTAAGATCTAGAACACTGGGGAGTTTACATAAAACAGAGAAGATAGAGTTAATCTTTATCTTTCTCCTGCACAACTTAAATGACATATACTTATGAACTAATCAGATATTGTTTCAGTCTTACCCTCCTCCCCATAGACCCCACCCAATACTCCAATGTTTCAGCCATTTTTAAAGAAATGTGAACATTCATCTATGCATTCATCACATTTAAAAAGACAGCACAACCAATTTTAAGAGAGTTATGGAATCACAGAATGAGGTGAAAGTATGTACAATCAGTGCTGTACATACATCTGTGTGCAAAAAAATGTACAATATGAAAGGAATTATTAGCGAGTAACACCAGTCTACTCTAGTAATGTAGTTTTTATGCCAAAAGACCATCATAGCACAACAAACTTTTTTAAAAGTTCTGTCCCAAAAAGTTCATTCCAGAGTGCATAAGGATCACCAGGCAACAGTATTCATTTAACTGAATTCCTCTCATTCAGCAGTGGGTTGTCCTGAACATCACAGAGCTCTTGTTGGGAAGGTAGTAAACTAATTAAAGAATTTTAATTAAATTATGCATATTATTGAAGTCACAATATAGATACCTTTTAGAGAATGTGAGATAACTTTATTAAACTGTAAGTTATCACTCAATATTTTATTTAAGATCTTTATTCCCAATTCACTACCATATATCAGAATGAAGAGATGTTGTAATAAGCTGTTATACTTTACAGTCCAAGTGACTAAATGTTGACATCATTGATGAGCCAGTGTGCACCCTGAACTTATACATGTTTATCCAGAAGTAAGTGAGCAATCCTAAGCAGGTCTATTCAGAAATGAGTCCCGTATTATTCTGTGGAGCTTTTTCCCAGGGAGGTGTCATTAAGGATTGCGACCTAAATCTAACTTTAACAGAGCAAACAATTGCAGTCAGATTAGAACTGCAGCTCAGTAACCTGCCAATTAAAGACTTAGAGCCAAGCTACAAGTGACGCCTTACACAGGTTGGGCACTTGTCAGCTTCCCTCAAGTTTTGATGGGAAATGTAGGCATCCGGGTTTTACAGCTTGGCTCTCCATTACAGCTGCAAGACAAGGATGCCTACATTTCCCATCAAAACTTGAGGGAAGCTGACAAGTGTCCAACCTGTGTCAGGCTTCACTTGTAGCTTGGCTCTTAGTCCACATGTAGGTTTGCTAGCAATAGTAGATGGCTTCTGCGGTAATAAAGAGGTATGTGCAAGAGTGTTTCAGGATTGGTCACTTTAATCTGGTATATTTGTCATCAGTGGACTTTTTTGCCTGCAGGATCATATAAAGCATGAAGGAAAGTGACATCTTCCCTTCTCAGTGCTTCAGATGGCTTCATTTCATTGTTGACTAGTTCATATTACTTTGCTTAAACAAGTCTACTCCGTTCACCGTCTGTTTTTTTTGCACAACACACTTGTTAAAAGTTCATAAAAGATGAGTATGAGTAGATGCTTGGGAAGCCAAGATAAGTAGAAAAAGATTGAGCTTTCTGGCATATTTACAGACTTCTAAGTCTTCTGTGTATCTGCTTTAACAGGAACCAGCCTCAGAGAAAAATTAGTCATCACTCTGAGGAGGACACTACGTGACTGCACTCAAATACAGTGACTCAGGAAACTTTTCATCTTCTGATAAATATAGCTGCATACCCAACAAAGGTAAAGATATTCTCAAAGCACATTGAAATTATTTATAAAGGGCAATTAAGTTCAAGTTGCAGGTTGCTTTACAGCAGTCCAATATTAACCTCACACAGAAGGTATGCTTTTCAAAAGAAATACTCATGAAAATAATATGAGTTTGGCTTTTGTCAACTTCTGTACAGTTGGCCCTGTTCCATGGACTATATCATGTGAGGTGTGGAATGACCTCCCTGACAAGGCCCAAACCTGTATATTTCTTATGGCTTTTTGGAGAGGGGAGGGGCTGAGACTCAGTGTAAGATCCTCTGAGTTGTGTGCAAAAGGTCCCAGCTAAAAAGACCAGGCAGTAGGTGATGAGAAAAACCTGACACCCTGGAGATCCGCTGCCCGTCTGAGTAGACAATACTGACCATGATGGACCAATGACCTGGTTCACTATAAGGCAGCTTCATGCGTGTTCATGTGTGAAAGGATATAAAACCTGCCTCTTATGAAAGACCAACAGAATAGGTGTTGCTAGATCTAGTACTGCTTCTCTTTTTAAAGATTATAGCTAATGAAATTGTCATTTTAATTTTTCATTCTTTGTAGTTTGATTTACTTTGTTGGAACTCAAGCTCAGCCTTGTTGGAGAGACAGAACAAACATGTGCTAAATTTATTTATGTTATTTGTAGTCCACCTTTCTCACTCAAAGCAGATTACACAGGGTAATCCAATATGATCGACAGCTGGAACATTCAATAAACATAATAGGGTATAGATTGCAGAAATGTGAATTGCAGAAATCAAGCCGAAATCTAATAGAGTTGAAACAATGCTGAAACGTTAGTAATTTGACATGACAAAATAAATAATATTAACAGGCAGTGCACAGTAGTGGTCTACAATCCCTATCCCTTTATCCAAGCATCTATTTGAACAATTTCCTTACAACACAGCCCTGTTACCTGTGTATGAAAGCTCTCCAGAATAATGCAGTTTTGCAGTTTGTGGGAAACCAGGAAAGTGGGAGCTTTTCTAGCCTCTTCAGGCAGACTGTTCCACAAGGTGGTGGTCACTACAGAGAATGTGTGTGTACAGATAGCTGTAGATTTTGCCCATTTGCAAGGTGGCATTGCAGAAGACCCTGTTCAGATGAGTGAAGCTGCTGTGGAAGATCATAGGGAGAGAGGCACTCTTGTAGTTATAAGGGACCAAAGCCATAAAGAGCTTTCTATGTGATAACTAAATCTTTGAATTGCACTTGATACTTGATGGCAAAAATGCAAACAATTCATTAAGCAAAGAGGTTTCTATCAAACCTGTATTGATTTATTCCTCCAAACAGCCAATTTTCAAATACAAGCAGAAGGTACGAAAAGTACACATATCTCTAGGTGTTAAAAAAAACCTGGAGGTAAAATCTACAGTGTGTGTACGCGTGTGTGTGATATGTATTTATACGGAAGGATACATGTATCTTCTTTGAAGGTCATATTTACAAAGTATCAGCATTACTATGTACATGTAAGAGAGAGGAAAAGCTTTTTTAATCTGTGTTACTAATTTTGAAATATTCTGTTACTACTTGTTGAAAATTTCCCTCCTCCTACCCACTTCAGAACTTGTTCTGTATTACCTCTAATTTCAGGCACACCATCAATATCATTCAGCAGTTAAAAATCTAAAAACAAATATGTGTTTTTATATTTACCATTTAAAATCCTTCTAACATTTCAACGTATAGATGCTGGGTTTAGAATACGGAAAGGCATTTGTTAGCTGTCATCTCCCATGGAAGCTGACATTGGCATTTCCAGAGGCTACTGTTGGGATTTTATAGAAATACAGACAGCTAGATTTACTGTCCAGGTAGAAAATAAAATGGCTCTTCTTATTTATGTATTTACTTCATGTATACTCCATCTTCATTTTCAGTGGGGGCCCAACAGTGGCTGAAATTCCTCTTTTCTCCTCAATTTTGTTCTCACTACTCTGTGAGGTTTATGACTGGCCCGAAGGTCAGCCAGCCAGCATCCTTGGCAGAGTTGGGATTCCAACCATGATAGAAACTCTAACCACTACGCCACACTGGCTCTCAGATGGAAGACAGAACTAGCTGTGATATTTTTGCTTTGGCACTGTGGTCTTTTATTAGTTTTGCTGTTTTAACATGGCTGCTTCTCTTTCTTAGCATTACACTATTCTATGTGGTTTTTTAATGCATTTTGCCTTGAATACTCCTTAGTGGGTGTTGGCTTCTCTCTCTCTCTCTCTCTCAGTGGTCACGCATATGGCCATGGGACTCCTTGTCCCCTATCCCTTGTGTCATTTTTGGAATCTTTACTAATTAAAAAAAAAACAGGAGCACAACATATTAAAACAGTGATGAAATGAGACAAGTTGCTAAATTCCTTCTACTTTTATTAAGATGGCATTCCTTCCTAATGCTCATAATTTTTACATCATTAGAGTACTGTTTTATAATAGCATTAACTTCCTTTTAAAATAGACTAATGCTCAGATTAATTTGTAATCAGTGCCTTTTGTTCTTAACCGTGACTGAGCAGTTCTGCAGCTGAAGCGTGGTTGGCAGCATACTAAAAGTGCATTACATGGAATTAAACTGGATTTTAAACGTAGGCCGCCAGCCTCAGTTTGCAAACCAGCTGCGTAGTTCGTAATCTTATCTTCCCGAGCCGCGCTTTGATCCTGCTATTTCAGTAACTGATGAGCATAGGCAGGGTGGCACAACGCGTTTTAACGGCTCTGCCGGGGAATCCCTGCTGCCTCCTCCTCTTTTGGATCAGGCTAAGGACGGAGGGGAGGGGAGGCGAGAAGAGAGTTGGAAGAATCGTCACGATTAAAGAACGGGATGGCGATGAGGAAGGAAGGAAGCTCATGAGAGGCCGGGGGAGGCGGGGGAAGCGCAGTGGGAAGGGAGGCAGAGAAGTGGGGGCGGAGAGTAGCGCCGTGATGAATTGGGAAGCTGACACGAGGCCGGAGATGCGTATATTTTGCTGCATGACTCCGCCACGACGTCAGCAGCAGCAGCGTCTCGGGAGCCGCGGCACGTCCAGTCGGACTCCCCCGAAAGCGCGCCGCACTCTGCAGCGACACGCTCGCCGCCGTCCAAGGGCAGAGCACCGCGGCGGCGGCAGCAGCAGCGGTTCAGAAGCTTCAGGACCCGGGGGGGACGGGGGGCTGCTGCCCGAAAACGAGCCAGCGACGCCACTTCTCCCGAGTCTGAACCGCGACCTGCCGGGTCTGCAACTCAAGCGGGACAGAGGCGCAGCTTCTCCGCGCGTCGCCATGCCCTAAGGGGCTCCAAGGGGAGAGAACCGGCCGCAGCCGCCTCCGACGCCACCATGAACTGAACCGCCCGCCTGAGCCCCGGCAGAGGATGGAGAAGGCCGGCTCCATGCACGCCTCGGTGCCCACCCCGCCGCCGCGCCTCTACCTGCCGCGTAACTTCAGCTACAGCGCCTGCCTCTACGGCAGCCTGGCCGAGCAATGCAAGGGCGGCTGCAGCCCGGAACCCGAGCCGGTGGAAGCGCCCTCCTCGCCGCCCCTCTCGCCGCCCGTCACCCGAGAGGCGCCCCCGCGGCCCCCGCCGCGCTCGCCTTCGCCGCCGCCCACCTCGCCGCCGCCGCCCTCGCCCTCGTCCCGCGGCAGGGAGCCCACCCTGCCCTCGGTGCCCCCTAGCCCGACCCTGCGCCGGAGGGCCAAGTCCCTTCCGACGCCCGGTGAGCGGGGCTTGCGGCCGGCCTTGCAGCAGAGCCCGTCGCGCCGAAAGACGGTGCGCTTCGCTGACTCGCTGGGGCTAGAGCTCACTGCCGTGCGCCACTTCTGCCAGGCCGACGTGCCGCGCGTGCCTCCGCCGCCGCCCCCGCTGGCAGCCTCGCCGCTTGCCCGAGCCAACGCCGCCGCCGACCTACTGAAGACGCGCAAGCCGCCGGCGCTGGGAGAGCTGGAGCCGGTGCTGTTCGGGCCGCCGGCGCCCGTGCTGGAGCCCCTTTTCCCGCCGGCGCCCGGTTCGAGCGCCGGCTTCCTGGAGCGCGTCCGCCAGCACAAGGTCAAGCTGGAGTCGGTGCGGCCGGAGGCGTCAGCGCTGCGCGGTGCCGTGCGCGTCCTCAACCTGGCCTACGAGAAGGCCGTCTCGGTGCGCTACACGCTCAACCGCTGGGCCAGCAGCAACGAGGTGCCCGCTGCCTACCTGCCGCCCCCCGCCTCAGGCCACGCTGCCGCCGACGGCGGCCTAACCGACCGCTTCGCCTTCCACTTGCCTGTGGGCGCCGGCACCACGTTTCTCGAGTTCGCCCTGCGCTACCGCGTCGCCGGCACCGAGTACTGGGACAACAACGACGGCCACAACTACAAGCTGCGCGCCAGGCAGAGGACGCCTGCCGCTTCTTGCCTCGAGCCCGACGGCGCCTGGATCCATTTCATCTGAGGCCCAGGCTGGCAGCCTCCTGCCCGGATTCGCTGCCCTGAGGGCCCTGGTCTTTGCAGCGCCTCTCCAGGATTCGTGTTGGGGAGCAACGCCTGACACCAGCAGTTCTTCGGGAGACGCTGAAGAGAGGGACCGGAAAGCCCAGGAAAGAGAGCGCCTTCCTGAAGTGCAGTGGCAGTGTGGTGGCTTCATGCGCCTTACGGTCAGGAATCTTCTTGCTATGGCCAGTGGACATGGAGAACATTATGGAAAGTCTGCTTCCAACTCTGTGGCTCATTGAATTCACTTCCTTCATGGTATTTGTGGCTTGGCAGTTCACTTTCTTTCAGGCACAGATGTGACAAAACCTTCTCCATCCATCTTTGGCACTGCCCATGAACCACCACAAATGAAGTCTCTTTTTGCAGCTAGGTGTGCACTTCTCAACTTGCATCACAGGAAGTTTTTTCCACTGAAGCCTAGTGTAGTTTTTGCCAAGGTGATAAACTACATTGTTCCATAGCAGATTGATTGAATGTTCCTCCATACAAAACAGTTCCCTGCAAGTAGAGAACTAGAATGATAAGGGAGACCCTGTGCTATTATCCTTGTCCCTGACATGTTAATTTTAGATCAGCAGGAAAAATTTTGCATGAAGGAGCATTCATTCACATGATTCTGCAGCAGAAATTTGAAATGGTATAGCTCAGACAGAGGTTTGCCACCTCAGTGAGAACTGGCGCTCAAGTAAAACACAGGCTTCATATATAATTTAGGTTTGGGTCCATTAGCACTGTCAAGACCAACTTGATTTTAAGGTGCTACTGGACCTGAATCTTGTTGTTCTAATACAGACCAGCAAGGCTACCCACTAGAAACTGAGTTGTGAGCCTGTTGTGGAAACACACTCACCATCCTGTGTTTCAATTGTCTGTTCCCCTGAGGTCAATCTTTGTGTGTTTACCGCAGTAGCCTACTGCACAGAGTGATGATTGGCTGGAGACCGGTGATGTCACTAGTCCACTTCCCCCAAGCAGTTTCTCAACATTTTACAAACTGGTTTCATTTAAGGTGTATAAAAAAGAGTCCAGTAGCACCTTTAAGACTAACCAATTTTATTGTAGCATAAGCTTTCGAGAATCAGAGTTCTCTTCGTCAGATGCATGGAGGGCCCTCCATGCATCTGACGAAGAGAACTCTGATTCTCAAAAGCTTATGCTACAATAAAATTGGTTAGTCTTAAAGGTGCTACTGGTCTCTTTGATCTCGCTACTACAGACTAACACGGCTAACTCCTCTGGATTTAAGGTGTATAGAAATTCATTAATTGGATAGATGTACATGCAATTACTTAAAACTGAAAACAGGAAGGAAGCAAACCATACTGTTGAATGATTTACCAGCTAGTATGTCTGTTAAAGCTGTAGCAAAAGTAGGAGGAAACCATCAAGCCAAGTGAGGAAAGATAATGCAGAGACACCTGATTTGCTTGTATCCATCTGTACTTCCTGGTCAAATGTCTTTAGAGTTTTGCTGAACGGATTGTTTCAGTTGGTGATTATAGGTAAACAAGCTGCATTGAAACCCACAGTCTCCCAAGGATTTAAACTGTTCAGTCAGAAGAATGTGACGGGTATTCCTGCTCTCCTCTTCCATTGAGGGTTCTGTGTGCTTGAGAAAGTATAAATTGGCTTCCTTAAAGATCAGGAAAGACCTGATTTAGTCGAGTTCTTCAGCTTCCTCTTCTTCAACCTGGCTTGGTTTGGACCTCAAGAACTCTTCTACCGTTCTCAGGGGGTGTCATTTTCTCTGTAGTTCTTCCCTCACTGAGATGTGAGATGCTCGTTATTTGTACACCACCAGATGAGGTTTTCAAATTGTGTATTTCCAAGTAAATACAGATGATCTATGTTTTATATTTTGAGAATTATAGAGCCAAAACACACGTTAAGAAATACCTAGGTTCAGCACGTGTTCTCTTACCTCAAGGTTTGCCGGGATCTGTAGGCGTCCTGGAAGCTTAAAGTAGGCGTCCTGGAAGCTTAAAGATCTGTAGGGGTCCTGGAAGCTTAAAGTCCTGGAAGCTTAAAGGATCTGTAAGCGTCCTGGAAGCTTAAAGGCGTCCTGGAAGCTTAAAGCTTAAAATACAGGCGCCTGTATTTCCCTTCCCCTTTTTGCTGCTCTGTAAATGCTAAACTTTAAGCTTCCAGAACGCCTACAGATCCCGGTAAACCTTGAGGTAAGAGAACACGTGCTGAACCTAGGTATTTCTTAACGTGTGTTTTGGCTCATAGAAAAGGGAAGAGCTTTTCCAGTCTCTTTCAGAGAAGTGACATAGAGGCAGAATGCCCGGAAAGTGGTGTGTTGTAACAATTTGAAAGGCCCTCAGTTTCTTACACTGAGTTTCTTCCTTTCCTCCCTCCCCTCCTATTTGTTCTTAATACTAAAAGCATTTGTTTTGTATCATAGGCTATTAGGCCAAACTAAGGAAAGTTGTGTAAATCAGTGGCATCATATTTATTACTTTTGTCTAGGTGTCTGGAGTGAGACTGGAAAATTATTCTTAAATATTTGAGATGGGTGGGGTTAGAAGCCAAAATGAATGATTGAATACCAGCCAAGCAAAGGACTTCAACATGATACTGGATTTCACAGAGCTCAGACCACCTGCCAGCTGGATTTTTCTTAAGCTCTGGTTAACAAAGCAAACAGCACTTCTGCATTAGAAATGATACAACACACCAGGGATAATGTGAAACAATAGGGTTACCAACTCCAGGTTGGGAAATTCCTGGAGATTTGAGGGTTGAGCCTGAGGAAGGCGGGGTTTGAGGAAGGACCTTAGTAAAGTGTATTGCCATAGAGTCCACACTTAAAAGCAGCTGTTTTCTCCAGTGGAACTAATCTCTGTCGTCTGGAGATCAGCTGAAATTTTGGGAGATACCCAGGTCCGATCTGGAGGATGTCAACCTTGTGAAACAAGCACCATAACAGTGCTGACCTGCCTTGCTTGCTGTTTGATCCTATGCACATTCACTCAGAATTGTGCCACTGAATTCAGTGGGCCTTACTCTTCCAGAAGCATTCCTAGGATTGCATTCCTAAAGCCCAGGATTCCCCAGAATACAGTATCCCCCCCCCCAGCATTATTAACAGAGGGTCAGAAGTTCTATTTTTCAAAGAATGAAGGGTCAGAAGTGTCTGTGTTGGATTTACAATTCATTTATATCTTTAGTTACCTTTTAAAGTAGAAAGCATAGAGCTAATATTTTGTCTAAGCTCTGTCTTATCAGGGATGTGTTTTATTGTAATCCTGTTGACTGAAGAGAAGACGGCCCATTTCACAGGGTGAACCATGTGCCCATTTAAAGAAAAAAAGGGAAGCCTTTCTATTTGTGATTCTAGTCCGTCCCGAATTGGTGATTTAGGTTTACGATTTAACTTCACTGAACTCTATTTTGCAGTTGCAATTGGGTCTTCCCCTATGATAATCCCCTCCTTATATCACTGGCAGAAAATAAATAAAACCTTCCGGGACCAGTAGAGTAGTTCAGGAAGGGCTGGGCACATTCCTCCTGAAATCCTCTAGTATCAGCTCCACAGAAATGAATGGGTTGAGTGGGGCATAGCTGGCACAGGGGAACTTCCCAATGGATTATTCTCCTTTTAATTTTATTAAATCTTAAGCCTTTTTAAAAACCCATGCGCCTTAATACAAAATAAATGAAATGTTTAAAGCACCTTTCAAAAACTAAATTGGCCTTTTATATTTTTGATGGTGTGTGCACTAACCATCTTGCTTTCTTTCCGTATCAGAACTTTTCAGCATTTATTTTGCAAACCTTCCCACCTAGCTGTTCCTTGCGAGGATTGTGGCCTTAGACCAAGCCATCCGAGTTTGAGATCAGGGAGCTGTGCATGTTGGCCCAGGAAGAGCTTGACAGACTTCCTCACTCCATTGCCTGAGATTGCAAAAACAGGAGCTTGTCAAACTGATCAGTGAAGGATCACATTATGTCACCTGCTGTAGTTTCTGCTCATAAGCAAGCTAGAAAAAGTTTGCAAATCCCTAATGCTGCTATTTTAAACCTCACCTTTGACTAGTGTCTGTTCCTGGCAGGACCAATGCTTGCTTCTGTTTTATTGATAAAGGGATAAAGTTTAGTTTCAGGTATTTGTTTTTAAAGTTTGGCACCTGGTAATGTTATTTGCAATTGTGAGAGGGCTGTAAAGTACCTTGTAAAAGCAAACTACATGTGCATAGTTTGTGCTCTACTGTAATCCCTGGAGCTGTGGTTCTCATCGCTACTGCAGTACACTATTTTACCAGGAAACCTAAATGCATGCATTATACCATAAGGATTGCACTATTTCACTAATAGCCAGCAAACAATATTTGTGGTTTATGCTGCTGTATCAGATTTGTGTTGTTTTTAATAGTCATCTCTGTACTGGCCTTGCCACCTTGGTTTTGCGTTCCTGCACCTTTAACAGCAACTTGAGAAGAAAAAAAGTTGGACATAAAGGAGAACTTCTCTGCTCAATTTTTGTATGTCTGGCTGCCATTGAAAGCACAGGAATGGAGCAAAACGAAGAAAAGAGTGGTACGTGGCATTTGTGAATTTATATGCTTGTGCTCAAGTACTTACGTTGGGGCATTCCTATAGTGCTGTTATGAGCAGCTTTTCAAATGTCAGTGGTCTTAAGAGTGTGAAAATACATAGAAAGCCTAGAAGAATATATTGTTTTAGAAAGGGTGGCTACTGATCCACTTTATATTAGTATGTTGATTTTGTTTAAAAGAGCTTTTGGAAATAATTTCTGTGTTTTTTAAGCTGGAAAACCCTCATACGTATTTCTAAAATAATTTATTCTAGATTAGCTACCCTTGAGTAAGTGGGATGATCAGACCACAGTCATATGCTGTTCGGTCTGATCATACGCTTACACTTGGAGGCTTGGGTCATGTAAATGCAAACAGTTCGCTCTGGCTGCAGCACGGTTTGTTCCATCTGCAACAGGTACTTCTGTTTGTGCGAAATCAATGATTTTCAAGTGTCAGAGGAAGCAGGCGCCCTCTAAGATGGAGTTAAGCATGCATGCAACGCGTTCACAGGATCTATGTCCAAGTATCCAGATTTTCTGGAGTATTTACCAAGTATGAAGTTGCAAATAGCAGTATTCTAAGAGAATACATTCAAATTTTGTTATAATCATGATCCACTTTATATAGCTTCATAGGTTTAGGGGGAAGATACTGCATAGGCCAGCTCTGCTTTGATTAACCACTTTTGAAAAAAAAAGGCAAACGAGTTGTCTCAGAATGTGCAGAATTATTGACAATACCAGTGACATTATTTCTTGTTTGTGATAAAGATTAAAGTTGTTTGCTTTAGTATAGCTAAGAACCCTATGACTCTGACAAGAGCACTTTTCCAAAAACAATATTATCTGTATGTGTCTGTGTGTGACTCTAGTCTGTATGTTGTCAAAGCAGTTATCAGTGGTTGCTGCCTAGTGCTGTAATAAAGCCAGGCTGGACTTTCAGAGCAACAAACAGCACTGCTTTTAAAAGAGCTGGGCAAGGTTTGAACCTGATTTTGCTGAACACTTATAACTTCAGCAGGAACAGAAGCAACTTAATTTTTCCACATGAACCAAAACTGTATAGTATTCTCATATTGAAAAGAAGACGCTATATATTGCCAAGGTAGAGTCTTAAGAAATATATATATTTTCCCTAGAAGGCTTGGGTGTTTTTAAATGCAATATATTTTTAGAGAAATTGTCTGCTGTACTTGTGTCTCTGTCTGTACACAAACCAGCATACCCCACTATCCTTTTCCTAATAGCATTAGAATGCTTTCCCCCAAAGCAATATTTAGAGCAGTGGTTTTAAAACAGTGTGCCAGAGAATGCTTATCAGGGTTCTTCAGTAAGAAGATCACAAAAGGCAGACTAGCTTCCCAGAAACAGAGTTATTTGCCATTACCAACCTTCCCTTTCCACTAGACTATGCACCCCCAGGGGAATTTGCTTAGTAGTTCATTTGCGGCAAAAGGTATGGGCTACAATGCCTGGTTCTGTGAGAACAGGAAAACTTGCTCTAGAACGTGCCTGGAATCCTCTACAATATATTTGGGGGTATGGGAGGCTCTTGGGAGTTCTTTATTAGATACACCAGTGAAGGTGGAATGTTTGAGAAACCACAGTTATAGCATATATTATTTTAATATGCATATTTATTTTTAATGTTGCAGTAATAAATTAAAGCTGTTTATTGCCAGTTTAAAAACTGTAGCTTTGTGAAATGTGCCATTTTATGAAATGTGCAATATATTGTCCCAGTTCCTTTGGCCACAATAGGAAACCTTAAAATTCCCATAAACGTAGCACTCAGGTAATGATGTAATACCATCCCATGAGTATTTTTAAAATGAATTGTTCAACTGTTGGTGACCCCTTTAACATGAGCTACTGTTTTTGTTATAAGTGCATTTGATTGGATATGGGAAATGACTGAAAATTTGCATCTAGGACTTGTTCTTTGGAAGAATAACCACTCAGTTGCTTTTGCATATAAGCCACCAAATGGACAAATATGTGTTCATGCACAACATTGGTTTTTTATCAGCTAGCTGAAGCATAGTGTGATGAACCTTGCAGGCAAAAATCCGCTAAAACTGTCATTCTAAACAAAAAGTTAATCAGTAAATTCAGATTTTAGGTGCCTTCCAAAGATCATCTCTGTAACGTCTGACGTGTTCCTTAAATAGTTTCCTTAATTCTAAAGAATACATTTATGGCTTTTACTTCGGGGTGAGTTTATATCATAAACACAGAAACTAGACTAGCCATTTGCTAGCATTTTTTACAACTGTCAAAATGTCCCAGTGACAGTGTGCAAGAGTTTTCAAAAGCCTAAAAGGTTTTCAATTTTTAGCTGATTGTAGTGAAAGATGTTGCAATGAGAAATTTGTCTGTATGCATCTCTATAAAACACATTCATATTGTCTAGAAAGTAATAATGTGATCATAGATCATACATATGTGTGCAACTCTTATGCAGATGTAATTCTAAATATATGTGTGTCCTCTAGATGGTATCAAATTCTAATTTTTATGGAGTTGATTTTGCACAGAATTTATTGACAAATGTCAATCAAATGTCACTTTTATTCTGCATTGGTACACTGGATGGGTTTTGTCCCTTTTGCACATTTATAATTTAATTAATATGCACGGCTGTTTAGCAAAACTTGAATAAACTTGTGTTGTATGTGTAACTCATATGCAGCCTATATTGTGTGAAAGGCTTGATCTGTATTTGTTCATTACTGCAATTGTGGTAGCTTTGAAATTGTCCTTATTAACATTGTCAGAAAAATATTTTGTTATCATTAGGTTAATTTTCTGTAAATGGTTCAGAGGGAAACATTAATAAAAACAAGTAATGTATTGTCATATTGACATTAGCATGCAAAGTGAGTAATATATGTAGAAAAGTAAGAGACAAGCTACTAGCAATTCCAAAGAGCAATCCCTTTTTTCTTTAAATGTAACTTGTGAGATATTGAAATGTGTGGGCTTTTGTTCCAGTTAAATACAGTCCAAAAGTATCTTGTGTCCAGAGTAAATGCATATTTTTGCCATGGATTTTTCTATGTAATGTTCCCCTTCCTTTAAAAAAAAAAACTTCAAAAGTTAGAGCCCAGCCAAGCCCTAGTTAAGCACTTTGGGGCCCTATTGATTTCAGTGGGACAGTTAAACATGTTTAATTTATACTGAAATCATTTATGTTTAACTTCATATGCAGGCTTGGCTGTGCCTTCAGTTCTAAACATTACTGTATTGAGCCACCCTATAGAGAAGGAAAGTGTTGCATCAGCATCCAAACTCAAGCAGATGCTAATAAGGTGCTGTTTAAAATGGAGTAGCTTTTCAGGAACATTAGATAAGATCATTTTTGCAATGCAAAATGCATTGTTTAGATTTTTTTTTTAGTTTTTTAAAATTAATATTTGTTTATGGTACAATTATACTGAGGTTAATCTTAATGCTAGACAAAATCTCTGGCAAGTTGGCAACTATCCACTGTGGGAGCAGTGACTTCAAGTGTTAATATTCCCAAACTCTTATAATAGACAAAGCCCTGACCAGGCAGGCAGTAGCAAACCTCTTCTGTTAGTCTCTTGCCATGGAAACCTCACCAGGGGACACCGTAAGTCAACCATGACTTGAGGGCAGGATTTCATTCATTCTTACAATAGACAAACAAGTTATTTTTATTTTTTTACAGCCAAGTTGGTTCAATAATGCAAGCCCACCCTAAGGTTGCTACAGTATATTTGGTAGAGTAGAAAGTCACTATAAGCGTGCCTCATTTCGGGGAGTGGGGTGTTTTTTAAAGCTGTTGTTACTTTTGGAATGGTTTAAATGAAACATGAGTATCCTTTAAATTGTTTCTCTCTCTAAAGAGTGCAAGCCACAGGTCCCATTCATTTCAGTGGGACTTGCACACGACAACTTCCTGGTGAAATGTGCCCAAACTTGTTATAGAAGTATAATTTGTTTGTTTGTTTTTAGCAAGACATACACTTCATGGTAATAGGACTTTTATGTTAATGATTCCATTCACTTTGACTTTAATTCAGAGTTGACTTTTACCTGCTGAACATGAACTGGTATCCAAATTCTGTAATGTTTGTACTTCAGAAGTTGTTTGGTTTATAGTTTTCTGATTTTTTTGTAAAAAAAATTATTTCACGTCATTTTATATTAATGCCTTTTACTCTTTTTGAGGCCAGTGAATACAAATGTAATATATCTTGCCTTATGATAACATTACATACCTTGTCTACCTAAAAACGTTATCCAATCACTGGTTGTATTGATATGGTGAAAATATATTTATAAACATGTAATGACCAGTTGTCATTTTTAAAGCTGAATGGTGCAAAATATGACGAGATCGTAAGAATTAATGTATGTTCTGAGCTGTCCAGTTTTATAGGTAGAATCACATTCAGGTATTTCCTCTGACTTATTTCTGCAAGTAGATTAGAGACACCATTAGTCAGCTGCTTTTACAGCTGTGGTTGACAGTTGACTCTTAGCCATAGAATGACTCAGCAATAACCAGTGACCAACCCATAAAGCATTGGTCCATCTAGCCAAATATTATTAAGCAGATACATGTGCAGGAATTTTGTAGTAAGGAGATAAAGAACCATTGTGGAATGGCTAGAACATAAATATAGGTAGGTACTCTGATATGTTGTTCAATAGAGGTTTTTCCCCCTTTATTAACATTTAAAAATAAGGGCTTGGTTTTTGTATTGGTTGGCCAGAATGTTGGAAAATGCAAGCCAGTTTATTTCTTACTGAATAATTGTGAGTGTACTACCTGTTCTTTTTAGCTTGCATCTCCACAAGTAAAAAAAGACTAGAGACTTGTATTTTTAAAATGAAAACCAGAAATACTGGGAGAAGTCCTGGAATATTCCTGAGGGGATCCAGTCCTCACAGGCAAAATTCTACGTGCATCCCTTTTACAGAGTGTGTGGTGGTTAGTCACGTATGTCGTCTACAGTTTCTGTCCTCTTGCAGCCTCTTACCAATACAGTGAGACCCATATCAACTATATTCCAAAAGCAAGTTTAAGAAAAATGTTTGTGTACATGGCCTACAAGGTCAGGTCTCAGAGGCAGCTGATTCTGTAGGGCCACAAATCCCAAAGCCCCAGCCCAAGTTCTAATCAGCCTCAAATTTTGATTGGAAGGGAATTCACACTGGAAACGGCACAAAAAAGAAGCCAGATGAATAGTACCAGGAAGGGATGTGGAGGAACTGTCTCATAGACATAGAAAAAGATCAGTATCACACACAACCTGAACTATCAGCATTCAACTGAAAATCACCAATGGTTACTATGTTCTATGTATATAGAGTAGTCTCTCTTTTCTGCTCCCTCTCTCTGTCAAAATCCTTTGCATTGGAAGATTAAGTAAAAACACTTGATTCAATTTTACAGAATTCAATTTTTATACAATTTTATACAATTCCATTTTATACATATAAAATACTTTATATACTTTATTAAGACAGAAACATCCAAAATGAAGGTAGAGATTGCTGTTGTGTAGTTCTTGTGTAGGATGTTAACCTTCTTCAGTGCAGGGGTGGGAGGGAATGGATGGGGTGGGAGGCCAGTGATGAAGGGGTGCTGCAGCCTGAAACTCTGTCTCGAGGCTCTCTGTGCCGGTGAAAGTGGCAGAGTAAGCTGCAGAGAAGAGTGCAGTGGCTAGAGAAATTCCCAAAATTAGCTCTCCTTCTCACTTTCTGAGGCTTTCCTTGGGAGAGAGATCCATTATACTAAGCTACAACAACTACGTTTGCTTGCCATTGCCTTGTGCTTGGTGGTTCTGCCACTATAGGACAGATAATGCAAGTACTTGGTTCTGTTTTATGGTATTTCCCCACTGGCCCAAGGTTCTGCCTGGCTTCTATGAGTGACACCAGTTCTGTTGGGCTTGCAACAGTGTCCTGTGCTTCGGTTTGGTTTTGGTGGAATTCATTCCCCTTGTTTCACTTTGGTTCCGCGGGGATTCCATTCCTTTGCTTCAGTTTGGTTCTGTTGGGCTTTCTCTAGGTTCAGCTTGTATTTGGGACTGGCCAGTGGTTGCCTTGCCCAATGTGTCTGCCTGAGAGCCTTGGGAATTTTCCCAACATAGAAAACAATGGAGAGTGGCTAGAGGCACCTTTTTCAGGGGCCCATAGTATTGGCCCCCCCAGGGTATAATCTTCTTGAAACTTGGAGGGTCTTTAGTGGACAGCCAGGAATAGATTCTCTGCCAATTTGGAGTTTTCTTGAAAATTGTGCCCTCTTAGCCACCAGATACTTTCCCACTTTGGGAATAATGGCAGGATAAATTCAGAATTCTCTTAATTTTGCCAAACCAGATTAGAGAATCTTACCCAGATTTCAGAGATACCCTTTTGTTTGTTTGTTTCCCTGAAACCTGGATGCAGATCAACCAATTTGTGTGCGTGTTTGTATATACCTGAATTCATAACGATGGTTTGACAGTGTCTGGTCTGAGCTGTAGTGGCATGAACATTCCCACAGGCCTTAATTCATCAGATAACATGTTGTGAGAGAGCCCCTTAGCTGCCTTTCAGTTTATGTTCCTTGGCTTTTATGTTATAATGCACAAGAAATAGAGCCAACCAAAGGACTCCCCCTGGCCAAATACAAATTTTTCCATTAGGAAAAGTGACAATAAAAAATATAGCAGGCTGTTGAGTAGCAACTGCAACCGCCTATAAAATTCCTGACTCATTCTCTGCAGTGTTAAAATGGAAACTTCTCAAGGTGCCTTGCAGTTTTGCTTGTTTCTTTCCGTTACTCAGTGCTCGATTACTTCATGGCTGCCCTTGGTTATATTCTGATTGCTAATACTGAGACTATTCCATATTCAGTACTGGTTTTAATAATATATGCAAGATATCCTTTCTCTTACCAGGGTGCCACCCACATCCTTTTAAAAAAACATAAAAGTGTACATGTTTCCTTATTTTTCTGTTTAAGAGACAGTGTGCTGCCCTGATAGTCTGTAAAACCCAGAGCTGTTTTTTCTGGAAATGCATGCTGAGGTTCAAATGAGTTATTTGGCTCTTATGTTTTTGCTCTGCAATCCTAAACACATTGATTTAGGAGCAACATCTGAATTTTGTCAAAAGCAAAGCTTGAGGCAAATTTGAAGGGTCCTGCTCAGGTGAAGAATCTGTAGAAATTTGCAATGGAAACTTTAAAATGTTCAATAGGATTAAAACATTTCTCGTATGTGAGTTTTCACCTAAGTAAAAGGCTCTTGAAGATTAAAGTACCTATAATGGTTTTGATTACTCTTTCTTTGGTCATCCATGATGGCACAGTATTACTTTGGCTGCAATTCTGTGCCCAGTTAGGCACTACAGTGGGGCTTACTTCTGAGTAACCCTGCTGAGGCCTTTTATCTCAGTTTGTTGTTGAGTTTCCCAAGGCAGACAAAATATGAACTTTGCTCACTTACATCCTTTGTACCAAGTTGGAAAATCCCCCCATTTTCAAGGATAGTAGTTTAGATATTAAAGAAGATGGATGGACAAGAGATTACAGTGAGTATGAATATTGTATTTACCTGAAAGGGAGACAAGTATGTCCCCTCTAAAAATGTTATACACAAGTTTTGTTATTACTAGATATAACTAACTTGCATGCAAATTTAAGATGAACCCCTCTTGGTGGCGCACCTGGAAAAAAATCCTAGACTTGCTTTTGAGTAAATACGTATTTGTGGAGATGTAACATTTAGAAATTTAAAGGGCTTGCTTTTATTGAAACATTTTATCAGTAAATTGCTATGCACATTTCTGTAAAGGGCAAGAAGTTCTAGACCTAAAGCTACAGGACTTAAGGAGACCCTATGCTGCCTTTGGGACCTATTTTGTTAGAAAGGGGGCATATACATATTTTAGATAAATAGTTTCCTTTAGTTGAGAAATCACTGTAAGTGTAATTTTCATACATTTGCTTGATAAATATTTTGGATTTTTAAAATTCAAAATAATTTTAAACTCCCATTTTGGTCAGAACAGAAAAATTACAATAAAAACAGTACAATATCAAATTCAGAATAACATAAATTCAAATAATCAACAAAATAATTTCAGAGGGGTTGGTCTTTTGTAGCAACAGCAAATAGGAGCCCTAGGGCAGAGAAGGGACTTCCTTTGGCACATTCATGCATACACCTGCCACTAAAATTCACAGACAGAACTGGAACAGTCCCATCAAAACCACAAAGTGGTAACTCCCCCACTGCCCACCCCATGGTTGCAGTTCTTCCGAAGAGTACAGGGTCTAAAGGTGCTAGAGGAAATGTTTAAACCCTTTTTAAACATCATATACTGGGCACTCAAATCACAGGAGACAATTAGTAAAATCCAGAACAAATAGCAAACCAACCATAACACTGCATTTCAGAGTTTTAATCAACAGTATTAGTTTGTCCAGTTTTCAGTGAACTTAGACTGGAGTAATTCATCTTAGGGTTGCACTGTAAAAGAGGCAGAGCAAAGCAAGAGAAGGGAATTCTACAGGTTTAGTGCTACCACCAAGAAGGCCACCCACTGCAGCTTTCATAACAGGAAACCATCAGGGGCTTTCTAGGACATCTTAAGTACACCTTCCTGGGAGTCAGACCTGAGTAGGGTTCTGAGTAGACTTGCTTAGGATTGTTCTCTTTAATTTACTTAACTAATTTGGAACTATTCTTCTCAAAACCTTTTTAGAATAGCAAACTAAATCAAACATAGCCATTATTAACCTCTGCTCCATCCCCAGAGAGCTTCCTCCCATCCTATATTTAACCATCTAGCTGTATATTTAAGTAGCAGAACCATTTTACCAATCCCTTGGTGCTAGATCTCTTATGATACCTTTTAAATTTAACTTTTTATACTCAGTGGCTCTTTCCTAAAGCATGTATTCTCTTAGCAGTAACAAGCGCTGCGGGAGGAGGAAATGTAAAAGGCTTTGTCTAGCTGGCAGCTCTGTGTAGATAAAACATGAACGTATAAAGCACAAGTCACGTACGCATAGACAGTGTGCCATATAAAATTTAACTGCAATGTCCCACTTTGAATCTCCAAGATCTATTGGCATAATCTTGAAGGCGTGCCCAGTTAACAGAAATAGTTTTGAGACTATACCTCTGCAGAGTAATGATTTGCATGTTGAGCTAGGACCTGGAAAAGGTTCAGATCCTCATTCACTCAGTTATGACCTTGAGCCAATCACCCTGTCTCAGTCAATGTAACCTGCCTCACAAGGTTGATGTGAACTATTTATGCTGCCCTGCGTTCCTTGGAAGAAAAGTGGGTCAAAAACAGAACAACAGGAAAATGCTAATGTATAAGGCTTTTAAAAAGTCTCACTTAAGCTTTTCTCATAAAGACAATGAAAATCAATACAGAGTGCTTACCTGGTACTTTTTCTTAGCAACTTAGTCTTGAGACATTGCAACATTAACTTCCATTTACTCATAATGAAAAAGTTGAACACAAAATTGAGGAAGGAAGAACTGCTAATCTACTGTTTATACCTCACCTCCTTTTAATATATTGATTTGCCTTTGGCCTGCTGCTTGTGGGATAACAGCTCATATCCTGGTTGTTCTTGTTCAGTTTTTTTTTCTGTGTCATGTGGTTTTTAAGCACACATACTTTAATGCTGTTTTATATTCTTGTGATACTGGTTTACTTTTATGGATTTGTAAAATGTCTTGATTGCTCTACTTGCACAGAAAGGGCAAGACAGAAAAATAAGCATTTGAGCTGTAACTTTCAATGAGAGTGGCCCTGAGACCCGCAGAAATAGCCGTTGTATGGTTCTATAGAGAATTCAACTGCCATTTATGTAAACAGTCAGTGCTGTGTAATGGTCAGTGAATCGGGCTAGGTTCCCATCTCCCCTCTGCCATGGAAGCTTTCTGGGTGACCTTGGGCCAGACAGTTACACCCTCTCAGCCTAGCCTACCTCACACGGCTGTTATGAGGATAATACGGTCAAGGGGGAAAGGATGTAAGCCGCTCTTTAGTCCCCATTATTGGGAAGAAAGTGAAGTGTGAATATGTAAATAAGTAAGCAGGATTGTCCTGAGTTATATTAGTTCAGGCCACAGACATAATACAGGCGAGTTTGCATGTTTGAATGCTTCCTAAGGAAAGGGGGGGGGGGGAATCCTGCATTTTAGAAAACTAACCTATTGAACCTTCCTCCCTGACTTGCTAGTTTTCTTTTTAAAGTAATGTTTTTAAGGTTTTACATATAACATATACACACAAAATATTATACACATTTTACACATATCATACATGACATAGAGAAACAGTTATAAAAATCCATATGTAAACCAAGGGTCCAATGGTAGTAACTTAAGAAAGGTTGCCAACACAGAAAAAAAATGTTTTTGCTGTCTCCCATCTCTTAGGTGTACCAGCTCTGTCAATCTGGATAAGTTCTTTAAATACTATGTCTTTTGACCCCATAACTTAATACTTATTTTAGTATTGCTATTCCAATGTTTAGGTATTAACAACTTTGCAGCTGTTAACAGATCCAAAATCATAGTCCTCTTTATGATAGGTACATATTTATCGACCAGGCCTAATGATATAAACTTTGATGTAAAAAATAATTTAAAGGTGGTCATACACTCTCTTTACAGCTATTTTTAGCCAATAACTGAACAAGATCACCACATATGGTCAAAATCCTCTGACTTAGAGCCACACAACACCCATAATGCACTTCTCCAGACATCTTAATTTATGAGTGAAATACCCCAGCTATAATATCTTGTTAAAAAAAACTTGTAAAACCCTCAGTCATATTAACAGTAATTGCTTTAACAGGGCAAGTAGTAAAGATCTAATTTTTTTTAAAGCAGGTCAGTTCTTTTGATAGTATATGATTTAATGAACACCTGTATTGTTGGGACAACAGTCCCTTTGTTTCTTGTTTCTTAGGAATTATATTCTCAAACTCAGATTATATAGAAATCATAATTCAACTATTTTGTATTTATGTAGTGTCCCAGTTGTAAACACTGTTTAATATTGGTGTTTCTTTCTTGAAATTCAATCATAAAGATGCACTTCTTTATGGATATAACATCCAAAACCCTACAGCAAGCATTAAGAATCCAGCTTGCCCATGGTTTATTTGAAATTCAACATTATAAAGAAAAGAGGTCCATGGGGAAATTGACGGACTCAAATATGTATGCAGTTTATCCGACATTATCTAAACACCTTTTATTAATTCATTAGGGTATTTTATACACTTTAAAAGTTCTCTAGTGACAGAGAGATGGACAGGCATAGAAACCCAGTCAGATTTGTAGAAGGCAAGACTCACATCAAGACTCCAAAGATATACTCAAGGTTAAATTGCAAAAATAAAAATAAACACACTTTAACATTGCAATCCTACGCAGAGTTGTTCCAGTCTAAGCCCATTGAAGTTAATGGGCTTAGACTGGAATAACTCTATATGATTGCACAGTTAGTGCATTTATTGTGATTACTGTGATCTGAAATGGTGAAGAGGAGACTTCCTTTGACACCCCCCCCCTCCCAGTACTTCTGCATTCAACCATCGCCTGCAGCCCAACATACTTCAGGAAGTCTTCATTGCTAGACTCTGCTGATTCTGTATAAATTGCCAGTCAGGTCAATAGGATATCTCCTCGGTTGCTTTTATCTCTAATATGCGAGGTCTTATCAACGTGGCAGTCACTAAATTCAGAGTTAGCAGGGAAAGAGGTTGTTCAGTGGCCAAAGATTACCCTCCATCTGTCTTGCAACAATGGCTCATCTTTTTTCATTGCATAAGCTTTAACCCTTCAGAGTCTGAAGGACACAGTGGAAGCTAGGCACCAGGCATCCCGGTACAGTCTGCGCTCGGCTTCAGCCCTGGTCATTTCCCCAGCAGCCTCTTGTATTGCATTTAATTGTTATTTGTATAGGATTTAAATTGCAATGAGCTGCTTTGGGAGCTAATGTTTGGCTGAAAAGTAAGCAGATTAAAAATATCATAAATAAGTAAACAGTTTCCTTCTTAGCTGATTAGATAATGAGTCTGTACGGTACAGTACATAGAACACTGGGTTTCATTGGCAGGAGACTACAAACTCGTACAGACTTTTAAAAAACATCTTCCCTGTGCAAATAATTTCATGGAAGTGATCTGTTCATGTGAATGGTGTAACATTGGAGGAGCTGCTCTCAGAAGATCTCTACTTCTTAACAAAGGCAACCTGAGAAGCAGAACTTTTCACACATTTTGTAGCTTCAATCGTTCATGAGCAGCTGCTCTGTTGTTGCACTGTTCACAAAAGGAGATCACTCACCAAAGATGGAGTCTCCAACTCAGTTGGGAAATTCCTGGAGATTTGGGGGTATAGCTTGTCGAGGGTGGAGTTTGGAGAGGGGAGGGAATTCATCAAAGATGTGATGCCATAGAGTTAATTTTCTCCACGGAAACAACTCTGTAATCTGGGGGTGAGGTGTAATTCTGGCAGATCTCCAGGTTCTACTTGGAGGTTGACAACTAGACATGGGCGCGAACCAAAAAAATGTAACGAACCAGCGGTTTGCGGTTCGGTGCCAATGATGATCCTGAGATCGCAAACCGCAACTAACATTTCCTGTAACCGAACAGGTTCACGGTTCGTTAGGCGCAGAACGTCCCCCGTGGTACTTACACAGCCCATATTCCCGGGGAGTCTTTTGCAGGTTCTCCCCTACAGCCATCACCCATGTTTGGACAAGATTGCAAAAGGGATCTTGGAGTTATACCCTCTCCAATCCAAGGCCCCCAGGAAACTCCCACTCAACACAATTAGAGCCACCATTTGACGTTGTCCCAGTGTACAGAAGGTGGGTGTTGATGGCGGCTGCCGGGCCCGGCAGCCACGGGGAAACAGCAACAAGCCACCTCCCCTTTAGGGGGTGGGGGGTCTGGCCGCTCACCCGCGGCACCCCCCATGTGCCTGCCCGACAGGCCAAAGAGGAGCGCGCTGGTATTCCCGGCGTGGGTGGGAGAGGACATGTCATTGGGATGGGGGCCTGATCCCCTAGCAAGTGAGGGTCCTCACCCAAGGGTCCCACTGAGGAACAGTGCGGTAGCAGCCGACAGCACACACCTTCCTGCCTTGCTGGAAAGGACGGGAGGGAGAGGAGATGTCATTGGAGGGGAAGTGGGAAGATCCACCAACAGCCGCGAGGCCTCCTCCAAAGCTCCCACTGAGCTACTCTGTGGCAGCAGCTGACAGTACCCACCTTTCTGCCTTGCCAGAAAGGATGGGAGGGAGAGGACCTGTCATGTGGGGGTAAGTGGGAAGATACCCCTGCAACCGCCAGTCCAAAGTGGAGTGTGCTGGTATTCCCGGCACAGGCCGGAAGAAGGGTGATGACAGCGGCCGCCGGGCCTGGCGGCCATGGGGAAACAACAATGAGCCAGATCCCCTTTAGGGGGCAGGGGGTCTGGCCGCTCGCCGGCAGCACCCCCCATGGAAGGATGGGAAAGGAGATGTCGTTTGGAGGGGACAAAGTGCTCCAGAGAGGGAGAGGTCGAAAGAGGGTCTGTGAAGTCAGAAGATCCTAACAGCCACGAGGCCTCCTCCGAGGATCTCACTGAGGAACTCTGCGGCAGCCGCCAGCATCAACCACCTTCTTGCCTTTGTGGAAAGGATGGAATAGGACAGGACCGGAGAGGTCGTTGGGAGGGGACTCAGTGTTCCGCAGAGGGCGAGGTGAGAAGAGGGACCGTGTACTTGTGTGGGAGAGGAGGGCCGAGCCTGAAGCTTCCTGGCCTCATTGTGCAGCAGGACCAGGATGGGGAGTGCGCAGACTGTTGTGGCAGAGGCTTGTCCGCTCCCCCTGTGTCACAGTGGAGGCTGTCACCAGCATCACTCACCTTCCTGCCTTCGTGGAAAGGATGTGAATGGTCGTGGTGGCATTACCCATTCACCCCTGCCCAGAGGGGACCACCGCTGCTGTTGGCAGAAAGCGGCATCAGCTCGCAGCACCACACCTTCCTGCCTTCGCGGAAAGGACATGACTGGTCGTAGCGGCATTACCCATTCACCCCTGCCCAGAGGGGACAGCCACTGCTGCTGAAGCGATGCGACAGCAGCTGTCAACCAGATTGCGCGTCTGCAAGGTTCCCTCGTCCCAGCTGTCCCTCGGCTTGCTCCCCAGCCCGAGCACATCCCGCATCATGAGGTGTAGCTTGTGTGCCATGCACACCAGGCCCAGGAGGGATGCCTCTTTCAGGGCTGCCAACATGTTGGCTCCCGCGTCCGTGACCATGAAGCCACAGACAAACCCTTCCACCTTGGACGTCCACTCCCTCAGAGCCGCCTTGACAGTGGTGGCAATGTTCTTTCCGGTGTGGACCTCGTCCATCCCCCGGGCCTGAAGAAGAACCGTCCTGTAGCCCGGTGTCAAGCTGGGAACCTTTTTACGGCTGACAGATCTTGGCCTGGGGAGGCGGAGGTCCTCTGGTTGCCACCAGTGGGCGGTGATGGCAAGGTACCCGTGATGGCAGCCGCTCCACAGGTCGGCCATGAAGTGCACTGTTCTGCCTTGGGCGGCTGACAGGTCTCTGCACACCATGTCTCACACTGCTTCGTACAGGGCGGGCACAACTCGTCGCCCAACATGGTGAACCATGAGGCAAAGTGCTGGAGCAGCAGTTGGAAGCCCACGCCCTCCACGACCAATAGGGGGAAGCCTTTCAGGGCAATCGTCTGAGCCACCACATGAACGCCCGCCTCCTGAACCCTTGACCTCACCCTTTTCAGTGGAGCCAACCTCGACCATGATGGAACAACTTCCCCCAGGGCGGCCTGCCTGACCCTTCTGCTCCCACCAGCCACATCCTCGAGGAAAGGCTTCTTGCTCGGGGTGCATTCCGGAGACCCTCCCATCGATCCCAGATCAGACGAGCTGGTGGCCCTCAGTCTCCCCCCGACGGATGTTACGCTGGCCGAGGACGGAGACCACAGGCTCGGGTGGTGCCTCTTCAGGGCCGTCGATGACAGGTGCTTCAGGTCATTGCCCCTGCACACCAGGCCCTCACACACACAGCACCGCATCACGCGGGGGTCAGTAGGAAGGGACCAAAAGTGCCTCCAAACATTGAGGTTGAACCGTGGCCCACTAACGGTTCCAGGGGAGAAAGGACGAAGGGTTGCTGCTGGATGTGCCACGGAGCTGGCAATGGTAGACGGAGTGATGGGTGGACTGCAGGCAGGGACAGCACCACCGGTAGTTTGGGATGGGGATGGGCTGGATGTTTCCTCGAACCCCAACCATTCCTCCAAGTATCCCTCGGCCTCCTCCTCCCCCCAAATTTTCAGGAGTTCCTCTTCCATCACCGGCAAGACCTCTTTGGCCTCCTCCACAGCTGCAACTGGTGATTTTGGGGGAGCGGAAGTCTCTGCTGCTCCAGAGACCTGCACAGCACTGCTTCCCAATGCTGCAACTGGGACAATCTCTGCACTTCCCCCCATGACCACTCTTGTCCCCCACCCAAAGCCTCATCATGCCAGCAAACAATTGAGAAGAAGAACAGAGATGACACTGTGAACCCTCAGTCAAGGTGCCCACCAAGCTTGGCCCCAGGGCCTGGCAGCAGCCCTGGCACCAGAGGGAGGGAGGGACTAGAGCCCTAGCCTACCACTCCTGAACAGATCAGGCACTGATCAAAAATCAATGTGAGCCCTCAGCCGAGGTGCCCACTGAGCTTGGCCCCAGAGCCAGGCAGCAGCCCTGGAACTAGAGGAGATAGATCCCTATCCCCCAAATCCAAGCTGAATTTGTCTCTCTCCCCAAAGGCTAGCACGTGGCAAGCAAGAGCTCTGTCCCACTCCACTGCTCACTGAAAGTGAAAACCAGCCTGGGAGCCCATGGCTATTTATAAGCACAGGTCCCATTGAGCAACACAGGAGGTCTGTGTTTGGCCATCAGAGCTGCCTATCAGGGTTTGCAGGGATGAGATTGGAGTGCCCATGGCTACAGAACACCCCCTTCCCCCTCCCTCCCCTGGGTGTCTTCTCCCAACTTGTAACCGCTTTCCAGCTCCGTGGTTGGAAGGAAGACCTGCCTATCAAGGTAAGCTGGGCTTCGATTCAGGTTTCCAGGGTGACAGAAGGAGCGCAGACAGAGTTCAGGCATTCCCCCGGCTCCGTTGCCAGGGGAATTGATTGCTGGCGCCTGAGTGTCCGCCTTCCCGAACCGCGGCCGAACGCACCGAACCAGGCTTTTACCGACCGCTGAACCGCCGGATCGCAATCGCGCCATCACCATTTTTGTGGGTTTTTGAAGTTCGTAATGCGGTTTGTACCCATCTCTATTGACAACCATACAATAGATGCACTATAAAATGAGCCTACACCTGTCAGATCTGTGGCTAAATAATAGTTGTATCCAGACTACCTTCTGCAATCAGACAAGAGTCCGTTGTTTTCAAAAGATTTACTGAAAAAAGCAACCATTATAGTCCACTGGCCCAGATGCAATATCTGGGCTGGTACATGTGTATTGTTACGAATGAGAGGCAAAGAATACAGTACAAAGTATCAAGACTCAGTAGGCCCAGCCTCCCCCCACAGTTCTCAAAACAATCCCTTTGAAGCTGAGACAGTGAAATGGTTACCACATATAGAGAAGCATTCTGAACCTGACATCTTGGCAAAATGTCTATATAACCACCAACAAAAGGACCCTAAACCAGATCCTGTATCTACTTTGTTATTGACTGCTGTGGCTTGTATATGTGAATACATTTTTGAATAATGCTAGATTCTCCAGTACTCAGAACTGTTTAACCCAAATTACTTCAGGGGCCTTTTGCTGTTGGTCTTGTCATGCAGGTTTCCTCCAGGACATGGTCCTTTTCTTTTTTGCATTTAGTGAAATTGTCATTCAAGGCTCCACAGTGACACCGCTTACCTTCAGAGGTCAGGTGGGTCGTTATCAGAGACAGTATCCTCAACCAGGGTGCCTAGGCTGTGGAATAGCCTTCACTTAGGATCTTCTCTTTCTCCTCCCTTGCAAACCTATCTGCAAACATTAAGATTATTTAGAGGAGACCTGTAGCGTATGCCCTAACTTACTGAACTAAAATGGATGGGCACTAGAAACTTTTTCTATTTTGTTACGTAGACTGTAGAATTCCCTCTTGGTATTGACTCACCATTTTAAGTGCCAGACAAGAACATTAATTTTTCTCCCCAGACATTTGTTGATTGTGATTGAGTTCAATTTAGGCCTTTTCACTGATTTATAATTTGATTGCTTTGTCTGGTTTTGTGTGGTTCCAGCTTTGATTAAATTTATTCTCTCTTGCTTTGGGCTTCAGATCTTGCTGCCGGCTAGTTTTATTATTAGATTATTTATGGTTGGTCTTGTTACTGTTTTAAGCAATTATATAGCAACATTTTGTATCATTATGGTCTGTTTTGTTTCAGTGCTTGCTGTTATAAGCCTCCTCAAGAACCACTTTGGGTGGCAGGATACAAATATTTTAAATAAATAAATCCAATTTTTAAAGTGTTTTATTTGGGAAAGAAAGATATTTATGAAGGGAAGTTTTATCATCCTGCTGCTGTTTTATATTTTTTTGTTGTGGCTATTTATCTGGATTCCATTATTTTCAAGTGCTTTAAAGAACAATCCAAGAGAATTACTCCCGGGAAAGTATTGGGAATGCAATGTTAGCATAGGCTTTTAAATTAAAAAATTCTATTAGAATCGTATTTATGTACTGTCCAAATGTACAGTATAAATATTTCAGATAATGAAAACAGACGGTGATTTGGACTAATTATTTTGGGGTGGCATTTAGGAGAAATTTTACTTGTGCTTTTTCTTTTTTAAAAGAAATGTAAACTTTGTAAATAATTGTGCCACCTCCCACTCCTCTAAGATTCTTCAGTGGGAATAGTTAGAGGCAGGAGGAGAAATGCATCAAATGAATCTGAGATGGTGTGGGAACCCCAGCAGAATAGAAGTGGGACATGCTCAGAACTGTTTTTCGCTATTGCATGTCAGTGGTGATCTCTTGATGTGTGCATGCCATTCTTGTGCCCAGGCTTCAGCTAAGGATCATTGCACTAGCTTCAGTACTCCTTTTGTGGATGCTATAAGAAGCTCAGGATTCTGCTGTCTCCCCTACATCTTTTAGGAGCTGCACAGATCACATTTTGTGCTAATTCCCAGAGGCAGAACTCTTCCGTATCTCCTATTAGATCACATTTCTCTGGTAGCTGTTCTGCCCATCCACAGTTAGCCAGACACATGACCTGTGATTGAGAGTCACAGTCAACAGTCCATTCAGGAGCTAGGCAGTGTTATAAAACAAATGTCTTGCCTCCTGAGTTTTGTGAAAACAAAGACTTGGATAATGGTTGTTGGGGTTTTTTCCGGGCTGTCTTGCCGTGGTCTTGGCATTGTAGTTCCTGACGTTTCGCCAGCAGCTGTGGCTGGCATCTTCAGAGGTGTAGCACCAAAAGACAGAGATCTCTCAGTGGACACTGAGAGATCTCTGTCTTTTGGTGCTACACCTCTGAAGATGCCAGCCACAGCTGCTGGCGAAACGTCAGGAACTACAATGCCAAGACCACGGCAAGACAGCCCGGAAAACCCCCAACAACCATCGTTCTCCGGCCGTGAAAGCCTTCGACAATACAAAGACTTGGATATTTCAGGAACTGCAAAGCGGCTGCAGAACAGACTCTTCTGGGACCCTACAAGCAGGAAGAGCATTTTTTAGATGGAGAAAGATTAGAGACGTCCTAAACGCTGAGGGGACTTTTTTGGCTGTAGGATAGTGAAGCATAAGATTGTTGACAAACTCCCAAAAGCATCGCCTACACTTGGGTTTAGGTAGGGCTGGAGTTCTCCCTGAATTATAGCGGATCTCCAGGCTATAGTGATCAGTTCCCCTGAAGAAAATCACACGGGAGGGCAGATTCTTTCTGGCATCATGACTGTATTGAGCTCCCTACCCCAACACCACTCCCATATCTCCAGGTATTTCCCAAGCCAAAGCTGGTATAACCCTATTTGGATTGCTTCTTCAAAGACAATTAAGGAAGAGCATGCCATCAAGTCACAACCAACTCCATCCACGGGGCAACTCCATTTCAAGCAAGAGATAAGCAGAAGTGGTTTGTCGTTGCCTTCCTCAGTGTAGCAACCCCAGCATTTCTCAGATAAGCTTGTTCTTCAGTGGAAAGACTGACTTCATTGATAATGTGAACAAAGCAGTTAGGACCAGCAAGATATGAGAATATGAGCTAGCATTCATATAATTAAGTATATTCCTTCACCACATCCCATTTTACACAAGCAAAACAAGGAACATGTTATACTCCACTTTAGTTTCCTACCTTGGTATAATTGTACATCTTAAGTGACCAGAGTTAGCATTAAGCCAATCATAATAACGTGTCTTGAATGTTGACTAAAATGGGAAGACACTCTTTTTGTGGGGAGGGGAGGTGAAGGGGTGAGCTAGAAACTAGTGTAAGCTTTCATAGTGTGATAAGAGCATCAAAAACATGATATGTGATTGTGATCCATCCCCCAGTGATTTTACTTTTACTTGGCTCTTCAGCATATTTACTGGTACAAAAATATTAGATTGGGTTTTTTTACTGAAAACATGATGGGGATATGAGGTTCAGTAGCTCAAGAGCTGAGGGAGGAGTTTATAGAATTATAGATGTGGAAGGGACCGCCAGGGTCATCTAGTCCGACCCCCTGCACAGTGCAGGAAATTTGCAGTGCCGTGCAGTTGTTTTTTATTGTCCTGTTCCAAGTATACCAGAGGATAAGTATCTCTGGGACTTCATTTTTAGTTTCATTGGTTTCGTGACAGAAAAACATAGCCAGTATATACTAATCGTCACAAGATGATTTTACCTCAGGAGTATTGGCGGGGGGTGGGGTGGGGAGGAGTAATCTTGTGAAAGCATCCCTACATGGTGACATTGCTGGACCAACTCATATGGTGGGAGAAGCAGATCAACGGGCAGTATTCTAGCCAGCCTCTTTCCTTTTCATCCCCAGGAAGGAATGTGGGACCCCTTGTCCACAGGTCTACACACCCATCGTCCAGCCTTCAAATGTTTTGCTTAACTGAATTTTCTGCACAATCCAACCACTAGTAACCTGCATGCCTGGGTGGGGCGGAACTGTATGCCTGATGAGAGAACAAGGGAGGGTTTAGTACAGAAACAGCGCAAGTGAATTTTCCATGCACATGGACCCAGGGGATATATTAGTAATTCTGGGGCCCTGGGCAAAAGTCCAGGATGGGGCCCCACAATCACTGTCATCCCCCCCCCCCAGCCAGAGCCATGCAAGGGATGCCCTTTACCGCAGATGGCGTGAACAGGAGCTGTCACTGGAAAACGGGGTGTGTTAGAGCAGCAACCCAAGCCACAGGTGTTGCCACTGAGCCCCAGTTGTGGCAGTCATGAGCAGTCAAACTGCAGGCGGCTGCCCAAGCCCTGAATGGGGCAGCTGCAGTTGGTCTTCTTTCATCCCCTCTGTGGCGGGGGCAGGGGGGGAGAATCATAGGAAATCACACACACACACACACACACACAGCATGGGACCCAGGGCAGCTTCCCTGTTGCTCATTGGCTAAGATTGCTCCTGCATGGACCCTAGAGGATGTGAGTGCAGGAAGCATGAGCTTGTGGCACATACTAGGTTTCTGGGGTGGTTTGCGTGAGTAAAAATGCTTTCCCCTCCCCCAAAACCTGTGGCTTGATCAAACTTTTCTTTTTAGTAATTAGGAAGGAGCCCTTTTGGAATGCCATTTTATTATGTCAATGTTAAAGGCAGAAGACATCTGGTGTTGGTTTTTCCACCTCAAAAAAGGTCTGTGAGAAATCATACACTTTTAACAGTAATGATATCACCCAAGTTTTTTCCCCTTCCGCAGCCAGCTCCATTTCTGCCTTTTGTTCATTGACACCTGCTGTCAATTTGAAAAACCAGAGATCTGACAGCCAACCAGCCTGCCTTCCTGTGTCCTGTCTGGTTAGTTCTTCATGTCCTTTAAATGTCAGCTTTGATTAATACCAAGTAACCATGCCGGAGAGACCATTGTAAATCCCTCCTCATCTTAAAAGGAAGAAAAGTGAGACTCTTTTATTTCCTATCCCTAATCTGACTTAGAGCTACCCAGCAAAAAGAGGACTGGAAATGTCACTCATGTGGTGGTTGAGAAATTGAAAGGTGCAGCCTGCCCCAGTTTAATCTACAAAGCTGCTGTGGTAATTGGTTTAACCACTAATTTAATCTGACACAAAGAGGCTGTGTTGATACTCTTGATGACCCTGCTAACAGGAGCTATGGGGCCCAGCCCACCAAACACCAGCCGCTGTGTATCTTCCAGCCCTTTCAACAAAGATCACATCTTCAAAAGGTTTTAGGCTATCCTCTCAGACAGATTTGCAGAGATCAGACTGAGTATCAGCAGAAGAGTGCCACATACACAATTTGTTGTCCAGTTGCCTCTGGAGCAATGGTTTGCTTGGCTTTTGCAGTGCCAAAGCAATTTTATAATTGTACAGTAACAAACTTTTATAGTGGGCTTGAAGACTGTGAAGCCAAACACAGTTCAACAGCTAGGTATGGTGATATGCTGTACACAGCATGCAACCAGACTTTTGATCTGTCTCCTGTCTCGGCTGCTTTGGAATTGGCAAAAAAAAAAAAAAAAGTTTGTCAAGCATACATGAGCCCTTCGTGGGGAGGGCAGAATAGAAATCTAAATAAATTTGTGTTCAGCTTAATAGGTCACATATCCTACAAACCTGCTATATAGGTAACAGAAAGTTGAGAGCAGTGTGGTAGAGTTGCTAGAGTGTCAGACGAGGAGACCCGAGTTTGAATCCCTACTTTGTCATCAAATCTGTGCTGGGTGATCTTGGGGCACAGTCAGTCTCTTTCCATTTCACTTACCTCTCAGGGTTGTTGTAAGCTTTGTGTTGAGGAACCATAACAACAAACTGTAAATTAATGTATCTGGTTTTATACATTCTGGTTTGTGGGCCAAACTACTGCTGTTTTATCTTGCTTTCCGTACTTGAATAAATCTCAGAAAATATGTCTCACTGGGAGCTTCTGTGGAAGTTAATTAATCAGTGAATGCTGAGGCTTTTGGCTCACTGTGAGATATTGCTGCCGCTGCTCTCAAAAACTGGGCTGTGTATATTTTGAAAAGCTCTAAAGAAGAAGACACAAAGTAGTAGCTTCACCTCTTGTCCCCCTACCCCCTTTCATCCACCTCACCTGTCTACTGTGAGGCACGGAGATGTCTTCATCCTGTCATTTGTGATGACAATTTCTTTCACGCCTGGGCAAAGCAGGCAAACACACAATTGCTCGTGAATGCACCCTGGGAAGCCGCTTGGAAATAATGGTTCTGTCAGCTGCATCTGCTATTTTCCCAGCAGGCTGAACTCAGTGTTTTGCAGCCAACTGATTGAAAATTAAGGTTATCAAAGGAAAGACATGAGGCCCAAAGCAACCGCTTCATGTTCTTTTACAGGCTGATTTCATACTCTACCCACAGCACAGGAAAACATATGCTGAGTCCTGGATTGGAAGAACAGAGCAAATGACTCTCATACCGTCCTTTAGAAGGGATGTAGAGAACACTCTGGAGAGCCTCCATGTTTTTTCCCCAGCCTTCTCTGATCATCAGTCAATATTCAAAAAGCCTTATCTTTGATTTCCTTTCTGAATTCTTGGTTCATCATATCATCAACCTTTTATTGGCATAAAATATAGTAAAAAAAGGTTTTAAAAATCCTGAAAAAATCCGTATTACCTACAGGGTGATATGGAATCTCAGCTGATCAAGAACCGTGATAGAATAAAAAACACAATAAAAAAGGTACACAATAAGGTCTAAGTATTGTAAACGCCTACCCTTAACTTACATACATGTGAGAGGAACTCAGCAACAGATGCAGTGATTTAGGGGGACTTATCAGATAACAAAAAAATAATTTCGTTATCAATCGTGTATTTTGCAGAAGCTTTCTGAATCCTGAAAACCTTACTTTCAATACTAGTAGTTTGATACAATGGAGAGAGAAGGGGAGGATCTTGATAGTAAGTGAGGAGGATAGAAGTGGGAAGTCTGTTTATTCTTGTTTTATTCCTAAGAGAGTTTTCTAGTCTCTTCCCCTGGAGTTTCATCTAAATCAATGAAATGGAAGAACCAACAGGAATGATTCACAAGAAGTTTCCAGTCTAGTCAATTAAATTCCACTGATACTTATTTTTTAAAAGAAGGTAACCTTTTTAACATTATGACATTTCCTCTTTTTAGCTTATTAAAGGGTTGCCCATCTGGATGGCAGCCTTTCACTTCGCAAACATTTCATTAAAAAACTCATTCACTTTCAAAACTGTGTTGAGAGAAGTGTGTAACTCATCACTGACACTGGCCCACTAGTGGCCGCCATGCATCTAAGTAACTGGCCGTTTTGGCTTTTCCAAAGTTAATGGATATTATGAAGCACTGTATGAATCTGTAAAATTGGATTGACCATAAGTCATGCCATGACAGAATAAAAATCAATGTGTAGTGTAAACAACAACAGTTCTGCAATACCATAATCCTCAAATCTCTCCAAAATGTATTTGTATCCAGCTCTGCACCACAAACCATAATGAATCAAGCACTTATTAAACTACTGAAATCAATTAAACTCTGTGTTGGATTGCTACTTGTGTACATTTGGGCAAACCTGGAACTTCAGTAGGTCTTGAACTCTTGCACACAAACTTGTTGCTTCATAAAGCACCAATGCCCTCTATTGGATGGAGTGCAATACTGCCTCTGGTGAATGCAGGCAATGGGACCCAGCACTGTCACTCTGTTTCGCAAAGCTAATTTATATAGTACTTTCTCAAACTCTTTCAAGTACTTCATATGCAAGAGCTTCCTTTGTTAATCTTTTGGCATCTACTAAAGACTATTTTATGTACTCCAACCTTTGGCAGCTTGTGATTATCAAATTTAAAACTTGTTACCAGTATTATCAGATTACTGACTAATTTGCTATCGATTTCCTGTTTTTAAACTTGCTATTATTATTATTATTATTACTGTTATTATTTACTACTACTACTACCACCACCATAAACATTTGTGGACCTGAAATGGTACAGGCAAGGTAAAATATTTTAAATACAGATTTTCCAATGGGAATCTGGAAAAAGAAGCAATGATATAATGCAATGTTAATTGGAAAGGTCATGCATGCAACCCTCTAAGAATTTTTTTTAAAAACGAGTCACCCTGAGGCAAGACACCAGAAAAAGTTCTATTTCTACTGAAAATAGGAAAAGTCTGCCTCTGAGGCTATGCATGAGAATAAAGCCTAGATCCAAATTCAGTATCCTTTGCTACTGACCAATGATTATTGCTGTATTACAAGCATTTCTTTCCATATTTTGTGAACAATATACAATATAGAGATTAAAACAAAAAAGTACATAATTTTATGTTTAAAAAAACAAATGCTGTTCATTCAAATTTATTCCAGTTTCTGGAAGACTACAATAGACATCTCCTGATGCCTCCTAAAAAGAAAATGTAAGAATAATAGTTAAATGAGAAACCTATCAAACCTGACCTTGTGCGACAAAAATTTAAACAAGGAGCAAAGAAGATATCAAAACACTCTACCCAGTTTCTGTGAGCTAGCATTACTTGGGACACTCTGACCTTGGCTTTCTGTGCTTTAAAGCACAAAGAGTTGAAAGGGCAGGATTGGAGCCTGACTGAGTGTTGAAGCAACAGAAAACAATTCTATTGGGTTACACATTTTTAATAGCAATAAATGCTGATGATGATGATACTAACAACAAACAAACTGGGCTTTCCCCCCTAGCGTTTATAATCTGGCTTGCACAATACAACCTACCAACCAACCATGTATGGTGGCTCAGCACTGGCTCCCTGAACAGATGTTTCTGGAGTTATCAATCACTCTGTGGGAAGTGGGCTGCATTCAGCTTGGTGGGTCAAGCAGCAGAGAGTCAAGCAATTCATACAGTGCTTTAGTCTTCCAACTACTTCATGTACATTATCTCAGTAATACCTACAGCAGCTGCACCCAGCCAAAATTGTTTCAAAAAACAGCAGCTGACTGGATCAAAGATTTCCTCCTACCCTGCCGGACAGCAAAAAAATACAAGGTGTGTTGGCACATTCTAAGTGATGTACTAAGTGAAATACAAACAATTAATTAAACCAGAAGTGAAGTTTACAACACCAAAGGCAGGTTATATTTTGTACTTAGAAAGGTTTAAGGAGGCAGTACCCCCCCCCTTTACTATCATCTCTGGCTGTTGCCAGTACAAATGCCACATCTGCCAAGAATTTACTGAATGGCTTTTGCTAAGCCACCCTCTCACCTTCGGTATTCCTTTCTGCAGTGAGAGGAAAATACTACTGATCTCCTTTATAGAGCTGTTGGTAAAAGTTAATGTTAATGTACATAAAGCATTTTGAACAGTCTGTACTATGTAAAATGCTAAGTATTATGTTTGTTTTTGTTAAAAATGGCATCCCTAATCTGGAGTGCCTTTCCTCGCTGTCCTTTTCACTTTTTTCACTCATTCAAGTTATACCTTAAGTAAACTATTGTACTTATAAAAGGCACCCCAAAATTTGGCAAGATGCCAAATCAGTATGGTAAAGACCACCTCTTTTGCCATTTATTACTAAATTTACCCAGTTTTCCTGGGGGTAAAGTGTAGATGACCGGGGAAGGCAATGGCAAACCACCCCGTAAAAAGTCTGCCAAGAAAATGTCATGATGCAACATCCCCCCCATGGGTCAATAATGACTTGGTGCTTGCACCTTTACCTTTTTTACCTACATTCTTTGTGAGCCAGACACTACATGGAAACTTGAAACAACATAGCATTCCCAGAGGGTGTATAATCCAGAATGCTAGGACTTTGTAAATATGTGAAAAGGACAGGGTAGAAAAGAAATAGTGATAGCAGAAAATGTGAGGCTCTTTCAACTGAACATAAATAGCCAATTATAAATAGCATATCTTTATTAGCATGCCTCCACTTTCTCATCTAGTGAGGAAAACATTCTGACCCAGGTTTCCTGCACTTGGTGGCTAGACACAGAGTTTTTAGCTACAAAGTATCTGCTGAATTGGTTTGGCTGACAGAACCAAAGGACCCACAGTGTCAGGAGAGCTTCTAGCCAGCGAAGGGCTACTGAGCCCAGCGAGACATGGTCCCAACATCAGGGACCAAATAACCTAATAGGAACTGTTTTTAGCTGATGTGATGTATGGTTTGGAAAGTTTGTGATGGCCTATGGCTATAGACAATAAATTTATTATTATTACTACTAATAGCAATAGGCGACAGGGGGTAATACCATCCCCATTTGAATGGTGGGAGAAGCCACCATATATAAATTTCTTCAGTTAGATTGAGAAGATGGTTGCAAGCACTGGCAGGGAAGCACGTGAAAGCCAGATAAAAAGTGAGATCTCCTACTGGAATAAGCAGGATTCTCCCCACCACCACCCCACCCCACAATCTTGGATTCAAGTCTTACTGTTGCTACTGTTCACTACATCCACAGAAAATGTTCCACTTGAAGTCAGTAGCAGGAGCAATCATCCTGAGCCTTGGAAATTGACTGGAGGTCTCTGTCACAGCATCCTTTCCTATGAACGGGCTCCAGTGAGCCCTCCAAGCACATGATTGGCAGAAGAAGCAAAGCCAGACCTCTTCTGGCTCTCTTAGAAACAGATTATTTCGGACACCCCATCCCAGACTGTCTTTCCTCATTGGCCAAGGAAGGAAATCTAGACTTACTATGACTTTCCCTTTTGTTCTAGTGATGGAAAGGGCAGTTAGCCCTATCCAGTGGTTTGATATGGGAAGATTTTGGTCCATTGACACCTGCAGGGTTCCTTGGGGATTTCCTTGGCACATGAGGGGGCTTATCAACCTATTTCCAGTCTGTTTTTTCCCCTCTGTGCACTGATCTCTGATCATGAGATTGCCTTTAGGGGAAAGTTAACATTTACACAGGCTCCAAAAAGTTGAAACTGTGACTCAAATTAGAGCCAAGGCCACTCATGCTAGCAGAAAATTTTCACTCTTGGTTTCTAACGCAAGAGCACAGGAGCTAACCTACTCCGGACTGCCTTTCCATTACTGGAATTATAAAGGAAACTCATATTTTCCTATTTGGAGCCAATTTGCCAAGGAAAAGAATGCAAAATAGATTGTAGGATACCGGCTGTAGTTCACCTTTTTTTTTGCCCTGTACCTATCAAAAGATTATCGATGTATTATTTATCTTATGCTATATAGTCTGCCTTTCTCACTGAGATTACATTGTGGATTACACAATGTAAGTCACTGTAGTCAACAGGATGGGACATCCATATATCTACTTTTTATTCAAGGCTGGCCCAAAATAGTTTTGCTGCCCAAGCAATCCAAGAGGTATGCCCCAGAATCTGTCACAGGAAGCCATATACACACCACGCAGTCTTGCTCTCACTCTCACACACAGAGCTTTAGTTGTGCTACTTAAACAACTGCCATCCCATACATTTGCTTAGATTACTTGTACGGTCAGGTAACAATCCCAGAGCATCTCATCTAGGCCTTCATGGTAGTTACTAAAAGCTAGCTTATACAGGACAGTAAAGACTTTTGGACAGTTAGCTCATCATGGCTTAAGAGTATAACAAATCACTTTTCGGTTTCCCTTCCAGCTTGCAGCCCAATTTAGTACACTGGACAGTAAAGGGAATGCTCAGAACACAATACAGATGGTGAAATGCATTACAACACTTCAACTTATTTCAACTGAAGGCTGCCCCTGCACATTCCAAAACAGTACGAAACATTCATCCTTCAAATATTAATCCCATAGAGAGGCTGTTGGGGAGCATAAAACAGGAACAGCAAACACGACTGGCAAAGTCAGGATTTTTTATTAACTTCTGTTATCTGTTTCACGGCAAGGCACTATGCCTTATCTGCAGAAAAATGGCCGCATCTCAATAGTTTCAACAGAAAACAAAAGCTGATTCTGCTCTAAACATCTGGCACCTTTGCAAAGCTTTCCTATGACAATAACTGGTTGAAAAGAGACTGATGTATGGAGGCGGAGGGTGGAGAAGCGGTAACTGCAGAGCCAAGAAGAAACAGTTCTGAATTAAGGCTGTTGCATGTTACAATTCTACTTTATCAAAGTTTGGGTTTATTTTAGGAACAAAGGTTATTCTACTCCAGATGCAATTATGAATTTCAAACTTTGATATCATATAATTATGCTTATTACGCTAAAAATACAGAAACATAAACCACACTGACTAGTAGGTGTGCAAAAAAGGTGCAACTGTTCTGATTTGCAGTCACTTCTGAACAGTTCAAAAATCAGCATGAACTTGATTCAGAGGCAGCACATTTTCCTTGAGAATCTCCTCCACATGCTGCTCACAGCCGGACCTTCTGTACACTGCTAATTGAGGACAATCTAAACTGATGTGGCTTGTATTGGTTTATTTTAACACTCAGGTCAATCCTCCATTGATTTTATGTATTTCTCATATGCTTCTTCACTCATTAGTTCATCAAGTTCTGAAGGGTTGTCCACAGTCATCTTGATAAGCCAACCTGCAGGCCAGAGAAACCAGTTAGTATATATAAAAATTTTTTTATTGGATTAGACACATATAGAATTTATTACAGTCATTCCCTTAAATTTTCCAATTCTAACCCCCTCCCTTTCCCCCCCCTTTTGTTGACTTCCAACAGTTTTCCAACCCCTTGTCTATTCTCCCTCTACTCATTTCAAACTTATTGTACTTATTATAATATACTTTCAAACTCTTCTAAGCTTATCTATAGTAACATAGTGCTATCTCTATTTTCTTCCCAAATGGGTAAAAATATGACAATCTTAACTTATCTTTTTCAATAATAATAATAATAATCATTTTGGTATTCTGTACTCTATCTTACTCTTTCTAAGTACTTCAAAATGGGGCAAACAATTTGTCCCTCTTTATGCATAACTTCAAATACTTCTATAAACATTGCATACATTTATTATAAATCAATCAATTTGACTTATACTCTATATAATACTCTTTACTTTCTTTTACATGTCTTGTCCTTTTTGATTAACTAATTTCTCCATTATAAAACTATCCAACAAACAATTCATGTACACATTCAGCAAAAGTCTATCAATTAGACCTATATTATGTATGCTAATGTATATTTATTCTCCATTGTACAGTTATCTGCTGACATAAAAAAATTAATTAAATTCTATCCTTATAATCCTTATGATAGTAACACTATTGATACCCAACTATTCATACTAATCGAATAAAATAATTGCTTAGAATTTTTTCACTTTACTCTCTCCCCCCGGTATAGTCACTCCCCTCTCCTTTTGTTATATTTCAGTAATTATCAAACTGCCACAGTCCTCCCACCTCCCATTTTTTCACCAAATATCGTTTCAGCCTCTCCCAGTCCGTGTTAAACTGTCCCGGGTCAAGGTCTCTCAATTTTCTTGTCATTTTATCCATCTCCGCCATGTACAGCAATTTGTAAATCCAGTCCTCAGTAGTTGGCACTTCTTGTACTTTCCATTTCTGCGCATATAAGAGTCTAGCTAGCTGCTGCTGTCATGTAAAATAACAATGTCCTGTGTTGTGCTGGAATATCTTCCATTCCCAAGTTCAGTAGCAGGAGTTCTGGGTTCTTATTAACTTGAAATTGTAAAATCTCACTCATTACTCTTATTATTTCCCCCCAGTACTGCCTAGCTACCTCACAAGTCCACCACATGTGATACAGAGATCCCTCATGCTTTTTACATTTCCAGCATTTATTAGATGTATTCAAGTTCCCTAGCGCAATTTTCTTTGGTGTCAGATACCAACGATAAATCATTTTGTAGAGATTCTCTTTGATACTGGTGCATGTCGTAATCTTCAATGTATTTTTCCACAAATATTCCCACGCCTCCATTGTTATTTCTTTATTAAAATTTTTAGCCCACTTCACCATTTGCACTTTAACTACTTCATCTTCCGTATACCATTTTAACAGTACTTTGTATATCTTAGAGATTTCCTTTTTTTCTTCTTGTAGAATTGCTTTCTCTAAATCTGAGTTCTCCATTCTTATCCCTCCCTTCACACAGTCCGAGTAATAAAGATCTCTAACTTGTCTATATTGAAACCAGTCATAATTTGGAGACAACTCTTGTTGCGTCCTTATTCTTATTTTAGAAAGTTCTATTCGCGTTATCTCCTTGTACGTTAAGCACTGTTGTTCATTATCAACCGTTCTTGGATCTATTATGAAACCAGTTAGTATATATACTGCTTGGATTATGGCATGAACTCTTACATAGAACCTGTATCAGCTCACAATTGTGTTGGCAAGCAAAACTCTTAATAGTAATGCTACATTGGCTAAAGAGAAAAAACCCAGAAACAGCAAGGATTTTATAACTAGGGCTAGTGAAGACGCTGATGGACTGATTGTGCACAGGAAGTGCCCAGTCTGAATACAAACCAACATCACAAGCTACACCTCTGTCTTACAGGTAGACTGTCTAACAAAGTCTGAGGTTTACTGGATGAGGAGATTTGAAGTTCCCTTCCAAGTTTTCCTCAGCTTCCAGAAGATACACAAATAACATACAAACATGCATACATTTAAGACATCTATTAGCCACATTTCCACCTTGAGAAGCTCAAGGCAGCTTACAATATAAAACAGAAACAAACAAAAAATACATTTAAAACATAGTTAAAGCACGTTGTCATTTTTATAGCATTTCTTTCAGATGCCTAGCATATTTTCAGGTTAGGTTTTATTTGGTACTTAAACAAGAACTACAGGGGGTGGAGTGGGCTGGGGCAATGACATTGAGATTGCCACAACAGGGTGTTCGAAAAAGAAGAACCAGTTGCCCCCCAATGCAATTCAGTTTCTAAGTTGTCCAGAAAGGGCAAATGTGGATGCACTACACACTCAGTTGTCATGATATGTACACAGCCTGCATATCCCTACCTCTCAGGACCTTTTGCTATGTGCCCTTTATGTGTGAAAGCACTAATACAGCAGTATTTTTCCAGTGCTTTCATTTCAGGACACAGCTGTAATATTTAAAGTCCCATGAGGTGAGGCCAGTCACATGGGTCCTTCCCCACCTAGTTACTACTCCAATGCAGAAAGGACCGAACTGACCCCACTCTCAAGACTGGGTTAGGCATTGGAGCAGAATCATGGGGTGAAGCTGCAAAACAGTGGTATCCATATGACTGATGTTACCCGAGTCCTCAGCCATCTCCTTGAAGACTTTGACCAACAGTTAAGGTACAGTATGTATATCAGTACAGAGATTTAGTATCACACATAAACACTCATGAAGCTGCTTGCCCTTCGGTCCATCAAGATCAGTATTGTCTAATCAGACTGTCATTGTCATTCAAAGGTCTAAGGTAGGGGTCTTTCACATCACCTACTGCCTGGTCCTTTTTAACTGAAGATGTCAGGGACTGAACCTGGGACCTTCTGCATGCAAAGCCACAGCCCCTTCCTTGCTACTGACACTCACAATGTCCTCGACATACTTCTTAGTTCTCTCAGTCACTGCATGTTCCAAGCTACTACACTAGCTCACCCAATCAGTGTCAGAAGCTTCACCATCACAAGTGCAACACAATATAGATGACTTACTTCCACCGTTATCATCAATGACAGAAATATTCTGAGAAATAAAGTTTCTTACCATCTTGATAACAAGATTTGTTGACGAGCCCAGGATTATCCGCAAGAGCGGTGTTAATTTCTGTCACTTCTCCTGTGAGCGGAGAATAAAGTTCACTAGCAGCCTTCACGCTTTCCAAAGCGCCAAACTCATCTGAAACGCAGAATTGGGGAGAGGAAAACCATTTGATCGAGAACCATATACAATAGGCATTTCGAATGGCAATACAGAGACTGGAGTGCAATTTCTTTTTGTTTTAGAGTTCAGTTCAAAGTGCTTGACCTTGAAAGCCTAAATGGTACTTTTTTATTTGTTGGTAGCTCATGACTTTCAGCAGGTTTTGAACTTTTGGTTAACAGTATCTTGGATTGCTGATTATGCTATTGTTTTTCTCTCTTCGTTATGCTGCTTTATTCTTACAACGATCAACTAATTTAAACATTTAATCATAAACCGCATTGGGGAACTTATGAGGGTAGGCCAGTGGAGTAAAATATTCTCAAAACATACATTGCCAACTAGAATCTAAAGAAAGATGCAATATTAACCAGCCTTCAGAAAGGTCATGCAGCTCCCAAAGAATCCACTGTTTCCAGCACCTTGAACTGTGCCATCAAAAAAACCCACCCTAATTCTACTCAAAAGAAAAGCTACTTTTCTGTCTACTTGTTGGCCAATAGTATAGAAAAACATGATGCCCAAACCCAAATAACAGTGTGATTAGTTCAACATACCCAAAATGTTATATATTCTGAGACTACTGATCATCACAAGTTTGAAGTTTTCTATCTCTGTTTTGCAAACAGTAAGCAATGAGTGGGGGACCTGCAAGGACTTGTGGGAGGCATCTTATTTCCCTCCTATATCCTTTCCCTTCCCCTGACTGCATAGCCTCTCGCCCTTTCCCTGCTTCCTTCTCTCCTTCCCATCAATCTTTATCTCCCCCCCCTTCTTCACCTTTCCACCCTCCCAGTAGCCTCACCCCTATGGCCCAGTTGCATGGTGCCAGACTTGTGGGGGGTACTTCACTTCTCCCCATATTTCCTTCCCCACACTATTTCCTCTCTCACTCCCCCTGCCAGCATCCATAAACTCACCTTTCCCTAAGTCCTTTACTCCTTCAAACCCACTAAAGCTGGCTGAAATTGAACCCAGTGAAGACGGAGGTCCTGCAGCTGGGACGGGGGCTGCCAGATGTTGGGATCCAGCTCCCTGCCCTGGATGGGACACCACTGGCAACTTTGCCAGTGGTAAAGAGTCTGGGTGTGCTCCTGGATGCCTCCCTATCGATGGAGGCCCAGGTCACGGCGGTTGCCAAGTCTGCATTTTTCCATCTTCGTCAGATCAGGCAACTTGCCCCCTACCTGACGCCCCAGGACCTGGCTACAGTGATCCATGCAACGGTCACCTCCAGGCTAGATTACTGTAACTCACTCTACGCTGGGCTACCCCTGGGCCTGATCCGGAAACTACAACTGGTCCAGAATGCGGCGGCACGGGTCCTGACTGGTATACCTTACCAGTCACACATCACACCTGTCCTGCGCCAGCTGCACTGGCTTCCGGTTGAATTCCGAATCAGGTTCAAAGTGTTGGTTCTTACCTTTAAAGCCCTGAGTGGGTTGGGACCGGCATATCTTCGGGACCGCCTCTCCCTGTACGTTCCCCGGAGATCGCTCCGATCAGCGAATAAATATTTACTTGTGGTCCCCGGCCCTAAGGAAGCCCGCCTCGCTTCAACCAGGGCCAGGGCCTTTTCAGTCCTGGCCCCAGCCTGGTGGAACGCTCTGTCAATGGAAACCCGGGCCCAGCGGGACATATTATCGTTCCGCCAGGCCTGTAAGACAGAGCTGTTCCGCCAGGCGTTTGGTGATTGAAGGGGGCGGTGCCATGTCGGCCTCCCACCTTTGGGGTGGGGAAGGTTCTCCCCACCACTGCACCTTGTTAATTTGTTTTATTATTTGTATATTGATTTTAGTTTTGTTTTTATCAATTTTAACTGTTCACCGCCCAGAGCCCCTGGGATGGGCGGTATATAAATTGAATAAATAAATAAATAAATAAAAATAAACAACTTACCTTTTATCTGTCCCCCCCATATTCATCCGTATTTACTAATTTACTTCATTTATATATTGCCTTTCTCCACAATGGGGACCCAAAGCAGCTTACAGAGTTTTCCTCTCCTCCATTTTATCCTCACTACAACCCTATGAGGTAGTTTAGGCTGAGAGTGTGTGACTAGATCAAACCCTTCCAGTGAGCTTCCACAGCAGAGTGGTGAGTCGAACCTGGATCTCCCAGATCCTACTCTGAAACCCTAACCACTACACTACACTGGCTTGGGGGGGGTGTGTGTGGAAGGAAAGTGCCACTGTTGAAGTGGCAAGCTGCCAGACCTGGATGAGTCACGCAAGTTATGTGGTATCAAGTCATCTGGTGGCTGCTTCCAGGCCTGGCCCCAATGAGTCCTTCATCAAAGGTCAAAACAGCCAAGAAAGGGCCCTGCCCACTCCTCCTGTCTTTTCCTGACAGAAACCAAGCCTGGAATGCTGGCTAAACTGTTATGGTTGCCTAGGCACAGCCACTGAGGGCATCTGATTAAGTTACAGGCACTCCTTATATCATTTTGTTTTTTTAAATCCCCAATGTATTTTTCTAGGCTTCAGATTTTTCTGCAAACCTGGAGCATTTTTCTATCTCTGTTTTGCAAACAGTAAGCAATGAGTGGGGGACCTGCAAGGACTTGTGGGAGGCATCTGTAGGAAGAACAGTCTTGTCCAATCATGGTTCCAGTCTCTGGATGCAAGTATCCACAGATCAGGACCACTTGGCTATAAAATAGAGTTTTTAAAAGAAACAAACAAAAACCTCTATATAACAATAACAACAATTGCACTTATATTCTTTTCTTCTAGACGGATTAGAACCTCATTCAGAGCAATGAACAAAGCCAGTGTTATTTGCAATGCAAATCAAGCTAACAATAAAATTAGTGGCATACAAGATAGGGCCCATTAATCTTACCATGTTTTGCACTGAAGCTTTTACTGTTCCATATGCTCAGGGAAGCTCTGGGCTTGGTTTCTCAAGCAGCAGCCTGCACTCCATGACAAAGCACTTTTCAAACTGAAAAGTTATTTCAAAAGCAATGTATGGCACGGCAAGCAGGTGTGTGTGTGCACACCTCTAGCATGAAAAGGGGAAATTTAAATTTCAGTAAGCATGCTCAAGGCCTTAAAAGCACCTAACAGAGCTCTTGGGACTCTGTGCAAGTAACATTGGATTTGACATTCAGGGTTTTCTGGTAATGCTTTGGTGTGTTAGAAAGAAAAAAGGAACTACAAAAAATGCTTACCCTGTTTGTTCAATTTCATTCCAATTTCTGGAAGACTACAATAGACAACATCGCCTAACGCTTCCTTTAAAAAAAAAAACCACAGGAATCATTATCAAGTAAATTAAAAAAGCTATCAAAGCTTAGCTTGCACCACAGGAGACTAAACAAGGAGCAAAGAACACAATGTCTCTGAACTGGCTGGTGTTATAGCCCTTTCAATTCCCAATAACCTTCTCAAATAATTAGAGGCTGAACAATTTATCTTGCTGCCTGCTTCCAAGAAACCTTTGATATATGAGTGACATACCAGATTCTTTTACCCATTTTTAAAAAGGAGGGACCCACTGGAGGACAGTTTAACCCATTCAAAATTCCCCCAAAACTTTTGCTCCTCCCAATGAGAAACCCACCATTGCAAGAACTGCAATTTTGTGCTGACAAAGGGCTGACTATAAAAGAATTAAGAAATCCCGTGAAGCTGCTTTATACTGAATCAGACCACTGGCTATAACTGTCTACTCAGACTGGCAAGGGGTCTCAGAGCTAAACTCCAAGATTACACAAGGAGGAGCACGTGAAGAGAGTTGCAATGTTAGCCAGGAAGCCGAGTTTTAAAAGAGATCAGAAGGCTTTGTCAATTTCCCCTCTCTACAGAGCCAGGGAGATAGCTGCTCAGAGGGTTTGTTTCCTCTTTGCCTCTTAGAAGGGGAGGTGAAACTGATAGAGCCTTTAGGAAGTGAAGAGGAAATTAACAAACCCTCTGAGTAGCAATCTCTCTGGCTCTGTAGAGAGAGGAAATTAATAAAGCCTTCCAATCTCTTTTAAAACTCAGCTTCCCAGCTAACATTGTGACTCCCTTCATGTGCTCCTCCTCCTGTAATCCATCTCTTGTTCCTTGGCTCTCAGGTGGAAGTCTTTTACATCACCTACAACCTGCTCCTTTCAACTAGAGGTGCTGGGGATTGAAGATGGGACCTTCTGTATGCCAAAGAGATGCTCTACCACTGAGCTGCAGCCACTCCACTTCTCTGCCAATCCAAGAAGCTTACAAGGACTGCTTTTCTTTAAGAAGATATTTAACTTATACCCAAAAGCAAGCCTCAGAACTGCCCAACTTCTCAGAAGGAGAACCAAACTGTAGAATAAATGCAGTGTTCTTTGCCATGGTGCCTGCTAATATGTTTCCTGGTACCCACTCGCTTCTTCCCAAAGCATCTCTTCCTGAAAATGAAGGGCCAGCCTTGGCTTTCCTCCACCTTATTGAAGTAGAAGATGCTTTTAAAAAGCCCAGGAAGTTTCACTTTTGGGTCTGCAGGGAGAAACCTTTCCAGAAAATAGAATTCATTCATTGTGATCATTGGTTGTAACCAAAGCCATTTATCTAGGATACAGAATATTAAACTTTACCAAGGGTCCCCAACCTTTTTGTACCTGCACGCACCTTTGGAATTCTAACAGTGTGATAGGCAGAGCCAGCCCAAAAATGTCTGCTGCAGGTTACCTTCAGTCACACAGTGAAAATCCTTGTGCCAGGGTGGCAGCTGCTGCCAAAGCAACATTTAAAAAAAGATTAAATCTCCAATCAGAAGCCTTAATGGGCAAAAGCCCCACATGGTCGCACCCAGTTTCTAAAAACACTTGGCAGGCGGCAGGAAAGGTATTGGCTGGCACTGTGATGCCTATGGACACTACATTGGGGACCCATCAATGATCATTAAACATCACAATGGTTTTGACTCAATCAAGAGGCAGAGGTCTAAACATCACAATGATGGTTCTGTCTCACATGATGCAATTACTGATCAGAAGGGAGGTAATTTTTAAAAACTGTCTGTAGTGTTTGGGGAGGGGGGCGGTTGCAGGTGGAAGAGCAGCTGAAGCATGCCATAGGCAACAGAATCCTCATTTGCACAATTTCTGGCCCAGTGCTGGGGAGGGGAATCAAGGATGAAGAGGGCAGGTATGCAGAACACATAGCTCACCAAGCCATGGATAGCATCGTATTAGGACTCTCAATCCATCTCCTGTTTCTGCTGAAGCTACACATGCAACAGGAAGCAAAGCAAAGCTGAGCAGGCTGCATCCAGCTTGCTGGGCCACAAGAGTTAATGCTTCCTAGCGACTAGAGTGATGTTCAAATATCCTAGTGACTAGACCTGTGTTCAAATATCTACTCAAACGCAAAGCTCACCGGGCAGCCTTGCACTCACTCTTAGCCTAATCTGTGAAGATAAAAAGGGGGTTAGAAGAACAATTGTGCTGCCCTAAGTCCTGTGATGGAAATATGAGGTACAAGTGTAATCAACAGATTACGTTTTTAAGGGCTAGCACAATGTAGGACTGGGTTTTTTCCTTGCAAATGCATACTTGCATTAAATATTTCAGTACAGATGTTAAGCAGGAACCCAGGATTCTGCCAACACTGAAAACAGGGAAACATTTGTCCATATAAATTCTTATGCTGAAAAGTAGCTCCCAAAATTAAAGCAAGCAAGCTTGAATGGGGCCAAATTTCTCACTGAATCATAGTCTATAGATGCCAAACTAATGAGGATTTCAGGCACCAGCAAATCATGTTCCCAACAGACACCGAGTTCCAAGTCCACAATCTGACTTTGTACACAGGCTAGGCAATTACAACAATAAAGGATCCAGAGATCAAGGCCAACAGCAGGTTGACTGATGTACATTTTGCAGAACAGTGTAAAGCAAAGGAAAAACAGTACCTGTGCAAAATTGCTGATTCCTACTGTCCCAATACAATTTTCAACGGCTATCCATTCATGCTTATCGGTGAATCTACGGGCTATAGCAAAGCAGAAAAGAAAAGATGTTTCAATGTCTCTTTAAGCATTAATTTTTACTTCAAGGTTCTACCTTAAAACTGTTGGCACAAACTGCTTATAAAAACACCCCTTATGTTGAGTCCTCCAACGAGGCGGGTGAGTGGGTGGGTGAGGAATCTTAGTGTGGCCTAATTCCTGCATAATACACATGCCAAAGTGCTTACATCCCTAATCCAAGCAATTTCAATACACTTTGCCCCATCTAGGTCACATTCACAGCCTTGTCGTTTCCAATTATTTTCAAGAGATTTTCTGTGAAAGCAGAAATTTCCAATTAGGTTGTTAGAGATGGTGGGGGGCAACTGGAGAAAGAAAGAACAACTTTCAAGTCCAAGAATCCCTCAGAATCATTCATGTACCAGAAAACCATAGTTTGCCATTATGGCTAAACCATGCCTATGACAGCAGAGTTTTTAGACATGTTAACTAATTCAAGTGAAAATTATCTTGACTATGCACTCTTCGAAACAGTATCTGCCTAACATGGTTTCAGAAAAATAAAGACTAAACCACCAAGTACGTTGCTTGTCTCTAGAGACAGGGAAATACACTGTGAAAAAACAGAATTTGCTATTCCCCAGATCAAACTATGCCGCAATGAACATACTCAATTTTTGTTTAAAGAAATAGCTACACTAGTCAATATGGTTGGATTAGCCTTTGAGACTTGTGTTCACCTTTCTCTGGTTCTTTCCCTCCTTCCCACTCACCCATCTGCCTTTTTCTGCATCCTATCTTCAGCTTTATTTTATATACCTAATTTGTACCCCGTCTTTCTCCACAATGAGGACCCAAAGTAGTTTACACCATTCTCCTCTCCTCCATTTTATCCTCACAACAAACCTATGAGCTAAGCTAGGCTGAGAATGTGTGATTGGCCCAACATCACCCAGCGAGGTGCCATGGCAAAGTGGCAATTTAAACCTGGGTCTCCCAGGTCCTAGTCTGAAACTTTTACCACTACAGCACACTAGCCTTTGTGGGGTGGCTGCTGTCAAACAGTAGCAAGCAGCCAGTGTCAAGTTATGCAAGATGGGTGATGGAAAGTTGCCCGGTGGTTGCTGCTGAACCTGGCCCTGATAATCCCCCCCTCAAAACTCTCCTACAAAGGCCAAAACAGCCTGCCCTTTACTGACAGAAACCAAGGCTTGAAGGCTGGCAATACTGTTGTGGTTGTCTATCAAAGGCCAATAACAGCGTTCGCTTCTTAAGGCTATACAGGTACAGCTACTATTATGGGGGGGATTACCCTACTTTAAAAAAAAAAGATTTTGGGTTTTCCTGCAAACCTAGGGCATTTTTGAAGTTTTAGAAAGATCTGTCTTGTCTACTTATGGCTCCAGTCTCTGGATGTAAGTATCCACAGGTTTAGCCATGTGTAGAATTAGATACATTGATGATGCTAAGTATGTTGGCTGACAAAGAGGGAGTAATATAGAACTGTCACCTACTGGTACAAGAAATGTATTATAGGCCCTAAGTTCAAGCATATAATATTATAGCCTCATGGAAGTTGGCAAGTTTGGAGTAGAACATGACAGAAGTAGAGCTATTTTATTCGCACTTGCTTCCTCCATAATATATTTAGGATTAAGCCACATGTAATATGGGGAAGGCAATGGCAAACCACCCCGTAAAATGTCTGCCAAGAAAACGTCATGATGCGACGTCCCCCCATGGGTCAGTAATGACTTGGTGCTTGCATAGGGGAAGCTGAAATAAGAGAGGAGCCACATCATAAAGAGAGACTCCAGTAAAGGAGGTTTTGGCAGACAGAAAACTAGTGTCAGACAGAGAAGAATCCTCTGCAAGCCAGTAACACTCTAAATCAATCCTCCATCAAGGCATCAGCAAAAACATAAATAAGTAACCCCACCTGGATCAGCCCCAAATGCTGACCTTCATCTTAGAGGAAAATGTGTGTTTAGCTATCTCTGCAGAGATAAAATGCAGTTAAGAAATGTTTCCATGAATTGAACACCTGCCACCATTTAGGCTCATTCTTTTAGCTGTTGAGAGCAGTTTGCAACAAGAAATTGGACTGAGCGAGTGCTGCAAGTGGCTTAGGGGCTCGTTCACACATGCCTGTTCATCCCTGGATAGACTGGCATATTTATGGATTGCCTTTTGAATAGAAGGAACCTCTTTGGTGGTTTACAACACACTGAGCAAAATTCAGTGAAACTGCCTAAAGTTATCACATCTCAAACATTTTCCAGTGATACCAATGGTGAATTTCTACTCCTCCACTGCTGTGCCATTACTTATTATATCCAGTTCAAAGGCCCTCTGGTGAGTCTTCAGCTCCATTCAGACGACCTTTAGGGAAACAGCAGTTCTCAGCAGTTAATGGAGGAAGTTCCACAGCTGGAGGGCAACAACTAAAGACCCTCCCACGGTGTCCTACCAGCCAAATCTCTGCTAAGGCTGATTCCAGAAAGATAGCCCCCAGGGCCAATCTCAGGTTGGTTGATAAAGATGGAGGTGATGGCCTAAACCATTCAGGGCTTTAGTCAAAATCAGCACCATGTATGAGGGTTGCCAATACCAGTTTGGGAAATTACCGGAGATTTCAGGGCTGTGCCTGGAAAGGGAAGATTTGGGAAGGGGAGAGAGCTCAGCAGGGATTATCATCGAGCTGGCTCTCCAAAGCTGCCATTTTCCAGTCTAGTGATCCACTTATAATTCCAGGAAAACTTCATGCCCCAGCTTGAAGTTGGCAAACCTACATTCATTACACTGAGGCCAGAAACAGACTGGAAACCATTGTTAGATACTGTTAATATGACCACTGAATATAAAACGTAGATGCTGCATTCTGAACCAACTGAAGTTTCCAAACCTCATTCAAGGGGACCTCAATATACAGTATCTTACGACAGTCAAATATGGATGTTACCAAGGCATGTAAACACCCTCAAACTATACACACAATCAGGGGGAGTATAACCCTATCCAACTTGAAGAGAACCTCTACTCCCAGATAAGCCTTAGTCCCACCCACCCCCTTTTCTGGATCAAGCTTCAATTTATTTATTTTTTCATCCAGGCCTTCACGATTTCCAGATGTGTGCACTGGACATCACCATAAATCCTGTTAAGTATTCTCAATGCTACTAATATAGATCTTAAGGCTACAAGTTGCACAGTTCTGCACAGTTCTCCAGAAAGGACAGTAAAAAATAGAATCTGATGATTTCCTCTGAAGCTTCCCTTGTTTGATCAGAGGTGGAGGTAATGCTTCATCTCATCGGGCAAATACACTGAGCTCACAGACATACTTGTAAGGATACAGGAGTCTGAAAAGGTCCTAATCCATCACCTCTCCAACTTTGGCAAAGCAAACCCATAGGGATTAAAGGACTACACAGCAGCTTGAGTACCGGATAGTGGTAACCTGGGTTCGAATCCCCATTCAGTCAGGAAGTTGACTGGATGACCTTGGACCATTCATTTTCCCTTAGCCTATCTTACTCAACAATCAGGGCTGGCTCAAGGGATTCTGTTGCCCCAAATAGGTCTAGGCAGCATGGATGGGGAGGCAAAGGGTGACAAAGATTGTTAGGATTCCACTTAGAAATGAAGAGAACTCTGGCATTTCAATCCAGGCCTGCCAACATTGCATGTCCAAGGTATCTCGGTATATTTTTTATCTATTTGTTTGTTTTTATAGTCCACCTTTCTCACTGAGACTCTAGGCAGATTACACGGTGTAACTTAATATGATAAAGAGTTGAGAAATTCAATAAACAATACAATAGGATATCAACTACAGAAATCTGAAAAACAAGCAGAAATCTGACCCAGAGCTGAAACAAAACGTAAGCAATTTGGAATGGCATCATAAACAATAGTAACAGACAGTTCACAGTAGTTGTCTTCAGTCCCTATCCCATTACTGAAGCATCTCTTTGAACCATAGATCAACGGGCTATGGCCTTGGAGAAAGAACTTCTCATTGCGCTCCACCAAGAGGCTGTGTTCATCTGATGAACATGGAAAGATGCACACTGCAGATATGAACATACAAAATAATACCAGCTCCTCCCTTGACTGTCTGATTTCCAATGTAGAAAATTTAAGCACAATATTCAGAGTGTCTTTACATAGGGCAGCATTCAAATATACAAACCTCCCACCTTTAGTCTGAATTAATATAATCAAACACAATCAAATACTATTTCTGCAGACTTGAAACTGGCAGGCCAACATATTTTTAAGTATGTTTTTTAAATGTGTTCCTATGAGCTACCTGTGGTTCATGTTGTCTTATGTCAGTCCTAGAATTGCGTATGCTCTGTTTCAGCATTTCTTCAACTCTGTATTGGATTCTTCCTAATGTATCTTTGTAAACTTGTATTTATTAAGCCTAAGGCATTGTTTTATAGAAATGTCCTTGATATTGCCTATACTAATCTCACACTGTGTAACCCACCTTGAGTCTCAGTGAGAAAGGCGGACTATAAATGACATAAATAATAAAATATAATAAATAACCATTAAGTGTTGTGCAGAAGTAACATACAAGAAAGTTTTCATCGCTGGTCTATACAGTGAAGCAAGGCAAATGAAGTCCAACTGTCAAAGGCACCTTTCACACATACTTCTCTCCTGCAGAAGAGAAACCTCTACCACACTGTTTCAGTGCCCAGAGTACTCTGTACTTTATCCACAATTGGTAAGACAGGCTCCCTAACATCCACCACCAAAGCTTGCTCCTTTCCAAATCTGACATTAATTATCTCAATGACTTTACGCATTCACACTGGGTCCCCAACATGGTGTCCATGAGCACTATTGCGCCTGCTGACACGTTTCCTCGCACTTGCCAAATGTTCTTAGAAAGTGGGTGGGACAAGGTTCAGCAGGCTTCTGATTGCAATTGAGGATCTCATTGGCTGCGCAGATTTTTGAAATATTTTTAAACAATATGTTCATTTTAAAAGGCAACCTGTTAACTCAGCGTCGGCCTGAAATGCTGAAAAGTTCATAACAGAGTTATGCACAACCTTACTCCTCGACATTTTGTGCTTGGCTCCACTCTTGTGGCAGCCATTTTGTAGTTGCGCACAGTGCCCTGTGTGAGAGTTACAAAGGTGCCCACAGGATCAGAAACACTGGGGGGCCCTGCAATCATACTTACACTGCTCATTCACACACACACATTAAAAACCCTTCCTCTTGCTTCGTAAATTTAAAACAAACTGGTAGACCAGGAACTTTTTAACGAAAGCAGAAATCCCAAGTCTCTCCTAGCACATTACTCCAATCTGCTGCATGACTTTTTTCACAATCTCAAATGCTCCGTCCTGAATTGTACTCCATGTACCCTCCCCGCCCCGCACTCCCCTTGAACTCCCAGCCTATAACTTACCATATACCTTTATTTCCCATTTTTTCATGGACAATCTCATCTCAACAGGTCCCACCAGCAGTGCACATATCCCTTTAGGCACAATCCAGCTCAGCAAACCCCCACTGAAACAGAGAATCCTGTGTGGCCTTAAATACTAATAATTTTAATATGGCATAAGTGGTGTGTTGTAGTGGTTAAAGAGCTGGACTAGGATCTGCGAGACCCAAGTGTGAACGCTCGCCATCGTGGAAGCTGGCTGAGTGACCTTGGGCCAGTGGCACACTCAGCCTGACCTACCTCACAGGATTGTTGTGAGGCTAAAACTGAGGAGAGAAGAGAGATATAAGCTCCTTTGGGGACAAAGACAGAGCATAAATGAAATAAATAAATACATGGCTAGGTATCTATCAAGAAAAGAGAGTGAAGAAAGGGAGACTTGGTGTGGCAGGTAAGGAAATGTTTTTTACACACTGTGTGCAAAATACTAAGCGGTTCAATACGGATTATTATGGAACAAGCCCACAGCAATCGCATCCAGACCAAGAACAAAAGATCCCATCAGAGAGAGGTGATGACTGGCAAAGCTGATGCCTCAATCGCTCTAGCCCCGAGTAGCACCGACAAAACTGCGCTGCACGGCTCCATTCCGAAGCACGTTTTTCCAAGCGGGGTTTACTCCAGAGTAAGCAAACACAAAACTGCTCTGCGCTTACTCCTAAGAACATTTGCATGCGCAAAAGCGCGGTGCATGCCTTCCACCGCCATGCACATTTCCCAGAGACAGCGGAGCTTACTTCTGAGTAAGCACGCCTAGGATCCACGCCGGGTTACCCCCCTATAAATGGGAGTTAGCCGGGAGGTAGCAGCGGCGTTCCGCTCCTGAGGCTCTTGCGCGGAGGCTCGCGCAAGAGAGCGGCCCCCCGGTTCGCGCCCTCCCCGCCCCCGCCCTCGCCCCGGGCCAGGCTCCGCCGCCACTCACCGGCAAGCAGCAACGCGGGGCTGGTGCCGAGCCGCCTCCTCGGCAGGGCCGCCCCGCAGCCAGGCCGAGCGAGGAAGGCGCTCGGCGGCCTACTGAGGCCGACCCGCTGGAGCGCTCGCCACGCCGCAGCCGCCGCCACTGCCATCGCCGGGCCGCTCCGGAGAGAAGAAGCGGCCCGCCGAGGGAAGGCGGGAGGGAGGAGGCGGACGAGGAGGAGGCGGGCCCAGGCGGGGAGGCCAAGCCCGCTTCGCCCGGCCAGGCAGCGGGGGGAGGGAAGGCGGGCAGGGCGCAGGGGCCCCTCGCGGGCGGCCTGGCCGCCTTGGCAGGGTCCGGGAGGGAAGCGGGAAGTCAGCCTGCGCAGAGGGCCCTGCCAGTGCAGTCCTCAACAGGGCTGCTCCGGGTAACGGGCTAACTCCGCTGCGGATTGCTCTGGAAGTCGCCAGCCCAGAAGAGCCAGCGTGGTGTAATGCTAAAGTAGCGTTGCCAACTCTGGGTAGGGAAAGTCCTGGAGGCTTGGGGGAGTGGGGTGTAATGCCATGGAGGCCACCCTCCGAAGCAGCCGTTTCCTACAGGGGAACTGATCTCTGTTGGCTGAACATCACTTTTAATTCTGGGAGATCTCCAGGCTCCATCTGGAGGTTGGCAACCTAAGCCTCACATATTTGAAAGACTTCCATACACCCCAGCGCACCTACTACAATCCTTAGGCACCGATTTGTTGGCTGTCCCATCACTTAGTGGGGCCAGTCTGGCATCGACCAAAGCCCAGGGCCTTTTCCATCATGGCCATCATGCTTTGTCGACTGGGATGCCTGAGGAGGTGAGGGAGCTCCCACCTTGGAGATCTTCCGGCAGAGCTGCAAGTCTTGCTTATGTGCCAGGGCTTTTCCACCCTTCAAAGCAGCCACTTTCTCCAGAGGAATGATCACTCTAGGGATCGACTGTAATTCTAGGAGATCTCAAGGCCCAACCAGGAGTTGGCTACCGTATTGCAGGATAACTTTGGGCCAGTCACATTCTCAGCCCCACCTGCCTCACAGGTTTATTGTGAGCATACAGTGCAGGATGGGAGAACTGTATTTGCTCCCTGGAGCTGCTTGGAGGAAAAGTCGCATTGAAATGTGCTATAATAAATGGATATGTTTTGTGTAGCGATAGGTCCTGGCACAGCTGATCTATCCTGTGTGATATGTACACGTTTGTGTGTGTAGAGACACACACCAACAATCTCCTGTTTTCCAAATAACATTGGCTCACAGGAATTAAAAACAAATACAAATGGCACTAAATACAAACAAAAGTTCCATGGCAAGTAGATGCCTGGGCTCCTTCCTCCACACCCTCAAGGGCAGGGAGGGGGCTGTGCCTAGGTGTGACGGAGTGCTTCTTACCTTCCTTTTGAAGGCTCCACAGGAATGTTATAAACTCCTGAGTTGATAGCATGGAGAGGGACACGTCTTAATGCTCCTGTGTAGGAAAACAATCACTGCTAGTGGAAAATTAGCACAGCAATGAGTATGCTAAAACCTTCCACCCAAACAGGTTCATTTTCTGTTTGTAGGGACTTTTATGTGGGGAAGAGTTCAAAAGAGCCACCCCCCTCCTTTAGTGTTAGCAACAAGGGCTCTGAGTTAAGCAAGTGCCTGAGATGAATTTTGAGGCCTTTGGCTAACTTTGCTCTTGCAGCAAGCATTGAGCTTTTTGAGTAAAAGGGATTGTTCTCCTATGCCAAAGTTCCTTCTTCATTGTTAAAGATATACAATCCTTCGGTGACAAATAATCCCCCAGAGTGAGGCATCTAGACTCTGGTACTAATTTCATACCTAACAGCATTTTGTCACATTTGAACTTGCCAATTGACAAGTCTACCCCCTTGTCTTAAAAAAAAAAAAAGGCCCCTGTGCAAGCACCAAGTCATTACTGACCCATGGGGGGACATTGCATCACGATGTTTTCTTGGCAGACTTTTTGTTACGGGGTGGTTTGCCATTGCCTTCCCCAGTTATTTACACTTTACCCCCAGGAAACTGGGTACTCATTTTACTGACCTCAGAAGGATGGAAGGCTGAGTCAACCTTGAGCTGACCACTTGAACCCAGCTTGGATGAGTAATTTGGAATGGAGATGCAGAGGGTATGGGAAAGGTTTGTGTGGTCCCCACACCACTTCTTCAATCCAACCCCCCCTCCCAAAGCTTATCTCTCCCTTCAAAACAAAAACAAAAAATCACAAAACAGCCATCAGAGGTTTGTTAGGCCAGCAACAGAAACCTTTTAGGCCATACAGCTCTGGAAAATTATCTTTGTATTTTCATTTTAATGTGCCTCTTCTAATACAAGATTTTTAAAAATGCAAATAACGCTATTTGTATGCAGTATCACACTATTATACTATTTCTACACTGTAGCATTTAACAATCACATTTATTGATATTAAGGCGTAAAATTCATTTGCCTAACACATTATACTATCTAAGCTTATCTGCAATATGCAACACTTCCAAATAAAGTGTTTTACAAGAGTAATTACATTCTGAACTAATTGTGATGTTATCATTTGCTTTCAACACTCAAGCCAGAAGATACTTATTTATTTTACACTGTGGAATAATAACAGAATACAGCAGTGACACCTTCAAGCTGGCAGCATTTTTATGATTCTGTTTAGTACTCAATCTATGTTTAATAGGGTCAAAGATCAGACAGGTAACAACATACAATCTGATTAAAACATACAGTCAAAGTAAATCGTACTATTAAAAATCTATCCATCTAATAAATACCAAGTTTCCAGGGTCCAAATTCTTAAATATTTAAGACTTTATAATTAATTAAATAATTAAATATTTTCCCCTGCAAAATACTTCCAGATCTGTATAGCCTGCACAGCGAATTTTGCCACATTTAAGGTGATTTCTTGGTCCCTATCAGCTAAAAGCTTATCTAAATAAAATCTAGCATTTCTTCCTGGAAACTGATTGCAAATTGGAGTTATATAGGCAGCTCTTCTTAATACTCATTCTTGAATCCATCAATACAGAATTAAGGCCACAATCCTAAAGGCAATCATTAAAGAGCAGACGGAAGCCTCAGTTCGTGAATATAGTTCTGTTTTCTGCTCTAGCATTTTACAGACACAGGAACCACAATATCAAAAAGGCAGCTGCAATTGAAAACGCAAAGCAAAAGTGTTAAATGAAGGCAGTTGTTAGTTGCTTGCGGGTTCTTCTGGGAGCTTGTCGCAGGCAGGTTTAGGATCAGTTTTGCATTTAATTCCAAGAAAGCTACAGATTTTCATCAGCATCAGGTCAACAATTTCTTCCTCATCTGATGCCTTTAACAAAAGAAAGGTATTTCATGATAGCGTCTTCATAATGATAGTTTGTTGTGGGGTGGAATTAGCAAAGACACAGACAGGGAAAGGGTGTTTCCCTAAACCCTGATTAAAATTATGCCTATGCTCTATAGTTTAAAGACTGGTAACACTGTTTTCTGATGTCATTATAATTCCTGTTCTGTAGGTGAGTACGTATTTTTCTCATTTTTCAGATGGGGAATTGATGCTTAGGAAGAAGTGTCCTCCAGGGACTTTGTGGCTGAGCTAGTTTTTTAATCTAGATGTGACTGTCTGATATTGGCAATGAAGCACAATGCCAGCCAGGCTACAGAACCTCCTTCATAAACAACCAAACAACCATCCATCAATAAGGCTTTAGCCCTGTACCTAATTTGCCTGGGCACCTGGAATGAGTCAAAAACCTTCAGGCGACTAAGGTGGCTGAGAGAAGCAAACTGGATGAGAGATGGGGCCAAATCTCAGGTAAGTATGTAACTACAGACTTAGTTGTTTATAAACCATGAACAAGGAATGAATTGAGAAAGTTGATGCAACGCCTCAAAGACCAATCCTAAAGAAGCCTATTTGGAAATCTTTTTCAGGTCTATTCAGGGGGGCTTACTCCCAGGAAAGTGTTCTTACAATTGCACTGTACATTTAGAGAAGTCTCTTAATACACATGTCGAATTTTAGAGCCTGGGGTATGCTTAACGCTTATATAAACCAACCTGGTAATGTTTCTGCTCCTCGCTGAAAGCAACAAGGATCACTGAAATAAATAGATTCAGCACCACAAACGTCATGAAAATAATGCATGAGCCAATTAAGAAGGAGCCCAAAATGGGATTGTAATCCAGGACCTGAAATACATAAAGCATCGTGTTATATATTCTGGGGAGGAGAGAATGCTGCTGAAGCGGTTTAACAACTGCAAGTAGCCGTTGCCTCCTAGACACATTTTTGTGATCTGAATGCACTCTGGCTGGATACGAAATAAATTGCTTCACTAATACTGGTGTTGAATAGTGGTTTCCTTAAAGCCACTCGGAAAGTTCCAGGGAATTGCTCAAAAGTGGGAGAAAAATGGAATAAAGTTCAGAGCTGCTACAAGACGTCAACTAGAGACTTCCCCGTTTGCTGTCAGCTGCAATATGATTATATATTTACTTCACTTACACACCACTTTTCTCTCCAATGGGGACTCAACGTGGCTTATGACATTCTCCCCTCCTCTGTTTCATGCTCACAACAGGTAGTTTAGTCTGAGAGTATGTGGCTGGCTCAAGGTCACCCAGCAAGCTTCCCTACCAGACTGGGAATTTGAACCTGGGTCTCCCAGATCCTAGGCCGACACTGTTAGCACTACACTTTGCTGGCTGTCATGATGATATCACATTTCATGATGTGAAATGTAAGGCTCGCTGTCATGGAGTTAGACTACACATGCCATTGGGATAACTGATTAGATCCCCCAACAGAAAACTTTGCTACAAAAAGCAGCTATGAAGGAGGGTGATATGGAGTGGGGCCAAGGCACTTGGAAAAGGGGGGGAGCTATTCTCCCCCCCCCATGTTTTTCCATCAAGCAACTTCACTTATAGCCTCAATACAAGGAACAGGAGGGAGACTGCTGGTATTCAGATGGGCTGTACTAGCTTGAAAGCATTGATGTCCCCCAAATAGCAGCACACCCTAAAATTGCTTCTTGCCAGCCAACTAACTGCAAAAATCAGGTGTCTGGCTGGGTCCAAAATGGTTTCCCTCAATTCCCACCCAGGATGGGACACAAATTTCAGGGGCTTGGAGTAGCCACCAGCCATCAAAGGCTGCCCGGCTTAGCTTCAGCTACCAAGCTACATAAAGACTTGGGTTGGGGTCATTTTGCATCATTAGAAGGCATGCTTGCACCTTCTTGATAGTAGGAGAGATCTAAAGGTGTTCTTTGTAACTGAGTGTTGTAACTTGTCCATCCAGGAGCTGGGCCAGACTCCATTTGGAACATTACAACAAAACCAGGAGCGCTTCTGGCTTTTGCTTTATCCGGGTCTAAGGGAAGCCCCTGAAAGCATAAAAATGTGGTACCTCTTCATAGTTGAAGATTCCCAACTGAAGGCTGACCATTGTCTCTGCTGAATCAAAGAGGGTTTTGTACGAGTTCAGCTTCCAGCCATATATCAAGTTTGTCTGAACAAACAAAGGAAAAACAGTAATGAAGACTCTCTAACAATTCACCCAGGTCAATTTAAGAAGGATCATTCTAATATTTTTCTGCTCTCAAGCCAGTTAGAGAAGGACATTTTGTTTTAGAATGGTGTGATACATCCTATCTGCTTCAGCGATCGCAGTGGTGGTTCAGATTAGCTACATATATAAAGCTAGAACTCATAGGTGGTCCCTGAACAAGGGGGTGGGCCTACTTCCTTCTGGTTTAGCAATCTGAATGGTAGGCATACATGTCAATGAATCAAATGCTGACTTGGCTGTGAAATTTGCCCCTCCGTCAGGTAAAGAGAGGAAGGGAAGGTAAAGCTGAAGATGTGGGAGGGGAACAGAAAAAGGTGGAGGTGGACAGAGGCTGCCAAGGTAGAAATAGAAAAAAGTAGGAAGGATGGAGAGAAGAAAAGGGCTGCAGGCACTGCCAGGAGGAGGCAAAGAGGAAAAGCAAGAGGGAGAGAAGAAATGGGGAGACGAGATCTCTTGCAGGTCCCTCACTGGTATAGTTCTAAAAATCACCATACTGTTTAATCTTTTTTTAAAAGTATACTTAAAGCTGTTCTTTGCTTCTTCCAAATGCCTTTTATTCTCCAAGTTTAAATAAGTCATACACTTCTGCTTGCACAAAACAAAAATTGGACAGAGACCATCCATAATAGCTTCCCCACATTACAGTCAGAGCTCTAGGAAATAAAAACACTCTTACCATAAATGACAGATAAAATGATACGGGTGAGAAGGCTACTCACAGCTACAGAGTAGGCAAGGAACATGATGATAATCACAGTAGCGAATCCCGAGATGTCCCCCCAGGCTCTCCGCAGGGTGGAGGTGATCATGTTCAATTTGGGGTTCAGCCTCAGGAGGTGCCAGAGCTTCACGGTGGAGAGAAGCACCAAGACGGCGATCAGGTAGCCCAGAACTGCATCAACCGTTGCCGTCTCATTGAAACTGGCAAACCTGGGAGGACAGGTACCAGTCCATCAACACTCCTTCCAAGAGACGACAGTGTCCTTAGCTGCATGGCTACTTCTTTTGATTTAATTTCATTTATATTCTGCCCTCCCCATGCCAGCAGGCTCAGGGCAGATCACAATGTACATACAAATTTAAAATACATCTAACAATTCTTACAATTTAAAATTACAAATTGTAAACATCCAAAGATTTAAAATACAGACAGACAGACAGACAGACAGACAGACAGACAGACAGATAGATAGATAGATTAAACATGGGCAAATGTTAACTGTTACAAGCGATGCCACTTTTTTTGTTAAAAAATGGTTTGGAAAATGCAAGGAAGGCCATCACTTACTCGTCTTTATGCTCCTGGTAGTAGCTGATGTCCCGTAAGCCCAGGATGGTGCGTCTTGCAAACACCAACAGCGCACTCCAGCTGATTGAGATGATGGCCAGTTCCAGAAGGTTCCACTTGCTGCGGAAGTAGTTCCATTTCAGAGCACGCATGAGCTTTCCCTGCAGGCACGCATCATGTTCAGTTCCCAGGCATCAAAGTTTAACAGAAAGAGGGGAACAAGGCAAGATCAGAGCACTGCATCTTGTTCAGTGACCATCTGGAGGCAGTTCCATTCTGATAATTCAGATAAGGGCTGGGACAGATGTCGATTTGGAGGTAGTTCCAAATCCAAGAGTAGTTCAGATAAATGCTGTGATAGGTAACAATTTGCTGGGGGCTCCGGTGCCTTTCACAACTGCTCAGCATGCAGAAATTGAGCATGGAGACAAGCAACAGGAAAACTTTCTGATGCCTTAACAGTGTAATCCAAAGCACAATTACACCCTTCTAAACTCATTGACTTCAATGAATTTGGAAGGTCTTAGCTTAGTGTAGGATAGCACTAAACCATATACATGCACAGGGAGCTGGGTGCAATGGACTGTGGCTCAGTGCAAGAGCATTTAGTTTGCATGCAGAAGGACCCACATTCAATCCTTGGCATCCCCAGTTACAAGGATCAGATAGTAAGAGATGCAAAAGACCTCTGGCTGAGATCCTGAACAGCTTCTGCCACTCAGAGTGGTAATGATGACCGACCTTGTTGCACCAATGTGCTGATTCAGTATAAGGCAACTTCATGCATTCTTTGTGTGTTCATGCAGTAGCATAGGGGTTAAGAGCATAAGAGAACCAGTGTGGTGAGTGTCAGAGCAGGAAAGAAGAGAATCAGGTTCAAAGCCCATATCGGCATAAAACCTACTAGCTGACCATGGGCAGTCATTCCCTCTTTCCCTAACCTACCTCACAGGGTTATTGTGATGGTAAAATGGAGGAAAGGAGAACCAGTTACAATACCCTGAGCTCCTTGTAGGCTGTGTGGGATGAAAATGCACTAAACAAATAGCTGGAAGATGCCAGTTCAATCCTCAGCTTAGCTATGGATACTCTGATTGGCTGCTATTTCTGATCTCAAGTATGGTGTAGTGGTTAGAGTGTGGGACTTAAGATCTGGGAGACCCAGTTTCAAATCCTCTGTCACGGAAGCTTGCTGGGTGGCCGTGGGCCAGTCACACACTCATCCTAACCTACCTCACAGGGTTGTTGTGAGGATAAACTGTGGAAAAGGGGAGAAAGTTGTAAGCCCCATTGGGGAGAAAGGAGGGTATGAATGAAGTAAACAAATAAGAAAAGCAGGTCATACCAGGTAGCTCGTGAGGTTAGTTCCTAAAGGGATCACAGAGGCCTTACACCACTTCAGCTGTTTATTGATTTGTCTTCCTATTTTAAATTGAAAATAGCTGTGAATGTTTTAACAGGAAGTATATAAATGCATTATAAAGAAAATGCTCAGCTCTTACCATTGTTTGGAACACTGGGATTCTATTACTTAAAAAAAAAGGTGTGTATAAATCTTAACGCTCCCTGCGAAGGCTGTCCACCATCCTGTTTTAAATGTGTTGTTTTTAATGTATGTGATTTTTTAAAATTGTATTTTAATTTGTTGTTATCTGCCCTGAGCCTGCTCGCGGGGAGGGTGGAATAGAAATCTGAAATAAATAAATAAATAATAGCCGTCCTTAAGCATTGCAGTGAGGCTTACTAAGAATTATTAAATGCTTTTGAGTATTTAGGAATTTAATGAATGCCAAATATTGTTATTAAGTCATCAGAAGGTATGCAGGAGAGGGGATGATTGATTTGTTTACGTATCTTGCTCGTTCTAACTCTAGATATCAGTGCGGGTAGCAACTTTACACAAAATACATCTAGTTAATAATATATCTCAGTAAAAGCACAATATATGCTTGAGTTCCAGTTGCATTCTGGGCATCAACATTCAGGCCAGATAAAATAGCTGTTGCCATGCTTTGAAGGAACAAGGTTCAGAATTTGCCATAGGCGTGTCTGAGATGGATGAACTCCACATTTGTGGTATTGATTTTTATGCTGTTATATTGGTTTGCTTTTTCCGGGGTTTAATGTTTTATTGTTTTGTTAATTATTAATCACATTTTGATTTTATGTGGGGTTTATTTTTGGAGGCTGCCTCAGAAACCTACAACTGAGAGGTAGGGTAGAATTCTTGTAAATAAACTTATAAATGTTTCTCAGAAGTCAAGGAGCAGCCACCAGAATTGCCTTTCCTGGCGCCTTTTTCCTATGTGAATGTGAAAGGCAGATGAAATAGTCAGTCGGCAATATAAACTTGGATGGACCAAGGGCCTGATTCAATATTAGGCAGCTTTATGTGTTCACAAGGGCTTTCAGTGTGATGATAAGCGAAGCTTCCTGAACGGTCCTACCTGTTCTACCATGTAGTAGATGACAAAGAGGAAATAAATCACTTCTGCTGCTACCACAAAGATATGTAGACCATCTGTGTATGGATAAAGCCGGACACTCTGCAGCTCAGCCCGTGTGAAGAAGGCCCCTGTGAAATCAAAGGGGGTGCGCATGTCACCATTCTGCTCTGCAGGCTAAATTTGGTTTCCCATGCATTCAAAGCAATTCTGTGTGGGTTTTGTGCTTCCAAAAAGCGGCACAGTGAGAGGGAGGTAGAGGCTCCCCCCTCCCCCACTGCCACGGTCCCAATCTGAATCAGGCCCTGCAATGCTCACCTAAAGCGTTGGTTTCAAACATGAGGCTTATGATGCAGAAGAGGTTCACATTGGCGTTGTAGACCGTAAACTCAACAAACACGGCTCTTGTAAAGATGTCCAACCAGATGTTGTTGAAGAGGTACTCGAGAATTCTGCCAACGAACAAACACAAAGAGTGTGAGAGCCCTCATCTATACTATGGTGTTAAAAATGGTAGGAAACTGCAAAATGTGTTGCACACCCACACACCAACATTTGTCCCCTTCCTCTAGTTCTCCTCCTCTCTGAGCTGATGGAGAAAGGAAGCCCAACTCCGAAATGGGCTTGGATGTCCGCCCATCACACACTGACGGGCATTGATGAGTAGATAACAATTTCAAAATAATGTTTTAATCATAAAGCAAAGAGAGCTGATTGGCTTTATAATTGTCCTTCATGGGCCTGGTTTATTAAACTGGAAGCTCTGGGGGCTGCCTTGTTTTATTTGTATGGCATAGATTATTTCTAGATTGTTTTGATCATGGATCTGGCATGTTGTTAGCTGCCATGGGATCCTAGGAGGAAAGGCAGGCTATCCCTGTTTTCAAAGAAAATTAATCAAATAAACAGTAATCTTTGGAGAGAGTGATGATGAACTTCTGACAGGAATTCCAGAGGAGTACAGTTCTCAAGTCCTGGCAATAGCTAAGCCAACTTTAATTTTGAAATGTGGACATGTCCTTAATATGTAGATTATGAACTTTAAAATATAGCTAAGAGGTATATGAATCGTTAGTCCAGCTAGTTTATTTAAATCATGTCTCTGCCATATGCTCACATGGGCCGTTTCCACATGGCTTACCTTCTTCCGAAAACTTCCGAAAAACAGCATCTTCGCATACTGTTATTGCGCGAAATTGCACGAGAAGGCGCTGTCTTCTGCGATAACAGCGTCTTCTTGCGCAATAACAGCGTCTTCCTGGCACGATTTTGTGCACAAAGACACTGTTTTTTGGACGTTTTCGGAAGAAGGTAAGCTGTGTGGAAACAGCCATGGTGACCTGAGGCCAACTAGATGTGAGGATGAGAGATCTGTGAACGTATCTGTTGTCGAGCAAGATTCGGGTCCAGTAGCACCTTAGAAACCAACTAGATTTCTACGGTGTGAGCTTTCCAGAGTCAGAGCTCCCTTTGTCAGATTCTAATCTCACACCTTGGAAAACTAATTGGTCTCTATGGTGCTACTGGACCCAAATCTTGCTCTTTTACTACACACCAACATGGCTTCCCACCTGAAAATCTCTGCTGTTGTTTTTAAAACTTTATATTGCAGAACTGTAGGGCTCTGATTTAGATTGGGATTGTAAAGAACACAGGGAAGACTTAACCCTTTCCTTCGCACACTTTTTGTGATCTAAATCCCTCATCTGAGAGCCAATACTTGTCCCAGAAGGGAGAAAAAATAATACAGACATCCTATGGGTTCTTGTATTTCTATCTGCAAAGGGGCAATAGCAAGGGTTCATGATGCAAAGACAGCATGGGAGAAATCCCGTAGGATTCCTAGGCAGTCTCCAATCGAGACCTGCAAGGTGGCTGTTTCATGTGCCTCCAGAGCTTGCCAGTACTGTTGTAAGGATATGTGTATGTAATGCATATGAAGCACTTCAGTATTCAAAATTCCCCATATCCATGAACATATGATTATCATTGCATAGATTGCAACAAAAGTATCATGGAAAGGGTACCTGGAAGCATTACGGGAATCTGTCCCCAGGTGAACCACATATCCTCCACCTCTGTAGACTGCCAGTTTACCCCAGATTGAGTGCCCTCTCAGTTTGGATTGGCTCTGATATTGCCATGCAGAACTCAGCTCTGAAGAATTATCCGTGGAAGAGACATTCCAGCATTCTCCATAGTCTGACCTGTCTTCTGCATCAAAAGAATAAGATGCGTGGCATTCTTGAACAGTCAGCAGCAATCTAGGATCTATGGGGCAGGTGTCACCCTTTACCCTCACTTGACGAATCCGAGCACTGCCCACCAGCTTGGAATTCCCATCTGTGATGAAGCCTAGTTGGGATTTAAGGGGGTGGCAAAAGAAGAACCAGAAATTGTTATTCACCATTCTACAAAACCCGTCACAACACTTTCGAAGTACATTTGACCCCTGCAAAAAGTTCTGTCCCTGGATTATTTTGTTCTTGTTGAATTACCAAATATTGTGTCATATTTAATACGAGGGAATTTTTTAACACAGTACTGCTATTTGGATGCTCAGTAAGTCTATGTCTTGCCATGCTGAGGCAGCTGAGTTAAATTCCCCAGCGGTTTCCTGTTGCTAGGAGGGAGCAGTACACCCTGGCTGAATCCACACACCCGCGGAGCGTCCCAGCATTGCACTAAATGTTCGCTAAACACCTGGAAGTGTAGCGTCTTTCTAGTGCGATTCAGAAATCGCGCTAGAAAGACGCTACACTTCCGGGTGTTTAGTGAACATTTAGCGCAACGCCGGGACGCTCCGCGGGTGTGTGGATTCAGCCCCTGTACATTTATGGAGGGAGCCATGGCTCAGTGGTACAGCATCAGGTTTGCATGCAGAAGGCCTCAGGTTCAAGTGTGGGCATCTTCAGTTAAAGAATCAGGTAGCAAGTGATGTGAAATTTAATGCTTCCTTAGGCCATAGGTGAACAAGATTCAAATCCAGCAGCACCTTAAAGACCAATGCGATTTCCAGAATGTAAGCTTGCATGAGTCAAAACTCCCTTCATCAGACGGAGACCTGTGACATTCCAAAGCTCCCTTCATTTTGACTCTTGAAAGGTCATACCTTGGAAATCTTGTTGGTCTTTAAGGTACTTCAGGACTTGGATCTTGCTGTTCTACTATAGACCCACCTGAAACTAGGCCATAGGAGAATCTTTTACTTTTTTGACCAAGTCTTGTTTACATTTTTATTCTGCAACATAATGTCATACACTTGGAGAAGAGGGCCTACTGAGCTTTCTCCCACCCACGTCTACCAACTTTCTGTTTTCTTTAGACTTGGGTATAAATCACATTGCCAACTGAATGTATCACTGCACGTATCTGATGAAGTGAGCTCTGCCTCACAAAAATTTATGCTATAATAAACTTAATTCGTCTTTAAGGTGCCTCAAGACTCCCCTATTATTTTTGCCTGATTTAAAAGTCTCATGGTTTGGAATGAAGAGGGAAGGAACTATTTATCCTATTCACAGTGGAAACCACAGGAAGATTAGCGGGTAAGCAGATGAAGCTGAAACATTAGGACAGGGTTTATTCTAACTGTAGGAGATAGTTTCAGGTAGGTAGCTGTGTTGGTCTACAGTAAAACAGCAGGATTAGAGTCCTGTGGCACTTTAGAGACCAACAAGATTTTTAGAGTATAAGCTTTCAAGAGTCAAAGCTCTCTCCTTCAGATGCTAAGGAAATAAGGTTCCCAAGCTCCAAGTGGTAGCTGGAGATCTCCTGAAATTACAACGGCTCTCCAGGCAACAAATCAGTTTGGCTGGAGAAAATCACTGCCTTTGAAGGTGGACTCTATGGCATTAAACACCACGGAGGTCCCTCGCCTCCCCCAATCCCACTCTCCTCAGACTCCACCCCCCAAATCTCCAGGAATTTCCCAACCTGGAGCTGGCTCTTCCATACAACAAGGAAACTGGAGGAGACTCTCTAATTTCTTTTGGTTTCCAAGAACAGTTTGGATGATAATCTGTCAGAGAGGCATTAGTACATCATCCCTCAGCATGGAGTCTTCATACCTTGATATGGGCCATATAAATTGTTGACTAAAGTTGTCCGGGCCCACTTGAAGAAATCCTGATAACTGAAGATATCTTGGAATCCATCGGTGAAGCTACTCTCGATATGTTTATTCAGGTAATAGGAGTTAGGATCACGCTGGCCGTAGGCAACCAACAACAACATCCACAAGAAACCCAAGTAGGCTGGAAAAGGACAAAGAGAGAGAGAGTGAGAGCAGTTGGGTTTCCATTTCAAAACCCATTTCATGGGTACCTGCTGGAATGCTATCATTGCCAGGCTATGATGACCCCTTATCCCAGGTCCTCTTTGACAGTCTGAAAGCAGTTCCCACAGATCTGTAGGAAGCTAGAATGTGGCTCCTGTTACATCTTTGACACAAGATTCTAGGATGAGATATGGAGAGATGGATTTTGTGAACCCCTGGCCAGCTGGCGCTTCTTCCTTGAATAAAGTTTGGTTGCGGGTCAAAGATAGGGTTGCCAGATTTCAACATGGAGATTTTGTATATACCGTTAAATAGGAAATGGGAGAGGATTCAATGGTGGCATCTCCCACCCCTTTCCTCTACCAAATTCTCCCCTTACTTACTGAAGGTCAAAATTACAATAGCCTAACTTTCTTCCTGATATGCTTGCTTTCTATGGTCAAGGACATTTTTTAAAATGGCCAAACACTCAGTCATGTGAGCTCCCACCTGCTGTCTGCAGAGTTTCTGTTCAAACACATGTATACCAGTTAAGAACTAGGGATGAAACTTTATGATACAGCTCAAACCTCATCTCATACTTTGTTTAACCTTGTGAATTCTCAAACTCTATTCCCATCCCATGTTGCTCTGTGGGGGGTTATATCAGGCTGACCTTGTTTCAACACACACACACACACACACACACACACACACACAGAATATAAGCACAAAAATACCCAATATTTCTCTAATCAGGGCAAATGCTTTCTGCTCCTTTATGTGGTTGTTCTTCATTTTCTCAACATCGGTAGCAGGGGGAGGCTGGTAGATGTTGCTCCCACTGTCTCTGCGGGCTCCAAAGAGAGGGTTTGAGTCACCTGCATGCAAAAACAGGAGATGGCAGCCTTTTACTGCATGGATCTTAGGGTTGCAAACAACTCCAGGTGGGGCTGGACCTTTCCTAGGATTGCCAGCTCTGGGCTGAGAAATTCCTGGAGATTGGGAGTGAAGCTTGGGAGGGACAGGGTTAGGGGAAGGGAGTGTAACTGGAGAGAGAAAGAGCAACTGAATGAGCACAAAGACAGTTTAGTTAACAGCAAGGCTGGATGAAGATACAATGAGGCCCTAACACAGGTTAGTTTGAGAGGCCCCGTGCAATAAAAACGATACATGGAAAGGACACAGAACATAAATATGAAAGCTTTATTTCTGCACATCTACTGTGGGGGTCCTCCTGATCCTGGCACACCATATACTGCTCCTACCGCTAGTGGGCCCTATCATGAGAAGAAGGGAGCGGGCTGCAACACTAAAATCCTCCTCCTCTCCACTAGCCTCTGTTCCCCTGTGCTTTGAGCAGCCTCAACTACAATCTCCCTGGACTGCCTCTTCAAATAACCAGTGGGATGCCATGCCCTCGTGGCCCTTTCCACCCCTCCAATGTGACCTGGAGGTCCTGGGGACTGAAGGAAAGCACTCATTGGCCTGTGCAGGTTCCTTCTCCTTCACCCCTCTGGCATTATGTCAGAAACCTTTCCCCACCACCTCATTTGCAGAGCTGGCTCTTACTTCAGAGGCCAGTTGCCTGCTGGGTTGCTTCTTTCCTGAGCAGCCATCCCTGCAGGCTGTCCCCTGTGAGCACCCCTGGTTGTACTGTGGCTTGGGTGGGTGGTGTCAGACCACCCTCACTCCTGACCAAGCAAAGACCAAGCAAGGCCAGAGGCTCAAGTGTCTGCTGCCATTGTAAAAGACACATACAAGGACATAAACACAAAACAAAGACATGTACAAAGACAAAGTCACACACACACACACAAATCTAAGCCTTTTTTTTCTTATTTAGATCCGTCTCGTATTGTCCGGCCCTACACAGTGATCCCTATCACGATGCCAAGGGACACACTGGTATCCACCAGTGTTTCCTGGTAGCCACTTTTCTTCTTCTCCAAAACATCTGTTCCCTAAAGCAAAGGGCCGATGTTGGCTCTCCTCCCTTTCTTGAAGCAGGAAGCTCTTCAGAAGATGCCAGAAAGGCATCACCTTTGTGCCTTTAGGACAGGAGCAGCCTTTCAGAAATATCATGGGAGGAATTTCCCTTCTATGGCTGGCTTGGAACTTCCCAACTTTTTGTGTCCCAATCCATTTTGTGGAGGTAGAGGTGCCCACTACCTCCTCTCAACAATCCAGAAATACTCACATGGTCAACTAAGCTGGGCCCCCCTGCCCCAAACTGTAGCTTATGCACCTTATCCCAAAATTTGGCAATGGTTACAGGGCATGTTGAGAGAACCTAAACAGGCCTAAGGTCTAAGACAGTAGGGTTGCCAGCCTGCAGGTGGGGGCGGCTGGAGATCTCCTGGAATTACAAATAATCTCCAGCCGACAGAAATCACTTCTCCTGGAGAAAATGGCTGCATTATACCCTGCTGAGGTCCCTCCCCTCCCCAGACTCCACCCTCTCCAGGCTCCACCCCCAACTCTCCTGGCATTTCCCAGGTATGAGTTGACAACCCTATCAGATAGGCAGAGTACCTTCAGATATGTGTGTCCCCAGCTACAATCTAGAACATATCGGGAAACCCCAGCTATAAGTTCATTACTATGACATTGTCTATTTTTGTCATTTCAAAATTAAAAATCACTCTCTCTTCCCTCACAACTTCAAGTTGATTTTAATAATCTTGTTGCCAAATGGATTTTATGCTAGGAAAAATTAAAAAGCACATTAGAATTCGATGGAAAAATATTTATCTGATATCACAGTTTTACAAGTTTTAAAAATTGTAACCAACCTGCCTTGAGTACTTACTGAAGAAGGAAGCTGGATATTACATCTTTTAAAATGCACAAGCAAAACATCAGCCAAAAAAATAAAGAAAAAAGAGAGAAAAGAGAATCTCTAGCAATACAAAATAGCCACTTACCCAGCACCAAGAATGAGAGGCAAAACCCAAAAAACGATTGGGACATACAAAAGGCTACTGATATTAAATGACATAAATGATTCAAGACTCATCATGGCTGTTGAAAGAGGCAAGAGGAGAGAAAATGCTTGGCTTGAGGAGAGATAAAAATAGATGTTCACACAAGGGGAAGAAGGCTCAGAGGAGTGAAGAGCTGGCTGTCAAACTTCCACTTCAGAAACATTACAAATACGTTTGGCAAACATCCAGTATGACTTGGTCAAGGGCTAATTTTCTCAGTGCAACTGCTGTGGTGAAAAGCCATTTCACCGGAGCACTAATGGACATGCCCAGTGCATAAATTCCAAGAGAGTATAAGAATGTTAAACACTAGAGATGGGCACGAACCAAAATATGAACCAAAATTAAGCATGAACCAGGCCAGTTTGTGGTTTGTGAACCAGCGGTTCATCAGATCCCATTTCTGATGAACCGCCACGAATTTTAGGCTGGTTCGTTTGGTTCGTTTTTTGGTTCGTCACTGCAGATAGCCTGGTGCCAATCAATCAGTTTTTCTAGGCAACAGGGGATGGACTTCCTGCAGACCTTCTGCTGGCCCATAAGTGACCTTCTGCTGATCCAGAAGTGATGGTTTTCTGACCTGGATGTGACATTTTTATGAACCCAATGAACCAGTTTGCAAACCTGGAACAGGTTCGTGAAAGTTCGTGGTTTGTGAAATTTGACGAACCACATGGTTCAGTTTTTTTCCAATTCGTGCCCATCTCTATTAAACACTTTCCCTGAGAGGTGAGAGTCTCTAGGGCAGCCTTACAGGGTTTGTAGTTTATTTTAGATGAGAGAGAGACGACAGGCAACAGAACAATCCTATGCACACCTACTCAGGCAGAAGTCCCATTTTATTTAATGGGACTTACTCTCAGGAAAGTGTTCTTAGGATTGCAGCCTTAGAGTGTCTGTGAAATATTTACGTATGGAAAAATATACAAGCAGAGCCTACTGGAGCCAAGTAGAGTCCTAAAAAATTAAGCCGCAAGTTCCCCCAAAGCAGTATCATGGGCCTCTGCAGCGTACCTTCTCCAATCAAGCCACAGAGCATCAACATGCCCTGAGGTGGGGCAGGGGTGCAGGGCTCCTGGCAGGGCCATTACTGTCCCCTCCTGCCCTCAGTTCTCCACCACCCATGCGTTGCTGCCAGATGCTTGAGCAGCTAGACCACTGAAGACAAGGCTGTAGCACTGGTGGCTGTGAGCACTGGTAATGGGAGGGCTTGCAAACAGACAGGGAAAGTATACAGAGGCAAGGGAGGCACGTGGAAGGGTGGGAATAAAGGAAGGTGTGAGAGCAGGAAGGTGAGCAGAGATGGGAAGGGGGGTTCCAGGACTTCTGTGTCCAGCTCCCTCCCCCAAACTTGGAACCAGCCCTGTAAAAGAACTACCGGTCCAGCTAATTCCAAATTAAATAAATACATCCTTCTGCCTGGTGGGTATTACATTTCAAAGACAGTCCAGCCCATCAAGGACTGTTCATGTTGAATAGCTTGACAAACTACCTGGGGCAGACAGTGATCCGTCAATAGCTGTGTTCTCCTCGTCTTCCTGCTCCACCTTTTTCAGAACCAGGGCGAAGAAAGCAGCAAATCCCAGAACCTGGAAAATACAGGTTACAAATTGAGAGACACGTTTGTGCTGACATGATTTGTTCTGAAAATGGCTGAGTTCTGACATCTTGCTGTCCCATTTGCTCTGATGAAAAGAGAATGGTCCATTCTGTTTTGCTTTCTAAATGAAGACAAGGTCCATAAACAGAGACTCTAAACATGAGGCAACGATTCAATTATCTTCACAGAGAGACAGTCCAAAGATCTTACAACAGGTTTGAATCTGGTTGACTTGTCCTGGTTCCCCAACCCAACCCCCAAGAACTCCCCAAGATGATGTATTTTTATGGAGGTGCAGAGAACTGTATTAATGTTATCATATCCTACCTGTAGCCACAATTCCAAGAATCTATTAGAGGGATTCATTTAAATCAAACAGGCTTGAAACTAACTTATATTTATGATATAGTCATATCCTGCAGGGGCACTATAAATTAAATTTAAAGGAAAAGTCTGCAATCTCTCATCTACATAGATGCTTTCATATCAGTCCTTTTGATCTCAGCCTAGCAACAAGCAAAGCAAAACGGAGGGGGGGGGGGAGCACTTAAAGGATTGACAATATACATTAAAGTCTCTTCTTCAAAGGAAGAAAAATGGTTTGGATCCAACTATCTTTTTGCTGGTTCAAATAGATAGTGGCATTTCCTTTGACCACCCAGAAAAGTCTATACTTGGGATCATGCACAGACAAAAGCTGTATGGAATGGGAGCTGTAGCAAGGAGGGGAATTGGGCAAGATAGTGTGGAAAAACTGGCTGGATCCAACTCAGTGTTTATGAAATAATGACGCTCCCCAGATTATCCAGTTGTGGTCAAAAATGGAACATCCAACAGTGTCATCCTATATTAGCAAATGTAAGTAGTTTTGGCTCAATGGGAAAACTTATGGACAAAAGAAATCAAATTTTCAGACTGTCAAATGTTAAGAGAGAATTGGCACAAAATGTTTTTTAGATGGTATATCACTCCCAAGGATCTTGCAAGAACCAATAAGGATTATAGTGGAAGGTGCCGGAAACGCCAATGTATGGATGCAACGTTCTATCATATGTGGACATGTAAGAAGGCAAGACAATATTGGATTAAAATTCATGAAGAGATGCAACAGATATTAAAGTTTTGCTTTGTGCTGAATTCTAAAAATATCTTACTTAGAAATATTACAAAAGTACATAGCGAACTTTTTAAATATATGGTGAAAGTGACAAGGGTAGTATTCGCAACAAAATGGAAGACAAATTCTTGTCCAGATTGTCTGAGTGGATTAACAAATTGCGTGAATATGTGTCTATGGCCAAATTAACTTCCTATATGCATAACAGACCAATCTTAGAACTTCAGGAAAAATGGAATGTCCTTTTTGGTCATGTAGCTGATAATTAAGAAAAACTAAGAATAGTTTTCATGGAAGCAGACTAATTAGAAAATTAATATTTTAAAACGTTTAATATAAAATATTGAGAATAATGCTGAATATAAAATGCTGAGTATAAAGTAAGGAATATAAAGTGCTGAGTATATAGTGAGTATAAAGTAAGGACATGGAGAGGAGCAATATTTTCGAGCCTAAACGTGCTGTTATATATTCTGTTTATGTCTTTTTTATGTATTGTTATTGTCTTTTTCTTTTCCAATAAAGTTTTTATCTGGAAAAAAAAAGGAAGTAGTATTGGGGATATTAGTTAATGCAGCAATGCTGCACAGACAGGAAAGTGTGGAATCATGTGGTGAAACACTCTCCAAGCCAGTATATTGCAACAGATAAAACTTAATTTTATTGAAGCTGATTCACATCCACTTGCAATTTTGTAGTAGCAGAAGAAAAAATAGAAAGCTAGGTCGTTTCCGCACGGCTTACCTCAACCCGGAACGCTGCGCAACATGCCAAAAAAACTGCGGAAGATCATGTTTTCTCGCGTGAGTTTTGCACGATGTTGCGCAACATCGTGCAAAACTTGCGCGAGAAAACACGATCTTCCACGGTTTTTTTCAGCATTTTGCGCAGCGTTCCAGGTTGAGGTAAGCCGTGCAAAAACGGTCCTAATCTCAACAACAGTGTTCCCTATTACAAGTGGACAGCTAATCCAGCTGCAGATGCGTAGGGGTATTGGTGTGCCTCTTGCAAGCTTGCACAAGAGAACTCTGCATAAACATCTTGCTTCTTGCAAGACCAGCAGAAGAGAGGGAGCAAAAGGCAAAGAAAGGGAAGGAAGTGTGGGAAACTTCCAGATCAGACAAAGAGGGGCAACAAAAACATATAGTCAGTTTCTAATGTAAAGGGGGAAAAACTGCCCCCAGTGTGCAGGCATACTGAGGGTGGAAATAAACGAAATACCTAGGGACGTTCAAGTGAACCTAATTTCATGTGTCTCCCCTCCAACTTAACGATGCACTAGCTCACACAGTCATACTTCAATTTGCTCCGCATGCGTACATTCACACGTTCAATATCAGTTCCTCCTCGACTGCTAAAAGTATCCCAGGCTCCATTGCTTCTTTTTAAAAAAAAAATATTGTTAGGCACCAATGTTTTCCATTTTTCTCTTCTGATTACAATGTGGTTTGAAGTTGATGCAAACAGTTCATTCTGTTTCTATAAAGAAATAGCTCTGGCTATACTTTTTTTTTTTGCTACCCCTGTAGTTAATTTTTGATAAGAAATTCTGTATTTGCAATTGCCAATAAAATCCCCAGTTTCCCCCACCTCCCACATCCATTCATTGAAATGCAGATTTTGACACTTTCTCACACCTTAAAGAAATGCAAATTGGAAAGTCAGGGATCTTACAATACTTGCTCTACAGTGTCCATCCCTGAGAGTTCTCACTGCGAACTCGAACTTGAACTCGGTGGTGGTGTTCATACTTATTTGCAAATGCAATCACACAAAGAGCTCCTGTGAAAGCAGCATGAACGTGTGCTGAACAAGAGGCAGCCTGCGCATGAATTGAGGACCACATATAAAATCTTGCACTTGAGCATCCCCAGGTAATTTGCAACATGTACTTCCACTCTGAGTCACCTCTATTCGAACAAATAGCAACCAATAAATAGCCAAATAGCAGCCAATTCCTACCTAGCTAACACACATGAGAGATGGGAGCTTACCTTTAAGGGCTGTGTGATGAAAAGGCTTTCAAAGAAGGAGATGGCCATGGAGATCAGCCACTTGATGGAGTTCTCCTTGCCATAATGTAGCCCATAAAGCATTGTGAAGAATCCAGATACACCACTAGTGACGGCCACCAGGAACCAGCCAATGAACACAGACCACCAGGGCAGGCCTCTGGGTGTTGGGTCCCTCTTACCCTCTCCTGGAAGGCTGGGAGTAGGTGAGCCCCTAGTGAACCAAGAAAGTTGAGTAGTTGCCTCGTAGAACATGTGCAACAGACCAAAGCAGTGTGTAGTGAATTAACAAATGCAGAAGTAACAGTGACCCACTGCAAAAACTTTTGAAGCCCTTGGCATGCTAAAAATAGTAGTCAATTTTTGAGGGTGGGCGGGGGGAGTAATTCTTTAATCAGTGTGTAATTAAATTATGGGATTCACTGCCTGTGCATGGATGACTTTAAAATAAGATAAGAGAGATTGATAAAAGAGAGGTCTGTCAGTGACTATCAAGCCACGGTGTCTAAAAGGAACCTCTGTATTCAGAAGCATCAAACCTCTGAATACCAGCGCTAGGAGACAACATCCAAAGGGCATTCAGTGCCCTTCAGGGCTGGCCACTGTTGTAAACAAGACAGTGAACTAGATGGATGACTGGTCTGATTCTGCAATATGTGATATTCTTCAGGAATACGAGGAAGAAGATGAGAAGCACTTCATTTTGCCTGGAAGCTACAGGTGTGGCTGGCAGCTGGCCTTCCTTGAACCCATTGCCTTACCTCTCACTGATCGATGCTGCAGGACAGAGCTGACTTTCCAGGAAGTCCTTCATATGCTGAACCTGCCGTACAGCCTGGGAATAGCTTTGTGGGTTCTGGAATCGGTGAGCTCCCAGTAGACCCAGTTCTGTCTCTACATTCTGCAGCTGCATGTAGAGGCAACGGTTGTAGTCCCGGTGTTTCAGCCTTTCACCCATCTGTCTCTCTGGAGTTGGGATCCTTTCTGTGCAAAAAGAAGGAAATGGGTTTCGTTTATATTTTAATTCCTTTGCAGAGCCGGATTTACACACAAGCTTAACTACAGTTTAGGGCTTCAGATTATAAGAGGCCTCTAAATGCATTTTTTTAAAAAAAAACCCTAAATTATAAGTTGTACGTAAAGCAATAGGATTCTTGCCCAGGCTAGCTCAGTCTTGTCAGATCTTGGAAGCTAAGCAGGGTTGGCCCTGATTAGAACTTGGATGGGAGACCAGGGTTGCTAGGCAGAGGCAGATAAAGAAAACCACCTTTCTGCACATCACTTGCCTTGAAGACTTATGGAGTTGCTATAAGTCAGCTTCAACTTGATAGCACAAAAAAAAGGCCTCTTAAATGAGATGTTTGTGGCATCAGCCATGTGCCTTCATTCAACGCTGTTCCTTTGTGTTTACTTCCCCCAGAGCCATTGCCTGCCGTTTCGAAGCCAGTTCTACCCCCTTTCCAAAGAAAATGTGCACAGTATGAAGGAAGGGGTATAAATAGTTAAGGAAATCAAAGAGGGCAAAATAAGCACTGCTATTTGGGGACGTTTGGATGAATTTATCTGACTAATGCTGTACGGAATATAAATGGGAAAGCTGCACAGTCCTAACTTTCCCCAATCGGTTCACAAAAATCCGGACAATTATTTTATTATTTATTTATTTATTTATTATTTATAAATTATAGCATGCCCTGGCCCGGATGGTCCAGGCTAGCCCAATCGCACCAGATCTCAGAAGCTAAGCAAGGTCAACCCTGGTTAGTACTTGGATGCCTGGTTAGTACTTGCTATGCAGAGGCTGGCAATGGCAATCCACCTCTGCTAGTCACTTGCCTTGAAAAACCTAAGGGGTTGCCATAAGTCACCTGTAACTTGATGACACTTTACATACATACATTGTAGCAGAATGGAGAAAAGTAAGGCAGGGTAAATTTATAGAAATGTAATGTTTAATTTTAATGTATTAGAAAGGCCAGTGTCATGGCCCGGTCTGGGCCCAGCGAGAGTGAGGACTCCTAGGGAGGAGAGGAGCTTTGTATAGCCTGCTGGGACTCCTCAGGAGAAGAGGAGATCCATGTAGCCAGCCCTGACTCTGCAGAAGCCGGTGATCAGAAGCTGCAGCTGCTGGTGAATCAGAGTTCACAGCCAGCAGCTGAGACAGAGCCACTGGTACTCTCCAGCCCCAACACCACAGGGGAAGCCCAGCCAGGGGCTTCCACCCCCCCCACCCCCCGTTCGCCCATGCCTAAAGAGCGCCGCAGACAAAGGCAGAGGCTGGATCTACAGGAAAGATGGTGCAGTGCTCGCCTTCTGAGCCGACGCCAGCTGTTGGAGAGTGATGATAAGTAGCATCAGGATGGAGCCCCAGCAGCTGGCTGGAAACCACGCCTGGCTATAAAAGCCAGTCAGGAGCGACTGCCAGGCGTGGAAGTAAAGTGTTACACTACCAGCAACCACTCCATGTACCGTGCTCGTGCTCGTGCTCGTGCTCGTGCTCGTGCTCGTGCTCGTGCTCGTGCTCGTGCTCGTGCTCGTGCTCGTGCTCGTGCTCGTGCTCGTGCTCGTGCTCGTGCTCGTGCTCGTGCTCGTGCTCGTGCTCGTGCTCGTGCTCGTGCTCGTGCTCGTGCTCGTGCTCGTGCTCGTGCTCGTGCTCGTGCTCGTGCTCGTGCTCGTGCTCGTGCTATTAGTAACTGACCTCGGACTGGCTTTTGGATTCTAGACTTGCTCCTCGTGTTTACCTCATGCCCTGACTACGGACTGGACTTGGCTTTTGAATCTTGGACTCCCCCTTGGCTTTTGTGTGAGTGCTCAGACTGTAGACTACCAGCTTGGGTGAGCCCAGCCCATGACAGCTGGTTTCTAGAAAACAGGTGGCCATTATCTTTTGTTTTGCTACAGTTCTTTGTGTTGTGATTATTGTGGTAATGAGAGAGGAAATTTAAAAAAAAATACTGTCTCCACAGGAGGAGATGGAAATGAGAAGATAGCATTAGGCATCCCCTGAATGTTTGTACCACTGAAGCCGAAATCTCTGGGTAAGTCCTTGCCCTCCTGTCATACTGAAGATAAGGGTAGGCAAGAGGCAGTTTTACAAGGCCACACGTCTAGCACCTCCAGTACCCCCAACTTTGTTCAGCCTGTGAACACTTTGGAATTTTGAGAATTGGTAGCCACAGAATGGCTGTCATGGAGGCTGGAACCAATCACAAAATGTTGGGAGGCTCCAAGTCATTCTCCTACGATACAGGCAGCAGTTTCTGAACGAATGCTCCCTGCAGACTCAAAGGTGATGCCACCTGTTCCAATGATGAGGTAGAAAGTCAGGCTTAGCTCTTTGGTTTGGGGAAGTGGTTGCCAGGAAACATACAAGACACCCCACACAGAGGCTCTCTGGGCTATTTAGAGACTGTAGGGTGTACTCCAAGATGTTTTCTGTGTGTGTTCAAAACTGCCAAGCGTGCACGCGTGCACACACATGCACACACACACACACAGAATCTGCTTCTATTGGCAAACAATCCTCTCAGTATTAGGTGAAATATCAACAGACCATTCTGGACTGTGAAAAAGCCACCTGCCTAACAACACACGCAGTTGCTTTTTACTGAGTCAGACCATTGAACTATCAAGGCCAGTACTGTCTGTTCGGACCGGCAGTGGCTCTTCACAGACTCAGGTGGGGGTCTTTCACATCACCGAGTTCTGATCCTTTCAGCTTGAGGTGCCAGGGACTGAACCTGGAACTTTCTACATACAAAGCGGATGCTCTTCCACTGAGCCATAGCCCCTTCCCTAAAGGAATTGCTGGCCAGAAGCTACAAGAGTATTGTGCAAACTGGTGAAAACAGCAAGAGAAGCCATTGCTAGGACTGCATGCTGGCTAGATTGGTTTCTGTCCTTGGCAACTGCTCTCGGATTCACTTACCGGAATCCCATGGTAAATGAAAATTGCCAGCTTGTAAACTGACCTTGTAAATCTACCAAACCGAGACTGATGATAATGGGGTCATCTTTCTTCTTGCTCTCCTCGTAAAATTCCTGTCCCACTCTGTTCTGCTGACAGATGATGTCCTCCACTAAGGCCAAGAGCTTATTGATGTCTGTAGATTTCCCCCAATCAGGCTCTAAGGAAGGGAATGGAGCCCTGAGGGTTTTAAACAGGGAGTTGGCAATTCTCTTGATGTCCTGCATGGAATCAGAGAGAGGGAGTAATTGTGAAAAAAGCGAATGTGCTGAAATTATGGAACATATCACCTGATCAAGCTCCACACAGGGAACAGGCAGTGTTTTCCCACTCTCATCCATGGCCTATCTACAAAATACTGCAGTGCATTCCAGATTCTGTGCAGCGTAGCCACTATCTTGGCTTTCCTCAAAAAATGTGGGGACTGCACCGTGCTGAGGGCGCTAGGAATTCAGAGATCCAGAGTCCCCGTCAAGAACTACAGTTCCCAGGATTACCTAGATAGAGGTGTCTATTACACCAGTCTGAATCTGCCATGCAGATAGGTTGATAGAGCCAGTGCAGGAATGTATTACGCCTGTCCAATTTATGGAACTTACCTTGATCACGGCCTCAGGAGTGAGTGATATACTCTGGGTAGATTGATGGGGAGGAGCAAGTAGACTGGGGGATACCCGTCCACTTTTCCCCATCTTCTTCTCTCTGTTAGGCCGAGGCTGGATGTTTCTGAAGATTTGCACAATGAACAAGTTGATGGGGAACATGAGGAGAGAGCTCTCGAAGCCAATCATCACCTCTTGCCACGTGAATTCTATCTTACCTGGCAAAGTCAGGGAGAAAAGAGGGGTTCTGTTTGCAAAACGTGAGGTTAAGACTCTTTCTGTATGCCCCTTACTCAACAGATTTGCAGCCTACTTAAGCAGCTCAAGGAGGACAAAAATCATGAAATTTTATGTAATGTGTAGTTTGAACCTTGGCCAAATTATATAAGATGCTGACTATGTGGGATTGGATTCCCCAGGGTCTGTGATTAGGGCAAATATGATCTGGAGAGCAATCATGGTAGATGGAGGGAATGGGTGGTTGAAATCACATTGTCCCAGGAGGAACTCAGCATTGTAGGAGAAAGTGTGATTTCCCAGGAATGTATGGAAGACACCAGCTGGATCTTGTAAGAAATTGCCACTAGCTGGCTGCATGTTCCCACATGCCAAAAAAAATGCTATCTGGCAAAAGTACTAACAGACTGAGAAATATTATTTGTATTACGGATCTCAGGATGCTGCCAATACTTCACAACAACACTGCCAGGTATGTTAGGCTGAGATATTGTTTTTAAAGTGTATGGCCTATGGCGGTATTCAGTTTAACAGTTAACTAACTAAACTTGCCCAAGATCATCCAGAAGGTATCATAATTGGGATTGAATCAGATTTTCTCAACACTGTAACCACTATATCACTCTAGCTAGTTTCTACTTCAGAAAGACAATAGAAATAACCACCTTAAATGTTCTAGGGCTAAACAGGATGAGTTCTGGTGATGTTAAGTCCTGCTTTGAAAAAGGGAGATTAAAGAGACTGCTGAATAGCAACTGATAATGAAGCTCAAGACAATGCATCTACCTGGATTGAATCGAGACCTAGGCTTCCTATCTCATTACCAATGCTGATTTCTACCAATGCTGATTTCTCCACATCCTTCTGCATACTATCCAATCACGCCTGCTATTGTCATTCACTGACTGTTGTTATTCGGCATTTGAAATCACTCCACTCCACTCTCCAAAATATAAGGACAGATGGACTCACATTCTAGCTGTATCTGAAGAAGTGAGCTGTGACTCATGACAGCTCATACTCTACAACAAATTTTGTTAGTTTTATTTTTTTTATTTATTTTATACAGCTTCTATTCCACCCTCCTCACAAATGGGCTCAGGGCAAATCACACCATTTAAAACACAATACATTATTAAATATGGTTCCATAAAAATGCATAAAAGCTTTTATAAAATCATACAGTTTGATACAAAAATTACAATAGATAGCTTCCCCCAGTGGCGGCAGTCACTGCTTAGTTACTTTTAAAAACATGTGCACGGGGTGGTGGACAGATCTAATAAGGAAGTATGACTCATTCACCTCCTTCTCCTACATGGCCGGAAGAGGCCTAGCCCAGCCTCAACCATATGTCTGGTGGAACATTTCTGTCTTATAGGCCTGGTGGAAAGATAACAAATCCTGCCGGGCATTGGTTTCAACAGACAGAGAATTCCACCAGGTTGGAGCAAGGACCGAAAAGGCCCTGGCTCTGGTCGAGGCCAAGTGGGCCTCCCTCGGACCAGGGACCACCAATAGTTGTTTCTCCGCTGATTGAAGCATCCTCTGGGGTATATGTAGGGAGAGGCAGTCCTGCAAATATGCTGGTCCCAGTCCGCATAGGGCTTTATAGATTAATACCAAAATCCTGAACCTGATCCGGTACTCCATTGGCAGTCAGTGCAGCTGGCTCAGTACAGGTGATATATGTGCCCCATTCGGGACTCCCGCAATAACACGCGTAGCTGTATTTTGAACCAGCTATAACCTCCGGACCAGACTCAAGGGATGACCTGTGTAGAGCGAGTTACAGTAATCCAATCTAGAGGTGACGGTTGCTTGGATCGCTGTAGGTGCTATTGGACTCTTGCTCTTTCCTACTGCTACAGACAGACTAACATGGCTACCCATCTTGATCTATCTGCTTTGAAGATGACAGCCCTAAAGAGAAGTCACTAGACAGAAGATCCTTTTCCAATGGCAAGGCTTCATTGCTCAGCAAACCAATTTCATTTCTGTATTTCCAAGCACAGGAGCTCATATGCAATTACCTAAATCCATTTTCTGGTCAGCTGGGTCCTTAGGCACCCCCCAGAACATGATGCTGGTCAGCATGGTGCACAGGAGGAGTGAGAAGCAGCAGGACACTCGCTGGGCTCGCGTGAAGGAGCTGCGGGGGGAGCGGCTGAAAATAGAATACCAGATGTGTCCATCTTGGAAACCCTTGGAGGTCTTCATGAAAAACAGATTGCTAAAGGAAAGAGAAAAAGATGTCAGACTGAGCCATTGGGGGCAACACTCTGCAGTGGCAGGAAAACAACTGCAACCAATATTCTGGGATTCTTCAATGGTAGGAAAAGAAAACTTCTATATTCTCAGGGGGCACTATGGTATCTGTCCTGACCTGGATGGCTCATGCCAACCCAGGGCCAAGCTACAAGTGATGAATGACACAGGTTGGACACTTGTCAGCTTCCCTCAAGTTTTGATGGGAAATGTAGGCATCCTGGTCTTGCAGCTTGGCTCTCTGACTGCTGTCCAATGGACTTTTCAACTGTCACTTGTCCAACATTCCGCCAAGCTGCCTACATTTCCCACCAAAACTTGAGGGAAGCTGACAAGTGTCCAACCTGTGTCAGGCGTCACTGGTAGTTTGGCCCCCAGACTCCTCAGATCTTGGAAGCTAAGCAAGGTTGGTCCTGGTTAGTGCTTGGTTGAGTAACCACCCAAGAAGTTCAGGTTGTTACACAGAGGCAGGCAATGGCAAACCATTCCTGTTAGTCTCTTGCCTTGAACCCCCATGGGGGTCTCCATAAGTTGCCTGTGACTTTTTGGCATCACTATGTTATTTAGTCTAGCCACTACTCCCCACAAACATGTTATGGAGACTGAACTTTTATTTTTAACCAGTATACACCAGTTTAGTCACTTCTATATTCATCTTTCATTTTACTTCACAAAAAATAAAACATTTTTAAAAACGACTTCAAAATTATTCTATGTTGGCTGGGTTTGTGCTCTTCCAAGCGCTAGCCAATTGATACCAGCCACAACCACCTTTTCTACAGTTCAACTGGAACCATGTTCCAAATTTGTAGTACCAGAGCATTTGCAGAGGGAAAAAGGTTACATCCTTAATGTGATAGGTTGCATCCAAACTAGCCGCACTGCTAAAAAAAAAATACCCTAACTCACCTGAACTGCTTCATATCCTGCTCAGTGGCTACAGGGAACATCTTATCTAGGACACAATCTCCAACATCAATGGCTAGCCAAGAATTACAGAGGAAATACCATTTATGATCTGTGGCAACATCATGGACTAGCACACGGTTCACATACCTAAGAAAAAAACAATGCTGATTTGGAGTATTTCTCCATAAGATGTCTAAAAGCACATCGAGTCCCTCGTGCAATATCCATATCATGTGTGGTCGCTGGTAATGTAACTGTACATCCTAGCTAAAGTTGCTTTCAGGACCCATTTATAACAAGAGGCAGCATTTAGCATCCTGTGAGCATGCCTGTAGCCATTAGCAACTAAAAGCGCAAATGTGGTTGGAGTGTGTGTGTGTGTGGAGCTTTCTGTGCTTGAGCAGTGTGGGAGGAAAGGAGGGAGGCTACTGTGTAGTGCTCAGACCATGTATGTATATAGGTTTATTTATTTACTTCATTTATACCCCACTTTTCTTCCTGATGGGAACATAAAGTGGCTTTCAACAGTCTTCTCCATTTTTATCTTCACAGCCACCTTGTGAGGTAGCTGAGGCTGAGAGCCTGTAACTGGCCCAAGGTCACCCAGCAAGCTTCTATGGCAGAGTGGGAATTCGAACCCAGGCCTCCCACATCTTAGTCTTACAGACTAACCACTACACTATGCTGACTCTTGATTGAAATGAATTTGAGGGGGGGGCAGACTCTTATGCAAATATTCCTAGCTTGAATGTGGTTGCAAAACTTGAATTTAGATGCTTTCCATCACGACCCAACAATGTGGTTCAGGATGGAGAATAAGCCCATCACTGGTTACGAGCCATGGTGATTAAAGGGAACTTAAGAAGCTGTAAACCTCTGAATACCAGTACCAGGAAGCAACACCAGGGGAAGGTCTTGGCCTCTGGGCCTCGTTTGTTGGTCTTCCAGGGCAATTGGTTGGTCACCATGTGATATAGAATACGGTAGATGACCATTGAGCAGATTCAGTAGAACTCTTGCTAGGTTATTAACTTAAGGTATCAGAATGTGACTCCTCCTCCTCCTTTCGCTAATGTGAAGGTTCCAGGATTTGTTCCTAGAAACAGAGAACTGTGGGACACCGCTGTATAGGAGGTGATTCTAACATTGTTCTAATAAGAGCTTTTTTCTGGGAAAAGAGGTGGTGGAACTCAGTGGGTTGCCCTCGGAGAAAATGGTCACATGGCTGGTGGCCCCACCCCCAGGAGTTTAGATTGCCCCCTGCACCAGCGCCCCTCTGTCTGGAGATCGGGGGCAGGGCCACCAGCCATGTGACCATTTTCAAGAGGTTCCAGATTCCAGAACTGCATTCCACTGCGTTCCGGCTGAAAAAAAGCCCTGGTTCTAATGGAGATGTATTCAGAGTATCATGACAAATAATACGGCAAGCACCAGCTGGCTGCCTCCGTCTCTTGTGCTAGACTATCTCAGGAAGCCTCTACAGATTGCCTTCTGTATCAAGGCTTTCTCCCAAGATAGCTGCAGCTGCCATCTTTATTAGTCCTACAGTGCCTATGGAGGCCCTGTTCCTCAGCCGTACAGGTCGTTTAAAGATCTCCAGAATGGCTTGGAGGTGGCTGCCCTGTCTGTAGCAGCGCCCAGCATCTTCTGGCCCAGCCATATTTACATCTGGACAGGTCAATCATGCCATGAAGGTGCTGTCCAGCCCCATTCTCCCACATTTTATATTTTTAAAAATTACACCCAAGATGATGAGTGCTATAATAGAACAGTTTTATAAGAGGGATAACTGTACTTACAGTGAAATCCTAAACAGAATTACTCCAGTCTAAGTCCATTGAAATCAATGTGCTTAGACTGGAGTAACTTTGCTTAGGATTTCACTGTTAGTGTGGTTTTCAGGAGTCCTGGGAAAGCAGCGTAACCCAGTATTCCTCATGCCATGGGATACTGCCTCAGTTACAGTTCAGATGCCAGGTAGGGTTGCCATTATAGTCATGGTGAAAAATGTCTTGCCCTTTTAACAGAGGCTTGATGTGTAGAATGGGGAACTGAAGCTTCTGGAAAATTACGCCCAGTCAAGCCCCTATTACAGGTATATTCCCCCCCCGCCCGCCCACCCGCTATTGGCAATGCTCCCTGACCTGGATAGCCTAGGTGAGCCTGATCTCGTCAGATCTCAGAAACTAAGCAGGGTCGGTCTTAGTACTTGGATGGGAAACCTCCAACGAAGATCAGGGTTGCAGAGGCAGGCAATGGCAAACCACCTCTGTTAGTCTCTTGCCTTGAAAACCCTGCCAGGGGTTGCCATAAGTCAACTCTGACTTGAGGGCAGTTTCAACCACCACCACCGGCAATGCTAATGCCTCAGAGGGGAGGAAAAATGAAAACATGCCCAAGAAGGGGAGTGGGGAGAAAAAGAGAGTGACTCTTCTGCCTTTCCCTTTAATCCAAGCTGGAGAAGAGTTCATGGGGCCATAACCTTTTGCCTCCTACTGTAGGCAAAAATTACAAGGTTTATATTACAAACTAAGGAATGACGAACTTTGGCAACATCAGTAGCATATATTTTGAAAATGTAACATTGGAAATCTCCCCTAGATTCTGAAAGAAGAAATCCAGTTGTTGTTCTAAGAGTTTTTATGCCAATGATGGGTGGGATTGGAGCAGCAGTATTATCTTGGTCTTTGGAAAGGATGAACGATATACGGTCTTCAAGAGCCTGTGGGAACAAAGGGCAATGGGGAGGAATGCTCAAAAATATGTAGATAGTAAACTGGTCATTTCCTTCCTGGAAAATCTGAGGAAAAGAGACACATGTTGGCAAATGGAGGTTTAAAGGAAGTGTCTTTTTCTCTTCCTCAGTCCCCTTTGCCTCTGGCCTACCAGGACGGGCTGTCTCCCGAGTTGTCGTGCCACAGCCTGATGCTCTGTAGTTCCCCCAGAGGAAAGAGAGTACAAAGAAGGAACACATCCACTCCTCCTCGCTCAAAGACCGGCATCTCGGGATCCACCAGGTGATGTGGTTCACTCTCGCCTTCCTGGCTATACAAAGTGAGGGTCACCTGGGACAATAATGAGAGGCGGAGACTGGCTCAGTTCCTGCCTTATACACCGGCATCAGCTTGCTGTTCAGTTTGCACCCATGCCCTGCTGCGTCTGGAGGTGCCTCCTTCTGCACTGAATGAGTGTTTGAGCACAAACCAAGGGGAATGCATGGACTGTGCTAGAAGCTATCTAGCTAATGCAATTAAGCTTGGGGCAACATTTGTGCACTCTTGTGGTGTTCAGGCCTAGCTAGTACTGTTGCAGTTTCTCCGGGTGCAAAAGTTTCTTGAAATAGCTCCCGCACGTGCACACACACACACACAAGGTCACTTACTGAATCAGAATGTTGGTCCATCAAAGTCAGTATCGTCTATTCAGGATGGCAGTGGCTCTCCAGGGGGGTCTCAGGAAGGAATCTTTCACACCTGCTACCTGGAGATGCCAAGGACTGAACCTGGGATCTTCTGCATATAAAGCAGAGGTTCTTCCTCTGAGCCACAACTCCCCACCTCCCCTCTGAACTCACTTCCCAGTAGCAATGCATAGGAGAGAACTGCAAAATGACAGAAGTCGCAAGCTTATCCGGCTCTTCACTGGTACCTGGGAAGTCGTGGCTGCCCCTCGGCGGTGCCCTGTGAAAACAGTGACTAGATAGCGATACTGAGCAAAGGGGTCGTTGTCCCCCAGCACTGTTATCTTCACCTAGAGAGAAAAGAAAGCAGCAGCAGCAAGTCAAATGAAAAAATGCATGGAAGAAGGTATTAAACAGGAGAGGGAATGCATCTTATTACTGAACCAGTGTCTGCCAGTTTAAACCCGACATGCAAGACTCTTGAGTGATGCTCAATTTTCTTTAGCCTGAACTGAAAAGCACCTTGTCGCTTTTGACCTGTCCACGGCTGTTCAATAGGTTGTTTCACTATATTCCTTCCTAAAATGGCAGGGCAATGCAATCAGCTTTTGTGCATATGCATTCTCTCACTACCTGATTGAGCACGCCCGCCCCCCCCCCCGCCTTATGCTGCTACAATTGGCAAGAAATAAATAATTAAATCAATCACAAATCAGATAAACCATACTGGGAGAGCCAGTGTGATCTAGTAATTAAGAGTGTTGGACTCAGGTCTGAATGCCCACTCTCAAGAATCTTCTGGTTATTTAATGCCATGAGTGGGTTGTACACGCGCTTGCATGAAATGTGCTGTCCCAATTGAATCCCCACTCTGCCACGGAAGCTGGCTGGCTGGCCTTGGACCAGTCACCCTTTCTCAGCCTCATCTACCTCATAGGGTTGTTGTGAGGATAAAATGGAGGAGAGGAGAACAATGTAAGCCACTTTGAATCCCCCTTGGGGAGAAGGGTGGGATGTAGGTGAAGCAGGTAAAATAAAACAAATAATAAATCATTCATAAACAAATGCCGGGTTAAAAAATTATGTTGTTCAGTGTTGATCTAAGTAATCCTTGATGACATTAATAGCTGCTGGTCTGTTTGGATTTGGCAGTGTTTCAGGCATGCTCGGTTTCGAGAAAACCCAGTGCAAAGCTGTAAAGCAGGCATTTGAGTCATTCAGTGCAAACCAAACACATCAAGGGGTGTGGCTTACATATGATCCAAATACTAAGTGAGATTTGGGTCCGGTGGTACCTTAAAGACCAACTAAATTCCCAGGGTATGAGCTTTCAAGAGTTAGAGCGTGCTTGCTTGCTCTGACTCTCAGAAGTTCATCCCTAGAAATCTAGTTGGTCTTTAAGGTGCTACTGGACCCAGATCTTGCTCTCTCACTACAGACCAACATGGCTACCTACCTAAAACAATACACAGTGATGGTTGTTGTGGATTTTCCGGGCTGTATGGTCGTGGTCTTGGCATTGTAGTTCCTGACATTTTGCCAGCAGCTGTGACTGGCATATTCAGAGGTGTAGCACCAAAAGACCTCTCAGTGTCACAGTGTGGAGAAGATGTTGGCAGGTAATTTATATCTACTCAGGAAGGTGGGTTTGGGCTGAGTCAACCTGTGGGAGTTTCCCAGGGTGTGGAATGCTAATGGAGGGAGGCTTCACTGTATCCTGAGAAGGTTCTTTTGCATATGGATTGGTGCTTGATACACAGTGAATTCAACATGTTTTTGGTAAAATTGGCAGCATCCCTACATAAAACAGCATTCAGCACTTACCGTGTTGTTTATAAAACAATACTCAGTCTAGAAGCAGATCAAAAATTCCCCAGCTTACAACAACCCTCAGAGCCTAATGAGATGAGATACAGGGAGATCGATGAGTAGATTGGTAAATTGCAGCAGAAAGGGAGGATTCAAACTGGGGGTGGGGGGGACAGACTAGGAAAAATCCATTTGCAGGCCTTCCAACCTCTAGCTTAGACCTTAGATGAATACAAAGAGAGTTATCTGAATGAGTTCATAGCCCCTTATCTGACATTTTAAACATTTTGCAATTATACCATTATTGACCGAAATGGGCTAAAAAAAAAAATATAGTCTCTCAGCTTGGCTCTGTTTTCCATCCGTCTTTTCGCTCTGAAGACTGCTGATTCAAAAGTTCTTAACATGAAACACGTTGGTCCGATAACACACAGCACCAATATAAGTAACAGACGGTGTGAAGGGACCAGACTGGCATCCAAGTTCTTGAATGTGGCATAGCACCACCTTGTGGGGACTGTCTGTATTTAAGATGCTTGCAGAACTGGGATGAATAACGAGAGCAGCAGTTACCAATATGGCAGCTGAGGGTTATTATACTGGCTCCCCAGTTCTCTTTCTTGGAACTCAAGGTGGAGTGTATTGAGGTCCCAGGAGATCCGTCTCCCATGCAGGGAGTGAACAGGCCTAGCTTCAGCAGGGCTAACTTCTGATCATACCCTGTGTCGGGGCTTTTTTTCTGGGAAAAGAGTTGGTGGAACTCAGTGGGTTGCCCTCGGAGAAAATGGTCACATGGCCGATGGCCTCGCCCCCTAATCTCCAGACAGAGGGGAGTTTAGATTGCCCTCCACGCTGCGGAGGGCAATCTAAACTCCCCTCTGTCTGGAGATTAGGGGGCGGGGCCACAGGCCATGTGACCATTTTCAAGAGGTTCCGGAACTCCGTTCCCCCACGTTCCCCCTGAAAAAAAGCCCTGCCCTGTGTCCTCGTGCTAATTTACCTGTTATCTAGCATGTGACATATTAAAGGCCTCTTCACACATTCTTTTTTCAGATCTATCCAAAAATATTTAAGTGTACACCTAAGGCAGGAGTTCCCAACACGATGCCTCTGGGCCTTTGCTCTCACCTGCTGAGAGTTTTTAGAAAGTGAGCAGGGCCACGTGGGGCTTTTGCCCATCAGGGCTTCTGATTGGCCACTGGAGATGTGATTGGCTATGTATTTTTTTAAAATGTTGCTTTGACAGTAGCTGCCACCACAGCACACGGATCTTCACTGTGTGGCTGGAGGTAAGTTGTGGCAGCCATTTTGAGGTTGGATTCTTCTCCTTTGGCAACTATTTTGTGTACCCACCACACTGTCAGAATCCCAAAGGGGCTCACATGCTCAAAAAAGTTGGGGACCCCTGGCCTAAGAGCATAACAGATGTGGCAAAGATCCCTGCTTGTACCCCTCTACTCCACCCAGCCAACTGTGAAGCATTCCTCCAGCCCAGGGAGGTTCCCTCTGGTGGAAGGAAGCATCCTTGAGTCAAAGAAAGGCTTCAAACTTTGTTGAGCGAAGAATAGTGGAGGGGCTGTGGCTCAGTGGCAGAACACCTGCTTTGCATGCAGAAAGTCCAAGGTCTAATCCACAATGTCTCTGGCATCCACTAATAAGTCAGATCCCTGTCTAATTGTTGCTAATGATGGAGCCACAACAGCCTTTGCAGTGAAGAGAGGGAACTATTGGTATTGCAAAGAAGCGCTAGTTGATTAGAAGACTTACTTTGGCATTGTCTTGGATGTCTTTTCTTCTGGCCCAGATCAGAACCAGCAGGTACACAAGGAAGATGCAGCCTACGGTTGACACGACCACGGGATTGTCCACAAACGTGGCAAATAACTCCACAGTTTTGCTGACGTCAATGGTATTGGGCATGACAAAGAAGGAGCTCCCAAAGAATGTCAGATGGTTACAGAGACACTGGGTGCCGCTGGGGGTTGTTTTGGGCCCAACCTGCAAGCAGAGGATGAGCTGCCTTTATGATGTGCTACCTGTCCCCAGTGCTACAACAATCAGAAGCAGCCAACTACACTTGTATGTAGCAGAAGCGACATTCTCACAAAGCGATCCATTTTGCAACATGCCATAACTCTGCAATCCCCATTGCAGTTATTTGGCTTCTCTGCACTTACATGACATCCATAGTTATTCCAGTTTCCTTGGTGCTCATCCCAGAACACACACTGGGATACAAAGCAAGTGACGGAGAGGTTTATGTCACTGAGGGCTATCGGCCCCAGTTCTGTTTCCGCTCTCACTATGAAATAGTATGTTCCTTCTCCAAAAATGAGGTCTTCTGGGTGAAGAATCCAGGAATATGCCGTTTCTGGAAAAGATAATTCTCAGATGAGGACTGGGGACAGTACAATCAGATTAACTATTCAGTCATTCAGTACGGCTGCTTTAACTTCACATAATGGGAGAGCGGACCATCCGTCATCCTTCTGATATGTGCAGTCGCTATTTTGTGTGAACAAGGCAATGCATGTATTTTCCAGCTTGGGTATGTGCAAGCCTGTAATTCAAGTCATCTGGACTTCTGATTGTATGCATTATTTACACAAAATGACAACCCATGTATCAAGAGGATCACACATAGCACAATCTCCCCTTGCATGTGGTTGGACCACAAAAATGTTTATGACTCAAAAGGGCTCCAGAGTAGCCAGTTTTCACGTCATTTCAAAGCTATCTGTAAATCTCAGTCCTAACAGATAAAACCTTGTTTGGGAAAGCCATGGAACAATTATTTGGATGGTCAAGTCATGTGGTCTGTGGTATGAAAAAGAATGTTACCTCTAGTGTTTCTGCTGAAAGGAAGATGTGTTATCAAATCGTGGTCAGTCTCATTGGGATAATAGCCATATCCCAGATACAGGATAAGTGGAGTGTCTTGGTCCAGCTCCAGATGGATCACTAAAGTCGTATTTATTGAGGTCACATTGACTTGGACTGCACTGAAGTTTCCCAGATTCAACACACTCCTGTCTTCTTGGACTTCTGAACTCCTTGGCAGCATTATCTGCATATAAAGTTAATGACTCAACTCTGGAAATGTACCTAAGTCTTGAAAACCTTATCAATAAGTACACCATCCAACTGACAGTCCTACTGAAGTATAAATGTGTGATCCTCTTTGGGATATGTGATCCCATTGTCTCAAGGATAAACTATACATTCCAGAAAGGCTTTGAATACATGTCTATTCACTGGTTCCCCATATCAAAAAATCCCATCTGTGGAAACCATCCAGAGAAAAATTACCTCAATGTCTTCTGTCAGGTTCCTAACTGGAATGACCGACCCATCTAGGCTAGTGAGGGTGAGGCCTCCCACAGTTCCTTGGATATTAAAGCTGTCAGTTGAGGAAAAGGGATTCATGGAAAAGCTCACCATCTACAAGAAAGGATATACTTGAATAATCAAAGGCACTTGCTCAAATCTGCACTGAGCTACTCAAGAGCTCAGATCTAAACAGAATGATCCCATTCCAACCAGAAACTCATTTGAAATAGGCAAGAAATTGGAGGAATTGCGTATCTATTCCCACGAGCTCTGGAGTAGGAACCCTGAAGCTTGTTGAGCCTATGGGCACTTTTTGTTATTCTGAGAAGAGATAGTGAACACAACCACAAAATGGCAACCAAGGGATGGCAGCTGCCACAAAATGGCTGCCATGAAGGCTAGAACTTATCACAACGTGCTAGGAGGTTCCAAAACAAGCATCCTGCTATGATGGAGGCAGCTGTTTCCAGAAGGTGCCTCCCTGCAGACACAAAGGTGATGTCTCCTTGGCACTTTTAAAGCACCTCTTGCTTCGGTGCTGTGGAAGAAATCTGGGACTATCTGTTTGCTCTAGTGAAGAAAAAACAAGTGGGAGCTGGGAAACATATCGGTGGGTGCCATGTTGGGAACCACCGCTCCCGAAGCTTGTGTGAACTGACAGGCAACCTTTTGGGTGAATTTGGTGGTACAGCTGAAGACCAAGATTAGATCTTACATGGCCAGGTGTCATAAGTGAGACAAAGAAGAAAAAAAGGACCCCAGAGCAAAATAGAATCCTAGTCAAAACTGCACTTGCCCGTACGTCCACTGTCTCATGAATGGCTTCTGAGATGCTGAGAGAAGAGGCAGAAGGCAAGGTGAAACTGGCTGTGCTGGAGTTGGAGACATTAATGGAGGTGCTGTCCACATCATCTGTCTGTAACCTTTCCAGAGAAGGATCAGAAAAAGTCAAAAAAGAGGAGAGAGGAGATGGAAATAAGGAAGTGGGGCCCTACAAACCACTGTATGGCCCAAAATGGCCACAATGTGCAAACTGAAAGGCACCCACACCACTAAAAATATTGATCCAACAAACAAGGCAAAGAAGGGGAAGGACGGACTGCACTGAGCCAGAAAATGTCTGACAACCAGGGCTTTTTTTCAGCAGGAATGCAGTGGAATGGAGTTCCGGAACCTCTTGAAAATGGTCACATGGTTGGTGGCCCCGCCCCCTGATCTCCAGACGGAGGGGAGTTGAGATTGCTCTCCGCGCTGCTGAGCGGTGCGGAGGGCAATCTAAACCCCACTCTGTCTGGAGATTAGGGGTGGGGCCACCAGCCATGTGACCATTTTCTCCGAGGGCAACCCACTGCGTTCCACCACCTCTTTTCCCAGAAAAAAAGCCCTGCTGACAACATTGGATCCACATACTGCCTTTTTGTCAGAAGTCACTTCGCTTTAATCAATCAATTCCTCCCAGAAGAAACCTTCCCTGCATGGGTGGTTAGGTCTGCTTCAGCCCCTAAGCAAGGGAATTTTGGGTGGTAGCTCTCTCCTTACGGAATGGGATGCCCCGTGAGGTGAGGGCAGAATCATCTTTGCTCCTGTTTAGGGAAGGCTGAAAAGTAGAGCTCTTCATGAGGGCTTTTCATGGACCTTTACAGGTTTATTTATTTTTGCTCTCTGTTCTGAATTTATTGTTATTCTAGATTTTAGGTTCCTCTCTGAGAACTGTGATTTATTTTCAGTTGTCAGTAACTTTTGAGCCAACAGAAAAAGTGGTAGGAAATATTTTGCCCACATTCTTCTCCTGCATGGTGGGTGTTCTCTTAAAACATCATCATCCTGGCTTGGCCATTTGAGTTGCTTGTGCAGACTTTAGGAGGAAATGCTTTGGGGAAGAAGGACGTGGGCAGCAGATAAACTGGCGCCATGGTACAGATGAACACCACGTTTGAAATCAATTGATGGTGGTCATCAGAGTGGAAAATCTAGTATGTTTTTGTTGCCACTTTGCCATAAGTTGAATGGTGTGTGTGTGTGTGTGTGTGTGTGTGTGTGCATGCGTGCTATTCAGCTACCAACATTACTGATTTCCTTTGTGGGAGTTTAGAAGCTTTGGGGAATAACAGCAAATATCAGAGAGGAAAGGGGGGCAATACCTGTTGATATACATAGACACCGAGGGCTCGGTCAGCACTGTGGGTTCATTGTCGGGGAGTTTCCCAATGAGGAGGGCACTCTGGAGATTGTCCACAGTGGTCAGTAATTGCTGGGACACCAAACTCTAAAATGAAAAAGACAGCCATATTTTGGTAGCAGTACTGAATGCACTGTTCATTCTTGTCCTGTGCTGGCTTTATTCCTGAAGCACCCTGGTCCTGAGAACAGCTGTGAAGATTTATGGGATGGAGTGGTAAGAGTCCCATATAATGGCAGGACTAAGTCATTCGTACTGGCACTGAAACCCAAGTTTTATGCTGCAATAATCGTAGATTGTTGGTTATGGGGCAATAGGCCTCCCAAATACCCAGCTGGGTGGGGAATTACCAGACCCAGTCCCAATTTTCTGTCGCAGAGGAATTGAGGAGTGGGAGGAATAAATGTTCTCTACATAATGACACTCTAGGAATTTCTACTAGTCTCTGTGGTAAAGACCACAGAGATTAGGGGAGGCAGCCTAGAGCATTGCTCAGAAGTGACATTACATCTTCCCAACCTCTGCCCTCTCTGGACACCGTCCCCAAATCTCCTGGCATTTACAGAGGCAGTGTTGGGAACCCTATGGAGTAACCAAAGTGACTCTGTTTTGTAGGCAAGATAATTGTCAGTGCTCATGTTGCACTACGCTATCCTGTCTTTTTAGTGTTATTGAGCACACAGAAAAGAAATCTCACCTGCTTGGACTCTGAGGTAGAAGCCTCCTCTGTTCCGTTCTGCACAGTAGCTTCAAGAACATTATTCACTGCGCTAAACAGGTAGATGACAGCATCCTTGCGCATCTGATCATCCTCCCCATCTTCAGGGGTGACAATCAGCAAGGATTCACTGACATCCTTCAGGGTATTGCCGGCTTCTACCTGAAAAAGAAAAGAGGTCCCATATCTCTGTCTGCTTGATGGATATTATGCCTATGGTTGCCTTATGGGCTAAAGCCTATGGGAAGGAGGATGTGGGTAGAGGAGCCATAGCTCAGTGACAGAGCGCATGTATTTCATGAGATAGTCCCAGGTTCAAATCCAGCTCAAAAATCATAGATAGAAGGGCTGGGAAAGGTCTGCTTTTGCCACCTGAAGGTTACTAGCTCCCCATTCAGAACCTCAGGCACATATATGTCTCCACACAATGTCCCCTCTCCTAAAACATTTTAATTCTATTAGTTTTAAGTAGTAATTTCCCCTACACATACCAGTGATGGTGAGTGTAAAAATTGATAAAAGGAGCCCATTCATGTGAGGACAATGATTCGTGACCTCACCCTGAATTGGCTTTGCGATGAGGTCACATAGTCAAATCTGATTGGCTACACGACATTGTGACACTGTTTACATGTTCGCCAGTTGGCTGGGGAAATACTGCTTTCTCTCCCCTTGAAGTTCAAATTCTAACCAAGTCTGGAATCCACTTTTTTTTCTCTTTACGAAGGTCACCCTCATACCCCAGATTCTTATATCAATAGTCCATTGGCCACATTTCAAGGACCGCATGCAGATAATCAGAAATACACATCACCGAGCCACTCACCTGCGCAGAGGAAGAAAGCTCTTCACTCCTGTAAGTGACTTCTTTGAGCACTTCGGACATCTTGAGCGCCGTCTGCATGGACGTTACATTGACAGCTGACAGAGTGGTCAACATTAGCTCTCTCAGCTTGAGAGGGAAGGAGAGATTGTTGGGGAAAACAAAACAGATAGTAGATGAGATGGAGGGTGTTATCATCTATTCACATATGGGGGTGGCGTCCTCATTATTACACAAAAAAGTGCCCATGTGAAAGGAACTATAACTGCCCACTCCCCTGCTTACCTCTCTGCACTTCATTGTTGGAATCATTCTTTCATATGTGCGCCAATTGACGCAAACTCTGCCTGTCCAGCACAAGGACTTTGTGTCAGATGGGAGTTTTGTATCTAGCAGATACACACAGGCCCAATTCTGATTGTGGCCTTGGAGCATATGGAGAAGCAGCCTCCCCCAATGATGTAGATTTCATGTCCTGAAACCACCCCATGGAGCAGCTATTTGCTCCATTTCAAAATTGCGTAGGTATGGCTACTACACATAATTTTGGCAATGGAGCAAACAGCAGCTCCCCTTGAGATGTGAAAACGGTACAGGGGAGAGGCTAAAGTGCATGTGCATTGGAGTTGGGATCAGAATTGGGCCCATGTTCATCTGGGAGGCACAACACTTCCATCACACATCTGTACACAGTTGTGCTGGGCATGAGGAAGTGGTAATGTGTGAACAGGTCTTAGCTTACTTCTAGTGTCATAGCAAGGCTAGGTGGAGGTAGATTGGGATGTTGAAACAGCCCTGGAGCTAGCTGAGCTAAGTGGCCCCTGGGGTGGTGGCAGCAGGACACAGTCAGTCTATTCATCTCATATCTGGGCTGATGCAATGATGATCCATAGATGGGCTGAGCCAAGCAACCCTGTAGTGCTGCCAGCAATACAAGGGACACTTGGATGTGTTTGCTCTTGGCTGCCAGTGACCCTCTGCAGCAATGGGCCACTGGATACTTTTTGGTCAACAGAAGGTCCATTTCAACCATGTGTGCTGGCAGGAAAACAAGCTATGGAGAAGAGCAAGGTAATGCAAGGAAGGGGGCAGTTTTAAGATGCAAAATGCATTGGCTGACCTCTTTCCGTGCATCTGTCCGCAGAGATGAATTAGCGCTCTCGTCATTTGTCTCTTGGTTAAGGACTGAAGATACGGACTTGTACAACTGGAACAGGGACACGCTGCTGTTCCCTCCTTTGAGGATGGTGTTTGATTTTTCTGATAGAATGGCCTGCAGGGTCTGGTTCCCGGTGTTTATATCTCCATCTTGAACCTGAAAGAACAAGGGGAAACTACTGAGGAAGTTCCTTCCGTAACCACCCCCAAGTTGCAATACTATGCAACTGAGACTATCCCCTTCATTTATAATTGGTGCATCAATTTGCAGTTCTTTTGTCCAGATTCTTAATTGTGGTCATACGGCTTCCCAGGGGGCGATCTACAAATGGGGACGGTCAGAACTTTGAGGGGGGCAATTGTGATTTTAGGTCGCCCTTTCTCATAGAATCATAGAGTTGGAAGGGGCCATACAGACCATCTAGTCCAACCCCCTGCCCAGTGCAGGATCAGCCTAAAGCATCTCTGACAAATATTCATGCAGCCTCTTCTTATAGAAATCCAGCCTCTTCTCTTGCAACAGCTGACGGTCAGCAGATAATTGTTTGAGATTGCTCGTCCTACCCTGAAAATAAAATCCCATCTCCTACATTTCTCCTCTAGACCTTTAAAAAAGTGGCACATGGCAAACAGGAATAAAAAATTAAGAAGTTGTCTGATGGTCAACAGCAGGGCTTTTTTTCTGGGAAAAGAGGTGGTGGAACTCAGTGGGTTGCCCTCAGAGAAAATGGTCACATGGCTGGTGGCCCCGCCCCCTGATCTCCAGACAGAGGGGAGTGTAGATTGCCCTCCGCACCGCCAAGCGGCAAGGAGGGCAATCCAAACTCCCCTCTGTCTGGAGTTCAGGGGGCGGGGCCACCAGCCATGTGACCATTTTCAAGAGGTTCTGGAATTCCGTTCCCCCGCGTTCCCCCTGAAAAAAAGCCCTGGTCAACAGGCACAAAAGTTTCACTGAATGTATGCCTGAGATCTGTGCATCATAGGTATATATAATAAATATACCCATATCAATAAAATTGCCTTGTCTAGTGTGCAGATTTTATAACCTGCAGGTCACTTGGGGAGAAATAAGGTGATAATGTTGCCCATGTAGTGGGTGGTAGTGGATTAAAGGCTGGCCCAGTGTGATTACAAAGGGCCCTTGGCTTGAATGCAAGTCAGCCTTGTGTGCGGAGTACAGCTTGGCTTGTTTTTCTAGAGTCCCTCTATTGCTCTGTCTGTTCAGTATTATTTGGGTTCCGATTGTGAAGACTGAGCAGGGGTACTGCTGGATAATAGATTCTCCTGCCTAGCAAGGAATGCCATTACAGGTTTCAGTAGAGGGACACCATGAATTTTCAGAGCGAGCAGAGTCACAACAAGGTTTAATGATTTACTGTTGGATGCATTCAAAATTAAATTTCTTAAAGCTATGTATCGGAAGAACATTGGTCATGCGGTTTTTATGCCTCACATTAATCAGATCTGTGCGCATTATGTGCTGTCAAGTTGCTTCTGACTTACAGGAATCCTATGATATGGCAGTTACTTAATCAGATATGGTAGTTACTCAAACCATACATTTTGAACAAAAAGGGCAGTACGTATATTTTCCAGCTTCAGTACATGACATCAGAAACCCAGGTTTGTTGTGGGTACATTTTTATGCAGACCAAAGCTTGAAAATATGTGCACACAAAATGATGACTGCATATCAGGAGGACGTTGTCCCGGTACATCAGGAGTACCAAAATAGAATAACTGAAAGTGGCTCTAGTCTAAAATTCTGATGTGGGGACTACCTAATTGCTAGCATCGTAACGTTTGTTGAAATTGACAGTGTGGTCTGACCTGAAGGCTTGGGAAGTGTAGCAAACCCCTCCATACCAGGAAAATGGAATAAAATGCTCCCACCCTTGCCTGATTTAACTTTCAGCTCATTTTTGTTGAATGGCATCTCCCCTTATGCTCCCATGTGCCAGTTACACTCTTCAGGCAGCTTTCAGCTTGTGATGCACTTTCTTAGGATTGTCCATACAGCAACAACACAGAAACAGGGCCGATTCCAGATGACTAACCTTAAGGCGTTTCATGCCGCCCTCTTCCGGATCGCGACGGGGAAAATGCGAAATATCGCGTTTCCTCGCGCGAGTTTTGCGCGATGACGGGTTTCCATGATGGGTTTGCTGTGAACGTGATGAGTGTTTTTGCTGGCTGCACTTAGGAAGGTGTAAGTTTTAACCAGTGCATTTTAATCGATGCGTTGTTCTAACTTTGTTAAAGGACTCTTATATTTTGCATCTTTACAGCTTGTCATTGTGCTATTAGCCACCTAGAATCTCAGGAAATAAGGCAGCATACAAATATTCTAAATACAGGAAGGCTAATCCAAACAGCTTTCAATGGTTTGCAGAATGTGCCTAGGCCTATAATTTGGCAAGTCTGTAGTGAGCTGGAATTCAATAACTGAAGCTGAGAAACCATTTTTAAAAGCTTGTCTTTGCACCCTTTCTCCCTGAACTAGACACATGGTCTCAGGTCTCCTTGGTGCTACAATAAATGGACACAGCTATGCCTTTGGAATGATTTTGCCAAAGGCCCTAACTTCCATCAGCGGTCCCTGTATGCAAAGCCAAAGGGATAAACCCGTTCACAGCAATCAAATGGCGTATTCAACAACAGGCAAATCTAGTTTTGTCTGCTTTCCCAGATTTTGGAATTTAAAATGCTACTAGAACAAAATGCACATACCCTAACTGTGGCCTTTGTGTGGACGGTGTCCCCATAGCTGTTACTCACACCAATGGTAATATGTAAAAGGAAGTCATTGTCCTCTTTGCCAAGTGGAAGGTAAACCGAGGTTAGGTCAGGATCTTGGCCACAGTGTAGGAGAGAATCTGGAAGGAGCAAGAGGGAGGTGAAGTGATCCAACAGACAGTGTGGGAAATGGATCCACTGCAACACATGTGCTTTAGACCCTCAGTGCTACTTCTGTAGCTTGTGGAGAGGCACATTCACAATTACTGTCAAATGAAAGAGCCACATTTTCTTCCATCCTTGGCATGAGGCCTGTGATTAGGAAGATTTGCAGCTTATCTGTTTCTCCAGCGGCAGCTGTTTCAAGGTGGGGACCCTCTGCCAATCACATGCCCTAACAGGCAAGGTCCTTTCCCACTTTCCTGAAGCATGGATCCAATGCCCCAACGTGGAACAGTGCTCAGAAGAACCACAGGCGGCAGCATGTCAAAGAGTCACTGGAGGTTCTGAAGCCACTGAGTGAGCATCGCCGCCTTAGACAAACTGTTTAGATAATGAACCATCACTTACTTGGCTCTAGATAGAAACAATATGTCAGTGAGGAGCTCTCCACTGGAAGGCACTGGTCCTCCAGGCAGGGAGAGCGGCAGGAGATGGAGAAGATGGTAAGCACTGATCCTTCCTTCGGGGATACAGTACATACTGGGACTGCAGGAGGAGGCACGGTGCTTACGACGTAAGTTTCTTCACCGTATTTGTGCTCACTCGTTGCTGGAAAGTTTAGAAAGAAACAGCTGAAGTTAAGGTCCCACAAACACATGAAGCCGCATTCTAGTAGATCAGACCCCAAGTCTATCAAGCTCAGTCTTGTCTACTCTGTCTGGCAGTGACTTTCCAGTGTCCTCTAATTGGAGATACCGGGGACTGAATCTGAGACCTGCATGCCAAGCACGTGCTCTGGATTAATTACTTGGGCACATGCTAAAAATCACTTTATCCTCCAGCAGTCGTGTACATTCCCATTTTTATCCCAGGATAGTTGGGCTGGGAAAGATTCCCAGACGTGCTCTAAGTGCATCATTGAATTGTTAGATATGTTTCTGATTTGTTAGTGTTGCAACAGTAAACTTTAGAAAGATTTTGATCACCCTGTGTGTTGACCCTGCAGGACAACTGGTTGGCCAGTGTGCTAAGCTAGATGGACCACTTGTTTGATCCAGCAGGGTTCTTCTTATGTTTTTAAATTCCCTAACTGGACAAACTGGAATGTTTTTGCTAAAGAAGCCAGAAGGGAATTCCTGCTTTGTATCTTATTGTGAGTGTGTATATGTAAGGTACTGTCAAGTTGCAGTTGACCCCTGCTGGGGTTTTCAATACGAGAGACAAGCAGAGATGGCTTGCCATTGTCTGCCTCTGTGTAGCAACACTGGGTTCCCTTGTTGGTCACCCATCCAAGTACGAACTAGGTTTGACCCTGCTTAGCTTCCGGGTCAGGGCATATCTTATAGGCACTGTCTAAATTCTGGATCTCATACCTGTCACTTTAATTCTAAAGGCTTCTCTTTGCGTCTGCAGGAAGGAATTGTTCAACACCAACACTGTTGTATTGCTCTGAAGCAACGTAAGATTGCTCTGCCGGAAGCCGTTCAAGTTACAGCCTGGCGGGAGTGGACTGGGCTGGAACAGAAGAGGAAAGAACTTGAATTTTAAAAAGCGGAAGAGTTTGGATGAGCTTCCCGTTGTGTCTCCTGAAGCATCTTTTATTTGATCTCTGCACTGGATTGGCAAGGTGTTTCACCCAGGGCTGGCCTCGCCTCTCTTAATTAAAAGAAGACAAAGCGGAACCAGTTTCTGGTGAGCTGGCTTGCCAGTGAGTGGCCTTGAAGGGTGCCCTCCTGCCTCAATTGACTAAATTGGACTGGTGTGCCAATTCAATCAACAAATATCTGAATGAAAAGCAGGATTTTTACTTACTGGCATTGCTTGAAAACCCATTGAAACTACCCCTCAACCAGACATGCTTGTCTTTTAAAACAATATGACTTCTGATAGACGAGGTAATTTTTCTCCTGAATGAACATTGTAAGCATTTCATCCTTGTACCCCAAGAGATATACATTTAGAATGTGTAAAAATCAAAATACCCCTCCTTCATGAGCACTCCCTGTGATTTTTGCATGCATTACTGATTTCGGCATGGTTTATGAAGAAGGCAAAACAGTAACTCAAGCAGAGCCACAATAGTCAGCCGCATTTCAGGCCTAGAAATTCTGTTGTGTCGTACAGTGGTGCGCTTGAATGATTCAGTCACATGGCTGAATTGTTTAACTCTAGTTGACTGACTGGAAAGAGAAAAGGCCAGAACATAAATCATGCAGAGACATTGAGCCAGACTCCTTTGTGGGTAAGAATTTTTACCTCATAGGAACATCTATGAACTTGTGGCACACTAGCAGTTCTCTGGTGGAACACTAGTATAGCCTGGCAGCAGATTAGGAATTGTTCCTCTTTAGAGAATGTGTGTGCATGAATACAGAATTTGTGGTATGGGCAATGGGCTCACCTTTCTGTGGAAAGTATTATCTAAATACCACTTATAGAAAGTATCCTTTGAGTCTGTCTCTGCAGACACTCTGAGAGTAACATCTTCAGTGATATTCACCGGCTTGCAGTTCACATTGCAACTAGAAGGAAAACAGGAAATGTAATTAGCCAACACAACAACATGAAAGAAGCAATGATGGAAGGTACGTGGATATCATTAATGCTCTTATTCAATGACTGTGAGGGCTGGGATCCTTAACTTCATTTGAGAAAACCTTTTTAAGAGCATAAGAAGAGCCCTGCTGGGTCAGACCAGTGGCCCATCTAGTCCAGCATCCTGTTTCACACAGAGGCCAACAAACAAGGCATTAGGGTTGCCATCCTCCAGATGGTAGCTGGAGATCTCCTGGAATTGCAAGTGATCTCCAGGCCACAGAAACCAGCTCACCTGGAGAAAATAGCTATTTTGGAATGTGGACTGTATGATATTGTACATCACTGAGGTTACTTCCATCTCCAAACTCAGGTGTCCCCATCCCCTCCCCCCCAAATCTCCAGAAATTTCCCAACCTGGACTTGGCAACCCTACAAAGCATAGAGGCCTTCCCCTGAGGTTGCCTCTGAATACATACCCTAGTTCTGGTCACCATATCTCAGAAAGGACACTACAGTGTCAGAAGTGAAGAAGAGGGTGACCGAGAGTCTCTCTACACAAGACATCTTACACAAGAATGCTCAAGTGCAGAAAGACACAATGTTAGCTGGGAAGAGTAGTTTAAAGCTTAAAGTAGTTTAAGGCTCTGTCAGTTTCACCTCTCTACAAAGCAGACAAAGATCTCTCCTCAGAGTGTTTGTTAATTTCCTCTTTGCCTGATAGAGCCTTCCATGAGGCAAAGAGGAAATTAACAAATCCTCTGAGGAGCAACCTCTGCCTGCTCTGTAGAGAGGAGAAATTGTTGGAGCCTTTGGCTCTGTCTTTTTAAACTACACTTCCCGAATAACATTGCATCTCCCTACACTTGAGCATTTTTGTGTAAGATGTCTTGTGTACAGAGACTCTGAGATAATTAAGGGGTCAAAGCAACTTTTTTCCTAAACTGAAAAGTTTGGGACTTTTCAGCTTAGAAAAAAAGGCAACTAAGGGGAGACATGGCAGGGGCTTATAAAATTTTATATGGGGTGGATTGAGGAAACATTTTCTCCCTCTCCCATAATACTAGAATGTGTTCCTTTGTCTATAATGGACTTGAACCTTCAGTCACTTTACCAGCGTATTTAAAGTCCATGATGATACCCCAATACCGAGATTTTTTTGGCTGCTAGATTGAACGCGGTATCAACTCCAGAAATGAAAGGTCGCTTTTTGAGAATTACCTTTTCGGAACACAGGTATTTCTGCAATACAAGGAAGATAGGCTCATCTAGTTATTGTTTGCCTGAATTTAAGTGAGGAGAGACAAAGATGGATTACTTCAATACTTGAGAAGAATGAGCTCACAAATATTAATCAGAGCCTTTCTTTCCTTTTGCAAGATAAGGACCCATACATTATCAGGTCACTGGCATCCTAATTTTTAGTAATCCAGTATAAATTACAAAACTTTTGTAATTGGAGAGTGATTCTTTTATTATTATTATTAGTAGTAGTAGTAGTAGTAGTAGTAGTAGTAGAAGAAGAAGAAGAAGTATTTTGGTTTTTGTTTGTAAATGCGGGATTAGGCTCAAGGCTGTGGCCAAAAGAGCTTTACCAGGAAAGGAAGGAAGCAAGCAGGGCTTTTTTTCAGCAGGAACGCGGTGGAACGGAGTTCCGGCACCTCTTGAAAATGGTCACATGGCCGTTGGCCCCGCCCCCTGATCTCCAGACAGAGGGGAGTTTAGATTGCCCTCAGTGCCACTGGCACAGAGCGCAATCTAAACTCCCTCCTGTCTGGAGATCAGCGGGCAGGGCCACCAGCCATGTGACCATTTTCGCCGAAGGCGATTTAAACTCCTCCCTTGTTCCAGCTGACCCAAAATGACGTCATTGCATGGTCTCGGAAGTGTGTGCGCACTTTGCACATGCACACGTGGTACCAGGAGCACCACCACCTGCAGGGAGTTGCCCCCTGTGCTGGCAACCCACTGAGTTCCTCCACCTCTTTTCCCAGAAAAAAAGCCCTGGAAGGAAGGATACTAGAATGTGGGAGCACACAGTGAAGTTGATGAGCAATAGGTACAGGACAAACAAAAGGAAACAATTCTTTGCCTAGCAAGTAATTAAATTGTGGAACTCACTGCTGGTGGATGTAGAGACGGCCACAGGCAAAGGGGGTTGGACAAATTCATGGAGGAGAAATCCATCAGTGGCCACTAGCCATGGTGACTAAAGGGAACCTCCACAATCAAAAGCAGTACACCTCTGAACACCATGCTTGGGCTGGGAGGCATCATCAGGGGAAGGCCTTGGCCTCTATGCTGTACAGGACAACCAGTGGATCACTGTGTGAAGTAGGATATTAGACCAAGTGGACCACTGGCCTGACCTAGGAGGGCACCTCTTGTAATGTTCTGTTCATAATTCCATTTTCGGGCCCAATCTCTCTGTAGAATAACAACTGGGCATAAAGTGGGATTGGGGGTTGCTCCACTTCCCTTCTTCAGCTTCACCATCTCTATTTTCAGAACTGCCTTGCCAAAAGAAGAAATAAATTGTCGCACACCTGATTTGCATGCTCAGCTCCCGTTTGGCTGTCAAATAGAGACACTGCTCATCCTGCTTCGTCTCCTTCTCTGGAGTTTGAACAGTAACTTTCACAGTCACTGCCGAGCTTGGAGAAGGCAAGCAGGTGGGCGGAATCCATATCTCTCTTTGGTCAGTGAGGATTGATCGCCGTTGAATACATTCTGTCCACTCTGGCCAGCAGTAGCCTGCAAAGGTATTTTTCAATGGAAGCATTGGCATTTCCAAAATAAAAGGATTCCTTTCCCACCCTTAACAGCAAATGGTGGGTGTGGTTTTTGGTATGCCACAGATCTGATAGTTCAAGGAAACGTCTTTTGCTCTGCAAAATAACCAACCTTCCTAAGCCTGTACAAAAGAAACCCATAATATTCTACAGAAGTTTTGTGCTTTGGGTAACCCTAGATCCACAGAACGAGCCCTTCTACAAATGTATAAAGTAATCTAAACATATCAGCTAACCTAATCTTGACAGATTTTGGAGGTTAAGAGGGTTGGCCCTGGTTAGTATCTGGATGGGAGACCACCAAGAAGGTCCAGGGTTGCTAAGCAGAGGCGGAGAATGCAAACCACCTCTGAACATCTCTTGCCTTGTAAGGGAGGGGGGTCGCATAAGACGGCTGCAACTTAAGGTTACTTTCCACCCCCAAACATTTACACCATGGTCCACAGGGGTCCCCAACCTTGTTAAGCCTTCAGAACAGCATTTCAGGGGGGATTTGGAGTTACTCTGGGAGGTGAAAGCAAGGAACTTGTGCTTCTGTACATGGGATTTATTTTATTTAAAACATTTTTAGACAATAAAAACATTAAAACAGTTTAAAAACATACAGATAAAGACAAAACAATTAAAAGCAATTACTACCAGCATAGACACATGAATAAGAAAGATGGTCAAAGAAAATCAGTGAGGGAATGCTGGACAAAACAGAAAAGTCTTCCCCTACTTTCAGAAGACAATGATAGAAATGGACAGTCGAATCTCCCTGGGGAAGGAATTCCATAATTTTGGTGTCTGTGCCCTTTCTTGGGTTGCTATCCATCTAATCCTAGATGGTGGGACATCCGAAGCAGAGCCTCCAAAGATGACTGTAGTGGCTGGGTAGGTTCATATGGGAGTAGGAGGTTTAGTTTGGATCCAATTTAGATGGGATTAAACCCAAGTAGTGGTCACCACTAGAGATGGGCACGAACCAAAATACGAACTGAAATTAAACACGAACCAGGCCAGTTCGTGGTTCGCAAACCATGGTTCATCAGATCCCATTTCTGACGAACCGCCACGAACTTTTAGGCTGGTTCATTTGGTTTGTTTTTTGGTTCGCCACTGCAGACAGCCTGGTGCCAATCAATCAGTTTCCTAGGCAACAGAAGATGGACTTCCTGCAGACCTTCTGCTGACCTGGAAGTGAACTTCTGCTGGCCCGGAAGTGGCCTTCTGCTGGCCCGGAAGTGACAATTTTCTGACCTGGATGTGCTGTTTTCACGAACCAAATGAACCAGTTTGCGAACCAGGGGCCGGTTCGTGAAAGTTTGTGGTTCGTAGTTCGTGAAATTTGACGAACCACAAACCGCATGGTTCGGTTTTTTCCAGTTCGTGCCCATCTCTAGTCACCACCATAAAATGGCTGCCATGGGACATACCAATCACAAAATGACTGCCATGGGAGGAGGGTTGCCAGCTCCAGGTTGGGAATTTCTGGAGATTTGGAGGGTGGATTCTGGAAAAGGCAGGATTTGGGGAGGGGAGAAACCTCAGCACAGTATACTGCCATACAGTCCACCCTCCAAGCTGCCATTTTCTCCAGAGGAACTGATCTCTTCAGCCTGGAGACCAGTTGTAATTCCAGGAGATCTCCAGCTACCATCTGGAAGTTGGCAACCCTACATGGGAGGCTGGTGCCAAATCAAAATACTGGAATAGCTCCACAAAATGTTGCAAGATTCCAAGCTAAACAACGTAAGCAGCTATATGGGTGCTCCCTGCAGACAAAACTGATGCTTCCTAAACATTATTCTGCTCACAGAAAAGTTGAGATCCGCTCTTTGCCTCAGGAAAGAAGGAAGTGGGCACCAGTAAACACACTGATAGGCACCATGATGCCTTTGAGCACCACTTTGGGGATCCCCAACTTAGAATATCACTTTGCTTTATTTTTGAATGAGAATTCCGGCAAAGGGTGCAGAATATGCCTCAGCACTATAGATTTATGCCAAGGCAACCCCGGCAAGAGGCTTTCAAGGCAAGTGAGTAAAAGTGCAAGTGAGAAGCAGAGGTGGTTTGCCATTGCTTTCCTCTGCAAAGTCTTTCTTGGTGGTCCTCCCTCCAACTGACTCTACTTAGCTTCTAAGATCCAATGACATTGGACTATGCTATGCTGCCTTCTGTGCCTTAGCACTACCAGGAAACCAAAAGCTGTAATACACATACCGCAAGACCACGAGTACAGGGAGGTGTTGCTGTCTTCAGGCCAGCCAAGATTAACTGCTGCAAAGATGCCAGCGTGGCGACTGGGCTTAATGTATATTCGCTTTTCCCTGCTGTTATCCTAAACCAGAAAGAAAGGCTGCCATTAGAGACGTGCATGGTGGCATCTCATCTACAGTATTCCCATGTTATTCTTGCTTCAGGGATCCCTTTGCCCATCAACGTTTTGTTTGGAAGCTCCACAAGTCTGCCACAGATCCATGCCACAGGAGATTCTGAGGTATGTTCACATACTTCACAGAGAATGCAAGCTTCTCAGAGCCAAGCTACAAGTGACAAATGACACTTGCCTGGCAAGTGAACAGACTCACGTATTCCTCCCTGTTCACTTGCCATTCACTTGCGCTCCGCTTGATCAAGGAGAGAGCAAGTGAATGGCAAGTGAACAGGGAGGAATGCACGTGAGTCTGTTCACTTGCCAGGCAAGTGTCATTTGTCACTTGTAGCTTGGCTCTGAGCCTTTCAATAGGAGATTGGTAGCAGTGGGGCAGTACATGTTTCTTGCTCTGTTCAGCCATTCCAGAAATGGCCCCAGAAACACAGGTAAGTGGGTATATATGTGTTTCTGTATGCTAACCAACTAATTCATAAATAAACAGGGAGCTGAATTCAGGCCTCCAAGACCTAAACCCCACCAAGCCGCATGGTAACTTATATAACTAGTTAATTCCTAAAAAATATTTTCAAGAGGAACTTCTCAGCTGTTTTCTTTCTTCCCGCCCTCCTACTATCTTGACAAAGTCTTGCTAATACTCACAGATCTCATTTTGGCACTCATGTCAGCTTGCTGTTTGTCTTCAGGAGGGTCTGTTTAATATAAAGAATAAATCCAAGTGTTTTAGAAGCAACTGTCTAAATATAGCAGGTGCATTTTCCTATATGAATCATGATTGATTTCACTGAGCTGTAGAAAGATCATAGTCATCAATGGAAGATTTAGCGTTGCATTTGGAAAGGAACAGGTCACAATTCAGCACTCCGCTGCCTTCTGTTCTCCTCATCTGTTCTCTCTGCTCCAATCCGGCTCCCTGTTGCTGAGCATCACAGCTCAGCACCATCCCTCTCCCAAACTATTTCAGTTGTGCCCCAAGTCACTGCTGGACTACCTGATTAGCTTTGCACTGAAAGTTTGCTTGCCTAACAGAGTGTAGTTTGACCCTTACATTAATTGGATCAATTGATTCTTTGTTCTGCGTAGGGAGAGGGAAGTATATCACTGCTGTGAGGCCTTCCTTTGCAGAGCCGAGAGCTTGCAATTATAGCACGAAATGATCATCTGATAATTCATCATTGGAAAGTAATGATACAAAATGGACTCCTAATAAACTGGAATCTCTCTCTGCCTTTTGGAATGTGATAACCATAAGATTGTGTAGAAGAGTATGACCCTGTAGCTAAGGGGAGAGAGCAGAGAAACAGCAAAATATAGTTCTGGAGGAGTTGCTGCTCTGGAGTGATTCCGCACACGTTGGATAATGCACTTCCAATCCTCTTTATAGATCATTTGGAATGGATTTTTTTGTGTGCGGAACAAAAAATCCACCTCAAATGATTGATAAAGTGCATTGAAAATGCATTATCCAACGTGTGCGGAATCAGCCAGTGCTAGACAGATGCCTGGAAGTTTCTTGCTGGAGTTAGCTGAAACTAGGGTTGCAGCATTGTAAAACCGCACAAGGTACTTTCTTGGGATCTGCCTGCTGTAGATGTTCAACATGTAAAAATGCCCAAGGCAAGTCATCATAACATCATTAAAACATCATCACAATGCAAACAGTTAAAACATACAAATAATTCTAGCTTCAAGAATAGTTGCAGATAAAAACAGTGACTGAACAGCAGTAAAACATTCAACCACGGGGGCCATTAAAAGAAGCATCCCAAACGGGAAGACTGCTCTTGCTTTCATTACCAGAGCTGTTGGACGAGATGGTGACTGTTCCTACATCAATGCTCATATTTGAGAATGCGTTCATGGCAAGCACCTTGACAAGAAAAGTACCTGAAACAAACACATTACTGAAATTAAATAGGGGTAAAAATATATAGGCTGTCATCAAGCCCATTTGTGTTTTACCATCCCTTGAAATAAATACATTTTTTTTCCTTTCCTTCCACAAATTAAAGGAACTTCAGTTGGTCATGAAACGAACAGGGCTGCAAAATGAGAGTATCACATTTGGCTACTTCCATAAACAGTCGTGGCTCGTATGAACTGAATTTGCGTGCTACCAAATCAACCCATAGCAGTCAGCATGCTCAGATTATTTGGGGCTAGTTGAGTAGCATGCACAATAATCTTAAATAAATCTATGTTGCATCAACATAGTTTAGGGTTGTTCAGTCTGGTAGGACTCAAAACGCTGAGCCTTAACAAGTGACATTTTGGTGATTTGACTACCAAATATGTCCCACTGGTGCTTTGGTCCCGCGCTTCAATGCAAGGAGTGGAAGCAGCAACATATATTGCTCCTTTCATACGTTACCTCTTTTCTCTGGGGTTATGAAAGTAGCAGAAGAGTGTCTGTTGGTACTAAATGGGTGGATACAACTGGAGAACATTCACAAAGTCCCAGATGAAAACAGCAGATTCCATAGCAATCTCCTACCCCTTTCTCCCATACACAATGGTGATGAATGAATGACAGCCCAATCCAATGTGTGTTTACTCAGAAGTAAATCCCACTGAGTATAATGGAAATTACTTCCCAGTAAGCATTCCTAAATTTGCTGCTCTAAGCCGTTTCCACACTACTCTCCTTCATCCGGAATGCTGTGGAATGTCACGAAAAAAACACGGTAGCGTCTTCTCGCGCGAGTTTTGCACGATGTCACGCAAAACTTGTGCGAGAAGACGCTATCTTCCGAGTTTTTTTCACGATGTTCCGCAGCATTCCGGATGAAGGTGAGTAGTGTGGAAACAGCCATCAAACAAGTCCAAACTGGCTAGTACAATTCGAGGAACCGGAAGAGGCCGTTTCCACACGGCTTACCTCATTCTACAAAATAGCGAAATCTCGCGCGAAGATGCTGTTATCGCGTCTTCTCGCGAGATTTCGCGTGAGATTTCACTATTTTGCAGAATAAGGTAAGCTGTGTGGAAACAGCCAGAGAGGGAAAGAGTGAAAAAGCTTTTCTAGAGTTCAGCAAAGCACATTTTGAGATGGTTAAGAAAGGGTCACTTGGCATAGATGCTCCTCTGTGTATAGGGAAGGAATTGGGAGACAATGGAAGCTGGCATTTAAGAAGCTAAGTGGGACAGACCTTCTTTCCACTTACCCAAACACACACATTTTCAGGCCATATATGGTTGTTTCTATGGAGAATTAATTAGGATTGTCAGGTGTGGAATCTGAATGAAGGGCTGGAGCCTTGGAGTTCCATAGCAAAGCCTAACAACTTAGAGGCTGGTACTTGGTATATTAGGGACGGAAGTCTCTGGATGCTATTTAGCATAGAGTTCCCCAACATGGTGCCCATGGGCACCATGGCTCCCAATGACACCTTTACTGGTCCCTGCTGAGTGTTTTTAGAAAGTGGGTGGGACCAGATAAGGCTTTTGCCTAGCAGGGCTTCTGTTTGGCCATTGGAGATCTGATTGGCTGCGCAGCTTTAGCAGCAGCTGCCATCACAGGACAAGGGTCTCCCTTGTGTGACTGAAGGTAAGCTGTGTGTATGCAAGAAAATATTTTAAAACAATATGTTCCTTTAAAAAGGCATCCTATGAAACAGAGCTTCTGCCTGAAATGTTGAGTTTAATAAACGATGATGATGATTATGATGATGATTAGAGTTATGCATTTTTGATGCACAATGTGCTTTTCACAATCCTCATTACATTCTTCAGAATGATGAAGCACAGGTATCTATTGCTATTCTTACTTGTGAACATGATTATTCAAGCCAATTGTTTGAATGTCCTTTGATATGGCAGTACCTTCCAATTTCGCTGGAATCCTGTAGGTTTGGTTTTCTCTTTCAGGACCATCCTTCAAATGGGAAAAGGTTTCATTCAGTCCAATCACCTCAAACCTCAGCTTTTCGGGTTCCCCATGAGGTGCAGAGACCTTTATCTCCAGATCTTCTCCTAATTCCACTAAGCTGGAGGTTAATGTGGCTTGAAGACGAGCGATTGGTTCAACTAAACGAACGGTAAGGCCTTCTGAAATTTCTGATTCTGTGGTATTGCTGGAGGCAACAATCTTGAGGTGATGTACCCCAGGGCCAAGCAGCTGTTGAGATGTGACATCCAAGGTCAGATTGTGGGGAACTATACCTGCCTGGACACTGGACTCCATCAGAGTTTTGTTATCTGCTACCACTCTGTAGGTCACGCCACTACCTGAAAAGTAGAAGATTTCCAAAAGATTTCCATGGGGTACAGTTCTGTTTCTCTTCACTATAAAAGTGAAGTCTAATTTGTCATTGTTATATGGGAATCATTCTCACCCTCTCTTTCCATTTTAAAAACAAATAGTGTGATTGCTCCATTGGTATTTCCCAAACTGTTTTTTTTAAAGAAGGGGAACATTTATAGAACAGTTTAGGAGATGTGAAAAATTAAGGGGATCAAGGGAGGGGTCTGTAATGAGATGAGAGAATAAACACAGAGCCCAAACCCAGATTTTGTTCCCAGCAGTCATCAGCCCCCAGTAGAACCACAGATGGCAAAAAAAGGCTCAGCAGTGGGGAGTGGGGCAGGAATAAGTAGAAATCATTGACCACTCTTCTGCAAGTGGAAATGCCAATCCATTGGAGGAACTGTATGGTTGGATACATCATAATGCTCGAATTCTTTCCACTGTGGTAAGAAAAGAGCATTGGTGGAAATTTAACAAATTATACTTTTATTATACGTGCCCGGAAGACCGCGCAAAACTCACGGCATAAAAGTGGCTTCCTAGCGCGATTTCCTGGCACAATCCCGTTTAATGGCCCCTTTTCTGACGTCATCAGGGCATTAAAGGAGATCGTGCCGGGAGATCATGCTAGGAAGACGCTTCGTGCTGTGAGTTTGCACGATCTCCCGGGAAGTGAGTGAAAACGGCCAAAGTAGAAACAGAAACTATAAAATAGATACACCACTTAGAACTTTCTCATTCCATTATATCTGACTCCCAAATCCTGGATTTTGTCATTCTAATACATAATCAATGCTCATCATTTCTCTGTGAATCTGTCAGGAATTTAATTGAACAAATACCACCTAATATGTCAACTACATCATTAGAACAGTATTAGAACAGTTTTTAGCAAGCAACCCTCCTGAAGGGAACAAGCTTCTCACATTTCCTACTCTACTGAAATTAAATGAGCAACACCCCTGCTCCGACCTGAGTTTAGTTCATTTTTTTAAACAAAGAAAATATGCATAATTAGATCTTCCATATGCAGCTTCCTTATGCTGAATCAGACCATTGGTCCATCTATGATCAGCATTGTCTATTCAGACCGGCAGAAGCTTTCCAGGGTTTCAGGTCTTTCTCATCTCCTACTGCCTGGTGTCAGGGTCATCGTGGCCCCTGCCATAAGCCAAGCTTCATGGTCAGCCCCTGCTGTGCTTCTGCCATGCTTAAGACTTAATGTTGGGGTTTGATATTCATTGACATGCTGTGTAAAATCTTGTATGTACAAGTTCCTGTTAGCTGACACTGGCCGTTTCCACACTACTCACCTTCATTCAGAACACTGCGGAATGCTGCAAAAAAACGCGGAAGATAGCTTCTTCCCGCACGAGTTTTGCGCGACATCGCGCAAAACTCACACGAGAAGACGCTATCTTCTGCGGTTTTTTCATGAAGTTCCACACCATTCTAGATGAAGGTGAGTAGTGTGGAAACAGCTATAATTTCTTCTCTACAAGCAGGCAGAGGAACTATGTTGAACTTTCACCAAGAAAAGAACTGTTAACGTAGATATATAACCTTGCATTCCAGGATATCTCTAGTGTAGCTAAATTCCTTTCCGTATTCGTTATAGATAGAAGAGGGGGCAGGGAGGGGGGAACGGGGCTGTGCTTAACTGTCTATATATGTTGGGTATCGAGAAACAGTTTTTATTCCTACCAATGAACGTTTTGGGTCGCTGAAATGAGGATCTTCAATAAATCTTTAACATGAAGTCTTGGACTCTTGCAGTGAAGTTACTGAGATTCAACTGGCAGGTCCTTAGACCTGGTCCTTTAACTGGAGATGCTGGGGGTGGTACTTGGGACCTTCTGCTTGCAAAGCAGAGGTTCTTCCATTGCACCACAGCCCTCAGGTCTTCTTTGTCACATCTAGCCCTGCTGTTAGTTTGTAGCAAAGGGAAAGATGAAGTTCGCTTCACAAAAACATCCCTTTTGAGAAAGCTTCTGCAGGGGCAAAACCCTGAGGATTTTAATTAATGGATGTCTGATTTATGCAAAGCAACACTGTCTTGTTCAAACTACTATTGAACAGGGAGAAAACGACAGCTCTGACCTCCGTTAAGGGCCACTTGGATCCATAACGTTTCCTCGTAAAGAGTTCGGCAATGAGAGCCATTCCCGGCTTCGTACTTGCTGAAGCAGCCGGTGACAATCAGCTCATCCATTTTATCTTGGACGGTCGTCAGTGTCTGGGCCGTCACGTGCCATTCGCTGGTGGTGCATTCTACAAAGATGGTGAATTCACCTGGAGATGTGTAGCTGTAGGTCACATTGCTAGACAAACTGAAAACACAAAGACCGTGTTATATGCAGAGCTCTCAAGAGCAGTGAAATTTGGAAGTGCTGAGCACAAACCCACAAACTCCTAACTGGTTAATCCTTTGCACACTTGGATGGGACTTCACCCATCACTGCATTCAAACAAGGAACTTCCCACACGTTTTATGGCACCAAAGCAGAGTTTGCTGATATATACTAGATAAAGAGCTCCAGCCACCTCTGACTCCCTGGTGAGTATTTCCAAACACATAAATGTTCCATCCATATATTACATTTTCAAGGGTAGGTGTACACTTACGAATTATAATGTATGTAGCTGCCCTTATTTCTGCAGAGGTGAAAATACTAACTGACTGAATAGGGGAGTTAATTGGTAGTTATCTGTTTTTACTGTTTTAATGTAAATTGTACTTGTATTATTTGATATTGTAGTGGTCCACCCCGAGCCTGCTTGTGTGGAGGGCAGGCTATAAATGGAATAAATTAAATGAAATGTCACATGTAAACCAGCCTTTAGTGGCTGTCCAGATGAATTGGAAAGTTGAGCTCAATACCGAGAAACATTTTAAAAGATCAGAAGCATCCCCCAGTCTTTTGTATCAATACGGCTATTGGCTTAAGCAGAGTCATTTGCAGAAGATCGATGCTGATTCAAAGTGTGTAGAATTCCCTTTTTTCTCTAAACTGATAAGAGATGAACAGCACAGCCTTACAAGGAGTAGTAGCCCATTGGCTTCAATGGGCTTAGAAGGGTATAGATGTGTTTAGGATTAGGCTGCAAGGCTGCCAGAACTACAAGATGAAACTGAAATAAATGCTTTAAATGTTGCACACTGGCATGCGTGTACATCTGCCTAGCTCTGTAAAGTCTCCTCTGAGTGGCAATAACTTCTCTCAGCCCCTTTAAAGGACATGCCCAGAGCTGAACATGTGACTATCAAAGTTCAAGGCATACACTCTGCCACTGAGCTGTGTAGCCTTTCCCTTGGGACTAAAATCCTACCAAATTAACCACAATTAACATGCATAGAATTTGCTCTTGCAAAGCACATTGCATAAATTGCATTCTTACCACCAGGCTGCCACTTTGTTTTTTATTTTATTTTATTTTATTTTTTGCAAGCAAAGTAGCTGTATTCTGTGAAGATTATGTATAGATTATGTGAAAAGATGTCCAAAGAATTCATAGGCATCTGAAATAAGGGTGCACTTTATAGGAGTTCTTCTTACAAAGCGCTGAAATTTGCAGATCTTCTTTACCCTCCATTAGCCAAAAGAATTATTTTCCTTTTCCTTATATCTCCAGTTTAAACAACCAGCTGTGAAAAAAACTTTGTTTTTAAGTATCCTTGGCAGCTTGGAAGCTGTTGGGTTTGGTTTTTTTAAAACAAACAAACAAACAACGGATCACATAATTGGAGCAAGATCTTAAACCACTTGCTTGAGCGACTACAAAAGCTTCAGCTTACGTTGGCGGGTAGTAAGGATCGATCGTGTTTCCATCTCCTGTGCTAATGATGCATGAGAGGTTGCCAGAGTAGGGAGAGAGAAGCCATTTCAATGAGATCGTGATGTTCTCAGAAACAAAGCTTGTCTCCGTCGCAGCCAGTCGCAAGCCTGTAAAACCATGCATAGAACAATACCGTCGCCATCTGTGTGCATTCATGAAAAAGAGTCATTTCCCAGTTCTGTATTTATATCCTGCTTTTCAGACTATTAAATCATTCACATCCAAAAGACAGGCAGACCCTACCCTGAAAAATTGAAGCTGGGTGGAGGTAGGTAGGTAGGTAGGTAGGTAGGTAGGTAGGTAGGTAGGTAGGTAGGTAGGTAGGTAGGTAGGTAGATAGATAGATAGATAGATAGATAGATAGATAGATAGATAGATAGATAGATAGATAGATAGATAGATAGATAGATAGATAGATTCCTTATGCTGAGACCATTGGTCCATCAAGGTCAGTTTTGTCTACTCAGACTGGTAGCAGCTTTTTAGGGTCTCAGGCAAAGGCCTTTTCATATCACTTACTATCTGATCTGTTGAACAAGAGATGCTGTGGATTGAGACTGGGACCTTCTGCATGCCAAGTAATAACAACAACATCATCATCAACAACAACATTCGATTTATATACCACCCTTCAGGATGACTTAACACCCACTCAGAACGGTTTACAAAGTATGCCATTATTATCCCCACAACAAAACACCCTGTGAGGTGGGTGGGGATGAGGGAGCTTGGAGAAGCTGTGACTGACTCAAGATCACCCAGCTGGCTTCAAGGGGAGGAATGAGGAATCAAACCCGGTTCTCCAGATTAGAGTCCCCCTCTCTTAACCACTATACCAAACTGGCTCTACACCACGCCCCCCTCTCTTTACAGTTTCTGCTTTTGAGGTCAGTGTGCAGTGTGCAGTGTGAAGGAAGGCGGTTGGTGGCCCTGACATTCCAAAGGGCTGATTAATTTCAGCTGTATGTGGAGGTCACTGAGGAAACGTTTCTCTTTGGCCCTGAGCTGTGAGGGCTACTTACCTTCCATGCAGTGATACTGAATAGACAGGTAGCTTCCCAAACCTGGACAAGGATCTCCAAAGAAGGTTCCGTCAGCTGCCACTTGACATGCTTGCAGCCCATGACATTGCCCTGTGAAGTTTGATTTGACAGTGAATGCCATTGCAGTGATCTGGGTACCCCTTTCATGGCTGGATCCAGATTTGGCTGAGAATCAGCCCCCCCAAGAAACATTCATGTAACATGACAGTGACACACTGGTTTATCATGCTCCGGGAGCCAATTTTTGGATGAAAAGTTGGACAAAATGACAGATGTAAATATCTGTCCTGTCAGTTACAAGGCCAATCCAGTGGATTGTTTTATCTGTCCAATGAAATTTCCTCCCTGTGATTTGCATACCCCTTTTAGATCTTGTTGGATGTCATGCACAATGCTGAAGCTCTAAAGCTGGACTTGCTGAATTTGGGGACTCTTTTGAAATGTTGATAGAGTGAAGCAGGCGCCAACACAAAATGGCTGCCACAGAAAGGTTTCCACAGAGACACAGGGAAATCTGTTCAACAGCCGAGCCAAGGGCACAAATCTGTGATGCACTGTACCCAAGATGAGCTCAGCTCTTTTCTGAGTCTGTAGGTTGGTACAGGCCCTGACCTGGATAGTCCAGGTGAGCCTGATCTCATCAGATCTCTGAAGCTAAGCAGGGTCGGCCTTGGTTAGTAACTGGATAGGAGACCTCCAATGAAAACAAAGGTGGCAGAGGCAGGCAATGGCAAACCACCTCTATTAGTCTCTTGCCATGAAAACCCCACCAGGGGTTGCCATAAGTCAACTCTGACTTGAGCGCACGCTCCACCACCAGGTTAGTACAGACAGAGTGACCAGACCTCCATGTCCCCCCCCCCCCCATTCCACTGAAAACCCTCTGGGTTTTAACCCTTAAACTTCTAAAAATGCCAGGAAACATATTGGCGGACACCACATATGGGATTACTGCTCAGATGCATTCATTACCTGCCACTTCATCCTTTACGCTGATCCAGCTACATTCTTCTTCCACATCAAACTGCAGGGGAGTCTCCAGCACGCAATAGTGGGGAGTTTTCCGTCCATAGAAACTTTCCCCAATCTGAATCACGTCCCCTGACCCACACTGTACCGTGGCATTGAAATTGTCACAAGCCATACTGTGGCCCGATTCTAAAAGAAGAAGGACGTTATCATCAGCTGAGTTAACCTTGATACAAGCTCTTAATGATTTACAGTATTTTTACCTGCAAAATTACCTCCCAACATGGCTGCAGTTGTTGAGCTAGGGATCTGAAACTCCTTCTTTCACATATGGATCTATGACGCAAATACCTCATTTTACATTTTAAACCCACGATAAAGTGCAATAAACCCTGCTTCTATAAATCCAGTGCACACGCTTTTTAAAATCCATTACTACTCTGTCCATGGCCCTTTTCACACTACGTACCTGCTTCCAGAACATCGCGAAACGCAGCGCAAAAAACGTGGAAGATAGCGTCTTCTGGCGAGAGTTTTGCGCAACATCGCGCGAGTTTTGCGACCGTGCAAAACTCTCGTGAGAAGATGCTATCTTCCGCGTTTTTTGCACTGTGTTTCGCAATGTTCTGGAAGCAGGTATGTAGTGTGAAAAGGGCCCAGATTACCTCACCCTAGTCTCGTTACAGTTTACGGCCTTTTCTTTTTCAGTCACTTTGATGGAAATCATAAAGATCAAATGCACTTCCAGAAAGAGTCTCCAGGTGGCGTGCATGAGATCTAGGACGCTACCAGGAGAGAAAAAGTCAAGAAATTATGGCAGTTTTCACACGTCTTACCGGCTGCGCAAAATCGCGCAAAACTCACGGAACGACGGTGTCTTCCTGGTGACTTGCGTCACAAACCAGAGTCATGACAGGAAATCGCGCCAGGAAGATGCCGTCATTCTGGGAGTTTTGCGTGATTTTGAGCGGCTGGTAAGACGTGTGAAAATGACGTATGTTTACTTTCTGATACTTACTTACTGGCCGAGTTGGAATTTTGGTTTGCAACCAGCAACCAGGAAGGAAAAGGTAAGGCTTTGGTGTACCCCTCAGCCATTTTAAAGTATTGTTTTAGCTATGGTTTGGTTGCTTGGGGTTTTGGCTTGGGATGCTTGAACAATACCCATCAGTTCACCTGTCAGCTGATAGATATGAACAGGAAGCTGATTTTTTGTCAAGCAGTCTGAATATTTGCAGACAGTTCAAGGTTGTTCACCGGGTTACAATACAGTACACTGCTCCTGGCGATGTTGCAGTCAAGCACATTCATCTCACAGTCTGATGGAGTCCTACTCTTTTGCCCCTCCCTCTGGTGAGGAGGACACGAGAGGGAGCTGCTCCCTGTATCTTTTATAGTTGTGTATAGCAGAAAGTATTTTGACAAGGTCAGCTTGTTGTGCAAGAGTAAGAAAAACTAAAGTTGCTACTTCTGTACCACAGCAAATGAGGGTAGAGGAGTCTGGCTCTCTTCCTTTAGTAGCTGCTCACTCTGCTCTGCTGCCTAGGATTTTAAGATGGGAGGCAAGAACTTTTCATAGGCTAAAACTAATAATTTCTATTGTTCTAAAGGTGTGTGTAAAATACCATCAAGTCACAGCTGACATAGTACGGCAATCTTGTAGGGTTTTCAAGGCAAGAGCCGGACAGAGGTGATTTGCAATTACCTCCCTCTGGATAGCTACCCCGGACTTCCTTCGTGGTCTCCCATCCAAGTACTAACCATGGCTGACCGTAATTAGTTGCCGAGATCTGACGAGCTTGAGCTAGCATGGGCCATTCAGTTCAGTTCTATTGGTAGTTTCCTTTAAATGCCTTGATTAGCAATTCCAGTGTGTGTACACTGCCTTAATTATATGCTGCCATTATCTAATGGCTCAATCTAAACCGAACTGTATCTGTAGCTACATAATCAAGCTACAGTTTATAACTGTCTAAATAGGCTTGTAACATCATTTGCTGTTAACTTTTAATTAGTGTTTAGTGCATTTTATCTCTCCCTTCCTACTAAGGTAAGATATTCCAATAACCAAAAATAAGGACAAAATCAAACAGAAATCTTTTGCTACAAACGCCACCCAGGTATCAGCATTTTTTACTCCAAAGGTCCTATTCAAGGAGGTTATAAAGAGCTCTCTAAATACATAGAAATGGGCTTAAGGTCTTTTACCAAACTCGCAGATGAAGTCAAACTCCTGGCTGCAGTTCTCTGTGACACCCCACTCGTAGCCCGAGTTCTTCACGATGTACCCGCATGCAGAACTCAGGACCAAAGGTGGATCTTGGTGCCACTTGCTGTAGGTGATGTTGGAGGTATCCAGCCAAATCATGGGACCTGGGTGCAAAAGAATCTCACAGTCACTGGTTATGGATCACCAAATGTCTGTCCCACTGTGTCGGGCTGACCAGGCTCTCCTTTCTTAAGTAATTTCAGGTGGCTGGCCTTGTTGGTGTGCAGTAGAACAGCAAGATTTGCATTCAGTAGCATCTTAAAGACTGCCAGGATTTCCAGGGTATAAACTTTAGCAAGCCAATCTTCCTTCATCATATTCAAAGAGTCAAGCTCCCTATCTGACAAAGGGAGCTTGGATCTCAAAAGCTTATACCTTGGAAATCTTGCTACTGGACTCAGATCTTGCCTTTGTTGGGTAACGCTTCTCTCAACAACAGCAAAACAATCATTGGGGGGGGGCTTGTACCAGTATTACTCAGCTGAGGCTTCAGCACAATTCAAATGTTATAATAAACAGTTTAAATCAAATTTTTGACTAAACATGGAGGGCATCACCTACATGTTGGGGGCTAACTAGCTCATCAATTGGCTATCAACAATCGCCGTTTCAGTGGTGGGGAGACAGCTCAGAGCTCCAGCCCAGCAGATTCTTCTTCAGACATTGCTCTTGGTAAAGGATAGTTTGCTCAAACCACATCCAAAACATTGTAAAGTGTGCAAAAACTGTGTCGTTATGAGCACCTAGACTTTTTCTGTAATTATCTAAATTTCAACTATTTCGGTTGGGTCTGACATCTCGTTTAGTTCTGTATGCTGTCCCGCTGAATGCATATGATGCACGGTGCAACGCACAATCGGTGGTAAGTGGGAGAGTGCTTAACACCTAAGAGAGAGAGAGTAACTGGCCCAAAGCCATCCACTAAAAATTAATAGCAGAACTTGAACTCAGGTTTCCTCAGATCCTAACTTGACACTCTAACCACTACACACGCTGCCTCTTGTGTCCTGTGTGTTCTCTCTCTCCCCACCCACCTCAGTACTATACAAAAGAAAGGTGCTTTCCCCCCTTACCTTCCGTAGTTTCATTCAGAGAGGAACTGTAAGTTATCCCGATCCACCACTCCTTGTCCTCAGAGATATGCTCCTCCAAGAACTTTTGGGTTTCTTCATTTTCAATAAAGACAAGATGGCCTCCTCCTCTCTCACACCAGCTCTGGGCACTTGTGAAAGAGCGCTGGAGTCTCACAATCTCATAGCACGAATGGTTGAAAGCCACTTGATACTTAGAACAAGGTGTCCCCTCTGCAAAGAGTAACTCTTCTGTAGTTGAGCATAAGATGAGAGAGGAAAGGGTCACGATGAAGATCCACATGTTTGGTTCACTGGTTCACCAAGTTCGGCATGGCCACTGATAACACACCAAAGCACTACTTCTTGTGCCTCCTGCCTGCAGAGATTTGGGGTGTCATTTGATTGTGGCATCTCTTTTCCTCACTCCTGTTGTGAACAACGACAGCAGAAACCCTAGGACAGCTTGCTCCCAATAAACAAAGGTTGTGTCTGTGATTGGGGTGGGTGGGTGACTCAGTTGATGTGAAGAAGGACAAACAGATAGGACAAAGATCATTGTGCAAATGTCCAGCTCCAGATGAAAATGGTGGGCCTTAATTTATAGCCTCCTGTGTGACTGCCAAAGATTACTTTGATATATACAGAAACTGGCCGTGTGGTAACCACAGATAAAGCATCCCTGTAAAAGAAGCCATTGTACTTTAACGGCTGAGCATTTGACAGCAAAAGTCAGAAATATAGAGCATTGGTTTGGCATCATTAGCAACCAGGAATTCTGTAACCAATACCAAACACTGAAATTGTACATCTTTGCATGTATGATGTCATTCATGATTCAGGAATATATGTGTATGATGATGCACATATAGAACCAACTCCAGTCGTTCTTGCCTTCAAAAAAACAATGATGTTGGGAATCAGGCCTGGGCCATGTCTGGTCATAGCCTGGTTGCAGGTGGGATGTGTGAAATCCTAATGTTGTGCCCTGCTTGCAGATTTTTTTTCAGTTGGAAATTGTGTTGGGTTGGAAACTGCAGCAGCAGTAAGTGGGGGAAGGCTGGAGCAAAGTCTCTAAGTCAGCTACGTTATTTCATCTGCTTGTCCCACCTATTCCTCACCTCTGTGAAATCTAAACTAGACAGCAAGGTACCAGAATAACAAAGAGATCCAAATCTTACCAAACATTAACAGATATGATCAATTATTCCATTTATTATCATAATGACATTAACAAAAAGTGCCTTTTTCTTTTATATAGTCAATGTTCAAATGCACACCCCTACAAACAGTCTTATGTCCTAGAATGAGCTACGGTAATCTCATTCTGCACATTTTCATCAATAACTAGGAAAACATCAGTATCCTTCTCTAAAACTGATTTTATTCAGCATCTATTGACCAGTGTCCATGTCATTATGAACCCACATGAAATAGGAATCTGTGTATGCTGCTGCCTTACACCCCAGAATATATATCAAGGTTTATCATAACTGGACTTACATTCTGTACATGTTCAGAGGCTATAAAGTATTTTTTACTGTCTGGAAGAAGGGAAAGAAAGATGAATGGGTATAACTCACCTCCAAGGCATGAAGCCATCCAGTATCACGGAAATGCAAAGGGCTGTAGCCAGAAGAAGGGCAATAGTCAGGTTGCACCTTAGCTATGGGGCTTGAGACACCAAAAGGAAAGAATGAACCTTTCTTTGGGGACAGGAAGAAAGTATCTACAGGGGATGGGGGAAAGGAGAGATATTAAAAACCCCTGGACACAAGGAAGAAACTGTCTTTGTCTCTTGGTTCTCAGCCATTTTACTGCAATCTTTTCCAAGCAGTCTCTATGTCACACTGGACTACATCTTGAGCACATGTTGCTGAGACCACCTGTGGAAGAGCCCCAACCAGTGAAATAAGGTAATTGTTGCTTTCTAAATGCTCGCAGCTTCAAGTATTAACAATCTATCCTTATTTTACCATCATTGAAGAGGGCAGCATGTAAAAGTCAGGCTGAGAAGACTGCATATCATCACCTTTTCTTTTAATCCTTGCGGATTGTGTTTACATATGCTACAAGTGCTTTTTGTTTTGTTATTAAATTTCTTTTCATTTCCAGTGGCGTTAGTCTGGTCTGTGACCCACGATAAAGCCCCTGTTCAGTCACACATAGCAAGAGTGGAAAGGGGAAGGAGCAATATTTGATCCCTAGTCAGCTACAGTGTGCGAGTAAGTGCTCTTAGACCCCTCTCTACTAAGTGCAAAGGGAAAAGGAAAAGGAAAAAGGAATAGATGCTCTTTTAAATAGCAAGCGGCAAAGGGTGGTGGGGCTCAAGCCCTCAGATGAAACATGCTCTAACAATCGGCTTGATGGTGACAAGTGATGCTCAGAGAGCGGGAGAGGGGCAAAATTTGAGATAGAGTTGCCATTTCCAGGTTAGGAAATTCTTGGAGATTTGAAGGTGGAGTTTACAGTTCAGAGGGACCTTAGCAAGATATCCATAGAGCCCACCCTCCAAAGCAGCCATTACCTCCGGGGGAACTAATCTCTGTAGTCTGGAGATCTGGCTACACCTGGAGGCTAGCAACCCTAATTTGGGAGGAGAGAGAAACGAAAGCCTCGCTGAGCAGACTTGGAACAGCAGCAGAGCTCTCTCTTACTCCCACACGGGCAAAAGCAAGCATGTGCAAGGTTGTTTTACTACGCATGCATTGACACATATTATGCCTTAAACAGTGGAAAAGGTCAAACAGAAAGCCAGGCAGCCATCTAGATGCTGTGGAAGAGGCGGAAGATCCTCTTGTCACACCAATATGCAAGTTGCTGCTAAATTCATTTGTACCACCAGTCAGGAGGGCTGTACTGTAAGGAAGAGGTCTCAAAGAGATGCATCGGTAAAGAGACAGAAGACCATAGACTTCACTAGTAAGTGCTACTTTGTACTATCTGTTGCTTTAAGCATGACCCTACTGGGTAGTTTTATATGTCAGTCTTAGAATTGCTTTTATTCTTTCAGCATTTCTTCATCTCTGTACTGGATTTCTGCTGGTTTTAAAGCTTTGCAAAATTGCATTTATATAACCTTTTGCATTGTTCATTGAAATTCCTTTGAAATTGACTGTGCTGACTCACAATGTATAATTCGCTTTGAGTCTCAGGGCCAAGCTACAAGTGACGAATGACTCTTGCCTGGCAAGTGAACAGACTCTCATGTATTTCTCCCTGTTCACTTGCCATTCACTTGCGCTCCACTTTTGAACAGGGAGGAATACACGTGAATCTGTTCACTTGCCGTTCAAGTGTCATTCGTCACTTGTAGCTTGGCTCTCAGTCAGAAAGGTGGACTGTAAATAATGTTGTGAAGAATAATGCTATGTTCTAACTTATACAGATGCCATCTTTCTTGAGACTTTGATTCAGAGGCTTCGTGTCTGCACAAGCCTCTGCTTGGAAAATTCCTTTCTTCCACATTCCCCCCTTTTCTTGCTAAGGGGCCTCTGAGGGCCAAGCTACAAGTGACGAATGACACTTGAACGACAAGTGAACAGACTCACGGGTATTCCTCCCTGTTCACTTGCACTTCACTTGATCACGATCAAGCGGAGCGCAAGTGAAGCGCAAGTGAACAGGGAGGAATACATGTGATTCTGTTCACTTGCCGTTCAAGTGTCATTCGTCACTTGTAGCTTGGCTCTGAGAAGCTGTTTCTCTGAGGACTAGCTATTTTCACATGCTCAGCTCCTAGTGTCCTTGAGATAAGATAACACTTTGCAGCTTGTTAACAGTAGAGCCTCCATGGTGGAGTTCTCCTTGAATTAATTACTTATCAATTCACACCTGCAGGACTGAGAGAGTGTGCCAAGAACTAAAGACTTGTCACACCCCTCCTTCCTCACGTATGCGCCTCCTTCTTAGGTGATGTGAGCAGATGGTACCTGATTGGCTAACCAGGCCTGGGCCACTCTGTTTTCAACTGACATAAATATGAGTGATTCCGCACACATTGGATAATGCACTTTCAATGTACTTTATCAATCGTTTGAGGTGGATTTTTTGTTCCGCACACAAAAAAATCCATTCCAAATGATCTATAACAAGGATTGGAAGTGCATTATCCAACTTGTGCGGAATGACTCTTTGACTACTCAGTAATGGAGCCTTAAGCTTTCAGTGGGTTTCAGTAACATCAACTGTAACCTATCTACGGCTTCACTTCTGGCTCAAGAACTCTGATTTGGATGCTGAGGCCTCCATCTATTCGCTTTGCTGTGACACCTAACTACTTTGACTTTTGACCAAAGACTGTGGCTTCCACACCTGTGACAACTTGTTTTGCCTCCTTTTGAATGACTATGGTATGTATTAGTAAGAACTTAAAAACTATAGGATTTATTTGTGTTCTCCTCACATTCTGTCTTGTGGTTTTATTTAACCTTTGCACCTTAATAAAAATAATTATATTTCATTTCTGTTTGGGTTTAGTGACTCTGTAGCCTCAGAAGCTACAAATCACTCTGTTGAACTCACTTTGTGAATGTTCATGAACCACCTACCAAAATAACATTCTGGCCGTTTCCACAAGTCTTCTCCCCCTCCTGAAAAATAGCATAAAACTTACAGAACGACACACCTTCATGGCGCGATTTCCCGACATGACTTTGCTTCGTGGCGCATTGTCGTTCAGAAAACTCGCCATGAAGCAAAGCCATCCTGGAAAATTGCGCCATGAAGGTGCGTCATTCCGTAAGTTTTGCATTATTTTTCAAGAGGGGGAGACATGTGGAAAGGGCCTCTGTTTTGTGAACTCTGCTTGCAAACCACTTTTGCAGGGTAGACTTCTGTTCTGTTAGTTCCCTAATAGGCTACGAGTTTTGTCCGTTTACTCCTGTGCCTTGGGCTAGACAAAGGGATTGCTGGCGGCCTACCTAGGCAATTGTGAGATTTTCTCTCATTGCCAGTTTTGTAATCTGTGTGATACCGGCCTACGGGGCAGCCTGCGGCTCTTCCCCTCAGCTGGGTTGAGGCAAAGGGACCCTGTACCCATGACAAAGGTAAAAAAAAAATGGTTGTTTATTTGCAAAAATTTGGATTGCAGATTATGGAGAGATAGAGTGCTAGCATGTGTACAGTTCTGCACAGAACAGCCAGTCCATTAGTGGAGTTCAAGGTGAGGCCAGTAGATGTGATCACAGTCAGCCCCTCCACATGTGGATTACTTACAGACTTTAGTTAGCTGCCCAAGCCTGTGCTGACACAGTGAATAATCTTTGGTTTATGATGAACTCTCTGGTGCCGCACAACCAGTGACATGAAATACTTGTTCTGCTTTCATTTGAATATATTTTGCTTCTAACTCTATTCTGTGCCTGGCATTCTAATAAAATATGTTTCCAGAAATTCCTGTGAAGCTAAGCTCTAACATCTTCATAACTCTGCTCCCCTAACCTTAGTTTCCTAACCAGTTGCCCCGGTAAGTAAGAGAAACTTGGAATGCTAAATGTTTAAGCAAGCCTCTATGATTATCCAACTGTTACAAGTCCCAAGGGATGAATTCCAGACCGGCTAAACAGACACCATAATTACCCAGAGCTGGGCGGGGCATGGGAATTTGGCCAGATCTAAGTGAACTTGCTGACTCAGTAGGTAAAGCAGACCAAAGTCTCTTTCATACGTAATCTGAGGACTTAATTTTCTTCTTGCTCTGGAAAACTGTAGTTTCAAAGAGAGCTGATTGTGGGGTGCTAGAGACATTATTTCCTATGATACGCAGCTTCCTGCTCTGTACAGTTCTGGTCATCATATCTCAATGATTATTTTAGAGAGGAGGAAAGTGCCAAAAAGGGCAACCAAAATGATCCGGTGGTTGGAATGTCTTTCTTATCAAGAAAAGCTAATGCATTTGTGTGTGTGGAAGGGGGCACAGTTACGTTTCGGGAAAAGACAACTGAGGAACATGATAGAGGTTTATAAAATTATTCATAGAACAGAGAATGTGGATAGAAAGAACCTTTTCTTCCTCTCTCATAAAATTAGAACTTGCAAGGCACCAAAGGAAGCTGGCGGGCAATAGATTCAGGGTGGGAAGAAGGAAGAATTTTCTCATTCAAAAAGCAATGAATGAGAGGAATTCACCGCTATACGTACTATAGATAGGACTGATTGGATGACTTCCATGTCATTCCAAGGAAACTCCCCCCACCCCAGTTCTGGAAGCAGTTTTGGTACTACTAAGGTGTTTTTTTGTTGTTGATAGCTTGATGGTTACCTATATATTTCCCTCACAAGGAAAACAGCAGCTCCCTGGGGCCATTTCAGATATGGAAAATGGCATGGCAGGGGGTTAAATCCCCTCTCCTATGCGGCACCTGTATTGGTCCCCCGTGCACTGGGAACTCCCAGCACACATCTTCTTGCCATTCCTCAGGGCAGTGGCCCTCGGTCTTTATGCTCCACCAGGTAAAGCCAACTCTCCCAGTGAAATGATCCAAAAGTCTGGCAGCCAAACAGCAAATGAAACACTCCCTCTTCTCTTGTTCTTGGGGAAATGTTGAATTTCAAGTCCCTGCAACTTTTGATTCCCAAACCCCCGTTTTGATTTCACTTCTCGCTTGTGCACCTTGAACTTATGATGCAGCTTTATTTTTGTTCCATAGTCCACACACTAGATGTTTCCTGTAAAAACAGACTCATTTCTCAACATTATCGGCACATCTAGAAGTCAGCAATTTACATTACATGTATACTCTGAAAATAAATGACATACATTGAACACCATATCAACTGGGTCTAAAAACATACATGATACGTATGCATTTACAAAAGGGAAAAAAACAAAAAAGCAAAGCTGTTGCTAAGACATATAAACAGCCAAAAAGAGAGCCCACAAGGAGAGCTGCTTCCTCTCTGTCCCCACCCCTCTGGCTTTGTTCTCCCCACCCAGGTCTGCTTTCCCAAGCCCACCTGAAACCACAAGAGAGCGGAAAGTCAAAGTCTCTCTGCACAAGATGCCTCAGTGCATGTTCGTCAAGCATAGGGAGGCGAAATGTTAGCTGGGAAGCGTAGTTTAAAAAGACAGAGCCAACGGAGATTACTCCTCGGAGGGTTTGTTAATTTCATGTTCACCTCTCCAAAGGCTCTGTCAATTTCACCTCTCCAGTCTGTATGGGATCACACCAGAAGGCAGTGAGGAATGGAAATGGGCTGAAGATGCCTTCTAGAGCTAGGCTTGGACCTGGAGAGGTTATAATGGACTGAAGTTTCCCTTCTGGCATTTTGCAACCCCTTCACACAGCTCCAGTGTATAGCAAAGCCTTTACCCTGCCACTGGCTCTGTCTTTTTAAACTACCCTTCCTGGCTAATATTGCATCTCCAAACACGTGTTCTCCACATGTCAGATGAGGCAGATATGTAGAGAGACTCTCAATTAATCCCCACAAGCTCCGCTCCTCCTATTAGCTCTCTTCCCCCTCTTTTCACCCCACTTGCTCAATTTCCCTGCCCTTCCTCACTGTCAGACAGTGATAAGACCTCCAGCTTATATAGAGTGTAGCGGGGAATCTCCACAAGGGTTTATTGTCCTCTTTCAAGAGATCTCCGGGAGGTTCACCCAGTGCCTGAGGGAGGGAGCTAAACCCTTCAGCAGATTCCTTCTGCACACGAAACTCCTCTACATACTCTGTGTGAGGCATGGGCCGCAGTGTGGTTGGGAATTGCCTTGGCAACCCAATATATTACTCTCCTGAGTTTTTCTTACAAGATCTCGATCTTGCATATTCCCCCCCACACTTTTAATTTCAGAGGTGAACTGTCATAACTCCCCATGGGCCCAATGTGTAGATTTTTAAAAAAATCTGCAATAAGGGAGGAATCACAACTGGACATTAAGTATATAGCTATCTAAAAGAAAAAAGTCAGGAAACATCTTGGTATTAAGTTTAAGAGGGACAAGAAAACATGTTGAATTTGCTGAGGATTGTTACTGTATTGGAGGCAGAGATCATGTCTATGAGGCAGATATAAAAAGAGGCTTAGAGCTCACCAGTCCTGGCATGAAGAGATAACTATCAATCAATGTAATTTCAATAAAGACATCCTCTAAACTTATGGTTTTGCTGTTGCACTCTTTTAGCTAGTGATATATAATCCAGGTAAATCAGATTGTCAATACTATCAATTTTACTCTGAATGGTTGTCCAGTTTGACTCGAACTGGATCATGTGATGTAAACTGAATTTGATCAACAGTCCATGTTTAAAAACAATTACATCTGCTTGTCCTCAGATAGATAACTGATGAGTCCAAAGACAACTAGACAACTGCAATAAAATGTTTGTGTATATTCTGTACCTTAAATTTAAAATATAATCATAGAAATGATGTTCCACAATTTGAGTTACCATTCATGTGTCATTGTGTGTATGAGTCTCTCTGTGTGCGCGTGCGTGTGTGTGCGTGTGTGCACATGCTATTTGAGGGCAATTGCCACTGGCTTCTGGGAAATCTGGTGTGGTGGAATGGCCAGTGCTAGATATTGAAGGTTTGGATTCAAATCCCACCACCGTCATAATGATAATTGGGTGATCTTGAGCCCATCTTCAGGCCTAATGTACCTCAGAGGGTGGTGGGGATAAAATCAGAGGGACCCTATGTATGCCACTTTAACCTCCTGAATTTCCAAAAAAAGTAGAAAATAGATCCTAGTTCCTGCCATTTATTTCCAAATTTCTTTATTGATTCACTGATTTGTTTTTCCGGGCTTCTCAGCACAAACTGGGGTCTTTTTCAAGCAGTTGAATGTTTGAACAGCAGGAACAGAGAGAACAGAATGATAATGGTTAAGGTTCAGCTAGCAGAAACTGGGCAATAAACTTTCAGCCACTTGCACTTAGCTGGCAGTTCCTTCTCTGGTTCTGCAAAGATAAATTCAAAATAAAGGGAAACCAAAACCCTTCCCTGCCCTTAGGTGAAAGAGAGGAGAACTCCACACACAGTACTACTGAGACGGCCCCTGGAGACAGAATGGAAAGAATTTTCTGCAAAAATAAACAGGAACACCCGGAGCCCATCCAGGCAAAAGTGCACGGTAAGGGAGGGGAAGGGCTGCTCGGCAGGATCCAAGGTGAAGAGCGCTTTTGCACCACCGCACAGCTAGTTTCTCTGACCTGGACCTGACTGGTTCTTTTGAAGGCTTGCATTTTTTCCCCCTCTGATCTATTCCCTACAAAAGGAATTTCCTTCTGGGCTCAGTGCAACTTAAATTCCTCAGGCGCGCGTGTGTGTTTGGTTCAGAATGGGGTGGTTGCAGTCAGATCGCTGTTAGCTCAAGGGTGCAGTTAAGAACAAATCCAAGCAGTAAAAACTTCCAAGCATAGAAACCTGGAAAAGTTCATTTTTGTTTGGTTCATTATGTCAATATCTCCACATTTAAATGAGTGCAGGAAGACAAGAACACTTTTAATTATATGCGGAGAGGTACCATCCTGTGGAATTGGTTAAGAGTGAGGTATTAACCCCAGGTTAAGAATAAGGATCTAAGGCAGTTTATTAGTGGAGAAAGTGTCCTGTCCTTTTTATAGAAGTTTAATGGGATGCTATCTATCTCCATGCCAGGAAAAGTTTCTCCTACCCACTTCTATACCTGCCTCACTGAAAGGAACAGAATATTTTTCTCCAGGCCTGCTTCAGTTAAAAAGTATCACTGTGCCATACTAGGCATGTCTGCTCAAAAGTAAGCTCCCCTAAATTCAGTGGGGATTAGTCCCAAGTAAATATGCACAGGAGTGAAGCTTTAATCTTTGTATTTGTGACCAGAAACATTCGTTCATACATGCAATATTGTTGCTTTATATTTCCATGGGAAGTTAAAACTTTTGTTAAAAATTCTCTGTGCAGGAGAGTGTTTTTGTATTGCTTTTTAATTTTCTCAATTTTAAAAAATGAAACTGTCATTGTGAGCTCAAACAGATTCCAGGTTTTGTGAGTCACTCCCTCCATGGAGCTTTGACCCATGGAGGTTTAATAAAAAATAACCCCATATAGAAAGAGGGTCCATGGTTGCTTATCTCCGTCTTCCCTGCTTTTCTCTCAGCTCAAAACTACCCGCCCTAAACATTGCTTTCTCTTTCTTGCTCGCTCTCTCTTGCTCACTCTCATACAAACACAAACACACACTCACTTACACACACATTTCATAGAAAAGATATATTGTAAGCAGGCTTGCCAACTGCCTGGAGAAAAACAAGTCCGGGAGTCCAACAGGCCGAAAGAAACCACAGCAAATCAAGCAGATTCTTAACAAGACAGATAAAAAAATAATTCTAAGAGAGCTTAACTGACCCCCACAGCCTTCCATCAAGTAAGTGGACAGATTCATGGTTTTACGGGGGCAATTCAGCTTAATTGCGCGTGGCTGCCCAAGCGAGCTGAGAGGGGCAGAGACGGGAGAGGAATTTTAAAGAAACTCTCTCAGCAATTGCTGGAATGCTATAAATCTTTGAATATAATTAACCAAAACAAAGCTTTTTACCACTTTCTGAAATGGCTTCTTGGGAAGAAGAGGTACTGGCTAATTTGCAAGAAATGTCTAAAATAATGACTGAGTTACTAATTAAAGCAGATGGGATATTTTGAGTGGAAAAGGATAAAAGGATTACAAGAAATCACAATCCAGAAAAAAATTCTGGAGGGACAGACTTAACTGAAAGAAAAATGGAGCCAAATGAGGGGGGAAACAGTCTGCGACACACTTTGCAAAATGGACGATCTGATCAGGATGTACCCTTCAAGGCACAAAACTTTAGTAAAGAAAAGGCAGGGCCATGAAACAGACCTGCACGGAGAGAAGCAGGCATCCCGACACAGAAAGGGGAGAAAAGAATGCAGTGGATCTTAAAACAAAGTCCTGTTCCTTTAATAAAGCTTAAGAGGCTGTTATTTAGCAGGCGGTGTTATTACCTGCACGCCAAGGAAAGCTTCAACTACCCCTTTCCCCACAACAACAGCAGCAACTTGGTTTATATACCACATGTCCAGACAGATCAGTGCCCCATTCAGAGCAGTGAACAAGTTCAGTGCTGTTATTATAATCCGCACAATACAGCTGGGGAGCTGGGGCTGAGAACATACTTCCAAAGCCACCTACCGAGCTCAGGGCAGTAGTGGGATTCAAACCAGCAACATGCTGATTCACAGCCCAACCACTTAACCACTACGCTACAGCAGAGGTTCTGTGAAAGGGACAGGACATTTTTCTCCAGGCTTTTAACAACGCTAATTGGGAACTTCAGACTTGGGTATATCAACTTGGAAGTATGCTCATGTAGATGGACCATTGGTCTATCAGGACTCTACTTATATTCCTATGCTCTAATTACATTAATGTAATGCTTTCATGTAAATAAGTTTGTGAATATTAATATCAGGGTTTTGAATATTGGTTACTATGGGTTGAAATGCAGGTCTCTGAAGGAAGAAGGAGCTGGAGGGGTGCTGGATGGATAAATGCTGTGTCTGGATGGTAGCTGTACCCTCCAGGGCAGAGTAAACTGTAATGTTTAGTCAGAGCGCTGAGAAAAAGTGTTCATTATGTCAAGTTCAGTGAATTTGTATGGTGCCTGAATTCTAAGTCAGGCAAACTGAGTGTGAGCTTTAGGGTTCCCAGGTGCCCATAGTTGACAGGCAAACTCCCAGGGATTTGCCCCCTCGTCCACCAATTGCCCAGTCCGCCAGCAGCACTTTGCACGCACACAATGAAGAGACATCCAGTAAGTGTCAGTCCACTTCCGCCAGGAGGGTAAGGAGATCTAGCAACTCTACTGAAGAGATGTAAGGCAAAAGCCTTTGGTGGCAGTGAAAACCTTTTGGGAATACTGAGGAAGTCTGAGAGGTAGTAATATATTACACAGGTCACACAAAGGGGGCAAAATGCTACAAGCACTGTTAGGATTCAAACCCCCAAGGGAAGGTGTTCTGGAGGGGAAATGCCTGGGTAAAGTGAGAACACCCAAACCTCTGTGTGTGTGGAGAAAAAAGGAGTGCTGGTTGTTGTGACCAGAGCCCTCCTGAGGTAAAAGCTGAAGGTAACATAAGGAGATGCTGTAATAAAGGTCCAAGGCAAGCTTTAAAACACAAAACATTACATTTACATACAAGGCAAGTGCCAGTAGAATTATTATGCTTTTTTTCTTTATTTTAAAAAAAATAGCCAGGAAGCAATGCGGGGGGGGGGGGGGAGGGGAGCTGCTTTGCTAGGAAATCAAATTTAAAGGCCCCTTGGATTAATAAAGCTAATTTCACAATTCTTTTCGATCTTGGCCTACACTTCATGCTTTCCATTACAAGCAATAGATTGGTGATATTGCTGACATAAATTCTGACACGTTTGACGTTTCATTACATTGTGTAGCTTTTATATTGACATTATTAGCAGAATTTAACTCACTGGGGATTTATATAAAAGTAAGTGCCACTGGGAGACTTTTACAGTGTGATCCGAAACAAATTTAAGCTCATTGACTTCAGTGGACTTAGAAGGGGCTAACTCAGCTTAGGATCACACTTTTAATATCTAATTAGCCTTTTGGTTTAGGAAGCCTTATTTCCCACTAGTAATTATAACCAATGGGTTGACTGTTTTTCCCGCAATGATAAGCAAAGATAAGAATTATCTTTGCAGGAACCCTTATACCCTTCTGTCTTTGCAGGAGTTCAATTGTCTACAAACCAGATCACTACTCATTACTCTTTGGTGTATCTCAACTAGACATGGGCACGAACGGGGAAAAAAACCCGAACACCCTGTTCATCGTTTGGTGCCATCCACGAACAATGAACAATGAACATGGATGAACATGGACTGTTCCGGACATGTTTGTTGTTCGTTGTTCATGGAGGCTAGAACCACCCCCTCCCACTTAGCCCCCCCCCTCAAAACCACTTACCTGGCCCTTAAAAGATCCCTTTAAACTATCAGCTGGCAGGTGGCCGGGGGGATTCCCCCCTGCTGCCTGCCAGCTGACAGTTTAAAGGGCCCTTTCCTGCCATGTGCAAGGAGCAGGGCCCTTTAAACATCCCACAAACTGACCTTCCCAATGTTCAATACCCACCAAATTTGCAGGGGACATAGTCCTCACTGTCCTCTGAAGACCCCCCCCCCAAGTTTCAGAGAGATTGTACCCCGGGAAAGGCATGATCCATGGGTCTCCCCGTTGGCTATCATTTTCTCTTCACAGTGGCAAAAATGGGACTCTCTGCTGGAAGTACTTTGAAGGGTTAAAGCCACAAGGAAAGCCAGAAGAAGTTCAGACAGAGTTCAGTCCCTCCCTGCCTCCGGTTGCCAAGGGGATTGATTGCAGCAGGCCCCGGACTGTCTGGCTTGCTGAATGGCTGCCCAAGGCAATGAACAAGGCTTTTAACGACCACCTGTTCATTTAGGATGGGGCCTCACAAATAGCTTGCTCGCAAACAGCAGATTGGGCTGTTCGTGAGTTTTTTCTGTTCGTCTTGCTGTTCATGCCCATGTCTAATCTTGACTTCTTTAAACTTTTCTCAATATTGTTTATAGATAATCAATAATAATTTAAGCATTATGGTTTATTTACCATGATGCATCATGCAATGCAGAGTTTTAAGAATGGGAAAGGGAGAAACTGTAAAAATGACACCACTATACAAGGGGGTTTATGAAGGGGTCCTTAACTAGAGCACAGAATTGTTATTATTTTAATCCCATTTTTCAACTCAACCTGGCTCCTAAAATGGTTCACAGGAATTAAAAATGAAACCTACTTATCTGTCTTAATGGAATGTAAACATTCCATAGGGAAGGAATCCTCGGTTGACCTGTGGAGGAGTTCTTTGCAGATTCTTGTCCTTCCTCTCTAATGGCTCTATTGCTGGTGGTTGGAAGCAGGATGGATAGACTTAAATCAGCTGGATCCCAGCATGACTTGGTGTGAGGCTACAGGGAAGGGGATTTATAGCTGAGCTAGATCCAGGCACCATGGAGGGGTCCAGTGCAGAGGGACCTGTTTGGCTACAAACCACTGGTTGCTGTGACTGAATTCTAGGGTATCCTTGAGGAGTTATCAATGTCTCAGCAATGATCCAACCACCGGGCCAAATATGAGTCTTATCCCTTCCCATCTTTCCCTGGATTGCAAGTTCTTCTCTCTCATGCCTTTACTGCTTCAGGATCTGGCCTAGAAGTTGGTCTTTCTCCAATGCTCAGCTCACTCATTGACTTAGAGGGATTCTTTAGCATCTTCTTAATTGCAGATAATTCCCAAATCTGCATCCAAGTTAAGTACGTAAGAAGAATTCTGCTGGATCAGATGTGAGGTCCACTTAGATCAGCGTTGTGCCCTATTTTCTACACCAGCCAGCTAAATGCTTCCATGAGCCCACAAGAAGGTCAAAGAGAGCAACCCTACCATCCAGAAACTGCTTCTGTGGTACACTGCCTCGAAACCTGGAGGTTTTTTTAGCTGAGCCTGATGGCTATTGATAGAACTATCCTCCACAAATTTATCTAGTCTCCTGTTTAAGCCACCCAAGCCAGCAGTCATCTTTGGGCAGCAAATACCATAAATTCTGTATGTGTCCTGTGATATGATGTTTTCTTTTGGATCTATCAACAACTGATTTTATTGAGTGACCTCAACCTCGGGAGAGGATGAGGAAATCTCTCTCCACTTTTTGTCATGCCTTACATGATTTTATAAACTCCTATTATGTCTTTCCTTTAATCTGATTTTTTAAATGAAAATGCCCCAAACTCTTTAGCCTTTCTTCTTAGGGGAAGCTCTCCAGACCTTTGATTCTTTGGCTTGCCATTTTCCAGCTCCAAGGTATACTTTTTGGAGATGGGGCAGCCTAACATGGACTCCCTACGTACCCTTGAACAAGTCAATATCCTCTGTGATTCTTTATCTTGAAAAGGATAATTTCAGCAATCTTCCTTCGCAATGTAAAGTACAAAGATGATAAAGGACATTGCCAGTTGAACGTGTTCCATGATTTATAAGCAATCAGCTGAGCAAGGGTCACTTGTTAAGGAGGTGGCCCAGATGATCTGGGGAAATATTACCAGTTTAGCCATGTAGGTGTAACTTATAGAGAGCTGGCTTGGTGTTCGTGGGTAGAGTGTCAGACTAGAATCTGGGAGGCCCAGGTTTGAATCCCCACTCTGCCATGGAAGCTTGCTGGGTGAGCTTTGTCCAGGCATACTTTCTCAGCCTAACCTACCTCACAGGGTTGTTGTGAGGATAAAATCAAGGAGAGGAAAACAATGTAAGTCGTGTTGAGTCTTCATTGGAAAGAAAGGTGGGGCATAGCTAAAGCAAATAGATAACATAAATTAAAAATTCCTCTCTGTACTATATCCCTTGTCTCATTTCATCTTTTTTTCTATGTAGGTCTCACGATCCACAGCATAACTTTTGGTAAATTAACCCCCCTCCCTTTTTCACCAGTGAAAAAACAGGTTGAGTATACTCCACTGTCTAATTCTGCTCCTGTTCAAACTTACAATCTTCATTAAGAACAGTGGTGATCTTAGAGGGAAACTGTAATGATTTTAAGTGTGTGTGTGTGTGTCTCTTTAAATGCTTAGTGTGGCACAGATGAAGAGCAGAAGTGAAAGAGAGAGATGAGTGAGTAATATGATTGGCTGATGACTGAGGGCCAAGCTACACATGACGAATGACACTTGAACAGCAAGTGTATTTCTCCCTGTTCACTTGCCCTCCACTCAATCCACTTGCCGTTCAATTGTCATTCGTCATGTGTAGCTTGGCCCTGAGAATGTGAGTGGAGTGAACTGCTGTTTTTAGTTACTGAGTGAAGAGAAGATTCATTCAGCTTTCTGGTTTAATAACATTAATAATAACATTCGATTTATATACTGCCCTTCAGGACAACTTAATGCCCACTCAGAGTGGTTTACAAAGTATGTCAATATTATCCCTACAACAAAACACCCTGTGAGGTGGGTGGCGCTGAGATTGCTCCAGAGAACTGTGAATAGCCCAAGGCCACCCAGCTGGCTTCAACTGGAGGAGTGGGGAATCAAACTCGGCTCTCCCGATTAGAGTCCCGCACTCTTAACCACTACACCAAACTGGCTTTTAACCACTACACCAAACTTTAGACAAGCAAGCTGTGTGCAGCCTGAACTCTATGTGTCTGAGAGTAACATTCATTCTGTTTGAAGTAGACAGACTGTATGTGCCTGAGAAAGTCTATATATATTTAAGTGAGAGATTGGTCTAGCTGAAGCAGGCAAACTATGTGTGCGCATGCGACTGAGAGAGAAAGTTTATGTATATCTGTGTGACTGAGCCTATAAAGAGAAACTTTAAGAACTGAGAACTATCTTTGAAACCATTAAGCTTAAGTAATAGTGTGAAACTGATACGCTTCTTGTAAAAAGAAATGTTTATTTTCTTTTTTTCCATCCCAGAGTATGTACTATTCCTATATCCCATTCCTTTCCTCAGAGCCACATAGTCCCACAAAGGAGCATAATGCTTGAGCATGTTATTAAAGGGGAAATTTAAATAAAATATTTTGGGATATAATTCCTGGTGACAGCAATCTACCCAGAGGGTGAAGGAAGAGGGTCAAAGGGAAAATCTAACGGAGAAATAAAAAGGATCGTAACAGTAACCATATCCAATTGAGGGCCAGGCTTTTGCTCCTTGAAAATCTGTGCAAAGAGGGGGTACTTTGTCAGAGGTTGCTTGTCATAATAAAACATGGCACCATCCCTATTTTTCTTCCATGCAATAATTCCAAGCACAGGATGAGTGACTGGGAAGTTGTAAGTCACAACTGAGGTGCAGCTGTAAGAAGGGCATCACCACAGCTTTCATCTTTTCAAAAGAAGGAGTGCAAGGGTCAAACCATATTTGATTGTAGAGCTCTGGAACTCTTGATCTGAAATGTGTGTTAAAAAGTAGGTGTGATGGAGCAATATGGATCAGAACCATAATTACTGGGAAGAAAGGTTTAATTTAATTCGTGTTTCATGAAATGTGTTTCGTGGGGCTGCAGTTTTCACAAAATTCATGACTTTTGGGCCAATTTGTTCAATTCGTGAATGATTCATGGTGCCAGACAGGCTGGTGTTGATCCATTGATTTCCTAGGCAACATAGGCCCCGAATGTCTGCAGACCTTTTGTTGCCATTGGAAACCCCAATCTTAGCCCACATAACCTTGATAGGCAGCTCTCCCTGCCAACTGGAGAGCTTCCATTCTGCCCTATACAGCAAGGAGCAGGGGGGTTAATCCCTAGGCAACTGAGGAGATGGGCCTTCTGTAGCCATGGAAACACCAATCTCATCTCTCCAAACCCTGTTAGGCAGGTCTGTCTGCCAACCAGAGACCTTCTGTTCTGCTCTACGTGAGCATTTCTTATATAAGGCACAGCTCTCTGCCTCGTGCTTTTCAGTTCTAGTAGCCAGAGGGAGTGGGAGGACCTGTTGCTGGGATTTGGAGTGAAAGAGTGGAATTGGGAGCGTTTGGCTGGATTTGCTGTTGCTTTAAAAGAGACTGAAAAGCCTCTTTCTTATTTTCAGCTCTTGGCCTTGCTGGGAAGGTCGTTGGGTGAGGGTGCCTTTTTTCCTCCACCCACCCAACCCCAGTCTCAGGGCATTGCCTAGCTCTGGGGCCTAACACTAAACTTATTGTTAAGCATATGTCCTTTTCAAAGAGCAGACCATTCTCTAGATGGAAAAGGAGCTGTAATCAATCTTCAACAACAGCCTACGGGTATTATGCCAGCTGATTTTCAATTCCCGTTTCACACAGCAAACTTCTTCACGGGCATGATTGTACAAATGGTCTCTCACAAGCCTTAATCATAACTCCCAGTTGGTAAGATCCGATGGAGCAATGCCATGACCCGTAGGCTGTTGTTGAAGATTGATTACAGCTCCTTTTCCATCTGGAGAATGGTCTGCTCTTTGAAAAGGACATATGGAAAACAATAAGTGTTTCTCTCACCAGTTGGACTGTTTATAATTTGAATGACTTGTTCTTGTTCATTGACTGAATTGACTGAATATGTATTGTTGTTTATGACCTTGTATATTTTGTATAATTCACATGTTGCACTTTGCACTTTAAAAATTTCTAACAATTTCTAAAAGCCTGAAATATACATAAAAATTTATATAAGTATTTAGATAATTATACTGCCTCCTTGTGGTAGTTGGTGTGTTTGCTGGCTCTGGGGCATAGCTTAACTGAGACCTACCTTTTTTCCTTTAATTTTCTTTGCTTATATTCTCATTTAGAGCATTTGCTCTTCCTGGCTTGTTAGGTGAGGTTGGGTGGAGAAGAGCCTGCTGAAGTCTCCCTGCGAGTTTGGCATCTCTGGGTATGAAGGGGGCCATTGAAGTGCCCTGGGTTCTGACGAATCACGAAACTAACAAATCATTTCGCAAAGCGGGACCATTTTGTGAAAGTTCATGATTCGAGATTCGTGGAATGCGACAAAACACAAAACGCTCATTTCGTTTTTTCCCATTTTGTGCCCATCTCTACTCAGTGGTAGAACATCTGCTTTTGCACGCAAAAGGTCCCAGGTTCAATCCCCGACATCAGATTGTATGTGATGTAAAAGACTTTGACCTGAGGCCCTGGAGAGCTGCTGCTGCTCAGTGTCAAGAAGACTGACCTGGCAAACAAGACTGGTCTGAATCAGTTTAAAGTGGCGGCCTCTATTACTCCTCTATTCCTGTTATTAATCTTCGCCATCCATTGAGATAGCCTTCCTCAGGCAGGTGTCTAGCCAGGATGGAGACAGGTCCAGCAAACAAGCACTAAGTCTCAAACCTCTCAGCATCCCATCCATATCAGGCCGCACTCACTTTCATGGTGTCCATAGAAACCTGACTAATGGAAGGCTCAGGAGGAACATTCAGAATGCATGTGATCAACGTGGAATCAAAGCCAGATCAGATACGATTCATTCCTGTTATTCTATTACTCCTGGCCATTTTTAATGACCCACGCTCTTTGTGGTTTTGTAGGTTAAAAATCAGCATCTTGAGTGCTACTGGCTGCTAATATTAGGGCCCAGTCATGAAATACCCCCAGCAACCCAACGGGTTGCTGCCTGCTGTTTTTTCTGGAGGGCTGATGTTGGTTCTGAGCGTTTCCTAGTCAGACAGTCAAAGGTGATTTTGCCTGAATGCCTTGCATAGTTAACATTTCACGTAAGGACCATTCACCTTTTAGTGGAGGCTGGGAAGAAAAGCCAACAGAAGACTCTAGGAGACTTTTGCGGCAGGAATTGTTGCAGTTGTAAAATAGACGCTTCGGTTTCTTTGCAGGAAAAGAGCAAGGCCGTTTCCACACTACTCACCTTCATCCAGAACGCTGTGGAACGTCGCGAAAAAAATGCGGAAGATAGCATCTTCTTGCACGAGTTTTGCGCGACATCGCGCAAAACTCGCGCGAGAAGACGCTATCTTCCGCGTTTTTTTTGTGACGTTCCGCAGCGTTCTGGATGAAGGTGAGTAGAAATGGCCCCTGAGTCCAACAGGCACCTATAAGATTAACAAAATTTGGGGAAGAGTGTGAGCTTTCGTGAGTCACAGTTCACTTCTTCAGATACAACTACAATTGTGAGTCCAGGAAATTTTTAGCTCCAAAGTATGACTAAAAGTGTCATGGCACAGCTATAGGGAGATTCCCTAGAAACCCATTTTTTGGTTTTCCCCAATAAAACCAAAGTTGCATCCAATAAGGCAGGGCAAATGGCAAACAAAATATAAGTTTATTAAAGCAAATCCCCAAATAAACGAATGCACTTCAATTGATTCTGACAATGCATGTCTCACATGACATTTCCACTGTCTTTTATACCTTCTTACAAACAAACAACAAAAAGCAAGATTATCTGATTTCAACTAAAGGACTGCAGAACATATATTTTTCAAGCAGTAAGTCAATCAAGTATAAAAAAGTCACTACAACTTGCAAAGTGTTCCTTTTGACACTCTTCTGATACTCAATGTTATCTTTTGTGTACCAAGAGGGGCACATTGTGGAGACACATGGGGGGGTACAGGCACCTCAAAATTTGGACTTCTGCTTACTGCTTTTAATGCCTTGCAAATTTCACTGCTGTTTTACATTTTGTTGGGTGACCCGTTTGTGGCTACTTGAATAAAAAGGTCTTTGGATCTGAGCAGGGCTTTTTTTCTGGGAAAAGAGGTGGTGGAACTCAGTGGTGGAACTCAAAACCACACAATGACATCACTTTGGGTCAGCTGGAACAAGGGGAATTTTTTAAAGTTTAAATTGCCCTCGGAGAAAATGGTCACATGACCGGTGGCCCCGCCCCCTGATCTCCAGACAGAGAGGAGTTTAGATTGCCCTCTGTGCTGCTGTGCGGAGGGCAATCTACACTCCCCTCTGTCTGGAGCTCAGGGACTGGAGACACCAGCCATGTGACCATTTTCAAGAGGTGCCGGAACTCCGTTCCAACGCGTTCCTGCTGAAAAAAAGCCCTGGATCTGACAGAGCCTGAATATTCTAATGTACCTTTTTTCTTTTGAAAGGTGAGATCCCAAGCTGGATGGAGGGAGTTCTTCTTCGCAATGGTCCAGGCATGCATAAAATTGGAGAATGTGAATATAATCACTGGTTCGATGGCATGGCTTTGTTGCACAGTTTCACGATAAAAAACGGTAGGTTTGTTTATCAGTGCCAAAGGGGTATATGTGTTAGTCTGTTGTAGCAAAACAGAACAGAAATTCTGAAATTTACAGTGGAGGTAGGGAGGCTTTACTGCCCACAAAAACAGTTTTATGGATATCTAATTTGGGACACAACACAAACAACCACACTGAAAAGGCTCCAGGTCATTAATGAAGAGGTTTGTTAACTCCAGGTGGGAAATTCCTGGAGACTTGGACAGTGGAGCCTGGAGAGGGTGGGGATTGGGGAGGGGAGGTATAATGCCGTACAGTCCTCCCTCCAAAGCAGCCATTTTCTCCAGGGGTGCTGATCTCTATGGCCTGGAGATCACTTGTAATTCCAGGAGGTCTCCAGCCACCACCTGGAGATTGAAGTCAAGAATAATAGGTAGCCAGAGGGCAAATGAAGTATTCAACAACACTCTTGTTCAAGAATTCATGAATCTCTTATTAAGACTGGTAGGTCTAATAACACATGCAATTAATACATATGCAGTTCATACATCACTATATGTGAATTGCTTGTTGATATCACAAGAATAATACATATGCTTATAACAGAGTCCCCGCCTGAGGACCCGGGAGTGTACAGGCAGATGAAAATCAACCAGGTAAGTTTTAAAGTTGTTATTGGAGAATTTCAAAAGTAAATGTTCCTTTTTCTTCCGTTTTCTCTCTCTGTAGGCAAAGAAGAATCCGAGGTGTAGATATTGTTCTGTATTGGTGTTTGCCATCTACACCTTGGATTCTTCTTTGCCTACAGAGAGAGAAAATGGAAGAAAAAGGAACATTTACTTTTGAAATTCTCCAATAACAACTTTAAAACTTACCTGGTTGATTTTCATCTGCCTGTACACTCCCAGGTCCTCAGGCGGGGACTCTGTTATAAGCATATGTATTATTCTTGTGATATCAACAAGCAATTCACATATAGTGGTGTATGAACTGCATATGTATTAATTGCATGTGTTATTAGACCTACCAGTCAATAAGAGATTCATGAATTCTTGAACAAGAGTGTTGTTGAATACTTCATTTGCCCTCTGGCTACCTATTATTCTTGACTTCAGTCCTTACTGAGGGCAGCCAAGGTTTTTTTTTACCACCTGGAGATTGGCAACCCTATGGCAGTTCCATGCTGTATAAGTCTAGCAAAGGCTGTTAGCCAGATCAGCTAAATGGAACTGCGATCATCAAAGGCAGCATGCCTCTACTTACCCACATGATGGAGACAGACAACAGGAGATGGCTATCTTCTTCTCAGCCTGCCCATAAATTTCAAGGAGGCATTGGAGTGCAGTGCCCTCTTTTGGGGACAAAATGCAGGATTATGTAGACCTACAATACAATAGAGCAAAGCAGTTTTTTAAATGTAATCTGGGTTGCAATAAGAACACTGACCTTGGGGAGTAATCCCAACTGAATAAAATGGCACTTGCTTTTGAGTAGCCCAGCTTTAGGCTTACTTCCTTTCGCTGCAAGTATGATCATACTAGGTAATTTCTGCATCATTTAACATGTCGTATTAATGCCCGTGCTTTGTTTCAGCCTCATTTCAGCTCTGCTCTCAGATTTCTGCAGTCCAAACCTTATTGCTTAGTTTATTAGATGCTCATTCTGTTGATTGTATTTGACTTAGATTATGTAATCCACTTTGAGTTTCAGTGAGAAAGGCAGACTATAAATGATGCAAATAAAATAATTGCCAAGCCTTTGGGATTGCTGTAAATAACCTACAGCCTCGTTTCCCTAAACTCACATGTATGCATGGAGGGGAGAGACTGCCTATGATGGCAGAAATGTTCTGCATGTGCTCAGAAGTCCTGTGTTCGCTAGATTACATATTCGAGGTCTGAGGCTTGATACTGAAACTAGTGCTGCGGTGGGATGATGAGACTTTAAACCTAGAGGTATTAAAAATGAATCAATAGCTTTTCATCTTGTACATCGCTTACTTGCAGGTTTGATTTATTTACGTATTTAGAATATTTTCTGCCCCCTTTTCTTCCAAAGTGGTGATACACATGACTTTAAAATCTTGTGTGTCTTTCTCATCATGATGACTGTGAGCGGAACTACAAGTGACAAAAGGCACAGGTTGGACACTTGTCAGCTTCCCTCAAGTTTTGATGGGAAATGTAGGCAGCTTGGCGGAATGTTGGACAAGTGACAGTTGAAAAGTCCATTGGACAGCAGTCGGAGAGCCAAGCTGCAAGACTAGGATGCCTACATTTCCCATCAAAACTTGAGGGAAGCTGACAAGTGTCCAACCTGTGCCTTTTGTCACTTGTAGTTCCGCTCTGTGTTGAGTTCTTCTTAATTCTCTTCCACCAGCAGGCCTGTTCAGGCAGTCAGTAATCCTACAGAGCCCTACAAAAGCATGTTTGTACTGGCAATGTCTTGTACTCCTGCTTCAGACAATGAAGCTAAGCCTCTTTACGGAGGCTTGATGTGGCGCCAGAGGAACGCCACACAGCCATGACTGATAGCCACCTAGGTATATAAAACGCAACCAAAATATAAGTATAGGATTCCCTGTTGCAAGGTGGGGTGATTGTCACTAGCCTGACATCATGATGAGCTGATGAGGTTTTTGGTCTGATCCAGCAAGGCCATTTATAGATTTTAGTATTCTAAAAAGTCTTGCTCACCAGGCTAATGCCAAGTGAGGCTGTGGCTCAAGGGTAGAACCTATGCTTTGTATGCAGAAGGTCCAAGGTTCAATTCCTGGTGAGCCCAATTAAAATGATCAGGGAATAAAGTTCGAGAGCCACTGCCAGTCAGAATAGACAAAATGGGCCTTGGTAGACCAGTGGCAAGGCTGTTTTTTAAACGCCCCTGGCTTGGTAGCAGAACCTTGCATGCAAAAAGTCTCTTCTCCAGTTAAAAGGATCAGGTAGGAGGTGAAAGGCCTCCACCTGCAACCTTGGTGAGCTAGACAAGACTGACTTGCATAGACCAATGGTCTAACTCAATATAAGGCAGCTCTGTGTGTTCAAGGTGCTATGTAGACAGAAGTCAGGGGTCATGCTGAAGGCTGATCTCAGAATGGTAGCAACACTCTCTCCTGGCACACTGCTTCTCAATATTTGCATCGACACAATAGTCTGTAAGGGTACCTACGTACCATCTTTATAATACCCAGGACTTTGTGCATACGAGTTTGCCATGTGATGATTCCAGCATCAAATGATGCCCTCCACGTGCAAAGAAGCCATCGTGGCTATGACACTACAGATGGAATTTCCACATCATCCAACATTCCCGTGGACAAACAGAGTCAGGTTAACAGCAGCTGACCATCTAGCATTAAGATGAAACTGCTCCGAGTGGGCATTAAGTTGTCCTGAAGGGCGGTATATAAATCGAATGCTGGTTGTTGTTGTTGATGTTGTTGTTACAGATCAAACCAAAAGCCAATTTTATCCAACACCATGTTTCCCATGGTGGCCCATTAGATCAGTTCCTCTTGGGAAATCCACAAGAAAGAGTATGCAGACAACAGTGGTACAAACAGCCCGCCCCTCCCCGTCCCGTGCTCCCCATCCCACAAACAATGCTAATAAACAGGGATATACGGTAACATCCTCCATGAATTTGTGCCATGTAAGCCTAACAGCCATCTCTATATCCTCCAGCAAGGAGTTCCAACGGTTAATTAGACATTGTGCTCAGAAGTTTTTTCTTTTGCCTGTCCTAAATCTATTGCCCATTAACTTCATTGAGCTGCTCCTGAGAAAAAATTCTCGCCATCCACATTCTTTACATCACCATTCATAATTATATAAACTCTTACCAAGCTCACCTAATCATTTTTAGAAACAAAAAAATTGCTTTATAGTCTGCATTTATAGAGAAGTCTTACCATCATCAGACAGTGAACATATTTTCTTATTTAGTACATTTTATCCTACTCTTCTCAAGGAGCATTCAATTGGTCTTCCCTCTTCCATTTTATACTCACAACAACCCTGTAAGGTAGGTTAGACTGAGAACCTCAGCCTTAAAACCACCTGGGTCTCCTACGCATAGTCCAACATTCTAACCCCTACACCAAGCTGGCTGCTACATATGTGAGCCAGTCAAACAAAATGTTGATATTTATTTAGATATTAATACTGGTTTTCTACCCAAAGCAGCTTACAATGTTGTTCTTCCTGCCTCCCTTTTATTCTTACAACAACATCCCTGTGAGGTGGACAAAACTTCCATGTCAGAATAGGGATCTGATCCCAGGTCTTCTAGATCCCAGCTTGACACTCTAACCAGTACTCCATGCTGGCATGGTTTGTGCGAACATGCGTGAGTGAACCAGCCGAACACAATGCTACAAGGAAGCACAATGCCCCGTTTTTGTCCAAACATCAGACAAACATAATGGTTCATGTGTCCCCTCTTATGTAGTGGCCAATGAGAGGTCAGTATATTATGAGAGGCCTTCACGAGTCTCACGGTTGGAGACTTTAGTAAAGCAGGCAGCCACAACAATTTATTTTTCATTGAGACACTGTGTCATTCTGCAGGATTTCTATCTCTCTGCCAAAGCTGAGCACAAAACCGGGCCACTGTGGCTTGGAAGCTGGTGAAACAGGTTTCGTGTAAGTGTGTTCATTAGAATGACTAGCAGTCAGGAGGTGGTAGTACCTTGGCTTAGCTAGCAGCAAATACCTCATGCGCTCCTTAAGTCTTCCCATCCCACATCCCTTCTTATCTGAATTTTGTCATTCATCATAACACCTGAAAAGTTGTCACATATGCTTGTGGTTCAAGATGTTTTCCACACATGGCTCTTGTTGTTTGGACAGCTGATGTATGTTAGACGCAACCAATGTTTGTTTCACTTGGGATTTCACTCTTGGTGAGATTTTTAAAGGATTTTTTCTTTAGTGATAAGCTTTGTTTTATTGAGCATTTTTACAGAATGAAGTGAAATTTGTCTGCTTTTTGCATGTGGGCAGTAGGTTGAAAAGTGATTACTTACATGAAACTGTTAGGGATTTTTATTAAAACAGAAACTTTTCTCCTGCTTTGATTATATCAACCGCTTTCAAATATTTTTTAGATTGGCGAGCCATCTCTTATTCCATCCATTTTACATTTTCAACGTCCAGCTTTTTTTTCTTCCTTCCTCCTCTCTTTCCCTTTGCCCTTTATCCCTCACTGTTTCTACTCACTTTATTTTCTTTTTCTATTCACGGTCAAGGCAGTGGACCACCAACAATAAAAAATGCATATTAAAACTATTAAAGTAGAATTTCAGAATTCTACACTCTCTAGGAAATTTGAGGGAGTTTCTCGTGCAACCTTTATCGGGAACAGCCACATTCATAATATTTAGGCAAGGGATAGGCAACAGACAGACAGAGAGCCTACTCTGGCCCCTAGGAGTTTCCAGTGTAACTCTGGATAGAGTCCCTAATCCCATTTTCTTCTAACTCGTCCAGAATTCAATCTATGTCCTTGTTCCAGTATGAACAGCAACCAAGATTCTATAAGCCCTCCCCCCCCCGGGTTTGGTCAGAGACCCTCAACCTTGCTGAGCCTGTGGGCAGTTTTTGAATTTTGAAAAAGGTTACTGCACACCGTCACAAAATGGCTGCCATGAAGGGTAGGATAAATCATGAAATGGCTGCCATGGAGGAGCAAACCAAACATGCTGAGAGCCATGTCGTTCTATTGATGGGGGAAGGTGTTTTTGAATGGGTGCCCCCTCCAGACACAAATGTGATGCTTCCTGGCATCTTCCGAAGGAATTTCTGGAGCATTTTAGCTTTTTGCTTTGGAGAAGAAAGTAGGCCCCAGAAAACATCTCACTGGGCAAGATGGTGCCTTCTGCAATCTGAAGGTAAACAATCTGAAGGTAAGATGTGGAGGGTTAGGGTTGGGGAAATGAAGAGCTTGGGGAGGTGGTGTTTGGGGGAGGGAACTCAGTGGAGATGTAATGCCTCAAAGTCTACAATCCAAAGCTGTCTCTTCCTCCAGGGGAGCTAATTTCTGTGGTATGGAGATCAGTTATAATCTTGGAAGAACTCCAGACCCTACTTGGAAGTTGGTAACCTTAGGAAGGAAGAACTTGATTGTTATTCATGAGGGACAAGGGTGAGGACTCCATGGTGGCTCTTTTCTCCCCCCTCTCCAAAAGCAGTTTCCTTATCTCTCTCTCCAGTGCCGGCTTTGTTGGTAGGACTGGAATGAGAATTATGGACAGCTTGACCTCACCTGTGCAGGTGAGCCTTAAAGGGAAAGAGCCAGTACAATACTACAGCAGGAGCCTCCAGGCTGATTGATAGCGATCCTTGGAAGAGACAGCAGATCATTATTCTGGCAGCCCAGTACTGTCTTTCCCCATAGATCCCAGTCTTCTTCCCCTCACCCCCTCATTATTGCCAATCAAAGTATCATCATTCCCTGCCAATCGATGTATCATGATGAGGTCTGCCCCTTCCTCCCTTTTGTTATTGCACAGAAATTATTCTTCTTACCATTTCTGCCGGTGATATATATGAAGTGTCTGTCTGCTCAGTTGGACCATTGGTCTTTCAAGGTCAGTCTTGTCTATTCAGTCTGGCAACGTCTCTCCAGGGTCTCAGGCAAAGGAATTTCTACTTGATCCTTTTAATTGGAGATGCTAAGCAAGGACACCAAGGAGATGCTCTGCCACTGAACCCAATAGGTCCTCCCTTGATGTTGAATGGTGCATATCTATTATACTACATACATCCAAATCTATTTGTGTAAATATGTGTGTGTGCGGGGGAGGGAATCCTCATTTATGCTGCCCATGAATATGACACTTAGAAGATACCGAGCTTTTTTTTTTAAAACACAAATCAAAGGTCTCCATACGTAAACAGAAGGAAAAGAAATGACAGAAGAAGCCCCAGTGATGAGCCCCATGGCTTGATTTCCCCTTTGAGATGGATCAAGCATAATATTTGTGTAAACTCTCTGCCTGCAGCCAATAGCGGGAAGGCAGTGGAGCCAAGCTTTGCCTCCAAAATGACACATTCTCCCTCTCTTTAACTGCTTTTTTTCTCTTTTCTTCTCTTTTCCCCAGCTGAGCCGTGGAGCCGCTTTACACCATGGCTGTGCTGGGAAGTGCTGAGCAAAAGCGGGGGGAGGGATCTCTGTAGACTTTATGCTCATGGACAGACCCCATAGAGGAAAAGAGGGACGATGGGGTGGGGTGGCAGCATGGGCATAGCAATGATTTCACTGCCGTTATCAAACGCCAAATGACATCACCTATCCCATTGCATTTTTCACATCAGTGAACTAAGCTATTGAGTCTATTTTCTTCATGATCAGGTGAAGTTTTCTATCGAAGCAAATACCTCCGCAGCGACACTTACAACAGCAACATCGAAGCCAACAGAATTGTGGTGTCAGAATTAGGAACGATGGCCTATCCAGATCCATGCAAAAACATATTTACCAAGTAAGCAGCGCTGGCTTGTTCTTTACGAAATCTGCCCCCCCCCTCCAACGTCTCTTTTCTGCTTCCCTGTCAAAATGCTTTATGTGCCTTACTCATGCAATTTCCTTTTTGTCTTCCTTTCTTGGATTCTTTCTCTCTGACTGAATAGAAAAAAAGGGACTTGGGGGGATTTCTTGTCATCTGGGAGACCCATAAGACTCAGGGCCAAGCTACAAGTGATGAATGACATGTGAACGCAGGGGTCATTTCATAGAAAAAGAGCTAGAGGAACTCATTAGCATAACTCATTAGCATATGCCACACCCCTTGCCATCACTGGCAGTGTGTCATTAGCTTAACTGATTTGCATATGCCACACCCACTGGCATCACCTATGCTGGCTCTTTTAGACCCAATCCTGGCCATTCAGGGATGAAATTGGGCCCAAAATGGCCAAAAGGGGCTGAAAATGGCCAAAAAGGGGCCCAAAATGGTCAAGATCAGGCCGCTGCTGAGTGGGAGAGTGATCCACCACCTGTCAGAGGCCCAGTCTGGGCCGTTCTGGCCCCAATCCAGGCTGAAACGGACCCAAAATGGTCAAGAGTCAGGTGGGCGGGTCCACCTGACATGTGACCTCTTTGGGGAACTGCCGGAACTGCATTCCTGCTCATTCCTCCTCGAAATGAGCCCTGCTTGAACAGCAAGTGAACAGACTCACATGTATTCCTCCCTGTTCACTTGCGCTCCACTTGATCACATGTAAACAGGGAACAGGGAGGAATACATGTGAGTCTGTTCACTTGCCGTTCAAGTGTCATTTGTCACTTTTAGCTTGGCCCTCAGTCTGCTGTCACCACAGGGGAGGGGGCAAATTGCATTAGAAAAGTGGCGATTGGCAAAGGAGGCTTAACCTGTCCCTTTCCCCCTAAAAATCACCCTGCCAAAGTAACCGTTAGGTATGATTGCTGTGGGGAGACAAATACATTGTGAGCAACGGTCTCTCCCCACCCCTTACCACTACTAACAGCATGTGGAAGTGAGAGGAATTCTACTGGGGAAATGACGTGGGGGAGAAGATGGAAACCCCCTTCAGTGTCACAGCTATGCTTCAGTTTCTTACCCTGTTGTGGGCTATTCTGCTGGTTCTCCTCAGTAAGGGAAGAACTGGGGGAGGGGGGGGATCCTGAACAGACCTCGAAGGCAAGTCTCTCTCAAGAAACCATATCACCTCTCTTACTGTGGGAGGTACCACTGCCCTCCAATAAGCTAGGGGTCCAGTGCTCAGAACTACCTGTTGCCCCAGAGGACTTGTCTCAGTGGCCATCTTGAGGTCCAAGGGTTCTGGAAGTGTTCTCAGCACTGTTAGAACATCTACCTCCAACTCTTTAATTCTTAGCCAGCCAAAGAGGCAGGACTTGAATATACACCACCACCCCCTCTGTAGGACTCCTTAAGACTCGTGCTTAGCTTTCAGGCTTTACAGGAACAAAATGCTGAGCTCCCTGATTGCCTGTATGCAGCTGAAATATACTTGCCGCTCTTCCACTAGACTCTGGACACCTTACCTATCTGCTCCATGGACTTCAGCCTAGATCAGGACTCCTATCCCCCTACTTATTTTTAATCATAAAGAAAATACTGGACCAATCAGTCATGAAGCAGCCTTATAATGAATCAGACCATTAGTCCATCAAGGTCAGACTGCCAGTGGCTTCCCACATTGTCAGACATCAACTACCACCTGATCCTCCCGCCCCCCCCCCCTCGGCCCGGCCACCTCCACCTTTGGATTATGATTGCTTTAAATTCTAAATGATCTTTACAAAGATTGTTTCCTAACAACTATTTAACACAAGATAGAAATAAAATCAGCTTCTTTTAATTGGGGAGGCTGGAGACCAAACCTACAACTTTCTGAATATAAAGCAGATGCTGTACCTGTGAGCCATGGCCCCATTTGGAGCTATCTCATCTAATATGTAGTCAAGACCGGTCCCTTTTTATCTTTTTATGGGGGCTGGTGTGTTTTTAGGTGTTTAGAAATTATAGATATCAATCACTGCAAAAATCCAAGTATTCAGTAGCCTCTGGGGCCTAAGAAATTGGAGCTGGCAGTTGGCACCAAGTTTTCTGAAGAGGGTGGAAAGCAACTATCTACCCCCTAATGTGTGTAGCTGTTTGTAAGGCCCGGCCGCACATGTTCTCTGTTCTAACAACAGGGCCGTGTAATTTCTCCTGGATCTCATCCCAGTGAGATAAAAAGTAGCTTCGTGGCAGAGAACCACCTTATGATTGAACAGACCTCTGTTTACATATCAAAAGATGTGCCGATTTGTGGAATGTTGCGTGAAATACAGGTTTCCTATCTTCTATTTTCCTGCATAAGTTTTGAAAACGGATGACACTGCAGTTGTGGAATACACACCTCAGGGAGGCCAGCTAGACTGCTTCTTTACTTAGCTTTAGGCTGCAATTGAAAATGTTCCTGTTCTCCCAGGTCTTCGGCTCCTAGTCCTTTTCTGATTTTAAACAATACCATTCTCTTTCTCTCTCTCTTTTTTGCTTTGATGAAGAGATGTTCAGTCGTAGTCATCTTGAATCCAGCATTTTTAGGGCTTTTCACCCAAGACAGGAAGGCAATCACTGGCAGATGTGTTGACATATAGTACAAATCCATTAGGGCTGTCACCGAGAAACTGTAGCCAATTTATTGTATACGTTTTTAAGGCCACAATTCAGTGCACACCTCCTTGGGAGTAAATCCCATTGTATACAGTGAGGCCGATTCCAAACGGCTTACCTGAAGCCGGGACGTTGCGGAACATTGCGGAACACGCCAGAAAAAATGCAGAAGATCGCGTTTTCTTGCGCGAGTTTTGTGCAATGTCACGCAAAACTCATGCGAGAAAATGTGATCTTCCACGTTTTTTCCAGCATGTTCTACAACGTCCCGGCTTTAGGTAAGCCGTGTGGAATCGGCCTGAGACTTACTTCTCAGTTGACATGCATAGGTTTACCTGCTACTTAATTAAATGTGCACCAAGTTACTTATGAGAATAAATAATGAGAAACAAAAAAACCCTGCTTTTTTCAGAAGACCTTTAAAAAAATAGAATGCAAATGTTCTTATGTAGCTCTTTAATTAAAAAAACCCTACAGGTTAGTTAATGAGTGAAATTGACTACGCATTAATCTGTTAAGGAGCCTTCTTAGTCAATTTCACCATAATTTGTATTGGAGATTCCCTAGTTGAGATTGCTGAGGAGCAAATTAGGTCATTATGGTTTCTCCCAACAATATCTATTGTCTATGAATATGGCACAGGCACAGTCCTGATTAAACAGAGAATCCTAGATGTGGAAAGGCAACATGACCTGACCAGAGATGAGAACTATTTATTGGAAAGAAGTATTGTGAATAGGGTTGGACCAATGCCCTATATAAATAGCTTGGGGAATCCTGATTATAGAAGAACTTTTTCCCTATTAAGATATGATGACTTACCCTCTGCTGTCCTGGAAGGCAAATATAAGAAGACACCTTATGAAAAATGTTTGTGCCCATGTGGAGATGGGAGTGTCGAGTCCCTAGTACATGTTTTCTTTGAGTGTAAAATATATGATCATATTAGGGAAATATATATTAAACCTATAATTGATAGTCTTCCGGGGAAAGAGAGAAAAAATTATATTACAATCATGTTAGCAGACAGGAATAGGGAAACGACGCTCCAAGTGGCAAAATATGGCTGGATGGTCATTAATAGGAGGAAATCCTGGCTTAGTGTGCAGAATCCTAGATAAGTATTGTTATAATTTGATAATATACGGTAATTTGAATTTTAGGTATTTATATTATGTAAATTATAGTAAGCTACAATTTTAATGATTGCCTGGCTATTTTAAGTTTATATTGTTGCCAAATAATTATGCTTTTAGGACTGATCAATTTTATAAGTAAATTTCTAAAGGTGGTAATTTGTTGAAATATGTACCTTTTAAATATTTATTTTAAAATGGCGTGTGTGTTGCTGATGTGCAATCATGTAATTTTGAATTGATTTCAAGAATGTGATGGCCTCTGGCTAATAAACTTTGTTGTATGTATGTATTGGAGAAATGGTATTTTTCAGATATTTGGAAAATTCCAGCAACGTATTCCCCTGTCAGTCCCCCCAACCCCAACCCATTTTTCACAGTTATCATACTGTATCAGTGATAGGGCCACAGTAGGAAGAGGAAACACATGTGTTGCTCCTTTGAAATAATCATCAACATGCAATTGTACCAAAGAACAGGAAATTGTGTAACATACACATGAGATGAGAATGGGTGCCAAATCATCCCGCCATTACACTGGGTGTGGATGCATATTGCCCAGCATAATTGTTTGTGTACTAATATGCAATAGTAAGTTACCCAAGTCTTATGCTTTCCCTGCCAAGGTGCAGATTTGGCTCATAAAGCAATACGGTGTGCTGTCTACAGATTCCTCCAGTAGATTAGGCTTTCTTTAAAAAAAATAATAACTGGAGCATTGCACTGGTGCTTTCTGTATCCCTATCGTTCTGTAATTCCCCCAGTTACCTTTGTTTCCAACTAGGAACATCCCCTAGAGCAGATTGCTCCCAATCACATTATGTGAGCATTTTTGGAATTCTGAGAAAAGATAGAAAATGGCTGCCATGGGAGGAGACACCAATCACAAAATGGCTGCCAGCGAGAGCAGTCATAGAATGCTGGGAGGTTCCAAGCCAAGCATCCTCCAAAGATGAAGGAAGCTTCTTTCTGAACAGGTGCTCCCTGTAGACCCAAAAGTAATGCTTTGTAGAGCCTCCGAAGCACCTCCTGCTCCAATGAGGTAAAGGAATGCCAGAATTGGCTCTTTGCCTTAGGGACGAGATGGCTTACATTGTTCTCCTCACCTCCATTTTATCCTTGCAATAACCATGTGAGGTAAGTTAGACTGAGAGTATGACTGGCCAAAGGTCAGCCAGCCAGCTTCCATGGCAGAGCGGGGATTGGAACTTGGGTCTCCCAGTCTAGATCCTAGTCCAACTACTACACCATGCTGGCTGTATTTCATCAAGCCGTTCTTCTCTAGCCTCGGTGTCCCCCTCCATCTGTAGTCTGGGGACAAAAACACTAGTCTACCTTACAATGCTGTTGTCAGGGTCACAGCCAGGTGATGCGTGCGAAGCATTTGGAATACACAAATCACTGTACAAATGCTATTATCGTGATGCGATTTTCTTTTCCTTGACGCAGGGCCTTCTGCTATCTATCCCACATAATACCTCAATTCACAGACAACTGCATGATCAATATAATGAGAAATGGCGAGGATTACTATGCCAGCAGCGAGGTCAACTTCATTAGGAAAATTGATCCTCGGACTCTGGAAACTCTAGAAAAGGTGAGTGTGGGTATGTTCTGTGTACCTATCATTGTTGAAATGCAAGCTAACCAAGGGGGAGAGAGTTTGGGAAAGATGCACTGAAAAGGACTACTTGACAGTTGTATGGATGGAAAGTTTCACACTAGGTAGTTTTCTCTCTTTCCTATTTTTATGCCATCTTCCAAGGTGAGCCATCATGGTGTAGTAGTTAGAGTATCAGACTAGGATCTGGGAGACCCAGGTCCCCACTCTGCTGTGGAAGCTTGCTGGACCGTTCATGCCCTCTGTCAGGCTAACCTACTTCATAGAGTTGTTGTTGAGAGGATAAAATTGAGGAAGAATGAATAAAGTTGTTGTCAGTTGTTTTGAGTTCCTGTTGGGGAGGAAAGGCGGGTATCAATAGCTGAATAAATAAACTCAGAGTGGGGTACCTGGTTCTCTTCTCATCCATTTTATCCTCACATCAACCCTGCGAGAGAGATTAGGTTGAGTGATAATAATGGACCCACTGAGCTGAGCGAGGATTTGACTTCCAAGCTGCCAAGTTCATCTGCTACTATAACTACCAGCACACTGGTGTATGATCCAGTCTGTTCCATACTATGCTTATTGCATTTGAACTTTTTGATCACACGTTGCTCTTTAAAGTCTTTTTGATTCCATTCTTTTGAAACCTGAAGGATCTGAACGGTGTGCTCTTTGGAATCAATGTTTTAGTCATTAGTCTGCTTGCTGAAGGTGCCAAGTTGTTTGTCAATAATGAAAGCAGACGTTTCTGGGATGTGGCTTGAAAATCATGAATGCATTTCCCGTCATCCTTGTTTGTGTTTTTGTGTTCTCCAACGCCACGTGGTAGGTTGACTACTCTAAGTATGCAGCCATCAATATGGCAACCTCCCACCCGCATTATGACAGCGCTGGAAATGTTCTCAACATGGGCACCTCCATATTTAATAAAGGAAAGACAAGATATGTTATCTTTAAGATCCCCCCTGCAGCACCAGGTAAAAGACAAATGTAACTGGAATTGTATGTGCTCCTTGTGAATTAGGGGGAGATGAGTTAATGTTTGTATGATGGATGGTTCTTAGAATCCAAGTGAATTTCAGTACTGGATGCAATAGACTCCGCATATCCACAAGTGGGTCACTGCAATGACATTGGTCTAAATGTTGGTTCATATATGCAAATTCAGAAATGTATTACTCCAGGGTCAAGTGGTAGCTTGCATGTTATGAATGGGCCATGACGAATACAGCAGAACAGGTCTTTATTTTATTTAGAGAATGTATATGCCGCCTCTCCAGAGACTTGCTTGAGGCAATTCAAAACTAAAATAATACCATGAAACCATGCTAGTGCTGCTAACTGGCCTAGAGAAAAATGTCATGTCTTTTTAATAGAGACTTAATGTGTGGAAATAGCTGTTGAAACTTCTAATGGAATGGAGGAGAATAATGTCACCTGGTAAATAACAGCCCTTTAAGCCTCTATGAAAGGGACAGGACATTTTTTTTCTTCTGGCCAATTAGCCCTGCTAAACCACACAGCATTAAAAAAACTAGGCCCTTTAAAACAGGCCAATGCATAAAAACAAGCCGTGAAATATAAAGGACAGTTCTCTGGTTAAAGCGCACCATAAAAACAAGTTTAAAGGGCCAGAGCCTGAGTCAAAAGAAAAATCTTTGCCCTAGTGCTTAAAAGAGAATAGGGTAGGTACCAGGGCCCTTTTCACACTGCTTACCTGCTGCCGCAACGATGCGAAATATCACGCAAAAAATGCAGAACATCCAGTTTTCTCATGTGACATCAGTGAGTCTCAAGGGGATGTGCATTCCACAGGTGAGGCGCCACTGCAGAAAAAGCCCTGCCTCTGGTTGCCACCTGCTTCTCCTCTGAAGGTGGGGGGGGGGGGAAGAGAGCAGGGCTTGTGATGAGGATTTTAACTGGAGGGTCAGGCAATATGGAAGAAGGCAGGGCTTTAGGTATCCATGCTGTTCAGGGCTTGATAGTTAAAAACCTGCACTTGCAGCTGTAGGCAAGTTCTGTCACTTAAGGGTTCATATGTGCAGGGGGCAATGAATTAATACAGAGAGCCTTGTGGCACTTTAAAGATGAATGCGATTCCATTCCAGAATAAGTTTTCAGGGACTAGAATCTACTTCTTCAGATACTGGCAGGGAAACTGGTGCGCACACACATACATGAGCCAGCAGTGACCTCTGTCCGACTCACAGTTAGGAAGATGTCGCTCGCTGTCATTGTAGTTAATCAGGGTGTGACAACAATTTTAGTTAGGAGAGGGTTCACAGCTTTAATTAAAGGAGGAGCAACGGTTCAGTAATAGAGCCTGCACTTTGCATACGGAAAATCCCATCTTCAGTCCCTGGCATCACCAGTTAAAAGGATCTTGGGTAACAGGACTGTCAAAGGCCGCTTCCTGATACCTTGAAGAGCAGTTTCCAGATAGAGTAGACATGAGTGCGCTAAATGGACCAGTGGTCTGACTGAGGGCCAAGCTAGATGTTGCAACATCCACAGATAGAACCCATGGGTGTTGATGCCATTTTACAGATGAATTTGGCCATCTTGAAATGCCATAAGACCGCAGCAGGAGAGGACCAGGCAATCTTGTTTCCCCACACGCCTTTTCGAGAGCTGAAACAACCTGACATTTGTGCCTGTTTCAGCACTTGAAAAGGGGGTGGGGGAATTGCCTGGTTCCGTGGCACTGTGTGCCTGATCAGGATCAGGCCCTTGTGGCATTTTTAAAGGGCTGAATTCATCTCTCGAACAACATCAGTGTCTTGAGGTCAGACGCATGGAAGCTGTAACACCTAGTTTGGCCCTGAGTATAAGACAGGTTCATATGAAACGTGTTTACAATCGGATTGTCCTCTACCGTCAAGCCCCCTTTTCTCGCTCACTATCTGGGATCCAGTGTGGGCATACTGGTGTTGGACTAGGATCTGGGAGACCCAGGTTCGAATCCTCACTCTGCATGGAAGCTTGCTGGGTGACCTTGGGCCTTTTGCACACTCTCAGTTTATTCGACCTTACAAGGTTGTTGTAGGGATAAAATGGAGGAGAGGAGAATTATGTAAGCCACCTTGGTTCCCAATGTGGGGTATAAAGAAAGAAAAATGAAATGAAGTAAAAGGAACTTGGGCTAGTCATGGTTCTCTCTTTCCTTTTTTATCTTGCAATGGCCCTATGAGTTAGGTTAGAATGAATGTATATGACTGGTTCAAGGTTACCTGACATGCTTCACGTCAGACTGGGGACTTGAAGCCAGGTCTCCTAGATCCTGGTTTGACACTCAAGCCCAACAGTCCCTACCCTTGTTAAACCTGTGGATACTTTTGGAATTTTGAGAATATTGTGGAGGTATTCCAAACCAATGCCCTGACCTGGATAGGTCAGGTGACCCTGATCTTGTCAGATCTCAGAAGCTAAGCAGGGTCGGCCTTGGTTAGTAATTGGATGGGAGACCTCCTTCGAAGACCAGGGTTGCAGAGACAGGCAATGGCAAACTTCCTCTGTTAATCTCTTGCCATGAAAACCCCACTAGGGGTCGCCATGAGTCAACTCTGACTTGAGGGCACTCTCTACCACCATTCCAAGCCAATCATCCTCCTTTGAAGAAGACAGCTGTTTCAGAACAAGTGCTCCCTGAAGACACAAAAGTGACACCTCCCAAGTTCTTCAGGGACCCCTCCAGCTTCATTGAGGTGGAGGAAACTCAAAACTGGCTCTTTGTTTCAGGGAGGGTGGTTGCCAGAAAACATGGGAGGGTGCTATGAAACCTACAGGTACCACATCACTTCTCTAACCATTGCACCACACTGACTCTCCGAGGCTGTGGCCTCTTTTGTTCTCATTCTCTTCAGTCTTATGTACTCTTTTAGTGGAGGCAGATACCACCTTATAAGCAGTAGGTACATGAGAAGACCGAACGGAAGAGGCCAGGTCATCTGACCTCTTACGCTACAATTTCTGTGAGACTGCACAGAGAGCAAGAGTCAAGTGAACTGCGATGCCTCTGGATAATTGAGCTTTTAGTAAGCAATTTTTAAAAAAATGTAATCCAGACACATTTTTAAAAATATTTAGGAAGTGAAGCGAAGAAAGGAAAGACTTGCCTGAAAAACCTGGAAGTGATATGTTCCATCCCCTCCTGCTCTCTGCTGAAACCAAGCTATTTTCACAGCTTTGGCATTTCGGAAAATTATATCCTCTTTATAGAGCATCCTTTCAAGTTGGATATACTCAAGATGGCCACAGCCCATATTCAAGGAGTCAACTGGGCCTCTTGCCTCACCTTCTATAAGGATGACAAGGTATGATTATGTACTCCTGGGTTTTCTGAGAAATGAGGCATTGCAGTCACAGCACGAGCTGGTTTACTTTCCTTTGGCTGAGAGAGAGTCTCTCTTCACAAGACACCTCAGCATGTGTTCGTCAAGTTTAGGGAGATGCAGTGTTATCTGGGAAGTGTAGTTTAAAAAGACAGAGCCAGTGGAGATCGCTTTGGTGGAGACCCCCCCCCCCCAAAGGTTCTGTCAATTTCACCTCTCCAGTCTAAGACTGTGTGGGATGGCAACCAGAAGGCAGCAAGGAATGGAAATGGGCTGGAGCTGTGTTCCAGAGCTGGGCTTGGACCTGGAGAGCTTATAATGGGCTGAAGTTTCCCTTCTGGCATTTCGCAAGCCCCTTCGCACAGCTCAAAGTGTATAGCAAAGCCTTTTTCCTGCCACCAGCTCTGTCTTTTTAAACTACGCTTCCCGGCTAACATTGCGTCTCCCAACGTGTTCTTCACATGTCAGGTGTCTCGTGTAGAGAGACTCATTGAAAGAGTGTGCTTTAGTGACTGCAAATGTCTTTCTAGTGTGTATTATATTTACAAATGGCCACTTTCGGTCGTTTAGGGCCCCTTTTTGCCATTTTGAGCCCAATTTTGGCCATGAATGGCCAGGATTGGGTCCAAAAACAGCCAGGATAGGTGATGCCAGGGGGTATGGCATATGCATATCAGTTATGCCAATGACACACTGCTGGTGATGTCAAGGGGTGTGGCATATGCTAATAGACTATGCTAATGAGCTATGCTAATGAGTTCCTCCAGCTCTTTTTCTACGAAATGACCCCTGTATATAAGTATAGTGTTTGCAGCAATATTCCTCGTAGTGATTAAAAAATCCTAGTATAAAGCCTGCCAGTGGATGTGGTGGTGGAGGGAAATGGTCGATGGGAAGGAAAAACATGGAGAAAATCTCTCTGGGGAACCTCTGCTTCAAATGCCTTTTCATTTGCAGTGGCAATGAAAGAAAATGAAGTGTGGTCCCTATGTAGAACTACCAGTTAGCCTAAAAAACAAATGGGGCAAAAGGGCATTCCATTGGTAGGGTTGCCAGCTCCTGAGACCAAGTATTTCCCTCTCTTTCTTGTTTAACTATGTGGAATGAAGCCTTTTTTCTCTGCCTAGCAAGTGGCAGGAACAGTCCCAAAGAAAGAAATATCCTGACAAACCCAAGATCTCTGTTTATATAGAATCAGAAAGCCTTCCCCAAACCAGTGAGAAGTTGCAAATGCTGCCCACAGAAATGGCAAATGAGACCATCCTATTTGACTGGCAGATGGGTTAACAATTCTTGTTGGACAATATCTCTGTCAGGTAGATGTCTGTTGAGTCACTCTTTCTCCTCAGTGTCCCTCCCACTTCCCACTGTACAGGAAACCAAAGGAGGCACCCAAGTCCAGGAATAAATATCAGATGCTGACCAGTACCGAATATCAGAAATAATTCTGTTTAGATTCAAAGCTTTTACAATATTTATGAATGGGAGTGTGGATATGGAGGATTTTCTTACTTGTTAATCCCCACTAACAATAGCCCTGACTACTAATTTCTTTTCCCTTGGGCAGACTTGGATTCACCTTGTTGACAGACAAAGCAAAAAAGAAGTGTCTACCAAGTTTTACACTGATGCCATGGTCGTCTATCACCATGTGAATGCTTATGAGGAAGACGACCATGTGATTTTGGACCTGATTTCATACACAGATAACAGCCTACTTGACTTGTTCTATTTAAAAAACTTGAACAAGAACTTTGAAAACACTGCCAATAAAACTTCCATACCATCCTGCAAGCGATTCGTAATTCCTCTGAAGTATGAAAAGGTAATTCTAGTATAAGGTCTTGTTTTGGCCCGTACGGTAACTGTAAACACAAGCTCTCGAAGCACATCCGTTGGAACACCGATATGGTTAGCTATAGATTCAGACGTTGTTCTGCAGGAACGTCTCCACGAGAACTGTCCTAGCTGAAGTTTTCTCATGTCCCCAGAATTATGGGTAATTCAAAATAAGATGATTGTGGCTTGCGGGTGAACCACTTTCATTTTTAATTCATTTCATTCCTTGAACTCTAGCCACTTCAGATGGCCCAAGGTCTTTCTGGGTCCACCAAACGATTATGTGATCTTGAGCACATAATCATTTGCTTTCCATATAATCTAGACATAGCCCCAATTTTAAAAAAAAATAGAATTAGCATAGGTTGGGCTTGGACTGATAAAACACCTACACATAAAGCATCTATTCCCCCCAGACTATGGATGGACATCCATCTTCTCTGTCGCTCACCTTTCCCACCTGCGTGATCCTACACTAGTCTTTTCCTATATGGAGGACAGCCCTATGTTTCTTCCTCTGCTGTGATGCTGGGGAAGGCAGGAGTTTGTTACCACAAATGCAATCCAGCATGAGGCATGTTTAGGAGTAAGATACAAGCACTTCCTGGTGTACAAAGCAGCTTGGCTTCGAGCAGTGTTTCCCACAAATTTCTAATCAGAAGCACACTTCTTTTCTGAGCTAAAATTGGAAATACACTCCACTCTTACACCCCCAGGAAGTTTGGTTTAGAATACTTAAGAGGATTATCTGCTCCAGAGAACCACCTCTCCTTTATACCTTCATATATATATTGATTGGAAGAAGACAAGCCCAGGACCATGACATACAGAGGCACAACAAACTATGGTCTCCCTTGAGTGCAGGCAACTTCACTGTCATTCCTTGCATTGGGAATGACAGACCTATCACAAATCTGCCCTTTTCATAGACAAACGGCGGAATTATCAGAGAGTGTTGGGAAGGAAGAAAGACCAAAGCAGTGACTCACGCAGGGACACAACAATCTGCAGGTGATTCTACTGCATTTCTGCACCTGGAATCATAGAGCAACCTGATTGCTCCTAGATATGGATGGCAGTATTACTAGATGCCCAGATGATTGGCAAGAGGCAAGGGCAGAGTAGTACATCATGCAGAGACACAGAGGGCAGCCTCCTTTCTGGCTGGATAGCATGAACGTATTGGAGATTCATTTTTATTTATTTCTTGCAGCACTTGGTTCGGAAAATACTGTTTCAGAGACTACATCCGTCCATTGTGATCATTAAGTCCAAGCAAGAGTACCTTCTTGGTTATTCTATTTACTAGCAATAGAGCCTGTTGTAAAAATAAATACAACAGGCTCTAGCAGTGGGGCACTGGGAGGGCTGCACCAGCATGGCCCTCCCAAGGCCCTGCAGCTGGCGCAAGCAGCGAGAAGGCCACGCGGAAGGCCTGGGCTGTGCCTCCCCAGACCGCAGCCGCTGCAGAGGCAGAGGGAAGGCTGCCATGGGGGCTTCCCCCACACTGTGCCTCCCCACTGGCTCTGCAGGCAGGTCTCTGAGGGGCTGCGGAGCTGATGGGGAGGCTTCATGGGAGGGCTCCCCCATGCTTCACTTCCTTGCCAGTTCTGCAGGCAGGCCTCTGAGGGGCCATGGAGCTGGCAGGGAGACACAGTGCAGTTTGGCAGCCGCTGCTGAGAAAGTGGAAAGGCTGCTCAGGGGAAGCTCTCTGTGCTTCGCGTCCTTGCTGGCTCTGCAGACAGGCCTCCGAGGGGCCACAGAGCTGGCAGGGAGGCACAGAATGGCTCCGTAAATGTCGTTGACCCGACGGGAAGGCCGTATGGGGATCTCCCCTGTGCTTCACTTCCCCGCTGGCTCCGCAGGCAGGCCTCTGAGGGGCTGTGGAGCCAGCTTGAAAGCCACATGGGGGGGGGTCCCCTGCACTTTGCCTCCCTGCCGGCTCTGCAGGCAGGCGTCTGAGGGGCTGCAGCTCCGCAGCTGCTGCTGACCCAGCAGGAAGGTCACGGGGCGGGGGAGCTCCCACATGCTTCACCTCCCCACTGGCTCCACGGCCCCTCAGAGTCCTGCCTCTGTCAACTCACTTTTTATCCTGGCACAGGTGCACCGCAGGTCCCTCAGTGCACCTGCACCAGGATAAAAAGTGAGTTGTCAGCAACACGATTTGCCTTTTATGTCTTAGGATGTGGCTCAATGGGATTGCATCAAGTGAAGGCAGGGGTTCCCAACGTTTTTTAGGCTGGAGGTGCTTTTGAAATTCTGATATAGTGTGGTAGGTGCAGCCACAAAATGGCTGCCTCAGGAGGTAAAACCAGCTACAAAATGGCTGCTGCAGCCAACCTTCAGTCTCACAGTGAAGATCTTGGTGCTGTGATGGCAGCTGCTGCCAATGTTTTAAAAAAATTGCACAGCCAATCAAATCTCCAGTGGCCAACCAGAAGCCCACCTGTTCCCTCTCACTGTCTAAAAAAAACAGCTGGATACCAGGAAAAGTGTTGGTGGCACCATGGCTCCCGATCGCACCACACAGGGGACCCTTGAGCTAAGGTCTCAGCCCTAAACTCATGGATAGTGCTAATTCCATTTTGGTCTTCCACTCTTTTTCTGGAAGGATTGAGGCTGGCGATTTCTTCTGTTGGGAGAACTGTCTGCTGCCTTCTTTATTCTTGAATATCCCTCCTCAGTTATTCACAGGTGGACTGGCCAATGACAGAACATACAGTGCCCCCCCTCATATATGTGTGTTTAGGTATTTGGGGGCAATCCTAGTTTGCATATTCTAACCGCTACACCAAGCTGGTTAATAATTAGCATTCATATAGCCAGTGCGTTGTAGTGGTTTGAGAGTGGGGCTAGGATCTGGGAGATCCAGGTTCATATTCCCACTTTGCCATGAAAGTTCACTGGGTGACCTTGGTCCAATCATATCCTTGCAGCTTTACCTACATCCCAGGGTTGTTGTGAGGATAAAATAAAGGAGACAATTATTTCAGCCACATCGTGTTTCCAGTGGGAAAAATGTGGGGTATAAATGAAGTAAATAAGCTTCAGAAAGTTCAAAGCAATCCCCATACATTAGCTAAGTTATCTTCACAACAACCCTGCACAGCATGCCAACCTTATTCTTCCAATACTGGAGTTGGAGGGGATAAGGCAGAGATGGTCTGGCCTAAAGCCACCTGTTGTGGTCATGGGTGAGGCGACATTTGAAACAAGGATTCTCAGCTCATAGACCCACCACCCTTACTCTTTACTGGGTCACATTTGACACATGTACAATTTGTGCAATTTTTCTTTCAGGAAAGGGTTTCTCTGTGTTCAGAAATGCGCCACACTTCCAGCAGACTCAGAATGGCATATTCCCACCCACCCCCTCTTGTTTTTGAAGAAGGCCTCATTCTGCCCATCGGCCTATCTGACAAGTTTCAGCCTGCTGTGCAGTGGAACAGCTGAGATGGTGTTCCTTGGGACACCTCTGGAACGTGGCTGAGCTCATGCTAGGAAAACACCGCTGTGCTAATAACGGCAGAGGTTGCATCAGGGTTTCTTGCTTCTCCTCCCCTTCTTCACACAGCCTTCCTTCCTATCTTGCAATCTAATACCAGTGTATAATACAGGAAGGCATTCAAGGTGATTATCAGTACTGGAATGTCTGTCGTGATTATCTTTTATACTCTTATCAAATCTTTTCTGCTGTCCCAAAGGGGATTTGTCTTTGCCTTGTACAGGAATCTTAACTCTTTCCCATCCTTCCTTATTATAATCTCCTCACCTAGCAATAATCTCCAAAACTTTGAATTTACTATCTTTACAACCTTTAAAGTGGTAATTTCAAATCACTTTAATTCATGGGCTTGGATTTCATCTAGATTTCCATGGGCAGGGGAAAGGGGTGATCTTTGACAATTCTTCTCGCCCACACCAGCCACAAACACACCCCAAAATATTTCTTCTGGGAAATGGAGAGCCCTAGGAATCACATAGGAAGGGAACTGGAGATCTACCGGAGGAGGAGGGATGTACAAAAATTGCTCCCCCTGCACTCAGGGAAATCTAGGCAGGATCCAGTAACTGTGTGGTGCAGTGGCTAGAGTGTTGGACTAGAATCTGGGAAGTTCAAACCTCTCCCAACTGTAAAGCTCACTTGTTGAGTTGGGCCCATTCACACACTTTCAGCCTCATCTACCTCACAGGGTTGTTGTTTTTAAGGGTAAAACAGAGAAGGATGAACCATGTAACACCCTTGGAAGATGGATGGGGAAAAGTACTAGACAATTAGATTCATGTAGCATTTTCAGGATTCAAAGAGTTTCATACATAGCATCCTATTCTGCTCCTTACACCATCCCTGTAGGGCAGGCCACTAGGCCAGTATACTCTCTCACATTGCTGGTGAAAGGGTAGAGCTGGGGCAGAGAACACCATGCCTCAGTTCATGAAAAGAACCACCCTACATCAAGCCTACATTCAGGATTTTGTTGGCATTCCTTTGGTGTGAATTCAGGTTTAAAATGTTCATTTGCCATTGGTGACAGAAGGTATGGTTCCTTGTCAGAAACTGCTTTGCGCACAGAAGGTCCTAGATTCAGTCCCTAGCATTAGGTGAAGTGAAAGATCTCTGAAGAGCCCCTGCCTATCACAATAGATAGTACTGACCTTAATGGTCTGAACTAGGGTTGCCAGTCCCCTGCTGGGGGCAGGGGATCCCCCGCTCCCACCCTCCACCCTTGCTTACTTGGCTGGGGGGGATGCACCTCCTGGAATGCCACAGTGGGCCAATTTGGGTCCCATACGGGCTGGATTGGGCCCGTTTAGGGCCAAAATTGGTCCACTGTGAAGTGCAGAAGCTCACTAGGGCCCTCCTGGAAGCGCTCCTGCGCTCTGCAGCGGGCCAATTCTGGCCCCAAAGCACAGGAGCACTCCAGGGCCTGTCACACTGCCCTGGTAGCTCAGTACTGGGCTCCCATGCTCAGCAGTGGGCTGATTTCAGCCCCAAACGGGCCTGATTTGGCTCGCTGCAGAGTATGGGAGCACTTCCAGGGGCAGCACGTGGCCTGCATGTTGACATCACTTCCCAGAAATGATGTCATTGCACAGCCTGTGAGCGCTTTGCACAAGGGGACCTGGCAATCCTAGGTCTGATTCAGAACACAGCTTCACAAGTTCTTGAGATTTGTAGCCCCTGAAGCTGAGCACATCTTCATTCTCTTTCCTTCAGGATGTAGCAGTTGGTTCGAACTTGGTCCGCCTCCCATCAACCACTGCAAGTGCTGTGAAAGAAAAGGACGGCAGCATTTACTGTCAACCGGAGACACTTTGCGATGGTGAGCAGCATTAAAACAATCCTGCAGCGGTGGTCTTGTTCTCTGTGTACTTGGGAGCTATTGTGAAGGCCCCTTCCTGATTAAGGAAGGACTTACAACGTCCAGCGTTTGTGTTGCAGAAATGATAAGGATTACTAATCAACATGCCAATAACCAGTAATGCTGAATAGTGTATTTTCTGTTATGCAAATAGGCTTCCTTATACAGGCTCTTTGTTGATCTTTTGCTCTGAGTTTTGGCGTTGTTTGGCTCTTTAATAGTACAAAGCTGAACACCTCTGCTTTGCATGTTCCTGCTGCTTGTGGAAACGGGCCCAGAGTTGGCAGTTGCCCACTGGGTTCCATCTGCCATGTCATTCACCCTGTGGAATGCCAATTCAAATGACTGAGAATCCTGTACAAGAGTGATTTCAGAGGTGAGTGCAGCTGCAACTCGGGCCAAACTCCTGGTCATGTGCAGCAAGCTTGCAAAGTCTTGATTCATTGTTAATATATTTAAATACCCAGCAGCTGTGACTTTATTTATGAGCCTGATTTCCTCCCTCCCCGCCACCAGAAATAGAACTGCCTCGCATCAACTATGATTATAATGGCCGAAAGTACAGATACATCTTTGCTGCAGAGATGAAATGGAGTCCAGTTCCATCACAGGTAGGTTATTTCCAGACATGCTTCCAGTTAGAGCATGGTTTTGTGCCGTGCTAACATGCATTAGGTTGATTTATGTCAGTTACCCAATCTGACCTGATTATTAAGACCAACACCGCACATTGAAACTATAACTCTGAGCCACAGGTTTTTTTAGAACTCTCTGACATTTATCGCAATGCCAGATGTAGAGAAGGGCATGCATAACTGTGCCAAATGTTTTAAACAGATTTCATGCTCATTGACTCTGAACCCCATATAGTCACGCAAAATGATGCAGTCACAGCCTGAAACTGTTTGGAGAGGAATATGCCAGTCCTCATGTCAGAGCCAATAGAAATGCATGCCCTAACCCAGGCCCATTAATGCAGATGTGGTTTAGCGGCAGGCTAAAACGGCCGCCAGATTATGTCTCCCCCCCCCTTATTGCATCCTCTCTACGGTGTTCCACAGATCTAACAGGGAATCAAATTTGGTGTTACTCACGTACTCTGGCTCCTAAACCTGCAGAGTTCTATGTAGATTCTGTAATTTTGAAAAATTCATTACATTACTGGGCCAGGTCTCCTCTGTGCGGAGGAACTTTGGCCATGCATACCCATAATCTGTGGCATACAAGCTTCATTTGTACATGGGGGTGGCCCATATATAGCTGATTTTACTCTGTGACCAGCGTAAGACACACAATCTGGTTTCTCTAGAAAACTGAGCAAACCACGCTTACAGATGTGTACTTATAACCTGCTTTTCTCCCCAGTGGGGACCCAAAGTGGCTTATTACCTCCCCTCCTCCACTTTATCCTCATAACAACAACCCTGTTAGGTCGGTTAGGCTAAGAGAGAGTGACTGGCTGAAGGTCACCCAGCAAGCTTCCATAGCAAGAGGAAGAATTCAAACCTTGCTCTCCCAAGGCCTGGCCCAACACTCTAACCACTATGCCACACTGGCTCTTGCACACAATGAACTGTGTATGTGCAAAGAATTTCAGTGGCCCTATAATGTGCGAAGTTATAAAGGTAGGGCAAAAGGCAAGGGTTGCAAAGTTCAGGAAGTTACCTATAAAAGTTGCAATGGATTAAGCTGCCTAGGGTAGACCTGGCTTCCAGGGTCAGCAGTGTTGGGCAGCTGCCCAAGCCCCAGTGCCTCAAGAGGGCCTGCTGTTATGCAGCAACTGTGCCAGCAGCCTGTTCTGTGTCTCCGCGTGGTCAGAGTGATGGTGGCATTGAATCTTCCTGGAAGAATTATTCTCTCTGGGAAGACTGGCGCCTGCCCATCCCTTCTCCCTCTCTTGTCATCCATTCCGCTTTCCTCTTTCTGCCCTCCTCTTCTGCCAGATGGTCAGGAGAATCAGCAACAGTTCCTACTGCATTCCCCTCTATGTGAGCACCAATAGCTCCTAGGATCACAGGCAGCTGTCAGCCAGAGTAGAAGGGCAGGCTGCTGATTGGCAGTTGCTGTTACTGGCGTTCATTTGAACGATGAAAGAGAAGAAGAGGAGCTCTTTGTTTTTTTTGCCCTGCGTCATGATGATGATACCTGGGAAGGAACTCACTGGACAGAGTCTTGCCAGATACTCTCAAAAGCTAGAGCCAGTGCTAGCCTGTGGCAAGAGTTGCATCTCCTTCCTTGGCAGGCTTTCAAAGGAAGACGGCATCCATCAGATGACGGATTGCTTCACTTCCACCTGTAGAATCCATGACCTACTTTGCTATCGCTTACATGGCACTCAACAATAATAATGGGTGCTCAATGCCCACACATATATCCTGGGTTTAACAGCAACCTAAACCTCCCTAAATTAAATTCATGCATTGTTGACCTTTAATTAATTAGGGTTCCGGCTTCTTCCGGGATTAAGGTCACTTGTTAAAGAAAACAAGGTGAAAAACAGGACTTGGATCCCGATTGGGTTTCTTGGCTACAATTCAGCCTGACTCAGGATTCAAAGGTTTTCTGGGTGATCATCCAAAGGCATCTTTGGAACATATCATGAAGCATGACTTGTCTGTGATTCATGGTCCCAACAGCATATTTACCACCAAGCTAGAAACATGGAATCAAGGCCATAGCTATATATCAGGCCCATATTCCTATTCTGGACCTAGATGTGAAACTTTTGGTAAGGTTTTTTTTGAATATTTGACTTTACTTTTGCAACTCCCACCATTGTATCTGAAATCTTGCTGAATTCTAAGGCAGTAATGTTAAGAAATAACTTACCACACTTGATATTTCTACAAGACAGCCAGCGTGGTGCAACAGTTACAGTGTCAGACTAGGATGTGAGAAACCCGCTTTGCCAGGGAAGGTTTCTGGGTGACCTTGAGACAGTCACTGTCTCTAAAGGATAGTTGTTGTGAGGATAAAATAAAGGAAGGGAAATGATTTAAGTCATTTTGGGTGCCTATTTGGGGAGAAAAGTGGGGTATAAAATAAATAAATGAATATTTTTAAAAGTTGGGAATGTTGGATATTAAGCCACCACAAGAATATTTTATTGAAAAAGCTGGGTATAAGTATTTCAACACTTACATTAGTATATAAATGAGACTTTTTCTAAAGCACATTTCAATTAGGAGAACTTGTAAAAACTCCTAGCATTAAAAAAAAAATTATTTATTTAAAGCATTTCTTATCCCACTTATCTCCTGACAGAAGGTCCAAAATGGCCTACAAAAATTCCAATACAATATAAACAATTTAAAACAAACAAAATACAATGTATATAAATGGGGCTGGGGGAAGAACTCCAAAATATACAATATACATTCTGGTCTGATTTGAGATCTGGGACAGTCCACCAAAACCACAGGCTTTGGGCCACGAGACCTTTGGCTCTTGCTTTTTCGTTGTGCCTTTTTCCGCGTCCAGGCTTTAAGTACCTGCAAGAGGAAAGAAACAAAAGCTCCACCTAGAATTTAAACATCTGGCAGCCATCTTCCCACAGTTCCTTTCCTTCTTTAAAGAGCCTCTTTGATCACAGTCAGCCTACAAGGGAATGGAAATTCATCTCTTTTTCCTTCTTCACCCAGATAGTTAAATTTGACATTCTGACCAAGAGAAAACTTCATTGGAAGGAAGAGCATTGCTGGCCCGCAGAACCTGTCTTTGTACCCAGTCCTAATGCCAAAGAAGAGGATGAGGGTAAGAGATGTGATGTTCCTTTCCTTGAGGGTAGGGATAAAGATCTATGCTGCAGTCCAAGAAATAAAACCATGTAGCACCTTAAACGCAAATAGATTTATTGTGGCATAAACTTTTGCGGACTAGAGCCCACATTGTCAATATACATAGCTGGAGAAATTGTAAACTGTGGCCATCAAGAAGCCATAAAATTCAAGAGGTATTGTAGGCATGATATATCTGTGCTAATGCTTGAATGTGTACAAGTACAGGGATCATTCCCAGCAGCCATAATTGGTAATAGCACACTTCTGCAGGACTGAATGAAGACTTCAGGCGTCTTTCTCCTTGTTCCAGGTGGTTAGCCAAATTGGGTTGGCTCCAAACAGCTTTTCTGCTGGTCAAAAAGGAAGAAGGAGCCCCCTTAGACACCCCCAAAATACTATGCCGTGGTCACAGGACCTGCTTGTACAAATACCATATGGAATGAGGGCTGCAGTGAGGAGAGGGATTGGTTGAGACTGAGTGAAAAAGCTGGTTGGATCCAACCCATTCGTATGTTGCCGCAAAAATAATGACCTTCAAAGCTAAAACAGTTTTATGTATTGTCGAAGGCTTTCACGGCCGGAGAACGACGGTTGTTGTGGGTTTTCCGGGCTGTATTGCCGTGGTCTTGACATTGTAGTTCCTGACGTTTCGCCAGCAGCTGTGGCTGGCATCTTCAGAGGTGTAGCACCAAAAGACAGAGATCTCTGAGAGATCTCTGTCTTTTGGTGCTACACCTCTGAAGATGCCAGCCACAGCTGCTGGCGAAACGTCAGGAACTACAATGTCAAGACCACGGCAATACAGCCCGGAAAACCCACAACAGCCATAAAACAGTTTTATTCTAATTTAAGCCTTAGTGGACTAGAACCCACTTCCTCAGACGTAATGAGCAGATCTCCATTTGGCATTCATTTTATATAGGAAGTTCGGGGGGAATGCAAATCGCAGGCCAAGGGGCCATGAAATGCAGAGCGAAATGTAAATGTATAAAACTGCAATCTAATTGGGAAAAATACAGCAACCATTCACTAGATATGCTAAACTAGTTAACACCTGTGAAGGGTGGAGAGTCGCAGGTTTTGTTCTCAAGGGCTTAAAAAAACAAGCATGGGAGATCTTGCATCATAACTAGTTGAGATGTTTCTCCATCCTTGCAACATATCTTTTTTAAACAAGAGACGTCAGAAATGGAACTTATGATGTTTTTCATCCAAGCATCTGCTCTGCCTTTTAGTCACCCATCATACATTTTGAATCCTGTTGTAGGGTGGGGGGTTACCTTATTTGACATGCACAATCACTCTGTGGAGTAGATGAAGTAGGCCAGGTTCTGTGATGAAGTGTGGATTTGAACTTGGGTTCAAGTGAAACATTTTCTCCTCCATACTGGTTCAATGCATTTCCACTTCTGCAACTGATGTGTGAAATCCAGTAATGACCTGCAGAATTCAGGTGATCTCTGTTCCAAACAAATTACTGGATATATACATTTTTAATGGCTCTGTTGGCACAAATCACCCTTCTATAGCAGCTATAGACCTGGTGTGTATAATCAGCAAACACATTGACAACCCAACTTATGCACTGACAATGCCCAACTAAGAACAAAGCAAAGCTACATGCAGCCTTAAGCGCACAAACACACAATAATGGGTCTGTCACGCAGTCTATCGGAATAGCTTACCTTAACAAAGTTCTGAAGATTAAAGTGTCTTTTCCTCCTTTTAAATCTAAACAAAAGAGCCCACTCAGCAGATACACACTTCAAGTTTTTTCATCCTCTGTTGACCTTTTTTTTTTGGAAAAAAATTTACATAGGAGAATGTCCCATTGATTTGTGGGGCTTACTTCCAAGTAAACACACTGAAGATTTGTGCTGTATGACTGCAGTCATTGGGAAATAAGTGTTGTTGAACACAGTAGGGCTTACTTCCAAGTAGGAAATAAAGCATAGGAACAAATCCCTCTTGAACTTTTGACCCTTACTTCCAAGTAACCATGCACTGGCTTGGGCTGTGCAGTTGTCAACTGATTAAACTTTTGACTGATTCATACCTGCCTTTAAACTGGTTTATTGGTTAATTCATCAATTGCATTTAAATAAATCTGGATCTTTGACATAAGGACATAGGTGACTTTGTGAGATGTTGATAGACGGGTCAGATAATTTCCAGTTTAGTAAACCAATGTTTACACTCTATATGGGTGGGGGGAGCAGATTCTTTTTTTCAAATTCCCTAGTATGGTAACAATGATTTTTACACTCTGGTCAGAGAAAAGTTGGGGTTTCTTGGGAATTTTGCAGGGATTCATCAGTGAGAAGAACATTAGGAAGGCAAATAAATGCCCCTCAAAGGTAACCTATCCGCCATCCTCCTCTTATGGGTCTCTAGGTGCAGACAAATGTGTTCTAACCTGCCCTCTTAAGGCCTCTTTACACTTTGCACAAAATGTGAGCAAATGCAATTTTGGTTGGGGGAAATCCCAACTGAAATCATGTTTCTCTTGACCCTATGCTTGCTTCTAAGATGGGAGGTGGGGGGCACACATTGGCTCCCGTATGTGCACAGAGGCATTCCTTTCTTTGCCACTGCCATACACTTTAAGTAGTCCTCCCCACAAAGCCCTTATCTGCTAGTTTTAGAATTTGGACATTTCAGAGGATATTTCCTACTTTATTTCCTGGTTTGATAGATCATCTCAGAATTCTAAAAACACTGCACTAACACTGCACAGACACAAGCATCCTTAAACTTGAAAAGCTACAACTTTAAATGCTTCCTATGCTAAAGCCGACCATTGGTTGATCTGGCTCAGTACTAGGCCACTTCTAGGCTGGGAAATTCCTGGATATTTGGGGGTGGAATCTGGGAATGGCAGGATTTGGGAGGTGAAGAACCTCAGCAGGGTACAACGCCATAGCGTTCACCTTCCAAAGCAGCCATTTTCTCCTGGGAATGAACTTAATCATGTTCTTAACTTATCACAACAGCCTTGAGAGGCAAATCAGGCTGGGTGTGTGTGACTATCCCAAGGTCGCCTAGCAATCTCCCATGGCAGAGCAGGGATTCAAACCTGGGTCTCCCAAATTCTAGCCTGATAACCACTGCACCACTCTGGGTTTCAGATCTGTGGTTAGTGGAGTGGCTAGGGTCTGAACCATATTTTAATTAAGGCTTGGTTTTGTGCAGCGTCTGAACTGAGCCTGTGGCTGAAATCTTGTGGGCCTGCATCCGACCCCTTTGCCTTACAGCCTGTTCTTCACTGTAGCCCTGATCTCTGTATTATAAGCCTGGCCACAGTCCTGCCTAAGAGAGGGCTGGCCCTGAGCTCCCAGGTGTTTATTCCAATTGATAATGCCAACTTGGTGTGGGATGTTGGCAGTTTGACACATGTCACTTTCCTTCGTTAATCACCACTGATGCATCTGCACTTTATGTCTTGCCCTTTTTCCAAGAATCCCAGGGCGGCGTCCACAGGTTTCTCCCATTTTCTCCTCTCCTGGCGTAAGTGATGCTGAGAGAGAACCACAAACAATTCATTGCATATGTATGCTAACTAACAGGGCTGTTGTGGCAGTGGCTTTGGTGGACCAGAGCCCATTTTGTTGGATGCCTGAAGTGTCTTCAGTTGGCAGGCAAACGGATCAGCTGGGTGCTGATCCTTTTGCAGACGGAGAAATCTGCACAACAATGCCAGCCATGAATGGGGGAGACGGCTCTCTGTCTTTCGGTCAACGCCCATATTTACAGGGGGGAAAGGCCACTCCAACAGCAGCAGCAAAAAACAACACACACACACACACACAAGGAGTTTCTGCTCTCTAGACATGCACCTGGGACTCATCATAGAACACAGACCAATAAGCTTGCAAAGGTAACAAAATAGCTCCAAACAATCCCTTTGGAACAAAAATAACAACAACAACAATAAAATAGCTGTTATTTATAAATCACCAGCAGTGAAAAGCTAGGTATTGTGTCATGGTTATATTTAAAAGTTTAAGCCTTTAGGCTTGCATTTATAAAAGAAAAAAAAAGAAAATATCGTAAGGAGTCTGGGATTAATATAAAACTTTAACCCAGACACCTCACATGTTCACAGCAAAAGGAAGATTTCAGCTAGGGAATTCCTGATTGGCAGTTCATGCTCTTAACCTACACCAGATCTTGCTCAAGACCAGGGCTCATTTTGAGGGGGAACACACCGGAACACAGTTCCGGCAGTTCCCCAAAGAGGTCACATGTCAGGTGGCCCCGCCCACCTGACTCTCGGCCATTTTGGGCCCGTTTCAGCCTGGATTGGGCCTCTTGACAGGTGGTTGATCACTCTCCCACTCAGCAGCGGCCCAATCCTGACCATTTTGGGCCCCTTTTCGGCCATTTTCAGCCCTTTTTTGCCATTTTGGGCCCAATTTTGGCCCTGAATGGCCAGGATTGGGTCCAAAACAGCCAGGATGTGTGATGTCAGGGGGTGTGGCATATGCAGATCAGTTATGCTAATGACACACTTCCGGTGATGGTAAGGGGTGTGGCATATGCTAATGAGTTATGCTAACGAGTTCCTCCAGCTCTTTTTCTACAAAATGACCCCTGCTCAAGACTACCATATGTGATATGTCAGCGGAGCAAGAGTTTGCCTTGCAGAAATGTTAAAAAACAAACCGAGATATTTCTTAATCCTGTTCTTGGTGTGACATTGTTCTCGTCTCCTGAGCTTTATCCTCACACCCCTGCGAGGTAGGTTACACACACGCAGTGACACTGAGCCAAGCATCTTCTCTAATTCTGTTCAGTAGTCAGAAGGTATGTTCTTCACATTACCATGGTGCTTACTCCCCCAATGCATTCTGCAGGGATTATATTATCATCAAAGTACTGAGACTGGATTGGGGCCTAACACCAAGTGCTTCACGTGAAATAAAATGCACATTTTTTTCATCTCCTGGAATTGTGTTTTGGCCTCTCTTCCCTTGCAACTGCAGGTATTATCCTGTCATCCATTGTGACGACGGAACCCCAGAAGCCACCTTTCCTGCTTATCCTGGATGCTAAAACCTTCAAGGAAATCGCTCGGGCAACGGTGAATGTAGATCTGCATGTGGACTTACATGGAATCTTCATCCCCGGGAAGGATTTGAAAACAGATCAGGAGACCGATGAGGATGGAGGACACGAATTGAAGGGCTGCCCATCTTATAAAGAGAACGACGTGCCTAAAGATAGCCTGCCTGTTAAAAAACGGATGGAAGATTTGTAATGCTTCAGACCTCATCAGGGTCCACACTGCTGGGGTAAATGAATTTACAGCATTATGCTGACATAACGATTGATATTGTTTGAGATAACTAGAGTGACAGTGCAGTCCCACGCATCGTGGAAAGGACCAGTTCGATGCAACAAAAGCGAGTATCAATACCACCTAATTTGCTGCTTTGTGGGAACTATGCCTCAAGTTACTTCAAAGCCTCAGAACACCTCTAATTTATGGTGGTTTTAAAAAGTCTTTTTAAAGAATGCACCTCTCCCCGTGAGAATGCTGCAAAAAGGGATTTCTGGCTGCTTCTCGTATTTACAGCACTGTATTGAATGCTTTTCTCTGTTACAGGCAGCACACCGTATCTGTCGAGCGTTTCTCTGCAATGAACTCGTATCTCATGATGACTCTGAGCAGTTTAAGCAAGTATGTTTACAGGAGGCTGCGTGGTGTGAGTAACGCTTGCGAATGTTTTATGTAATCTTCCATGGATTGTGTTCTTAAAGATATGCATCATAATAATAGGGGAGGAGAAAAAAAACTCTTTGTAGTTTGGGGTTTTTTTTAAATCAGAAATGCTGGCCTTTAACTGTATCATCTGACTGCTTCATTTCTCAAGTTTGATGAAGACCAAAGTCAAATGCCAAGATTAACAGTACAATCCTAAACAGACTTACTCCAGTCTAAACTCATTGATTTCAATGGGCTTAGACTGGCATAACTCTTCACAGGATTGCACAGTAAAAGTGTTAAAAGGACTTGTTCGATCAAGCATTTGGGTATTTCCCCTTCCTGTTATGAATCATTATGTGACCTTTTAAAGGAAGGCAATGTTCCCCTCCCTTCTATACAGAAGAAATCCAACTTACTTTCAAATTCAGTATGTTCTATAATCTTAAATTAAAATTTAATTATTAAAATAAGCTTTAAATCCTTAATTTCTCCTTGTTTTTGTTCCTTGGGAGCATGAGACACGATTGCATTGGCTTTACTATCTTGTAAAGAAACACTGTTTTTTGCTGCCAGAAGTGAGACTGGTTACTTACCTTGTTTGTGCTCATACATTTAGTGACTCCTGGTTGAAGGGGAACAACTAACTTACCCTTAAGTTCTGCATCCAGAGTACATGATAATTAGCAGTGAGGATTCGAGGAAGTAATTTGTCACGCCGCAGACACCAAGGCTTTAGTCTTTTCCCATATAGTATTCCCTAAGGTCTTTCAAACAAAATGAAAAAAATAAATAAATATAGCCTTGGTTGAACACACATTGTTCTTATGCCTGGGGCAAAATAAAACAACCTGAATGTGATTTGACTTCATCTTTAAATGATAAATGTTTAATATATCATTAACTAAGCACTACATCAAATTAAGTTGTCTCGTCACAAACATACACCATCCTTTGCAGTTTTAAGATGCAAAAGCATTGCAGCGATAAAATGTTCTTGCAAATTTGTTGAAGCAAACAAGGGAAAAAATCCTTAAGGACTGTGCAAAACAGCTCTTTGGACAAGCATTCTACATTCTGTGTATTTAAGATGAAGCATAAAAGTTATCTAGGGATCCCCAACCTTTTGGCACATGGGGGCTGCATTAGAGTGCCCAGTGCCTAAAGAGGGCCACAACTTAACTCAAAATGCAACAAAATTGCAGGGTGATAGCAGCAAATAAGCAGGTTGGAGGGCTGCACAGAAAGAACTTGGGGGCCGCATGTGGCCCGCGGGCCACAGGTTGGGGACCCCTAGGAACCATAGATGTCAACTCAAGCACACATGGCTATTTGCTGTCAAGCAGGATTGCTGGCTTCCAAACTGGTCCTTTCCTTAATATCAGTTTAATCTCTAAGAGATTATCAGGGATTGTGGTTTAACTTCATGCCATGAAAAGCTTCAATTCCCTGTTTCCATTCACTTTCAAACCTCTGTTAAAGGGGCAGGACAATAAAGTTGTCCAGCTGGCAACTTTATTGTAAAATCGAAACGATAGCCACCGAGCTCAGAAAAGACTGAAATGCCACTGGACTCTCCCTGTTCCAATTGGAAAGCCACCATCTAAGAGTCAGGATCATAATGCAGGCATAGAAATTGTTTCATCTACCCCAACATGCCATGTCTTATCCTCAAAGGGTTGTCTGGGAGCCTAGAATTACTAAGATGGCCCCTGAGAATTTTGAATTGTGGATGTTTTTATAACCGGGTGGCCATATTGCAGGTCAAAATCCAATCTACTTCTTCCTTGAAAAGGAGTTTGTCATAGTTCCAGGAGACAGCAACTAAAATGTTATTTGATTATCTTATAAAATGTTGACTGTACTTACAAAGTTCCAGTCCACCTAGAAGGTGATCAGTATCTTTTGATTTGAAAAAGTTCTAAGTAGACAAAAGTGAAAGTCACCATTAGGATTATCAACTCAGTACTCTTGTCACTTGTTTTGCTTTGCTTCACCCCTGAAGGCATGGTGTGTTTGCTGCAGCGACTTAAGGGAGGAAAGCCAAGGCATGTTTAACAGAAACCACCATGTTTGTTCTTGACTTGTTTGCAAACTCCGTTTGAGTAATCCTCAAGTGCATGCAAAGTTATTTTTAAAAGGTCTGTTCCGAGTGAAGAAGCCAGCATTCCTCTATCAGGAACATGAATTTCAATTCTCATAAAATGTTAAGGGGTGTTTTTTTTTAATGACCACAGATTGTGCCATTTCTGTAAATCTGGGAAGAAAACAGAAACATATAATCACATTATTATCAAACCTTGACTTATTTTACTGATTTAACAATATAAAATGCATCGTTTCCATGCTGTTTTCCTTATAGAAATCCCTCCCCTCCATGTTATTAGCCGTGGAAGAGGGAAAAGACGGGTAGAATACAAGTGCTTATGTCCCTTCATGTGTTAATAGCAGCCAACAGGATCCAGTTTCTATCGGGATAATGTCACAGGTTGTCCTTCTCACTGTAGCTTCAATAGGGTGTGTGTGTGTGCATGCTTCCGTTTCTTTTTAATCATGAAAATATGGTAAGAGGTCTGATCATGGGACTTATACGTCCTGTCTAGATACACCCTCAGTGATTTATTTAGGTTGTGTGCTAGCTGTGTTAAGATACAAAATACACAAATAGAAGCACAGGAAAACCACTACATTGTCCTCCTATTCTTCAAAGCGGTGGTCTTATAAAGGACTCTAATAAACAGTACTACCTTTAAGACTAACCAATTTTATTGTAGCATAAGCTTTCGAGACTAACACGGCTAACTCCTCTGCATCTAATAAACAGTACTGACTTTCTATCTCTGGAATCTTCAGTTAAGAGTCAGGCAGTATGTAAAGCAAAAGACCTTTGTCTGTGACTTTGAAGAGCTCCTTCAGAGCAGACAATAACTGACCTTGATAGACCCAGAGTCTGACTTAGTATTTGGTACGCTAGCTCTTACAGTCCTTTCAGATTTTCTAGTTAGCCTCATCAAAACAAACTGGCACAATGCAAAGAATTATTTTTAGTGTCTAGAGATGGGCACGAACCGGTAAAACGGTGGTTCGTTGCAGTTTGTGGTTCATCGTGTTTCACAAACCATGAACTGGCATGTAATTGCTTGGTTTGCGAACCAGTTTGTTTGGTTCATGAAAACATCACTTCCAAGGCAGCAGCAGGTCTACCGAAAGCCCCTCCCCACATTGCCTAGGAAACTGATTGATCGGCACCAGACTGTCTGCAGTGATGAACTAAAAATGAACTGCTCTAAAATCATAGTGGTTCATCAGAAAATGAGCTCTGACGAACCACCGATTCACAAACCAAAAAAACGGCCCAGTTCATGACGAACTTTGGTTCATACTTCAGTTCATGTCCATCTCTAGTCATGACCGCTCCCAAGCATTATCCACAAAACCACTTTAATGAAGTACAGTCAGATTTCAGTAAAATCCTCTTTCCATCCACAGTGTTTATCTGACTGGTTTGATTTGCATCCATTTTCGAGCCTCTGCTTTCATCACCATGAAAGTAAATGGTCAGCTTCTTGACTTTAGTGATGCAGGATCAGACCTTGAGCTCTCCAACGCAGTGTGCAATTAGGGCTATTGAAATCAATACAGCCACTTAAGGAATTGCACCACCAACACCACCAATATCCTGAAAGAAACTTCAATGCAGAGGATTGTAATCAAGGTGACGCTGACAACACATTGCCATTTGACTTGTGGGCAGACAATATAAAAGGGTGTGTGTGTTTTCTGAGGGGCGGGGCAAACCTAATTTTCCGGTTAGGGTGCCCTGTTTAACTGCATGATCTATGCCACCGCACTGAGTATGCTGTAATCAGCTGCCCTCATTTGGGCTGGTAAAACTGCGATCTGTGATCCTTGTTACTCATTTGCAAGACTAACAACAGGAAGACCTGATTTTTCCCTCTTATCCAAGCATCTCTCATGCCTTCCCCACGATTTTTCCCACAGGGAGACAAGCAAGCACTTTCGCTTGTAAAGCGTGAGGTCTGTGTTTATTATGAACAGTGTGGCTTCCAGACCAGCGTACCTGCAATAATATAAACACACAGGCATCTAGCAATAATGGTGTATGTCTTATTTGTCCTAGAGAGAACCAATTACTATGTATGTATGTATGTATGAAACATCCCTTATTGAGTGCATGAGACTGTGCCCTGTTATGGCTACTTAAATTTCCAGTGTCTGGCATTTGTCATAGGTTCAGTTCAGAAGCTGTAAATTCCCATGACCTGGATGGTAAACTTACCCTGACCTGGATGGCCCAGGCTAGCCCGTCGTCATCAGACCTTGGAAGCTAAACAGGGTTAGCCCTGGTTAGTACTTGGATAGGAGGCCACCAAAGAAGTCCAGGGTTGTTATGCAATAGCAAACCACTGTCTCTTGCCATGAAAACGGTATATGTTTACCATAAGTCGGCTGCAACTTAACAACACTTTACACAAACTCCCATAGCAAGCATTCTTGTGCTTGTAGCCTTGTGCGTGAAATAATGTATGATCTGGTGCGACAGTATTGACAGACACCGGCTTCCCAGAAGCCCCTCATATGCATACAATGGGCAAAAATGGATGACAATGTTGCCGTGAATTGCCCCTGGAAAATGGGATCTTCCAACATGTCTACCCCATATCAGAAATTATGCCCTCCACAAACCGATATCTAGAACCATTCCCATATCAAGAGCCAATGTGATGGAGGGGTTAGACTAGGATGTGGGCAACCCAGGTTTGATTCCCCACTCTGCCACTGACGTTTGCTGGGTGACCATGGGCCACTCACACACTCACAGCCTAACTTACTTTACAGGGTTGTTGTGAGGAAAAATGAAGAAGAGAATGAGGTAAGCTGCTTTGAGACCCACTGAGGAGAAAGGTGGGGTATAAACAAAATAGAAAATCCACGGGTCATTCAGTGAGGAAGGTTATACAGTGTTTGAGTTTAAGCCAGAACATTGAAAAAAGAAAAGGGTCACATGGAAATAAACTCAATATAGATAAATAATTCCTCCAATATCCTATTAGGGTTTTTTTTTAAAGCTTTCCTCTCAAATGCATGGGAATTCTGAAAAACAAGAAGAAATAATGCAGTAAACAGGTGACGCTTGCAAGAAGCGTGAATTCCACCACAGCTCCTGCTTACAGTTTTCTGGTTATTGTTCACATAATCTGAACTTGGATCAACTACATGCGAGTGTTACACTACACAAACCAGAAACTGTAAGAATGAGTGCAATCTAACAAGAATAGCATAAAACAATGCAAAATATATTCTAAAATTGCAATGGGTTGGATAAAATCTGCAGGTGGAAAAGGGAGGAAAGTTCGTTTGACAACCCAAAAAGCTGGTCTTTTTTCTGGGAAAAGAGGTGGTGGAACTCAGTGGGTTGCCCTCGGAGAAAATGGTCACATGGCTGGTGGCCCCACCCCCTGATCTCCAGACAGAGGGGAGTTTAGATTGCCCTCCGTGCCACTAAGCAGCGCAGAGGGCAATCTAAACTCCCCTCTGTCTGGAGATCAGGGGGCGGGGCCACTAGCCATGTGACCATTTTCAAGAGGTTCCGGAACTCCGTTCTACCGTGTTCCAGCTGAAAAAGAGCCCTGCCAAAAAGAATATGTTGGGGATCACTGAACCTGCATAGACAACATCCACGTGGGTGAGGAGGAAAATTGGATGCGACTGAGTGAAAAAGCCGACTGACTCCAACTCACTGTATGTAAATCTGTCCCTCTGCATGGAAATTCTGCCAGGGACTTTGGCACAAATCTCCTCTTTTTTTATCTTTGCATCTTCCCCTAAGCTCATATTCTGCTACAACCCAAGCGTAATTTCTCCAGGCCTCGTGCAGATTTGCAATGCACCTGCCTCCCTGTCCCATGCATCCTATACAGTCTCATCAAAGAACAACTGTCTATTTTATTGCAGAAATTGTGTAATAGGCCATATCATCTGTTTGCAGCTTGGCGTGGCCCCCTGCATCCATCCAGCTTGCTTATGCTCCGAGTGTGTACAGCATCGATCTATTCAGCTGAGGAATTGCCCCCAGCCCTAAGTTACACCCTGTGAACAGAGCTGCTGTCACCATCTTTTCCTTCATAAGGGTTTTTTTTAAAGAGAAGTAGAAAGATGATAGGGTGGTGCAAAAGGAGGAGGAGAAGGAAAGTCTGGAAGAAAGAGAAAACCAGATAGCAAAACAGAAAGAGGCAAGCAGTAAGAAAATTTAAAGTGCTATGGAACAGGTGGGACGTAACTCTCCCAATAATCCTATCATCTTCAAAGGATGGGGGGGGGGCTGCGAGAAAGGAGGAAGGGGAGGAAAGATGGAATCTTTCCTATTCATTTCAGCAACTGGCTTTCAGACTCTGTGCTTCTAGATTTGGCCTTCCTGGCACGGCATATTACATCACACGCTTTCCTTGTTGACCTAGATGGGCTACCTGAGGATGCCCAAGTCACTATGTCCATGTTCAAGGAGAAAGCAAAAGCACAGTTAGGATTCCGAGCATCGTAATTACCAACAGGTGACAGCAGATACAAACAACTAATTGACATAAGATTAATCAATGACGGCTTTCAGGTGACATATATTCAAAGTGTAACTCCCTAGGTTATGAAATAATAATGCGTGAAGAACATGGGCCTTCTTACAGAAGGATCTCCTTGTGTATGTCCTGAACTGCTTCGGAATTTTGTTCTTTCCATCCACTTCCTTCCTCCACGTTGAATGGAGGAAGCACACCATCAAATTTTGGTTTTTATCGTTTCTTCCCAACGAGAACCCAAAGCAGCTTCCATCCACTCTTCCAAGTTGTCCTCGCAACATCCCTGTGGGGTAGATTAGGCTAAGAGGGAGCAACTAGCATAAGGTCACTCAGGTATCTTATCTGGCAGAGTGGGTATTTGAACCTGAGCAGGAAATGTGTGGTTTGCAGTGCAATCCTAAACAGAACAGTAAAGAGTCCAGTAGCGTCTTTAAGACTAACCAACTTTATTGTAGCATAAGCTTTCGAGAACCACAGCTCTCTTCATATGATGCATTTGACGAAGAGAACTGTGGTCCTCGAAAGCTTATGCTCCAGTAAAGTTGGTTCGTCTTAAAGGTGCTACTGGACTCTTTACTATTTTGCGACTACAGACTAACGCGTCTAACTCCTCTGGATCCTAAACAGAGTTTCACCCTTCTACTTCATTGATGTCAATGGGCTTAGAAGGGTACAGCTCTGGTTAGGATTGCACTGTAGGTTTCCCAGCCTTTTTTAAATTGAAAGAGAAGCATGGAAGGAACGGATTTCTTTGGAGCAACGTCAGGGAAAGGGGGTGCTTCACCCACACACCATTTTTCTCAGACAACACACCTCCCTCTCCAAGCTGCTGTTTGCCCCATGCAAAAAAAAAAAAAAAAAGCTTTCTGTGGTGTTTCCCCCTGGAGTTAACTGAATTGTCCGAACAGGGATTCTGACTGGGAAGGCTGTGCAGTGAAAGTGTTGAACACCCCTTCTCGCCTCTCTTGTTCCAAAAACCTTATCAAACCCCAGTGGCTGCATTACAGTATTTTAAAAACGTTGATTCAATTAGAGTTCTAGTGTTTGGATCAGTAGGTCTCAGGTAGATTCTAGGGCAGATCTGATCCATTTGTGACCCACCAAACTGAATAAAGAAATGCATATGTATGTGCATAAATGCCTGCCTGGTACTGGACAACCTTCTGTCTTTTGCAATCCTTGTTCAGTTGCTTTGTCAACACCCAGGTGGGCTACTTTCAGTCTGGAGGATCACTAGTTCTACAGGCCAGTTTTCGGAAACTGTATAAAGCAAGGATGACTATGCAGGGGGGAAAGCCCTATACTCGCCTCATTAATTGCCTCAAATCCATCCAAATAAATCCAGAACCCTTAGCCGTTTCTCATACACCTTGCACTCTGAATGCATTCGCAGTGTGGTTCTACACCACAGCCGATTCCAGTTTGTCAACATCTTTATTAAAGTAAGCAATCCGGATCGACTACCCTAGGTAAGCCTTAACTAGTGCAGACTAAACACTTACTTCCTATGCCTTAGGTATGGTACACAATTTATGCTTTGATGTCATTTACCTCAGCTAGTTATTTTTCATTTTGAACAGTCAAGTCTATAAAAACATAGAATAAAATTATCATTTCATATAAGAATAAAGCTGTAGAGCCAGTTGGGTGTAGTGGTTAAGAGCAGTGGGACTCTAATCTGGAGAACCGGGTTTGATTCCCCACTCCTCCGCTTGAAGCCAGATGGTGACCTTGGGTCAGTCACAGCTTCCGGGACCTCTCTTAGCCCCACCCACCTCACAGGGTGTTTGTTGTTGTGGGGATAATAACAACATACTTTGTAAACCACTCTGAGCAGGCATTAAGTTGTCCTGAAGGGTGGTATATAAATTGAATCTTGTTGTTGTTGTTATTCCTTGGCACAATCATCAACCAACAGGGAGACTCCAACGAGGAAATCAGAAGGAGATTGAGACTTGGAAGAGCAGCTGTGAGGGAGCTAGAGAAGATCCTTAAAGATAAAGATCCTTAAAGATAAAGATGTCTCTCTGGGAACCAAGATCAAGATAATCCAAACAATGGTATTCCCCATTACGATGTATGGATGTGAAAGTTGAACAGTGAAGAAAGCTGACGGGAAGAAAATGGAGTCATTTGAAATGTAGTGCTGGAGGAGAATTCTGCAGATACCATGGACAGCCAAAAAGACAAATAAGTGGGTACTAGATCAAGTCAAGCCTGAATTCTCCCTAGAAGCTAAAATGACAGAACTGAGGCTATCGTACTTTGGTCACATTATGAGAAAACAAGATTCTCTGCTAGTTTGCAAGATCTGAGCAAGTCTGTTAATGATAGGATATTTTGGAGGTCTTTCAATCATAGGGTTGCCATAGGTCAGAGGCAGCTTGACAGCACATAACACACACACATAATGATATGCTCTTAGTTTCCTTCAGTACATGCAAAATAAGCTTTTTTAAAAGTAAAAGTCTACACAATCAACATTATCTGCGGGTTTTTTTTTACCATGACTAGTTTAAATTTACTACAGAAGTCTGTAACCTATGGTTCTAGAGATAAATGTCGCTCAGTATGGAACCAGCTATGGCTCTTTCAAAAAAGAAAACTAAGGACTTTGGGGGCAGTAGATGGGAAGTACAAAAATCAGGATGTGCAGAGAATGGTAGGCAAAGGTTTTTATGGGACTAAATGGCTTTTTCAAGATACTTTACGGAAAGGGATATGATAGAAACAAACCGTTGCCAAGAATCCCAGTGTGATCCACGCACAGATTTATTGCATTAAAATAATCGCACATGGTCCTCCGGTGTATATTTATTACTTATTGAAAAACTTGTGTGCCGCTTTAGAAGACTCACAACATTCAGTATTTTGGCTGCAGAAACCTTAAGAATTATTAATAAAAGTGTTACTTAGATGCCACGAGATTTAAAATGGCAGTGAATTAAACCATAATCTGTACCCTTGCAGAAATATATGCACCTGTGAATAATTTTCCTCAGATCACACAAAGCTGCCTATGCTTAACCACTGAGCTACAGATCATCTCCTTTAGTTGAATTGCAATAACGTAGTTATTTCAAGTGACCCTCCAGATTTACAACTTTAGTATGATGACTGCAATACAGCTAATACGGTAATGAGTAATTCATATGAGCAAGCCTGTTCTATGAGGTCTGGGGGCATGCCATCTTAAGAGCTGCGATTATGAACCATTTTTATAACAAATACTCATGATTAAAGCAAATGCTAAAATGAGCGATCAGGCTGGTTACCCACCACTGAGTTTGAGTTCCTTTTATTAACATATTTATAGGACATTATGTTTTCATGTGTTTATTAGTTTGAGGTATGTTGTAATTATGTGTTTATTCGTTTGTCACATGCTATAATTACACTGGAGCAACTCTTGACTTTACAGATTACTTCATATCATCATGCAATATACGATTGGGTACATATATAATATGATACCCGTAAAAGGGACCCAACCCCTTGTGATTATTTTTCCGTGTTTGGGCAAGCCTTCAGCATCAACACCTGATATTTACTACATGCGCAGGGGTCAAAAAGCCATGACGTGCCTATAACTAGGTCAATATTTTTATATTGCCATCAATATGCATGGTGCTTCACAAAACACAAGTGGCTAAGTCCCTGCCCTGAGGAGATCACAAACAAAAATTTTCCGCAGGAGAGACCACAAAGTTGAGAACGAACAGAGAACAGATACATATATCTGTACATGTGCGTGCATATATCTGCCTGTTGAAGTCATTCTTGCAGCACAATCCTAGGTACGTCTATTCAGAAGTAAGTTTCAGTAAGGCTTACTCTCAGGCATGCATGTGGAGGAGCACAGTCTTAATGCATCTGATGAAGTGGACCCTGGCTCCCAAAAGCTTATGCCACAAATGTGCCTTTAAATGGGCTCTTCCTTGTTTTGGTTGCAACAAACACGGCTACCCCTTCTAGAATAAGATTAGTTATTACTCTTATGTATGTACATATGTATAATTTATTCTTTCACCCATTATTGATGTAAGAACAATCCTAAATCTTCAGAACACATTATCAGCCCTGATAACAAAGCACTCTGTACAGCAGTGAAATCCAGAAAACTGAAATGGGTATTATTTCAGCTCAGATTCATATAGTGTAGGGAGGACATACAGAAAATAAATCATGTTATCAAGATCATTACTTCTCTGCACATTTACCAGATAAGCAAACCTTTTCCACAACTTGGGACAAGTCACTGCAAATCTAGCTAATCCATCACTAATTTATCATACCTAGAAAAATTATGTGTTCCTAAATCGTTCATTGACACTGGCCATACACTATTGGTTGTTGTAATTCCAGAAGGGTTAGTTGCACCAGCTGAATAAAACAGCAGTCTAGTGATGCTAATAAAATTTATTTCAGCATAAGCTTTCTTGAGTCAAAACTCACTCCATCAGATACTAAGCACACTTACTTGGAAGGTATTCCCACTGAGTACATGGGTGTAAGGCTCATAGATTAAACTCAGTGGGATTTATTTCTGAGGATACATACTGAAGACTGCAGTGGAGTTTAACCAATATATTTAATTCTCAACATGGCCCCTTTAATATGGCACCACGGGGCAACATGCTACCATGCAATTTGTACACCTCACTCCAGTGTGGTTGTGGCTACAATGTAGTGCCACACAATTAATCTGGGCTCAGCAGCAGCTTTTATACAATTTGTGTGACTTGGCTGGGCCGCACAACTCACCTGAGCAACAAGCTACTGAATGGTTTTTGCAACTTGGCCAGACTTTTTCCAAAGAAAGGCTACCAGGGCGAGAGAAAGAAGGAAAGGTGACACCCAGTGTGGTGTAGTGGTTAGACTGTTGGACCAAGGTCTAGGAAACTCCAGTTCAAATCCCCACTCTGCCATGGAAGCTTGCTGGGTGACAGTGGGCCAGTCACTGTCTCTCAGCCTAACAGACCTTACAGGGTTGTTGTGAGGATAAAATAGAGGAAAGGACAATGATGTATCCATTGGGACTAGGGGTGTGCAAGGCCTGCCTGTTTCGGTAAACCTGATTTGGTTTTAACTGAATCAGGAAACCGTTTTGGTTTTCAGGGTTTTCAGGGTTTTCATGTTTCGGTAATAGTTTCAGCTTTTTGGCTTGATTCGGCCATTGTTTTCAATGAGCAAACCTTCTCCCGGCTTTCCAGGAGTCGGGGGGGGGCATTTTCTGTCCAAATCACACCAAACTTGGTGGACACCTTCTCCTAACTCTCCTCTAACTACCCCCCAGGTTTCAGAAATATTGGACTTTGGGGGGCCATGTTATGCCCCCCCAAACAAGGTTCCCCCATCCTCCTACACTCTCCATGATTCTCTATGGGGGAAAACAAGTCATCTTTCTAGGTGGCTTGGGATGGCATTTTGCAAGCAAAATGCACCCAACTTTCAGGGGACCTGCTCCCACCTGTCCTCCCACCCTCCACCAAGTTTCAGGCAGATTCCACTTTGGGGGGCCATTTTATGGCCTCCTAATGAAGGTGCCCCATCCACCTCCACTCCACTATTCCCTATGGGGAAAATAAGAGAGGCTTGTCTGGCTAGGGGTGGCATTTTACATGCAAAATGCCCCCAACCTTCAGGGTCCCATCTCCCACCTGTCCTCCCACCCTCCACCAAGGCCCAAACTGATCCCACTTTGGGGGGCCATTTTATGGCCTCCCAAAGATGCTGCTCTTAGTGCCCCCCCTTTTTCCATTATTTCCTGTGGGGGAAATAAGAGAGGCTTGTCTGGCTAGGGGACCTCCTTCTACCTGTCCTCCCTCCCTCCACCAAGGCTCAACCAGATCCCACTTTAGGGGGCCATTTTATGCCCTCCCCAAAGGTGGTTCTCCTGCCACACCACTTTGTCTTTCTACTGTGGGGAAGACTTCCACACTACAGAAACATATGGGATTGGGGCTGCCAATGGCCACAGCCACAGTCCACCTGCACCCAAACTGCCAAATACCACACACACTCTCCCCAAAACCTAACCTCCCCTGTCCTGTGGCCAGCCACTTTCTATTGATTCCTGTTATGGGAAAATCTCCCACAGCAGGAACCCACGGAATGTGGCCTCTATGGCCACAGGCACATTCCCCCTTTTAAATCCACCCCCCACACAGCCCCACACTGACCCAAACACACCCTCCCAACATTCCCACACCAGCCCCTACCCCAGGAGCAGGCTGGCCAGCTGTCCCCCATTGTTCCCTGTGATGGGAACTTTTAAACTCTCTTTCCCAGGGCAATTATGCACAGCCCAGGGGTACCACAATGGTGGGCATACTCTTGAGTGCAAGCTTGTCCCTGTGAAAGAGCACCTGAACCACAGACACCCTCCCCCAAATTCCCCTACCACCTACAGAGATGGCTGGCCGGCCAGCCCCATTGTTCCCTATGATGGGAACCAACTGCACAACAAAGAATAAAACACAAACACACACTGAATAAAGTTTAAAAAAATTATTTTCTCACTGTCAAAGTACAAGTAGGCAAAGCGTTGTGACACATTACACCAGCAGTCCCCCACACAGAAACTCACTTAACATCAGAGAATCACAAAAACACAATTCCTGTCAAAAACACTTTATTTCTTTAACAGCTGTAGGTTACACAGCAGAGGGCACACCAAAGGGCATGCCAGCAGTATCATACACAAAAATAACACAACTCACTTCACATCAGAGAATCACCCAAAACACAATTGCTGTAAAAAAAAAATCGGTATTCAGAAAAAGTTTTGGTAATACCGAAAAAAAACTGAAATGGCCCTGATTCGGTAACTTTAACCTAATCAGAATACCGAATTGCACACTCCTAATTGGGACCCCACTGGGGAGAAAAAGGAGGTATAAATGAAGTACAATAAATGAAGCTGAACATTGATGGGGGGGGTGTGCAAATAAAAGAAAGGTTGGTTGGCAAATGAGAAGGAGAGAAAAAGGAGGAAAGGGGAGGACATAAAGAGGAGCTATCAGAAAGAAAGATGAACTAATGTGGGCAATGGGATACAGGAGAAAATGAAGTCCTTGTGAATTTTCTGTTTGTATTATTATCTGAGACAGCCTTCATTCACAGCTGGCTAGCTAACTCTTTGGAAACAAGATAGTTATCATCTTTACTGGGGAGGCTCTAGACAACATAACTTCCTGCCCCAATACCTTTCGATTACCTCCTTAAAGCTGCCACTAGACTCTGCATTGATGTTTGTTATTAATATGGATATACAGAATGTTATAAAAACAAAATACAATCACTCCAAACCTACATGAAAGAAAAAATACCAAACATCAATTTTGAAATGACATCTTAGTCCTCCTACCCGCCCCCCAACCAATAACCTACTATACACAGAACCCACCCCCTGCCAAATTAATACCTGAGCATACATAGACCCTCTGAGCATACACAGAACTCCCTCAGATCAATAGCCTCTGAGCATACACAGAACTCCCTCAAATCAATAACCTCTAAGCATATACAACACCCCCCATCAATAGCCTCTGAGCATACACAGAAGGCCCCCCTCAAAGGAAAAGGACGAGGAGGCAAGGCCTGGCCCCCCTTCCTCAACGACACACGTTTATTCCGCGGAGGAAGGGAACGGCCCGGGCGGGCCTGGAGTCGCGAAGCTCGGCCCCCTGGAGGCTCCTCCCAGGCAGGCGGAGCGGATCGAGGGGCGGCGCGGGGAGATGATGTCAAGGCCGGGGCCGGGGCCGGGAAGGATGGTGGCGGACCGGCTGGCGGGCGAGCGGTGAGGCGAGGCGCGGCAGAGGGCTGAGGCGGTCCGGCCTGCGTGCGCGCCTGAGGGAGGGCAGCGGCGAGCGGAAGGCCCGGGCCAGGCCCGTGAGGGAAAGCAGCGGCAGCGGCTTCTGCGGCGCCAGCCAGCCAGCGAGCGAGCGAGGCCGGCCGGCGGGATGTCTGTGGGGGCGCAGGGCAGCGCCGTGTCGGACCCCCAGCATCCGGCCCGGCTGCTGCGGGCGCTGAGCTCCTTCCGCGAGGAGGGCCGCTTCTGCGACGCCCACCTGGTGCTGGAGGGCGAGGAGATCCCGGTGCAGACCAACATCCTGGCCGCCGCCAGCCCCTACATCAGGTGAGCCCGGCGGGGCTTGGGAGGGAGGCTTGCTCCCAGGTCAAGGTGGGGAAGTATAGCAGGGCATGGGGTTGGAGGTCAGGGGGCTCCAGCCTGGGGAGTTGCTTCCTCTCAGGTAAAGGTGGAACTGGACTGCTGGCATCAGCCTGGGGCATTGCTTACTCTGAGGTAAAATCGAAAAGAGTCCAGTAGCACCTTTAAGACTAACCAACTTTATTGTAGCATAAGCTTTCGAGAATCACAGTTCTCTGCGTCAGATGCATCTTGCATCTGACGAAGAGAACTGTGATTCTCGAAAGCTTATGCTACAATAAAGTTGGTTAGTCTTAAAGGTGCTACTGGACTCTTTTCTATTTTGCTACTACAGACTGACACGGCTAACTCCTCTGCATCTGAGGTAAAAGTGGAGCTGAGCTGCTGGCACTAGCCTGGGGCATTGCTTACTCCAAAGTAAAGGTGTATCTGGACTGCTAGCATCAGCCTGGGGCAATGTTTACTCTGAGATACTCCACAAGTAAAGGAGAGTATGTGTGTGCATGCCTCAATCTTTAATTTTTGTTTTTAGTTCATTGACAATCAGAAGCGCCTCTGAGCTTGATGTCTTCTTTCTCTTCTTCATTTTATCTTCACAGAAACCCTGTGAGGTAGGTTTGTCTTAGTGTGTGTGACTGGCCCAAGGTCACCTAGCAAACTTCCGTGGCAGAGTGAGGATTTGAACCTGGGTCGCCCAGAACTTAGGATGGCACTCTAACTGCTATGCTACACTGCCTCATTGCTTATTAGCAGTAGAAAGTACACCTTGCATGCACTTGTTAAAGAAAGTTAATTTCACATATCTAATTGGGTTGGGGCTTCTAAGGCAGTGTTTGCGTTGTGAATTCAAATGCAAAGTGTTTATATGTGTATTTAGTAGGGTTGCCACTGACTAAAAAAGGAAAAAGAAAAAAAAAGTCCTGCCTGTGCTTTTTGTTTACACTTCAAGATGTTTTTGAAGCCTTATGTTTGCCAAGAGGTGTTGCTGGGGTTCTTGCAAGTCTTCTGGTTTGGATATCTCTTCCTCCCCCATCACTGATGCTTACTGATTAGGTGAGCAGCAGGTTTGTTGTGAATGTGCTCAAGGCACCCTGTTCATTAACTCAGATGATTTTGAACTGAGCCCAGGGTTCAGCCGTATGAAGTAATAATGAAGTGGTGGCCTTGAGCATGTGCAGAAGGTATCTTCTACTCAGCAAGAAGTAAATACGCCTCAAGAGTCCCAGGACCGAAGTCCAATCTAGTCCAGCTTTAGTGTATGCAGTAACAGCCAACAAGTATGGAAGATGGTTAAAACGCAAGTCTCAGGAAAGTGGTACGTCATCCCTGATTGTTTGTCTTTGGTATCTCGAGTGGATTACCGCTTCTGAACATGAAGGTTCCATTTAGCAAGCATTCCCACAGGTCGGTTGGCTGGAGAGGAAAATTTTCCTGAGAATGTGCAAAATGGGTCTCCCTTTAAGCAATGAGAAGATGCAACCTCCCCCCACCCATACATACCATTAGGGTTAATGAAATCATGTTTTTCCAGATAGCTTGGAGCCCCTGTACAAATTAGACAGACGTACCTGACTTTCAGCAGCTGGAAATGAGGTTAGCAAACTTTTTTGTTTTAATTGCAGGGTACGTGCACCTTTTTAAAGCTATATGATGGGCATAGTTTTTTGCTGACATGCCTGCCCATAAACTGACGTTTAGAGCATAGAAAGAAATCTTTCTTACGGTTTTCTTGATTAAAAGTGCTAATTTTTAACCAGTCAGCTTTAGCAGTCTTGAGAAATACACCCAGTTAGTTCTTCCCAATCCCTATGCTCCTATGGCGCTATTTGTGTTAATAACCATTCATTGTGGAGGATATGCAGGTCATGTGTGAATAGTGGAAGCCTAGGATTTTGACCATTGGATTCCTAACTGCATCCTCATGATCATATTAATGAAAGCCTTGGAGGAAGGTCATTCTAAGGATGGTGTGATGAGAAAAGGGGAGATGGGGGTAGAAACTAGATAAGAACACAGAAGTAGTCCTGATAGATCAGACCAGCGGTCCATATGGGCCAGTATTGTGTCTCTCACAGTGGCCAAACAGATGTCCCAGAAAGCCAACACACCGGGCACAGTTAGGTGGATAGCCGTGCTGGTCTGCAATAGAACAGCCGGATTTTAGTCCATCTTAGAGACCAACAAGATTTATAGAGTGTAAGCTTTTGAGAGTCAGTACTCTCATCTTCAGATACTGGGTACACAGGCACCAGCCCCTTTTCCTGACCTGTCGCCACTGATCATGAGTGAAAAATTGAATAAGAACAGTTGTAAATCTCAGAGCTGTTAATACTGAGAGCAAGGTGCTGCTTCATCCTGGAGTCAAATGTTTCCTTTGTCTTGCTTCTCTCTTGCCAACCCAGTTGGTTAGGTAGCAACCAAGATTACTTTACTGAGTGATATAAATGTCTTAGAGCCGCATAGGCAACTTAAACAGGTTTTGTGCCCAAGGAGCTTACAATATAAAATGGACAGTGAGGAGAAACAGCAGAAGGAAGAAACGTCATACTTAAAGCTTGGTTACAGTTGGCAGTGAAGCTTCAGGGGGATAAACCCAAGGATATTCTAGAAAGGTGGGATGTGAGGAGAAACTGAAAGGAAAGCCCCCCTCCCTATTTATGTTCCTCTTGCCACTTCCCCAGCAACAGGGAATATATTAAGGTCCAGGGAGGTATTAAGCATAAAACACAGCAAATAGGCCCGTAGATACACTGCCTGGAACTCTGCTCTGTCATTCTGACCCCGTCTTGGTTTTCATGTCCTTTGATTCACTTAGCTCCTTAGAAAGCATATTAATCTCTTTGTGCTATAAACAGGAGCGAGCATGACGCTCTGAATGTGCAGTCTGCTGTATGATTCACAGCGGCAGGCAGAAGTCTAGGCTCAGACCAACCCCCAGTGCAGCAGACGTATAGCATCTGGACGAGTTCTTGGGGAAGTTATTGCCAAGTTCCTTCTTTGCCTGCTCATGCTCACACGGCATGCCTCCGTTCTCTTTCTCTTTAGGTGTAAAGCGATACAGGAAATCTCATCATTTGTTTACCAACATTACTCACCCAGGGCACTGTCAGCATTCCCCCGGTGCAGTGTGACAAACACCGGGCTCATTTGCAAAGATCAAAGGCGAGCTGTTTTTCATCAGGGAAAAGGTTTTGAAATGATTGCTTGGCAGCTAATTGGAAAGCAACTTCTCTGAGGATTTGTGTTCTGTATGCTGAAAAGGTGCTTTTGTTTTTATATTGGCGTGGCTGGCAGGAAGCAGTTGATGGCTGTGTGTGTTTGTGTAGTTCTGTTTCCATTTTTTGCTGTGCTTTAAATAGCCTTTAAAAAATAAAATACGCCTGTTTGAAAACTGTGTGGGTGACTTTAAGCTTAAAAATTGACACCCGGTATTATAGCATGAAACACAGTGACATCCTTGGAGAGAGAGCAATATTTTATTAATAGCTTTCCCAGGGTGAAATGCTTAATAAGCCCCAGCTATCTGACCGATAGAAAGAGCCTGACTACACTGTTTCAGGCACTGGTTTATTTTCAGCTCTGTCTGCTTTGATAAGTGGTTTCGAGTCAATGCAGACACTGAATATTGAATCATTACTCTTCATATAACCTACATTAAAGGGTTTTTGCTGCCTTTAGAGGCTTTTATGACAAGCTTTGTTAAGTATTGGTTGTTTGACGGCTGTCATTTCATCAGATCCTTTATAGTTCTGGCTGAGTTTATAGGCTAGTCGTTAATTCCTCTTTATGAGTTTAAACATAAGAAAAGCTTGGTTTAAAATGATGTCAGGTGGTTTGTTCCCAACACCTTTGATGTCAAGCGGCAGTAGTGATGTCTTGTGAATTGGTACCCAGCTGATACTCAAAGGCTCAGAAGTGTACCAGTTTCAACCTTAAATGGAACTGATAACCTTTAAGGCTTCTGTTTTCCTGCTGATATTCCAACAGTCGTATATCTTGCAAACTTATAACTTGTTTCCACTAGAAAAACTGATTTTTTTTCTTTTTCCCACCACTAGAGCCAGTCTGATATAATAGTTTTAATATAAAGATGCATAGGTGTCTATTTTTCATTTCAAATATGCATGATCCATTGATCGACAGATTGGTGGTGGACTCCACCAGAAGAGTTCTTGGAAGGTGTTTATGGAGAAGATCTTTGCCTTCCTTCCTCCTTCACTTGTCCCAAAACTCATGTCTGAATTTTGGGTGAGAGAGCTTCACACGTGTAATCTGCCAAAGGTGTGTGGGGTGGGGGGGGGGAAGAGCACTGATAAAGAATCATGTGAACTTAAAACTTGCCTCCATTAGAAGGACTATATTTTCATTTTTCCTTTTGCTAAAGTCCATCTAGTTTCCCACCCACCCTGTCCTGTGTTACTGCTTGTGAAGCTCCTGATCTCCAAATTCGGGTCAAAGGACAGGCTGCTTGAGAAAGGGGGAAGGTATGGAAGGGTCCGCTCTGTTGGCACCTTCCATGAACTCTTCCTATGAATCCAACCCAGGTTCCAATTTCCTGGCAGCATCTCTGTCCAAAACAAGAAGAAATTGACCATATGAGTTTTTTTTTAAAACCATTTAAATTGCAGGTAGGTGTTGGTCTAAACCAAAATCCACGTAATAACCTCTATTGGGCATTCAGTACAGGATTCAGACATGTGGCCTTAAGACTGGAATCCGAACACATTTTTTCCTTTCTTTTTTCTTTCAACCTGATTTTGAAGAACCTAAAAACTTGCACACTTACGTTATTTTGGTTGGCGCTTGTACTGCGTACCTGCCTGGTCATTTGTAAGATTCCTGTATATATGACATCCCTATGCGTTCAAAAACTTGTACACTAAGGGAAGGTGCTTATGTATATGGAACCAATGTGATATTGTTTTAATCATACAGTTTTAATTCTTGGAAATTTATTAAAGATTTTGGTACTTATTTTTTGGGTTTTGGCATTGGTCTTGTATGTATAAGTTTTTTTCCCCCCTTTCAATCTTTTTGGTTACCCAACTCTTTTGGGGTTAAATCTCCTTGTCTTTTTTTCTTTACTTATAAAAGATACTACATCATTTTTGAATGTTACTGAGTTTATGTTGTGTGACATGAGATTGCCTAAAAAGCTGCCTCGGTAAATGAGAAAATTAGTAAACTTCGTACCTTAATAAACTGGTACCTTCTATTTAAATGAATCTCTGGTAGTAGGGCAGGAAAGATCTGCTGGTAGGACCCTTGGGCCCACATAGGCAGCTTTACAGCTGCAATACTGTGCATAGTTGCTTGGGAACAAGCCCCAGTGGCTCGTAATTCTGAGTGAATATGCATATGATCACCCTGACCTGGATAGCCCTGGTGAGCCTGATCTCATCAGATCTCAGAAGCTAAGCAGGGTCGGCCTTGATTAGTAAATGGATGGGAGACCTCCAACAAAGGCCAGGGTTGCAGAGGCAGGCAATGGCAAATCACCTCTGATAGTCTCTTGCCATGAAAATCCCACCAGAGGTTACCATAAGTCAACTATGACTTGAGAGCAGGATTTCATTTTTCACTCTTACCCGTACTGAAACGAGTCAGACCTGGGAGCTTGTATTTATTTTGCTGTGAATTATTGTATTTTTCGGAGAGTATTTGGGTGATATTGTGGAAATAGCAAGGATAGTAAGGATAGTAGCAAAATAGTAAAGAATCCAATAGCACCTTTAAGACTAACCATAAATTTTCGAGAGCCCCACAGCTCTCTTTGTCAGAAGCATCTGTTGAAGAGAGCTATGTCTCTCAAAAGCCTATGCTGCAATAAAGTTGGTTAATCTTAAAGGTACTACTGGACTCTACTATTTTGCTACTGCAGACTAACACAGCTAGCTCCTAAGTATAGTAGCAATAGCATCCAAATACTCTCCTAAAAGTATAATAATATGTAATACAGATAGATAGATAGAAACATATTATGTTAATTCAGCTATGAATTGTTATATCTGTTGAAGAAACCAATCATTCCTCTTCCTTTATGAATCCTACTATATAAAAGGCGAGCCTTGTTGGCGACGACTCACCTTTTATACTGGCGCAGGTGCAGTGAGGGGCCTGCGGGTGCACCTGTAGCAGGCCTCTGAGGGGCCACAAAGGCAGCGGGAATGACCAGAGTGACCGCGGGGCATGGCGGTGCAGCACAGCAGCACAGGTGTGGCACCATGGCAGCCTGGGCACAGTAGCCTAGCACACAGCCCTCCCAAGGCCCCTCAGCTAGAGCCAATTGTATTGTTTCACACAACAGGCTCTGGTGCTAGTATATATGTATGTGTGTGTCAGCATTTCTGCATAGAGTATGTTTCATTCTACTCTGAGTATTGTGCTTGTTGTAAAACATAACTAAATTGTATGGCTTTGTTGAGGTCTTTACCTGTTGGTTTGTTCTGTGTGAGAAGACCACAGAGACAGCCGCATTGATTTTGAGGCACAGAACAGAATGGGACTGAAAATGAAAGTAAAGTCAGCTGCCTGCTTACAGCTATGACACTTAAAATGGCACAGCACAGCAAAATCCTTTGCCTTAAGTGGCAGTTACCAAGAGGATAAAGTTCTGCAGTCTGGAGGACTGATAAAGCATAATGCATGTTGATGGCAGAATGTAAATAATAAAATAAAGATCTGAGTTCAGAGGGTAGCCAGTATAATACAATTGTTGGTTTTGCTCTGCATAAACAGTATCTAGATATTTCAGTTACAATTACATCAATAAACCGAAATATTAATTCGTCTCTCCTCATATCAAATCCATGCTTAAAGTATTTGCCAAAAAAATGAAGCATATTTTATATAGCCTGAGGATAATAGAGTGTGCCAGTTAGTCTATGTGGGATGGAAAGATTAGAACAGCTATAGGGAGACGCAGCCTATTCTCAGGTATGCATTACTTTTTTTTGCTTGATTCTGCTTTGTGAGAGCCCAAAGGCATGGAGTAATATGATTTTTATGAGTTTCTTATCAGACTGCTTGGCTTGCAGTTCAAAAGTGGGATTTTGGAAGATTGACTGAAGTACGATCTTGTCCCTCTCTTAAAAACACTTCTATATCAAATTTGGGGGGGGGGGGAATGCTTTCATAAAAAAAATCACAACCAAATACATTTATTGAAAATAATGTGTAATGGTCGTGGCAACCTCTGTAAGTATTTACAAAAATACAAAACAGAGGAACTCACTGGTAAGACCCACCAGACCACAATTCTACAGCCACCCTTCCAGTCCAGTGCTGCCTAAGTCATTGGGTCTGGCCCAGTTTCTTGTTAACCCATATGCAACAGTATAGAATATTTGGTACAGTCATGTCAGCCACGATTTCTCTTCTTCCCTGTTCTCAGTGGGTGACTGAATTTAGCAACCTGATAAGTTGACCATGATGTGCATCTAATCACCTGGTAAATCTGTATGTATATTTTTCCTGTCGAGAGGATACTGGATCTTATGATACTACTTGTCTGAAACTGTGTCATTGGAATTGGGGAGAGGGGGGGGTGTTCTTTATTAAGTAGCCTTTCCATCTTATTAGCCCTTAAACTGTTCTCAAATTAAATTGCCCAATTTTGTTCCTCATTATATACAAATGTCTTTCCAGATAATTGGGACGCTAGCTGCCAGCTCTAGATTTATTCATGGCTTTTTTACAAGAGATAAACCATCTTCCTTTGTTGTGGAACAAGGTGTGGGCCACCTGTGCTATCTCTTGCGTCTTACCCTTCCTGTTAGGTTATTGTTTGAATTTGTTTTTATTGAAGCTTGTGAAGAGACTGATGGCTCCCTAGCTCCCTAGTCATTGCATAAATTTGGTGCGGCGCATTGCTCTGTTCTTAGTCGTAATGACAGAGTGAGATTGAAAATCAATTCCAGAGCTTACGTAAGGACCTAGCTAGGTGAGTAACTGGTGTCTTGGAGCACTTTTGGTTAATGAAAGTGCTAAGCGATTCTTCATGTGATGACGTGTTGACAGCTTCCCTTCTGTCCTTATTTGTGGTGCTAATTTTTATTTATTTGAAGAAATACTACCTTAGATAGGTTGTAGTTGATCTCTCTTGGTTGATCTCTCTATAATTCTGTCTTGTCCCGCTGCACAATTATTCCGAAGTCCCGGCTTTGTTTTCGTTGTAGTATAAAAAGGTAGTACAACGGTATCCAGTCTGTTTCTTCTAATGCCTTTTACTAGGAACAACCTGATTGACACAAAACATTGTGACAGGTTTCAAGCCCACCAGGACTCTTCATCAGGTTTACTTGTCCTAAGATAGTAAAAGATGGAAGTGTGGGAAACAAATCTTTCAGGCTAGCAAATCTGTAGACCGTGGTCATGCTGACTTCCGTAGAATTTATACTTTACACTGCGTCTCTAATATGGCTTTGACTGACATTCTCAGCCGCTCCTCTGCTTTCTTTTTAAAAAAAATCTTTGCTTTGTAGAGACCACTATTGTTAGTGGTCTCTACAAACTCATGACTAGTGTTTGTCACATTTCCCCCCTAATTTTGGCTGTATTTACAACCAAAGTTTCCTGCTATGATACTCAACTTTTCCGACTTCATAACTTTAGGGAAATCCATTTACGTTTCTGTTGAGGAACCATTGTGCGTGTATCATGAAATGCCTCCACATTGGAGAATATTCTGGGGACAGGAAAACACATTTTGTTCATATGGAGTTCAAGCCTTTTTTTTTTTTTTTTTAAAGAAAGGCTTCCCAGAGATAGCGCTCATTGAATCATATATTATGTAGCTGTGTATTCTATTAAGACTTATGCCCTGGGAACTACTGAGCCCTGCAGTTTTTCTAACTGTGTCAATCTGAGGTCAAGGGAGTGGAAGGTTACTCAAGTAAGAGCTTGCTTTGTTTTATAGGATCATGTCTGTCTAAGAACAAAATACCAGAGAGAAAACTTTGTTCTGGAGACGCTGTCAGGGGGCATGGAATCATCATACTAAATGAGAGTCTTGACGAGTCTTTATGAAGAGAAGAGTTAGGAATGATGAATTACTGTGCTACCAGTTCAGGCGGTACCCGGTATGGAAAGAAGTTTTTACAGTGTTGTAATTGAGATACAGAGCTAATGTTGGGACATAATGACCAGCTGTTGCATCATTTGCTTGGTTTTTGAAGATTAACTGTTAGACATTGAAATCCTTTTGATTTAGAAGGTGCTGTATGCGCAAGCATTAAACTGTTCTTCTCTTTCACTAAAATCAACCTGATCTTCACATTTTTTGAAAACAAAATGACTGCCAAAAGCACAGCTAGAAGGAGATGCCTGCTGTTATGGCAGGTATAGAGGCTTTGCTATGCTGCTAATAGAGAGGTTTTAGACAGTTCTGGTTTGATTCCAAAGTTCGAGTTTCTTCAGTGGTTCTTCATCCCTACTTGGGATGACGCTGACAGAAATATTGAATGGCAGAAATATTGCCATTCAGCTCCAAGATGATTGTATATGTGTCATTGGATCTAAAATATTTAAACTGCTGAAAAGAAAAAACATTTTACCATTGAAGACATGTATTTTGTAGTTAATTTTCTGAGGGTAAAATGTAAGTTAGATTTTTAGAAGCATTTAGGTACAGTAGATAAGCAATATTGTTAAGTGCTTGGAGATTTAGAGTTTTGTTCAGGCCATGTTTTTCCAGGAAACTTGGCCTCAGTGAAACCTAGAATAAGTCCATGGGAATGTTATTTTAAAATATACTAGGTGGATACAGATGTTCCATTAGGTATCTTTTTTTTCCTTTTGCTGCATAGAAAAATCGGAAGATTTTGAATTCAGTATATCAGGCGCGTACATCTGCCCTGGCTAGTGGTGTTGGTGTGTGCTTTGAGAAAGAGAAAATTTTCTTGGGGGAGGGGGTTGAATCTCATTTGGGGGCATTCAGTGAAGATGGCATCATCGACCCTGTGCATTTGTGGTAAAATTCAAAACGTATAAATAGGTGGTAGCGGCAATTCCATGTTGGCGGACACCGTGCTCTAGTTTTTGTCCTGTGATGTCGCAAGATTTATTTTTATTTTCCTGACATTCCAAGTTGGCTCATCATGTACAGAGCACCTGAAAACAAATAGGTAAGCAAAAATTTCACAGAATTGGCACTTGATGCAGGGTGTGGCAGAGATGTGTATCTTTCATGTATTCTCCCAAAGGGCTAGGGTGTGACCTGGAAAAAAAAAAGTACTTTTCTTTGTAGGACAAATCTTTAGGGAGACGACGCTTGCCCTCAAAAATGCTGCATCATGCGTCCTTGAATTTTACTGCCTTAAAACTTTCACAAGCCAAAGTCACAATCGATTGTAGGGTTTAAGAAACGATGGGGGGGGCGCGGGCGGGCAGGGAATTGTTTTCAGCTATTAAAAAAACCAAGCTACCATTGTAAGGTGACTGGCTTTCTTTTATAACATAATTAAACAAGATTTAATTAGGGTTAACATGGGAGACGCGTACTGGCAGCTCACAAACGTTAATACAGTGTTTACATGTGGGGAAATAGTCTTGCTTTAGCTCTGGCTTGGCACGAAGAGTTTGAGAGAAAAAATTATAGACATAATGGTATTACGCAGAAGTAAGAGCTGGAAAGTATTGGGTGACCTCAGACTCCTGTCTTTTAAAATTTGTGTATTCACGAATCACTTCTACAGTGTGTGTGTGTGTATGGGGAGGGGTAATATGAAGCTCCAAAAGAATGTGGGGAGGGAGTGATGCACCCACTCTTGTCCCCAGGAGTTTTTTTTCTCCCAGCCCTCCTCATTCTCTCGTATGACCTTAAGCAACAGCATTTATGCTGACTCATTGCTACCTTGAGGGATGTGTACCGCAGATTAGATTTGCATATGTGATACGTTGCTTCACTGTTTGCATATCCTGTCTGGTAAGTGACCTGCCCCGATCAGGAGATGCAGTTTCATAATTGTGTGGTTTATTTGTATCTATATATAGGAGCGTGCACAAACATTACTCAGCCTAATTGCTTGGTGCTAATTAGCTCATCTTACACCTGGTTATATACTGACGTGTGAGATTAAATGTCGAAAGGGTCCATTGCTCAGTAAGAGCCTCAGAAGAGCCCTGTGGAGCAGGCCAGTGGCCCATCTAGACCAGCATCCTGTATCATCCGATGCCAGCCAGTTACCCTTGAAGGTCAGCAGACCTATCATAGAGTCCAAAGTCTTTCCCTGATGCTGCCTCCTAGCACTGGCATTTGGAGGTTGACTGCCTCTGGATGGGGAGGTTTCCTTTAGTCTTCCTGGCTAGTAGCCATTGAAGGATATATCCTGCACAAATCTGTCGAACGTTCTTTTAAAGCCGTCGATACCCATGGCTGTCACTATATCCACTGATAGTGAATTGCACAGTTGAATTACTCATTGAGCAAAGAAGTACTTCCTTTTGTCTGTTGTGAACTTGTTGCCCATCAGCTTCTTTGGGTTGGGTGCCCCTGAGTTCTGGTGTTAATAGGAGAGGGAAGAGAAAATAGTATCCAATAATAATATTTTTAAAAGCCTTTGAAAGGTGCCTTTGATTTATGGCTCTACGCACTCCTGTGTAGCCCATTGCATATCTGCACTAACTGTTTCTCAGAGTATTTCCTGGGAACTGCTTTACACTACAACTTAAGTAGTCTCTTAGTAAGATTCCTCTTCTGGGTTTCGTTGCTGAGAAATCCTGTTAACATGGTGCTTCTCCCCATTCCTCCAGTCTTTATAAGTGGGGGGCCTGTGTCACCCCCCCCATAAATTTACTACTTAAAATTGCGAGCTATGCTTTTTATTCCTGTTTGCTCCCATGTAGTCAGCTGTTTCAAGGCTGGAATCCATTCTCTTCACAGGCAGCCAGCTTGTCTTGCCAATTTCATTCCTAAACGGAAATGAAGGGGAGTATTTCAAAAGCAAAAAATAAGCTTGTTGCTATACGAGTGGGTTTTTTTTTGCTTCCCCCTGCCCAGATGCTCTTCTGGACAGGACAGTTTTCACTTGGCAGTGGAAGCTCTTTCAGGTTGGGGTTTGGTGGGCCTCTCCACAAACTGGGGAAGGGTATGACAACTGAGGGGTACCCTGATAGAAGCAGCACATCCTGACAAGATAGGATGATGACAGGTCTCAATGGATACATGGTCCAGACAATTGCTTTTGGATCAGACCAAGGTTATTCTAGTTCATCTTTTTTTTAAAAAAATGGAAAACTTTATTCTTGCCATCATTTGGAATAGATCAAGACGGGTAGTTGTGTTAGTCTGTCTGTAGCAGTAGAAAAGAGAGAGTCCAGAAGTTTTGTGACTCATGAAAGCTCAAACCCTACCCCAGGTTTTGTTAGTCTTATAGGTGCTACTGGACTCTTGCTCTTTTCTATTGTTTGGAATGCTTTTGTATAACCTTGTAAAATCAAATGGATTGTAGGTTATGTGCATGAAATAAGATTATAATTCAAATTAGCATCATTTCTTATTTCTTAATGGAACCAACATGATAGGCTGTGCTCTGGACAACTACCAACTTACCAGTCTTCTCTCTCTGTGGCTTGGTACTACAGAGGCAGTTTGGTATAGTGGTTAAGAGCAACAGGACTCTAATCTGGAGAACTGGGTTTGAATCCCCACTCCTCCACTTGAAGCCAGCTGGGTGACCTTGGGTCAGTCACAGCTCTCTCAGAGCTCTCTCAGCCCCACCCACCTCACCGGGTGATTGTTGTTGTGGGGATAATAATAACATACTTTGTAAACCGCTGTGAGTGGGTGTTAAGTTGTCCTGAGGGGCGATATATAAATCGAATGTTGTTGTTGATGATGATGTTACCTTTCTTTGAGAGTTTATAGATGAGAATTGATCCATTCTGAAACCTGTGAATGTCTTTTGGTGGTCTGCAGCTGTCTTGGATTCTTCATTGACTGTGTATGCGTATCATTGAAAAAAGTAATCCTCATTTTTTTAAAATTCCAGAACAAAGCTGAACTATAACCCGCCCAAGGACGATGGCTCAACTTATAAAATCGAACTTGAAGGGATATCTGTGGAAATTATGAAAGAGATATTGGACTACATCTTCAGTGGTCAGGTTTGTGTTGTCAAAGTTCAATTTAATTGATCTTTCTGCTTGAGAAACTCTGATTGTAACTGACATGCCTCCACCTCTTCAGTGGGCAGATGGGAGAACAGGAGGGTTTAATTTCCTGTGGACCAGGGAATATTTGCTGGTTGATGGGGTTTTTGCAGATAATGCTGGGCGAGGTGCATCTTGGTCTGTTCCGTGACGTCACTTCTTATGCTCTTAAACAAAAATTTAAGGTCAGACTGATGCTGGTTTATTATGCCTTCCAAAAAATTGCTGTTGGATCACAGAGATTGTAGTTTAAAAAATAAAAGGAAGGGCATGAGGAATCATGCTGGATCAGACCCAAGGATAACTCTGTCCCAGCCTCCTGGTGGCCAGTGAGATGCCTCAGAGAAGCCCTTGCGTTGAGCATGGCATCTCTTCCCGGTCGCTTATTCCCAAGCAACGAGTTCAGAGGCATAGTACTTGTGAACCTAGAGGTTCCAGTTAGCAGTCTTGGCCAACTGTCCTGGACAGACCTGTCCTCTGTGAATTTGTGTGGCCCATTTTAGAACTTCTGCTCATCAATCACATTTCAGTAGTGTGACCAGTAATCGATGCAAGAAGTCACAGCACTCGGGGGTGACTTCGTATCCTAGGTACGTGTGCCGTTGGTGGCCGGTGCGTACACACAGCATTGCATGAACAAGAATGTCATCGCTTGATATTTAGTTCTTGTAGCATCCTTGTTCACTTCTCTGGTTATAATCTTGAAAAAAAACCCCTCATTTTTGCAGATCAAGCTAAATGAAGACACCATCCAGGATGTCGTGCAAGCTGCTGACCTTTTGCTGCTTACGGACCTAAAAACCCTGTGCTGCGAGTTCCTAGAGGGTTGCATTGCTGCTGAGAACTGTATTGGAATCCGGGACTTTGCATTGCACTATTGCTTGCGTCATGTTCATTACCTGGCTTCTGAATACCTGGAAACGCACTTCCGGGACGTCAGCAGTTCAGAGGAGTTCCTGGAACTGAATCCTCAGAAATTAAAAGAAGTGTTGTCCTTGGAGAAGCTCAATGTTGGAAATGAAAGACATGTTTTTGAAGCGGTCCTTAGATGGATCTCCCATGATCCTGAATTAAGAAAGGTCAGGGGACAGAAACACAGAACTTCATACTGTGCAAAACTGCGAGAGAAAGATGTGCCTAGCCTATGTTAATTCAAAAGATTGAGCTGATTTCCATCTTTTATTTTGTACATGGGAAGGTTTGCTAATTTGCTTAATTCTGGCATTGCTATTTGTGGGGGGGGGGGTTTAAGAGAGCCTTTATCCTGCCCCAACCACCGGAAATTTTAATTCAAACAGGGTTTTGACTTCTGAGATTTCATTCCACATTTGTTACATACATATGTGCTGACAAATCCATAACAGATTTATGGTGACCCCAGCAAGGGTCTTTCAATGAAAATGAGAAGCCGAGGGGATTTGCCAGTGCCTTCCTCTGCAGAGTCTGCCTCGGTGGTCCAAGTAACGAGCCTGCTTATGAGATCGGGCTACACCATGCCGACTTCCCTCCCCAGCATTCATTAACACCCTTCCAACTTCATCTTCCCAGCCATAAAAGCTAGGAATGTGCTAGCTTGGGGGGGGAGAGGGGAGAATTGTCATGATTAGGAAGCTCTCTCTAAGCATAACGCTTTGCAGTTCTGCAGAATTGCAACAGATACACAAGCCTGGCTATTCCTAAAGCCTTGCCTATGCTCTCATTCCCACTTCTTGCCAGTGCTTTTTTGTTCTCCTTCCCCAGTGCTAACATCTGTAGCTTTAGCGCAGACATGGAGTCTAAAAAGTAAACTTTCCTTAAAGCTGTGTGCTAACATGTCTCTTTTGTTTTGTAACTGTGTTTTGAAATGTTTTTTTTTTCCTGCCTTTTCAGGTTCATATGAAGGATGTTATGTCAGCCGTATGGGTATCTGGGCTGGACTCTGCTTACTTGCGTGAGCAAATGATGAGCGAGCCGTTGGTACGGGAGATTGTCAAAGAATGTAACAACATTCCACTCACGCCACCACAGCAAGGGGAGGCGATGCTGGCTTCCTTTAAACCCAGAGGGTACTCAGAGTGCATTGTGACTGTTGGTGGCGAAGAAAGAGTGTAAGTTGTTCAGACACACCGTTTCAAATTACGGCAGCAAGTAGGAGCGGTTAAAGATTTTGGGAGGGGGAAAGGTGTAGTTCAGAGTCAACTTCAAAGGCTTGTTAAATGTCTTATAGGTTAGTTTTCAAAACTGTACTGTACTTTAAAATAATAATAATAACATTCGATTTATATACCGCCCTTCAGGACGACTTAACACCCTCTCAGAGCGGTTTACAAAGTATGTTGTTATTATCCCCACTACAAGCACCCTGTGAGGTGGGTGGGACTGAAAGAGCTCCTTGAAGCTGTGACTGACCCAAGGTCACCCAGCTGGCTTCAAGTGGAGGAGTGGAGAATCAAACCTGATTCTTCAGATTAGAGTCCTGCACTCTTAACCACTACACCAAACTGGCTCTGTTTGTTATGGCTGTGTTATGGCTATTTTTGCTGTTTCTTTTAAAAAAACCTTTCAATACTATAAACTCGAGAAAATTTTGGAGTGCGCTTCTTTCTCCCTCACCCTTTTCTAAGTAAAGGCGTTTGTGCCTTGAACATATATACTGTGAATATTCTTTTAAGTTACATCAGTGCTTAGTTCTTGTGGCCCCTTCTTACATGCCCAGGGTAATGCTACCTGACCTTGGGGTCATGTAACAATTTTCCACAGGCTAGTTCAGCTAGGGATCCTGATGGTATTTTGCCATCTTCTGGGCGTGGAGCAGGGGTCACGGGGGGTGGGGGGAGGTAGTTGTGAATTTCCTGCATTGTGCAGGGGGTTGGACTAGATGCCCCTGGAGGTCTCTCCAGCTTTGATTCTAAGTTGTCATAATTTCCTCTTAGTATGTGAAACCATGAATTGGCCAGAGATTGAGGTGTTCCTGAGGCATAATCACAGTGTGGCCTGAAACTGCTTTCTAGTTTCAGTACATATACAAATGACTCCTCTCAGTCATTGTATATAACCTCTGAATGCGGCAAGCACTCTTTATAATCCTTGTCCTCACAGACAGTACAATAAAGACAGCCCCTTTTTGTTTCTATTTGAAAATTTATTGTAACCATTGGCTCACAGTTTCCTGCTAACATGGCTTTGTTCTACATAGATAATATTCTTTTAAAGCATATAATAGCACTAGAATAATATGTCTAAGCTTGAAACTGGAACAGCTGTAGGAAAAAACCCATGTTTTTCTGAAGACTGACAGTTTTTCCAATGGAAAATTTGGAATTTTGGCAAACACTGGGGAAAAAACTTCCAATGAAGTATGTTTTCTTTCAGAATGAGTGAAATGTTTCTGAAGGTGTTTACCCTAAAATATGTAGTTTCTATATTTTCATGTAAGATTGCCTCCATTATTAGTTATGTTATTTGTAGTCCACCTTTCTTACTGAGGCTCAAGTTGGATTACACAGTGTAAGTCAAAAATGTGAAAAACGAGCATAAATCCAAATACAGATCCAAACATGCTATATTAAATGACATGGAGACTACCCAGTAGGAGCATACAGTCCCCTGTGCAAGCACCGAGTCATTACTGACCCATGGGGGGACGTCGCACCACGACGTTTTCTTGGCAGACTTTTTACGGGGTGGTTTGCCATTGCCTTTCCCAGTCATCTACACTTTACCTCCAGGAAACTGGGTACTCATTTTACTGACCTTGGAAGGCTGAGTCAACCTTGAGCCGGCTACGTGAACCCGACTTCCGCCGGGATCGAACTCAGGTCATGAGCAGAGCCTGGGCTGCACTACTACAACTTACCACTCTGCACCACAGGGCTACCATAGGAGCATACTTACAGCAACAGAAAATACACAGTAGTAGATTCTACAGTCCCTATCTGTTTTCTAAACCATCTCTCAGAGCCATTTCATTACAACACAGTCCTATTGCCTATTTTTAAGAAGCCCTCCTGAATAATGCTGTTTGCATAGTTTGTGGGAAGCCAGTAGAGTGGGAGCCTTCGTGACCACCTCAGGCATGCTGTTCCATAAGGTGGGGGCCACCACAGATCATGAGCATGTATGGGCAGTTGTTTATTTAAGTTCATATATTTGCCAAATAGTCCAGCATTATATGCTAGTCTGTTATGCATTTTATGTAGACACTATATGTAGATTTTATAAGAAAACAGGTATTGCATTTATTTCAGTTTTTCCCAAGATGTCTTGGGTTTTTTTTCCTGCTAGGGGAAATCCTCCCACCGACCACGGCTTCAAAATTTCCAGAAATTTTACATCTGTAGTCTAAACTACTCTTGCAACTAAGTCCACAGAAATGAATAGCAGCATGTTCTTGGAATATTTTTGTTGAGTTCTAATGTATTATCTGAATGTGTAAGGCATGCCACTTTATTATGAAAACGTATTAGTAGAATAAAGGAAACCCACATATTAACTGAATAAAAGAAACCTTTAGTCTTCAAATGGTAAATCTGATTTCAGTAGTCACAAATAGAATACACCAAAAAAAGCACTTTTTGTAGTATTAGGTGATACTTCTTGGTCCAACCTCCTCCCCCACACTGGGCAGGAACCAAATGCAGTTTGACAGCTTTAGGAATGTGCTCAAGGCAACTCGCCCCAGTCCACAAACAGGTAGACATGACGTTTTAAACCAGTTGAACCTTCCAAGCTATCTCCAAAGTAATCCCTGTGTTGGGTATGTTTGAGTAATCCAGCCTTGAGGTTATGGTCACAAAGCTCAGTGTAACCAGATGACCTGAATCCAGAAGGGAGGATATCATCTTAACCAAATGTAGTTTCAGCTCACATCCACAACTTGTATATGTTTCTCAAAGAGCAAAGGGCTCCAAGCTTTTTTTCCTGCTCATCCAAGGATAATCTTACTCAAATCTAGAACAGAAAAGCAATTCTCATATAGAATGTCAGCTTTACCAGCAAGAATCTCCTGTGTTGTCTGGATTAGGTTTCAGTTTGTTCTCCCTTATTCACTTGTACTACCATATCCAGACAATACGGAGACAACTGCATCTGGGGAGGGGGTTAGTTCCAGAAATGTAGAGCTGAGTGTCATCAGTATATTGCTGACAGGCACACGCTGGCTTATTTTAGTAACACGCAATTGAAAATAGTCTTACAGTGGTGAACTGATTTGTGCCCTTCCTCTTTATTTTAGTTCCCGAAAGCCATCGGCAGCAGTGCGATGTATGTGCCCTCTCTATGATCCTAACAGACAACTCTGGATAGATCTGGCCCCTATAAGTTCACCCAGGATAAATCATGGAGTACTTTCAGCTGGTAAGCAAATACTTTTCTCTTAAGCAAGAGGGACAAAGCCTAACGTCATTACCTAGTCTACAAAGTTAAATAGATTTTATAGCTATTCGGGATTGTCATCACTTAGGAAAATGAGAAGAAACCAATCGGAAAAGAATCCTTGGCTAAGTAAAGTTCAAGCATGGAGCAATAACTGTGGCCCCGTTTAGATTTTTATATAACAGGCCCAATTTACATTTGGACCATTCAGTCCTTCGCTTAATGCCACCTTCCTATCCCAAAAAGGACTGTCCAGAGCAGCATTCCCTGGAACTGCTGCTAAGAAGCACTTTACATTCATGTAGCGTGCACTAGCTTCTTTGGATTGTGGACATATTATACCTGCATTATAGAACTTGCCAAAAGTTGTTTGTCTGAACTTGCAATTGAAAAATTGCATGCTCATTCCTTTCTATGTTCTATTATATAAGAGCATACAAGTGTCTTTCTAAGAAAGACTTCAATCAGAATTGATTTTTAAAAAAAATATATGGTAAAACTCAGAGTTATGAAGTATTCTTGCAGCCTTAGAAATGCTGTTAGGTAGAAACCTGGTCAACATGATTTTTTTTTTTTAAAGGAATGCGCCACTATAGAATGTCAATGGAACATTGCTCTGTCTGTTCTCCTGACAAATGCAGGACAGAGCCCCTCCTAGTTTAAATGTGTAACTGGTGGTCATAAGGCCAAATGTCATATTCTGCTTTTCGTTACTGATAATTTGGCCTGTCTCGTTGGCCCTGACTAAGTAGCAAAAAGGAAAGAGTACCAAGGCTGACTTGTAACAGGCCAGATACTTGACGCCTGATATTTAAAAACTTTATACCAGCCTGATGCCTTTTTCAAGATGCCGCTTGAATTTTGAAATCTTTGTGTGTGCTCTCTGTTTTCCAGAAGGGTTCCTGTTTGTACTCGGAGGTCAAGATGATAACAAAGCCACTTTAAATTCTGGGGAGAAGTATGATCCAGATACGAATTCATGGAGCCCTCTGACACCAATGAATGAGGCAGGTTTGCCTTCCAGAGCCACTGTGATGCGGTGGTTCGTGTGTTGGACTGGGATGTGGGAGACGCGGGTTCAAATTCCATGGAGGCTTGCGGCGTGACCTTGGACCGCTTACTCATTCTTAGCCAAACCTGCCTCCCCAGGTTATCGTGAGAATAAAGTGAAGGAGGGCAGAATGCCGTAAGCCACTCTGGGGACAAAAGCAGGGCATCGATATCTAAATAAATTAGTGGCACGCATACCTTAAACCAAGTTGAATTTTACATTGATCATATCTTTGTGTGGCCGTTGTCGTTATCCTAATTCACAAAATTACATTAAGTTTGCCAAAGCAAATTTCTATTTTTTTAAAAAAAAAATTACTTCCTTGTTCTCTAATAGGCACGGCACAACTTTGGGTTGGTGGAGATCGATGGTGTATTATATGTCCTGGGAGGCGAGGACGGAGAGCGGGAGCTCATCTCCATGGAGTCCTACGACATTTATAATAGGACTTGGACAAAGCAGCCGGACCTGACCATGATTAGGAAGGTAGGAGTTTAAAACAACAACAACACACTTTCATGTTTCAGAGATCTGATCGTTTGCTTGGTTTCCCCAAGGCCCTTAAGCCCCATTTCTGCCTTTAATATATCAAGTACTTTACAGCATCTGAGTTCGTGTTTATCTCCTGCTTTTCTTCATGGACATGAAAGACTTTGAGCTCTTATCTCAGTAGTTTGAGAACAACTTGCATGACTTTATGTATGCAGATTGGGGGGGGGTGCCTTAAAAGTCTCAATAATCCTTACAGAAAGCCTATAAGGTAGGCCAGAGTTGCTGTCCCCATATTTTAAATATAAGGCTAAGATTGAGAGAGCATCTTCCTTGAGGGCTGTGGCTTTGTGGCTGAGGTTGGATTTGAACCAGGGATTTGTTGGGTCAGTTTGCTGTCACAGCTGTTGTGCTGCGCTTGTTCGTACTCACATCTCTGTGAGGTATGTTATTGATAAGCCCCGTTTTACACCTTAAAGAGTCGAGAACGCAACATCTGATGCTGTGTATCTTACCTCTATGCTAGCTAACAACAGCCTGCCCAAAGCTGGCTTGCAGTACTGTAGCACGGGCAGCAAGGGTTTCCTGGAGGGTCAAGAATGGAGGTTGACTTGATGAGCGAGTCTTCTCTTGGCTGTGGACATGACAGTCCTCTGAAATGTTTATGCCAGAGTTTTTAGGGGTGTGTGTGTGTGGGGGGGTGCTTGTAGCAGATGGTGCTATTCAGATTTGCCCCGCTTACCTTTTCTTGCATGGGGGTGGGGGCAGTAATTGTAGTTGCTCACCCTTAGCTCAAAAGTTCCCAGAAATTTTACGTTCCAGTTTTTTCAAGCGGCTTATGTCAGTGGAAACCACTGCAACTGGTGTTCTCGAGGAATTTAACTCAGATGTTCCCTCCCCGCTCCCGTTTTAGCGTCGTTGGGAATTGGTGCATTAGAAATGCAAAATGAGATAAGTGGCATCTCTTTGTTGAGTGGAACTCTTTACCAGGCCGGATGGAAAGGTAAATAGATGTCAAAGAGATACAGAGCCATGTTGAGTTCCAGAAGAGCAGCGTTGATTACAAGGCACTAAAGCCAAGCGTTCTTCAGCTAAGCAATCTGTTCTCTAAGGATTTATCCTACTGGCTGCTGTATTCTTGTGTAGATGCTATTAGGGATAGTATACTTTAGCAGCTCTGCTGATCAGTGCATATCAAAGTAGCAAACATTTTTCTCTTTTCCTAATATGTGATTAACCTTAAAGGGAAACTGCTTCTTTTTACGTTGTTTGGTTTAAGAATGGGTTGCTGTTCTATCTCATGTAAGTGAAATGTTTTTCAAGTTTATTATTGTACATGACAGCTGCTACATTTTCTTTTAAAGATTGGTTGCTATGCAGCTATGAAAAAGAAGATCTATGCAATGGGCGGTGGTTCATACGGCAAACTTTTTGAATCTGTTGAATGTTACGACCCGAGAACCCAGCAGTGGACCGCTATTTGTCCGTTGAAAGAGAGAAGGTTGGTAATGTGTTCAAAAGAAACTTATTTCATCTCATAGCTCTTCAAGCATGTCATTAACAAAAAGGGGACACATGTCCTTACACATCTTCACAATAAAGAGGCATCTGTGAGTAGCAGCCCTTCCTTAACTCAGTTGCTGCATTCCTATATGATGCACATAAAGCTGTTTGGTTGTGCTTGTGTGCTTCAGCCCTTCACCCCCACGCAGCTGTGCTCCCACAGCATGATTGGAAACTTTCAGGTTTCGAAAGCCTGCAGTCCAAGTGTAGCAAGTTTCTGTGTCATATGTGTGATTTAAAAACCTTTCTATTTACACAATAAATTTAAAGCTAATTCTGGTTAATTAATATTTGTGTCAAATTTTGCTTAGCACTTGACACTGAGTAGCAACGCGAGCACTTAATGCTTCCTCCTGTCTGCTAAATGTGTATGCTGTTTTTATTCTCTGGCTGGGTTTGGAACAGTTTGTTAATTTTAATAGTTTTATTGCATATGCTATTCCTAAATAAAAATATTAATTTATTAGGTTTGGAGCCGTGGCATGCGGTGTGGCTTCAGAGCTCTATGTCTTTGGTGGAGTGAGAAGTCGAGATGATAACCAGTCCAGCGAAATGGTGACTTGCAAATCAGAATTCTATCACGATGAATTTAAAAGGTGAGAGTTTTGCTGTGGAAATTAGATTCCTTTCACTAAAAACAGAGTCAGTGCAGAGTTGTCTTTTCAATGAACTCTTTGTTCTACAGCTTTATTTACAGTGACTTTTCATAATATGGTTGCTCTCCCTTTTTATCCCTTGAAATTTAATTTAAATAGTACTAATGCCACGGAATATGTTGTGATATCCCCAGTGTAGCATTAATTTTAAAGAACTGTTGAATTTCAACAGTTGCTTTAATCAGCAATTGTTTGATCTAATCAGATTTTCTGTTCTTGAAAGAAGGAGAAAAACCGACAAAGAGGAATCCCACTAACTACTAAAGCACAGGACAAACTGATATACAAAATAGAGTAAAGAAAAATGAATATTCTTACGTACAATTAAATATTCTAGGAATAGTATCCCCAGTGCACATCACAGCCAACGTTGACAATAGTTTACAGAGTAATATAAAAAGTTTTAAATCTGTTCCAAACACTCAATTATTGGATATATGGACCACCAATAATCCAATAAAATGACAAAGTGCAAGCGTAAATCAGTATATAAAAAATCTTAAGAATTAAAGTCATCAATACACATCACACCAGTGTAGCTAAAAGTTCACAGAATAATGCTAGGTTGTATAAATCTCAGGTAAGTCCAATAAAGTGTAATAATGCTATAACAACACTGAGATTGGTCCATATAACCGAGCATTGGGTGTTTATGGTGATTATGGTGGGATTCCTCTGTTGGTTTAGCTATTTACCATAACTCTCTTTTCTAGAAGAAAGAGGGCAGGTGTACCCTTTGACCACCAAAAAAGAAACAGGGGATTAGCATGGACAAAAGCCATCTGGTACAATGGTTGTAGTAACGAGGGGAATTGAGAAAGAGTGGTTCAAAAAGCTGGCCGGATCCAATCCAAAGTGCTCTGATAAGAAACAGCTCACTAAGGTCCCAGATAGAGGTCTTTTCTAGCCCTGCTATCTATGGTCCTTACACGGTAAATGGTAGGGGCTGCAGTGCCAGACACTTGTGGATCTGCCCCGTTCAGATGCATCTTGTTGTATTTGTGGAAAAAGTTTTTTGAAGTGGTGGAATAAGTTCCTTGTACTGAAAGTGAAGTTGATTGATGCATGCCTGTAGTTAGGTTTAAACTAAATCTGACTTGCTCTATACCTATATTGGCATAGTTTATATAATTTGGTCCTGTGTTGCTGTTTTTACTCTTGGAGGCAATGCTTCAAAAGATTGCCCAGTGGTGCCAAAGTATTTTAAAATCATGTTTGTGTTCAGTAACCACCATCTTTGGTTGCAGTACCACAACTACTTCTGGTAACCAGAAGAGGGTGCTGTTTTACAAGATTGGTAGTTCAGGTACAAACGCTATGGATGGTAGATGCCATCGATATTTCTGAAGTCCCCTAGTTGTAAATCCAGATCTTCTGTCGGAATGATCAGAGAAACACTGAAATCTGAATTTGTACTGTTCAGTGTCCAATTTAGCACCACTTATCTCTAGAAAAGCAAAGTACAAACCTTCTACACACTTGCAGTCCTTCCCGCATTTGTGTACTCTGCCCAGGAAACATAGCAAAGGATTCTGGTACAACTAGCAGGTGCAACATAGAGCTATAGGGAGTGAAGACTTTGAGACTGCAATCCTAAGATCATTTTCCTGGAAGTCAGCTCTGCTGAGTAACATGAGATCTAATTTCTGAGAGAACGTGCTTAGGATTGCTCCCTAGCAAATGCAGTCCAAAGGACAGTTGCAGTAAGGCTGCAGTCCTAAACATGCTTTCTTAAGAGAAAGTCGGATTGAATTCAACAGGACTTGCTTCTATGTAAGCACAACAGATTGATGTTGAATTACCCTTGGAAGATTTTCTTAAAATAAAATCCCGTTACACTTTGTACTTGGAGTTGTATATGTTTGTCTTGTGTATGCAAAGGTGTGCAACAGGTATCTTCTACACACGTGTGTCTTCATTGCACAAATTACGCTGGTCACACTTTCAATGCTCCTTTTTCCTGCAGGTGGATCTACTTGAGTGATCAGAACTTATGCATCCCCGCTAGTTCTTCGTTTGTGTATGGAGCGGTGCCCATTGGTGCTAGCATTTATGTGATTGGAGACCTTGACACAGGTTAGAAGTTACGTTTGTCTCCCGTAATGCCATTGTGAGCCATCCCTCTGGCAGCTTCCCAAAAGGATGAGTCAGATGCCAAAGTAGCATACCTTCTGTAAGCCTCCAAGCTCTCCCCTTAAGCACCTCATACATTGTATCAGGGCCTTTGGGGTTTTTCTTTAAAGTTCTACAAGCTCAGTGGTTATAGACCTTCTGTCTTAAAGGGGGAAAGGTATTCTTGGTATTTGAATGACTCCTATGTTGCTTAGTCCTGTTTTTAAACAGGCCTTCCTTGAACTGTCAGGCTCTAGATACTCAGTGTTTTCTTAGCCTTTTGCAGTCGTGGTAGATACAGAAAGGGCTCAATTCGAGGGGCTCATTTCTAGGGGGAATGCAGTTCCGGCAGTTCACCAAAGAGGTCACATGTCAGGTGGCCCCACCCACCTGACTCTCGGCCATTATGGGCCCATTTCGTCCTGGATTGGGGCTGAAACGGCCCGGATCGGGCCTCTGACGGGTGGTGGATCACTCTCCTGTTCAGCAGTGGCCCGATCCTGACCATTTTGGGCCCCTTTTCGGCCATTTTCAGCCCCCTTTTGCCATTCTGGGCCCAATTTCAGCCCTGCATGGCCACGATTGGGTCCAAAACAGCCAGGATAGGTGATATCAGGAGGTGTGGCATATGCAAATCAGTCATGCTAATGGTGATGGCAAAGGGCATGGCATATGCTAATGAGTTATGCTAATGAGTTCCTCCAACTCTTTTTCTACAAAATGACCCCTGTGGAGTATAAATGTGGCACGTAAGTAAGGTGAGAAAGGCTACTTATTTTTGCAATAGACCTTCTCAGAATAACAAAGTATAAGATGCAAAACGTTATCGGATTGGCGTTTCTTTTGCATGTTTGTTTTTTAATTCACCACCCGCCCACCCTTTGCCCATGTGCTTTCTTTAGGAATGGTAATTGGTTTTATTGGGTAAAGCTGCTTTTAAAATGCTGTTGCATCCTAAAGCAATAAATGTCTTTTGTGATAGGAACCAACTATGATTACGTTCGAGAGTTTAAAAGAAGTACTGGGACTTGGCACCACACAAAGCCGCTGTTCCCTTCGGATCTTCGTCGTACTGGATGTGCAGCTTTGCGTATTGCGAACTGCAAGCTCTTCCGACTGCAGCTCCAGCAAGGGTTGTTCCGCATTCGAGTCCCTTCTCCTTGAGAGATCTTGAGAAAGCTGAAGAGAAGAGAACATCCCGAGAGGATCCAGCGTAACAAAATAGCTTTATCTACAAAAGCAACAAACATCTTGCTTCAGACACTTAGACTGTGTATGCTCAGCTTGGGTATGGTAACTGTTCTAACTTGGTTTTTTTAATTAAACACACACACACACACACAACTGCTTAAATGCTTAAGCCTCAATATATTGGGGGGCAAATTATCATACAGTGGCAAATGGCCTAGGAGAAGCCTTCTGTTCTTTTTATCTAAAGATACTGAACCGTGCTCATGAAGGAATTCCTTTGCTTCAAACAAAGACGGAATAGGTTAATAAAATGGGGGAAAATAAGAGAGGCGCATTTCCGCCAAGGGGAATTGTTCTAAATAACTGTACTGCCTTGACGTTGGTTAGCGTTGATGACCTTATAAATACTGTATGAAAACCAATCTCACTAGTATGCCAAAAGAGACTGTTAACTCCACTGTGGAGAGAAAAAGATGGGCAATTGCACCTTTATTACAAGGCCTTCCTTACAATTTAAGGTCTGTGCCTGAAAGTGTAGAATTGTACATACGTCATTTTCAGTATTTTTTTTTTCATTGCTAATAATCTTTTTTTAAGAACTTCTATTTAAAATGGACTAAATTAAACTGAGCTAAGGGTTACAGTACAATATAAAACCGATGATTACACAGGATTTTTATTTTTAAACTTTGTGTAAAGCAAGTGATCTAAAACTGTCACATGTGGTCCGGCATACAGCCCTTGTGTGGATTTCAGATGCTGCAATATCCAGTCCTCATTTAAAGGTAAATAGGGCTGGGTCTTCAAGAGCTGCCACACCATTGCTAAGACTGGGTTATGCGGCCCCAAGAAATGTTGCTGTTTTGGAGAGCTGTGCTGTCTTTTCTTTCCCGATAACTTGAAAATCGCTGCAGGCTAAATGGATGTTCTAGATAAAAAGTCAAGAAGGGAGAATATATGGTGTTCTAGAGGTGGGCTGGGATAGGCGGGAAGAGAAAGCAATCACATGGTCATACACTTAAGATACAGTCTGGAGAGCTTAGCTTGGGATCAAAAGCTGGTGTACAAATGACCTCTTTCAAAGGCACAGTCATGGCTACTGCAGACCTTTAGAATGCTGTTGTGTCGGCGAAGATTTTTTTCCATTTTTTTTTGTAAGTTATGTTCAAACTATTAATATTTAATTGAATTACAGATAGGCAGTTTCTGCTGGTAGAACACACTTTACCTCACTACTTTTAAGTTTTATTTTGTTATGCGGTGTTTATAACAATCAAAAAGAAAACGGGGAAAGGCATCTGAAATGCTCTATTTTGTCTCAAACCGTATTCTTGCACTGTAGGTTTTTAGAATCAGTACTGTTGCAAGGTGGACTTTCCCAATTCCCAAAGTTGTGGGTCCTCAGTAAATGCTCTTCGTTGGGCTTGCTGTTGCTCTTGTATATACCATCCTGAATCCAGAGGGACTCGGTCTTTGACTTAAAAGGACAACACGTTAAAGAGTTACAACCAACCGTCGATATGACCATTCTTGAACTCCATTAATGGAGGCAGTTCAACTTTGGGTCCAGTCCAGCCTCTGATAAAAACCCTTCTGAGTCCACTTGATATTGGCAAGAGAAATTTAAACACATGGTCTCTTGCCTGCTAATATTGAAGAAGCTTAGAAAGGGTTAACTTTGGCTGGATCTTTTTCTTTTTTTGGTAAGATGACTAAAGTGAATAACTCTTAAGTAAACAAAAGTTATTACGACGTTAATTTGTGTCCACTAGGGATGCCTGCATTAGCTTAGTTTAATGTATGAGAGTTTGGGCAGATTTCTGCTCGCTGGCTATATTCTTGAACAACATACGGCTAAGCTTGCATGAGCAATGGGGCTTCTCTGCCGCCCAATCCCCGCACGCACTACAAGCCACGAATAGGAACTGCTGTTCAGAGTACCGGAATGGGGGAAGAGGAGCGGATGTACATAATAGAAGGTGGAAACCCTTGTGTGTGCCTGAAGGGGCTTATTGGTTGGCACAGTTTTTTACAATTTATATAACACCAAACACAACTAAAAATCCCCTTCAAAATGAGGCCAGCTGTTGCAGATTTTAATGCAACCGGATTTGCATCCTTTGGCATAGCACATTAAAAGCGAATAAACTCAGTACTACGTCTGCATAATGGGCTCCTCTATGCATTATTATAATACTGTAAGCTATTGTCTCCCATCTCCAGAAGTCTTATGAAAAGTCTGAAGTGTCTGCTTATTTAGAAGTTTTTTGCCAATTTCTTTTTAATGACACATCTGTGAATATGTTTTGAAAACCTTGCTGTGCCCTTTGGCTCATAGGGCGTTGAGACCATCATATTTATTCTATGGTCAGATGACGGTATAGGCTGCGTGTGCTTGCGGTTATGAAAGCTGCATTTTGCACTGATCATGTTTATTCCCACCCCACCCCCAGTAAAAAGTTAGTATACCTTTTCATTAAGAATTTTATTTTTATTGAAGCAAAGAGAAAGCTCTTCATACTGTGAGCCTGATGATAATGCTAGGAAGAATTTTGCTTTCATTTCACTGACATTTCAGCATGCTTTGGGGTTGTTGTTTTTTTAGAATATTAAAACAAGGCCATTGTTGAAAAAAAAAATAAGTAGAATGGAAAATACCGGCCAGAAAATGGGATGCTTTTTCTCTGCAGAATCTGGTAGCTTAGTTCAAGTTGCTTCTTTATAAACATGCAGCTCCATCCTTTAAGCTGCTGCAAAGAGAGTATTTGGGGATAGTTATGCTAGCTGTGGAGCAGCTTAGTACTGCCACACCGTCAAGATGCACGTTGATGAAATGCAGCACACCAGTGTGGGGAAAAGCTGCTATTGAGATTGGATTGAGGATGAGTTGCCAGCAAAGCTTGGTGTGATTAACATTTGCTTGTGAGCTTTATCCAGTGGAACTTGCGAGTATCAAATTGTGCATCAGGCCCAGTCTGTCTCCGTGGGCCGGCGCATGAATACATGAAGCCGCCTTTTTAATCAGTCAGACCGTTGGTCTGTTAAGATCAGGAATGTCTACTCTGACTAGAAGCAGTTTCCCAAGATCTCAGGTAGCAGCTTGTCTTTTACATTACCTCCTCCCTGATCTGTTTACCTGGCAATGCCAGCTATGGAACCTGGGGCCTTCTGCGTGCAGAGCAGGTGCAGTGTTAGGGTGGCTGTTCTCTGTGCTGTATCACAGCTACACCAGTATGTAGAGCCACTATGATCTCGGGCCCAGGTGAAAGGTTATGGCAGTAGACCCGCGTGTCTGCGTTGCATCACTGCTGCAGACTTACAAAACAGTGGAACGGGAATGGGGAGACTTAATGTAAGCAAAGCTTTTTCTCCCTCCTCCCCCAACTCCTTAACCTCATCCATCTGTGTTGTGAGTATCACAGACCCCATACCGAGAGAAACAGGTCAGGGCCAACTGATTTTGGAAAGAAGTATTCATTTACTATCCCACCTTAAGTCATAGGACTTACCTGTATTGGATCATGCTGCTTAAAGTGTTGAATGCAGGCAGGACTTATTTCGGTGCGCCTTGCCTGTAATAATGCCTAGTAGGGGAGCATTTGTGCTTAACATATTTGCCTGATTCTCAAGAATGGCATTTATCTCTGGTGACTCCTGGCTCTTGTTAGCACGATGCCATTTTATGCTTTACTGTGAGGCTGAAGCAAGCCTCGGTTAATGTGCTTTGGGGTATACATCGAAACGAATGGTTTGGTCTATCTTGTGCTTTGTCTGTTGTACTTTTTGTGGGGGGGGGGAGTGCAACAATCAAAACTTGTTGATTAGAATGGGACACACTGAAGATGTGTCGTAGTTTAAGCTAGTTTAGCCGTAATTCATTTTTTTATCTTTTAAAAATGGAGGGGCAGGTTCTCTTTCCACAAAAACCCTAGACAGCATTAAGGAAACTGGTGGGGAGAAATACATCCATCTTTTGACAATATTCCTTGCACCTTTGCCGTTAAGCAGCATCTCACTGTGCAAATAAAAATGTTCTAGGTGCAGTTTCTCTGCTCAGTCATTGTGTCAATATACAGTTTCCAAAAGCACTGAACCTCTATCTGTCATACACACATACACAATGCAGTATGCAATCACAAACAAAAACCTACTCTAAGTGCCAAGAGTTCCATTTCCCCTCTATGCAGGTACTACAGTTTTCCTCTGTTATGAGTGCCAGGGTGTTTGAAACATTTAGCTATGAAAAGACATGTTTTTTTAAAAAAAATTAAACATAACACATGCTTGAACTTCTTAAACTAAGGTTCTACCAGGGTTTTGTGTGTGTGTGCGCGTGTGCGTGTGCACACTCACACACGCACATATCTTTTTAATTTATACTCCAAAGCTGCCTTGGAAAACATCATTACCTGGGGTGCGTATGGACATTCGAGTGTCCTATTACTTTTGTAGTGCCATGCTTGTAAATAGTAAATGGTAGCTGACCATTTTATTTCATTTAACCTATATAAATATTTAAAACCATGAGCCTGATCCATTCCTGTGTGGGCGTAGCTGCACTTGTCGGGCTCAGCAGTGCCCTCTTCCATCCCTTGTTTGTGGGGGGAGGTGCTAGGGTCTCATTGCGGCATGCAAGCAGTTAATCTCATGGGGTAGGGCTTTACTCACAGCAAGTAAGAAGCTGGAGAAGGGAGAGTGGCTAGGTTTGAAAGGAGAAGGCAGAGTGGCTAGATTTGAGAGGAGGCCCCACGGCAAGTAACAGCCACCAACTGTTGCTCATGCGCAGCCCGGAGCAAACAATGCTCCATGTCTGGTTCCACTTCTCTCTTGCATGCACTCCTGATGGGGAATGGATGAAAGTAACATTAAGTAATTAACAGAAAGGGTGTACATCTCAGGTGAAATATAAAAATTATATGTGCAAAAGGCACACTTGCTGGCTCAAAGAGCCTGACGCCACCGCCAGTCTACATCTTGCCCTTTGTAAGGCTTACTATCCTTCGAGTTTCAAAAATGTTTTCAAAACTATAAGGCTGTAAATTATTCTGGATGTATTTCCGTTCTTATGTGCAAATAGCGGGATGATCCGCTGAAAATAGGAAGGACTGGTTCTAGACGTCCTAGGTTTTGGTTTTTCAGGCAATGTGTGTTTAGTTGTGAACTAAGGCTTGGATTCAAAACTCAACTAAGATCTGTGAGAACAGCTGTCTTAGTAGTAGGTGTGTCTTCCTCTTGCCTAAAAAGGTATGGGTTTCTGCAGCATGCTGAGTTTAATAGGAAAGCGTAGACATTCCTGAGTATATTACTCTGTTTAGTATGTCCATTGCACTGGCCTGCCTACACTCAAGTATCTCTTTGCAACAGCATGGCTTGAAGGGTAAACCCAACAACCTATTCTCCCAGAATGAGCTGCTTCTTGCACTGGCCAAATTAAAGGTGATTGATATGAAGTCTGCCTTTTTAGTAACTCAAACTTGGGGCTTCAACTGGTGAAGTACTTAACTGGGTGCTCTCAGACAGGCCTAGACGTTGGGCCCACATTCCCATGACAAATTCTCCTTTTTCTCTCACTCCCTGCAAGGTAACAGAAATATTTAGCTGTGCTATGACATCATGTCCATTTCCCCACCCCATTCCACATTATTGGATGGTACCCTCCAAAAACTGCTTGCTGTTTACTCCAGATTCACAGTGTAAGAATTATAAACCCTGTGTGAGTTTTGTCGAAGCTCACTTGGTTTAGCATGAGTCTTTAACAGTGTGTCTGAAACGGATGGAGAATTGTTAAAAAATTCTCTCAAGTCTGGCTATTGAACTCGCATAACCATCTATTAACAACATTGTGAAATAAAAATAGTGTGGGCAAACATCGCCAAGTGCCTAAAAAGACTATAGTCCAGGGTTCCTCCGCATGGTGCCCACTATTTTCTTTGTTGTCTGCCAAGCTTTTCAGAAAGTGGGTGGGGCCACTGCAAAGCAGGGCTGGTATTGACTTCCCTCATTCAAATGAAAGGGTTTTCTGCTACATAAGCAGATAAGCAGCTGGGCTTTCCTTAGTGTGTGATTCCATTCCCCCTTCAGAATTTCCTTCTTTCCTGCCGGTGAGAGGAGGGAGGTATTCCATTTGGCTCCACCACTGGAGGCAGCCATTTTGGGTTTGGCTTGTGTGGCCGCCATTTTGAGATGGTGCTCACCACACCCTGAAAATTCCAAAGATGTTCACAGCCTCAAAAACCTTGGGGAGCCCTGCTGTGGTCAACTGATTATTTTCTACGCATATTAATTTTTTTTGTAATGCTAAATGAGTGTATTTTTTAAGAGTCTGACTGTACAGACTGTCAAGAAGTTAAAATTTCACGATCATTCTAATATTGTTAATATTCTAATGAAGCCTTAAAAATAGGGAGGCAGGAATTTTTCATTGCTTCTTTTTTGTCAAGAGCTTTAGTAATTAGGGCAAAAGAGCTGGCAAAAAACAGCTATTGTAGAAGTAGCAGACATCAAATTCATAATGCACACTTGTCTCGGAATAAGCCTCCTTGGACACAATGGGAGTCACTTCTGAATAAACATGCGTAGTATTGGACTGTTGAATTAGGTTGCTCAGAGTAACCTAACTAGCTGCAGGACCAATCCAGATTCATTCAGATTATTTTACATTTGACCCTTGAATCCAACTGGAAGTTGGTTCTGCTGTGGTGCCTCTGGCTTTCATTTACAAGAGCCTACTGAAAACTTTTGGGTGAAGTGAAATGATACTCTCATGAGTGCTTTGATATGAAATCTATTAATTAGATATCCATTCTGAATCCTCGGTTAATGTACCTCAAATTTCCCCACCAGTGAATACATTCCTATTTCTTAAAACGGTCTTAAGGGGTTTTGTTTTGTTTTAAATGTAGTAATAATAATTTCTAATATATAAAAGGCTGACCATGTTGCCAATGACTCACTTTTTATCCTGGCGCGGGTGCACAGAGGGGTCTGTGAAGTTCACTTGTGCCAGGATAAAAAGTCGTCATTGGCCAGGCCTTTGAGGGCCTGAGGAGCTGGAAGGGAGGCGGATGCGGGGGTGCTGCACCTCCCCGCTGGCTCTTCGACTATCAGAGGCCTGCCTGCTTTTCTCCCTGCCCAGCTGATCCACGGGCAAGGGGCAGTGGAGTCCGCCGGTGGCCCGCTGCCACACTGGGCATCCCATCCCATTGCGGCATGGCCAGCTATTAGACAGCGCCCAGCAGCTCTCTGCGGTGCGGGCCGGCTGGCCAGCTCCCAGTACTAGAGCCTGTTGTATTATGACACAACGGCACTCTGGCGCTACTAATAACAACATAACAGATTTATATTCCACCCTTCAGGACAACTTATTGCCCACTCAGAGTGGTTTACAAATTATATTATTATTATCCTCGCAACAATCACCCTATGAGGTGGGTGAGGTTGAGAGCTGTGACTGACCCAAAGTCACCCAGCTGGCTTCAAGCAGAGGAATACAAAATCAAACCCAGTTCTCCAGATTAGAGTCCTGCTGCTCTTAACCACTACACAAACGTGGCTGTCAGCTGTGGGTATGTGAGGAAGAGAGAAGGAGAAATGGATGGGGGCCAGGAGGCTGGGGAAGGAGGGACCCTTTCTCTTCGAACTGTTTCCCTGATCTGTCCCTGTATGAAAAATATAGAGGCATTTGCTATAGCGCTCCCTTTGCGCTATGGCTCCTCTCCAATTTACATCTCCCCTTTTGTCTCCCTACCCCCATGGCTGCGTTGAACTTTTTCCTTCAAGGAGAGAAATTTCCAGTTCTCCTGCCGCCTTGTTTGTAAAACGTGCATTTTACTTCAATTAAAATCCTGTTTGTCTTTGCTCCTTGACGCACTGAATATAAAGTTTCTAAAATTACTTGTTGGAGAAAACATGGATCGCTCTTTCCAAGCACTGCTTTATGAGATGAATTCTCAAGCTTAGTTTTGGGGTCTGGCATATGCCTCAACATTCTCCCCACTACGTATGAACTGGAACTTGCAGCCTTTATTTGAACTTAGCTATTCAACTCCGACCTGTGTTCTTTACTGGATAGAGTTGGGTAGCCTTGAAATACTAACTAGAGAGCGAAGTACGAGTGACCTTCAACATCCTGCACCATGTTCTCAGCTGTGCTGAAGAAAAATCTCATAAGTGTGTTTTCACTTGAGTTTTGACACTTAGCGATAGCAGCATTAAACAATCAGGAATTTCCAGCTTTCGCTTCTCAGGAAAAGCAGAAGAATTGCTTACACATGTGCAAAGATAACCTTTGCTCACTCTCTTTGGTACGATTGTTGGTGTTTTATTCTGCTTTGATACCCAGAGCCTTGTTCTTTAAGAGTACATAAGGGTGCTATTTTGCCATACTTCTAAATCCTTTAGTGCTTGTTTGAAAAGTTTTAATCCATCCGTTACTTGAATGTTACTTGTTTGTTCCTTTTGTGGTATTTTCCGTGTTTAATTTTCAGATTTACCTTGTGAATTGTCTTTCCCCCACCATTCCTTCTTAACACCTTTCATTTAATACAGAAGCTACCTACCCTTCTTTGACCAATAAATCTTTTGCAATCTCTGTGTTGCTATTGAATTGTTAAAATATTTCATTTGCACAAGGGAGCTTTCTGTAAAGTCATCTCTATTGAAATCAGAGTTGAGTAGATGTTTCTAAAGTTGCTTCCAGTCCAAGAGTTGTTGGGGAGTAATACGTAAAAGGTAGTCACCTAATTTCGTTTCAGTTTTATGTGCTAAGTTCCTCACGTCTTAACAGGGCATCTCTCGGGAGCCTATAATTTCTCTAGCTGTTAAACAGTTAAAGGCAAACTGCTTGCCCCAAGTATTTCACTGGTGAAGGCAGGATGCCCACAAAGAGCATACATGAAAAATTATCACATTTGCCCAAGACTCTTCTAATGAAGAAGGGACTTATTTCTCTCAAATTTGGGTAGAAATTAGACTGCTGTTCACAACTCCAGGGAGAAAGAGGGATGCCTTTTTCATAGTGGGATAGTGAAATCCAGTTGATGCATACTGGCTCCTAATCTCGTTCTGGTGGCACTGAAAGTATGCATGCCATTTTTCTATCCCGTTTATTAGCTCCCCTGATAGACTGGAGGTTGTGGGAGCTACATGCCGTCAATCACATTTTTATCATTTAAAACCCAAGCTTTATAACTATCGGTGTGAAAAGCAGGAAGAACTTGGTCAAATTGTATACTTGCTTGGTTCACTTTTTTTTTTTTTTAGTTTTTGAGGTTTTTTGCAGTTTTGCTGAGTTTCCAATACGCAAATCTTCCATTTTTAGTATCAGTCTTACCTTCACCAGATTAAAGAAAAAGAAAAACAACGTGGATCCATAGCCAACATTTTGCTCTAGCATACTGAGTTCCATTCCCCGTCTGTTGAAGCCTTTTGGCTTTTCCAGAGTGGGTTTTTTTTTTTAATACTGTGATTTGTTTTTTTTTCTGTGCTGAAGAGTGACTGTGTTAAACTATGTTGAATTTCAGCACCAATAAATACAGCTTGTCTTTCACGGATAATTCTTGATTACAGCTGAAAACCCCACCAGTCAGAAGTTGGCTCCTTTTTAGGATGGATAAAATCTAGCCGATCTGTATTCCACCCATGTAAACTTTGTCTTGAGCTGAACCTAAGGGCTCCCTGCTGTTCTGCACTATGCTGTGTGTCTAAAATTCTAACGATTAGTAGTAAAAAAGACCTGTCTTCAGGCTTATCTAGTCTTCAGGCTGTCATCTTGGAGGTAAATTAGACACGATCCATTCACATTGTTTACTTTTTTGAAGTCTTTACTTTTAAAGACTCACTGTGTTTGGTAGCTTTACGGAGCCCAGCACCAATACCAGAAGTCATCCCCTTCGGCCATCATTCAAACAAACCCATGAAAAGCCACTATAAAGGTGATGTAGTTCTCTGGAGAAGAGTTTAGTAAACCCTTGACTCTTTCTCTGTCTCTCTCCCCTCTGAACTATGCAATTTTTGGCATGCATATTGGAAAGGGCTATAGATAAGACTCTGAAATCTGTTTAAATACTTGTGCTTAATTGCAAGAGCAATCACCCGGGAGCTAACCATCAGGTTGTAATTTATATTATGACCCTAGATGCTACCTTCTTCATTGCTTCATTTAGTTTACCTTGTGTGGGTGTCCAGCATTTCCATTCTGAATTATTGGTCTAGTCTTGTAAACAGTGACTTGCCTGTGGTGACTAACAGTAATTTCCAGGCGACCAGGAAGGGCCGTTTCTTGTAAACTGAAAGGAAGTTGTTTTGTTTAAGGTAAAACAGCTAATGGAAATATCCCTTGACTACTTGCCTGCATGCCTCTTGTGGCTAATTTGGGGTAGCTGAGACTTTACCCTAGTAACTTTCAGCCAATCTTGCTTTTTGCTGATGCTTGTTGCTTTTGAACTGCTTTCTTAAGTTTTGGCTATTATTCTAGCATTTAGGTTTCCGTTTCAGAGTACTACCATAAAGTTAACTAAGTCAAGTCCTTTTCACATACTTGTTCTCTTAGCATGAATGAAATTCATGCTATTCGTAAGGTTACTTCTTGTGGTAAGCTAAAAAGCACAATCCATACAAAGTTACGTCCTGTTGAAATAAAATCCAAACTTCAGCTAAGCATTTAACATGAATTTTAACTGCATAGGGGTAGCTATTTTGATTGGCTGAGGGGGAACAGTGAGGGCCACCTACAAGAGTAGCAACTTTGTGTTCTGTTCTTGAATTTCATGGCCCTTTGACCCTCCTGCTTCCCACCCTTTCCCCCATATGTTTGCCTGTGGAGGAGCCACTCCATGTACCTAATGAAACGTGCTGTAGTCCGGAGGTCTTCGACCAGTGGCTTACAGAGCTTCACCGGCAGGGACATGAGCCCCTTTTATTTGCTGATCCGGTTTTTGCTGCTTTGTGGAGGGACCTGGAGCCCACTGCCCATGCGCAAAGAACAAGGCCAGCACACGTCCCACCTCTCATTGTTATACACACTGAGAGGAAAAGCAGGACTTTAAGGTGAAGTTACTCAGTGGTGGTGAAGGTTCCTTTATATATAGCGCAGATGGATCCAGAAACGCGCCCTGCACCCACACAAAAATTTTCCCTCGCCTTCTCTCTTGGCTTGGCTATTCCCCACCCAATCAGTTGGTCCTTCAGTGCTCTGTGTGTGCCTGCGGCGCAGAACTCCCCACCGCCACGAGTGAGATCATAACTCTGCCTTCTCCTTGTCACATGACTTGAGTGAGGTGACTTCCTGTTGTATCTTTGCCGTTCAGCTTGCCACCTTTAACCTGTCCAGGTGTGTGACGCACCTTTAAAGACTGCTACTGTAGTCTTGGAAAGCATATGCTAAAATTGTTAGTCTTTAAGGACACAAGGCTCCTATTGGTATTAACAGTGTCCTGATTTTCTCTGGTGTGTCCTCTCAGTCATAGCCTTCTTTATAGATATAGACTCAAAGAGAACATCAGTGTAAATGCGTTGCTTCTTTTTCTTAATGGATAATGTATTGAGTTCTAGGGCATTGTGTGACTTTGCTTACATATAGCCGAGCCTAAAGCTTATTTAGATAGTCCTTGTGCTTCCGACACATCTACAGTCTTTCTTAATAGATGTGCAAGTTATTTAAGGAAATGTACCATTTCTTTAAACTCTGTCAAAGTGGCCTTTTCTAGGAAAAGCACACAGTATCTGGATTAACATTGCAGTTATAATTTTGAAATGATTTTTTTTTTAAATACTGGTTGAATTTGTATGGACTTTTTTCAAAATGATCAGCTCTCTCGTGCTGGGAGTTTTCAGACATGACGAAAAAGAAGTCACACTTTTCCATCTTCATACACTGCCTGCATCTGGGCTGCTAAGGGGCAGCGAATGCTTTTCAGTTCCAGAAACTATACACAAAGAATACTCCTAATAGCAACGAGGATGCACGAGTCCTGGTCCATGTAGAGGTTTGCATGCAATTGGGGCTTCGAAGAGGTTTGGAGCAGGGCTTTTGCTCACCAGCTCTTATGCTGTTAATTCCATTAAATTCGTGGGGAGGGGGGAGGCATAGTCACAGTGGCAGCATAGTGCATTGTAGAAATGAATCATGGCTTTACAGATTAGCTATAAGGAACCATTGCAGAAGTTTAGCGTGTCTCTGTTGGAGGAAAGAAAGAGATCTGATCCAAGCAATTTAGAAAAAGCCCAACTTACCACTGTATATGACTCATATTCATGAGGTCTTGTTCTTTCTGCTGATGTTTACCGTCAAAACTATTGAACTATATATGTATTTTTTTGCCATAGTCATTGTCTTGGAGATTAACTTGAAAGGACCTGGTGAACAAATTCCTGTGGGAATTGGAATCAGTTGAGATGTTAGAGACAGAAGTCCCACATATGCGTATCTTCCATTCATTTGAGCAGAGTTTAACCTTAGTATACAAATTTCTCTAGGTATTGTTGAAGAAACGCCTAGTTAAATTGCATACAGGCCAACTGGAACACAGTGCAGGGATATGTTTCAGGGTCGATTGTTTTTTAAGATTGGTGGCAGATATACCTTTGTTGCTTTCGCAGAATCAAGAGAGCATTTGCAACTCTAAAACCTGTAGAGACCACCAGATTTAATGATAATAATCTCCTTGATATTGTTGATAATAACATACAGTCTTCTGCAAAAACACAAGAGAAATGTCTTAACTAGTGGACCTCCAAGATTGCTTGTTTTTGTTTTCGCAACTCGGTCAATGGAGCTTGTTCAGATGTCATAATTTTCCCCCAAGGGACCCCTCCCACACTTGCTGTACTGCAAAATGGATGACCAAGAAGGCAAAACTAAAATGCATGTGCGTGGTTGGGACTTATGAAAGCAAACATGGATACTGCCATGTACTGAGTCAGACCCTTGGCTCATGGTCCATGGCCACTGACTGGCAACAGATCTCAAAGTCACAGGCAAAAATCATCCAGAGCCCTGCTCCTAGACATCCCTGAATTGGGGATGCCAAGCAGTGGCTGTGAGACCTTCTGCACATGAAACATCTGATCCGTCACTGAGAGAGAACCCTTTCCCAGGGGTCCCCCATATCCAAGCAAGCTGGTGGGTATGGTTTCTTTCCACTTTCCTACTTGAACTGGATACCTATAACTGTTAACTAGTGCTGACTGCTCTGTTTTTATACTTCTGTCCTATTTTTATTTTCAGTTGTGGGGAAAACCACCCTTTCCACAGGTGCTCTCCCCACCCCACCCCATACACACACAAGTGATTTCCAGCTTGCATTTTCTGCCAAGGAGAGGGGAGGCCTCCATCAGTGTGTATTTATGGCATCTGAACAATCCCATAGTTAAGTATGAGCGTGGAGTTTATTTTTCAGGTTTTGTTTTTTCAACCTGTATCATGTACTAGCTTGGACTTTTAAACAAAAATCACACATGTTAGAACAGCTAAGGTGGGCTAGTTTGAATGTTGTGCATGCTAACTTGTACTCTTTTATATTTGAAGAAAAAATTGTGCAATTTGAATGGCACTTTGTGATCGGTTAGTGAAAGCTGGGCTTTGCAATGAAACATTGTCTTAACGAGTAATGACTAAGTAGTGTTGTCTGTGTTACTTGTATATGTTTTTCACATGTTTTGGACCCATGGCTTGTTTTTTTTAAATCTTCGTTATTCATCTAGAGAAACAAAAATCTTGATCTGCTGGGTCCAGTGCCCACCTAGTACGCTGCATGTGCAGGGACCAGGGAATGCTCTCCTCTAGCAGTGGGGAAATTGCCTTGTACACTTGCATTTCTCTTCACGAAGTGGAGATAAACATAACATTTTTAGCAGTGCTTGCAGTGGGCTCTTCATGCATAGTATGAGTCCCAGCTTCATATTTACCTTGCAGAAACATACCATGCCGCATACGACTAAACCAAGCTGAAAATCATGCCCCTTTCCCGTGCTTCTCATGGGCCATCTGTTTTCCTAAAGCATTATAGTCAGGGTTGCCAACAGGCCTGGAAAAAAATGTTCTGTCCCTTTAACAGAGGCTTAATTTGGGGAAATGGGCACTCGAACTTTTTCATGGCATGAGAGGTAAATAACATCCCATTAAAGGGACATTTTTCACCAGGGCTGTTGGCAACCCTAATTAAAGGCTCATTCTGCATGGTGAGTTTTTAGGGTGATTCAGATTCCATTCTGCTTATCTTGATCTCCAGATTTCCACACAAGGAAAAGAGGCGTGAGATGCAGAATCGACCTTTCTCTGGCTTTTCCCTGACTTTTGTCCATGAGCACATAAGGCAACCTATTTTTTTTTAAGCGGCTGTTGAGTCGCCGCTGATGTCTTTTTTGCATGCAGAAATTATAGTCTCTTAACTGCTTCTCTTCATCCTTCCTTTCCTTTTCCTGGGCACTGATTAGTTGGCCACTCATTGGAAACCCCTCCCTCCCTCCCTCCCTCCCTCCCTAGCTCTCAGCACCCTCCCTCTTTATTTTTATCAGGAAATACAGGAAGAGGACGCTGAATTTTAAAAAAAATCTTGATATTGGCTACAGCCTCCCCAAAATGCAGCTCCAAACAGACATATCTGAACATGTCTGCAGACACCAAATCGCTTTGGCGTCGTGCAGTGCAGAATGAGGGGACCCCAAGCCGATTCAGCACCAATCAGCATGAATACCCAGAAGTGCTGGCTTAAAGTGTGCCATGCAGAATGGGCCATAGTATTTAAAAAAAAACAACCCTGCAAATACTTTAAGACCGGTTACAAAACTGTTCTGCAGTTGGAAGGGAGTTATCAGTAGTGTTGGTGATGTCACAGGCAGTGGTCACTGGGCACCGTTGTCCTTCCCCTGTCATTCAAATGGTAACATTCCAAAAAAAAGCAGAAGATGGGTTTTTTTCAGTGTTTACCCTGGGAGAGAAAATGGGTTGTTTGGACTGAATGCAGGGCGAGTGCTTCCAAACATTCATCCCTACACATACATTCTACAAATGTTCATAGATCCAGAGGAGTTAGCCGTGTTAGTCTGTAGTCGCAAAACAGTAAAGAGTCCAGTAGCACCTTTAAGACTAACCAACTTTACTGTAGCATAAGCTTTTGAGAACCACAATTCTCTTCGTCAGGTGCATCTGACGAAGAGAGCTGTGATTCTCGAAAGCTTATGCTACAATAAAGTTGGTGAGTGTTAAAGGTGCTACTGAACTCCCTACAAATGTTGAATCTGTCTTCCTGTCTAGAAGAAAAAAAAGGAACTCTCTCTGCATATTGGAGTTGTAAGAGGGTGTTTGGATTGCGACCTGTGTATTGAGTTCATTTACTTAAGGATCATTTCATGCGCCCCATGTTTCCCCTCCAGCAATATGTTTTCATAAATCATTGAGCTTAACCACCAGTCAAAAATTAGAATTCATTTATTCTCATTGGTAATATTTAAGGTTTACATAATCTAAAGATGAAAAATGCATATTTAAAAAAGGGTTCTTGGATTAAGTAGCACTTTGTTTACATGTTCAGTATCATGTTGGGCAACTTGAGGGTTTCTTGTTTTTGTGTTTTTGTGTTTTTTTTTATTTAAAGCACAGGGATTGTGCTCTGGGGGCTTTCTAGCCACTGTGCAAATTGTGGCGTAATATTGTACTAAGGATCAGTGGAAGTGTTTTATCTTTTTTAATGTAGTTTGTATTGACCGGGTTTTATAACATGTAAGAAAAAAAAAGAGTGTTGTATTTTGATCCGAGATTTGTGTACGGTAAAGTCACTTTGCTTTATGTATTGGAGGTTCGTTGAAAACTTGAACATTTTATAGAAGGGTGTGCAGACCAAAATTTAATTTGTCTTAAAAGATGTTTAATGAACTAACCAAATAAACATTTTATGGTTTGCGTACACTTAACTGTTTCTTGCATAATATATTTTTTGTTTTGTTTCTTTTTTTTTTAAGTGGTTGTTTTGAAAGCTGTCAAGGGTAATGAAAATGGTATTTGCGAACGTGGTAAGCCTGTGGCTTGTTATCAGAGTTGGATATTTCTGTTGTTCTTGGCACCAGCTGTGTGCTGCAGGAGGTGGTCTGAGAGTCTCATCATAACTCTAAAAAGTTCTTACTGCAAATGTCCTCCAATACGCTGTAAGGTATGGAGCACATGAGCTCCCATTATAAACAAAACCTGTTGACGAATATAAAATTTTTTTAAAACCAGTCTGTTGAGAGCCCTGAATTCAATGTGAAGCAAGATTTCCTTTGCGTGTAAAGATACAGAAACCTTCATTGTTGATGTAGGGCAGACACATTTTTTTATCCATCAGGATATGCTTTATCAGAAGGAAAGGAAAGACCGAATAGCCTGCCTATCGCATGGGAAAAGAACAAGATTCTGATGAACTCTGAGTTCAGAGGAAGGGGAACAACCCTTTCCAAAACCTGAAGTTCCTGCCAGTGCAACTTTCTGTTTTGCAAAAATAAGCCAAAATGTACTGTAATGGCTCTATCAGGTAAGTGGAGTGGGTGTATGGTTGGGGGGGGGGGCGAGGGAGAGGAGAGAACAAGCACACACAGGTCTTGACACTGAAGTTTACAAAACCCTAGGGATTGAATGGTTTGCAACTGATACTGCAGCAGCGGTCTACAGCAAAAAACAAACATGGCATTATTGAAGAGCTAATGACTTTTTCTATTGCGTCCAGAGCCTTTTGTGCTTATGCATCCTGTTACCCTTGTTTTTAGGCTGGATGTTTGCTGCTGCTGCTGCAGTTTGTTGCAGATTGCCACTGCAGAACACATGCTTATAGAGATCTCTAACACTGTAACTGTGGCCTGGATAGCTTAGGTGAGTCTGGTTTTGTTGGCTCTCAGAAGCTAAGCAGGATCAGTCTTGGTTAGAAATTGGATGGGAGACCAAGGTTGGAGAGGCAGACAATGGCAAACCACTTCTGTTGGTGTATTGTCGAAGGCTTTCACGTCCAGAGAACGATGGTTGTTGTGGATTTTCCGGTCTGTATAGCCGTGGTCTTGGCATTGTAGTTCCTGATGTTTCTCCAACATCTTTTCCACACTGTGACACTGAGAGATCTCTGTCTTTTGGTGCTACACCTCTGAAGATGCCAGTCACAGCTGCTGGCGAAACGTCAGGAACTACAATGCCAAGGCCATGGTGATACAGACCGGAAAATCCACAACAACCATCACTCTGTTGGTCTCTTGCCACGAAACCCCTGCCAGGGGTCACCATAAGTCAGCTAGGACTTGAGGGCACTCTTTACTACAATGACATTGTAAGGGGTAATGCTTCACTTGCCACCACTACTAACCACTCTGAGACCTACAACCCTCTTAGCATTTTTTTTGTAATCTTGCAGGGGGGTGGGGGGGAATAGGCGCAACTATCTCAAAAAAGCTCTCTCCCTGACCTGAGCCCCCTCTTTCCCTCCAAATGAAAGACTCTTTTCCTCCAAATGGACAATGTTTTAACATACCTTGATTTAAAGTTTGCTGAGCCATCTAGAGGTCAGATGCAATGGTCTCAGCATTGGTACACAAATCTGAGGGGGTACATGTCTTCATCTTCTTGGACGCTGCAAGGAGTTCTGGGATGTGTCCCTCACATTGCAGAATGCTTCCTGAATGCCTTTCTTGGGTCAGAATACAGCTGGTCTAACCCTGGGTGTTGAAAGAAGACAAAATTTGAAAACAAAGCTGATCGATGAAACAGGAGTTTGCCGTTTTACATTTTTGTCAATGTGTCTTGAGGCAGAAGTGCACCAAAAGTTCATCTTCAGGCCTGTGCAGAAGCCCCTTGACAAATGTGGGCTTCACTTTGAGTCCTATAGTTTAAAAGGGGACATGCCCAAATCCTCACTCAGACTAGCATATAGCTCTAATCATTCATTGCTAGTCAGCTGGTTGACTGTCTGAAGAAAAATATATGTCTGTTTTTACTTCTCCCAAAATCTGGGTGTAGAGCAAAAAGGGCATAATGCTCAGGCAGTCTTAAAACGTATACTTTTCATTAAAGAATAATGTAGTTAATAATAATAATAACATTCGATTTATATACCGCCCTTCAGGACAACAATGCCCTCTCAGAGCAGTTTACAAACTATGTTGTTATCCTCACAGCAATCATCCTGAGGGTGGGTGGGGCTGAGAGAGCTCCTAGAAGCTGTGACTGACCCAAGGTGACCCAGCTGGCTTCAAGTGGAGGAATGGGGAATTGAACCCAGTTCTCCAGATTAGAGTCCCATTGCTCTTCACCACTACACCAAACTTGTGGGAGAAGGCATCACAATAATTGATCTCAGGATAAGCACTTCAATACAAAGACTACTAACTGGGGAAGAGTTCTCTGGAGAGCGCGCTTCTCCATCACCCACCAGTACCACACACCATCCATCTAGTCTCCAAAGGCGAGGTTTTAGGCTGGAAGGAGTGGTTGTCCCTCCAGGCAGGGAAGTCATTTAAGGCTCCTGGTGGGAGAACAGGATCTGTGAAATGATGGGTGCAACGCTGTGATATGCACACGCTTATTTTAAAATGTTTCAAACCTGCTGCTCTCGTGGACAATTGAAAAAAGCCTAAAAGCCATGTAATCTAAACAATATAAAGTTGAATCATAACAAAGAGCAAAGGTGGATATGTATTCTTTCGGAGTGAGGAGGAAGTGACTTTTAACACACATTCCCTGCCCTATAAGCAAATATTGGGGGATGCACACGAATATGTGTTCAAACTATTTCAAAGTGTAAGAGCATAAGATCAGCCAGGCTGGATCAGACCAGAGTTATTGGGGTCCGGGGTCCAGCATCTTTTTTTAGGGGGGCTACCAAGTCAACAATATAGGAACCAGTGTAGTATCACGGCGACCGTGAGAGGCTAGGATCTGGGCAACAGGTTCAATTCCCCACTCTGCCATAGATGCTCAATGGGTGACCTTGGGCCCATCACACACTCTTAGCTTAATCTACCTCATAGGGTTGTTGTGAGGTGAGGAAATGAAGGAATGGAGAATGTTGTAAGCCGTTTTGTTTCCCATTGGGGAGAAAGGTGTGGTATAAATTAAGCTGAACCTAATAGGAAGGCCAACAAGAGGCCTGGAGTCAAAGCTGTTCCGGTAGCTTTTACTCTGGGGAACAATAGCTGTTAACAAACATATTCTCTATTAATTTAAAGGTTTTGATGCTAGTGGTCCTCATGACACCCTGCAGTAGTGAATTCTAGAATTTGATTACGGGCCAGAACCAGACTAAGTTTCCTTAGATCCAGAAATGCCCCTTTTCTTTTCCCACTGATCTCCCCAAAAAGCTGCTTCTTCAGGACAGTTGAGGTAAATTCAGGATCTGCAGCAGGAGAAGGGAATGGCTGGAAATTTATGTCATTTATAGTCCGCCTTTCTCACTGAAACTCATGGAGGATTACACAGTATGAGATTAGTACAATCCATATCAAGTACATTTCCATACAGTATCAAGGACATTTCCATAAACAATGCCATACGGTAAACATACAAGTTTTAAAAGATGTAGCATTAGCAAGAATCCAATACAGCGTAGAAGAAATACTGAAACAGAACATAATCAGTTCTAGAACTAACATTAGACAACATGAAGCACAGATAGTACATATTTAAAGCATATTTACAGCAACAGACAGTAAACAACAGTATAGTCTACAGTTTGCATCCCTTTACCAAAGTATATCTTTGAGTGGTGGAGTCTATGGTCCCTAACTCATTAGTGAACATCTGAGACCCCCCTCCCTACAATACAGTCCTCTCATTTGAGTAAAAAGCCTTTTTGAATAATTTGGTTTGGCATCATTTGTAGAAATTACCTCAGTCCTTCTATTAGCAGACAGCTTAGTCCAGGCCAACCCTACGCATTGCATGAACAATTACTTCTGTATTTCTGTTCTGAGTCTTCTTCCCATCATCTTCATTGGATGCCCCTCTCTTCTGGTATTTATGGGATGGGATGACAGAGAGGGGCCACAGGAGCCAGGCTTTGGGTTGGAAGCCCGTTCACGGCCCCAGCTGACAGACTTGGGTGGGTGGGGAGAATGCAGTATCACAACTCATTGGTCTTTAAGTTGCTACAGGAACCAAATCTTGCTCTTCTACTGCAGACCAAAATGGAAACGCATCTAAAGCAACTACGTGCTTTCTCAGGAGCCCAACTGGGTGCAGTTTTGTTTGGCAAGGTGAGTGCAGCTCCCCCAAACAGAAATCTCCTTGAAGGCCTGCTCTGGGCAGCAGAGGCAAGGGGCACATCTCAGAGAGGTTCTCAGGAAGGGGAGGAGTTGCGACGGAGAGAAGAGACCAAGTGGGTCAGCCTTCTGTGTGAGAGAGAATATGAGTGAATGCTGTATCTGTTTTGGAGAAGCGCATGCCAGCGCTTTCATGGTAGAGGAAAGGAGAGGGCAGCTTTTGCTGCTGGCCACCGGTGGAAACAGAGGGGTTTCTCCTCCTATTTTTGCTGTTTGTGCTTCTCTGGTTTCTCATATCTTGAAGGTGGGGGGTGGTTCTTGGCTTTTTGTAATCTTGTGCATGCTCTTGCTTTGGAATAATCCTGACTGAACACAGCAGGACTTACCTCTGAGTAAATATGAAGAGGATCAAGTTATACCGTGTAGCAGCTGTGGGGTGGATTGAGACAAGTTGGACCTGGTTCTTTAGTACACTTTTATCCAGCCCTTCTTTCAAAGAGCTTAGGGCACTGCATACCTCAGTCTTTTTTTTTATTTTACCCTCATACAACAATCTTGTGAGGGATGCTGAGAGGAGAGTGAGTGGCCCAAGGTTGCCCGGTGAGCTTCCCTGGCAGAGTGGGGAGCCAAACCTGGATTGTATCCTGACATGGTAACCCTTGTGCCATGCTGACTTTGAATGTCCGTTTTGTGCTGTGTAGTTGAAATAATACACTTAACCCCCACAAGGCTATGAAGTCCAGAGTCTAAAGTGAGCAAAGTTCACTGCTGTGAAAACAGAAATCTGTCGTCAGCCCAGATCACCAGCCATACACCAGTTTGGTGTAGTGGTTAAGAGCAACGGGACTCTAATCTGGAGGACTAGGTTTGATTCCCCACTCCTCTGTTTGAAGCCAGCTGGAAGACCTTGGGTCGGTCACAGCTCTCTCGGAGCTCTCTCAGCCCCACCCACCTCACAGGGTGATTGTTGTGGGGATAATTGGTATTGGTAGCAACTCACTTTTTATCCTGACACAGGTGCACTGAGGGGCTTGCAGGTGCACCTGGGCCAGGATAAAAGCTAGTTGTCCGTGTGGCTCTTTGGAAGTTTGCACTGGGCTTCTGTGCTGCTTGTGGAAAGCCTCTGACTGGGCACAGAGCTGGTGGGAAGGCTGCTGCTGCTGCAGCAAGGGACGCCAAGGCAGGCCACCCCCATGGGGTGGGGGGCGAAGCTCGCCACTGCAGCAGGGGGCAAGGTTCGCAGCCGTCTCTACAGCTGCTGTGGCACATCCCCTCCCAATGCACCACAGAGGAGGTGGAAAGGCGAGGTTCTCTGCTGCCTCCACAGCCCCTGTGGCGCATCCCCTCCCAATGCTCCGCAGAGGCAGCAGGAAGGCTGTACAGGGGTGGGGGTAGGCTCTCCACCACCTCCACAGCCGCCTCGGGGCCCGTTGTATTCCTTCAGTGGACGGACTCTGCTGCTAGTAATAATATACTTTGTAAACCACTCTGAATAGGTGTTAAATTGTCCTGAAGGGCAGCATATAAATCAAATGTTGTTGTTGTTAAACTGATGTAAAGCAACAATTTTAATGTTCTACTCCAAGCAGCCTCTTTGTTCCCAATTTATGAACTGCAGTAGGTATTAGAAATCCTGGCTTCACGAGGCCTCCAATTGGCCCTCAGGTAATCCTAGTGTAATGGTCCCTCTCTCTCTCTCTCTCTCTCTCTCTCTCTCCTTGCCCTGCCTCTTCACTGGAAGAGGAGAATGTAAATGGAGAGCAGTGAATGGGAAGAAATGAGGCCAGCGGCTTTCAACATGAATGAGGAAAAGCGCTGGAGTTGTCTGAGGACAGGCAGGACGTGTCTGGGTCTCCTTCACCACGTGAGGAAAGTCAGCCCAAGCCTTCAGCACGTGGAGAACAGTGTAGTTCCAGAAGTGTGCTCCCTCTAGCCTCCGTCCTCATCCTGACAGGATGAGGCATTTCAAGGCACAGTTTTGCTCTGTGAGTCCCGCCACAGGCTTAAAAATAGCTTCCCGGCTATTTATAGAAGCTGCAGAAGCGCCTCTTACTTGGTATTCTTGATCAGGGTTGCACGGCAAGAAAAGCCTATTTTCTCTCTGTTCCACTGGCCTATAGCAGAGTGGGACTATTTTGAAATTTCTGTTCTGCTTTCCACATCTTTGGAGCCAGGGTTGTGGCTAAGAAAATCAAGGCGGGGGAGGGTGGATCTTTGTCTGCTTGGTTTCAGAGCATGCCTGTGAAATTCCTTGGAGAGTGTCAGAAACCGCTAGCTTCTACATTTTTCTCACCAAGGGGATTCTCTTGCAAGCAGATGTCCCACTTAACAAATGGCTCATTCACAAATAGTTCTCACTGACAAAACAGGTGCCCTTTTAAAAGTGGCAATAAACACATGCCTTTGATCAGGGCTTTTTTTCTGGGGAAAAAGGTGGTGGAACTCAGTGGGTTCCCCTCGGAGAAAACGGTCACATGGCTGGTGGCCCCGCCCTCTGATCTCTCTGATCTCTGTCTGGAGATCAGGGGGCGGGGCTACCAGCCATGTGACTGTTTTCAAGAGGTTCCGGAACTCTGTTCCACCGCGTTCCAGCTGAAAAAAAGCCCTGCCTTTGATGAATCTTACTACCTCCAGCATGGCTGCTGCTTCACTGAATAAAGCAGAGATCACATCTGGCTTCTGTTAAAGTCCCCTGGGCCAAGCTCCCCACCCCCACCCCGCCCAAGTGTGCAAATTGCCATTTCTGTCCAAACAGATGCTGTTCCTATAATGCAGGGAAACCACACCCCAGTGGTGCATATCTCTGGGCCGTCTTTTCATTTTGCACTGCACACAGTACCTCAGTAATGTTTAGGACACCTTTTTTATTTTTGGTCAAGCAGGCCAGAATTATTCATTCCATTTTGCAATAGGTAGGTGAAGGGGAAAAGAAGCTGGCCTAAGGCTGCCTAATTGAGTAGTGGCCGAGATGAGATTTCGAAGGGGGAATTTTTCAGCTCCTGTGTCACTTCCACATGGTGATTTTCTGAGTCCCTCCCACTGCAAATGCACATGAACATGGAGTTTGTAGAACCTCCAGATGGCACTTTCCCCACACCCTTCCTTGACTCGGCCTCCCCATGGCTGCCATTCCTCCACTCCCCCCACCTGCATGCACACAGGTTGCCAGCCTCCAGGTGGCGGCTGGAGATCTCCTGGAATTACAACTCATCTCCAGGCCACAGAGATGAGTTCCCCTGGAGAAAATGGCTGCTGTGGAGGGCACACTCTGTGGCATTATACCCAGCTGAGGCCCCTCCCCTCCCCCAACTTCACTCTTTCCAGACTCCACCCCCAAAATCTCCAGGAATTTCCCAACCTGGACCTGGCAACCCCCACACACCACTGGAGGGCTTTTTCAGCATTTAAAAAACCAGCAATTATTGTATTACTTTATCAATACGTTTTTTTAAACTAGAGAGAATCCTCCTATGGAACAGGAGAAAAGGTAGCAATATGGGCAGTCTGCAAAAATACATAATTTTTCCATTCACATGGTACATGAATATACTTTTGAATCTTTCCAAAAAGATCGCACGAAGCCAGGTTTGGGAGCATTTAGAGCAAAACGGGGGGGGGGGGGAGGAATGACTGGAAAGTGGTCAATTGGGGGACGCTGTTGGATGCGCTTAAAAAACCTGTTCCAGTTTGGACCGCTGTTCCAGTTTGGGCTGCTGACAAAATGGTGCCATTTGCCTACTTCAAACTTTCTGGGCCAAGGACCCCAAACTGGAGCCCTTCCCCTGGCACAGAAAGATTGAGGTAAGCAAATGGCACCATTTTGTCAACAGCTTCATTTTGCTTCATGCTTGGGCCTGCCCTGAGAAATATGCCATGGCAGCTCTAGGGCAGGAATTGCCAAAACCACAGGAAATTTACAGGAACCTCCAGCAGCAAAATAGCTAGCAAGGATATTAGGTTATTTCTGTGGAAACTGATTCAACGCTTGGCTGATGGTTCTTACTCCCACGCTGTGTCTTCACCAAGCCTTAAATTACATTTTTTTAAAAAATTAAAAACTGGATTGTGATGTATTTTCTGGGGTTTGTGTCTTGTTTTCATGTTTGATCAGATCAAAAAGAGAAACCAAGGGAAGAATTGGGGGGGGGGGGAGAGAGATGAAGTTATCCATAGCATAAAACAGTCAGCTTGTCCCTAGGCGTTTTTTTTTTTAAACAGCAAGATGAGTTGGTAAGTTAAACAAAAGCAAAAGAAAAGGCTGGGTTGCTTTTGGGTATGTTGCATAACTGCCTATGTTAAGGAATGAGAGGAACAAGGGAATATTCTAAAGTACTCCCTTCAGGTGTAGGTCATTGACTAAAAGCAAACAGTTCTCATTCAGAGAAATGTTCCCGCTACGTGCAGGCACGAGTCGTAACACTGCATCAGAGGCAGAGCTATTTATGAATCAGGAGTGTGAGTGTCTCGGAGACCTCAATTCTCTTGCATCCCCCCCCCCCCCCCGCAATGCAATGCCAGTTTCAGACCCAAGCCCCAATATTCTCCCGGTGTATTATTCTAGCAGGCTGTAATCTCACCGTATCTTTATGACTTCTGCAATTTATTCTGTCCATGGAAAGGAAGAGTCAATTAGCCTGGTAATCTTTGATCAGTGATGAAGAATCCTTTGGCATGCTTTCCTGGGCGCAACTGTCTTGTAAAACCACACATACGTTCAGGGCTCATTATGAGGGGGAACGCGCAGGAACGCAGTTCCGGTAGTTCTCCAAAGAGGTCACATGTCAAGTGGCCCTGCCTACCTGATTTTAGGCCATTTTGGGCCCATTTGAGCCAGGATTGGTCCCAAAACAGCCAGGATCGGGGCTCTTATGGGTGGTGGATCACTCTCCCACTCAGCAGCAGCCCAATTCTGACCATTTTGGGCCCCTTTTCAGCCATTTTCCGCCCCTTTTTGCCATTTTGGGCTCAATTTCGGCCCTGAACGGCCAAGATTGGGTCCAAAACAGCCAGGATAGGCAAGGTCAGGGGGTGTGGCTAATGACACACTGCTGGTGATGGCAAGGGGTGTGGCATATGCTAATGAGTTATGCTAATGAATTCCTGCAGCTCTTTTTCTACGAAATGACCCCTGCATACGTTAACCTTATTATTTCAAACGAGCCCAGAACCAAACCCACTGTGGCATCTTTCGGGAAGCCCTGAGATGACTTGAGGCAGAGACCTGCTTTTTCTGTACATTGATAAGGCAGAAGGTACTTTCAAGGCACAGGAAGAATGTATTTCTTTTGAATTGTCTGTGTCTGTCTTTATACATCAAGGCTTAAAGGGGCTAGGCGCATTCAGGAAAGTCCAGAATACAAAGTTCTATTTTCCGGCACCTCTTAAAAATGGTCACATGGCCAGTGGCCCCGCCCCCTGATCTCCAGACAGAGGGGAGCTTAGATTGCCCTCCACGCCGCTGCGCAGAGGACAATCTAAACTCCCCTCTGTCTTGAGATCAGGGGGCGGAGCCACTGGCCATGTGACCATTTTTAAGAGGTGCCGGAACTCCGTTCCACTGCGTTCCTGCTGAAAAAAAGCCCTGCCTCTATATATAAACAGAGCTGGTTTTCCTTAGTCGTGGTGATGACCTCTCAGGAGTTCCATTCAAGCCTTCCCAAGTGCTTACCAACATCAGTTCATGGATAGTTATACAGATAAGGGACTCGGTACAGCCTGAAAATTTTCACATTTAAGGGTGAAGGGAGCAAATGCTTCCCAAATTGTTCAAAACTTTCCACATCTATAACAGCCTGTATGGAAGGCCTCTGTTATATCAGTGCTACAGTTGAGAGAATGACTGGCTGGGGCCATCTGTTATAATAATAACAACAACCATCGATTTATATACTGCCCTTCAGGACAACTTAACACCCACTCAGAGTGGTTTACAAAGTGTGTTATTATTATCCCCACAGCAATCACCCTGTGAGGTGGGTGGGGCTGAGAGAGCTCTGAAAGAGCTGTGACTGACCCAAGGTCACCCAGCTGGCTTCAAGCGGAGGAGCGGGGAATCAAACTTGGTTCTCCAGATTAGAGTCCTGCCGCTGTTAACCACTACACCAACTAGAACTAACATACTGAGTTACTGTAACTTCAAAATTTTATGATTCAGGGGCATAGTGAGGATGAGCTAAGGTTTTTTTCTCATGTAAAAGTTTATACTTCACAAACTATTAGACATTCAAAGACAATTATGAAGATTAGAAGCTGCTAGGAGACCACCTGCAGCCACCCCCAACTTGCTCCATGGCAGCTTGGGGTGGTGGTTGCGGGGGCATTGGCAGTTGTGGTGAGGAAATTCGCTCAGCCACACTGCCATAATGTGTCAGTTCTATCATAAGGGTTTCCAGTGAATTGACATGATGACGTCACTTCCAGGTTTGCCTGGAATTGATGTCACACAATGTCACCATAATTCTGCCTCCCATGTCCACAGCCCACCCAGTCTCCCCTTGGCTGGCAACCTTCATTGAATTACTTAGAAGCTGGGCACGAGTCCACGAATGGCGCACACAACATTAGTTCACCTGCGAAAAAGGAACCACCGAAGGGAGGGCTATGGCTCCAGACCACGGTGCCGGAGAAAAGGGGGATGCAAGAGGCTGCGCCTATCTTAAAATATCTGGGGGGCAATAGATTCAGGATGGACAAAAGGAAGTACTTCTTTCCTCAACAAGTAATTAAAAAGTGGAATTCGCTGCCAGAAGATGTAGTGTTGGCCATGAACCAAGGTAGTTTTAAAAGGGGGTTAGATAAATTCATGTAGGAGAGGTCCATCTGTGGATACTAGCCATAGTAACTAAGGGGAACCTCTACCTTCAGAGGCAAAAAATCTCTAAAATATCTCTGCCAGGGGACAGCATCCGGGGAAGTGCTTGGCTGCTGTGGTTTTTCGTTGGCCCTCCGGAGTAACTGACTGGCCATAGTGTGAAACAGGATGTCAGACTAGATGGACCACTTGATGTACCTGCACTGTGGGTTTGGGGGGAGCATTTTTTGAGTGACACAGAGGAGGCAGAACCAGAGGTGGGGGTAAAGTTAAATCCTTTCCCAGTCACGGATCCCCAGCATCATGTATAATTTGGCTATTAGTAAACAAGTAGGTAAAGGTAAAGGTAGTCCCCAGTGCAAGCACCGAGTCAATACTGACCCATGGGGGGGACGTCACATCACAACGTTTTCTTGGCAGACTTTTTATGGGGTGGTTTGCCATTGCCTTCCCCAGTCATCTACATTTTACCCCCAGGAAACCGGGTACTCATTTTACCAACCTGAAAAGGATGGAAGGCCGAGTCAACCTTGAGCCGGCTACCTGAACCCGGCTTCCACCGGCATCGAACTCAGGTCGTGAGCAGAGCTCGGGCTGCAGTACTGCAGCTTACCACTCTGCACCATTGGGCTCTGTAGCAGAGATGCATGAATTTCAAACCAGGCCTGTCCTAATTTGCCCCTTACGTTCTTACCACTTCTAGAAATGCAGCACAGAATTGTGCCTCCTCTTTCCCTGCCCTTGGTTCCTTTGGACACCCATCTTTAAAAGGTAGTTGTGTTGATCTAAGGGAACCGGTTTTAGTTCCAATTGAATGATTAGTCCCTGCCGTTGTGCCCTCCTGCTGTCTGGAACTGCAGAGACTTGCAAGCCTGTCTGCCTTCCATCACTCCCTTTGACATGTTTACTCCCCTGACAAGCCAAAACAAGTTTGCTTTCTCTCAACCCTTGATCACAGTTATCAACCCGGCTACATGACTTACTGTTGTCCGTTTTCCTGAGAGCCTATGAAGCATAGAAACCTGAGGATTTTCATAAGCAGGAATACTCCAAAGGACCAGGGATCCTCCAAGATTCAAGGGTACAATAGGGCATCAGAGAAGTTTGCGGGTATTTATTTATTAAAACATTTATATCCCAACCCTTGTCCTGAGACTTAAGGTGGCTAATACAATCACAAGGAGATACAAGCATAATTCCACAAACACGAATAGCTTTCCGTTGCCCCAGAAGGTCAGACCAGAACCAACGGTTTGAAATTAAGTCAAAAGAATTTTCGGCTAAACATTAGGAAGAACTTCCTGACAGTGGAACAGGCTTCCTTGGGTGGTGGGGGGCTCTCCTTTTTTTTAAAGCAGAGGTTAGAAGCCCGTCTGACAGCAATGCCAATTCTGTGAACTTAGGCAGATCATGAGAGGGAGGACAGGAAAGGGTACATCACTGCTTAGTTCTCGTGGCCCTTTCTTGCATGCCCAGGCGAATGACAATCACCACCTTGAGGTCAGGTTGCAATTTTCCCTAGATGAGCTCGGCTAGGGATCCTGATGGTGTTTTGCCATTTTCTGGGCATGGAACAGAGGTCAGTGTGTGTGTGGGAGGGGGGGTAGGTAGTTGTGAATTTCGTGCATTGTGGAGGGGATTGATTCTATGATTCGAAGATCAAACAAATAAGATCTTAAAAACAAAAATTAAAAACCAATACAAGTAGGGTTGACAACTCTGGATTCTGGGGAAGACGGGGTTTGGGGAGTGAAAGGACCTCAGTGCGGTATAATGCCGTAGCACCTATCCTCCAAAGCGGCCATTTCCCTCAGGGGAACTGATCTCTGTAGTTTGGAGTTCATTTGTCATTCTGAGAGATCTCCAGACCCCACTTGGAGATTGGCGGCTCTAAATACAAATTAAAAACAAAGATCAAAACCACACAGATTAATAACAGCAGCGCTGATTAAAACCAACACATACGTTAATGTCATGTCTGTGCCCCATCCATGCCACTACTTAATGCTGACCTATTGTTCTGAACCAATGTTTCATGCTATAACTTGATGTCATATTGCCAATGCCATAACTGTCTTGCTTTCACAGACTTATTGAAGCTGCTGGTGCCTTATCTAACATACTGTAGAAACTCTCAGTGCTTCTGACCTTGGACACTGCTTACTCCCATGCACTGCTATGTCTCAACTTTGATCTCTTGCTTTCTCAGTGTCTCAGCCTGATAGTACAAATATGTGAGATGGTCTCAGGACAAGTTCGCACCAAAAGTCCTGTTTTACTGTTGGGAGGGGGAAGGAGTAAACGAGGGTGTTAAGAGGAAGGGTTTCCCCACATGTTACCATTCCCATCAACCTGTTCTTACTGCTTAGATGCTTACCTTGCTTCTGAGTAACCCTATGGACATATCTGTGGAAATTATCTGAATCCTGAATAAAACCTTTTAACCAAGAGTCTGAATTCTTGCGGTAATGGTACAGGGGTCTGTCTGCCATGGCCTGTCATCCATAGCTTGACCGTTAAAACCACAGCCAAGTCTGCCAAAGCAGTTCATCTTCCATCAAATACCTTCTGGAGTAGAACTGTCTTGCCGGCCTTCCTAAAAGCAGCCCATGAAGGTGCCCTCTGCCGCTGAGAGTGTAACAGTGTAATGGGTGTAACCCCTAAGATCATCTTCCCAAACTCTCCTGCGGGTGCCCCCACCTTCTGAGATTAGGCAGGTCGCAACCCGAGAGACGGACTTCTTGGCTATGGTATCAGAACTATGGAACTACCTCCCCAAGGAAACTTGACAGCGAGTGACATTTTTTAAAAAATCTGGCGCACACTGCCCTGTTATTTAATTACTGTTTTATGTGCTTTTAGTTTTGGTTTTAATTGTTTTTAAGATGTGTTTTTATTAAGCCTTGTTTTAACTATTAGCTGTCTTGGTGGCTCTGACTGGGCAGAATGGCGGTATACAAATTTTGTTAAATAAATAAAACTCTCCAATATTTCACAGACGATAATGCTTGTAACACCTGTGTTCTCCATCAAAAGGTCACTACCCAAACTCTCCCTCACTCCCATGTGGGAGTCTCTATTCTCTCTACTATTTGCTGCCCTCAGTTGATTTAAAAACTAAGCATTTGTTTCTCACAAAACATTATGGTCCTATAAGATCTTCAAGACACATATATCTCAACAGTTGGTGAACAGTACCCTCAAGTCACAGACGACTTATGGCGACCCCGGTGGGGATTTCCTGGCAAGAGACTAACACAAGTGGTTTGCCATTGCCTACCTCTACAACCCTGGTCTTCACTGGAGGTCTCCCATCCAATTATTAACCAAGACTGACTCTGCTTAGTTTCTGAGGTCTGATGAGATCTGTCTCACCTGGGCTATCCAGATCAAGGCAGCATAACAGCTACACAGATAGAAGTAGCATTGCATAGGCCTTAGCATTCATGCACTTGCATATATGTACATGCACACCAGAGCCATCTATTCACATCTACTTGCCAGCCAGGGATTTAACTTCTAGGCTACAGACTGAAAGAGGCAGCAGAACCCTGAACAAGGACAATACCTCAAGCGATTTGCACTAGCAACATTTGAGTCTTTCGGGAGAAAGATAGGTTAAAAGGGTCATACCTCAAACTGTAGTAAAGAAATTTTAACAAGGCATCTCCAAAAGGCAAATTGGGAGGTGGGAATAGAAATTCACAGCAAAGAGTTCCAGAAAATAGGGACAGTAAAACCATGCACATGAGAGATCTGCCAATGTCACAGGTCCTGTCTGAGAGTCACATAATGGACAGGGAATATGGCTTAGCGATGCAGCATCTAAATTGCATGCAGAAAGTAACAGTTCTATCCCTGCATCTCCAGTTAAAAGGATCAGGTCGCCGGCAATGTGAAGGACCTCAACCTGAGACCCCGGAGAGCTGCTGCCGGCCAGAGTAGACAATACTGGCCTTGACGGATGAACGATCTGATTCAGTATGAAGCAGCTTCATGGGTGTTTGTGATACTTAGGATGAGTTCCACTCCAACTTCTTCTCCAGCACTGAGAGTCAGCTTCAGCTTGGCTGTGCACCAGAGCCTTTGAGCCTTCATTCTTAGCGGAATGTTCAGCAGAGAGAGAGACAAATTTGAAAGTTTCAAAACAAAATTGTAGAGTGAAACTAAGGTGGTTACTGAATTTCATGATGGCTCCGGCTTAAGTATCTTTCGTGGTTTCTCTCCACTCAGGCCAAAACTGTGATCCACCTTTGTCCTGATTCTGTTAGCGGAATTTGACATAAATATTGCTGTTCAAAGAGATGTCTGTTTTTCTTATAATAACTGGCATAAAAAAGGGCATAGGAATGGAAAAATGGAGAAAAGTGGCAGAAAAATGCCACAAAATGAGCAAACCAAAAATGGGAAATTTGCCAGTCAGGTAGGCCCGAAACATTGTTCCTGACCATGCACAAAAATGCAAAGAACTAACAAATGAAAACAAAACAATTGTACATCCTTAGAGGAAATACAGCTTTCTCCCCTGCCCAGATAGTGGAGCATGGATCTCTTGGAAGATCAAGCTGCAAAAGTGCTGAAAATAGTGGACAGCAGACAAATGAAGGAGACTGACAGATATCACAAATTTTCAGAAGACATGTCCCAGCCCCACACATCTTTGAGCTCAAGCGTCCCCCAGTCATTTCATGGCATTTTTCTGCCGCTTTCTGTCATGTTGTGTTCAACTAAACATGCAATCCACTTTAATTTGTGATCCAAGAACTCTCTTCAAGAGTTCCATAATTCTCTGTGGCATCCTGTCTTTACAAACAATATAACTTGGAAGCTGTTTCCAGTTCAGGCTGGCACGTTGAAAGAGATCAGCCAGCCCGAGCTGGGAATGATTGAATAGAAAGTGCTAGTTTCTTTGTTGAAGCGGGCTGCCACAGAAAACGCGCGTGCTGTTTCAATACTTGGCCACAGCCAGTCCTCCATTGGGAACACAAGTCTTCCCAGCAGAACCCAATGTGTTCCCATCGCTTGTTAATTGTGTACGGCAAACAATACAATTAAGAGCAGTCGCTTACATATTAAAGCAATGTTTTACTTTGCTTAAAATTAACCCTGCTGCTACTCTTAAATAGATGGTTCACTTTGTTTCTCCATTATGCCAGCAAGAGACACCTGATTTCACAGCAAGTTCTGCTCTTAGGTCTTCTGCACAGGCTGGGGCTGGGAATTTTCACAGGACGATGCAAGTCCTCCTCTCAGCAGGAGGACATATATTTTCTGCCTCTCCCCCCCCACCCACGGCTACAGCTGTGGGGTTGGGGGGAGCTGGTGCTCTTTGTGCCACTATCGCGGGAGGCCTGATTCACAGGTGATGTTAGCAAGCCGGCACTTAGATGCCCAACATTGCACACACCCAGGATCTTGCGTAACCTGTCATATCACATGTCATATCACATGTCATATCACATGCTCGGCATTAGCTTGCCAGCACAACATGCACTCCAGCTATGGATCTCTGGTGTGTAATACTGCATAGGGTTCGGGAAGCTTTCAGTTAGATAATGAGCATGTGAAAGGGCACATTGAACATCATCCTTAAATCAGGCCTTGTCAAAAGGACATATTGCTGTCATTTTTAATATTTTGCTGTGTTGCTAATTTTTTAAAACATATTTGTAAGCTGCTTTGGATCCCATGGGGAGGAAAAGCAGGGGCAAATATGCCTAAATAAATAAGTAAAATAAATACATTTGTCATTATTGTATTTTCCTGATATTGTCATTGTCTAGGGATTTGTAACTCGCCCTGGGTCTGTGCCAGTATTTCTCAACATGGTGCCTGCTAAATGGATTTGCTGGCACTCATTTGCTTTTTATACAAAGCATCTTTTCCCCTAAAACAAAGAGCCCATACTGGGTTTCTTCCACCTCACTGGAGCACATCATGCTTCGGAAGGATCCAGGAGGCATCGCCTTTGTGTACGCAGGAAGCACGCATTTGTGAAACAGCTGCCTCAACTGCAGAAAAATGCTTGGCTCGCAGCCTTTTCGCATTTTTCAATTGGACCTATGTCAGCCATTGTGCCACGGGCTGTGCATGCCATAGCAGCAGCCATGTTCTGGCGGTGCGATGCCCTGTTCTCAGAATTTCAAAAGAGTCCACATACGCTTGACATGTTTGGGCACCCTTGCTCTACAGGTTAGAGAACAGAGTTGTCCACGTATAATAATGATTGCAGTTGTTAATCATTTCAGTGTCCATAAATAGATTTTTATATACATAAATACAACCCACCTTATGGAATGATGAAGTTAGGACTGCTCACACTCTCTTGGCTCTCCTCAAACTGTGCAAAACTGAATTATTCAGGAGGGCTTCCTTACACAGGTAGGAGGGCTGTACGGTAAGGAAATGGTTCAAAGAGATACATTGGTAAAGGGGAAGGAACTGTAGCCTATACTATTGTTTACAGTCTGTTGCAGTCAGTAAGTTCCTACTGGGTAATTTTTGCATTATTTAACTTATACTCTGTTTCAGCTCAGGATCGTATTCCTGCTAGTTTTCAAATCTGTGTAAATTTTCATTTGCAGTGTTTATTGAATGTCCCAGCTGTTGACTGTATTGGATTACACTGTGTATTCCACCTTGAGATACAGTGAGAAAGAGGACTATAAATAATAGGGTTTGATAGTCAATAGGGCTAATTTTAATGTGATTACTCACCTGCCTTTTAAGAGGTTAGCTAAGCAAAACGATGGCCACAAACTTGCATTTTAGGATCCTCAGTCTTTCAGAAACTATGTGCTATGATGTACTATCTGCTGCTTTAAGTATGATCTTACGGGGTAGTTCTAGGTTGTTTAATGTCAGTCTTAGATTTGCTTGTGCTCTGTTTTAGCATTTTTTCAACTCTGTATTGCGGTTTTGCTGATGTTATGTCTTCGTAAATTTGCATTTATATACTGTGTTGAAATGTCCTTGATATTGTCTGTACTAATCTCACACTATGTAATCCATCTTGAGTCTCAGTGAGAAAGGCAGACTATAAATAACATAAATAAACAAGAGAATTTACCATTTAATAAACAAAAGTCATCTCTCTTTGATAGAAGAAAAACATGCTATCCTGATGCCTGAGATTTTACTTTTCATTTCCTGTTACAGCAACTCAATCGGGTCAAAACAGCCTCAGAAATTAAACAAGTGTTGCCTTAACTCCCATAAAAATGTGTCCGTATTGATAAGTAGTGCTCCCCCACATCAATCCACGAGAGCCACTTAAACCAGTTCAAGCTTGTAGCTTGTCAGTTTGCTTTGCCCCCAGCAGTGTCAACTGGTCCATACTTCTGGGTAGTGCTAGGAATTGCCTAGGAATCTATGGTAAAACCAGAGTGCCTGGCTATCCCTAGAGCTTCCCTATACCACTTCTGGGTTTCCCCCAGAATGTGTGATGTCAGCTACATCACTATGTCACTTCTGGGTTTCCCCCAGAATGTGTGATGTCAGCTACATCACTATGTCACTTCTGGGTTTCCCCCAGAATGTGTGATGTCAGCTACATCACTATGTCACTTCTGGGTTTCCCCCAGAATGTGTGATGTCAGCTACATCACTATGTCACTTCTGGGTTTCCCCCAGAAGTGACAGAGTGATGTAGCTGACATCACACATTGCTATTTCATTTCCCACCTTCCTGCCGATTGTCAGGCAACCCTGTATTGTAGCTCCAATTAGCAGTTATGTCAAATACATTGCAGAAGTGGGCCCTCTTTCCAGTAGAATTATTGTATATTTGGTCTTTCTTGTTTACTAGACCTGAAGCTAGGGTTGCCAGCCCCCTGCTGGGGGTGGGGGACCCCTGCTTCCACTCCCCGCTTACCTGGTTAGCGGTGGAGGAACATGCCAGATTGGGGGAGGCTCCACAGCAGCCCTATTTGGGCTGAATTGGGCCTGATTCAGCCTCCCGTGGAGTGTGGAAGCGCTCCCAGGGTGGCCGTGGCCCACACAGTGATGTCACTTCCCAGAACTGATGTCATCATGCAGGTCCGGGAGCGTGCACGTAGGTGCTGCATCCTCCACCTCCTGCCAGGAGGACCTGGCAACGCTACTTGAAGCCCAGAGGAGCTTAAAGGCTCAGAGGACATCCCCTTGAGTCTCCTGTAGATAGGAAGATGCTTCACTCTTATTTCATGTGAGGTCACATGAACATATGAAGCCACCTTCACGCCATTCGTTTATGAAGGTCAGTTCTGTCTACTCTGACCGGCAGTGGTATTCCAGGGTGTCAGGTGGGGGGGTCTTTTCCAACAACTACAACCTGATCCTGCTGGCACTGGGGATTGAACTTGGGACTATCTGCATGCAAAACAGATGCTTTGCTACTGAGCCACTTCCCAACTAGGGCAACCTGGACAAACCCCTGCCCCTTGAGGAGACTGTGCACCCCATATACACCTGCAGTTCGTTCTGGGACTAATCTTGTCAGGCATGGCCATGTCTGAAACAGGATGCTTCTTGTGTGTGTAGAGTTGTCAACCTCCAGGTGGCACCTGGAGATCTCCCAGAATTAAAAGTGATCTCCAGACGAGATCACTTCCCCTGGAGGAAAATGGCTGCTTGGAGGGAGGGCTCTGTGATATTATACCCTGCTGAGGTCCCTCCCCTCCCCAAAGTCTGTCCTCTCCATACTTCACCCCCTAAATCTCTAGGAACTTCCCAACCCAGAATTGGCAACCTTATTATGTGTGGTATCACATCCTGCCTGGGGAACTGAAGAAACCCGCTGTAGACTGGTCTGACATTAAAAACTTAACTACTCTTAAGCAACACATTTTGGATGTGAAAACCAAAATTGTGAGAGCCAGTTTGGTGTAGTGGTTAAGAGCAGTGGGACTCTAATCTGGAGAACCGGGTTTGATTCCCCACTCCTCCGCTTGAAGCCAGCTGGGTGACCTTGGGTCAGTCACAGCTTCTCGGAGCTCTCTCAGCCCCACCCACCTCACAGGGTGTTTTGTTGTGGGGATAATAATAACGTACTTTGTAAACCGCTCAGAGTGGGCATTAACTAGTCCTTTTTTAAAAATTTTTTTATTGGAATTAGAAATATTTTGTCATTTATAACAATCAAATTACTTTAATATTCCAGTTCTAACCCCCTCCCTTCCCCCCCCGTTTGTTGACTTCCAACAGTTTTCCAACCCTTTGTCTATTCTTCCCCTACTCATTTCAACTTATTTTGTCAATTAAACATATACTTTCACGCTCTTCTAAGCTAGTCTATTATAACACAGTGCTAAGTCAATTTCCCTTCACTTATCAACTAACTAATACATTCCTGGCATGTTATTCAATAGTAATAATACTGGTAATATTCTCAATATCCTGTACTCTAACTTATTCATTCTAATGTCATCAATATGGGACAAACAATTTATCCCTCCCTATACATAACTTGAGTACTCATAAGTGATGAATACATTTATAAGTCAACCAATTTAACTTATACTCTATATGTTACTCTTTACTTCCTCTTATATCTCTTATCTTTGTAACATAAAGTCAATCAATTTGACTCGTATTCTACACATTTCTAAATATACCTATAAACACAATATACATTCGACATAAGTCAATCAATTTGACCCATGTTCTGCACATTTCTAAATATCGCTATAACCAAAAATACCTTCAGCATAAGTCAATCAATTTAACCTATATTCTATATGCTACTTCTCATTCCCCCCCTTCTTGTATTCATGAATTTTAATTCTGTTAATTCTCAATTACACCCCTATCTGCCAGCAACATAATTAATTAATTAATTTCTATTCTTATATATCACATAATAACTATTACTTAATACTGTATAGAATAATCAAATAGAATAATTGCTTAGTAATTCTTCTTTAACTCTCCTCCCCCCGGTATAGTCACTTCTCTCTTCTTTTGTTTTTCTTCAATAATTTTCAAACTGCCACAGTTCTCCTCCCACCTCCCATTTTTTCACCAAATATTGTTTCAGCTTCTCCCAATCTGTGTTAAACTGTCCTGGATCAAGGTCTCTTAGTTTTCTTGTCAGTTTATCCATCTCCGCCATGTACAGCAATTTGTGAATCCAGTCCTCGATAGTTGGCACTTCTTGTACTTTCCACTTTTGCGCATACAAAAGTCTAGCCGCTGCTGTCATGTAAAAAAGCAATGTCCTATGTTGTGCTGGAATATCTTCCATTCCCAAGTTCAGTAGCAGGAGTTCTGGGTTCTTATTAACTTGAAACTGTAAAATCTCACTTATTACTCTTATTATTTCCCCCTAGTACTGCCTGACTACCTCACAAGTCCACCACATATGGTACAAAGATCCTTCATGCTTTTTACATTTCCAGCATTTATTAGACGTGTTCACATTCCCTAGCGCAATTTTCTTTGGTGTCAGGTACCAGCGATAGATCATTTTATAGACATTCTCTTTAATGTTAGTGCATGTCGTAATCTTCAAAGTATTTTTCCACAAATATTCCCATGCCTCCATTGTTATTTCTTTATTAAGATTTATAGCCCACTTCACCATTTGCACCTTAACTACCTCTTCTTCAGTATACCATTTTAACAACACTTTATAGACCTTTGAAATTTCCTTTTTGTCTTCTTGTAAAATTACTTCCTCCAAGTCCGAGTTCTCCATTCTTATCCCTCCCTTGGCACAATCCGATTTATAAAGGTCTCTGAGCATTAACTAGTCCTGAAGGGCGGTATATAAATTGAATGTTGTTGTTGTTGTTAAAAGATACCAGTCACCATTTTGGGAGAAACACAGCAACCACTATTGATTTACATTTATTTAAAGAGATCCTGTGCTTTCCAGAATCTTCCTGAAACAGCGTATATTACCAGATGATATTAATTAGCTGTCACTTTTGTTTTAATCTGTAATTAGACTCCCCTGTTTAAACTGCTCTTAGAGGCATCTTGAAAAAGCCATCCTCTTTCCCTTGCCTGCTTGAAGTTTTGTTTTTCGATGCCAGTTCATATCTGGCCCAGTCCCTTCAATAACATTTTGAGCATTTTCTTTCAGATGCTTCCCTATTAATGCCCCTCCCTTGACCGGTTTTTGTGGCCTTTGGTTAGTCATAGTTTTTCAAATCGGTTCAGCAATACATAATTGCTTGTTTATCAACTTCTCATGTTTTTGGAGAATGGAAACATTTGTCTAACTTCCCTCACAAGATCTCTGACTCGAGTCCTATGAAAAAGAAAATTATTAAGGGGCATAATCCACACAGAATTTTTCCTGTACAAGCTCTCGTTGAAAAGAATGTGAGTATTGTGCCCAGATTATTATCAACATCATCTCACCACAGGGCCAAATTAGATGTGGCGGCGTCCACAGATCTGACTTGTGGATGCCCCCACTGTTTTAAAGCAATTTAAAATGGCCGCAAAGGTCAGCCCCAAAGTGCAGTGTGCTGAGGTGCTTTTTCAAACGCCAGCATGGCCACACACATACCTGTGGCTAATACTTGAAAACAGGGCCTTTTTTCTGGGAAAAGAGGTGGTGGAACTCTCAAGTGGAAAATGAAGGAGAAACACATCTGATGCATCGGCAGACGCTGGTGCAGGCGGGCGTTTGAAAGGCCCCCCCTTCTTCTGCCGCTCATAAATGGCAGAAGAAGGGGCACTTTCAGTTTCAAATGCCCCACTGCCGACTCCACCCGATACATCTTGCAGAGATCAGTTCCCCTGAAGGAAATGGCCATTTTGGAAGGGGGTGTGCAAGTTTAAAAGTTAAAGCGCCCTTTTCTGCGTGGCTTGTAAGCCACGGGGAAAGGGGCACTTTAACTTTTAAACCCCGACATTTGCCTCAGCTGACCGGCGAGGAGCCTCCTGTCAGCTGAAGCAAGCCATGAGGGTTTAATACAATCCTTTCTGCGCGGCTTCCAAGCCACACAGAAAGGGGCACTTTAACTTTTAAACTTGCACACCCCCTTTCAAATCCCCCTTCCAAAATGGCCATTTCCTCCAGGGGAACTGATCTCTGTCTGGAGATCGGGAGGCGGGTCCACAGGAGGACACGTGACTGTTTTCAAGAGGTGCTGGAACTCTGTTCCACCGCGTTCCTGCTGAAAAAAAGCCCTGCTTGAAAAGACATGGGCAAGAATGCCTCAGCGTGCTGTGCTGTGGACCTGACCATGGCATTTTTGAATTGCTTTAAGTGGTGGCAACATAAACAAAGGATGTCATCGCATCCAGTTTGGTTCTCTGGCACAGAATCCTAGAAATGCTGCTAGCAATGGAAATTTTGTTTTAAAAAAGCAAGCCATTAACCTGTTACACATTTTTTTTTATCATTTAAGCCTTAAGAAGCTCACAGGATGCAATCCTATTTGCACTTACGGCACAGTAAGCACCACGGAGCATAATGAGACTTACTTCTGAGTAGACATACCTATGATTGCACTGACTGTTTTGTTAAGAGATTCAAGGCATTACTTCTTTTTTGCATGCTCTGTCTTAAAGACTCGATATGCACGCATAATAGGTGCAAGGCCATCCTACACCCCTCCTATCTTTGTGACATGGCCCTGATTCGAATCAAGGTAAGGCTTACCATTTGCTGGCCCAAGGTGGAAAAACTCCCACTCCACCTCAGTCACCCAATCAACTGAACAGTAGGAGACAAAATTGAGGGAGAGGAGACAAAATTGAGGGAGGAGGTAGAATGTCACGCTCTAGAAATTTCCCCTATTCTCTATGATCTTTACTATAGTAATCAGGGAATTTCCTAGAGTGTAATGGGGTGGTGATGGTGAAGTCACTGCGTCCACAATTTTATTTTTTATTTATTTATATTTCAATTTGTATACCGCCCATCCCCAGGGGCTCTGGGCGGTGAACAGTTAAAATCGATAAAAACAAGAACTAAAATCAATATACAAACAATAAAACAAATTAACCAAAGTGCATTGGGGGGAAAACCCTCCCCCATCCCAAAGGTGGGAGGCCGACATGGCACCGCCCCCTTCAATCACCGAATGCCTGGTGGAACAGCTCTGTCTTACAGGCCTGGCAGAACGATAATATGTCCCGCTGGGCCCGGGTTTCCATTGACAGAGCGTTCCACCAGGCTGGGGCCAGGACTGAAAAGGCCCTGGCCCTGGTTGAAGCGAAGTGGGCTTCCTTAGGGCCGGGGACCACAAGTAAATATTTATTCACTGATCGAAGCGATCTCCGGGGAATGTACAGGGAGAGGCGGTCCCGAAGATATGCCAGTCCCAACCCGCTCAGGGCTTTAAGGGTAAGAACCAACACTTTGAACCTGATTCGGAATTCAACCGGAAGCCAGTGCAGCTGGCGCAGGACAGATGTGATGTGTGACTGGTAAGGTATACCAGTCAGGACCCGTGCCGCCGCATTCTGGACCAGTTGTAGTTTCCGGATCAGGCCCAGGGGTGGCTACCCTGCGTAGAGTGAGTTACAGTAATCTAGCCTGGAGGTGACCGCTGCATGGATCACTGTAGTCAGGTCCTGGGGCGTCAGGTAGGGGGCAAGTTGCCTGATCTGACGAAGATGGGAAAATGCAGACTTGGCAACCACCGTGACCTGGGCCTCCATCGATAGAGAGGCATCCAGGAGCACACCCAGACTCTTTACCACTGGCAAAATTGCCCAGGGCAGGGAGCTGGATCCCAACATCTGGCAGCCCCCGTCCCAGCTGCAGGACCTCCGTCTTCACTGGGTTCAATTTCAGCCTGCTCTGTTTCAACCAAGCCGTCACAGCCTCCAAAGCTCTGGCCAGATTGTCTGGGGCCGTGTCTGGCCGGCCGTCCATCAACAGAAAAAGTTGGGTGTCATCCACGTATTGATGACAACCCAGCCCAAACCTCCGCACCAACTGGGTGAGGGGGCACATATAGATGTTAAATAACATCGGGGAGAGTATCGCCCCTTGGGGAACCCCGCACACCAAAGGGTGACGGGGCGATAGATCTCCCCCGAGCACCACCCTCTGTCCCCGACTCTGGAGAAAGGAGACCAGCCACTGTAAGGCTGTCCCCCTAATCCCCACGTCGGCAAGGCGGCTGGCCAACAAATCATAGTCAACCGTGTCAAACGCTGCTGTGAGATCAAGTAACACAAGCAGCGCTGACCCGCCTCGATCCAGATGCCTGCGAAGGTCATCTGTGAGGGCAACCAAGGCTGTCTCCGTCCCATGGCCAGGACAGAAGCCAGACTGGAATGGGTCCAGGACTAGAGCATCATTCAGGAATTCCTGCAGTTGTACCACCACCGCCCGCTCAATCACCTTGCCCAGGAACGGGAGGTTCGACACTGGGCGGTAACTGGACGGGTTGGTGGGGTCCAAAGATGTTTTTTTCAGGAGAGGCTGCACTACCACCTCCTTTAACACTCCTGGAAAAACCTCAGAGCTCAGGGAGATGTTAACAATGGCCTCCAAATGGTCCCGTAGCCCCTCCGAGCTGGCCTTCACCAGCCAGGATGGGCAGGGGTCCAGAGGACAGATGGTTGGCCTCATCCCCTGCAGGATCCTGTCAACATCGTCCTGAGAGAGCAGCCTGAAATGGTCTAATACGGACCCAGAAGACGGCCAAGGGGTCTCCAGTCCCCTTACTATATCAACAGTGGATGGCAGGCCACGGCGAAGGGACAAGATTTTGCCCGCAAAATAGCTCGCAAAAGCCTTGCAGCCTATAGTTGAATTAAGAATTTGGTGGTCTCCCTGAGAGAGGGAGACCAAGGACCGAACTGTTCGAAATAATTGAGCCGGGCGTGAGCTAGCGGACGCAATGGAAGCAGCAAAGCAATCCCTCTTTGCTGCTTTCACTGCCACCTCATAGGCTTTCATAAACGTCCTATAAGATATTCTTGCCTCTTCGTCTCGCCCCCACCTCCACACTCGCTCTAGTCGTCTCAGAGACCGCTTCATCTGGTGAAGCTCCTCGGTAAACCAAGGAGCTACCCATTTGCGGGCTCGGAGAGGACGGCAGGGGGCAATAGCGTCGATGCTCCCCAGTGCTCCCCAGGCCCCACCCCTATGAGCTCTGCCCCTACAAGCTCCACCCCCTACAAGGATTTGGCAGATGCCAACCCTAGAATTAGGCTGTCATGCAGATAATAAGTATGAATGAATACAGGGAGCTGTAGAATGTCCACCACTGGTTTGTAGTACAGTACCTGCAGAACGTTCCTGGTACAACCTCAGTACAACTGGCATCTCCAGTTGAGGGAAACGAGGCGCAAGGAAAGGCCTTTTCTCAGCCTGAGAACTTCTACCAGCCCACAAGATACAATCTAGAATTAGATGGACCGATGCATAAGGCAGCTTTATTTGTTTTTTAGTGAACTATCATGCAGTCCTAAGCAGAGTTACGCTCTTCTAATTCCCCTAAAGTCAACAGTCTTAAAATAGTGTAATTCTATTTAGGATGACACTGCAAGCCTGCTTACATGTCTATATTGTTTATTTAATTTGAAAAATCTGTATGCCTCCACTCCAGACTGGCTCGAAGCAGCTCATAATTAAAAGAGTAAAAACAATTTAAAAATAAACATTTTTTTTAAAAAAAATCATGCAGTCCAGAAGCTGAGAGCAGAACCTTAAACAAATTCCAGTTATAGATGGATCGCTACATTGTGCCCCTTCCTGGATGATTCATTTTTGCTTCTAGGAAATCTTTTGGATAGTTCGATATCAGTTCGAACATTGCCTTTTCCTGATTCCTGCTCAGCACCTGTGGTCTGGTTGAATGCTGTGTCTTCTTAATGCTTGCTTTTACAGACCTTGTTTTAGGTTCACGGTGACCTACGTTTTCGCTGTGCTAATAGCCCTAAACTTACTTATCTTTGCAGTCCAGATAGCGCGATGGCAAACAGCCTCTCACTTCAGGCAATACAGTCTCTCCTCCTGCATTTTATTGCTTTTGCACGGTATGGCTGGAGATATGGGGCATAACTGGTTTAGTGTGGCATAAATTGGTTATCCTTCAAAGTGCTACAGCAACAGGGGATTACCTGGGGGCAGTGCAAAAAAGAACCATACCACGCTCTAGTGACAAGCAAAGAGATAGCCCTTAATTCTTAACTATACCCATGTAAGAACCAAACTATCCAATATGTTTTTCAACTCTTTAGGTCCAAGTCCCCCACACACAAATTTCCACAGCAGCTGCAGGCAGTGCTATTTTTAAAATCTGCGGGGCCCAATTCAACTCAGGGCCATGGCACAAAAGGAGGAAGAGTTTTTCATTTGCTCCCCGTACTAAGCTGAAATGGCCCTGAAGCTCCTAAGTTTTGCAATTTACATCAGCTGGCCTAGTCATTTTGGCTTGGGAAAATGTACAGGAGGAGATAGGAGCCTCTCTCCCCCGCCCCATACCGTGGTCCTGAGCCAAATCCAGCCTCTGCAGGCTTTTCAAAGAACGTTCCCCAGCTGGGAACCTGAACTGGGAAATCCAGACCCAACTTGTTAAAAAACATGTTGTGTGGTTTGGTATTAAATTAATGAGTTGAATCCATCAGGTTTTTCTCCTGTTAGAAAAATGATGGAGGGAGCTACCCCAAACACATGGCATGGAAAGGTTTGACCACAAACACTTTCAATAGCAAACACAGAAGTCTCCTTAGCCAAGAGACCTTACTAGAGTGTGAAGAACTTTATTTGCCTTCACATTTTGGGCTAAGAGTTTGTTAGCTCTGACAAGTAAAATAAACCAGCCATCTCAGCCACTTCCTCCCTTTCCATCCAACAAATTTGTTTTTATTGGGAAGACAACTTCATTCAAGTCTTCCGAAAGGCTTCTCGTTCCCTGGGATTTTGGGGTTGGATCCAACCAGTGTGCATGAAAAAGGAAGGAGGGGATCCCCTTTGACCACCCCAAAAAGCTATGCTGAAGATCACTGGACCTGCAGATCACTGGAGCCTGTAGTAAGAAGCAGAACTGGGCACGACTAAGTCAAAAAACTGGCTGGATCCAACGCCTTACTTTTTTTTTTTTAATCCTAACATTCCTTCTTTATTCTGTTCTTGTTCTCTGGGGTTCCTCCTTCTGGTTTGGCTTCCACATAAGGTGCCAGTTGGCAGTACTCTTCTGATATGTACTTTTGTCACCTCAGATGTTTTTTCATGGTTCTTTTTGTGGAGCCCGCACTGGTTTCCAACCTGCGCCACTAGATGCCAAACCTCTCAGAAATGCCTTGTCTTCCATCTTCCAGAATTTATTTGGATTTCGCTGCCATTTGTGATCAGTAGTGGGTCTGAGCATAAAAATGTGGAAAGATGCCAGTGCCTCTAGCTTTCTGGGCAGAAGGAAACACTGGGAATTCCTATAATCAGCCAGGTATTTCTACACAAGAACTACATAGAACATTTCTTAAGAGAGGAACTGTATGAATGGCAACTTTTGGGGGATTGTTGATTTTTTTTTTTGCACAATATGGCCCCAAATGATTCCCATCTCCTTTATAAGGCGAGTCACAACTAAGACATTGAACAGAAGATATTTTTTTAAAGTAGAGGCAAAATGGGACACATTTAGGGACCACACTAGATGTGTCAACAGCAGCTGTCTGTGTTCAAATAATTATTTATTTATATATTTATACCCCACTTTTCTTCCCAGTGGAGACTCAAAGCAGCTTACGACATGATCCTTCCCTTGCATTTTTATTCTTACAACATCCCTGTGAGGTAGGTAGGCTGAGGGAAAATGGCTAGCAAATCAATACAAAGTATAAGAATGGCTACACAGTGTAAGTTAATAAGATCAACGGCGTGGGCATTCAATAAACAATACGATAGGGATAGCAGAAATTTGAAAACAAGTGTAAAACCAAGAGGAAACACTGCTGGAAAATCACATAAGCAATTTATCATGACATCATAAAAGATGTAGAAACTACCCATTATTTATTTATTTATTTATTTTTAATTTATTTATGTCATTTATAGTCCGCCTCTCTGATTGAGATTCAAGGCAGATTACACAGTTTGAGATTAGTACAATCAGTATCAAGTACATTTCCATACAGTATCAAGGATATTTCCATAAGCAATACCATAGGGTAAATAGATACAAGTTTAAAAGACATAGTATTAGCAAGAATAAGGTGTCATTTCATAGAAAAAGAGCTGGAGGAACTCATTAGCATAACTCATTAGCATATGCCACGCCCCTTGACATCACCAGAAACGTTTCATTAGCACAACTGATTTGCGTATGCCGCATCTCCCTGACATCACGTATCCTGGCTGTTTTGGACCCAATCCTGGCCATTCATGGCCCAAAATGACAAAACGGGGCTGAAAATGGTCGAAAAGGGGCCAAAATGGTCAGGATTGGGTAGCTGCTGAGCAGGAGAGTGATCCACCACCCATCAGAGGTCTGATCTGGGCTGTTTTGGCCCCAATCCAGGACAAAACGGGCCCAAAATGGCCAAGAGTCAGGTGGGCAGGGCCACCTGACATGTGACCTCTTTGGGGAACTGCCAGAACTGCGTTCCTGCACGTTCTCCCCCGAAATGTGCCCAGACAAGAATCCAATACAGAGTAGAAAAAATACTGAAGCAGAACATAATCAATTCTAGGACTAACATTAGACAATATGAAGCACTGGTGGTACATAGCAGTACACATTTAAAGCAGAAGATAACATGTAAGGCAATATTACAGCAACAGACAGTACACAACAGTATAGTCTACAGTCCCCCTCCCTTTACCAAAGCTTATCTTTGAGCTATTTCCTTACAAGACAGCCCTATTACCTGAGTAAAAAGCCCTCCGAAATAATTAAGTTTTGCACAATTTGCAGAAAACCAGGAGAGTGGGAGCAATCTTGACCTTCTCCGGCAGGCCATCAGAAGAGGTGGGGGCCATCACAGGAATGCACATATAGAGGCAGCTGTTGATTTTGCCTATTTGCAGGGTTGGCACCTGCAGAAAGCCCTGTTCAGATAAGCGAAGCTGCCATGAAGGAATATAAGGAAGGAAGAGGCCCTGCAGATAGGAGGGGCCAAGACCATGAAGGCCTTTCTATGTGATAGTCAAAATCTTGAATTGAGCTAGGTAACATGGGTAGCCAATGGAATGACTGAAGAACAGTAGTAATATGTTCTTCCTAGTACCTGATAATAATTGAGCTGAGGTTTTCTGACCAACTGGAGTCTTCAAGTTGACTTTAAGGGGAGACCTATGTAGAATGCATTGCAGTCGTCTAGTCTCAATGTTACCATGGCATGAATCTAGGAGCCAAACTACAAGTGACACCTGACAGTAGTTGGACACTTGTCAGCTTCCCTCAAGTTTTGATGGGAAATGTAGGCAGCTTGGCGGAATGTTGGACAAGTGACAGTTGAAAAGTCCATTGGACAGCAGTCGGAGAGCCAAGCTGCAAGACTAGGATGCCTACATTTCCCATCAAAACTTGAGGGAAGCTGCCAAGTGTCCAACTACTGTCAGGCGTCCCTTGTAGTTTGGCTCTAGGGGATCATCTTCCAGGCTAGTCTGAGTTGGGAGGAGGCCTTTTTTGCAGCTACATTTACTTGCTTTTATTTAATGCTGCTTTGGAATCTGAAATTTGAAAAGTGGTATAAAACAAAAAAAATAAATATACAGTGGAGGTCAGGAATGGCTTGACTGTAGTTCCACTTCTCTTTGTGACCTCTTGCGCCATGTTGATCACATTGACTTTCATTATTTTTTTCAGCTAGCCACATCCTCAGTGGAGTACATCCATTGCCACACCTCTTGCATGCAAGAGGTCCCAGGTTTTATTTCTTTCCTCTCATTTACAGAGGAACTATTGTGTAGTGGTTAATGTTGAACTAGGAGTTAGGAGACTTGAGTTAAAATTTCCCCTGCTCCATGAAGTTTGCTAAGTTATCTTGGGATGATCACTCTCTCTCTCAGCCTATCCTACTTTGCAGGGTTGTTGGAGAAGGGAAGAACTGTGTATACCACTTGTAGCTTTTTGTAGAAAGAACTGGATGGATAGACATATAAATCTGTGCCTGATCTTTAAAAAACACGCTATTAAGTTGGGGATAAATGGTACTGATCCAGTATGGTGTATTAGTTAAGAGTGTCAGACTAGGACCCATGTTTGAATCTCCATTAGACCAATCTTCCTCTCTCAGCCTAACCTTCCGCACATGGCTATTGTTGAAATGATCAAAAGGAGGGAGGGAAAATAATGTTTACTGCTCTGAGCTCCTTGGTGGAAGAAAAATGTAGTAAATAAACAAGTAAAAATCAACAGACTGATTCTGCCAGGTTACTGTGTTCATTATGTACCTCTCTTCGTTATTCCTACGCCAGGTCATTCAAAGTTGACAGTCCCATGCGTAAGCTACGTCTGCTCAAATATAAATGATAAACATAAAGGCAAGAAGCTTTGCTGGAAATGTATTTGGATGATATTTCAGCTTCCAGTATTTCTCAGAGGTAAATATTTACAGGAAGAACAATTATCAAAAGAGTCACTTTACTACAGCCAGTTATTCCATTCCTAGCTTTTGATGCCATGTTGTATAGCAGTTATGACACATTGTGGCCCAAAAAAGGAAGAAAACCAGCATGTGCGGCTGTTGTATCCTTTTATTGTATTTCTACACAATACTGATGACCGGTGCCCCAAGTGAGTTCTCTCAGGCTAGGCTAGGCAAGCTCAGCTGTCTGCCTCATTTTGCCAACTGAGGAGGATTTCATACAACTGGGGACAGATGTGTCATGAAATGTGTAAAACGTGAGGAAAATGTTTGTCTGTATGAGCCCACAATTTTCTTCAAAAGGAGAAATAAGTGTAGTTCTGCTTCCCCAAAGCTCTGTCAGAGCTGCTTGAGGGAGAAAGCCAGATGGTTCACGGGACCATCTTGGGCTGGACACTCTCTCTAGGCCTGATTTACCTCATAGGGTTGATGTTCTGAGGATAAAAGCAGGTTGCTCCACTGGGAAGAAAAAATGGGTCTAAATATCTAAAATAAATAAAAACAAAAATGAAGAGAAAAATATACTGAGGTTTTTTCCTTCACTGAAACAGGTCCATGAAAATTATTCCTTATGAGAGAACAGTAGGAACCATGAGAAAAGATTCTCATTATACTCCCGAGAGGACAGACTTGGAAAGACCAATTTCTGGACCTTTCATCATTTTGATAAGGAAATAATAGGGTCAAGGCTTAGATGGGAGGTCCTAGAGCTTTTCTGACTGGGGTTCACATTCATATACCCCTTGCCACATAAAACTCTTATTGGCCTAACTCCCTGGTTGTGTATGTCTGTGTTTCTTTTTAAGTCTATATGTTTTTATTGTATTTATTTCAAATTATCTATTTATATGTGCATTTAAATTATCTGTTTTAATTATATGTTGTTTGCGGCCTTGAGTGGAAAGGTAGCATATAAACGTTTCAGTAGTAGTAGTTTTTTAGGGCGTTTTCTGTTATGGCATCTTTATTATACAATTCTCCCCCACTAGGCACTGAACCTGTCGAATTTTAAGCTTTTAGTTAATTTATTTTGTGGTTTATGTTTCTGTTCTCTTGACCTTCTAGTCCAGTTTCAAGATTTGGCTTTAAAAAAATAGAGAGAGAGAGAGAGAGAGAGAGAGAGAGAGAGAGAGAGAGAGAGAGAGAGAGAGAGAATGTTTTAATCTTGTCCGTTTTATAGTTGTTTTCTGGCTGCTTTTATGTGATATTGACTATTTTAATGATTTTTTTTCATTAGTTGTTTGGAAACCACTAGGAGTTACACCGAAGAGTCTAAGGTGCAAATGACTTAAATGCTCCGGAGAGATTTCAAAGCGCTTCAGACACAGGACCCCTCAAATGCGCTTGTCCCAGTTGTCACTGTGAGGGTACCTTTCCCCTCTGGTAAGTGTGAGGCACCTACAGTATACCTCTTATGCTGTCATATACAATCGATTGATCAATCAATCAATCAATCTTTATTAAAACAGTCCCAGACCAGCATAAAATGTAAACAGCCTTCATATATTCAGGAGCTCAAAGGTAAAATTATTATAGTACACAAAACTAAGAAATACAATGTCAGCTTTTCATCATGTATTTTTATACCGTTCTTAACTGGTGAATTTTATAAGCTGCAGCAAAAAACTTTGCACTTCATGCTGTAACCATTGGATTTTCATCCATTAACAACATTCTGGTATACACTAATTCCGAACAACCAGGGCGCTTTCTAATTATAGGGAAGATAAACTTGTTACAAGTTTCTTGGTAAAAGGGGCAATATAATAAAACATGTTCTATAGATTCAATCTCCCCGGTACCACAGGGACATATCCTATCTTCCATCCGAACCTTTTTGTAACAACCTTTTAGAACTGCTGAGGGGAGGGCTTCATTTCTTGCCAGTGAAAATGCCCTCCTATGACTGCATATCTTCAGCTGAGATAAATAGGCTGCTGGAGAAACTGCATATCTAGAGCTATCCGCAGATAAGAAGGTCAGTGACCTTTCTAAGTCAATCTGCTGCTCAATATCCAACATCCTTTGTTTTAGGGGTTTTTTTGCCTGTTCGTATCCCAACTCCAACACAGGATGAGGAGAAAAACTCATATTCTGTAACTTATTTCTAACCGCCTTTAAGCATGCAGAGAGACTCTTATGTTCAATGACTCTCTGTGTCTCTGCCCTCCTGCTATTGCATGCGATACAGGCAGTCTGTTGAATTTTGCATTAATTCACTTTACAATAGCTTTTCCTTCACCGATTTAAAAGCAACAGCATGACTGTATTTATTTATTTACTTACTTTCCTTATACCCCACCTTTCTACATAACCGAGACCCAAAATGGCTTACATTATTTTTCTCGCCTCCATTTTTTCTCACAACAACCCTGTGAGGTAGGTTAGGCTGAGAATGTGCAACTGGTCTGAGGTCACTCAGCCAACTTCTATGGCAGAGTGGGGATTTGAACTTTGGTCTCCTAGATCCTAGTCCAATGTTCTAACCATTACATCACACAGAAAGGCAATCTTAAAATATCCTCAAACAACAACAACAACTACAGCAAGATGCCTTTGGAACTGTTCCAGATGGGGTAACCGTGTTAGTCCGTACCCACAGAATATAACACAGGCGTCTGGTGGCACCTTAAAGACTAACAAAATGTATTCCGGAAGAAGCTTTCATGACTCAGAGTTCACTCCCATGCATCTGATGAAGTGAGCTCTGACTCATGAAACCTTCTGGGCTCCTGTTTTATTATCTGGGACCAGGGCTCATTTCAAGGAGGAACGCGCAGAAATGCAGTTCTGGCAGTTCCCCAAAGAGGTCACATATCAGCTGGCCCTGCCCACCTCACTCTTCGCCATTTTGGGCCTGTTTCAGCCTGGATTGGGGCCAAAATGGCCCAGATCAGGCCTCTGACGGGTGGTGGATCACTCTCCCACTCAGCAGCGGTCCGGTCCTGACCATTTTGGGCCCATTTTCAGCCATTTTCAGCCCCTTTTTTGCCATTTTGGGCCCAATTTTGGCCCTAAATGGCCAGGATTGGGTCCAAAGCAGCCAGGATAGGTAATGTCAGGGGGTGTGACATATGCAGATCAGTTATGCTAATGACACACTTCTGGTGATGTCAAGGGGTGTGGCATATGCTAATATGTTATGCTAATAAGTTATGCTAATGAGTTCCTCCAGCTCTTTTTTCTACGAAATGACCCATCTGGGACACAGAACAGAAGAGAGAGATGGCCTCTGGTAAACAGGGATCACCTAAGAACAAACAACCAGCATGGATATATATGAATTTACCATCGATGGAATCAAACCTCTGGCCTGTTAACATTCATACTGTCTGCTCTGAGTGACAGCTGCTCTTGGACAGAGAAAGGTCTATCCCAGTTTTTCCTCCATGGTATTCTTTAAATGCCAGGGTCTGAACCAGGGGAACTTCTGCCTTTAAGCTACAGCCTCACAGTGGGCCTGAACTGGCTGTGCTTGGAAGCAGAACGCTGTGCTAGAATGGTCCTTCTTCTGATTCCACACAGAAATCCTTACATCCGAGAGAGCTGGTGACTCAAGTATGCAGTCCATAAACTAGCCTGCTCCTAATTAAGCCTCCTTTATTGCAGTGAGACATTTTTACAGAGAGATTACAATGGGAGCAGCTCATGAGGTCACTTCTGTATGGGATAATATTGTTGTCTATTGCAGTGTTTATTGTATGTATCACTTCCCTTTCTTTACTGCAATGTTCTCTATCTTTTAAACTCCCTTTCTTTGTTTTAGGATGTCATATCTAGACAAGGGCACGAACCGCATTACGAACCAAGAAAACCCACGAACCACCTGATCATCTGTTTGCGAACTGGTGGTTCGTGAAGGTCCATGGCCAATGAACCAGCGTTTGTTGGAAGCCCGGTTCATTGCGTTTGCCCGCGGTTTGTGAAGCCAGACAGTCAGGCACCATCAATCAATTCCCTTGGAAACAGAGCTGGGGGAATGCCTGAACTCTGTCGGCACTCCTTCTGTCATCCTAAAAACCTGAATTGAAGCCCAGCTTACCTTGATTGGCAGGTCTTCCTTCCAACCATGAAGCTGCCAATTGGTTACAAGGTAGAAGAAACCCAGGGGGAGGGAGGGGGAAGGGGGGTGTTCTGTAGCCATGGGCACTCCAATCTCATCCCTGCAAACCCTGATAGGCAGTTCTGACGGCCAACCCCTTGTACACTGGGCCAATGTCAACTGGTGGCTCTAATTGTATTGAATGGGAGTTTCCTGGGGGCTTCGGATTGGAGAGGGTATAACTCCAAGATCCCTATTGCAATCTTGACCAAACTTGAGTGCTGGCTGGAGGAGAGCCTGCTAAACACTCCCTGGGAATATGGGCTCTCTAATTCCAACGAGGGCCCTTCTGACGCGCACAAACCACGAACTGGTTTGTCAGCGTGAAATGTTCGTTTCAGTTTGTTCGTTTGGGTTCATCAGCAGCACCAAATCACAAACCGCTGGTTCATTTAATTTTTTTGGTTCATGCCCATGTCTAGTCATACCTTATGCAGGCACAGGCGGGCAATCTCATGGCGGTTTGCTCCACCACTGGCAGGCATCATGCACAAGTGCACAGTGGGAGGAAGGTGCTCCTTCACTTTTCAGAGGCCCCTTTTGACCCCCAACAGGCTGAACTGGCCCCATGCAAAGCACAGGAGAATGCCTGCCTCTGGTACGATGTCACTTCTGGAAGTGATGTCATTGCATTGGTGCTAGGACCGTGTGCAAAGACCGTCATCAGGGTGAATGCCGGGTCCCCCCCTCCAACTGGGAGGGTATAGGGATCTGGTAACCTTATGCCTTAGACAATTCTTGTTACTTGTTTTGTAGTCTATGCAAGCCTAATCCTACTGCATTGTTTATTGGGGGTCCAACTGAACTGCTTTTCACATTTTTGAAATCTGCCTTGAGTCTCAGTGAGAAAGGTGGGCTATAAATGAAGATGATAAAATAAACACCTAAGTAATGTCTGTACAGACAGGATAACAACCTGCTAGTTGCAAACAGCCGCACTAGCTGGAACACGCTACACACTAGGATGATACCTTGATGACTCCTACATTCTTGAATAAATCTGAGTCAGTGAAAGACCAAAAGTTCCAACCCCAACATCTGGTGGACTGTGGAAATTAGAGATAATAATGATAATAGTGACGAACGATGACGATAATTTTCCTTCTGCTGTTCTTGTAATGCTTAGTGGCACAAAACACGCAAAATGCTTTTTTTAAAAACTGTATTTTTATTATTGATGTCCAAACTTCCATACAAACGGACAAAAAGGATTGCTGGAACAAAAAAAATTAAACCCAAAGCCTTTCGAACCCACCCCCATTGTACTTTTCACCCTGCAACCTTCTGCGAAGTTACTCCAGTCTAAACCCACTGAAACCTATGGCGGGCCACCTTGCTGCATATACTTCCTTCACGGTGTCCCTCTCCTACAGTGAAATCCTAAACAGAGTTACTCCAGTCTAAGCCAATAGGCTTAGCCTGGTGTAAATCTGTTTAGGATTTCCCTGCTAGTCATCTATGGCTCATCCCCTCTGACGTGCCTCCGCAGCAGATTAATGAAAAAATGAAACTTCCATCCCGACAGGTCTAAAAAAAAAAGGGGGTGGGATAGCGGGGGGAGCCTGCCAGCAAATTACTCCGCCTGCTTTGCAAGCTCCAAAAGGGGCTCAGCATGCCGAGCGTCTAGATTGATGACACGTCCCCTTCCCCGTTGCTCTGCCCGGGGCGGGGGGTAGCTCGCCAGCGCCGTCACCGCGCAAGGGTCAGGCTCGGAGCGCTTGAATCCCGCGCCTCCGCCCGCTCGCGACGCGCCTTCCCCTTCCCCGGGGCTCTGCCGGAGAGGGCGCGCGCCAGGGCCGGCACCTCCGCGCGCGCTTCTGCAACCCGCTCGGCACCCCCCCCCCGACCCCCCAGTCTGCCTTAAGAGAGCTGCAATCTGCTACTCCGGCTCCCATTGACGTCAGAGCGGGCCGCACATGACTGAGGGGACCAATCAGGCGCGTCCTGGAGCTGCTCCCGCAACAATCTTTCCGCGGAGCTTTTTTTTTTTTTCTCTTCTCTGCTCCTGCCTACCAGCAGCAACAGCCAGCAGAGGAAGCGGCTGACACACGCCTTTCTCTCTCTCTTTCTTCCTTCTCTCCCTTCCCCCCTTTTCCCACACCACTCTGCTCACACATCCACCTCCCCCAGGCTCCCTCCCTCGTACACGCATCCGCAGCCCCCCATCCAGACGTGCACCGCAACCAGCAAGAGAGAAGAAGAGGCAAGCTGGGGGAAAGGGGGTGGTGTGGGTTCCCCCCCCCTCTTCTTTTTTGGTGCTGCTCCAAAGAGGATTCCCTCACCTCCTTTTTTAAAACAACGAAGGCTACCTTTTGGCTGCAATCCTGAGAGTAACATGCATTGGACTTAATTCCGAGGAGACCTGTTTAGGATTGCTCTCTTTGTCTCCTGCTTCCTGCGGGTGGATCTGCCTTTCCTTCCAACATGGATTTGGTACTCTGAAGGGGGGAAAGAAAAAAAAAAGCAAGCAAGCTTCCCCCAACGCCCCAGACAGTTCAGAAAGAAATCCAAAAAGAGGACGCGAGAAGGGGAAAAAATAACCGCGTTTAAGTTTCAAACAAGGATTTTCTTTTCTTTAAAAAGAAAAAGAATCGCTTCCTCTTTGTGCATGAGTGTGCGCGCGCCTTTGCAATTTTTTTAAACCAACCCACCAACAAAATCTCCTTTTTAAAACCATTTCCCCCCTCCCCTCTGCCTGGTTTTGTACGCGCGTGTCTTTTTATACCCCTTTTTTATTGGAAAGGTGACTTGGGGAGGGGAGGAAGCCGAAGCACCCTCCCAGGTGGTGGGGCGAACGCAGAGTCGCGGGGAGGCAGGAGGCGAGCCTCGACGGGCGGACCTGGCGCGGGGCTGCCATGGATCTGAACGGCAGCTGCGGCGGGGGAGGCGAGCGGCGGCAGATCGAGGAGAGCAAGCCGCTGCTGGGCGACATGTCCGCTCCGGAAGGGCCGGCGAAGACGGGCGCCGCGCTGTGCCGCCGCGGAGGCCACTGCCACGGCATGCGCTACAAGCTGCTGCAGGAAGGGGACATCCAGGTGTGCGTCGTGCGGCACCCCCGCACCTTCCTCAGCAAGATCCTCACCTCGAAGTTCCTGAGGCGGTGGGAGCCCCACCATCTCACCCTGGCGGACAACAGCCTGGCCTCTGCCACGGTAAGTCGCCCCCCGCCTCCGGAGAGCTTCCCCGACGGCAGGATTCCCTCTGCCTTGAGCCCGCGAAGGATGGCGAGTCTCTGGTTTGAAGGCGTGCGCACGGGTCTCTTGGCAACGGTGGGGTTGGAGCCTTGGCTTCTCTGGGGTCTATCGTCTGAATGGTGGGGAGGGGAAAACCTTTTTCTGGAGACAAAACCTGGGTAGGGTGGCACAGTGCAATCCTAAAAAGAGTTACCCCAGTCAAAGCCTGTCGGAATCAATGGGCTTAGATTAGAGCAACTCTGCTAAGGATAGCACTGTTAGAGCGTTTGGATGCCTCGACCTGAAAAACAGAACTAACGAAATGGGGGGAGATTCGTAGAGAACTTGAAAAAGGGGGGGTTGGATGGGTACACATAGGTGGACCTGTCGGATGCATGCTGTTACCTGTATACCAGAAGACTGAAACCGTACAGCTTACAGATCATTACAACTAAAGGCCCAGTTTGAAGCAAAACACACTGTACCAAAGGATGTTTTTTTAAGTATCGCTTTCGTTCTCTTTAGTTTGGAATGTCTGAGGTTATAAAAATAGTATTCGTAAAACACCCTTTGACTTGGGAGGCCCTTTAAATGTACATTTGTGTGTGTGAAATTAATTGGTTGATGAAAACCAATCCACCGTAGTTTGTAATGATGGAAAGTCTGTTTTATGCTCCCCCCCCCAAAAAATACTAATTAAAAGCTACATTTTTTCCTCCTTCCTTTTAAAAATTTCCTCTCTTTTTTTGAGATAATCAAGTATTTCTTGGATTAGAACTGTTGTGGAATTAAGATAATTTGGAGTGGGGGGAACACCCTAAAATGAATGCATTGAGGTGAAAAAGAAACCTACACTTTGAATGGATTGATGAGGGGTTTGTGGAAGTCAAATACTTTTGCTGTGAGTAGTAAAAAAAAAATGTTTTAGGGCCTTGGTTTGCTTCTGATATTTTGGAAGGGAGGCGATTGTCCCCCAATAACTTTGGGCAGGATAGGAAAATAAGTTTCATCTCTATGGATATCCTTTCTTTTTTCATTGCGTATAAGCCGATGAAATTGACCTGTGAAGGAAGAGAAATTGGCAACACAAAGGTGTATAGGCAGAGCGCTTCCTCAGCCCATCCACCACTGAGATGAGTAGTAGAGACTCAGTTGTAATCTCAGTTGTAATCTCTACTATCCAAGATGACATGTTCAAACTTCTTGTGCCCCGTTTTGGTGAATATGTTATTGTATTTATTTCAGTTCTAGTGCAATGCAGCATTTTGGTGCATGTACCTGACGCCGTAAGTCCAGTATCTTCAAAACAGTGACCTTCAACCTTCCCAGACTGCATTACCAATCCCACTTTTTAGTTTTTCTTATATAGATTTTGCCAGTACTCTCTTGTTCTCCCCTCCCCCTTCTGTCTTTCACTTTCCATATCATACTCCACAATCTCCAAACATTGCTAGAGGCATTGCCAGAATGGGGTCAAGTTGCCATGCAATTGGGGTGGAAGCCACACTACCAGTTGCAGAACAGTATTCGCTTTTCAATAACAGCCGGGGCTAGGGTTACCAGCCTCCAGGTAGTGGCTGGAGATCTCCCGGAATTACAACTGATCTCCAGGCCACAGGGATCAGTTCACCAGGAGAAAATGGCTACTTTTGGGGTGGACTCTATGGAATTATGCCATGCCAAGGTCCTTTCCCCTCCCCAAACCCCTCTTTCTCCAGGTTTCTCCAGGTTTCACCCTCTAGATCTCCAGGAATTTCCCAACTTGAAGCTGGCAACCCTAGCCGGGGCCTAAACCAGTCAAATCGCCATCAACCTGAGACATGTATTCCAGCTTGCTGGAATGGTTGTGAATTCACTGTTGTGAATTTATGCTGTAATAATTTGATTGTTCCTCCCCCCACACACTGGTCCTTAATCCTGCTTACACTCAAAAACCTATGCAGGCCTTGATTTGCACTTAACGTAGAAGTGGAGTAGGCATTGGGTAGATTTTCTTCAAAGGTATAATTCGAAGTCTTCTCATCAATTGCTATTCAAATGTGGGTATATGTAAATAAGGAGATGACTCAACTATAGATATATGATGTTTTATTACAGTAGTGATCTTTCACAAAGTACCTGCAGAGATGAACTGGCTATGAAATGCTTCCTTGGTTCGTTTTCACACCTAAAAAGCTGCCGTGAACCATGACATTTAGTGCCATTTTGTTGAGCTGGTCCACTGGGGCTATCACATGCCCATAAGATATTCTGATCTATTGATTCTGGGAGAAAAAAATGGTATGTTAGGGCCACACTGGTATCAGAAAAGCGGGCCTAGGTCTGGAACAGTTCTCCAGTCCAGGATATCTGCAGTTTATTTATTACTTATTTAGAGAATTTTTATGCTGCTTTGACCGGAAGCCTGCTTATCTCCCCACAGTTCCTGTGGCTTGGTATATGTCAGGCAGATTGTATTCCTCTGGTAAGAGAAGAAGGCCAGGCACCAATCCAAAGGTCTCATACTGCCAACCAATCCAGAGGCTTCGTACTGCCAGCCAATCACAGGATCCAGTGTTGAACAGTCTTATTCCCTTCTTTGACTCCTGGGGCCTGAGTGGGCAGAGTTACCTGCTGTACCGAGGCTCAAATGTATTAGGATGTGACTGCGGCAGGTCTATGCATTTTACCAAATCTACCTCAATCACGTAAAGCGGGCATCTAATTTGAAAAGTGTAAGGGATGCCAGCATCTTCTTCCTGCATCCGTTGTGTCTCTTTTTTACACGCCCTCTTCCCTAAATGCTTACTCCCAGTATTGGAGCCTAGCTAGGGGAGGGAAATCACCTGTGGAGAGATAAGCCACAGGCGGGAGGATGGGTTCCTCTGGTGCATATCCCTCTGCTACCTCTATGTGATGGTGTTTGGACACCTGGATCTTCTGTTGCTCCATGTCATTTGAGCCCGAGAACTGTTTCAAATCTGGAAGAAAGTAGGATGGTTGGAGACTGAAGCGGTAGAGGGATTGTACCACCTCAGACCACAGATGGTAGATTCCCCGCTTAAAACCCTCTATGCAGACAGAAAGCCAGCACAGAGCTGAGAGAGAGAGAAAAATTCTGCCCTGACTCTTGGCTTGTGTTGCCCCGGTGTGCTACTTTTGAACACTGGGAGGCACACTGGAAGCTGCTTCCTTTTGAATCAGACCATTGGTTCATCAAGGTCAGACTGGCACATCTCTCCAGGGTCTCCGGTGGAGGTCTTTCATATCACCTGCTACCTGATCTTTCTAAGTAGAGATGATGGGGATTGAACCTGGGACCTTCTGCCCGCCAAGCAGATGCTCTATCACTGAGCCACTGGCCCCTCTCAACAATGCTTCCTTCCATGGTCCAAAGTGGTATGTAGCTCATTCTACATTTGTGAAGCAGATCCAAGGCCTCTAGAATCTCTGGCCTAGTGCAGAGGACTTACCAAAAGCATCTTCCAAAAGAGATGAAGTGTCAGTCAAATTTTTGAACTCCTTTTCCTTGGGATGCAAAGCTGGGAATCAAGGATGGAACTCCAAAAGATACTGGGATCTTAATTTGGAGACGCTGGAAGTGTCCACAGCAGGCTGTACAAAGCGTTGGATACTTTTTCAGAGCGTGTTGCTTGGGAGTGCCGTGGATGTGAATCCTTGGAGGTTTTTTTAAAGATGGCAGATGAGTGTCCAATATAGATTGTCCTATAGCTGGAGAGGGAGAAATTAGATTCGAAGCACTTCCTTTTCTGTGAGATACATAGGGAGCAATCCTACGCAGGTTTACTCTGAAGTAAACCTATGTTATTCAGTGGATCTTGTTTTCTGGAAAGTGTTCTTAGGATTGCAGCTGCAGTTATCTTATAGCCAGAAGTTGCCTATCTGACGGGCAGCGGTAACCTATGGAATTCATTGCTACAGGATGTTAACAATGCCTGCTCTAATAAAAAGGACTGGATAATTCATGGATGGTTGGTTCTGTATTAGCACCTGCATCTTAGTTATTTGGTGCTAGGTACTAAGAACAGAAGGTGGCTGCTGCAGCCTCGACCAACTGATACCTGACTGTCCACTAACGAAGACAAGATACTGGGGTGGGTGCCCTATCATTGTGACCCAGGTTGGCAGTTGTTTTGCTCATATCCATGTGGCTTCTTCCAGTTCTCTGATTAAAACCTTGTTTTTGGTTGCCTGTGGAAATAGGAATCTTTTCCTGTATCCAAGCCCACCTACCTCCAGTTGCTCTCTACCTATCCTCCATTTTATCGAGCACTGTTGTTTTTGCATTGCCTCCTGCTCCTATTAATTTCCATTTCATCATGCAAGATAAGTAAATGCAGGATATTAAAGCCTGCCACTCTGGTAGTCTTTTGCAGACGGGTGGTTAATCTTAAGTAGTGTTGCTGTTTTTTAAAAAAAACTTAGTGGATTTAATGTACTAGCCTGGCTTAGAAGTTTCATTATAAAAAAAAATAAAAAGCAGAACTATATAATCAGTTCTATCAAAAATGTAACAATATGGCATCCAGTGCAATCCTAAGCATGCTTACTGAGAACTGTAAGTTCCTCTGACTTTGGGGCTTTCTTGCAGGTAAATACATATTGGACTGTTTGGGGAAAGAAACGAATTAAGGGCTGGCTTTGATTAAGGCACATAAGCCTTCACTTTTGGAGCGGAATCTGGATCATGAGTGTGTTTACTTGGAAGGAAATCACACTTAACTAAATAACTTGCTCTTAGTGGTAAATATATAGCTGTATCTAAGGTTCATGCAGTTTTCAAAAAGATTTTGGGATGATGGTTGTTTTCGAGAGCAATCCTAAACAGTCCTACTTCCAGTCTCCGTCCAAAAATCAATGTTTTTTGGATTGCATTGTTATTCCCTGAACCATGATCCGCCGGTTAGAATCTTCTTTGTGCGCATGATGCATGGGAAATAACTGAAAAAGGGAAGGCTGAAATACATTTTGTTTGAGCAAATACATCTGTAGTGTACGTTTGCTTTTAGGTATGTCACATACACATAGAAAGAAGATCCCTGCCTCAGGAAGTCTGCAATTTAAAAGAGCCCTTGAGAGTACTAAATGTAAATCTTGCTGGGGGGAAGCTAGCTTAGTGGGCAAAAGTCTTCCTCCACTGTCCCTTGTGTCCTTCCAGAGCCTGAATTCACATGTTCCACTTAAAACATTTTTCTCTTTGGTTCTGCACATATGAAAACCGGAAGGATAGCTCTAAATGTCTGTCAGGTTTTTGATTGATAAAAAACAAAAGCAGACTGTTTTAAATGTGCTGCTACCGGGTATCTAAATCAATTGAGGGGCACAGAGATGCTGATTTCTAGGTGTGTCCCTCCTTTCCTGGGTCTGTACAATGTTGTGTGATTTTTATCTAGTAGACTTTTATAAGCCCGCAAAAGTCTATCTTTACACACACTTGTTTTGAGTGACAATGAAGTCTTGGGGAAGAGAATGAACAACTTTTTCATGGAAAATCTATGTTTGAACACAGCGATGTAGCATGCCAGATTTTTTTTGTCCCATGGTTAAAATGGAGAGTTGGAAAAGAACTCTTACCTACAGATAGATCTAAATACTCTTTAACGGGTTGATTTTCTTTTTCTTTTAAGAATGGAATGTGATTCATTTTGACTTGATCTCAATTATTAGGGATGATTAACCAGATTTCTGGAATAAGCCTGAGACCCGAACATTAGTTGTTCTTTTGGATTACCTGAATGACTCTTCTCGAAGCACTACTAGACTACTAGTATAATAATCTTTTACTGGCAGCTCCAATGGTTCTTGCTTGGCATTGGTTTTTTTTTTAAATTAATTTATTTTTTATTTCCATTCCTTCAAAACATCCTTATTCCCATACATGTATACCCATTGCCCTCCCACCCCTCTCCATAAGTTCATATACAGTTTCTATATCTTCGGCAGAAATGCCTTGTAAGAATCATTCTTCTATTTATCTTGTTTCTTCACATCCGGATAGAAGGAGTTAGTCTCTGAGTCCTCTCCTTCTTCTATTCCTCCTTGGTTCTCCTTCCTCTTCTTCCTTGCTTAATTCATCGCCGAAGGTATTGTATCCTATAGCCGGGGAGGGTTGAGAGTTTTAGTGTATTTTGGATGGCTATTTCCCATTCAAGTTATTCATCACTTGCTTGGCATTGGTAAGTGGCTGAAATATCCACAATTAAAGAGGGGTCGTTCGAAGTCTGAGGTGTGCAGAGGAGGGGAAATGAACAGCTAAAATCAGGTCCCTCCCCAAAGGACTCTAATCCTTGATTTATTTAGGAAAAAAATAGAACTCATTTGCTTTGTACTGGAATTGACATTCTAATTTGATCAGACTGTAAAAATATTCACATGAAGCTGCTTTTTACTGAGTTGGGTCATTGGTCCATTGAGGTTGGGTTGTTTGCTCTGACTGGCAGCAACTCTCTGAGGTCTCAGGCAGAGGTCTTTCCCATTACCTGCTACCTGATTCTTTTCATTATAGATGCCAGCAGGGCTCATTTCGAGGGGTAATGCGCAGGAACGCAGTTCCAGCAGTTCCCCAAAGAGGTCACATGTCAGGTGGCCCCGCCCACCTGACTCTCGGCCATTTTGGACCCATTTCAGCCTGGATTGGGGCCAAAACGGCCCAGATCGGGCCTCTGACAGGTGGTGGATCACTCTCCCGCTCATCAGCAGCCTGATCCTGACCTTTTTGGGGCCCTTTTCAGCTATTTTTAGCCCCTTTTTGCCATTTTGGGCCCAAGTTCGGCCCTGAATGTCCAGGATTGGGTCCAAAACTGCCAGGATAGGTGATGTCATGGGGTGTGGCATATGCAAATCAGTTATGCTAATGACACACTTCTGGTGATGTCAAGGGGCGTGACATATGCTAACGAGTTATGCTAATGAGTTCCTCCAGCTCTTTTTCTACGAAATGACCCCTGGATGCCAGGGATTGAATTTGGGACTTTCTGCGGGTAACGCGGGTCTTTGCCACTAAACCACATCCACAGAAACTATTTTTGTTTGCTTGTAATAGGACAGTACATTGTGTGGCTTGTTGGTCATCTTTATTAATATTAATTTAAAACTTGCAGAGATTAAAAATATATAATTGTGATTGGCTGATGATACCTGACGCAGAAAGTTGTGTTTAGCTCTGTTAGAATCATCAGGGAATTTTGCTACTGGTTTAGGGGAATAAGGATTTTGTCTATTTTATACTTGTTAACAAGTATAAACTTGTTAACCCCCACCCCCACACCGAACAAGTTTTATTATTGTGCCTGTTCTTTCTCATAGCACAGGACACTTTAAACAAGGTGCTTTTTTTTTGTCAGTGATCAATTCCTGTGTGGGCTGCTGTACAGGATTATTGTTTTCAACAACAGTATTATTTTCTGCTGGTGAGCAAATGGAAACCTGTGTCATTTTTTTGGTCTGTTTGTTTCAGTGCTTAATGTCCCAGTAGAACAATTTTAATATTTGCAAACTTTTGTTTGCCAGATAACTGCTTGCTCAGGGACATATTTTTCCTCCGGGCTATGTGAAGCTTATTAAGCAAACAGCTCCTAAATATGTATTTATTTCTATTTATTTGCAGAAATTATTTATTTAGTGTTCTGCCATTTTGTGAAATAACTTTCAAGACTGCTAATAAAATGTTCATAGAACCAAAAGACCTCCGTATTAACATAATTAAATCAACCACGTATTATTAGTTGAGCTATCTGCAGTGGTAGCATCCAGAGCGACATACCAAACAGCAAAATCCAATGATGTTCATAAAATATTCTGCTGTCATGCACAGTTATTGAATCTTTGTCTTGCTATGCTTGCCCTTTTGGAGTAATGTTCCTTAACAAAGGCATTTCTAAAATTAATGTGCATGTCTTCATTAGGAGAGAGTGAAATCCCCTCCCTGAATTCACTAAAGATGGCAATTAGAAATCCCACTTCTGATTTTTGAAATGCGTTGCTAGCCCTCATGATTATGAAGATATATATATATATATATATAAAAAAGTCAAGGGGGGGAATGTCCCAAGGAATCAGAAATGGGAAGACTTTTTCATTTGGCCTATTAGCAAGTAGAGATGGGCACGAACCGAAACACGAATCAAAGTTCATCATGAACTAGTCTGGATTGTGGTTCGCAAACCAGCGGTTTGTTAAAGGCCATTTCTGATGAACCACCACAAACTTTAGGGCGGTTCGTTTGGTTTGTTTTTTGGTTTGTCAGTACAGACAGCCTGGTGGCAATCAATCAGTTTCCTAGGCAACAGGGGTTGGGCTTTCTGCAGACCTTCTGCTGATCCAGAAGTGGTTATTTGCTGGCCCCGGAAGTGATGTTTTCACAAACCAAAATGAACTGGTTCGTGAACTGGGGCAGGTTCGTGAAAGTTCGTGGTTTGTGGTTCGTGAAACGTGATGAACCACAAACTACATGGTTTGATTTTTTTATGGTTCATGCCCATCTCTATTAGCAAGTTCTGCATGTACTGGTAAACTAACCCAGGCTCTCCGAATACACATGCTAATTGTCACACAAAGCCTAGCACATTTGAAATGGCCAATGTGGTGCAGATTCGAAAAAGTATGCTCAGCATTGCCTTTACTCACTTGGTCTTTTCCATGGAATTCATTGACATGGCAGAATTCTTGTTTCCCAACTTAAATGGGTAGAAGAAACCCCAGGCAAAGACGTCAGATACACATGCTCTTGCTGATTTTATCTGGGGATTTCCTCCCTTGCATTGAGCAGGAGCAATTTGACTGTTAGCTGGCCTTTTAACACTTATTTTGGAAATTGCCTTGGTTTGATTCCTGTAATTGGATGAGTGCTAGCCTCATTAGGAATAAATACATCCGTTACATTTTTCCACCTCTCCTCGTTCCTTATTTGGTTTTTTGTTCTCCCCTTTACTTAGCAAACATAATTTCTGTCTTCTGGTATTCAGCACAACAGTAGACTTAAACTAGTACTACAGTGATAATTAATAACAGATCCCGCTCTCAAACCAGCAACCAAATGTTTGGAGATAATGGTTGTTCTGTGTTTCGTACGAAGGAGACATAAAATGTGTCCACTAAATTACCAAATAACACCCCCCCCGGAGTTTTGCATAACACTTTGAGCATTTTCTGTTGAAATGCTTTGTATCTTTAGCTTTGGCCACAGATTTTCTATGTCATTTATTGGACCCTCATTATTAAAATGGGCATCAGTTGAGAGCTTGGTAACAAAAAGCCTGGTTCATACCGGCATGCTCCTGACTGCAGCAGATAGTGGATTTTCATCTGTGAAGGAGTTGTTGCTGCCCCAAAACATAGGCAGCTTTCAGATCACCCCACACCCAGTGGGTTGTGTAGGGTTGCCAGCTGAGTGCTGGCACCCTATAGGAGGTTTGGGGAGGGCGTGCAAATAGGCCCTGTGTCAACTCTGTGGTATCCCTTTCAGGGTGAACCCTTATCAAAGACATTTGGGGGGATCATAGAGCATCATGCCAATGTGATGACCTCACTTCCAGGTTCAAACCAGAAGTGATGTCATAGCATTGGCCCAATGCCTATTCCCCCCACCACTGGTGTCTCATGCTACAGCAGGAGACCTGGTCACCCTGGATTTATGTCAATGTTGAAGGCAAATACCTTGTGGAGCATCTCCAATGTAAGTTATACTGCTGTTTAAGATCTACCAAGGAAGCCCTGTTTAGGGTACTTTTAAAAAATATATATCTTTTATTAACTTTTCAGAAAATCAAAGCAGGGGGGAATGGGGATAGAAAGGGGGGGGGTAGGAAAAGAAAAAACAGGAAACATGCTGTATAGTTTGCTTGCAACGTTACATATCATTTAGTACTACAAACAGATAGACTGTGATAGTTGAAACAAATTACATTAAAACCTTTATATCCTTAATACACTCAAGTCTTTATACTTATTTTTAGCCCAGTCATAGAACAGAGTCCAGGGCCCAGCAAAGTCCTCTTCCATTTGTCCTTTCAATATTGAAGTCAATTTGTCCATTTCTGTTTAGGGTACTTTTTTGTGAGCAGCACATTAACATCTCCTAGGAGCATGGTCTTTTCAGTGGTTTCCCCAGGGCTGTGGGATACGGTCCCCTAGAGGGCTGCCTAGCTTCATTGCTTGTCTCCTCTAGGAAGCAAGTGAAAACCTAGTTTGTCTGGGCTGGCCTTTGGGAATGTGTGGAGGGGTAGACCTGTTACTCTGTTGTAGCAAAATAAAATTCTCACGGCACCAAAATGATCAGCTTTCCACATATATGAAGAAATGAGCTTGGATTCACGAAGAATCATATTGAAATAAATGTTGTTAGTCTTTAAGGTGCTACTGGAGTTTGTTTTACTTTAGAAATGTAGACTTGGTTCATGAAGTTGAAAGTCTGTCCTTGATTGGGTTTTTCTAAATGGTTGATTTTTTTAAAAAATGTTTGTTTTCATCACCTGCTTGTTTTTGAAGGCAAGAGGAGACTTTTTGTTCCCTGTAATTGTGTGTCAACTGAAATGTGTTGGTTTTTCCTACTGCTGGATTTTAAGTGCTTCTGGATTGTGGATAGTTTTTTATTTTTTGTTCTCGCTTTATATTTGAGTTTTGTTTTATTCAACCATCTCATGAAGTGTTGCTATAAAGCAATATGCAAATATGGTGATGAGAAATCTCTCTGTTTGTGTGTGTTTTGATTCTCTTTATTTCTCCTGAGTTTTTCTTGTTGAAAGCTTTTGTTGGTATCTTTATGAGAAGAGGTGAGGGTTTAAGTTTACTAAATTAATAAAATTGGTAAGTCTCATTTTGTTGAGGTAGCTTTAGGGCATTCACGGTACAATCCTAAGAACATTTGTCAAATTTCAGAAGCCATAGGGTTGCCAACTCTGAGTTGGGAAATTCCTAGAGATTTGGGGGTGGAGCCTAGGGAGGGTGGGGTTTCAGAAGAGGAGGGACCTCAGTGAGGTATAATACGATAGAGTCCACCCTTCAAAGCAGCCATTTCCTTCAGAGGAACTGATCTCTATCATCTGGAAGTCCATTGCAATTCCAGGAGAGCTCCAGGCTCCACCTGGAGTTTGGCAACCATAACAAGTCGTTTCTCAATAGTGAGACGTAAAAAAACGAATGCTATTCTGTGTTGCAGTGCAGACTTATCCAGATGCCGCACTTACTGGGTGGTGTGGCTCGCACAGAATTTCTCATGACTTTTTGAAGTTCCAAATTATACCTTGCAGGCCTGAGAATCTGAAGCCGGAGAAAGTATATTTTGTACCAGCAAGAATCTGGTGGACTCTGGTGGACTCTGATTACTAAGGACAGGCCTGGTTGTGTTGTAACAACAAAGTTATCCATTAACCTCTCCCAAGGAAGCGAAAAGTGGACATTGATTCATTGTTTTTAGTTTCACTTCTACCCTTCTGGGAAGCAAAGTCAGAGATATTGCAGACAAGAATTCGGCGTAATTCAGGCCTGGGCCTCTCATAGGAGCCTAGGAAATTGTTGATGAGTCAACCGCTAAAAGTTAAGAATGGAAGCTGATGTGCTAATTTAATTCACTTGCTGCCAAACCCCTGAAATTTAGGCATATTTGAAGTTGGTTCAGTTACAGAAAGGCCAGCTGTGCTTTGCCACTTGCACGTTTTTAAAAAATGGTTGGCTGGTTTTGCTTTAGAAATTATTTGTGGTTGATGGATAAGATTCTATATTCTGCTTGGACATCTTTGTTCTTGTTCTTCTAGCTTGGTCTAGGGCTCTCCTAACTGACTTACCAGTTTTTTGTGGTGGTGCTGGTATTTTAAAAAAATATTTGATAATTGTTCCCTTTAATGTTATATGCTGCTTTGTGGACCTATATGGGTTCTAATAAAAGCTTCTCAGAAGGAGAACAGGATGCAAACTTCATATCATAAATAAAAACCAGGCTCACGAGTGATATATTTTAACTGTTCGACAGCCCTTGGGCATCTTGGATATTGGTGCCCTAAAGTATTCTTTCCTTTACATGTTGTGGGCAGTATGGAGGATTGTGTTTGCAGTTTAAAAAGGGGGAAAAAATATAATTTTGTGTAGAATAAGCTTTCTTAGGTCCCTTCCAATTCTATGATTCTAGACAGAACACCCTAAAGTGGAATAGGGTTGCAATCTATTAAAACAATTCCCAGTGCTAACATGTAAGGAGCCTTATCCCTTACATCACTGCACTCCAGCTCTTGAAGTATTTTTTTTCTTCCAGCCTGGCTCCAGTAAAAGAGAGCCAGGCTGCAAGGTATGTACGAAAAGCGACAGAACACAGCAATGTACGGCAAGTTGAAAAGGTAAGGTTTGGCTTCCCTTGCCCATCTGTCCCATTTTTATTAAAAATAAATAGGTGTCTCCCCACTTTAGGGGCAAATTTATTTATTTACTTATACTCTGACTTTCTCAGTGAGCACTCAAAGTAACTTATGTTGTTTTGTTCTCACAGCAGCCCTATGAGGTAGGTTAGGCTGAGGCTGTGTGGCTGGCCCAAGGTCACCCAGCAGGCATATATAGAAATATATGTGGAAATCTTTCTTTCACCATCTGATTTGGACCACACGTCTTCCTCTTTGCTTTTTAATTCCTCTTAATTAATCTAGAGACTGAGCTAGACTAATTTCCATGGAAGCTCCCCAGACTTTCCCTCAGTATTTTTGCTCAGGCCTCTGCAATTCCATTGCTGTTCCAGGAATCAGGGGTCACTGTTTTTGTACCAGCACAGCACATTGGAAGCACCTTTGTCAAGCATTTGGTAAAGAGGAAAGGTCCATCAATGGCTGCTAGCTCTGGTTATTGGGCTAGGATTGCCAGCTCCAAGTTGGGAAATTCCTAGAGATCTAGGGGGTGAAACCTGGAGAAACTAGAGAAAGTGGGGTTTGGGGAGGGAAAGGACCTTGGCATGGCCTAATTCCATAGAGTCCACCCCTCAAAGTAGCCATTTTCTCCAAGTGAACTGATCTCTGTGGCCTGGAGACCTGTTGTAATTCCGGGAGATCTCCAGCCACTACCTGGAGGCTGGCAACCCTAGGTAGGGCGGACAATGTGGAAAAACTTATCTCACAGCAGAAACTTCAAAAGCTGCTGTGGGACCATTTTGTAATCCATAAACCCAGTGGAGAAATAAGAATAAGATCTTGTTGTGGGATACTCTTGATGTTGAATGAAAGCTAGTAACCGTTTTTCTGTTCGCCTTATTAAAAAATTCTTATCCTAAATGCTTAGTGTAGGGAAGTGATACTACAGTTTAGTGTAGTGGTTAAGGATGGCAGAACTCTAATCTGGAGAGTCGTGTTTGATTCTTCAATCCTCCGCTTGAAGCCAGCTTGGTGACCTCGGCTCAGTCACAGCTCTCTCAGAGTTCTCTCAGACCGACCTACCTCACAGGGTGATTGCCATGAGCATAATTATAACACACTTTGTAAACCGCTGTGAGTGGGCGTTAAGTTGTCCTGAAGGGCGATATATACATCAAATGTTGTTGTTATACAAATATGGTGGCCAGCTTTTCCTTTGGTGCACAAGGAAGGAGGGAATTTCCCCAAAAGGCTATGCTGGGAATTGTGGGTCCTGCATGGACAAAAGCCATGCTGGATGGGGGCTGTAGTAAGGAGGGAATTGGATGAGATAGAGTGAAAAAAACTGGCTGGATCCAACCAAGCTGGCTTGCAAAACTAAACAACTCTGGAATATTAAGGTGACTCTTAACAGAAAAGCATGTGCCAGCCGTGTGGGTCTACCTGGGACCTGCCCTTTTCATTCCCCCGTTGGGTTGGCGCCACAGGCTAAATTTTCTCGCATTGAAATGGAACTTTCTTGCCATCCTCTGCCCACCGCAGCCTACTGATCTTCATTACCTGCTGCTCCTGGGGGATACATGAGCAGCGTCTATGTAGCAAGAAAGGGGAATTAATGGAAATTGCCAATTTAGTCTGGATGCAACTCATTATGCACAGAGATGCTTTTAACTTTAGATGTTGGCAATTGAGCCTCAGACCTTCTGTGTGCCAAGCAGATGCTCTGCCACTGAGCCACGGCCCCTCTACTCAGTGATGGAGTGTCACTGACTTAAATGTATTAGTATGCGGGTATGACAAATGTGACTGGATTCACAGAATGTTCCACGATGGCTCAAGGAGGCAAAATGCTTAGAGAATTTCAACAGCTGGTTCTTCTCAAGATCAGCGGATGATATTTTAGAATCTTTATGGTGCGTTGTAGTTCTCTTTCAAGTCCGTGTCAGATACAAAGAATAGAATAAGAATCCCAAGCTTAATGGATAGCATAAAGACAGGAGGCGGGAGGAGGAGGATCTGGAGGATCCACATTTCCTCCCCTTCATGTCTGAGGTCTAAGGGACTTGGGAGCCCCAGGCCCTACCTCCAGCAGGGTACCAGGGGTTAACTAACACCTTCTCCTGTCTCAGCCCCAGTGCCCCACCTGATCTCACCATTTCTACAGCTGCCCTTTCCTGTGGCCGTCCAGTGCCACCGGATCCCTCAGGGCCAAGAAAAGTATCTGCTGAAAACGGCCCTTTATGATACTGTGGTAACATGTAAAGGGGAAGGGGTGCCTTCTACCAGGGTTGCTGTGTGTGACCTGTGATGATTCTTGGATCCTTTTCTGCCTTTTTCTGTGGACAGATGGTTGGTTTGTTCTTTTTTTTTATTATTCCTTCCCCCCCCCCACCAGGAAAGATAATCTTTGGAAAACCCAGAGCTCATTTCAAGGGGGAACGCACTTCCGGCAGTTCCCCAAAGAGGTCACATGTCAGGTGGACCCGCCCACCTAACTCTTGGCAATTTGGGGCCCATTTCAGCCTGAATTGGGGCCAAAATGGCCCAGATTGGGCTTCTGACAGGTGGCGGATCACTCTCCCACTCAGCAGCGGCCCGATCCTGACCATTTTGGGCCCCTTTTGGCCATTTTCAGCCCTTTTTTGCCATTTTGGGCCCAATTTCGTCCCTGAATGGCCAGGATTGGGTCCAAAACAGCCAGAATAGGTGATGTCAGGGGGCATGGCATATGCAAATCAGCCATGCTAAGGACGCACTTCCGGTGATGGCAAGGGGCATGGCATATGCAGATAGATATGCAAATGAGTTATGCTAATGAGTTCCTCCAGCTCTTTTTCTACGGAATAACCCCTGGGAAAACCATTTCAGAATGCATTAAATGCACACACGCAACCAAAATATTTTCGAAGCTGATCTGACCATCTTGCCTTTTCAGGGTTAGCAGGGGCACTTGGTCACTTCAGCTGGCTGGAATACTCAGCTGTAAAAGAGGATGTCTCCCCCGCCCTTGCATTTCATGGCGAGCCAGGAATTGTTTCCTGAAAATGAGATACTATGCAGGGCACAGAGCCAAAGGTTCACAGCTCATGTGGCACCTCGGGAGGGTATCACATTTACTGGTGATGGTCAGCAGTCTGCCCACCCCTGCACTTCTGCTAACACTCTGTGTTACTGGCTCACATGTGAATACAAACTCTGCAGCCTGGCCCCTGGTTCCAAGCTCGTGTTTAAAAAGATGACTCCTGAAGCTTACGCCTCTAGCTCACTGTGACCACATTTCTGGGGTGAATCTCATGTTTCTCCTTTAGGGTAGGGTTGATGCACCTTGCTGAAGGCAGAATTATATTTTGGTCTGGTTGAGGTCAGTTCCCCAAAGGCAGCCCAGACAAGAAAGACTGGTGTGCTGAGTGGAGCAGGAAACGGGATTTTGACTGCCCAGGGAATGGTGAAAAAGGCATGCCGAGTCAAGAAACTGTGGCAGGGGCAGAAGTCTGTGAGCTGTGCACAGAGGTGCTCTGTTGCCCAAGCAAGATCTGCTATATGAGGAGAGCAGTAAGGAAGAGCAGGTATCAGCCACAGGGGGAAGGAAGAAGCAAGGAAAAGAGCTTGGGAAAGCTCTTCAGGTCCAAGGTGGCCTACGCCTTTCCAAAGATATTCAGAGACTGAAGCACTTTCCTGGTTCCCAAACAGTCTGTGCTTTGAAGCCTCCCGTCTGTGGCTAATTACCTGCCCTTTGTCGGAAAGTGGTAAGCTGCAGTACTGCAGCCCAAGCTCTGCTCATGACCTGAGTTCGATCCCAGCGGAAGCTGGGTTCAGGTAGCCAGCTCAAGGTTGACTCAGCCTTCCATCCTTCCGAGGTCGGTAAAATGACTACCCAGTTTCCTGGGGGTAAAGTGTAGATGACTGGGGAAGGCAATGGCAAACCACCCTGTAAAAAGTCTGCCAAGAAAACATCGTGATGTGATGTTCCCCCATGGGTCAGTAATTGCACACCTTTACCTTTTTACGTGCTATCCACTTCCTATCAACATCTTTGCCGTTCTTTGTGAACACTAAAAAGATCTGGTTCGAGTTGCCCGTTTGCTTTTCTGCCAACTTCCGGGCCAGATAGCTGATTCTCTTCCAGCCCTGGTAGCATCAGCTTTTCTTTTTTTTTTTTTTTTGTAAAATTTTTATTGGGTTAGAACATTAATATTTTTACATTACATTGCATTCAATTATCCCCTAATTTTTCGTTTCTAACCCCCTCCCTTTCCCCCCCTTTTGTTGACTTCCAACAGCTTTCCCACCCTCTGTCCCTTTTCCCTTACTTCTATTAATTTCCTCTATCTAAAACAAATATATATTCTCCATTATATTAAGCAGTACATCTTTAACTCTTTTACTTACTAAACATCCAAACTATACTTCTTTAGATAAACAATTTATCCCATTTTCCAGTTTTGAATATTTCTGTATGTCATAAACCATAAAAATTTCCCACATTTAAATCAAACAATTTGATTTGTTCTCTCTATATTAATCATTTCTTCTTTTTATAGTATTTCTATATAACTCATCACATAGTCAGTCATTTTAACTCTTCTATACATTCAGTTTGGTGCATATAAGTCTTATCAAGTAAAAAAAAATATTGTTAATTACTCAATCCTCATGTTTAAACCGTTAATTATTCTCTATCAATATTCTATCAATTAACCTTTACATATCTATATATATCTCAATCAATTAATTAATCTAACTGCTTATAAATTCACATTTCTCTTCCTCCCCCGGTAAAGTCACCCCTCTCTTTTATACTTTTATTGTACTTCAGTAGTTCTCAAACTGCCACAGTTTTCCTCCCACCTCCCACTTCTTCTCCAGATATTGTTTCAGCTTCTCCCAGTCTGTGTTAAACTGCCCTGAGTCCAGATCTCTCAGTTTTCTTGTCATCTTGTCCATTTCAGCCATATACAGCAATTTGTAGATCCAATCTTCAATAGTTGGCACTTCTTGTACTTTCCATTTCTGCGCATACAAAAGTCTAGCTGCTGCAGTCATATAAAATATCAACGTCCTATGGTGGGCTGGGATTCCCTCCATTCCCAAGTTTAGCAGCAGGAGTTCTGGGTTCTTATTTATTTGAAACTGTAAAATTTCACTCATTTCTCTTATTATTTCCCCCCAGAACTGCCTAGCTACCTCACACGACCACCACATATGATAGAGGGAGCCCTCATGCTTTCTACATTTCCAGCATTTATTAGAAGTGTTCAAGTTTCCTAGCGCAATCTTCTTTGGTGTCATGTACCAACGATAGATCATTTTGAAAATGTTCTCTTTAATATTAATACATGTCGTTGTCTTCATTGTAGTTTTCCACAAGTATTCCCATGCCTCCATTGTTATTTCTTTATTAAAATTTATAGCCCATTTCACCATTTGTGTTTTAACTGTCTCATCCTCGGTATACCATTTCAACAGTACTTGGTATACCTTGGATATTCTTTTCTTGTCCTCTTTAAAAAGGGTCTGCTCTAGTTCCGAATTCTCTGTTCGTATACCTCCCTTTACAGAGTCCGAGTTATACAAATCTCTGATCTGTCTATACTGGAACCAATCGTAGTTCGGTGATAGTTCCTCTTGCGTCTTTATTCTAAGTTTAGACACTTCAGTTTTAGTTATTTCTTTGTACGTTAAACATTGTTGTTCATTATCAACAGCTCTCGGATCTATCACCTCGTATGGAACCACCCACAAAGGGGTTCCTTCTTGTAGGTAAATTCTGTACTTCTTCCAGATTGTATATAAACTTCTCCTTACAAAATGATGCAGGAACATCGAGTTGACCTTTACTTTGTCATGCCATAGGTATGCGTGCCATCCAAAAATTTTTTTATATCCCTCTAGGGCTAATAGTTTCTTATTCTTTAATGTCATCCACTCTTTTAACCAAACTAGGCAGATTGCATCATGGTAAAGTCTCAGGTTGGGCAGTTGCATTCCGCCTCTTTCCTTTGCATCTTGTAGAACTTTTACTTTCACTCGAGGCTTCTTGCCTGCCCAAACAAAATCTGATGTTTTCCTCTGCCATTTTTCAAATTGTTTAGAGTCTCTGATGATTGGTATTGTCTGTAGCAAAAACATTACTCTTGGTAACACATTCATCTTAACTGCTGCAATCCTGCCCAACCATGACAAATTCAGTCTATTCCATTTGATCAAGTCTCTCTCTATCTGAGTCCATAATTTTTCATAATTATTCTTGAACAAATCTATATTTTTTGCAGTCAGCTCAACTCCCAAATATTTCACCTTACTAGTTACTTCACAGTCCGTTGTTTCCATTAACAATTGTTGTTTCTGCTTAGTCATGTTTTTACATAATATCTTTAACTTCTTTTTGTTAATGAAGAAACCTGCCAAGTCACCAAACTCCTTGATCTTGTCTATCACTTTTGGCATGTTCTCCAATGGATCTTCTACAATTAACATTATGTCATCTGCAAATGCTCTAACCTTGTATGAATAGTCCTTTATTTTTATTCCTCGTATTTCCTCGTCTTGTCGTATTTGTATCATCAGAATCTCCAATACTAAAATGAACAACAATGGAGATAACGGGCAACCTTGTCTTGTTCCTTTACTAATCGTCAATTTCTTGGTCAGTTCATCATTCACTACAATTGCTGCAGTCTGGTCTCTATAAATTTCTTTAATTGCTCTGATGAATCTTTCTCCCAATTGTAGCTTTTCCATAGTGGCAAACAAAAAATCCCAGTTTAAATTGTCAAACGCTTTTTCAGCGTCTACAAAGAAGAAACCAACCTCTTTGTCACAACGCTTATCATAATATTCAATAGCATTGATCACTGTCCTTAAATTGTCTCTTATTTGTCTGTCTGGCAAAAAGCCTGCTTGTTCCTCCTCTATGACTTCCGAGAGCCACCCCTTCAGTCTCTCCGCCAATATCTTCGTAAAAATTTTATAATCATTGTTAAGTAGTGATATAGGTCTGTAATTTTTCACGTTAGTCAAATCTTGGCCCTCTTTTGGGATCAATGATATATTCGCTTCGCTCCAAGTGTCTGGAATTCTTTGATCCCTAAAAACTCCGTTCATCACCTCTTTTAGGAATGGTGCCAGTTCGTTGGCCATTGTCTTATAAAATTTAGCCGTAAGTCCATCTGGCCCTGGCGCCTTTCCTAGATTTGCAGATTGTATTGCCTTACTTATTTCCTCATCAGTTACTTCACTATTCAACTTATTTCTCCAAGCTTCCGAGATCTCTGGAAGTTTGGTTTTCTCCAAATATGATGCTATTGATTCTTTGGTTACTTCTTTTTTATTATACAGCTTAGCATAAAATTTATAAAAGGCTCTACTAATGGTAGTCTGCTCCAGGTACGTTTTATTTTCTTCACAGATTTTATTTATTATTTTCTTTTCCCTTTTCTTCTTCAATTGCCATGCCAAATATTTCCCAGGTTTATTAGCACCCTCAAAAGCTTTTTGATTCAGTCTTTTAAGGTTCCACTCCAATTCTTTATTACTCATTGCTGTTAACTGTTCTTGAAGAATTTTAATTTCCTGATGTATTTTCTTTTTCCCTGGTCTCTTTTTTAACTGTATTTCTTTGGCCTTTATTTTCTCCTCAATCTCTTGTCTTTTCTCCTCTTTCTTTTTCCTTGCTCTGCCATTTAAGTCCATTAGTATGCCCCTTACAACCGCCTTGTACGCGTCCCAAACTTTACTGGTTGGTACTTCTTTATTCACGTTATATTGTATAAAAAACTTTGTCTCTCTTCTCAATATTTCCATATTTTCACTTTCCTGTAGCAAGTCCTCATTTATTCTCCAGGCTTTCCTTTTTCTCCTTTTTCCAAATTTCCACATAATTGGATTGTGATCTGAGCCTACCATCGGCATTATTTCTACCTCCTTAGTCCATAACGCTAAGTCCTTTGAGGCCCAGATCATATCAATTCTTGATAATGTAAGATGCCTTGCAGAATAAAAAGTAAACTGTTTGGTTTTAGGATATTCTCTCCTCCATACATCTTCGAGAGTCTCTTGTTGAATCAACTCAAAAAAAAGCTTTGGCAATAGTCCTCTTTTCTTTTGTGCTGTTGTAGTCTTTTTATCTAGTTCCAAATCTGTCACTCCATTAAAATCTCCAGCAAGAATTATCTGGTCATATACAAGATCGTCTAAATGCTTCCTTAAATCCTCAAAGAAGCTTTCCTTTGCACCGTTAGGTGCATAAAGTCCGACTACCAACACTCTCTTTAAATTCCAATTACATTCCACCGCTACAAATCTAGCTTCCACATCTCTCATAACAAATTTTGGCTGCAGCTCCTCTTTTATGTACAACACCACTCCTCTTTTTTTCTTGTTAGAGGCCGCTACAAATTCTTTGCCCAATTTTCCAGATTTTAAATATTTTACATCCTGTTTTCTAATATGGGTCTCCTGCAAACAAACAATATCACATTTTTGTTTTAGTAGCCAATGAAAAATATTTTTCCTCTTATTCGGTGAGTTTAGTCCATTTACATTCCAAGATAATACATTACACTCCATATTCATGGTTTTGTTGGTAAGTCTTTTTCATTGTCCTTGATAAATCTCTCCATCTCCCGCTCAGATCTGATGCGTTTTTTTGCCCCTCCAAACTCAAAGGACACTCCTTCCGGTAACTCCCATCTGTATCTGATATTCATGTCCTTCAAAGTTTGAATTAGCACTCTATATTTTTTCCTGTCCAGTAACACTGATCTGGGCAGTTCCTTCATTATGATAATCGTCTTGCCATCAATCTCCAATGGATCTTGAAATTGTTTTGTCACAATCCTCTCTTTCATGTTTCTAGTTGTAAACTGCACAATCACATCCCTTGGTAGTTTCCTCTGGGTTGCAATTCTCGAGTTCACACGGTACGCCACATCTAGGATAGCCACAATTTCCTCCTCCTCCTTCCCCAGGTAATCAGCCAACACCTCAGTCATCTGTTCTTGCGCTGACTTCCCTTCCACTTCTGGCAGACCACGAAAACGAAGCTGCTTCTCCATGTGTTTAGTTTCTGCAACTGACATCCTCCCCTTCACCAGTCTCATCTCTGTTTGTTGCGTTTCTATTAAATTCTCCATCGCGTCTTCTACTGTTTTAACTCTCTGCTGCGTTCCTTGTAATTCACTACTAATCGTTTCCACGCCTTTTTTCACTTCTGACAGCTCCGACTTTACTGTCTGTGTAACTTCTTTGACCTCTTTAATAAGCTCCAATTTCGTGTCCTTAAGTTCTTTCATCATGTCTATAAGCTTTTTGTCCAAATTTTCTATTGCCGATTGCCACTCTTTTTTCGACATCGTGGGGCTTGCTTTAGCTCGCTCCCACGAATCTGCTCTCTTCCTTAGCTCCGTGGCGTATGTTTAAACGTTTTCCTTTTTTTCAAATGTCCCAATCTTTGCCAAAATTAATTTTTTGTATCCAAAATGTCGGGCGTCTTTTCTCTATGGTTTCTCTATGTTATTGTAATCCAAGATGGCCTACTTCCTCTTCCGCTGAAGCCGCGACCCTTCCCTTTTCAAAAATGGCGATTCCCTACTTCCTGTCCGTCGGCAAGGGCCGCTTCCCTCCAGCCACTCTATTGTTGTTACGCACTTCCTGTCTCCCGTCTTCCCACAGCAGGTCTCGCGATGGTGTCTTTTTCCCACAGCTCCAAAACCACAGGTATTCAAAACAATAGTCCGATTTTTGCAATAACTTCTTTAAATTTAGTCTCTTTTAAAATACAACTCCTGCCGAGTCTTCACCTCCTTTTCACTAGTCTGTTGCAGTTTAAAAATCTACTTTCTTTCCTCTCTGTTTTTATCAATCTGTCCCGTTTCAAGAGATAGCGATCTTTACCTTCTCTTCAACTTTCTCGGGTTGTAATCGCTGTTTCGATCTTAAATTCTCCTCTCGACTTCCCTCCCCGATCGAAGCTTGGGTATGTAGGTCTTATGCCAGCCGAATTGGCCCCAGAACTGCCGCAGAGATTATAGCCGACCCGTCGCAAGGTGGGACCTCAAGGATTGGGGGGGAGACTCCTTGAGTAGAGCCCCCCCTCATCCGAGATCTAGCTCACCCTAGGGTCTTGAGCGTTCTTTGCCTGCTCCCCGCCTGAGAGCAGTCGGCCGCGGGTTATTTTCACCCCTCCGGCCGGTTAAAACGGCAGTCCGGTCAGCTCCGCAAATGGAGCTGCGTTAGACCTCCATGAATCCCAAACCGGAAGTCAGCATCAGCTTTTCTGACTGATGGAGTTATAGGTTCTGCTGATTCGTGAGGCTGCCAACTCTTGCCGCTGCAAGGTGGTCTTGAGATGGAGCGTACTCCCATGTTTTGATAGCCAGGCATTCTGATAGCATTTACCCTGGTAGGGTTTCTCATGTATGTGTTAAAATACTAGGAGGCGACATCAGGCCTTGACCTCTTCGCTAGGTTTCTGGTTCTCCAGGGGAACTGGTTTGGCCACTGTGTGAAACATGTTGTTGGACTGGATGGACCACTGTTCTGACCCAGCAAGGGCAGCTAAAATGATAACTCCCTTGCTGGATAAAGCAGAATTATAAGCGAATACCCTGAAGAGAGTTGTTGGCCACGGGTGCATCACAAATTGCTAAGTAGATAAGCTGGCAGAAGAATGTTACTGGCCTAGTAAATTTTGTAGGGTTATTGCCATTGAATACACACCTTCAATTTTTGGAGTGCAGAATATTGTAGAAAAGTCTGCAGTGGGACACATCCAGTTCTCCTCTTCCAGCAAAAGTTAGTTCTATTTGGGGACTAGTTGCTGTGGCTGGATGACTAGAAACCCCCTTACTATTTTGCTTTTGTACTTGCCAAGAGTGGAACTTGGGCAATGTTCTTCTCTTCTTCCCCATTACGTTCTATCATAAAAACGGGTGCAATTCGCTAATGAAATATTGGCTGTGTGTTCTTTCAGGGTTACGGAACAAAATGATATCGTTTACTTTTCTACTTTATGCATCCACCAGACACCAAGCATTCAGGATGGCCCAAGAGTTTTACGATGGTATATAACAGAATAGAATAAATCAAAATGGTTTCTCAAATGGAAAGACCCACCCTTAAACTGTTCCTCTAGGAATTAGGATTTTTAAAACTTGGTATACTAGCACGTCACACATGAGGCAATAATAAACAGCCTAAAGGAAGTAGAGATCAGAGAAGACTATGTTCTTTGCTAATGTATATGGTAGGAAGTGTGTTGTAATTTTCCAGTTATTTTGTTCTGTAAAAAAAAAAGTCTGGGCTCTGAATCTACTCAATTGGGTTTCTCCAAATGATTTTTTTAAAAAAACTATTTGGCAGATATTCTTGGAATTGAGAGGAGAACAAAACTGGATCATTCTGGGTAGCTCCCAAGCTAATCATGAGAAATGTGCCATAATCTCTCCCCGGGTTTGCTATGTAAAATCTGTGTATGTATTCTTTATTTTTAGGACTGTCACAGTGCCGTCCTAATTAGGATGATGTACTAAGCTTTGACTCACATAAAATAATACTCTGGAAAATTTTGATGGTCTTGAAGGTGCTCAATTGGTTAAGAAATATCTGTCTGTCGAACGTACGTGAGGTAGGTTAGGTTGAAGAAAAGTGTGTGACGTAAGGTCGCCTGGTAAGCTTCATGGCTGAGAAAAGATTTGAACTTGTATTTTCATAATCCTTGTCTGGTGCTCTAACCTCTGCAATGCTGGTACAACTACATTTGCATAATTCTAAAACATCGTTGTGGTTGCCTTTTTTGACATATTTAAGGACTCATAAGGATGTTAGATTTTTAAGCTCCCATTCACATGTCAGAAGAAATGCTGCTTTGTCTATTTTATTTTTTTCCATTCTTCATTTCTGTTACATGCCAGAGCCCAAATGGCCTAAAGCAAGACACGTGACCTTAATTTGCAGTCTCCGGATCTAAAATTTGCTCTCACTGATCAGTTGATTAAAATTTTATTTGAGTAACCTACCTAGGGCTGCCGGGCCTCCTGCTATGGTGGGAGGTCTTCTGCTGGCAGCCCCCTTTGCCTACTTTCTGAAAGAAAACCAGTGACATTATTGATGTAACGGTGTCACTTCCGGGGAAAACTCAAAAGTGAGGTAGGGTAGCCCTAGGAATCACTGGAAACTTTATGGTTTTACCGTAGTGTTCCTGATGATTCCTAGAGTTATCCTACTTCACTTCCTGTTTTTTTCCTGGTAGTGACACAGAGATGTCAGTGACATTACTTGGCCCCCCCAACCCGCATGCTGGTTTCTAGGGTCTGCCTGGCATCCCTGAACCTACCAGTTGCTTCAGTTCAGGCTTGTGGATGTATTCATAGTTTTTGTTTGTCCTTCTGCCATACAAATTGCTTTACAACTCTAAATTCTATTTATATCCACACGCAAGAGCTTTGCAAAGTAGGATTTGCCTGGGATCTCCCTGCCCCAAGTCGACAGTCTCTGCAACAACAACCAACGTCACTGAACTTTTTCTGGTGTCTTTGCTTTCTCTTTGGCTATTATTTATACCCTTCAAAAATGAGAATTTAGCCCAATAACTACGACAAACCTTACTGGTAAGGATCTGGTACTATTCACATTCTGGTGATTTTGCTTGCTTAGAAAATAGACCATTAAACATATGATTTATAACCTGTTGAAATCCCAGCCTTATACAGTCAAGTCAGTAACAAGTTTGAGTTGCCCAGTTTTTTTCTCTCCTACAACATAAAGTCTTAGAGCAGGTTTTTTTTGGGTAGTTTCAGTGGTAGAGCATTTGGTGTATGTCTGTGTAGATTCTCTGATCTTTTTCCAGCATTCCCAAAGCGATTACTTTTTGTTAAGCATGCACAGGCCTGAGTTGAGGGCTGTATTTTGAGATGTAACATTGTCATGGACAGCAAGTAATGCCCTCGATGTGTCACCGGTCTGACTCAATTGGCTCTCTATTCTCATTGTTTCTTTGAATGCTTCACATATTCGAAGCATTTGCAAGGGCGGGCAGTCACAGACGTCATAAGGTAGCTTTTCTACATTCTAACCAGATGTGTGGACTATGATTCGCTTACTCTGTGACCAAGGACTCCCACATAAGTAGCTGCATCATCAGCTTCACAGTAAACCTTAAATAAAAATAAGCAACTGTGTAAGGGTGCGTGGCAGACCTTCTCCCATTGCAGTGTGTGGGATCCTTCGATTGAGGAGTCACTCAGTGGCTCAGAGAATGGCTTTGGGGCGTGATGCTGTTACGTTGTTAGTTAAGCAAGGTCATATCCATGCTACAAACTTCTCTTGTTTTCACAATGGCCTAACTGTTGTGGCTTCCCTCCAAACAAAGCATCCATCCCAGAAATTGTCATTTGGAGTCTGGGAGGAGCGGCATAAAAATATCTGAAATGAATAAACAAACAGGCAAAAAGCTTTTTGTTTGCAAACTGTTTTTGAAGTAGAGCCCATTTCTAAACTGATTGGTTTTTAGGGGGCCTACTTGCAAAGTTACTCCATGCTACTTTCTCCCTTTTCAGCATAAAACACAGGACATTCACAACACGGGCACACAGTTATAGTCTGTTTTTCACAATTAGTACCTCTAAACTTACAGCAATACGGTTCAAGGACTCTTTGCATCTTTTGCCAAGGGAAGCCCACATTTGCGTTTGAGCATCATCTCCCAGCTCTCCTTGTTCCTCTTCCTCCTCCCTCTTAGCATTGCTACCCAACTGTGAGTGAATCGTGACCCATTTTGGGACCTTGCCCACAGTTTGGGAACCATTACTCTAGGCCCTCATCCCTTGTCCAAAAAACCCAAAGTTTCCAGGGTTTTCTAGAAAGAGACGACTGGTAGACCACTTTAACTTCTGAGTTGTAGGTATGCCTCATGTTTAAGAACCTGAATGGATGAATGCCAGGAACCCGAGGTAAACCAAAGGGGATAGATGTGAGACTTAACAATAATTGAAAGGGAGTATGTGTTTAGTTTAGTTTATTCGGTGTTTCACCCGCCCTCCCCACAAGTGGGCTCAGGACGGGGTACAACAGTCATAAAATACAATTACATAGCAGATTCTACAATAAGATTCAGCAATTAAAATTGTAAATATACACAAACCTGATACAGTTGGCTACATATTCCTGCCCCCAGCATACAAAGAGGAGGTAGATGGACACACGAGCTGTACTCGAAGACCGGAGACCGGTGGGAGGCTCAATGATGGTTCTGATGCTGGCCTCAACCGTAAGCCAGGTGGAACATCTCCGTCTTGCAGGCCCGCCGAAATCATACAACATCCTGGCGGGCTCGAGTGGCCTCAGACAGAGAGTTCCACCAGGTTGGGGCCAGGACCAAAAAGGCCCTGGCCCTGGTAGAGGCCAAACGAGCCTCCCTAGAGCTAGGGATCACCAGTAAGTTCTTACCCGCTGAGCGAAGCGCTCTCCAGGGCACATACAGGGAGAGACGGTCCCTCAGGTATGCTGGTCCCAATCCATGTGTGGGCGGGGGTGGAGAATTGCAAGGGTATGATAATTTTAGTCCAGAGAGATTAACAGAGGTGGGGAAAATGTAGGGCTGTCATCTGATTAAAAAATCCTAGTTGATTAATTCAGTGAGCTTTGGTCGCTGAATTAATTAATTAAAGCAAGTTTGCTTATTGGGAAGTGTGCTTTATTTAGAACTATTTTTTTACGATGATGATTCACCCATATGGCTCAGCAGGCATCCTTTTAGAAGAGGCATTCCTGTGCCACTCTCACAAAGCAGGAAATGCCTCTTCTAAGATGGCACTTGCTATCTGCATTTTGTATGAGTATTTTAATTAACATAATTTTTAAAAAGTCTGGTGCATAAATGAACAAGAACGTTTTTAGTCGTTTCAATATTTTATTGATTTGCTGATTAAATGTTGTAGCCCTTAACAACAAGAAGAAAGAAGAAACTGCTTCTGCAGCTTAGCCATTCTCTATGTTGTTTACTTGGTTCCAGTTGGTACCATTCCTTAATTTCCAGTACCCCTTTCTCATGCACTCATTTCCTTGTTATTTTCTGTATCTCTTTGTTTCTCTACTTCCCTCATCCCTCTTCACCTGTCTTTCTCTTTTTAATGTAAGAGTATCTACACAAACACACCCTCCCTGAGCATGCTGTAAAGAATGTTGTTCTTATTAAATACTGAGCTTGGTGCTCAGAATGATTTCAGCCCAGAGTGATTTCAGCTCAACACAACATGCTTTATTGCAAGCCAGAACTGACAGACTACTTCAGTGCAACCAGAGCTCAATATATACACACCAACCCCGCCCCTGTATTAACCACCAGCCAATAGGAACATGTACCCTAGAATGCCGTCATTTGCATAAACTATATACAATATAACATATTTACACAATAGTGATTGGTCTTTATTCAGAGATGGCCGATTGGCTGCTGCCAACTGTAACAACCAATAAGAATCGAAGCCAGAGGAGCCTAACTTTTATTGACGCTAGGGCCAATACACAACAGTTCTATAGAAGGCCAGAAAGATGATGGTTTTTACTTGATTTTCTATTATCAGGGCATACGAATCTGTATTTGTTTAAATGAATATTGCACCACGTCACATTATTAATCTATGCCTTTATCCACTATTCAGAGGAGTTAGCCGTGTTAGTCTGTAGTCGCAAAATAGTAAAGAGTCCAGTGGCACCTTTAAGACTAACCAACTTTATTGTCGCATACGCTTTCGAGAACCACAGCTCTCTTCGTCAGATGTATCTGACGAAGAGAGCAGTGGTTCTCGAAAGCTTACGCGACAATAAAGTTGGTTAGTCTTAAAGGTGCTACTGGACTCTTTACTATTTTATCCACTATTGTATACTTCAACTGGTAGTAGGAGTTCACAGCCTGCCAAGCCTTGTGCTTTGCCAATGACCCTTCCCACGTCTGTAGGTTATGAGATTTGTTTGATTTCTTTGCACATATGATATGAAGGTTCTTGTGGAGCACTAATAGTTCACACTGATAGCACAACAATAAAAGGTTAGGTTGAATCCAGTGCAAAATGTCCACTTGTGCATGAGCAGAAACACAAGAAAAAGTCCACAATAGCCACTTGCTCTAAGCCAAACTTATTATGTCCTCACTTGCATTTCCATTTGCGCAAGACATTGTGAAATTAATTTCTGGGCACTGTAATATATAGGGAGTAAAGCATTAGGTGTTGCATAAGATTTTGCGTAAGCAGAATTGCACCAACTCTGTTACTGCTTGTCCATTGCTAGATCTGAGGTTTTACGTAGTAATCAATGGAGTTGCAAACATTACAAAAGTGTGCTAGAAATAATAAATGTGACATCTTTTGTGGAGGGTGTCCGATTGTGACGGAGGACGGGAATTTTTTAAAAAGGATTCTTTTAAAGGTGTGGCTTACTTAACAGATGATGCCTTGGGCCTGTGGAGAGGCTTTGGTTCTGTGATGGAGTACATGCAGGATGCCCAGGTTCAAGCATTTGGCACTTGTTGGTTTAGAAGTTCCTCAAGTAGGAGATGCCTCTGCTTGAGATCCTGGAGAACTTCTGGAGTTGACAGAACTGTAGTAGACAGCTGAATGGTCTGTCTCAATCTAAGCGAGCTTCCTATGTTTTTACATGGCTCTGGTGTCATAAGTATAACCCACCCACCCCCTGTCCGCACACTGATTGTGGTAATAGTGCTGTGACATGTAGAATGAAACAGCTCCTGATGTAAGCACAGAACTTCATAAAAGGAGCTGAGCTGCTAATCTGAATGGAGAACGGGGGAACAGCCAATAATTTTTCAAGTAGAGGCTAAGGGATGCTCTTGGTTATGGGTCATGGCAGCTCTGTGACTGCAGTTCACCCTGGAGCCTGACAAGAACTGGTGTGTGTTTGAGAGAGAGAGAAAGAGAGACAGCATCTGTGTTTACTTTTCCTCCTACTTGTTCCCCCAGGCCACTAGTGAACGTGGTTGCAATTTCCTGCCCGCTCTTGCTAAAACAGAGCCATCCATTGGCACCTAACTGAGAGCTTGCATTTCCAGGAACCCGGTCCTCTTCCTCCTATCCCAAATGGTTTGTGGGCAGTCCTGGCATGGAAGGAGATGCCTAATTCTCAAGTCAAGGATGAGAATGTTGGGGAAGAGGGTAGGGCGTTGTGGGGGGGGGGGGTAGGGGAGGAAGGAAAATGCAGCTCGGAGTTCTTTGCTTAGAGATCTCTTTGCTTCATCTCTTAGCAGCTTGCTAGAGCAGAATGCAGGCCTTGCTCAAATGAGGAAATCCATCTTGGGCAGAAAAGGGGAGGTTTTTCATTTCTGTGGAATATGTTTTCACTTGTGCAGGCATGTCCGGTAGCATTGTTGAGAAGAAATGGAGCAATACCTGAGCCTTCAGCGTTGGAGTTTGAAACTGCTTTAATGATGAGAGTGGTTCCCTTTCTGCACCATCTTTTTCTGATTCTGGTGATTGCTCTGTATTTATTTTTCTCTTCTTCGGTGCTGGGACCCTTTCATACATGCAGCAAACTCTTGCCATTGTTAAAGCTCTAAGCCACAAAGCAAAAAAGCAGAGGGAATCTACAATAAAGAAACCATGCAAATATCTTACAAAAAGTGTATTAAGAAACAGTTCTAAAAGTGCAAAGTGCTACACAGTTTTTTAAGAACAACCTCATGTACAATATATGTATATCAAATGATCAAATATAGAAACAATCCAATATAAATAAGTCAGCAGTTAATAAACAGTTAATAAACAGTAATAACAACAGTTATTCTTTAAGTTAACAACAATTATTCTTTAAGTTTACACCAGACTTTAAACCTCTCTATGTTAATTACAAAAAGAAAAGAAAGGAAAGCGGTGTCAACATTAACTTAAAGAATAACTGTTGTTATATTAACTGTTGACTGATTTATATTGGATTGTTTCTATATTTGATAATTTGATATACATATATTGTACATGAGGTTGTTCTTAAAAAACTGTGTAGTACTTTGCACTTTTAGAACTGTTCCTTTATATACCTTTTGTAAGATATTTGCATAGTTTCTTTATTGTAGGTTCCCTCTGCTTTTTTGCTTTGTGGTTTTGATCTATTGAGGGTTGCTCCTTGTTACAGCATTGTTAAACTCTGTGTGATGACTCTTTGGAATGGATTTTGTTTTGATTTGGTCTCTGTAACATCTCTTCTCCTCCCCGCAAGCCTTCTCTGTTGTGTGTGTGTTTATATAAATTGGTCTGATAGATTTATGCTTCACTGCATCTGATGAAGTGAGCTCTGACTTTTAAAAAAAATTAACACTGGAATAAATTGTATTAGATTTTTTTAAAAGGTGCCCTGAATGCCTGTTTGATTCTTCTGCTACAGACTAACAGGTCTGCACAACTCGATTTTTTTTTTACAATGCATTGTTCTGTACTGCAGGTAAAGAACTATCTTTAAACATCTACCCCTTAAAACCTTGTGGCCCTGTCCAAAATGCCTCCTTTCCTCCATGTTAACTGAAGCTGTGTACATAGGGGTCTGGTGGTTACATATCTAGGCAGACTAGACCCTGATCTTCTTAGCATCATCTAGATTTCTGCACCGTGTCCCTTAGCATCGTGTCTCTTCAGATCAGAGTTGTATGTGTTATTAATAATAATTCCCACTAACCACCTTTCTTCATTAAAGTAACTCGGATGGTGCACTCCCCCACCCCCCCGCGAAAGCCCATTTCTGCAACCTGCATAAATTAAGCCAGTTAAAGACTTTTTTTTGCTTTTAAACATTATACAGGCTTCATTTTTTGGTTTTGTGTGTGGGAAACTTAAGACTTTTTCCTGGGATCGGATCAGCATCTCCTACTGCGTGTGCTCTCTTTTCTGCAAAACAAAATCCTCTGCATCCATCGCTTCCATGCTGTTTCCAGATAATGTAATTTATTTCCCCCTTCCACGTACTGCTGGTGTTTCTGTTTAAAACATCTTTTAAATTTCTGGAACCTGTTGCGCTTGCATATTTTGGCTTTCTTTTTCTGTGCCTTTGGGGGACCATCAAGCTCTGGTCTGGTAGTTCCAGTGTTCCGAGTGGTGCATGGAAAAAACAGTCTAAAGCAGATTATGTACAAAAGAAAAAAACTTGTGAGTGAAAAGAATCAAGTCAAAACACTGTCAGGATGAGAAAATCCTTTTGAGCTGATGAGTACAGCCTGTGTAAGATTGGAGAGCCTGAGGAGAGGAAGAAAAACAAACGCAAACCAGAGATTTAGATCTCTCTGGATTTTTCTGAGGGTTTTTAAACCTACTGTTTCCCACTCTCCCTTCCAATCCTAATGCATATTTGCCTCCTCTGAGGTGAATTGAGTTGTGTCTGTGATCATGATCTTAGCAGTTTATTTACTTCATTGCTAGCCCACTCTTCTCCTCAGTGGGCACCCAATGTGGCTTACATTTTCTTCCTCCGTTTTATCTTTACAACAACCCTGTGAAGAAGGTTAGACTGACAGTTGTTGACCTGAGAGAATGGGATAACCAACTGAAAAAAACACAGGTTTTGCATGAGAGGACAGTCTTTGTGAATGCAAAAGACAGAATCCTCTTCCGTATGGGCCAGTGAATGTTAGGGATTTGCAAGCCTGTGTATGAACTAAGTCACTATTAAATTCTGCAATCTTGAATTTGTTTACTTGTTTAGAATAACAACAACAACAACAACAACAACAACAACAACAACAACAACATTAAATTCATATACTGCCCTTCAGGACAACTTAACACCCACTCAGAGTGGTTTACGAAGTGTGTTATTATCACCCTCATAACAATTACCCTGTGAGGTGAGTGGGGCTGAGAGAGCTCTGAGAGAGCTGTGACTGACCCAAGGTCACCCAGCTGGCTTCAAGCAGAGGAGTGGGGGATCAAACCCGGTTTTCCAGATTAGAGTCCTGCTGCTCTTAGCCACTACACCAAACTAGTGTAGGTTTGTGTCCCACCTCTACGGAACCTGTTTGAGGCAGCTCACAACTAAAACAGTACCAACAAGTAAATAAAAACGAGTCAAGGAAACATGTAGTCAGAGGTAATAAAAACAAGTCAAGGAATTTGTGCAAATTTGATTGACCCGTGTGAAATGTTTAGGATTATTTTCACAGGATTTGCAGCTTTAAATAACAGCTTGTGTGAGTGACCGAATTGTTATGGGTGTAACGGAGTGTGTACAATTGTTGTAGCACCTGATGTTAAGTCAAAGACAATGCTTTTGGAGCATATCAAAATAACAAATTCAACTTCCTGAACTGATGGATAATCAGGCTATGAGCATTTAGGTGCCATTCTCTTATGAAGTACTGATGTGTAGAGAATGGAAGTGATAGGCTCTTCAGTTACTCTTTGGTTATACAGTTTATCATGATTGAAAAGGCCATTGCATATGGTAACTTCACTTGGCAATTTAACTGCTGCACAAAGTTCTTTAAAAATGTAGTGCAATGCACAAAACTTTTCTGACTGTTCACCTAAGAAGAGCACTGTTGGATCAGATGAAAGGTATAGTCCTTTTCCTAACAGTAGTCAGCCAGATGTCAGTTTTCTGGAAGGTCCTCTGTGCCTCTAAACAGCTGTGTGATTCCAAATGCAATTGACGCACACCTTGCTGTTGTTGCCCCTCCATGCTGTAAGAAGACTGCAGTCAGCTGTTACATTTTAGTCTGTGGTGTAGAGGAGCCTGAAAGATAAGATGGCAGCTTCCAATAACTACTAGTGGTGTTCAGCCCTGTGAACACACCCAGCAGTTTGGGTTGCTTATTCTTCCAAACTTTGGAACATGATACTCCTGGGGGCGGAGTTTAGGAGTCTAAGGGGTGGTACCTACAATATTAGAAGGAGGAGCCTGTTAAGTTATGAGTGGAGCTTAATGATGCTGGGTTTGGATGGGAGTGACAGATTAGAAACTAAAGAAAAATGGCATAGTGGTTATCCTTAACTATCAAAGCTGGAAATACATTTGCTTGGTTCATTGTCATCTGATTATTATTTTTAAAAAAGATAATGGTATTTGGGGGCATATGGAATCTTTGTCCAGAGTCCCTAGTGGTTTTTGGCAGCCTTGATTTAAGCTGTGTCCCTCCTTGTTCCCTGGACGTTAAGTGTGGCAAACTACATGGGCCCATTGGGGCTTCCTGAACTCAAAAAACTCTAATGCTGAGCAGAATATAGCTTGCCCTTAGGTCAGTAACACCCTCTCAACCTAACCTACCTCACAGGGTCCTTATGAGGATAAAATAGAGGAGAGGAGAATGATGTGAACTGCTTTGGGTCACCTGGGGGAGAAAGGTAGAAAGTAAGTAAATAAATAAATTTTGGTCCTTCACCTTAGGATTTTTCTCCTTTCTCTGGAGAGGCTGAGAAGGAGACAATGGTCTTGAACTGCTTCTTCAAACCCTGAGATTTGTCAGACTGTACCTGCTGGGTGCAAATAGCACTGATTCTTCATTTGTTTGTTTATACCCTGCTTTTTCCCCAAGGGGGACCCAAAGCAGCTTACAACTTTTTTCTCCCCTCTTCCATTTTATCTTCCACAACAACAGCCCTTTGAGGCTGAGAGCCAAGCTACAAGTGATGCCTGACACAGGTTGGACACTTGTCAGCTTCCCTCAAGTTTTGATGGGAAATGTAGGCATCCTGGTCTTGCAGCTTGGCTCTCCGATTGCTGTCCAATGGACTTTTCAACTGTCACTTGTCCAACATTCTGCCAAGCTGCCTACATTTCCCATCAAAACTTGAGGGAAGCTGACAAGTGTCCAACCTGTGTCAGGCGTCACTTGTAGTTTGGCTCTGAGACAGAGTGACTGGCCCAAGATCACCCAGTCAACTTCCAGGAATTTGAACATGGGCCTTCCAGATCTTAGCCTGATATTCTAGTGCCTACATCACACTGGTTCCCTTCATGTTACATAATTTAAAATACATCCTGGTCTTTGGATATAGTGTTTTAGCTTCCCTTCTCCATAACATCAGACAGGGCTTCTTTTCAGCTGGAATGCGGTGGAACGGAGTTCCGGCACCTCTTGAAAATGGTCACATGGCTAGTGGCCCCGCCCCCTGATCTCCAGACAGAGGGGAGTTGAGATTGCCCTCCACGCTGCTGTAGCGGCACGGAGGGCAATCTAAACTCCCCTCTGTCTGGAGCTCAGCGGGCGGGGCCACCAGCCATGTGACCATTTTCACTAAGGGCGATTTAAACTTTAAAAAACTCTCCCCTTGTTCCAGTTGACCCAAAGTAACGTCATTGTATGGTCCTGTGCTGGGAACCCACTGAGTTCCACCACCTCTTTTCCCAGAAAAAAAGCCCTGACATCAGATCTAACGAATCCATTTTGTTTTGCCTAGAAAACGGTGCCTTTTTGAAGGGGAAAATGTGTTTGAAAGCCTAGTGTTGAAAAGGAAGTGGACTCGGGGACGGCAGGGCAGAGTTTCAGAAGTTGTCCTGACCGTGAGCCAAGTCCCCCCTCCTCTTCTTCGGTTGCCATAGAAACGTGCCAGTCTGTGTCTTTCACCGATGAGTTCAATACAAAGGATGGCTGGGCGAGAATGGGTCTTGTTTCACAGGCAGTGTTTTTATGCTCAAACAGAACTGAGGATTCAAGGCCTCTGCGACTCGGGGATGCGTATGAACTAAGAACCACCAACAACAATTTGATCTGGTGTGGTGCCAGCTTTTCCCACGCCAACCTGGTCATCAGACAGTTTCACTTTGTTTTTGTTTTTTTAAAATAATTTTTGGTTTTACAGCTAAATGCCTTGGGATTACCTTCCATTTCCCCCAGTTAGTCCTGTTTGAAATGCGACAAGGCTCAACTGGTTATTTTGAACTCCTGGAGTGTCCAGTAGCTATTGACTGCTAAACTTCCAGTGGTTGATCACTGTTGGAAGACGCTACAAGTGAGGGGCTCCATTCTAGTATACAACTAGCATTGAACTTTGATAGCATTAAACTTTGTTTGCGAAAGCTTGTAGAGAATTGTCTACCTCCATTTGTTTAAAGCCAGAAATAATTATAGTATACGGCTGTTTGCATTACAGATTCTCCATTTCCAGTTGACAATCTCACTGTGATAGGCTTTTCTTTACTTGGTGGTGGTATTTGATATCTTCAGGTTCTGTTCTCACGATAGTTCACTTTGCTATGGGGAAGTCAGCAGCAGCTCAGCTGGAAGCTATCGCTGCACACTTCTGACCACCCGGAGCAGTTTATTTGCTTTCCTTCATTGTTCTCCACCAGACATCTTGTGTGGCAAACTGCGCATGCCTGGTAGGGCTTCCTGAACTCTCACAAGGGTCTGAGAAACCCCTGTGGCAGATGAATGGCTTTCTGCACCATATTTAAAGAGCAATAAAAAAAGGAGTGTGGATTGTCACAGACACCCCCCCCCCCACACACACACACCATATCCTCTACCCACCTTGTCTTATCTTGTTATACAGTTGCCACTGGAGGAAATAACCTTTAAACTGCAGGCTTTGGACTTTTGTAAAAAGTTATTGCTGCCTAGAGAGCATAAAAGTGCATCCAGCTAAGTGCAGCAACACATGCACAAAATTGGATCCTTATGCTCATCGTTGGTTAATTCTCTCTCGCTATTGACAGTTTGTATTGCTTATATTCTGTGCTGTTACTTTGTGAGGTTCTTGCTTTCCTTTGTTACTTTCAGTACTTGTCTTTTGTAACCCTGACCCTTCCAGGCAGGGCAGCTATAACTCTAAATCAGAATCTCCGCCTTAGCTTGGAAAAGGTGGAGAAAAAAATACCTGCCTTTTAAACTTCCCCAGTTGCTGTGTCAAGGGAGAGCAGTTGGGTTTGCAGCACAAAATGCTTGGGATTAGTATAGTATTCTAAGGACTGAACTTGGAGAAGTGTGTGTGTATGGGGAGACCTTAAGAGACCTGTCTGGGCCTGTGGCAGCTGAGGCCACCGGAAACACGGCTCGCCAGAGGTTTTTGCTGATGAAACCCACTTTAAAGACTTCCACCTCTGTCTGTTTTGAATGTAGCTAAGCCTCTGGGTTCACTCTGGCACTAAACACAGCTGTGCTGGCTTTGCTCTTGATCCTGGTTTTTTTTATTTGGTTTGCCTCAAGTGCCCCTGTTTTGAAATTTCATTAGAAACGGAACTTTTACTGAGAATGCGTCGCTGTATTTAATGAAAAATATTGAGGGTGGGGGTTACATAGCAAGGAAGAAGGGCTTTTGTCATTTTTTTTTGTTTCTACTTCTCTGTTTTTGTTCTGAAAATGCTTTAGGGAAATGTTTTGAAAATGCTTTGGCCTGTTTCAAAGGAAGGAAGAGCAATTTCCTCATAGCCTGATGGGGGATGCGGGAATATGAGTTCAGGATCTACTGAGGCTTCCTCATTTAATTGCTTTGGTAAGAAAATAACTGGGAGAGCGATACTTATTAGCTTGGGTAGTGTGATATTGTATAAATTAGTCCACGTGTGCTTGAAGATTGCTGCTCCCTTTGCACCATCCAAGTCAATTTGTGACTTCTGATTTGGTGGCCAAACTGTGGTTTTGCCGTTGTCTCCAAACTCTCAAACTGAGGCATGCACTTCCCCTCCAAGTTCTGGTGCCTGAATTTGGAAGAGAAGAGAAAAGGCCTTTTAAAGTGAACACAGCAGTAGGATTTGAGTCCAGTGGCAACCTCAGAAACCAACAAGAGTTTCAGGGCATGAGCTTTTGAGCAGATTGCCCTTCTTTCGTTCTTCCTCTGAAAATTTTTAAGGGGGGGGGAATAATGTGTAGTTTGATTCCGCATGGGAGCTTTGTTCCATGCCCCTTCCCATGGCAGTGATTCTTTGAGGGGGGGGGGACTTCTGCATGCCTTCGTTGTGCATTTGTCCCCCTTCTAGGTATTTCCTAGTTCAGCTGTGAGCTTCAGTACAAAATTCATACAGAAAACAGAGTCAGGGAAAGGGTGGACAGGAAGGTGTGAATTTCCACATCCCTCTGCTCATATCCAGTGGCAGCCCCCCTTATGCCTGCCTTTTTTCCTCCACCATTGGCAGGTTTTTTGCTGTTTTTGGAGAAAATATTGTTGGTAGTTGTATGGATCTCTAGTGCTACAGCAATATACAAACTATTGTTTTTTTTAAAGTTGGCAAAAAGTCCACTGGAGATGGGGCAAGGGGCTAAAAGACGCAAGGAGGAAGCGTGGGGAATCGCCCTCTGCATAGGATCCATTTCTACCCTGGATGCCTTTAATTGATTTGTGTCTGCAGTGCCAATGAGACCAAAATGGGGAATTGCCCATCTGCAGAAGCAAGAGAGCAACTTAAGCCTGAGGTCTTTTCTTTCTACACGAGATCTTTTGACTGAAGATGCCCGGGATTGTACCTGTAGGCCATCTGTGTGCAAAGCATTCACTGTGCTATTGGGCTAAGACCCTTCTTTAAAAAGGGTAGAAGAATTGGACAAATGCTGATGTGATACGGAATGTCCACTGCCAGGGTGAAATGTTCTCAAAAGTAAGAGATTTCTCCAGGCTCTCGTATACGTGGAGCTCCACGTGAGCATCAGACTCTTATGGGGTCCACAGACAGTGAAAGGGGCAGACGGAGCTTGTTTCATTTTCCTAGTTTTTGTCCATCTCCTTGATGTCTTCTGTGGAGTGTGGTGATTCCTTTGTATGTATGCCCCTGCATTCCTTTGCTTCTTTTTCAGTGTGTCTTGCAAACCCCCGCCCCCCACAAAAAACAAATATGCATGCAGTTGCATTCTCCTGAGTGCAGTGTTTTTATTTTATTTTTTTTTAAATCTTTGTTTAGGGAAGGAGAACTTGTTTCTAACCCAGATAAGTGTTTGGGATTTTTATATATATGACGTGGTTTTTCAGGAGGCTTAAGTCTGTCACATGTCTTGCTCAGTCTAAAGGTTCCTCTTTCGGTGTTTGTCTGGGTTAGTATCCTTCTCTGACTTTTTCTTTTTCAAAGCAGGAGTTTGATCTGAAGCCCATTCTTTTAGCCACAGAGTGCATGTTTCATGTGCGGAAACCAGTCTGCACATCAACATTTTTAAAAGCCAGTTGTTTTTTTTATCATTTGATCACTGGATAGAAGTGAGCAGTAAAGAGTTTCTAAACTGTGCAGTGTGTTTTGGGTTATGGTCTGAATCAGGAGGGATTGTTTGGTCCCTGGCATTTTCAAATGAGAGTCAGTGTTGTGTAGTGGATAAAGTGCCGGACTAGAATCTGGGAGACCCAGGTTCGAATTCTTATTCAGACATGAAAGCTTGCTGGGTGACCTTGGACCAGTCACACAATCTCAGCCAAACTTACCTCACAGGGTTGTTGTGAGGGTAAAATAGAGGAGAGGAGAACAATTTAAGCCACTTTGAGCCCCCATTGGAGAGAAAGGCAGGGTATAATAACCTACTTCACAGGGTTGTTGTGAGGATAAAATGGAGGAGATGATGTAAACTGTTTTAGGTCCCCATTGGGGAAAAAGCAGGCATAGAAATGAAGTAAATAACACAAATAAGAAACAAGTAAAACAAGATCATGGGTAGATAGTGTTGAGGAAGACTCTTCTCTGCCTGCGACTCAGGGCTGGCAGTATTAAACTAATTTATTTGACTCAGTAAAAGGCCTCTTTCATCACACATTCATTCATCTTTCTGTAATGGCTTTGGATGAAACCCAGATTCACCTGAGATGGAAAATAATAAAGAAATTGTGCCATTTCCTTTGCAAACAGATCAGGTAAATAATAACCTGTTAAACAATTGGCAGGTGGCTGCTGTTGAATGGTGCTTAAAATTTAAGTGCCCAAGTTAGTTATTTCATTCTTCGTAATGATAGTAGCAAGCCCTGCTTGAAACTTGACCAATCCAGAAATCATTAGTTAAATCAATTGACGTTTCCGCCCCATGATGGAACAGGTAATGAGTATGAAACATTGTACAACGCGTGTTACATCCTTGAGTGATTTGCATTCTTGGAGAAATATGTCTTTGAAAGCTATTTGAAACAAAGAGCAGAGATATAAGACCGTCAGCTTACAGTATAGTATGGAGTTCTTGGCTTGTAAACTGCGAGAGTGTTTTCACGTGGGTGAGTGAGTTGTGTTTTGTGTGTGTGTGGGTGGGTGAGTTGTGTGTGTGTGTGTGCTAGAGCTAGAGCTAGAATTCGAAAACTTCAATTTGAAATCTATCTTGGATGGCAAAGTGTTTTGAAATAAAAATAAGAAGAAGCCTGAACTTGAAGCACACATATTTTTTTCAAGGACTGTCCAGTTTTGACTTCCAAACGCCATCCAGATGGTTGATCTTCCTCTGGCCAAAGCATAATTTGGTTTTGAACTCTGTCCACTCTGGATTGCCAAATCTCAAAATAAAGTAAATCAGCAAGTTGTTCTTGGATGGCTTTCTCTAATCCAAACCGACCCAAATGAAACTTTAGGTCTAACCTCAGGCCTGCATGTCCAAATAGTTTCCTTTGCCAACTTCTCTGTCTCGGAAGTAGCGAACGAGACGGCTGCTTCGCTGTGTTTAAACAGACAAGCTTATGCAACCTCCATATGGCCCATGCAGTTAAATTGCTTGGGACTTCAGTTTAAAGTATGCAGACAGGTCCTGGTCCTAGAAAGACGTGGAGAAGGGGGGGGTCCACAAGAATCTCTAGATTCCTGGATGCTTGTCTTCTTGACTGGGCCCGGGAACCTTGTGTATCAGGGGGTGTTCACATAACCTTGGGGTCCCCAGCTTTTTTGAGCCTGTGGATACTTTTGGAATTCTGATACAGGAGGTAGAGCCACGCACAGAGGAATCTCGAGTACAGGAGAGAAGATGAAATCAAAAAGAGTCCAGTAGCACCTTTAAGACTAACCAACTTTATTGTAGCATAAGCTTTCGAGAATCACAGTTCTCTTCGTCAGATGCTACAGTAAAGTTGGTTAAGTCTTAAAGGTGCTACTGGACTCTTTTTGATTTTGCTGCTACAGACTAACACGGCTAACTCCTCTGCATCTGTGACCAAGGAGAGAAGATGGGCAATTAAAAAAATACACTGGGAAAGACAGGGGAGAGAGAATAATACAAACGCTGTTGTGGCATCTGCCACTGAAAGAATGTTACTTTAATTTGCTCAAATCTTTGGTGGCTAGTCAGAAACCCTGCTGGGCAAGACCCTCACTTGCTCGCCCCCCCCCCTTTCTATAATACCACTTGGTGGGCACAATGGTGCCACATTGAGGAGCCTTGATACGGGCATTGCCAAGCTGAAATGGGTTCTGCAGAAGTTATATCTGGAATATCTTTGGTGGCCAGTGTAGGGTAATTGGAATTAGCAGTACAGACAATGCCAAAGTGAAATACTTTTACTATTAACCAGCTTTATTGTAGCAGAAGCTTTCGAGAACCACAGTTCTCTTCGTCAGATGCATGAGCTGTGGTTCTCGAAAGTTTTAAAGGTGCTACTGGACTCTTTACTATTTTGCAACTACGGACGAACATGGCTAATTCCTCTGGAACTTTTACTACTGCGGTTGAGTACTGCTGCTTGAGATCCTTGGCATCAAACGTAACCACAGTTCTAAATCTTCTGACTGTTGATCGCTGGTGCCAAGACTCAGTGTGCCAATGCCTGGTTTTCCCTATGTGCTATTTCATATTTCAGGAAAGGGGGAGCTTCCAGAAGGTCCAAAGGCCCGCTGTAGAGTCAAGGTTGCAAAGAGGTACTGTGCTCTGAGTACATGTACTATGATGCTTTTCTCTTGTAAATGTCCTAATCCCCATAGTGAGATTAAAGGCACAAGGCAGTCCTTTTTCAAAGCAAGATCCTCTGTGAAGCTTTTGACATGCCTTACTAAGGCTATTTCCACACCACTCGTCGTTCCTGCCCTTTTCCCACTCTTGGAGTGTGTTTTGCTGAGTCACTCCAACAACTCGTCCTCCACACACACTCCCCACAAGTGCTTACCTTGCACTGTGAGGTCGCAGGACAGCCTCCAAACAGTCCCTAACAAAAATAGTTTTGGAGGGGAGGTCGGTCTCTTTCCTCATCGTAGCCTGAAATCGCCCGCCTCCCTTTCAATTTTTTTTAAAAAAACTTGGCACATGTGCGATTGCATTCAGTTCGTTTTGCAAGGAGGCTTCTGCAGCTGAACGGAAAGCACTTTGGGGGAGGAAGTGGGTGAAGATGGGCAGATTCTTCAGAGTGCTTTAAGTGTTTGTATGCCAAAGTACGGACATTATAGCCGTCACGTTCCTTCCATGCACGTCCGAAACCTAGATGTGTGAACTGGATTAATTACAGCCCCTGAGAAAGCTTGGAATAAGCGAAACAATTCCTGCTGGCATTTTGTTAGGCTAATTAAACGTCCTGGATAAGATATAAAGTAGGATATTTTCAACACCGACCTTATATAGCACCGTTGAATTGAGGATTACATTCTTTGAGACTTGGAAAACATATCACTTGTCTTACTGTGAACACCATGGACCTTGGAAAGGGACTTGCATTCTGCAGAGATTCACACAGCCTTATCCTTCCGGGCGTGTTATGATTAGATGATACTGGTTATGTGCAATTCTTTACTCTAACAGCCGATGGGAGTATGTGTATATACTAATGCTTTGTATTATTTGTATGTAATTTGAGAAAATATATTTATTGCTACTTAGTATGTTAGCACTTTGCACTTTGCATGAAATTGATTTACAGCTTAATACATTTACTTGCTGAATTGTTGACTGGTTCATGTTTTGAGAAGAGGGATCTATGTATTAGGTAATGAAACAGTCTATTTTTTAAAATAAATTTTTGTATTTATTTTGGTAGGTTAGCATATACATCCAATATAAAAATATTAATTATTCTTCCCTTAACTTGTGTATGCCCCCACCCCTCCCTCCCCCCTTTTATTTTGACTTCCAACAGCGCTAGAACCGTTCTATCCCTGATCATTACATCTAATTTACATCTAATCTTTTTGATTACAGGTAAAGTCACTTAATATCTATCTTTCAGTAGTTATCAGAGATTACTAATTTCCCTTTTACATCCCATTCATTTTTTCTGCCAGTCTTCTTGAAATTCTTTTGAGTTTTGTTCTCTCCGTTTTCTCGTCATTTTGTCCATCTCCGCCATGTATAACAGTTTTTGAATCCATTCTTCAGTCTCCAGTATCTTCTCTGGTAATGAAACAGAGAATGTAGATATGTTTTGTAAATGTAGACATGAGGAAGCCTGAGGAAAAGCTGCCAGAGTGTTGTGGGTGGGCTGTGCCTATAAGGATGTGTGGAAACGGCTGAATACCGAAGGCCCATTTAATAGATGTTTGGGTCTAAGCCTGACAACTGTACAGAGTTGAATGTAACTTTTTATCAAACACTTGTTTCTTAATGGAGGCTTTCTTGTGAGCGAGTTCACGAGACATCACAACAAGGCCCTGCGCTGTATCCAAGACAACCTGAGCAAGATGATGCTCTCTCTGTTCTTAAAAGAATGAGGAGGAGGGAGGAAGAAAGAAAGGCATGCCCTAAAACATTTCAAGCAAAAACTGTTTAGTTATAAGACGAGCCCTGTTGGATCCAACTAGAGGGTTATCTAGTTTAGTATCCTGTATCACACAGTCACCAACAAGTCCCCCTGGAGGTTCAATAAACAGGACATAGAGGCCTTCCTATGATGTTCAAAATGGTCCCGACTAGGTCTACTCGAAAGCAAATTCTGCTTTGTTTATTGGAGCTTACATTCAAGCAATTGTTCTTAGTATTTCAGCTGTTGCTTCCGGGTATTCAGAGGTTTTGTGTCTTAGTTACCATGGTTAGTAGCCACAGGTGGGTGGACCAAGGATTGCCAGTCCCCCACTGGGGGTGGAGGATCCACCGCTCCCATCCTCCAACCCTCGCCCCTGCTAACCTGGCTGGCGGGGAGGTACGGGCCTCACGGGCATGCTCCTGGGAGGCCCGGTGCACTCCCGGGTGGCCCTGCGCACTCCCATGGTCTGAAACGGGCCCAAAACAGCCAGGATTGGGCTGCTGCAGCACGGGGGACTGTTTCCCCGCATGACAGCAGCCCATTCCAGGCCAATTTGGGCCCAATCCTGGCCGTTTTGGGCCCCTTATGGCCATTTGTGGCCCATTTCGGTCCAATTCGGGCTTGAAATGGCCAGAATCTGGCACTGCGCACTCCTGTGGGCTGAAATGGGCCTGAAACGGCCAGGATTTGGCTGCTGCCGGGTCAGGGAGTGTTCCCTCATGCAGTAGCAGCATGTTTCAGGCCGTTTTGGGCCCGATCTAGGCTGTTTCAGGCCCAATTCAGCCCGGATCAGTCCCCCGCCCCTGGCAGAGTGCAAGTGGACCTTGGAGAAGGCAAGGTAGGTGCCAGGCTTCCAGTCTCCCGCTGGGGAGGTAGGGGGACCTGGCAACCGTAGGGGTACCTCTCCTCCATGAATCTGTCTAATCTGTTTTTAAAGCCATCCATGTTTGTGGCCATCACTACCTTCACTGAAAGTGAATTCTACAGTTTAATTTCTCCTTGAGTAAAGAAGCACTTTTTAAAGTCTGGTTGTAAGCTGCTTTGAGTTCCTGCAGGTAGAAAGGCAGCTAATAACTGTTCTAAATAAATAAAAATAAACTGATGTGAGATATATTAACTTGCCTTGAGTCCTCAGTCTGTGAAGGTTTTTGGATTATTTGCACGGGGTGGGGGGAGGGGGTCAGCCTGTTAGATTAAAATAATATTTAAAAGTTTCCACGATCACTGCCTGTTAGGTAGTGAAGTTACTCGTTTTACGTATAAGAAAACAATCTTCCACATCTCCAGCAGGTTTTCCTTCTTTCTTTCTTGCCTCGTGTCAATGATTTGAGGCAGGGCCATAGAACCATTAAGCAACATCAAATACCTCGGATGGCAATAAATGAAATCATTTACAAAGAAACACATAAAAATGCTTTGGAAAGGGAACAATCTGTAAGACGAAGCCCCTTCCTGTAACTCTTTCACAACTTTAAAAAAAAATTCTGTTAGCATGTTTTTGTTTCCTAAGAATTTTATTTCCTCAAAATGCTTTGGCAGAGATTGATATCTGGATATTCATAAGAAAAGAAGTTAGGTCCGAGTGGGCTTTTTTAGGCCCGCTTTTATACATTCCGCAGAATCAAATGATCATGTCTTTTCTGTATTGGAGTATTTCAGGGGATGCGGTGGAAGGGAATTGCATGATTCGTTGTCTCCTTCCACTGCTCCCAGTAAAACCACTGTGCACACAGAAAGATAACATGCAAAGGAAATGTCTAGTCTTAACCGTTCAGTTCTGCACATTCAGGGAGTTCTTAATAGGTGGGGGGGGGGGCGGGTGTGTGTGTGTGCAACTAGGCACCTTCAACCTTGAGGCAGGCCAGGAAACGCTCTACAACTTGTGGGATTAATCAAGCAGGCCACAATTCCGGGAAGCAAAAAACCTCTTACAATATTGTAGTTCTGTTGGTCCTGCAGGCAATTATTGTCAGTTTGTTGCAGCCAAAACAGCGAAAAATCTTGTGACATCTTGGCCGTTTCCACACACGTTGAATAATGCACTTTCAATGCACTTTAGTTATCCTTTAGAAGTGGATTTTTTGTTCCACACATGGAAAATCAGTTACAAATGTGCACTAAAGCGTATTGAAAGTGGATTATTCAACGTGTGTGGAAACGGCCCTTGAACAAGATTCATTTGGCAAGCTGCTGTGAGCCAAAGCACAGTTGTTGAGTGCTTTACGGTAGTAGACTCAACGGCCAGAGATGTATAAAAGTTGCAGAGGGGTAGCTGAGTCCATCCACCGGAAATACGAAAGCCATGGGCAAGCCCTGCCATCCAACCCTCGTGGTAATTCTGTCCTCATATTATCACAGCTCTTTTAGCCATACCGTAAAGGGCTCCTTCTCCTGTAATCATGTGCCAACAGTGCCCTTCTGCTACTTCGATTGACCAGCCTAGACAGTCTCTGTACAACAGAACAAATGGACCCAATGGGATATTAAAAATGGAAACACACAACAAGCAGTGGAGAACATTTAAATCTCCCTGTATGTTCTGTAATGGACAGAAACATTTTCTTTTCTGCTGAAGTTGTACAACCTTTAAAAGGGACATTCCAACAAGAACTCGCTGAATTGTCTGCAATTTTGATACTATCCAGGCTTAATAGGGACTTGGGATGGTTAGCTCCCTGCAAACCCAAACCTGGTCCGCCTTACAGGCTTAAGTACGGTATTCATATTCGTCCTACTTTGCTAATTCATTTATTTACTTCATTTACACCCTGCCTCTTTCCCCAATGGTGACCCAAAGTGGCTTACACCATTTTCCTCTCCATTTTATTCTCAACAACAACCCTGTGAGGTAGGTTAGCTTGAGAGTGTGTGACTGGCCCAAGGTCACCCAGGCAATCTTCTGTGGCAGAGTGCAAAGTCAAATCTCATTGAGACTGGCCTGTCCATGAATGGACTTATTTGCCCCTGACTGGGTCTTTTCAGTCATCTCAGCTCTGCCCCGTAATGCAATGTGTCTTGTCCTGGGAAACCAGGTCTTCACTATCTGTAAGATCTATGTCGCTGTGCCCCACCTTGTTTGTATCTCTTGGCCAGGCCAACTGGATGTGATACTTCATGTATCTGATGAAGTGAAGCTTATTAGTCTTGAGGGTGCTGCAAGATAATTATATACACACAAAGTTACAAACAGAGTGGTGGAGGGGTAAGAGGCTAGACAGCTGTGCCTGCCAAGAGACAGGTGTATTGCAAAACTCAGATGAAAACCTGATCCAGTCCGAAGTGTAAACAGTCCAAATAGTGGGTGTGGCTGTTCCCAAATGCTGATGCACCTGTATAGTTAGTAAGCTGAATAATGTGCGTGAATTTGTAAAGAGGGGTGTTCCTTGATTGTCTGTAGGGAGCTAGCCAATCCCAGTTTTAACTGAGGTGGAGGTAATGTCAGATCTCCATAGGAATTCTACCGGGAAAAGCTTCTTGCTTTTTCAACTCTTCTGCTGAAGTAATACAACCAAGGCAAAACGGGAGGGGGAGTTCCACTTCCAATTCAAGGATACAACAAGGAAGAGAAGAAGTGGAAGAAGCACAATCGTAATCACAAAATACAAATATATTCCACAAAATTACAATTGCAAACTCCACAATCCTAATACCATAAACGTCCAGAATCACAATCAAAGTAAATCTTTCGCTACAGTAGGTAAATATAATGCAAAAAGTTCAAGCCGTAATACATATAGGGCACTTCAAAGCAGTTGGCTGTGTAGAGGTACCAGTCAAGAGTCCAATTAAAGACCAATCATGGTCGTATCAAGTAACAGTGTGAATGCGTATACAAAAGGCAGTGCTGCAAGCAGATAATTGGTGAAGTAAGTGGATGGCAACGAGTATGAGCCGGCAGTCTTTCTTCGCTCGTTTCAAAACACTGGATAACTTATGGAATTATGGATGCGGTACCTTGGTGGAATTGAATTGATTGGAAATTTTTCCTTGATATATGGTGGCCTGAAGAAAGACATTGCAGTCTGAAACGAGCGAAGAAAGACTGCCGGCTCATACTCGTTGCCATCCACTTACTTCACCAATTATCTGCTTGCAGCACTGCCTTTTGTATACGCATTCACACTGTTACTTGATACGACCATGATTGGTCTTTAATTGGACTCTTGACTGGTACCTCTACACAGCCAACTGCTTTGAAGTGCCCTATATGTATTACGGCTTGAACTTTTTGCATTATATTTACCTACTGTAGCGAAAGATTTACTTTGATTGTGATTCTGGACGTTTATGGTATTAGGATTGTGGAGTTTGCAATTGTAATTTTGTGGAATATATTTGTATTTTGTGATTACGATTGTGCTTCTTCCACTTCTTCTCTTCCTTGTTGTATCCCCGAAGTAATACAACCATTCAATCTGTTAATGAATGTCCAGGGATGTTGAAATGCTCCCTCACTGAGCTTCTGCATGTGTCAGGTTTGTGTCAGCTTATTCTCTTGCATAGAGAGAGTCCGTTTTTGTTCATGGGAGTTAATTGAATTTCCACACAGAGATGTTAAGGAAACATGTGTGACTCTAGTAAAAGTCGCCGATCTAGTTGACCTTCTGGGAACTTTAGAAATTTTTGAGGATGAGTAGTGGACACAGTCACAAGAAGGTTAATTGGCATCACAAAATGGCTGCCATGGGGTGCTGGGACCTCCCATGTTCCAAAAGAGTGGAAATTTGCAACCCGAACATTCTCCTATGACTTAAGTGGGGTTTTCTGTGTGAGTGGTCTTTGTGGACTCAAACAACAACAACAACAACATTCAATTTATATACCGCCCTTCTGGACAACGTAATGCCCACTCAGAGCGGTTTACAAAGTATGTCATTATTATCCCCACAATAACAAACACTCTGTGAGGTGGGTGGGGCTGAGAGAGCTCCTAGAAGCTGTGACTGACCCAAGGTCACCCTGCTGGCTTCAAGGGGAGGAGTGGGGAATCAAACCCAGCTCTCCAGATTAGAGTCCCACGTTCTTAACCACTACACCAAACTGGCAAAGGTGATGCCTCCTGGGTTCTTCTGAAGCACCCCCTGATACAGTGATATGGAAGAGAACCAGGGGTAGTGTCTTTGCTTCATGAAATAAATGTTTTGGGGAAGAAGCGGTTATGCACCCGGAAACTGATCAGCAGGTGCCATAGTGCCTTTGGGCGGAATGTGGGAGATTGCTGGCATAGCATGGTATGCTGACTGCTTGCTGCTCCAAAGCCTTTTCATGAGATATATGGGCATAAAAGGAACTTAACTGTTTGTTTCTGGATAAATTATGTGTATGCATGTGCCATTAAGTCACAACTGATCTAAGGTGAACCCATCAAGGTGTTTTCAAAGTGAGGAGCAGAGGTGGTTTGCCATTGCCTTCCTCTGCAGAGCCACCCCAGTCATCCTTGGTGGTCTCCCGGCCAAGTACCAACTAAGGCTGACCCTGCTTAGCTTCCAAGATCTGACAAGATCGGCCTATACTATGCTGCCTTCCCACCCTCTGAATGAAGTACAGAATTATCATTATGTTTTCATGTGCAAATAGTTAATAGGAGGGTCAAGAAATATATTCCTTCCATCTCTTGCTACTACTTGCGGAAGAGCAAGGGGCAGCAACTGGCACGAAGGATACGCACTGTCAGTTTTCCCACAGTGAAAAACCCAGCTGCCAGCGTGAGTAAAGCTTCCTACAGATGGCTGCAAGGTGAAGAAAATTAAACCTCAAATAAATCTGTCATGCTACTGATGAGCAAAGGTTTTGTGAGCTTGCTCTTCTACTGCTGAAGTCTCAGCCTCAGAAAAAGGAGGAACTCCCCGAAGCATTGTAATTTTTATTTTGTTTCTTTATGCAGTGAAAAAGAGGTGTTGCAGTTTGAACTCTTGACCTAATGCAGAATCTTCAAATCAACTTAATTAAGTGATTAATCAAATTAACAGTGCAATCCTAACAGTTATTCCGTTCTAAACCCATTGATTTCTTTGGGCTTAGACTGGAGTAACTCTGCTGCACTGCACATGAAGTTCCATAAAACCTCAAGTGCCTTTTTGAGATACTTGTGGAAATCATAAGGAAACTTACAGTTTCACAAACAAAAGTTGTTGCACTTGTGAGAGCAAAAAAAAATCATTTTAGTATTTTGCGTCCCCGTTTTTCATTGCAATAACACACCCAAATCAAAACATCCTTTAAAAAAATATATCTTTTTAAATACCAGCACAAATTTTTAAAAAGCTGGAACAACCCTAATTAATCAACTAAACTACAGTTAACCAACTGTAACCTCTGAGCCCTAAATTGGTTTAAGTATAACAATTAGAACTGGCACTCAATTAAAGAAATCTTAGCTGATTAACATTATGACTTTGAGTTGATAATAGCAATTAATTTATTCAACATAAACTTGCATAAAAATAAAGAAGTATTACTAAAGGAAAAAGGATGCAGAATGAAGGAATGTATTTTCAGAAGTGCAATGTGCAAAGAATTACTTGCTTAGAAGTAAACCTCTGAGTTCAGGGCCATCTATTCCCTAGCCAATGTACGTTTACCACCCCAGCCTTTGTTGGACTCCTGAGAAAGCGTGCAAAAAAGTATGGTAAATGCATTTACAGTTTTATCAAACTTTTATGAACTTTGGGCCATTTCATTTTTCTGTGAGATCACAGCTGAAGGAAGAAACGAATAGAAAAAAAACCCAGGTAAAACTGTTTATGTACTTTAATATTCCTTGCTATATTTTTAGACGATATTTTTGTGGGCAGGACCTGTCGTGCCTTTTATTTCTGTTCACGATAAAAAAGGAGCTGAAATGAAATATTTTTTATCTATCAGATTTTATGTAACCAGATTCTGTTATGTATACAAGAAGAAATATGAAACAGATTAAAAGGTATGATATATGGATAAAAATAAATTTGATTTGCTTGAGTGTAATCCTGCCCTTGTGCATACAAATAAAATTTCTCCAAATTTAGAAGTTATAATAGTGAGAAATAATTCCTGAAAGATTAGCCTGTATATCAAAAGAATATTCTATGTGGTCATTTTTGGTGTACTTCTACAGTGCTTTCTTAAGTAGAATTATACTCTTCTAAGCCTGTTTTGTTCAGTGGTCATATACAAGGGTGAACTCTCTCACTATTATTTTAATTTAGTTAGTTCTGAATGAAGAATATGTTCAGAAGCCTGTTTATGCTTGGCTTGCATGGAATAATCATACATATACATATATTTTTCTTTCAAACCCTTAAAAGTACAACCAGGCAGTACAAACATGAGGAAATGCTAAAGATGTACAATTTCTGAAAATTTTGAAGGCACAGAAGAAGCCATTTTTACTGGGTATTTTGGGGGTGGGTGGGGAATGGATTTTTTGAGGAAAATTGAAATGTGCATAATATTTATTTTCCTATCTAATGTAAATGTCTTTTACTGATTGAATAACATGGAATGCATCATTTTAACTTGGTTAGCATATAAAATTCCATCTTTACTTTTTGCCATCTGAGAGGTAGGAAAAAGAAAGGTTGGAGATAGAAAACAGTATGTAGTAAATTAAGTAAAATATATTATTTGGACATAAACCCCCTCATAGAGTCACAATAGGTAGGTCATGGTGTTTGGATGTTAAGCTAAACATTGTAACACTGAAAACACTGAACTCTTTAATAATGTTTTATCATTAAACACGTTATAGCATATTAATTATGGCCAAATTATTTACATTTAAACAAAAATTCTTTAAAATGTATATGTCAACAGTTTAAAAGTTTATTTTCAAGTTCTTCCCCGAATTTCCCCAAAATTGAGAAAATCCTTAGACTTTTTCATGCTATTCAATTTGTCTGTGAAAAACCAACTGCCCTTAAGAAGTATTTTACTCAAAAAGAGAACATTTTTCATGAGAGTTCTGTTTCAGTGCTTCTCCAAATGCCCCCCCCCCCCCGTTTTTGTCAGAAAAATGGAAACACAAGTTGAAAAAAACAGGAAAAGCCACACACACACACACACACACACACACACACACCACAAACACACACACACACACACACACCACAAACACACACCCCAGTTTCCCCAGGTCTTCACTTCTCTTCACTCAGGGCCAAGCTGCAAGTGACAAATGACACTTGAACGGCAAGTGGATTGAGTGGAGGGCAAGTGAACAGGGAGAAATACACTTGCTGTTCCAGTGTCATTCGTCACTTGTAGCTTGGCCCTCAGTTGCAGTGTGTTACCAAAAGTGACCAGCTTTCTTTTGTTGTAGGCTTAGAACCTGCAACAGAGTGAGAGGTTTAAGTACATCTGTTTCTGAGTTTTTTAACTAAAGCTTAAATGGGGAATGGGGTTTCAGTCCAGGTGTTCAGGGCAATCTTGGCCTTTGGGGAGTTTTGGGTTTAGGCAGAAGGTTGATGGGAGTGGCTGACAGCTTGAGGAATGTGGGAGGTTTGAGGCAAGTTTGTTCTAGGCCTCTGACACACAGGCCAGAGTCCAAAGGAGCTTATATAAGTAGCTGGAGGCTGCTATTGGTGCCCTGGAGTCATCTGGTCTCTGACTCACCATGTCTAGTTTCAGGTGTGCGCACCAGGCGAAGCAGACAGTCTGCACGGGTGCTGTGGAAAAGAAACCTCTCCAGAAACTAAATTTCAAGAGGCATGTTTCTTGACAGCTGCTTTTAAGATGAGGGGCTGACCCTTGGGGTTAAGGTTGCCTACTGGGTTGTGAAAAGAAGGGGATGGTAAGTGTCCCTTTAATGATATGCAGCAGTAGAGGCTTTTCACAGCATGGAGCGAAATGATTGCTGCAGATCAAACGGCTATTAAAGAGACGTCTAGAGGGACCATTTTTAATGTTGGCAGCCCTAACTGTGATATTTGATTGGAAGTTTTCATGGTGTTTCCTTAATATTTTTTTTAAAAAACCCAAATCTCTTTAAGAGTAGAGTATTGCTGGGATGTAGCCAGAGTTCAGTCAGAGTTTCTTGGTGGGTCTTCAACGTCTGCTTCAGAGAGTGCGTGTTCCTATAAAAACTGTTTTCTTCACCATGGTTATTATTACAGAATAGAGGCAGTAGGAATATAGGTCAGTATCAGTGAAGATTTACTATTGCAACACCCAGTTTCACTCTACACCCTTACTAAATTATACTGCTTTCTCGCCTCAGTTCCTGTGCGCATGCTGGTTTCAGTTATGGAAATCCATCTATCGAGAAGTAATGCAATATGTTATTTTATTACAGGGGCCAAACCCAGCTGTATTTGGCAATGATTAAGAGGTGGGGCAACAGCTAAGCGAAGGAGAGGCATTGCCCTTTTAGCTATTAAGCAAGTTGCTGAAGGCACTTCTTTCCAGAAATTGGATGAAAGATGCTTATGTAGCAAATTCATACTACTACAGCTCTCTGTTTGAGGGTATTCTCAGGTCCCATCTGGCTTCTTTTATTGAACTTCCTGGTATAAGATGCGGCAGTGGCTTTTAGCTTAGATGCTTTGAAAAGGGGACTAGGCGACTTCATGTACGAGAGGTCTATCAATATGTATGAGCTGCAATAACTATATAGAATTTTCAGGCTCAGAAGAAGTGTACTTTTGAATACCGCTTCCTGACAGGCAAATGGCAGAAAATTGGTATTCCTTCCTTGCTCTGCTTATGGGTTTCCCAGAAGCATCATCATAATTGTTCACAGTAGGATACTACTGGATTAGATAGACCCTGATCCAGCAGGGCTCTTCTTTCGTTCTGAGATTTCACAAGACCTCGGCCACATGTGCGACTTGCCTTCAAAACTATAAGGGCTAGCGATGTGCTTTCTTTTAATGATTAATAAAAGCTTAAGCAAGATTGAACATTCTATCACTAGTAAATCAATAAACAAACAGAGCTTAAGCCCCAATTTCTAAAATCATATAGATCAATGATTTCTAGAAAAGTGGTCTTTTTTTTACTTGCGATGTTGTGTTCAAGCCGTGCTTCCAGATGTTGATGCTAAACTCCTTGCACGTACTTCACCTGTTTTGCATTTCAAATGTACACCTAAAGATTGAAGCATGTAGTTAAAAACTGCAAGTGTGAATGTAACAAACCGTATTTGCTTATAGCTGTACTTGCTTGTGAGCTGGGATAGACATCAAGTGTACATTTGTGGCAAACCCTAGTTGGCTGCTGAGTAATGTGTGAATAACCCTTAGAGAGAGGCTGCACAAATAACTCAGTGAGTTTTTTGTTCATTCATTCAAAACCTTACCTATAGTTGGGAAAATGCCAGAGGAGTCCCCACCCCAAGCCCAACCCTTGAAATACTTTCTAACTACATTACCAACTTCACCCTCTGTGTTCAGTCTATAGTTTGTTTCCGGTTGCTGGAAATAATGCTGAAACCTGTTGCAAACAGAATGATTCATGACATTTTTCTCTCCCTGTTGCACTGCACACGAAACCTTCTCGTTCTGCATTCCTATATAATCAGCTTCCTTTTCACATCTGTGTGGGCTGGCCGCAAGGCATGATGTGAGTAGCAAAGATCTGAAAGGGAGAGGGAGAAGGGGACTGTGAAATCTCTTAAAGCTGCCCGTTTAAAACTCATGGTCCCTGGTGTCCATTTAAAGGATCCTTTTTAAAGGATTATCACCTATCCAAGCTCACAGTTCTTTGGATCCTAATGGGTAGCTTTTATGTCAGAACTCAGCCACTTTGACAAAATCCCTGTAGCAGTCACAAAGTGTTGGCAGATGCTTTATTTTTAAAAAGTCTAACATTTTCATTGTAGGAGTATATTAACGTTGTCTTTTACCAAAGAAACAGTGGTTCAGTATTGATTGTGCTGAGAGTACTTTTCCAAGTTCTTTGGCAGAGAAACCTGTTGCTTTTAACTGGATATGCCAAGGATTGAAGCTTGGTCCTTCAGGGTCAATATAGTCTACTCAGACTGGCAATGACCCTCCAGGGTCTTGTGTGTAAGTCTTTCATATCACCTGTTGCCTAGCTTTTAAAACTGGAGATGCTGGGGATTGAACCTGGGACCTTCTGCATGCTGAGCAGATTTTCTACCACTGAGCCATGCCCCCTCTAGCTCTATATTGTCAGTTCCATTGGGCAGTAGCTCTCTGAGGTCCCGGCAAAGTACATTGTAAAATTCATGATTTGTAGTCCTGATCAAAACTGTTTCATGACTAGCCTGTTGCAGCCTCTCTACCCTATTTTTCAATTGTTATTTTTATGTTGTTGTATGCTTTGGTTTTAATTGTTTTGATGATGTGTTTTTGATTTGTTTTTAAGGTGTGTGTTTATTATGTTTTTATCCGTGAGCCACCTTGGTGTCCCTAATGAGGGAGAAAGGCAAGGTATAATTTTTTAAAATAAATAAAGAAACCAGGGCAAGAAAGAAAACATACCCTGCAAAATAAAGGAGGGAGTGTATGACTGCCGTCTTGTTTCCAGTCAGTTTTTTGAAGCTCAGGAAGACCTGTGTGTATATTCTGCAGCTAACCCCACCCCTCCACAGGATTTGACAAATAAACACCCTGAACATGAATCTCCTGGGAATTCCTTCTTTAAAAATGAACAAACAAATGTGTATTTAGTCCTTTTGGCTCCCAAGAGGACTGAAAATGCCTGGCAAATAAGTCATTTCAGAAACCACAAGTTGTCTGAGGAGGAATTATCTGCAGGTTAGGGTAGGCGCAGTGGTTCATTGGCTGAACATCTGCTACGTATTCCAGAAAGTCCCAAGTTCGATCCCTAAGGTTTCCAGTCGCAAGGACCAGGTCATAGGTGATGTGATAGACCTCAACCCAAGACCCTGGAGAGTCGCTGCCAGTCAGAGTAGACAATACTGACTTTGATAGACTCAGTATAAGAAAGCATGGTGTGTTCAGCATAAGCTCCCAAATCGGTTTCAGAAACAGTTTTTAAGAAATTATTTTGCGGACTGTAGTTCCTGTCAATCGTTGTTTTGTTTGAGGTCACGTTTGCCGAAAAACACGTTGGCCGTAAAAATTCAAGGAACAAAATAAACTTTCAGAACTATCCCTTCTTTATCCCATCTTTCAGAATAGTGCTGTAATACAATAAGGGGTGAGAAGTGACCATTTTAGCCAGTAGTTTGCAACCTTCAGGGTCGAAGACAGTTGGGAATATTCCAGCTAATTTGCGCTTCATAATCTTGGGATGGGACCTAGGTGTGCAAGGCACACTCTTAGGCTGTTTCAGTTTATTAAAAATAGAGGCATTCTATTCACTAAAAGCTCTTCACAGTATTTTTAAAAAGCCCAGTCAGAGCACACCAGGAATGGGAAGAATTACTGTAATGTGCGTCATCTCTGGCGGGTTCCTCTTTCCCCTTTTGTTATCAAATCGCTTGAACTTGCACTCTGTTGAGCCTCCCCTTCCAACTCATGGGGACATTCTCTAACTAAAAAGAGCTGAATTACTGTCATCAAATCCGTCCTGTACCCCCCCCCATCCCAGTGGAATTTCTCTAATCTAATTGGGTTTGATGGGATGTGAGAGAGGAAAGGGGTTTTTAAAGGAGGACCCACTTCAGTGGGCTAGCGAGGGATCACATGCATCAGTGTTTTTTTTTTTTTAAAGTTAACCCAATAAGCTTCTTCTTATAATGATAATACCATGCGCTTTTGGTAAGATCCACCAGTGCAGCTAATAATGTTGAGTCAGCGTCTGCCTTGATCCATGTTCAAATCTGTGCTGAGATATGAAGTGAATAGAAATGTCTGTGTTAGTTTAATGACTTGTCTGCCCTGTTCATATGCTTTTTTTGTACATCAAAAAGGGCATACAGGTGAGTCAGATGGAACACTCCCATCTTGGTTTCCCATATTCCGCCCCCCAATCCCAGCATTGGAAGCGAACTAGATTTACTCAATAGTAAAGAGTCCAGTAGCACCTTTAAGACTAACCAACTTTATTGTAGCATAAGCTTTTGAGAACCACAGCTCTCTTCGTCAGATGCATCTGACAAAGAGAGCTGTGGTTCTCGAAAGCTTATGCTACACTAAAGTTGTATTTTAAAAGTTGTATCCAGAGGAGGCTGACTCCTCCAGATCTAGATTTGCTCAAGCATCTTTAAGAAACAAGATATTGGAGTACTTTTAATCTATTTCTTTAGCACATTTTTACCCAACCCTTCTTCCAAGGAGCGAAGGGCGTACATGGATTTCTCTTCCTCTCTTTGATCCTCACAACAACCCTGTGAGAGAGGGCATAAGTGGCTCAAGGTGGCAAGCTGCACACTGGAGTGAGGATTCAAACCTGCATGTTGAAGATTCTAGCCTAGCACTTTAACATACGCACCATGCTGGCTTTCACTTACTGGCCACCAAGTCTGCAACATTATCATTGAATGCTCCCTCCCCCAAAGCCACATGCAAAAACAATGAGGACATAAAAACAGCACCTCATATAAGATAACTTCATTTATAGTGCAAGGTTCTAGTCCAGTAGCACCTTAAAGACTAACAAGATTTTCAGGGTATGAGATTTCAAGAGTCAAAGCTTCCTTTGTCAGATGGTAGAAAGTGGCATCAAGTCATAGTTGACTTAAGGAGACCCCTGCTGGGGTTTTCAAGGGAAGATACTCATGGAGGTGGTTTGCCATTGCCTGCCTCTGCATAGCAACCCTGGTCTTCCTTGGAGGTATCCCATCCAATTACTAACCAAGGCTGACCCTGCTTAGCTTATGAGAGCTGATGCCTGGGCTATCCAGGTCAGGGCCTTTGTTACGTACCATAGGTATATTTAAGATATACATGTAAGAGACAGAGATCGTGGACATACATCTGCCAAGTCCTTTGTGCCTGATGGTTGTTTGTTTACATCTTCAGCTCAGAGCCAAGCTACAAGTGACGCCTTACACAGGTTGGACACTTACCAGCTTCCCTCAAGTTTTGATGGGAAATGTAGGCGTCCTGGTTTTACAGCTTGGCTCTCCATTACAGCTGCAAGACCAGGATGCCTACATTTCCCATCAAAACTTGAGGGAAGCTGACAAGTGTCCAACCTGTGTCAGGTGTCACTTGTGGCTTGGCTCTTAGACTTGAATCCCACTAGCTAAGGGCCATCGTTTTAAAAGTTTGCGGTGGAAATCTGGGATTTTATCCTTAGAGATAGGTGAGCAGCTGTGAAACAATTCTCTTCCACTGGTCATAGATGCAGAGGAGTTAGCTGTGTTAGTCTGTGGTAGCAAAATCAAAAAGAGTCCAGTAGCACCTTTAAAACTAACCAATTTTATTGTAGCATAAGCTTTCGAGAATCAAGTTCTCTTCGTCACATGCATGGTACAGAAACTGTACCATGCATCTGACGAAGAGAACTTGATTCTCGAAAGCTTATGCTACAATAAAATTGGTTAGTCTTAAAGGTGCTACTGGACTCTCTTCCACTGGGAGTCAGAAACCATTACAAGTGAGCAAAAGGGGGTGCCTAAAATCCCAAATACCTCCCCGTTTGCTGAATGCTATCCAAAATTTGTTGATTGCTCTATCAGGGAGGAGTGTGTGTATATATGGTGCCCGTTAAGAACTGCTGGACTAGACAGATCTTTGATTCAGTTGATAAGGTTGCCAGTGCTGGCTTGAGAAATTCCTGGAGATTTGGGGGCAGCATCTGGAAAGGCTGGAGTTTGGGAAGAGGAGAGAGCCCAGCAGGAATGCGGTGGAGCACGTATAGAAGAAGATGTCATATTTGTTAATGAAAATGGATGGGTGCCCACTTTATGGAAACCCGTTGAAGTTTCCCAGCCATGCATTGCATGTTCGCCACCAGTAAGTTTGAGTAAGTTTGCCTGACATCTTTGTGTACGTTTGTTCTGCAGAGTACTATTTCCACAGAATTGTGGGTTTGCTAGCTTTGGAGGAAGGGGGCAAGGAAGCTTCCTCCTCAACCATGGTTTCTGAGGTATTGCCTTTGAGGCATATTTTTGCATCCAAAAGGACCAGAGACATTTTTTTAAAAAGATAACCTGAGATTCTTAAGAAGCTGGATTCTGCAGCCGATGTGGCTTTTGTGCTCTACTTGGAAGCTTTGGGCATGAGCATATACAGGTAGTAACTTTCTTAATCTCGAGCAGACTGAAAAATTATAGTCACAGTTACATATGTATTGTATAGCAAGAGTTAAAGTAGGTGAGGGTTGCAGGTTCTACGGCTGGCTTTGGATCCGCAAACTTTATTAACCTTTATCCTCTCTGTGTTTGTTCCTATAAGGTTCTATATGCAGTAATTGTAAAGGGATATAAGACACAGTGACGTAAATGTGGTCCAGGTACCAAGCCAGAGGTGAATCAGGCTTCTTATCTGTCTGTGGGAGTTTCACCTGGGCAGATTTTTCAGTGCCTGATTAAAAACAATAGGAGGAGGAGAGGCACAGCACAGAGCAGATCAGGTTGACATGGCTAAAGTTCCTAGCTAGGCCTTTGGGTTTTTCAGAAGGGGGCCTGCTCAAGCCAAATGAATTCTCTGATTAATGGCAATGGGGAGGGAGGAGGATTTGTGACCCCTTCGAACACCAGTGCAGCAGCTGAATTTGGAATCTGACACTGTGGGTCAAGCGGGTGCAATTTCCCACCGGCAAAATGAAATGTGATCCTCCGTTTTTGTGTTTGGCTTGGCTTCAAGGCCTTTGTCCCCCCCTCCCCCTCTCTTTTTTGGTTCTTTCTACACTGTGATGTGATACCTGTGGTAAAAGAAAACTCCCATTCTCTCTGTTCCAGTCCAGATTGCTTTGCTTAGATTGCACCATTCTTTTTTTTTTTTAAATGGAGAGATCTCCTCTTAATTTTTCCTGCTTGTACATCATTGCAGGCAACACAAACTGGGGAAGAAAATACCTCTTGTCTTGGTTAGTAGAACCATCGGAGGGAGAGAGACCAGAGGGTGAGCGAATTACAAAGAGTGTTTGTGGAGGCACAAGCGCAGGGGCCTGTTTTTTATCGCCCTGTTACAGCTTGAAGGATTTGCTTTTTATAAGGCTGCAGTGCCTGCTTAATTCTGAAGGTGTTTGGAAAACTATCAGCAAAGGCTTTCTTCTGTTTTGTCTGCACTTCTTTGTCAAAAAAAATTTGCAGACTGCAAAGGCCATTGTGCAACATACTCTACAAAACTGGATTTTTTTAAAAAAAAGAGACAGCCAGTGTGGTGTAGTGGTTAGAGTGTTACATTAGGGTCACATTAGACCCAGGTTCAAGTTCCCTCCCCAATCTGCTAGGTGACCTTGAACCAGTTGCTTTCTCTGTGCCAGGGCTGCCAGGTTTCCTTGGCAACCAGGTGGGCCAAGACAGTGGGTGGATGCTTGTATTACATTTCCAGTAATGATGTCATCATGCCAAAACCACTCTGATATTTGGGCAAAAACTCTATGGTTTTTGCCCAAATATCAGAGCTTCATCTGGCAATGTCACTTCCAGGCATAAAGGAAGTGATGTTGTGTTGCTGGTGATGTCATGGCATCGCACGGAAGAACCAGTAAGTCCCCCATTTTATCCCTTTGCCAGCCAGCTGAGCGGCGGTGGGGGCCAGGGGCCGCTGGGAGCCAGGGATCCTTGCCCCTCAGTGCAGGGCTGGCAGCCCTGTCTCTCTCAGCCCAACCTACTTCATAGGGCAGTTGTGAAGATCCAGTGGAAGAATAGAGAATGATGTTGTAAGTCATTTGTATTCCAATGAGGAGAAAAGTGGGGGTATCTAAAAATGCACCCCCCTTCATTTCATAGCTTATATTATTCTCTGGGCCACTTCAGTTATGCAACATGGCTTGGTTTTGTGTTAGGATTAATGGCTAGCCTTGAATTCTCAGAAGAATACTTACGGAGCCTTGGCTTTCACACAGCCAAACTTTTAGTAAAACAAAGATTGCTCAGCCAGCAGTGATGTTGGATTAGTAGGCTGCTCGAGAACAACTCTCCTTTACAGGCCGTTACCTCTTTCTCCCCTGACTTGCAGCAGACTTTACTGATATAATGACTTAGTATCACAGGAAGGCTTTCACTAAGGCACTTGTATAGATATTCTGCCGCTTGCAATTTTGGAAGGTTGCTTCAGTGGAATCCCATTCAATGGAAGATTTTACTCTTCTGACTATAGGTCCGGTGAGAATTTGTCCCATGTCACATTCTGGTGTCCAAGATCCGAGGCTGAGCTCAAAAGATTTCTGAGGACCATTATATCTCATTTCCTGAGAAAGTCAGATCAGGGTAAACTAGTACACACACACACACACACACACACGCACACACTTGATCTTAGCCAAAAGGCCGAGAAGCGATAAACTGGTATCACTGTTGGCAGGGAGGAATAAATTCATTACTTTCCAAATGGCAAGATTTGTTGCTGCCGTCATAAAGGTAAAGATGACAATGAGGCATGCTAGTATAAGCTCGGTTTACCTGCACACCAGTTGCTTCAATCTGGATCACTAGCCATTAGATTGCAAGGTCTAATATCATGGTTTATTTGGAGGTATTTCAAGTGATTATTATGTATTTTAATTTCAAGTGAGCCCAGGCAAGTCCAGTCTCATCAGATCTCAGAAACTAAGCAGGGTTGGCCTTCGTTAGTAATGGCAAGGGAGACCTCCAACGAAGGCCAGAGTAGCTATGCAGTGATAGGCAGTGGCAAACCATCTCTGTTAGTTTCTTGCCATGGAAATCCCACCAGGGGTCGCCATAAATCAGCTATGACCTGAGGGCACTCTCCACCACCAATTGCTGATACAATAAAGACTGACGAAGCTTCAGCCAGTCCTGATTTCCTGGCTTGTTCACCAATCACCAGTCCTCAGAAGGACTGTTGCTGTGTACACGTCGTGACATAATGGATAGCAACGAATAAATGTGTGTTTAAATCCAAAGAACCACCATGTTTGAATGGCTCTGTACCATTCAAACTTGTCAATTGGTGATCGCCAATGTGATGCCCAGCAGAGGTCACTTGTAGCTTGGCTCTCAGCCTTCCATCCTTCTGAGGTCAGTAAAATGGCTACCCAGTTTCCTGGTGGTAAAGGCAATGGCAAACCACCCTATAAAAAGTCTGCCAAGAAAATGTCGTAATGCGACATCCCCCATAGGTCAGCATGACTCGGTGCTTGCACAGGAGACTAACTTTACCTCTTTTATGCAGAACACATTCTCTATGTGCCCTGCCATTTTGAAAACATTGTTTGGGATTGAGGGACGACATCCCCAGGAAATACGAGAGGGCCCAAGAGGAGGGCAGCTAGATAGGTCGGTGAGGCAGCTGGGTGGAGAAGAAGCCAAAAGCCAGCACCAGTGCTGAATGCTAAGCAGCTGGGATTTTGAAAGCTTGGGGGCTGGCTGAGTGGAGATGACGGGGAGAGAAGGAATAAACACATGCTCCCTCTAGCTCGGGGCAGTTACGACCATCTGTGGGCTGTGTTTCAACTACGTATGAAGCTGGTTTATGCCAAGCTAGCTTACTGACCCTTCTAGTTCAGTGTTTTCGTCTCTGATTGGCAGCAGCTTTCAAAAGTGTAGAGTAGGGCTGGGATTCAGGGTGGGCCAGCCGATCTAGTTACTGCTGAGGTGGGCCTTATTTAAAATTTTTGCTTGTGTTAGGGTAACAGAAAACAATAGAAATGTTTAGAAAACTAAGTGTTATTTGATATTATATAAATTGTACGTATACATAGACTAGATTTATTGCTGTGAGTGTATAGCTCTTATTTTGTGGATGTGGCCCATTTTCCTGGCTGGGGTTATGGTATACTGAAAGTGATGCTCTCATCTTCTCTATGAGAGCATACCTTTGTCATGCGTTAGAATTTCACTCTGGCATGGAGGCTTTCCTAGCCCAGCTGTTGGATATTCTTTAACAGGAGATTCTTGTTTCTGTTCTTGTTTTGATCTGGCTACCATGGCTGGCTCTTTTCCTATAGCCTCCAAGTGGTGGCTGGAGGTCTCCCCAAATTACAACTGATCTTCAGACAACAGAGATCAGTTTCCTTGGAGAAAATGGCTGCTTTGGATTACGAACTCTATGATATTATTCTCTGCTGAGCGCTGTTCCCTCCCCCAAACCCCACCCATTCCAGGCTTCACCTCCCCCCAAATCTCCAGGAATTTCCCAACCCAGAGCTGGCAGCCCTGATGTTAAAGACTGAACCTGAGCTTCTCTTCCTGCAAAGCTTATGCTATACCACTGGGATCCAGGCCTTCAGAGCAGGTTAATGGACAGTGTCAAGTTTTACACGTGTGTAATTTACATTAATTAACACATGCAAAGGTACCTGTGTTTGCTCCTCCCCCACGGTCCAAGGCAGACAATTCAGCCAACGACAGATAGCTTAATTAGATCAAATTATTCTGGAGAGTCTTTTAGAAGAAACCCTGGGACCACTTGGTGTTACTTCTTTTTTTCTCCTGCAGCTCAAAAAACAGAAATTAGTCATTTCATCAAACGAAATTGAGCTAATTAGCCATTGACATACGACAGGCTTGTTCCAGAAGAGGCATACACATGAACTTCATTCTTCATGGTTAGTGTAGAGCAGCAGCTTTTTTGATTAACGTCGAGACCCACGAATGTTGCATTTGAGGATTGGAACATGGAACATGGTCTAGGTTGTGTGCCTGTGCCAAAAAGCTCAGATCGAGAAATCAGCTGCATCCAATATATTCCTGTCCCGTAAGGCCCTCATGTAATATGATCACGCAATCCTGCAAATACCCATGCTTAGCTTTTGGCACAAGAATAAAGCATGAGGCCATTACCCGGCGGAAAACAACTGAACAGCTTCATTGACAGACAGGTTTATGTCGGAAATGCTGCCCGCTTGTCTATTTTGGGGTGGGGGGAAAGACTCAATTGTGCAAGATCCTACGTGGTGCTAAGGATGCTTTTGTCCTTAGATCCCACCAGGGGTTTGAGAGCACCAGCAAAGATAAGTTGACAAGAAGCTGAACAGGACACGGTAGTATTCGGACGAGCTATGAAAGCAATTTTTCTAAGCTTATAGGTCATTTTTTTTTCTTAACATTTTATTGATTTTCTGTTTTGTAATCCAAAGTGCAGTTAAATTCAAGAGCTACACAACACCTGTAATAGAAATGGGTCATTGTAAGAATTAGAAATCAGTGTAGCAAACTGGGAGTCCCCCTCGCTAGATCTGACCTGAACTCACTAAGAAGCCTAGAGCAAATTGCCATCTATTGGCTAAAAATATAACAAAACAAAATAAATGCTGTAAAACAATAATAAGTTATCAAACTATATAACAGTAAGATCTTAAGCAGAGTTACACCCTTCTAAGCTGATTGACTTAAGAAAGGGTCGAACTGTCTCTTTTTGCACGTCTGTCAAATGGCAGTAATAGTATTGGCCAACTTTTTATTATTGTTGTAAAGATTACAATAAAATGTATTTATAAACAATGAAGGAACAATATGAATGCTGAGTAGTATTAATATGATTGGTTAATATTGCCAAATACCCATTAAAATTATAATCAGCTATTCCACATATTGGCTGTTCTGTTTAATTTTTTTTTAAATTTCATGTACACCCCACCTTTCTACCCAAAGGGGACCCCAAGTGGCTTATATTGGTCTCCTCTATTTTATCTTCACAACAACCCTTTAAGGTAGTTCTTGCTACAAGTGTGTGACTAATCCCAAGGTTACACAGCCATCTTCCCGCATGCTTTGAAAGCTGTTCTACTCAAAATGGCTCATTTCAGTTTTTAGTTTGTCAGTTTTGATCTAAGTATCTTCTCCTTTTCTTGCTGTTGAAGATGCTATGGTGCTGCTTGAAATATTGCCAGTTCTATAGACTGGTCCTTCCAGTTGCTCAGGTTTGGCAAGATATACTTTCATTAGCTTTTCCTTTATCATTAGTTCAGTTTCCAAGTTGTGGCAGCAGAAAGCCATTTGTTTCACTCTGAGATAGTTTTAGGACAAGTTTGGACAACTTAAGTGCTATAGACTTTAATAGCTAGATGAACTTCTTGTGTTTTATGCCTGCCTGGAACAGCAATAAATAGTGGGATTCTCAACACCTGGCAGCAAATAACAGCATGAATTCAGCTTGATGGGCTATGCATTTCGAGGTGGCTTGGATTAGAAAGCGGGTCTGAAGGAATTTAGATTGCCCTCCATGCCGCTCCAGCAGTACGGAGGTCAATCTAAACTCCCCTCTGTCTGGAGATCAGGGGGCGGGGCCACCAGCCATGTGACCATTTTCAAGAGGTTCTGGAACTCCGTTCCACTGCGTTCCCGCTGAAAAAAAGCCCTGATCATGACTCAGTTCAGACTGTGGACATTATTATTTCACAGTGTTAGGACTTATTAGCCGCATTCTCTGAAGGCTTGAAGAAGTTCACAAATATCAAAGTCAAAATAAATCAAACTAACCCCCCTCAAAAGAGTACCACTATAAAGTGTCTTAAACAAATAAAACCATTTAAGAAAAGCGGAATAAAATATTCCAGGAGAAGAGTTTTAGAACAAGAAGCCTTCTCTAAAAGAGGGCAGGGAATTGCAGCCAGCAAGCGAACATATCGAGAATAAAATATATATTTGATATAATATATAATCAATAGGATAAATCAACTTGTGGCAGTTAATAAGTATAAAAATCAGGGTATGAGTTTACCAAACAATTAGCACAATGTCTGAGCAGATACAGAAAGTTTTTTTAAGTCAGATTATTTGAATAATAATTCTAACGTTCTTTTGGACTACAAAAGATAGGCATCACATTTGTGTCTTTTGTATCACCTCTTTTCTCTAATATCCAGGAGAATCAGACTTTCAAGAAGAGCTCCATTGCAAGAACAGCCCCATCACTGTTTGTGCTTCTCCAGAATTGCTGATTCTAGTCGACACCCAAATCTAGCACAGATCTGTCATCTTATCTGCCGTTGTTATTGACACAGCTCTACTCTGTTGCATAGAAGGGGCATGAGGGAAATGAAAACAAACATTCGGCTCCGTTGTAGTGAGGACGCCATGCTAAAATGATCTCTCCGGAAGGTAGCAGCAGCCTTGGAAATGTTCTCCTGCAAGCACTTCTGGCCTTATTCTCAATCACGGCTGCAATAGATTTGTCATTGTTTATACCCTGTGCAGCATGCTTTTACTGCCTTAATGCGGCTTTCGTGTGGAAAGATGTGCCCAGTGAGGACCCAGTAGCCCTGTTTTTCACAGTGTATGTTAAAAAAGCCTCTTGTGCATGGGAAACCCAACACCAGAAAACCAAATCTAGATTCTGCATCCTGGAATGGGAAAATGCTGAGGCAGCATTCTTCATGTGCCCAGAAGGCTGCATGCAGAAAGGGTGCCCTCTCAGGAAAAGAGGTAATTATGCAAAAGTGCACGGGGAGAACAACATGAGCTAGGAATTTATGAGTCTTTAGCAAAGCGTAATGACCAGCGTTTGAACTTGGTGTGCCATGGAGAATGCATTTAAAACAATTAGGCATTGAAAAAGTGAGCTGTTAATGGCAGAGACAGAATCTGTTGGGTTTTCGTTACATTTGGGTGAAGACAGTTTTATTTCTTTTTCCTGACTGAAAGCTTCGGCTCAGCGTTTGCAGTGAATCATGCCAAATTGTCACTTCCCTTCTGCTGGCATGTTTCATTCATTCAGATGCCTTTGTGTGCAAATTTTGGCCTACCTGGCAAGGTTGGAAGAACATCCAGGCCAGTCACCAACATAGCGGAGAATCATTGTCTACAGAGAGGATAACACTGTTGTAGTTGCCATAATAAACCCTGTGGTTCTTGGACTAGCAGTCTGGTTCATAGTTACTGTGAGGAAGGAAGAGGATTAGTTGATAAGGTTGCCAGCCTCCAGGTGGTAGACAGAGATCTCCCAGAATTACAACTGATCTCCAGATGACGGAGATCAGTTACCCTGGAGAAAATGGCAGCTTTGGAGGGTAGACTTTATGGCATTATACCATTTTGAGGCCCTTCCCCTCCTCAAACCCCACCCTCTCCAGACTCCACCCCCCAAATCTCCAGGAATTTCCCATCCTGGACCTATGTGCTTAGATCTCTTCTTACTTCAGCACAGAACCATCTCTCTGGGATACTGAGAGCGGAACTACAAGTGACAAAAGGCACAGGTTGGACACCTGTCAGCTTCCCTCAAGTTTTGATGGGAAATGTAGGCAGCTTGGCGGAATGTTGGACAAGTGACAGTTGAAAAGTCCCTTGGACAGCAGTCAGAGAGCCAAGCTGCAAGACCAGGACACCTACATTTCCCATCAAAACTTGAGGGAAGCTGACAAGTGTCCAACCTGTGCCTTTTGTCACTTGTAGTTCCTCTCTGAGACAAGCCATTTCCTTCCATGCATCATCTTTCTTTGTATGTGCATTCTGAAAAGTTATGTAGACATTGAATATATAAGGAAGGAGGTACTGTGTCCATTTAAAGCCAAGTTGAACTGGATTGGCAGTCAGATTCATGGGTGGGTGGCCAGTCATTTTGGTAAAGCGGTAGGAAGTTGAGCCGCAATCTTGAGTTCATGTATTCTAGTATGTATTGTAATCTTTCAGAGAAATTGCATGCTTGAATCCCATAGAAAACAAGCATGGCAATGGAGAAAGCCAGATCTTTCTCCTGACAGCCAGTGTGCAGAGAATCTACAATGTTTTATATGTTTCATTGCCTTATAATAATCCTTAGTACTTTTCTGGTTGAAAACATGTTTGTGTAGTAGAGAACCATGGAGCAGATTTTTAGGGCACAGGCAGTTCCCATGAAGCCCTGGGCCTTAGCATCAACCTGTGTGAAGTGACAGCACATGTTGGTACATGCCTCACAGTCTCCTGTGAATGCAGGGGGTGGAGGGAAGTGGTGGAGGTGGAAAGTGCCATCAAGTCATAGTTGACTTATGGTGATCCATGTTGGGGTTTTCAAGGCAAGAGACTAACAGAAGTGTTTTGCCATTGCCTGCCTCTGCAACCCTGGTCTTCATTGGAGGTCTCCCAACCAATGACTAACCAAGGTCAACCCTGCTTAGCTTCTAAGATTGGAAAAGATCAGGCTTGCCTGGGCTATCCAGGTCAGGAGTCAGTAGTGGCAAGCAAAAACTGGAAGCCAGCATGGTGTAGTGGTTATAGTGTCCCATTAGATTCTGGGAGACCTCAGGTTCGAGTCTCCACTATGCCGTGGAAGCTCAGTGGGTGGCTTTTGTCCAGTTGTTCTTTCTTAGCTTAATCTCTTTCACAGGGTTGGGATTACGAAGGTAAAACCAAAGAGACAAGAATGTTATTGTAAGATGCTTTGGGTCCCAAGAAAAGTGGGGGACATATATCGAAATAACCTGCCTTCTTGGGAATCTCAGAACTACAAAAAACTCCGGTGTACATAGGGTTGCCAGCCTCCAGGTAGTGGCTGGAGATCTCCCGGAATTACAACTGGTCTCCCTGCCACAGAGATCAGTTCAACTGGAGAAAATGGCTACTTTGGGGGGTGGACTCTATGGAATTATGCCATGCCAAGGTCCTTTCCCTCTCCAAACCCCACTTTCTCCAGGTTTCTCCTGGTTTCACCCCCCCCCCAGATCTCCAGGAATTTCCCAACTTGGAGCTGGCAACCCTAGGTATACAGGAAGTACAAGATTCCACAATCTCTCAAAAATAATTTTTGTATATTTATATTTTTTAAGTGCAAAATGCTAATATTGTGCAAACAATAATCAGTACAACTTGGATTGGGATGAATATTGACTGACCTTGCTGTTATAGATACTGATTATTGTTTGCACGATATTCACATTTTGCACTTAAAAAATATAAATATACAAAAATTATTTTTTGAGAGATTGTGGAACCTTGTAGTTCCTGTACACCGGAGTTTTTTGTAGTTCTTGGCTTATGTAACCGGTGGTGCCCATTTAAGTTTATTCTTGGGAATCTTGTCTGCCATTATTGCTTTTCTCATTATAAAAAGCATGAAGTAACTTCAGGGTCACTCATACTGAAAACTACTGATCAACCAAAGGGCATGATCCTTGGAGTCTGTGAGTCAGCTACGGCAGCTAGTTCTTACAGAGGGAAGCAGCAGGTTTATGAATGGGCTTATCTTTGAGATATTTAACTTTCAAGGAAAGTTTTGTAGCACGCAGCAGAGATAAATCCGCCAGAGTTTTTAAAGAACAAGCATGAGGTGTTGTCACCACTTAATTGCATGCACAGGTGGAAAGTTGTGGCATTTTTGCTGTCTGACTAGGTGTTGTCCAAAAATAATCTCTCTCTTTGGGTCATTATTTGAAAAGAGGGAGGGAGGAGAGAAAGAAGAAAAAGATACTGCAATGTTACCATAGCAGCAATGCAGGATGTGGTTTCTATGGTTACAAGAAACAATGACATAGACGGCAAAGAAGTCAGCTGTTCTATATGTATTTTTTTATCCTCTACTTTTCTTTGTGTTTAAGCTTGAATGTCCTGTTTGGATGGAGGGGGCATTTTTTTTTCTTTTTTGATTTACTTTCTATGCTGAACAAAATCTGTCGTGCTCTGCGAAGTATTTTAATAATCACAAAATGATTCTCTCATGAGGGTGTGGGCAGGTCTGCGATATCTGTTGTCACTTGATCAAACATGAAACAGCTGCTGCACACAGTGGTGAACAATTGGGCCAGAAAAATGAGGAGTATCCCCACCAGCTCCATGAAAGCGTTCTTTGGTGTTATATAGACATAATGTGGCAAGAACAAAATTGGAGGGTTCTGATCTGAGGGTTCTGAAAAACACACAGCACTTGTGGGGCTCTTGTGTGTCTCCACACATGTATGGTGCAAGCCTCTCAGTATTTTACCACTTCAGTAATGTGTAGTGGTTAGAATGTTGGACTAGGTTCTAGGAGACCCTGGTGCGAATCTCTGTTCTGCCATGGAAGTTTGCTTGGGCCAATCACACACTCTCAGCATGACTTACCTCACAAGGTTGTTGTGAAGATAAAACGGAGGGGGGGAGAATGATAAAATTGCTTTGGGTCGCCATTGGGGATGCATGACAGGGTAGGTAAAAGGTAAAGGTAGTCCCCTGTACAAGCACCGAGTCATTATTGACCTATGGGGGGATGTCACATCACAACATTTTCTTGGGAGACTTTTGTTATGGGATGGTTTGCCATTGCCTTCCCCAGTCTTCTACACTATACCCCCAGGAAACTGGGTACTCATTTTACCGACCTCGGAAGAATGGAAGGCTGAGTCAACCTTGAGCCAGCTGCCTGAACCCGGCTTCCACCAGGATTGAACTCAGGTTGTGAGCAGAGTTTGGGCTGCAGTACTGCCGCTTACCACTCTGCGCCAGGGCATAAGTGAATAAAAAATAGTGTGTATGGAAGGGGTGGGAGGTAGAGTCCATGACTGAATGTTAATTCATGCTGAATGTCTGTGGAAGCTGGCTACCGAACAGGGTTCTGGCCTAGCTTTTGCCCTTACAACCCTTCTAGGAAAAGTAGCTTAGTCTGAGAGAGAATGATTGGCCCAAGAGCACTCTAAATTTTGTAACAGAGCAGGGATTTGAACCTGGGTCTCTACCCCATCCCATGCTGTCTAAAAATTCTCATTCTGTGAAAGAGAGAAAGCATTGTGCACCCTTCCCAAAAGTGCATCTTTGTAGGAACTTTCCATTCTTCAGTGCAAAACCTGAATCAGAACAAGCTGTCCCTGAAAAACTAGGTCTGTTTTATCATTTATGCAACATTCTCAACTTGCACACTGCTTTATCACCACTATAGTCTAGTGGTTAGGGTTTCAGACTATAATCTGGGAAACCTACGTTTAAATTCCCACTCTGGGACAAATTAGATGTTACATTTTTTAAAGAGTGAAGTCTGGGGGAAACTTCCCCCTGGCCAGCCATGGCTATTCAAAAGCTTTGGGAACTGTCCGTTTAAAAATAAAAGAGAGCTTCATTAAGATGGGAACTGTGATAAGGGGAAGAAGGGCTCTTGCATTCCCCTCCGTGCCCTTTTCCTGACTCGAAACAGTGCTGGTCAGGCATTATTTCCCGCTTTTTGCCTGCTTTGCATGTGCGGAATACTGATAATCTGTAAACCAAGAACTATAGGAAACCTAAGGAAGGGGTGCGTTAATTGTTGCACATTTGGCTTTAGCTTTGCAAAACAAATTCAGCACGTTACAGAAAGTTAAGGAATAGTATTTAAGAAACAAATAAGAGACTAGTTTGCAGTGAGTGGCCGTGTACTATCGATGCCACTAGCTGACCCGATGGCTTGGATCTTGTTTAGTGCAAACAGGTCAGTCCTTTTTGGAAGCAAAGTTTCCAACCTCCCCTCCTGCAGCAATTTGGCAATTGCACTCTTGGAAGTGGGTGCCCCCACCCAACCATGCAGGGGAAAGTGGGAAGGTAATATTGGGAGAAAAATCTCCCCCTCCATCTTTTCTAAGAGCTCTGTGGCTCAGAGTGGTAAGCTGGAGTACTGCAGCCCAAGCTCTGCTCATGACCTGAGTTCGATCCTGGCGGAAGCCAGGTTCAAGTAACCAGCTCAAGGTTGACTCAGCCTTCCATCCTTCCGAGGTCAGTAAAATGAGTACCCAGTTTCCTGGGGGTAAAGTGTAGATGACTGAGGAAGGCAATGGCAAACCACCCCTTAACAAAAGTCTGCCAAGAAAACGTCATGATGCGACGTCCCCCCATGGGTCAGTAATGACTTGGTGCTTGCAAAGGGGGACTACCTTTACCTTTTTAAACCATCTTTTCTATTGGTGGAAGTGTTTTCCACTGCCGGAAGACATAGTTAGCCGCTAAGCCAAGCTGCTATGCATCCTTTGCCTTGCATGGATTGTAGTACCCATGTTAAATGTAGCTTATCATGGAAATGAACAATGGAACACCATGTTTTGGGCTGAGATGCACGCCTTCCCCCCACTGCCACAGCACTTTTTAAAGTCAATGCTGGGATGTGTGCATGAATTTCTAGTTTTGCTAACATCTTCTGAAGAGCTAGCTCTGCCCAGTCTCTGAAGCACAACGTTTCATCTACATGAATGATTGTTCTGACCTAACAAGACTGTTTTTATATATAACCTTCCCTTTGGAATGATACAGGGTGTCTCCACTAGCTGCTGTGGTCTTTTTCTGTGGCCTGTGTTCTTGGAAGCGTCAATGCTTTCCATTTCTTGTGTTTCATGATGAGGCATGTCTGTGTTTGCTAAAGCAGTGTACAGATGGTATGGATGAAAGCTGTCTGGTTGCTGCGTGAAAAACTAATTCTATCCTACTGTTTCCTCTTTCGCTGCTCAGTTTAAAAGCTTGACAGGGACAAGGTTCTTGGTTCAGAGACTTCCCGTTTGAGAAGCAGTTGCTGCCCTGAATTAAATGAAGAAATCTAGTAAAAAGCATCTTTGAAACTGGAAAGGGAATCGCCAGGAAGTGGACTCATCTCTCCTCTTCAGGACTTCTCAAATTCTTTTTCATTTTCTTTCTAGTCTTGTTTTTTTCCCGTTGCCAATTCTCTCTTGTGAGTGCAAACTTATTTTATAACAACAACAACATTTGATTTATACACCACCCTTAAGGACAACTTAATGCCCACTCGGTGCAGTTTTCAAAGTATGTTATTATCATCCCCACAACAATCACCCTGTGAGGTGGGTGGGGCTGAGAGAGCTGTGACTGACCCAAGGCCACCCAGTTGGCTTCAGGTGGAGGAGTAGGGAATCAAACCCTGTTCTCCAGATTAGAGTCCTGCCACTCTTAATCACTACATCAAATCATCATCATCATCATCATCATCATCATCATCATCAGTTGTTGTTGTTGTTGTTGTTACTATTACTGCTGCTGCTGCTACTACTACTACTACTACTACTACTACCACCGTTACCACCACCACCACCAAAGGGTCATAATAATAAATATAGCATTTGTTAAAGTGTGTTAGGGTATCTGAAGTGCTTCACAGACATTACGTTGTTGCAGTCCCTACAACAACCATGTAAGGTAGGTCAATATTCCTATTCTCATATTGCAGATGAGGAGGCTGAGAGGCAGCAGTTTGCCATGGCACGTTCATGGCAAATGCATGAGTTCGTGACAAATGCGTGATTCATGATTCTTTGCTTGTTCCCTTGGCCACCAATACATTCCAGAGGCCCAAATAAACCTACCTGGTCTCTTGGAAGTCCTTATGACTCAGCATGAAAGGAATCCATCCAAAAAGGTGGGGTTGCTTCTCTTTAAAAACAATCCGTACCTCTCTCTTTAATCCTGTTTATGCACACCAGCCTGTGGTTCTTTGGTAGCCAGAGGGTGTTTTTGAACGTTTTAAAATATGACATCATTAGGTATGTCAGAACTTCTGAAGACTCAGAGGGTAGAGCCGGGGAGCTCAGGGGCGGCGTGTGGTAGATCAGGGGGTGACGTCTAGTTGGGTGGGGACTTCCTTGGTGTGAGCAAGAATGCTGGGCTGTGTCAGGTGGCTCTAGGACAGGGCTGCCAACCTTTATGAGCCTCTGGGCACCTTTGGAATTCTGACGCAGGGTGAGGAGCGCCAACTACAAAATGGCTGCCACACGAGGCAGAGCCAAGCATAAAATGTCTTCACTCTGTGAAAATCCTTGTGCTGTGGTGGCAGCTGCTGCCAAAGGCAATTTTTAAAGATGTGCCTAGCCAATGAGATCTCTATAGGATCTCTAATGAGCAGAAGCCTCACCTGGGCATGCCCACTTTCTAAAAACATTTGGTGGGTGCCAGGAAAGGTGTGAGCAGGTGCCATGGTGCCCAGGGGCACCATGTTGGGAACTCCTTCATGTACCACGAAGAACATGGAGAGTGAAGTAAAACAGCAAAAGCTGTTCAGCCTAGAAGAACACAGCTTGGTTTTGATTTTGTAAGTCCTACTGGAGATCTCTGAAAAGCCGTTTTGGGTTCCCGTTGAGGAGAAAGGTCACTTGCAGCTTACATCGTTCTCTTCCATTTTATCTGCACAACAGCTCTGTGAAGTGGATTAGGCTGAGTGTGTGCGATTTACCCACAATTGCATGCCAGAGTGGGTATTTGAAACTGGTTGTCCATGTTCGTAGTCCGACACTCAAACCAGTAAATTGGCCTGGCCTCTGCACGTTTTGGGCTGTTTGACTCTAGTTGTTTGCCGCTCCAGTTTTCTGATTTTGTTTTTGTCATACCATCAAGGCTACTGGAATAAAACCTGTGGGTGTGAGGTGTGAATGTTCATGATTTCCCACTCCGAGTGGAAAAAACCGCAACAGCAGTTGCAGATAAACCTTCCAAAGCAAAAGGAAGTTTGAGAATATTATTTTGGAAGTCGATGGTTAGATATGAAAAACCTCTCTTCCAGCTTATCTTCTGAACATCTTTGTCGTGAAGATAGTTTCCGGTGGGCAGCCATTTTAGGGCCAAGCTACACGTGACGAATGACACTTGAACGGCAAGTGGATTGAGTGGAGGGCAAGTGAACAGGGAGAAATACACTTGCCGTTCAAGTGTCATTCGTCATGTGTAGCTTGGCCCTTAGTCTGTAGTAGAAGAGGAACATTCAGGCACAGTAATACCTAAGAGACCAAGTAGATTGACAAGAGTCTGATGAGGGGCGCTTTGACTCTTGAAAGTTTACACCGTGGAAATCTGCTTAGTCTCCAATATTCTACTGGACCCTAATTTTGCTTATCATGAAGATTAGGCTAAGCGAGTGTGATGGCCCAAAGTTACCCATCAATCTTCCATGGCATAGTAGGATTGGGAGCTGGATCTCCCACTTATAACCATTATTCCACCTTGGCTTTCAGTATTTTTTTAAAAAAATTAACTATGCTGCAGCAATAACAAAAAGGGGCTTTAGTCAATAGGTTTCATAGTTATACCAATTATACAAACAAAATTATTATGAAACAATGACTTCTTATACTAATAAACTATTATAACTTTTAACAAGTATTAAGCTGTCTCTGCAGCTTTTATCCTGGAACTTCAGGGTCAATGTACAATTATACATTTTTAAAAAGAAAAGAAATAGAAATAAAGCAAAGTAGCAGATAATTAAAAATCCAACTTTTAAAGGTAGCTGTGTAGTTAGCAGTTGTATCCTACCTTTTTAGCAATATCTGCAGTTATAGTGGGAGAAACTTTGCTTTCCAGCAAGATTGGACCCTGACTATTGCAGATTTAGGGACCAAACAGCCCCATATCGACCCTTGATAATATGTGAAATCTTAGTGACATTTTAAAAGTTGCCATCTACATATAGCATTCTTGGCTTCATAGGAGCCATGGATCAGTGGTAGAACATCTCTGGCATTTCCAAGGATCTTTTAGTAGGTGATGTGAAAATTCACCATCTGAGAATCTGGATAGCCACTGAGAGTCTCTCTACATGAGACACCTTGACGCGTACTCATCAAGTGTAGGGAGACGCCGGGAAGTGTAGTTTAAAAAGATCACTCCTCAGAGGGTTTATTACAGGGGTGGGGAACGTCTGGCCCGTGGGCCATATGGACTGGCCCGTGGAGAGAGACAAGCAGCTGAGCTGTGGGCAAACGGCAGCACTGCGGGCAAATGCATCAGGCAGATCCCTCAATCCCACCCTCCCCTCCTGCTCCCACTTACCCACTTGGCGGGGGCACACTCCCTGGGGTGCCCCCTCCCCAGGGTGCATGCTCCTGCACTGTGAGAGCAGGTGGTGGTGGTGAAAGCAGGCAGCTCTCGCTGCTGCCGCCGAGAGCAACCCACAGCGCTGGCAAAAGCTGCCTGTGCTGCTGCCGTGAGAGCAAGCGGCGGCAGCAGCGGGGGGCGCTGGCGCTTGCTCTGGCAACAGAGCTGCTGCCGCTGCCGCTGCCACAAGTGGGCTGCAGCAGTGGCGGCAGGGAGAAAGGAGACACAAGCGCCCTTTCTCCCACGCGTGTGACGTCACTCCCGGAAGTGACGTCATCATGCACGATGCGTGATGACATCATTTTCGGGAGCGACACCACGCATGTGGGATAAAGGGCTCTCCCCGCGCAGGACAGAACATACCCCTGGTTTATTAACTTCATCTTCACCTTCCCAAAGGCTATGTCAGTTTCACCTCTCCAGTCTAAAACTGTGTGGGATTGAAACTGGAGGGCAGTGAGGAATGGAAATGGGCTGGAGCTGCCTTCCAGAGCCGGGCTTGGACCTGGAGAGGTTATAATGAGCTGAAGTTTCCCTTCTGGCATTTCACAGCCCCTTCACCCAGCTCCAGTGCCTAGCAAAACCTTTGCCCTGCCGCTGGCTCGGTCTTTTTAAACTACCCTTCCCGGCTAACATTGAACCTCCTGATACGTGTTCTTCACATGTTAGATGTCTCATGCAGAGAGACTCTGAGAGTCTGAGCAGAACATCCTGATATGGACAGACCAAGGGTCTGACTCAGAAAAAGGCAGCTTCATATGATATTTTACAACACCTTAAAAAATATTTGATGCTGGACAATCAATTTATTGTTGTAGCACCCCCACTCTCTCAGGATAAGGGGACTGGTTTTGTGCAGGCATCGGGTAATGTAACCAACTGATTCTTGTGTTGAGTGGTTGCACACACCCAGGTTACTGATTCTTCTAATCCGTCATCCCACAGCCCACTTGTTTGTGTGAACTGAACCTGCAACAATTGACAGGGGAGGACTATTTTGCAGTGACTTGGCTTAGCAGCCTGGCAGAGTTTATGGCTTCACCCACCTTACCTTTATTGACATTGATAGAGCAGCTTTGGGTGGGGTGGCATCATAACTTTAAATGTATTTGCTGGATAAACAGTAAGCCAAAGCAGAACTTGGCCCTGTGGACATTTGGGGTAATGTTTGACTAGGAGCGTTCTGCGGGCAGCCTTTTCCTCGCCTCGGCTAATTGCAAAAAGATCTGTTCTTCTTTCAGGATGTGAACTGTGTGCATGTTTTGTGGAGCTCCGCACATCCTAGGCACGTACATAGAGTATGGAAAACCTTTTTCTCAGGTAATAGCTGTGCTTGTTATTACCTTTCTGAGGCAATTTCTAGGATTTATGAGTGATAGCGATATTGCCAGCAGGCGCAGAATATGGCCTCTGAGGCACAAGATAAGGAGCAGGATTGTGGAACTTGAAGTTCATGTTTTTAAAAGGGAAGTCAAACCAAGTTTCTAGGCCTCGTTGCTGTGGCGAGAATCATGCACGCTGATTCCCGCCTAGAGTTTAATAGGAACTCCTAAGCCATACGTCAAGGAGCTGAATCTGTCACTGTTTCTTCCCTGCCACCCTTATTTGAGATGCTGTAAGTTCCTTCCTTGGAGCAGATGATCCACTGGGAGGTCTCTCTGTGCCGAGGTTCCTGTAGACTTTACCTATATTTTCCTCGGACGTTAGCCTGGTCTCCCAACTAGGAGAGAGCAAGAGAAGGTCTGTTTATTTTTTCCCATGGTATTGCATCATGCACACACTCTGAGCTTCTTCATTAACTTCTGTACATGGATTGAAGTTTCTGTTGGGAAATTGCACCAGCAGAGTATGAATTTATGTACCTTTTTTTTTTCCTGTCACAAAACATTAATGTATTTCCTCAGTTATAAATCGATAAGCTGTTAGCCAGGGCTGAAAGAATAAATCTTTGGAGTCGAGAAATGTGATAAAAGTTAGAGGGAGGGAAAGAGGGTGTTTTTTTTTCTCTCTAGCTGTGGAGCTTTTGTAGCAGCTGGGAAAGGTACCCACTAACTCCTGTGCAATCCCAGAATTGTACATTAACCCGTCCTCCAATCAAACGCAGTCATTTCCCTAATCCCTCTGACCCGGTACACACTGCACAACTGCTGGTAAATGCGAACCTGTGTTCACATCTTGTTCTCCCTTGGCTCGTAAGCAAACAATACTGACCTTCAATGAGTCCTTTTACTGCCATGCTGGAGAGGACAGCGTTTCACATTGAGTAATATAAAAGCATAAAGCTCCCTGTGTCCCTGGCATATCAGAGGCTTTCAGGTATCTCTCAAATGTAAGCACAGCATCAACCTAGGAGTGGCAAGAGATCTTGGTTTCTGCCAACAAAAAGGCCTAGGAGCAACCCGGTTACCAGCTCCGCTCAGCAACTTACTCGTGCTCAAGAAACCTGGTTTTGCTGCATGCCTCAGATTGCAAAAACAAAAAGGTCCACACGCATGTATATTGTCACTCACTTGGCAAGCCAAAATGCAGGACCTGCAGGCTGTGGTTTGGTCTTCGGTAGGTCACAACTGGTGTGGGCCTGTTCTAAACTATCAAAGGAGGAGATTGGGGTTGGTATGGGGCGTTTCTGTGGACTCCTCCAATGCTTTTCTGGCTTAAAGTTGTGCCTCGCTAATAGGACATGTGTCTGATGTGCAGAAGGGCCCAGGTTCAATCCTCGGCATCCTGGACAAAAGACAAAAGAGATCTGCTGTAGCACAGTTGTTAAGTGTTCGGCTGCGAATCAGCATTCTACTGGTTCAAATCCCACTGTTGCCATGAGCTCAGTAGGTGGCCTTGGGTACGCTGCTCCTCGCAGTCCCAGCTCCCCAGCTGTAATGTGGGGATAATAATAATACTAATTTGTTCACCGTTCTGGGTGAGGCACTAATCTGTCTGGAGGAGCGGTATATAAGCACAGTTGTTGTTGTTGTTGTTATTAATTTGAGATCCACAGGTGTTGCTATAGGCCCTGGAGAACTGTTGCCAGCCAGATTGGACTGTCTAACCAATCTGTCTGAATGGTGTGGCTCAGGCTGCTTTCTAGGTCCACGGTGTCCCTCTTCCCTTCCCTTCCCTCCATGCATGCATCAAAATCTGTATATTGAGTGAGATTCTTTAAGAGGAGTCACGTAAGGGCAGGTCTGATACTCTGCAGGGTCTTTGAGGGAGTGTTTAGATTTCCCAAGGATAAGCACTATAGTGTGGTTATACTTGAAGACTGCCCCTGTGCTTTCCTACTTTTCAGTTTCATGTAAGCAGAGATCTTTGGTATGGTTGCATAGGGTTACTAGTTCTGGATTAGGAAATCCCTGGAGTTTTGGAGGTGGAACCTAGGGAGGGTAGAGGAGGGACCTCCACTGGATAATGTCATGGAGTCCAGCCTCCAAGGCAGCCATTTTCTGCAGGGGATCTGTAGTCTGGACAGCAGTTGTAATTTCAGAAGGTTTCTAAGCTCTATTTGGAGTTTGACAACCCTAGAGTGTGTGAGGAATGTAGCCTTGGAAAATCCCCTGGAATAATGCGTCCAAAGGTTGTTTCTAGTCAAGAATTGACCTTTTCCACACCATTAGTTGAAAAAAGATTCTGTAAATTGCACGATTGCTCTTCTGAGAGTTTTCCCTCAATGTTTGTTTGCAAAGTTTTAGCCATAAGGCCGCCTTCTTTAGAAAATACTTGCTACGTCTCTCTCTCTTTTTCAAAACACAGAAACTCCAGATCTCTGTCCTGACTATTAGCACTTGCACTCTCTTCAGTGCAAAGCACAGCAAACAGTCTCTGTTGGGCAGGCTACATCATAATACCTGTGTAAATATCCAGTGGCTTTGCTTTTGAAGCCCTGGACAGGAATCACCATGTTTATGAATGATTCTCATGCCCCTGGTCCCTTCTTCCCCCTCCCACAACAAATATAAAATGCAAGTTCAGCTCACCCTTTGTTTCCTTCCACAGTTGGTTCAGGAGCATTCTAAAACATAGACATCATTACAGCTCTTGCCAAATATTTTGTGGCTCTTTTTTTATCTGGTGGGGCGGGGGACACACATCTTTAGTATGTTCTAGTCTCTTGCAGTCTATGGTGAGGGCTCTTTAGATTTCCCCAGGAAAACTAATCCTCTGCTCTGCTCTTCTAATTCATACATAGGAACTGGGGGAAGAGAATAGCAAGGCAGAGCTTGACAAGTTTCTTAAGCAACTCCATACCAGTTCTCCTAGGAAGTGAACAAGTGACATATTTTCTCTTCCTTAGGACTTTATCCCACTAACTTCAAAGGTATTGAACACATTTATTGCTGCTGGTGCATTGCACTTCTGAAATTATGGTACTTTCTCTCCTAGTATGATCTGCTCTAAGATCTTCAGATATGCCACTGAGGCCCCATCGCAGATTTTATCCTTTGAGGGAGGCTCTCCTTAGAGCCATTGTGGGACTGAATATCGGCTGTACTGACTGCCAGTGTGGTGTAGTGGTTAGAGTGAATGGCAAGGATTGGGCAGGCCTGAGTTCAAAGCCTCACATTATGATGGAGCTCTCTGGGTGACTGGGAGCGATTCACTTAGCCTATCCTACCTCACTGGGCTGTTGTGAGGATTGAATGAGGATGGGAGAGCCATACCTGCTGCCTTGAGTAGCTTGGAGGAAAGCCAAGGTCAAAATATTCAGCATTCCTGCCAATGATCTTTTCCCCTCTTACTATGTTCCTCCCAGGGGTCATTTCATAGAAAAAGAGCTGGAGGAACTCATTAGCATAACTCATTAGCATATGCCACACTCCTTGACATCGCCGGAAATGTGTCGTTAGCATAGCTATTTGCATATGCTGCACCCCCTGACATCACCTATCCTGGCTTTTTCGGAGGCAATCCTGGCCATTCAGGACCGAAATTGGGCCCAAAATGGCAAAAAGAGACTGAAAATGGCCAAAAAGAGGCCCAAAATGGTCAGGATCAGGCCACTGCTGAGCGGGAGAGTGATCCACCACCCATCAGAGGCCCGATCTGGGCTGTTTCGGCCCCAATCCAGGCCAAAACGGGCCCAAAATGACCGAGAGTCAGGTGGGTGGGGCCACCTGTCATGTGACCTCTTTGGGGAACTCCGTAGTTGCAGCAACATGCTGTGTGAACAGGGAAGAGAACACGCTTTGGATCTGGCACTCTTTGAGTCCGTCTACCTTACAATAAATACTTGAGCTTTTTATCTTGTCTTCCTCCTGTGCTTCCTCTAGGGGAACGATGCCTATATTTGCCACAAACCCTGTCAGGTCTTTGCTTTTACGTTCTAGCTACTATTGCCCTACTAGCTGTCTCCAATGAGGGGTGGTTTTAATGCTCTGCCAATCTCCAGCATTTTGCAGAAGTGCCGTGAGGAGAAAACTGCAAAAATTTGAAAGATCCCAAGGATCCCAAGAATACAAGCCCCTTCCCCCAAAGTATATGAAAATAGGTACCAGTCCAGAGACTCTTAAGCCTCCACAGAAGGAGGTGGCGACTGTGCCCTGTTAACTTATTCACTGATTTTTTGCAGTACCAATTCCTCCCTCTCTGTCAAATGGTCTCTGATGCAAACTCTGTAATCTCGGCCTTTCTCTTTTAAGTTTGTCTCTTCTTGTGCAGTTATTTTGAAAAAGCTGCCTGCTCTCCAGCGAGCAAACCAGCATGGCCAGCCTGCCAAAATCAGATAGGACTGCCAAACCAGGACTCCCTTACTCAGGGCACTGAAACCTTCATGCACTAAGAGCCAAGCTACAAGTGACACCTTACACAGGTTGGACACTTGTCAGCTTACCTCAAGTTTTGGTGGGAAATGTAGGCATCCTGGTTTTGCAGCTTAGCTCTCCATTACAGCTGCAAGACCAGGATGCCTACATTTCCCATCAAAACTTGAGGGAAGCTGACAAGCGTCCAGCCTGTGTAAGGCGTCACTTGTAGCTTGGCTCTAAATCTGAAAACCTAGAGCTATAAGAGATTCTTCTTGGGTCTTCCCCCCCACCCTTAAATACTAGCCAGTAATGAAAAATGGCAGATATCACCATAACACAGAAACCAGTAAGAAAAACCTGTTTCCAGAGACAGCTGAAAGGCTTTTTTTGTCAAGTGAATTGAAGATGGTAAGGGAAAGTCCATGTTGTTTGTGGTGTATATATTTATCCAAGAGTTGTCACTGGCAAACAAAGTGTGGAGAGTTTATAGCACTTGAGAAACTTGCAAGGTTGGCTTGACTGAAGGTGGAAATGTGGCACCAGACAGGGGAGTGAACATCCTGGAAATGGTGCTTCTGTCAGTGCTTTTAAAGGTCTTTGTGGGGTTGAGATAAGAGGCTCTTTAATAATGGACAAATGGAAAGTCCTCATGGAAAGTCCTATAAAAGCAATAGTTATGGGGAGTATTTCAAAGGGGGTTTGGATGGGTGGGGGGGGGGGGTCCTTTGGTTCCTCTGTAATTCAAGCAGCTTGTCTGTCTGTATAGTATATTTTTACCCCACTCATTTCCCACGGAGCTGAAGGCAATATATGTGGCTCTTCTTTCCTCATTTTATCCTCACAAGAACCTTGTGAGGTAGGTTAGGCTAAGAGTGACTGGATCAAGGTCACCCAGGCAGCTCCATAGCAAAATAGGGATTTGATCCCAAATCATCCTGAACCTAGCCTGATATTCTGACCAGTAGATTGTACTATCACACCCCCTATCAGAGGAGTTAGCCATGTTAGTCTGTAGTAGCAAAATCGAAAAGACTCCAGTAGCACCTTTAAGACGAACCAACTTTACTGTAGCATAAGCTTTCGAGAATCACTCATCTGACAAAGAGAACTGTGATTCTCGAAAGCTTATGCTACAGTAAAGTTGGTTCGTCTTAAAGGTGCTACTGGACTCTTTTCGATTTTACCCCTTATCAGCTTACTTAAAGATTAAGGTGAATGTTTGCCTCAAGATTTTGTTTAAGGAAAATGCCACACTTGGAATAGACCTGATTATGTCTGGGCTAATATAAAATTCACCCCCGAATGAAACACAAATTTCTCAAAACAACAATTGTGCTGGGAAAGAGAGTCTGAAATCTTGGCCCCTGTTTGTTCATACTTTCTTTGGTTTACATGGAGGGTTCTTTAAGGAAAAAAAGTAGAACTAGAAAATATGTGATGATGGAGTCTTAAACTGAAGAGAAATAAGGGAAATGGAGCCTCTTGTTTGAAAGAGAATAGTCTAAAAATTAGGTTTGAAATGTATTGTTAAAGGGTCTCCAAGGAATAGCTTTCCTGCTCAAAATGTATTACTGTTAATAGCTTTCTTTTGGCTGCCACTTTGGTTTTGCTGCTATTCTATCAGACCATTGTTCCATTTAGTTCTTTGCCACATTTCTCCAGGGTCCCATGAAGGTTACCAGTGCTGTCTTGGCAAATGCCAGGAGATTTTGAGGGTGGTGTCTAAACAGGGTGAAGTTTAGGGGCGAGAGATCTCATTTCCAGGTGATGTGCTAGGGATTTTCCTTGTTCTTTGTGGTAAAAGATATGGAGAAATTACTAGTGTGTGTCAAAATGGAAGCCGTTTTCTGACCATTTTCCCTCTTGTTCCTCCATTTACTGAAGGTGGGGGATAAGGGCCGAGGGCAGGCTCATGAAAGGTTTTTATCAGCCTTGCTGAGGTTCCAAGAACTGAACTGTAATCTTAAATAGCAAGATGGTTTATGCCGGTTTGATCCATTTAGATTAATATTGACTGCTGTAACAGCTGTCCTCGAATAAGAAAAAGAGAGGTAGTGTGAGGTAGTGGCTAGAGTGTCAAGACTAGAATCTGAGAGACCCAGGTTCCAGTCCCTCTGAAAACTTTCTGAGTGACCTTGGACCACTCATCCTAACTGACGTAACAGGGTTGTTGCGAGGATTAAATGGGGAAGGGGAGAATATTGTAAGCTTCTTGGGCTCCTCATTGGGGAGATAATTGGAGTATCAATGAAGCAAATAAGCGAAAAGGTCATTTTCACCACCACCTTTTAGCTGGAGATTCCAGGGATAGAAGCTAGAACCTTATGCATTCTAAGCAGACATTCTTCCATTGAGCCACAAACGTTTTCTATAAACATACACACCATGTGTTCTCTTCTTGAGCTCTTCTCTCCCTATTTGGATTATATGCCTGAATATATCAGTCTCCTTGTCCATCATTGTTTCAAGTTTCTTTTGTATTTTCAGAGCCATTCTGTTTTACTTAGTATTTCACTTAGTGTTTTACTCAGTGTGTTTTACTAATCGAGTCGATGCCTGAACATATTCCAAGTTTTCCTAAAACATTTAGATCTTTTCCAGCATGGAATAACAAACTCAAAGGGAAATAATTTTATCCCATGATGTTCAGCGCTGAACATTTAACAGTGATTCATGATACTTGTGCTCACAGGGTTTCCGATCAATATATTGTTCTCTTACATTTATATTTGCTGGTAGTATAACAACAACAACAACAAGAAATAGGAAGTTCTGTATCAGGATGTAAAAGGTTGCTCTAATGTAAGGCTCTGTTTTTGAAAGGAAAATGTGGATACTAAAAAACCAAAATCAGATTTATCCTAGTGAGTCATGATGCTCATTTTTATCATGAATCAAGCACTCTTTCTGCATTCACGGATATTTTGTAAAATTCTGAGGAGATTTGTGGTTCAGCATACCTAATGGGTGTCTGTCATTGAGCTGGTGGTAACTGTTTGTGCATGCTCAGTACTTACCGGGTTTGTGAGAGTGGTAGTTTTTATGGCCTTTGGGTTCTACACTTCCCATCAACCTTGGCAAGAAATCATACTGGGGAAGCTTGGGGATATTAAATTAACAGGAATGACTGGTCCTCCTGATCAGTGCCTGCTATGTCATTAAACATTCCCAAAAGATTACTGCCTCCGCAAAAAGGTAAGTTTTGTGACATTAAAGGGGAACTAGAGTCAGTGGTATGGCTGTTAGAGTGTTGGACTAGAATCTGGGAGACCCAGGTTCGAATTCCCACCCTGCTATGGGCGAGCTTGGGTAGCCACGCACACCCAGCCTAACCTGTCTCACGGGGTTGTTTTGAGGATAAACTGGAGGAGAGGAGAACAAAGTAAGCCATATTGGGTTCCTGTTGGGGAGAAAGGAGGGGTATCAAAGAAGCCAGTCAATAAATAAAGCAATACACATTTTACAAGTGTCCAGTCACTCTCAAGTTACATTTGAACATTTTTGAGTGTTTGATGGGGCTGCTTGAAAAAATGTGGTTTGGGGGGGCAAGTTTCCCCCTCGCTGCATAAGACCACTCCATCAGAGATTGCTCTTTTGCTCCACTCTCCTTTTGAATGCAAGTTTTACCAGAAGCCATGTGAGTTTCTTTGTTCTGCTCTTCATTTCTACCTCCCAGCAACCACTAAAAAGGAAACAGGAAAGAGGGCTGCCAGCAAAGAAGTAATCTTCTTATATTTGGAGCACTGCTGTTTGGCTACTTCGTCTAGCACCCTTTCCCAAGCCTGTTGTTTTGGTCTGAATCTTCCTCCACACTGCCTGCCTCTTCTCTGAGGTAAAATGGCCTCCTTCTCCCTGATCTCCCTGTGCTGCCCACCCTTAGCTTGCTCCCATTGGTTAATCATCCACATGCTTGTGTTCTCCTCATCTTTGTTTTTCTTGAGGTCTCTTTGTCGCTCCAGTGTGGAATCCATTCAAGCTTTTGTGTAAACAGGAGGGGAGTCAAGTCTGGCTTCCATGTGGAACAAATGTTTACTTAAGCTTTGTCATGGTAATTCTGTGGATTAGAACATGGGAAAGTTGGTGCAAAACGTCTGTCAGGGTCCCCTTCACCCTTTCTCAAGGTGCCTCAGCACACCAGGGAGATGGGAGATCGTATCTTCAAAAGCAGACACAGCAGTGGAGAACTCTGGGAAATCCTGGTGGGCTGATAGAAGTGATACCATTGGTCCCTAGGGAGTGCTGCAGAATATTATTTGCCTTTGGTGATGCTACACATGGATGAGTTAATGTTTAAAATACTGCTTCGTCCTCAAGTTTTCTCCAAGTTTGCATGCAGTAATATACACTCTTGGCGTCGGCGTCCTGCTTGTAGGGAACACATGTTCCTTTCTTTAAAGCAGAAGTAAGGCCATTTACTCAAGAATCCCAGTCAGCAATTCATTTTTTTTGCAGAAGGAAAGTTTGAGGAAAGGGTAGAAGATGGCAGGCTGTAATATCAACCTCTCTGTATCTCCAGAGTGATTAGAGAGCAGCTTTGTGTAGTGAATCGAGTGCAGGGCTAGGATCTGGGAGACCCAGGTTTCAATCCCTACTCTGCCACGGAAACTGGCTGGGTGAACAGGTGACCACTCTCCACCAAGCTCACAGGATGGTTGTTGCCAGAATAAAATGACTGGGCTAGTCTCAGGGCAGGGGCTGCTAGTTCCTGACTCCTAGATAAGCCCTTTCATAATACCATATGCTGTTTGCCTTTGTTCCCATGAATGCAAAATTTGGGGGACTGGTTTTGTGGTTCTTTGTAATCCTCCCAGGGATGAGGCATTTCTGACTTTAAGTTCTGACTCCAGTTTTGAGAGAAAAGGTAGAGGTGGGTCAAAGACTCTTTAAAGACCACCCAAACCAGCTGGAACAAGCTCTTGAGATTTTTGTTTTTGCCTACAGGAGTGGTTTTCAAACTGTGGCTCTGGACCCAAAAGTGGGCTGGAAGTCTCTCACAGGAAGGGTCATAGAGAAGGAGGAGGTGGTACAGGATGAGCTTAGGAGTAAGAACTACGAGGAGGCTTGATAGCAAATTTGGGTTTGCTTCTGCATAAGATGCAAAACGGCCCTGAAAAAAGTTATACTTTTCAAGAGCCCCTTTGTAAAGTGAATGTAGAAGCGAGTCCCACCTCAAAACGTGACAACCACTGATCTACAGGGTTTAATTTTTCGGAAAGGAAGTGGAAATAAAATACTCCAGGTTACGATGGTATCTGTTGCAACACCAGCTCATTTCCCCGAAAATCACCTTTTTGGAGCAGTGCTCTGGGCAGATAACTTCGCGTTAGTCGAGTCTGCATCTAAAAGGTTTATCATATGCAGCCGGAAAATAAGAATCCATAATTAAAAATGATAATAATACACTTCTTCCTCTGCTGAAGAGCGTGTAGGCTTGATCATTTGGTGGTTAAAGTGGGAGGAAGCATGTGTCAGCACAAAAGTGAATTCTTGGTAAAGCAAATAGTAACTTACAGGAAATGACATAGATGAAAGCTATTCTCCACATTCTGCCTGCTTCCCTTTAAAAAAAAAATTAAATTGCAACATTCACTTGGAAAGACGTAAGTGCCTGGCATATGAGGGTGAAGGTAACCTGAAAAGGGTGTATTTTTGAAAAAAAGAAACAATTATGCTAGTTAGAGAATATTTCATGTAATGGCAGGCTTCCCCCCCCCCCCCCCATTCCCAGGCTCAAGAGCGTCACTGCATTACAGGCAGACCTGACCACATTTGGCCAGTTAGTCACAGACAGGCAGACAGTAGTCAAGCTGCCGTCATGCCCTTAGACGTTTTATTTATTTGTTTTAAAATACTTCTCTCGCACTCTCGATCTACTGGTTCTCAAGCTGGCTAACAGCACTGAAACCATACACACGCTCTGCAATGAATATCTGCCTGTTTAATATATTTTTATCTTGTCCCCTTCCTACAAGGAGCTCTGGATGATACGTATGATTCTTTTTCTTCTCTTTCTTGTAGCCTCATAAATAACCCAGTAAGAAAGGTTAGGCGGAGAGAGATTGGCTAACCCAAGGTCACCCAACAAGAGATTTATGTTCAGGTTTGGGGATTTGAATCCAGGTCTCCCAGATCCTACTCTGACATTCTAAGCCCCACACCACATTACTCACCCACCCCAGCAGTAAAAGAACATATGGACATGATTCACAATTTCCTTCATAGTCAATTGGTGGTAGAGAGTGCCATCAAGTCATAGCTGACTTATGGCAACCCTTGCTGGGGTTTTCATGGCAGAAGACTAACAGGTGGTTTGCCATTGCCTGCCTCTGCAACCTTGGTCTTCATTGGAGATTTCCCATCCAATTACTAACCAAGGCTGACTGTGCTTAGCTTCCAAGATGTGAAGAGATTACACTTGCCTGGGCTGTCCAAGTCAGGGTGTTAGTAGTTTTCAAAAGCCAGCTTAAAAAACAATATAGCTGTGTAGATTTCATGTATTTATTTAGTTTGTTAATTTGTTTATAGCCCTCCTTTTTTGCTTAGACTCAATAAGGATTATACAGTGTAAAACAATGTCATTCAATAGCATGAGCTATCTAATAACAATGAAATCATGCTAAGGTTACAATTTAGAAACAATGCAAAAAAAATTATCAGATACGGTGTGTCAAATAATGCAGAAGATGGAATTACAACAGTAGAAAACAATGTAGTGAGAGCACGATAATACATACAATAAACAGGTAAAGCATACTGCAAACAGTAGGATTAACTACAGTCTTGTTCCTGTTATAAAAGCATTTTTATATCTTGCAAAGGGACTGTCCGTGGCTCAGTGGTACAGCATCTGCTTTGCATACAAGAGGTCCTAGGTTTAGTCTTTAGCATCTCCAGTTCAAAAGGCTAGGTAATAGGTGATGTAAAAGACCTCTAGAGACCTCTAGGCCTGAGACCCTAGAGAGACACTGCCCATCTGAGTAGACAGGACTGACCTTAATGGAACAATAGTCTGATTCAGTATAAGGTAGCTTTGTATGTTTTCATCTTCCTGAAGCTGACTCAACTAATAGCAATGTAAGTAGATAAAAGCCAATGCAGACAGCATGAAAACAGTGTGGCTTAGGTTCAGATGTTGTGCAAAACCCATGGTTTTGTGGCAATTAAGCAACTGAGTCTATGTGATAGATGTGTCTACTGTGAGAGCATGCACCTTGCATTCCTTTTGAATTGCAGATTGCAGAGGCAGCTCTACGATAGTAGCTCTCATCCCTCCCCCCACCAAATGTCTTGCCTACCAGTAACCTCTTCAGAGTACATGTGTACACTGACAGCACTGCTTTTAGAGTGAGATCAGGCTTGCTGATCCTGCCACCACCTACATGAGGATGCCAAAGTTTGAATGTAAGTGCATAGATTCCATTCCTGTGATCAAAGAGCAAGATCTCGGCGCAATGGCACCTTAAAGACCAACTAGATTTCCGAGGTAGGTGCTTACGAGAGTCAACGCTCCCTTCGTGAGATACAAGGAGTGGAAATTCCATTCCTCATATCTGATTAATGGAGCTTTGACACTTTGGAAATCTAGTTGGTCTTTACGGTGCTCTTGGACCTGGATCTTCCTCTTTCCTGCAAACCAGCATGGCTACCCACCTGTTCTTGTGATCATGAATGCTGCTTTTTCAGTAGAAAAGAGCAAGAGTCCAGTAGCACCTATAAGACTAACAAAATTTGTGGTAGAGTATGAGCATTTGTGAGTCGCAGCTCACTTCTTCTTCTAGGGAGCTGTGACTCACAAAAGCTCATTCTCTACCACCAATTTTGTTAGTCTTATAGGTGTTACTGCTCTTTTGTCCTGCTACCGACAGACTAACATGGCTACCCATCTTGATCTATCTCCATGGAAGGAGAAACACGTTTCACACATTCTCAGTCACAGGAATGTGGTCCTCAAGTGTCAATGCCATGCTCAGATTTTGGCGATTGTGCACAGGCTGAGGTCGGGGCCAGCCAGTGTACTTTCCCTCACTCTCCTTGTGTGCATGTCAATTTCAGCACACAGGTTATCTGAAGACACTTATTGTCCACTACCTTCCCATTGAACCCCAGATATGAGTCCCAAGGAATTTCAGTCTGGAGAAACAGACTTTGAAATTCTCTGCCCTATGGAGACGGCCATGGTCTGCCTCCTTTCTTTTTGAGAAACAGCATTGTGCCTTTCAGAACACTTATGCCCTGCGAACCCAGGGGGTGCAGTATCTTGTCTTTAATCAAAGCTGGAAACAGTATAATTTATGGCCCAGTTGCCATTGAGTTAGATCCACTGTTAACATTGTTTTGGAATGGGTTGCATTTCATCGAAGGGATTGTGTTCCCAAATAAAAGGCCTTCCGGGCTGCTTTGTAAGAGCTGACAACCTGTTGCTGGGGGTGGGGGGGGGAGGAAAGCTGGCATGTAGTATATCAGTTTTATAGACTAAGCAAGGCAGTGTTTAGACAGCTGAATTGGCTTAATTTTTTCAACAAAGGTCTTTTAGACTAAAATAGCCAGTTGCCTAATTTCTAAGAAATATAGAATCCAGGATTCCGTTCTCCACAGAAACTCTTCCCAACGGCAATAACTTTTTCTTGTAAAAATTCAAAGCGGTGTTAACAATAATATTATAAAATGGTTATAGCTTGGAAACAAGAGGAAGCATAACCCAAAACATCTAAACCAAAGCTTTAAAAAAAAAAAGCCAAAGCACAGCATTTAAAGACAAATTAAAACTTTATTTCACCCTCCTTGGACATTCGATCACAGACTTGAAAAGCTGGTGTAGAAAGTTTGAAAGGAATTCTCTAGCCTGAAGTTGCTGAGCTGGAATTCTTAAGCAGATTTGATACTGTCCACCTCAGGCTCAATAGAGATGGAAAGTGGCTGGCTTAATGCAGAAAGCAATTGTCCCTTTATTCATTTTACCTGATCATAGGAAGCTGTCTTTTTCTAAGATAGGTCTATTGTTGTCACTTCTGACTGGCAGGAGCTGTCCTGGGTTCAAGCAGAGGTCTTTTGCACCACCTCTTATGCAAGCGTTTAACTAACAGTGCCACGAATTGAACCTTGGTTGAATCTTCATCTGTGCTGTGTGGACTTACTTGTCGTGCCTGTATCTTTAGGTCGCTGATCTTTTCAGCATCATTCGTCTAATGGCATAACAGTCCTTTCCCATTGCTTGTAAAATAGGTATTTCTGTCCAGTAATACCTCATGTGCTTGATAAAGTAAGCTGTGGCCACATGAAAGATATGCCACACTGAATCAGTCTCTACAGGGTCAGTCTCTAAAGGGACAGAAGGGTCCTGTGTCAGCTGCAACACACTAATGCGGCAACCCATCTGGAATTGGGAAGGAAACGGACTTTGCTACTAACAGCTAACAAAGTTGGGTACTGCCAGCGTCACCAGAGAGGGAATTCCACTTTGTGAAATGGGAAGGCTATTATAAGAAATCTTCAGGAGGTACTGCAAGATATATTTTATTCTCCAGGGCTTTCAGGGGGGAGAGGGGGTGTATCTGGTGTTTTATTCTATATTGGTTTTAAATTGTGCTGTTTTAACTATGACTTGTAAGCCATCTCGCACCCCAAAGAAAGGTGGGATATAAATATTTAAATAAATAGATAGAACCAGGGCTTTTTTTCTGGGAAAAGAGGTGGTGGAACTCAGTGGTGGAACTCAAGACTGCACAATGACATCACTTTGGGTCAGCTGGAACAAGGGGGGAGTTTTTTAAGGTTTAAATCGCCCTCGGTGAAAATGGTCACATGGCCGGTGGCCCCGCCCCCTGATCTCCAGCCAGAGGGGAGTTTAGAATGCCCCCGCACTGCTCACCGTCTGGAGATCAAGAGGCGGGGCCACCAGCCATGTGACCATTTTAAGAGGTGCCGGAACTCCGTTCCACCGCGTTCCTGCTGAAAAAAAGCCCTGGATAGAACTGATGTCAAACACTGAAAATCACTACGCTCCCGTACTAATATACTGAGTATGGTGATTGTTCCCTGTGCCATGGTGGAGGGAACTACAGGCAGTTCCAGCTGGGATTGCCGCAAGCCAGGATCTTCTGGGCCCGGGAATCAAGTGATTTGTGAAGCAAGCTAACCTCTTGACCTCTGCCTGCTATGAAGCTCCAAGGCGTGCTACACTCCACCCACCTGGCTAGTTCATTGCTCAGAGAAGCCTCCAAGTTATTTAATGCCCTGTGCCTTCTCTACCAGTATATAAGACCCTAGTGCCTGATGAACTTTGCCGTTGCTTACATTTTCGGATGAGTCAGGAGTTAACTTTATAAACTCAATACTTAAGCTGATGGACAGCAGAGAAAAATAAGTTTGTGTCCACTGCTTGCTGGGCAGCCTTCCCGTCCCTCTCTTTTGATTTCATCTCACGCCGTTGGCTGGAACAAACAAAAAAGCTGCCGCTTTCTTTTCCTCCCCTGCCTTCCCATGGAAAAAATAATAATAAAAGGTCTGACGTCTTTTGGTTTCTGCTGAAGTCAATAGGGAGTGTTAACTGCAAAGCTCCTCTGCTCCCTTGTTTAGCCTCTGGGTCTCAGGGGAGCAGTGGAGGCGAGGGGGAGGCGGTGATAATGGTGACAAGCCGTTTCAAGTTGAAAGCGATCCCTGAGTCTTGAGTGGGCAGTCTTCTCACGTCAGCCGATGGAGATGCCTTCAAAGCTAAACTACCCACCAGAGAGCAGATACTGGAAAGAGTAAACACAATACTCCCCTTCTCCCCTGCTTTCATCTTATCAAGGCATGTCACAGATAACGCAGGAATGTGAACAATTGGGGGGTGGGTGGGAAAAACGGGGTAGCTTTCAGGAGTGCTTTCCCCATTCTAATGGTTCCTTTGTGGCTTAATACTGAAGCCCGCTTTTAAAAGTGTTTAATTCTGGAAAGTGGAATCCCAGACAGCTCATTCAACAGGTGAAATTGCTGCATTGGGGGTAGAAGTATAGATCCTGGGGTGGGGAGGAATGGTGGAGAGAACGCTTTTTAGTGTGAAAAATGCCCTTTTTTCTAAAGTCCAAAAGTGAATTTTGAAGTCAGAAGCTAAAAAAAAATACTTGGGAAATTGACCGGTGAGGGTTGCAGGAAGTGTGCCGATGGTTTAGTAGCCAACAGTTGTCTGTGACACTGGCACAATAGTCATACAACGCTGAAAGTTCCTATTATATTTTCCCAGCAACAGAAAAATCACAGTTAGGAAAAGGACAATTGCGGGAGAAGAGGTTTACCCACAATCAGGGCTTTTTTTCAGCGGGAACGTGGTGGAACGGAGTTCCGGCACCTCTTGAAAATGGTCACATGGCTGGTGGCCCCGCAGCAGCATGGAGGGCAATCTAAGCTCCCCTCTGTCTGGAGATCAGGGGGCAAGGCCACCGGCCATGTGACCATTTTCACCAAGGGCGATTTAAACTTTAAAAAACTCCCCCCTTGTTCCAGCTGACCCAAAGTGATGTCATTGTGCAGTCCTGCGTTCCACCACCTCTTTTCCCAGAAAAAAAGCCCTGCCCACAATCAATCCAAGTGCCAACGAGTGAAAAGTTATTTGACCTCCCCAGCAAGTAACGATGTCCACATCCAACAAAACATCAGTGGAGTTCATCTCCAACCAAGCAGGGTTCAGCTGGAACAAGGTTCATTGGGCAAGTGGTAGCGCCAGACACGGCACATCCTCTGAGCAGTTGTTAGTGCTTTGAAATACTATGCCATTAAATTTAGAACTAGACTTTCAAACATTTTGACCCAGGCCATTTTCACATGCCCTAACCCTCCGGAAAATCGCGCAAAACTCACGGCATGAAGCGTCTTCCTAGTGCGATTTCCCGGCACGATCCTGTTTAATGGCACGTTTTCTGACTTCATTGCGCCATTAAAGGGGATCCTACCAGGAAGTCACACTAGGAAGACACTTCATGCCGTGAGGTTACACGCACGTGTGAAAGCGGCCCTATGTTCTGATGCTTGAGGATGTGGAAATGCGTCTTTGGATGCAACAAGGTTTATTCATGCAACAGTATACTGCAACTTTTAAAAAAAAACTTCCGCAAATATAATGGCTTGTGTGCAATTTGCAATATGGCTTGTGTGTGTGTGTGTGTGTGTATTATGTGCCTTCATTTCTGACTTATTATGGGAACTGTATGAATGAACAACTTGCAAAATATTGACAGCTTTGCTCAGGCCCAGCTATTGTTGACAGCTTTGCTCAGGCCCAGCTATTGTTGACAGCTTTGCTCAGGCGCTGCAAACTGATGGCCGTGGCTTCCTTTACTGAGTCAAGCCGTTTCATTCTAGGGTCTTCCTCTTTTCCTACTGCCTTTGACTTTTCCGAGCATCGTCTTGTCTTCTCATGATGTGACCAAAGTACGATAGTCTCCGTTTAGTCATTTTAGCTTCTAGGGAGAATTCAGGCTTGATTTGATCTAGAACCGGCTCAGTTGCGTTTTTGGCTGTCCATGGTATCCGTAAAACTTTCTCTAACGCCATGTTTCAAATGAATTGATATTCTTCTTATCAGCTTTCTTCATTGTCCAGCTTTCACATCCATGCACAACAATGGGAAATACTGTAGTATGCATTATCTTGATCCTGTTCCCCAGTGACCCTTCCTTACCTTTTCTGCTTCCTTCATGGCTGCCTTTCCAAATCTCAAATCTCCCCATATTTCTTGGTTGTGGGCTCTCTTTTAGTTGATGACTGAGCCAAGGAATAGAAAATCTTGAACAATTTCAATTTCTTCATTGTCAGTGACTTTTATGCTACTGGAAGGGGGCCACAGGTTACAAGCCGGTGGGAGCAGCACAGCCCTGTTCAACACACCAATAACGGTCCTTGTGGATTTTGTAGCCTCTGAGCATGCACAGGGCACCTGTGTGAGTAGGCTGACGCTTGCCTTCAATAAAACAGGGAGCTCCACAAGGGCAAAGGGAATTCTCCATATGCACGACGTTTCTTTTAATCTGCATTGGACTGCTCAGCCATCCCATCATGCAACAGAACAACTGAGAGGGAAAAAAATGTATTCCTATGCACTTACACAGCAGTAATCCTGCCTCATCCCCCCCCCCCCCGAGCACAGTAAAACTTCTTTTGAAATAATTTCAAACAGGATCAGCCTTGCAATATTTTGCGCAATAAAGAAATGTAATTACATCCATTTGGGAGGAAAAGTTATATTGTTTGGGAAATGCAGTTTTTTAATATTCGCTGAGCCGTCCTCTCGATGGGAAGTATTCAGCAGCAAAATTGGCTTCATTTAGCAAACAATAAAACTACAGTTTGAAGTGTTTAGTTTGCAAATGGAGAACAAGGCATGAAATCTGTGGGCCCCTTTGCATTTGCGGGATTGTAAAAAGCGGAAGGCAGTCCCTGCTGGCTCCCACAGCGTGATGTATTAGGTCAGAGTTTTCAGGAATACGTTCTGGCAAGCAAAAAGCAGACGGTGATGTTTTCCAAAATAATTCTCTGGCTCTTTCTGTTTTGCTTTTCCTGGCATTGGGAATTGCGGGTGCTAACTGTGCCTTGGGAAGTTTATTGGCTCACCAACCTCAAGATGGATTCATTTTGTCCACAGTTGCAACGGGTTCCAAAGCCTGGGAAAAAATAAACATTTTCAAATTGTGCTTCCTGTTTTAAAAAAACAAAAAACATCCCTGCTTACCATGGATTCCAGTATCTTACACAGACGATGGAGGATCTCCATGTTCAATTTATGACTCCCTTCTACTTGAAATGCTTTCCTACACAGAGCAAGACTTCAGACTTACTGTAAGAGAGTTGTAAGATCCAATATCCTTACAACAGCAATATCCTTACAACAGCACCCTGACTCAGAGAGCGGGACCACAAGTGACGCCTGACACAGGTTGGACACTTCTCAGCTTCCCTCAAGTTTTGATGGGAAATGTAGGCATCCTGGTCTTGCAGCTTGGCTCTCCGACTGCTGTCCAATGGACTTTTCAACTGTCACTTGTCCAACATTCCGCCAAGCTGCCTACATTTCCCATCGAAACTTGAGGGAAGCTGACAAGTGTCCAACCTGTGTCAGGTGTCACTTGTGGTCCCGCTCTCAGACTGCTCAGAATAGCCTGATCTTGTCAGATCTTAGAAGCTAAGCGGAGTCAGCCCTGGTTAGTACATGGATGGGAGACCACTAAGGAAGTCGAGGGTTGCTATGCAGAGGCAGGCAATGATAAACCGTGGTTCCTCTTGCCTTGAAAACCCTATGGGGTTGCCAAACATCGGCTGTGACTTGATGGCAATTCACACACACATATCCTTACAGCAATCCTGTATTGTTCCTGTATAGCTGGGTGGGAGTGGGATTTAAATCTTCGAGAAGCTTCACTAAAGCCACATGGTGAGTCCATGATAGAGGCAAGATTTGAACACTAGGATTTTGTGATTCATAACTCATTCTTAGCATCTACTATGAGCAGGACCACAAGTGACACCTGACACAGGTTGGACACTTGTCAGCTTCCCTCAAATTTTGATGGGAAATGTAGGCATCCTGGTCTTGCAGCTTGACTCTCCGACTGCTGTCCAATGGACTTTTCAACTGTCACTTGTCCAACATTCCGCCAAGCTGCCTACATTTCCCATCAAAACTTGAGGGAAGCTGGCAAGTGTCCAACCTGTGTCATTCGTCACTTGTGGTCCTGCTCACATCACTAGGCACCTCTCCAGCCATCAATAATTCCAGGTGAGGGTGCGGGATTCACTGTGCTAGTCTTTCAAAGCAAAATAAAACAGAAGTCCAACAGCACTTTAAAAGAATAATGAAATTTATTGCAGCGGAAGCTTTCTAGTGTAAGGTAGCCAGCTCCCGGTTGAGAAATTTCTGGAGATTTGAGGGTGGAGCCTGGGAAGACAGGGTTTGGGGAGGGCAGTGGCCTCAGTGGAGTATAATGCCATAGAGTCCACTCTCCAAAGCAGCCATTTTCTCCAGGGGAACTGATCTCTATAGTCTGGAGATCAGTTCTAATTCTGGGGAATCTTCAGGCAGGGCTGGATCTACGGTTACTGGTGCCCAGGGTAACTGAAGACTGGCCACTCACGCGCGTGCTCCTGGGGCTGCGTGATGATATCACTTCTGTGACGTCGTCATGCAGGGTGGCGCGTGCCGTCCTGTGGCAAACCTGCTGTCCTGGTGCACCACAGAGCTGGCAGCGGCAGTGCGAGTGGCTGGGAGGCCACCCGTGCCATTCACCTGCCCCGCAGGACAGGGGGCGGCCGGCTTGCCCTGCATCCCCTGTCCTGCAGGGCAGGCGAATGGCGCGGGCGGTCTCCCAGCCACCCACGCTGCCTTTCACCTGCCTCGCAGGACGGTCTTTGGTGGCACTGGGGGCAACTACCCCGCTGCCCCCCCCATTGATCCGGCCTTGTCTCCAGGTCCCCCTTGGAGATTGGTATCTGTATTCAAGTGGCAAAACTCACTTCATTAGGTGCATTAGAATGTGGTCCCTCTGAAAAAGGGAATTCCGCTGCAGCATAGTGGTTAAGTGGTTGAGCTGCAAATCTGCACTCTGCTGGTTTGAATCCCACTACTGCCATGAGCTCTGCAGTTGGCCTTTGGTTAGCTGCTCCTGCAGGGGGAGAATGTTACCACTGACTTCGTTCACTGCTCTGAGTGGGCACTAATCTGTCTGGAAGGGTGGTATATAAGTACACTGTTGTTGTTAATACTGATTCTCAAAAGCTGCTGCTGCAATAAATATTGCTAGTCTTACTCCTGTAAGATTAGTTTTTGTGCACTGTCTAATTGACTGATCAGAACAGAGCCTTCTCTGCAGTGGCGCTGAAATTGTGAAATTCCCTGCTCAGGGTAGTTCTTTCCCTACTGGTGTTTAAGGCAGTACTTGTTCAGAAAGCTTTTGGGGCGCTCTGATACCATCTTGTTACTTGGCTACCCCTGCAGATGTTGTTGATGTTTGCTGGTGTTATTACTTGCTGCTGTTTCTCTTTCATGGTTATATTTTCAATTTGTTTTCCTAGTTTTTAATTTAATTTTGTTAGCTGCCCCCTCCCAATGGGAAAGGAGGATATTATTATTATAATAAATAAAATAGCATCGGCCACAAAAGAATACTGCAATTGCTAGCAACTACTGAGGAAAGTCAACTTTCAGTATATGTATGTGTGTGGGGGGTAGGGTGTGACATAAAAAGTGCCAAGTATAGTTGTTTTGGAAAATACTGCTGTTCAGAAAGGAAAAACAGCCCTTCTTTGTTGAAAGGGAATGAATGAGTTAATTTACTCGGGGACTCAGGTTTGCAAAGCTGGATCCTATTTGTTTTCTCTGTAATGTAAAGGGCACAATTCATGGGGAAAGGAATTCTGATTCCATTCTGGGGAGCTGTGTCAAGTCCCGTTCTCTCACTGTACAATAGACATCTTTTCTCGTTTAGTGTATGGCACAGGGTGCTACAGTCTTGAACTGAGTGTATGAGAAGAAACACAAACACTCTTACATTTTTTGGTTCACGATCGGACTGATTTGTTTTGCACAGTGAGTGAAACTCAGCAACAGTTGCTTGAATTCATTCTATCAAAGGAAGTGTCTGGTTGGGGAGAGGCTGCGGCTCAATGGTTACAGCTAGTGGACTGACTCTGTGTAAGGCAGCTTTATAAGGACTTCCTGGAGAGGCAGGGACTCCGAGATGGAGCACCTGCTTTGAGTTCCAAAGGTCCCAGGTTTGATCCCTGATGTCTCCAGTAAAAAAAATATATCTTGGGTAGCAGATGTTAAGAAAGGCCTTGTATCCGATACCCTGAGGAGCTGCTGCCAGTTAGAATATACTGAACTGGTTGAACCGGTAGGCATAATGGTCTGTATAAGGCAGTTTGGGGAGGATATGGAGTTAAGAAGGAATGGTGATACCTTCTGGAGTTGCCATTTATTCCTGGGGAACTGATCGCCGTAGTCTGGAGATCAGTTGTAATTTCGGGAGAACTTCAGACCCCACCTTGAGGTTGGTAGCCCTGCCCTAGAGATTTGCTTGGCGTAGTCAATCTTGTTGCTTTATATTTGTAAGCTTAGTGAGAAAGACATAATAGTTGATATGAAGAACCAAAGCAAAGCAGTTTCGGATGGGTAGCCATGTTGGTCTGCAGTTGAAGAGCAAGATTGAGAACCAGTAGCATCTTAAAGACCAACTGGATTTCCAGGGTATGAGCTTTTGAGAATCAAAGCTCCCTTCTTCATATACATTTAGAAATGGATGTATGGAGAATTTTATCCAGCCAGAGGGTGGGAGGGGTACTTCAAGTAAGGACATAAGGTATAATAATATTATAATTAGCTTGCTAAAGTTGGGGTGTGAAAGCAAAAAATCAACATCGGTAGTGTGAGAAGAATCCAAAGCAAAGTAGAAGTTCTTGGGGTAAAGACATAATGTAAAGTTGAGGGAAAGAGGCCTTGAGTGATTTCTTTGGCCTAGCTTCACAGCTGTACTGACAGAGGTGCATGACAGCAAATCAAATGCTGGTTCCAGCTGTCCCCCCGCCCTGGCACTCCTCCTTCTCACCTGCTCTGTTTTTTGCTGCTCTCCTCACCCCCTTTTCTTCTGGTAGCCAGTTTAAACAAAGCATCCTGTAGCCAGGTGCTTGGAATGGAACCAGTTGATGTTATGAACATTTGTCATGGACTTCTGTACAGGGGCGACGCAAGGGTTTCCGGCGCTTGTGGCCGGCCGGCTGGGCATCCCACTGCGTGCGCACAAGCGTGCATGCGCTCCAGGCATGTGATGACATCATGACGTCATCACGGAGCGCGCGTACACACGCTGCCGGCAGCCCCAATCGCTGCGGCAGGCAGCTTGGTGCGCGGGTGGCCTGGCGGCGGCGCGCAGGTAGCACCACCGGCGCAGCCTGTCAAACTCCTCCTGCGAGCGAAGCAAAGGGCAAGGGCAGCCGACAGCCGCCCCCCCCAACACACACACATCCCCCCTTTACCTGCCCCGAGGTGTTGCAGAGCTGCAGCCTCAGCGGGGCTCCGTCCACCTCCACCATGGCTGGAAAAAAGAGAGACGGAGTTGGAAGGGGGCGGCACGGGGCAGGAGGGATAGGAGAGCTCTGTGGCGCGCGCTCCTGCCCCCCGCGCCTCCTCCAGCGCTCCCTCCGGCACCCCGCGCCTGAGGCCACTGCCTACCTGGCCTCAATTGGCGTGCCGGCCCTGCTTCCGTATAGACTTCAAGACAAAAGTGCCACCATTTTCTCTTGCCGTCTCTTGCCAACCCCTTACCCAGGCTTTCAAAGTATAGGCTGCAGCTCAACCAGGTTCACCTCTATTGAACTGGCCTGGTTCAAAAAACACAGACCTAATCTCTGCATCCTAAAATTACTGCAACTTTGCTTTGATCCTTGTGACTAATTGATCATAGTGGGTGATAAAATAGCTTTTTGAACTACAAATCTTTCCTTCCTCTCCAGCCTAGAGCAGCTAATTCAGATTACTGGGAAGTGTGTATTTGTGTGTGTGTCATCTTGTGACTCAAAAGAAGACAGTCTGTAGTAGAAGTCCAAGGGATGTTTACCCCTTTGGCCTGGCTTCTGCTAGTTAGTGTATCCCATAAATGCTCATGGATCATTTGTACCTTATTGATCTGAAAGCATCTTAATTGCAATGCGGAGTAGCTAAACCTGTGACGCAGGTGATTGGGGGAATCAGTGTCTGCTCTGGAGCAGTGCACGTAGGGAGGGGCTTCAGTATTCCCTCCCATGCTGTTTTCACAAGCAGAAATGGCTGCGGGGGTGGGAGGCATGTCTTGATTGCCCTGGGTTCACGTCCATGTGCCCAGGTCATAGCGCCATTAAAGGAGATTGTGCTGGGAAACCACACTAGGAAGACACTTCGTGCTGTGAATTTCATGCAGTCTTCCGGCGGCTTATGGGTGCATGTGAAAATAGCCCATGTGGACCCAACAGCAGAGCTAACAGCCCCCTGCACCTAGCCATTTTTGCTCATGAAAATGTCACAGAAGGGAAGGCTGAAGTTTTATCCTCCCATGCCACTCTCTGGATCGGAGTCCTCTGTTGCATGAGTCGCATCATGCATTTCCCGTCTCATGAAGTTATGACAACCTGGTTCCAGCCTATCTTATTCAGCGATTTCTTCCAATTTCTAAACCATAACATCTTGTCCTGCAACCTTTCACAAATGAAAGTAGGGGCATCATTGTTGCGCCCCAATGTTTGAATTAAGGATCACTGCTTGAAACCTTTCCTCTGCTTTTTGTCCACTGTATTAATTTATGCTGCAGTCGCTTTGACTTTAAAAGTCAAGAGGGTGTTTCTTCCTTTTCTTAGCATATTTACTAGCAAAAACTGCTCTGTTGATAAATCAAAATAAACCTTACCCACTGTCGCATCCGAATGTAGCCACATGCATATGGACACTGGTGATGGAGAGTGCCCTCAAGTCATAGTTGACTTATGGCAACCCCTGGCGGGGTTTTCATGGCAAGAGGCTAACAGAGGTGGTTTGCCATTGCGTGCCTCTGCAATCCTGGTCGTCTTGGTCTTTGTTGGAGGTCTCCCATCCAATTACTAACAAAGGCCATATGGATTCTAGTTGCTGCATTTTTTATTACGCACACCCTGCCTTTCTTCCATCCCAGACTTCTAAGGGGGCATACATTGAGTTCTGAGAAGGTCTCCCATTGGCATGCACACCATACATGTTTAACTTCAAGGCTGAGACAAGTGGCTATATTGTGTGTTCAGCACTGTGGCATCACCCTGAGTGGCACGGAGCGATAACAGATCCAAACGTATCTCTGTGCACCTACAGTGTGTCCTCTCCCAAATCAGGAAGTCTGCTCTCATCGAAGATGAGGGAAAGGGCTTTCAGGGCATGACATCTTTTTTTCTCCTAGAAATCAGGCACTGCAATCTGAGGGCCAAGCTACAAGTGACGAATGACACTTGAACAGCAAGTGAACACACTCAGGGCCAAGCTACACATGACGAATGACACTTGAACGGCAAGTGTATTTCTCCCTCTTCACTTGCCCTCCACTCAATCCACTCAATGCCGTTCAAGTGTCATTCGTCATGTGTAGCTTGGCCCTCTCATGTATTCCTCCCTGTTCACTTGTGCTCCACTTGTGAACAGGGAGGAATACACGGGAGTCTGTTCACTTGCCGTTCAAGTGTCATTAGCTTGGCCCTGAGATTCCTAACATTGCTAGCCCTTTCTGTCAGTATTCCAAATTGAACTTTGAAAATCATAAGAATTAACAACAACAACAACAACAACAAAAGCTTGCTTGTTTTCTGGTATAATAATCATGCTGGCATAGTTCTAGAACCTGTCTCTAGGGATTTTCCCCCCTCACATGTCTCAGTCTAACATTTTCCTCTTTCTTTGATCACTGCCATATAATAATAACAACTACATTTGATTTATATACCATCCTTCTGGACAACTTAACGCTCAGTCAGAGTGGTTTACAAAGTGTGTTATTATTATTATCTTAACAACAATCACCCTGTGAGGTGGGTGGGTCTGAGAGATCTCCAAGAAGCTGTGACTGACCCAAGGTCACCCAGCTGTCTTCATATGGAGGAGTAGGGATTCAAACCCAGTTCTCCAGATTAGAGTCCCGCCGCTATACCAAGGTTAGGCCTTTTGGTAAACTTTGAAAGACATGGAAGAAGAAAGCCACTCCATGTTTTAATCCCAGACTAATATTGAGGCAGGTGACTGCTCTACGAGCACAAGCTGGGCTGAGTGGTTGGCATTTGTTACCCCAATGAAGTGGATGAAATAGCCTGTTGTCACCATGGGGATCAAATTCATCTCTGTATTTGTTCATCTTGTTACTGTACACCCTGAGAGTCAGGCAAATCTCTCTCTCTCTCTCTCTCTCTCTCTCTCTCTCTCTCTCTCTCTCTCTCTCTCTCTCTCTCTCTCTCTCTCTCTCAAAAATGCTCTCACAGCATTTTTAGGGCGGGGGGAACCATGAATAGCTTCTCTGAACTCGCAGCAGATTGGGCTGAAATCTTGTATTACTCATATTCTTGATGCGACAAATCTCTGGGACAAATGACTTGTGTTTATTCTCCCCCCCCCTTTTGATCCACCTTTTCCGGCAAACATTTTGCATTGCAGTGAATCTATAGATGGCGGAACAAACAGCGTTGCTTCTTTCCGTTTTAAACAGGCCATCATGAAACTATGAATAAAATCAACAAGATGGGAGGATGGAAGGAAGGTGCAATAGGACTGTGGAAGAACAAATTAAGAAACCACAATTTAATATGGCTTCCTGATTGTTTTTTTTTTTAAAAATAAAGGCGCAGGGATGGATCCAGGAATTTATTTTCTGTTAATTTTTTCTATTTATTTGGAAATGAACTAATTTACATATATGTGGAAACCCACCCTAAGCTGAGTGGATGATATTAGAATTTACACACACACACACACACACATGCACCAGTACATTTTGCAGAAATCACTAGACTGCAGTTGGTGGGGAGAAGAGAAGAAAATCCCATTCCATTGACTGAAGTACTTTCTGTTAAGGAAAAATGTAATCTTGAGCCTACGGATAGTCATTTAAAATTGGCTTCCCATTCACTTAAGAAACAGTGCTGACAATGATCAAACGAAAGTATAATATTAATTAGATGTATTTTACTATACTTTCCATTATAATCCTTCATTCATTCTTATAAGACTCTCTGGCCTATTTTGAGTGGAGTTACACTCTTCTGAGTTCACTGAAGGCAATGTGCTTTAGAAAGGCATAGTTCAGCTTATACCCAACAAGCTTCTAGGGCAGACTGGGGGTTTGAACCTTTGTCTCCCCGATTCTAGTCTGACACTGTGTTACTCCAATGAAAATGTATACAGGATCAGTTTTTATTCTTGAATCAATGTAGATTGAACTTGAGGTCAGATTTTTTAAAAAGAATTAAATACATTTTTAATTTTTTTAGCTATAGTTCCTCTCTTTAATATAATCAAGTTTAAAATTCAATCTGAAGTTAAATTGCTGGTGTCAAGGCTAAAAGTGTGATTTCACTCAAACCGCCCCCACTCCACCCCAGCACCACAGCCCAATTTTCACACCTATTTCATCCTAATTTATTTATCTATTTGCATTATTTGTAGTCTGCCTTTCACACTAAGACTCAAAGGGGATTACACAGTGTGAGTTAGTACAGTCAGTTTCAAGGGAATTTCAATAAACATAGGGTATATAAATGCAGATTTGCAAAAATTTAAAATCAGCAGAAATTCAATACTGAGTAGAGGAAATGTTGAAAGAGCATAAGCAATTCTAAGAATAACATACTAAACAAACATAGAACTACCCAATAGAATCATACTTCAAGCAACTGATAGTATATAGTAACCCATAGTAATAAAGTAAATTATTTTAAAATAATATGTTGTATACATTTTCTAAAACAATAATCATATTATGTATTTTAAAAACATATAGTCCACTCTTCAAAGTTGTATGAAGGCTCTATTCATTATTTTTTTATGGCTGTAACAAAAAATTGCATGTTTGTTTAAAAAATATGCAAATAATAATAGAAACTTTTGATTTAAAGCATTGGCTTAAATCAGCTTTTTTTGCCCCTTGGTGATGTAAGTTGACTTGATTTAAATCTCTTCCACATGCCCAGTAGCTGCCAGAAGCCTAATTTTTAGGTGCAAGTCATGCTCTGTGATGGAAAAAACATAATTCACCCCCCCCCCTTCCAAACTTGAGATGTACCATACGGTGACAGATGACCTCTTCACAGTTTTAAGTAGCCCTTGGAACCTTCCTAGAATCCTGTTGTTTTGCCTCTCTGTACTCTGCAGATTATTAAAACCGAGCTTGCTCGTGGCGTTTGCCATTTTGTCTCCTCTCAAGCCTTGAAGAGCTGGGTTGAAATCCTCTTAGAGATTCCGAAGAGAGATTGGAGTGCCAGATGACAGATGTGTGTTTGTTCGGTGCCAAGCGACAACTAGCATGCCCTGCGTAAATTGCTGTAGAAGTTTGTTTTCGCATGAGTGTTTTATGTCTTGGTTAGACAGCAGAGAATTAATACCCAGCAAGAGTGATCTCTGCTTCATACTAAAGAAAAGGGTGGTTTTGAATAGAGGGGGAAGATAACTCAGCAAGGAGGTATTATTTCAGGACTCTTTTCAACTGTACCTTCAGAGCAATTTTTGGTAGCTTGCAAACATTGGTCTTTGGTCCATGAATCATACATGCAAATCCTAGCTCTCTGAATATCCTTGATCTCAAAACTAATCTTCCTCATCAGATCGTCATGAAGATGAGATAGGAGAATCTTGCCTTCTTTGGAGGGAGGGGCCATAGATCTATGGCAGGACAGTTGTTTTGTGTAAGGTTCTAGGTATGGTTTCCAGTACACTCCACTTGAAGGATCTTCTTTGCCAGCAACTAGGGAGAGATGCTGCCAACCAGAGCAGACAGTACTGGTCTGGGTGGACCAATGGGCATCTTGGTATAAGACAACTTCTTCTGACGGCCAGGTTAGAAAGAAGTGTAAAACACCATGCATAGTGTTGCTATGACAATTCAGTGAAAGAACCCAGTGATTATGGATTCTGTCTACTGTAGCCAGAAAAGCATTTTTTTACCCCAAGAAGAAGAAGTGTGATATGTTTCTTGCCACTTCTTCCTTTGGAGAGAAACGACACACCAACAAATAAGCCATATTTGTACTTTTTCAGTGAATTATCTCATGGAGATTTCTGCCCTGTGTATATATTCTGGCACAGTCTCTGAATTTCTCATCTTTGTATGTAATAACCTTTTGTTTCCTTGTGCAAAAAGAGAGGTGAGCTGTAACGCTCTGATGAGGCAGTGTTAACACGGCGTTGCAGGAAACAAAAACAGGCAAGTCTCTCTTGGACAAGTGTCTTGGTAAGGGTGGCCAAGCAGCAAGTCTTCTTAATGGCTAGACCAAGCTGCCTTCTAGCATGTTGCCTGTTTCAAGGCCTGGACCTCCCGTAAACTTCAGAACTGATCTGAAAGTCTTTTAATTTTTTTTTAATTTCAACTCTGGATCTTTTGGTAATATCCTTGACCTACCAAATTTCAACCACAGCCTTCACTCAGCAGGTGTGTGCTTGGTTTTTTTAAACTGGAAGCTTGCAACTCTACCACAAACTACTTTTAAATCTGCTTGACCTTTTTTAATGTTATCGGAAAGGTTTTTTTAAGTTAAAAGTCCAGCCTTTGTTAAACATGGGGAATCCACACTCTCCATCACTTCCCCAGATGGACCACTTTCTCTCTAATTCTCTTTTTCTAGCCCCTCTGCTTTCCTAGGCCTATTGGCCTGCATTGTCCATTTCCTAGATCAGGACAGCTGAGCCAATGGCAACCAGAAGCCCTGTGACATCAGGGCTGCTCAGCCAATCACTGCAAGAAGCGTCATTACCAGTAGGGCTTTTTTTCAGGGGGAACGTGGGGGAATGGAGTTCCAGCACCTCTTGAAAATACTCAGCAATAGTGCTTGAAAATAATATGATTTCAAAGAATCCCATGTGTTTCTTCCTCATTTTCCTCTTGAGAGTTCTGCCACCTCTTTTCCCAGAAAAAAAACGCTGATTACCAGCCATTGATCTCTTATCTGTATTGCTCCAAACAGAACATCTTTAAAAGATGGAAATACTTGGGGTTAAATTTAGTGGATGCACTAGGTAAATACTCTGCTGTTTCATGCCTTACTCTTGGAAGCCAGTAAGTGTGCTTTTCCACCAAGCATCTTGATATCTGTTGGTAAGTTCTAAACCATTTGATACAGCGTATCTTTTGTGCTGCTCATCTGGTTCTAATTTTATGGCCGATGTTAATTGGCCTTATTAATGGTTGTAAACTGCCTGGAAAGCTTTTTTGAAATACTGTTAAACACATTTTGTATTTATATATTTGCAGCTAAGGGCACTTAATGCATTTATTTAAGTCAATGAATGTTATCAATGAATGCTATCGAATATGCAGTATCTTGAGAGATTCTCCTTTGCTCTGTTAAGAAAATCTCTCTCTCTCTCTCTCTCTCTCTCTCTCTCTCTCTCTCTCTCTCTCTCTCTCTCTCTCTCTCTCGTGTCCATGGCACAGTTTTCTATATCAGTGAACATGTGACAAAGGTTTATTACATCCTGAAGAGGAGACTGCCCCCCAATCTGTCATCTGAGTGATGGACAGTTCTGTTCCGCTTGCCATGTTTTGACTAATTGAGATTCTTGGCTTCAAAGTGATTGTAAATTCATAAATCTTGTTGGTAGCACGGTCTGTACTGTGCTGTGAGAATTTTTTTAAAGTTGAATTGGCTCTTTTTACAGTTCATCCCTTTTGTAAGTGAATGAATATTAAATAGAGAAGTGTGATATCACTATATCCCAGAAACATTTCCCCCCTATATGATCTTGGTCATCTTGATGACAGCTTGAAAATATAAAGTAATTAATAATCATTCTTGTATCACATACATGGAAGAGGTTAGGTCTCCTGCAAAGAAATTGCTACCTGTGGGTCAGCAGAGTATGGCCCTGGGTAATCCTGGCTCACATTGTTGTGCTATGTGCATGAGAATACAATTATTTTACAAAAATATGGCAGTACGATCCACCACTGTCTAACACCTGTGAAATCTTAGCTCAGGAGTCCCTGACTGTGTTGAACGTATCGGCAGATTTTAGGCACAGGTAGTGGACACCGTAACAAAATGGTTGCCATGCAGACTAGGCCCGATTATAAAAGGTTGGCAAGTTCTAAGGCAAGGTTGAGAAGTTCTAAGGCAAGAGCTGTGCTCTGAAAGAGCAGAAGAGGGTGCCTCCTTCCGACGTATCTCCTATTCCAGAGAAGTTGAGAAAAGTCATGGTTTCCTTTTTGCTTTGTGGAAGAAACGAGGAGGCACCAGGAAATACGGTGGACGCCATGTTGGAAAGCACGGTCATATTTTATTGAATAGGTAACAAACAACAAAAGTGGCTGTGGGAAGTTCCTTTGGGGTTGTCTCCTTGGTGATGTTGGCTGCACAGCGGGAATTAATTTTACAATTGCATGATTTCATACCCAAGAGCTGCCTGATGAGACGATGACAGCTGAGGAGGACAGAGAATGAGTTGGGTTTGCTTGTTATTCTACTAAGGGCAGTAATTTGCCCTTGAAGCTTCTTTGTTTGAGGACACTGACTTTTAGGTCAGCAATGGAATGTCCTGGAAGATTAAAAGGTTCTCCCACTGGTTTTTGAGTGTTGTGATTTTTAATGTCATTATGTCCATTTATTCTTTTGCATAGGGATGGACCTGTTTGTCCAATGCAGAGCATGGAAGGGCATCGCTGACACGTGATGGCATATATAACATTAGAAGATGAGGAAGGGAATGAACGCGAGATGATTTAACTGGTGTTGTTAGGTCCAGTGACTGTGTTGTCGGAGTGAATATGGGGACAGAGTTGGAATCTTGGTTCATTGCAATCCCTGTTCCCAGAGTCGGTGTTTTGTTAGGAAGTACATTATTGCAAACGAGAAGTTAAGGTTAGGGAGATGTCTGTGGGCAAGAAAAGTTTGTCTCCCGATGCTTGTGAGAGAAGAGTATAGTCCAGCATAGGTTGCAAATGATTAACAATGTATTAAACTTGTTTGAGCTTAGAGCTATATGTGACCACCAGTGCCATTCTGTTTTGTTTCATTTGGGCCTATTTTATAGCAGGTTATCCCTTGGTATCATTCTGGCTTTGTCAATCTGTTTCCTTATTAATCAGGTGGGTATTGCAATTCCAGAAATATCTGTAGTAGATCCTGCAGGTGAAAATCTTTGCTAAAGTGCATACATGGTTATGATACTAGAAGGCAGGGCTTTTTTTCAGCTGGAACGCGGTGGAACGGAGTTCTGGCACCTCTTGAAAATGGTCACATGGTCGGTGGCCCCGCCCCCTGATCTCCAGACAGAGGGGAGTTGAGATTGCCCTCCATGCTGAGTGGTGTGGAGGGCAATCTCAGCTCCCCTCTGTCTGGAGATCAGGGGGCGGGGCCACCGACCATGTGACCATTTTCGCCAAGGGTGATTTAAACTTTAAAAAACTCCCCCCTTGTTCCAGCTGACCCAAAGTGACATCATTGTGCGGTCCTGGGAGCGTGTGCACACTTTGTGCGCACACATCTGGTACCGGGGGCAGCATCTCCTGCCAGGAGTTGCCCCCTGTGTTCTCTTGACTCTGAAGATCTTCATTTAGTCTCCACCTAAATTTTTTGTGTCCCTTCGAGGCTTTCCACATTATTGGATTATGATCTGAACTCACCTTTGGCATCATCTCTATTTTCTTTGTCAATAAACTTATATCCTTGGTTGCCCAAATCATACCAATTCTTGAAAAGGACTGATGGCTTGCAGAATAAAACGTAAAATCTTTTATTTTAGGATTCCATTTTCTCCATATATCTTCCAAATTTTCTTGCCCTGTCAGCTCAAAAAAAGATTTTGGTAACTTCCCTGTTTTCGTTTGAGCTGACTTTGACTGTCTGTCTAACTGCAGATTAACAAATCCATTAAAGTCTCCAGTCATTAAAATTTGGTCATAGGAGTATTGGTCTAATTTTTTAATTAACTGACCAAGTGACCATTTTCGCCAAGGGTGATTTAAACTTTAAAAAACTCCCCCCTTGTTCCAGCTGACCCAAAGTGACATCATTGTGCGGTCCTGGGAGCGTGCGCACACTTTGTGTGCACACATCTGGTACTGGGGGCAGCATCTCCTGCCAGGAGTTGCCCCCGTGCTGGCCACCCAGCGTTCCACCACATCTTTTCCCAGAAAAAAACCCCTGCTAGAAGGAATTTGGAAGATCCCCCTGACAAAATTCTGCAAAACACGTAGGGGTTATGTCATTGTTAAAGACTCTTCCCTTTGCACCATTTGCCCCTTTTTTCCTTAGATCGGAACAGATGCAGCTGTAACATACAATTTGGCTGTAGACGATGGATTATTTGGTGTGTTTAGGATGATGATTATTTGGTGTGTTTAGGAGGATGAAGAGGCATGTAAATATATTTGCCAATGGGTAGGTTTTCTGTTTAAGGTGGTTTTTAAGCTTCCGTCATGTATTTGTACAGTGGTGTCTAGAAAATGTACTTCCTGTGTGGTACATACCACATACCAAGGGTGTGTTGAGCACTGGCATTCAGCTGGTTGATCACAACTCATCATTAGCCCCGGAGAAAAACAGTCCGGATTTAGGAGTTTTTCCCCCCCCCACACATACACACCCAAATGTGGAAGGCTGCCCAGGACGCTGTGCCTGCCTAGAGCCAGCACTGCTGCTGCTTCCTTTTGTTGCTCTTGGAGCTGTCAAATATTACGTGGTAGCTGGGTTGGGGATAGCAGGGACTCGTGTGGCCTTTTTATATGTATTTTCTCATTGAAAGTTGCATGGGCTCTTCTCTTTCCCTTTTAAAAAGTCTGGTGAAAATGCTTTTGTTTGGGAAGGGTTTGGCTGTAAAATAAATGATGCACTACTGAACGGACAGTTTGCCCTCTGTCTTTTCATGTTTTTTATTACTCTTTGGATATATGTCTTGGGTGGTCATCTTCTCTTCCTCCTTCTCAGTTAGGTTTGAAGTGACGGAAGATGGCGGTTTTATTTTATTTTATTGGAACCCACTTTGCGGTCCTTGCAGCCCAAAAAAGTGGCTTAGAAATACTTAATCACCTCCAGTGAGACAAAAAGGAGAGGGCCAAACTACAGACTGAGAGCCAAACTACAAGTGACATCTTACACAGGTTGGACACTAGTCGGCTTCCCTCAAGTTTTGATGGGAAATGTAGGCGCCCTGGTTTTACAGCTTGGCTCTCCATTACAGCTGCAAGACCAGGATGCCTACATTTCCCATCAAAACTTGAGGGAAGCCGACTAGTGTCCAACCTGTGTAAGACGTCACTTGTAGTTTGGCTCTGAGAGAGAGAGGGAGAGAGAGAGAAATTGATGGATGGATATAAACAAACTAAAAATAATACAATTTTTTTTAATTGCATGGTGGGATTAAAGGTGGGTCTTACGACTGGAACATTTGGTGGCTGCTGGGCTGGAGGACTCATTTAAGAACCGATGTCCTGTTGACTTGTGTCCTCTTTATTCAATTTTCCATGGAAACAGGCAGATAGGATTCTGTGCTGCCACTTCTCAGAAGCCCTGGAGCAAGATCGGCTGTTCTGCTCGAGTCTCTCAACATTCCTTTCCTTTCGAACGGACTTGATCCTCCAAGTCTCTAATTTTTGAAATCTTTTGGCATGCGGCTGTCTGGCCCCAAGATACCTGGTTGGCCTGAAAGCAACCATTATTTATATGTCAGATATTTATAAATGTTTTTGACACTGGTGAATGTGGTAGCATTTCTTTTAACAAAACGAATAACTGACAGGAAATATTTAATTAAAGGGCTTGACAAAAAAAAATCCCGAACTGAAGTTATCAGTGGAAGCATTATTGTGTTTTTTTTTTAATTCCAAAATTCATTATCCCAAGTTGCATCTCTTTGGCAGTTGCTTCACATAGTTAAGTCCTTCGTGCACAGCTGCTTGTGACGGATGCGCTGCTTTGGCTGCTGCATAGATTTCACCGTCTTGCCACAAATTGCCAAATGCATACTCTGCTGGATGTCGAAAGATACCTTGCGGGAGGGGGGTGGGTTGCCAACCTTCTGGAATTGAAACTGTTCTCCAGAGACTCTGAAGATTGCTTCCCCTGCAGGAAACAGCAACTTTGATTAACGGACTCTGGGGCATCACCCCCCCCCCCCCTGATAAGTCCCCTCCTCTCCCTAGGGATGTCAGTGGGGGCGATCCTCATGGAAAAGAAGACCACCCAGGGCTTCCCCTTTCCTGAAGCCTGAGGCTTAAATTGCTGATAGCGAATGAATTAATGTGAGACTGAAGGCTGGATCTCTCGACAGCTGCTTTCCCCCATGTGCTGCGCCTCCTTAAAAAGAACAACACAATCACTTTTCAGTGCTCGGATTGCTTGTTTATCAAGCAGCAGGTGATTCATGCTGACTGACATCGCTGTACCTGAGCACCACAAGTAGCTTGTGCATTAAAAGGAACCGGTGACTCAGGCCACAGATTTTCCTTCAGCCTGAACTGTTTTCCTGGCACGGGGAGACAACTCATTGTTACTGAGCAAACACACAGGAGTGGTAGAGCCGTTACAATTATCTTTCAGGGTTCCTCCTTCAGTAGAAGTCCATTACTTCACCAAGTAGTTGTCCTCCTTGTATTTGTTAGAGTTGTGGCAAGAGTTTTTTCTCTACGTTTTCTTTCAGTGGGACCAGGGAATATTTTTTTCAGTGAAAACCAAGGAATGGGCTCAGTGGGTAGATTTCTTGCTTTGTATTATTGTAGTCATGTCACTGGCCATACTAGCCTCCCTTGAGGATGAAATTGCACAACACCAGGACAGCTTGTTTTAGTCCTTACAGAACTTCTCGAATTCATTGCACAAGTTCATTTATGGGTGTGCAGATATGCTATTTGAATTTGTATGGATTTTTATTTATGGGATCCTTTATGGGCAAGATTCAGGTCCAGAAGCACCTTAAAGACCAACTAGATTTCCAGGGTATGAACGTTCGAGAGTCACAGCACTCTCAAAAGCTCATGCCCTGAAAATCTTGTTGGTCTTTAAGATGCTACTGGACCCGAATATTACTCTTCTACTATAGAACAACATGGCTACCCACGTAAAGCTATTTTCATTCATAGGACTTTGTTGCTGGTATACCCAATTAATTTATTTCTTTTATGCCACGTTAAAGCCATTTTATGCTGTGTATATGCAAGCGGTTGACACAATGTATTAAAAGTGTCAATGCTCAACAGGAAGGATTCAGCATGAGGAAAGAGACATTTGCACATAAATAAAGACTTTTGAAGATTCATTCGCACAAGGGAGAAGCAAGAGCTTTTGACCTGAAACAGTTGGGCCATCAATCATGGTGTGGTGTCGTGGCTAAGGTGTTGGGCTAAGATCTGGGAGACCCAGGTTGGAATACCTGTGCTACCATGGAAGCTCGCTGGGTGACCTTGGCCAGCCACACATTCTCAGCCTAACCCACCTTATAGGGCTGTTGTGAGGATCATGTGGAGAAGAGAATAATGTAAACCACTTTGAGCCCCTTTGGGAAGAAAGGAGGTGTATAAATTAAGCAAACAAATACAATTTACTATCATGCCTCATTTCACTGACGTTGCCTGCTGTTCCCAGCAATTTTGCTTCCTCATTTTCAACGCTGTTGTTATTGGGTGACCCCATCATCATCATCATCATCATCATCATCATCATCATCATCATCATCATCATCATCATCATCATCATCATCATCAGTTACATTTCTAACTCACCCTTCCCAGAAGCGGGCTCAGGGCAAGGTACAGCAGTTCTAAAAATATAATACAAATATTAAAACAATTCATAAATTTTTGATTTTGCTACCACAGACTAACACGGCTAATTCCTCTGCACATAAAACAACAGTTCATCATAAAATCAACAACAGATACTAACTGTCCCAAGATGGGGTCAATTCCAGATTCCTACCCATCAGGGGGAGGGAAGGAGACGGATAATGTGCTGCAACCCATACGTGGGACAGCAGACGAATAGGCACTACATAGCTCCGTGCTGTACCCATGGGCACTACATAGCCCCGTGCTGTACCAATGGGCACTACATAGCCCCGTGCTGTGCCCTTTGAGTGCCTCCCCCTGCCCCTGCATATTGTAGGTCCCTTACTGAATTTTCACCTTGTATTTTTAAACAAAAAGTCTCGAATGCTTTTACTTGCAAAAATACAATAAAAATAGCATGGGATGGCACAATTCTCACTTATCCAGTTACTCACTGGGGCCTGGTCCACATGTGCAGGAAAATGAAGTGGTAGATAAAGTGAGTTGCAACCACTTCACACTACTGACGAAGTTTATTTCCCTAAGTTAAAAGTGCCTTGCAAGTAGAAAAACCAGGGCAGAAGGTGAAACGAGGGAGTATAAACCAATGTCAAACAGCTGGTAGTCTCCAATTACTACATTCGTGTTTGAAGATAAGGAGTGTACAGTTCACGGTATTCACTAGAAGGAGGGGGTAGGAATCTTGAGTTCTCTCTTATGCACTATATTTACTACTTCTGAATACTTTCTACTTTTTCAAAGTATGTTTTTAGTTCTCTGCCGAGCAAAGTAGACCCCAAATCTCACTGTTTCCATCTGTTCTTTCTGTTTTGCATAATGTTGATCACCAAAGGATCTTGCCTTTTGGCTTTCCTGTGAGAACACAATAATTGCTCTCTATTAAGTAGCTTATGACGTACGGTCTCCGGCAAAACCACTGGGACTCCAGTGGCAAGCAGGGAATAATATTGTGATTCAACGAAGACACAAAAAGTTATCAAGCTTCCTGCATCTCAAGGCCTTTGTTTTAAGGGAGCAAGGAAAAGGAGTTTTTGATTAGCAACCTGGGAAGTGGAATTTTTAACACAAAGAAGGGCTATTTAAGATGTACAATTTAAGAGGAAGTGTTTGCACTACTGGGTTTGCACCCCCAGCCCAAATTAGTTAGCAAAAGGAAATGGGGATATGTCCAGTAGGAAATGTAGATATGTGCAATTTACAACAGCTGTAAAGGTTGAACATTAATTATTTTAAGGCAGTTAGTGTATTGGCATTCCAAGGAAAATGAGTCCATTATAGCTTTCTATGCCAGAATCTTCCCAGCCACTGGAATGCTGGGTTCCAAGGTTGTGGTTGCCATCCTGAGAAAGCTTTCCTGGAAGTCAGCCCCGTTGACTAAAATGGGGCTTACTTCTGCATAGACCTGCTTAGGGTTGCTCTCTGTCTTCCTGGAGAGACAGAAACATTGCCTTTTTCCATTGCATTATGGGTTTCTGATTTCCCAGGGGCCCACCATCATTTCTTTGTTTGGGTCTTTTCCATAACAATTTTGATGAGTATTATAAAAGTTTATGTCTATTGACCGTTCTCTATATCTCCCCCTTGAAATGGGCAGTGTAAAATATATTTCAGATTGCAAGCTGCTTCTGCAGTAGCCAGGAAGCTGACATCTGGTGTACACACAACTGTATACTCCCTCTGTATAACAGAGTTAATGTCTTTGTTTTCTAGCACCAAACCTAGATAAAGCACCTTGTCCATTCCCCGCCCCCCTGTTTTAGCCTTTGGAAAGGAGGCGAGGGAAAGATGCTTTTAAAAGGTCCTGTTTGTTTTCTATTCATGTCCCTGGGATTCTTTAGTTTTCAGCTGTCTCCCAGATGTCAAATTAAGTATTTGGGTGATGGAATGCATTGTGTGTATTATGTGCCATCAAGTTACCTCTGACCTATGGCAACCCTATGAATGAAAGATCTCCAAAATACCCTATCATTAACAGACTTGCTCAGATCTTGCAAACTGGAGGACCTGTGGCTTTTTTTATTGAGTCAAGCCATCTAGATTTAGGTCTTCCTCTTTTCCTACTGACTTCTCCTTTTCCTAGCATTATTGATTTTTCTAGAGAATCTTGTCTTCTCAGAATGTGACGAAAGTACAATAGCTTCAGTTTTGTCATTTTAGCTTCTGGGGAGAATTCAGGCTTGACTTGATCTAGTACCCACTTATTTGTCTTTTTGGCCGTCCATGGTAGCTGCAGAACTCTCCTCCAGCACCACATTTCAAATGACTCCATTTTCTTCCCATCAGCTTTCTTCACTGTTCAACTTTCACATCCATACATCGTAATGGGGAATACCATTGTTTGGATTATCTTGATCTTGGTCCACAGAGAGACATCTTTATCTTTAAGAATCTTATCTAGCTTCCTCACAACTGCTCTTCAAAGCCTCAATCTCCTTCTGATTTCTTCGTTGCAGTCTCCCTGTTGGTTGATGATTAAGCCAAGGAATAGAAAACCTTGGACGATTTCAATTTCCTTATTGTCAATTTAAAATTGTGTAACTCCTCAGGAGTCATTACTTTTGTCTTCTTGATGTTCAGATGTAATCCTGCTTTGGCGCTTTCTCCTTTAACCTTCATCAGTGGTTTCAGGTCTTCACTATTTTCTGCCAGTAATGTGGTGTCATCTGCTCTCTCAAATTGTTAATGTTCCTTCCACCAATTTTCACTCCACCTTCTTCTAGATCTAATCCAGCTTTCCTTATGATATTCTCTGTATAGAGGTTGAACAGGTAGGGAGATAATATGCATCCTTGTCTGACACCTTTGCCAATTGGAAACCATTCCGTTTCCCCATATTCTGTGCGTGTACATAATTGCAACCATGCGGCAGCGGCGTAGCATGGGTTTGGAGTGTCCAGGGCAATTCCCAGGTTCTACAAGCGCACATGCACAAAGCGCACACACACTCCTGAGACTGCGTGACTGAAAGTGACGTCATCACACAGGGCATGGGAGTGCTCCCATGATTCGGGCCGCTCGCCTCCTTGCCCCCATCAGGCAGCCCTCCACGGCAGCTGCCCGTGCCGCCACCTGCTTGGCATGCTCCTCAGCTGCAGGACAGCCATCTCAGCACCTAGCGAGCTGGCCACCCATTCAGTGCAGCAGGTGGCCAGGGCACTGTGGGTGGCCTCCCGTAGAGCGCAGGCTGTCCTTGGCGTGGTGCCCCACGGCACCTCCCCAAAATTATGTGCCCAGAGTGACCGCCCCTCTTGCCCCCCCTTGCTATGCCACTGCCACGCAGGCACAAAATGACGAGCCATTGCTGCCCCTCCCCAATTGCCTACCAAGATAGTAAGTGCTTTTGGATGTGTTTGAGATGCAGCAATAAGAACAACCAGATCCAGTGTAAGTTAGGAAAATACTACATCTAGGTTAAGTTACCACTGCTAGAGATGAGCCATTTGTAATGGGGTGCAGTTCAGACAGCGATCCTTGATGTGAGAGTTGGGGTGTATCTGTTTTCTTATCTGGAAAATGTTGGAAGGTATGACTTATCACAAGACATCCCAATGACTTGCAGTTTCTGAAAAAGTGACAAAACACATCCTCTCATAAAGTGGGTGGCCTGTGCTGCTGTCCTGAAGCAAGCAAACAGGGACCACCCACGAAGCAGAAGGAAGCTTCTGTGTATCCCAAACACCATGTGTCTCCCCCCCCTCTTTCCAAAGTACAGTGCAAAGGGACTGTACCTGCATCTTCCCCTCATGGCCCCCTTGGCTGCATTGAGGGGGCAGAACACAGTTTCAAACCTTCTCTCTGTTCCGGGACAGGCTGAAGGGAAGCCAGAAGCAAACTTATTTATTGCTCCGTTTGGTCTGCAGGATCACTGGAGCAGCAGAACTGCTCCGTGAGACTGAGATGAGGTGGGCGGCCGAAGGTTCCTGCCTTCCAGCCCTGAGATTCTATGAGCAGAACCACAAGTGACAAAAGGCACAGATTGGACACTTGTCAGCTTCCCTCAAGTTTTGATGGGAAATGTAGGCGTCCTGGTCTTGCAGCTTGGCTCTCCGCCTGCTGTCCAACGGACTTTTCAACTGTCACTTGTCCAACATTCCGCCGAGCTGCCTACATTTCCCATCAAAACTTGAGGGAAGCTGACAAGTGTCCAGTCTGTGCCTTTTGTCACTTGTGGTTCTGCTCTCAGTTAAGTTCTCTTGAGGTGTTGATTTTCCGCCTTAAAGGGGCAGGTGTCTGTTTCTGAAACAGAAAAACAGTGACCTGCTATGTACATAACTGAAGAGCGGTAGCTCTGATTAGTCTGTTGCGGCGAAATAAAACAAATGTCCAATGGCACCTTAAAGACTAACCACTTTTATTTCAATATGAGCTTTCATGTGTCAAGTCTCACTTCTTCTGATATGTGAAGAGGAAATTATTTGGAGATTTTTGGATTTGAGTCCAGTGGCACCTTAGAGACCAACAAGATTTTCAGCTCCCTTCTTCAGATACAAGGAGAAGATCCCTGAGCCTTTATATCCCAGTGAGGAGGTGGGAAGGGTAAAGCAAAGAAGTGAGTCGGGATGTAAAGAGCAGAAATTAGCATGTGTAGTGAGATAAGATTCCTATGTCTCTATTCAGCCCCAAAGGGTTCCATTCTTCTGTCCTTGTCAAATAATTTCTTTTCCATGTATCTGAAGGGACAGAACGTTGACTCACAAAATTCATACTAAAATAGATGTTATTAGGCTTTAACATGCCTTCGGTCTTTTTAGCTGAGAAATGCAGTCCTATAAGGAAACTGCCCGGAAGATAGGGATTGAGGAACAACTAGAACAAAACGTGTTGTGTGGGTCACCCCTTGGAATACTGGGAAAGGCCCGGTTTCAAACATGCATGCAAGAGGACGAGGCAGCTAGAATGTTGAAGGACGGCAATACCAAAAGTTCACATTTTGGAACCTTTCTTTAAAAGCTTCCTGCAAGCATCGTGGCAGCACAGCATCCTAAGAACTTTTTATTCTTCTATTTTGCATGGAGTTAATGTGAGGCAACATTTAAAGTTGGAGTCTACTGCCTCCAGTCTTTAGCAGTGGTGTCTCTTCTACCACTTAATCCTCCTGCACTTCTGAAACAGAGTCCAGCCTCCCAGGTCAGAGCAAACCAAGCTACAGTATTGGTTTGGATGTTGGCTCTGGGAGATTTGCTCACCCTTCAGGGATGGGGAGAGATTTCCCAGCAACTGGCAGCAGTGTGACTCTGTTTGCATAGAATTTACCAGTTAATACCCTGTCGTGTACATTGGCTTGCGGGACTCAGGAAGGCGTCTGAATTTCTTAGCAACGGTTTACACATCCTAGCACCGACCCCTGCTTATGAAAACCAAAGTTCAACTCTAACCTGATTTTTATTTTTTCATTTTTTTTAATCCTTGCACCTGCTTGGAAGGATATCAGAGAAACCTCTTCGGAGAAGTGGATGTTTGGGTGGAAGTAGAAAATCTGTAGCTTGCTGCTGGCTCTCTGCCTTAGTTTTATAATATAAATCTTGAAGCCGTTGGTGTGTGTGCGCGCGTGTGTACACAAATACTGAGCTCTGCCAAAATGGGTAGGATTCCTCTTTGGAGGCCTAAGAGTTGCTGACAGGTTTAATGTTCAGATGTCAGAGGAGTGCTTGATCCCAGCTGCTTTGTGACAGTGGAACAAAAACATGAGGGAAAGAATCCAGCGGGCAATATGTACGGGACACATGTGTGGCTGGGTCACTGTTCCCAAATAAACATCACCACCACCACCCCAAAAAACCTGGCACGGTTAGCTGCAAGTTTCCTTTATGAGTCTAAAAACTATTTCCCCCCCTCATCTTATGCAGGGACGGCATATAGATTTGGTAAATGTTGTACTCAGGGGTTTTTTTTCTGGGAAAAGAGGTAGTGGAACTCAGTGGTGGAACTCAGGACCGCACAATGATGTCACTTTGGGTCAGCTGGAACAAAGGAGGAGTTTTTAAAAGTTTAAATCGCCCTCGGCAAAAAGTCACATGGCCAGTGGCCCCGCCCGCTGATCTCCAGACAGAGGGGAGTTTAGAATGCCCTCCATGCTGAGTGGTGCGGAGAGCGATCTAAACTCCCCTCTGTCTGGAGATCAGCGGGCGGGGCCACCGGCCATGTGCCCGCTTTCAAGAGGTGCCAGAACTCCATTCCACCGTGTTCCCGCTGAAAAAAAGCCCTGGTTGTACTGTTTGAGGAGGGAAGGCAACATGGTATAGCCCGATCTTGTCAGATCTGGGAAGTTAAGCAGGGTCGGGACTTGGATAGGTGACCACCAAGGAAAGACTGCAGAAAAAGGCACTGGCATAACACCTTCTCACTTGCCTTGAAAGCCCCTTGCTGGGGTTGCCATAAGTCAGTTGTAACTTTACGATGTATGTGTACAGACACAAACACACACACACACACTGTTTTAATCGATCCGTCTTAGCACATATTAGTGGTATACATAAGTCTTTCTTTTTTTCGCGTGTATGCATAATATTCGTTTTGTATTTGAATTGCTTCACTTCGTTTGGCAACTCTTATCAACAGCCTTATGAGGTAGGCCAGTGTACTTGTAGCTTTTCCGGGCCATCTAAGGAATTGATGACTGAGAGAAGGTTTGATCTGAGGGCTTCCCTGTTCATGGCTCTCTTCTTTCCTAAAGCCCCTTCTTGAACGACAGCTATCTGTACTTTTTTAGTTTGGTGTTTGCATGCTAAAGTGGAAGATGGAAGGCTCAGTTATCTTGTATCATGGGCTGTGCAGCCCAGTCTGAGCTGTCTGCTGCCACTGCCAGGGAAGAAATTTAGCTCCATGAAATTTCAACTTTCATTTTAAAAAAAGTCAAGTTTCTGTCTCTGCCTTTTTCTGTTATTCGCAAAACAATAATAATGCAAAAAAAAAAAAGCACAAAATGTGGCATAAGTTATGCAAAATCAGGGGAATCGTATATGTTTGCTCAACTGGCATATTATATAGATGCAGAATTCAGATTTCCTTAATTTGAATTTTTGAAGAAGTGTTGGGTATATACAGTTTATTCCCCAGGAATATTAAATAGTAGGATTACTTCATAAAGACTTTCCTGTTTCATTTGCATGGGTTTGAGGAACTAGTTCTGAATAGTTGCATCATCCTTGTTGGGATTTTTACGATAAATCATCTAATTGTTTTTATTTCTCTCTTTGTTTTATTTTGCAGCCAACTGGGTACATGGAAAACTCGATTTCTTATAGCTCCATTGAAGATGTGCAGTTGCTCTCTTGGGAAAACGCCCCTAAGTATTGTTTACAGCTCACGATCCCTGGGGGTACCGTCTTGCTCCAGGTACGGTAAACATGAAAAAGCAATTCTGTTCTCTCTGCTGATTAATCATTCTAGTTCTCTGTTTGCTGAATCCGAGCATGTGTGCAGACAGACAGATGGTCACAGTATCAGCTTCGTAACCGATTTGTGCTGTGCAGGGAGGGTAACATTCAAAAGCTTTGGGTATCGTTGAGGTTGCTACTATTATTGGGAGTCAGAAACAGATTATCAGACATTCCAGTAAACTTTCAAGAGCTCAGAGAATAGTGGGAGAGAATATTATATGTGGTAAGGATAGGGCTTTTTTCTGGGAAAATAGGTGGTGGAACTCAATGGGTTGCTAGCACAGGGGGCAACTCCTGGCAGGAGGTGGTGCCCCTATTACCACATGCGCATGCACAGAGTGCGCACACGTTCCCAGGACCATGCAATGATGTCACTTTGGGTCAGCTGGAATGGGGGGGGGAGTTTTTAAAAGCTTAAATCGCCCTCGGCGAAAATGATCACATGGCCGGTGGCCCCGCCCCCTGATCACCAATCTCCCCTCTGTTTGGAGATCAGGGGGTGGGGCCACCGACCATGTGACCATTTTCAAGATGTGCCGGAACTCCATTCCGCCATGTTCCAGCTGAAAAAAAAGCCCTGGGTAAGGATAAGACATGTTGACTATAAAATTTTAAAGTCACAGCTCTGATGTGTGCATTGAAGGGTGCATCCATACATTGTTTTATTTCCTGTGTTCCAGATAGTTTCAGGTAGTTAGCCATGTTGGTCTGCAGTAGAACTGAGTCCAATGGCACCTTAGAGACCAACAAGATTTTCAGGGTACAAGCTTTAGAGAGTCAAAGCTCCCTTCTTCAGATACATCTGTATCTGAAAAGCTTGTACCTTAAAAATCTTGTTGGCTGGACTCAAACCCTCTTATTCTATTACCCATGTTGATTTCACAAGATCAGATTTTCTGTCCCCTGATTAGTATACCTATCTGTCTGTAAGTTGTTTCTATGTTTTGTTTTGGTTTTAAATGATCCAAAGTGACATGCAGGTGCAAACCCCGCCATGTATGTAAGCCGTGTATTAAGGTAGAGATTTGCAGGCATTCTACCTATACCTGTATTTCATTCCATGTCATCTTATCGACTAAAGAGTGCTAGCTTGTTGGGAATGTTCCTAGATGCGTGCTTGCTTTCACATGGGACAGTTCCCAGGCCTGTTGAGCCTCAGCATTGCCCTGTATTACTGTGGAGAGACCCAAGAACTGTTGTCTTCAGCCTTTTCAGGCCTGGGATCTTCTGAGCTGCAAATACAAGGCATCAGAGTCACATGACAGGAAGTGGGGGGGGCTGTATTATGTTTTTATCAGCGTGAAGGCCAGCAGCAAACCAAGAGAGACCAAGACAGGAAATGGAGACTGAGCACCAGGAAGCATGCAATAATGAGGAACAAGCCAAGGATCTGCATCACGGAAAAATCCTCTCTATCACCGAGTGATCTTGTTTTTACCATCCAGGGCATGCTAAGATGAACAGGAACCAGGCTGCTGTTGCTGTATATGCATGTGAACGATGTATATGTATGCTGTATATGCATGCAGCAGCAGCAAAACAAAACAAAAAAAACCAGTGCCAGCTGCAGAGAGGGTTGCGACCCACCTGAGGTTCCTGATACTACCCTATGATGATTGCACATTGCAGGGGAAGACTGATAATGGAGGACCACTTGCGTTACAGGGAACTTTGTCCCCCATCACTGATTATCTTTTTGTGGAACCTCTGATATGCTTCTGAGGAAAACCAGGCTACCCCCAAACAGGGATGGAAATCTACTGCATTAAAACAAAGAGCAGTAACTCTGAAAATCTCATTAATGCCTTTAAAAATGTCGGTCGTAATCAAGTTCTCAGACTCTCAGCCTGTGCAGAATTCCGTCCAGAATTACTGTTGTTTTAAAAATGTCTTTGCTGCCTCTCCAGAGAACCTGCTGGAGGGAACTTGCAGCGTAAAGCACGATAAAAACATAGAACACCATAAAACTGTTAAAAGAGGAACAAACTATTTAAAAACCCAGCCAGAGCATAAAAACAGCACAAAACATTTTTTTCACGAGTCTCATCAAAAGGTTTTGAGGCTAAAAGCAGACAATAAAAGTAGTTTCAAAAGTACCATCCCTTACTTAATCATATGTAGCATATATTTTAGGTAGATATAGTTTCAAAAAAATTACATAATGTAATACTCAGATTGTACTGTACCACTAGATTTCTTTTTGAATTTCTTATTCCACTGAATTCTCGTTTTCTGTCCTAACAATTTTTTTTAAAAAAAGAGCTATTTAAAAATGGTAACCCAACCCTGAATCTAAAGTTCCTCCGCAAACATAAAGGGAGCTTGGCAGGCCATGCAGATTTTTATCTGCTCCGGCCTGCCATGTTTTGTTTTGTTTTGTTTTGTTTTTTTGGTTCTGCAAAGCAAATTAATAACATTCGTGGGAAATGGAGTATGATTTGCTTGCATGTTGTTTTCCTCTTGACGATCTGGAATCATAATGTTGTTTCAACAGAACTGATAATGGCATTGAATGGACTCTGGGCTCCCATGATGTGTTTGTGTTGGACCTTGCTAGAAGGGCCTAAGTAAAGCTGCACTTGCGGTCATGCAAAATACCGGGCATCCCAGCTCACACATAATTGCTCCTGTACGTTTTCAGTAGGAGCTGTTGCGTCTGGATTCATAATGCGTGACTGGCTATGGATGGAACAGAAGAATGGATTTCCCTTGCAAGCGGGTTCTGTTGGATTCAGTCCCAGTGTTTGACAAGCCCAGAGGTAGTGCGCTAAAATAGAAACCAATTATTTGGGGATTTCAGTTGAAAAAGCTATATTTAAAGTCAGGATACAATAAAGAAGGTAATTAGACAAAAGTTGTGTTAGGAAAAGGTTGCAAAGTGTTTTATTCTGCTTTTCTGCCAAAAGAAAAAGGTGAAGTTGGGCGAATGTCCAACTGCAAGCTCGCAGCCGAATTTTGTGTTTGTCTAATGCTTTCCTTTAACACTTTGTTTAAAAATAAGTTGTAGTTCTAAATTCTCCATAAGAAAACTGGGACAGAAAAAGTTAGCAACATGCAGGCTGATAAAGAGACCTATAAATCTTTGTTTTTAGATTGCACAGTGTTGGTTGCCTTCTGTATGTGGAAGTAGCCTTTGCTCTTGGAAGGGCTGCTTCGGACCTTATAGTAAAGCACTGCAAGTGAAACGACACCCAAAGATGATAACATCAGGGTGAGGCTGTGGCTCAGTGGCGTGTATGCAGAAGGTCCCAGGTTCAATTCCTGGCATCTCTAGTTAAAAGAATCTCGATATGCAAGTGATATGAAAGACTTCTACTGGAGATGCTAGAGAGCGGCTGCCAGTCAGTGCATATGGGACTGGCTTGGGCTGCATCCATGCATTCATTGATGCGCTATAATGGTTGTTTCGTAAAAGGATTTTTCTGTGCAGACAACATAATATAGTCGCTATAGTGCAATAACAGCACTGGAAGCTAAAATGAAAGTATCATACTTTGGTTACATCATGAGAAGACAAGACTCATTGGGCAAGACAATAATGCCAGGAAAGGTGGAAGGCAGTAGGAAAAGAGCAAAACCCCAAATCACTCAATAAAGGAAGCCATGACCACCAGCTTGTAAGATCTTAGCAAATCTGTTAATGATAGGTCATTTTGGAGGCCGTTAATTCATAGGGTTGCAGTAAGTCAGAAGCAACTTGATGGCACATAAATACATACAAACACACCATGATAGCACAGAATGAGGTGTGGATTTAGTACTTGATAAGCAAATGAACTCAGTAGAAAACACTAGGGATGTGCACCCCAAAATCTGGAAAATTCAGATCTATATTCCAGGGATCCCTCCAAAAATCCAGAATACCTGAAATCCAGGAAAGATTATCTGATCTAGTTGAGACAGATCAGAGAATCCCAGATTTATTCCACCATTATTCCTTATGGGGAAAACTATCTGGGAACACCAAATTTGCAGGGAACCTACCCCTGACTGTCTTATAAAGACCACCCAAGTTTCAGGAAGATTCGACCCTGGAGTCCAATTCTATGGGCTCCAGCCATTATCCATTGTTTCCTATGGGACTCTCAGGGAGAAACACACAGAGGCAAAGCTGCCAGTGCTGAAAGACACACTTTCAAATGCAAGAGGAAACCCAACAGAATCAAACTGTTGGCATGGGAATGAATGGAATTCCCCCAGAACCATAGTGAATCAAGAGGATCAACATCAAACCAGAGAATGATGTCAAAACAGAGAATTCCACCCAAACCAAACTGAAGCAAGGGACACTGTTGCAACTTAGCCCAATTGAACCCATGTCACTCACAGAAACCAGGCAGACAAAGAGAGCTCCTGCACAGATTGGCCACTCACTCCCCCCCTTTCTCCTTCCCCTCCCCTCTTGGAAAAAAGCAGGAAAAGCCAAGGAAAGAACTAGTGAGAGACTGAAGACACATTTCCCCAGATTTACTGGATTCATTTGGGGGTCTGGATCTGGCTTCCTGGATCGGATCCCAGATTCTCTGCTTTAATTGGAGAAAGCTGGATGGGCAAAAATCTGGCTTTTTTCTCAAATCCAGATTGCACACTCCTATAGGCCACCTCACAGGGTTGTTGGGAGGATAAAATAGAGGATAAGAGAACGGTGTAAGCTGCCTTGGTCCCATTGAGGAGAAAGATGGGGTATAAATGAAACAGATAAATGAATAAATACAGTTGTTTTTTTATTCATTTAAACAACTTCTGTATAGCACAGGGACTTGAACTCTGGTTACGATCTAAAATAAAGCAATTAAAACAATCCGTATCAGTTAAAACCTTCAAACTAAAGACACAGGCAGCAAAGTAATGCACAAAAATGTCATTACTTATCAAAAGTGAAAGAATAGATGGTGGTAACTTGGTGTGTAGTACCAGACAGGTGTTAAAGGGAAGGTTTTGCCATAGTTAAATGCAATCTAACATCCAAAAGTAGCAGCGCTCAGAGCAAGGCCTTAGGTTATGATCTCGGTGAAAGCACGGGTTTGGTTGGGAACAGGTAGCCCATCAGATTTCTTATAACTTTGTATATTAAAACCGTTACTTTGTAGTGCCCTTGAAAACACATGGGAAGCAGATGCGTAGCTGTCTATGAAATATGTTCTGTACAACAAACTGTAGTTGACCACTGTATTTTGAAGTAGCCCATACTGACTTATATGGCATGCATATGTTAAGTGCTTAATAAAAATTTGTTAGAGTTATAACTCTAAGTCAGGCCTCCTGCTGATCAGTCAGGCCTCCTGCTGATCACTGATCTGGGTACAACCCGGAAATGACAGCAGATAGCTCTGGGAGTCGCCAGAAACTCTATGGTAAAATTCTATGGTATGATTGCTAACCTACTTGAAACTCACAAATCCTGAGCATCCGATCTCCGCTTCCCATTGGGAGATTCAAATGGGTATATGTGTAAAGAAGATGCTGTCCTCTGCATGTTCACACTTCATTCATGGTTGCACATTTGCACAGAAGGGACTGCTCCTTTTCAGGTCCTCCCTCCATATGTGTTTGAAGGTCTTAACTAGAGATGGGCATTGTAATGATTTCAAGAAATGGGTGCATGTGTCTTTAAATGTTTGGTGAGATAGGTGAAGAGTGGGGGTGAAAGAGAGAGATGAGTGAGTGATATGATTGGTTGATGACAGAGAGTGGGCGGAGTGAAGGCAGTTTTCAGTTACTGAGGGAGAGAAAAAGATTCAGTTAGGGCAAGAGAGGCGAGCTGTGTGCAGCCTGAGTGTGTTCATGTATTTGTGAGGGAAAGGCAACCTGAGTGGAAGCCTGAACTGAGTGTGTCTGTGAGACTATATATTCATTCTGTTTGAAGCCGGCAAACTGTGTGTGCGCCTGAGAGAGAAAGAATTGAGAGTGAAAAGAAAACAGGCTAGCTGTGTGCTGTCTGAGGAGTTCTCTGTGAGAGAAATATAGAGCCTAGAGAAAGAGGCTAACTGTGTGTGAAGCCTTACAAGAGATCTGTGTGAATGAGTTTGGATGAAGCAACTAGAACTAAGAACGACTTTTATGTAACCAATACGCTTCTAAAAAAAAACTTTTATTTTGTTTTGTTATATCCCAGAGTAGCAGTCATTGTTATCTCTCATTCCTATCCTCAGGGCCACATAGAACCACGAAGCAGCCTGACGCATAAACACGTTACAAAAGGGAAAACTTAAATAAAATATATTGGAATTTAATATTCCTGGTGGCAGCTAACTACCCAGAGAGTGTGAAGGGAAAGATTAAAGCAGAATCCACCCTAAAGAAAGTGAAGATCATAACAGGCACAAACCGAAATACAAACCAAAGTTCGTCACAAACTGGACTGTTTTTTGGTTCGCGAATCAGTGGTTCGTTGGAGCTCATTTCTGATGAACCGCAACGAACCACTATGATTTTTAGAGCGGTTCATATGGTTAGTTTTTTGGTTCATCACTGTAGACAGCCTGGCACTGATCAATTTGTTACCTAGGCAATGGAGGTGAGAGCTTTCTCCAGACCTTCTGCAGCTCCGGGAGTGATGAACCAAATAAACCGGTTCACGAACCGGGTAAGTTGATGACGGTTCGTTAAACGTGACAAACCACAGACCACAATGGACTGCCATTTTCCCGATTTGTGCCCGCTTCTAGTCTTAACCAATCTGGGCCTTGGATTCTGTCTGCAACAGCCCACCAGCATCAGCTCAGCCAATAATGAGACACCAAAATACCAAAGACAACCCATGTTTTCACCCCTGGCTGTGAAATTATGCCCATGTGCCAGGATGAGCTTTTCCCCAGCCTTCGTGTCCTGCAAACACAGATTAATCTCCATGAACATCACCCCCCCCCACACACACACATACACACACACTTGTGCTGTCATCCATGACAATATTATCCACTGACAAGAGAAAATCAAGTTGCAGGTTGTGTTCTACCTGCATTTCTTTTTCCTTGCGTGCTGTTCAGGAGCCAGATCCATCAGAAATGCTGTTTTCAGTCCAATGTTTACTTAAAGTGGGTTCCAAATTTGGCCAGCCGTGTTCTGCCCTGTGGTGTTGCTATTTTTTTAGCCTATTCCTGGCAATCAGGTGTACCCAGGAGGAAAAACAAACAGGACAGAAATTCCTGATAAGCATAACAATGGCTGCAGATAATATGCAGGTTGCCTGTTTTAAAAACAACATGGCAATTTCTTTTTGTCAAGGGGATCTTCCAAGGAAAATCTAGAGTAAAGGTTTGGTGAGATTAGAAACACAATGGTGGGCGACTTTGTTTCCCTTTCATTTGTACACCCTTTCTTTAAAACATTGTTTTTGCACCTGAGTCTATTTTAGGCTAAAGTTCTGATATCCACCTTTCAGAATTTCCTTCCTTTGCATCAAAAATATCCTTTCCAAGATAAGCTAGAAATTCACTAGGGCTCACCCAAACAAATGAGCCAGGGGGAGGGGAGCTTGCTAAATATAGGGATTTATTTCTTGCTCTGAAAAGTAGTGCTGTTCATTGTAAAGAAAAGTGCAGGTTTCATAATAAAAATGTCTTAAAAAAATAGAAACAAATGGCAGAATTCTTGGTCTAGCATCACTTTGGGGAAGTCTCACTAACATCTTCCTCTTTCTTTGTTCACTGCCATATAACAATAAATACAACGTTCAATTTATATATCTCCCTTCAGGACAACTCTTAATGCTCAACCAGAGTGGTTTACAAAGTGTGTTATTATCCTCAGGGTTCATTTCAAGGGGGAACGCACAGGAACGCAGTTCCGGCAGTTCTCCAAAGACGTCACATGTCAGGTAGCCCCGCCCATCTGACTCTTGGCCATTTTGGGCCCGTTTTGGCCTGGATTTGGGCCGAAATGGCCCAGATCGGGCCTCTGATGGGTGGTGGATCGGTCTCCCACTCGGCAGCAGCCCGATCCTGACCATTTTGGGCCCCTTTTCGGCCATTTTCAGCCCCTTTTTGCCATTTTGGGCCCAATTTCAGCCCTGAATGGCCAGGATTGGGTCCAAAAGAGCCAGGATAGGTGATGTCAGGGGGTGTGGCATATGCAAATCAGTTATGCTAATGACACACTTCTGGCGATGGCAAGGGGTGTGGCATATGCTAATGAGTTTCTCCAGCTCTTTTTCTACGAAATTACCTCAGATTATCCTCAATCACCTTGTGATGTAGGTGGGGCTGAGAGAGCTCCAAGGAGCTGTAACTGACCCAAGGTCACCCAGCTGGCTTCAAGCGGAGAAGTAGGGAATCAAACCCGGTTCTCCAGATTAGAGTCCCGCCGCTCTTAACCCCTACACCAAACTGGCTCCCAAAGACACCCAAAACAAACATTGCACAACACGTTTACTGCAGTTCAAGGGTTGCCAGCCTTTTCTTTAGTGAAAGCTACTTCTGAGTAATGAAAAATACCCTGGCTACTCCCCCCACCCATGCCCCAGCATGTCCAAGTTTTCTTTTGTCCCAGAAATAGAATATGGGCTAGGAAGACTGCCAGAAATGACAATATCAGCTAAGCAGCCCAGAGAAAAATCCTACAAAATGATTGCTGCTGCTGCTTCCTCTCTTCTTCTTTTTTTTTTTTAAAAAAAGAGCCCAGTCTTTTCCTGGGTCTTCTAGGAGACGTGCAAGTTCCTCTGCTGTAGCCAGTGAGTTATCAGTAGCTCCTGAGCTACCTGTTGGAGTCTTCTCTACTCAGTTTTAGCAAATATAAGAATAGGCATACCAAAAATATTGCAAAGCCTATGGTAACCCCAAAAGAAGGTGGAATCTAGAAACCAGGACTAGGCCTAAGGGTATATCCATTTGCCAAAGAACGACCACACTCTGTGTTGCCAAAGCACATACCTACCCTCTTGCATAAACAGCCAGGTTGGTGTTGCTGCAGCAAATGTGACAAAGCAACTGCTGGCCGAGCAAAATCAATCCGCAGGCCATATACATCTGCTTTGTGTCGGCTGATTCACCCTCTTGAAGACTGAGATTGTTCAGATGGCTTATGCTAAAGGTGCTGTAGCAACAGTGGCTCTCTGTTTTGTAACAGTATATTCTCTGCCCAGGCTAGTTGTCATGCTGCTCTTGAGTAATACAAACATCTGCAAAGCTGACACTGCAGTACGATGGGGCTTAGGTTCTAGCAACGCAGCAAGTTTGCCGGAAAGCCTGTAACTTACGGGATTCTCTTGGTGAGTTGCCAACAGTCCTGAACTTGGGCGCTGTTCCTGCAGCGCTGGAATCAGTAACCCTGTAGGCTAGACACCATTCCCCTTCTTCCTCCACTACAGGTAGTCCAAAGCCCATGGATGTAAATGCTATGGACCGCAAATCCTCTTGATCCTGGGAGTCCATAATGGTGACTGCTTGTCTGGGAATTGAGAAGAATCCATGTCTTGTACATGATTGCATTTATGTCTGAATCTGGGCGACCTTGCCTTTTGTACTCATTGTGCGCAGAGTGGTTCACAAAAGGACCTTGAAGAATACCACCAGCCAGTCTTAAGAGGCTCCTCACAAAGAGCAAAGAGGCTCCCTGTTGTCTCTCCTTATACCGCCAAAAACCTATCAGACGTTTTGGAGCTGTGCACAATCCACCACTTTGGAGAAGCGATCCTGTTTCCCTGCCTGGAATGAGAAGCTTTGGCTCTAGCCAGTTCTGGCTTGTACACTGCTGAGTTCCCCTTTGCTCAACACCAGACCTAGCTCCAAGATGCGCCAAGCCAAGTCCAGCTGGCAAACTGCCAAGATCTTCTGGTGAAACCAAGCTCGGAGTGTCTCTCCTTCACTGCGGTATAACCCCGACAGGTTCTGTGCATTATTTGGTACTATGGGCAAGGACTAAAAATGGCTACAGGGTAACAGCCAGATTTTAGTTTTGCAATTGCTAATTTCAGGAAGTAAGCACCATTGGAAGCTCTTTTGAAAGCATAGCTGTGTTTGGAATTGAGGAAACCTCTGATTTTCATTGTGGAGGCCATGGGACATGTTAGTCTCCCAGGCTAACCTATCTCACAAGGGCATTCTGACTATGTTAATTTCTGCTAGGGGCTGGCCCCTTGACGTCCTCCACCCATGAAAGAATAACTGACCAGCACTTTGGCCCATTATGCTATTTACTCTTCAGACACAAGAGTCTGCTCCTGTCTATAGTGCCTTGCCCAGGAAACGTAAACATTGATTTTGGAGGGTTTTTTACAAGTTTAAAATAAAACAGATTTGGTGGCTGAAACGTAGGAAATCCTCGATGTGGAAGCAGACCTTGATGGACCAATGGTCTGATTCAGTATCAACTTCATGTGTCCATGGTCAGGAAAGCTCCCACTTTCTTGCCTTACCGGAAACTATGCAAAACTGAAGTATTCAAGAGGGTTTTTTAGCCCAGGGTAAAAGCGGGTAGCCCAGGTAAGCCTGATCTCATCAGATTTCAAAAGCTAAGCAGAGTTGGCCTTGTTTAGTAATTGGATGGGAGCCCTCCAACAAAGACCATGGTTGCAGAGCCAGGCAATGGCAAACCACCTCTGTTAGTCTCTTGCCATGAAAACCCCACCAGGGGTCGCCATACGTTAGCTCTGACTTGAGGGCACTCTCCACCACCACATGTTGTTTAATATGTTTGTCTTAGAATTGTTTACGCTCTGTTTCAGCATTTCCTCAGTTCTGTATTGGATTTCTGTTGGTTTTAAATCTGGAGGTTTTCATTTCTAACCCTATTCGGTTGTTTATTGAAATGTCTTTGAAATTGACTGTACCGACTCACAGTGTGTAATCTGCCTTGAGTCTCAGTGAGAGAGGTGGACTACAGATATAGTAAATAAATAGAATAATTCTGTACTTGGAAGTGCAATTAACAAATGTGGTGAAAAACCAAAGGGTTCAATAGGTGCAAATGGGGTGGGGGAAGGGAGCACCCATCCCTTCTAGGAGGCTAAAGCCAGTCCCGAAGGGCTGAGGAAATTGATATTTGGATTCTGTCGCATGAACGGCATACTTTTCCTATTGCCTAATAGATAGCTGCTGCTGTTCTTTTTTAGAAATGAAAAGTAGTGCAAATGACATCTCCGCTCATTTGCTGCTTTTGAAAGTGAATCAGTCGCAAAGCCATTTCTCTGCCTCTTAGAGCTTTTAGAGAGAATTCTCCTTCACGTTCGTCAAAGGACAGCCTTTGAAGCGAGTCAGTAGTAGACATGCAAAGTTAATGGGTTCAAACAAATGAAACCCTGGGCTGCATTCCAGACTTTAAAGCCCATGTGAGTGGCTTGTGTTTTTGATTTAATGATATGTAGCATTAGCAGAATCTAATGGTTGCATTTATGTTATTTTTTGCTCTCTCTTTTTAAATTGCAGGCTGCAAACAGTTACCTGAGGGACCAGTGGTTTCATTCCTTACAGTGGAAGGTAGGTTCTTTTGTCCTGTGTTTCTGTAATAATTGTTCAGAAGTAATCCCAGAACCAATTCTAGCTGTCTTAAAAAAAATTAAATGTTTTTAATTGTACTTGCATTCTGTTCTTATTTGGGTCTGTTGTTGATCTACTATCCAAGCTGGTGTTTTGGCTTCAGGTGATTCCAGATTATTCACTGGGCCCTGGATTCTTGTCATCTTTTTGGAAACTGGTGAAAGGTGAAAGTTACAGACTAGCCCAGGTGAAAGTTACAGACTAGCCCAGGTGAAAGTTACAGACTAGCCCAAGATGTTTTGTCACCCAGGACAGCAAACCTAAATAGTAAAATGCCGTGCCCTGCATGGCTGCTTTGGAACCTCCTCTCTCTGCAAGACAGGGGCATTGCACATCTGGCATTGAGAGTCAATACTGCATAATGGTTAGAGCATCAGACAAAGATCTGGGAGACCCAGGTTTGAATCCCCACTCTGCCATGGAACTTTGCTGGGTGACCTTGGGCCTGTCACACACACTCAGCCTAACCTACCTCACAGGGTTGTGGCGAGGGTAAAATGGAGGAGAGGTAAACAATATAAGCTGCTTATTGGGGACAATATAAGCTCCCCATTGGGGAGAAAGATGGGATACGACTGAAGCAAATCAATATATAAAATGCCATTTTCCTTCCACTGGCACCTTCAACTGCCTCAGGTTGCCTCAGTTCTGAACAACATGGTCCATCTAGCTGAATGTAGCTCCTCAGCCAAAAAATGACAGCCCACCCAGGACTCAATAAACTGGATTTCCCAGCTGCAGTCTGCAGGTCACGCCCAGCTAGCCACAATCCATGGCTGGTGGACTGTGCTTGAAATGGTAGGCCGCGCTTCATCCATACCTACTTACAGCATATGAAGCAGCCTTATTTTGAGTGAAATCCTCCTTTCACCTACCTCAGTATTGGTTCCTCTAAGTGGGAACAGCTCTCTAGGGTCGCGGGTAGATAGGGTTCCCAGGTGCCCACCGGTGGCGGGCAAACTCCTGGGGATTTACCCCCTTGTCCGTCCAGTGATTGGCAGGAGGTGGCAAGCTCCCAGAGGTTGCCCACCACTGGCAGGCATCTCAGGAATGCATGCTCCCAACAGGCACGACAGCATCACTTCCGGAAGTGACATTGTTGCGCCAGTCATGGGAGCATTCTCGTGCTTCATTTGGGGCTGATTTGGGTCCCAAATGGGCCGAATCGAGCCCGTGTGGAGTGCAGGAGCGCTTGCGCAGCCAGTGCTGTGATGTCACTTCCGGAAGTGACGTCATAGCATCAGCCCCGGGGGGCATGTGTGAAGAGGATCCTTGTGGACAGCACAAGGTGAGACGGACGTGGCAACCCTATAGTCCTGACATTTCCTACCTGAGATCCCTTTAACTGGGTGTTAATCCTGATGCTCCAGCACGGAGCCATAGGCTTCCCCCAAAATAAGAAGGGGAACCAGAGATCTTGTTATAATACGAACATGCCATCAAATTGCTGTCTACTTATAGGAACCCCTCATGGGGTTTTCAGGGCAAGAGATGAGCAGAAGTGGTTTGCCATTGCCTTCCTCTGCATGCAAACCTGTCTTTCTTGGTAGTCTCCCATCCATGTACTAACCAGGGCTGACCCTGCTTAGCTTCCAAGCTCTCATGAGCTTGGGCTAATCTGGGCTATTTGGGATGCAGAAAGTTTTGTTACAACTACAGTATTATCACTACTGCCTAGTGAACAAATGACTAATATGGAATCAGGCCATTAAATCATTTAACTTATTGCTGCCTATAGTAGGTGACTGCATCTCTCTTGAGGTCTCGTGAGAGGTTTTCCCCAACCTTGCAGAGTTGACAAGAATCAAACTTTGGAACATGGGAATGTACGGAGCTGGTTTATGTCAAACCTTTGACCTATCTAGGATCTAGCATGGGTTTGTCTGTTCCGATAGTGGAGGAAGGTCTTTCCCAACAGTCTTGGAAGGACCCAAGATATGATACTGCTTTGGGGTAACTGGTGCCACTTGAAAGATTAGGGCTGACTGTATGCAGTCAGCATTTATAACTGCAAATAAAGGAGATATTGCAAATCGCCACACCATATCCTCACAAACTCACCCCTGCTCTGCAGTTGCCATCTCAGAAATTTTCTACCACCCTGTGATGTGGGGAGCATGGGAAAAAATTTATATGGATAAGCAGAAAAATAATTTGAAAACGATCCAAATGAGACGTGCATTTTGGGAGAAAATGTTCCTCCTATCTTTGTGAAATATTCACAACGTAAGAGCAGAGGGTTGTTTTTCTTGCATTTATTTTTTTTCCTTAAAAAAGGAACAGAAAATATCACACACACACACACACACCCCACACACTTAAATCAAAGCCAGTATATCTTATATCAGGATATCTTTTGGCCAGCAAGTTGTTTCTTTTAACCTTTTGTGGCTGTTTGAATTCTGTGTAAGAGTTTCTGCTTAACATTGAGTTATTTTCCTTGGAGTATATTTGGCAGGGTTTCAGGGAACTTATAGGAGATGCAAAGTCAAAGATGGGACATTAAGTTGAGAGGTTCCAGAGTGTGTTTCTAAGACAGCATGAAACCCTGAGAATGTTGGAGGTTTAGTATTTCATTTCTGGACGCATTTGGTTAACTGAATGGTTAGCTGCTTCTAAGAGAAACTGGCAGATAGGAAGCCTCATCCGCTTCAAATCAGGGGAATGAATTTTGGGTTCAAAAGTAATTTTCCAACCCTCAAGATGGCATGCCTGCCTGCTATTCTCCTGGCTGAGTCAAGGAGCTATAGAGGAGGCAGTCAACTTTTCTGATCCTGGGTAGGAACAGACGTTCTTTCCATTGAGGTAAGGCAAGTTCTTACCATTGAGTTCAGGCAATTCCTAGAGCTACTCAGAAGTAACAAAGGACAAAACTGGGAAATGCTCTGTGGTAAAACTGGACGTTCTTACCATAGTTTCCAGGTAGCTCTAGGAATCATCTGCACTCTACGATAAGAACTTCCTGTAAACAGAGAAGTCCTTATTTTTATTTTTTTCTCCTGGGATTCCGCCCCCCCCAATCCTCCCATCAGTTGCCAGACACTACTTGGCAACCCTAGTTAGGAAGCAAATAAACACTCACTGAATCCAGTCATAAATGTATTGACATCAGTATTTCAAAAACATTTCAACAGGCCATGCTACTAGTCCCCATTGAAATGGCTTTATAATCCCCCACCATCAAATAATGTGAGGGTTGTATTGGTATGTATTCAGAAGGAAGCAAAGAAGGCATCTTGGCTCTGGCATACCCAGCCAACATAATGGTTACATAAAACTGTATGCCATTTTGTTTTCAAATAAAACACACACAAATTCTTTTCAGAAATAGGCTGAGCAAAAGCTTAGGCACCTTTGTATTTTATATAAATTGTATAAGCTGCAGACTGTGTGATTATAGCTGGGTTTCCAGTTGCCCTCCAATGGCCGGTAAACTCATTGCCCACAGATCGGTGGCAAACCACCTTGTGATTGCCCACTACCAGCAGGCAACCGGGGCAAGTGTGCAGCAGGCGTGCTGTCAGCAGGGCACGACAATCTCATTTCCGAAAGTGATGTCATCACACTGGTGGCAGGAGTGCTCCTGTGCTTCACGGGGGATGATTTTGGCCCCAGACAAGCTGAAGTGGCCCTGTGTAAAGCACAACAGCGCTCCCACCACCACTGCAATGACATCACTTCTGGAAGTGACATCATCACATTGGGGCAAGAGCACATGCACACTTTTGTGCATGTGCAAAGATGCTGCTCCTGGTAAATAACACCCCCGCACCACCACCAGTGGGACACATTAGAGACTTGGCAACCCTATAAGTAAGACCAGGATTGACTTTTACCAGTCACATTAGCTGAGGGCGGCATACGAAAGGCTACCTAACCTTTTGCACATTGGAGATTCTTGGCTGGAGAACTTATTAATTCATGGACCAGGCACAGCTCCCAGGAGTCGTTCTCAAAACATTTTTTTTAAAACTCCCTGTATGTTGTTTTTTGTTTGGGGATTTGGATGACAAATTACCTAAGCAGTTTTGAACTTAGCACATCTTTTTTGGCATCAAAAAATCTTTCCCTATTGAACATGCCAATTTTGATCCAAAAAGCAAAATATACACATATTCTGCTCATTTAGAGCCTATTTTTATAATGGCAAAGCGCCATATATCTGGGTCAAGGGCTGTAGCTGAGTGAGTATAACTTGGAATGGGGAAGTGGGTAGAAACTATTCCCATTGACCAAGCCTTAAAGAAACACACAGTGAGTTTCAGGCATATTGTGTTTCTGACATTATAGCCCCCAATTTCTCTCCCGTGCCAGTTGGCAAATTGCTTTTGAAACTGAGGAGGAGTTTCAAAGTAAGTCTGTGATCTACCATGGAGGACCTGCTGTTAAAAAAAAAGATCTCAGACTAGGATCTGAGAGACCCAGGTTTGAATCTTCATTCTGCCACAGAAGTTCACTAGATAACTATGGGCCAGTCACTCTGTCAGCCTCACAGTAGTTGTTATGAGGATAAAATGGAAGAGGGGAAATGATACTGTAAGCCTCTTTGGTCCCCAGGTGGAGACAAAAGTGGGTTATAAATAAATAAAAGGGCCCTCCCACTGGATACACCCAAGCATTAGCTGTGCTGAAATGAGTTCTTTGGACAGAGTTCAGAAGGGAAGTCAAAGCATAAAACCCAGTCTGGAGAATGCAGACATGTAGATTTAGCAATAGAGGTTCAGCATGTTTATTTTCTCACTGGCAAAGAGGGAAGGATGAGTTGGTAGGGGCTGTGGCAAAGTCTTTCTGTGAAGCACCTTGCAACACTGTCACCATGGTAATGGTTATAAATAGGGATGTGAAGTGAATGGAAATTTGTATTTTGTTTTTTTTTTAAATGAAATCGCATATGATGTCAAAGGCATTTGTGGCCTTTAAATCCGAGTAAAAATGTGTCTTCAAAATCTTTGGACTCAAAAGAATTGGCCCGACATGACTTTCTGTCGTGGAAATAATACCTCATTGCTGAAGTTTCACCAGGGAGCTTCGCTTCACGGAAGCTTTTTGCTTCCTGTCAGTATTCATCGGGAAAATCACCATCCCAGAACTTCACACCCTCTCTCTCAGAGTCTTGTTTGGATCCTGTTTATATGGTCAGTAGGGCCCTCTCTAGATGTTTGACTGTGCCTCATGATCCAAGAGGTATACATTCTTCTCTCTTTGTTTATGAAAGTTCTAACAAAATCCTGGTTACAATGTGTAGCGACTAGAACAGATTTCTGCGTAATCGCGTTACTGTCTAAACTGTTTTGGATTCAGCTGTATTTAAAATGGCGTAACAGGGTATTTGTTAATTTTTTCACCCTCTTATTGTACATTAGGACGTAATGTTCCCATTTTATGTTTTTTACTGTCTGGGTACTGTTGGCTAAACATTGAAAAGCTATCAGCCGTAGTATGAATATAGGTGCATCAACTCTGTTGATGGATAATCTTGGATAATTAATGTATGTCAAAGTAGGGAGATGGCCAACCCCTCCCCCTTTTTTAAAGAGGACTAGTTGGGAGCATTCATTGAGTGCTTGGACAGTGTACAGCGCTATGCATATTTACTTGGGAGTCAGCTGCGCTGGACTGGGTGGGGAAAAATTGAATTTCTGGTTAGAGTTGTGCCATGTGTTAACATGGTGCTTTCCATATTTGGAAGGGTATGTTCAAGGAGTGTTTTTTTCCTGCACTTTCTGATTTTTAAAGCTTGTTGTGATAACATTGTTCCATTTTCCTATAACGGATGCTCCCACCTTGCCGATAATTTAAACAAGGTCTACTTCACGGAAAACTTATTTCCTTAGAAAAGAACCCACTTATATTATATTTTCATATTACAGATTTTGGGTTGTGTCCAACTAGCTTTTCTGTTGGTGAAAAGGGAAGGAAAGATCCCTTCTGTCCATCTGAAAAGGCCATGCTTGGGGATCTTGGGTCCTAACATGGAAAAAAGATAGGGGAATTGGGCAAGATTAAATAGGGATAAAAATGGGTTGGATCTAACCCCTTATTTCATGAGATTCTTGACTTCAAACAAGTTCTTATATGAGTTTGGTGTACTAACCCTAAATGATGGCAAGGCAGAAGCAATGTTTACTATCCATATATTTCTAGCTTGACATTGAAAAGGTATCAGACTTAGTATGAATATTGATGTATTAATTCTGTTGATGGATAAACTTTCATGGCAAATGTGTGACAAATTTGGTTCACTCATGAAACCTGTGTCCAAATTTTCCAATATAATTTGAACATAAAAAATGTTTCTTCCTAAGGGTTAGCCACTCAACAGTTCAATTAAGAAATCAATATTTTGATTGAATTCAATTTCTTTCAACTTGCACCAGACTTAATGGACTTGCAGGAGGTGTAAGAATACTTTCCATTTATGTTTCCCGATCATGGAGAAGCTGCTTGCCCCCCTATTTGCCTGGACAGAATAATGATTTTTCAATTTATACACTGTGTAGTTCCCCCTGAGGTACATGTGCATTCAAAAGTCGTTGGAAAATTTACAAATGAGCTTATTCATTTTTTTGCACCCAGTAATTTTGCTTCCCTGTTACAGTGCAGCTGTTCTTCTGCGTGCACTTACATACCCCACTGACATCATTATCCACAGATTGGTATTAAAAAACTATTTGTGGACCTGGGTGACCTAGGTATAATTATTTTGAAGAATGGTTTTTCCAAAACCCAGTATGGACTTGGCAGTTTCTAAAATTTTGGCCCCTTTAAAGTCTAAAAGTTAGATATTCTGGCTGGCAGATTTATTTCCAGTCTGTGAAGTCTTCCAGCCTTTGAGTCTTTTATGGATTGCATACAGGAAAACCAATGGGTTCCTTCATACACATAAGTGGACTGAGTCGCTACCAAAACCGAGGGGGGCGGGGAACAGTACTTCTTTGGAAGGCTGCTGCTCTAGTGATCTTGCAGAACAGGTGAGCTAAAGCCAGCAAGGTAAAAGATCTGCTGGTTTGGGGGCTGTTTGCTCTTTGGTGTACTAGGGTGCTAACATTTTACTTTACTTTGCTCTTGTGCAAAGTCAAGTAAACTTTTCCTTTTAACTTCAGTCTGATGTGCATATGTTTGAAGTTTTTCCATGAAATATTGCCAGGAAATATTTTTTGCCTGCCTCTTTCCCACATTTGAATGTCGTTTAAAGGAAAAGAACAGGACAAGTGCCAAAAAAGTGACCATTTTAGCCCGCATCCCTGATCCATCACTTCTAGCATCCCACTTGGTGGTTTTCTCATGCAAAATCTTACATTTTATTAAACAGCTATAAGGTCTTAATTGTGGGACTGCATTTATATGTCACGACAAAATTAAGCAGAAGTTGTTGGTCCTGTGCATGAACATGGGTTTTTTGTTTGCTGTGCTTGTGCAATTCCCTCACAGGTCCCTCCTTGTCTACTGGGTAGAGACTGAGTGACCACTGACCAGTTGAATCCAGCTGCCATTTGCTGAAGCACCTACATCAATCAGACATCACAGCCAATTGGAAGACTTGTGTACAGGGAGGTGGGAGGGCCAAAGGGGAATGTACAAGCATAACAGAAAAGCTGTGATTATGCTCGATGGCAAGAAACTTGTCTTAATTAGAGCTCGTGGTAATCTCCCAATGTAGACTTGACGTCTGTGACCTTCTCTGCTTATGGCTCACTCTGATCTTGACCGCATAAGAGCAAAGTTTGATTCCCCGCCACTGCCTGTTAACAAGACACTTGTTCAGTCTTCATAACCTACAGCAACAGTGTGCTCGTTTTCCCCCTCTGTATTCTTCAGTCCATGCACTCTGATGGCCTCCCAAGTGCTGAAAGAGCCTTGAGCATGGTTTAGGGCTTTACTAGCTCTGGGTGTGGTTTCTGTGGGTTCTTCAATCATCTACAACATTTGATGTCACAATCGCATGATGCGTTTCATGTTCGTGCGCTGTGCAGCTGAGTCCTGAATGCCTTAAGCCCTTCTTGTGTTCCGAGAAAACAGAGCTGCTGCTACTAACCGTGTGAGTTCTGTTGGAATTGCTGGCTGAGATATCCCCATATCCCAACATTCGGTTAGGCAGCAGTTGTTCTGCATAGCTCTGGTGATCAGCTGATGAATAACATATGAATAACATATTAAGAAGTTACAGGTTTCTAGGTCACAGTGACGACTCACTCACATTATAGGTCTATTGTAATTTTGTAAGACTGTTCCTTTACTTAGGGACCCGTTCACAGGTGCTTCTGGGAAGATTGTTTTAGTAAGTTCTCAAGAACTGCGAATTCGACCTGCCTTGTTCTGCATATAAGGATGTCTCTGATGTGCAAAGATTTTATTTCTATTAATTATAGGTTAACTGTGTGGATTGTGAGTGAAAGGCAGGGCTTTTTTTCAGCAGGAACGCAGTGGAATGGAGTTCCGGAACCTCTTGAAAATGGTCACATGGCTGGTGGTCCCGCCCCCTGATCTCCAGACAGAGGGGAGTTTAGATTGCCCTCTGCACCACTCCAGCAGCGCGGAGGGCAATCTAAACTCCCCTCTGTCTGGAGATCAGGGGGCAGGGCCACCAGCCATGTGACCATTTTCAAGAGGGCAACCCACTGAGTTCCACTACCTCTTTTCCCAGAAAAAAAGCCCTGGTGAAAGGAATCCCTGCCTCAAACTTTATTTTGTGGTAGATTTGCTTAGGCAAGCCGGTATATATCTAAGCCTCTATCTGCCAAACTAGTTTATAACGTCATGGCACCAAAACTATGAAATTTGCTCCCCAGGAAAAGTAGCCTGTCCCCTTCAACCATTGTCTTTTGCCAGCCAATGAATACTCTGGGTTTGGTTTGTTAATTTCTCTTCTTCACTCTCCTTTCTGTTTATTTAATTTTAATTGCTGTTTTATATCTATGTATTGTTTATAAAAGCTGATTTTTAAAATTCCTCTTTAACTGTTCACCACCTTGAGGGCCCCTAAATAGGATAAAAAATTTAAAATGAATAATTTTTTAAAAATGCCTCAGATTATATATGTGAAACATGGAGGGAAGCTTTATAAATATTAAACATTGTGATAAGATATTGTTAGAATAATATAAGACTAGAGGTGGGCATGAACTGAAATATGAACCAAAGTTTGTCATGAACCAGGCTGCTTTTTGGTTCACAAACTGGTGTTTTGTTGGAGAGAATTTCTGACGAACCGCGACAATTTTTAGGGCAGTTCGTTTGGTTCGTTTTTCAGTTCATCCCTGCAGACAGCCAGGTGCCAATCAGTCAGTTTCCTAGGCAATGGGGGTGGGGCTTTCTGCAGACTTGCTGCCCCGGAAGTGACATATTCACGAACCAAACAAACCGGTTCACAAACTGGGCAATTTCATGCTGGTTCGTGGTTCATGAAACACAATGAACCCCGAACCACCACAAACCACTATTTTCCCAGTTCGTGCCCCATCTCAATATAAGACTTCTCCATTACAAGGCACAATTAGCTTATGCAGTTTATCACCCCAAAACATTGTGTGTGTTTCCAGCAAGGGGCCTGCCATAACCTATGCAGCAGAAGGAGATGGGAATGAAGTGGTAAAAAGAATCATACTACTTCAGACTGCAGAAGCAGACTACCATTTTTAATGTTACCTGATGTAAACAAATTCACTGGTGGAGAGTGCCCTCAAGTCATAGCTGACTTATGGCAACCCCTGGTGGGGTTTGCAGGGCAAGAAACTAGCTTCTGCAATGCTGGTCTTTGCTGGAAGTCTCCTTTCCAATTCCTAACCTAGACCAACCCTGCTTAGCTTCTGAGATCTGATGAGATCAGGCTCACCTGGGAGATCTGCAAGCAGAAAATAAATATGTTAGGGAACAGTGTGATCTAGAACCTCTTTCCTTAATGTGCCAGTTTTAGACTTGTCAGGCTTTTTAAAATGGCATTCTTCATATTTAATCTGAAATGGTAGAATCCTTCCGTTTGCTCTCAGGATGCTACTGTCAGGATGAAATATAAATAAATAAAATAAATACTGCTTGTGGAGTGGGCTGGGGAGGGGTTCAGAGGGGTTACAACTATACAGTTCCATAGGTAATGGACAGGTTGGATCCAGACAGTTTTTACACTCAGCATTGTCTAGTTCTCTGCTTTACTGTAGTCCCATGTTTAGGTCCGATGATCCCCAGAATAGACAGATGTGATGGTTAAAAGGAACCCCTTCCTTTTTTACCAGCGGAATAGAAGGCTGAATCCAACCCACTGTTTATAACTTAGTCACAGCGTTATAAAGCTCGCTGGCCAGCCTTAGACCGTTCTCTCAGCCTAACCTTTTTTAAAAAATGCTGCTACCAGCATTTCGGAAGGATGGGAACATGCTAATACAATAGACTGCTGATGTGAAATCTGCAATCCTTCTCTGGAAATCGGAATAGTAGAGACAGGTGGGTGGGATCGTGGGAAGAGAAGGATGATTCATTGTCTGTAGCCACTTCAAAGTGAAGGTATTCTTGTGTAAAAGGGATCTGCTTTGAGAGCTTTGTGCTGCATTTGATGTGCGGAGATTTGAATTCATTCTGGATAGAAACTGTTGCTCTGAAATGGAACACCTCCCTGTGAAAACAAGGGAATCGGCGCTGTAAAGTTCTGTTTCTCGTAATCCAGCAGCCAGCTGTTTCCCCTCTTCCTCCTCCTCCCCATCTTGCTTTCTTAAAGCCGCCTGCGTGTGCGTCGCATCTGCATTCGGTACCCGAGCCTCCCTGAGGGTCTTGCAGCAGCTTTTCTGAAACAAGCACGTTTCTCAGGCTGGGCACATCTCTTTTTTTGCTGACGACACTGATGATGCAGGTACGCTGGGGAGAGGAGGCTATTTCACAGCCATTTATGGTGATGCTGGGCTGAAACCCCAGGAAAATAGCACGTTTTGCCAAAGAAGGGGGAGCAAAATAGGTAGGTAAACAGATTTTTTTTTAATTTGTTTCTCCCGTCTCTGGAAGACTGTAGTAGATGAGGAAGTGTGTAGGGGGGGGGGGGACAAGGAACAGTTGTGGCTGTGAAAGGTGGAGGAAATAAAAAGGCCAAGAGATCAGGAGTGACAGCCATTCCTTTTAATCTGATTTGGCATTGTAATTGCTTTGAATGTGACTCAGTGGCAAAACGGTCTTGCTAAATTGGAAACTGATCTGAGAAGGTGCCCCCCTCCCCGCTTAGGAGATGAATGTTCATAATTGACTGATGAGGTGCTGAGTTTTTGAGATAGCTAGGAGGGAATATAAAAAAGCTGATCTGTCTGAGACATCTCTGGGGTTTTGGGGGGACAAGCTTTTGTAGGGTTGCCAGCTCCAAGTTGGGAAATTCCTGGAGATCTGGGGGGTGAAACCTGGAGAAAGTGGGGTTTGGGGAGGGAAAGAACCTTGGCATGGCATAATTCCATAGAGCCCACCCCCCAAAGTAGCCATTTTCTCCAGGTGAACTGATCTCTGTAGCCTGGAGACGAGTTGTAATACCAGGAGATCTCCAGCCACTACCTGGAGGCTGTCAACCCTAAGCTTTTGCTTATGTTGGGATGGTTGGGCAGAGTATGCGAGATTACAGATTTTTATTACACATGGACAAATATATTTTTTTCAGCCTTGAGGCTGGAGGCCGGTTGCCTGGGCAACAGGCAGATTGGGCCTGGTTCCCCCTGCAACAGGAGATGTTTTGTGAGTGTGTAATCTCCGCCTGCTCTCCCTTCCTCTGAATAACAGGTCAAAGTACGAGGAGATAAGGCCCTCTTTGCAAGAGCTTGCACTCAGGCCTAACAAGCTGCTAACAAACATCAGTGACTCATTCTGAAAACCACAGCCTATAAATTAGAATCAGATGTGGCCCAAGAAGTAGAATCTAAAAAGAAAAGAAGAAGAAAAGATTCTGCCGCATTCATACTCCGGGGGTTTCTAGGGAGCAGGGCATGAATGCAGAGGGGTTTTTATTTCAAAAGTTTATGGATCAGGGTCAGGTGGAAACAGGGAAGTGAAGGATCTTGCTTAGCAGGGGCAAAGTTTCCTGGCTTTTCCAGACTACTGCACTGGTTAATTGGTTAGAAATGGTCATACTGGGCAGAACAGTAAAATATTGGCTGGTTAGGATGGAATCCTGTGTATGCATTTGCACCCCTTTATAACCTGGAAACAGTAAGCGAGCTCACAGCTAGTTGCTAAGCAACCTGTTGTTACACTTCCCGCCATGCAGATAGCCAGTAATGGAAACAGAGGTGGCCTCAAATTCCTCCTCTACCATGAAACTTAAAGAGTGGCTTTGGGCTGTCCTTCAGCCTAGCCTGCCCTTGAAGGTTGTTGTGAGGCTAAAATTGGACAATGCTATTCATCCCACACAGCTTGAACAACAGCGTATGGATTTCCTGGCAGCATATAGATCTTGCTTACAACCAGGGCTTTTTTTCAGCAGGAACGCGGTGGAACGGAGTTCCAGAACCTCTTGAAAATGGTCACATGGCTGGTGGCCCCGCCCCCTGATCTCCAGACGGAGGGGAGTTTAGATTGCCCTTGGCGAGGGCAACCCACTGAGTTCCGCCACCTCTTTTCCCAGAAAAAAAGCCCTGCTTCCAACAATGGCATTTAGTGGCAGACCCCAGACTGTGATGATTTCCTTCACGATATGAGTTCTTCAGGACTGTTTATCTGACCTGTATATACACAAACCCGTTTCCCGGGATCTTGACCTTTCACATAAGTTTTGTCATTTGAGGTGGCTGAAGAGAGTATTGTAAATCATTCTACCCTGCAATAGTATTACCAAGTGTTACCAGTTTGGAATCTTATTTAGACTTGGGGGGGGGGGGTGATTGAGAACTCCCCAACCCCAAATTTCCTCCTCCAGGATGCAGTAGGGTTGAGAAGGTCAATATTTCCTCCCCCTGCTTCACCACCCCTCTTCACTGATGCTCAGCTTTGTTATACTTTCTGTATCTTCTAGGAGACAAAGAGCAAGTTCAGCCTTAGGGACATGTTGGTTTTTTAAAAAAACTTCTCTAGTTTTTCTTCATTCTGGAAAAGTCAAGTGGGTACGCAGAACACACATGCGCTGCTCCTCACAAGCACCTATTTCTTTCTCTGATCAGAAAGGGCCATGATATACCTTCATTGGCTTTTTGATATGGCTCTCTGTCTAGGGCTATATGCAGCATTCCTTGTCACAGCTCATAAGTTCAGCTGTTTCTCATAAGCAGGCGATTGCTCATGAGGAGACCTCCCTCCAGCCTGGGGATGCTAGCTAACTTGAAAACCTATTCCCCCATTTCTTCTCAATCCCTCCTCCAAATCTTGGAATATTGGTAAGGGTAGAACGTCCAAGAACAACCACACTATAGCTTTTGAAGCTTGGCTCTGTCTCCCCGTGCAGGGCAGATGTCCTATTCTGTTGTTTTTTGATCCCTCATAACATCATGTTATTAAGAGCAGAGCAAGACTTCTTAAACCTGGTGAGATGTGTTGGGAAGAAATGGGTCTTAATGAAATCAAGGCTCAGCTGGCAGAATTACACCTAGTATGAAGGCAGTGAGAAGGAGACATAGAGGATGCCTACGGAAGTAGGGCTCACAAAACCAGTTGGAGTACTTCACGCTGTGGGTAGGGCCTCTATACGGCCCCCTCTCCCTTCACAAGGAAAGCTAGTATGACAGTGAGACGGCTAGGCAACCTCTTCCTCACACGTGCTAGTTTTCTGTGGGCATGGACTTTTTAAATGGAGAAAATGTGCCACCATTCACCCCTGCACCCACCCCTGCAGCCTTCAGTCTGAAGTTGACCACTTCAGTCTCTGATAAGGAGGGTAAAAGGCTGATAGTTAAGATCTGGCAACCTGGCTAAAATGTAACCTCAATTTGACTCGGGAGGAAGAGAGCTCCTTCTTCCCCTCATTGCACACCTCCGCACTGAGGCCTGCTTCATGTTTTGAGAACCCTGATTACAGGACAGTAATTTTCCAGCAGCTTTCCTCAGAACTCTGATGGTTGGAGATGGTTGACTAGCTGCCCAAAAGTTAACTTGTCTACTGCTGCTAGCCTTTGCCTTCAGCACCCAGCCGCAGGTGACATTTGAGTGTGCCTGCTAGGACAAAGTTTAGTTTGCATGAGGTGACTAGTAGGCCCAGCGAGCCCACTTAGGGTTGCCCCTTCCAAGTTGGGAAATTCCTGATGGTTTTGGAGGGTGGGATTTGGGGGAAAGGAGGGAGCTCAGCAAGGTACAATGCCATACAGTCCACCTTCCAAGGCAGCCACTTTATCCAGGGGAACTGATCTTTGTAGTCTGGAGATCAGTTGGGATTCCTATGGAGCTCCAGTAGGGTTGCCAGCTCCAAGTTGGAAAATTCCTGGAGATCTGGGGGATGAAACCTGGAGAAACTAGAGAAAGTGGGGTTTGGGGAGCGAAAGGACCTTGGCATGGCATAATTCCATAAATTCCATCCCCCAATGTAGCCATTTTCTCCAGGTGAACTGATCTCTGTGGCCTGGAGACCAGTTGTAATCCCAGGAGATCTCCAGCCACTACCTGGAGGCTGGCAACCCTAATCTCCAGCCAACACCTGGAAGTTGACAACCTTAAGCTTGGTTATTGAGCTCCCCCTCCCCAGCAGTGAATGCTCCTACCAGTGCTGCTTTGAGTCCTTTGCAATGCATTTCATTCTCAGCAGAAAAATGGATGATGGAAACTTAGTTTCCCCTAAGGGATGGGAAAATATCTACTGCTGTAAAGCAAAACAAAGCTCACAACATAAGAACTAATTTGTAAAAAGTTTAATATTGGTGCCAGAGCTGTATCCTCAAGAAAAAACACAGTGCACAGTAGAACAACAAATCAAAATAATTATCAATATTGATTTTAGGTTTTGACAAATGATTGATTTCTTTGTATTGCTTTTATTTATCATTTGTTGCGGAGCACTTTTTAAGCTTACCAAAGTGAAATGCAACTCGTAAACCACTCCTATATTGTTTATTCCATATACTGTTATTTTGAATCAATGACAAAGCAAAAAAAAAATCAGTAATTTGAATTTTTAAAAATTTACTACAAATTTCTATGATTCTGCCAATAGGAAACTTTGAGCAATTTTTGTCATCATCGTTTTTCTGTGGGTTCTTTGGCGGAGATGTTTTCTGCAGTAGTAAAGGAATTCCACATAGAGTGCCATTAAAAATAAATTAACACCCCCATCAAATCTTTTTTCTGTAATGAGCAAAATATGGAACTGCCAGGGATGTGAGGAAGCATAGGACAGATGCGTTAAGGTTGGCGCCAGGGCCCAAGGAGAGGAATATTTGCCAAAAGGGAATGGAAGCAAGAGTGGAACGTTTCAGGGAATGCATCAAGGTTTGTGATCCAAATGTCTCCTTTGTGGGATGAGTCTGGCTTGGTATAATTGTGTTTTTCGGTATTAAGTACAGCTGAACTCGCCGTTAGTCTCTCTTAAGGACAGAAGAATGTTGCTTGGTCCTTAGGCATGTAGAACCATGAAGGTCGGTATAGAGACTGCAAGATATGTCTTGGGGCTGAGCCTACTGAAAAGACACATTCCAGCCCAAAAACTACAAGCAAAGCATTAGCAAGAAAATCCCTTCTCTGTGATGAATGAAGAGGTGAAAGGTGTTGACTCTCTTCCAGTCTGATCTCATAGTTAAAATAAAAATAATAAAAAACATGGCTTCCTTCAATATAAGCTGTTAATATAAATGGTAAACCGCCAATGTCATATGTGCTTTCCCAAACCTGCCAGATCCTAGCCCGCTATTCTAACCACTACAGGAACTCCTCATATCAGCCACAAGAACTCCTCATATAAGCAGGAAAATATGACTTAAATTTGCTGCAAGGAAGAGGTAGACCCCTGATGAGTATTAAGCATCCTCCAAGAGACATGAAATGCTGGGATCAGTACAAAAAACAGCCTGCTCAGGCTCAGATGCTGGGCAGGAAAGGAATGTTTCAAAGAATCGATCTTCTCCCCTTATGATTTCTCTCAGGCCCTCCAGTTTTTGTAAGTGTAGATAACAAGCTGTTCCATACATTTCCTTTCTTTGTCAAGCCTCTGAAGGTTTTGTTAGACTCTAGCATCATAGCAAGAGCTTTTTTATGTCAAGTGTGGGCAGGGCCATATTAACCCATGGCCGGGCCCCTAGGTTTTCAGGTATTTGGGGCCCCCTCCGGCACTTCAGTCTTTCACCCCACTACAGCTGACATCCTGACCCTGGTACGGTAGGTACTAGACCACAGTACATAGCCCTGTATCCATTTTGAGGGTCTCCTGAAGAATTCTATTCACCATTTTAAAATATTTTTATTGCTTGAGTAGAACTCTTCAGGAAAGCACATTTTGTGGGTATAATTGTTTCATACTGTAATATTTTGAAGTGAATAAATTTTTTATTATTTATTGAAAATAAATAATTTATGGATAATTGTTTTAATATAAGAGACAATTTGTTTCACTTCAATTAAAAAGCAGTTAATTATCTTATTAATAGAGGTTATATAAGGGAATCAATTAATTGTAATTTATGTGGAGGTGTGCCTCATCAAAAAAAATTGACGGGCCCCTAGTCCCTGTGGGGCCCCTAGGCTTCGGCCCACTCAGCCTTATGAATAATACAGCCCTGGGGCAAAGGAAAAGCACTTCTGAGTGAAGGGGTTCATGTTGCCTGGTGGTGGAGAGTGTTGTCAAATCATAGCTGACTTATGGCAACCCCTAGCATAGAGGGTTTTTTTACACTTGTGCATCCCTGCAAGCAAAATTAAGTGGTGTATTTGTAGACACCTGTGCAATAATGGCACTGTTCCCCCCCACACACACACACACTATTCCCTGTTGTCAGCTGATGAAGTCCATTGTGTGTAAGATATTGTGTATTTGTGTGTGCGTGCCCTATGGCTGCCATTGGCTTGGTGGCAGCAGTGGGCAATCTTCCACTGTTAATCCCTCATTAATTTAGCAGCATGAGAAAAATGGATGTGTGTTAACGGTGATGCATCAATGGTGACGCTCTAACCCCCCCCCCCCCCCGCAATTTTTCTGTAGAGATTGGAGGAATTCATGGAGCATGTACCCGGAAGTGACATTGTGTCTTTAATCTCTGTAGTAAAGACCATAGACATTGGGAGAATTCCTAGAGGGGCATGGAGTAAGTGACATCACCTCCCCCAAACTCCACCCTCCTCACTCACTACCCAAAATAGCTCCCAGCGTTTGCCAGAGCAGGGATAGCAGTCTTAGCATGTGTGTGCACACACACATAACCTGTTAATTTTGATCAGGAGCATTAAACGTTCAGATAGACAAAATTTCATAGGCAAGCATGTTTTCATATTCAGAAATGGGATCTTGAAAGACCCAAATTGTTTACTGAAAGACTCCTGCAAAAAAAACCCGAAACACTTTTTTTTCACCATTTACGTTTTATTCCTTTTAGGCAGCTGCTTTGATGCAATTTTTTAAAAAATTTCTCCTTCTGCCAAGTCAGGGACCATGAGCCAGTGTGCTTGTGTCACTGAAGCCAATCAGATTTGGCTATATTATAACAACACTGTACAGCTAAATGAGAGTGAGAGCTTCCTGCCCTCCATTCAGAATGGGAGAAAAATTCTATATTACGTGCCAATTGTCATGGTCTCTCCCATTTCAGCTCAGCCCTAACACAAAGTCATAAAGAAAAATAATTGAAATTTGACGAATGTGTAGTATGTCTTTCCTACATCCTCAAGGCAGATACCACCAACACACTTCTATCTGGACTTAGCAGCAAAATTCAGAATGTGTGGGTTTAGGAAGGTTGAACCTTGCTAGCACTCACTAGAGAAATTAAAGGAAATGAATGTGAACTTTGCATGGTTGAGGCCCGCCCTGTAGAGGGCGAAGGAGGAATTCTCTACTGAAATCTTGTCATTTTCTCATTTTTCTGGAGCCGACTTCCTCAGCACTCAGAAGTAAATCAATAGTTTTCGGCACACCCAGCCCGTGGGAAGCCAATCGTACACTTCAGCTGTAGCATTAGCATGTCTGCAAGGAATGAGAGATTCATTACAGGGACAGATGGTCCCTGTAGGAATCCTGTCGTGACTGGAACTGAGGGTGGGTTCGGATTTTACAGACTGGAACAAGATCCGAATTGGATTTTCATGGGTGAAATTTGTTTGAGGTTGCAGAAGCAGAACATGAGATGCCACGCTAGCAAGGAATGGAAAGAATGGTTGTAAGGAAGAGCAAGGGAGAAAAAAATGAGGACTCAAGGCTGGGTTTCCTCAGGGAGTGGGTCTAGTGACTTCACAAGGGACATCACAAAATCCCAAGACAACAGTTTCCTTTTCCATCTGTGTGCATTCAGTGTCCCATCCGACGGCACAAAGATCATGATAGGGGTTTGCTGATGTCATTCAATACTCTAGGGCTTTGGACATGCGTCTTTGCAGAAGTCAGAGTTGGCAAAATAGGCTTGGAAGTCAACGAAAGCGTGGTATGCTGTGTTTCGATGATATGTGAATCATTAAAAAAGAAAAGCCCGTGTCTTACTTATCTGACCGTTTTGAACTTTTAATTTATGTCAAAAAAAATTGCCCCCTTTTTTTTCTAACAAAAAATTCAAGATGGGTTGTAATGTTATATAAAAAGATAATAAAAACACCAATAGAAAACAGAATAAAACAGCATGATTTAAATACTGATATCAAGTCTTCTTGGAACTCATCTGAGCCTCTACCCCTCCTAATTTGCCGATCGGCAAAAAAGCAGGCTGGGTTAAGTCAGTCTTACATCACCTCTGAAAATATCGTCAAAATTGGAGCCTGTTCCACCAGATAGGTGCTGGGATGAAAAGACACTTCTGCCCAGTTATCTATGTAAAAATGTATAGTTTCGAAAGGTGAATATTAATTAGTCAAAAGGTTGCCAAACAGGAGTTTCCTTCTTCCTTTCACTATGCCGTCCTAGGCGCCCTTCTATGTCCATTGAAGTCAAAGGGCTTAGAAGAGTTCAACTCTGTTTAGGACGGCACTGCCAGGTTACCAAGATGGCAGGATACCAATAGAGCTAGAAAGGAAAAAAGTAGGCCTGCTTTTGGGGCCAGGGGCAAAGCAATACAAAGTATTTAGTGGAGGGAGCAAGAATCATCTAGGTTTTTTTAAACCAAGTGATTCTCTACTAGGTAAAGATGGGAGAGAGGATGCTGGCTATATAGGAGAATATTTGTTACAAGGAGGTTTTCTCATTTACTCGCAGGGTGGGGATTTTTCTGACTTCAAACCCAATTTCCTGCAGAGGAGTGGGTGAAAAAATGGCCTCCACATAGTGATCCTCTATGAATAAAGACCATAGAGACTAGGGGAGGTAGCCTAGGTTGTTGCCCAGAAGTGACATCACATTGTCCCCAAACTCTGCCCTCTCCAAGTACTGCCCCACAAATCAAGCATTTGCCAAGGCCGTGTTGGGAACCCTGTCACACACAATGACACACGAGAACATGTGGTCAAAAAGAAGGAAGGGTAACAAGGTATCAGAGAAAGGCAGAGAAAGCTAGAAACTTTTAAGTAAGGGTGTGCTATCTGATATTAGGAGGGAAAGCCAGATTTTTGTTCATCCAGCTAATCCAGCTTTCCCGAATCAAATTGGAGAATCTGGGCTCTGTCCTGGGAACTCAGCTCCAGAGTCCCAGAAAAATTGGGATAAATCTGAGAAACATGGCTTCAGCCTCTGTCTGGCTCCTTCTTGGGCTTTCCCCGCTTTTTTTCCAAGAGGGGAAAGGAAGGAGGGAGGGAGTGGGATGTACAAGTGTACATCTCTGCTTCTAAGGTTTTTCTGGCTACTTCCTAAATTACTTTCATTGGAGGTAAGTTTTAGACCAAGGGAGAGAGGATTTTATTTAATGCTTATTTTATTTTCCTTTGCTCAGAAGTTATTATTCTCTGTGTAACTAAAGACTGCTCGTATAACTAGAGATAACATTTTCTTTTTTCCTGAACTTGGTGTTATGTGATCGGTATCTCCATCCACATATAAAAGCCTTACTTGTTCTTTACCAAGAGCCTGACTGAATCTAAATAACTCTTAACAACTGGGATTCCTAAGATTTTTGAGGAGTAGGAGGGAGATTCTTAATGTGGACAGAAACAGCATGTCTGGATTATAAACCATACATCAAGTAAACTTTTAATTCCCAACCTTCTGTCGACAGTGAAAAGGAATCCTTTGGGTGCTGGAGTGAGAGAGTATTTATTTAATTTTACTTCATTTACACCTCGCCTTTCTCCCCATTGGGGACCCCAAACGGCTTACATAATTCTCCTCCCCTCCATTTTATCCTCACAACAACCATGTGAGGTAGGATAGACTGCGAGCATGTGACCAGCTTAAGGTCACCCAGGAAGCTTCCATGGAAGAGTGAGGAATCAAACTTGGGTCACCCAGATCCTACTTCATCACCGTGGCCACTAACTACGCAGAGTAAAGTTGGAGACGTTGAGCTTTAGTGTTTTGAGACCCAGGCCAGTGGAGTAAATTCCATGTTCCCTGTGGTAAAAAGAGGCTCAGAGGCAGCCACAGAGAAAGTTCTGTTTCTAGCTGACATAGGTCTAAGTTAACGGCAGGATAGAATTCATAACAACAATTGATCAGCTGACTAGAGCAACTTCTGCGGGATGATGCTGACTACAGAATGATCTTTAATTTAAAGCACAGTTTCTGATTTCTGGAAACTGGAACCAATTGCCATGTGTTAAATGTTGGTTGTTAAAATGATAGCGTTCTTTACTTCAGGTTACACAGAGTGTCCGTTTTTGTGGCGGGAAGGGGAATGTACCTCAGGAACTGAGGATATGCCCACCAAGGAGATGGCCACAGGTTCAGTCCTTGACACTTCTAACTAAAAATGGTCTTGAGAAGCATGACTAGAAAAGACCTCTGGCTGAAACTTTTGAGAGCTGTGGCCAGTTAGAGTCAACCAAACTAGGCTAGATGGACGGATGATCTGATTCACTGAAGCATAGGAAGCCACCTGATTCTGAACCAAGTGACGAGTCAGACAGACAGGGGTCTCAGGGAACAGGGGTCTCAGGGAACAGGTAGGCTTTGGAAGCCAGACAAGCGAGAACAGCCCGTAGATCTTAAGGCAGCAACCTTACCACCGAGAGGCAGGTACTTCAGAGGAAATGCTTGCTTACTTGGATTTCCCCGGAGGCTTGCTAAGCAAAGTACGTGGCAACTAGCCAGAAATCCAAAGGCGGCTCTGAGACAGTCAAAATGAGGACTTGATCCTGAGAGATCCCTGTGTTTTCTGCTTTTGGGCGTAACCATGCCACCTGGCCCCAGCGTTGTCTCCTTGAGCCAGAAAAGCATGAAGTTAGAGTCCCTAGATTTAAGGGTCAGGTAAAACCAGCAAAGCCAACCTCTGAGGATGCTAGAATAGCTTGGACCAAGGTTCCTTTCCTGGAAGCGAGCAAGCCATTGATTTCCCGCCCCGCCTTCGAATAGCATGTTTTGGGTAAGTATCATTCCTGGCTCTGTACTCGCAATTGTAGATGAAATGACATAGAACTGCTGTCAGTATGTACTCTTCGCATTCTTCAGTTGCTCCGATTGTGTGACTACAGATGGCTGAGCAACCCAGTGGTAACTTCCCCTGGTAGGGAGAGATGGAATCATGTAGTGAGCTGGTCCACCAGATTGACCTGCAAAGGAAAATGCCTTTGCGTTCTTGCTTCCGTTGTTACCCACCCTACAGTCTTGTTTTCCTCCCCAACTCAACTCTTTTTAATTCCTTTACAGTCTATGGAGGGGAGATGTATAAATTTCACAGGGTACGGGGTTGCAGGAGAACCTGCTTTGGCCTGTAAGCCAATAGGAAACTTCAGGCAAAGGATCAGAAACATACTGTCGTGACTCGTGAGATGTATTTGTGGGATGGGATCATGTGAGAAGCCTTGCTGGGTGCAGAAGAATAGTGCTTGCGCCCTACTTGGAGTAGGGACTTGACTTGGCATGTGTGCAACTTGTATGTTGGTAGCATTTGTATAAATAAGAGAAGTAATTTTTTGTTTTAATAATAGAGTCAGGGGAGTGTTAAAAATCCTCCTTGCCCCTTGGCAGGGCAATAGAGACCACTACCTTACCCAAGTGGTCACATTGGCGCTGCTAAGTTACCATCTGTACTTACCCGCTGCAGCACAAAAAGGTGATTACATTCTGCTGACTATTTGAAGTATTACGCTGAGAAAAACAGCATCGCATCCAGGATCAAATCCAAGATTACCCGAGTTTAAGTCTCTGGGGGACTGTTGGAGATTCTCTTCTCTCTCTCATCCCACCCTCCCTCCCTCCGTTATTCTGTGTTACTGAAACATTCTGTAAAGATAACAGTGCATTATGCAAGCATATTTAAACACCTTGTGGCCCGGGGAGCTGAAACTGAGCGAGAAAGAGACATTGATCGTTCTCTTCTTGTGACTTTTCCACTGTGGGAGCCTGGAGACAGATTGACCCTTCCATTTCAAACAATATCTTCCAGGCATCTGCCCCAGCCCTTCCAGGTCTTTTTTCCCCCTCCTTCACTATCAGGCAGAGTTTGTTCCTCTCCACCCTTCCGTTGTTTCTTCTCCTGTGAACAGCAGCACATAGAAGGCTTTACATTTCTCTGGGGGAAAAAAATACTGAAAAGGATTTGCTGTGGGTTTAGTAAGCCCCCACCTTTTTTTTCTTTTTTAGTTGTTTGTTTTAAAAGAAAAGTTGCAAGGGAGAGTTTGGCAGCCGCTTCCAAAGGTCTGCCGTCTTTCACCCAGTGCTAGCAGTTCTTCCCAAGCTGTCAGATTAGAACCATCGGCGCTGGAGGTCGGCTTCACGAATGGATTCGGAGGTGCGGAGAATGAATGCTGGGGGAGGGTTTTGGTGCCTGAGCTTGCTTGTCTGGCTTGTTGTGATCTGCTCCGGGTTTCTGTTTTGAGGGTGCCTTGTTTATTTCATGATCCGGTCGGACAGCTGAGAAATCAGCTTGCGTTGTACTTTCCCCTCCACTTTCCTTTCATTTGTGGAGATACTAGAAGAGTTTTGTGAGAAGGGCGCGTTATGTTAATGTTTGTTGCAGTTCATTGCAAGGGCTATACCTTAGAATTTTTCAAAGAATTGTTTTTCTTTTAGAAATTCTTGTTAGAAGAATTTGTTGTAAGTGCTACTTGTAATACGATACATTTGCGATGGCAACTGACAGAATATATACAGTGACATCCCAAAACGGAGTACCTGTGGTCCTAAGAGGGTGGAAGGCACCTTGGATACCCGGTGAGGACCATACGGTAGATGAACAAACAGAATCTGTTGTGGGGTGGATGAGAAACACAGCGCAACTAAGGCTCTTAACGTCTCTAAAAATGGGGTGCTGGTATTAGTAACTCCTTACACATACCTGTTGTTTACTAATATATGTATGTTTTTTTTTAAATACTTAGTCTTTTGCTAAGGGATAAAATAACCAAGATGCAGCAACGAATATGACTGTAACATTTCCAGTCTCTGATTTGCCAATAGAAATTTAGCTCAATTTAAGGGGGTTGGTTTTAAAAAAACAAACGGGCCGAATGCTAATGATGTCATCGTCATTATTATATCTGCCCTTATCCAAAGTTCCACAGAGCTCCAAAGACATTATGAAATTCTGGATGAACAGAGGGCTACCCTCTTTTCATCCATGATGGGAGAAGGGGTCAACCCCTTGGGTCAGATTGGGGTGCAAATCAATCTGGGGGTCATTAAAAGTTAAATGGGCTTGATGTCGGTGCCACTTTAATGGCTACTGAAACCTTTGGTATGTAAGCGTGTTTAAATATTGGATTGTTCCCAGCTGTGTGGGTAGGGAGCTGTCTTATATGTGCCTCTGCAGCAAGGCCTGCTTAATTTGTGTGTGTGTGTGTGTGTGATTCCGATGCTGTATGTATTTGTGTGTGGTGTGTTAATGTACAAGTAACTTTTCATTTGTCCGCTGCTGCTGATTTAATGTGGCCTCAGGGAGATTAATGGTTTCTTTGGACAAGATGACCCAGCATGACACCATCCCCCCCCACCCCAATGGGGTGCGTGAGAGATTATGGGAAGAACCAAGGAGTAAGTGATGGTTGACAGATGGGGTGGGTGTGGCCACCAGTAAGCATACAGGAAGTGAGGGAGGCAACAGAAGACTAACGTAGCATTGAAGGAGATTGGGGGTCAGCCAGAGCACATTGCATAGTGGGATGCATTGCTGGCTTATCCAAGACACAGGAGGGGCTCACTTGATGTTCTCGTGTTTGGCCAATGCCCTCTAAAGCGATGACAGCCAAATCAGCTTGGAAATCCTCATCAACATAAAATTTAAAATTGTATTTGAAAGTGCGGGGTGTGTGTGTGTGTGGAAGCCTTTATGTACTATATTTTATGACATGCTCTATTCAGACTTCTTCACCTGATGTGTGAGACACTACTCTTTTGTCTCTCTGGTTAGGCATACAGTTTTAATTTACAGGCAGACTGTAATTAAATCAGCTGTCAGGGGTTTTTTTCGGCTTGGTTGTTTTGCAAAATGCCAAGTGTAAAAACCAAAACCTGTGCCTTAAAGAGCACAGAATTTCATGCCCTCCCCCCCCTTTTGCTTTCTGCTACCTTTTGGGGTGGAGAAATTGTTGTGCTTTTTAGTCCATTATTATTATTAAGCATAAAACAAGATGCTGCATAGAGAAGGAATTGATTAATGGACACATAAATACAGATCAGGCATGGAGGGTTCTCGAAAGCACAGAGCGTTAGCCAATGGAAAACTGATCTTGTCAGAATGTAAGATGAACATGATAAAGACTTGATTGCCCTCTGTTCTGTAAATGATAAAATAAAAAACAGTGAACACTTCAGAAAGAGAGTTTTGGAGGAAGACTTGTTTATGCTTAGCCTGAAATTTATCTCATTCATGTATGTCAGTGTTTCCAGCCCAACCTTTTTAACATGGAGGAACCTCTAAATTCATTTTTCAAATCCTGAGGAACCTCCACCTATGAAAACATTTACAAGCCAGAAAAGGTTGGTGAAGAGCAGCACAATTTAATTATTGTCAAATTACTGTCAAAATTTTTATTTTTAAAGAGCCAGTGGCCATCGTCACATGGCCATAAATTTAGCGCCAAACTAGCGCCATCTCCCGATGAATGCTCACCTTATTCCGGCTCTCTTTTGATTTTGCCATTCTCCTCAATTCACGCTTTGTGACTCTTTATGTTGTCTTTATCCACTTCCGTGTGAATGCCCTGGATCGACTATGAACGCTTTGCAACACCAAAACGCTCGCTCTCCCCGATCATCTGTCTCACCTAACACTGATTCTCCTGCCCTAGACTCCCACAAGCCCCAGCGCGACCCGCAATTAAGCCTCAAAGTAATTTTTTTTTAAACGACAGCCTTATAGCGCTATAGTGCTATTTCTGCCATGGGTGGGAAACCTCTGCTACCTATCACGGTTGGCTTTTGGGTTGGCCCAGCACAACATTGGTATAATAGAAGAGTGATATAGCACAAATATGTGAACTTTTTTTTAAAAGAGGGCGGTATTTTTAGGGCCCCGTTTCTGGAGGCACTTTGACTGACCTTCGAATTACGCTTTTCCCTTTTAATGTGACTGACTGGAAGCGCAAGCAGTCGTCAAAAGATGAGAGAGTCTGTTCTAATAACAATAACAGAAGAAACTATTTCTAGTGCAGAACTAATGAAATAAGGGCCTGTGTGACGATGGCCACTATATATGTGTGTCAGCTTATATAACCTTGATTTTGGCAATATTTCAAAAATTTTCAAGGGATATTTGAAATTTTTTACCAAATATCAAAAAAAATATTTATTCATTCCACAATTTCTTGCTGAGCCTCTAACTGTGTCCTGAGGAAATCAGTGTTCCATGAAACCCTTGTTGGGAAACACTATGGGTGACAGAGACATCAAACATGTTCTTTCATGATAGATACAAAGTTGCATTTTGATACACATGTCTTGATTTCTAGAATGGTCTGAAAATCTTAAATGTCATGTTGGTTGAAACTTGGGATACGAAACCTACTCCTTAACAATGTCCAACAGCAATTCTGCATGTTCTTTTCTATTGTCCTTTTTATGCCAATATCCGATCTAAATGTTTAAGCCCTATTTTAGCTAATATGTTGGGTTTTTCTGATTCTCACAAGGCTTACTGTCTCTTAAATGATTTCTCCTCCAATATAATTGAGAATAGATCCAAAGTAAACAATGCTGACCTTGGTAGACCAATGGTCTGAACTGGTATCAGGTAGCTTCATGTGTAGGGAAGGAGAAACTGTAATTACATTAGCCACTGGCACAGTTTTCATTTTAGTTGTTTTAAAAATGAGGCAGCCAATAACCAGTCTATTCCTGAAGAATGCAAGGGAAATGATACGTCACATATATTGTCTCAGTGATACCTGGAATAATTTTGTAGTTAGTGGTTAGGTTGCTGTTTGATCTACAATTAATTTTAATGCGTTATGTCTATGTAAAATATTCAGATTAATATCAGGCTGTTAACAACAAAACTGTTGTTAGCTGCCAAAATTGTTTGGGCAAAATATTGGAAGGATTCATCTGTACCCTCAGTTTCAAGAATGGCTTAATAAGGCTTTGGATATTGCGTTGATGGATAAACTCACAGAATAAACTTCATTCTGGTAAAGGCTTCCTTTAGCTAACTTTTTCAACAAAATGGACATTATTTCTTGAATACTGGAATAAACATCCAGACTATTTTGGAAAAGACAGAACTGTTTCTGAAGCAAATTAGTTTCGTTAGTAGAACTGTGTAGCATTATATTAAATTGAAAGAGGGGGGGGGAACAATTTAGTATCAATGCCATACTTTAGATTGTGAGCTGGAGAGCTGCAGATAATGGCTTACATAAAACCATCCATCAGATTTATAGTTGAGACTCTTTTTTAAAAAAAATGGGAGGTTTTTTTTCTTTACTATGGAAGGTATCCCTATAGGAGGTCCTTACTCACAGTTCATGCCATTACTGTGTTCCACTAGTCTTTCAGGGATGAGTTGCTAACTAAATGATTTGTCAGTTGAAACTGGGGCCGTCGTCACACGGGCATCTCTTCCGTTAAATTTACAGCATATAGCGTCCTACCTGTTATCGACACAGTAACCTTTCTTTGGGTCACCTAACGGCTCTTCGCGCCACCAGCTGTCCACACCGAAGCACTCTGTTCTGTTCTCTCTAACCGCGCAGAAGCAGCTCCTCCCCCCTTTTTTATTATTCCGGCGTTTAATTCCGCTGTAACGGAATAACAGCATATAAACATTCCGTTAGAGCAAAACATTACGACCCTTTTGTCTTTCCAACTTTGAAATTATATAAATAGCCCTTTGCCCGCAGAAAACTCCCTGTCTGACGTGATCCCCCTCGCTGAAGACTCTGCCATGGTGACTGAGTCATTTTTACTTCAGCAGAAAGTTTGCATTGTGTTATGGCGTTATGGCGTTATAAGGACATAATAAAATAAAAAAGGGGGAGTCGCAGGAAGAAATGGATTCTGGGATTGAAGGGAGGGCATAGGACGTTGCGAGGCGAAATACATCGATGTGAGGCATTCACACTGAGGCACAAAATAGCGCGACTATCAAGCACAAAGCAGGAGCGAGAAAATCGCTACAGTGTTGGAATAAGGTGGGTGTTTGCCGGGAAATAGCGCCATTTTAGCGCTAAATAAAAGCCCGTGTGACGATGGCCTGGTTATGAAAGGAGTTGCCCTTTATTTCAGAATCCTTTGTTTTTTGTAGATTTTGACCTATTAACCCACTCAACCCACAACTTATTTCTTCAAGATGTACACGTTGGAAATAAACGGTTTAAAAACATATTTCATCAATTTATATCTTAACAGATTCGTAGAAGTCTAAGAGAGAAGATGCCATGTAATTTTTTCGCCAGTGTAATTTTTTTAAAGTCACATTTTCTTCATGTTTACACACAACAGATTTCCCCCTCTCTGCTGTAAGATGTGGGTAGGATCAAAATGTAGAGTCTCCTTTGCTTAATAGTATGTAGAATGTTGCTTATTTTTGCAGTTTCCTCACAGTTCCTTAATCTAACATCTGCACTTCCGTGTGTCTGTTTATGAACTCTTTCTAGAAAAAGATCTACAAATATAAGAAGGTGCTGAGTAACCCAAGCCGCTTGGAGGTTGTGCTGAAAGAGATTCGAACTTTGGTGGACATGGCGCTGACGTCTCCTCTACAGGATGAATCCATCCATCAAGCTCCTCTGGAGATTGTCTCCAGATTGCTCTCAGAAGTAAGTTCTTCTTGATTTTCTTTGTTGCTTTTAAAAACTTTAATCAATGGGGCCAACTGCTGTTTGGGGAGGAATAGATTCCCATTAGAGCTGTTTTACAAACCCAAGAATCCTTGTTTGTTGGTCACTAACATTGTGAGCAGGGGCGGCGCGCCTATTGAGGCCAGGTAGGCAGTGGCCACAGGCGCGGGGTGCCGGAGGGAGCTCTGGAAGAGGCGCAGGGGGGCGAGAGCGCCCCCCCCAAGCAGAAGCCTCCTATTCCTCCCACCCCGCGCCGCCGCCGCTGCCAGCACAAGCCCCCGGCCGGGCGCAGTCACCGCGGGCAGGCATCTGCTGCGGTGGAGGCAACCAAGCGGGAGAGCTCAGAGGTGGCCCGCCGCAGCGATCGGGCCGGCGGTGGCGCGTGCGCTCCCGTGATGACGTCACGCATGACGTCATCACGCAGGCAGGTGCGCGCGTGCTCGTGCGCACGTGGGGGGGGCGCTTGGCCGGCCAGCCGCGAGCGCGACAAACCCTAGCGCCGCCCCTGATTGTGAGACTTTGTGAGCCATTATCTGCACAAAGTTACATGCAGTCAAGGAGACTCTGAAAAGCTCTGCACCCTTTTCATGAATGAGTCAGGGTGGGGCAGAGGGCTGAGAATGAACTTTTCAGCCTAACCTACATCACAGGGTATTTGTTGTCAGAATCAAACTGGAAGAGACCAGGTTCCCACTGGTGAGAAAAGCAAGGTATAAATATCTAAACAAACTCCCAAGCAACTTATAAAATAAGTATATTCATTAAAGGATTTTTTTTTCAGTTGGCACCTTAAAATATACATGGTGTGGTCAAGCCCTATTTATGTGCATTGAAGTCCTGGTGATTTCCTTGCAAGAAGTTAAGGACCTGCTTTATTAATTGAAGTGGGACTTCGGAGAACATACTTTTGTGATAGATCAATCGACAAGGCAAAACTTATAAAAACTCAGTAATTGCTAATAGCCTCTGTAAGAAAGAAGTGAGTCTTCCACTTTCTTCTAAACGTACGTGTGTAGTTGTTGTGGGTTTTCCGGGCTGTATTGCCGTGGTCTTGGCATTGTAGTTCCTGACGTTTCGCCAGCAGCTGTGGCTGGCATCTTCAGAGGTGTGGCACCAAAAGACAGAGATTTCTCAGTGTCACAGTGTTGCCTGGTTGCCAGTACCATGCAGTGGCAAGAGGGCTTCCACATGACACTGAGAGATCTCTGTCTTTTGGTGCTACACCTCTGAAGATGCCAGCCACAGCTGCTGGCGAAACATCAGGAACTACAATGTCAAGACCACGGCAATACAGCCCGGAAAACCCACAACAACCATCGTTCTCCGGCTGTGAAAGCCTTCGACAATACATCGTACGTGTGTAGTGTTGGGCAGTTTCAGTTCTCACTGGACCATGTAGTTCCCAAGAAGTAGGCCCATCACTGGAAAGTCCTTGCTCTAAAACCCTCAGACTGGGGTCTGGTACAGCCCAGAGAAATCTCCTCATTAGGAAGCTGTCTTGTGTCACATGCTTGATAGTCTGCAGTGTGGCAAACTGGGGACTAAGCACATGCGAAAGAGACATGAACCTTTTTGTGCGTGGCAGAAATAGGTTGCAAAATCCACTTGGGCATCGGCAACCTATTCCAAGGTTTGGATCCACAGAATTTGTTAGGTGCAACCAAATATGGTTCTGCCAAGCTTAAATGTTCTCTACTCCAAATGTTCTCCATACATTGAAACTCAGAGATATAAACCCTGCTAATGTGGAGGCTGTAAAAAAAAACCCTAACAACAGTTTTAAAGTGTTTTAAAGACATGAAATAGAGTGACACTTTCCAGAACCAATTCCCAAGAGCCAGTTAAAAGGATTTGAAGCAATTTGTCTGAAGGTAGCCTCATCTGATGGTGAAGCTTTTGATTTCATATGCCCCAAACCATCATGCAGGAAAAAAAATAACACAGGGGAAAGCGCATTTACCAGCAGACTTTTTTTGTTTTTAAATTCTTCTCATCGAATTCTTCCTCTGTGAGGAAAAGTGGAAGCATTACTGAACTGATTCTATCTGAAAAGTTTTCTGTTAAGTAAATAACATGCTCTGACCTGGATAGCCCAGGTATGCCTGATCTCGTCAGCTCTTGGAAGCTAAACAGAGTTGGCTTAGGTTAGTAATTGGATGGGAGACCTCCGGTGAAGACCATGGTTGTGGAAGCAGGCAATGGCAAACCACGTTTTTGATAGTCTCCTGCCATGAAAACCCCACCAAGGGTCTCCATAAGTTAGCTATGACTTGACGGCAGTCTCCACCACCAAGTAAATGGCATAGTTCAAAATTGGCAAGTACGATTAAAGCATTCGCATTGGTAGAAACATGCAGTCTGGTAGGGTTACATTAGATAGAATCATCTGCAAGGGACCAGGCAGGGGACTAAAGCTAAATTTAATAGAGTCCGTTCTTTATTTCCACCATGGGGCTGTTGATGTGCTGTAAATAATGTCGAGAGGACGTCAGTGTCCTTTCAATGCCTCTAGCGTAATAAAAAATTAAAAATAATAAATGAATTTAAAGATTAAGGAGAGGGCACGTTTGATTTGTGGGATGATGGCATGGTATAGCCCAGTCTCATCAGAACTTAGAAGCTAAGCAATGCCTCTTCAGTTGGTACTTGGATAGGAGGCCACCGGGGAAGACTGGGGTTGGTCTGCAGAGGAAGGGAATGGCAAACTACCTCTGCTCTTCACTTGCTTCGAAAACCCCTTGATGGCGTCACGTAAGTCGGTTGCAACTTGATGGCACACATACATAGGCAACCAGTCTGACCTTTGTGCCAAAAAACCTGCAGCATCTACCTGTAGAGGTGTTGGGGTGTCAGCAAATAAAACAGGAGAGGGAGCCTATCCTCTGCCAGACAAACCAGGAGCAAGAAGAGACTTGGACACCATTGTTGCCAGCATCTCAGGGGCTTCACTTCAGCCCAGTGCAGTTACTGCTGTCAATTTCATCATCATAGTGTCATAATTTTCTGAGGATGGCTTCAAACATGGCTTGGTAGAGTGGTTAGATGGGGAACGATCCACCCCAGTGAAAGAAAAATGGACTTCACCTACTCCCTTATTTTCAAGGGAGCCATAAAATCTTCTTTAGCAGATATGTCCCCATCATGTCTGATTTGGCCCTTAATTACAAGGCAAGTAAGACAAACAGTGTGGTATAGTGGCTACAGTATCGGTCTAGCATCTAGGAGACCCAGGTTCAAATCCCCACTCTGCCATGGAAACTTGCCAGGTTGCCTTGGGCCAGTCACGTACTCTCAACCTAGCCTACTTCAGATAAAGTGGCGGCGAGGAGGATAATGTAAGCTGCTTGGGGTCCCTGTTGGGGAGAAAGGCAAGGCCTAAAGGATGGAAATAAATAAACAAATGCATATTGCAAAGGAGCAAAGAACACTCATTTATCTAGATTTTAAAAAAATCGGATTGTTGCACTAATTTTGTTTGCTTGTTTTTTTTTTCCAGAATACCAACTTAACCACTCAAGAGCATGAAAACATTATTGTGGTAAGTATAGAGAAACATTTTTTTTTGCCAGCCAGCTTCATGTCAGTTTCTTTCTCTTGATCTTCCCATTTACTTTGCTTATCTCCTCTTCTGCTTACCCTGTACTACATATTTTAATTGGTTTAATTCTGAGGGTTCCCCCCCAAGAGTGGTAATTTTTGAGGGCTAGGTTGATGTACTTCTTACTTCCCAACACAAATGCTGTTCCCATGCTTCTTAGTACAAGAGATGGAGGTGGAGTAACCCCTGATAGGTTGGGAGTGGAGGGAACACTGATAGTTCTTTATAGTGTAGTAAGCTCAGGCTCCTACTCTGTCCACTAAGATTTTTTGCGAGCATACATTTAACATAATGGTTACCTTTGGATACCACACAAACCTTACATTTTTACAGTGTGGATGAAACAAAGATTTGGAGCTTATACATACTATTGCCGCTCCCCTTCTGTGCAGCACTGGAATTGCAGACCCGGGAATCTAAACTGCAGCTTGTTGAGACATTTGAATAAGACATTTTAACCGATTGTGGCTTCCTTCTTGCTTTCAACCTCAGGAATTGAAAGCACCTGATTTGGATATCATAACAAACTGCCTTTTATTAAAGACTTCCTTTTTTGCAGTTTAACCACTAGTCCTATTCACATACTAGTTTTACCACTAGTCCTATTCACATCGCGCATGTACGTGCATACATCTGTTCATAAGAAAGAGCCAGCATGCATTCACTTTATAAATGAAACCAGTGACCAGTACCTGGATAAATAAGGGGTTTAAGCTATAACATTGAGCATAACATGAGAATTACTTGATGCACATATAATGTACACTGTATATGCATTCACTGTGACATGTGAACTGTGCATGAAGGATTTGGAGAGATTGAGCTGGAGGGGTTGATTTGTTTCATTTGATGAAAGTCATACATTTCATTCCATTTGCTTAAAACTATGTTATCCCAAAGCAATAGCATAAAGCACAAACAATATAGTCTTTAGAGTATCCAAAAGCATTTTTTAACAACGTTCATTAGACAATAGGCATAAAAAAGAAGATTGAAGGAAATAGTCAGATCCTTATCCAGAACAATCCAATTTTTGCTTCCAGTATCATCTTGACATACAACAATTTGCACCTTAATTTCTGAGCATGTATTGGAACTTACTCAGTGCTGTGAATGACCTAGTTACTCGCATCAGCAGGTATTTACTGGATTTAGACACAGGAGAACATGAATTACAAAGACACTGGCTTGAATTCAGAAATGTTGCAAGCGGAAGCATGAATGGACTTAACGCGTGAATGGACTTAATGCTTGCATGAGATCTTGGGCAACGCTTAACTCTTTCTTCCCTGTATATTATGGTGCTCATAAATTGCTCGCACAAATTCTTGTGCAGGTGTAAATGCAAGTGGGGATTTGACTTAGTGCAAGTGGCTATTTCAGTCTTTCTCTTGCATGTCCACTTGTGCGAGAACTCAAGCAGAAACTTTGCGCTGGGTCCACTGAATGAGTCTTTCTCAGGTGCAGTATGTAAAAGGCGGTGCAGAAAACAGAAAAACGATACCTTCAATAGTATCGCAGCCACAAATCCTAAGACCTAAATTTGTCATTGTTTTTTTGTTCCTATCTCAAGACAGATGAATGGCACAAAATTATAGAATCATAGAGCTGGAAGGAGACCCAAGGGTCATCTAGTCCAACCCCCTGCACAATGCCTTTGGAAAGCCTAGGGCTGTAAAAACTTTTCTTCATGGACAAATTGCCAATTATGCAAGACAGGCATGCTTCACACACTGATATCATTGAGAAAACTGACGTGTGTGTACGAGTTCCATGTCTAGTTGGATGTCTTGTTTGTAAATTTTGCTGTAAATCAAGGTTTTGACGGTGAGGTTGGACCTAATGTACCATGTCAGTGCTACTCCTTTTGTTCATTTCTTCCTGGGAATACTAACTTAAGAGATGGTGGTAGCGTTGGAGATCCATGCAGCCCCATGGAAGCAGGGAGCACTAGTTCAGGCACAAAATCGGGTTTAGTCATCAGGACTGGGGCCACAGACAGTGAGGATGTGAATCTCACCTAAACTCACCAGTTCTGAATTCACATCCTCCTCCACCTCTGGGTACAAGTCATATCTAAGAAGCTAATGATCTCCGGTTAGCTCATTAAATGAAGGGGGGGGGGGAATCACTATTCCTCCTCTCCTCCGAACCAATATAAAAATCATAATGGTGCCAGCAATTTATCAGAGAGGTGAAAATTGCCTCTCCATCATTCTAATTTAATTTCAGCTGCGAGCGATTTCCAGGAGACTTGTTCAGTAATCTAATCTAGGATGTTGCTGTCACCTGATCATATCGTGCCTCGGCGAATCTTCCAGCGAAAAGTGCCCAGCAGCGAAGCATAGCTCTCGCCAGGTGTGAATTGCACTTAACTGCCACTCAGGAGTCCACTAGAGCCGGGCTGGTAGTCATGGCAATCGATTTCCAAAGCAACAGTTGCATTTCCTTTCAATCCCAAATGATGCCTTTGCTAATTTGTGCTCCCCGTTAATACCCAATATCAATAGCTAGAATGTGCTGGGCTGGAGGAGGAGGAGATATTATTTAAAAATAAGAGCGAGTGTACAAGGATTACCCTATTTGGGAGTTCGCTGCAGAAAACCCTGAGGTACAAACTGCTGTGGTCCTGAAACAAAGTAGACGTGAGTGAGGAGGCAGGCAAGATGGTGAAATAATAATAAATAATAATAATCGTGCTTATATACTGCTCTTCTAGACAGATCGGTGCTTCACCCAGAGTAGTGAACAAGTTAGGTTTATTATTATCCCCACAATACAGCTGGCGAGCTGGGACTGAGAGGAGGGGCTTACCCAAGGCCACCTACTGAACTCATGGCAATAGTGGGATTCGAACCTGCAGAGTGCTGATTCACAGCTGAACTACAGAAGCTCTCTAAAGAAATGGTGGTTGTGATTTCTGTGAGTGGTTAACCAAAGGAAAGATGGCAATAGCAATCTCAGCAATAGGAGTAAGTAGGGATGAGTCTGCCTAGAAAGGAATAGTGTTTGGAAAACGGGGGATAATCCAGGGAAGTTGAACTCTTCCTGGGGGTAGGGAAGATTTAAGCTCCAGCTTGGCATGCACCATAGCCCCAGTCAGACTTGAGCCTGAACCCACCTGGGAAGCACGAAACTCTAGAACATGTCTCTGGAACCGACCCCAAGAAAATGGTAACATAAAGTTAGGCTCTGAGTCATTCTAAGTCCAGAAGGATTTGTTCTAGAGCCACCTCTTGGAAGTATTGAAAGGGGTGGAGAGCTTGCATTGAGTTTTGCACGCTTGAAGGGGGACTGTAGCATTGTGGAGGAGAACATGCTTTGGATGTGCAAGGCTCCATGTTATAGCCCTTGTGTCTCTGGGCTAGTGTTGTCATGAGAAGGGGATTTCCCCCCCCCATCACTTTTTTTAGAGAGAACCATTGCTGCTTCTTACTCTCTTTTCCCTTTTTGTAAAGAGGAGTTTCTCTTTCATTTCTCTTTGAAGAGAAATGAGTGCTCCCTTTGGTGACTTCAGCCATTGCGGTTGTTTTATGTGACCACAGGGTGGTGCTCTAGCAGGAGGACAGGAAAACTCAGGGAGACATTGCCTGCCTTTGAGCATCTACAGAGTGAAATTTTGAAGTTTTGCAGTCTCCCTTCCTGCCCCTCCTCTCTTTGAATTTCTGTTTAATCAAAACAGAATTGATTTGACACAGAATCCAGATTCCTAAAAAGAGGGAAAGACCAGGATGGTTGGATTTCGGGGGGAAATTGGTTAAAGAGGAATTATGAGAATTTCTCTTACCAGTGCTATTCCAGACTTCATGGGGCAATCATCTGGCTTAGTAGAAGGAAATTTCTTTCATGCATTGTGGATAGCTTCTGTGCTTTGGGCCAACTGAAAGACGTCTCGCATATTGGGGGGGGGGCTTTGAAGGGGTTGAGCCTTGGAGGGAGGGAACTTGGGTGTTAGCAGGATTTAGTTCAAACTGTCTCCACGGTTGTGCATAATTTCTGGTAGCCGTGTTGGTCTGCATTCGAATAGCAAGATTCGAGTAAAATAGCACCTTAAAGACCTACAAGATTTCCAGGTGTAATCTTTTGAGTCAAAGCTCCCTTCGTCAGGGATCTCTCAAAAGTATTGTGGAAATCTTGTTGATCTTTAAGGAGCTACTGGACATGAATCTTGCTCTTCTGTTGTGCATAAGGAGTTCTAATTTTTAACCAGATACCAGGAATCCCTTTGCGGAGGGACAGAAAAGTCCCAGGGCCCTTCCCCCTGTGCTGAGAACCCTTTGTTCTAGAATTACATTGTAATTTCCAATGGGAGACCACAGTGACATGATTTCATTACATGCACCGCATCAGCCATAACCTCTAATGCAGTTATGGTATGTAACTGCATTGAGTTGCCTAGTGATGGACAGAGAGAGATGAATCAAATAATTGGAAAGCAAAAGGTTTGTTTTGTTTTGTTTGGAGTGGGGGGGGGGGACCTCAAAAGAGCCCAGAAAGACCAGATGGTTTCACAAGCCAAGCTGTCTTTTTACTGCAAAAAGTCCCAAACATGGCACACCCTTTACAAATACTGTAACATGCACAGTGTTGGGGTAGCCATGAAAATTACCCAGAAACGGCAACAGGTTCAAAATGAGGCAGCACGACTTTTGTTAGGGGCTAGCCAAAAGGAAAGCGTCTAGTCTCTTTTAAAACAGCTACATTGGCTGCCAGTTTGTTCCTGAGTTCAATTTGAGATGCTGGTTATGACCTTTAAAGCTCTGAACGGCCTAGGACTTGCATATCTCAAAGGCAAGCTTTCCCCATACGTTCCTGACTGTGTGCCAAATGTGTTGTTATGGTTGCCTCCTTATTATTATTCTCCCAGCGATGGTGGCTGGCTTGACATTTAGTGGGCATCCTTTTCTATAGTGGCTCCACCTTTTGGAACAGGGCTCCTGAGGAAGTGAGGAGCACAGCTAGGGTTGCCAGATGACCTCCCCTGCAAAATGGAAGCCCTCCCCGCGGCACTCACCCATAGGCTTCCAAAGTGCCCACTGGTGGCAGACAAACTCCCAGGGGTTTGCACCCTTGCTTGCCAATCTGCCAGTGATTGGTGGGAGGTAGCAAGTCCCCGGAGGTCACCTGCCACTGGCAGGCACCCCAGGAACACACGCAGTACGCACTCCCAAGGGCCGCAATGACATAGCTCCAGGAAGTGACATCTTCAGGCAGGCCGCAGGAGCACTCCCATGCTCAGAGCGTGGGAGCACTCCCATGGCCAGTGCGATGAGGTCATCATGCAGCCGCTGGAAGGCACGCACACAAAGCATGCATGCAGAGGGAAAGCCCACCCCTGGCACGAGGTAAGTACCAGGTTCCCCCTGCCCTCTCACCAGGAGGGTATAGGGAGGGACCTGGCATTCCTACTCACCCAACTTTCTCCTTCACCCATGTGCTTCCAACTCCAGTGCAATAACATCACTTCCGCAAATGGCATCATCGCTGCCGTCGGTGGCTGGCCGTGCTGGCAAGCCACTTCTCTAGTGCAGTGGAGCCTGGAAGAGTAGGCCAGCCAGCTGCTTCCCCGGCATGCAAGAAGCCAGGCAGGCTGGAAGCAGAGGGAGGAGGCGGAAGCAGGGGCAGAGGAAGCGGGCTAGGCCTACTGGCTACTCCCCTGGAAGTGCTTCAAGCAGGGGGAAGGAAGCAGAGGCGGCACAGGAAGGCTGCTCCTCCCCCAGGCACAAAAATACCGGCTGTTTATAAGTCTAGTATTTTAACCACATTTCTCCCAGATAGTCCAATAAAAAAACGGAGTGTCTGGGGGAAAACCAGACACCTGGCAGCCCTAGGCTTTTAGTTTTTAGGAGGTGCCGTATGCCCATTTTATTTGCAAGGACTTCTTAATGGGGTTTTAGCTGTAGGCATTTTCTTGGAGAGGGGAGTTAATGGGCTTTTATTGTGTTTTTTAAATGTTTTGAATCTTACAATTGTAAGCCATCTTGAGCCATGAGGGGAAAGTGGGGTATAAATATTTTAATAATTGAACTTTGTTAAAGCTAAGCAAGTCCAAGTTTGCTCAGTGCCTGGAGGAGAAGTCTCTTGGGCAATTTAGGGAGGTTCCTCAAAGAAGTTAAGGTGGAATATAAATTTTAAAAGTCTGCCAAGTTTCTAGCCCAGAAACATTTTGACGAGGCTTTCCACCCCCTTAATGCCTACGGTAGTCATTTGCTTACTAGTCTGAGGAACCTTATTGAACTTGTTTACTTCGAAGCAGTTCTTACTTCATATGTAATTACTACTTGGATTAAAAATACATGATTACATTTTTAAAAAAATATGGGAAAGAAGATAAAATATCAAGATGAATAGCTAAGTCATAGGACTAGGCAGAAATGTCAAAAATAACGAACTATGCGCATGTGTGTGAAGGGAAGGCAGATAATAAATATGTTTAATCAAGATTGGTGCTTGTTCATTGATTCTTGTGAAAGAATTATGTAACTGAGGTGACTGAGAGAAGCAGCTTCTGTAGGCCATTGCATTGTTGTTGGTATCTTTGTAGTTATATTTTAAAAAATAAGATGATTAATTAAAAAAAACAGAGCCAATAGCTGTTTAAAAGTCTGGTTCTAAATATATGTTGTGGTATTTGATAAATTACTTGAGACTAGCCATATTTTTCAGATCTTGTCTGCCCATGGACGAGCAAGCGCTCTGGGGTTCCTGGTGTGTAGATCTGGCCACGTGTAGACTGTAGCATCTGTAGACTGGGGCTTTCATCCAGCGCTGTCTTTCGTGGAGGGTTGCCAGCCCCCAGGTAGTAAATTAAACAAGTAAAGACACAGTATCAAATAAGATCTACTCGGATGTTTAGTGAAAAAGTGCTCTGTGCAAAATTTATAAGCCAAATTTAATGAATAAATGTATACATACCAATACAAGCTGCCCAAGTTCTCGAATGATTTGTCTGCACCTGTTGGATTGTTATATTAACTTAGACTTTTGAAATTGACTAGATATGTATTCATTCGAGAACTTTGGCGGCTTGTATTGATATGCACGGACCACTTTTTCACTAAACATCCGAGCAGACCTTATTTAATAATAATAATATGTTTACTGCTTTTCCAGCCGAAGCCATAAGCCATACAAACACCAACAAAATATGAACTAGACCTTATTTAATACTGATTCTTTACTTGTTTAATTTTCTTCCCTAGCGTATCTAGTTAGGGTGCTTAGTTTGGAGGAACCTCTCCTTTTTGTGTGTTAGCCTCCAGGTAGTGGTTAGAGATCTCCTGGTATTACAGCTGATCTCCAGGCCACAGAGGTCAGTTCCCCTGAAAAAAAGGGCTGCTTTGGAAGGCAGAGTTGATGCCTCGCTGAGGTCCCTCCTCTCCTCAAATCCTACCTTCTCCAGGCTCCATCCACAAAATCTCCTGGAATTTCCTGGTCTGGATCTGGCAACCCCTAAATTCACAAGAATGAAGAAGCAGGTTAAATGTGTCTGAAGGGGTTGGAGCTCACTTCCATAGAGATGAGTGTTAACTTTGGACCTCTGCCGACATACTTGCAAACAGAGGGAAGGCTCTGTGGGGTGAACCCTCTGCCTTTTGTTCCCCCAACACACAAATGGAATCCTGAATGCCATTTCATTTGTGTTTTAGGAGGGCTGTCTGCTTTGGGGGTTCACCAGCTTACAAGGTTAAGTGTTCAAATGTTTTGCTCAGCGTTAAAAAATAAAAATTAACACTTTTGTAATTCTTGTCAAACTGCTCACAGTGGAGGAAGGGAGACTTCACGATTGACGCAGGGTCCCGCCAGTCAGCGCTATGCAAATCTGAGCTTCTGATGAACTTGGTCCAGGGGAGAAAATAAGACATGTATTTTTTTTTAAATCTAAGCTATTTATGCCCTGCCTTTTGAGGAAAAACAAAATCTTCCCCCTCAATATAGTGGATGTCTTTGCCCAGCAGGCTCACCACTAAAATACATATGTGTGTACATACTAGGGTTGCCAGCTTACCTGGTATAGCGGGAAGTCTCCCACCACTGTCTCCTGTTCCTCACTTGAATGAGTGGCATGCGGAAATTGGGTGGTGGTGGTGAGATAGATTAATGTTTTACCTGGAAGTGATGTTGCAACTTCGATCGGTACTACCGCTCCCCATTCCTGCATGCTGAGAGCAGAGGTTTACCGACCCTAGTACATGCCCTCAGGTGGCCTTAAGATAGATGACTGTGTCAATCAACCGCTGTTACCCATAATTGTTAATTGTAACCTCTAGGTTCAGGAGGAAATGCAATGCTGAGTGTGGGGTGTGAAACTGCAACTGTTCTTCTATGCTACCCGTTTTAACTATGCTATAAAGTTTTAATTGCTTATTTTTGAATTTTGTATTTTAAATTGATGTGATCCTCTCTGAGCCTGCTCATGGGGAGAGCAGACTACACATTTAATAAATAAATAAATTCTGAGAACCAGATGCTGGGATCAAACTATTGGGGAATACCATCGTGTTCATGTCTTGTTCATCATCTGGCTGTCCACTGTTGGACACAGAATGCTCAACAAGATGGATTTTCATCTTATCCTGCAAGCAGGTTACATTCTTAGAGCACCAATCGTCTACCAATATGATGTAGTTGAATAAGCATTCTCTTCCAGATTGCGTTAGACAGTCCTCCAAATGAGAATCACTCCCTACTAGAGGTGGCCATGTACCGAAATATGAATCAAAGTTTATCACGAACCAGGCTATTTTTTGGTTCGTGAACCAGCAGTTCGTCAGAGGGCATTTCTGATGATCTGTGATGATTTTGAGGGTGGTTTGTTTGGTTCGTTTTTTGGTTTGTCACTGCAGACAGCATGGCGCCGATCAATCAGGGGGGATGAGCTTTCTGCAGACCTTCTGCTGTCCCGGAAGTGACGTATTCACAAACCGGTCAATAAAATATATATCTATATATCTATATACAAAGTTGCATTCTCATCATTGGAGTAAGGCATTCCAGTGTACCATTATGAGAACAAGGAGTGGAGGACAGCCTTGGCTACAGCAACATCAGCAGATGACCACGTAGCCGCTTTGCGAATGCTAACCAGCGGCACACCCCTGATAAGTGCAATTTCATGCCAGTTCATGGTTCGTGAAACGCTACGAAACACCATGTTCCTGGTTTGTGCCCGTCTCTACTCCCTACCTCTGTCTTGTCATCTTGTTATTCTTCCACCTTTCATGGACGTTTTCCCCCTCCAACAAGTTTCTTGGAGGAAGAAGCAGATAATGTGCCACACAGAGAATGTGGTGTCCGAATTGATCCTGGAAGAGGAAATTGTCCAGGGAATGAGCACAGGGCAGGAGGCTGAAAAAAGATTTTTTGTAGCAAACGTACTTTTCTTTCGTCACTGGAGCAGAGCAGTCACCTTACCAAGATCCTCAAGCCTTCAGTGGGGAGGGAGGGATGGGTATGCTTTACTGGGGCAAACCTATTATCATGACACATGCTATTGCAAAATTAAAATATTTTTTCTTGTATGCTTCATGAGAATGCATGTATGTGTTGGGATTGGGGTGAGTTGTATGTTTGTTCTGGGCCTAGAGAAACGATGCTGACCTTATCTGACTGGGTTCTCTTAGAAAAATATTTGGTTTTGTTCTCTTTCTTGGTCCCAATACAGGCAAATAACAATGTATAAACTTTCTTTCCTTTGTTGTTTTCAGGCAATTGCTCCTTTGCTGGAAAATAACCATCCACCTCCAGACTTATGTGAATTTTTTTGCAAGGTATTTCTGAAAGTTCTTATTTTTTAAAAATATCAAGACTTTGTTATACTCAGGTCATATCTACGCTCTGTACAAGTTGATTTACAGTGCAATCATAAGAAGACTTGCGCCTTCTAAATCCTTTGAAGTCAGTGGGTTTGGAAGGATGTAACTCTATATAGGATTAGGATTGTACTGATAACTGCCAGTTTTCCAGGGGAACACCTGGGTATTGTAGTTCCTGTGAGAAGGTAAAAATAGAAAAGAGTCCAGTAGCACCTTTAAGACTAACCAACTTTACTGTAGCATAAGCTTTCGGGAATCACAGTTCTCTTCGTCAGATGCAAGAAGGTAGATGTGAGAAGGTAGAACTTCAAACTGAGCTCTTCATCAGGCTATAATTCCAAAGGTTCTTTAGAGGAAACTGTGGCAATAAAAGCATGTGAGCCTATAACTATAAACTAGGTTATAGTTGTATAATATAGACAGGACTTGAAGCTGTAACTCTCTGTGCTCTTCCTTCTGTGTACGCATGCATACGATTGGGGTTGCATGTTTCTAAGTAAAGAAAATAACGTTTTCATTGTTATGCACATAGCATTGTACCCACTTTGTAAATAAATACCAAATAGTCCATACACCCCTGCATTTTCTCAAACGCAGAGTCTGTTAGTGTGTTATTTTTTTCCTTGATGCCTCAAATTGAACATTGCTAGAATTTTGTTGGTATGATTTTGTTGTACAAATAAATCAAGAATTAGACTCGCAAATTACTCATACTATGCTAATTTAATTACATACGCACATTTCAAAAGCAGAAAAAAATTGCAATATACCATTTATTAAATCATGAATGTGGTAAATCACAAAACCAAGCCTGGTGCATGAATTGATTTTGCAGTTGAACAATTTTATAATAGTTGTTTTACTGAAGATTTTACTAGCATGTAAAGATTGGTGTGTTACTCTTTTTAATGCTTTTGAAATGTTCATTTGTAAACACATTATTATTGTATTATTGAACAACGGGTGAGCGAAGCTCTGAGATTTGCAGGGGGGGCATACCTTTCTTTAGTTAGGTTATTTTCTTTTGGAGAATTTTATTGCACCTCATATTTCTGGAACCTCACATTTGTGGCAGGTATAGAACTTTCGACAATTCACGAATGATAGAATATGAAATTGAGAAATTGTGCTGTGCAAATATTTATATTGACTGTGGTTTTGCTTTGCTAATCTACCTTCAGTGATCCTTTTGACTTTTCTTCAGCTGGCGTATTCTTGTTTGCCTTTTTTTCTAACAACCCAGCCTTGCAAATACACAAAGGTGACTGTGTACAATTCAGAGTTAGTGTGCTATAGCATTTAGCAATATCAGATCATACTATGGAGACTGCAGTTCAAACCCGCAGCCAGTAGGGTTGCCAACCTCCAGGTGGTGGATAGGAATCTCCTAGAATTATGAGTGTTCTCCAAGCCACAGAGTTCAGATCCCCTGGAGAAAATGGCACCTTTGGAAGGTGGACTCTCTGGCATTATATCCTACTGAGGTCCTTCCCCTCCCCAAACTCCATTCTCTCCAGGCTCCATCTCCAAATCTCCAGGAATTTCCCAACCTTGAGCTGGCAACCCTAACAGCCAGCCGTAAAGCTTCCTGAGTGATCTCGGGCCATTTATTCTCTTGGCCTCTCTGTGTTCCCGTATAGAACATTTTCATCTTGCTCTTTCTCTTCTTTCTTCTTTCATGTTATCAATGACCCTGTGAGGTAGGTTAGGTTTGGGAAAGAGAAACTGACCCGGAGTCACCCAGCAAGTTGCATGGCAAAGTAGGGATTTGAACTTGAATTTCCCCTATCCTAATACATACTTGTATGTCAGTCCTTGGAGGAAGGGCAGAATAAAAATGAAGGGGAGGGTTTGCAAAGCTAATTGGATAATGCTAGAAACAAACTCTTTATAGACAAGGGGTGCTGTGTCTACCCAAAGCTGAATACTTTAGAATGCCATTGGTTCCCACAGCAAAAGTTTATGCACACTGTTAATATTGCCATTGAAATCATTAGGATTTAAAACTGCTTACTTTTGATTGGATCCTTCCTGACTAGTGTATTTTGGTAATTGCAGAATGAGTAGATGTGCACATAATCATAACCTTAAATAAAAATAATTCCAAGAAAAGCTCTTTAACATAACAAGCAGTAGGATAATGGCCAGGGTGAAAACAGTTCCAGGGTGAAAGTGCAGGGTAGTGACCGTTGTCCAGTCACACCTTCTTAGCCTAACCTACCTCACAGGGTTGTTGTGAGGATAAAATGAAGGAAAGGAGAATGATGTACGCCACTGTGGGTCCCCATTGGTTGAAGAAAAGCAGGTTATAAATAAAGTAAATAAATAATAAATTTTGGTAGATTTTGACCATGACAGTCCCTGACATTACATTGGAAGCATAATATTCCAACTTGTCTGATTTTTTTTAAACACCTGGGCCGTTTCCACACAGCTTACCTTGTTCCAGAAAACAGCGAAATCTCGCGCGAAATCTCACGAGAAGACGCTGTTATTGCATCTTCTCATGCGATAACAGCGTCTTCTTGCGTGATTTCGCGCGATAGCATCTTCTCGGATGATTTCGGAACAAGGTAAGCCTTGTGGAAATGGCCCTGGATTTATTTGGAAGGCCTTTGTCCAGTCTTGCTGGTCTCACATTTACCTATGTCATGTTAAATTCATTTTTGAGGCCCTTTTTCATTTTTTGCAAGCTCTTTGCCTTCCCAAGCTTTTTGTAACATTTTATGATTTCTGAATGCAGCATTGCAGAGAACGGCCTCGGTCCATGGTGGTCATAGAAGTCTTTACTCCGGTTGTGCAAAGAATCCTCAAACACAACATGGTGAGTCCAAGTGTTATGCTTTGCAGGTCTAATAGAGAGAGCTCTTTGGCATTGTTCTTTTCCTAAATCGCCTAGACGATGATTTGAAAGGTGAGAAGCATCTGAAGATGTGTCCTGAGCACCTTCAGCGGTTAGGAGGATGGGAGACAAAGCAAGAGTCCTTCCGTGGCAGTCCCTCTTTTTTGGAACACCTTCTTTGGGAACTGTTCTCTTAGCTCCCATGCTGTTATCGTTGACAAGTGCGCATTGAAAAACTCAGGTTATTTTTCCTGCTTGGGTGTTTGTTTGTTTATGAAAATGTCCATACCCAGCCTTTCCTCTTAGCCGAAAATGGTTTGTTGTTGCTGTTGATTCTGTTCACCTGGTGTGTTTGGTGTTGTTAATTTAATCTGATCGTTGGATTGCCTTGTTGTAAATTGTGTTCTTCTTATTTGGTATAAGCTGCCTTAGGCGCATGTCACAGAGAGGCAGGGTTTTTTTTTAAACAAAAAGCTGTAGAATAACCTTGGAAACATTTTTAAAAGCTGCTTGTGAACCAAGATCACTGAGAGCTGATGTAGTTATGGTACCTTAGAGTCTCTCTACCCAAGTCACATTACACAGGGATGCTCAAGTGAAAGATCCTACACTTGTTCTCCCATTGTGGATATGCATGCACTGCTAGGGAGACAGAGCACACTAGTGTACAGAGTACACTCATCTGCCCCATGTAGGAACGGTGGCTAAGCTCGCACCAACTCACGTCCCCACCCCTCACTTCCCTTGTAGTTGGCAGGGAAGGGTGAAGTGAACCTGGGACATAGTCCAGAGTCAGAACATAGTGCAGAGTTTGTTTTTATGCTGTTAAATCTGGCTTTTATCATTATTTAATGTACCGTTTTATCAATGTGTTTTTATCTGTATGTTGTAATCTGCCCTGAGCCCGTCCACGGGGAGGGCGGACTATAAATAAATAAATAAATAAATGAATGAATGAATGAATGAATGAATGAATGAATGAATGAATGAATGAATGAATATAAAAGCACACAGAAAATAAGTCACTTGAGCGCCCCTGTGTAAGATGTCTTGTGTAGAGAGACTCTTAGAATAAGAGCTCTTGATAAGGAAGTCCCTGATTTGGATCTCATGAGAGTCCCCATCTGCAATAGGGTGATGATAATACTGGACCTAACAGGTTTGTTGTAAGGATTACAAAAAACTAATGCACTGCAAAGTTCTTTGAATGTTTTCAATGGCTAAGAAAACTGTGAAGCATAGCCAGACAGCAGTTGTATTTTGCAGCTTTGACCAACTCCTTGATATTAACATGGGTGGCATGCAGGGTCTTGCTGGGTACGCCTCCAGTGTCAGTTATTTTGAAATATCTGGGCCACCATGGGAGGTGTTTCCTTAACATGTGCACAGGAGCAAAAACCAGTGTAGGAATACCACCTCCCACTCCCACCACCGCCCCTGGAAGAATTTGATTAAAGTTCACACTTCCAATGGAATTGTAGTCTTATATGTTATAGTATAGGAATGTCTGTGGCTCAGTGGCAAAGCATTTGCTTTGCGTACAGAAAGTCCCAGTTTCATATTCCTGGCATCTCTCAGGACTGCCAATCCCCTGCCCTGAGCTCCCCTTGCCCCTTGCTGCTGCAAATTTCCAGAAACACTATGGTAAAACCATAGAGTTTCTGGTTATTCCTAGAGCTACTGCCATCATACTCATAACACCCCCGCATGTCCCCACCCCCCACTCTCCCACATGGCAACTCTATCACTTCCAGTTAAAATGATCTTAGGGCCAAAATTCGTAATACATGTGATACGAGTCAGGCCATGGGTTCTGGGCCTGACTTGTAGTCACATGTATGATTGTTGGAATTCACCTTCAAAGTGTTCCATTGCTCTTTTCAGCTCAACCTTAAGAGCACTTGGATAACCTATTGGAGCCAGAAAAATGGAACACTTCAAAGGCAAGTCCCCCCAATCATCCCTGTAACTACAAGTCAGGTCGGACGCCCATGACCCGATTTGTGTCACATGTATCATGTATTCTGGCCCATAGTTAGGAAAGGACTTTCTCTGCTTGAGATCTTGGAAAGTGCCACAGATCAGAATATGCAGTACTGAGCTTTATGGACCCATGGTCTGATTTTGTGAAAAAACGACATCACCATCAAGAACTCATTTTCTTATGTTTAATTTTTTTAAAGCTTGCTTGCCTCTTCTTTCATTTTCCTCCGCTGTTATAATTTAGATTTTATGTGACTTTTTTGTTCGCATTACTCTGTACTGTGTCATGTACATTGAAAATACTATCTAAATAATAAATCATGGGCATAACAAGGGAAACAAGCAGCAAGAGAGGGGCTCTAGTGCAGACATCTAAGGTATTGTTTTAAATACATACCAGAGTCTATTTAGTCAACCATTCCCTGGGGAGCAGTCAAATACTCAAATCCACTCCAATTTAATTTTTATATTTGGTGCTTTAAATTCTTCATGAGTTTACAGTTGTGCAGACATGTTGATTTTTCCCTGCATCTGTAAAAGCTAAGCATAGAAAACATGTCCAGTTTATCTTTAGTTACAACCCAAGACAAACAACACACTGTGCAGTTTAGTTTCATTCCAGAACTTGCAAGAGCACTGGCTATTTTTGGTGCGGCTCTTCGTGATTTCACACACGGCTGCAAGAATCTGAAATGTGTTTGTTAAGACTCTGTTGTGAAGCATAATTCCTTTCATTCATTTAAAAGAATGAAAGATTACACTGCCCTAAAAAACCAGGGGGGCGGGGGAGAACAGCAACTGGAATATTCCCAATTAGTTAACCATAATTCAGTTTTGGACTGGGAAATTGGAAACAGATTATACTTAGAAGAAAGGATTGTTCTTTAGTTACAAACTTGAATAAAATGGTTAGGTTATCCGATGAAAAGCCAGATATTATGTGTTTGCAGCAATCAGAGGTTGGATACGATGATTCGCTTCCAATAAATGAGGCGTCTTCCTCCATCCCTGTCAGAAGAAGGATGCTTCCATCTTGCTTAGCATAAGAGGAGTCATTTGATCCATCACAATTTTATTTGAAACGGCCTGTGAACAGAGCCAGCTGTGATGGGGTTGGATTGCTGCCAAGTGTGATATCATAGAAATAGTTGCTATTCTAATGGCTGTTGTAAGTGGAGGCATCCATCAATCAAAACATTGAGATTACTTTTCTGATCTCGTTTTCTTCTGTGTGCAGTTGAACCAAAAGGCGCTTAAATAGGAATTGTAAGATAACAGACTGAGAAATTTCATAAAGAAGCAAGGGTTGTTGCCTGGATGTTTTGTAGAACTGAACTGCGGCAGTTGGGATACCTCCCTCTCAAGGCTTATATTTGTATAGTCTCTTGTCTTAAAACACCCAGAAAAGTTGCTAAAATCAATCAGTAAGTTATTTTTTAGAATATCAGCCTTTAGGTCCCTGATGTCTTCTATGCGGTGATTTGGTGTGAAATACCCAGGGCTCATTTCGAGGGGGAACGCACAGGAACGCAGTTCCGGCAGTTCCCCAAAGAGGTCACATGTCAGGTGGCCCCACCCACCTGACTCTTGGCCAGTTTTGGCCAGTTTTGGCCTGGATTGGGGCTGAAATGGCCCGGATCAGGCCTCTGACGGGTGGTGGATCACTCTCCCGCTCATCAGCGGCCTGATCCTGACCATTTTGGGCCCCTTTTCAGCCATTTTCAGCCCCTTTATGCCATTTTGGGCCCAATTTCGGCCCTGAATGGCCAGGATTGGGTCCAAAACCTCCAGAATAGGTGATGTCAGGGGGTGTGGCATATGCAAATCAATTATACTAATGACACACTTCCGGTGATGGCAAGGGGCGTGGCATATGCTAATGAGTTATGCTAATGAGTCCCTCCAGCTCTTTTTCTACGAAATGACCCCTGGAAATACCTACAACATTTAAGCTGTCGTTATAGTTGCAGTTGCTTTAGAATGTATTCTGTCAAACTCAGAGACTTACTTCTAGGAAAACTGTTTAGGGATTGAGAAGCTAGTTTTTCAAGCAAACTGTTTCCATCACTTACTGTCTTTGCCTCTAAAGATGTTCTCACCAATGCTTCCCACTCAGCCCATGTCCCAGACCAGTGCAGTCCCCAAAAGTTGTGCTTAGATGCTGTCTGAAAATGTGCAGTTCATCTCGGAACTGAATGAATAGAAGCAGTTTCAAGACTGGTGTAAGGTAGTCTCTGTGTGCTGAAATGCTTGGCGTGCGGGCCAGACCCAAGATGAAGGGGGGCAATATGCACATTCAAAGAGAACTTCTGGAACCCTTCTGTTCTGGAATCGATATTTGTTGATTTGCAATATGCCTGTACCATAGAACAAGAAATACAAACAGAGAGAGGCACGGAACAACTCCACAACAATATATGTATAACCGTGCCCGACTTACTATGCAGCAAAAGTGCTGTATTAGCTATTTAGAATCAATGAAAAGGCTCTAAAGACTATTCAATAAAGCATATAATTATTCCAAACTGTTTCATACACGTAGAAAATAATTTCAACAATCCAACCTCTCAAGTATATCATTCATATTGGGTAATTAACATGTATTATTACAGAGAATTTTTTTTTCATATTGCAATGCAATTGAATATTTCCAATACAATAAATGTAATAAACGTAACTGCTGACAGGTCGCCAGCAGAAAATTCCCGTTCCGGAGTCCCCTTTCTCAAAGCAGTTACCACTGTAAAATACAAATATGAAATATACAAAATAATTTTTCAACATCATTATAAGTGCATTTATAAATTCAGATACAGCTGATTACAGTACTTTATACTCACAATTACCAGTTTGATGGATGTAATATCTCAATAATTACTGTAAAGCAGAAACATATCAAATTTATAAAATGTCATCTCAGTTATTATCAAAATTTATACATTTTATTGTTGTGTACCATAGAGCAGTCAGGAGGTAAAAAACAATAGTATAACCACTTTTTTAAATTCTTAATATCAATACATGCTTTTAAAATATCAAAATTTCATTTATGGGGAGTGGATTGTAAACACTAACAGATAATACATGGGTATTTATTTATGTGGGCCTTTAATTTGTGTAGCTTTTCTGTTTTAAAAGAAGATTTAATCATTACAGATCATGAAAACATAGTACATCAATAAAACATTGCTTAAATGGATTTAAATGGACACATATACGAGGATAAAATCTAGCACCCCCCCTCCAGTTCTAGAGAAAAATGCCTAAAAATGAACAGCATACATGAAGGAAGAGAACAAATAGAAAAAATTGTCCAAAACATGGTTTTGACCACATGTGCTGTTGGACTAAAGAATTGAATGATAGTGTATTGTTTTAATTACTAGAACGGCATTGCAGAAGGAGGGAGGGATAACAAGAGGAACTGCACTTGTTCAGATATGCCCAATCTGGTTCAGATATGTCCAGGTGCATTTTTTTTCCTCCTTGCATGGTCTGAAGGTTTTGCTGGTGTTCTGAGCCTTTAATCAATTCTCTCCTCTTTTAATGGACAGGATTTTGGAAAGTGCCCTCGATTGCGGCTCTTCACTCAGGAGTACATTCTGGCCTTGAACGAGCTCAACGCTGGCATGGAAGTGGTGAAGAAATTTATTCACAGGTCGGTACTTGTTGAGTTACAATCGTTGTCTCTGCTGCAATGCCGTCTTAAGCAAAATCACACCCTTCTCAGACTCTTGATTTCCTTGGACTAAGAAGGATGTGACTCTACTCGGTGGTGGAAATTCCATCAAGTTGCAGCTGACATGGCAGCCCTTGCTGGGTTTTCATGGCAAGAGATGAACAGAGGGGGTTTGCCATTGCCTGCCTTTATGTTAGCGGCCCTGGACTTCATTGTATTATTGAAGGCTTTCACTGCTGCAGAACGATGGTTGTTGTGGATTTTCCGGGCTGTATAGCCGTGGTCTTGGCAGATGGAATGGTTCTTGTGTCCCTGCAGCATAGGAGAAAGGTTAAAGAACAGAGTAGATGTGCTTTCTTGTTCCGAAGTGTTTCCAATCTCCGGGTCTGTTGAAATGTTTCCTCCCCGTAGAGGTGTTCGATGTACTGTCGAAGGCTTTCACGGCCGGAGAACGATGGTTGTTGTGGATTTTCTGGGCCAAGACCATGGCTATACAGCCTGGAAAATCCACAACAACCACTGGACTTCATTGGTGGTCTCTCATCCAAGCACTAAACAGGACTGACTTTGTTTAGCTTCCAAGATTGGGCTAGCCTGGGTCATCCATGTGATAGCCACTCTACTTAGACACTGTTGAATTTCTTACCAGTAGCGTCATTTACGGCGGGGCTCAAAGCAGAAGATGGGGTGTTCCACTTTGGCCATTTTCTCACCAGTACTCTGTGCCGGCTTACTTTCACCTCCGGTTGCCAAATTTTAATTTCAAGGATGCTGGCCTCTTGTGTGGGAGCCGTGATGCCGAGCTGGGAAGGAATTGGCCAGTCTGGTTGCATCTTGGGTAGAGTCTGGAGATAATGCTTGGAAGCTGAAGGGGGGCAGAGTGTGAAATGCATAGCCATTGCAATATCCTTTGCTAAGCCAGCTCTGCAGTCAAAGCCCTTTCTTTTTCATTCCCAAGTTCTTGATGCTTGCCCGGAATGCGGTTTTCCTGGTTAGATCAGTAAATTTAACCACTGGCTGGCAACTCTGTTGGATGTCTTGCAACACAGGACTACATCATACATTATTGTTGTTTTAGGCGTCCACCTAAAAAATGTAATGTGTGAATGAGGGGGGGGGATTTCTTCATAGGGTTATCTGTCAGGCATTAAGACTGAGGGCAGGCCAGGTACGTTAGAAGCAAGGAAGCAAAAGACAGGCCGTCAAGGGTGATAGGCCTGGTCCAGGCTGGTGAGGAACAAGCAGAGCCAGAAATCTCAGAAGGATGAGACAAAGCTAGTTAGAACAGAACAAGGATGGGGGGGGGGTCAATTTAAGATTTAACTTTTTAAAAAAATACTATTATGCAACATATATACCACTTTCCTCTGCATAGATGCATGAAATGTACGTCCTCTTTGCAGCCTTCTCACCACCCTCTAGTTATGTGCTGCATTTGGAATCCTCTAGATACTGAGGGTTTTCCTTTTCTTCTTTTTTTCTTTTCCGGCAATGATATTTGCTCTGTTTGCACTCTCAAACTGTTACCATTTTGTTTCCGTTCCAGCATGCATGGTCCTACCGGGCAGTGCCCGCATCCCAGGGTCCTGCCAAACCTCGTTGCGGTCTGCTTAGCAGCCATTTATTCTTGCTATGAAGAATTCATTAACAGGTCAGTTCTCTGAACATCACACGCCTCCCCCCCTTCACAGTGCAATAGATCGCATGGATGCTTGTGATCGATTCGTGCCTGGTTGTGCTGGGACTTTGGATACCCAAGAACCAAATATACATGGCGGGAACTGCACATTTAAATGGCTTTGGTTTCCCCTGAAAAAATCCCCAGGCGATTTGAAAAGGGCTGAGACTCTGCTTCTATATATTATGGGGGGAATGTGACCTTTTAAATGTGTGCGACGTTCACTTGCATGTATTTTTGTCCTCTGATACATGAACTTTAGCACTGAGCTCGGGATGGTTTACTGTAGGAATAAACAACTGAAGCCCCCAGGCCAAATACTCATGCATGTACGGTATCCCTTTTCCCACCCCTATCATTACCAGCCCAGAAAGAAGAATGTGTATAGGGGACAGAGTCTGGGGAGCTTGGCAGGCAGTTAGGTGAAGATGCCCTGGTCCTCCATCTTCTGTTCCTTCAGCAAAAATAGTTTGTTAACCATTGCCAGCCGCGTACTAGAGGCCTCACTTCAAAAATGATGTGGACAAAATCAAGAGGGTGCAGAGGAGAGCGACGAGGATGATCAGGGGTCTGGAGACTGAGCCCTACGAGGAAAGGCTGAGGGCCTTGGGAATGTTTAGTTTGGAGAAGAGGAGGTTGAGGGGGGACATGATTGCTCTCTCTAAATATTTGAAAGGCTGTCATTTGGAGGAGGGCAAGGAGCTGTTGCATTTGGCAGCAGAGGGTAGGACCCGAAGCAATGGGCTTAAATTACATGCACAAAGGTACCGGCTGGCTATTAGGAAAAACTTTTTCACAGTCAGAGTAGTTCAAAAGTGGAATCAGCTGCCCAGGGAGGTGATGAGCTCCCCTTCACTGGCAGTTTTCAAGAAGAGGCTGGATAAATACTTGTCAGAGATGCTTTAGGCTGATCCTGCACTGGGCAGGGGGTTGGACTAGATGGTCTGTATGGCCCCTTCCAACTCTATGATTCTATGATATTGCATCACAGTCAGCGCATCGCTGTACAGCTTTAGCTTTATTCATCCTCATTACTGCAGAATTTGCAGTCTTTCATGAAAGGGAGCCTGTCGTGCAAATTCTTTCTGGATATGTTTGTTTTCCTTGTATAAATAGGACAATATGATTGTAACAGGCCCAAGAACAGAGATAATACCCCAGCCCCTGCAACGCAGTAAAACTTCACAACCTGGCCTCCTTCCCCACTCTTTCTGTTATGTCTGGCTAGCAAAATTATTTATGCTATCCTTCTTAAAAACCAGCCGGGACAACTCGCCGAGTCTGAAGGAAATTCGGAATGGCTGCCAGCAGCCCTGTGACCGCAAGCCAAACTTGCCCCTCCGGCTACTCCACACGAGCCCCGACCTGGTGTCCCAAGAGGCTACCTTGACGGAGTCTCGCCTCAAGTCCGTCATTGTCACATCCAACGAGATCCATGTGGAAGTCGAGCGCAACAACACAGCCAACCAGAAGATGACAGCCAACGTTGGCAATGACAGTGAGCCCAACCTGATAGATTGCTTGATGGTCAGTCCCACCTGCAGTACCATGAGCATCGAGCTCAGCCCACAGGCGGATCGTGTCCTCGGTTGTTACGTGGAGATACTCAAGATGCTGTGAGTGTTGCTATTTCTTCGCCTCTGCCTAAGGAAAGGGGGGGGGGCGGAATTTCCGTCTGGCTTGTCCTCTCCCAACATCTGCAGGCATCCAGCAAAGATGTGCAAATAGCAGAGTAATAAATCTCATGCTGACAATTGCATCTGATGTATGAAACAGGCATCTGGCCCTGGTGGTGGGACTCCAGAAATAGCATCCAGCTGCTGAAAAAGGGCCATCTTTGTTTGCCTTCTGACCCGCAAGCTTATTTTACAAGACCGGGGGGGGGGGGTCCGCTGCCTGTGGCTCTAGGCTGCTCCTTGCCTGCCAGTCATCCTCCCGCTTCTTCCAATTGAGAATTCTCTACTGTGAGGGCTTTTAGCTGTGTTCTGGCTCCTGGAGGGCTTGCACAAAAAGAAAATGTGAAATGGCTCCCCTTAAGTATGAGAACGGGGCATGGATACATCGTGAGTTCTTGGGTGCAGAGGTTAGGTGTCACACAGTGATTCCGCACACGTTGGATAATGCACTTCCAATCCTCTTTGTAGATCATTTGGAATGGATTTTTTTCGTGTGCGGGACAAAAAATCCACCTCAAACAATTGAAAAAGTGCATTGAAAGCGCATTATCCAACATGTGCGGAATCAGCCACTGTCTCTGGGAGCAATCACGAATAAGCCTGTTCAAAAGTAAGGCCCATTTTATTCAGTGAGGCTTACTCCCAGGAGAGGGTTCTTAAGATTGCAAGCTGTGTTTGTGTGAGCGAGGGTGAGTGATATAAGCTAATTCAGAACAAGTCTATCAGTTCCCTGTGCCGATCATGTATTGATTTTCCTAATGGGGAACGTGGCTGTCAGGAATGGAGGATTTGGAGTCTGCATTTGTCAAACAGTCCTTTGGACTGTGTGATATGTTCCCCCGTACAGCCCTTTTCTGGAGGCAGTCACTAGAGGTAAATGTACTGTGACTGCAATTATGAATGCATTGAAGAATTTCATATCTGATAATATAATCACCTTCTAGATTCCTAGATTTGAATGGGAATCTCTGTTGCGTCTGTCTACACCACTCACTCATTACACCTTGCCAGCATGCAGCATGGTTGGGAAGTGTGTCATTTCAACTTACTCAGAAGTAATCTGAGTACAGGACCACAAGCAGTTGGGTTTACATTTTGCCTACATACAAGGCAAAGAGAATTGAACCTTGGACCATGCCTTTTCATTGGGTAGTCCATTAAAGTCAATGAAAACGCAGTAAGAGGACCCTTATTTCCCAGTGCATTTATTGAAGTCATTCCGAAGTGGAAATTCAGGGCCAAGCTACAAGTGACGAATGACACTTGAACGGCAAGTGTATTTCTCCCTGTTCACTTGCTCTCCACTCAATCCACTTGCCGTTCAAGTGTCATTCGTCACTTGTAGCTTGGCCCACAGTTGCCAACTTTACTCCTGAGCTGTACTCCTGAGCCTTTAACCACAGCTTGGCATGCAGATATTTAGCACACGAGGCTTTAGTGCCTTGAATTCAGCTGCCCTTTCTTGATCCTGGGCTGGAAAGGACAAACTCAAGACAATTTACATGGTAGAGAAGAAACAGAGTAACTTTCCCATTTGGCAGGGCTTAAGAGATTCTCTGGGTTATGTTTGCAAGACAGAAGTCAAAAGGCGTTTTTACTATGGGTGCTGATTTGATCTCCTAAAAGATCAGTGATAAGGGGAGGCAAAGTTAACCTTTCAGTTAACACGGTTGTTGATTAGTGTCATTATTTTATCTCCACTGACCTCAGAGGTCTTTATTGCACACTACTGCATGGTTGTGCTTTCAGAGCGAATGCTGGTGTGGTGTTTGTTAGAAGCTTACTTGATGACTGGGGGCCAGTCAGACTCTCTCTCTCTAAGCCTAAGGTAACCTTCCTCACAAAGTTGTTGTTATGAAGATAAAAATGAAGTTGGGGGAGACTGTTGGGTATACATAGCTTTGGGCCTCTTTGGGGAGAAAAGAGGAGAGGTTAATATCTTCCTTGTGCCCCCTGTGTGCGTGGAAGATTTCCATGTGCCGCTTACAGGATTGATAACTTCAGCTGTGTTTGTTTTTAAAAGATACTATAAGATTTTGCATTCTTTACCATTGGAGGAAAATACTCAGTAAATTCCCTTCCTCAGAAAATCTGCTGGTAGCAAAGATCTGATAATGAAGCATGGAGGGAAACGTAAGGCCCTTGTCACAATTTGGTATATTACCAAATTTAAGATAACAGCTTGTGCAGATGATGGATATCAATGACCATGTCGAATGAAGGAGATGAATTGGCAACGCAAAGGACTCTGTTAATGTTTTTAGAGGGTCTCTACAACTTTCAAACATAGGCCTTGTGCTTTTTCTGCAGCCAAAGGGAAGCATCACATTAAACTATGGGCTTCTTCTCTCAGTTATGACTTGAGACCATTCTCCCCCCACACACCTTGGGCTTAAAAAATACATATATGGACAAACATTTTTTCATACTCTTGGTTAGAATATGGTGGGAACAAAAGGGGAGGCAGATAGAACAGCTTTGGAGGCTGGATTCAGGCCCCAGCTGTGCCCTTCTTGGTTCCACATCATGCCCAAAGCCCTTGTAACCGGAAGGGGGTGGATTTCTTGCCAGAGGGGAGAGGAGTTTCTCAACTTTATATTTAAATGCAAGATTTGAGTCCAGTAGCACCTTAAAGACTAACCAGATTTCCAGGCACATTCGCTCTTGAGAGAGTCAAAGCTCCCTTCTGAATGGAGCTTTGACTCTCAAAAGCTCATACCCTGGAAACCTTGTTGGTCTTTAAGGTGCTACTGGACTCAAATCTTGCTCTTCTACAGCAGACCAACATGGCTACCCACCTGAAACTGTACTTAAACGTGTAACCTTTCCTATTCCTCCAAAACCACACTGGGTTCTTCAAGGGCATACTGGGAAGCTTGAAATGGCCCAGTCTCAACCCAAGCTGAGCAGTCCCTGCAGTGCCGTGAGCCAGTGGTGCAAGCACCACTCAGCCCAGACCAGCACTGACGTTGGGCTGCTCATGTGTTACTTCCAGCTGGTGAGCAGACATGGGTCCTTGATGCTGTTCAAAGGGCATGAGCTGAGCGACTCTTGCAGCACTGGTGGGGCTGCTGGGACCTTGGCTCTTTTTGTTCCTGGCTCCCAACAGCCCACCATGAACTTTCCTGGAAAGAAGTGGCCACTAGTTCTCCACGTGCATTAGTGAGTTGTGCTTCTGGCACTGCTGTTGAGTCCGTGTGCAAATCAATACGCGTGGCACAAAAAATCATAACGAAGCCACTAACAGTGCAATCCTAAGCAGCATTTTACTCCCTTCTAAGCCCGTTGACTTCAATGGCCTTCAAAGGGTGTAACTCTGCTTAGGACTGGAGAGAAGCAGTCAGAAATCTAGGGGGGAGGGTTGCAGTTTGACTAGTCCCCGCCCCAGCTTGGCCCTGCCTTCTCTGCATTCTCTGCTAGGTCAGCCCCATAGTCTGAATACCCCCCAGTGCATTCTCTGATGTCATGTTTATCAGGGTTGCCCATGGCTGCTAATATGTTTTGGGATTATTTTGGCTGTACGTGACCTCCAAGGGCAGCTTTTTTGCTTGAGCGAAAGATGACACTTGGGAAAGGGGGGAAAGGTCCCTCTTGTGTCTACAGACCAATGAGGACATTGGTCCAAAGCAAAATAATGGAATTTATATAAGGGCTTATTTAATTTGTTGCAGTCACCCAGTGTGGCAGGCTGACATACTTCAGGGCTTCATCTGCCATGGGGGCTGGTGGCGGTGTGTGGCAGCTGTGATACCCTTTGCCTGTTTAGCAGCCATGGTGCCCTGCCTGCCATGAGCATTCTGTGAACTCTACAGATAGGGACTGCACCGCGAAAGACGTGCAGCTGCTATTAATGTTTTGCATGCTTGGGGATTTTAAGAAGACCCTGATTATCAGCCGTAATCAACTAGTTGTGGCGAGGGGAGGGGGAGAGACCAAACTTGATTGGACCACTTCTAGCGGTTGATTGATGTTTCACGTGTAAATGGAAAGCTGTGTTTAGTTTCTGAAGTATTGAAACTCGAGCCACATGTTTTCCCCGTATTCTCTGATGGCTGTTTTTGCAAACTATGTTCTGAAGTGGCTGGGTCTCTTCAGAAGCTTGTGCGGAGTTCCTGGACAGGTTACTGGCCTTGGCCAAATGCTAAGGTTACTAAGGTTGCCAAAGGTCTTTCCCATCAATGAACAGCCTAGCATGAGTATTGGGTGCAATCTGTGGCAGTCTCTCAGTTCATGTAGAACAGTAATGAGCCCTGGCTGGCACCCTCCAAAAGTGGAAAATAAACTAAAACGTGTCCCAGAACCCTCTGCAATCTGCTTTCATTTTTGAGATTAGTATACAGATATTTTCAGTCAAAGTGATTAGGAATGTGCGCTTGGATAGATCTGGTCCAAACATATTCTCATATCTGGAGCAGTATTCAGGATTCTTGGGAATACTGGTATCTGAGTCGTGTATATTTCCGGAAATACTTGGGGCTGGCATTTTAAGGATCCCAGGACTGTTTCTCTCCCCCCCCCCCCTTTAACAGGTTTCCCAGGCAATTGGAGGAGGGGGAAAGGAGGCATCTTGGCCAGCCCAGGGAAGTTGGCTCCTGGCTGGTGCCAATCTTACTCAGCCTGGGGAAGGCCATTACCAGCCAGTGTGAGCCAGGAGCAGGACCCAGCAGAGCTATGGATCTGGCTGGGTCCTTCTTCTTTCCTCTCTCCTCTGTATGGGCAGGCCCTTTTCCAGGGCCATTTTTTCTCTCAGTCCACACTCCTCGAAGTAGAAGCCTTAGGTTATCTTTTTTCAGGGGCCTTTAAAATTGGACCCTTAGTCCAATTCTCTTGAACCCAAATAATTCCAGAATCTCGGGAAAAAATGAAATCCCAAAATGGTAACACTGAATACTGATATTTTTGCCCTTTCGGAATCCAAAACATACCGTTTTTTCCCCAGTTGCATATCCCTAAAAGTGATGTTCAAGAGAAAAAAGAGAGCCAGCATTGTGTGGTAGTTAAGAGTGTCAGACTAGAATCTGGGAGACCCACGTTCAAATCCTTACCCTGCCATGGAAGGTTGCAGGGGGATCTTCACACAGCCTCACCTGTCTCTCACGGTTGTTAGGCTCAAATGTAGAGGAAAACACTGGTCCCTACTGAGGAGACAGGCAGAGTATATGTGAAGTAAAATAAAAAATAAAAAAGAGATTCCTGAAAGTAGGAAGTCTGAAATCTAGTACACTAGCTGGTCCTTCAGAGGATATGTCTTCTTCTCACATAAAATCAAGGTTTGCTTAAGAGTATTAGGTGAGGGTCTTCATCCACCTGCATATTTGTTGGGGCCCTCAAAGACTTTATTCTGTGGAAGCCATGTAAATTCTTCCTCAGAAAATGCGTGTTCATCTAAGTGTGAAGCAATTCTGGCTTTAATAATGACGACTTCCGCCCATTATTCAGACCAGAGGCAGAAGTTTAAGTGACAGGGTCTGTAATTTCCTGGATCCTGGAGGGGAAAAAATGGTGTTACACTTGAAGTCTATCGGTTCAAAAAAAATGCTGAGTTAAAGGCCCATTTATATCTGAGTTCTTTTAAGAACTTTCAGAAGAATATCATTCAGCCTCAGTAGCTTCTTTGTTTTTGTTAGTTGACATTAGTTGTGTGATCCAAGTTATAAGTTGCACACAGGAATTAGACTACTGGCCTGCCTGACAAACTTATTAGTATTTCATCTATTTAATTTAATTATTTTAAATGTTTTATAGATACATTTGTATTTCAAAAGTTGCTTTAATGTTTGAAAAGTTTTAATGTTGACCGATTTGCGGAGCCTTGAGTTGGGTGAAAAAGTGACATAGCAATGCTTTTTAGAAAGTTTAAAAATATATATAAATCTGCAGTATACTGTATGCTGTGATGGTTTCTCTTCTGTTTGTTTGGAATTCAGAGACTGAGTTGTAGAGGCAACGAGCTGATGTTGGCTCAATTTTAAGCCAGAGCTACAATATTACAACAGTTTGATTTCTTGATGGCTCCTTTTGCTGGTTCCATTCTGGTCTAGGGTTTTGTTTAATTTCTTTCTTTTAAGTCAGCACGGAGACGTAAACAAATGTTGGGCTGGACCCAGAGCAAATCAAGAATTTCCATTGATTTCCTCCTTTCCACTGTTCAACTCACCCCCCCCCCCATGTCATTCCTTAAGGCCCCCTGTTCCAAAAGAGAAGCATTGTCATGGAGATCAGTGGTCTGCGGTGGGAAGGAGGATGGGGCTGGCATCAGCATACGCTGGGGTGGGGCAGCTGTCGGGACCCAGGGCTTCTGGTGGGGCTCACTAATGCTGACTCCCCACCCATGCATCTCCTCTGGTTCCACACTCATGCACGTCTGCCTGCCCACTTGTGAGAGCCACGTCATGGTCCCAGCTGCCTATGCTAGCACTGCTGGGGAAGAGTATGTGGGTGGAGCCCACAGCTGTGGTGCTCTTGATGGTCACAGCAGCAGCACTCCCAGCTGCACCCACCACCCAAGACCATCGGGGAAAGGACGTGCAGGTGGTGTATACAGCTGGGCCTGTAGGCAGTGGGGGAGCTTGTGAGTGGATGGGGGTAGGATGCACAGGCAGGTAGCAGCATGCAGGTGGGGGTGGGCAAGAAGGGGGATCTGGTAGTGAGCATGGGGGGGTCCTTGGTAGTCTGTACCCAGGGTCCCCAAAACCTGCAACCAGCAATGGAGTTTCTTGCTGGTTAAGGTGCCACTTATTGCTCTTAAGTTGTTGTGTACTGTCAAGTCTGGGCATGCAATAAGGGCCACTGGGTGTGTGTGGCGGGGAAGGTAACTGAATTTCCTGCACTGTGCAGGCGGTTGAACTAGATGAGCCTAAAGGTTCCTTCCAATTCTATGATTCTAAGTTGCAAATAACTTACAATGACATTATCATGGGGCTTTCAAGGCGAGTGAGAAGCAGAGGTGGTTTGCCATTGCTTTCCTCTACAGAGCAACCCCAGTCTTCCTCGGTGGTCTCCCGTCCAAGTACTGACTGGGACAGACCCTGCTTAGCTTCCAAGAACTGATGAGATTCAGCTATTCCATACTGCTTTCCCTCCCTTTTCATGCTCTTACATCCACCATATGTAATGGATTGTCTGAGTCTGGCAAATTTTAACAGTAGAGAAGCAACCTATGAATTCTGCACCATATACATAAACTAATTGCATATTTTATTTTATTTTATTTTATTTTATTTTATTTTATTTTGCATTTTAGATCAAACTACGATGACTGGAGACCTGCTCTTGCTAGTTTGCTTCAACCCATCCCGTTCCCCAAAGAGTAAGTTTGTGACTATAAGATGTTTCTTGGGCTCTTTCTATTTAAAAAGAGGGTTTTTTTCATTAAATCTCAGTCTAATCTTAGAGTTCTAAAGACAGTTTAAAGCTGCAGCATCAACATGCAAGGGCTTTTCCCAGTTATGGGAAGAGAATTTTCAGTGAAGGTTTTGCAGAAACATCGAGACAGAAAGCCCCTTCTTAAGGGGCTGTATTTGCTTGGGACATAACACCACACTCCAAAATGTGTTTAGAAAGTGCCATTGATTTTAGTGGATTGTGTTTCCAAACAATTACCCCATCCTAGCAAGCAGCCCTCCACATACATTCCATGCGGGTGCAGCTATACCCACCGGGTCCCATTGAACAGGGCGTGTGTGTCTTTTGATGGGCATAATCTTACCCATCTGGGACCACCTATTATTCTTCATGGCAACTAGCCCACAAATAAGGCTGGCTTGGGAGGTAGTGCGCTTAGGATCAATCCTCTAGTGATCGATAAAATCCAGAACGTGTCATTAAGGTCCCACTTCAAGTTAATTTTTCAGAGGTGCATTTGGCACTTTAATTCATGCAATTCAGACTGTCCTTGAGTAGAATTTTAGATATTAATTCATAATGTCTGGACCACGGTGCCTATTGTATTTTCTTAATCCTACAGCTTTAGGGCTGTGTACAAAAGACCACTTTAATATGAGCGGAGGGTGTTTTTAATCATATTTGTATTCACTCTCTGAACAAAATGATCTAGTTACCTAAGCTGATGTAACTAGTGTGCAGGTTAATGAGAAATGCTTTCATATGCAGCAAAAGCTTCTGTTAACCAGAAAACTGGGATAACCAGTGTGCCCGGGACCAGGCTGAGCCCACCAGCCAGCAGCAGTAGTGCCGAGCATGCAGTTGTAGAACAGGCTCCAGGACCCAGGCATGGTGGCCGCCATCTTGGGACTGGCCACAACACCCAGCCTGCTGGCACTGAGCAGGCAAGAGTGCCAAGTGGGCGGAGCTGGCTTGGTGCCGTGGCTGGGCCACGCCTGCTGGCAAGCAGCAGCAGCACTGAGCAGGTCACCGTGGAGAGAGCGGAAGGCACCAGGAAGGTCACATTTGTTTATCCAGCATCCCTCATTCCCTATGGATGCTGCTTAATAAAAACGTTTATTGTAATCTTTAAGGAGTTGATCTATTTATTTGTTACTTTGTTTAAGGCATTTTTAATCGGTCTCTCCCGAGTCCTGTTTGAGGTGGCTAATAAATGAAATTTTCATGTCCAAATGTCATCGCAGTTTGTATAATGCTTTAAGTGTTGGAAATGTGTCATGTATTTCATCACTCTTCATCCTTACCACAGTCTTGTAAGGTAGCCCAATATTAATTTCTTCAGCATTGCTCATGGGAGTCTGAAACACCGAAAGAATAGCTAGCCTTAAGCATCTAGCAAGTTTATGGCCAAGCCGAGATTCGAACTGGCAGCCTCTTGGGATCTCTGCTTATTCTCGTAGCTGCTCTGCCGCGTCAGTCACTGAATTTTCCGGTTATGTTCTTAACATTCTGTGTCACTCCAGTGTACCCAAGAAACTGGACCTGATATGTGGTTGTATTGGCAGGATTAATTCTCAGCTGCTGGAGAAACCGCCGTGAGCCATAAGGGAAGGCGGGATATAAATATTTTAATAAATAAGTAGAGCTCAGAGAGCATTCTTCACATGTAGCCTGAACCCGCCTCCAAATGTGAACTGTCAGATGTACCAGCCAATCCTGGTCAAAGCCCTGTAGTCTGACTCCTCCTTTTGGCCCTGTAGCTTGCTGCTCTTGCCTCCCCTTCCTGGCCACTGCTGCCCCCTCCTCTGGCTCTGGGGAGCACTTCGTCAGTAACCAATGACAGAGATAACATGGGAGGGTCACGACTCACCAAAGACCTTTGTTTGATTTACTGGTTCAAAGGCAGCACTCAGAGCGCTTCTAGAAGGATGATCTCTTTCCTACTTAGCTCTTTTTTCATCCTAACTGCAGAATGCACCCTTTCGTCTCTTACTTACTGTGCATGGTGAAGAGGGTAGGTAGGGAGATGGATCTCAGACCATTGTTAGCCCAGTGGTCTGAGATTGCTTCCCAGGAAAGAAAGTAGTCAACAGGGTTAGTTATCTTGTAGGATACCATAACAGAACGAGTGATTGTGCCGGCATGTATATCAGTGCAAAGGCGCATCACTGAAATAACAAAAACTTGCTTTGTTCCATAAGCACTATTTGGATACCGCAGAAGAGATGTTGATAGCCTCCCTGTGAAACCCATTAATGACGCCGATGTTTATGAAATGCAGATCTCAGAGGGTGAACATTACAGTCTGTAATTGTCCAATTTGTCAGCTTATCACATCCCTTGGTGCCTTGCAAGGTCTAGCTTCACCACTGCGTGAGCTTCAAGAAGGCTGGAGAGGCAGAGCTGCACCCTGCATGGTTTTACCTGAGTGAGTTGTTCTAGCAAAAGGCCCCCAGGGCAGATTTGAAATCGATACCATGATGCAATGCCCTCTGCGAGAATGACCGCTAATGGTTGTACTAATGTGCAGTGTGAATTAGATGTGACCGTACCTTAATTGTAGTGCAATTAATGAACACACCTGGGATTTGGATGGAGCCAAAAAATCCTGTTTACAAGTGTGCAATTTCTGTCGCTGAAAGAAATTTCCCCATAGATTAATTTCAGCTTTCGTTCATTTGCTGGCAATAAGGTCTTAAATTTTTTTAGCGCAGAATGACCCAGCCGTATCAGTTCCAGCCCTTGTTTCACAAGCCTCCATCTGTCACATGGACCTGCTTTGGACAGCCCACTCTTGATAACATGATAAATTTCTTCTACAGCTGTGGTTAGATGCAAACCCACCCAAGTGAAAATCCATTTTGTATGAAAATGGCAAATTTATATGCCAACTCTTGATAAGGCAATACCCTCTAGGAAATGGAATATGCCTTAAATTAAGGAATATTATTTTGTCATCTTGGCACAGCATAGAGTATACCTCAGCTAGAGCTACACCAATTATTCAATGTGTTCAGTTTTCCGGAGGAAACCAGCATCTTTGGTAGGAGAAATTTTATTGCCCAAAAACATACAGATAGTGCAGATATTCACTGGTCCTGTCCAACCAGCCGTTGCTACTTTGGCATTATATGAACTTGTAAAATTGCCTTATACTTGCTTGGACTCTACCACCTCACAGTGCAGGTGGAAGATCCCATTTCAGGATCCTCCGCTATGTTAAAAAAACTCCCTGTAGAAAACCAGCAGAACAAGGAAAGAGAAAGCCTAGACTGTTTCTTCCTGCAGTGTGCTAGTTTTCTTCTTGCATGCATTTTTTTTTTTACGGGAAGGAATATTCAAAACTGGAATCCACCACCTGCCATCTGAGGTAGGGGAAGTCCATTCTCAAACCTCAGAGTTCTGACCTGATATTACCTATCTGCATTTGTAAGGTAGACTCAACTCTCTCAGCTGCCCAGGAATGCTCGTTTTCTATCACCCCGAAGCACCCAAACAACATTCCAGCATTGCCAGGGCATTCCATCAGCTGCATCTCTGCCTGTATCTTTCTTCTTCCTGGGCTACTGTGTGTAGGATTGCAGCTTTGAAAAGCAGGCAGTGGGAGGGGGTGGGAAAGCCTCCCCCCAAATATAATTCAGGCTCCAGAAACATGTAAGGTAGACCTGGACCCCATTCAATATTCCTGTATTGGCAGTACATGTAGATATTTCATTGAGAAGAGTTCATTCCTTCCCAAAGGCAGCTTTTTATTTATTTAAAATATTTGTACCTCCATCTTATCTCTCTGCTAACTCAAGGCAGCTAACAAAACAGCAAACGCTGCAAAGACAAAACCCTGGGGAGCTGTCCAACTAGTTAAAAACCCACCGACGAACAGCTAAAAGCCAATACGTGCAGTTTTAAGCCAGTACATAATATTGAGAAACAGCCTCAATGTCTGGCAAGTGGACACTCAGTTTTGATAACCGCCTTTGTGATTAAAAGTACATTTTCCCACTAAAAACATTTAAGAGAAAGCATTCTCTCTCTCTGTACAAAGAGTGATAGTGTTGGGAGTTCCCTTCAATTGATTTCTTTCTTTCATCTTTTTGTTTGTCTGTTCATTTGACTCACTGGAAAATGATTCTGCACTCCCCCTTCTCTCTCTCTTTCTTTATAGTAAATAAACCATGTGGGATTTTTTTACTCTTTTCATATAATCTGATTCATACAATGCTTTTTGTTCTGAACGTTTACAGAATCTATATACTCATTGTTATTTTGGGAAAGAATTGTTTGAAGACAAAGGGGGACCGGAAAAAAGCTAATGCCTTTGTGTCTTTCATTTCAGGGCTCTTGCACACGAGAAGTTCACAAAGTAAGTGTTTACTTGTTTGTGATTGTATGATTACTGAAAGTATTTTAGTGGCCTAATGAAGAAACAGGTCTTACGATGAAAGCATTTCACTGTCGGTGTTCTTTCTCCTCCTCAGTTCTGAGGTTGTGAAAGCTTCCTATAGAATCAGTTATTATTCAGAGTTATCGTTACTCAAAATTGTTACCTTGGATCATTATACAGAAGATTTGAATCATTGTATTTATCTGCACCGTCAATAATTAGACTGATTTTGTACAGTATTATGGTTACTTATTAGACAATATTGTTGTCAGTTTCAGGCACAGCACTTTGTTATCTATATAGGAAATTTGTGATGTTTACTTTTGCACATGGCACTTTGTATTTGCCATTGTTAAAGTGACTTTGAATTTTTATAAGATGTTCTGCCTTCTCTATGTAACCATATTGATGGTATTTCTATATTCGAGACCCCTTGAAAAGTGTTAAACAAACCTTTAACTGGAATACTAAATATTTTTCTAGTAAGTTTATCACGGCTTAGTTTCTTTGTTGGTTGGGTACGGTACCGTGATACTCTCCTTTTCTCAGTGTCCAATAGAATCAGAACTGTAGGAATCAAATGATTTTGATTTCTTACAGACAGTGCCTGTTTGCTCTGGGTCGGTAGCTTTCAAGGGTTTCCCCCCCACTTCACCTCAGCATTGTGGGTTTTTTGCGCTCCACTTGGGTTTCTCTCGATTTTTCATTGATCTTTCCCAAACCTGCTTCACTGCAATGTTTTGGGAAAGATCACAACAAAGCTGGACTGGCAGCCATGTGGGTAGAGAATTGTGGATTTTCCTGTTCCTATTCACACAGTACTAGGGTTGCCAGGTCCAGGTTGGGAAGTTCCTGGAGATTTTGGGGGTGGAGCCTGGAGTGGGTGGGGTTTGGGGAGGGGAGGGGACCTCAGAATGGTATAATGCCATATAGTCCAGCCTCCAAAGCCACCATTTTCTCCTGGGGAACTAATCTCTGTCACCTGGAGATCAGTTTTAATTCCAGGAGATCTCCAGCCGCCACCTGGAGGCTGGCAACCCCACACAGTACCCATTTGCCCTGCCATTGTGGTAGTCATTTTCTCCCCCTGTCATAGAGGCACTTTTTGAAGCCTTTAAAAAAAATCAGTACTTGGTGTATCGATATAATGGTACATTGGCATGTCAATTACCAGTTTGGTGTAATTGACAGCAACTAGGGGGCTTCTGAAGGAAAGTGTTGCCCTGTGGGAAAGCCCGGTGAAGCAGAAGGTCTTGATAGAAGGTGGGCCATGGCAGTTATTGGGGTAATTCCTGCTAGGCTTTAAATGCATCTGTCATCCTAAAAGTAAAACCTGTTGTTAAATCTTCTCAAATAATTTAAAGTCGGGATTCCTGGGGCCTTGGAGACCACAAGTGGCCAGGAGTTATTCTAAATCCACCCAAAATTCACACAGAAATGGAGGGTCATCCGCATGTTCAGAATGACACCATGCTTGTGAAGACTGGGAGGGAAAATGGCATGTGTGAATGGTCCTCTGAGCTTAAATAGCTCCATCTGTTGGAAAAGTAACAGATCAGAGAACAAGAGAGAGAGAGAGAAAGTTCTGGCCTAGTTTTTTACCTCACGGGAGGAGGTAGCATTCAGACATTTAGCCTTGTACCTGCATGCCCAAACAGAACTATCCTGTGTGAGTAGTGTGAATGTCTATGCTGGCTTTAAGGAAAGAAGTATATCTTGCCTGGCCTTAGGAAGAGTTGACGCTGGAGATGGGAAGATCCGGAGGTCTGGCAGAACAGCTGGGGGAGGGGGGTGACTTTGCAATGCTTGAATGTTTGAGGCACTCCCAAAGCTCTTCCCTGACCTATAAACCCGCTCTTTGGTCATCCCTTTGAAACTTTCGCAATTCCTTCCTCAGAAATGTTTTCTCCCCTATGTCCCTATAGCCTCTCCAGAGAAGGGGGTCATCAATCACTCTTAAGTGTAACCAAAATGAAAGGAGACAGCTGTATAAATGTTGGAGCTGACCCATACTCAGTCATTTCTCTCTCTCTCTCTGCTTTTGTTTTATCTTTTTGCCCTTTGAAGGGAGCTGAAATACGTCATTCAAAGATTCGCAGAAGATCCAAGACAAGAAGTGAGTCTCCTTCCAGCCTGATGATCAAAGAGGAAAAGAGCCGTTGTTTGTCAAAATGCTCGGCCTTTAAGTGGCTCCAGTGCACAGCCCAGGCCTCTCTGCTTGGCTACCTTGATTTTGGCCTCAACAGTCTCAATCCATGGGGAACTAGGCAACCTTATTCCAGATGACCTCATTCCTTCTATATAAGCAGGCACCCCATGCTGAATGTCTGAGAGCTGTTGTTGATGTATAGGACCCACAACCAGCAAGACTTTATTTCCTGTATGAAACAAATGCTTTTTTTCCCCCCACCTTCCCTTGCTCTTCTGCAATAGCCAAGACAAACACTGAGGCTTTTGCTCTGCTTATAACGAAGGCTGCATCCACACATGTGCTTGAAAAGTGCGCTGTCGTTGCCCTGTTACAATGGTTTGAAACTAGATTTACCTGTGTAGGTCAGACAGTTCAGGTGCAAGTGATGGCTATGGTGTAGTACCCAATAATGTGTGACTGCAGTCCTAGCAAATTTCACCATTGTGATGAGAGCATGTGTGGAAGGAGAGTCCCTGAATAGCAGGGGCCGCTTTCTAACTGTCACCTGTCCTGTGGTCCCTGTTGGTGACCTTCACTAATGTATGACCTGTCTCAGCTCAGCTAAATTCCAGTGTCTAGAGCACAGGTCCAGTTTTGCACCCTTATTGCAGCCACTTCACACCAGTGCACGTGTCTTCTGATGCTACATTAATCTCCCTATTTAGAGAATTCTTTCCGCTTGTCCATTTGATGCACCATATTGGGAGCAAGGGAAAGCTCCTGTATGGATTCACCTTTAGTGCTGATTTCATTTTTAAATATATGTATTGGTCACCCCTCCAATGTAAACAGTACTGGGTTGGATGCCAATAGTAACATAATAATAATAACATTTGATTTATATACCGCCCTTCAGGACAACTTAACACCCACTCAGAGCGGTTTACAAAGTATGTTGTTATTATCCCCACAACAATCACCCTGTGAGGTGGGCAGGGCTGAGAGAGCTCCGAGAGAGCTGTGACTGACCCAAGGTCATCCAGCTGGCTTCAAGCAGAGAAATGGGGAATCAAACCCAGTTCTCCAGATTAGAGTCCTGCCGCTCTTAACCACCAGACTGGCTCCAACTGATTTAATCCACTAGTGGAGGCACTTTCCTCTGCCGAAAGGAGCCTTCCCCCAGTAGAAGAAGTTCTTTGTTCACAAGATCTATCCCACTGTCTTGTTTACTGACTTTTTTTCTCTATAGAAGAATGTAGAGAATTGGTCTGCTCTGGAAAGAAATCCTCACCTTTGCTTTGCTTGGCAGGTCCATTCATGTTTGTTGAGTGTTCGAGCTGGCAAGGATGGCTGGTTTCAGCTCTACAGCCCTGGCGGTGTGGCTTGCGACGATGATGGAGAGCTGTTTGCCAGTATGGTATGTGCCTGGAATAGGACAGGGTTTGTGATTGCTCAACTCCACAAAGGCTGATTCCGCACACGTTGGATAATGCACTTTCAGTGCACTTTATCAATCGTTTGATGTGGATTTTTTGTTCCGCACACAAAAAAATCCCTTCCAAATGATCTATAAAGAGAATTGGAAGTGCATTATCCAACGTGTGCGGAATCACTCAAAGCCTCTCAAGAAATGACTGCCTGAGAGTAATGCACAGATTTCCCAAAAGGGTCTGAAGGCAGCAAATGTTTCACATCTCTGTTAGAGGTGTCTGAATCAAGGCCATCTGGCAGGCATTTTTGAAACAAATCAATCGCTTGTCCTTTGCAAATGGCCTTAACCCTTTTCTCTGCAAGCTCCAGAGAATGTCTTCTGATTGGAATGTCCTGTCTTGGAGGGGCTTGCAACTAGGAGGAAGAGAGAGCATGTTTGAGAGAGTGCAAAATGAATATGCATTCCTTTCAGTTCATCTAAGGAGAGATTGGGAGTGGGCCACGGGTTTTGTGCTGGCTGGCTCATTCCCTCCTCTGGTGAAAAGGGACTAAGCAAATAGGTGTAATCCTAGGAGACTGAACTTCTGAGGGCAGAGGTGGCAATGGAACTTCACGTGTTCCAGATACACTCATGATTTTCTTTCTGGGAGCAGTCCCTGGGCACGGTTAAAAGGATGCCTTTTAAAACAGCTGTTCACTGGATTTATCAAACTCTGTCACAGGAATGATTTTTTCGTTGGGATGCAGTGATTTCCTGATGAATCTGCATCAGCATCTCTTAGAGCATCTCTTAGAGCCTGTAAAACGGAGATGTTCTGCCGGGCCTTTGGCTGAGTGCCAGCGGGTGTCCTCCTTCCATCTAAGACCACCACTTCTTCTGGGGCTGTCCTCGGCCATCTGCAATGCTCGTATACAGACTCCCAATATTTGTTTAAATAGCCTGCTGCTGGACTATTTTAATGATTTTTAAAAAAATATTGATTTTATGTTTTTGTGATTTTAATGTATTTTTTAATGTTGTTAGCCGCCCTGAGCCCATCTGTGGGGAGGGCGGGGTATAAATCGAATAAAAAAATTTTAAAAAGAGAGAGAAGGGCATCACCATTTTGAAAAAGCCTGCCTCTCTAACTTGAACCTCTCTTTCCTTCTTACAGGTCCATATTTTAATGGGCTCTTGTTATAAGACGAAAAAGTTCCTGCTTTCTCTGGCGGAAAACAAACTGGGACCTTGCATGCTGCTAGCTTTGAGAGGCAACCAGACTATGGTTGAGGTAATAGCTTAAGTAATATTAATACTTTCTTATACGATGGAGGGTGCCAACTGGGAAGGTACCAAACCTCCTCCTTTACACCCAAAAACAAGGAACCAGAAGTTTGGTACAGGTCAAATGAAAACCTTAAAAGCATGCCTGAAATTATTTATTTATTTATTTACTTAAATTTATAGTCCGCTCTCCCCAACCAAGTGGGAAATTAAACATTAAAGGCTGCTTCCTCCCGACAAAACAAACCCTGAGAATTTTAATTCTCTCACTAAATTAAGTATTGCAACAAAGAATTCTCAGTATCGGCAGAAAGCTACCATTACCAAGGTTCCATAGTATTTGGCCTCCTAGCTAACTTTCCGACCCTATCAACTATTCATAGTGTCAAAAGATACTAAGAGTTGTAGAGGTAGAGTGAAAAAAATTATTAATCTTTCTCTTTTTAATGAGTTTTTAAGTGACAGTTGTCTAATTTTTAAGTCTTCTTTATCTCTGCTTGGTTGAATGAAACAAACTAGTAGGAGAAGAGGGAGAAAATTAAATGCACAGAGCCATGTCTAAGCTGCTATGCTTGTTCAGATTTCTGTAGTCATACTCCATTGCTTATTGGATAACAACAACAACAACAACAACATTTGATTTATATCCCACTCTTCAGGACAACTTAACGCCCACTCAGAGCATTTTACAAAGTATGCTATTATTATCCCCACAACAAACACTCTGTGTGGTGGGTGGGGCTGAGAGAGCTCCTAGAAGATGTGACTGACCCAAGGTCACCCAGCTGGCTTTCCAGCCTGGCTCTCCAGATTAGAGTCCTGCCACTTTTAACCACTACACCAAACTGGCTCTTCATGTTGATTGCATCAACTCGCGCTGTGTAATCTGCTCTGGGTCTCAGTGAGAAAGGCACACTATAAACATAGTAGCCAAAAGACTTTATTGTCTATAGCCATAGGCCGTCACAATTCACCAAACATTGACTAATAAACAATTAAATCCCTTATCACAGTTTGTATAGGTTACTAAAATTAATTAAAACAATACAGTATGCCAAACTATCCCAGGAGTCACAAAACAGCCTCATTCAGTACCACAGATCTTATCTTTTTGGCTGCAAGTGCAAACTGAGAGACTCTATAGGACACATGATTATCAGTGTCAGATAACATAGTACGTAAATAAAGTGTGGCTGAAGAAGCCAGAGGCAGGATTGAGTTAAGAGTACACTCTTAGAGCTAGAAAGGTGTTACAGTTTGGGGAGACTTGGTTTCACATACTCACCCCACCATGTTCTCCTTGGACCAGCTACTCTCATCCCAGCCTGTCTTGCTGAGAGGTTGCAAAAATAAAACAAGGCAACCCCCTGGATAATGTCTGAGTTCCTCAGGGGTATGTGTTAAAACTTGGCAAATGAAACAATGGAAATATTTTGAGCAAACCAAAACTTGGCCGAAGGTATTGCTTGTCTGTCTCCCAGTGTACAACCCGTGAGGAGCTTTCTCGCAGCGAACCTCTTTCTTTTTCCACCCACAGATTCTTTGCCTGATGCTCGAATACAACATCATCGACAACAAAGACACCCAGCTTCAGATCATATCAACTCTTGAGAGCACCGACGTGGGGAAAAAAATGTACGAGCAGCTCTGTGACAGGCAGAGGGAGTTAAAAGAACTGGTATGTCTTTGTTCACATGTGTGTGTGTGTGTGTGTGTGTGTGTGTGTGTGTGTATGCGTGTGTGCGCTGGCAGCATTATCATTGTCAGAGGCAATTCAAACAGACCCTAGGGACACTGTGGAAGTTTTTAAGAAAAGATCTAAAAGTTCTGGGGTGCAATTGATTAGGAACATCTGAACAAGGCAGTTTTTCAGTGCTGTTGCAAGGTCCGGACAAAGCCCCACTGGGTCCCCCAACAAAAGAAGGATGATTTATTTATTTGAAACATTTCTATGCCGCCTCTCCAGAGGCTGTGCTCAAAGTGGCTTCTGATTGGCTATGATCAGTGACCCCTCCATCAAATCCAAAAGATGATTATGAAGATACAAGGAAATAATCACTCATCCTGTCCATCTAAGGGTGTATGTACAGCAGTCACCACCATCCCTCCTGTTCCTGCTCCTTGGATGGGCAGAGGATCATTGTAGGCTAGTGCATGTGTGTCATGCATTTTGCATGAATTCAACACCCTGGAACTCAAATTGAGCTCCATGCAGAAGCGCCCTCATAACTCATAACAGTGTGTTGCGTTTCTCTTGAAAAGTCAAATACAAGGATTCTAGATCACATGAAGCCTGAATTCCCCCTAGAAGCTAAAAAGACAAAACTGAAGATAATGTCCTTTGGCCAGACAAGACTCTCTGGAAAAGTCAGTAATGCTAGGAAAAGTGGAAGGCAGAAGGAAAAGAGGAAGACCTAAAACAAGATGGCTTGACTCAATAGAAGAAGCCACGTTCTCCAGTTTGCAAGACCTGAGCAAGTCTGTTAATTATAGGATATTTTGGAGGTATTTCATTCATTGAATCACCATAGATTGGAGTCGACTTGACAGCACATAACACACACACTTATTAAGAGGCATGACTTTTTTATCCTAGCAGAACATGATTATAGTGGTGCAAATTGTTCAAGTGTTTCCTGCTCACATATTTGCCATCTTCAGTGCTCTGATGGCTGCAAACAGTTGCGCACCCCTAAGCTTGTAAGGGTCGGCTGTGCAGGCTGCTCCTGAAGCATGTTAGCTGAACATAGTTTGAGAATAGAGATGGGCATGAACCGAAATACGAACCAAAATTAAGCACAAACCAGGCTGGTTCGTGGTTCACGAACCAGCGGTTCATCAGATCCAATTGCTGACGAACCGCCACGAACTTCAGGCTGGATCATTTGGTTCAACACTGCAGACAGCCTAGTGCCAATCAATCAGTTTCCTAAGCAACAGGGGATGGACTTCCTGCAGACCTTCTGCTGGCCCGGAAGTGACCTTCTGCTGGCCCGGAAGTGATGATTTTCTGACCTGGGTGTGATGTTTTCACAAACCAAATGAACCAGTTCGCGAACCAAAGGCAGGTTCGTGAAAGTTTGTGGTTCATGGTTTGTGAAATTTAACGAACCATGAACTACATGGTTCGTTTTTTTTCCAGTTCGTGCCCATCTCTATTTGAGAACACTGGTGATAAAAAATGGTGTTATCAGTACAATTAACAGACAAATTTAAATAATGTGTTCTATTACAGCAAAGGAAAGGAGGCCCTACCAGGTTAACACTGCCATCCAAATCCACAGTGAGTTGTCCTTCTGTCTTTTTTTTAAAAAATATTGTGATGTGATACAAAAGTATGTTGGAAAAACTGTTTCTCACCCTTCTAAATGGTCATCAGAGAACTTTTCTGAAAGGTTGGCAATCTGGCGAGGAGAGGCAGGCAAAGTTCACTTGGCAAGCAAATGTACAAGCAATATAGCCAGGCCTCATGAGCAGCGGAGTGGGGAGGAGGCAATTACAGCAAACCTGATGACACCTGGATTGTTAGGCGCAAAATGAAAATACTGATCCAGACTTGGAGGATGTCCGGGTTGAGAGGTCTGACCCGACTGATCCCTTATGTCACTTAACTTCTGCTAAGCAGCAGTACCACCCTCTGGTCATCTGCAATGTATCACTTAAACAAAACAAAAAAATAGAGTGGGCCAGAAGTTCCCTCTTCGGGGTCAGCTGTCTCAGTGCAGCACAGTGTAAAACAACCAGGGTCTGGCTGCCAAAGTCCCCCATTTGAGTTCTCTAGCAATACTTGCTGGAGGCAAGGGAAGACAGAGAGCGGCCAAGAAAGGAGGAGACTGCGTTTCTGTCCACACATACGGGGAAATGATTATTATTCCTGAATAGGGCTGGGATCTGAGTTAAAGTATTTTCTTGGCTTGCCCTGATAATTTTTCATTTACATATGGGATTGTGTACAAGGCAAAGGCTCCACGGCTATGAAAATGCACCTGGGATGTAAGACTTCCCAATAAACAAATGTTTGGTTCTCATAATTACTGCAAACTGCAAAAACATGCATGTAGGGCTACCTGTAATTAGGAATGAGGGCTTCTGTCCTTGTTTGTCAACTGCCCTACTGATTCTCCACCACATTTCTTTGTATTTTTTCTTAGTATTTTTATGTTGCCTTTACTGTTCTGTAGAAACACAAGTCCTACACTCCTAAGTAAATAAATACAATGCATTTTTCATTTCTTCCATTCTGCCATGTAAAAAAAACCAAATAGTGCCATCAAAATAAATACATGGTGCCAATTCAGGCAAATTTAGTTTGCATAACTCATTCTTAGAGCTGATAAGATCAGCATCTGCCTGTGCCAAGCATTCTCGGTGATGGCTCCCCCATGGTGGAGTGGCCTGCCTGAGGAGGTCAGGAAAGCTCCTATTCTGCAGAATGTGTAAAACGGAACTGTTCAAGGGGGCGTGTGTCTAGAACAGAATAGGGCTGCTTAACATCTGAGTAATTTAGTCTGTGCAGATTGCTTTGTTCCTTGTATATCTTACACTGTTCATTGCATTATTTGTGGGTTTTAGCACTTCAGCTCTTTTACATTCCTCTTAAGTATCCTTACCACCCTCTTCTTCTAATTTTGTAATCCAGTTTTGTTCACTGTTGGTTAAATGTTTTCTGCTGTTCTTATTGCTTGGTTTGAAATAGTGTAGTCCTCCTTGAGTCTCAGCAAGAAAGATGGACTATCAATGAAGTAAATAAAATAAAATCACACACAGAGAGAGGGACGTGAAGCCTTATAGCAAATCAGACCTTTACTCCATCAGGGTCAGTGTTGCTGACTCAGATGGGTAGTGGCTCTCCAGGGTGTCAGGAAGGGATCTTCCATATCACCTGCTACCTGATCCTTTCTAACTGGAGATGCCAGTTGTGACCTTCTGCGTGCCAAGCAGATGCTCTGCCATTGAGCCATGGCCCGTCCTCACATACACATATATTCTAATATATTGTATAAAATATAGATTGTGTGTACATCCATTTATTTATATACTTGCTTTCTTCATTTATATGCCACCTTTCCCCCAGTGGGAACCCAAAGGGGCTTACATCATTCTCCTCCCCTCCCTTTTAACCATCCTCATTGGAATGCTGGGATAGATGTGACCAGGGCTTTTTTTCTGGGAAAAGAGGTGGTGGAACTCAGTGGGTTTCCCTCAGAGAAAATGGTCACATGGCTGGTGGCCCCACCCCCTGATCTCCAGACAGAGGGGAGTTTAGATTGCGTGGAGGGCAATCTAAACTCCCCTCTGTCTGGAGATCAGGGGGCGGGGCCACCAGCCATGTGACCATTTTCAAGAGGTTCCGGAACTCCGTTCCACCGTGTTCCAGCTGGAAAAAAGCCCTGGATGTGACACTAGCCTTTCTGCCCCCTAGGATTTAGCCATCAGTGTGAAGTAGGAATGGAACTGTGTGTGTAGTAAGATTGACCAGGTGACCAAGCCTCCTGCCAGTCGTGAGTCTTGCTTGCCATTCTCCACACCTGATCCATGCTACCTTCTCTCCCAGGATGCCGACCTTGCTCGGTTGTTAAGCTCTGGCTCCTTTGGGAACTTGGAGAACCTCAGCTTGGCCTTCACCAACGTCACGAGTGCCTGTGCCGAGCACCTCATCAAGCTCCCGTCGCTCAGGCAGCTGAACCTGTGGTCTACTCAGGTACGTGGCTCACAAGCAGCAGCCCCAGAAGGAAGAGATCCCATTAAACCCATTCTTAGATTACCAGATGAGTCAATGTGACAGCAGATGGAGCTTGCTCAAGATGCAGTTGAAAACAGATTTCCCCGGACACACAGACACACCACTCAGCTTTTTAGAATTCAGGTGTTCTGTTGTAAAATAGGATACAAGTTGGGTTGCACCAGACCAAAGTTCTGCTTGAAAGATGGCCAATCAGCTGCCTCTGGGAAGCAGGCAAGCCGGGCTTTAGGGCCAAAGCTCCATTCCCCCGTAATTTTATTTCCAAAATGAGGTATTCAGAGGAAACGTCTCTATACAAAGCATTATGAGGATAATTTAGGTGGGTAGCCCTGTTGGTCTGCAGTAGAACAGCAGGATTCGAATCCAGTGGCCCCTTAGAGACCAACATGTTTTTCAAAGTGTAAGCTTTCGAGAGTCAGAGCTCCCTTCTTTAGACATCTTGTTGAGACCTTGTTGGTCTCTAAGGTGCCATTGGACTCAAGTCCTCATGTGCTTTATGACAGTCTGGTTCCACATCAAAAAATGATTGTATTTTTTCTCCCCTTGCAGTTTGGAGATGCAGGGTTGCGGCTTCTCTCTGAACACCTCACGATGCTGCAGGTGCTCAATTTGTGTGAAACCCCCGTCACGGATGCCGGGTTGTTGGCGCTGAGCTGTAAGTGAAGAAATAAAGGGGGTCTGATACGGGGCCAGGGGTTGGGGTGGGGGAGAAGCAAATGAGCTAACCAGGGTTCGGGCTTGGTGGCTTGTATCCGACCATCCGCACAAAGAAGATACACAGCTTTCCTGGGTTCGTCTTCATTCCCTTCTCCCCCTCTAGACAATTCCTGGGGTTGTGATACCCCTGTGGACAAACAAACGTTGTGGGTCAGGAGGCTGGAATGAGGAGGGAAAGAGGGCACAGTCTGCCCTCTCCTCAGCAGACCTGCTCTCGTAGAAGAGGGAAGCGAAGCGATTGTTTCCCTTTTCCCACCTCATTCCAGCCCCTCAACCCACACAACTGTTCCTGTGCAATCGGTCCCACAACTCTGAGAATTATCTTTCCAGCAGCCGTGGGAAAACTTTGCATTCTGTGTACAGATAGTTGGAAACAAGGTGGCGATCTCAGGGTTGTTTTGCATTCCCTTTAGACAGCTCATTCTCACCATGACTGGCCCTTAAAATGCTCTTCTGTCGATAATCGAGAATGACAAAATGGTGTGTGTGTGTGGGGGGGGGGTTACCAGCTGTTTTGATGCACGCCATGGGGCGGACTGTGGAGATGAACCTGCCGTAAGGGTCCATGCTCCAAATGAACTGCTCCCAGAGCAAAAGGCTGTGATCTGCAATTGGCCCTTCCACCCGAACTCCTCACATCATTGCCTCCCTTAACTACCAAAGACATGTGAGACAGCTCAGATGAATCCTCTGGCCTTTAGGACCAAAGACTTCTGCATCCAGTCTTGGGTCATGTATAGTTTTATGCGCAGAGTCCCTGAACGTGTTCTGGATAAACAAAGCCACCGTGTGTTTGTTGCGTGCTTTGTAATGAATCGGTAGGACTAGGAAGGAGGATCACAACTGCTGGAAGCTGCGATTGGTCTTCTGTCAGGGCCCAAACATGCCGTGAATTTTCTGATTTCGTCATGTGTCTGCCAGCAACCCTAAGGTTTACAAAACCAAGAGTGTTTACCAAAAAAAACCCAACTGAAAATCTGGAGTGCTATATCAGCGCTTCCTTACAAAGCCACGTTGAACTGAGTTAGCCTTGGAAGCCCAGTGACTTCTGTTGATTTAGAAGGGTGTAACCTCTGCTTAGGATGGCATCGTTAATTAGATAGAAGTCTCCCATCATCACTACACTAATATCCATTTGCAAAGTATAGGACGCAGGGCAAGATTCCTAACACTTGGGGTTTCGGAAAGGTTTCATATTCTCAGTCTCAAAATCATTTGTGTGTGTGTGTAAAGTCAAGTTGCTGCCAACTTACGGCGATCTTGTAGGATTTTCAAGGCAGGAGATGAACAGAGGTGGTTTGCTGTTGCTTGCCTCTGTGTAGCAACCCTCGACTTCCTTGGTGGTCCCCCATCCAAGTACTAACCTGGGCTGAACCTGCTTAGCTTCCAAGAACCATTGAGATTGGGCTAGCCTGGGTCAGGGCCAAAATCTTGCTTACTGGGACCCAAATCTGTTGGCTCAGTCATGTGGTTCACACGGAGGCCTTCCATCCATTGTAATTGGTAGGGAGAGAGAAAAAGCAGCAGGCAAGACTTGAAGGCCAGGAGTTCTCACACTGTGCAACAGATTTCTAACACAAACCTTTTTTGTTTTTTGTCGGAGGCTTTCACGGCCGGAGACCGATGGTTGTTGTGGATTTTCCGGGCTGTATTGCTGTGGTCTTGGCATTGTAGTTCCTGACATTTCGCCAGCAGCTGTGACTGGCATCTTCAGAGGTGTAGCACCGAAAGACATTCCATACCCTGGGAAACTCTTCCAGGATGACTCAGCCCAACCCCACCTTCCTGAGTAGATATAAATTACCTGCCAACATCTTTTCCACACTGTGACACTGAGAGATCTCTGTCTTTTGGTGCTATACCTCTGAAGATGCCAGTCACAGCTGCTGGCGAAACATCAGGAACTACAATGTCAAGACCACGGCAATACAGCCCGGAAAACCCACAACAACCATTTTTTTTTGTTTTTGTTTTCCCGTATGATCTCAGAATCTCAAATTGCAATTTTAAAAAAAGTTTCATGGTAGCAGAGAACATTTGGGTAGTGAATGACTTCCCAAGACCAGATCAGTGAGGCATTTAAACCAGCCACCACAATGGATTGGCCCTGATTCACGGTTAGGATGCTTGACTCTATATAGAAGCTTTACTGTAGGCATCTGTCTGTAACAATGTAATATTTGGGTTTTTTCTCAGCTATGAAAAGTCTGTGCAGCCTAAATATGAATAGCACCAAACTTTCAGCAGACACATATGAGGATCTAAAGGTAAGCCACAGTTGTGGGAGGCACAGCTGAGGGGGGGGGGCCTTCCCGTGGAAAGCATCCTGTCTGCCAAGGGCATATATGTTCCTCAGCCCAGGCCAGTGTTCAAATTATGGGGGTATTGTTATGAAGTCCATAAGCTCCATCTCCTGAGCCTAGTAAAGGGGCATCCTTATACTTTTCTTTAACAAAAAAATATCTTAGGGGATGTTATAAAAAGTAGGGGGTGCAGGTGTCCCTTTGTTTTCTTGTAAGCCAAGCTCTGCAGATGACAGCTTCATTCTGCTAATGAAGTTACAAAATGCCACAGCGGCCATGTTGTCATTCTTCCACTGTCAGTGGCTGTGTGATACATGACCTAATCATGCATGCAGCATTTCAGAGACTATTCTCTATATACCTCAGCAAGAAAATGAAGAAGCTCATCTCTTGCAATCATCGGCCAAAGGGTCACACCTTAAGATCATGGCCTGAGGATTCTACCTTCTGTCTTTTAAAATTTTATAACATCTAGCCTGATGAAGAGCTCTGGTGAGCTCAAAAACTTGCACAGTGTTTTGTGCTTATCTGGTGGGTCTAATAAAAGGCATCGTAAAGATTTCGTTCTCTGTTTTAGATTTTGCATGGACCAGTATGGCTGTACAAACTGATTTCTAGTTAAATCACGCCTTCTTAGAAGATGTGGAAAATAGGAAAGAGCAATCTCTTCCACCACTTAAGGATGACTTATTCAGCATATGGGTCGCAGGAAAAGTTGTTGCCCCTTGCACTGATTTGTATGATTTTTTATATTATGTGCTAATATAACATACGGTTTTAATGCAATTTGTATAGAATGGATTTTAATGTGTTTGATTGTTGCTGCTGCTCTGAGCCTACGTGTGGGGAGAACAGGGTACAAATGCAATAAATAAGTCTACATATAAATTTAACAAATTATATCATAAGTAGTAAGCAGTGGCTAATCTATGCAAGGTAATTCATGCCTGTTTTGGTTCCTAAAATGAAATAACCAACATGATGCAAATTCTGCCACTCCCCCAAAGTCCATCACGGTCAGCAGCATGAGCCAGATTTTTCCTTTGTGCCTCTGGCTATGGCAGGAAAAAGCACCACAAACCTGCAACTAACCAGCAGGCTCCACCTGTCCTTCCAGGTCTGCCCTTGATTGCAGGCGCCAGCCTTTTCCAGACCTAATGCCTCTCTCTGAGCCCGCACTCCTTTGAGTTGGGGTGAGGCCAGAGTTAAGTTGTAGAGTGCTGGCTTTGCTTGCAGAAGGTCCCAGTTTTAATCCCCTCCAGGAAAAGGATCTCGGATCGGAGGGCTGGGAAAACTGGAGACCTTGGAGAACCGCTGCCACCTAGAGCTTGACAGTACAAGACTCAATGAACCAGTGGTCTGGTTCTGTATACGGTCCTTTTAGAAGTTTGCAGCATTCAGATGAAGGTTCCTGTGTCCCTGCCCCCAGACTAGAGCAAGGGTCCCCAACATGACGCTCATAGGTGCCACGGCACCCACCAACACCGTTCCTGGCCCCTGCCAAGTGTTTATAGAAATCGGATGGGGCTTTTCTCCAGCAGAGTTCCTGACTGGCCGTTAGAGATCTGATTGACTGTGCAGATTTTTTAAAAACATTGCTTCTGCAACAGCTGCCACTGCAGCCCAAGGATCTCCTCTGTGTGACTGAAGATAAGCTGTGTGTATGCAAGAAAATGTTTTTAAACAACACGTTCATTTTAAAAGACATCCTGTTAAGCAGAGCTTCTGCCTGAAATGTTGAAGAGTTACTATTACAGCTATTATAACCTCACTCCTTGACATTTAGTGGTTGGCTCTGCCTCCTGAGGCCGCCATTTTGTGGTTTATGCCCACCCCCGTTGTCAGAATTAAGGTTCAGAAAGGCTGAGGACCCAAAGTGGCTCCCAAAATAATTTTACATTACAAATACCAACATATCTGGGCTGTCCAAGTCCACCATGCTGACTATTGCAACTCCCAGGCGATGAGTTCTCTGGCTGTTGCTCCTCTTGCCCTAGAGCAGTTCTCCCCTTTGGTCAAAACTGGGCATTGGCATAGAGACTGCATCCCCCCCCCCACACACACACACACTCCATTTTCCCAGGTTACCAGTTTGACATCTGTTGTGGGCAGAAGTCTTGATGAAAATCCAGTTCCTTATGCTGTAGTTTTCTAATCAAATTCTTCAACAGATTTGCAATTTCAGCTCCTGCCACTGTTATCCCAAAAGAGGTATGATAGACCAAAAACAGCTTCTCGCTTAGGGCAGGTTGGATCCAACCAGCTTTTCTGCTGGTGAAAAAGGGACAAAGGGTCCCATTTGTCCACCAAATCTGTCTATGCTGGGGATCCCAGGATGTAATAACAACAACAACAACATTTGATTTTATATACCGCCCTTCAGGGCAACTTAATGCCCACTCAGAACGGTTTACAAAGTATGTAGCAAGGAGCATAATTAGGCAAGATTAAGTGAAAAAGCTGGCAGGAGCCAATCCTATATGTCCTCTTTAGTAAGTCTCAGGCTATTCACCTGAAACTATTTCTGATTTAGTATTGATAAGAATTGTGGAAGCCTGAAGATCAATGCAAAGACGGGGCATACTCTGAACTGGGAGGGTTCCCTGATCGCTTTCCACTATTTTGGGATTTGTACCATCATTCTTTATCCCTATATCACCTGGTCCAGTTTTCCCCATCCCACCTTTGCTTTACAGCCTTTAATGGATTTGCCAGTCCCACTAATCTGGGACTGTGTCTGAACAGGCTGCATGGTAAAAGAGCTTAATCCATCCTTGACTTTCCCTAGGTGTTAAATGAGTGTGTGTATGCATCTACAAAAGGGGAATCTAATAATAACAACAATGAAGACCCAAGAATATGTATTATATCTATAAACTAGTGTTGGAGTAAGCTCACTGAGGCTGCAAATCCCAAGGACATTTTCCAAGAAGTAATCCCCATAAAATAGCATGGGTCTTGCTTCTGAGTAGACCTACTTGGAATTGCCATGTGAGTTGGTTAAGCACCAGCTACAAGTTCTTTGTGGTTATCTAAAAATAAATGACTTCTTCTTTTTGAACCTGTGAAAAACTGCACAAAAATGGGGGGTGAACCCTAACGTCCACAAATAATGAAAAATGAATGAGTACTCTGTTTAGAAAATATGTACAAATATACAGCAGACTATAAATAAAGTCAGTGACTACTCACAAAGAGATATATAAATTGAAAAAAAATATATGAGACCTGGATGGCATCATACAAAAACAGCCACAAATGAAAAAGCCAGAGATCTAATGAGTAGCATGTACGTTACGGCTGCTAACAGAACATTTTTAATGATCGCCTTCAGATAAATAAACGTTATTCTTTTCTTCAGGTATGTGGTGTATGCTTCTTTCTTTCTCGTATAAAACCACCACTGAAATGCAAAGCTGTAAGTAACCAGTTTTTCATAAGGTCATGGCATTATAAAGACCTGAGAGAAAAACTGGCTATGACTTGCCTTTGTCTGGTTACACCGTTTCACAGGTTTGTTTTTTTATTTATTCGGGTATCTTCTCTTTTTTTTGTCCAGGCTAAATTGCCCAACCTGAAGGAAGTGGATGTACGTTATACAGAAGCGTGGTGAAATTTCCCTCTGGCTGTATCTTTGATTTTCAACAAGGAGATGAGACAAGAAGATTTTTGAAACAAAAACAAAAAAAAAAGCAGAGAAATAAAACTTTCAGCTTCTACCTATAGAGAACAGTGAGTTCTGAGGACTTCAATTTTAGGAGCTGTGTTTGTGAGGTAGCAAAGTGGCTTCTGTGTGTGGGAGGGGGGCTTGAAGATGCCCGGATCCTGTCTACTTTTTTCAGCTTCGTACTATGAAATTCAATGTAATTTTAATGGAAAGGAAAGGGGGGAGACAGAAAAGCAAGCTTCTGTAACTGCGAGAAGATTAGAAGAGGGGCGGGGGGAGCCAACAGAACCTGTGCGGATTTTCATTTGCCTTTTTGTGTTTTTTTATGCCATCTGGAAAGAAAAATATTACAAGAATATAAACACCAGTTTTTCTCAGTTTCTGTGGATGGACCTCAGCCTTTAGGTGCTTTTCCATCATTTCCTGCACTTAAGAAAGGGCGGGTGGGGGGGGAGTGAAGTGAAATCAGGAGAAGAAAAAGAACCCTGTGTGACCTGCACCTCTTGCTCTGTCCCTGGCAGTCATTATGCAAAGTAATTTTGTTGTACATAAGATTTACATAATGCACCTATTTAAGAAAATGGTTCACGAATAACAGGTCTGGGACCTGTCTTTTATTTATGAATTGTTAATTCTTTTCTTTTTTCATTTTTTTTTGCATATAGTACTGTATAAACTAGTTTGCTGTCTTATTGTTTGTGTTTTTTTTTAAACAGAAAGCCCTCCTTAAATAATTTTCTTTTAGTAATGTGGACTGTAGTACATATTTTCTGTCCCTGCTACATTTCTTAATTACAAGGGCCTCAAACTTTGTTCAGAGGGAGAAAATTTGCATATAAATACATATATATTCTGTCTAGATAAAAGAGAAAAAGGGGGTGGGCAGTTGGATATGAATTATAAATTACCCAAGATGCACGCTTCCAATCATTCTCAAATTATCTGGGGGTTAGAGAATTAGAGGTGGACAGAAACCACCTCAGGGTTAAGTGTTTAAAAATATATAATAAGTGAAAATCTTAATTTTACCATGAATCTTAAATTGAGCTATCAACTTTGTGTTAGATTTCTTCAGATGTTTTTCTGTTAATGTCCAATATTTCAAAGTCAAATTTGCCCTCCCATGCTGCATTGTGAATGTTCTCTCCTTTCCTCCTCCTTCCCCTGCCTTTTGCTCAAGTTTAGATACATTTGGCACATTCTTTTTGGAAGGCCTAATCACATTTTCTTTACTGATCAATCTCGCTAAGCTCAACCAGAAAATATGACCACTAACCAGGGCTTTTTTTCGGGGAAAAGAGGTGGTGGAACTCAGTGGTGGAACTCAGGACCGCACAATGACGTCACTTTGGGTCAGCTGGAACAAGGGGGGAGTTATTTAAAGTTTAAATTGCCCTTGGTGAAAATGGTCACATGGCCGGTGGCCCCGCCCCCTGATCTCCAGAGAGAGGGCAATCTCAACTCCCCTCTGTCTGGAGATCAGGGGGCAGGGCCACCAGCCATGTGACCATTTTCAAGAGGTGCCGGAACTCCGTTTACCGCATTCCCGCTGAAAAAAAGCCCTGTCACTAACCCTTTCCTTACCTTCCTCCACCCTTGCTCAGCAAAATGATGAAACTGGTTTTAAAACTTGGTTTCTTTTTATAAATATGCTTTTCGGTATCCTCCCCCACAATAAGCATTCTTTGAACACAGCAGCTTTTTTTAAAAAAAATTAAATAAAAATTTTATTTTGTGTTTTCTTTTGAGTTTAGCAGATGTTTTATCCAGTTCTTTGACACCTCAGAGATTTAACATCCAAGCAATGTAATTTTTATACATATATATAAATATATATATAAATATATATTTAATCGTATACAATGGGAAGCGAAGCTTTTGCTGGTTGACTTTTTTTAAAACAAAAAAAAGTGTCACTAGATAGCTTGTTCACATTTTGCGTCTCCCCTATCTCTTGATTCCCTTCCTTTTTTTTCCAAATGGAAACAAAAATGGTTCAAGTCTTAATTCATAAATCGTGCCAGATTATTCTTTTGTCGTTGTTCATTTGCTTTTCTGCCTTACATCCCAAGCTGTACGATAAAACTCAGTGAGGGAAGAAAAGAAAAAAAGAGAGAAAAGAAAAGAAGAGAAACTAATGCCAACATTTTATCCTTAGCACTGTTGCTTTTACCGACGGTTTACTACTACTGTTCTGTAGCTGTGTACAAAGAGATGTGAAATAATTTCAGGCGAGAAAAAAAAATAAACTGTAAGTGAATACCTTTTAGTGGCATGCATTGTGATTTCTTTCTCTGAAAGTGCTGTTGTGCTGTTTTGCGTTGCTAGGTATTTGGGAAATAGATTGGTCTTGAAGGTTCTCAACACATTCTGAAGTAAAGTAGATCCGGCTAGCCCTGTAAACTGTCCAGATGAAAGGCCATTTGGGAAGCCATATTTAAACCTGTGTGAGCAAAGCTAAGCTTGGTTTTCAAACCTTCCTCCTGCCATTTGTATCTCCAAGCCAAATGTGGATTTAACCCCTATTTAATGTTCGTATGATGCAATAAACCCACCTTTCCTTCAAGAAACTCAAGGTATCATATATGGTTCCTTCCTCCATTTTTTCCTCATAACGAACCTACCAGTTAGACTAGGCTGAGAGAAAATGAGCAGCCAACATTTATCCAGTATTCTTCAGTTTTAGCCCCGTGTCTTCTTAGTCCAGCAATTTAGTCACTGCATTGCATCGTCTCGTCAAGGATGAAGAAGCAAGTTATAATTTCACCCTGCTCATTAATTGCGTTGAGAATGAGGTAGAGGTCAAGCAGTACTCCTTCCCCTTCCAAATTTAGTTTCTTATGCGCCCCCCACACCATTTATATATTTGATTTACTTCATTTATACCTCCCCGTTCTCCCCAGTGGGGACTCAAAACAGCTTACCTCACTCCTCCGTTTTATCCTCACAATAACCCTATGAGGTAGGAGAGGCTGAGAGTATGTGACTGGCCCAAGGTCACCCAGTGGCCTTCTGTGGCAGAATGGGGATTTGAACCTGTGTTTCCCAGGTCCTTGTCTGACGCTCTAATCACTGCACCACATTGGCAATCGTATCCTGGTGCTGTAGGCGTGGCATCACTCCCCTCAGACTATTCCACACATCCATTACGGTGTCTCTGTTCATGGAAGCCCGACGATGCAGTATCGTGGTGGTGAGCAAGTGTTGCCCACATGACAGCCTTGTCCCCAAGAGGAGAGCTTTAGTTTTCTCAAACCAAATGAAAAGCATCCATTATATAAGTACTACTTTATATATATATATATAGAGTTTCTTCAAATTTATGTTTTATATATTTAAAATATACCTTATTGCCTCAGGCTAGAGATGTGAAGCACCCACCCCCAAACAGAAAAATTCAAGGAGAAAGCTAATGTTTTTGTTGAGAAATTTTATGGATGACCGAAAACTACTATGAAATATTTCATCTTGTAGAATGGTGAAATTCTTCTTAAGGCAAGCTTTTTCTGCCTTTGAGTGTATAACATGAAAAAAGTACTGAGTCTTTTTCAATTTTTCCAGTGGAAAAAATGGGAAAATTTGGGGAACATTGAAAAAAAATATTTTTTTTGCAATGAATTAAAGATAATGTCTCACTCCAAATGTGCAGTGTGAAAAATGTTATGAAAGACAGCATTATACCGCATTATATAATGATAATTCCCATGTATACTGTAGAAATATACAATATATTCAAGAATTGGGGGGCGGGTAAATGTAAATGGTTTGGCAACAATTTAATATGCTATAATGTGTTGAGTGATAACACACTATTAAAGTGTTCAGTGTTTTCAATGTTAAAAAATTTAACGTAACATCGAAATATGCTAGTAGCCCTTACCTGTTGTGACTATGTGAGAGATTCTACCCAAATTGTATTTTATTTTATTTACTACAGAACCTGTCTTCCCCTTCAACTTACATTTTTCCTACCTCACAGATGGCAAAAATTAATGCTACTTGTATTATGGCAGCATAGCATGTAGCAATTTGTAACTCCCAAATATTGGGTATACTTACAATTTTTCTTACAGAAAATGAAGATATTTATAATTTTAAATCCCATGAATATGACAACTAGTACAATTTTTACTAACTAATATATAAATGATGCAGAAGTTTAGATTTGAAAGGAAAGTAGGCATTTGCGTATAATAATAGTAATAGTAGTAATAATATTTGATTTATACACCACCCTTCAGGACAACAACGCACACTCAGAGCGGTTTACAAAGATTGTTATTATTATCCCCACAACAGTCACCCTGTGAGGCAACAGGGGATGGACTTCCTGCAGACCTTCTGCTGACCCGGAAGTGGTGATTTGTTGGCCCAGAAGTAACATTTTCACGAACCAAAATGAACCGATTCATGAACCGGGGCAGGTTCATTAAAGTTTGTGGTTCGTGGTTCATGAAACGTGACGAACCACGAACCGCATGGTTCATTTTTTTCTGGTTCATGCCCATCTCTATGTGTGACTGACCCAAAGTCACCCAGTGAGTTTCCATGGCAGAGCGGGATTCAAACCTGGTTCTCCCAGATCGTAGTCTGTCACTACACCATGCTAGCTGTCACAGTTGTGCCCAGAATTATTATTCTTGGTTGTGCAAGAGTTAACAAAATGTTTGAAAAATGGGACAAAATGATATGGACTTGCTTTGTTATAGATCTTAGTGCTAATAGGATGTTTGCTATGGAACAGCTAAAGTGTTTATCAAAAAGGATATTTAGGATTTCAAAATAATCAACAAAAACACAATTAAAATCATGTGTTTGCCTTGATCATGGGTTTAGCCACAAGAGATGGCAATACTCCAGTGAGAACCTGTTTACAGTGTGGCTTCTTTCTTAACTTCTAATTGTTTTAACATAATACTGAGCATACAACTTTCTCATTTGGGGATATAACATGGGGATGCCCAAATATATACACATAGAGGCGATGTTCCAGAAGAATCCAGTGCTCAAGTGAGTCAGTGTTAGAGACAAGAATGAAATTTTGGCACAAATACAACATTTGCCAAGGATTTGGCTCTGAGTTTTGTACATCTCACATTTGAACATTCCTCTTTTCTTAAAAAAAATAACTCTTGTTGATTAGTGTTAAGGCATTTAAGTAGAAATGTAACATTTGAATGTTCCAGTGATCCAGGGTGGGGCAGTCACAATTAACCAACCAAATAAATAACGTGAAGAAGCTCTTCCCTGGAGAAGGTCAGGGTTGTTAATGTTTTTGATGACTCCTAGCGGAAGGGGCTTTTCCCTCAAGGTGGTTTTTAACTTCACTCCCTGAAGAGCGCAGTGACTCCTTTTCTCTATAGTTTTTATTCTTCTAACTGTGCCTCATTCAAGGGCCTCTCAGGCAGTATTTTCTTTCAGCCGCTGTTAAGAGCCAGGGTTGGGTTCATCCCTTGGAGGTGAGCCTCCCTTTCAAAGTTCTTTCCCAGGGGGTGCGGGAGGTAGGCTGCAGGGGTTCTGTGCTTCAGCCAGTTTCCCCCCATTGCTTTCTCTGAGGCAGTGGGAGCAGCACTGGCTGCAACAGAGGCACCCCAACCAACATCCTGTTGGATGAAGTGGCCACAAAGAGGCCAAGCCTAGGAAGGTTGCCCTCATTCTACCCAAAATTGGGGTGGAGGGGCAGGTTTCAGGGCTTAATTAATTCCCGCTTGTGTTCCTTGCTTCCCTCTTGCCATTGTTGTCTGGGCCGGGTAGGCAGGGCCATAGATAGGCAAGACAGAGAGGGCCACATATCCCCATTAAGGCCAGGGTAGGAAAGAGGCAAGATGGTGGGGTGCATTCGGCTGGGCAGTTCTGGTGCATTGTAGGATTTGGAGAAGGGAGGGCCTTTCTCCTTCTGGTTTTTCCCCTCCCCCTCTTAGGGAACACAAACACCTTTCCTTTATGCAGGAAAAACCCAGGGGACTTGCCAATGCCCTTTTATCAGGCAAAACCATTAAACTTAACCTTCTCTGGATTAAAGGAGAGTTGCAGAAGATCAGCATCTCTATTAGTACAGCACAGAGGAAACGGACACAAGCGTAAGTCTAGAAGTTGGTCCCAGTGGGCTTTCAGATCTGCTGGGTAGGGGTAGAGGCATGTCCAATCCTCCAGACCTACCAAGTAGGTCTGCCAGGGAAGTCCACCACCTGAGATCCCAGAGGAGTTGGTTAGGGAGTAGAAAGGACAGTTTATGATGGTGGACTATCTTGTACTGGAAAATCAGCAAGCTATGTTGTAAGGGACAGGCATGATGCATGGCCCAGGGAACCACGTTCTGACAAGACACTCACATGTCAAGGAGACTTGCCATAATCACAGTGTTCTTGTGGGATTTTTGACTTACCTCTTGGGCCTGTGCCTTCATCTTGAGTTGCTGTTACTGGGACAGAAAAAACATGTCCAGAGAGGAATCCAGAGCAACCCCCATATGAACAATATGCTGAGAATGGGCCAGTCAGCTTTTCTTCTGGTTGATTACAAAGCCATGGGACTGAAGGCAGGCCAGCCCCTGGTGGAAGGAAGAGGATCTGATGAGAATGTCATCCAGGTATGGAAAAATTGACAATTGCTGCGCCCACAACAGGGCCATCAGGAAAACCAGCACTTTTGTGAAGCCTTCAAGACCATCTGTAATCTAAAAGGGAGCACTTAGTGTCAGTCCTAGGGTGGCAGTCCCTGACAGTTAGACCCCCAAGCCCCTCACAGCAAGCACGCAGGTGCATTGGTTGAAGAAACTTTATTCAGAGATCTATTCAGTTCAGGTGTACACTCGTAGGTAGAAGCTGGCAGAAGTGATTATTCAAAAAATAGGACTACTGATTATAGGGGACATTCTCCCGCCCTTTGGGCCGTTTGCATTCAGGAGCAAAAACCCAAAAAGTTACATGGAAACAGATTAGTCTAGACAAAGCACAGAGTGGAATCCTTCCCTCCTGTGAAAAGATACATTTCAATCCGCAGTTGCAGCTCTGGTTCAAGGATACTCAGAAGTGACAGCGCATATTTCTTAGAGAGAACAAAGGGGCCACTGGCTCCTCCGGAAATTAGTATTAGCAGCTTAGACTCCCTCAGGTGATTTTTATAAAATGCATAAAATACAGTATTTAACTTTGCCATTATATCAGTATAAGAATATGTAGTGTAAGATGCAGAACACAACAATGGCATGGATGCTCTCAGTATAATATGCAGAACACAACAATGGCATGGATGCTTGCATACATGACACTTAGTACTGAGAGTGATGCCACCCATAAGCCAAAGAATCAGGATATGCAGGTAAGCCAGTTTCCACCAGGTCCACTAAGGTAAAGAAATCCCTTTTAGTAGATTCCAGCCATTATTGAGCTGAGGTTCTCCAATCTGAAGTGTTTTATTTGTCTGTTCCGCCATTTCAGATTGAGAATTGCCCAAACATCTCCATTTTTCTTTAGAACTAGATAAAGGATGTCTAACGGCTTCTGGGAATTGACCCTATTTTTAGGAGATGGTCTGTGACTTAAGAGTCTCTCTACATGAGACACCTCGTGTAAGTGTAGAGAGATGCAACGTTAGCTGAGAAGAGTATGCTGCAAGAGCCGGTGGAGATTGCTCCTCAGGAGGTTTGTTAATTTCATTTTCGCCTTCCCCCCCCCCACAAGGCTCTGTCAATTTCACCTGTCCAATCTAAAAATGTGTGGGATTGCAACCAGAGGGCAACGAGGAATGGAAATGGGCTGGAGCTGCCTTCCAGAGCCGGGCTTGGACCTGGGAAGTAAAAAAAAAAGAACTTCGCTCTTTTTTTTACTTCCCAATAACAGTCATGTGAAGTTGGTTTGGCTGAGTGCGTGCCCAAGGTCACCCAGAGCCAAGCTACAAGTGATGAATGACACTTGCCTGGCAAGTGAACAGACTCACGTGTATTCCTCCCTGTTCACTTGCCATTCACTTGCGCACTTGTCATTTGTCAAGTGGAGCACAAGTGGAGCACAAGTGAACAGGGAGGAATACACATGAGTCTTTTCACTTGCCAGGCAAGTGCCATTCATCACTTGTAGCTTGGCTCCCAGTGATCTTTCATGGCAGAGTGGGGATTTGAACCTGGGTCTCCCAGACCTTATTCTGACAATGTGACCCGTACTCCACACTGGTTCTTAGTATTCCCCGTTTCATCTTTTCTATGAACAGAAGATGCAATCCCCATGCAGAAGAGCGCCTTTTGATCTAACCCATACTTTTTGAGAGCATCTTTTTATACCACAGAACAACTACGGTATTCTTGTCCATTACTCTCTCTCCCCCTCTCCCTCCCCCCCCTCTCTCTGCAAACAAATGTGTGCCTTTGGCATGCCTTCCTGGTACATAGGCCCATTTTAAGCATTTATATTGGGGTAGACACATGACAAACAGCAGCACATCAGGTCAGGTTCTCTGCCCATGGGGTCAGGGCAAGCGCCTGAGGTGCTGGCAGCAATCCCATCTTGTCTGTTCTTGTTCCTGGTTTGTCTGGCTGAGGATAGGTTTCCTTTCCTCTTTTGTTTGCTGGCATCCCAACACCTTTACAGGTAGATGCTGCAGGGTTTTTGGCACCCAGGCCACATTAGTTGCCTATATGTGTGTGTGTTGTCAAGTCACAACCGATTTTCAAGGCAAGTGAGGAGCAGAGGGGTTTGCCATTGCCTTTGTCTGCACAGCAACCCCAACTCTGCTCAGTGATCTCCCATTCAAGTACTGACAAGGACGGACCCTGCTTAGCTTCCAAGATCAATTGATATGAGGCTATACCATGCCACCTTCCCTTCAACAGGTTGCCTCCCTTTGCTCTATAATGATAGCAGTTCAGCCTGTAGTTGCAAAGGGTAGACCAGGCCTGAGGCAGAACCTCTGAGGGCAAAAGCATCCCCTCTGTAAATGACAGCCTAGTATTTGTACTGACTCTTGAACGTGACCCACGCGGAGTCACTTTTGGATCTGCATCCCTCGCAAAGAGGTCTGAGGACTTGTGCATCGTGATGAGCCAGGTGGTAAACATGATCCGTATGCTACAAGGCTGCCACTTCAGTGTTTGTTCTGAACAGAGAGTTGGGGGTGGGGTGGAGAGTGTCACACTTGAGGTTACTGCTCCTTTCAGCCTCAAAGGCAGTGACGTCATAGTTGCCATAGTGACCAAATCTTCTCCTCCGCTGCCAAGGAAACAGATGCAAGTGAGAAGTGCCGGCATCACCTTCTGGCACAGACCATGGCGGGCTTATCTGTTGGAAAGCTGGCCTATTCTTCTGGTTCCCTTTTTTTATTAACCCAAACCAGAAAGTGCAAAAACATTTCTCACATGGTCAGGAGCTCCCTATATACATCGGCACGATATGAAGCATAACAACCCTGTGTTTCCTAATTGGTTAAATGAATGAATGAAGTTTGAACATGTTTAACCAAACACAAAGGTAAGTCAGCTGTCAGATGCCGTCAAATATTGAAGGCTGCGTGTTGGAAACTGTCAAAATATTGACAGTAATTTAAGAATCTTCATGTGTCTGATGTTAAATATAAGATATTTTGCTATTAAAGAATCACAAAGGATTTTTAAAGAATTAAATTCAAGAAATCATTTCTGTATTGTATTCAGAACATGTATAAACTGTCATAAATTGGATTACATATAGAAACTGTGGAGGAGGTGGAAAGGAATCCCATCTCATTGCGAAAGGACCCAGTGGCTATGGGGGATGTCTGTGAAGAGGGAAACTATTTAAAGTGGCTTGTGTCTTCCACCAACTGACCTAGAAGGAAAAGAGCATGAACGTCTAATATTATTATTGTTTACAGGCCCAGAGACAGACAATGCCTGTAGCTTTAAGGAATAAATGCCATCTGTGGTTATTGCTAGGCAACCACAACAGTATTGCCAGCCTTCAAGTCTTGGTTTCTGTTAGTAAAATGCTAGGGGAGGAGGAAGGCCCTTTCCAGGGCTATTTTGGCCTTTGAGCCAGACTTACCAGGGCCTGGCCCAGCAGCAACCACTGGGCAACTTGGTACCATCCAACTTATTTATTTTATTTTATTTGTAGTCTGCACTTCCTGCATGTGGACTCAGAGCGGATTAACATGTAAATAAAATATAATTAAAACTGTGGTAGCTGAAGTATAAATACAGCAATAAAGCATATTAAAACAGCCCACCTTGCACCCTTCATCTAATATCCTTAAAATCCATGGGGCAGGGTGGTTGAGATTTAATAAATGAAGGTTGGGGGACATATCCCCCTCCAGTGGGAGGGGCCGGTTGGTTGACTCATGTGCCTTGCATGACTCGCCCAGGCCTGGCGCTTACTACTGTCCAACCAACCATCCTACAAAAGTCAGCGTGGTTAAGTTTCAGGCTAGGATCTGGTACATCAAAGTTCAAATCCCCATTCTAGCATGGAATCTTGTTGGATGACCTTAAACCAGTCACACTGTTTCAGCCTAGCCTACCTCACAGGATTGTCATGTGAGGATAAAATGGAAGAGTGTAAGTTTTTTTGGGTCCATGTTGTGGAGAAAGGTGGGGTATAAATTAAATAATATATATAGCTGAAGATAAGAGCCCCGTGGTGCAGAGTGGTAAGTTGCAGTACTGCAGCCCGAGCTCTGCTCATGACCTGAGTTCAATCCTGGCGGAAGCTGGGTTCAGGTAGGCTGCTCAAGGTTGACTCAGCCTTCCATTCTTCCAAGGTCGGTAAAATGAGTACCCAGTTTCCTGGGGTAAAGTGTAGATGACTGGGGAAGGCAATGGCAAACCACTCCATAAGAAGTCTGTCAAGAAAACGTCGTGATGCAACATCCCCCCATGGGTCATTAATGACTCGGTGCTTGCACAGGAGACTACCTTTTTTATAGCTGAAGATGAGGGGAGCAGATAAAAGGTAGGTTAGTTGGTAGGTGGGAAGGAGAGAAGGAAGCAAGGAAAGAGGAAGAGGCCATGGGGGCTTTTAGGGAAGAGAAAGAGAAAATGAAAAGGAGAGGATGATGAGATGCTCTTTGCAAGTACTTGCAGGTCTCTCATTTGTAAGATGTATAAAGCTGGATGCAATAGGGGTTTATAAAATAATCCAGCGGAGGTGGGGTTGGATAGAGTGAATTGTTTTCTTGCTGTCCTATAACGCTAGAACTCTTGGCCACCTAATGAAGTTGATGGGCAGTAGATGCCGGACAAACAAAGGGAAGTACTTCTTCATTCAAAGAATAATGAACTTGTGGAATTCATGAAGTGGTGGCCCCTGGTGGTGGCTTTAAAAGGAAACGAGGCAAATTCATGGAGAATAGGTCTACCAATGGCAATTAGCCATGATGAATAAATGAAGCCTCCATGTTCAGAGGCAGAAAGCCTCCGAATAGGAGTGCAGCAAGGCAACAATAGGGGGAAGCTTTGGGCTCTGCTTATAGGACTTTTAGGGGCATTTGGTTGGCCACTGTGTGAAACAGGATGCTGGAGGAGATGGACCATTGGTCTGATCCAAGATGGCTGCTCTTGTGTTTGCATGTGCATATCTTGGAGGAAAAGGCACCATTGGAGAGAGTGCAGAGATGAAGCTTAGCAGTGTGTTTGCTTGAGTTGGCTCCCCTTGCATCCCCTTCATATTTCATGGTAGATCCCTTGCTTTGCAGACAGAGGGTCATAGGTCCAGTCCCTGCAGTTTCTGCTTAAAGAATCCCAGGTCTTTGCTTTAGACCTTGGAGATGAGCTGCCAGTTAGAACACTCTATAAGAACATATGAAGAATCCTGCTGGATCACATCAGGAGGCCATCTAGTCTGGCCTCCTGTCACATACAGTGGCCAACCAGTTACCCACACAGGGCACAAAGGCCAAGGCTTTCCCCTAATGTTGTCCCCTAGCATAGGAGAGGTTTAAATGCAATCTGTGGTTGTTGCTAAACAACCACAACAGTATCCTCAGCCTTCAAGTCTTGGTTTGCTGCCTCTGAATATGGAGATTCCCTTTAGTCTCACCATGGCTAGTAGCCACTGATGAACCATGAATCCATGAATGTGTCTAACCCCCTTTTAAAGCCATGTTTGGGGCCATCATTACGTCCACTGTCGGTGAATTCCACAATTTAATTAATTTTATTAATTGAGTAAAGAAGGATTTCCTGTCACTCCCTCAGTTGACCATCAGCTTCAATATTCAACCATCCCAACCTTGCTGAGACTATGGGCATGTTAGGATTTTTAAAATTTTCATTGTAAGGAGCTGCAGAAAAGTTTGGGCTATCGTACACTCATAAATCTAATTCAAATGGATGGCAGACTTTGAATCTTTCTGAGACTAATATTTTGGAGACAGCTACTGTTTCTGTCAGTAGATGATTCAAAAGAAAAATAGAAAGATGTTTTTTGTTGTCTTTGCTTATGAATTTCATGTTACCAAAGAGGCATTGGCAAGAACATTGCTGTAATGATGAAATCCTCAGGCTGCTCGGTGCTTGTTTGGTAACCTTCTGGCAATCAGGAAATGTGCTTCTGGCAAACCCACGCTAGTAAAAGTGACAATTCCATTTTGGCAGTGAGAAGCGAGACGAAATCCTGCTTTGTCAAAACAAACCAAAATGAATCCAAAGTTAAGCCTTCGTTTAAATTATAGCTTACTGTTTTTTCCACTAAGAAAAATCAGCCACGGTGATTCAGGACTGAACATTGTGTACTTTCGAAGAATATCCACTGTATTGCAAGGGAGTCCTGTCTTCTGAACAAGTCTCTAGGGATTCTTTTGCCTAAATGGCCCTACTTTCTCTAGTTTGGCAGGATTATTTTTGTTGGAAGAGGAGGATCCAGTGCTGTCTCTCTCCTCAGGTTTCAGAGGGGGACAAACCAAAGAGTTAGAAAGATAGAGAGGTCAGGGCACTCCTTTTACTGTTTACTATTATTTAGTGCTCTGACCGTCCTTTAATGTGCAGATTGCTATTCTCAGGATTTCCTCCTCCTGACTTCCTCCCTTTCTGGTTTTGTTCCAGGCAACACCTCTCTCCTTCTCCTCCCTCCATCTTGGCAGCATGGATGCAGGCCTTGCCCTGCAATCCATGCCCATCCTCAGACTAGACAGGTAGTTAGGATCTGTCTCTCCTCCTTTCCTATAAGAGTATGGAGTTCCTGCAATAAAGAACTCTTATTTCGATGGTTGTTGTGGGTTTTCCGGGCTGTATTGCCGTGGTCTTGGCATTGTAGTTCCTGACGTTTCGCCAGCAGCTGTGGCTGGCATCTTCAGAGGTGTAGCACCAAAAGACAGAGATCTTCACTGTTTGACACTGAGAGATCCCTGTCTTTCGGTGCTACGCCTCTGAAGATGCTAACTCACAGCTGCTGGCGAAACGTCAGGAACTACAATGCCAAGACCACAGCTATACAGCCCAGAAAATCCACAACAACCATCGTTCTCCGGCCGTGAAAGCCTTCGACAATACAACTCTTATTTCTTTTCTAAATATAAACCAAGTGTATGCTTTTATTATTTTCTCTCCTGCACACACACCAGCCAGTAGAACGAGCTCACAACTACCTATAATCACTCTTCCTATGCCACACAATAGACTCTGCTAACGGCCCAAACATGGAATCCTTTAATTAGGTTTCTAGGGCCTACATAACAATGTATTTATCAATTTTAATATCCAAAGAAACGCCTTGCTGATTCAGACCACCATTCTCTCTCCATCAGCAGCCAGCTGGAATCTCACAAGAAAGGCACGAGGTGATCAACACTCTATTTCTCTAAAGCGTTGGGCATTCAAAGGTACACTGCCTTTGTACAGGGAGGTTCCATTTACCAGTCATGGCTGATATTCATCTCTCTCCTCCACTGATCTTTGTAAACGCCAGTCAAGAGGACCAGACTAGGTTAAAGTATATTGTCATTGTCAGCAATGTACACCATCCCTTTCTGGGCCTGTACTGCTTCTGGCTTGGATCCAGCCAGAGGCAGCACAGGATCTAAAGGAGATGCTACTTTCGTCACTTGCAGTGGATGGCCGGGTGGGAGCTGAGCCTCTGTGGTGCATCAGTGTCTTCTTGTGTTGCTTCAGTGGAGAACTGGCCCTGGGCCTCATGCTGCAGACCCTAATAGTGAGACTGACCTTAGCGCAAATCACAGCTTGGCTGTATCTAAGAGCCAAGCTACAAGTGATGAATTACACTTGCCTGGCAAGTGAACAGACTCCCGTGTATTCCTCCCTGTTCACTTGCCATTCACTTGAGCTCCACTTGATCAAATGGAGAGCAAGTGAATGGCAAGTGAACAGAAAGGAATACACGTGAGTCTGTTCACTTGCCAGGCAAGTGTCATTCATCACTTGTAGCTTGGCTCTAAGTGGTTCTTGCTACTTCCCCTTTGAACTGAGGTCCATTGCAAAAGTTCGCCCGTTTCACCATGCCATCGGCTCTCCCAATGAAAATGAAATATCATATTTGTGCTTCTTTCCTTCCTTGTATTCAGTCTTTTACTTCCATCCACTCAACATAATCCAGCCACGCTCAGCTTGTCTTATATCTGATGTTTGCGCGAGATGGCCTCTTGGCTCAGACCGTTTCTCCCAGCAGAAGTGCTCATAAAGGATTTGGGCGGTGCTTGGGAGGATGTTGAGTGCCGCAGCCTGAAAGGATTGTTCCCTTGTGGCCCTGTGGAGATCTTGAAGAGGTTATTTCTACATTTGTGGGCTAAAAAAAAAGCCCGGAGATTCCAAGCGAGCAACTTGCCCAGTTGACCCAAAGCAAACGTTTTGTCCAAAAAAGGAGTCGGCCAAGATGCTGTCCTGCTTTAATAAAAAAATACATAATAATACAAAGAAATCCAGAGAATTGGTTTGAGTACAGCTTGCAGAAGGATGTACATTGGAGTAGGAAGTTAATCTTGTGGAAGCAATGATTTTAGGGCAACGAGGGTTAGAGTGGGGTAATGAGCAAAGAGAACTGGGATCGAATTCTCACTCGGGCCATGAAGTTTACTGGATGATTTTGGGACACTCACATCCAGGTTGCTCCCACACAGCTGTTTAGCTCCACTGTGCCTGCAAGACAGGAGCAGCCTTTCCCCCAGTCTCTGCACAGTTCTCCTGCTGTAATCTTTCTTAAATCTGCATTAGTATAGACAGGAAGGTGCGGATTTTTTTCCTCCCAGGTCCTGCCTACATCAATGCCATTTTTCTTTTGCCTCAGAGCCAAGCTACAAGTGACGCCTTACACAGGTTGGACATTTGTCAGCTTCCCTCAAGTTTTGATGGGAAATGTAGGCATCCTGGTTTTATAGCTTGGCTCTCCATTACAGCTGCAATACCAGGACGCCTACGTTTCCCATCAAAACTTGAGGGAAGCTGACAAGTGTCCAACCTGTGTCAGGCGTCACTTGTAGCTTTGCTCTCAGTCCTCCATAGTGGACATTCCCACCTCCTTGTGCCACCAGAAGGCTGATTGCCAATTTTGTATAGAAGTCTAAATGAGTCCTAGAGAACACATGTGGGCAGGAGGGATGGCAGCTGTGGGGGGCTGAGGCAAGGAAAGTGGTGTGGAGAGCTGCCCTATAGCCCCCCCTCCCATTGCTGCTGTAAATGCAGGCCACATAAGCTAACCTGCTGTGGAAGAGGGGAACAATAATGTTGCCATAAAGGCCTCGTTAAAAGGGTAAGACAAATATGAAATAGATCATAGCTTTTGTTCCCCCTAGAGAAAATAATACAGCTGTCTGTGGGAACCATGGCGCCCATAAAGGTATTTGCTGGCAGTCTCTTCTTCCCCAAAGCAGATAGCTAGTTCTGGCTTTCCTCTACATCACTGGAACAGGAGGTCCTTCAGAAGAGCCCAGGAGGCATCACCAATATATCTACGGGGCACAACCATTCGGAAATAGCTGTCACCATCATAGGAAGATATTGGACTCGGAACCTCCTAATGTTTTATAAGTAGTCCCACCCCCAGCACTCATGGCAGCCATTTTGTAAGTGCCTTTGCCTCCATGGCAGCCATTTTGTTGTGCCCTCCACTCAATGTTCACAAAATTCCAAAAGTGCCCACAGGCTAGTTTTGTTGCATTGGTGGATTTTTTTAAAAATTGCCATATGGAAATTGTCCGGGGTCTGAGGCTCAGGCCCCAGACTTGCCAGGAGAAGAGGACAGGGGATGGCCAGGAGACAGTGGTGTGGCTGCCCCAATGGACACCCAGGTCCAGAACCCACCAGCACCAGAGGGAGGGAAAGAAGCTCCTAAGCCTCAGAGGGTCAGATGGGGCTGGTGGAAGCCAGCTAGCCCCACCCTCCAGTGGGAGGCTAAGAGCCCAGGCAGGGAGAGTAAGGACAGCCCAGAAGGGACTCAACCAGAGGGAGAGGGCACAAGATGCAGGGATAGCCAACCAGCAGCAAGCCAGCCAGCCAGCCAGCCAGCCAGCAGGGAAGGAAAAGCAGCCAGGGCAACCAAGGGCCATGCCCCAACCTGCAGGCAGGCTAAAAGGGGTTAGCCAGGGCCAGGTGAGGCTAAGAGCAAAGCCGCCACAGGCGGAGCTACCTGAGGCCATCATCAGAGAAAGCCCGGCAGCCAGCAAAGGAGGTGCAGGTGCAGCTGCCCAGAGTAGCCAGAAAAGCAACCACAGGTGTGGCTGCCTAGGGCAGCCATGGCCATGGCTAGAGGGCTGGGGATGTGGTTGGCAGATGGAGCCGGGAATGGGTAAAGTTATATAAGGGAAGTTCTCCCACAAGGTGGGGTGGTGAGTGAGGAGGTAGTGGTGAGGAGAGTGTGAACGGCGGAAGGCACGAACGAACCAGCAAGGAAGGAAGAACCAGCAAGGAAGAGGTGAAGAAGGTGGAAGTTGTGGAAGGCTGGAAGTAGGAGGATGCTACAGGGACCCTGACAGATTGAGCAGGCCCGCGAGTGGTAGAGAGGGAACAAGGGTGATGTATACCTCCCCTCCTTCCACAGAGCGGGGACCTGTGCAGTCCCTGTCCATGGCCAAGGGCTGCAGTTCAAGCACACTGATGCCATGTGCAGCTATGCCCCTGCCAAAGCCTGACAGAAACATTAATATACAATCTAAAGCTGCAATTGGCTATCAGAAACATCTGCAATAGTTTAACACTGCCTGGAAAATGTCATTAGACAAAAGGAGGTTAGAGTCATTCCTAGAGGACAAGTCTATCAGTATCTATTAGCAATGACAGCTAAATGGAACATTCACATTCAGAGGCAGTCTACCTCAAAATACCAGTTACTGAGGAATATACAGAAGGGGTGGGCTGAAGCCCTCATCCCCTTTTTGTGGGTATCTTGGAAATCACTGCTAGAAACTGGATGCTGGACTCGATAAATTCTTACAGCTGAACTACACGTGACTCTGAGTCTGGATAACTGACTCTCCAGATATGCAATTTGGGTCTAAAATCCAGCCATGGTGGAAGGGCTGAGGAAGGGGGGTGGGTGGGTATCCCCAGATCCTCAGACTGCTTTAAACTCCAGTCAAGAATAAAGACAGGTGTTTCCCCAGTCTTTTCCCCTACCAGATGGGGGAAATTTGATCATGGAAATAGCCCAGGGGGAAAGTTTAACCCTTCCACTGGTACATTCTGATCCAGATTTCTCACATCTATACATTCAGAGCCAAACTACAAGTGACGTCTTACACAGGTTGGACACTAGTCGGCTTCCCTCAAGTTTTGATGGGAAATGTAGGCATCCTGGTCTTGCAGCTGTAATGGAGAGCCAAGCTGTAAAACCAGGGCGCCTACATTTCCCATCAAAACTTGAGGGAAGCTGACAAGTGTCCAACCTGTGTAAGGCGTCACTTGTAGTTTGGCTCTCAGTTGCACTGGGGGGTTGGGCGGAATGACACCTTTGAACTCCCAATCCTCGATTTCCCCTTATTCTGTTCTTTCAGAGGTCGTCACGTGATCTTATTGGTTGCAAGGTTTCAAGGAGCCATGTTCAAAACCAGGAACCCATCAGGAACACAATTTCAGAAGGGCTGGGAGAAAATTCCCCAGGAAAGTTTACCAATTGACTCTTAGGTATGTTTAAGATGAAACAGCAGTCAAGCTGTAGCTTTGGCTGAGAAGCAAGACCAAAATAAAAATAACAAAAGCCATTTATTTTAAGAGCCATTTGTTGTGGTTACCTTTTGATTACTTGGCGTAACTGTAGGAATGTAACTAATGCAGGTCAAAGAGTCATCCCCTTTAACAAAAATAGCAAAAAGGTTTAGTTCTTTATTTAAATTATTTTTACCCTGCCTTTCAACCCAATTAGGGTCCTCAAGGCAGTGAACAATAAAAAAACCTTTAAAAATACACACACACTCAAATTTAAAACATAATCAGTTAGGAAACAGTAACTAAATCAAAAAGGTCTTTTACCCATGGACAGAAGATAATGATAAGGGGTGACAGGCTAATCTTAAAGTGCAATCCTAAACAGAGTTACTCCAGCCTAAGACCATTGAATTCAAATGTCTTAGACTGCTTTAACTCTGTTTAGGATTGCACGGTTTTTGAGGAGGGAATTACACAATTTTGTGCCATAACCAAGAAAGTACTTTTTTGTGTCTTTGTGATGCCTAAGCAATTTCAAATGCCTATTCCATTGCTTACTAATAGCAGTTACTGAGGATGTAAGAACTGAAATCAGAGATATTCCTGAGGAATTCTCACCCGGAGACTGCAATGCAAACATCATAAGTCGTAAGTCCTGGCCACGTTGAAGCACCCCATATATACATAGGAACTGAGAACTGAACGTCCTATAGGAGGGCTGTAAGGTGGGTAACACAGAGAAAGCCTGGATTCAAGCTTCAGCTCTCAAAAGGAAAAACTAACAGTGCAGGTGATAAGAGGTAAGCGAATCATGGATGGTGGGGGGGGGGGGGAAGGAAGGGAAGGGATCAATACCAAGAGGTGGGAAACCCCATTTTCATGCTCATTGGCCATGATTTTTGATTATCTGCTTTTCATCAAGGGGCAGAGTTTGTTGATACTCTCTGTAAAAGTCCCTCTTGCAGCGATATCTGCCTTTCATGAACCCATCGATGGTAAAACAGTTTTTTCTCACTGTGCGTCTAAACAATTCATAAAAGGGGCTTTCAATACTTCCTCCCGCAATGGAGATTATCTCTGTACTAGCGAGGCTCATGCTGCCTGCCTTTGAGTCCCTGCCATCATGTTCATTGGCACTACTCTCCTGGAAGGTGTTTTCTTGAAGCCATCAAGCCTGTAGACGGTTGGGATAATTCACAGCAATGGATCGACCCTCCTTTTACCCCATTCTACCCTGAAAAGGTGGTTCTTCACACTAGTTTAGAGTTCTTACCCAAGGTTATCTCCAGGTTTTACGTATCTCAGAGTATGTTACCTGCATTCTTTCCAACACCAGTTTCTAATTCAGAACACTCACTACACAATCCATAATCTAGATATAAGAAGAACCCTTTAATTTTATTTACACAGAAAAGTTTTTGTAAGTTCAAAGGTCTCTGTGTGGACCCTGTAGGGGCCTTACAGTCTGCAAAATTCTTATACAGGTGCATTGTTGCTGCTATTAAACTTTGCTATTCCACCAGATTTCAGACTTCGTCGGCAGCCTTCCTTCAATGAATTCTCCCCCGGAACATTTTCCAAGCTGCCACGTGTCATCAAGCCAATACATTTGTGAAACACTCTTCTGTTGACACAAATTCCTGAACAGAGTCAGTGGCTGGAACAAGTAACTCACCGCTCATCCACTGGTGAGTAGCTTGCTATACTCAGTGTGGCACTGCACAGACAAACAATGTTGTAAACGGAGTTGCATTTATCCTCTAACTATTGTTCATCAAGTATTTTCTGTGCAGGCACACATCCCTGCTTCTTGCCCTGCTGTGAGTCTCTTCTTTATTATTATTATGCACTTATGACTTCTGGTGGCTCAGGAGAACTGAGGGGCTATTAGCCACAGGAGATAGATGGTATTCTCTTTGTGGGGAGGTGGTGCTCTGTTGTCTTGGTGCTGGAAGGAAGGCAGTGGGAGGGCTTCTGGTGTCCTGGCCTCACTGACAGTCCTTTAGATGGCACTGGATTTCTAGCCACTGTGTGTGACAGAATGTTGGACTGGATGGGCCACTGGCCTGATCCAACATGGCTCTGCTTATGTTCTTATGTTCTTAATGGAGGTAGTTCTCTTCATGTATATTTTGTTTTGGAGGGAATGGACTGCACACACACAATGAGGAAGAGCACACCCATACTGATTTTTAGAGCTACTAAAATCTCTCCCTGTGACTAGTCTATGACTGCACAGTCCCAATGTGTCTCTGCACAGAAGTTATTCAATGAACACTTACAAATAAGTACAAACCTATTTTTATGGATCCCATGGAGGTAAATGTATGCACGGCAATGGGTTGAATGCAGCAAGTCTGTTCACCCAATCTCACCCATGTCAAATCTCATCTTCCAGAACGTCCTTGTGAAAGTGGTCACTTAGCTTAGCCGCGGCATCACTGAAAAAGCTTGTGTGTCAATGAGACTCGGAGCTTGGGTGTCTTTGGTTTGAATCTTGCCTATCCCATGAACTTATTAGCAGACTTAGGTGAGGCACCCCCTGAGAACCTCATCACCCACCTTTAATACAATGGGGATGAACAAACTGGCTGACCTTACAGGGCTGTTGTAAGGCTTGCAATAGCGTTGCTGTTGAGTTTTTAAACATGTTGTAAGATGGACACCCTCTGAATCCAGGCTTCTTTCTCTCACCCCAGTTTGTTACTTTTTCTATTCCCTTTCCTTTGTCTTCCTCTACTTTAAACAACAACAACAACCATCTGAGATCCTTGAAGCAGACCGAATTATCTGCACTGAATTGGACTCTTATCACGCCTGCTACTAGTCCAACTAATTATCCCTACTAATTTTCCTCCTTTCTAAACCCATTCAATCAACCAAATGAGATCTATTGTGCCTACCCAGAATATGTATTGATATTTTATCTTGTATAGTTTTAAACTGTAATTTATGATATTTATTGTGTGTGTGTGTATATATATATAAACACATATATATATAAAATATGGTTTTTTGATGTGCCCTGCCCTGAGCTCACTTGTGGGGAAGGCGGGAATATAAATTTAACTAACTGACTGACTGACTGATTGATTAAAATAGGCTTAGACTGGAGTGACTCTGCGTAGGATTGTACTATACAAAGGACATTCTTCAGTCTCATAATCACGGAAGCGCTACGGCATTCTCAGTGACTCTTGCTTCATAGGCAGCAAACTGAACCTGATCTGTGGAAAATGGTGGGAGAGGTCTTGTCGCTGCCACACATTTATACCGAGCTCCAGTTAACTGACAGCCAATTACAGCCTGAAAAAGGAAACCTTGAAATGGCATGAAAGAGAGGATACTTTGAGCTGTACCATATCCAGAGTCTGATGAGAACCGTTTAATTATGTCCTTATAACTCATCTTCATAAGGAGAGCGAGCCTCAGTGTCACCCCACCCCCTTCCTATTACAGAATCGTTCTCTTGAATGCACCATCTTATTTATTTATTTATTTAAAATTTGTGTTACAACTTTCCACTCAATTCAGGGTCCCCAAGATAGTGAATATTAAAAACATTAGAACAAAACTTTTAAACCTTTGAGCATTACAGAGCATTTAAAATGCATTAACTAAAACACAATATAAAAACAGAAAAAGAGAGGAATACTAATAAAGGTTAATAAAGGAATGGTAAACAAAACAAAAAAGTCTTTATCCACTGGTGGAAGACAATGAAAGAGGAAGATAGACTAATTTCCCTGGAGAGTTCCAAAATTTTGCTGCTGTGACCAGAAAGGCTGTTTCTTGGGTTGCTACCCAAGCTTGAGCTGCTTGGGCTGGTTTTTTGGGTTGCTACTCCTAACCTCAGGTGCAGGGCCTCCAAAGATCGCCAGAGTGTTCAGGCAGGTTCATATGAAAGTAGGCAGTCCTTTCAGTGATCCTTTCCACCTTCTGGTCTCAAGAACAGTGCCAGCCCTACTATCAGGCTGAGTCTGGTTGCCACTCCATACATCACGTTATGGGTCATTTTAAAAGTAGGGTTTTGCTCTGTGACCTATTTTCTGTTGGGATATGAGATGTGGAAAGGATAGAATTGAGAAAACCATGGAGCACATTGAGTAAATGTCACCTTGAAAGAGTCACTCGGCGGAGGCCCTCTGCCTCCTTAGCTCTCCTATCAACCCTCCATACCTACTTCTGTTAACGTCTTGAGATCTCCAGCCTAGACTTTCCTTCTTCAAGTCAGGAAGCTGATCCCTAGCCTGCTTTATCCCTGGTCATACTGCAATAGCTTCCTCCGAACTGATCTGCACGGACACATCTGAAGAGAAATGTTTAAATGCTTTGAGAATATTTCGGGAAAACTCTTATTTAGCATAAATATTGGTTCAGTGTATGCTTCTATAGATATTGCTAAACAGTTAATTGATTCATTAACATTACATACCAAACTTTTCTTAACCAATCTGAACTTTAGGTAAAGCTTTTGATTTCCACAACCGATAAATCAATATTCTAGCAGCTGTCAAGAAATTCAGTATTAAAATCCTGGGTTTTTTTAACATCAGAATTGTCTGCCCATGTCCCAAACAAAGATACCACACAGAAACAAATGGTTAGTTGTTGTAGATTTTCCGGGCTGTATGGCCGTGGTCTTGGCATTGTAGTTCCTGACGTTTCGCCAGCAGCTGTGACTGGCATCTTCAGAGGTGTAGCACCAAAAGACAGAAATGTGTCACACTGAGAGATTTCTGTCTTTCGGTGCTACACTTCTGAAGAAACCTGTCACAGCTGCTGGCGAAACGTCAGGAACTACAATGCCAAGACCACAGCCATACAGCCCAGAAAATCTACAACAACTAACGTTCTTCGGCCATGAAAGCCTTCAACAATATACAGAAACAAATGGGGTTTGCTGGGATTTACTAATTGATGCTGATCCCAGTCATAATAAACCCACTTCCAGTGTGGACACCTTACCTACTGGGCTGCCTGAGGCATGCCATTGTTATGGGCCACCCTGCTGTGGTGCCTAGCATGGTCTTAATCCCCTTGATATTTTCTTTATCTACATTCCCAAAGGATGACGAGAAGGGCTTTAATACCACTTGTGATAGGAGAAGTTTCCATCCTATTTTCCTGGTGAGAGCAGACCAATCAGATTCAAAAGGCAAAGGGAATTCTGAAGTGGAGAAAGAAAAAAAAACCTGGGTCAGTCTAACTGTCAACCACCAATTGAAAAAAAAAGAATATTGAATTTTAAAGGGGAAAGGGATAGGAGATCTCCTGGGCGAACCAGGGAGTCCACAAGGGACTGTAGTGATTGATTCTGACAGGCAAGGGTTTGAGTGCTGTGAAAAGTGCCAAGCTGCCTAGGTACTGTAGTTATATTCCAAGCTACTGAAAAGAATTATAACACTTAAGTATACGCACCTTCCAGTTCGAGGACTGTGTCACTTAAGAGGTTAAAGTGGGAGCAAATGACAAGTCACATTTACCATCTAAATAAACTTAATTGTTTTGTTCTATAAGATTTCCATATTATCCCCAACTGAAATTTCTCCATTGCACTCTCTGTAGGACTCGAGGAAAAGGGGTCTGGATTTATATATCACTAGCAACAAAGACCTTTTTGGGGAAAAATACAACAGGCCCTAGAAAGGGGAAGGCGGACAGGTGGGCATTGCCTCCTCCTCCGTGACTGATTCCAGCCAGATGAAGGCAGGGGGGCAGGCATTGCCTACTCCTCCGTGCCTGATCCTGGCCAGGTGAAGGGGGGAGTGGGCACTGCTGCCTGGTTTACACCTGATCCCAGCCGGGTGAAGGGGGCCAGGGCGGGAATCGCCGCCTGCTCCAGGCTGGGTGAACAGGGAGGCATTACTGCCTGCTCTGCGCATGATTCTGGCTGGGTGAAGGGGGGTGGGCATTGCCAGCTGCTCTGCGCCTGATCATAGCCACTGTACTTGTTATACAGTGCACTTGTCAATTGTTATATGTGGGTAGTACATCTAGACCTTTAAAAATTAGAATTAAAGACATAGGTCGAGAATAAGGAATAAAGTAATGGATGCCCCATTAACATCTCATTTTGTGGCATGCCATACAGATAATATAGATTTCCAATTCACAGTAGTAAATGTGATTAAACCCACACATGAAACTGACATCCAGCGAAAGCTATTACAAAGAGAAGCAGAATGGATCTATAGATTAAATTCATTATCACCTAATGGTCTGAATAATGAGACAGAATATTCTTGTTTCTTATAATGTCACATGAAAGTAACTTTGTTCCTTTAAATTTTATTGGAATACAAATTGCACATTGGTTTATAATGAGCATTACTAAGTACACACTCCACGGAGACAAACAGTCAGATCTTTACCAATTTGGGTGATATGAGACTGAATGTTTGAAGTTCTGTACGTGAGTAAGCTCTGTATATTGTAAGTCTTTCTGGCAAAGAAAATATAAATATTTATTTCTTTGTTTAAATATATTTTATTACAGTGGATGCTAGGATTGATAACTTTGATAAAGTTTGGATTACGAAATGGGAAATAGGTATGCTGGCCATGCCCATTAGGATCCGCCCCACAGCAGCAAGAGAGCCAGTTTGGTGTAGTGGTTAAGAGCACGGGACTCTAATCTGGAGAGCCGGGTTTGATTCCCCACTCCTCCACTTGAAGCCAGCTGGGTGACCTTGAGTCAGTCACAGCTCTCTCAGGGCTCTCTCAGCCCCACCCACCTCACAGGGTGATTGTTCTGGGGTAATAATAACACTTTGTAAACCGCTCTCAGTGGGCATTAAGTTGTCCTGAAGGGCGGTATATAAATCGAATGTTGTTATTATTATTATTATAAGAATATTGTTATTCCTCTGGAAGAATCCACTCCTAACAGCAGAACATTCATCTGTTAAAAAGGAAGAACAGTGATTAAAACAATGAAGAACAGAGTGATCCTTGCTTATTTACCTGAGTGAAATCCTTTGTGATAATTTCTCACCAATTGGACTCAGGGACATTTCGTCAAAAGGAAATTTTCCTCCTTAATGTGAACCATTGTGTTCACTTAGTCATAAGTGTATGATTAGACTGTATGTATTGATAGAAAAGGTTTTGTATAGTGTATAGATATTTATTATTATATTCATAACTTATATATGACACTTTCAGCACTGTGCACTTTAAGAAAAAAGAGAAAAAAAGAAAAAATACAAATTAATATAATTTATAGAAGTTGTGTTTTTCCTCTGGTGGGGGCTCTTTCTGTGATAGCATTTACATTTGCTCCCCTGATCCCACCTGGGTGAAGGTGGGGTGAGGGCATTGCCACCTGCTTTGCTCCTGATCCCAGCTGGTTGAAGGGGTGGGGGGCATTGCCACCTGCTCCGCTCCTGATCACAGCTGGTTGAAGGGAGGAGGGTATTGCCACTGCTTTGCTCCCGATCCCAATCAATAACAAACAACCATTCCTGTAAATGACACAATAAACCACTTAAATGTGGTTTATGGGTATATGGGTATACACTTTTATGTGTATAAATATTAAATGAGCTTTAATATATATACACAAATGCCATAAAATACTATATTGTGCATTTAAGTGATTTACTGTGTCAGTTACGGGAACGGTTGTTTGTTATTGATTGGCTTTAACCCGTAAGTGCCCTTGCTGTAGTTAGTTGCTCCTGATCCCAGCTGGCTGAAAATGGGAAGAGCATTGCCACCTGCTCCACTCCTGATCCCAGCTGGGTGATGGTGGGGGTGGGCATTGCTACCTAATCTGCTCCTGGTCCCAGCTGGGTGAAGGGCAGGCGGGCATTTCCACCTGCTCCGCTCCTGATCCCAGCTGGTTGAAGGAGTGGAGGTCATTGCCACCTGCTCTGCTCCTGATCCCAGATGGGTGAAGGTGGGGGGCGGGCATTGCCACCTGCTCTGCGCCTGATCCTGGCCTGAGCTTCCCACCGCAGCACACTCTCTGAAGGTCTAGCTGCCTCATCTGGGCTTCCCTCCACAGCAGCGCTCTCTAGTGCCGGACCTGGGTAGGAAGTGAGTTGTCTGGAACATGCTTACTCTTTTACATAGTAGGATGTGCTCTCAGATACAGGATTAAGAAATCCTGTGTATGTGTCAAAGTATACACAGTTTGGTATTAAATAAATAAATACAGGGACGGTGTGGGTCATGAGGTGAAGTGCAACTCTTCAGCCTGAAGAGATGTTGTCGGTAAAAAGTGGTATAGAATACCCAAACAAGATGAGGTTGTGAAACAGCAACACCATCACCCATGCTGGCGAACTATAGATTCAAGATATGATGACCCAGCAAGGAAACATCACCATGTGGTAACATTTTATAGGCACCCCATTGAGGGGAAGATACTCTTAACAAAGCTGCCTGCTGCTCTTGTCCCTTGGAAAGCCAGTGACCCTACCAAACTTACCTAAATATCCCATAAGGCTGTGATGAAGGCAGCAGGCAGGTTGTCCCAGGAGGCTGAGGCAGACCAGGGGCACAAGTTGACAAACATACTGTTCCAATCAAGTCCAGGCTGAGAGAAGGGCCAAGTAGATATTCTGTCTGCCACATCCATCATGGTGGGTTAAACAAACTCCTCAGCCCCAGGTGTGAGAAAACTCCCCCAACTTTCCTGAGATTGCATCAATTCATGTTTCTGGAATGTCTGAGCTTTTCTCAGTATTTCTAATATTTCTGAAAAATTAGAAAACAATTTGACCTTAGCCCTGCTCACAAACTACAGCCTTCGTTGTGAACGCAACAACTGCAAAGTCCACTCCGTGCTTAACGGTCATCTGAAGCATCTTTAGAGTTCTCTGTCTCCATGGATTCTGGAATCCCAGCATCGTGACATCAGTGGAAGGAGGGCCCAGCATCTGGAAAGACAAGGATGATCTCTGGGATGAGATGAAATGGACTGAGTTGTTGGAACGGGGAAGAGAGGAGAATCTTGCACCCATTTAGGATGGGTGAAGGAGGACTGTTTTGGATAGGCTGCCAGCGTCTACTGAGATACAGTGTAGATTCAAGGAATTATATTTCCTATTTTTAAATTTTTATTCTACTTTTTATTGTATATATATTTCTTGAAGGGCCTTCTTAAAATGTTTAATGTTGTTGGTCTTTGATCGTAAAATGATTGACTGTTTTGAATATGAAAAAGGACTGGCTATTCTACTTTTGCTTCAAAGCTAGAAATCTGAATTCTGTTGAGCCCTTGTTCTAGACATCATAGGTTTTCAACTTCATACAACATCTAGATTAACAAGTTATTCTTATATTAATAATTGCATGCAAGTATGCTGACTTTACACAATGCCACCTGGTTGAAAAAGTCACATTTCTCCAGAATTTGAGTTTCCTCAGCAAAGTGTTCAGTAACGATTTTCTTTTTAAAAACCTTTCCTTTGTATCTTTAATTCAGCTCCTCCTTATGTTACCTTAAACTTTTACCTCAGGAGGGCTCTGGTCACTCACAACCAGCACTCTTTTTCTCCACACAAACAGAGCTTCAGGCATTCTCATTTTACCCACACTTATACCCCAACAACACCTTCCCTTTGGGAATTGAATCCCACTGCTAACCCCACCTGTTCCATTTTGCCCCATTTGTATGACCTGTGTAATATATTACTGCCTCTCAATGTTCCTCAATATTCCTCAAAGACTTCCTCAATATTCCCAAAAGGGTTTCGCTGCTGCCAAAGGCTTTCACCTCAGATCTCTTCAGTTTAACTAGTATTACAGCCCCTGGGGGTGGCTGTGAGGTAAAAAAGGGATTCCTTCTTGCTTAACCCAAAGCAGAATTTATTTATAAGACTATAAGTATGATGGTTGCAGAGAGTACTGATAAGCATATTGGTTTCAGAACAGTTCTTTGTAAGTTGTTAATAAAATTAAAATAAATAAATATTTTTTTTAAAAAAGAACAGTTCTTAAGCTTGGTGATTTCAAAAACAGTTCTATATTCACAGACCCAGTCAAAAAGTTAAATTTTCCACACAGATCTTCACTAACAAATAAATACCCCTCTCATCCACAGAGGCATAGATTCCTTCAGGCCTTTCTACACAGCTTGCCTGACCTCAGATATGCACACGCTTCCCCAGGCGTACAAACAGTTTGTCTTACTTAGACAGGAGAAATCCACAGAGAAAACTCAGGTTCCACACAGATTGCCTGACTTAGCTGAAATGAACACTTTCCCTCAGCTCTCTCTGACTAAAAACTGCCCTTTCTCCACCCCAAGGGAACAGCTACTGGCTAATCATAGCAGACTCCATTCACCTATCCAGCCCCCTCCTTCTTTCCTCAGAGGCCTGCATTCAAACCCACAGTAGCAAGCAGAAATAAAATCCAAACTATTTAGATTCAAAACATTACATGTTTCTTTCCTTTTTCTGTTCAAGTTCAGAGTACACAAAATGCACCAGCGGCTCCACTGCTCCTCTAGGATTGTCAGTTAGCAAGGCCAATTTTATCCCACAGGCCCTTCTCCTGTGCCTTTCATAGCCGCCCTAACAAATGCAGAAATGCAGCCGGATGAAATGTTTCCTAGCACAGAGATAAAATTCCACGAACAGTCTTCAGCCCCTGCTGAATTTCTACACATCAACACTTGCTAAAGGCACAGGAAAAAGATGCTTTAATGTTGACACCTGTAATAAGAAAGGGACATCCTAATTCCTCCCTCGCCCCCCAAATGAAGGACATGGACACCAGCTTTGGTTAACCTACGGTTTAAAAGCTGAACAACTGGTAAATGCTCTAGCAACCCTAATTAGCGTGGGCATCTTAAGAAGCTACCCATCAGGCATATGCATAGTCCCACCCTGACTCCGAGTCCCAAGTGGTAATCCAACTGCTCTTTGCTTATCCTCGCCTGCGCTCATCAGTGTTGTGCTGAGAAGTGATGGCCGCCAAGGCTGTTCCGCCTACAACAGACAACATGAGGGTTCAGGCATCGACAACCGGTGCTGTGTTGGGTTACCAGGTCCTCCCGGCAACTGACAGAAGTTTTGGGGGGTGGGGTGGCAGGCACTTACCCCTAGTTCTTATCTCTCATGCACGTCAGCCGTGGTGAATGATGTCACTTGTGGCACAGCCAGAAAATGGCTGCTGCAAGAGGCAGAGCCATCCACAAAATGGCTGCCACAATCTACCTTCAGTCTCACGGTGAAGATCCTTGTGGTGAGGTGGCAGCTGCTGAAGCAACATGTTTAAAAATCTTCGCAGCCCATCAAACCGCCAGTGTCCAATCAGAAGGCTTGCTGGGCAAAAATCCCACCTAGCCCTGCCTACTTTCTAAAAATATTTGGCATGTGCCAGGATCCAGGAATGGTGTCAGCCGCTGCCACAGAGCCCATGAGCACCACACTGTGGACTGCTGATAAAAGTGGTCTGTAAGTTTCCCAGAATATTTCCCCATATACTCCATGGCATAAGTGAAAGCCCCCTCTCTAGGATCGCCAGGTCCAGGTAGAGAGATTCCTGGAGATTTTGGGGGTGGAGCCCAGAGAGGGCAGGGTTTGGGGAGGGGAGGGGCCTCAGAATGGTATAATGCCATAGAGCCCACCTTCCAAAGCAGCCGTTTTCTCCAGGGGAACTAATCTCTGTCAGCTGGAGAGCAGTTGCAATTCTGGGAGATCTCCAGCCACCACCTGGAGACTGGCAACCCTACCCCTCTCCCATGCTGTGGTCCTGCTCTATGTAGAGGACCCCATGATTTCTGTTTCCTGGAAAAAAGCTCACTGAAGATCCATTCACAGAATTTCCAAGAGATTCTTTTTTTTTCCCCTCAATAAAAGACCCAGGATTAAATCCTCACAGACATGAAGGTCACTGGGTCAGTCCAAGCCAGTCACAATCTCTCACCTTGACTTGCTTACCAAGTTGTTTGCCACTGGTTAGAAGACTCTAAAATGGTATTAGACAAATACACGGAGAGAGCTCTGTTGGTAGGCATTAGTTAAATGGAACCTGCCAGTTTACCCCTATCAGTTCCTCTGGGACACAGAGCAGGAGAGGGCTATTTCACTGCCATGATATCTTAATGCTTCCAGCAAGCAGCCACTGCTGGAAACAGGAATCCCGGGCTTGCTGGACCTTTCATCGAAAAGCCCTAATGTTCTTTTACTATGTTCAGAGGCAGGATACCTCTGAATGCCAGTTACTAGGAAGGGACAACAAATGGCTGTTCCCTTTAGTCCCTGTTTCAGGCTTTCTGGAATCTTCTGGCTGGCCACTGTTGGAAACAAGGATGCTGCTGTAGTAAAATGAGTTTTAAAATATGTGTTTGGATAGAAAGATACCTTTCTGGCTACCAGCTGCATGTTTCAAGGGACAGCCGCCCTGTTGGAGTGTCTCAACTGTGCATATTTATAAATAAGGCACCAAAACAGCATAAGAGCAGTGATCCTTCCTCTTGAGGCAATCAACCTGGCTAAGCACTGACTGCTGGAATGCCTTTCCTCTTAGGGAAGAGGGGTGCACATAACAGGGTATTCGGTATGCACGTTCTATGCTGCCAGTTTGTTGATTGTGGTATTAATACTTCTGTTGTATCTTATTCTAGAATGTAAGCTACCATTCTTTAAGCGCTTTAAAGAAACAGTGTGGATATCTTTAAAGAAGACAGAGTGGCAAAAATCTTTTTTCAACCTTTCCCTTCCAGTGCACCAAAAAATCCCCATTATGGCGAGGGGGAGACATATTCTTAGCATATAGAATTTCAGTACAGCAGCTTATATACTGAAAAGCTCCCCAAATTTTAAAAAACAAATATCTAAACGAAACACTCCAAAGCAAAAGATCCTTCTTGTTTAAATTACAAACTCCACAAAATAACCCTTAGATAACCCAAACAACTGCTAAATTTCTTCTCTTCCCTTTCTTCATGGAGCGTACATGTTCCTCTCTTCCCCTATTTTGGTCTCACAACAGCTCAGTGGAGTAGCCCAGGCTGAGGAGAAATGATGTGTCCAAGAGTACTACACCAACGTGTTGTAGCGGTGAGAGTGTCAGACAAGAATCTGGGAGATTCAGGTTCGCATCCCCCATTCCATCATGAAAACTCACTGGGTGGCCTTGGACCAGTCACACACTCTCAGACAAACCTGCCTTGCAGGGTTATTGTTATGATAAAATGGAGCCGAGGAGAATGAGGTAAGTTGCTGTGGGTCCCCACTGAAGATAAATGAAGTAAATAAATAATTACTGCCATTATTCAACAGGTATCATCAAGTCTGAGTGGACATTTGAATCCATGCCTCTCCTACCCTAATCTGATATTCTAACCACTATACAACCTTCATTGCCCCCTAAAACTCTACTTTCCCTGGTTGATCTGTTCTGACAACACCTAATGAGTGAGCCCCTCCTGCAAGCAGTCCCTTCGGGCCGTCGTCACACGGGCTTTTATTTAGCGCTAAAATGGCGCTATTTCCCTGCAAACACCCACCTTATTCCAACAGTGTAGCGATTTTCTCTCTTCTGCTTTGTGCTTGATAGTTGCGATATTTTGCGCCTCAATGTGAATGCCTCACATCGATGTATTTCGCCTCGCAACGTCCTATGCCCTCCCTTCGATCCCTGAATCCATTTCTTCCTGCGACTCCCCTTTTTTTTATTTTATTATGTCCTTATAACGCCATAACGACATAACACAATGCAAACTTTCTGCTGAAGTAAAAATGACTCAGTCGCCATGGCAGAGTCTTCAGCGATGGGGATCACATCAGACAGGGAGTTTTCTGCGGGCAAAGGGCTATTTATATAATTTCAAAGTTGGAAAAACAAAAGGGTTGTAATGTTTTGCTCTAACGGAATGTTTATATGCTGTTATAGAGGAATTAAACGCCAGAATAATAAAAAAAGGGGGGGGGGAGCTGCTTCTGCGCAGTTAGAGAGAACAGAACAGAGTGCTTCAGTGTGGACAGCTGGTGGCGCGAAGAGCCGTTAGGTGACCCAAAGAAACGTTACTGTGCCGATAACAGGTAGGACGCTATATGCTGTAAATATAACGGAAGAGATGCCCATGTGACGACGGCCCTGCTCTATACTTGCAAGTTTTAAAAGCGTACTGTGGAGTTATCACAGTGCTGTTACTTTCCAGAAGAGGGCAACAGAGACTGAGAAACAGAAGACATCATTCAACAAATCTGTAAAGAAATCCAACCTAGCTCTTCTAAGAAAATCCAGAGAGACACAACTGCTACAGGATGGACATGTGTATGTGTTCATTGTAACATGAACAGGGTTACTACTTACTAAGCGTGTGTGTAAGGAGACCGAGTTCACTTCTCAGTGCGCGCCGCAAATGATGTCATGGCATTCCTGCAAGCCCTGTTTTCCGCCATTTGCACGTCCCTGTCATCGAAACCAACCACAAAAAGAGTGTGCAATATAAGGGGGGGGAAATACACCCAGCCACCAAAAATCGATAATCTTTTAGAAAAAATAGCTCAAACGATGCAATTATACAATGACTACTAACAAGAAATGTAAATACATCAGATTACATTGCAATGGATCCTCATAAGAATGTGTAAACACTAGTGACCTTGATAACAATATGTAAAGAGGATCAGAAGCTTAGAAGTCAAATTAATAGCTTGTAGCTGAAAGTCTGAAAAATATATGACAAATACTAGCAAGATGTGTCAACTGTATTTTAATCTGGCATGTCAATTTACTTGTCCTCAAACACACGCAATACATTTTAATTTTTCTTCTTGTTTTATGCTACCATTAAGGTTCAAAGCAGAGATTAATGAGTTTTCTAGCTAGTTCAGTGTAAGGTTACATCTGTGAAAAGAACTGACATTTGTAGACCAGGATGGCTATGAAATAAGGAGTAAGGACCTTTCAGATGCAAGGGTGAATAGGTGCTGTGTTCCCTCTTTACGATTTCAGATTTCATTGTAGGGAGAAAACTGGTTAATAATAACAGCTTTAGGTGGGTAGCTGTATTGTTCTGTAGCAGAAGAGCAAGATTCAGGTCTCTTTAAAGAGAGAAACAACTAGATTTCCAGGATATAAGCTTTTGAGAGCCAGAGCTCTCTGAGGAAGTGAGCTCTGATTCTCGAAAGCTCATACTTCAGAAATCTAGTTGGTCTTTAAGGAGCAACCTGAATCTCAATCACAGCTCTGACTATCTTTTTACTCTCCAGAATCTCAGATGTTGGAAAAGAAAACACCGCATTAATGATATTTTTCAGTTCTCTAATTCCCAGCTATACCAACGTCAATATAAAGTCACTTTAATAATAGAACCATGAAGGATAAAAGTTTGTTGCCTTAAAAGATAGTGTTTAACGTAAATTCCACCCACCCCCCAATTTACAAGACTTCTTTTTCAAACTGTCTCTGGTTTATTATGAAATTTTCCTTTGGCAGGGTTCAGCTAGTCTTTGCCGGACGCTCTTTCCTCTTCTCTATACCCTTAGACTTCCCCCTACCTCAGACTTTTTCAAAGATGATTAGTTACTGGATCCTATGTTTTTCAGTCCTTCTTGAGATTACTTAAACACCGATAGATATATCAGCTCTTTAAGCTTTTCCTTGTTTGCTTGCCTTCTTCTTCCCACAAAAACCATTTAATAACATAATAAGGAAAATACGTATTCAAATAATTAAAGAAAAATAAAGCGTTTCCATTGGTCGAAGTCCCCCTGCTTCTGGGTGGATTCCAAATCCATGTTCCAATCCAATGCAGTCTTTTGGGACATTTTGACATTGTTCAGAGTAGCAGTTGTTCAGTTAGGATTTCGCCATATATTGGCCCACGCGTTGTTGTCTAACATCTCCTCCCTTCTCCTCGGATGTTTTTCTGGTACAGGTTGGTTTGTTTTAAGGCATTCTTCATTAAACAATGCCCTGTCTTCCTGGAAACGTAAAAGAATCACCAGCACAGCAGCAGAAGAGACCAGGAGGACACTGTGAGACAGCAGGCCAATTTCCATGTCCTCCGTGATCCTTAATCCTCACTCCCCTTTCAAAAATAAAGTATTTGCCTATTCTAGCTTTATGTCAGAAGAGGGCAGCAGAAGGCATTTTAATGCTAACTTTCTTATCTCTTGAAATAGTGCATACTGATTAATCTGGTAGGGGTAAAGACATCTATAGAGTCTTTTTTCAGCAAGGCCTGTACTTAGTTAATATTTCCCCAGTGTAAGAACAAATGTTTTCGGGAATGACAATGGCTGGATTGTTTAGAACCAAGGTTGTCATATCATTAAAGACTTCTCAGTTACTCAATTGTATGAGGTTGTAGTTAATGGTAAGGATAAGTTAACGAGGCTGTAGTGGGGGGTGGGAGAGGAAAATGAGACACACACACACACACCCCTCTTCACAAGTCCTTGTGGGTACCCACTTGTTTTTTCCTAATGTCCTTTTTCTTTTTTGATGTGATATTGCTGTGAGCGTCCTGGAACATAATTTTTGTTTTAGATTATGCACATCACAACAGAGATTATTTTCAGAAGAGACATTCCCCAGCGCATACAGGATGCAACACTACTTCCAGCATGTGCCAGAAGATTCTGGAGCAATAGGTTACTGATCTTTCACTAACAAGCAGCACAGCAAAAAGCGCACCCAACCGGCGCAATAAAGCTTGGAATGAGCATCGGGCACATCCACATAGGCGGCAGCGTGTGCAGGAGAATAAGGGTATATATTTTGGAGACATTTCAATTTCCATAAAAATCATGAGCCATTGGGGAAAATGCATGATTCTGGAGCACAATTTAGAGCCTGATAAAAATAATGGGTTGGATCCAATGACTCTTTTCTGCTAAGGGCCAAGCTACGTGATATAACCCCACGTGCGCCGGGTCGCTGGTGCATGACTGGACTTACAGTGAGCCATACATGGGGGGAACTCATCCTTTAAAAGCACTTGTTTGTTTGGTACTGCAAAGGAGGAAAAGGAGTTTCCAGTTTCCCTCCCACCTCGTTTTTGCCAGCAGAAAGGCAGCACAGGGAGGCTTTTTGTCCCTTTTCTCTGGCTACGCTTGCCCTAGGAAGGACATGTGGAGCCAAAGAAAAGAGGCAATAACCCCTCTGCCTCTGTTTCCTCTGGCAAAAGGAAACTGGAAGCTGTTTCTCCGTCCTCATAGCGCTGAGTGAACAAACGCTTTTGAAGATGAGATTCCCCGATTTATGTCTCACCGCAAGTCCAGTTGCTCACTTATGATCCAGCATGTGTTGGGAGTATCATGTAACTAACAATCACTCTACATGTTACTTCTTTTATGAGATCTTCATGGAGCCAGCCCATGCTCTACACAAATGCACATCAGCTTGGGGATTGGCTTCTATTTAAAAAACCAGCATGCAAATAGGCTCAGATTGGGCTCACAGGTTGGCCCTGTGGAGAACTTGTAAAAGAAGCAGGGCTTTTTTTCAGCTGGAACGCAGTGGAATGGAGTTCTGGAACCTCTTGAAAATGGTCACATGGCTGGTGGCCCCGCCCCCTGATCTCCAGGCAGAGGGGAGTTTAGATTGCCCTCCACACTGCTCGGTGGTGCGGAGTGCAATCTAAACTTCCCTCTGTCTGGAGATTGGGGGCGGGGCCACCAGCCATGTGACCATTTTCTCCGAGGGCAACCCATTGAGTTCCACTACCTCTTTTCCCAGAAAAAAAGCCCTGAAAAGAAGTAACGTGGAGGGTGATTGTCAGACCTCAGTCTTTCTCCTGCAGGGAAAGAAACATTTCTCCTTCTCCCATAATACTAACACTTGGTATCAGCCTATTGAACTAGTTGGCAGTAGACTCAAGATTTGAAAAGAGGAAGACAGGAAGAACAAGTTATTGACTTGTGGAACTCTCTGCCACAAGATGTGGTGATGCCCACTGGTTGATATGACTTGAAAGGAAGGGGTGGACAGATTTTTTTGGGGGGGGGAGTCTAGCAGTAGCTTTTAGCCATTGTTGCTGAAGCGGGGGGGGGGGGTCCAGAGTCGGACTGCCTCCGATTGTCAAATGCTGGGAGCACTTGTTTTGCTCTTTGTGCCTTGAATAAGAAACCTACTTGTAGTAGTGGTCACTGTAGTGTGTAAAGCATTGGACTAGGATCTGGGAGACCCAGGCTGCTTTCATACACATGGGATAATTCACTTTCCGTGCACTTTAGCAATCATTTGCAAGTGGATTTTCCTGTTTCATGCAGGACAATCCAGTTCCAAATGATTGCTAAAGAGCACTGGAAGTGCATTATCCAGTTTGAATGCATCCTCGATTCAGATCCCCAGTCCGCCATGGAGGCACTGTGGGTGGGGTTGCCAACCCTGGCTTGGGAAATTCCTGGAGATTTAAGGATGATACCTGGGGAGAGCGGGGTTGGGGGAGGGGGAGGGACCACAGTGAGATATAATGCCATAAATTACACCCTTCAAAGCTACCATCTCTTCCAGGAGAATCGATCTGAGTAATCTGGAGATCTGAGTAATCTGGGTGATTTTGGGTCAGATACTATTTCTCAGTCTAAAATACCATATACGGTTGTTGTTGTCAGGATAAAATGGAAGAGTGGATAACAGACCTGCTTTGGGTCTGCATTGGGAAATATAAATATTCACATAAATACAAATTTGAGGTCATAGATCTTTCCATTCCACCTGGAACACCTCTGACTAGCTGCTCTAGGAAAGCCATTTTCTTCTACGATGACCTCTTTGACACGGAGTGCTTAGTAAATCCTCCTCCTCCTCCTTCCCGTCAACTCCTCTGCAAAACTAAATGGATTCCTGTAGAGCTTTCATTACAGATTAACCAACTGCACCTAATTCTTCCAGGAAGTGGCAGCTTGATTGAGCTGGCAGAAGAGCAGAGCGCCGTACTAGATTCGGAAACTCACCTGAATGAAACAGGCTTGGCCCATTCATCTGCAAAGTGGCTCTTCTCAGGACAACTTCATATTGGAATTGCAGCCCACAAATATTTCTGTGCGGCAAAGGAATTTCCATATATGCACTTGCACGTCGTCCAAATTGACTCTGTAGCCTGCAGTTTTCCACACCAGCGCCTTCTGGGACTTTGGACCTTTCGTCTGCATACTAAAATCTGTTTCCGATGACCAATCTAGAGTTTACACATAGTTGCATGCCACATAATGCCCCTCATCCATTTTTAAAAACTGCAATGTAGCTTTGTGGAAGGCAGGAAGCAGAGGAGACTAAGGCATCCCTTAAGGGGCTGGTTCACCTCTCAGTGGCCCAAGGGGTCATTTGGGGGCACTAAATCAGTGGAAAATGGTGCTGTGAAGGAAGAATCAGGGGTGTCTTGTGCTTGTCGTCTCCTCCTAGACCTGTGTTGTTACCACCTAGGGCTGAAGCGATAATGCAGAGGTGTTGTTTCTCAAGCCTGCTTTGGACCTAGCAGGGGCATGTGGGTGCACGCTCCCTGCAGCCAGGGTGCTGCCACTTGGAACCTCGGACTTCAGAAGTGCTGTCTTTGGAGTCCAATGTGGTTGACGTTATGAAGGAAGCTACCCCTTTCTGCTGCCCACCCCTGTGCCACAGCAACCTGAGTCCAAGGCAGAATGTCTCTAGAATTTGCTTTGGACCCACTGTGGGCAGTACGGAAGAAGAGGAGCCCAAGTGCTTTGAGCCAGCCCTGTTCCTGCCAGCTTAGTTCCCCTCTCAAAACTGCCGCCCCCTAGATCCAACCATTCCAAGATCTAGAATCAACCTTATTTCAACCTTATCGTCAGGGCTTTTTTCCCGCTGGAACGCGGTGGGACGGAGTTCCGGAACCTCTTGAAAATGGTCGCATGGCTGGTGGCCCCGCCCCCTGATCTCCAGACGGAGGGGAGTTTAGATTGCCCTCCATGCCGCTGAGCGGCACGGAGGGCAATCTAAACTCCCCCCTGTCTGGAGATCGGGGGCGGGGCCACCAGCCGTGTGACCATTTTCTCTGAGGGCAACCCACTGAGTTCCACCACCTCTTTTCCCAGAAAAAAAGCCCTTGCTTATCGTCAATAGCCAAACCAGTTATTGCCTCTAAATGGAAACAAAAAAAAATCCGCCTACAATCACAAATTGGAATGATAGACAGTGGGATTATTTTATAATGAACAAGTTGGCTGACCAAATAGCTCAAACGGAACATCAAAAACACAACTCTAATATCTTGGAGCAATAGTTTCCAGTTTTGGAATATTTAAATACCAATGAACCCTCAAGCAAAACACCTTCAAGATGAGAACACTATCAAAGGCTGGCATATCTTTAAATTCTGTTTGCATTGTATAGATGTAAATAGTTTGTAAGTATTATATATTACCTAGTCGAATTTGCTTGAGTATTGTTAGGAAGGCAAGAGCTATCTAGCCCAATGTTTTAAACCTGTTTATTGTTTGGTTTTGTGTTTATTAATTGTTAAAAACCTGGAAAATTACTGAATAAAATAGAATTGTTTTTAAAAAACCTGCCAGTCTACCGGCTTTTTCCTCGGGGGTGGGGGGTAGGGGAAGGAGAGAGACAATGGGGCAGGTCTAAGAAGACTTCGCCTCCACTCCTTACCACCACTAAAATAAAATATGTTACCTCGTAAACTTCCACAGCAGTGTAGTGGTTCCCCGGTTCCTAATCTAATGCTCTCTGACCACTGCACGTGCTGTTGGAGTTAAGGGAGGCTGAATATAGAAGCATAAAACATACTAAATGCGAGGATGTTTCTCAGGGGTGAGGCAGCTCCAGATGTGACAAGACTTGGTGGGGACAGGAAACAGAAGAGACTCAGCTTTTTTGGAGCATCCATAGGAGACCTTGCCCGTTTTCTCTCCTTGTGGACAAGCTGCCTCAGCGTTTACCAAAAAGCTGTCACGTCTCAGTGCAGAGGACAGATACCAAGTTCCTCTTCCGTTTTTGCAAAGAAGTGTTGGAGAATAGGAAGTTTGAGTCACTTGCGTTTCCTGCTCCCTCAGATGTGAGAACGTCAGGTCTGAAGACCCTACTGAGGTATTTACAAAGAACTCTTGTTGTTAAGGCCAAAGTAAGCAACATGCCAGGAGTTGTATGAACAGATCTTTCCAGTTTTTTTTTTAAAAAAAGACACCCTGCAGACTCCCTATTCGGATTGGGGCCGCCGTGCAGAGAAGATAGGGAGTTAAACCCTTCTTTCTATGTGGTTTAGCTGACTGAACCCACCACATCCTTTCTTCCTGCATGATTAGAACACATGCCCTCTCTTTATGCTTTGGGGTCAATTTTGGTTGGCAAACCCATGCAGAAGGTAAGAGGTGGATCCCCTCTTCTCTGGCCTCAGACCAAACTGGGACCCACAGGTCTGCTACTTTAATTTTTAAAAGGTGGGAAGGTCTATTCCCAGAGCTCCCAGCACCATATCCAGCCAGAGCTTTAGATTCTCTTTGGCCCCTGTCTGGAAGCGAATCTCGAAAGTAATTTGATATTCAAAATATATCCTCATTTCTTAATAAAATCTTCTGTCCGAGTTCTGGGTGAGTATTTGATATGCAAACTTCTGAACGTTAACTGGGGCCGGTTGGCAAATGTTAGATGTCATTTTGCTTTGTCTTGTACTTGTCTTGTTAATGTCTTCTCTTCATAACTAAACAAATGAGCTTTGGACTTTACCGAAACCCAGGTTGCACAGTGAAACTCGCAATCAGCTGCAATCATGTCCACTTGTGTTTTGAACCTTTGCACTTTGCACACCCCTCTTCTGTGATAGTCGCTCCATAGCCTAGCTGCAAGTAACAAACAGGGTTGCCAACCTCCAGATCTTGCCTGGGGGTTTCCTGGAATTACAATTGGCTGCCAGACAACAGAGGTGATGTCCTTTGGAGAAAATGGCTGCTTTGGAGGATGAACTCTGTGGCATTATACTCTGATTAGGTCTCCCCCAAACTCCACCCTCCCTGAGCTCCACCCCCAAATCTCCAGGAATTTCCCAACACAGAGTTGGCAGCCCTACTTATTTTTTGCTGCAGTTAAGGTAACCACACAGATGCTTCCTCCTTTAAAAACAAGTTAAAATAGAGGAAGGCTGCACAGTCTTCAAAGTATTACAATTTTGTTTTCTAAATAAAAATTTCACAAAATGAGGATGCTGGAGGAGCAGAGGAAAGAAGGCCTTGCTCAACTTTGCCACCTGTGTGTGTGTGTGTGTGTGCATACTCCTGGCCCGTCTATAATGAGCACGGAATCAAGTGCTGGTATGTGGGAGGGAAAAGGGTCGCTTGTGATTGCATCACAGCGGGTGCTGATGCTGATCTGCATGTTTCTGAGCACAGCAAGAAGAACAGCATTGGCCATGTGCTGCGATCAGTGATGCCGTTGTTCTCCAGATACCGGCCTAAGGGCAATGAGTGTATTTTGCCGCACAATCCAATCTCCTTGCAGATGGGCAGCCACTATCATAAAACTGCTGTCTCCGAAGCAGTAGGGTTTTCTCACTCAGGGATCATACAAGCCTTCTGTCTGTCTGTCTGTCTGTCTGTCTGTCTGTCTGTCTGTCTGTCTGTCTGTCTATTTGCCTGCCTGCCTGCCTGCCTGCCTGCCTGCCTGCCTGCCTCACTGAGAGCCAAGCTACAAGTGACACCTGACACAGGTTGGACACTAGTCGGCTTCCCTCAAGTTTTGATGGGAAATGTAGGCATCCTGGTCTTGCAGCTGTAATGGAGAGCCAAGCTGTAAAACCAGGACACCTACATTTCCCATCAAAACTTGAGGGAAGCCGACTAGTGTCCAACCTGTGTAAGACGTCACTTGTAGTTTGGCTCTGAGGGCTGAGGGCCAAGCTACACATGACGAATGACACTTGAATGGCAAGTGTTCACTTGCCCTCCACTCAATCCACTTGCCGTTCAAGTGTCATTCGTCATGTGTAGCTTGGCCCCAAGCTAGAAGTGATGAATGACACTTGAATAGCAAGTGAACAGACTCACGTGTATTCCTTCCTGTTCACTTGCGCTCCACTTGCGCTCCACTCGATCACGAAGTGGAGTGCAAGTGGAGCACAAGTGAACAGGGAGGAATACACGTGAGTCTGTTCATTTGCCATTCAAGTGTCATTCGTCACTTCTAGCTTGGCCCTGAGACTCAAGTCAAATTACACAGGGTGAATCAATGCAATCATGTAGCCAAAGAGCTCACAGCTCATTGAATATGATGTCTATAAGCAAAACTTTTTATATATATTGTTCTTATGAGTTTTTAGATGAATTATTTCCCTTTGGAGTTTTCTCTTTTATTTCACTGGTCTTGAATTGTTTTTTTAATCTGTTTTTTCCTCCCATTTTTAATGTCGTCTTTCAGTTTCCTCTCTTTCAAACACAGACAAGTTACTTTTCTCATATTTATTGCAGATTTATAGCCACTGTTTTATGGTTCTCAGGTTTATCGTTTCTATTTTCTGTTGTTGACGGATTGCTTTATGAATTCACACCTGTTTGGGTAAATTTTAATGCTACTGTTTATCCTTTTCTTTCGGTATTTTATTGCATTTTATTATTTTTTTATATGAGAAGAGCTCCTTGTAGATTATTATGATAATAAATGGCATGAAATTTCTTGCAATTGTGGTCTAATTGTTGTTCACACATCAGAACACATGAAGCTGCCTTATACTGAATCACACCCGCAGTTCCTCCATTGTCTATTCAGACTCACAGGTGCTCTCCAAGGTCTTTCTGTGATCTCAGGTGGAGGTCTTTCACATCACCTACTGCCAGCTTTTAACTGGAGATGCTGGGGATTGAACCTATGCCCTTCTGCATGCCAAGCAGATGCTCTACCACTGAGCCACGGCTCCTCCTCAATTTATTTTATTTGTTGTGCGTTTTTTAAAAATTGGAAACCTTTTCTCTTTGTAAGGCTCTTTGAGTCCCTCTGGGGTGAAAAGCAGCCTAGGATGCTCAGATAAATAGAGAAGTAAATATTTCTTTCTACTGAAACAAGACAAAACATTTTAAACTATGGCTCTATTAAGTTGGTAAGTTACTTGGAAGGGGCTAATGAAGGGATCTGAGAGCCAAGCTACAATTGACGAATGACACTTGCCTGGCAAGTGAACAGACTCACGGGTATTCCTCCCTGTTCACTTGCCATTCACTTGCTCTCCAGTGCAAGTGAATGGCAAGTGAACAGGGAGGAATACATGTGAGTCTGTTCACTTGCCAGGCAAGTGTCATTCGTCACTTGTAGCTTGGCTCTAAGAATCCAGATGCTGTTCACAGGCTGCCGATTGGCTATCTGTAATTTAGGGGGAGGTCCTGCATTTTTCCCTGGTAGAAAATATTGCACTGCGAGTGCTTGGCAAATGCGGGGCTTTCCAGGCTGGGGTTTGCCTGGGGGAACTGCCCAGCTGCACTAGACTTCCTCCCCACGTACCACCATCAGAATCACCTTATTTATTTTAAACCTCTTTTGCCTGTTTTTCTCATACTCCTCCCACTTTGCTCGTGCGCCATGCAGGTGAATGCAACATGTGACTTCTTGCCAACTTTTGGCTGTCGATTGGGCCCCACTTTTCTTTTTCTTTTTGCTGTAAGAGGGATGAGAATATTGCTTGCTGAAGGCAGTACAAGCCACACAATAACAAATCATAGCAATGCCTCTCCCTTGGGCGTCTTCTTTAAGAGCAAGCCTACAGCTTGTAAGTAAAATAACAGCCACCCATGCACGGTGACCATCAGAAGCCAGGCACTGCCTCCCCCCTCATTTTCCTCTTGCATACAGGCAGGAAAACCATCAGATAGATCAACTCTAATGGGCTGCCTAATCAGGCTGCATTGGGCTTTGTGGCTCACAAGTTAAGCAGGCCTACATACTTGCCAATGTTTAACAGATGAAAATGAGGACATTCTTGCAACCTCACAACTGTCCTATCCAGAGCTTTTTTTCTGGGAAAAGAGGTGGTGGAACTCAGTGGGTTGCCCTCGGAGAAAATGGTCACATGGCTGGTGGCCCCGTCCCCTGATCTCCAGACAGTGGGGAGTTTAGATTGTCAGGTGGCATGGAGGGCAATCTAAACTCCCCTCTGTCTGGGGATCAGGGGGTGGGGCCACCAGCCATATGACCGTTTTCAAGAGGTTCCAGAACTCCGTTCCACCGCGTTCCAGCCGTGGTCCTATCAAAGATTGCTGATCTGCTGTGTATTGCTGAAGGCCCTGTCTGCTCTATACTGCATCAATTTAATCTCATGATCCTTTTCTATACAAAAGCCATGGAGGGCGCTCGGGTTGGTAACTTTTCAGATAAAAGATACAAAAGGATTACACGCTAGGAAAACATAATAACAGTACAATGTGTTACTAACAGTCTGAATTATATCCAGCAGCTGCAGTTTGTGTATTCACAACAGCAAATAAGAATACCCACATAAACTTACTAACACACATTTAGGTGCACAACAATCTTATCAATGCAATACTTAAATAGATATTTATACGTTTATTACATAGACAATGAAGGCAAGCAAAATCCTATAACTCTCCGAGCACAGTTGGAGTAATCATTCATATAGGTGCTATATTTGAAAGACCCTGTATTCAAGTATACATAAAGTGCTACTGCTAAAGTGCTATTTAATATATTCAGTATTGCACATACATATTAAAGTGCAAATGCATGAATTACCACCAATAAAGGAAGCACACACCAGTATATAAAAAGTCCAACAAACAAGGGTCAAAAGCACTCAATATCCGCACAGTGTAAGAGAATTCAAATGCATTCTCAAATGGAAGCAATTTCAAGTGACTGTGAAAAATCCTAATTGAAGAATAATCTTCTTGGTTCTGATTCTGTTCTGATGGGTTGTCTACATCGTTATCTTATTTGCTGTTGTGGGTTTGTATCGCATTACTCTCTTTGCTTTGATAGCAGTTTGTGAATTGGCAGGCTGGGCGTTGCACGTTATGTTACTTTTGGTGCGCATGCATCTAGATTCATGTTAATTAGAGTTGAGATGCATCCCCACTTATCTTGCATACCCATCCTGCCATGGAAGTTTGCTGGGTGACCTCGAGCCAGTCACATAACTCTCAGCCTAATCTACCTCTCAAGGTTGTTGTGAGGATAAAACAGAGAGGAGGGAATGATGTAAGCGGTGTAGGTTCCCTATTTGGAAAGAAAGGTAAAATAAATAAAACTCAGGCAATTTGCCTACTGGAGACTGCAGGAAGGGACTGAACCTAGATGAACGCCAACTGCAACCATTGACTTACAAACTCATACTTTAATAAGGCAATTCCCAAAGGCAAAAGAAAGGCAAATGATAGGGACTGGGAAATAGGGACTGTCCCTTCTAAATAAAGACAGTTGTTAAGGTCCATATAAATATCTTGCATCTCTTCCTGTGGCTGCTGAGGAACCAAATGTGGCATCAAATGAAGAACATTAATAGAAATGTGGAGCTGAGAGGGATCAAAACGCCAATAAGCAGGGCTTTTTTCTGGGGAAAGAGGTGGTGGAACTCAGTGGGTTACCCTCAGAGAAAATGGTCACATGGCTGGTGGCTCCGCCCCCTGATCTCCAGACAGAGGGGAGTTTAGATTGCCCTCTGCGGCAATCTAAACTCCCCTCTGTCTGGAGATCAGGGGGTGGAGTCACCAGCCATGTGACCATTTTCAAGAGGTTCCGGACTTCATTCCACCACGTTCCAGCTGAAAAAAAAGCCCTGCCAATAAGTCCAAATTCCAGCCTTTGAAGGGCCTGCCATCTTAGCTTTTGCAAATCAGCACTTGCAACAATTCAGTCCAAAATTTAGTTAGTCAGGCATGCATTTGTTAACTTCTTAACAAATGGCAATAAAGCTTTATCTGCAAAGGAGCCATCTCCGGTCTGAGCACTGTGGGCAAGGAGGGTTGCCAATCTCTGGTGAAGACCGGAGAACTCATAGAATCACAACTGATTTCCAGACAACAAAAAAATCTTGACCTTGGAGCAGCATGGCCAACTCTGGATTGGGAAATTCCTGGAGATTTGGGGGGCTGGAGCCTGGGGAGGGTGGGGTTTGGGAAGGGTTGGTACCCCAACTGGGTATGATGCCAAAGAGTCCACCTTCCAAGGCAGCCATTTCCTCCAGGGGAACAGGCGCACAGGTTATGCTGGCCCCCTGGCTGAACACATTTTTAAAGAGATGGGAAAAGAAAGACACAGGAGCTGTACATTTGTTTGTTACATTATTATGGATGGAGAGATGCAATCAAGGTGTGACCATGAGTAGCAATTGCAAGATACAGATCTTATTTCCTGGTCTCATGCATACAAGAGGAGCACCTTCAATCTACCCAGGATTTGACATTCTCACTCCAAAGTAAAGTTATTTCATCCCTGGATACGAATATTTCTGCTGCCATCATCTCAGAGATCAGTCGAGTGCTGCTTAGACTATATGCACACACTTTTCTGTATGATTATCATAAACAGAATATTTCTAAGCAGACGAAATTAACCAACCAGAACTTTGTCGCACATTTTTTTAATTGCTGTAAGGACAGTTGTGCAACAATTAATTTCCCAAAATGTTTGAGCAATGAACAAGCAGTTAATTTTTCCAGTTTAAAAGTCAAACAGATTTGTGTTAAAGGGTATTAAACAAACTGCGTTGAAGATGATCTGAGCTAGATCACACAATCATGGGCTTGGGATAAAAGCAGAGCTTACTTGACAAGTCCCTATACAGAAACAGAGAAAAGTCCAAAAAACATCTCTAGTAGATGGTTCTCTTTCTCTTTTGAATGTTTGAGCGATCTTGCACAATCTATTCCTTTCATTGTATATGACATTTTCATATATTATCCTTGAAGTGACCTTGGGATACTGGTACATTGACGCACCTTTTCTTCATTCATTTATTTATTTATTTATTTATTTATTTATTTATTTATTTATTTATTTATTTATTTATTTATTTATTTATTTATTTATTTTATCGTATTTATATTCCGCCCTCCCCGCAAGCAGGCTCAGGGTGGATAACAACATTGCTTGGGAAACTCTAGTTCCAAACACTTGAATGTCTCCAAGGCAGAAGCAGAAATAGAAGCAGAAATTCATGAGAACATTGTTTTTCTAGAAACTGGTATTGCTCTCCTTTTGCCAGAGGAATTGAAACACTACAAAATTAAAGCTCTTTTCATACGTGACATGAAGTGTTCTCATGATTCCGTTTGTCTATAGTACTCCCAGCATACGAAATGCTGTACAAGTCTTTATCCTTCAACAATTAAGATTAGGAACAAGTTCAGCAGTATTTCGCTGCCTTTAACGGCAAACGGATATACATAAAGTTAACAGGCGGCAAGCACTCCGCCCTCTTCCCTTTAATTCCAAGCCCATAAAAACATAACCTGCTGAATTTCTACTTGTGAAGCTGCTAGTAAAATTGTGTGCATAGGACCTGTCCTGCCCGTTCCCTGACGCCGATTTTGACAGGTCAGGCTGCCATTAATGGCACAGGAAGAGGCTCAGCCCTGCTCTTTCCTTGGCACCATCTTCTTCTTGAAAGCATGAGGGCATGGAGAACATAAGAACCAAAGGTCCACCCAGCGGGTCCCAGCCCAGTATCCTGTTTCCGACAGTGGTCAGCCATAAACTTCTGGAAAGCACAAGGAGACAACGGCCTACATCCATTAACAGCCCCCACCCCCGCCGAATCAGCTGTTCAAAAGCTTATAAACATGAAGGGGCTGTTTGCCTATCAAAATATAAGGCTTGTCAGGGCTTTTTTTCTGGGAAAAGAGGTGGTGGAACTCAGTGGTGGAAATCAGGACTGCACAATGACGACACTTTGGGTCAGCTGGAACAAGGGGGGGAGGTTTTTTAAAGTTTAAATTGCCCTCGGCGAAAATGGTCACATGGCTGGTGGCCCCGCCCCCTGATCTCCACTCGGTGCGGAGGTCAATCTAAACTCCCCTCTGTCTGGAGATCAGGGGGCGGGGCCACCAGCCATGTGACCATTTTCAAGAGGTGCCAGAACTCCGTTCCACCGCGTTCCCGCTGAAAAAAAGCCCTGAGGCTTGTTAGATTACACCAAAAACGAGCCTAGAACAACATCATGTTTCCAACAGTGGCTGGCCAAGAACTTCTGCAAAGCTCATAAACTGGGTATGGAAACTGCAGGCTTCCCCTGTTGTTTGTTCCATAGCAACTGATATGCAGATTACAGTTGAAAACTCTTGAGTTGGGACATACCTGGAGATTTGGAGGTGGAGTCTGGGGAGGGTAGGTTTTGGGGAGGGGAAGAACCTTAGTAGGGTATAATGTTGTAGACTTGACCCTTCAAAGCAGCCATTTTCTGCAGAGGAACTGATCTCTATCATCTGGAGATCAGTTGTAATTCTGGGAAATCTCCAGGTCCCACCTGAAGGTTGACAACCTTCAGGTAGAAACTGCTTTTCTGCATGGAGGTTCTATTTTGCTGGCATAGCTAATAGCTCTTGAGAGTCTTCATGAATTTGCCAAATCCCTGTTTAAAGTCTTCTGCACCAGCAGTGGGAGTCCAGAGGCACCAGAAAAGACTAACAAAATTTATTCCTGCGAAAGGTTTCACACTTCTTGTGAGAGTACAGTTCGTCCCTTTTAAAACCAGCAGTTTATTGAATTTTCCCTTATCTTTAAAACTGTAGAAATCAAGTAAGAAAGAACGAACAATTCAAAAAAGCAAATTCAAAATTAAGAAAAGCGAATTCTGTCTGGGCGAGTGGCTCTAATAGATCTGAAAGAAATCCTGATACTTAACAATTATATAGCCTTGTTTGCAGAAATTACATTGTTTTGAAAATATTGATTGTATTTTAGGGTTGCGTTATTAAACAAACAACTCTCCTCTTTTGTTTAATCTCCTTTTAGAGCAATCTAAGCTAGTGGCTAAACTTCTTGAGGCAACGAATTCCCTACATGAAAGATGAACTGCAAGTATTTTATATATACTCCCCCCCCCCCCGCCCACACACACCAATTTCGATAGGTTAAACTGAGAAATTGGTCCACGGTCACTAAGGCTGAAATCCTATGCACACTTACTTTAGAGTGAACCTTATTGAAAAAGTGGTACTTACTCCTGAGTAGATGTGCTTAGGCATGGGATATCAGTGAGCTTCATAGCAGAGTGAGAGTATGAACTAAGAGCCAAGCTACAAGTGACACCTGACACAGGTTGGACACTTGTCAGCTTCTCTCAAGTTTTGATGGGAAATGTAGATGTTCTGGTCTTGCAGCTTGGCTCTCCATTTAATGGAAGTTTACAGAGCGGCAGTCTATGGGAGGGAGAACATGCGGTCAGGAGGGGAGTGCAGGCGTCGGGCTGTCACCGGGCGCCCCCTTCCCCTCCGCTGGGTGTGTGTGTGTGGGTTTCTGTAAACTTCAATTAAATGGAGAGCCAAGCTGTAAGACCAGGACGCCTACATTTCCCATCAAAACTTGAGGGAAGCTGACAAGTGTCCAACCTGTGTCAGGCGTCACTTGTAGCTTGGATCTCAGTCTTATTTTTATTTATTTAGATATATATACCCGCTTTTCTCCCTCGTGGGGATCCAAATCAGCTGATAACATCATTTCCCCTCACAACCAACCTGTGAAGTAGGTTAGGCTAAGAATATGTGACTGACCCAAGGTCACCCAGCAAGCTTTCATGGCCGGAATGAGAATTCAAACCTGGGTCTCCCAGACCCTAGTTCAACACCCCAGCTCTCCACACTGGCTATTCCTAGTCAGACTAGACTACTACACCACTTTTTTGGCAATCCTGTGCCTACTGGACACTGATGCTGTGACGAAGCATTACGTAATACTGTAAAAGAAGTCCATTACTGTGGTATAGTGGCTGGATTAGGACTGAGTCGGCCTGGTTTAAAATCCACCACTGAATTTGACTAGAAGAGCAATTTTATGCAGAATTACTCTGTTATAAACCGTGGATTTAGACTATTGTACTGTTGGTGACCTTGGCCCAGTCATTTTCTCTCAGCCTAGCCTACCTCACAGAGTTGTTGTGAGAATAAAATGCATGACACTCTGAGCTCCCTGGGGATAGAAATATGATGAAAGGATTTGGTAGTCTCTCCACCCCCCAACCTCGTGGTAGTAAATCCCATAAACTAGCAATCTATAAAGCACCTCAAGGTCTACTAGGCCTTGTGCAATAGAGCAAATGCTTTGGGTGTGAAGCTGGTTTTTCAGTCCTGAATTGACTGGCCACAGTGGCCAGAGGCCACTCATTCCAGCCATCTTAGTCTTGACAGAGATGAGGCTGTGGTCATCCCCACATCTTGCATCAGCAAGTTCCGGAATCTAATAATACATAAAGTGTCTCAATGGCTACTAGATGCTGTACAATACAGGCTGATTCTGCACACGTTGGATAATGTACTTCCAATCCTCTTTACAGATCATTTGGAATGGATTTTTTCGTATGTTGAACAAAAAATCCACCTCAAAGAATGTGCATTGAAAGTGCATTATCCAACGTGAGCGGAATCAGCACGGAGAACAATTTGGGCATGAATAAATCAGTCCTGAACTGACTATCCACTCACTTCAACCAGCTGTATTCTTGGTGGTGGTGGTGGTGGATTCTTGACCACCTTTACATCTTGTGGCAGCGAGTTCCATGCCTCAAAACCTACTAGACACTGTACAACATTGAAAATGGTGCTTTGGGTATGAAGAAATATCTCTGACTTGTCAGTCCAGAGTTGTCTATTTCAACCAGCTGTAATGTTTAGGGATCCCAAGGTAGAGAGGGTCACGGAAGAAACAAGCAAAAATGAGGAAACCGTAACCAACTAACTAATGAAGTCTTGTAATAAGCAATTCAAAAAAATGTATGAAAATGTATGCAAAAGTACAGAATTGTTTAATAGTGAAAAATATCAGACTCTAAGCGGACCACAAGACATTTTTTTGAATTGCTTATTACAAGACTTCATTAGTTAGTTGGTAACGGTTTCCTCATTTTTGCTTGTAATGTTTAGGGAGACAGATAGAAGGAAACAGTGGCCATTCCCAGACGGGTAAATTCTGTAAGAAACGTCTTTGGTTTATCCCTCTTGAACCGACTGGGCGTTTTCCTCCCAAATCAGCAGTCATCTTTGGGAACAGGGGGGACCGGTGGCCATCTCCACATCTTCAGGCCATGAATCCCATAAACGAACCTAAAACACTTCAAAACTTGTACGATGTGTACCTCATGATGCTTTGGGTGTGAAGAAATTTATGTCTGGATGAATTAATGAAGTGAATGAGTTTTACTGTTAGATACATATACATATATATGATTTTACCTTTTATGTATTTACCCATTTTAAGTATTTAAAAACTGCTCTTTTTATCTGTACTTTACTTGGGGGGTCTTCTGACCGTCATAAACCTTTGATTGATTGATTGAAATTTATGTCATTTATAGTCTGCCTTTCTCATTTAGACTCAAGGCAAATTACATAGAGCAAGATTAGCATAGTTCATATCAAGGGCATTTCAATAAACAATGCCATAGGATAAAGAAACGCAAGTTTACAAAGACTGTGATGAAATTTTATTTATTTTACTTATGGCATTTATAGTCTGTCTTTCCCACTGAGACTCAAGGTGGATTACATAGTGAGATTAGTGCAAGGGCATTTCAATAAACGATGCCATAGGATGAATATAAGCAAATTTACAAAGACATCATGTTAGCAAAAATCCAACACAAAGTTGAAGACCTGCTGAAACAGAGCATATAAGCAATTCTAGGACTTTGGTTTGTCTAGCTTAAATAGGGCTGCCAGCTCCAAGTTGGGAAATTCCTGGTGATCTGGGGGGTGAAACCTGGAGAAAGTGGGGTTTGGGGAGGGAAAGAACCTGGGCACGGCATAATTTCGAGTCCACCCCACAAAGTAGCCATTTTCTTCAGGGGAACAGTTGTAATTCCTGAAGATCTCCAGCCACCACCTGGAGGCTAACCAACCACTATAGGAGGCAAAAGGGAAATACAATTCCTCTAAGATATTTAGTAATTTTTATCGAAAAAATTTTGGTTATATAAAGTGCAGACAGTGCTTAAGTGTATCAAACACATACAAAAATTATACAAAAGTTATACAAAAGGCGCCCCGTTGTATCAGAGCCAAACTACAAGTGACGCCTGACACAGGTTGGACACTTGCCAGCTTCCCTCAAGTTTTGATGGGAAATGTAGGCATCCTGGTTTTACAGCTTCGCTCTCCATTACAGCTGCAAGACCAGGACGCCTACATTTCCCATCAAAACTTGAGGGATGCTGACAGGTGTCCAACCTGTGTCTGGCCTCACTTGTAGCTTGGCTCTTAGTTACCACCTGGAGGCTGGCAACCCGAGTCTTAAAAATGACTGTCCACCAGGTAGTCTTGAAGGGCAAAGGGGCCCGGTGGGCGTCCCGCATCTAGTGGCCGCGAGTTCCCTCCGCTCCCAGCCACGTTTTGAGGATCTGAGTAGAGACAGTCTGTCGGCGGCCGGCCGCGTTTCCCCTTCCTTCTCGGGCCAACGCGCCTCCCGAGCGACCGGGGCTCGGATCCGAGGCGAGGCGCCGGCCTCCCTCTCGCCTGGCGGCTGGCTGGGCCGCGTCACGTGGCTGCGCGCCCGGCCCGCCCCCCTCCTCGGGCTGGAGAAGCAGAAGTGGGCGCCTTGCTGAGGCGGGCGAGCGCGAGCGAGCGGCGGACAGAGACGGGCGAGGAAGAGGGGCCGGCTCGGGTGGGCGCCTCCGCTGCCGCATCACCGCCGGGGCGAGGGGAGCCACGCCGGAGCCCGCCACTGCCGCCGGCCGAGGGCTGAGGTGAGGCGAGGCGAGCGGGCGACCCGGCAGGGCTGGCGTGAGGCGCGGAGGGATCCTTGGCGCGTGGCCGCCTTCAGCACCACGGCTCAGGTCCTCTCTCCGGCGCGGGGCTCCCTTCCCCGCCAACTTCAGCCGGATCCACGCTGAAGCGGGAGAGAGCGAGAGCCCGGCAGCACCTGCCGGACGGACAAAATGTGCGGCAGGGCGGGAGCTTTCGCGAGTCACCGCTCACTTCTTCACATCCAGAGGAGTCGGCTGTGTTAGTCTGTAGGAGCAAAACTGCAAAGAGTCCGGTAGCACCTTTAAGACTAGCTAACTTTACTGGAGCATAAGCTTTCGAGAATCACAGGTCTCTTCGTCAGATGCATGGAGGGTAAGAAGAAACTTAAGTTCCATGCAGCTGACGAAGAGAACTGTGATTCTCGAAAGCTTATGCTCCAGTAAAGTTGGTTAGTCTTAAAGGTGCTACTGGGCTCTGCTGTTTTCTTCAGATACCACCATCTTGCTCCATACTGAGTTCATTTTTTTTAAAAAAAGGTGCTGGGGCTCAGGGTTTTCATTTTTTTCAAAGGTGCCGGGGCTTAACAGTGAGGTTCTTTTTTTAAAAAAAGGTGCTGGGGCTCCATAGTGTGGCCATTTTTGAAAAAAAGGTACTAGGGCCTGCCTGGAAGGGGCAGCACCATCTAGGCACCGGAGGGAAATAGCTGCTCTGCACATGCTCTGGAGCGCCACGGCTCTTTCCCCAGCACGTTGGCGCTGGCGAATCCCTATCTTCTAATGCTGCATTCTCTCTTCAAATGCACACCCAATGGAAGTGGCACCTTCTCTGTTCTGGCTAGGAAGAAAGGGAATGGCCACTCTGCACATGCTCTGGAGTGCATTTTAATGCCTCTGCTATTTCTAGCAGGTTGGCACTGGCTAATTACTCCTTTCTAGTATCTCCCCCGGATGCACATCCAATGAATTTCTTTTTAAAGGGAGGGACACAAATATTTGCTGGAAGTCGCACCTTCCTCCCCTGTTCTGGCTAGGGAGAAAGGGAATGGTCACTTTGCACATATTCCAGAACACATTATCATTCCTCTGCCACTCCCAGCAGATTGGCATTAACTCATCGCTCTTTCCTAATACCTTCCTTCCAAATGCTCATTCTTAGTGGCCAGAGACTGAATTTTGTCTGTAAGTTCCACCCCCTACTCCCCACTACCATGTAGAGAGATGGGGAATTGTGGCTGAGCCTGCGCTTTGCAGCGCATTTTGAATATATTTTAATGGAACACACTTTGATGTGTAATGTTTATTAGATGACCCTGGCGTTGATCATATTTACTTAATGCTGTGTAATCTGCCTTGTGAAAGGTGGACTATAAATAAAGTAAATAAATAACGGTTAAAAAAGTAATGGCCTTCTCTTTCTCAGCAGGTGGTCACTGGCTAATTGCTCTTTCCTAATACTGCACTCTGTCTTTCTTCCAACGGCACATCCAAATATTCATTTTTAAAAACAAGGTGCTAGTTAAATTTTGTCTGGAAGTGCCCCCCACCAGTATAAACCAAGGAAGCTAGTTGAGGTACCTCAGGGGACGTGGTGGGACGAAAGTGTTTCTGTTTACCTAGGCTTCTAGGTAAAGGGCTGATTTGCTTATTTTGTTCGCTTAAAACATAATTTTATAAAGCCTGTATTTAGCCTGAGAAATGTTTAAGGCCCATTTGAAACCTCTCCATATTTTGTGTTGTTTTATGAAACGTTTACAAAGTTTTATGCTTTTATTACGTTTTATTTTGTAATCTGCTTTGGCAGGTTCCCAGGAGAGAAATTTTCCAAGTAAACAAATAAATGATACATACTACATGCTCTTTGCTTTCCGTCACATTCCCAAAGAGGTTGTAGTGACTCTGCCACTTCTTTAAAAACTAATCGCATTGGTCAGTGAGTTTTAGCTAAATAAAAAAGATGCAGGTTGCAAATGCATCACATCTTGTTCTTTTTCTGTTGCCGTGTTGTTAACTGTGCTTTTTAAAAGACAATTCCAGGGATCAAGTCTTCACTGGAAATGCTTTTCTCTTCCTAGAGAAGCTGATGATTTCTTGGAGGGTGTGGGGAGTTGCTGTTGTACATGTTCTGTGTCATTCTTTTTTAATGTCTTCATGCATCCCAAAGCAAGTTGTGGTTGCTTCACATCACCTTCTCTCTCACTTTCTTCCTCCCTTCCCAGAAGTGAGTTAACCTTTTTTTCAAGGTAATCATTTTAACAGGTATATGGAAGTGCCCTCCTCTAAATGGACTAATAAAGGGTGGAGGGAGGGGAACACTTTGCATATGACCTCTGTATGATCAAATCTTTGCTATTTTATTCAGGGCTTTCTTTCTGGGGAAAGAGGTGTTGGAACTGAGTGGGTTGCCCTAGGAGAAAATGGTCACATGGCTGGTGGCCCCGCCCCCTGATCTCCAGACAGAGGGGAGTTTAGATTGCCAGCGGCTCGGAGGGCAATCTCAACTCCCCTCTGTCTGGAGATCAGGGGGCGGGGCCACCAGCCATGTGACCATTTTCAAGAGGTTCTAGAACTCTGTTCCACCGCATTCCAGCTGAAAAAAAGCCCTGATTTTATTTATGTAGACGTTTACACCCTGTTTTCCTTCCCCATGGGGATCAAAAGTGGTTTGCAGCGTTCTTCCTTCCTCCTTTTTATCTTTACAACCATTTGAAGCATAGAGGCAGAGACAACTGGCCAGTCCAAGGTCATCCAGCAAAGCAGAGTAGGGATTTGAACCCGGGTTCTTCCAGTTCCTAGCAACAGGTGTTCCGCATGGCCTTGGTTTTAGGTGCCTTTGCTTGTAACGGTACTGCTGTTTGTACTGTAGCTTGTCTGGAAAGGTCCACCATGCTGCTAAATTTTGATCTAGCTGATTGCTTAGTTTAAAATATTTTATTTACCCCAGTATTTGAATTTGAATCTTGCTGCTGCTTAACTTCTTTAATCTAAAGTTTTAATATTTGAATGTATTGTTGTGAATCACCTTCAGAGCACTTGAACAGCAAGGCCGTAAATAAAGTTTCCAGATAAGTAAATCTCTGTAAGCCTTGTTCTCAACCCTGCAGAATGGCTAAGGTGCTTTCTCTGCTCTGCTGCAAAAAAGAGGGAAGGAAACCAGCCGCCTGCCCTACCTCCCCCTAAGCCTTTTCACCAATAGGGAATAGATGGCTTATCACCATGCCAATTTAGGTACGGAGTGAAGGAAATAAAAATAGAAATATGTGAACATAGAAGCTGGTCCTTTCTTTAAGGAATGTGGTGAAAGTGTGTGCGCAGCGTAGAATATTGCAATGTTTCAGTATAATACTTTTTGTGTATTGACAAGCCACAGATTCTCTTTAAGCTCTCTGGGTTGCTCTTGGAAAGGAGCAGTGCCAGCCCACCAAACTTTCTGGCTGCATTCAGAATCTCCAGTTAAGTGAAGATGTACATGAAAAAAGCTTACCGTTACCTTGCCCCCCTTACTTGTTCATGTGGAGCACAATGAAGGATTGTTGGCCTGGAAAAAACGTTGCCTGCATTTGTACATAATAGGGAACTAATCGTCTGAACTGGTTTTTTTCTTCACAAGCCAGGATTCTGTACTTGGATCAAACCATCGTTTACAACCCTGGCTAACAAGAATGAAACAAACTCTGCTTCAGCCCAGTGCCTGTATTCAGGCATCAAGAGAAGTCGGAGTTTTGTTTCAAACCATGATCTGAGTGGGAAAAGAGGAAGGCACGTGCACGAGAGCCACTGTGGTGTAGTGGTCAGAGTGTTGGGCGAGGATTTGGGAGACCATGTTCAAATTTCCACTCTGCCATGAAAGCTTGCCAAGGGGACCTTGGGTCAGTTGAACTCTCTCAGCCTAGCCCATTTCACAGAGTTGTAGCGAGGATAAAATAGAAGCGTGTAAAACAGTGTGAGCCTCTTGGGGTTCCCACTGGGGAGAAAGGAAGGGTATAAATGAAGAAAATAAATAGGTATGGCGACAAACCCTATTCATTGTTGGAAATAGCAATGTCTGGTGTACAACAGCAGCAAGAAGGAAGAAGAGCCTACCATGCAGGGGGCAGCAAGGATCACTTAGTTAGGACAGTGAGAGCAGCACCTCTCTTGTTTCCTGGGGGTCATTTCCTTGTCTTGTCTCCTATTGGGCTAAACAGGGCAGTATCCTGCTTCTCTCTCCTGCCACACTTCTTATCTCTCTCTGCAAGATGTAGTCAGATAGCAAGGATCTCTCTCTCCCTTCTTTCCTATCAAGTATGTAATTTCCTCAAATAAAACTTTTTGCCTCTCTAATCAGCACAGCGTAATTCCACAGCGTTATTTACACTCGCTCTATCATTCATGTACATAATTGTTTTAGTTGGAGCTTCTCATGATGTCTGAATGCAGTGCCTGAGAGTGGTTGGGAGAAGCTCCTTTTGTGAAACAATGAGAATACCGTACAGTGGAACTGCTGCAGCTAGGAGAGTGTGCCTTGTTTGTTCTTAGACCTTCCTCTCCAGTATTTGGTCATCTTGATAAAATAATCCTGGGTGAAGACGTTAAGGCATGTTCACTTTTTTTTTTTGGAAAAACATCATCTGTTCTTAGCGTTTGACTTGGGCTGCAGAGAAGGTGATGTTGCTGCTCAAAAATCTGAAATACATTGAAATATATTTCACCTCTGTGCACAACAGCTGTCATGCTTATACATAGGTGTGCTTTGATGCAAGAACAATTTCCTATTTTCCGACAGGTTAAGATTCCTGACTTCTGTTGCAGTAGTTGTGAGCATTAAACTCTCCAAAACCTGAGCATATTCTCTCCTGTCACAATAGTTTTGGCTAGTTAAGGATGTCAATTTTTACCATCTTTGCCCCAGATTTTAAAAAATAATGGCAGAGTATTCTTGCAAGGTGCTCCCCAGATTGGGAATTCCCTTCTTAACAATTCCCTCTTAACATTTCTGAAAGTCTGGTTTGTTAAAGATGCTTGACAGACTTCCTAAAAAATACTTGAATGCTTATTTATTAGCTAGTTGTAAGCAAAGTCTTGCCATTATGTTAAGTAGCTGTTTTTCAAAATTAAAACTGTATGTGTATTTTATGGTGGATACTTTTTATAAGATGTGTGTCAGTCACATTGTGACTAATTCATGGACAGGACTCATTAAAGATCAGATAAATTATATTTTGGGATCATCTTCTATGCTAACAATCATGAAGAATTTTATTACAGAGAGCAGTTACCTAATTCCAAGTAACAGCAAAAGTAGAATAATCTGTAACCCAATCAGTAGCTTTGTCGGTCAGTTGCAAAAAAATAAAAATAAAATAGGAGTCTAGTGGCACTTTGAAGACTAACAACGCTTATGCCGGAATAAATTTGTTTAGTTTTCAAGGTGCCCTTGGGCCCCTGATTTGTTTTAGTTATAGATGCAGTTTTGTTTTCAAGTAGTTGGTAGTTTATTTACAAAACTTTTTGTTTGATGTTGAATATATATTGACTAGAAAGACTGCACTAAGATCCCTAAAACAAACTATAATCCAATAATACTTTATTGGGTCCAGCGACAGTGACTCAAAAATGTGTTCAAAAGTATGTTCAAGAACACTTCCTCAGGGTAGATGCTTGGGCACATGCTTTTGTGTCGTTGTAGCTGGTCCCAATAAAAGTTTTGTGTGGATTGTGGGGTGGGGGGGAATTGGATTTTGATTTTGGATGAGTAATGCTGCAAACAACTTTTTAAAAACTAGGAATCCTGCCCTATTGTGTATAAAGGACCGGAAGATGATCCAAAATCTGGTTGCTGTTTTGTACAGTAGTTAAGAATGGCAGGACTCTAATCTGGAGACTGGGTTTGATTTCACACTCCTTCACTTGAGACCAGCTAGGTGACCTCCGGACAGTCACAACTTCTCAGAGTTCTCTCAGCAATCACAGGGTGATTGTTGTGAGGATAATAATAACAGCCTTTGTGGGAGTTAAGTTGTCCTGAAGGGCGGTATAAAAATCAAACGCTGTTGATGTTAGTTGTTGTAAATTTTCCGGGCTGTATGGCCGTGGTCTTGTCATTGTAGTTCCTGACGTTTCGCCAAGACCACGGCCATACAGCCTGGAAAATCTACAACAACTAATGCTCTCCGGCTGTGAAAGCCTTCAACAATATATTGTTGTTGTTGTTAATCTTATTCATTTGTAATTTGATCCAGAGGAGTTAACTGTGTTAGTCTGTAGTAGCAAAATCAAAAAGAGTCCAGTAGCACCTTTAAGACTAACCAACTTTATTGTTGGTTAGTGCATCTGACGAAGAGAACTGTGATTCTCGAAAGCTTATGTTACAATAAAGTTGGTTAGTCTTAAAGGTGCTACTGGACTCTTTTTGATTTGTAATTTGGAGGGCCTTAAGTTGTACCCTTAAACGGAACCCTTTGACCATGGTAAAGTTCTCTGTTGTAGGTTTCTTGTATTGATTAAGTAATCTATGTAGTACAAAATCCTTATGTGTTCCTCAGAGTTCTTGGCCTTACATCGAGGCCTAATTTTATATGACCGCCCCATTGAATTTAATCAAAATTGTCAATGGACCACAGAGATGTACGTGGATTGTGGGGATATAAATTACTTTCTTTGACTTCATATATGTATCTTCTTTGTTTAAGATGTTACGTAGGTAGCACCTTCCCAACCATCCTTATATTCCAGGTTCCAGTGCAAATTAATAGGGCCCTATAGTCGAAGCCAGCATAAATCAAAGCCTGTTAGATTGGTTCTGCCTGTATTTAACATAGGTAATTTAATTCATCACCATTGCATGAAGAGTTCTGCCAGGAATAGAGTTATCCTGTCCACATGTTATATCGAATGCAAATGCTAGCCCTGTCCACAAGCTATATTGAACAGAAATACATCCTGCCTGTACATTTGTATGTCTATTTTGAAAGACAGGGCCAACGTGTGTTCACTTTATGAAGGAAACGGGGGGCCAGTACTGGGAGAAATGTGGGGTTGGTTCAGCTGTTCATATGTTGATTGTAACATGAGAACTACTCAATGCACATACAAAGAACAATCAACTGTATACTGTACACAGATTGTACATGTGTTCACTGTAAATTGTGGGCCGCTGATGGAATCCTAACCTGCAGCTACGGGAACATGACGTGCCTTGAAGTTGGCATTCAAGTTTGGCACTGTCTAAGTGGCTGCTTATCAAGGAACAATAATAAAATATATAAAATAACACTAAAAAACTACCACAAGTTTTTTTGCCCGTAGAAATTATATGTTACACCATGGCTTCCAAAAACATCAAAGCCTGCACTATAAAGAAGTTTACTTCTTTTTTGTTCAAACTAAATTTAACCACACTTTGAATATTTGCATGTGTTTGGTTAAATCATTCAGTCCTGCTCTATGTGTACGTGGGCACATGTACAAGAGCGGTTTGTTAACTTGGACAGCCTAGGTTGAGAAGAGAATTGGATGACTCGGTCGATGATTTCTCAAAACTCCTCCTGTTATTATCTAGCTAATGCTTTCCCGGGTTTCCTTGTCTTTCCAGGTTCCAATGCAAATTAGTGGGGTGTAGCAGTCAAAGCCAATGCAGTATTACTGTGCCAGTTCAGTGCCTCCTGTAATGAAGGTCTGATTTGCCGTCTTTGTACTAAACAAATGTTTTGGGAAAGCTACAGGAAGAAAGGCAATAGTAGCCAGGTACATGAATAGGGGACTTCTCACCCATTTCCCTTCTGTCTTTGTCTTGCCCTATCTGACTGCTGTACTTCTCTCATGATCTGGCAGCCTTGTTGCTGATTTTCTTCAGGCTCCATTTTTTAATATTGCTGCCTCTTGTCCAGCGGCCATTTTGACCGCCTCTTAGTTTATGCCAGTTTTTCTCAGTGCCTGCTGTCTAGAACGTAATCATCGCTCCCTTCAGATGTTGGGTGGATTTTTCTGATGAGGCGTTCAAACAAACTGACGTGAAAGTCAGTTTGTTTGAAAGTCAGAAGGGCTAAAATTACTTTGTAGAAAACTTGTATGGGAAAGAATACTTATAATTTGTCCCATCAGACAAATAACTTTAATCTTGATTTGTGTTAAGATGATGCCTGTCTGAGGGCCTAACTCTGTTCCATCACCCCTGAGTCCTCTCTGGATCTGCTGGAAGGATCTAGTGAGTTCTGTTCTTGGAACTGAGGGCCAAGCTACACATGACGAATGACACTTGAACGGCAAGTGGATTGAGTGGAGGGCAAGTGAACAGGGAGAAATACACTTGCCATTCAAGTGTCATTTGTCATGTGTAGCTTGGCCCTCAGTTCCCAGGTGCACAGGGGCATTATTTGGACTGGGACCTTGGTGCCCTGGGAGAAGGGAGTTAAGACACCCCCCCCCCCACCAGTGCTGTTTTCCTTATCTTAAATGGCCTCGGGGAGCTGCCCTTTGGGGAAACTTGCATTATGCCATATGAGTTTCCTCAATAGGGCAAATATGGATTTCCCAGGGTTGTTTCAGATTGAGAAGATGGTGCTAGAATAAAGGCTGAAGCCTTTTCATATATTATGATCCCAGATTGAAATGGGCTCCCACACACTTGGGAATTCTGTTCTGAGCGTAGAACTTGTAAAGCCTGTGTGATGGAAAATCCCTGTGAAGGACTTGGAAATGAGGCAGAGAAAATATAACTTAGAGTTAGGCCCTTAGCATTTGGGGAATGCAATATTATAAACATCTTACTGGTTTGGTGCAGTGGTTAAGAGCAGCAGGACTCTAATCTGGAGAACCAGGTTTGATTCCCCCCTTCTCCACTTGAAGCCAGCTGGGTGACCTTGGGTCAGTCACAGCTTCTCAGAGCACGCTCAGCTGCATCCATCTCACAGGGTGATTGTCACGAGGATAATAACACACTTTGTAAACTGCTCTGAGTGGGCGTTAAGTTGTCCTGAAGAGTGGTATATAAATCGAATGTAGTAGTAGTAGTAGTAGTAGTAGTAGTAGTAGTAGTAGTAGTAGTAGTAGTAATAATAATAATAATAATAATAATAATAATAAATATAGAACTAGAGCTGTGGAGACCAAAACTGTGGTTTGATTTATGATTCTCATTCCTAAGCTGCACAATAGACAGCAAAGTGAGACTTTAGATATCAAAATATTTGGTCTCTATATTTTGTTAAAATGGTAACATACATATGCATTGCCAAGAAAACAATATATTTTCAGAAACGTCTTTAAGTATCTGGGCAATTGTGTTAACCACAGAAATGGGGTGGGGGGGGTTAGACTGAAAAAGAAGGTTATGGAAAAGAAAGAAGTGACATGGGGTCAGTCAGGTTATTAACAAGGAAACTGAAAGAACTTGCTAGTAATGAACAGCGGTGAGCGAAAAGGATGAAGAGAAGGAGGAGACACTGTGGCTTGTGGCTGGAGTAGCTTTTGACTTCCAGTTATTTCTGTTCCCCTGTCATTTTAAGTAGAGGAGGAGGATTCCAGTAGACAATAATCACTTTTTCCTATTACTTTTCATGAATGGTTGCATGCTATGTGAGAGCCAACTGGAAAGTAAGTAGGAAAGGCCCGTAGCTTAGACCAAACTCTGATCCTTTTAGTTTTGTTGGGTTGTTTATACTAACCTGTTGCTGGAATGGGGTGGGGGTGGGGTGGGGGCAGATTCATATGGTGGGAGAGGACCATTTAATCCTCTTGGACCATCCCCGAAAATCACCCTCGCAAACTGCTTTTACCTCCTGTTAGGGAAGCTTATGTGTACTCATAAGTTTTCCCCAGCAGGGCCAAAACCACTTTGGTGAGGCTAATTTTCAGTATGAAAATGCAAAGGATTAGATTACCCCCTCCATCCTGGTTAGTTTTGCGCTTTAAAACTGCTTTCACACATATTGGGTAATGCACTTCTAATGCACTTTAGCGATCATTTGCAAGTGGATTTTCCAGTTTCACACAGGAAACAGAACTGTATAAAACAGACTGTTAAAAAAAAAGGGGTTTTAGGGCTAGGAAAGGTCTGTACCTGAAATCTCAGAGAACTTGTGCTAGTCAGAGGTGGCTGTGCTGGTCTGTTTCTAGATTACTGGTCTGATAAGAGCCAAGCTACAAGTGACGCCTTACACAGGTTGGACACTTGTCAGCTTCCCTCAAGTTTTGATGGGAAATGTAGGCGTCCTGGTTTTACAGCTTGGCTCTCCATTACAGCTGCAAGACCAGGACGCCTACATTTCCCATCAAAACTTGAGGGAAGCTGACAAGTGTCCGACCTGTGTAAGGCGTCACTTGTAGCTTGGCTCTAACTTGACATAAGGCAACTTCATGTCCAGGAATGTGGAACTGACGTAAGAAGGCAAATGTGTTTTTATAAGGCTTGAAATTTGAGTTTGAACCTTGCGGTTTCATGATACTTGTTTCAGGTGGGTAGCCATGTTGGTCTGGCGCAGAAGAGCAAGATCTGATTCCAGTAGCACCTTAAAGACCAACGAGATTCCCAGGGCATAAGCTTTCCAGAGTCAAAGCTCCCTTTGTCAGGTAAGGGATGAAAGGCGCTTTGACTCTGGAAAGGTTATACCCTGGAAATCTTGATGGTATTTGTTACGCAGCAAAAATAAATACATTTTGGAAATCTGATGAATTGCGACATATATGCCAAAGCAGGTTGTCAAGTGTGTTCATGGTCCAGCATTTTGCAGTGCTCATGAATGATACCGGAGGTGAGAAACTTTGTTCCATACCTCTTTGCCAACTAAAACTGCTTTTTTTTGGGGGGGGGAGCCTCAGATGACCATTTTATTGCCACTTTGCTAGAGCCTGCTGTGTCTTCAGGATGTTAAGGTGAACATGAGGGGTATTTCTCTAAAAATATACTATTTTAATCGGAAGCCACGTTGAAGTGTTAGGCTAGACCAGTTCAGCCTTGGTATTGATATCACATTGCCTCTCAGTTCCTCATTATAAAAGGGGAAAAAAAGAGATCACACTCTCTGAGGGTTTGTCGCTTCAGAAATGGCTTGTTTCTATATTACCGTATTATTCTTCTCAAAAAACGATCTTCCACAAGTCCACAATTTTTAAAAAATGTGGCATTCATTGTTTAAAATGTTAAGGACGAATCAAGCAGTGTAATATTTATTATCATGTAGCCTAGTAGTGGGCATTGCCCCCCCCCACAAAAAATTGAAAACAACCCTGATTTATAGTCTTACCCACAAATCAATAACAGGGTGTTCTGCTTTCAATGGATGTCCTCTTGCCCAGCAGTCCAATCCAGAGTGCTGACTCCTAAATCTTCTGGTTGAACTGGTTTATAAATTGTAGCAAAAGCCTCTTCACTTTTGCTTCGTGTATTTCATAGGCTCTTTCCTATTGAGAAAAAATTGACAGGGTGTAATTATGGTTATGGATGAAGCTTATGATCCCTCCCACAGTTTGCGGGACAAAGTACTTGGTGTTTGTCTTCTTTTGGTGAAAAGAGGACTGTGCTGTTGAATTCATTGGTTGAGTTAAAACAGTTCGACAGGGCAATGCCAAGAGGAGTTACTTCCTTCTAAGAGCATTGAAATCTGTCATAAAATACATATAACTATTCTATTCTAAGAATAATTAAGATTAATTTGCAAAGCTAATATAATGTTCGATGGAGTCGAGTGAATTATCTCTCACACATGAGAAATAAGAGTTCATCCTTCCACAGTGAATAACTAATTAAATGTAACAAACATTTCCCTTGGGAAGTTTAGGTGAAATACATGCCCCACAGGGAAGGGCAAAGTGTTTGGTTCGGAGTAATTATTACCAGTAACAAGAAACACTAGACCCCGCCCCCAACATTAATGTCTTTCTGTCTCATGAAATTAATGGAAGAAAAAAATTGAACAGGTAGAAAGTTAGTTATGAGTTCAAAACTCTCCCCACAGCCACGAGGACCATGAATGCTTCATTAAAAGCAACAACTATGTCTGATTCTGCTTTTGCAAGTTTTGTAGCTTTAGGAAGGCCACAATAGCTCTGCATACTTTTCACAGTCAGAAGGTGTTTTCTGGGTCTCTGCATTGTTTGTATTGTGAAGCACCGCGATTCACTTATGTAGCAATCACCTCTTTGACTGCAATAGCAAAGAAGAGCAGCAACGTTGACAGCAAAAGATCAAGGCTATAATTTTATGTCAAAGAGACATAAGGATTGAAATCAGCAGATGGTGCAGTGTGTGAGGTGGGTGAAAGGAAACTGGATCTGCATGAGTATTACAAGCCATTAGATAGTCTTTTGCGTGTTCAGGGCTTTCCACAGGTACCATCCTGTAAATGGGCAAAACCAGCAGCTGCTAGTACATGCACATTCTCTGTAGTGGCCCTCACTTTATGGAATGGCCTTCCTGAAGAAGTCAGGGAAGTTCCCACTCTCAAGGCTTTCTGCAAACTGTGCAAAACTGAATCAATTATTCAGGAAGGTTTACATGTGCGGTAAGGAAATGGTTCAGAGAGATGCTCTGATAAAATATGGGGACTGTAGATAATACTATTATTGTGCACTGTGTGTTGCTGTTTATGGTATGTCAGATAGCTTATGTTTCGTTTCAACATTATTTCAGCTCTGTGTCAGAGCTTGTTTTTTGCTTGTTTTCAAATTTCTGCAGTCTATGACCTATTTTATTTATTTATTTATTTTATTGCCCACCTTTCTCACTGAGATCTAAGGCGTATTATATAGTGCAAGTGAAATACAATACTGTCAACAGTTGGGACATTCACCCAGCAAATATAATAATGAACAACAGTTAGGACATTCAGTGAAACATATACAATAGGGTACAATCGGAGCAAAGAATTTGAAAATAAGCACAAAGTTAAGCATAGAGATGAAATCTTTTTGAAACTACTCATAACTAATTTACACGACATGTTAGGCAATGTAGAAACTCCCTAGTGGCACATATCTGCATCAGCATACAGTATCTAATAAGTATAGCATTTAGCCCTTGTCCCTATCAAAGCATCCCTCTGAGCTGTTTATTAAGAACGGTCCTATAATCTGGGTAGAAAGCTCTCCTCAGTAATTCAGGTTTGCATGGTTTGTGGAAGGCCAGGAGAGTGGGAGCTTTCTTGACCTCCTCAGGCACAGGTAGGCCATTCCATAAGGTGGGGGCCACCACCAAGAAAGCATGTGGGGGGGCAGCTGTTGATTTTGCCCAACTGCAGAAGTTCCTGCTCAGATGGGTGAAGCTGCCATGGCGGAATGTGGGGGGAGAGACAGTCACACAGATATGAAGGCCCAAGACCATGAAGGGTTTTAAATGTGATAGTCATGATCTTGAATTGAACCCAGTAACTGATCAGATGCCAATGAAGTGACTGCAAAATGGGAATGATATGCATGATCCGTCTAGTTCCTGAGAGTAAACAAGCTGCAGCGTTCTGCACCAGCTGGAATCTCTGAATTAGCTTTTGAGGGGAGACCTGTGTAGAGTACATTACTGTAGTCTGATGTTACTGTGGCATGAATCCAGGTGGCCAGATCAGCCGTGTCAAGGTGGGAGGCTAACTTCCAGGCTAGTCAGAATTGGGAGAAGGCCTTTTTGGCAGTTGCATTTATTTGCTTCTCTAGCAGCAGTGATGGGTGTAGTATAACCCCTAAGCTCTTAACAGAGTCAGCCAGAGTCAACTGAACCCCATCAAAGGTTGGAACGCACAGTGTCCTTTAAGATCTCTGATTTTCCAACCAGCATCACTTCTGTCTTGTCTTGGTTCAGTTTCAATTTGTTTGCTTTCAGCCAGTTAATGATAGCTGTCAAGCAGCAGTTCAGTAACTCTATTGCATCACCAGGGGATTTGGATGGCAGCTTCATAAGTCTTCCAGTGGGCTTTGTAGAATGCTCTATCAGCTATTGATTGTATTGAATTACACTGTGTAATCTGCCTTGAGTCTTAATGAGAAAGGTGGACTATAAATAACGTAAACATGAATGAATGAATGAAATGAATGAATGAATGAATATTCTACCTTATTTCCTCAGACTGCTAACAATGCAATGCCAGTTTGCTTGCAAGGACATAAAACATTACAGTTTAATTAACAAGATTTTAAAATTGTGCAGATTACAAACATAAATTTTTCATCCTGGGGAACCAGCATAGCTGGATTATGCCATCTTGGCATAAATCTGGCTGTTTTGTCAGTTCCTAACTCTAGATCGCACATCCCTAATTTAAAAGACTGAACTGTAAGGTATTACTCTTTTGTGTTGCCATAGGCTAGAGTTGACTTGGAAACTACTGGCAGACTTTAGATTTTTGTGCTACCTGGCAAGCCATACTCAGAAGGGCTTGGAGCTAGAATGCCAGTTCTGCTATGGATTATTGCATAATGCTGCAATGAAGGACAAAAAAAGAAAGAAAAGAAAAGTTGGTGTCTTATTGATAAACAGAAAAGAGTCCAGTAGCACCTTTAAGACTAACCAACTTTACTGTAGCATAAGCTTTCAAGAATCACAGTTCTCTTCTTCAGATGCATCTGAAGAAGAGAACTGTGATTCTTGAAAGTTTATGCTACAGTAAAGTTGGTTAGTCTTAAAGGTGCTACTGGACTCTTTTCTATTTTTGCTACTACAGACTAACACAGCTAACTCCTCTGGATCTTACTGATAAACTGAAGTGATTCTTGCTTTTCTCCCCTCTGTAATGCATGATGAGATTCCATAAGCACTACGTAATAAGTCAACGTTGGCTAGTATATATAACCCGCTCTGAGCCTGCTTGTGGGGACGAGTTACAAATTTAATGAAATAAACAAATAAATAAAATATTGCTTTTTCCATTAGCAGCCAAATTGCTGGTTTTTATTAAAGGCACCTAATCTAGTTAAGACATTTATGATCATCAACCAGATATTAATGAAGGCCTGCATACCTTATTCTCAAGAGTTAAAGGTATGCCAGCTAAGTTGGATTTCTTGACATTCCATTTTCTTTAAAAGGAAATACTTTTTTTGTCTTACTAGAAAAGAAAAAAAACGTGATTAAGAAGATACATCTTTGTGGTTTTTTTCTTTCTCTCCTTTCAGCCTGTTGAACACTTGTCGCTTGTACTCTAAAAATGTCCAAGAAAAGCAATGACTATGGAGTGCTGCCGGAATACGAGAAGAGTCAAATCAAAAGGACTCTGGAGCTGGGCACCGTCATGACAGTGTACAGCCTCAAGAAGAGCAGTCCAGAAAGAAGGACAATCCAAGTCATAATGGAAACCAGGCAGGTAGCCTGGAGTAAGACAGCTGACAAGATAGAAGGATTCTGTGAGTATTTGCTTAGAGGCGTTATTGCCAATTGTTGACTCTCTCGGAGTATGTTTTAAATACTATGTTTCTATGTCTCTACCATCACGGTTTATATCCCACCCTTCTTTCCTCCTAGGAAACTAGGACAATGTGCACGGTTCTACTTTTCTCTTCCATTATATCCTTATAATAATCCTCTTAAGTACATTAGGCTGAGAGTGTATGATAGGCCCAAAGTCACATAGCATGCAATCCTATGCAGAATTACTCCAGTTTGAGCCTATAGAAATCAATGGACTTGTGTATGTGTGTCAAGTGCTGTCAAGTCACAGCTGACCCATGGGGTTTTGGGGGCAAGAGATGAGCAGAGGTGGTCTGCCATTACTTACCTCTGTGTAGTGACCCTGAACTTCCTTGGTGGTCACCCATCCAAGCACTAACCAGAGCTGACTTTATTTTGCCTCTGAGATCATTTGCTTGTTAGTCTTGATTCCTACCTTCCCTTCCTCTGCTATCAACATTTATTGGGATAGGAACTTACCATCTTTTGGTATGTTAGTGTGCAAAATGACATGTATGTTATGTAATAATATGAAGCTTCTATAAGTGTCCCGGTAAGTGGTCCTGACAGGTACGGAAAATTAAAAGTTGTTTCAGGTGAAATCTCAAAAGAGACTCTGGCCAATGTGTCGTTGTTAAAATGATAACTAAAGAATTTTATGAGTTGTAGGTGTTTGAGAACAGTTTTCAGTTCTGAGACAAGAGAATCCTCTTCCTTTTGGATCCTGCAGAGGACTTTGCTGTTTGAATCAGATCTTTCTACTTTTTAAAAAAAAAAGAAGTGTCACCAAGCTGAGCTTTTCTATTAGCAAGTACTTAAATGCTAATTCCTTACTTTAGTATTTTTTTCTGTTCAGCAGCAGATTTAAAAATGAAATGCCCATAAAAATGTATACTTAATGAAAGCTGAAAATGTGTTTTTTTTTCTTTTTGCGCTAATGGGCACCCTGAAACTAGGGTTATTATGCGTGTTATCTGATACTGCCTTTCTAAGGGTTTATTATACCTTTTCCCTGCTGACTTTCTGTGGATGTGGGATGAATCAAAACATATACTTTCACAAGCCTCTGTGAAAATTGTGGACAGCTCTAAATGTTATTGAATGTTTGGTTGTTTAAAGGTTTAGTCTTTAAACATTGTTCTATTTTTATCGAGTTTGGCTTGTTCAAAATCCATAGATTTTCCCGATATACCCTTTCATATCTATCAATTTTTTACCCTGAAGTCATGAGAAATGAAGAATCCAACTATAATTTAAAAAAATAGATGCTGCAATTTTAAAAGCTTTTAAGTTGCAGTTTCTGTTTCCAAGCTATTGCAATACACTTGTGAAAATAGCAAAGACTTAGCTCATTTTGCATGAAACCAAGTTTGAAAGGCTTAGGTGGTATGGTTGGTCAATATGTGGCAAAACATGTAACATTGTTGAACGGTGGCCTGTGGGGGAAAATGGACTTTGCCTTCATAATTCAGCATTTGAATGGAAGTTTTCTAAAAAGAATTTCACAAAAACAGAGTGTTTTCCTCTGTCACCTTTTGCACTGAGAGAGGTTCATAAATATTACCCTCATTTGACCATGGCTGGTTTCAGCATCACTGGTGGGTAACTCCAACTGTTTGTTTCATAGTTGGATGCTGGTAGAGCATCTCAAGGTCTAGCACCCCCCCCCCCTTTTTAAATAACTGTTTTCTGCCCTCTTTCCTCACCAGCACACCCACCACGTTGAATAGCCCTATGTTGACATGCGTGTCCAATATATATATATATGTCCAATGGCAACTTCAGTCTTGCATCCTCAAAACAATATAGTGAGACACTTATTAGCTACACGCATTCGCTGCAAGTTCATGAAAAGTGTTTCTGTGGTTTGTACATGTCCTATAAGGTCAAGTCTCAGAGGGTCACAGGTCAGAAGTCCTGACCCAGTTCTAACCAATCTCACCCCTTGATTGGGAGGGACTTTGCACCGGAGATAGCCAGACAGTTTCCTTATTGATTAAAAACTTCTAGCTGGAGGCTGGCTGAACATGGGTGAGATGAGGCCTGGAAAGATGTTCAGAGTTGCTCATAGAAAAAGACCAACAGTACACAAAATCTAAAGTTTCAGTCTTCAGTTGTCTATGGACAGAGAGAGAGGTCTCTTTTTCAGTCCCTAAGCTTTGCATTGGAAAGCAGAGTGAAAAACAGTTCAGTTTTATACAGGAAGTAAGTGTGATGGCTGCATTAGAGAATGTATATCCTTGGTGCCTCTCTACCAAACAGAGTACCTTGTTATTGGTTCCCAGTGATCAATCAGTACATTGTATATTGTCCTGGATTGATCTCCAGTTTGTGTGACTTCCTATGCCATCCTAAGCAGAGTAACCCTATATAGGATTGGACTATGTGGGTTCTGGCAAACTCCATGAGCTCCTATCTCTCGAAAAAGGAGGAAGCCAATTCTCCTCCTGAGGAGGAGGCTCTCTTTCCTTGTTGGAAAACTGAGCGGGCTGTGTTTTCACATTAGCTGGGTAGCATGAGAGAGTCTTATCCCTGTCCTTACAAAAGGGACCCATTGATGTCCCCTAATGTACCACAGTTATCCTTGGACCCCTCATGTTTGTGAAATGCTGTAATAGAATAGTCTTAGACCCAAGTAAGTTCAGTCCGTTCCAGACCGTGAAGCTTCTTCATGGTTAATCATCTATCAAATACTTTATTTACTGCAGGATTTTAGTCCAGTGGCATCTTAGAGACCAACACGCTTTTCTGGGTATAAGCTTTCTAGAGTCAAGCTCCGTTCTTCAGATGAAGAAGGTCCCTAAGGTGCTACTGGTCTCAAATCCTGCTGTGGTACCGCAGACCAACATAGCTACCGACCTGAAATTATCTTTGTTTTCAGTGCAATCCTATGCAGAGTTACTTCAGTCTAAGCCCACTGACTTCAATGTCAGTCACGTTAGAGTGTTCATGACCAGCGTTCTGCTTATCTCGCAGTGAGAAAAATGTGCTGCTTGCACGCTACTTCACATAGAGATAGTTCTTGGGGTATTTTTTCCCCTTCCTGCCACAACGACTTGAATTCGGCAGTTTTTATTGGGCCAGTGAGTGCAGTGCAAATTTTCGCTTACCCCAATTTTCGCATCCCCAGTGCCCCCCCCCAAATGCTTGTTAGCAGTTACCACATCTGCTTTTCCAAGCAGCCATCACTTGTGATGGGGGGTTGGGGGGGGGTTGGGTTTGAATTAGAAGAGCAACATTGCTGTAGGCAGAGGCCTGCCCTGTGCAACTCAAAATAAATCTTGGAAAATCATTATTATATTTACTGTTAGATTTATGGGTGGCCTGCCTTCCTTTAAGTTAGCTAACAGTAAATTTCTGCTGCTTTGAATCCTTTCATATTTGTATATTTTATTTGGGATACTTGCATGCTGCCTTTCTATATAAAAATGCTCAGGGTTTAAAATTTATTGCGCTGTACACTTGGTGGATATTTTGCAGGTTTTTTTTTTTAATAGTTTGGCTTTACTTGGTGTTAAGCTTGGATAATCAGCTTACACATTGCTCAGAGATGTGAAATATGTATGTATACTGTTTGTTTTCTGGTTTACTTTTGATTTTTACACTTTGGGTGAATGGACGCTTGGTTAGGCAGTTTTGTAGATGCCCAGAATCTGCCTCTAAATCTTGGTAGCTCACCGAAACTTTTTAAAAAGAGCAACTTTGAAATACAGAGTTTGGTTTTGTTGTATTTATTTTATGGCTTTCTGATGTTAAAGCTTTCTTGCAGGTGAAGTCGTGCGGAGGCTGAACGTTCTCAATTTCAAACCCTTTCTGTTTCAGGCCTTTCCCTGTGAGTTGGACACACGTTTCCCTTGATGTGTGATTTAAATTGTTTACACAAGGAGAAATTTTTTTCTCTCTCCTCAAAATATCTAGGAAAGCGCTTTCCGCTTTTACCTTGAATCCAAGTTGTTCATAGCGTCTTCTGTTTTTTTGAAATTAAATGTTGATATGTCAACATAAGATCATTAGACCACGTTCTGCATTAAGTAAATCACTACAGTTTTCTTGACTTCAGTGGAACTAAATTTAGCTTTGTGTTCTGTATATTGCCACAGCAGGAGAAGATTGCTCTTTCTTCTGTCCTGAAGGAAGAATGCTGGTTTGTTTAAGGAAAGACAAGACCTTTCCTGTGCAGCCTAAGTGTGTGGCTGCCTTGTAATAAAACCATCCTGGCTAGTTTGGGAAGCTGTACATTCTAATAAGGGCTTTGTTATTTTCTTACAATAAAGGAGAATTGATATTTTCAGAGGATGAATTCAGCAACCAGGCTCAAAGTCCACATTTCTACAATGGGATCATAGGACATGCAGCTTAAACAAGAGCTGTCTAGAGGGTGAAAGATAGGAGAGGAAACAAACTTAATCTTTTTTCTCTTACGTGCATCTCATGTGAATGGACTGTGTGTGAAGGAGCCTCGCTGGAGAAGCTCCTTACACTGCCCTTTTCTTGTATTACTCAACAAAGGATTCACAAAAAAGGAGAAATAAGACGGCCAATAGGCTTCACGTGTTACAGTACACATTTAGAATCTTATCGCTGTGGTTCTCCGCTTCCCCCCATATGTGCATTTTTGCAACAGAACGAAAAGAGGCATTGCTGCCAAGCAAGCTGGCGGTAGCTACACACCTGTTTATGCTTTGATAAATGTGGCCTGACATTGCATCTCAGAAGCATAAATGATCTTAGGCTTAAGTTCATCAGCCAAGCAATGGAAAAGAGGGCGAAAATAAGCCACTTTTTTGTTTTTCCTGAACAGTCATTTCCTTACTTCTGCCTTAATGGATGATTCATGACAGTGCAAACTTGCACTTGGTTTGATTCACTGGACCTTCTACCCAGGACATGGAAAACAGTGTTTCTGTTACACAGAGCCCTGGAGGTTTTTTGTTTTCCTCTGGCCATAGAGCAGTGGGAACTGGGAGAGTGGGGGCGGGGAGGTAGCTGTGAATTTCCTGCATTGTGCAGAGGGTTGGACTAGATGATCCTTGGGTGTCCATCCAGCTCTCTGTTTCTGTCTGTTCTGTTAGAATCAGGGCTCTTTTATCTATTCAATAAAATTGTTTTCAATAGATTAAATGGTACTTTTCCAATTAATCAGAGCAGCATTTTTCAAACTTAAAAATAATTCACATTTCTTGAATCTTAGTCCTATTTTAGAATAAGTAGACAGGTTAGGAGGAGTATTGTTCATCTCTTTGGGATAGATAGGTCTGCTGTTTGCCTGCTTCAGGTGGGTAAACCTGCACCCTCAGCCCCTGTTCCCCACCCTTGAGAAACTGAGGAGCGGGAGATTAAATGGCTGGAAAATGGCCTCCAAACTGATGCTCTAGGAATCTAGGAATTTCCCCATGTCTCCACCATAGAGACTGAGGAAAATTCCTAGAATCCTGAAAGTGATGCCAAATTCCCTCCCCAGCACTGTCCTCAAAATTTCCCAGCACTTACTGAGGCAGTTCTGGCAACCCTAGGGTTAGGGCAGTTTATAAATAAAGTCAAGCCTCCAGTAGAAGCAGCTTTAGGTCTTAATACAGAACAAAGCAACCATTTCCTGTTCCTTTTGCACAGCTGAGCTCCACAAATGTATCAGGGTTTCTACTGCCTCTGTTGCTTAGTACTAGTGAAAATTTGTCACTAATAATAAGGAAATGCAGTGCCCAAATCCAGTTAGTTTTCAAGCTATTGCAAATTCTTTCTGTGTCTGTGACACCTGTTCCATAACGGCATTAGGGGTTATGTTTATAATACATTAGATGTTCTAAGGCAATAGTGACATAACAAACATTGTTCAAATTGATAAATCTTGTTGGCATTCTAGGAGCTCAGTCCTTGTCCTGTTTACTCTGAAGTAAGTCCTGCTGACTTCATTCAGACTTGTTCTGGGGAAAGTGTGCAAATAATTTCAGTCATGCTTATGTATGTCTTGAATACTCTATAGTTTGCCATGTGATTGTGGCTTTAATAATTCATCTTAGCAAGTGCTCAATTTTTTTTCTGCTGCAGTTTGCAAATCTTGCCAATTCTTCAACTTTCAGAGGAAAGGTTCCCTTGCTGTGTTGCTACAAATGCTTACTTCTGACCAGGGTTCATTTAGTAGAAAAAGAGCGGGAGGAACTTATTAGCATAACTCATTAGCATAACCATTAGCATATGACACGCCCCTTGCCATCACCAGAAGTGTGTCATTGGCATAACTGATTTGCATATGCCACACCCCCTGACATCCCCTGTCCTGGCTGTTTTGGACCCAATCCTGGCCATTCAGGGCTGAAATTGGGCCCAAAATGGCAAAAAGGGGCTGAAGGCCAAAAAGGGGCCCAAAATGGTCAAGATTGGGCCACTGCTGAGTGGGAGAGTGATCCACCACCCATCAGAGGCCCGATCCAGGCCATTTTGGCCCCAATCCAGGCTAAAACGGGCCCAAAATGGCCGAGAGCCAGGTGGGTAGGGCCACCTTATGTGACCTCTTTGGGGAACTGCTGGAACTGCGTTCCGGTGCGTTCCCCCTTGAAATGAGCCCTGACTCTTCCTCCCTGCCACCAAAGGCTAAAATTAATTGCTTCAAACCTTATGGAAAAAGAGGTGAACATTTGCATGATTGCTCTGTGTTAGGTGTGTTTGCAGCATCATCTGATTCTCATGCTGGTTTAAGCCAGCCTCACCAGTAATTTGTTGGTCCCTAACTATCTAATTAAAAACAAGACTGAAATCCATATAATACCTTTTATTAGGACGTGCCAAATCGACTAATTTAGGCCTTGTTCAGATCTAACTCTCTGGGTACAAACTTCAGCCTTCTGTGCATGCTCTACCATGAAAGGGAAATAGGATTGCCTGGCAACTGGCAGGAGGGTTGGGAGAAGGGACATGGTGGGAGTGTTGCAAGTACAATGACGACACTTATGGGGAAAACCTGGAAGTAATGGTGGTAGCTCTAGAAATCACTGGAAACTCTATGGTATGCCTGGCTGATCGAGACTCTCCTGACCACAAAATCAGATATTTTGTGCTATTTTTCCATATCGTTTTTCTCACTTTCCCACTTCTACCTTCCCATCCACCTATTGTAACCAATTGCTTTGGTTGTTGATGGTCTAAGCTCTCCTATAGCCCCTATTGTCACATGTTTTATTGGTAAGTTGTTTGTCAGGACTCAGTAGTTTGGCCATAGCAGAAAAGATTCTGGCTTTTAAATGCCGCCTCTGGCCAAATCTTGCAACCTAAGTTACTAGAACAGTGATCTTTAGCATGGTGCTTGCGGGTGGTGCCCACTGATGTTCTGCCAGTCGTCCACTAACATCTTTCCTAAAACAAAGAATCAATTCTGGCTTTCTTCCATCTTAATGGAACAGGAGGTAATTCTGAAGAGCCAGGAGGCAGCATCTTTGAGTCTAAGGGGATCACCCATTCAGAAGCGGTTGCCTGCACCATTGCAGGATACTGAGCTCACAACCTTCTAACATGTTGTGGAAGTCCCAAATGTTTTGTGATTAGACCCGGCCCCCATGACAGTCATTTTGTTGTATCGTTGTATTCTCAAAATTTCCAAAATGACCACCAGCTCAACAAGGTTGGGATTGGGAACCCCTGTACTAAAAGCTCATCATGTCCAGGCATGACAGCAATGTGCCTTGAGAAAGTTAGTTTGACTAACCTTGCAAAAGTACACTTTTTTTTGGTTCTAAAATAGACAGTTTCAGTTCTGACCCATGGGACGACTTGGGCGCGCCATTGTGTGTCTCTTCAGTTGAGTATTTAGAGTTTGGTTTCTGTGGTCACACAAGAGGATCAACATGTGCGGCCACAGAACTGCTTGGAGGTCTGTTAGCCAGTTTAGCTGTTCATTTCCTCTGCATGTAATGCTAACCTACCTAGGCCAGACTTCCTGTTATGGCCAATCGGTGGAGGAAGGATGGAGTGAAATGAGCTTAAATTCTAAAATGTACTCTGCTCCGAGGCTTGGTTCTGACACATTCAAAACAGCCACATCTTCTGTTGACTTGTTTCATTTTCCCAAAATGAAAAGGTCCGCTCATTTCTAGTTTTATGTTGCATACTTTGAGGGTGGGAACTTGGAGTGTAGTTCTAAGCAGAGTGACACTTTTCTAAATCCATTGACTTAGGATTCCATGGCTGTGGTTAAGAAATGGATAGTGGGCTGACGGATCACCTCTTTGTCCTCTCTAGGGAAATTTCACCCTCTACCTTTCACTTGGTGGCTCTAACTCCGTGGTTAAGGTTCATGTCTGCGATGACCTTAATGCTATTTAAGGTTCTGCTGAAGCTGCCCTATACTCAACCAGACCATTGGTCCATTGAGGTCAGTGTTGTCTACTCAAGTGGCTCTTGAAGGTCTCAGGCAGAGGTGTTTCACACACCTTCTGTCTGGTCCTTTTAACTGGAGATGCTGGGGATTGAACCTGCGATCTTCTGCCTGCCAAGCAGATGCTCTACTACTGAATCATGGCCCCCTTTCTTGATCAGCAGTTGAAACCCAGTAGAGAGTCTGAACTTGAAAGGTTAGCAGTTGGAGAGGGGGAAGAAAGTGCACCGATTCTGCAGCCCTTTCCCAAGCTCTTACCCTAGGGTCTTTTCACACGGAGCTTTTCCCTCTATTTGGATATCAACCTGCAGCAATTTTCCTCATGTCCACATTTTCCATTCGTCACCTTTCCATGTTCTCCTCATTTCTCTGTGCATTTCCAAATCACATTTGATCCTATTTGAGATGGTACAAAGAAACGGCGAAGACATCATGAAAAGACAATAAATGAAAGATGAGTATGGGAGGGATCTCAGAGGAAAAATTGCAGCACGTCGACCCCAAAATGGTGGGGAAAGTTCTGTGTGAAAAGCCCCCAAGCTAAAGAGATTGTGATGTTGTATCTGCACCAGTCCCCCATGTGTGTTCAGGATCTGGGTTGCACCAGTGTTACTGCAAAAAAATTATTTTTATCCCACCCTCTTTCTAGGGAGCTCAGGACAGCATATTTAATGTTCTTCCACCATTTTATCCTCACAGCAAACCTGTGAGTTGCATTAGGGTCACTTGTTGGGTTTCATGGCAGAGCAGAGATTTAAGCTTCCTTAGTCATAGATCAGTGCTCTAACTACTACATAGTGGCTTTTCTAAGAGCCAGACTACAAGTGACGTCTTACACAGGTTGGACACTAGTTGGCTTCCCTCAAGTTTTGATGGGAAATGTAGGCATCCTGGGCCGATTCCAGACGGCCCTCTGCCTCCTGAAACGTTGCGCGTCGTCGCACGGAAAACGCGAAATATCGCGAGGTCGCGCAAAACTCGTGCGAGAAAATGCGATATTTCGCGTTTTCCGCGCGACGACGTGCAACGTTTCGGGAGGCAGAGGGCCGTCTGGAATCGGCCCTGGTCTTGCAGCTGTAATGGAGAGCCAAGCTGTAAAACCAGGGCGCCTACATTTCCCATCAAAACTTGAGGGAAGCTGACAAGTGTCCAACCTGTGTAAGGCGTCACTTGTAGTTTGGCTCTGAGAAAAGAGTCTTCCACCATTTAAATGTCCTTCTGAACAAAGCATTGCTTGTCTTCTGGTAATGCACCTTTGAGATACTAGAATTTTTAAATAGCTACTACTACAGGGTGCGCATGATTAACTAGAAGGCGCTTCATGCATTTATCTTGAACTTGACTGTGTTTGCAAGTTTCCTGTAAGAATTTTTCTACGAATCCTGTTTTATTATTTAGCCTGGGCAGCCTGATTGGACCCCTTAATAAAATGTAGATTCAGGAACTCAACTCTTATCTAGTTGTTCTACTTTTGATTGTAAAGGTTTTTAGCTATCAGAATCAACTTAGGTAGTAAAAATCCTGCTAAGGAAATCCAAATTGTGCGCTCAAAATAACTTAGGCAAATGAGCAACGTACATGAAACATGCTTCATGTGCATGCTCTTAAGTGGAACCACATATCAAAGTTTTTGCAGGAAGTGATAACAGGGAACAGTTTGCTGTCTGGCAGAAAGAGCACAAATGAGTGGTAATCTACATGTTCAAATAGGGTGAAAATGATTGGAGATTATTCAGGAGGAACACACACCACAATGGGCACTAGCGCAGTGGACAGTTGGTCTTCATAAAGGATTGGGTCTAGTGGAAAGCAGAACGTACTTAGTGTGGGGCTGCAACAACTCACAGAACTTTAATAAAATGTTTGACAAAATACGAGAGTGCATATGGAGCAAAGGAATGTACAATAGACAGGGTGCACAGTTATAATTAATTTGCCTTTGAAATCGTATCGAGAAATAGCTTGCGCTGTTTCTCTTGCATGCACAGAAAAGATAGAAGGGATACAGTCACTTTCATGACAGTCTGTGGCCTTTTCTGCGCCCTCCCTTCCCAATTGCACATTGCTATTCTACTCTAGATTGCACAGTGCTGCACATTGCTATTCTACTCTAGATTGCACAGTGCTGCACATTGCTATTCTACTCTAGATTGCACAGTGCTGCACATTGCTATTCTACTCTAGATTGCACAGTGCTGCACATTGCTATTCTACCCACCCTGAGCTGGCTTGCGGAGAGGGCGGGATATAAATATAATAAATAATAATAATAGATAGGGTCCAAACATATAGAGGGCTGGGAGGCATGGGATGGAAGAGGGCAAGGGGACTGCAGTGGGATCGGCTAACAGTAGCACTGACCACATTGGTTGAGGGTTCTGAGACCAGGCGGGAGCCCAGAGTGATTAAAGCAAGAAGGAATCTATAGCTTTCATTTTCATGGCGCTGCCCATTTTTTGGCTACCCTGTGACCAACATTTTTATTTATTTACATTGTTGTTGTTTTTTAACTTTTTATTTTTGGAATTTTTACAATTAAACAACACTAATAAGAAACAACAGAAACAACGACAATAATAACAAGGTCACTACAGCTCATTGTGAAATAATAATACCCTTCCACCCTTTGCTTGGTACATAGTCAAATTAACACTGCAATCCTAAGGAGAGTTACTCCAGTTTAAGCCCATTGATTTCAATGGGCTTAGACTGCAGTAACTCTTCTTAGGATTGCACTGTTAGTATATCAGGCACGTATTTAAGACAAGGTGCAAATATATATGCTCTGTACAATTTACATTGTTTATAGTCCGCCTTTCTCACTGAGGCTCAAGGTAGATTACACAATGCAAGTCATTATAGTCAATATCAAAGGCATTTCAGCAAACATGTAATGGTTATATTATATATACATGCAGATTTGCAAAGATTTAAAAACCAGCAGAAATCCAGAGCTGAAATAATGTTGAAATAGAGCATAAGCAATTCCGCGAATGACATATTAAACAACATAGGAGCTACCCAGTAAGATTATACGTATAGCAGAAGTGGTGAAGTGTATGGTCCCTCAAAATTTACAGCAATAGTAGTAAAATTTGTGGTTCTTCCTTATCCCTTTACTGATGAGTTCCCTTTCCCTCTACTGATGGATCTCTTGAGACCACTTCTTTACGGTACAGCCCTCCCATCTGTGTAAAAAGCCCTCTTGAATAAATCAGTTTCGCATCGTTGGCGGAAGGCCAAGAGAGTGGAAGCTTTCCTAAGCTCCTCAAGTAGACCATTCCACAAGGTGGGGGCCACCACAGAGAATGCACATTACAGGCAGTTGTTGATTTTGCCCATGTGCAAGTTGGCACCTGCAGACGGCCCTGTTCAGATGAGCGAAGCTGCCGTGGTGGAATATAAGGAGAGAGTTGGTCCTGTAGATAGGATGGACCAAGGCTGTGAAGAGTGCTAGCCAATACCTTGAATTGGGCTTAGTAACTGATAGGTAGCCAGTGAAGTGGCTGTAGAATGGGAGTAATATTCATGGTGCTCCTAGTTCCCAATAATAGCCACGCTGCAGCGCTCTGCATGAACTGGAGTCTCTGCGTTAACTTAGAGAGAAGTCCTATGTACAGTGCATTACAGTAGTCAAGTCTTGATGTTCCCATGGTATGGATCCAGGTGGCCAGATCGGCTATTTCAGGATAGGGGGCCATCTTCCAGGCTAGACTACGTTTGTGGAAAGCGTTTTTTTGCAGCTTCCTTAATATGCTTTTCTAGCAAAAGTGCTGGATCCGGTATATCATGTGACAGGTGTTTATATTGATCGCTGATCTTCTGTGGCTTTTGAAGCAGGTAACTGATCTCTGCTTGTAGGAATGAACTGCTTTGCCTCCCTGAAGATAGTTTCAGATGGGTAGCTGTGTTGGTTTGCAGTGGAAGAGCAAGTTTTGAGTCTGGTAGCGCCATAAAAACCATCAAGATTTTCAGGCGATAAGCTTTTGAGAGTCAGATCTCCCTTCATCAGATATCTGGAGTCTGGACTTGAATCTTGCTGCTTTGCCTCCAGCACTTGAATGGCGGCGGGTGCTGGGGGGAGGAAAGCAAGATATCATTTCAGAAGAAATTCGGAATGGGAACATAGTTTTGCTTTAGCAGATCGCTGAAGATAATCATTACAGCCCAGTGCTGAGGCCCACCACATTCCTAGGCTGTTTCAGAATTAACACCACAGGATTTCAATCTTGGAGGGAGATTTGATATTCAAATACTTAGTGGGAAGTTGCAAGAGTAAGGCTATTGTTCCAGCCCCTCTCCCCCAGGGGCAGTGAGGGAGATTTGCAACAAGGAACAATGGACTTTTAATCTTGTGCTTCTGTTTTGCACACTTTCCACTGTTTTAGGGGCCGAGTAATGGAAATAATGATCAGGTTGACTCTTTCAAAGAACAAAAACCTGCATTCTTTAGAATGACTGCAATGCAAACGTGACCTGAAGATCAAATGTCAGGCTGACCGCACCTTGTGTTACTGCTTTAGATATTGGGATGCTAGTGGAGGCTTCAGTACTGGCCTGTCCCCAGTGAGGAATGGGTGTTTGTGTGCATCTGGTGGAACCAGAGTTCCCCGGCTTTTGTCAGTTTGTTTTTACGAACAGCTGTGGCCATTCCTTGCCAAACTGTTTCGTGTAGGTGCTCGAAGGCTAGGGTGCTTTGATTTATTTATTTATTTTATTGTATTTATATTCCGCCCTCCCCGCAAGCAGGTTGATGGCTCTTGGGATGAGAGGCAAGTAGGATTGCCAACCCCAGCTTGGGCATTTTGTGGAGATTCGGGGGCAGTGCCTGGGAAGGGTGGAGTTTGGAGATTAAGCTCTTCAGTGCCATAGAATATGCCCTCCAAAGCTGCCATTTTCATCAGGGGAACTGATCTTTGAAGGCTGTTATAATTCCAGGAGACCTCCAGGACCCACTTGGATGTTGGCAACCCTAGGTGCAAGGAGATGATTGTTGCAGTTTTTCCTCCATCTCGTTTCTGTCAAAAGCCTTTTAGCTCTGGTGTTATAGAGCTATCTTTGGGATATCAATAAAGGGCAGTGACCTGTCAATGATTAGAGTATCTTCCACTGTGGGGCTGCCATTTGGCCCTGGGTACCATAATATCATGGGGCCATCTCTATCTAGAGCAAGATCTAGACAGAGATCTTTTGTGATCTCTGGGAGACCCCATTTTGGGAGTCTTATACTCGAATACATACAACAATTCAAAGTCGGTATGATTTTTTTTTAGCTACAATAATCAAATCCAAACCTTTAACTTTATTTATATTCAGCCTATCTCGCTGAGACTTAAAGCAGATTTCAAAATATAAAAATCATTTCCAATAAATAAAAACTTCCAATAAAAATACAGAAGGGCAAGCATTACAAGATGTAGAAAGTGAAGTACAATGGTAGAAGATAGTGCACTAAAAGGAAGGTGATTTCATTTACAATAGACTACAATCCTCTCCCTTATATAAGCGGTCCATTCTACTACAGTTCTAATCCCTTGATTTAAAAAGATGCCCTTCTGGACATTTGTGGTTTGTGTCTTCTGCAAAGTGATAGACGTGTGTGGGCTTTCCTGACCTTTTCAGTCAGGCCATTCCACAAAGTCAAGTTTATGAGTACAGAATTATTCCATACTAAGAAATACATACTTCCCCTATTTGCTTATTCTTCAACAGCAGTCTTCAAAATACTGAAACCCTGAGTTATGGTGTCTTGAGAGCCCTATGGAGGCCTGGGTTCAAATCCCTACTCTGTGATGAACTTCATTGGGTGACCTTGGGCCAGTTGCATTCTCTCATGGTCTGGGCAGCGCTACCCTGAGCAACTCAGAGGAACAGTAGGATCTCAGTAATACACCCTTCTTCCTTTAACACACTCTTCCACCTTTAATGCTGTTACTGTGGCCCACCTTCCACATGCAGCTATATTAAGTAATGGAATACTGAGGTGGTAGAATGATCTAAAGGGAGGGAAACTGGCATGGTATAACCCTATCTCGTCAGATCTCGGAAACTAAGCAGGTTCGGTACTTGGATGGGGAGATCACCAAGGAAGATGATGAAACAATCTCATGCCTGCTTCCCCACACACCAAAGTTTGTTCAGATTGGTTCAATCTGTGCCTTACAATATCACTGTGGGTCAGTAGATGAGATTCATCTTTTGCCAGATTTGTTCAAGCGTTACTTATTGAATTACTCTTTTAGCTATTTTGGCAAGTCTTTGTGCTTTACCTTAGAGACCAGTTTATGAACACCTGCCAAAGTTGTCTAAATAAAGGCTGTGGAGAAAATTCAGGGCGCGAAAGAGAGAACTGGTAGGGAGAACCTTGTATCAAGAGCCAGAATTTCATAATAGATAATTCCTTTTGATAATAGTTTCATAGCTGTGCAACAGAGGATGGTAGTTTATGTAGTGGTTAGAAAAGGAATTTTAATATTGATAATTCAAGCCTTCTAAAGTAGGGAAGGGAATAACCACAATAAAATGTGGATTTTCACATCCCTTTAAAAATAAAACTCAAGTATCAGGATTCAGATTGCTATACGAAAGAGATTGTTTAGGTCAAGCTCTTGAAAATTAGGAAATAACTGATAGGTAGCTTTCAGCACTGTGTGCTAACTCAGCCCACCTAGCTTCATATTTTTTCCTAATAATTAACTTTTCAGTCACTTATTCGCAGAAGAAAATGTTATAATCAGAGAGGCATTTACCCACCTGACTACCTTTTACTGCTGGGTGTATTCTGAAATACATTGAATCTAGTCCCCAAGGCAAAACGTTTCTCTCCTTTTTTAAGATACCAGGGTTGTAGCTGACAAAGGAAGTACCATGTAATACAGAGGATAAATTGAGCAAGCATGTATGATCTGGAGGTCATTGTGGTATTCTAGTCGCTCTAAATGGGAACAGTCAGTGAAATTGTCTAGTTTGTCTAGTTTCACCAGATAATGGAAGAGGAAAGTTATACTATCCCCAAACCAGAGAATGTTGGTTGTATTTATTTCCTGTAGAAATGCAAGGGACCTGAGTTAACATTAGTTTCACATTGATTTTGGTGTGCCTGTCTCCTGGATGGGGTTACTGAGAGAAATAATAGATTGTTATGAAAACATCAAGAAATTCCTTAGGGTGAGTCGAATAGGCAATACAGACAGCTGCCTGAGCTACTTGCAATTAAAATTCCTAGTCTGTTTTGGAAAACCTCAAAGATATGATCCCAGTTTTCCCTCTCCAGGGAACCTTGGGGCAGCATCTTGTAGAGAACCAATCTGGTGTAGTGGTTAGTGTACCAATCTGGTGTAGTGGTTAGTGTATCAGACTAGGATCTGGGAGACCTGGGTTCGAATCCCTGCTCTGCCATGGAAGCTTGCTGGGTGATTTTAGGCCAGTCACAAACACGTCAGCCTAACTTACCTCACAGAGTTGTGGAGATAAAATGGAGGGGAGGAGAATAATGTAAACTGCTTTGGGTCACCACTGGGGAGGAAGGCGGCATAGAAATGAAGTTTAAAAAATCTGGGCAAGGGATTCAGGGTTTGCTTTCCCTCTGGATTTTCTGTGGTGCAGCTTTTTTCCCTTGCTTAATTTACTTGTGGGGATTTGATTAAAAACCCTTGATGAGAAGTCACAGATTGCAATCTTAAGCAAGTCTACTCAGAATCCTATTCAGGTCTAAGAAATGGGACTTAATCCCCGGAAAGTGTTTTTAGGATTGCATAGACAGTCTCTTTGCACGTGCCCCTCCTCCCAACCTCTGCATACAATATGATGTGTGGCAGGAAGAACGTAGTTACTTTTCTTTAAGACAGTAATAGGAGCCAAGCTAGGCAAGATACTTGGAGAGCCATAAACAGTCTGTCAGTGGCTTTTTAATAAAAGCAGGCTGTGCATCTAATTGACACCACGATTTGGTGAGTGGCCATCATAACCCTTCCGCCTTGGGCTTCATTTTAGGGCAATCCGGTCTCCCCCTGACCTGTTTCCTTCATGCCCATTGGAGGAAAAGCTAAATGTTCTGCAGCTTTTCCTCCATAAGGCTAGGAAGGCTTTAAATCACAAAACTAGCCAGGGGGAGACTTAAGCATGCTTGGGGATAGCCTGCTGAGGACCCTGAACATGCCTCTCCGAGGTTGGTCCTAAAGCCTGTGTTGTCTGTGTTCAATATATCAGTATTCCATTTTTATGCTCTGCTGATCCTGCTTAAAGTAGACACTCGAAAGAGATGTGTAATAAAGAGTTAACTCTTATTCACTCTTATTTTTACTGTGATGTTGTTTAAATAATAATGAGAGCCAGTGCTACAGTGACAAACTAGGGTTCGGTTCCCTGTTTTGCTATGGAAGGTTGCTGGGATGGCTTTGGGTCAGTCACAAAAACTCTCAGCCTAACCTACCTCACAGGGTTTGTTGTGAGGGGGGAAAAATGGTGGAGTGGAGAATGATGTATGCCACTTTGGGTCCTCATTGGAGAGAAAGCTGGGATATAAAGGAAGCAAAATAATAAATAAATAACAATGACTGTTACCCAGATTAACAACCTTGTTCATTTGGTTTGTGTACTGTGAAATTGTATTGTTGGTTCTATGAAGCTGTGTTACCTCATAAACACATTTTGAGAAACAGCTGTACCATTTTTCTCCTTTACTGATCACGCTGTAAGTTTCATCATAACCCTTGACCCATTTAAAAAGCAGGAAGAGCCATTTGTTCTTGCATCCAGTCTGCCCAGCAGCCTAAAACCACTTCCTTAGTTTTCGAATAAGTATTTTATCAGAAGAATGCACATTATTTGTGTGTTTGGATAGCTTAGGAACCGTTTATTGTTTTTTTTCTTTCCAATGCATGCCACATTGTTCACCAGTTAGCAAAACCAGGGCATATGGAAATAGGCTTGTTCTTGATCATGTTTGGTGAGGAGAAAATTTCAGAATTTTGGTGAGCCGTTGGGTTTTGCCGAAAGATAACTTAAAAAAAAACCTTAAGCGACACCAGTTCTCTCAATGTTATAGGTGTTCTAAACACTAGATGTAAGAATATGTACACATGTGCGAACTAAATGCATGTACGGGAGGGCAAGACTGTGCTCACTGGCCTTATCTTTCCACCTACACAAGTTTGGATAAGTTGTGAAAGAGCCTCCGCATGTACAAACCATATACATGATTGGGGACTCTAGTCGTATGAACCATTTAGGAGGATAGAGACTCAAGCAGAGTCCCTAGTCATATGGGCCATTTATGAGAGTGCAGTCTTTGTACAGTTACACAGAACACATGAAGGAGGGAGTGTAATGTCAACTTTCAGTAAGAAAGTAAGTTTCTGTGTCTCGTGGCTGTTATGAAAAGCTTTCAAAACTGCTTCGATTCAGTAGGAAGAGAGCCTCAAAATAATTTAAATGAAGTTAAATTTTAATAGAGGACCAGCTCTTCCAGTATGCACTTCTGCAAAATCTCTGCTCATCTACTCAGCTCTTCTTCTTTGTCCCTTCCTGTACAGAGGTTAGTGGGGCTAAATCCAGCTCCCAGCATTAAGATGGAGCATCACTTGTGCTTTGGGGTGGGGTGGGGGGAGAAATGACTGGGCATTTGGGCCCTGGATTGGCTGTCTTGTCAGCCAGGAGGCACTCAAGTGGCTTACTGCAGCCTTGCCCCCACGGACTGGAAAGGGGGGGGCAGCAAACCTGAGGGCTGCTGGTTTTCAGTCTGGTCCATGACTCATGTTGGTGTAGGAAAGCCGGTTTGGTGTAGTGGTTAAGAGAGATGGGACTCTAATCTGGAGAGCCGGGTTTGATTCCCCACTCCTCCACTTGAAGCCAGCTGGGTCACCTTGGGTCAGTCTCTTAAGAGCGGCAGGATTCTAATCTGGAGAGCCGGGTTTGAATCCCCACTCCTCCACTTGAAGCCTTGCGTCCTTCACAGCTCTACAGACCTCTCTCAGCCCCATCTACCTCACAGGGTGATGTTGTGGGGATAATAATAACATACTTTGTAAACCACTCAGAGTGGCTGTTAAGTTGTCCTGAAGGGTGGTATATAAATCAAATGTTGTTATTATGTTATTAAAAGAAGGGGCAGTAGGACACTGGTCCTACTCAGAGCTCTTTTCCAGAAAAGACTCACTCTTGCACCCCATGTTTTCAGATTTTATTTCTGTTGCGGCTGCCCATCCTTTGCTATGTCCCCCCGGGGTGGTTGTGGTTGCTGATTAACAGGTCTGGGAAGGAATTTACCCAGGGCTGTGATTGGCTAATATGCTTGTGGTTTTCATTTCCCCCATAGCAAAGAGTATACACTGTTTATATCTGATTGTGCTGTTAACTAGAGCATAATTGTCACAACTGGCTGCTGGTATTTAGGTGATGGAAGGGGCTGGGGGTGGGGTTTGCACGGAAGCCAATATTGGTGCTGACCCCACTGACCATGCCCCCAGAAGAATGCCGATGTGTAGGAATAGCAGATCCCACTGCCTCCAGCCCTAATACCAGCCATCTTCCATCAGTTTCCCCAACAGGCAGGTTGGGGAAGATGCTGACAGCAGTTTGGCTGTCATCCACACCTATCACACACACACAACCCCGTGTATGCGTTGCCAAGACCTGAGGAATCTGTAATTGATAAAGTTGTGGCCTGATACTCCCCAGCACAGTTTTTGTTTTGTTCTCCCCCCCCGGGGGGGGGGGGGGCTAGTCCCTGCTCTGGGAACAATCCATTCCAGGGCTTTCTTCTCGGCAACAAACTGCATCCTGAAGTTTGCATTTCATCCTCCTTTCCTGTCTTCTGTGGGACAGTCTGTTCAGGAGAACTTTCAGCTAGATCGTCTGATTTTGGTCTTAGACTTCTGGTTGTATAATTTAGATTGGTTATTAAAATGATTTATTAGCTATTTTATGTATGTATTGAAAAATAATAACATGCCTACAGTATGCGATAGTGCGGACCATTTTCTATGTAAACTGCTTTGAGCCTGTTTTCAGTGTATGTGGGGAAGAAAGCAATATAGAAATATTAAACTAACCAAGTGTTCTTGCAGTGGTGATCCATGGTATTTTATGTTCATATCTCATTGAACAAGATGACATGTTCAGCTTTTGTCAATGAATTTATATTCAATTGGCATTTCTATTTTCTTTTCCTTTTCAGTGGATTTGATGGAAATAAAAGAAATTCGGCCAGGAAAAAATTCAAAGGATTTTGAACGGGGAAAGGCATCTCGTCAGAAAGATGATGTTTGTTTCACTGTATTCTATGGAACTCAGTTTGTTCTCAGCACCTTAAGCTTAGCAGGTACTGCATTTTATTTTTATTTTTATTTTTTCTCTTGGCCTGAGGTAACAAGCCGCCCCTGCAAGCTGGTCTGTGCCATGAGCATACGTAGTCATTCATTAGTTTCAATAAAAAGCAGCTGAATTCTATTTATTTGTTTATAACTTGCACTACCAACAGTAGACACACCTAAACTGTCTTCCAATTTATAATTAAAACTAACATTTCATATTTAAAAACAAAATACATCATCAAGCAGGTAGCTATTACTCATAAATTCAGTAAAAACAGGTTGTAAAACCCTTCCATAAAAGTTAGTATTCCAAGGTCAGTTCACAAAGGAATAAGACAGAAAAAAAGTCAAGCCAAAGTTTAGAAGAAGAAAAATGCTTTCGCTGGTAATTGGTAGGATTGTGTGCAGTTCCAGCTCTCTGATGTCTCTTTCTCTGAAAATGTTGTGGAAATAGATGGTCAAAACAGCCTTGTGGATTACAAAAACCTTATTAGTCCAGAAAAACACGTCCTGCCTATGTGTACAAATATGCCATTGGAATAGGAACTCTGACAAGCTTCCAGCTAAGAAAAAACGATGATTAACTGCAAGGCTGAATTCAAAGCTAATGTCTATTAGGAAAAAGGAAATTTGTACAGTGTAAGAGAATTTAAAAAATTAGTAGAGTTGGTCTTTGGGCTTCTGCATTTTTCATTGTAGCTGGCTGTCTGGCATAAGTTGAATGCTGTTGAGAATAAATACTTCTCAAAAGATATGGGTAGGATGTGGGGGAAGGCTAGACTTGGCTTGTATCATCTTCCAGACCATATTTTGAAGGAGTGGGCTTCTTTGCTCTCACACACATCTTTCGGTTTACTCTTTAGCTCAAACTGTAGTTAGCCATGATGTCCAAACCAGCAAATTATGGTTTGCCTCCAAACCAGAACTGGAAACTGTAACTTGAAATGTATTTCCGAATTCTGGTTCGGAGGGCAAGCACAGTTTTACTGTTCCAAGATGAGAATTCCAGAGGTGTAGCCATGTTAGTCTGTTACTGCAAAAATGAAAACTAATCTTGTAGTACCGTAACAGCACAGTCCTAAGCTGTTGGAGATCACCCGTATAAGTTCATTGAAGTCAATAGTGTAAACTGTATTTAGGATTGCCCTGTAAATTTTAGATAGGTCATGGCTTTGGTGGAATAGAACATGAAGTATATTATGTCTAGATTTATGTACTCACATACACATGACTATATGGGTGGACTTTTTATGCAGATCTTCAAATTCAAAAAAGTTTGTTTTGCATCTTCAACATTAATGCCGGAAGCTTTGGAATAACTAAATTTTCAGTAGCCACAATTTTAAAAGGAATGACTTTTAGGCAAAATTTTCCTGCTAACTTTAAAATACATCTTGCTGCTAACTTTAAAACACATGCAATTTCTTCCAGCACGGTAGCTTAGAATCATGAAGTGGTGTAAAGGGGTATTGAAAAAGTCTTCTTCCTTGATTTACTGCAGCAGGTAAGAGTCCCTGAGTTTAAGTTGCTGCTTTTCTTATTGCATTTAATTTTTTCAGCTGACTCAAAGGAGGATGCTGACAAATGGCTGTGTGGCTTGCATATCTTGCACCAGGATGCTATGAAGGCTTCCACCCTTGCAATTACAGAAAGGTACGTGACAAAGATGTATAACCTTTTTTCTGATGAGAGACATTTTAAGAGTTTTGGGTTCATAGGGTTTCACGTGAATAAGTAAACACATGAATAGTATGTGCTGTTAAAGTACATGGTACCTTAAAAGAGAGGACATTTTTGGATCTACACAAATGGGCAATACTCAGTCAGATAAGACTGTGATGCTGTGATTGCTATATTTTAATAACTGTACCCCTTAGATGAACTTGTGCTAAATAATGAGAATGATTTCTCTCTATTAAGCGAAGACATTGACAACCCTCCTGAAGGCTTAACTATTGATGCACCACCTGAAACACCTAACTAACTAACTAACTAACTAACTAACTAACTAACTAACTAACTAACTAACTAACTAACTAACTAACTAACTAACTAACTAACTAACTAACTAACTAACTAACTAACTAACTAACTAACTAACTAACCCTGCTGCAGCTGAAGCCCCTGTGCTCTCTGCTCTTCATCCTGAGACAGCTAATTTGGCTATTGAAACTTCTGCAGACCTGCTTCTTTTGGTGGCCAAATCAATGAACTTCATTTGCGGAAGGCTTAACTCCTAACATTCCAAAATAGAGGATATTACAGATCCTCTGTCAAGGCTAGCTGGTGATAAGGCCTTTGGAGGCAAAAGTGTTCCTAAGAGACTAACTCCACCTAGAACACCTCCAATAGATAAGCCTTCACTTTTGCAGGTACTAGATCTGAACCTTTCTAAGCCTGACCTTGATTCTCAACAAACCATAATTGACTCAATTTGTTAATGAGAATGGCTGTTGGTGAGCTTGGTTCCTGTGCCACACATTATGGAAAGGTAAACTTGGGTTTGCCCCTCACCAAACTCTCAGTAGGTAGTTGCACCCAGTCACAGCTGCTTGAGGAATGTATCTGTATAATAATGCAGTCTGCGTACATGTGTTTTCTACATTCATGCTTTTAAAAAAAACTTTTGTGAACTTGTGAAAAAGCCCTGTCTAACATTAAGACTTATGTTCCCTTTCCTTTATTTTTTTGGTCAGCATTACCCTTCAGTCTTCCAAATACATTATTCAGGGTCATCTCCATAAGACATGCTTTACTGAATCCCCGCCCCCCCCCCCTCCACACTTCCCTGCATTCAGCCAGGACAGGGGACTTTGCCTACACAATTACAGCTCGCATAATAAAATTCTGTTGATTTGAATTGCGCTCGCTTACCATTCATTCTGTGTGTAAATATTTACCATTCTGCTGCTTCTTATATGTGATGAGTTGCCATCCTTTTTGTCACGTCTTGTTTATAAGAGCATTGAACAAAAAGATGTCTGAAGAACCATGAAACGGGGAAAGAAAATGTGGTATTTTAAATAGCTAGTTGGCCCTCTCTTTATTTAAAGAAAATTGATTTCAGATTGAAGTAGACCCTTTTCTGCTTCATTGTTACCGACATTGGTTGAAATAGTTCTGTGAGTTTGGTCAGTTCTTCACAAAGTTGATCGTTGCTATGTTTATTCCTTAAAGCTGGCTGAGGAAGCAGATATATTCCGTCGATCAATCAAGAAGGAACAGGTAAAAGTGCTGTCTTCTGTTCAGTGTCTATTTTAGCCGTGCACAGTATGTCTTTGCTCTTGCTTTAACTGTGTTAGACATGGCTTTGAAAGAATAAACTCTTCTGAAGATCTTGCCTGAGTAGGGCTGTGTTTTTCGCTTGAATAAAAATCTTGGGTTGATTCCGCATCTAGCATTCAGCCTTCACGCAGTGTCGCTGCAGTATATGCAGTTAGGATCTTAACACTGCCTGTCTGCACTGGTTCACATTCTGCATCAGTTTCCAGTGCAATCCTGAGAGTTACACTGTTGTAGGCCCATTCTGCACTCAAGAAGGATGTAACTCTTCTTAGGATTGCACTTTTGATGTAGTACTGTATTCCCACAAGGATCCATTTACAGATTTCTCTATAGTATGCAAAGAAACAGGATGCTGTTTCATATGGAAACTTGGCCCTTATACTATAGAGCATTTTCAGCAACTCTTTATAGCAGCATTAGTTCTTTTTGCTTTGGTTCAGTGCATATAATAGCAAGTATTTCCTCTAATTTAGCTGTTTCCTAGGAAGGCACAAAACATGGTCTTATTGTGGCGGAGTTTTTTTTCCTCCCAGAAAACATCACAGCTCTACAAACAATCCCTGGTTTTGGGCATCTGGTTGCATCACAGGCTAGGAGACATTGACTCAGGACTTAGTTTCAGGTTCCAAAGCAAGAGAATTTGTGCAACTTAAGTTTTTCACAGAAGGGAAAGAAGGGCAATGTGCCAGTTCCGGCATGTTTAAGTTTATAGCAGCATGTCTCTATGCTTGCATCTGTGTTTAGATAAGAAACACCACAATAGGGAACGGTTGTGACGCAGGGGGGCGTGGGATCCATGGGACAGAAAAGCCTTTTCAGCTGCCATAAAATGTGCCTTATCTAATATTTTTTGCTGTGTTGTGTTTGCACCACCAAACATCAACACAGCTGATACCACCCCAAGATTAAGGAAGTTAAAATGGAGGTGGGCCTGCATGCGTTCAAGGTAAAACCAGGAAGAAAATGACTTCTGTAAACCCACAAAATCCTGATGGTTTATGCTTTCCATGCAATATGTTCGACATTTCCAGTTAAAAGGGACACCGTTAATACGGCTGCGAATGATAATTTCAAATTAAAAGCAACGTGGAATCCCCTAGAATATAATTTGCACTAGTTGTGAACTTTAAAAAAAAATCCTCTGTACCATTTTCTTGATTCAGAGATCTGAATGCATTCCCCCTGCAGAGCAAAGAGCAGGTTATGGGGTGGGAACGGATCAGGAAATGTTATAGGGAGAGAATTACCCGCACTATGTCTCCTGGTGATTGATTCAATCACCCAGCAGCTTTTAAGTTTTAAAAAACTCAACTTGATCCAAGAGTCACTTGCTCATTATATAGTTTGACACTGAAAGCTCAACTAGATAACAGGTGTGTCACAAGTGTGTGTGTGTGTGTGTGTGTGTATGGGGGGTGTATTTTCCTATCTGATATGCATTGCATGTAAGATTGGGGAACTAATGTTTGCAGTGCCTCACGGTGAGATGTGGCTCATGGGTATAGCACAGGGCGGGGGAGGGCACAAGAGCTCTATCCTGTTCCATTTTTCTGAGCCAGAAGTGGCCATGAAGGGGGCACTGTTTGGCCTGCTCCAGGATCCATATGATATAGCCAGTACATGTGGAACTCCACAGTAGGGCAGACAGGCCCACCTGCAGCCATTTTGGATCTGGAAGATGGCATGGGAGGGGAGGCTGAAGCCCCTCCCCACTCGTGCTGCGCTTGTGACTTAAATCCAGCCCTGCAGCTCTTGCACATGTTCATTCCTCATTCTTATATGTGACATGTCTGACTGAAATTCATCACACGTATCATCTAGCAGAGTCCTGAGATCTTGGAAATTTGATGCTGCTCAGAGTAGATGATTGTAGGCTGTGTAGACCAATGTCTGACCCATTGTAAGGCTGTTCCATATGCTTATTTTGGCTGTCCAGGCTTCATGTGCTTTTATGGAAGAATGGCCTTTGATTTTCATTAGTCTTGTTGGCAGGAGATGAAATGTGGCCAGATAAAGGTGATTAGGGCAGTGGAGTACTGGCATTTGGTGGGAAAATGGCCACTCTTTCCTTAGAATTCAAAATGTGTTCTGTCTAGATGTAATGTGGGTTAAATCTCACCTAACAAGCTAAATTTACAGGAAACAGTCTGAAAGTAGAACTGAAAAGAAGTTTCACAAGCATTCTCCATATTTACTTTCTTGGACAGAGCGGTTCTCCATTAGTGAAGAAATAAGTAAAGAGGTTAAACTGAGTATGTTCTAATTTGGTCCTGCTTTAGGTGAACTTGATGAGCAACTGTCTATGACACTGATAGCTTTGGATTAGAGATGGGCACGAATCGGGAAAAAAACAAACCATGCGGTTCATGGTTCATTGCATTTCATGAACCATGAACTTTCATGAACCTGCCTCTGTTCGTGAGCAGGTTTGTTTGGTTCGTGAAAATGTCACATCCAGGTCAGCAAATCGTTACTTCCGGGTCAGCAGAAGGTCTGCTGGAAGTCCATCCCTTGTTGCCTAGGAAACTGATTGATCGGCACCAGGCTGTCTGCAGTGACAAACCAAAAAAACGAACCAAACGAACCAGCCTAAAGTTCATGGCAGTTTGTCAGAAATGGGCTCTGATGAACCGCTGGTTCGCGAACCACGAACCAGCCTGGTTCATCATGAACTTTGGTTCGTATTTCAGTTCGTGCCCATCTCTACTTTGAATGTTAACCAACTGTGTGTGCTTTTCAAAATAGAAAAGGCAATTGGTGCAAAATAGTATTCCAGTAGTTCCATGGTTGGGAAAAATAAATGAATGTTAAAAGCTGGTGGCAGAGACAGATTAGTAAGGGAGTGGAGAGAGATTTTCCTGATTGGAATTTACTATGTGTGCCAAGCCTCTGCTACAATTTTACATCAACAAAAGCTGTGTAGCATAGTGTGTTAAAAATGTAGCAAATTCATCCTGACCTTTGAACATGAGGCCTCCGCCTTTAGTTTGTCATAAGCTTCCTTTCTTTGAGAGACATTTCTGTCACAGTGTCAGGACTAAGCCAGAGGGAAGTGTGTGAATAGTTTTCTGATGGGTAGGGGTTTTTGTTTGTTTGGCTTTTACCGAAAAGATGCCAAGGGAAATCCAAAGTTGATTGGTGTAGCTGCAGCATGTATGAATGCTTTACCTTTTCTCTGGGGGCTGGCTTGTCGGACAACTCCCCTCAGTTGTTTTCCCACTCAAAAAGACAAAAGGTATCTTCTTACTTCTTTGGATGACAAAACTGCTAGGAGAGTGCATTTGGATCAGAAGAATGGCCCCCAAGGAAAAGGCAAAGCATGTGTTCACACTGCTGGTATTCCACCAAGTTTAGTCAGTCCCTCACCCCCATGTTGTGGCCTTTCATTGAAAAGCAATCTGTTGGGAGACTGTGCCTTTCCTGTGTCTAGTTTTCCTCAAGATGCATCCATTTTGTCAAGTCAATTGGTCCATATAGCTCAGTATTGTCCGTATAGCTCAGTATTGTCTACTCTGAATGGCAGCTGCTCTCCAAGGTCCACCTAACATCATTTTAGCTGAAGATGCCAAAGATTCAACCTGGGTCTTCATGCACACAAAGCAGTCATTCTGCTATTAAGTTATAACCTCTTCCTGTCTTGTCGCCTCATATGCAGATTGGAGGATACTGAAGTCATCTGGTTTTGCCACATGCGCTGGTGAAACAAGATCCTTCATCATGTTGTTGTAACAACTTTTCTGTCCATCTTCTCCTTATTCTCCTATTTTCAGCATCAGCCTTAGGGAATTGAAGACCGTGCTTCCTTTAGTAAACTTCAAGGTAACCAACATGAAGTTCTTGAAGGATAAGTTTGCAGTAAGTATGTGCTCGCCACGTTTTAGACTCTCATTTGTACAGTGTTATGACATGAATTTTAATGTATGGCAACATCTAAAGATAACAGCCGGTGTGCTTTGGCTAGGATAAATCAATTTAATTTGCTTATGTTTTGTTTCCACATTGCTTACAGATCCGTACGGGATTTCTGCTTGTTTTCAAATTTCTGCGATCCCTACACTATTGTATTGTTTATTGAATGTTTATTGAACCTCCCAGCTGTTGATCCTATTGACCTACAGTGTGTCGGCTGCCTTGAGTCTTAATGAGAAAGTCAGACTATAACCAGCATAAATAAATAAATTTGTCCACATTAATAGTCTGTATACTTCTTGCAAACTCAAATCCCTTCATAGTGCAGAATATATAATACAAGTGGAGGAGGAGACAACATCAGGAGATGTTTCTTCTTGCAATCTTTGATTTGACAAAGTGGAGCTGATCCCACACCCAAAAGGAACATTTATAGGGAAATTGTGCTTTGAGATCATCCACCACAGAGTGCCGTGTCTTCAGAACACAAATTTCTGCTCCTCTAATTTTTTTTCATGACCCAGCCGATAAGAGCTAGCTTATCTGGTGCTAAGGACACTCCTCAGTGACAATGAAAGAAGCATGCATACTCTCACTCCCTCGCTCTCCCTTTCCCACTGGAAACAATGATGGAAGGGTGTATTATTATGACAGTGAGATCGTGACTGGCCCAAGGCCTTTCACCAAGCCTTGTATCTATATGGGGAATTTGAACAGTCTTCCTGGTTTTAGGCCAGTGCTCTAGCTAAGGCATGAGACTGGTGTAGTACAGACTTTCTGATAAACTTGGATAAAGATCTCAAACTTCCTGTACAGTTCTTTTTTTTTTCCAGGTTACAATTTTTATTGTAAACAGAAAGTAAAAAGAAGCACACATAACTAATAAAGGCCTACAGTGGCCTACACAAACAGACATAAAAAGAAAGCTAACTCATATTATACCATTACAGTTTTTCCCCTACTACATTTCATCCTTTTCACAGCAATCAGTTTGTGGTCTAATTAATTTCTTTTGTTGCTTTATATTTATATAATCTCATATAATCTTTTATATATATATATAAAATATATATATATAAAAAAAAATCTCATCTTGTCTCCTTAACATCCCAGCTCCTTATTCTTACTTACACTAATGATTAATTCATTTTTCTTCTCCATTTGCAGAGAGTCATCAAGGGATTCCAATATACTCTGTATATAAACAATACTTTTCTCTCTCTTTGTAATTATGAGTTTGGCTATCTCAACTAAAACTCACATCTTTCCAATTCAATCCCTCTACTGTCAGTAAATAAACCATTTCAACATTTCCCCGTATGACATTAGAAAAAACATACTCTTTTCCCCCATCCGTATTTCCCAACATTTCCAATCTAGATTATAAATTAATCTTTCAAATTCACATTAACATATATAATTATAGCCAATTTTTTTTCATTTTTTTAACCACTACACTTCACCCAAAATAATAAAATAATCCTTCCTTCTATTTACCTTTCCAATCTTTAATTTACAAACCTTTAATCTTTTTTGCTATTTTATAAAAACATATACCGTCAATAGTTTTATAGAGAGTTCTCTTTAACTTCTTTATAGAATAAATTTGGGGCTCCCATGTACAGTTCTAAATCCTTTGCGATTAAATGTTGTGCAGAGTTAATCTAATCTAATCCCATTTAAATCAGTGAATTTAGAATAATTCTGCATGGGATTCCAGTCTTGGCTTCTCACTGTGGCAATCAAATCAGTTTAAAACAGTTTTCCCCCCAACTTATATATTTACAACATTTGGAGATATCTGAATATGTTGTCATTGCTTTTGCGATGTAGCAGTTAGGAGGACTAGGACCTAAGAGTGTGACTACAAGTGACTTTCTTCACATGGAGAACACTAGATTTTTCTCACACAGTTACCTGGGAAGTGAAGTCTGAGTGGTCCTTCCCCTCTCTGTTAGAATCGTTGCCTGAAGAGCCACAAGAGGGCTTCGTTTGGGGGCGGACAGCTGCTATTTTCTCCCAGGGCGTCCTGCAGGCTGCCTGCTCCCGGGGAGCTACTCTAGAGAAAGCAGCCGCGTCGGTGAAGCTTCAGCTGCAGCGACAGTGGAAGGATCTGCTGCAGATTCTTCCGCTGTCGCTCCGGCTGAAGCTTCACCGATGCTGCCACCTCCAGAGCAGCTCCCCGGGAGCAGGCAGCCTGCAAGACACCCTGGGAGAAAGTAGCAGCTGCCCGCCCCCAAACGAAACCCTCTTGTGGCTCTTCAGGCAGCGATTCTAACAGAGAGGGGAAGGACCACTCGGACTTCACTTCCCAGGTAACTTTGCGAGAAAAATCTAGTGTTCTCCACGTGAAGCAAGTCACTTGTAGCTTTGCTCTCAGAAAACTAAGTTTGAGTCCACTCTGCCATGGAAGTTCACTGGGGCGGTCAGTGTCTCTGTCTAACTGCTTCAAAAGGTTGTTATTGTAAGGCTAAAATGGGGGCAGGGACAATGTTGTTGTCAGCTGCTTTGGGGTTCCCATTGGGAAGAAAAGCAGGGTATAAAATTAACTAATATTTTACTTTCATAGGAAATAAAAGCTGTGAAAGAAGAACTTAGCTTTGAGCAGTTCCATCTGTTCTATAAGAAGATTATGTTTGAGCAACAGAAAATGGTAAATATGTAACTTTTATCCTGCGTTTAAGAAGGCAAGTGCCTAATGCCAGTATTAGGTTACTTAATGCAGTACTTTCCTGGAATGCAAGTCTTCCACCGTGTGCTGCAATACAAGCATGGTACTGTAGTTCCCTTTCTCATTTCTGAAGATTCTGAAGAATATCTCTGTTATGAAATATCTGCATTCATTTGAAGGACTAGGAAAGGGTGAGCATATTTGCAAAATAAGGAAGGACTTGAATAAGCGAGTTTTAACTGTGAATTTGCCTTACATCATACTTTCCTCTGCAGTAGATGTTTTATTTGTTGTTTCCCTCCCAGATTCTTGATGAATTCAAGAAGGATTCCACTATGTTCCTTCTAGGGTGAGATATCTTAACATGCAACTTTATACACATTTCAGTTTTTGAATTTTATTGGACATGAAGCTGTTTGAGATGTGAACCCTTCTGGAACTGTGCTGTTTGACTACATTGACTAATGAGGCAAGCTTTGTGTGCAGGTGTGGGGCTGTGTCTTATGACACAACTCATAAGCAGTAACCAGTTGGCAAATGAAAAAAAAAATCTCCTGGGCAGAGTTCGATATTTTAATTTTATTTGGAGATCTTCTGTGAAAATAGACCATAGGCGGATACAGTTCAGCTGCATGTAACTTAGGGAAGAATTTAGTTTGACATCTTTAAAAAATAATCTAGTTTAGTATAGGATGTTTGTGTTTCTGTAAGTAAGTCAGAACACAATCTTAAACAATTGTCTCTGTTTTGTTCTTAAGTACTCCCAAATAAATAATGTAAGGTAATAACAAGAGATGGGCATGAACCAAAATATGAACCAAAGTTCATCATGAACGAGGCTGTTTTTTGGTTTGCGAACCGGTGGTTCGTCGGGGCACATTTTTGATGAACCACAATGAACAGCTGTGATTTTTAGGCCGGTTCGTTTAGTTCATTTTTCAGTTCCTCACTGCAGACAGCTTGGCGCCGATCAATCAGTTTCCTAGGCAACAGGGAGGGGGATTGCTTTCTGCAGACCTTTTGCTGCCCCGGAAGTGATGTATTCGTGAACCAAATGAATCCGTTCACGAACTGGGCAATTTCATGCTGGTTTGTGGTTTGTGAAATGTGACGAACCGCAATGAACCTCCATTTTCCTGGTTCGTGCCCACCTCTAGTAATAACAGACATGACAAAAATCTTGAATATCCACCCAGCTGACATTTTAAAAGGAAAAAGACATGCCCTTTAAAAACATTATTTTCACCTTTAAAATACTAAAAACAGATAGACCAACTTTTGATTCATGAAAATGTTCAGAGGTTGAAGAGTGATGTCTTCTCTTTGTTCTGCAAATGGCCCTAAGGACAACTGAGGGGCAGCCTGCAGTTTGCATTCTCCAGATAGATAGAGATGCATGATCTTCCCCATACCTGTTTTTGCCCTCAAATATTTGTCATTCTGAGACATTTGGTGTTACAGATTATTGAACAGGCAGCTTCATGTCTACAGGTCCAGAATCATAATTCAGTGCACAGAGATTTCATAACTTTTTTCATTTATTGCTGGTACAGTGTAAGGGTAATGCTTTCTGATATCTTAACCACGGTGTAAATTTCTCCTCCCTTCCTCTTTCAGGATTTTATTACTATACATGTAGACAGTGGTTTATGTTTAATCATTGGTTAATGGCTAGAAGCTGACACACAAAGTCAAATAAAAAAATGGTGAGCATGCTGTTGTAATAATATGCCGTAGTTAATGGTGAAAGAAAAGCGAGGAGGAATTTGCACAGGCCACTTTCAACCTCTTATTATTCATTTTTATCCTCCTCCTCCCCTAGTAGCTCAAGATAGATTATATCAATTCTCAAAACAATACAAAGCACCTTAAAATCTATTTTTCCCATAGTTAAGGGACCAGTAAATTTTATGTTTGTTTCTAGCCGTAAGGGTATTCCAGAGTACTCTTTCTGAATTATTTCATTCGATCATTTATTATTTATTATTTCATTAGATCATTAATCATTTCATTCCATTTCTTTGATTTTAACACAGGGAACAACTGGTATTTGGTAACACAGACTTATCTTTACAGTTCTGTATAGTGATCACTGTTATTTTTTAAATGTTAAAGTGTAATTAAAAATCCAGAACATTGTGAATATTAACAACTTTAGGTGGTCTATCTTCCTAAATACCAGCAACAATTATCCTCCCTCTGCCCCCCAATCCAAAGAGACCCAGTGTGGTGTGATGGTTAAAGTGTCAGTCTAGGATCTGGGAGATCCAGGTTCAAATTCCTACTGTGCCATGGAAGCTCACTGGGTGAGCTTGGGCCAGTCACACACTCTCGGCCTCACCTACCTCACAGGGTAGTTGTGAGAGGAAAAATGCAGAGGAGGCTAGAATGATGTTGGGTCCACTTTGGGTCCCAACAGGGAAGAAAGGAGGGGTATCAAGAAAAATAAATAAATAAATGAATGTTTGGTATTGTGACCTCACTCCTACACCCAAGAGGGTGCAAGAGAAACTTACCATTTTTACTTTGGGAATATTTAAATAATTTTTCCAAGTTTAAGTAAGTTTTCCAAGTTTAAGTAAAGACTGAGTGAGTTTATAATGTTGTGGTCTGCTGAGCTAGCCAGTAGATCACTGAACTATAACCTGATACGGTGAAGTTCAGCATTAATACATTCTACTTTCCCCCATGTTTTGATCTCAGAATAACCTTACCGTATACCAGTTTCTTTGGGTTTTTCCTATGATGTTGTTTTAACAGTATTCTCATTTCTGTTGTAGAAACACAGATCGCCCTGATGCTTCAGCAGTACATTTGCATGACTTCCAGAGATTTTTGCTACATGAGCAGCAGGTAAGATGACTCTAGAACTTTGTTCATTGCAGCTTGTATGATACAGTGCAACAGAGACTGTGTCAATAACTTTGTCTGATTAACTTTCCCTCCACTTGTATACCCAAGAAAGGGGTGGATTTATGGGAATCTTATCTAATTGTTACTGTTGTATATTATGTAGGAAGCAGATCTGATAACTTTATGGTCAAATCCAAAATAAAGCATTAGACCGGCTTCTTCTATCTGTCATATTTTTATGTAGTTCAGAAGATGCTGTTGAATGTCAGGTTTGCATGTCTGGCTTGACATGTTGAAAATCTTCTGAGAGTCTAAGTATTTTTTTTGTATGGAATGAATACTACTTTCACTAACAACTATCTTCTTTGACTTAGTTTTAATGGTTCAGGGTGAATCATTTATTCATTTACTTCTTTTATAGCCAGCCTTTCTTGCTGAGACCCAAGGAGGATTAAAAATTTTAAAAAGCAATTCAGTCAGATAGCATCCAAAAACTATGCAGTAAGATTACAGAATTAGAAAACATCCATTGTATAAGGTGAAAATAGTGTCTTCTATTAATAGTTGTTTCTGATTTTTAATTTTTTTTTGAATTCATTAAAGCCATGGCTTTTTTTCAGCAAGAACGTTGCGGAACAGAGTTCCAGCACCTCTTGAAAATGATCACATGGCCGGTGACCCTGCCCCCTGATCTCCAGACAGAGGGGAGTTTAGATTGCCCTCCACACCACTGCGCGGGGGGCAATCTAAACTCCCCTCTGTCTGGAGATCAGGGGGTGGGGCCACCAGCCATGTGACCATTTTCACAGAGGGCAATTTAAACTTTTAAAAAACTCCCCCCTTGTTCCAGCTGACCCAAAGTGACGTCATTGTGCAGTCCTGAGTTCCACCACTGAGTTCCACCACCTCTTTTCCCAGAAAAAAGCCCTGAAAAAAGCACAGTTGCTGTGGTCCTAGACTGTCATAAGCTTGATGCGCAATAGGAAAGTAGCATACACATGGGATTTAGAAGGGCTTGCAGCGGCAGATTGCCCAGTTGAATAAGCAGACTGGTTTTAGATGGAAAAACAGCATGTCATTTCCTCTAGGTGATCATGAAAGCTTTCAAAACACGTCCTTGAATGTGGACACACTTCTCTCCCATTTAATCATGAAGTTGTCCAAAGTTATGGCCTGTAAGCATATTCCATGAAGTCTTATAGAAACAACTTGTGGGGGGAGCGCTGTAAAATTTCGTTCCATTTTATCTACTTTGTAAGCGTATGGGCATGAGTTTTAAAGGAAAATCAACATGCTTTCAGTTACATTTTGTGTGTGGAATTTTTTAGGAATCTTGGGCACAGGACCTGAATAAAGTAAGAGAACGGATGTCGAAATTTATAGACGACACTATGAGAGAAACAAACGAACCTTTCCTTTATGTTGATGAGGTAATATAAGAAGTCTTTTATAATTGCTTAGATTATATATTGCTGTGTTATTTTGGCTGCAAAACCCAGCTGTTCCTTCTCCTTTTTAAAAATAAAAATGTATTTACGTTTCTCTCTTTGAATTTTAGTTTCTTACATACCTTTTTTCAAAAGAAAATAGTATCTGGGATGAAAAGTATGATTCAATGGATCTTCAGGATATGAATAACCCTTTGTCTCACTATTGGATTTCTTCTTCACATAATACGTACGTTGCTAGATTCTCCCTCCCTGATAAATTGCAGACCTGCCTTCCTCCTCCTAATAATTTACTTCACACTTTTAGATATCTCACAGGAGATCAGCTTCGTAGTGAATCTTCACCAGAAGCTTATATCAGGTGCCTTCGAATGGGATGCCGGTGTATTGAGTGTGAGTAACCGGTTTGTGGATGTCCAGATATGAGAATTTAGAACTATAATTGTGAGAAGAAATGTAACTACTTATAAGTTAGAATTTTGCATCATAGTTTTATTTCAATTTTCATTTACCTTGATATTTTAGATGAACTTGCTAGGGACTTTGGTATTCAGTGCAGTCATTGGAGAATGTCTCATGAGATGGTGGGTTCGGACATAACCTTTTCCATTCAGTCAGACATGGTTTGGAGAATTGGGTATATACTGTGGGCTGGTGCCTTACTTCTTCACCTTGTACCCTCTCTGGGTTCATTTTTCTCAATAAACTATATGGAAGCACTCTGAACATCCAAGTACTGGTGCTGGACTTTCTCCTGGTATACCAGGAAAGTTTGTTCCTCGTTTTGCCTAAGGAGAAATTGCTCTTTTTTCCTTTGTACTAAAAATGGTTTTTCAAACAGCTCAGCCTCAGGCACATTCACATTTTGTTGGCAGTGGAAGTGCTGTCAAGTTGCTGCCAACCTATGATGACCCAGTAGATTTTCAAGGCAAGAGATGAACAAAGGTGGCTTGTCATTGCCTGCCTTTATGTAGTAACCATGGACTTCTTGGGTGATTTCCCATCCAAGGACTAACTAGGACTGACTCTGCTTAGTTTCCAAGATCTGTTGAGATTGGGCCGTCCACGTCAGGGCACACATTTCTTAGCACAATGTATTTGTAGTACATACAACTTCAATAGAAAATGTATATTATATTGGCTTATATTGGCTCCTGCTAAATGTGTGGCTGCTTTTAGAACTTCACCTTTTGGTCTCCATTTGAAAGTCTGTTAGCTCAAGCAGTCTTGAAGCACTGGAAAACAGTATGTTGTGAATTTACTATTACACTCTCTTTCCTCCATTGCCTACATTAGTGGACTGCTGGGATGGCCCCGACGGGAAACCCATCATTTATCACGGATGGACACGGACAACGAAAATTAAATTTGATGATGTTGTGCAGGCAATCAAGGAGCATGCATTTGTAACATCTGAGTAGGTATTCAGTATATTTTTTTTAATGAGGAGATTTTCCCTGTGAATAAAACAAAATGTATAGTTTTCTGCTGGAAGGACAGTGATACCATATTGTCTTCTGTATAACGCTGTATTTCCAGTTTTCCTTAAAAATTCTGCTGGATCTTCTTCAAGAACTCCTATTGAGTATGGTTATGTGGTTGGTTGGAATTGCTTTATGTATTGGACAGTTTGTGTGTGTGTGTGTGTGTGTGTGTGTGAGAGAGAGAGAGAGAGAGAGAGAAAGAGAAAGAGAAAGAGAGAATATGAAAAGGAAGATGTGGGCCTATAAAGGTTTAAGCTAGTATAAGTGAATGGACCATTTCCTGGGTTTTGATTTGGGTTTTCACATTTGAATTCCTGTCCAGGCCTAAGCTAGCTTAAGTACACATATAGAGTTGGATGCAGGTTAAATTTTCCTCTGACAGAAACATTTCTGTCAATGGAACAGAACTTTTCTGCCTCCCCTCCTCTGCTACAACCTCTCAGTCTTCCCAAAATGTTGCTTCAGGGAGACAGGGGACAAATTGGGAGTGGGTCTGAAGCAGGAACAGGAAATTGGCAGAAATTATACCTCCCCTACCATTAGAAATTTAGTCAGGATCCAACCCGTGGACCCATTCTGCTAGCAGAAACACTTGATTATGACAGAAGGATACTTCCACTAGTGCAGACGTCTGAGCCTCTGTGCACCAGCGAAGACCTCTTCTGTTATAGCAATATATATATGCTGGTGGATTGGATCCATGGGTTTTATCCCATATTAGTCCTGATTATGCCAAAGAAGAGCAGTGTAGCTCATCCAGAGGTCATCTAAGTGGGTCCTCTTACACAGATGCTTGCACATAGGCATACACTCTGGACACCTCTTTTTATTTTCTTTTGTCTAAGGTTCCCGGTGATTCTGTCCATTGAGGAGCATTGCAGTGTAGAGCAGCAGCGCTACATGTCCAAAGTGTTCAAGGAGGTGTTTGGGGACCAGCTTCTCACCAAGCCTATCGAAGCTAGCGCTGATCAGCTGCCGTCCCCGACTCAGCTGAAAGAAAAGTTCATCATCAAGGCACGTTCGACATCTCAGGAGATGGGGGTTCCTTGTCTGTGTCTTTCCCCTCTCCTCTTGGGGGCAAGTGGAGACAGTGACTTTTTGCACTTCTGGCTGGGTGCTGTAGTACTCAGGAGCTTAGGAAGGGCCTGGGCTGGCATTCCCACCTCCCAACCCAGGGCTGGGTCTCTGCCTTTTCAGGGAGTTGAAATGGTATCCTCTTTTGTAGATCTGCTTATTTACTTCTTTATAGTCCACCTTTCTTGCTAAGACTCAAGGCAGATTACAACAGTTCCCTATGAACTGTATGATAGACACAGCCAACATGGTTGGAGAGTATTGCATTAAAACGCACTGTATAGTACAGACAATAAAACAGGCCTACAAGTTTCGAGAACAATGCCAGGAAATGTTTTATTGCATTCAATAAACAATGTAATAAAGCCGAATGACCGAAGTAAGGAACGATGCAATAAACTTAGCTTAATGTATGCAGTGAATAATAACCTTAATAACCTTGTGCTTCTATATCACTTTTCAGGACAGATTAGTGCCACACTCAGAGTGGTTAACAAGTCAGTGTTATTATTATCCTTATAACAACCACCCTGTGAGGTGGGTGGGGCTGAGAGAGCTCCCAGAAGCTATGATTGACCCAAGGTAACCCAGCTGGTTTCAAGTGGAGGAGTGGGGAATCAAACCCTGTTCTCCAGATTAAAGTCCTGCCGCTCTTAACCCCATATCATACTGGCTCTCTGAAGACTACCTTAAATTCTGCAAACATTAAATACACCCCTGTTCGTTTTCTAAGAGTGACTTCTTGAATATTGAATGCAACTGCAGCAAAACTAACCCAGCTCTTGCTGTCCTATGTGCAAATAAAACTATCTTTAGAGATCCTTTGGGTTTTTAAACAGGGGGAGCATATAACTCAGTGATAGTGCACACATGTATTTGGCATGTGGAAGGTCATAAGTTCAACCCCAACTTCAGTCCTTGGCACCTCTACTTAAACGATCTCTGAGAGCCAAACTACAAGTGACACCTGACACAGGTTGGACACTTGTCAGCTTCCCTCAAGTTTTGATGGGAAATGTAGGCAGCTTGGCGGAATGTTGGACAAGTGACAGTTGAAAAGTCCATTGAACAGCAGTTCCTCCCTATGCTGTTTTCAAGATCTGAAATGGTGGCCATTTTAGCTCCTGAAAACAGCATGTGGGGCAGGGGTGAGGGCAGTTGGGCCTTTGTAGCATTTTGAAAAGTTAAAAAAAACCCCCAAACTTTAAAATGGCGCTATGTCCCTTTGGCAGACTTGGGGACACAGTATTATCTAGTTTGGCCCTAAAACTAGAGAATGGCTTGTAAATGAAGGTCAACTTCATACATGTGTGTGCGACCGACAGTCTTCATGTGAATAATGTAATGTGTGACATGTCTGAAGAATAAATAATAATAGAGTGGTCCATGTTAGTTATGTGGTGTCCAGGGTCAGCAGCGCAGCCCCCGGACTTGCTGACAGGCAGCGGCAGGGGGCAGCCGGGAGACAGCAGTTCAACCGCTCTGTCTGGCAAACAGAGCCAGAACCTGCCTACTCCAGGGGGAAGGGGCGAAAGGCCAAAGCCTCAGAAGGCTGGAGGGAGCAGGGAGAAGCCAGCTAGTCCCACCCCCCAGGGGGAAGAGAGGGGGCTAAGCAGGCTAGAGGAAAAGGGCCAAGGCAGGGGGAATAGGGACACAGCAACAGCCCAAACAGAGCCCTTACCTTCCAAGGAGGAGAAGCAGCCACTACAACCCAGAGCCACCCCCTGGCTAGAGGACAGCAGCCTGGCTCAGGAGGTGCTAGGAGCCAAGCCCCTCCAGGTGGAGCTGCCACAGGCATTCTGGGGGAGGAGATGGGTAGCCCCACCCGGCATCATTGAACAGGCAGCACAGAAGCTGGCCAGGGCAGCTCCTCGTGAGCAAGGCCAGGCAGGCTCAGCAGCACAGAAGCCGGCTGGGGCAGCTCCTCGTGAGCAAGGCCAGGCAGGCTCAGCAGCACCGAAGCCAGCTGGGGCAGCTCCTCATGAGCAAGGCCAAGGAGACCTCAGCTGGGGATGGCTCGCATTCAATCCCACCCTGCCAGCAAGGCAAGGAAGCCAAGAAGGGATTAGTGGTAGGAGGGAAACACCTGAGGGAAGGCACAGCTGGGCCAAGTCAGGAGATGGCACGAGCCTAGAAGGAGGGCGGGGCGGGGAAAGGAAGCCCTATATAAGGTGGCTAGGAAGAGCTCTGAGGTGGTGGGTGTGAGTGAGGAGTGATGATGTGGAGTGAGAGCAGTAGGATGCAAGGGTGGAGGCTTGGAGGAGAGTGCTGGAAGGAGATGAAGGAGGATGCAGGGGGTAAGCAGGCCAGGTTGAGCAGGCCAGCGAGTGGACTGAGAGGGAGTCTGGGTGAGGTATACCGCCCCTCCTTCCACAGAGCAGGGTCCTGCAGAATCCCTGGCCCCCCTGTGATGTCAGGTGCAGACCACCCAGTGCCACGCCCAGCGGCAGTCGCGGCAAGCCCTGACATGTGGATCCATAGGGACCAGCCTAGATTGCTGGATCCTGCAGGACTTTATTAAAACTCCCGTTTTAAGCATCTGACTGTGCCATTAAACTGTCAGTGACTAATGCATACTGTTAGGACCAAGCAGGCATAATGCAGCTACTTAAAGTATTAGGAAATGCAGAAAGTTGCTTTTGGCCGGGGTGGCAAATTTATACTACTACTGTGAATAGTTTATCTGTGTGAAATGGTTCCAGCCAAAACAGCTTATATGCTTATTGACAAGAACACGGAGCTGAACAAATCCTGGAAATGCCGGGGAGTTTCTCTGGAAGGCATGAAAGAAACTCTGCGTCTAGGCGTGATCTGCTTTGCTTTAATAAATAGAGCCCCTGTATAGGGAAAGTGTGAGTTGAACATAGTGTTCACAATCAGCCTGGAGTGCCTTTATCCTCAGGATCATGGTGGCTGCAAATGGTACAGTGCAATGAGTCAGACAGAACTGTACATAGTATTCCAAATGTGGCTATACTGTTTGGCGAAGCAGTATGACAAACAAGATCTTTGTGGTCATGTTAGTCCAGAAGAGCTCATGTTCGTTTTTTACCAGCCAGTGTTCCAAATACAGTCTGCAATTACATAGATCTCTGCTTTGGTTGCAGTGCCAAAGAATGCTGGCGGAGTTGTAGTCCACAAGATAGACTTTATTCAGCTTTAAGATGGAGGGGAAGATGGTTGGAACAGTCTCTTAATGTCCATGTAGTGAGGTTTCAGTTACACAAAGGCCAAAACAGTAATGGGACATTGCGGGGGCGGGGGGGAGGGTTAAGAACTAACTGTTAGAACTAACGGTTCTGTTAGTTCTCCTAGCATCTTCCAGGCATATTAACCGGACATAAGGCAGTAGGATTATCATAGAACAGCTGCCCCTTTCTACTTTTTCCTAGATGATTTTCAGCCTCTGGCTGAATAAACAGTTACATATTATGTAGTAGGCTTCTACAAACCTTTGGAAAGTGGTCTGAAATCTGATTGTTTGATATAAGCCTCTGTTTTAATATATGGGTGTCTCTCAATTATGGAGAGTTCTATTGGTCTTGTTTCCAGGGAAGTATACAAAAAGCCTCTTCCTGTAATTGAAAGTATAGTTAACATTCTATATGTATTTGTGATCTTTGGTCATTTTCACTAGTGAATAAGGAAATGGACAGAACAGCAGATTAGGGGTTGGATTCACACTAAATAGGCAATTTCTGCACCCTTCCTGCCGCATACCCTCTTACTATAATTCCTCAAAGTTTCCTATCCTCCAGGAGCAGCATTTCACGGAGATCTGTAGGCTGCATTGGGAGGAGGGAGGCAGGAAGGTATCACTGGAAAATTTAGTCTGGATCCAGCCCTCAGGCTTGGTGCAGAAGGAATTTGTAGCCAGCGTACAGGCTGCACCTAAATCTCAGTGAAGAGATGGTTGAGAAATCACCTGTGTTCTTTAATGACTGTGTTGTTAATTTTATGTTACTAGCATAAAAAATTGGGACCCAAGGGTGATGTAGATGTGAACACAGAAGACAAGAAGGAGGAAAAAAAGCAACAAGGAGAGCTCAACATGTGGGATACTATAGAACAGGTAAGCAGTGTTTAGCTTCTGTTGTTTGGCACAAAGGTACGTTTGTTGCTGACCTAACCGTGATTGGTTGTGCTCCCTCTGGTGACATTCAGATTGGATTATCACAATGTTCAGACACTGGGACTGCCTTTGAAGAATGCTTGGAAATGACATTTGAGTCAAAATTTTGGCTGCCAAACTGGAGTATGCAAAATAAAGCATGTAACTCTGACATCATACCAACTTAACTGTTTGCTGGCTTGTTTCCGGAGTGCAGCTACTGACCTTTAGGCTGCATTCAGATATCACACAAAGTTGCAGTTTGCCGTTGTTTGTTTCTTGTGCCTGTTCGCTGCGCTCTCCTTTCTCACATTGAATGTGATAAGGATTCCTCCCAAGAAACAAACTGTGGTTCCCTGTGTCAATGCCCAGGTGAATTGGAGTTTGTTCACTCGTCACAAACTGAAAAACCCAGCAGACTGCATTTGAGCTGGCTGCAGACATCACAGGGAAATGTGCTTTTTTTCAGGCCATGAATCCTTAGTAATCGTAAGTACGACATCAACACCCAAGGTCTCGCTCTGTGGTCTGAAGTGTTCAGGATGCGATACTGGGCCTTTTGGGCTATGGCCCCATGGCTACAGAAGGTCTTTCCAGAGGCAGTCTGTTTTCTGGCGTTTAGTGAAAATGTGGTTTGTGTATGAAGACTTCTAGATTCGTTGATTCTGATTTCTTTTCTGATACTTCTGTTTTGCTCTGTTGGTTTGATCATTGGTTGCTGTGATTTTGATTCCCTGGTTTCTGTTTACATTATACTGTGTTTTGATTTTTAATATTGTTTTTATTTGGATAGTAGTTTTGGAGACCGAATATAAATATTTTGGATCAATTCTTATCATCTGATGTAGCTGAGATTAATCAATTTCCTCTGAAGAGGGGAGAAATGTTAGGAGGACACTAGTCATTGCCACTTTTTTTTCTGGTTGTGATTTTTGTAGTCTACTTTCTTCCAACTGTTGTTTTGCATTCTAGAAATGGACTCGTCATTATTGCGCCATAGCTGATGAAAAACTTTCATTCAGTGATGATATAGAACAGAATGCTGAAGAAGAACCATTAAAGGTACCAGAAATTCAATAGTCATGTGACTTCTTTTTGTATTTTTGGTGGGTTTTCCTTGATATTAAAGTTTTTTTTTTAAAAAAAATCTGTCTTAATTGTTTAACAAAAACTGTGAGTAAAGTTCTTGTATGATCTTGACTAAACTGCAGAATCTCAAGTTATTTCATTGACAATTTGTTCTTACATTTAAAGAAGTTGAGGGGGAAAGCCTGGGAAAAAATGTTTAAAAGAGTTTATAAGAGCTTTGATTGGCTGTAATCTTACCAGCGTTCATTGATTGCTCTAATTACTGCCAATTTTAACTATGATCAGGGCTTTTTTTCAGGGGGAACGCGGGGGAACGGAGTTCCGGAACCTCTTGAAAATGGTCACATGGCTGGTGGCCCCGCCCCCTGATCTCCAGACAGAGGGGAGTTCAGATTGCCCTCCATGCCGCTGAGCAGCACGGAGGGCAATCTCAACTCCCCTCTGTCTGGAGATCAGGGGGCGGGGCCACCAGCCATGTGACCATTTTCTCCGAGGGCAACCCACTGAGTTCCTCCACCTCTTTTCCCAGAAAAAAAGCCCTGACTATGATAGTATCTTTTTTGTTCCTTAATGCTGTGCACTGTCACTTAATGACAAAAGAGGCGCTGTGTAAATGCCTACCCTACAATACTACCTAAGCAGATGCCTCTGTCCTGAGCGTAGAGTAAGGGTGGCGAGGACATCCTCTGATAAAAAAGGAGACAGCCCTAGGGCCTCAGCATCTTTGCTTCAACAGCTAAGAGAACTCATATAATCCCATGGGGATCCCAAAGACAGAAACACCGAGAAATCGTATTTATGTGGTATCCAAGTAGGCTGCACGTATGTGGACACAGAACTTAAGAGATAAGGTACAATTAAATAGAGGCAATACCCTAGCCATTTTAGATACTGGGTCTTCAATTACCCTGATAAGAGCAGACCTTGTGAAACCAGAAGATCTAATACCTGATCACGACATGCTTTTGAAAGGGGTTAGAGGGAATCCAGGAGAGGTTCTTAGAACCCAAATGAGAGCCAAGCTACAAGTGACACCTTACACAGGCACTTCCCTCAAGTTTTGATGGGAAATGTAGGCATCCTGGTTTTACAGCTTGGCTCTCCATTACAGCTGCAAGACCAGGATGCCTACATTTCCCATCAAAACTTGAGGGAAGCTGACGAGTCCAACCCGTGTCAGGCATCACTTGTAGCTTAGCTCTTGAGAGTAGGATGGTGGGAAAAGGAGAGTGAGAATGTGAGAATATTAAAAAACCTGCCATTACATAAATGTTATGCTCGCAAAATGGGACTTGACCCATGACATCTTTTTTTCCCTTTTAGGAAGTGAAGCGTACGGAGCTCCACTGTACTGAGAAATGGTTTCATGGGAAAATGAAGGAAGGCAGAAAAACAGCTGAAAAGCTTCTGCAGGAATATTGTGCTGAAATGGGTGGCAAGGATGGGACGTTCTTGGTTAGGGAGAGTGAAACTTTACCGAATGGCTACGCTCTCTCATTCTGGTAACTTTTTTTGGTCTTTCTATAGGAATAACATTTTGATATGCACACCGAGACAAAGAACTGGATATTAAAGAAAGTTATATTTGGTGACATTATCTTATAGAAAAAATATAATAGTAAAAATAGCCTGCACAGTGACTGAATCCAGGGGAGCAAGGTTTGGTGTGATACCATTCACAATGCAGCCAAACAGTGTTCTAATAAATCTCCCTCCGTTCCTGTGGTGCTATATAAGCACAGCACTTTCTTAAAAGTGAAAAAAGTCCTTGTTTGAGCTGGTGTGACCTTGTTTTTGAACTTTGCTCCCTGTTTCCTGAGTTTGTTTTCAAGCACAGCCTGCTTTGTTTTCATCAAAGTGGAGGTCTTTAGGTAGACTTTTGAGAGATGGAAAATACATCTTCCGCGTGCTTTGTTTAACATGCATATCACATGTAGAGCAGTGTAGATGTGGTTTTCCGGATTTCCATAACTGTGTTTAGAACACCTTCTCCCATATGAACCAACCCATCCACTCCGGTCATCTCCAGATGACTTGCTTCGGGTGCCCCTGCCATCTGAGGGTCCAAGGGTGGCACTGGCAACCCAAGAAAGGGCCTTCTTGGTTGCAGCACCAAAATTTTGAAACTCCCTCCCCAGGGACATTCACCTGTCTCCCTGTTACCGTCTTCCACCAGCAAGTGAAGACTTTTCTTTTGTTTGGTGTATCCTCAGTAAACTCTTATTGGTCCTCCTCCCTGCTTGTGTGTGTTTGTATGTTTTATTGTATTGTTAAATATTTATACATACATACTAAATGTTGTTTTAATGTTTTAAAAGATTCTAATGTCTTGATGTTTGCTGCCTTGAGGACCCTATTTTGGGTGGAAAGGAGGCATATAAATGCTTTAAATAACAATAATAGATCGAGAGTATAATATGGGCTTCTGGGCTCCTCCACATTTGTCAGGTTGAAAATTCACATCTCTGAAGATTCAGTAGGTGCTGAAGGTGGCAAAAAACCTTTTGTCTTGGTCAGCTGTTGCAACGTTATTACACTTTGTTACTAGTTTGCTTCCCGGTTCAATTCAAAGTGCTGGCTATTATTACCTTTAAAGCCCTTTAAGGTTACTACCTTTAAGGTTATTGCTTTTAAAGCCCTAGCGTCCTTGTCAAACCCCATCTTCTGATATATTCCCATGTGTCAGCTATATTCCCCAGGCAGCCTTTTTTTGGTGGTGGCTTGTCTATCTGGTAACAGCCAGATTGCAGGCTTTTCCTGTGGTAGGACCAGTCCTTTGAAATGGCTTACCAAAATGGGCGCGGATGGGGCTTTTTGCTTTCTGCTGTCAGGAGAAAGCTTTCTGTTTGTAAAATAGTTTGATTTCAGAATGTTTGGTGGTGGGTAAATTGATTTGGCAAATCTAGCTGTGTTTCTTTTTTAAAAAAAGTTTTTTGTGTTACTTCTGTTTAGTCATGTTTTTATGTATCTTGTAGACCATAATACTAGCTTTTGACACACTGTGATGTAGATTTCACCGTGCCATAAATTCCCACTCCTATTTTGCCAATTGAGTTGAGCAATACTGGTTCGCCATCTCAACCCCCAGGCAGTGTAGTTTGTAACAAAATAAACCAAGAACAAGGAATTGTGGATGGTTGTGTGGATGGGATTTAGAAGGCTAACTTGTCTATTCTTTTCCCTTGTCCCCTCTGCTAGGCGATCAGGTAGAGTCCAGCACTGCCACATCCATTCTTTGATTGATGGAGATACTGTAAAGTATTACCTGACTGACAACCTCACCTTTGATAGCATCTATGATCTAGTCCAGCATTACAGAGAAGCACATTTGCGATGTGCTGAGTTTGAGCTACGTCTGACTGATGCTGTGCCTAACCCCAAGCCCCATGAATCAGAGCCGTATGTACAGCCAAAAGGAAATTCTAGGGTGGAGTTAAATGCTATTTTTGATGCTGAGGTTTACTTTTGGTCACAGCTACTGTGGATTATGGGGAAATTTGAGTTTGGGGCGGGGGGGGGGACAGCAATGTGACCAACTCCAAATTTAGCTGTTTTGTATGGGTTATGTATCTATGGAGGGTGGAAGATAATTTGGCGGCTTCTGGGAAACCAAGAATTTGTAGCCAACAGTCCAGCATACCAAAAAAGTGATTTTAGTGCTCAACTCTGAGTCTTTTATTATTTGTTTTTAAGCTGCAATCAGAAAGTTGTTTGGTGATAATTCCATAGCACCCACTACCAGAACAGTTCAGGACTTTATTAGAACAAAAGCAGAGCCTCTCGATATACGAAGACCACTAGGAAAAAGCAGACTTTTCAGTTTTTAAATCCTTGTTATGCCAGTATATGGTGATTCTTCTGGCAGGCAGATAAGAACCAGGTTTCAGTGTGCTGCAGGCCGTGACCTGAAAAGTCTGCCCCCCTTTTTAAAATTTTGCAACCTCTGGTCTGATGAAGAATTCTAGTGAACTCAAAAGCTTGCACACTGTGTCATTGTGTCATTGGGTTGGTCCTAATAAAAAGGTATTACATGGATGGTGTTCATGGCTTATTGGTTTTTATTTTTGGAACAAGATGACTGTAAACAACCTGTATACTTAAAGTTAACAAACATCTCATGTGTCAGGATCAGGCCTAACTCTGATCTGATCTGCTACATATTGCAGAGTTGGAGAGCGCAAGATCCTTTTTTGTTCTTATGGCTCCTTTATTAACTTCCTTTGAAGATGCTTGAACGGAGGTGGCAGGTGACCAAGTCCCAGGACAGGCCTTTAATTTGCAGTTGTATGCATTTGTCAGGGCTTAGCTAGATATAACTGCAGGAGATCTGTTCATCATGGAGAAAGCAGAGGTTCGGTGTCCAGTGCATAGACTAAATATACTAGATTAAAAAGAGCTGCTTTAAATCCTCATTCCTGCCTGCATTTTAGCTTCCTGCAAAAAAAATAATAATTATCTGTCACCTAAATATCATATAATATTTGAGTTTACAATTGTCATGCTCTGCAACAGCCCTTCTGCCTTTCTGTTTTGGTAGGTGGTACTACAGTAACCTGAGCCGAGGGGAAGCTGAAGATATGTTGATGCGAATTCCTCGGGATGGAGCCTTTTTGATAAGGAAGAGAGAGGAATCCAATTCATATGCTATGACTTTCAGGTGAGAAATTTCCTTTATGAATGTGGCGGTGATGCATAGGGCCAGATGTGGATAAGATTATGACATTCTAAGGGATGAGACGGATAAAGCGGGGGTACTTTTAATGCTTTTTAATATTTGCTAGTAAATACATCTTGCATTCTGTAAACACTGATGTATTTGTGAGTTCCTCTGCCAATCCTCTCTTCCTTCTATCTTCCTTCTCTCTTCCTTCACTCTTCCACCGCTCAGAGCCCCCGAGGATGGGCAGTTTATAAATCAAAATAATAATAATAATAATAATAATAATAATAATAATAATAATAATCTGAGACTGGCTCAGTTGTGTAAAGGGAGAATTCTTGCACCTTAGCTTTCAGTAGTGCCTTCTTTAGCCTGCTGTCTGCTGGATTGCTGTCTGCTGGAATAATATAAATGCCGTGCCCTGATTGTTTTGACTCAAGTTGTATCAAATTGTGTTTATCCAATCAGCTTTTCTAGTGATGAAGAAGGGAGGAGGGATTCTCCTTTGACATCCATTCTGAGGCATCTTAGGACTCACATGGGCAAAAGTCATGTGGAATGAGGGGTGTGGTAAGAAAGAGGGGAATTAGGTGAGATGGACTGAAAAAGCAGGCTGGATCTAATCCACTCTCTCATGGATGTATATGCTGCACTTCATATAAATACCCAGTCCTTTTTTGTTAATCATATACACATGTTTCTATTTTGGTTCTTAAACATAACTACCAGCAGCAGTTAAGGAATTGAAAACAGCTATAATGTAAAAAAATTCCCCCTGCAGTTCTTAACTGAGTAATGGCAATGTATATTAGTTGTTATTTTATTTATTTATTTATTTTATTTCAAATTTCTATTCCGCCCTTCCCGCGAGCGGGCTCAGGATGAATAACAACATATTAAAATACAATAAAAAATTCATCCACATTAAAACATTAAAACAACAGTGTATTAATACACATTTAAAACAGGATGGTGGGCAGCCTTCACAGGGATGGTTAAGATTTTATACACCCCTTTTTTAGCGAGAGAGTTTTTATGCTTCTGACTTCTTGTTCAGGAAACAGACCTATAAATGGCTAATGGAAACAGAGACATAAATATTGTAATTTTTTAAAATAAAAATACATGTAAAACTACCTTTCCACATATGTACTTATAGTGATCCAGCACACAGAAGATAATATGTGACATTTTAAAAAGATAGGAGCCTGCAGGGAACTGCGAGAGGGAAAAATAATTTAGAAATCTCATTCTGCTTTAACTCAGCTGTTATTAGTGTTCCAGGCCTCGTGGATAGAAATGGGCACGAGCTGGAAAAAAAACGAACCATGTGGTTCATGGTTCGTCAAATTTCATGAACCACGAACTTTCATGAACCTGCCCCTGGTTCACGAACTGGTTCGTTTAGTTTGTGAAAATGTCACATCTGGGTCAGAAAATCGTCACTTATGGGCCAGCAGAAGGTCACTTATGGGCCAGCAGAAGGTCTGCAGGAAGTCCATCTCCTGTTGCCTAGGAAACTGATTGATTGGCACCAGGCTGTCTGCAGTGACGAACCAAAAAACAACAGTGTATTAATACACATTTAAAACAGGATGGTGGGCAGCCTTCACAGGGATGGTTAAGATTTTATACACCCCTTTTTTAGCGAGAGAGTTTTTATGCTTCTGACTTCTTGTTCAGGAAACAGACCTATAAATGGCTAATGGAAACAGAGACATAAATATTGTAATTTTTTAAAATAAAAATACATGTAAAACTACCTTTCCACATATGTACTTATAGTGATCCAGCACACAGAAGATAATATGTGACATTTTAAAAAGATAGGAGCCTGCAGGGAACTGCGAGAGGGAAAAATAATTTAGAAATCTCATTCTGCTTTAACTCAGCTGTTATTAGTGTTCCAGGCCTCGTGGATAGAAATGGGCACGAGCTGGAAAAAAAACGAACCATGTGGTTCATGGTTCGTCAAATTTCATGAACCACGAACTTTCATGAACCTGCCCCTGGTTCACGAACTGGTTCGTTTAGTTTGTGAAAATGTCACATCTGGGTCAGAAAATCGTCACTTATGGGCCAGCAGAAGGTCACTTATGGGCCAGCAGAAGGTCTGCAGGAAGTCCATCTCCTGTTGCCTAGGAAACTGATTGATTGGCACCAGGCTGTCTGCAGTGACGAACCAAAAAACGAACCAAATGAACCAGCCTAAAGTTCATGGCAGTTCGTCAGAAATGGGATCTGATGAACCACTGGTTCGCGAATTTTGGTTCATATTTTGGTTCGTGCCCATCTCTACTCGTGGAACATATTTACAGTGCAATGCTAAGAAGAGTTATGCCAATCTAAGCCAGTTGAAGTCGATGGGCTTAGTTTGGAGTAACTCTGTTTAGGATTGCACTGTTAGTCCTCCTTTGGCCAGTATTTTAGGTTCTTTTCTTTTGGGGAGGGGCCATGGCGATAGAACATCTGCTTGGCATCCAGAAGGTCCCAGGTTCAGTCTCCAGCATCTCCAGTTAAAAGGATGTGAAAGACCTCCACGTGAGACCCTGGGGAGGTGCTGCCAGTCTGAGTAGGCAGTAGTGACCTTGATAGACCAGTGGTATGATTGAATATGAGGCAAGATGCATATTCATGATTAGTTTATGCAGTCATATTTTAATGCATGCCTGGAGATTTACCTACTTTCTGGGTGAGTGGCTAGGTTTTCTTGCTTTCACCATCCATGTACAGAGAGAGCCAGCTAACTTACTGTTATGATGCAATATCTGTTGTAGTTTTAAGGAAATATTGTTAGCGGCTTTGTGGTTTGGATAACCTGAAAGGCAAATTACAAAGTTTGAATAAATACTAATGTATGCATCATCTGTTTGCTATGTGTATTATCTTGCTGTCGCTGCATTTTTTTCTGATTATGTAATGCCATTTTCTGCATGGTTTAACATATCATGTCTGTGTTGCAGATTTTTGTAGCCCTATTCATGTTACATTGCCTGTTAGACGTCTTATCCTGTTGATTGCATTGACTTGCATTGTGTAATCTGCTTTGAGTCTAATTGGGAAAAGTGGACTGTAAATAATGTAAATAAATAAATAAAGCATAAAACTCCTTGTCGAACAAGTTAATTGCAGTGTCACTCTGCAAACCCTTCTCTAAATGGGAAGACCTAACAATGTATTTGGAATGTCTGCAGGCTGAAAACCCTTATTGTTGGGTATTATCGAAAGATGAATGTCAGTTAATAGATGTCTGTTAATTCTACAGAGCCGAGGGGAAAGTAAAGCACTGCCGAATCATGCAGGAAGGCCGCCTCTTTGTCCTGGGCACATCTGCTTACTTTGAAAGTTTAGTGGAGTTGGTGAACTACTATGAAAAGCACCCGTTGTACAGGAAAATGAAATTGCGCTATCCTGTGACAGAGGAGTTGCTGGACCGCTACAGCATGGTGAGTGTCTTTTTTAAAGACCCGTATAAATGTAGGAAGCTGGATGTCTTCCAGGAATTTATTATGTATTCTATTCCACGAGGACACCCTACAAGCAGTTCTTAGTTGCTAAACATTTTAGAATGTTAATATTTATTTATACTCTTTATACCTTGTGCTTCCTCAAAAACAAAACAAAAAACCCTCAAAGAAGTTTCCATGTGGACAGTTTCCATCCCTGACATCTTACAGGGCCAGAACTGCATTCAGATAGATCATTTGTGGTCTGATGTTAACATTTCATTTTATATTGCCTGTTTTATTTCCTTCTGAGAGATAAAGTGGGAGCACACAGAACTGATGCCAGGATAAAAGAGGAGATCTCTTAACTATGGTGAAGCAACTGGAAGCTGGCTAGAGGAGTGTATGTGTCCTTGCTTCTAGAGCTTCTGTAACATAGCAGTTAAGAGGTTGGATTGTGAATCATCATCCTGCTGATTTGAAGCCCACTACTGCCAGGAGCTCAGCAGGCAGCCCTGGGAAAGCCACTCTTTTCACCTGTATTGATACTAATAACACTGAAATTAAGCAATTAAGAAATTAACTGAACTTATTACAAGTTGAAGAAATGCAGAAGAAATTAAGTTTCATGAAGCGGAAACATTTTGAATGTGCAAATAAACCAGGGGCAAATCCACATTACTCATTCTAAGTTGCATGTTCCCCGCATTCCCCACGCAGTCCCGAGTGCCGGTCACATTACCTCATTAAACAGATGCATTTCATTCGCATTTCTCCCGAATATGTGGTCACAGGTTTTCAACGGGAGTTTCACGGTGGCCGTGAACGGGCCAATGCGCAATTTACGCGGTTTTTTTAAAAACCACCCCCCTTCCTGTCTCTCCGGCCGTTCCGAGAGTTCCTATTGGCTGATTCAACTTGCAAGTGCTCCGTAGTCTGCAAAAGACTGTTTTTGACTTCATAGCATTGGATGTATTGATTATGCTGTTTCTGAATCTAATCTGGTAGTTTGAAAAATCATTTTGGGGTGAATCCATCCTCAGAACAGACTTGCGAAACTTCCTTTTTACCGGTTTTTTATTTTTTTAATTTTATATTACTGTAATATCGAAATTACGAAATATTGAAATGATGACACTCCAAGGAAGTGAAACTTCAGTAAAATTCAGGCACTGAACTGTCCTGCATAGGAAATGCCCACGAAAGCTTCCCACATGCTTCCAAATTTCCAAAAAAGAAATGGGAGAGAGCCATCAGTGCTGTCAGTGGGGGAAAGAGGCATCATTATCTTCAATGATGTTTCTTTATAAGGCAAGATCGAAATAACGGAAAAGTGCGCTCAAAAAATAAAAAAAAATGGGCGGGAAAAAAAGGTCCCGCCCCAAAAAGTGGTTTTCGAGCGGCCGTGTGACCAGAGGGACGCACGAGAAAGACGGATTGGAAGCAGGAATGTGAACGAAGAGGAAAAAATCGCGGATTGGAGGCAAACGGAAGATACCCGATAAACATGCGAGTAATGGGTGAATGTGGATTTGACCCAGGTTGCTTTCTGGCCCATTGCTTAAGGAAAGAATCCTTCTGAAAGATGAAGGATAATAGGATAAGAATCCTTCTTCTGAAGGAAAGAATAGGATAAGAATTTAAAAAACAGATGGAATTACGCATACAGAAAAAGAAATACATCAGAAATTTATTTCCTTTTCTAAATTATATAAGAAAGAAATCCCCAAAGAACAAGGAATGGAAGATTACATTAAAGATACATTAATTCCAAAGTTTAAATTGGAAGATGAGCTGATGAACAATAATATTACAGTACAAGAGATTTCACAAGCAATAAGAAAAATGAAGGGAAAAAAAAGCTCCGGGTCCAGATGAGTTAACTGCAATGTATTATAAATGCTTGGAAGAAGAATTGATACTGCCACTCCAAAAAGTGATGAATAAAATAAGTGAAGATAAGATTTTACCTCCAACATGGCAGGAGGCTTGTATAACATTGATCTACAAAGAAGGAAGTGATCCAATGCTGCCCCAGTCATATAGACCTATCTCATTATTAAATGTGGATTACAAATTGTTCACCTCTATATTGGTGGAAAGGCTTAGAAAATGTATAACAAGTATAATACATCCAGATCAGACGAGCTCTGTCTCAAAGAGATGTATGAAAGAAAATGTTCAATTTGTAATTTACACAATGGAATTAGTAGGGGAGAAGGGTATAAGACCACATTGATTTTTTTGGACACTGAAAAGGCATTTGACAATCTCCCTTGGATTTTTAATGAAAAGTAAATACAGAATTTAAATTGCGGCTCAAAGTTTGAGAATTGGATACAAAGAATTTATACAAAGCAAAAGGCCAAGATTTTATAACTGAAATTATCATTCAGTTTGAATCCTTCACATTTGATAAACTGCAAGACAGAAAATTCTGCCAAAATATTTTGGGGTGGGTGAATATCCCAAAACACAATTGTTTTTAATTTGGGTGATGCAACATTTTTTTGTGAACCAAAACCTACCTCCCCCAGTGGAATTCACTTTTTTTTCTTTTTCAATCTTAGGAAAAAGATCCTAGTTCGTTATATGATGTCAAGATGTATGTGGAGCCCACTGAAATAACACCTTCTGTGGTATAATTACATTCAACTTTTTATTCAGATTTACGTTTAGCTTAGAGAACACAGATCCCGTTATCTTAATTTCTCGTTTGAAAACTGAGAAGGATGGTTGCAAGTAATCCGCCCTGAGCCCGCTGGAAATGTGGGGAGGGCGGAATATAAATTGAAAAAAAAAATAAAAGTAGGAATTGTGTACGGTGGGTGGGGTGGAAAAGAATCAAGGAAGAAAATGTTGACTTAACTGGCCTCTTGTGGTTACATACCTGTTTGCTTCCATTAGGGAGGGTGGTGGGTAAATCCTAGACCTTGCAAGCTGAAGATCCTAGATTTGGTCCTTGGTTGGTTCCAATTAAAAGATTTCAAATTACATGGGTTGGGTAAGGCCCTTCTGTGTTTGAAATGCAGAAGAGCTACTTCCTCTCAGACTAGACAATAATGTGCTAGATGGGTCATTGGTCTGGCTTGGTATAACTTTGTGTCCACGTGTTCCTAAAATCTATCACTTTGTCCTGTAAACCCCCTCCTCTTATTTTGAAGCCTCAGAGAACTGTCAAAGCCTTGTATGATTACCAAGCTAAAAGACCTGACGAGCTGACATTTTGCAGAGGGGCCTTAATACATAACGTCACAAAAGAAAGTGGAGGCTGGTAAGACTGGAAATATTTTGATACTTACATTTATAAAGGGGTTTTTTTGTGTGTAGCCCTACACTGAAGCTTTGTCTCAAACATGGCTTTGTGCAAATTGTTCTTCTTTAGTAAGGGAATTTCTGAAAGGTGGCTGTGGGGATGAATACAGTCAGTTGAATGAATGAGATACCTGAAGCATGATAATGTGTGTTCCAAAATGCTATATGACTAAATAATAATAGTATTCCATAGAAAAGCCTTTGACCAAGAGTTATTTTTAAAGTTATATACAGTTGTGGTTACTTGATAGCCATTGTAGAGTTTGTTGGACTTCAACCTTCTCTTATGTGATTCTCAGAGAGAACTTTATTCTTCCAAATATTCACCATATATAATTTCTCTAGACTATAATCAATACGCTTGGGGGGAAATATGCATATCTTTCCATTTTTGCGGAGAGCCTCCTGGAAAATCACTTCTGTGGTTCCATGCAGCATAGTGGTTATGCAGCTGGCATGTTTTAAAATCATCAGTCCTCTGATTGTTTGAATGTTTATTGCAGAGAGTGTCAAACCATTTCCACAGTTGAATTATCGTTTTGATAAAAGCTGCAGTTCAGGCTGCTTGTACCTGTTTGACATTAACGAACTTGTCAGTTGGGAGAATATTATAGACAATATTGTGTGATTCTGTTGAGAGCTTACAATAAGCTTAGTTTTAGAGGCTGGTGGACAATTGTGTGAGGCTGATGGGGTTTTTTTGTATTAAAAGATCACTTGTGTTAAAAGATCACTTTCTCATTCATTGATTCAGGTGGAAGGGAGATTATGGAGAAAAAGTTCAGTACTATTTTCCAGCCAATTATGTCGAGGACATGTCATCTGAGAAGGGTGATGAACTTGAAAACCAGGTGAGAAGACCAAGTTTTAATTGCTACTCTTCTTCCAGAATTGTTGCTTAGCTGTTGTTGTCTTTTCATGGGCTCTGTAGCATGCTCTATCAGATTCAACACGAGATTTCCACCAGCGTCTTTCCAGTTGATGAAATTAATTCAGGTGCTCAGATCCACAAGAAATTATCTGTGGGCAAGATTGTCCTTCTGCACCATACTCTCCCATGTTCATTTAAGGGAGGGACAGTTTCCCCGTGGTAGGGCATCTGCTTGGCTGATAAATAACTAGATAGACTTGATTGCAACTATAAATCCATGTTTTTGTTTGCAGATTATTGAGGACAATCCTTTAGGGAGTTTGTGCCGGGGCATTTTGGATCTCACCATATACAACGTCGGTAAGTAGCTCTCTGACTTCCTTTCCTCCTTTTGTGGTGTTCTATTTTTACTTAGACTTTGGTGTGAAGGGAGGTGAGCTGCCCTAGTAAAGGTGAGATATAAAAATGTAAATTAAAAAATTAGACTGAGTCTCCTTGTGCTTATATCACAGTAGAAAACCCTGTAATGTTGCTTTCTCAGGGCTGCCATTAGACTCTGGTCCCTCTGTGTTCTGTCCTGCCTATGGTGATGCTTCCCTTGCCCTTTTTCAAAAGGCAATTATGCATTTTCCCATTCAGTCATATAACTGCTTTGAGTGGTTTGTGTGGAGCAGTATCTGGACTGCTGATAGGTGCCTCCACCACCACCTTTAAAAATTTGGATTCAAGCATGCTCAGAAAAGAGGTGCAGGGAGGGAATAGCCTCGACTTTGACAGAACAAGAACTTCACCCAGGATTTTAATAAAACGACACATTACTGTGAGAGTGAGAGAGCAAGTGGTGTTGTGGCAGTGCACATGCTGTGCATTTTCTACTGTGTCTCTAGGTTCCGTCCCTGGTACCTTTAGCTCAGAGGATATCAGGTAGGAGCAGTTAGACCCTGGAGAGCCAACTGTTGACGAAAGAACTGTTGTCAGAGTTGACAAAACTGAGCGATGTGGATCAGTAGGTTGACTTAGGATGAGACAGCGCTGTTTTTGCCACTTAAAATGTGGCCAGATGAACATAATCTCATTTGAGTGTGACGTTGTGGTTAGAGTGTCAGACTAGGATCTGGGATGCCCAGGTACAAATCCTTACTCTGCCGTGGGAGCCTGTTGGCTGACCTCGGGCCAGTCACTCTCAGCCCAGCCTACCCCACAGATTTTGTTGTGAGGATAAAATGGGGGAGAGGAGAATGATTTGAGCAGTATAAATGAAGTGATTTTTATAAAATAATGATAAAACATTTGTGCTGAAGTTCGACCTTGAGGAAGTGCCGTTTCCTAGGGATTTGAAGTGAAATTTGTGAAAAGATTGACAGGAAAAAATTACCTAAGCGACAAAGGGGTAGGGAATGGGACCACATGTCACTTGTACACACACACACACACTGTCTATTTTCATTTATTTATATTTATTATTTCTATATTAACATGGTAGGTAACTGATGTTTTCAACCACCATCTGTGCAGTACTTGTATCTATATGCTATCTGGAGAAAGAATCCCATTTCTCCCCGACACAAACCTTTGCTGTTACAATGCTGGACAATACAATAAGGCCCCTATAGAAGAACCACTTTGAAGGAACACAAGTGCCCCAAAATGAGAAACAGTGGCGTGTTTTGTTGTGTATCAACAGCAGCAGCAACAGCAGAAATATGGCGATAGACCCTTTAGCATAAATGACGGGTGGGCATTTGCAGTAAGATGGAAAGGTAATTAAAACATGCACATTTGTCTGGTTAAATGTCTGCCTTCTTTTGAACAGCGAAAATGCCGCTCGGAAAATACGGTAAGGCTTTTGTCTTCGTCCTGGAACCCAAGAATCCTGAGGATCCTCCTATTGAGTTTGCCACAGAGAAAGTGGAAGAGTTGTTTGAATGGTATCAAAGCATTAGAGAAATCACATGGAGACCGGTAGAAGAGGTACGGATATGGCTCATACTGTGGCTCTGGTCAGCTGCTAACTTTTAACAGGCTTTGCTTGGGACGTGGGCTTCAAAGGTCAAGACAATATCATACAGCAACTTTTATTTTTTTAAATTATTTTTATTCAGTTCGTTTATAGCCCACCTTGTTTGCTGAGACTCAAGACAGATTACAAAATATAAAAATAAGCTCAATTCGACAGCAAAGACATTCAAGAAAGAACAATCTGATAGTACATCAGTTACTCTTCGTAGGGCTTCTGCAGTCCCAGCAATTGGATTTTGGACTTGAGTAGAGCAGCTTTGGATTGATAGTGTTGAAACACTGGATTTCAGTGAGAAAGGTGGACTATAAATAATGTAAATAAATAAATACATTTTTCAAGAGTATTTTTTTAGCCAAAGATGACAACACTCTTCCTATGGAGCAAGGAGCTGCCGGCTTTGGTGGTTTGAGCAAGCACCTTCTCATTTATTTCTCTGCTATGCTAATGGCAGGTGGGTCCAAAGTGGCCATTTTCTTTTCATGGAAAATTCCCAATGGGTCACTGACCAAGTAGAGCCAAGCCCCATGTCTCAGTCAGCCCTGCAGCGGCCTCAGACCAGGGCAGCCATGGGTGGTGGTACAGGAGAGGACAGCACACGAGTTTACACCTATCATTGTTGTCCCTGGCCAGGTGTGAGCCAAGTGGCCTTTTCAGTGCTGGCCCATAGCTCCACAGGACAGACCAAGAGCTGGCTTGCTCCTGGACCATTTTAAATTCCCAGCTCACCTTGAGGGCAGCTCTGAGAACTTTCTCTGCAGAATGTCCTTCTCCCCTTCTAAGCTCCATTTTCATCAGTCCCCCATGAGTTTTCTCTTGTGTCTGTGTTTTAAAGAAAAAAGAAAGGTACTCCCAAGTTCTAGAAGTGGGGTTCCCAGCGTTGTGCTTATGACCTCTATGGTGCCCACCAATACCTTACCATTGCTTTGGTGGCCGCTACCACCATGGTGTTGGTTTTATTCTCTCACTGTTCTTTTCCAAAGTGTCTTCTAAATTATCCCTCTTCTCTACCATACTTAAACTTCCTCTAGGTTTGTGTGTAACTCCACCTCTCACAGTAAATGAGGTTGGCCTCTTTGTGACTGGCTGTACCTCTCATGACAAGAGTAAACTCATGACAAAAGTACCTCTCATGACAAAGAGTAAACTCTTTGTGACTGGCTGTACCTCTCATGGCAGCCATTTTGTGGTTCCACCCAGTTCCCTGTGTCAGAATTCAAAAGGTGCCCATGGGCTCAAAAACGGTTGGGGACCTCTGCTGTAGATGATTCCCAGAGTTGCTCTGTGCAGGGGTAGAGCTCAGTTGTGTGTCTGTTTCAGTCAAGGCAAGAAATTTCCCCAAAACACACAAGTAAGCAACCTGACTTTTTGTCACTTGGAGACTGAAAGGTGTCACCAAAATGTGTGAGAAATCTGATGACATCTCCCCTGCACCGGGAATTCGGAATATTGCACGCTTTGGGAATATTGTTAAATTATAATAAATTGGTGCATTGCCTCTTTCAGTATTGGTTTGTAGCCACAGGGAGTCTTAATCCAAATAGGACTGATGTATTTCCCATTTCTGTCTGTTCCTTTGACATGTTTTTAAGTGTGTGTTCTGGAGCAATAACTGTCTATAAGAAATTTTCTTTTTATTAAATCCTCAAACAGGAAAATGAGAAAAGGTACTGGGAAAAGAACCAGTTAATTGCCATAGAATTATCTGATTTGGTAATCTACTGCAAACCAACAAGCAAAACCAAGGACAATTTAGGTAATCCCATTTTAATAATGAGTTTGAACTTTTACTAGCATGCTTAAACATGCTCAAACAGTAGTTCCTTCTGGATGGGGAATCTCTATGTGCATTTTAAGTCATCTGTGTACCTTGCTGCATATGTATAGCCAAAGCTTTTAAAATTTATTAAGTACATTTATATGTTGCCTTTCCACTGATGTGAGCCTTCAAGGCAATTAACAGGTTAGAATTAAAACAGACTAAAACTCTATAACCAGCGGACAGGTTTGGTTACAGATTACTCAGGGCTAGAATGATTCCTGTCTGCTTTACCCACATATCATTGTTGGCTGTCTTCCAATGTACTAGGCCAGAGAAAATTCACGCAAAGTATCACAGGATGCAGATGTTGTGCTTCATATTACGATTTCAGTGGAAACATGCATTAAATCCTTCCCACCTCTTTGTTCCCCCTCTTGGGTAGAAAATCCTGATTTCAAGGAAATTCGTTCCTTTGTGGAAACCAAGGCAGAAAACATAACCAAGCAGAAACCTGTTGATTTACTCAAATACAACCAGAAAGGACTGACGCGGATATATCCAAAAGGGCAGAGAGTGGACTCCTCCAATTATGATCCTTTCCGCTTCTGGTTTTGTGGCTCACAGATGGTAGCTCTTAATTTTCAAACACCAGGTAAAAATTTCTTAATGCTAATGCTTCACTCATCTTTTCTTTTTATGGATAACCATACTGGCCCTCCATGGTATGTTATTGTATTGTAAGGACAGACCAAGACATTATCTGTGCTATGCTAGAAATACACTTGAATCACTCCTGTACTGTTTGTGCCCCATCTGTAGTCGTACTGCTGGATAGAATGGTGAGGAGAAACAGAGTGTGCATTTTAGACAGTGAAACTCTTTATTCGAGCACTTTTTTGCCTGCTTTAAGCACAAATTGATTCAAGTCTCATAAGTGATTACTCCATGAAAATGAAAGAAGTTTTATTGTTCATGGCAAGTATATTTAAATCTAAATGGCGCAATTAATTTTTTTTAAAAGCTGCATTGCATTTTACAAGCTAAATATTTCTATTTTATGTTTAATACCCTACATATAATGGTCTACTTTGTGGACCTTTTTAAATCATTTCACTGGCAAATGGGAACAGTTTTAAACAAAAACCTCTTGTAGCTAATTTTAGGTGGGTAGCCATTTGGTCTACATTAGAACAGCAGGATTTGAGTGCAGTGGCACCTTAGAGACCAACAAGATTTTCAGGGTATGATCTTTTCTGAGTCAGACCTCTCTTCATCAGATGTGAGTGTATCTGAAGAAGAGAGTTCTGACTCTCGAAAGATCATACCCTGAAAATCTTGTTGGTCTCTAAGATACCACTGCACTCAAGTCCTGCTGCTCTTCTAGCCAGTCAGACCCCTGTGCTGTTGTTTGTATCTGTTGCAAATTGTGGGAAACTATTGAAGCTCTATAAATAGAGCACAAATGTACTATACGTAGTACATTAATAAACAGTAAAATCATCAAGTTGGAAGGGGCCTTACAGACCATCTAGTCCAACCCGCTGCCCAATGCAGGAACAGCCTAAAGCATCCCTGACAAGTATTTGTCCAGTCGCTCCTTGAAGACTGCCATTGAGGAGGCACCCACCACATCTCCAGGCAGCCAATTTCACTGCTGAATTACTCTTATTGTGAAGAAGTTTTCCCTAATGTTTAGCCAGAACCTTCCCTCCTGCAGTTTAAGCCCATTGTTTCGAGTCATATTCTCTGTTGCCAATTAGAACAGCTCTCTTCCCTCCTCTAAGTGACAGCCTTTTAAATACTTAAAGAGAACAATCATGCCTCCCCTCAACCTCCTCTTCTCCAAACTGAACATTCCCAGGTCCCTCAGTCCTTCCTTGTAGGGCTTCGTCTCCAGGCCCCTGAGCATCTTGGTTGCTCTCCTCTGCACCCATTCCTATTTGTCCACATCCTGTTTGAAGTGAAGCCTCCAGAACTGCACACAGTACTCCAGGTGGGGCCTGACCAAGGCAGTATATAGTGGAAGAATGACATCCTGAGATTTGGATGTTATGCCTTTGTTGATACACCCCAAGATTGCATTCACCTTTTTTGCTGCGGCATCCACCGGTATCCCAAGATCTTGTTCACACACACAGCTAGCCAGAAGTATATCCTTCCTCCAGTATGCACGCTTTGCATTTTTTTTTTACCCAGGTGGAGAACCTGGCACTTGTCCATGTTAAATTGGATCTTATTCCAATCTGCCTACTTTCCCAGTGTGTTCGGATCTCGTTGAATTCTATCCTATCTTCAAGGGTGTTTGCTACTCCCAGTTTGGTGTCATCTGCGAATTTAATGAGTAATCTCTTCACACCCTCGTCCAGATCATTTATAAAAATATTGAAAAACACTGGGCTCAGAACTGAGCCCTGTGGCACTCCACTGGACATCTCCCTCCAATCAGATGTGATGCCATTGACAACTACTCTTTGGGTGCAGTTATCCAGCCAGTTCCCTATCTGTCTAACCATCCTAGAGTTCAGCCCATAGTCCACTGGTTTATCCACGAGGAAGAACCGTGTCAAAAGCTTTACTGAAATCCAGATAAATTACATCGGCGGTATTCCCATGATCCAGTAAGCCTGTCACTCGGCCATAGAAGCAGATGAAGTTGATCCGGCAGGGCTTCCCCGTATCACCGTGTTCTTCGTCAGGTGCTTGCGGTCTGACACCTTTAATATCTGTTCCAGTATCTTCCATAATATAATAGAAAATGAAAGCTGAAAAATATTTTCTTTTCCCACGTTTTTCACCACTTTGTAGTAATAATTTCTGATTTAGTGGAAATGTTTTGGGAAAATGCACCAGAAAGGAACTGAGTAGGATTAGTTCCAGGACAGACTATGGAAACCCAAAGAGTCATCTTAACCAACATTCTTTCAATAGGCTCTCTTAGTTAAAAGAATTGTTTTTAATGTGCAAAGTACTTTCCAGCAATTATTCTCACATTACTCCCATGAAGATAATTTCGGGTAGATAGCTGTGTTGGTCTTCAGTACAAGATCATGATTCGAGTCCAGTGGCACCTTAAAGACCAACAGGATTTCCAGGGTTTTCAGCATCCTAGAGTTTTTAAACACCTGATGAAGGAAGCTTGAGTCTCGATTCTCGATAGATTATAAGCTGGAAATCTTGTTGGTCTTTAAGGTGCTACTGGACTTGAACTGTGTTACTCCCATATTACAGATAAGGAACTGAGGTTTTGTCCATCTTTCATAACTAAGCAGGAATATCTGCTCAGGTCTCCTACTAATATGCTGTGTCTTTTGTACTACACTGGCTCCATCTTCAAAGACCCAGGAGTGTCTTATGTATGCCCAGAGGATGGTTCAGGTTTGGTAATTCAGCAGGTATCCTTGGTCTCCGTACCAGCTTGGTGCCCGTGAAGCAGCACCACAAGAAATGAGAGGCAACTCCTACATAATCTCAGTAGTTTAAGCTCTGTGAGTGAAGACACAGCCGTGAGACCCGGTCAAGAGTGAAGGTACCACTCACGCAAGCAAGATCCATGTAATTATTCTTGCCCGCAAGGTCACATTACTCCCGTGTACCCTCCTCAGCAGAATAAGATCACATTGTGGGAAGAGGGTGAGCGCGTCTGTATGAAAGTAGTTAAATCTTGCCTTTTATTACTGGGTTAAGTGGGATTTAGCAGACGAATGTTTTTTTCTAATCCCCTTTATCCCGTCTGTCAGAAAGAAGAGCTTGCTGCTAATGTGGCTTTTTTTAAAAAAAATCCTCTTTCCAGATAAATACATGCAAATGAACCATGCCTTGTTTTCACTTAATGGTCGGACCGGTTTTGTACTCCAGCCAGAATGCATGAGGACTGAAGGGTATGACCCAATGCCCAACGAAACTAAGAAGAAACTACAGATGATTTTGACTGTGAGGGTAAATATTCTCTTTAAAAAAATGCATTGTCGTACAGATGGGGAGCATCTGTAGCTGTAAGAGCCCTTGTTTTCAGTAATAGTGGACAGCTTGTTAAATGACATCTCTTACCAGAAGTAGCAAGGTGTTATCTGCCAGCATCTTCAGTCTGGTGCATCCCATCCTGGAGATTGTATAACTGTCCAGTATTGATGTTGCGTACATGTGTGGAAATAATAACTAGTCTTCCTGCTCTTAAGGGTTTGGAGTTGGAAAACGTTTGAGTATTTCCTAAAGGGTTTTCCTAGCCCATTTTGTTCCCAGAGATACCATCATAATTATGTAGATATATGTTGAGGTACTGGAGCTGACAGTCATAAGGTTAAACTTTTCACAAGTACCTGCAAGGCCCCCAAGTGAACGAGAGCAACAGCCCTGGGGAAGGACTCCAGTAGTGCAAATAGCAGTTTGGGGCAAGTGATTTATATCAGGAAAATGTCAAGCAGAGGCGAGGATTAAGTATCCCTACCCAAGTGCCCATAGCTGAGCACTGATTCCCATAGTGGTTGGCTACTCGCCAAAGTAGTGGCAGTCAACAAGGACCAGCTTTGTGGTCCTTTGTTGACTATCCTATACTTGCCATTTAAGAATTTTTTCTATCTGGCTTGACACAGATTCGCTAGTAGAAAAGAGCAAGAAGTGAGCTGTGACTCATGAAAGCTCCTTCCCTACCACAAATTTTGTAGTTTTATAGGTGCTACTGGACCCTTGCTGTTTTCTGCTGCTACAAACAGACTAACACAGCTACCCATCTTGACATATTTGCTACAACAGTAACTAGGCCACTAGCTGCCATTAAAATCGTGGCACAGAGTGGTAAGCTGCAGTACTGCAGCCCAAGTTCTGCTCACGACCTGAGTTCAATCCTGGCGGAAGCCGGGTTCAGGTAACTGACTCAAGGTTGACTCAGCCTTCCATCCTTCTGAGGTCGGTAAAATGAGTACCCAGTTTCCTGGGGGTAAAGTGTAGGTGACTGGGGAAGGCAATGGCAAACCACCCCATAACAAAAAGTCTGCCAAGAAAACGTCGTGATGTGACATCCCCCCCATCGGTCACTAATGGCTCAGTGCTTGCACAGGGGAGACTACCTTTACCTTTTATAGGTGCTACTGGACTTTCGCTGTTTTCTACTGCCACAGACAGACTAACACAGCTACCCATCTTGACATATTTGCTACAACAGTAACTAGGACACTAGCTGCCATTATATGGGGCCACAGACTTAGGAAAATGAAATTGTGGTCTTCTTTCAAGATGGTGGCTCTAATTCAAAATGGCAGGTAAAAACATTCCCATTCTGAGCCTAAAGTTTTGCAAAGTGATGTTAGAGTCTTGAAGCAAAAAACTGAATGAAAGCTGTGAGAATATTTATCCAAAGTTAAGCACATTTTAAGACCGGTTTGTTTAAATGGGAGAGTTAAAAGAGGTGCTCAGATTTCTCCTGTTCAAAGAAATAGAAGCAAAAACATGCCTTGCTTTGTTTGGATTGCACCTTCCTTCTGTGTTGAAAAATACCACTATATATTTGAGTAGTAATTGTTACTAGATTCCGTTACCCAGTGGCATGACATGCTGTATTGCCATAGGTCATCGGTGCTCGCCATCTTCCTAAGCCTGGTAGGAGTATTGCCTGCCCTTTTGTAGAAGTGGAGATTTGTGGGGCTGAATACGACAACAATAAATTCAAGACAACTGTTGTGAGTAAGTAGTACTCAACTTCTTAATAGAAATATGAATTCTATGGTGGAGTAATTAATCGCTTGCATCTAAACTTGAGTAGCATGAAGAGGGTGGAAATGGTGTTTTCTCTAACATCTACAGTGCTATTCTAAATGTTTATTTGGAAATAGAGCTCACTTTATACAAAGCCAAGCACTTTGAAGTACTTTCTTACCATTAGGGATGCTCTCAATACTCCTGTTGAAATCAGTAGGACTTTGGCTGGATCGTGTCCCAATTTGGTCTCTGTGAAGTTGCACATTAAGGCAGAAGAAGACGGTTTGGCAGCCCTGTTGCCACGCAGCTGGGTGCTTCCAGGTTCTCCTTGAGCTGCTAATCAAACAAATCATGTTATTACTTCAACAAGTATTTCTTCAAGTGTGCATGGATAGAATAGCACTCAGTGCATTCTAGTAACTGTTGCCTACGTGCTGCAGACCTGGGGCATTTTCAATAGCTTAACTGTGGAATAAAATGAATTTCCCTGAAATAAGTGTTTCAACGAAGTGGTGGGATGTATCTTGGTTTTCTTTTTTTTTTCCCTCCTAGAAATGTGCCAAGTGGAAACATTAAAATGCGGGATTGGGGGTAGGGGACAGTGAGGGAGTTTAACTTTAGTAAATACTTTAGTAAACACAGTGGCGTGGTCTGGGGGAGCCCAGTGGCGCCTGGTGTGGGCTTTTGGGGACCACAGTTCTCTTTGTCAGATGCATCTGGCAGGGAGAGCTGTGGTTATCGAAGGCTTATACTACATAGGAACTGGAGGCTTTTACTGCTGCAAACTAACACGGCAAACTGACTCCACACCAAAAGGAGATGTTTACATTTACTAGCAAAGGAATGTTTTGGTTGCCTCCCCGCTAATTGCATCTTGTCCCCTTCTGATATATGTCCCCTTCTCTCCCCTCTCCCTCCTCCTCTTCTGTATTTGACCAGTTTGTACCATGCACCTGACGAAGAGAACTTGATTCTCGAAAGCTTATGCTACAATAAAATTGGTTAGTCTTAAAGGTGCTACTGGACTCTTTTTGATTTTGCTACTACAGACTAACACGGCTAACTCCTCATGATATCATAGATATCTCTGAAGACTCACTTATGCAGCTTTTCTTTGGGGAAGCTCTTGGCACTCTCCCCGCTGAAACCAGATCAGATTCATGCCTCTTTGCTTTTACCAACGGGGAGGATGTTTCTGGAGGATAGGGGCATATCATAATTCCTGGGGTCAGGTGTCAGGGACACCAGGGACTCAGTTTATGCTTTGAAATGGCAGAGTCTTTATTGCTGCAACACAATCAACTATCATCCTGAACAGTCCCAGTTTTCTTCTCTCTCTCTCCCTCAGGGTGCCTATGGGTGTGGCATGGCCTCAGTCTGTGTCAGGTTGCCTCCTTAGAAGCCTGGCCTAGCTTTGGCCGTTGCTTGGAATGGGTGGCGGTCTACCTCCCAACATCTCCTCCACTTTCTCCTGGTCCTCCTTACAGATTCTTTCCCACTCTTTCAGGCCTCACTCTGGCTCCTGTTTCCCCCATCTGGTCCTTCTCCCTCTTTTGCTCCACTTGTTGGCCCTCTTCCTGCTTCCCTGTTCTCTTAACCTGCTTGCTTTCCCCAGCACCACACGACATGCTCGATTAGCCCCGCCCACAGCAGCCTGCCTCTGGCCAAATCCTCCCTATCGACAGCTTTCACATATGTTGGAAAATGTACTTTCAATGCATTTTGAAAATCCTCTTGCAAACCATCAGTGAAATGCGTTGAAAATTCAGTGAAAGTGCATTATCCAACGTGTGTGTAAGTAGCCCCGTCATCCAATTACCTGTTGCTTCTCCCCTTGCTCCTCTGTCCCTCACTCCTTCCTCCTTGATCTCTCCCTCCCCTGATGTTGGCTTGCTTACCTTCTGACATCCCAAGGCAGTGGGTACCTCTCCCTGGTAAATTGGAGTGACAAAACAATGAACATAGCAGCCATTTTGCAGCCATGCCTGCAAAACAGAGGGATTAGCAAGAGCATTGCTAATGGGCTCTGTTTGGCTTAATTGGGAAACAAAATCTGCAAAGTAGAGGGGCTGTCCTGCACTTGGCAAGACCATAATGAATGGTTGGCCCCAAGCTGGGATAAATGTTCCCAGACCATTCACGGATCCTTAAAGGGGAAATGCTTGCTCTGGATTACAAAATGTCCCTCCCATTACAGATGACAACGGCCTGAACCCAGTTTGGGCATTTCAGGAACAGGTGAAGTTTGAAATTTACGACTCCAGCTTAGCATTTCTGCGCTTCGTGGTGTACGAGGAGGACATGTTCAGCGATCCAAATTTCTTAGCCCATGCCACTTTCCCTATAAAAGGAATCAAATCTGGTAAATATCAAGGATAACCATAACGCTGTTGTTTACACGTTACTTTTGCTCTTAGAACCCAGCATGGTACAGGGCTGTATATCTAAAGTGGAACAGAGATGCTGTTTTGCAGTCTTAAGGATACTTTCCTGGGAACAGGCCCTATAGAATGAAATGGGGTTTACTTCTGAGAAAACCTGTTTAGGATGGCTCCCACCCTGTCATCTGAGGCACCAGATGCTTTTCACTCCACCTTGCAAAGATTTGCCATGGCAGGTCTGTGCTGCTTTCTCATACATACTGCCCTGCCTCCGGTGCAGTGCATTCTCCAGTGCCTGACCAGCCGGTTCTTCAAAGCACTGTTTACATCACTTAAATCCTGCCTCAGGCCTTGCTTAGTTTGAAATGTGTCAGAGGCCTCTTATGCTTGCGCAGACTAAGAAGCCACTGCTTCCTACTCCCTCGACAATAGTCTATTTTCTTCTCTCCAGTTTATGTTGTGCCACTCTGCACAATTGAGTTTCTGGTTTTTTTCTGTGATCTCAAAAAAAAGAGAGAGAAAGGCATTGTTTTGTCAAATGTGGTGAATCAGTGATAAAACAATATCTGTGGAAATGCTGTAGGGCGTGCAGTTTTCCCAGTAGGGAAAGGAAATAAGCGTATGCAGCATTGGAATTGTTTTGCAGTAGGGGACCTAAAAGTACCAGTTAAATGGCTGGCAGCTCTGCTGTTTCCTTTTCTTCCTTGACATTGTCAGTACTACCGTGTTTTGCTTATCTTTACTCTTGTGATGGAAGCCCTCCTGTCACACACTCTGTGCTACTCTTAGCCTGGAACACGTTCTCCCACATACGTCTCTGCTAAAGACAGTCTGGCTAGCTTTATATTCTCCTTTTGCTTTTTCAACTCTTGCAGAATTGCAGATCCTTTGGGGAAGCTTCTGATTTTTCCGGCTGTGGCACATGTGACTGTCTTGCGATTCTCCACGGTTTCCTGTTCTTTCCTGCTCTGCCTACTGCTGCTGCTTCTTAGTAAATCTCCCAGCTCTGTTCTGCTTTCAAGAACAGACCAGGTGAGCTGCCAGCGTGATGTGTGATTCTGAGCAAGGTTAACCGCTTCTAGCGTCAAAGCTTTCTGACCTTGCTCTTCCAGGTTTTCGGTCAGTCCCTCTTAAGAACGGATACAGTGAGAACATAGAACTGGCTTCACTCCTGGTGTATTGTGAGGTGCAGCAACTGCTGGTACGTGTTGCAGCCTCTTGTGACTTCCATTAAGACTAGACAGCCCTTTCTATTCATCTAGCTTACCCTGAAGAATCTGGGGTGCCGATTTTTGTATCTGTGGATGCTGCCACACCGGGATCATGAAAGTGCAGCAAGATGGGGACACAAACATCCATTCCTGTTCCGCTCTCTACGGACCGTCCCTTTCCTCGTTACCCCTACACAAAAGCTCAGATGTAGCAATGCTTTTGCTGACCAGATGCCTCCTCACTTTCTAAAATGTGCTGTAATGCTGCATCACAACTTGGCAGAGAAAACAAAAACAAAAAGCACTTTAAAGAGCTGAACGGGGAAAGGATAGTCCTGCACTGTTTTGAAACCAGTGTTTAGCGTTGCTTCTCCCGTCCCCATGTAGACTAGCAGAGGGAAGTCCAGATGGCTCTTCCGCTGTCAGCCACCATGCAGTGTTTCCTTCAAACCAGAGAAGATCAAAACCTTGTGTTTCTCCAGTCAAAAGAGAAAGTTCCATGGATCACTCTTAGAGTGATTCCGCACACGTTGGACGATGCACTTCCAATCCTCTTTATAGATCATTTGGAATGGATTTTTTCATGTGCGGAACAAAAAATCCACCTCAAATGATTGATAAAGTGCATTGAAAGTGCATTATCCAACATGTGCGGAATCAGCCTTAGAATGAGCATGACATCATATGGACGCTCCACAGTCACGAAGGGGCTTCCTGCTTTCCACATGGGGAAAAAAATCCCACTTGAAAGCAGCTCAGCCTTTCCTTCAAGGAGATCAACAGGGTTTTTTTTTTTTTTAGCCTCTCAACGACTCTGTAAGGCATGTTAGGCCCAGTCGTGTGGGTTTTCCTGAAGAGTATGAATTCGAAAATTTTCTGATATGTGTAATTTGATTTAGCATCTTTAGTAAATAAAACTGATCTGCTGTGGGAGAGGAGAGCCAAGAAAGTTAAACTCTGTGGGCAGAAGTCCTTGCCCCCGCTGGAAAGCTGCACTGGACCCAGTGTTAAGTGTCCACAGAGAACCTGAGCTTTTCATTTGGCTTATAAAGAACGGAATGAAGTTTTAGACATTCTGAGCTTTGGGCTGGATCATGTCACATTTCATTTTTCCAAAGTCTTGTGTATATATGTTATATGAATAGTTTTCTCTTGTTCCCCATGGAGGAAGGTGAAGAAGCAATCTATTCATCATTCCGGCAGTTGCGGCAGCGCCAAGCTGAACTGAACAATCAGTTGTATGCCACACGTTGGAATATGAGGAATTCTAACCGAGATGCTTTGCTGAGAGAGTTCAGTGTGAATGAGGGTCAGCTACAGTTGTATCAAGAGACATGCAACAAGAGGTATGTTAATGGCAAAACGCTTTCTGCACATGTTCCATCATGAAAAACAGGAAGGCCATTCTGCCTATTGACTACTTTGCTTCTGAGCTGGTACTGTGGGAACTACTCGGTTAACTGAGCTGAGGCAGGTCTTGCTTTATTTACTTTACAAACATGGCAGTCTCATGATGTTCTCAGTCTCTGGTCCGTAGACCTGAAGTAGACGCTTTCTGCTGCAACAAAACCTGTCACCTTTGTTGCAGAGCTACAGAACATTGGAGCTTTCTCAGAGAACAAAGGAGGGCAACCTCGATTAGGAGGCTTGAGGGACCTTTCCTATGAGGAAAGGCTGGAGAGTATGGGAAAAGATGACTGGAGGGAGAAGGCAGAGGCTTATAAAATTATGCACGGAGCAGAGAACTAGAATGTATTAGAACTCAAGGCACCCAATGGAGTTGATGGGTGATAGATTCAGTACAAACAAAAGGAAGTATTTCTTTATTCAACAGGTGATTAAAATGTAGAATTCACTGCCAGAGGATGTGGTGAAGGACATGAGCCTAGGTAGTTTTAAAAAGGGGTTAGATAAATTCATGGAAGAAAGGTCCATCAGTGGTGGCTACTAGCCAAGGTGACTAAAGGGAACCTCCACATTCAGAGGCAGTAAAATTTTGAATCCCAGTTCCAGGAGGCAACTTCAGGGACGGTGTGCCGTTCTTGGCCCTCCACAGTAACTGGTTGGCCATTGTGGGAGACAGAAGGCTGATCTACACAGTCTGCTGGTCTAATCCAGCAGGGCTGCTCTTACGTAGGGGTGTGCAGCCCGAAAAGATTTGTGTTTCCCGCTTCGGGTTCACCCGAACCGGGGAAAAAAATTGGAAATACTGTAATTCCAAAGTGGCTTGCTGGCCCCGATTCAGAAATCATGAATCTTTACGGATCGGGTCTGATTCGGGCATTTTTTCCAAATCGGATTCCCGAACCGCACAGGCCTACTCTTACGTTCCTGTTGGCTTACCTTGGGCCAGTCACACACGCGGCCTAACCCACCTCACAGGATAAAACAGAGGAAAGGAGAACGTTGCAAGCCACTTGGGGTCCTCACTGGGAGAGACGCAGGTACAAATGAAGTAAATAAAATGGAAATGTTTTGTTTAGATTAATGCAAAAATGCTGTGTAAGGGTACCAGATGCATAGCTGACTTTTTTTTTGTCTGTGCCTTCTTTCAGGTTGCGGGAGAAAAGGGTCAGTAACAGCAAATTTTACTCCTAGGGAATCGGTTTCCTTTGGAGCGTTGTTTTTATAAAGCCAGCTGGTAAGACATATTAATTTACCTTAGTTAAACTACCTAGGACCGAAGTTTTGCCTATCTTAAATAATAACGCACGTTATAAAAAATTGTTACTTTGTTAGGCAAATTTTTACGTTGTGTACTTCCCTTTTACAAAAGCACACTATCCCCCCTCCTCCTTTTTACACAGTAAGCAGCCTACTTCACAAAGCTGTGGAAAGGAGATTGAGGAGTGTGTGGGGGGTGGGGTGGGAGGAGACTCCCATTTCCCTCCTGGGAAGAAAAGTGGGATAAATAAGGCAGTCTGTTGTAAAGTATACCTCCTAGAAGCGTCTTAAAGCCTGGAAGATGTATTGCCTCATACACTTTCAAGGGCTCGAGCTCCCTTCCTCGGATTCGTGGAGCAGTTGCATCACTATCTTAGCATAAACTCAGTCCAACTTTGTGGCCCACTCTGCAGTCCATTGGCTATCATTCAAGAAAGTTAAGTATGCCTAGAAAGAAGCCTTTGAAATATCACTGAAAACTTGCCTTTGTTGGTTGATTGAGCCTCTTACTCATTTTTTTTTTGCTAGGTTGGAACTGTTTTCTCAAAGGGTGTCTGGAAGAAAGACAACAACCCCATGCCTCAACTACAGCGTACCAGGTTTAAAACTCTCTTTGACATCTCATCCTTGCTCACAAGAGAAGATAAGCCTCCAGATATATCATGGACTGTGTAGGGTTACTTCAAAAAACCAGCATGAAGAACGTCCGATTGTGAAGGAAAATAAGCTTTTTCTTGTGTGTACTTGCGTTAGAACCTAGGTTGTAAAATCCCTGTTTGATTTACAGGGCTGATATCTTATTTATTTTAAAATAGGCATGCGTGTGTGTGTGAGAGAGACTGTGTGTAGGCTAGCACCGAAAAATAAAAGTGGATTTGTACAATTGTGAGAGATTAAAAAATACCTAAGAAGGGACTGGGATCTGTTGCTTATTGGTGGCAGTGCTAGAATTTGAAGCAGGAATACAGAAGTGACCTTAGCAAAATATCCTTACTGATGTTTGTTCTGTGGCTTAATGCTTCCAGCCCTATTGTCCTTCTCTTTGCATCTGCAATCTCAGGCCAGCTAGAACTTTTCTCATTTTGAACAGCCAGCATGAACTCTTCTCTGTATTTCCCTTGGAAGTGACAGGTGCAGAGTCCCCGTGGTGGTACTTGGCTTTTCCAAGGACAATAGAGGCCAGTATGAGCATCCTCTTTTCTGCCTCTAATAAGCTTTTAGATCTATTTCATAGTTTCCAAGGGTGGGGGGGACCCACACGCTTTTGCTTTAACAGTTGGTGGGATTCTTAGGATATTTTTGGCAGTATCTCTGCTATGTGACGTCTGGTATTTCTCCATTTAAAAATGCCTTCTGCAGCTTGCTGTTATCTTTTGCATGCAAAAGTATTCAGTTCCAGTTTCTGAAAGGGAAACGCTTATTTTTGCTGAAAAACACAAGAAGTGGAATAGGTAGGCTACAGTGTGTGTAGGATAACAGGGAGGCTACATTGGAATCCACTCATGTACCAGAGATCATTTCCCACTAGAACCCTAGAGCGGGGTCTCCGATGTGATGCCTGCCAGGACTTCCCCGGGCACACGCTTTGAGATTTGCAGAAAGAGGATGGGGCTGTTGTAAGGCAGGGCTTGTTATTGGCTGCTCTTCTTCAAATGAAAGCTTTTCCACAGCTGCAATAAGGCAGCCACTGAAGGATCAGGAGCACCTAGGATTTTCTAAGGTCATTGTTCCACCCCCCCCCCCCACGGCTTTCCTTTGTTTCTTCTTAATCCTCAGAGCCAAGCTACAAGTGACGCCTAACACCGGTTGGACATTTGTCAGCTTACCTCAAGTTTTGATGGGAAATGTAGGTGTCCTGGTCTTACAGCTTGGCTCTCCATTTAATTAAAGTTTACAGACCCCCCCCCCCACACACCCAGCGGAGGGAAAGGAGGGCGCCCGGGAAGAGCCTGACGCCTGCACTCCCCTCCCGACCACATGTAAGCTGCAAGACCAGGATGCCTACATTTCCCATCAAAACCTGAGGGAAACTGACAAGTGTCCAACCTGCGTCAGGCATCACTTGTAGCTTGGCTCTCAGTCTCCCCTCTCCCCCTTTGAGTGTTGCTTCATTCCTTTTCACACCCCTTCAGCAGCTCTTCTGCAAAGGAAGGTGAGAAGTTCTGGAGTTGGCTCCATCTTCTGCAGCAGCAGTCTTTTAGGGATGGCGTCCACCACCCCCTTCTCAACATTCCAAAGGTGTGTACAAGTGGACCCCCCCCCCCGTCCTAGTTTTTCTTGGAATTCTTGCAAGAAATACTGGTCCTCTTGCATATACACCCTTGGCTTGAGAACATTATTAGCGTTGCACAGATTTGTAGAAGTATCTTTCCAGGCTTATCAAACCAGCTGAAAAGCCACTGCTTAAGATTTCTGTCCAGGGTGGCAGGCAGGGGGCAGGAAGAAAAGCCTCTTATATGGTAGATTAATTCACTTCAGCGGCTGATAAAAATGGATGAAATAACTAAAACACCCAATTCAAGTGTATGCAATATTTTATTGGAAAAAAATACACACCTGTTGTACGATAAGTACAATTTAATGTGCTCACAAACACCAGGACTTCGTGGTTATTTTGAAAGTCACTTTTCCCCCTTTTCCTAAAATCAACATACCTCCAACAGCAACCAGCATGACTCCTAACAATGGTTAGTACCCTTTTCCTCCTACACTTCGTACACCACAACAGCTCGCAAAGTAGTTGCAACAGGGCAGGGCCAGAACAATCCCGATCTAATCTTTGATCTTCTGCTGGTTTAAAAATTGAGTCAAACAAGCCTCATCCAGTTGATCCGCTGTGCTCATTGCGAAGTCTCCAGTGCCGTGCAAAGATGGCCTGCAAGCAGCAACTTGCAGTGCTTAAGACTGTGTGTGCGTTTTCACTGCCAATGCTTCTAGCGAATAAATAGAAAAATAAATAAGGGGCAAAAAGAGGGGGAGAAAGTCTATTTTAATCAGAGACCTGCGTGTCTCTTACACATCATTGTAGCAGTCTGCATACAAAAATTAACGTAATTTAAACCTGCCTCTCAGAGTGTAAAATCTTTCTGAATACTGAGACTGTTCTTCTGAAGAAAAGCCTAAAAAACCTGTCACTTCTCTCTTTTTTTTTAAAAAAAAGGTCCTAGTTGCGTTTTCTCTTTTTGTTTAGAAAATGCAGAACATAAACTACCTCCTCTATAAAGTACTCCCCCCCCCAACCAAACCTCTTAATATAAAAGTTTTCTTATTTAAATTCATGTTAACGGATAACTGACTTCAGTAACTAAAAATACTGCACTTTGCTTTCTAAAAAAAGTTTAGTCTTAGAACTGTACACGTGTCTGTTGGAGGATGAACACAGAAGCAGAGCTATATGAGATTCTTGATTAATCTTGTGTCTCTAGCTGGATGGTACAATAACCATCATACTCAAAGAGAGATATGTATGTTGCAATTGGAAAAAGAATGCAGCGAGACCTGCATTTTGCATCTACAGGGCACGCTTGTTGGAAGAAAAAAATGACTACAGGAAAAGGAAAAGATAATGGGGAAGTAGAGCAAGAGTCTTCTCCTTTTAGACATGGAATGTCCTTTGCCAAAAAGATGATAAGCAGGACTGATGCCGTTTTGCTGGATCAAGAGTAGATAGTAATGACTTCTCGGCCACCACCTCGGACTAGTAACACCCTCTCCAAGCCTTCGGTCAAGACTTCAAGAAATTCCATGTCTGGATCACCGCAAGTCAAGGATAATTGGCAGCTGTGCTAGGGAGATGATCTTTAAAATCTTAATGAAAAGGACACAGCGTACCAAATAACCTTTTCGCACATTTAACACAACTGCAGATCTTTCCATAAAGCATGCAGATGTATGGCCCTGTACCAGGAAATCATCTTCTGCACTAGGACAATGAATGACAATAGCAGGTGTGATTGAATGGGGTGGGGTATGCAGAGGGGTAGTGGGTGTGGAGAAATCAGGATTGGTATTGAGACAGGAAGCCTAGGTCTCGATTCAGTCCAGGTGGATGCATTGTCTCGAGCATTAGTAGCTGCAATTCAGCTGTCTCTCTAATCTCCCTTTGAAATTCCTCTGCAGGATAACTGCTATTTTTAGGTCAGCAAGTGAATGTCTTGGAAGGTTAAGATATTCCCCCACTGGTTTTTGAATGTTTTGGTTTCTGATGTCATCTGAATCGAGACATAGGCTTCCTATCTCATTGCCAATGCTGATTTCTCCACACCCACTACCCCTCTGCATACCCCACCCTATTCAATCATGCCTGCCGTTGTTATTCACCGGCTATTATCATTCAATTCCTGTAATCACTCCACTCTCCAAGATACAAGGACAGATGGACTTACATTCTAGCTGTATCTGAAGAAGTGAGCTGTGACTCACAAAAGCTCATACCCTGCCACAAATTTTGTTAGTCTTATAGGTGCTACTGGACTCGTGCTCTTTTCTACTGCTACAGACAGACTAACACGACTACCCATCTTGATCTATCCACACTAGAATGTAACTGATGTGATTTTCAAAGGTGCATTTGCTGAAACATTGCAACCATACTGACCCTGAACTGGTCCCAAACGAATGCAGAATTAATTGACTAAGTCACTCATCTTTCTAGGAGTAATAGCAACCTGGGGAAGCATCTCACGCTTCTATGTGCACTCCATCCAAGTGAGGAGAAAACAACAAATGAACAGGGCTGCACCACATCTATTTTAAATATATACCATCAACCCTGATTTGTCCTGGGACAGAAACCAACACAATTCATGCCTTACTTTGTTCCAGCAGACAGCAGATGTACCTAGAAGAAGTTGAAATGGCACCAGAGAAAGTAACGGCAAGACTAGCTCCAGGGATAACTTTCAGTCAAGGTTCAAGATAGCAAGGGTTATTCCTGGCTTTGAGGAGTCACAACACAGACCCCTCCCAGATCCCCTGGAATCATAGATCTTCCATAAAAGGATACAGTTTTCATCCCCATCAATGTTTTTTGGAGGGCCAGGCATGTTGAGAAGAACGAGTCGTGCTTCGTGGGACCGGTTAACAATGACTTCATTAAGCTTTACAGCAGTGTGCATTCTTCGTACATTTGACTGATTGCTGTAGGAAGGTCACATTTAGAGATGTTGTTAGAAATAAACATGTGCAAAAATGTCACCATGCCAAAAGGAAAGGTTACAGAACTTCAGGCCCGTTTATTGATATCATGAAGCAAGAGGTCTCAAGGACTGCTATCATCTTGAAATGTTCACAGGTGCCTCTGGGTACTGGCTGCTGTGGTATGGTCATACTTATCTTGCATCACATACCCCCATTCTAAACCTATTACTTGGAACCACGTCCCACTAAAATTGGGACAGGCCCAGGTTCACTGATACTGTATCTTGACCTGCTTAGACCACTTAGCATCAACAGCTGTGTCACGAAGGTTCCCTGGCTGATAAGATGCTAAATGGTTGGTGGAAAGTACCCCAAAAATTCTGCAGCAAAGGTTCATTGCCCAAGAACAAGGAGGAAAGGACACCATATACAATGCTTTAGTTCCATCATTAGTTATTAACCTTTGATTGGTTATGATACTCTGAAAGCAACGCTGTTTCTGGGTTCCCCCATTAAAGGTTGCTGTTGTGTTTCCATTGATAATATCAGTGAACCACAAAGTACAAAATTCAGGCTTGCATGCACAATCAGGAGGACTTCTGGCACAATTCATTAAACTAAAAAGCAAAATGGCGGGTGCCATGTTTGAGCACAGGAGAAGGGGTGTGTGTGAATGTGACGTTAGTAGCAAAAAGGACTCTCCTTGGCTTCTCTCTCCAAGTACTTTCTTAGTTGAGCTCTGATCCCACAAGTGAAAGCAGCTGAACAAAAAGCACTACTGGGGCGGAAGGTTCAGTGCCCCTCATCTGTATGCCCCATATAGACCCCCTCCTCCTCCTATAATTGGGGTAATTCATTGATTAAACATGTGGATTTGCAGACAGTGCAGACAGAATAGAGACCACATATTCAGACTTGATTATTAAAAATGTATAATGAGCACACTTACAGACTTTCCCATTCACTGACAGCATGGAAGAAAATCGCAATGATTAAAATTAATACTAGCGCTCAAAAAATGTAACTTAGTTGACAGAGTTGGAAAAGAAAGGTAGTCATTTTCAGTTCAGCCTTAACTGAAAAGCAAGGCAGTGATTTTCAGTTCAGCCTTAACTGAAAAACAGAGTGCATGTTATTATAAGCAGTTAAATAAGAAAGCAGAATGTGCAAGGACAGGTAAACATACCGTGTTTGCCAATTTACAAAAGAAACTGTTTTAAAATCAGCTTTTCGAGTTTATGTTCACAGACAAGTGTCATTGCAGAAAACTGCAAATTCTACACAACTACATCCATCCAAGGTACTGACTAGTGATTCATTTAAACCAATGCGCCTCTTAAGGAAATTGTCTGCTACTAAAAAACTGGGAGTGAGTAAGCTTTTCCACCTGAGGGCAACCATCCAAGCCACTTTTGAGGGCTCCGTTGGATGGTGGGTTCCTCCTGTTTCCAGAGTGGAGCTATCACAAGTGGCCCTTTACCCCTCTCTGCTGCTCTGCATGGCATTTACCCCTTCAGCTATTTTAATAATTTTTTGGGAGCATCAGTCTGCTAGCTGATGTGGCGGCCTGATTGAGCACAAAATTGAAAAGAGTTCAGTAGCACCTTTAAGACTAACCAACTTTACTGTAGCATAAGCTTTCGAGAATCACAGTTCTCTTCGTCAGATGCGTCACACGGCTAACTCATAGAATCATAGAGTTGGAAGGGGCCATACAGACCATCCAGTCCAATCCCCTGCCCAGTGCAGGATCAGCCTAAAGCATCTCTGACAAATATTCATCCAGTCAACTCCTCTGGATCTATGATTGATCACAGTGTCATTTAAAAAATTTTCAGCAGCTGGATGGCCAGGTGGCAAGGACCTATGGGCCAGATAACTGGCCCACCTCTAGATGAGATTGAAGCATGTCCACCCCCTCACTGAACCCCCAGATAGGTCCCCCATGAAACTTCTCCTAAACTCTGATGCTCGCTTTCGATTTGTCATTTATTTATTCAAAATATTTGTATTCTGCTTTCCACCCAATCAACATGAGTCCGAGCAGCTTGCATCAAGCTCAGAACAACTCAGACTTCACAGCAGACCACAACCTCCATGCACAAGTTATCAAAAGCAACATTGGAAAAGATCTGCTTTTATGTTGCCTCCAAAATCTGTGCAAGGTTGGGAATTTTCTTCGCATCCGCAGGAAGCCCATTCCACAGCACGAGCTGCCACTAAGAAAACACAAGCCCCAGAAACTCTCAGCCTAGCCTACCTCACTAGATGGTTATTGTGAGCGTAAAATGTAGGAAAGGAGGACGATGTAAGCCACTTCGGGTCCCCCCACTGGGGAGAGAGGAAGAGTATGAACAAAGTAAATAAATAAATGTCAAAACAAAGTGAAAAGATGAAGTTCCTAAACAACAATGAATTACAGACATAGTGTCATATTACTATTGTGGGTTGAACTTCTTACTCTCTGGCACTTACGGTTTAATACTGATAAGCTCCCGGAAGTTCTCCACTGCACTGTTCCGGCTCCGTTTCTCATTGTCATATTTGTCCTTTGTCCATGTCATCTGGATCTTTTCTGGCACTGCTTCCCCTTCATCTTCCTCATCAGAGTAGAGGCTCTCCAATCTTATGATCGAGTGCCTGTCCTTCACCAGCTGAGCCTGGAAGAATTAGGAGTCAGAAACGTTATTGTCAGCTTACACCAGAATGCTATTTAGGGAGTCACACTAGCGGAGAGGAAAGAAATTTTGAATGGCCTGGGGCTAGGGCTGTGCTATTCAGGTTTCGCTTCAGGTAAAGTTACCTGAAGCGGCCCCAATTCGGCAAGCTTCAGTATTCCCGAAGCAGCCCTGCTTTAGAATACCGAAGCAAAGCTTTCCGAAGCATTCAGAAAGCTTTGGGGCTTGTTTAAAGGGCCCCACCACTGCTTGCAAGCAGTGGCAGGGCCCTTTAAACATCAACCCCCTACCTCCCCCCACCTACCTTGCGGTGGCTCTGGACCGGCTCCTCTGCCGCCGCCGCCCGAGCCTGCGGGGTGGTAGGGAAGGCTGGAGCCACCTCCTCCGGCCCTTCCTGCCCCCCAAATGGCTGTGGCATGCCGGCGGCCGCCGTGCCACATCCATTTGAGGGACAGGAAGGGCCGGAGGTGGCGGCTCCAGCCTTCCCCACCATTCCACAGGCTCGGGCAGTGGCACGGCGGCAGCAGAGGAGCTGGCTGGCTCCAATCCGTGCTGCTTTGCACTGCCGCTGCCGCCGCCGTGGTGGTGGTGGCCCACTGCCCAGCTGATGACCCTCCTGCTGCCAGGTAAGTGGGTGGGGGTTGGAGGGGTCTCCCCAGGGAGGATGGGGGATGGTGGTAGGGAGTTTCCTCCCCTTGCTTCAGTATGCTCCGAATCTTCCCAGAGCATACCGAAGCGATTCCCGAACCCCGAAGCTGCTTCGGATTTGGAGGTATTCCAAATCAGTTTCCTGCTTTAGGTAAACCCGAAGCGGGAATACCGAATATCCCCACCCATGCACAGCCCTACCTGGGTCCAAAACAAGGTAATGATGAGCTGCCAGCTTATCCACAATGACGTAATGATTCTGGAATAAATTTTGGGCACAATGTCACTCATAACCCATTTTCAAAAGGGGAGAAGAAAATGAAAACGCACAAGGCCATATGATCCCTACCTTGAAGACTAAGGCTACAATAGAAGAAGTAATTTGCAACTAGATTATCCTGTGCAGATGAGGCAATCTGGTTGCAAATGTCTGCTATAGTGCAATGAGAACACAACAGCCAATGCAGCGTGAATGAGGTCACAATTCTACAGTTGGCATTCATGTTTAAGCTCCTGTACCCATCTTCAAGAGGACCAAGGGGGCAAGAGACCTTTCAGATAACTCTGCTTTTCCAACTTATAGAATGCATAAAGAATGGCATATTGTGGTGTGTCAAAAATCTGCAGCATCGACTCTGGAAGAAATGCGATTAGGACTTCCCCGGCAAACCGCAAAACATTACCGTTCTCTCACTTCTTGGAAACAGACATGCTCACCCTCAATTCCTAATGCTGGCCACCTAGCAAGCGGTATTCGATACCGCTAGGAACTACCTTAGAAGAACTAAACACAGTGGAATACTTTAGCTTAGCACGACTATCATCAGTTACATTTTTATCCCACCTTTCTTTCAAAGAGCTCAGGGCAGCATGTGTGGCTTTTACCCTTCTCTGTTTTAACCTCTGTGAGATAGGTTAGTTGGGAGAGAGATCATCCAGGAAGGCTCATGACTAAGTGAGGGGGTTCAATGTCAGAACATTTGCTTAGCATGCAGATTCCAGGTTCAATTCCTGGCATCTCCAATTAAAGAATCTCACAGTAGATGATGTGAAAGACTTCTGTCTGAGATCCTGGACAGCTGCTGCCAGTCTCAATAGGCAACACTGAGTGTGGTAGAACAAGGGCCTGATTCGGTATTTATTTATTAAATCTGTAGTCCTCTCCCTGCAAGCAGGCTCAAAGTGGATCACATCAATTAAAAATATGAAGATAAGCAATTAAAACGGGTAGCATAAAAATAGCAGTTGCAGTTTCACAACCCGTCCTCAGCAGCACACATTGCACAATCCTGCATATAGCCATTTGGGCCCACAGTGGCCGATGGCAAACAACAAAGAGCAAAGCCCAGGAGGGGATACTCCTCCCCCGGTAGGTGGTCGGTGAAGAGCCCCTTTTGCCTCAACCACAAAGACCTGGCAGAACATCTTTGTCTTACAGGTCCGGCAGAATGATAGTAAATCTCGCTAGGCCTGAGTTGTCTCAGATAGGGAATTCCACCAGGTTAGGGCCAGGGCCAAAAAGGCGGCTTCATGTGAGGCTTATTTGGGATGAGTGCTATCACTACGCTCAAGACATTCAGCTCCAGTTCACTAGAGACTGCATCAGTCATCATGATCAGATAGGATAATCTCTATCAAATAGTGCACATTTCTAAAGGTTTGAGAGGAGGGATTATTTATGCTGCAAACCGAGGTGATTGTCACTTCCAAGATGTACCAAACCTTTCCAATGTACTGCAGCAGTGCTCAAACATTCCTACCTCCCTTTCTCTTTCTGTTTTGGTCAATCTCATTTGCCTCAGCATCTGTGATCTCTGCTCCATCATCAACGTCCGCTCATAAGTGTAGGCAGAGATATCGCTGTTTTGCTAAAAAAGCAAACAAAAAACAAGGAAGGCATTCAAGTATCCTACCAGGAGAGGCGAGAATCCACAGCCCCAAACCACAGAATGAGATAAAATCTGTTACCATTTCTACCACTTCCACTTCAGCCTCGATTCGGAGGTGATAAAGGAAAGTGGCCAAATCTTTCTTCATCTGGATGCTGTTGTCATCTATTTGAGCGACAGTGAATATCCGCATTTTGCACTTCCGCCAAACCTGGGGAAGAAAAAGAATTATCTCAAAAACTTTCAAATCTGCCTGCAGAGACAGCCCTCTCTGCACACTTATTATTACACCAATAAGTATGCATTTTTTCTAGCGAATGTCAGAGAAGCAGAAGCAGAATACTGACAATCTAGGGTGAGTTTTCTGAATGCCCCAAAATGCCCAAAGGACTGCTTCTTCCCAAAAGTATCCATGTGCCAGTTATGGTCCTTTGGCTGCCATATAGGAAAGTGCATCAGTAAAGGGACAGAGAGTGACTACAGACCTTGCTACTATTGTTGTAAGTATGATCCTACTGGATAGTTCTCATGTTGTTTAATATGGCAGTCTTAGAATTCCTTATGCTCCATTTCAACATTTCTTTTAACTCTGTATCGAATTTCTGCTGGTTTTAAATCGTTGCGAATTTGTATTTGCGTACCCTGTTGTGTTGTTTATTGAAATGTCATTGAAACTGACTCACACACTGTAATCTGCCTTGAGTCTCAGTGAGAATGGCAGACAGTAAATAAATAAACGTTCTTCTTCCCCGACTCAAGAGCCCACCACTTATTTAGCAAAACATTTATATCCTGCATTTCCTCATAGCTCACGGCCACTTACAATACATAATTAAAACAATAAAACCCCAGAGTACAGATTTATTCTACTCCCCCAGCCCCTGGCCGCCAATTAGGCTCGCTCTTTATGCTGGGGATTACATGACCTGAATATACCAAAGCCATGTGGGCCAAGAGCTGTAGTAAGGAGGGGAACTGGGTGAGACTGCATGAAAAATGCTGGCTGGATACAACCCACTGCTAGCATCCTGCCAAAGCAGGAACAGCAGTTTGAGATCTCCACCCCCAAAAGGAGATTAACTACTTTACTCCTTTCCTTTATTAACATTCCGTTCCTTCGACCTGAAGTCTTACACCAAATAGTACAATATTTATAAAATCATAGATCACATGTCCATAACAAGCAGAGAATAACAAATAAATAAAACTGTACCGGCAATACATAATTACAAAGGAACATCTCAAATATAGTCCAGTGGATAAAAACTGGGCTACAGGTTGCATAACTTCAGTGTTAACATCAGCCAGCAAAAAGGATCCTACTTGAGGCTCAGTCAACTATTTTCCTTTCCTTTGGGCAGAGCTGATCAATAAATAATCATCATCTGGTTATGAACGAATGAATGCAAATGTGTGTGTACATACACACACGTGTGTGCATACACACACAGAGTCTGGGAGTCCCCCAATCAGTCTTGCTGCCTCCAGGCACTCTTACTTTATGTTGTTTGAGTAGGAAAGGAAGCAGCATCAACATGCCTCCATCATGGACGATCCACCAGACGTCTATGTTCCCTTCAACGTAACGCTCGTGGTTGCTGGGGTAGAAGGACACATTTTTGGGCACAAGGAGGGCAAGATGGGCTGCGGTTGTACAACGCACTGTGTCTGGAGGCGATAAAGGTGGAAGAGAGAGAGCAGACAATGTCCTTGATCAAGGGTTGCTCACATACCAAGTCATCACGGATTCAAACTCGCTCAGCCAATCAATAACGCCCCGTCATTATGCAAATCCCTCATCCAGCCACAAACTCCGATCCCCTCCAGTTCCACCCTAAAGCCAGACGGTCCACTATGACTGCAATCCATTTGGTTCTTAGCCTGCGCTGATGCTAAAATACGTTTCCTTTGAATTTACCTATAAATGTCTTCCAGGCTCTTGGATCTTCACTTTGCCTCCAACCGTACGGCCAGCCTAACACCACAGTGTTGTGTTTCATGCCCCCCAACCCGCATGACTGTATCAAATGGGAAATGCCGTCTCGGACTTTGTTGGCCACGACGACTTGGCAAAAGCCTTTCACCTTCTCTATCTCTATCATGTTCTTGATAGTCTGAAAAGATAACCACAGTGGTTAAGGTTTTTCTGCTCGAGAGGTCAACCCTTGAAGGACAATCTATCACTTTACGATTTACATACAATCACCAACCTCATGTTCATGGGAGGTTTTTTTTTTTCCTTCTCAGGATCACAAGACGACAACCAATTTATACTGGATCTCTAATAAGTGGAATTCTTAAAAAAAATGTATCATGGCTTTAGCAATAATATTTTATCCATGGATTCAAGCACAAAATATGGGATGGTATCCAACACTATTAAAAGGGGGAGAGGCACCTAGGGAATAGCCCACCATAGGCTGGAGCAAAAAGGATTTCTTTGGTCCAACCCCATGTGCATGGCGTGACCATAAGAAAACATTAGCTTGTGGGGAGAGCGGACAAAAAGTCAGAGAGAGAGAAGGAAAGAAAGAAAAACGGGCACAAAGGCCAAGACTCTCCCCTGATGTTGCTTCCTAGCACAGGTATTCAGAGGTTTATACTGCCTCTAGATGTGAAGGTACTGTTTATTCATCTCAATATCGAGTAGTTTGTGCCTTAAAGTCTGCCCTAATTGGGCAGAAAGGTAGGATATAATTGTTTTTTTAAAAAAATAAAATAAAAATTTTGGGCAATGAGTCCTACGTGACCATGAACAATTATTTCAGTTTAGCCGTGGTGTTGCATTGTGTGAGTGGCTCAGAGCTTGTCTCTCTTCCCCCTTCCCAATTTACAGCGAGCTGCAGGTGAGGAAGAGCGTGAACATAGAGGAAGCCTAAGGCGCTTGCTCAGGGGACACAGTACAGCGGTGGTTTGGTATTACATCCAAGCCCATTTGCAGGCATTAGCAGGGCTTTTTTTCTGAGAAAAATGGTGGTGGAACTCAGTGGGTTGCCCTTGGAAAAAATGGTCACATGGCTGGTGGCCCTGCCCCCTGATCTCCAGACAGAGGGGAGTTTAGATTGCCCTCCGCGCTCCTTCACAGAGGGCAATCTAAACTCCCCTCTGTCTGGAGATCAGGGGGCGGGGCCACCAGCCATGTGACCCTTTTCAAGAGGTCCCGGAAGTCCGTTCCACCGTGTTCCAGCTGAAAAAAGCCCTGGGCATTAGTAAATCTGTGGTGGTTTTCTAGGGCTGTTAGCTTCTGAGTCAAACAAGGGCTTCTGTGCCTTACAACAACAGCAGACGTGTCAGCTCTTGAAGCAAGTTTACTGCACTCTGCACTTGCCAAAACATTTTTGAAAGTTCTCTGCTAAAATCTCAAAAGCCAGAGAAGATTTCCAGCGGTTGGGAACACGATGTCCTCGCCCCACCCAGGCCTAACAAAAGTAGAATAAATTATGCATGATCAGAAAACCCCGCAGCATATATTTTGAGAAATTAATGCACGTCCCAGACAAAGTTACAGAGGATGTGGATTCCAGCTTTACTTTGGGCAGAAGCTGGTTTGTCTTGGCAAACTTGTTGTAGCACAAACATCATCATAAGATTCAACAAGCACAACTTTTCGCTCCTTGCTTCAGCAGAAGTGCTCAAGGGAACCTCTCCGAACACCCCTGGGTGCAAGGAATAGATTTGCTGCGTTTCCAAGAGGGTACAAACAAATTCATGCCGCTTCCCTAAAAAGAGCTGCCGACCTCTCAGGCCAAACGCTCCAAAATGTAACTATGTCGCACCCCTCCACGCCCACCTGTTCTGCAGCCTGGGCTTCTCCATAACTCTCTAGGAAGTTGCCTTGGATTGCTGTACCAACAATAGTCAACCCCTTGCCGGCTTTCAGCTGAGAAGCAAACGTCAACAGCCTGGGGTATTTCACATGCAAATCCTCATCAAGCTTCAGAAGCACCAGCAGCTGAGGCCTGAAAGAAGAGAAAAGCAGAGAAGTCTTGGTGTGGGTTGCTTTTCCCAGGGCCCCCAGTAGTCTGCTGGAATATTAAGCAGCTCTAAGCAGCAATGGATAGCTTTACCCACTCAGGCCAAGCACCCGTGGCTTTTACGTATTCAAACTGTTCTTCCTGGAAGCCTGACTCATTGAAATTCTGTTCATATGAGCAGCTGCTCACAGTTCAGCCCCAACATAAGCAGGTTTGTAGGTTTTTGGGACCGAACGTTATTCTTTGGGACCGAACGTTATTCTTTGGACCTCAAGGGGTGAGAGCTGTGCAGCTGTTTCGCATATTAACGCAAAGTAAATAACATTTCCATGAAAAGAGAGTTTGCCCAGAGACGCATGTTACAGTCCTTCCGAGGAACTGATCTATTCTAGTGACTTTTAAAGAGGTTCTCTGAAGTTCGAGTTCTTTAGGGAGAACAGTGAAAATTCAGAAGCAGAGCAGGAAGTAGACCACTAGCCCTCCATAGTGCCAGGATCCATTTTTAATAAACTGAAAATAAGTTACCTCCAGTTCTTGGTGTGGGGGGGTCCTTCTTCCAATCTTAGCAAGGCATACCTGGCAGCACTGAGTGACAGACCCCGAATCCCATCGCCCCATTCTTTCTCGGCCCTGTAAGGCAGTATTTAAAAGCTCTTGCTGCTAAAACTGTATTTAGAGCACATATACGTTTCCAGTCATAGAAATTGGCACTTAATGAATAAACGAGAATACATTTATTTAACTCTTCTATTTATTTATTTTTATATATTGAGAAAATTTGCACGCCGCCTCTCCAAAAGTTGCACAGGGAGGCTCACGAGTCACAACTTCAAAACAATGCCAACAATAAAAACAAGTCAAGCCAAATACAAATATCCTGCTCTTCTTTTACAGGCTCTCCCGGTTCAAGCATGAGCCAGGACTCAACCCAGTTGCCGTAGCAGATTGCATAATTGGGTTGAACCCAACCAGCTTTTCTGCTGGTAAAAAAGGAAGGAGGCGGTCCACGTCTGACCGCCAAAAAATGGCAACACTGGGAGATCATGGGACTTGCATGGACAAAAGCCACGTGGGTTAGTATCTGCAATAAGGAGGGGAATGGGGCAAGACTGAGTGGAAAGGATCCAACCCATAGTAACAAGACTGGGGACTGCATTTCCAGCATGATTCAAATAATAATGTCCACAGTTCTCAACTCCAGAAGAGAGGCAGATTGGTCTTTGGTCCTCAGGATGTCAGCAATATTTCTTTAGGCTTAGGACTTCAACAAATAATACAACTGATCTGTTTACAATAAGCAAAAAGCCAGCTCCAAAACCCTGTGGGTTACCCCCACAGACTACTCAAAGAGAGGTTACTCAACTCTCAAGGAAGCACAGAGGGTGCCACATAGTGGATTACCGCTCTAAACTGCCTGTCCCAAGTTTTTCAACAGACACACAAAAGGGATCGTTCATCGTTACGTCTTCTGTGCCGTCCCACATGGGAGCTGCGCGTGCGCAGGCCAGTGGTTTGCAGCTCCCATGTGTGCCTGCACAGAAGAACACTCGATGAGCAACAGTTACAGGTAAGTGTAACCCTGTTTTCTGCAGTCTTCCCCACCCACTAACCATTCTAAACTATAGGTTCAGTTTCATTAGAAGCTACTTACCCCTGATATTCAATGTATTTGTAAATCATGCCAGCGATGAGCATAGCCACTAAAGCATAATACCAGGATGAAATGAACATCAGCGCAAGACAGATGCTCATGCCTAAAAAGGACAATGCCCTGGAAAGGAAACAAGACTCAAAAAGGTTAACATGCATACTTGGGACTGTTTCGCATCTGCATGAAAGCCACTGAATTCATTCAGGGAGGCAACTGGTTGTATGGAGGCTGAAAAGCGCCCGAGGCTCCAGGCAACATGGAGATTCCATCTGGGGTATTTTAGCTGGCACAGCATAGCAACAACAAGATCAAGCTGTGAGGCAGGCAGTCCCAGAATCAAATCTCATCTCGGCCACAAATTTACCAGATTGCTACAGACAAGCCGTTATCAGCCTAACCCCCACAATCTCCTCCCCCCACTCCACTATCTGCAATATGGGCCTTCTCTACGGGCATATTGTAATGATATACGCAAAGCCCTTTAAAACACTGATAATGGTTACTATCAATTTCAATTTTATCCTGTACTTCCTCTGAGGAGCTTAGAGTTCTCTTTCTTCCTGTTTTATCCCCAGCTGGGATACAAGTGGGAGCCAGGTGCTTGGATACTGTGGTAAATCTCCACAAGCAGAATACATTTCTGTCAGCGGAACAGGACTTCCTTTCCTCCCAAGCCCAAAATGATCTCTGAAATGCTGCTGCTAGGGGACACGGGGTGTTTGGGGTGGAGGGAGGTTCTTAGGATTAGCATAGGGGGGAAGAATTGGCGGAAAAATCACCCCCCTTTTAATTTCTGGAAAATGTCTACAGGATCCAACCCAACATAGCATAGTGGTTTCTGTGTTGGCAGGGCTCATCTCGAGGGGGAATGCACAGGAATGCAGTTCCGGCAGTTCCCCAAAGAGGTCACATGTCAGGTGGCCCCACCCACCTGACTCGGCCATTTTGAGCCTGTTTCAGCCTGGATTGAGGCCAAAACGGCCCAGATCGGGCCTCTCACGGGTGGTAGATCACTCTCCCACTCATTTTGGGCCCCTTTTTGGCCATTTTCAGTCCCCCTTTGCCATTTTGGGCCCAATGTCGGCCCTGAATGGCCAGGATTGGGTCCAAAACAGCCAGGATAGGTGATATCAGGGGGTGTGGCATATGCAAATCAGTTACGCCAATGACACACCTCTGATGATGGCAAGGGGCAGGGCATATGCTAAAGAGTTATGCTAATGAGTCCCTCCAGCTCCTTTTCTACGCAATGACCTCTGTGTGTCAGACTGAAGACTGTAGAGATTTTGGGCTCAATCCCCACTCAACCATGAATCTCATCAGGTGAACCTGGGCCAGTCACACTTTTTTAAACATACCACAAAGTTATTGTGAGGACAAAATGGAGGGGTGGGGGGAGAAGCAAACTATACATGCAGCCCTCCTCAACTGCTTAGAGAAAGGGTGGGAAAAAAGAATAATATGATAAATGAACATGCATGTGTGAAGCAAACATGTAACTGCTCTAAATAAACAAACCCAGAAGATATGACAGGCTCAAAATTTTTAACATTCTCCTGCTATGCTTTTTCCCCCTTTTCTCCCTGGCCCTCATGTGTCTAAATCAGCCCTTAAGCATCTTCTAGGTTTTTTTTTTAACTCACCAATGATAGTACTTAAATCTGGGTCGCCAGTTTGGTGTCCTTAAAAGGGTTTGCACGGCACAAGCCAAGTTGACGAACAGGTAACACATCAAGAAAAACCTGGAAGGAGAAACGTATTTCATCAAGTTTGGCAAGTACAGTTGTGAGGGGAGAGGCGCCAACAAAGAGAAGGCCCCACCTCTAGCGACCACGCACCACACTTTGGAAGGTGGGGCACACAAAGAGAAGGCTTCCAGCATCCACATAAGCAAAATGACACCACCGCAAGTGATCTTTCTCTGCCATGTGCAGGCACAATAGGTTGCTGGAGCACAAACGCTGGTAGCCCCAACAAGAGCATCCAGCAGCCCACATTGACCGAGCACACACCTTAAAATACTTCCCAGAATCCCCTGCAACATACAAAGTTTCCTTGACATTTTGGGGTTGACTGGTTCTCTGAAGATGCAAAACACAATTGCTTATTCAGCAGATGCAGCAAACAATTCAGAACCGTGAATCCCACTCTACTTAGAATATCAAAATGTCAATACTCACATAGAAAGAATAGGGGCTACCATGTCCAAGGATGCAATAAGAATCCCAAGTTCTGCGATCACCGCTGTCAGCAGAAGGGCCCAGGTAGGCTCACCATTTGCCTTTCCGTGGCCAAAAACCTATAAAAGGAGATTCAGGGACACAATAGGCTGTGGTTCATTTCAAGTTCAACAAAAGAGCACAGTTTAAAAACCATCTAATGCCAGTGCTGTGCTGGAGAATTCATTCAGAAGTGATAACCACATGGCCATTACAAATCAGAGGCCTTTGTATCCAAGGACACAAGGTTTTTTTAACTTTGTTTATACCCCAATGGCAAAAGAGCCCCGTGGCGCAGAGTGGTAAGCGGCAGTACTGCAGCCCAAGCTCTGCTCACGACCTGAGTTCGATCTTGGCAGAAGCTGGGTTCAGGCAGCTGGCTCAAGGTTGACTCAGCCTTCCATCCTTCCGAGGTCGGTAAAATGAGTACCCAGTTTCCTGGGGGTAAAGTGTAGATAACTGGGGAAGGCAATGGCAAACCACCCCATAAAAAGTCTGCCAAGAAAACATTGTGATGTGACGTCCCCCCATGGGTCAGTAATGACTCGGTGCTTGCACAGGGGACTACCTATACCCCAATATCCTCCCTAATGAGAACCCAAACAGCCTACGTTGTTCTCCTCTCCTCCATTTTGACCTCACAATTACCCTGCGAGGTAGGTTAGGCTGAGAGTATGTGACTGGCTCAAGGTCACCTCGCAAGCTTCCATGGCAGAGTGGGGAGTTGAAAAAGACAAGGGGGGGACTCAAAAGAATGAATTAAGAACCTAGAAGGTTAAATGAATCCAAATTAAAAGGCCCAGTATTAAAATTTCTGACTATAGAACAAATATGTATCAATATACAATATACATTAACTCCAGATTGCTTTGGAGTAACCTAGAAGTGTATATACACTGCTACATTACGTCCAGACTGCACTTAGATTTTATTTCCTTGGACCGCAAAAGGAAGGTACATAATTGAATTATCACTCTAGACATGTCTACCTGACTAGGGCAGAAGGTTATTTCAATTGAGGCCTCTTAAGTACATCTCTGCCTTGAGTTTCTGATATTAAGTATAACACTATTCCAACTTGGTCCTGTATTGACTAATGTAATATTATTGCATTGTTTGGAGCTAATGTATAATAACTATGCTTGACCACTGAATAAGGCCATAAGGCCCAAATGTGTTTGGTCACAGTCGCAGAAGGTCTTTGAGATTTCCGTAGGATTTTTAATCTTAACGGAGGCTATATTTGAGCCTGTAATTGTTTTTAAACTAATTTGTAATAAATACATGCATGTGTGTGTGTGTGTCCTATATTCAGCAATTTTAATACTGAGCCCTTTAATTTGGATTCATTTAACTTTCTAGAGTGGGGATTCGAACCTGGGTCTCCCAGATCCTCACCTGACACTCTAACCACTACATCACACCAGTTCTCGCTAGCTATTGCCAATATCGGTTGTCCAACAACCTGCTTCCTACAGTGGCCAACCAGACAGCCCAAGGAAGGACAGAGGCAAAGTCACAGTGGACAAAGTATCCCTACTAAGGCTGCCCCTGGGCAACTGGTACGCTGCCTCTTAACATGAGGGTTCCAGCTAGCTGTTTGGTCTAATAGCCACTGATGAACCTATTCCCCATGAATTTGTCCACTGTTCTTTTTCGGCATCTCTTCCTGGTTGTAATGTTCTGCATGTAATTGTGAGGATCCTGGAGAGGCAAAACTTCAGCCAGAAGATACAATATACTGGCCTACTGCAGTTACTGTCAAATGTGTAAGATACGCAATCCTATTATATAAAAGGCAAGCCGTATTGGTGACGACTCACCTTCTATCCTGGTGCACCTCTAGAGGGCGCTGCCATGGTGGGAAGGCCAGGCGAGGCGGCCCATTCCTTCAGGGGGTGCCATTGCGGCAGGAAGGCCAGGCGAGGCAGCCCATCTCTATGGAGGGTGCTCTATTTTCTAGAGCCATTTTTAAAAAATGGGTTTGGTTGCTAGTGTTAATATATGAGGTTAGAAATCAGAATTAACTAGGGCTCATTTTTAATTTGTTCTTAGAATTCTATTGTTTAGCGGTTTTGTTTGTCCTGTTGTCAGGCTGACTAAAACTTGTTTGTTTTAAAGAGAGGGAGATAAAATTTTAAAGATTCAATATCCTCTTAGAACATTGTATCTTCCTAGTGGAGAACACACAAAAGTTTCCAAGTGGATAGATCTCTTTTTCAAGACAGTTACTTACAAAGTTCTCCCTAAACCCCTTATATTCACTTGATTTGAGCCTCATAAGTGGGAAAAAAGCTTTAAACATGTACAAACCCGTAAGAAAGGAATTATGTTGTCCTTGGCGATTGCTTGAAGTAGCCGGGGGGCTCCGGTGAGGCTCTGCAAACCAGCCCCACAAGTAGAGAAAAATGAGCCGATCACAATCACCCAAGGCGAGGGCCACGAAAGAGTGCCCACCACTAAATTCTTGTTGACACCATCACCGTATCTGTACAAAGGATGGGGTTAATTATTTCAAGAGACCTGGCTTGCATTTTCTAAAGTTACTAAAGGAGTAATTTGTCATTCATACATATGGACCAAACACACAGAAAAAAACCCTTCCAATCCAATACTGGAAGGGTGTCTGAATGTAAGTGCATTTCCCAGTGGCATAGTGTGTGTGTGTACGCCATGTGTAGTAACGGTTACTACCTACCGGGAATTGCCCCGGGTGCTGCCAATCCACGCTACACCACTGCATTTACCAAAGTTATTACTAACAGTGGCTTGCATCCACAGGGAGTGCACAATGTGGGGATGCATTCTTCCTGTGTACATGCATGTACATGCACGCATACACACACCCAACAGAACAGCTGCTTCAAAGGCTTTCTGGAAGGACATACAATGGGGCACCAGTGGGAGGGGAGAATTGGTGACCCCACCCCACGCTAAAAAGTGTAAGTGCTTCCTCAACTTTGGACTCCAGCCATCTAGTAAACATAGTTACATACAAGAGGAGAACCTGCAAGAACTTTCAGAGGGCATCTCATTTTCCCCTCCCCCATTATTTCCTTTTCCCTGAAAGACCCCAGAGCTTCTCCCCTTTACCTGCTTCCTTCTCTCCCACCAACCAACCTACTTTTAATTGCTTCCCTGGCTTTAACTTCTACTTGTTCCCTCCCCTCAGCAGCCCAAAGTCACCCAGTGAGCTTCCACAACAGCAAAAGGATTTGAACGTGGGTTTCCCAGATCCTAGTCTGAAACTCTAACCATTGAATTACACTGACTTTTGTGTAGATGAACAGTAGTAAGCAGCTAGGCCTGGGTGAGTCATGCAAGTTGGATGGTAGCAAGTCACCCCAGTGGTTGCTGCTGGGCCTGGAAAGGGCCCTGTCCCCTCCACCTGCCCTTTAATGACAGAAACCAAGGCTTGAAGCCTGGCAGTATTGTTGTGGTGGCCAAGCAACAGCCACCAAGAGGGTGTTTCTTAAAGCAACAGGTACTGTTTCTATTGTTTATTTAGATTTCAGATTTTTCTGCAAACTTTTCTCAGGTTTGTAGAAAGATCTGCCTTGTTTGTTCATGGCTCCCAGTCTCTGGATATAAGTATCCACAGATTTGGCCATGATGAGAAATAGATTCACCGAAGGCTCTCTTCATTTGGATAGATATGTTTATTTAAAGCCTGAAGCAGATACAGTGTGATGATCTACTGAAGGCACAGAAAATTAAGAATGAGTTAAATAAAAGTTTCAAGATGACCAGTGATGTTAAGCGACCTGACTAACAATTTGAGATGCATTATTAGCTGGTTAAAGCATAGCAATCACATCCCAAAACATTCTTTATATTCTGAATGCAGCTACCAAGCAATCCCTCTTCTACCAAAAGACTGGCTCAGTCTCAAATTCTTGGTGCACAGAAATAGCCAGGCGCAAGTCTTTGATGTGTATAACATTTGTTTGCTGAAATATCATGTAAGCAGGACTTTGTGTATTGTTAAAAAAATCACCATTCTTCATCAAGATAAACTAGATTATGCAGATTAACTATGCATCTCCATAATTTACTTTACTCTGAGCCCTGCGTAACAGCAACAAGTTATACAGGACACTGAAACCCCACCCAGTCATAAGGACTACAAAAACTAGCTTTTAAAAAACATTAAGCCCAAGAGTTTCAACGCATGCTCAGCTCCACCATTCTGTGCTTTTCTGTACTTGCTAAAATAACTGCAGTCCTGCATTAAGCAACTGGTAAAATATGCACAAATAAACAGGATACAACAATTTTGCAAAGAGCGGAAGTGAGAGACAAAACCAACCTTTTTGTGTGTGCACAAGCACACACCCCAGTATTGGATGTATGAAGGTTACTTACTTGTCTCTAAGAACGACCCCTTCGATACAAGCTCCAAACAGCAGGACACAGCTGAAATCTGAATGCAGCACATTGGGCTAAGGAAAGTAGTTGGACATCAGAGAATGCCAGTGATAATAACACAGCAAATTCATACCATCAAAGAATTTAATTTTTTAAATCCGTTTAAACTAATTTTTAAAAAGGACCATGCAAAGCAACAGACAGCAGGTATCCAAAGACCTTACCAGGTAATAAACAATGTACTGGAAATAATTTTTTTAAAAAAAGATACAGACTAGAGATGTGGTGGCAATGGCCATGATAGTTCCAATAGGAATAGATTTCTGAGCATCTTTGAGGTCTCCGGATCGGTTTGAGCCAGCCATGATCCCTTTAAAAGAAAAACTGTTATGTTACGTATGCTCCTGACACATCACTGAGAGGGACAATGGGAGAGAGAAAGCGCTCAGAGAACACCCAACGGTCTCACCTGTCACCGAAGGGAAGAAGATGCCCACCAGCACCGTGAAGGATGTTGCTATGTCCGCATAAACGTACAAGTGAAGGTTGCTCTTGTGTCCAGAAACATCGACGGATGGGTGGTCAGCTTTCTCCAGGATCTCTCCTTTCTCCAAATAATCACTCCAGATATTATCTTGAGAGGGGATATTATAGACATGGGAGCAGGGAATGAATATATGGATGAGTGAATGAAACATCTCTCAGGTAAACCCCACTCAGCACAAGAAAATGCTCCCTACAAACAATTTAGAAAGGCAAAGTTGGTTGCACTGGATGTACTGCTGGCTAGAAGATGATTCTTTCTCCAGACACAAGAACACAAAAGCACAGAACACAAATGCACTCAGAACACACTTTGGATTCTTGTTTCTATACACGCAACTGTAGCATATCAATGAATCAAATGCTGGTATGTACTACAGCCACAGAAGTGTTCATTGACAGCTGCTCTTGCTGCCGCTTCTTCCACTTCTGGGAAATAAGGTGACCTATAGAAGGTTGTCAACAACGGGTTGCTTTTCATCCCCAGGCATTTCACTGCAGGGTGCTCTCATTTCCAGAACCAAGGAAGGGCAAAGAGGGCCTAGGTGAGCAAGCACTGAAAAGGGGGCAGTTAGCTACAGTGGAAAGGCTTTCTTCCATTGATTGCTCGTGCCTCTCCTCTGCCAACCTAGCCAGGAATGTAACATCCCACAGCAGTGCGCCGGAGAGGGAAGCTACCCTTCGAAAGCAGCCTGCTGTGGGACACCTACGTTGCCGAGCGACAACGGTTCTTTGGGATCTGAAGAAAATAAACACACAAGTGTTGAAGGAAAATGGATTTATTAAATCCTCCTGATGAATCACAGGAATGAACAAGTATGGCACAGAGAACATGCTCATGCCCTTATACTGCTTTCAGGAACCCTGGGAAACGACAATGGTTGGACCCCGAGTTTGGGCTGTTTGCACAGCGCTGCTTCCACAGTTCAGCCTGAGCTGAAGTTCACCGGGGAGGGGGGAGGTTCTCTGAGACTTATATAGATTTTAAGTTACAGGGCTACACCAATGAGCCCGTTTCCCCCTAACTGGCCTGGGAAAGGAGTGATGTGTTCAAGGCCAACGGATAAGCAGGAAGTGGCAAGTGTCCAATTTGAGGAATCCTCTCTTTAAAAGAAAAAAAACACTGTTACCAGGTGCACAGTTTAACTTGCAAACATCCCACTCCCAACTGTAATAACAGGATTACATTAAATAAAAGGGATATTTAAGGGGAAAGACATGTTGCCAAAACACGAAAGAATGCCTGGCCTGCATAGCGGTTTGGGCACAAGAGGGAGGAAATGCTGCACGATAAACCAGACTCCTCAAGCGCACAAGAGTCTCCCATGGGTCCCACTAAATGGCCTCTGTCTCCAACGGAGGGAAAGAGAGTAGGTTGGTGGCAACCAGATGGCAGCTGGTGGCTGGGTTTACTCATGTGCTGCAGTCACACATATACTAAGAAAGCAAGCATATCCTCATGGACACAAGTCATTTCTTAATGCATGGATGTATAGAGCCTAAATAGATGGGGTTGGGATACAGACTATGCGGATTCTGCTCCAAAATCTGTACCAGTCAGTTATGCAAATGAAGTATTTCCTGTCTTCCTCCAGTTCTGCCTAAACGACTCTTGCTATTTTGCTCAGCATATTTTCTGCTTGGGATATGCCTTGCGGAAGGGCAAAGGAGCTCTGCCAATAGAAATGCTATTAAGAAATTCCTCTGGCTTCTGAAATTTGCTTAACCGTTATCAAGATACTTGCAAACATATTTTCATGGTCATAAAGGTCTAGAAACATGTGATTTAAAATAATTCCAGACGGGAAGCTGCATTGGTCTGTCGGGGCAAAATAAAATAGAAACCCAGTGGAACCTTAAGGGCTAATGATGTTGGAGTAAATTTTATTAGTCTTTAAGAAGGCACTGGTTTTATTTTATGATTTTACACACACACACACGTATGCACCAAGGCTTTCTGAATTCTGCACCAAGCAGCACGTTCTGCAGTTTCTTGGGGTTTGTGCAAAATTGTACAACATGTACCATAATGCGTGCTACTTTAAAACACAGCCTTTACACACACGGGCTAACATAAAAAACATTTCATATTTATTAGAATACTGTGTTTCTTTTCTGAAGTAGCCAAGAGATTTCTAGGATGGGATACTGATTTCTGAAATGAACGGCTGAAATTGCATAAGGGAGCAGCTCAAAAGCTGTTCCAGGCCTCCACCTTTCATTTTAGGCAGCACTGTACTCGTTCATGTCTGTACCTTTCAAAATGCCGCTCGCAGCGCCAGGAATCCCTGCAATCTCCGTAACGTTATTGAAGTGGAAGTACTCATCGCAGTGTGCGGAAGTGATGTTGTAATGTGGGCAGAAGAGCTCTGTCAGCTTGGTGGGCACCGTGATGTTGTCAACCACCATAGTTTTGGCACAGATGTCAAACTGGTCCCTTGAAAGAGTTCTGTTGCCCAGCATGCAAACACTGGGGAGAAATTAGAAATCTGAATTTTTGTAACTTTCCCCCCTACATTTGTTTTACATTTTGCACATTTATAACACAGCTACAAAAAAAAGTCTTCCATACACCAAAGAATACCTTTCCACAAGGTGAAAAGTACCATTGGATTCAATTTTTCACACACACACAAACTGTGTCCCCATCTGTTAACCACAGCCAGAATTATTCCGAATAATTTGGACTCTTATGCAGGACTTTTTTTCAGCTGGAATGTGGTGGAATGGAGTTCCGGCACCTCTTGAAAATGGTCACATGGCCGATGGCTCCGCCCCCTGATCTCCAGACAGAGGGGAGTTTAGATCGCCCTGTGCGCTGTGGAGTGGAAGGCAATCTAAACTCCCCTCTGTCTGGAGATCAGGGGGTGGGGCCACCGGCCATGTGACCATTTTCGCCAAGGGCAATTTAAACTTTAAAAATCTCCCCCCTTGTTCCAGCTGACCCAAAGTGACATCATTGTGCGGCCCTGAGTTCCACCACCTCTTTTCTCAGAAAAAAAGTCCTGCTCTTATGTATATTCTGGACCAAATAATTGCCAGAAGTTGAATCAACACCCCTCCTTAAAAAGAATTTTTTTAAAAAACAAAGTAAGATAAAGACGGGGAGGGGAAGAGATACCAAGGGAAAAATATTAAAAGCAGGTCACATTTTGTAGTTTGAGAATTCTAAGAAGGCTGAAAACTGTATGCATTTCTTAAGCCCCTTTACCCATATTTCCTACCATTTCCACTGTCACCCATGTTGGCCTCGCTGGATGAGATTTACTTACGGAAAAGCAGGAGGATTAAAGATGGATTTGATGGCCCCAGCATAGATGGACAAGATGGATATTATGACACACGCCAGAAAGAGAGAAGCGAATTTGTTGACGTATTTCACGCCTACGAAAACCACCACAGCCATAAAGGTGAGAAATAAAGTCCCATAAACTCGCATGTTGTTGAGGGTAGCGCTGGACGTGTCGTGAGCTCCAGTGGAGTGAAAAATGGCTGCCTGGGGAGCGATGTAGGTCTGAAAGAGTTGGAATACAACCTTAATATCTCCCCCATACACAAAAGCGAGCAAATAATGATGTTCTTTCCCATCTATCAGAAATGAGGGGAAAGCTGAAGTAATTTACAGTAATATCCACATGCATTTATCAGTAATTCTAACACAGCGTCTTCCTTTTCAACACATTTTAATCTCCTGTTTTGCTAATATAAAGACAACTGCATTTTTCTTTCCTTCTGCTCTTGGAAAGTCTGAATACTATGGGCTTTTATGTTTTTCAAAGGGAAGCAGCCATTTGGGGGGTTCTTTTTTGCAGCAGCTCTTAGTGAAAATTTGTTTTTTTCACTAGCACTACCTTATTCACCATACTCTCCAGTAGTAAACTGACTGGCCCTGGTTCTCATGATGAAAGCTATACACACACACACACAAGCGCAAATAAGATCAGGGCTATTCAATTAAGCGGAGGTTTCCCAGGCATGTAAAAAAATAAAGGCATATGCCAAATTTATTTATTTTTGGTATAGAAATTTTATTTAAAAAGAAAAGATATAAAAATAGAATCAGCATAAAAATTATATAAGCACTACATTTGAAGTTAGATTAAACTAACAGAAAAATACAATCAGAATATATAATGACTAAACTTAATTGTGTAATAGCTCTCGTTCCCTCTCCTTGGTTACTTGTACACGGGTCATTTCGTAGAAAAAGAGCTGCAGGAACTCATTAGCATAACACATTAGCATAACTCATTAGCATATGCTACGCTCCTGACCTCACCTATCCTGGCTGTTTTGGACCCAATCCTGGTCATTCAGGGCCGAAATTGGGCCCAAAATGGCAAAAAGGGGCTGAAAATGGCTGAAAAGGGGCCCAAAAGGGTCAGGATTGGGCCACTGCTGAGCAGGAGAGTGATCCACCACCCATAAAAGGCCTGATCCTGGTGGTTTTGGGACCAATCCTGGCTGTTTTAGGCCCAATCCTGGCCAAAATGGGCCCAAAATGGCCCCGCCCACCTGACATGTGACCTCTTTAGAGAACTACCGGAACTGCGTTCCTGCGCATCCCCCCTCAAAATGAGCCCTGCTTATACAAACTTTAATATTAACTGTATTTTATCTTCTTATCTTGTATTGTATTACCTTAATTAATCTTAATTTTAGTCTAAGTAGTCAAAGAAATCCTTCCATTTCCCCCAAAATTCAGCTATTGGTCTGTTATGTAAATAAGTAGTTAATTTGGCCATTGAAGCATTTTCATAGATCTTATCTATCCACTCGGACACATCAGGGCACATATCGGCTTTCCATTTCGCTGCATATAGCACTCTTGCTGCTGTCACCATGTAACAGAAAAAGTCTCCCTGTTCTTTTCTAACATTATTTGGTAGAATGTTTAATAGCATGTTTTGGGGACTGAGCTCAAATCTGAGCTTAAAAATCTGCATCTCATGCCAAATTTATTTCAAATATTTTAAGCCTACCTATCTCCTGTTGTTCAGGACCCAAGGTGTGGAGGAGGGAGAAGAGGACAACAAAATACACCATATACAGTGAACATTTTAAATATAGAATACTTTAAAAACAGAATTAAAATAACAAGTATAAAATTATCTTGTTCTCAGCCAGGAAAACCATTCCCCCTTTTTGCCTAGAACCAAAAAGTTATCTGGAATAATTCCACTTTGCAGCCTCGCCAGAAAGCCAGGAGCACTGAAGCCCTTTGGCTCCACAAGAAGGCTGTTCTGTAAGCATGGGGCAGCCACCCCAAAAACCTGAGCCCAGACTGTTGCAAAATGTGCCCCAGACAAAGGGGCACAGACAGACCTCGCCGCGAGGAAGCAAGGCGCCCTCATGGGAACATGCAAGGAAAGGGAGTCCTTCAAGGATGAGGGCCCATACAAAAGCCTTTAAAGGTGAGCCCCACCACCTTGAATTGAAAGCAGAGACTTCCGATGAGGAATAACCAAACAAAAAAGAACCCCACCCCTCAAAACAACCAGATGAGGACTAAACAGGCTCCAAGAGCAGCTTTAAATGAGGAAACAGAGAGAAGTAAGCCCAGTTCTGCCCTTTGAAAATCTAGAGAACCCTGGTTGGGGGAGGGTGGTGAATTTTGAAGGGTTGGGCGGGATTTGTCTAAACCTGGTTCAACGGAAAAACCTGGAAGGACTCCAACAAAATATTTTATCTTTTAGAACAAGTAAAATATCTTTCTTTCATAAAGCCAGGCGTTACTCACCCTTAATGTGCCATGTAAATGTTTTTACGTAAGATATCTACTGCATTAGAGAATGATTATGCACGGGCATTCTGCAGAGAGATATACTTTCAAGGATGCATTTATTGTTTAAGTGGGACCGTTATTTTCCACATTTAGCATGCTATGATTTGTATGATGATAATAAACAAGAGAAAAGCTCACTGTTTTCAGTGTTATAAAGTTTAACTTGGAATTTAATATGCTGGTAGTTCTATAGTGACTATATCAGTCCATTTATGTCCAAATACATTTTGATATAAGAGCCCCGTGGCGCAGAGTGGTAAGCTGCAGTACTGCAGCCCAAGCTCTGCTCACAACCTGAGTTCAATACTGGCGGAAGCCAGGTTCAGGTAGCCGGCTCAAGGTTGACTCAGCCTTCCAAGGTCAGTAAAATGAGTACCCAGTTTCCTGGGGGTAAAGCGTAGATGACTGGGGAAGGCAATGGCAAACCACCCCGTAACAAAAAGTCTGCCAAAAAAACATCGTGATGCGGCATCCCCCCATGTGTCAGAAATGACTCGGTGCTTGCACAGGGGACTACCTTTACCTTTAGTTATAAACAAAAGGAGTATTTTTCTATTTTCAACATAATTGATGACAAAACACGTGTGCTAACACGGCACAGCATGCAGATGTCTGCAGCATGCTCTCCCCTCATAATACTGGGTATATTCATAATTTTGTTTGTAGAAAATCAAGCCATGTATACTTTTAAATTGCTTAAACATGTCAAGCAGTACAGTTTCATATGCTTAAATTATAAATGATTTTAATGTTGTTAAAGTAAGTTAGATAAAATATTTCAATCTCCCACCCACAATATTTCTGGGAAAAAATACAGCCCCCTACCCCTGCCAATACCTTCAAAATGTATGGAAATTTTACACCTTTGTTCTCGCTTCCTCCTTTTTTGTACTGAACATCCAGTTCAATGAGAAGATGTGATCAACTCAAAAGTGTGACCCAACACCACTTTGTGACATTTGTGCTAGTTCTAATAAAAAAGCATCACTTGTCCGTAGTTCCTTTATTTCTCTCTTGGACCAAACTTTGCTACCTGCTATTTTGGTCTACTTACTAGCAGGATTTCAATGGCACCAAGGATGTACATAGCGCCTGCGAAGGTTGTCCCCAAGTAAAAACACAAGCCCACTGCTCCGCCAAACTCTGGACCCAGCGATCTTGAAATCATGAAGTAAGAGCCGCCAGCTACAGCATGAAAGAGGGGAGAATTTTGTTCAGAAACATACTGACTATAAGCTAGGTAACCTCAAAAAGAACATAATGGCTGCAAGAAAATAATTGTTTCACATTTCACATGCAATTGGCTTATTTTTCTGGGCATGTCTAAGAACAACAACAAATTATGTTATTAGCCAAGATAAACAGTTCTGCCATTAAGGAAATTAAAGTAAATATGCCATATTTTAGTGCTCTTCAGATGTCGCTATTAACTACCAACACCAAATATTCTACTCTTATGTATCAATGCCCCTCAGGTTATTTAGCTTCAGGGAATCCAAAAATAAAATTATGTAACAAGTAAGATCTACACAGATTTATAGCGATGGAATGGAAGAAGTCTGACAATGTTATTGCAAATATATGGCACATGAAGCTCAAACCCAGGAGTCTTCCAAGTTTTGGCTAGCCTCAGGATCTGCTCAAAAATCATGTTCCGTCACTGAAACCTCTCTTCTCCAAGAAGAGGGGTCTTGACTGTGATGTCATGGAGAAACTTCAGAGGAGTGCCAAACACTCTTGAAGACCCAGTGCTAACTCTGAGCTGGGCAGGCATGCACTTGATGGTGAGATCCAAGAGGGATGGTGGAGGTGAAGATTTCTAGATTTTGCACTGACTTCAGAAAGCGAGCAGGCTGGATCCTACAATTCCTTTCCACTGAGAGTCTCTCTACATGAAATATCTAACATGAGGATGCTCAAGGGTAAGGAGACACCTTAGCTGGGAAGCGTAGTTTAAAAAGACAGTCGAAGGCTCTGTCATGGTTGTTGTGGGTTTTCCGGGCTGTATTGCCGTGGTCTTGGCATTGTAGTTCCTGACGTTTCGCCAGCAGCTGTGGCTGGCATCTTCAGAGATGTAGCACCAAAAGACAGAGATCTCTCAGTGTCACAGTGTGGAAAAGATGTTGGCAGGTCATTTATATCTACTCAGGAGCGGTGGGGTTGAGCTGAGTCATCCTGTAAGAGTTTTCCGGGGTGTGGAATGCTAATGGAGGGAGGCGTCACTGTATCCTGAGGAGGTTCTTTTGCATATGGATTGGTGCTTGATGTGCTAATCTTCTCTGCAGGGCTATTGTTGGGTGTAGAGTGTTTTGTTAGCCTGGTGTTTTTCAGAAGGCTCTGTCAATTTCACCTCTCTACACTAGGGCCATTTAAAAAGACAGAGCCAGCGGAGATTGCTCCTCAGAGAGTTTGTTAATTACATCTTTGCCTCCTGAAAGGGGAGGTGAAATTGACAGAGCCTTTGAGGTGGCGAAGATGAAATTAACAAACTCTCTTAGGAGCAATCTCCAGGGGCTTTTTGTAGAGAGGTGAAACTGACAGACGCTTCTCAGCTAACATTGCGTCTCCCTGCTCTTGAGAGTCCTCATGTAAGGTGTCTCGTGTAGAGAGTCTCTGAGTCTTCCTCCAAAAGAGAAACACTTTGACAAAGAAAGACTTTTTTCTCCATCAGTGGAAGCCTTTCTCCACCAGAAGTCATTCTCCATTGGAGAAAGTCTTTGCCCCTTGAAGGGTCAGCGGAAGAGAGCCCTAGGATCCAACTTAGGGGGAGGGAGTCAAAGGATCCAACCCAGGATTTCTCGCCTTCTAATGCACTTTCCCCAGGCTCAGGAGAAAGGGGACGAAGCCTGCTAAAACTTTTTAAAAGAAAAGATGCATTTGTTGAATTCCCATCTACCTAAACCACTAACTTCTATGTTTCTCAAAAATCATGGTGGTGTCACATTTGCCAAGCTGCTTTCACGGTCACAAAGGCTAGAAACTTTTCTATAAAATCCAGTTCTCTGCATTTTTTGCTAGAGAAGCTAAGTTGCATGCAGCTGTCTTGGGGATTGCAACCGTGTCATAATATTCCATAACTGAATATTATTCCCCAATTGGTTACCTTCATGACTCCACCCTGTTAATACTTTTACAACACACAATACATTGCATTGCACCCACCCCCAAGTCAGTAAAAGCCTATAAACTGTATCAAACTCAAAAGTGTGCATACATTTTGCCCACAGCTGATGAAGAGAAAGACACAAGAGCAGCTGTTTCCCAGCTTCATGGTTTTTCTGACAAAGAGGGCAGCAAAGCACCTATCGATCGAGCTTGTGCAAAAACTCCATTCAAAATCTAGCTCAATGAATGGCGGTAGTACAGTGGCGGATCCTGGTGGATTGTATCCAAAGGCCACTGATGAGAGAGGCCAAATAGGATGCACATTTCGCATACCGCAGCAAAGACATCAACATGAATCCCAATACACTTAGAAGTACATTTTCTCCAAGTAAATTGGGATGTTACCTGGCACAACCCCGTTTGTAGCAATAGCGCTCATTGAAATGGCCGTCAGCATCGTCTGTGAATGACAAAAGTGTGGATTTTGTGAGCATCCTTGTGGAAAAAGACTACAAGAAACTATTCTGTTGTGAACACCATAAGTTGGAATGTGCAGTGTCTTTTTTGGATGAATTCTGCAGCATCTATTTAACTTTCTCCCTACTGGGAAAATGGTTTTTGAGTCTACATTGGATGATTGCAATTTCTGTCTTAAAGCTCAAACTGTGCAACCAGAATAAATCATGTACATTAGATGTATTTGTATGAGATGTGTACATATAAAAATACATGAGCAATTCTGGTAAAAGCTCAAAGACCTCTCTCAGAAGCAGTAAAAACACTTCAAGATGAGATTGGGGTTTCTGGATACTTGGTGGAGGAGGCTTCCTCGGTATGCATAAAATTATTTTGTAAATTAAAAAGCAAAGGACTTAGCATGCTTATTGTCCTTAGATTGTAGAGCACAGCCAAGATCCAGTTAAGGAATCAAAACAGATGGAGAAATTGCCTGCTGACACCCTTAAACATATAGTCTCCTTGAGGGGGAGGCTTGGCTTTGACCTCTAAATTACTATATGCTATCAGGAGGGGTCATTTTGTAGAAAAAGAGCAGGAGGAACTCATTAGCATAACTATTTAGCATATGCCATGCCTCTTGCCATCACCAGAAGTGTGTTATTAGTATAACTGATTTGCATATGCCACACCCCCAGACATCACCTATTCTGGCTGTTTTGGACCCAATCCTGGCCATTCAGGGCCGAAATTGGGCCCAAAATGGCAAAAAGGGGCTGAAAATGGCTGAAAAGGGGCCCAAAATGGTCAGGATCAGGCTGCTGATGAGCGGGAGAGTGATCCACCACCCATCAGAGGCTCAATCTGGGCTGTTTTGGCCCCAATCCAGGCTGAAACGGGCCCAAAATGGCCGAGAGTCAGGTGGGCGGGGCTACCTGACATGTGACTTTTGGGAACTGCTGGAACTGCGTTCCTGTGCGTTCCCCCTCGAAATGAGCCCTGGCTATCAGTAAATACAAAGTACAGTCTGCAGGTTACATTTCTGGTTGCCCCTGCCCATCCCTCTCTTCTCCAACGGAAACTGTTTCAAGAGTATAAATGTGGTTTCGCCAACTATCTTTCATTCTGTCCCCACTTTATCTTGCTCTGTGTTGAGGGGTCAGCCACTGCTATAAGACGGAGCTCAAGTACTGGAGGATGGGAATGACTCATTGTCAGAATTTTCTAGTAAATAGAGTGTGCTTCTCTCCTCCTGTTCATTGTCTTTATCTGCACGTTATAGAAATAATCAGGGCTCATTTCAAGGGGGAACACACAGGGACGCAGTTCCGGCAGTTCCCCAAAGAGGTCACATGTCAGGTGGCTTCACCCACCTCTCAGCCATTTTGGGCCCGTTTCAGCCTGGATTGGGGCCGAAATGGTCTGGATCGGACCTCTGACGGGTGGAGGATCACTCTCCCGCTCATCAGCAGCCTGATCCTGACCATTTTGGGCCCCTTTTCAGCCATTTTCCGCCCTTTTTTGCCATTTTGGGCCCAATTTCGGCCCTGAATGACCAGGATTAGGTCCAAAACAGCCAGAATAGGTGATGTCAGGGGGTGAAGCATATGCAAATCAGTTATACTAATGACACACTTCCGGTGATGGGAATAGGTGTGGCATATGCTAACGAGTTGTGCTAATGAGCTCCTCCAGCTCTTTTTCTACAAAATGACCCCTGGAAATAATAATATTTGTCTCTAAGCTTCCTCAAGGTACATGAGCCTCTTTTACTTACTAACTTCATTTATAACCCGCCTGTCTCCCCAAAGCAGCCGAAAGGGTTCTCCCTCACCTCTATCTTATCCTACCTGTGAGGTAGGTAAGACTGAGGGAGTGACTGGCCCAAGGTCACACAGCAAGCTTCCACAGGGATTTGAGCGAGGGATTTGAAGCTTAAAAATGCAAAGACCTTTGAAGTCAAAAATGACAAGTCTCTGCCCTTAGGAGCTTACAGTGGGGAAAAGAAGGATGGGTCAGCAAGGGAACATAAGCACGTGGGCTAGGGCAACAAGACACCCAAGCAAGGTACAGCGGCAAACAATGGTTCGAATGATTCAGATCAGTTGGATCTGCTGAAATGCATCACGTGGGACTATGCCCCAGGCTTTTCGATGGAGACAGGTACTCACACAACAGCAGCAGATCAAGACGATGAGGAAGGACTGCACAACACCGGCGGTTCCCACCATCCAAGTCAACCGAAGGAAGAGAATGACCCCAAAGATATTCTGCATACATGGCAGGTAGACTCCCATCAAGGTGCCCATGCTGGGTGACTGGGGGGAAAGAAATCAATATTCATCAACATTACAGAGAGAGAGAGAGAGAAGCCACTTTATATTGCTAGACATATCATTGGTCTAGCAAAGTCAGGGTTAGCTGCACTCCAGGGTTTCAAGCAGAAGAATGTCCTGGATCGCTCCCTTTTCTCAAAATGTACACACCTCTAGAAGGCTATGCAACCCAGAAGTGGCCCGCCAGCAAGTTCTGCCACCATAAGCATCTCTTTCCCGACAACTCTTTTGCTTCTAGGTTGGCCACTGTGAAACCAAACATCATCCATTCGGAACTTGGGGGGTGGGGCAGAGAGTTTGGCCCGGAAGCCTCCAGTTGCCAACCACAGTCAAGGAAAAGCCTCGTTCAGCAACAAAGAATTATCTGTAATTAATTGCCTCTCAAACAAAACCCTGGGGACCCAAATTGACTAAAGCCTCCATTGATTTTCCTGCTTAACATTAATAGTTCCTGCCCTACCCAGTCTCAGAAAGGATCAATGCACCACCATGAGCCCTGCTTTGAAATTAAAATATACTGATTTTTCTTTGCATGGGTAACATAGAAAGAGATTGCTATTCCCTTGTGCGTACAGAGTTTAAATTTGGTCATGGGTGGATCTGAATTCCTGGTGACCCTCGTCATATCTCACCCCTGTGACGTGAGCCCACTCTTCCCAGAGGTCTTCTACAGAGAACCTAGAAAGATGCACCACTCATATATGTATTTTCAAAATGCTGCACTTTGTGCAGCAGGTACTGCAACATCCTGCAACTTGGCAGAGGCATGGTCCAACTATGGACACCAAAAGCAACATCTGGTACTATGAGAATAACGCCGGTATGAGATTGGTAAATGTGTGTCTGTCTGGCAAGCTAATTAACTACCGATTTACAGCAAACAACCTTCCAAATGAGCACTCTGTGGGGTTGGATCTAGCCCGTTCATTTTGTCTCCTCACTACAGCCCGTCCCACATGGCTTTTTGTCACCCACATAGCACCACTAGGACCTGACTCACCACCTTCTTGGGTGGTCCATTCCTACCTTTCTAAGCAGTGGAAAAGCTGGTTGGATGCAACCCATGTTTTGCACTTGCTCTGAAAGCTAGAATTACAAAACGGAACAACCCAAAATTTGCAAACCTAGTTTGCAGGGTAAGTGCAAACTCCTTTCTGTCCCATGAAATGTGATTGAGCGGGGAAATAATAACTGTGCTTATATACTGCTCTTCTAGACAGATTAGTGCCCTGCTCAGAGCGATGAGCAAAGTCAGTGTCGTTATTATGCCCACAACACAGTTGGGCAGCTGGGCCTGAGAGGAATAGCTTACCAAGGCCACCTGCTGAGCTCATAGCCATGGCGGGATGCAAACCAGCAGAGTGCTCATTTGCAACGCAACCACTTAACTGCTACGCTACAGCAGCTCTCAAAGATAGTTTTCCAACCTTTTCCAACTAATAATTCAAACTGATACCAGCATGGTTTTATTTCTAGCAGTAAGTACCCCACAGGCACCTGGAAACTCTCAGCTGAGTGCAGTTACCTAGCCAATCCACAATACTGATGGAGTCTGAACTTGCTTATTATTTTTTTGAAAGCTTAGTTCGGCCCTAGTGCAATAGGAAATTCCCAGAATTGTAAAGGAAACAAAAAGTTGGATGCTGGAAGAAGCAACACACTTTTGATACTTTCCTCCTCGAGCCTTCGGCACTTTCTGCTTCCTCATGCTCCTTGGCTCCCTGAGTGAGATTTGTGTAACTGACCAGCTTGCCGAGCAAGGAAGAGACCTTTGGGCGAATATCCAGTTCCTCCTGCCAAGGAAAAGAAAGCAAAGATTATGACGACAATGATTAGGACGACACTTTATACACAACAAATATTTATTGAATGGCCTGCCATTCTCTCCAAGACTCAAGGTGGATGATAAAATATAAAACAACGCAACCACACTGCATAAAACAATGCACTGGGATGAGGATTACAGAAGTAGGAAACAATCTGAGGCATGACATACTAGAAATTAAGCAGAAAATGGAATTACAAGAAGTAGAAGACAATGCAGTACGAGCAAGAGAATGCAAACAATGGACAGTGGAAAAGATGAGAATCCTATTCCCTTTTTGAAAGCACTTACATGTGCCATGCCATTATATTACAGCTCTATGCCCTTTATACAGTGTTAATATAATGTTAAAACAAACAAATATTGGGGAGGGGAGGTGACATTCCAGGTGGGTTAATTAGCCATAAAATATCAAGTTTGAGGAGGGGGTATGGGACTAACATCCCCTTGCCTACAAACCCCCAACAAGCTGCTGGCACCTGGGCCAAATAATCAGAGCCAAGCTACAAGTGATGCCTGACACAGGTTGGACACTTGTCAGCTTCCCTCAAGTTTTGATGGGAAATGTAGGCATCCTGGTCTTGCAGCTGTAATGGAGAGCCAAGCTGTAAAACCAGGACGCCTACATTTCCCATCAAAACTTGAGGGAAGCTGACAAGTGTCCAACCTATGTCAGGCGTCACTTGTAGCTTGGCTCTCAGTTTGTCCTGAAACAAGACTTGCGAGGAACAAAAAGGAAAGCAGCAGGAGAGAAAATAGGGAAAAGGCTCAGCAACTAAGGTTTACTACTTGAAGCATTTTCTTGAGGCAGTTCCGCATCTGACAAACACAAGCATTCGTTCGAGACAGCACAAAGTTCCCAAGCAATTGCCACAAGATATTTTTTTTAAAAGGAAAGAAAAGCAGCAGTAGTGAAGGCAAAACATTCTTTGTGCGCTGAAGGAGCTAACAAACTGAAGAGAGGCCTGCTGGAGCAACCACAGGAGACCTGAAAGGCCATTTCCATGGAAACCATTTGTACAAAATGGAGTGCCTCACAGTGACCCACTGAAGTGGCAACTTGCTGGTGTCTAATTTAAGTGACTTAGCAGGAGAACCATGTTTCTTCTGAAGAGGCAGACAGCGCTCTGAACTTTGACAAAGAGTGCCAGCCCTCAGTGTCGCTCATGCCAGCCAGCAAGTAGGCAGGTTACCTTGTTCGTCTTCTTCCTGATGTTTAATTTCTCTCCTTTTGAAAAATGCCCTCAGGGGACCCTTTTTACAAAAGGGTTTGGTTTCCATGGGTAAAATCATACCCTCCCCAGAAGCAAGTCTATGTCTCTTTTGAAAAACGTGCTGGTATGCGTCCAAAAGTAATTCACTGAGCAGTCTTAATACCATGGAGCAGTGGAGGGGAACAGGTTGCATGCAGACGCGCATGATACGCCCATGCCTCACTGAAGACCAGAACAACTGCTGAAACAAACTTCCAGGCTACGTCCACAAAACAACGGATATTGTACTCATTGAGCTATAGCAATCGCTCATCTCCTAGATTGGTTTGCCCACACAAGAAAATACAGTTGCACATTATTCCTACAGTGCAACAATAGCACATCGTCCAGTGAGTAGTATATACACTGTGATACTGGAGCCAATGAAAGGGGCTAGGCAGAACTATTTCTACCAGGGATGGCCAACTGGGCACTTCCAGATGATGCAAACAGCTCTTTTAGCAGGGCGTTATCCTCACACCCCTATGGAACATTGCACCTGCATTTGTGGATTACCTACAGTGGAGAACCTTTCCCACTACCAACTTTATTGTCCATTATATAGTGTACCCAGAGCTAAATTTTTGGCTAGAATCCTATCAGTGACAAACACATACTCTGAAATCGAGAAGATTATGTTTTTGTTATCTGTCACTGACAATCATGCATCCTATAGAGTCTCTCAGTTTGCACTCGCAGCCAAAAAGATAAGATCTAAAGTGGTACTGAATGAGGCTGTTTCGGGACCCCTGGGACAGTTTGGCATACTGTATTGTTTTAATTAATTTTAGTAACCTATATAAACTGTGATAAGGGATTTAATTGTTTATTAGTCAATGTTTGGTGAATTGTGACAGCCTATGGCTATAGAAAATAACCTCTTTTGACTGACAGACATACTCACACCTTGCTAGTTGGATGATGGTGCTCTGAGCAGCACTGCTTTTCTACCGATACTCAAGGGTCTTCAACCATTTGGAAGCCTGTGGGCACCTCAGGAATTCCGAGAACAGCCAAGGGGCAGCATGACCGCCATAGAGACAGAGGCCAATCACAGAAGCCTTATTTATAAGTTACAGTGAACGCATGTACAATCCATGTACACTTGATTGTTCTTTGTATGTGCTTGGAATTATTCTCATGTTACACTCAACTCATGTACAACTGAATGTGTGATACAAACCCACATTTATCCACGCATTAGTCGCTGGCTTCATTTGGAAAAATAACATGCTCTGGCTCTTACTTGTAAACAGATGTATACTCACACGGGCAGGATGTACGTGTGTTAACTAGAGGCAGGCACGAACTGAAATACGAACCGAAGTTTGTCACGAACTGAGCTGGTTTGTGGTTCGTGAACCAGTGGTTCATGGGAGCTCATTTCTCATGAACTGTGACGAATTTTAGCCTGTCACTGCAGACAGCCTGGCACCCATCAATCAGTTTCCTAGGCAATGGGGAAGGGATGGGCTCTCTGCAGATCTTCTGCTGACCTGGAAGTGATGTTTTCATGAATCAAACGAACTGGTTCGCAAACTGGGGCAAGTTCGTGAAAGTTCATGGTTCGTGAAACACAAAGAACCACAAACCACATGGTTCGGAATTTTCCAGGTTCGTGCCTATCTCTAGTGTTAACTATAACATGACAAAAACTCAAATAACTGTAAACAGGCGGAAACTCAAATAACGCAGATCTGTAAAAAGCGTTAAACAGTTTCCTCTCTTGACAGAAGAATAGTGGCTGCAGTAAAAGACATAAAACAGCGGAGGCACAAACCAGTGAAGATGCATCTCCCCAGGATTCACTGTTAGACACGACTGCCATGGTAGGCTCACCACCTTTGCTCTGGTTCCAGGCTAATGGAGCCTGAGGATTCTAATCTGTGATGCAACACTGAAAGTTCCGAGTTCAAAATGCTAATGCCAACAGAGGCTGAGACATTTCAAAGTGGGGAAGTATTTCTCCTACACTAGATTTTAAGGTATTTGTTAAAGAATTTTTAACAGAAAACCCAGGTCTTCTACAAAAGTGAAAATTGGCCAGAGAAGGTATATGTGTAAGTCTATAATCTTTTATGGGCATGCCCTCTGATGTATGAGTGCATCAGGTTTATGTCAGGATCTCTCTCAATAAACTTTTCCTTCTTCAAACCACCAAAGTGCTGATTGCCTTGATAAGTTAAGAAATCGGTGTTTAGAGGGTTCTCCAGAATTGGAAGAAGGAGAAATTTCCCTCACAGTATTGTTTCAAGGTTATTGATAATCATCCTTTGAAATAAGCCAAGATTATCTCTGGAAGACCCGACAAAAAAAAATTCACAGGAACTCCTGCCCCACCCCCAATACCTGCTTTCCTTAAAAAAAAGCAACAAACACTGTCCACTTTCTACAACTTTGACTTGCTTAAAAAGGGCCAAATGGAGTACTTGATAAGATACCATCTGGAGGTGCCACAAGAGTGTGATAAAAGTACTTCCCACAATGAGCAGTTAACTTGTGGAACTCACTGCTACATGTTGTAGCGATGTCCACTAGTTTAGATGGCTTACAAAGGGATCCAATGGTTATTACTAGCTTGATACCCGTGCTTCGCTACAGTATTTAACTACTTTAAATCCAGTTATAATACTTATGGGTATGTAAAAACCTCAGGACACATTCAATGACTCCCAATAGCAACTGCATACTGTTTAGAATGTGGGGGGTGAGGACCAACCAGGCTGCATATGCAAATGGCCTTTGTGTTCCAACTGTCTTGGAGGGGGGGCATGAGGTGTGGAATGTTGTGAGCCCCAATCAGCCCGATCATATGCGAATGATCTTGAAAGGCTGGCCCTATCAGGGAAGAGTGGCCGAGCTGGCAGTAGGCAGGGGTGCAAACAAGCAGCAGCCTGCCAGCCACACAGAGAAGCTGTATCCCTTTGGGAAAACACATTTTACCCCTTTTTACCCCCTTAGGGCGCGAACTTCTTAAAATTTATTCTTAGTGGGTGTTTACATCATGAAAGGAATATTCTCCCCAAATTTCACGTTTCTAGGTCCAGGAGTTTCGGCGGGGCACTGATGAGTCAGTCAGGACACTTGTCTTTATATATATAGATGATGGCTGAATGGAGCCTTCATGTTCAGAGGCAGTATAACTCTGAACACCAGTTGCTGAGGTAACTGGTAACTGCTTTGGCCTCCAGGCTTTACTCACAGACTTTCTATGGTGTCTGGTTGGACCATTGAGGGAACAAGATGCTGGACAAGATGGCCCTCGTTGTCTAATCTAGTAGGGCTGTTCTTTTTTAAAAGACAACACAAAACCAAGGCCGATCATTTGTTTACCTCAAACAAGGCCAAGTTTCTGTCATAATAGTCTCCTCCTTTGCCAGCCTCAGCATTGTTGAGGAAAGGGCTGCTTTCTTTATGGTTACCATGACCTGCAGAGAAAAGAGAAAAAGCAACTTTCAGATTGCTCAAAGACAACACGCTTCTAATTCTGAGAAAAAGCACAGTCCCACCAATTTATTTTCATCATCTTAATCAGAGGTTGTCAAATGTTTTTCCTTCTACATGGATTTATTTGCTTTACTTGTAGGGACCCTGGTATTCAAATGTGTATATTTGATGATAAGATTCTGATTCTTTCACAAGTAGTAAGCCAGTGTCCAGGCAGACTGAGGTAGAGAGTGGGAGCCGAGAACTCATAATCGAAAACTCTTCCATTCCAAATGGCCCCCCAACCCAATTTCTTCCACAAAGAAAACATGAGACATGGAGGTGCAAAGCATCATTATTCACTTCATTCACAGCCCACCTTTCTCACAGCAAAACTGTTAAACATTTCAACAAATAAAGGATTTCACACTTGGGTCTCTCAGGTGCTAGTGCAACACTCTAACCACTATACAACACTGCCTCTCTTGCTCAGTTCAAGGCTAATAATGGACACAGTATTATATTTTACTTTATTTTTGTTATTTACAGTCTGCCTTTCTCACTGAATTCCAGGCAGATTATTGCAAATTTCAAGTTCTTTTTCGACACATTTTCAGAAATAGGCAATTGAAATAGGGTTGACAGATCCCTATACTTTCCCAGGAAGGGGGGGGGGGAGACCTGGCACTTGCCTTAAGCAAGCCGTGTGCTCTGTCTTCATGTGTGCACTCTGGCGCCTCTGTGACAACATAACCTCCGGAAGTGATCTCGCACTGGCCACAGGAGTGCTCCACACTCTGCACAGGGCCGATCTGGGGCCCAAATCGGCCCAAACAAAGCACAGGAGCACTCTTGTGGCTAGCCCAATGACATCACATCCAGAAGTGAGGTCGCTGTGCCCCCCCCCCCGGAACGCACACACCACGCACGTTCCAAGGGTGCCTGCTGTGGGCAGGCGACCTCTGAAGGGTTTGCCACCTCATATCAAATTACACTCTAGTTTTTTTAACAAAGCAAGATAGCAATATATATATATGGTTATTAATATAAGTCCTACAAAAACAGAATACAGAAAGCCAGTAAGTATTAGGTTTGCTAACATTTCCTAATTAACTCTAAGTTTAAAACAATCAAAGTTTCTATGAAATGCATTAAGATTCCCATAGCATACAAGGCAAAGATAAAATTCTCACCTAAATCCTCACGAGATTTCTTCCAGTCAGAACTCTAACACACTATCTGAATTTGCATGTTTTATAGGTTATCTTATGCAAATATCTAAGATCCTTTTCATGTGATAGTTCACTATTTTTAATTGGTTGTCAAAGATGAAAGCAACACCTGTTTTAGTTACCTAACGCCCTGTAAAAAACACACAATTCATGCAAAGTTTATTTTTTACAAGATATTTTTATTTTATTAATAGAATTAAAAGCACAGTAAAAAGGGCAAAGAAAGAAAGAAAGAAAGAAGCATACAAAAAAAGAAAAAAAAGAAATTAGAAATAATAGAAAACAGTAATACGTTTCATTTTCCATTTTTCTCTACAACACCTACCATATTTTAACAAACATCATACTTTAAATTTTAATTTCTCCAAAATTTCCTTTTCCAATACTTCCCCCCTTCTATTTATCTTTTCCTAAATTTGTCTTCTTAAAAATAAAAACCACAAATCATCAAATCATTTTTCCTTGTTTCATGCAGAAAATTAATAAGGGGTTTCCAGTTAGCCATAAAAATAGACAATGTTTTATCTCTGATCAAAGCTGTAAGTTTAGCCATCTCCACTAACTCGGTCATGCAAAGTTTAGAAGTTCACCTAGAATACAAGTGTACTGCTTACTGCAGTGTGCTTTAATCTATATTACCGCAACAGCCGAGCTGTTGTTCCCTCAAGTCAGTCTTCCTGTCTTCCTCAGCCAGGGTGTCCTGGGGCCTCCGTGCCATGGAGGTAACTCTCATCTGCAGGGCTTTTTTTCTGGGAAAAGAGGTGGTGGAACTCAGTGGGTTGCCCTCAGAGAAAATGGTCACATGGCTGGTGACCCCGCCCCCTGATCTCCAGACAGAGGGCAGTTTAGATTGCCCTCCGTGCCGCTCAGCGGCGCGGAGGGCAATCTCAACTCCCCTCTGTCTGGAGATCAGGGGGCGGGGCCACCAGCCATGTGACCATTTTCAAGAGGTTCTGGAACTCTGTTCCCCTGCGTTCCCCCTGAAAAAAAGCCCTGCTCATCTGACGATTTGGGGCAAGTAACTTGACAGTCACTGTTACACAAGACATTATAAACTCTGTGCTGTGAAGAATCAGTCATCCTCTACTTGGCTAATGTAAGTAAGGATGGATTACAGAGGCAGGGGTCCGCAGTGCCACACGCCGGGAGAAAGGGATGCTGACAAGGGCCCCCAGCAGCTCCCTCCCAGGAGTTCTTGTTTGCCACGGAGGACAGGGAAGGTAAGACACAGCAGGGGGGCCACCACTCCTGCCTCTTCTCACTTACATCTAATAAGGTAAGATCACCACCAGCCCTTCCAAAGCCTGTAGGCTTGAGGGAGAAGCAAAGATTTCTCTCATTTGCACTGCAGTCTGGAGACAATAAGAAGCAGTAGGTATCTTGTCTCTGTCACATTTAGTTATCTGATCATTTTATAAGGCTATTTAAAACCAAAATGCAGCCAACTGAATTGCTTTTTGGAAGGGGAAAATCAGCAGGGAGGAGAAGAACTTGAGAAGCCTTCCTTCCCCTGCTGAAAATCTCCACCCCACAAGCTGCTTTTACCCCTGCAGGGGAAAATAGATAGGCACCCATTCTTTTCTTTCTGAAGATGATAAAAGCAGGGTTGGGAGCTGTTTTTCAGCAATAAAATATCAGAGGAGGAGGACAACAGCCCCCTCCCAACTGTGCCAGTTTCCCCTCCAAGAACCAGCGCCAGTGGCTGCATTTGGAAAGAAAACTGTCTTTTAAAATGATGACAGCCCTGCCTTTACCTTCTCTATATCCCAATGCAAGCAACAGAAACCCAAGACTCCCCACTTCGAACCCTTTGCGCATACCACCTGGCTTTGGGGTCTCCCTCGTTTTGATAAGGAAGAACCTATGTGCATTCTGCTGTTTCTGACTTTTCCCTGTTGCATGGAGCGAGTGGAAGAAATGCTCATTTCTCTCCCAAGGCCCGCAAACTCACTGACTCGGGAAGAGAAGAGAGGGCAGTTGGCAACCACAAAGTTGCAGGCTAGAAAACCAAGGGACTGTGCTAGGGATTTTTCAGGGAAAGGATTACCAATATTCTAAATACACAGATCTACAATGCAGTCTTATTTGGAATATTGTGTACTGGCCTGATTGCCAATGCCATACCTCAAAAAAAGATATTACATTGTTTGAGGAAGTGCAGAAGAGAGCAACTAAAACAATTAGGAGGCTGGAAGAATGCTAAAGGGTCTGGGGCTTTTCAGGTAAGACAAAGATAATTAAAGGCAGGATATGATAGAGGTTTATGAAATTACGTGTGGGGTGGATGGTTAAGTAGGTAGAACTTTTTCTGCCTCCATATTCCAGGGCACCCAATGAAGCAGACAGGCAATTCATTCAGGACAGACCCAAAAAAGCATGACTTTACTCAACAAGTAATTAACTTCCCTGTGGAGTTCACTGCTAGACTTTAGAAAGGGATTACACAGATTCATGGAGGACAGATTCATCCATGGCTATAAGAGCTAAGCTACATGAGACGAATCACACGAGGAGGAGCACCTGAAGGGAGTCGCAATGTTAGCCGGGAAGCTGAGTTTTAAGAGATCGGAAGGCTTTGTCAATTTCCCCTCTCTACAGAGCCAGGGAGATCCCTGCTCAGAAGGTTTGTTTATTTCCTCTTCACCTCTTAGAAGGGGAGGTGAAATTGACAGAGCCTTCCAAAGGCAAAGAGGAAATTAACAAACCCCCTGAGCAGCTGATCTCCCTGGCTCTATAGAGAGGGGAAATTGACAAAGCCTTCGGATCTCTTTTAAAACTCAGCTTCCCGGCCAACATTGCGACTCTCTTCACGTGCTCCTCCTTGTGCAAGTCGTCTCTTGTAGCTTGGCTTTCAGTCATGGTGACTATAGGGAACCTCCGCATTTGGAGGTTGTGTGGAGGAATGGTCCTGCGGACCTGTGAGCCATGTCCCAGTTTAGCCCACCAAAGTTCAGCCTTGCCCAAGTGGATGGCAAGGTGATTTGATGCTCTGATAGCAACGACTCACCCACCCCCTTCCTGCTTGGCTCCTGCTGGCGGGAAAAATCTTTTATTTATTTACTTTATTCATAGCCCACCTTTCTCACTGAGACTCAAGGTGGGTTACATGGTATAAAACAATGTAACCAAATAGCATGAAAAATCTCATAAGCAATGCAATAGGACTAATTACAAACGCCAGAAACAGTCAAAAGAAATATCAGACCAGAAATGTCACGTGATACAGAAAATAGAACTGCAAAAGGAGACACAATTTTGTAAAGGGAGAATAAAAGACACAACAAACAGGTAATGTATAGCATGCACAGTGGCACAGACCACAGTTCTATTTTCTTGATAAAAGCACCCTCTTGAATCTTTCGGTTATACTTTTGCCCTACTACTTTTATAAAAACATCCTCCCGGACAGTTCTGTTTTGTATAGTTTGGGGAATGACGGAAGAGTGGAAGCCTCTAGGGCCTCCTCAGGCAGGACATGCCACAAGGTGGGAGCTATAGTGAATGCAAGTGCATGGGCAATGGCTTAACAAGCCTCAGGTCTTGAAATATTGAGATGTGAGCCCCGAGTTTGAATCTCAGTACTGCAATGAACTCACCGGGTGGCTACTCCTCTCAGCTCCAGCTGTACTGTGGGGATAATAACACTGACTTTGTTCATAGCTTGAAGCGAGCACTAATCCGTCCAGAAAGGCGGTATACAAATGAACTTGTTTTGTTGTTATCATGCTTAAGGGCGTTTCTCCACAGGCAATAATCCAGTTATATACCAGTTTTAGGAGGCAGGTTGGGGAAGGCCTTGGTGTAGTGGTTAAGAGCCAGCTTGGTGTAGGGGTTAAGAGTGTGGGATTCTAATCTGGAGAGGTGGGTTTGATTCCCGGCTGAAAGGCGGCATAAAAATCTATTATTATGATTATGATTATGATTATTATTGGCCCTCTGTGGCAGTTGGTTGACCACAGTGTGAAACAGTTCGCTGTACTGCATGGACCACTGGACTGATCTAATAAAGCACCTCTTACATTCTTGTCTATGGAAAGGAGCGCTAATGGTCTAAAGGGCTTGGAGGACTGTAATCTGGAGAGCTGGGTTTGATTCCCCACTCCTCCACTTGAAGCCAGCTGGGTGACCTTGGGTCAGTCACAGCTCTCTCAGAGCTCTCTCAGCCCCACCCGCCTCACAGGGTGATTGCTGTGAGGATAATAATAACATACTTTGTAGACTGCTCTGAGTGGGTGTTAAATTGGCTTAAGGGTGGTATATAAATCGAATGTTGTTATTATTATTGTTGTTGTTGTTAAGGCAGCCTCCTCAGCTGATTCAGGGTAACATGGTATCTGGAATGGTGGCACTTTTGCTGAAGAAAGGAATCCTGGGAGAAATGAAAACTGAGAGAAATATATAATTCTCTCTGGAGAAGTCCAGCAGGGGAAGCTGCTTCTTGTTTTCAATTAAGGCACAAAATGACTCATTTCAATATCTTATAGGTAGTGGTGTTCTGACAGCCGCCTGTCCTTCTTTTTCCAAGCTGGCCGCCCTCTGCACTCCTTTCAGACCCCTTCAACCCAAGGCCCACATTTCTCCGCAGTTAAGTCTAAAAAGCAGCCAGCTTTCAAGTCAAGTTCACTGCAAGGACATCCTATTTTAATCTCCATCAATATGTTGATCTGGCCATTGCAGGCAGCGGGGGAGAGGCATTGTTATATTCTCTGTGGAAGCAGGCCCCTGCTCGGGTTGAGGCATCCATTCAACATTATCATTTTCAGTTTAAATAACTGAGGAATCTGTATGTCTCAGTCCACTCCAGCTCATAAGACTGAATGTATCCTCTTGCATCCGGCACACACAGTAATCTCCTGTTCCCTGAGAAAATGGTTTGTAATTTCCTCAAGCAAACCAGAAGCATGGTGGTTTTATGCAATAAGTTGCCTGTTAGTAGTTAAACTCTCCAGACACGCAAGAACACCACTTTGGAGACAATACTTGTACCCAAAGAAGGAAACTGATGCATGCCTAACCATATTCACAGATTGCAAAGTCATATAACTGCAGCACTGTTCCTGACACAATCCCAAGTAGCGGGACATTAGCACGTCAGATTTGAAAGGAAATGCTCCTGGCTAAGTGATGGGGCTGGATGCTGTCGTTTCCTTGCAGAATAGAGAGTCGGAGACCCAGGTTTGAATTCCCTCTCTGCTCACCGGGTGATACTGGATCACTCACCCTTTCTCAGCTTAGTTTATCTACCTCACAGGACTGTTGTTGTCAGGATAAAATGGAGGTAGGGAAATGATGTTGAAAGCTGCTTTGGGTCTTTGCTGGGGAGAAAAGAGAGGCATAAATATCTAAATATATATATATATATATATATATATATATATATATATATATATATATATATATATATATATATATATATATATATATATATATATATATATATATATATATATATATATATAAAAGAAGTCTCCAGACCCAATCTCAGAAGGATGGTGTCATTTCAGTCTCCAGACACCTCTAAGGGGGGCTTTCCAGAGAAAAGTCATCTGGAGCCTGCATTGTCCAACTAGTGGCACCAGGAATGCCGCTGTGGAACTCTGTCCATTTAAATTTCTGCCTGAGCATGGAGTTTGAGCACTCAGCAATCTCGATGTAATATTCAGATGCTCAGCTGAGCTCAAACATAAAGAAAAACGTCTCTCTCTAGGAGCTCTCCCAGGTCCTGGACAGCTCACTCATTCTCCCCCTGGAACCCATTATCCAGTGTCAGATCTCCACAGACACAGGTAACTCCCACTCCAGCTCAGCCCTTTTCGAGCCCAGTCGAGAATCCCTGGGCCCACAGCTAAACTGGGAGAACAGATATGGCAGATCAGGATGGTTCAGTCAGGTCCAATTCAGACTGTGAGAATGAAATGTGTTAAAGTACAAAGACCAACATACAATCTGAAATAATACAACTGTGACCAGCTTTAGGGAGCTGTCAGTGTAGGATTCACTTTTTATGAACATACAAGGAGTTCAGGCAGATCATGAGAAGGAGGGCAGGAAAAGTTACATCAGTGCTTAGTTCTCGTGGCCCTTTCTTACACGCTCGAGGTAACGCCGATTGCCACTTGGGGGTCAGGAAAGTTATTTTCTCCAGGCCAGTTTGGCCAGGGATCCTGGAGATTTGGCCAGGGATCACTGGGGGCGTGGGGAGGAGATAGTTGTGAATTTCCTGCACTGTGCAGGGGGTTGGACTAGATGACCCCGGAGGTCCCTTCCCACTTTATGATTCTATGGTTCCTTTGACTAGCACTGTCTCCTCTGACTGGCAGCAGCTCTCTAGGGTCTCAGATCTTTCCTAACACCCCCTGCCAGAGATACTTTCACTAGAAATGCCAGGGACTGAACCAGGTACCTCCTACAGGTAAACCAGATGCTCTATCGAGGAGCCACAGTTCCCCTCCCCAAGATGATAATTTAAGGGAACAGCCTCCCTCTCACTCCTAGGCAGAGGACACAGAAGGATCTGATCATTCCAGTCCTGCAAAGCATCATATATTGTGTCCCTTTTCCTCATTCCAAGCTACTTTTAAAAGCCTACTACACGGACAGGAAGGCTGAAGGAATCAGAGCAACACCAGGGCTGGATCACATCACTCCAAAACTGGAACCATGAGCTCTGGCCACTCTGTACTCATGTCCAGCTCTGCAAGGACTCCAGACTTGACCTCTCATGATATAAGAAACAAAGCCCATTAAACGCCTCTTTATACCAGATCAGACAAACTGTTCTTCTCTAGCCGCATAATGTCGATTCCTGATCAGCAGCTCCAAGCTCCTCCCCAGTACTGTTTATCGATTATGGAGGCTGCTGATCGGGCCCGGGGCCCCATCCGAGCATCTCTGGATTCATTCACACATGCGATCTATAACAGCGGTCTGCAACGTATGGGTCCAGAGCGAAGTGTGGCACAGCAAGGAAACCAAACAGGGCACTTTTAAAAAAAGAAATGAAGTCTTGAGTTAAGGTGACTCAAGTATCTCTTTCCGTAACAAGCATTTAAGCCGTTTTGCGCGAAGAGCTACAAAGCGCACGTGCTGTGGAGAGCCAGCTGACGTCAAAAGACTTTAATCATTAACAGTATTGAGTTTTCATTCCAGTAGGGCCCATTTGTGTCTTTAATTTCAGGAAACAGTTACCGTGACATGGGCAAACGTGCTTGCCTTCTGCCTTTTCGATCTAGAACTCAGCTTCAAACTCACAGAAGGAGCTATGAGTATAGGTCAGAGAGTGGCTAAACGACTGAGTGGCTAAAGGACTCCCCCAACTGTCACACACAGAAAGATCCAGTCTGAATACCACAAAAGGTTGGCATGGCAGGTGACCAACTGCAAGGAAAGATCATAGCAGCCACGCCTTCCTTTCCGGCTTCCCAGATGTTGCAATGAACAGGACTGAGATCCAACACACAGAAGTAATTATCTTTCCCAAGGGAAAGGAACATGGCTGCTTCGTGGTGCTGCCGACCTGGCTGGAAGAACTGGGTTTGGCAGGTAGCTGGTGAGAAAAAGAGAGATAACCAGCATGGCAGAGTGATTAGACAGCTGGACTAGGATCTGGGGGACTCCAGGTTTGAATTATCAGGACTTACTCCTAGGAAAGCATTCCTAGGATTACACTAAAAAGGCATTTCGACTTTAAGATATGTTAACAGTTCCAGCTGCTTTCCAGCTGCTACAGCAATGCCCATTTGGAAATTCTAGTCCGCTAATCTTGCCGCCAATCCCGAACACACCCAACAAAATCAAACACACCCAATAATTTCCAGCCCAGATGTTATGGGGCTGCAGAGGATGAACTCTAACGTGGAAAGGTTAGACAAGTTTTTCCATGAGGATCTGATTTTTTTTTTTTACATCTGCAAAGATGCCTGTTTGAGCAAATTACAAAATCAACAACTTTCAAAGATATATCAAAGATTTAAACCAGCCCTGGTTTGCGACACATGAATGCTCTCCTACTAAGTTTGCTTGTTGCCCAGACAAGCAGGAACCTGCAGCCATGCAACGTTTACGGACCAAGTATGGACAGTCAGAGAGAAAGAAGAAACTTGCAGGGGCAAACTGGCTTGGTCATACTAAGGCTATCGTGCTTTGGCCAAATCACGAGAAGGCAAGATTCTCTGGAAAAGTCAAGAATGCTAGGAAAAGTGGAAGGCGCTAGGAAAAGAGGAAGTCCTAAAAACAAGATAGCTTGACTCAGTAAAAGAAGCCACGTCCTCCATTTTGCAGGATCTCAGCAAGTCTGTTAATGATAAGATGTTCTGGACGTCTTTCATTCACAGGGTCGCCGTGGGTCGGACTTGATGGCACGTGGCTCACACACAGGGGTTCATGAAGGAAAACCATCAAACAGTTGCTGACCTGCCAGGATGTACTAAACTTGGCACTAGTTTGACAAAAGGAGATCTTTTAAGGACAGATACATTAGGATCAATAGACTGGGAAATGACTCATGTTTGCCATTCTGAATTGACAGATAACTCAGTGTTCCCTTCTCAGAAAAAGAAAACAACTGTTCCGAGGGGGAGAAAAGTCTTGAATAGAAATTCCTCGCCGGTCCACGGCCTTGAATCCCTTACTCAGGGTCACACAACTGCTTGGATGCCAGAATTTGGGGGGATGCTGTGGCTCAGTGGTAGAGCATCTGCTTGGCATGTAGAAGGTCCCAAGTTCAATCCCCGGCACCTTCTGCTAAAAGAATTAGGTGGCAGGTGATATGAAAGACCACCGGAGATACACTGCTAATCTGTTGATAGACCAACAGTCTGGCTCAGTATAAGGCAGCCCCATGTAGAAAGCCAGCTTGGTGTAGGGGTTAAGAGCAGCAGGACTCTAATCTGGAGAACTGGGTTTGATTCTCTCCTCCGCCTGTGTCACAGCTCTCTCAGAGCTCTCTCAGCCCCACCTACCTCACAGGGTGATTGTTGTGGGGATAATAACAACACACTTTGTAAACCACTCTGAGTGGGCGTTAAGGCCAGTATATAAATCGAATGTTGTTGTTCTTCTTATTATTATTCAAAAACTTTGAAGAAGAAAGGGTAGCAATAAGCACGTGAGGTGGACGTGCGAGTTGGGGAGGAGCCTTCACTACCCAGATCTGTCTCGCTGCAACACCTCCCAGGAAGAAGACATGTCCCCGTTGCCAGTGATGCGCGACAAGGTGGAGACCACGGATCATCATCTCCCTGCCCCACACCTCCACTTCCCAGGAAGAAGCTCCACAAACACTGGCAGCAATAAAGGGGTCTGTTGTCCTTTGCCAACAGGCGGCACAGGTCAGGGAGGCAATTCACAGCCACTGTAGCATATACTGCCTGACTGGCTCAAGCCGACTCTGTCCTTATCCCTGTCTTCCCTTGCCTGAGACCTCCACTCCTCCAGCTTGACCACCCTTAGCCATTCGACGTCCTCCTTCACCCCCCCCCCCCCAAACAATTCTTCCTTTTCTCCTCTCTGTATCTTATACCCACAGCTACCTCCCAGAACCCTGGTGTGATGTCACCTATCTTTCCCCCTTCGAATTCCTCTTCAAAACCCACCTTTTCCATAAAAGCCTTTGGAACCAGTTCTTAGACCCTACCACAACTGCCCGCAACTGGACTGCACGCTTGCTTTTCCCCACCTTCTTGCACTGTATCAAATTTCAAACTGTGAGCTGCCTGCAGCAGGGGCAGTCCTCCTATAATCCATACAGCTGCACAGACAGATGGTGCAATACTTCAATAACAAGTTCCATGTATTTTTTTCAAAAGCCCTCTCTTTTGAGGGTCTCATCTCTAATACAATGCTTCTTAAACGCGCTTGCATTCCTAGGCGGAATGCAGGAAAAAAAAGAGAAGGTCTGTCCACTTCAAATAGTGCCACCTACATGATTTGACAGGATGCACAATTGTCCGGCTGAAAGAGGGAGGCAGCGAAGCAGATGCGGCCCTATAAATATTACTCCGTAAAAACAAGCCATACCTACCCCGCAGCAAGAACCCTTTACCGTGCTCTGTGACTTGGCTCAACATGATCACTCGTCTTCCAGTCCCTCCACACACATTTAGGTCTCTGGGAAGCCCCAAAGAACAAGACAGATTTGGCTCAGTGACTTCCACGGAAGGGCATGATGGCCTCTGACAAAATGACTCCCTGCTGGAGGGCGGCACGGAATCGATCAGTCACTCGCATCGAAAGGGTTTCCAACAGACAGGCTACGTCAAAACAGACACAACCCAGGCACCGGAGATTCCCTCCCCCAACTAGGCCAAAAGACGAACCATTTAAGATGATGTTGAGAAGGTACTTTAGCTTCCTGTGAAATGGGAAGCCCTGTGGCATATTGTCTGCTGTCTGCAGACTCGGTGAAGAAAGGACAGACGCCATTGAAAAGACGGAAGTTCAGAGCTCGTACCAGAATCACTGAGGCGCTCCACTGCAGGAAGGACCAATGGGTAATCTATGGATGACATCTGCCTCCCCGCTCTCGCCCGCGAGGCATTTCAACTGGCCCCAACAACCCTACTACCCTTTTTCATCAAGACATGTTGATTAAAAGTTTGTTGCCCATCGTTGTAAAGTGACATAAACTGGCATTCAGAAATTATGAGAGAGAGATTCTGAACTTCAGAAAGCAATCCCAAACAGGTCTGCTCAGAAGCCTATGCAGGTCTATTCAGCGGATAGGAGTGGGGGACCCAGCACTTACCTTTCTGGTGCTCCGGGATGACCCTTGCACGCGAGTGGCTCCACGCCAGCATGATGACACCACTTCCAGGAAATGATGTCATTGCGCAAGGTTGGAAGTGTGTGCATGCTTCGCTGTGGGTAGATTTGGGCCCGCTGCAAAGCGTGGGAGTGCTCTTGGGGTGGTGCAATGGCATCAGTGATGTCGTTGCACTGGCCCCCAGGAATGCACCCGGGAGGCCCATTCCCCGCCTTTCCCCCCTGCCAGCCAGGTAAGCAGTGGCAAGGGGCAAAAGGTGGGAGCAGGGATCCCTCTCCTTACTCCCAGGAAAATGTTATTAGGATTGCACAGTTAATGTTTTATTTTTCACCCTGGGTTTTATATGCAACGCCCTCAGCATATCCAGATTCATTGTGCCCAACAACTCTGAAGCCACGACTGCTCAGTTAACCCTCACAAACGAAGTAATTTCTGCAACAATACACATAGCTAGAGATGTGAAGGCTTCCTGTCCTCCAGAAAAATCATCTTCAACAAGGTAAATTTTGGGCGGGGGGGGGGGGGTAGGAAAGATGCTCGATCTCTGACATGAAGCCGGGCAAACAGTTTCACAATAATTCACTACCAATCACGTTTTAAACAAGGTTGTGCGCCCAAAATACCTATATGGCAGAGCAGAGGAGAGAGGTGGGAAGTGTTTTGGTTAGAGGGCCTCGTTGAACCTCTGTCCACGTGTGGCATGTTTTGACTAACAGTGTGGATAAAATATTTATCATGGCTGCAGCGAGAGATGTGAAGGTCTTGGGCGGGGGGGGGCGGGGCGGGGGGAGCAGAAAACATAAAGAGGAAAACAGCTCCTTTCCCATCAAGGTTCAAAACTGGCATTTCCAGTTAAAAGGAGTGTCAGGTAATGGGTGCTGGGAAAGACTTTCTTCAGCTCATGACTCCGGAATCGCCAGTCAGAACAGACAATACTGAGCTAAATGATCTGACTTGATATATTTTAATGAAATGTTCACACGAAGAAAGAAGGTAGGAGAGAAAGAAAGGAGAGAAGAAACTTCTATACAACTTAGGGTTGTCAGATTCATGTTTGGGAAATTCCTGGAGATTTGGGGGTGGAGCCTAAGGAGGGCAGGGTTTGGGGGAGGGGAGGGACCTCAGTTGGGTATAATTCCATATAATCCACCTTCCAAGGAAGCCTATTAGTGATTCCGCACACGTTGGATAATGCACTTCCAATCCTCTTTATAGATCATTTGGAATGGATTTTTTCGTGGGCAGAACAAAAAATCCACCTCAAACGACTGATAAAGTGCATTGAAAGTGCATTATCCAACATGTGCGGAATCATTTTCTCCAGGATAACTTATTTTTGTCACCTGGAGACCAGATGTAATTCCAGGAGACCTCCAGAGACTGGCAACCCTAGTACAACTTCCTTGCCTGGAGTTTATTCTGGGCTCGCCCTAGGCGAACAGAAGAACATTATTTACAAGGCTATCTGAGCCCATGAAACATTCCAAGCATTGCCTGCATAGCGTATCTCTGGTGGTTGTGAAGAAACCTACACACCCTTGCAAGCAGCAGACCCCTTAAGCAAAAATGCAATTCAGTTCTTTCTGGAAAATTTAAAATGCACAGCTGCGGAAGAGACCTCGAGGCAAATGCTCCACTTAACTGTCCCCTGCAGGTTTGCTGGGAGCAGGAACGGAAAAATGAGCTCAGAACGGAATAGGGATGGATTCTGAATGGGTGCGTGCTAATTCCATAAAAAGGCACTTTATTATGCCGCTGTCAAACCAGCCAGAAGGTAAGAGGGAAAACCCAAGTGTTTCTGCTATAGACTTGCCCAGGTCTCTCACTCGGAGTAAAAAAAGGTAAAGGTAGTCCCCTGTGCAAGCACTGCATCATTACTGACCCATGTGGGGACGTCGCATCTTGATGTTTTCTTGGTAGATTTTTTACGGGGTAGTTTGCCATTGTCTTCCCCAGGAAACTGGGTACTCATTTTACCTACCTCAAAAGGATGGAAGGATGAGTCAACCTTGAGCCAGCTTTCTGAACCCGGCTTCCGCCAGGATCAAACTCAGGTCGTGAGCAGAGCTTGGGCTGCAGTACTACAGCTTACCACTCTGCGCCACGGGGCTCCTCATTCGAGTAACAGATGCGATTTAAGAATCATCTCCTCCTTTGCTGTTTCAGAAAAGCAGAAAATACATATTCTGCTCTTTTATTGTTGTTTGGGGCACTGAGCACTTCCAAAGTCAGGGAGAAACTGTTGCTTTGTCCTTCTTTACACAAAGAAGGAAACTCGGGAAGGCCTCACCGGAAAGTTTAGCAGTTTCACAGCATCCCTCTCTACAGTCAGACTCCTTAATCCGCATGTGGTCTTGCAAGATTAGCTACCCGTAGTTCCTCCCAGGGGATTTTCAGTCACCGCTCACACTCTAGATTCAGCCAGACTTGCTTGTTTTAATTCCAGTCACACCACTCCCACATCCTATTGCTGGTGAAAGCAGGGAAAGTAGGAATACAAGCAAATGTTGCAGGTTTGGTTCACACATCCTACAACACTATGGTTTTAATCAGGGCTTTTTTTCAGCGGGAACGGGGTGGAACGGAGTTCTGGCACCTCTTGAAAATGGTCACATGGCTGGTGGCCCCGCCCCCTGATCTCCAGACAGAGGGGAGTCTAGATTGCCCTCCACGCCAAGCGGCGCAGAGGGCAATCTAAACTCCCCTCTGTCTGGAGATCAGGGGGGGAGCCACCAGCCATGTGACCATTTTCTCCAAGGGCAACCCACTGAGTTCCACCACCTCTTTTCCCAGAAAAAAAGCCCTGGTTTTAATACACTATGAGGTTTTCTACATGTGAGCCACCCCACTAACCATCAAACTGGGATTTGAAATCATGGCTTTCGGCGTTATTACCCATGATAAGCCTGAGCTACAGTTTTATGGGATGCGTGAACATGGACATCCTGGTTTCATTTGTGCGCTGCCCTCCCAAGCTACAGAACGACAATGACAAAACTTGCATTTGTTGAGGCAAACCAGGATTTGAGTGATCACCAGCCAGCTGAATCCAGGTAAAAGGTAAAGGTAGTCCCCTGTGCAAGAACCGAGTCATTACTGACCCATGGGAGGACGTCGCATCGCGACATTTTCTTGGCAGAATTTTGTTATGGGGTAGTTTGCCATTGCCTTCCCCAGTCATCTACACTTTAACTCCAGGAAACAGGGTACTCATTTTACTGACCTCAAAAGGATGGAAGGCTGAGTCAACCTTGAGCCGGCTATTTGAACCCGGCTTCTGCCAGGATCGAACTCAGGTTGTGAGCAGAGCTTGGGCTGCAGTACTGCAGCTTACCACTCTGCACCACAGGGCTCCTAAAAGGTAAAGGTAGTCCTCTGTGCAAGCACCAAGTCATTACTGATCCATGGGGGAGACGTCGCATCATGACATTTTCTTGGCAGACTTTTGTTACGCAAACAGTAGTGAAAACAAACCATGGTGCTCTGTTATGTCAATGCATTTGCACCATGCGACAAGCCATGGAGGAAGGAAGCAGGGCCAGTGTGCTCATATCTGGTCTCTCTCTCTCTCTCTCTATCCCAGGGTTGTCAATCTCCAGGTGGCAGCTGGAGCTCTTCCAGAATTACAACCAAGCTCCAGCCAGCAGGGATCAGTTCCCCAGGAGAAAATAGCTGCTTCGTAGGGTGGATGCTATGGCATAACAACAACAACATTCGATTTATATACCGCCCTTCAGGATGACTTAATGCCCACTCAGAGCCATTTACAAAGTATGTTATGATTATCCCCACAACAATAATCACCCTGTGAGGTGGGTGGGGCTGAGAGAGCTCTGAGAGAGCTGTGACTGACCCAAGGTCACCCACCTGGCTTCAAGTGGAGGAGTGGGGAATCAAACCCGGTTCTCAAGATTAGAGTCCCGCGCTCTTAACCACTACACCAAACTGGCTCTGCTGAGGCCTCTATCTTCTCCAAAACCCGCCTTCTCAAGGATCCACCCCCCAAATCTCCAGGATTTTCCCAGCCTGGAGCTGGCAACCCTACTCCCTCCACATGTTCAGCCAAAATGCTGAGAGATTGCATGTAAAGAGACAGAGTTCACTTGGCGACTGCAGCATCCACAGGTGATGTGTAGGCGTGACGGAGCCATCTACCTCTACAGAGAGAACTTTCACACGGAACTTTTCAATGAACTTGGTTCCGTCAACATTTGTTGGGATGGGTTAAGTGGGAACGAGTCCTGTGATAGTCCATCACACCAAAGGGAAGGGGCGCACAGTGGGCAAGGCAGAGGGCGTGTGCTGTAGCGCCATCTTTTGGTCAAGCAGACTACCCATGCTGCTGACCACAAGAAAGTCCAGGACTCAAGCTATGCCAGCCGAGCGGAAACTTTCCCTGGCCTTCCTTTCTTCTCTGGAGCGTCCGCTTAAAACCCCCATCATTTCACAAGCACTGAAGGGTTGTCTGGAGTGTCGAAAAGGATAATTGCAATTAGCATGCAATAGCCATTCATTAAAGGGGAGGGGGGAGTTCCTAGACTCCTTTCACAGCATGCAGAGATTTAAAATATGTGATGGCAAGCCCCAACAAGCTAGCCTGAGCGAAGGAATCCACCTGGCTCAACGGAGCAAACTCCTCCAGCAATTCACTTCTTAAAGCATAAATATGTGAAATCGTTCACGCTTCCAAAGGTCTATCTTAGGCAGGGCTTTTGAGGGGCAATACTCACTGGTAATGAGTACTAGCGGCTTGGGAAGGGGGATATCCCAGGTCCTACAGGGGTGGGGGATTGGTGGAAATTAGTGCAACCACATATATGAATACCAGCAGGGCTTTTTTTCCTGGGAAAAGAGGTGGTGGAACTCAGTGGGTTGCCCTTGGAGAAAATGGTCACATGGCTGGTGGCCCCACCCCCTGATCTCCGCACCGCTCAATCTAAACTCCCCTCTGTCTGGGGATCAGGGGGCGGGGCCATCAGCCACGTGACCATTTTCAAGAGGTTCCGGAACTCCATTCCACCGCGTTCCCCCTGAAAAAAAGCCCTGAATACCAGTACCTTAAAAAAAAAAAAAGCACAGCTCTTAGAGCACCCGCATGCAGGATGCATTTCCAACAGGGACAGCCCACATGGTACATTGTTTAGAGTGTTGGCTCATATTTGGGAGACACAGGTTTGAACCCCCACTCTGCCATGGAAGTTTGCTGGGTGACTTTGGGCCAGTCACACAGTGTCAGCCTAACCTACCTCACAAGACTGTTGTTTGGATAAAATGGAGGAGGGAAGAACATGGCTGAAAACTGATTTGGGTCCCTGTTGGGGATAAATATCTAAAGTTAAAACAAAAGTGAGATTAATCCACGAGTACCTCCTCCCCTAATGCATTCTCATCAGTGTATAGTAAATAAGAGGGATAGTATAGTAAGCTGTTATCCTGACCTGGATAGCCGAGGCAAGCCCAATCTTAGAAGATGTCAGAAGCTAAGCAGGGTCAGCCTTGGTTGGTAATTGGATGGGAGACCTCCAGCAAAGACCAGGGTTGCAGAGGCAGGCAATGGCAAACCACCTCTGATAGTCTCTTGCCTTAAAAACCCCAGCAGGGGTTGCCACAAGTCAACTATGACTGGACAGCACTTCGACCACCACCACAGTAAACTGTCAGTTTCTTAACACATTTTCAAGCGTCTTTTCCTCAGAAGAGCTCAGGGTGGCACAAAACATTCTTCCCTCCCTCATTTTATCCAAACAACCATCTTGAGATTAGGGTTGCAGCATGATGAGGTCACTGTAGGAAGTGACATCACCCCACTGCCCCTCCCTTCTGGCTGAGCTGGCTGGTCTCTCCTGGGAGACGTCGCACCACCACAGGAGCTGCCTGAGCGCCTGAGTGGCAGGCCGCTTTCTTGACCTGGAAGCAGCAGCCCTCAGCTGCAGGAGGCTGGACAGCTGGGCCGCCAATAGGGAGAGGCCAGGTGTCTAGTATTTGGGGGACTGTTTTCCCAAACTGTCCCCCCAAATACTGGACTATCTGGGCCAGAACCAGACACCTAGCAACCCTAACTGACAAGAGTAACAGACTGATGCAAAGTGCACTTCACAGCTGAGCAGAGATTTGAATCTGGATTTCCCGGATCCTATTCTAACCTTCTCCCTCAGAGGTCAGGCTCTCTTTATAATTAAAGAGCCAAACTGCATCAAAATGATCTCTTGACCATTAAAAGAAAGGCTATTCACATAACTGAAATGACACAAGGTTACTGACAAATATCAATTATCGGTAACTTTCAACTGATATTTCTTTTTTATTGTTTTATACTCCACCTTTCTACCACTTGGGGATCCAAAGCAGTTTACATTGTTCACCTTTCTTCCATTTTTATCCTCACAACCACCCTGTGAGGAAGGTTAGGCTGAAAGTATGTGACTGGCCCACAATCACCCGGCAAGTTTCCATGGCAGCGTGAGGATTCAAACTGGACTCTCCCAGACCCTAATCAGACACTCTAACCACTACACCTCACTGGCTGTCCTGATATTTGACTAAAGATCCATAAGGTTTCTGCAGCCCAAACACTGGCTGTTGCTAGCCCTTCATTAGGAAGTGCCGCACATGAGGTCTCACAATAAGTAATAAATATGCACGGGGTACCCCGCACGATTGTTTTCGTGCACTGGCATAAATCTGTGCGTCAGACTGGGATTCCTGGCAACTGTTCCCTTTATCTTTTCCCTTTCTACAAAACATCTTCAAGAAGCTCTTTAGCCCCACAAAATCTTTGTCTGCTGTTCCCTTCACATCCTGGTTACTGCAGCATCCTCTCCCTCCTCTAACAGACCTTAACTTAAAAGATTTTTTTTTATTTGGTTGAGTGCTGAACCCACGTTTGGCTCTGGGGCCACAGGGTTGCAGACCCCTGCTCTCCACGCTACATCCCACTGGCTGTCTATCACTTATTAAAACTCACTGTGTGCACTAACAAACATCCTTGATGCGACCACTAAGAAACTCGCTTTTTCCAATTACATGTCCAGTTTGCTTTTCTAACAGGAAACCAGTTTCTTTGGTAGCATGACCAATGCCAGAAAGAATATGGGGCACTAAAGTCTTGGCCAAAACCATCAAGTAAAACACCTGCTCTCTCTGATCAGCAACTGGTAGCATCGTCCATGGTGTGATGCTCTCAGGAGCGGCCGGTGTGCCCCAGTGAGGCTGCAATTCTGGGGATGGAGAACATGAAAAAGGACACATACTCTAATGAAGGATTCCTTCGAAAAGTTGAAATTCAAGGAAACATTGAAAAACAGCACGACCAAAAGAAAATGGGAAGGAGAAAGGGATGCTGCTGGCAGAGAATGAAAAAAAGAACATTTTGACACCTAGAATGTCCCACAGATAATTGGATGTGCCGAATCAATAACTCTGCAACCCACCCAGAGCAGCAGGACTGGCCCTCTCTTCTGTGATGTAAACGAATCTAAACCTGAACCACACGTTTTGATGAAATTGAAATGTCAATTCCAAATCTTTCCGTTTCCACGCAGGAGTCCTCTACTAGAAAAGCACTTACCATTACTTGCTTTTAGGTGACTGTTCCGCTGAGCATCCCCCATTCTGCTACATTCAGTCATCAAGGAAATAATAAGTACACGGTCTTAAAAAACAAGCAAACTTGGGAGACGGCTTTTATGCCCAACTGCATTTCGCTGGCCTAAAGGACTGCAAAACGCCTTAATCTCCACTTAGCATGGGGTTTCATCACTGCAAACAGCCAAAGCTTAAGCTGTTCATTAAAAAGTAATCAGATAACTTTGGGAGAGAGGAAGGGGGAGAGCCGGTGCAGAGCTCGGCAATGGTATGACTGGGAAAACACCAGTGTGGCTCTAAGGAAGACTGACTGCTGAACTAGGAGATCAAGGGTTCGAATTTCACCCCGCCGTAAAGTTCAAAACAGAGCTAAATGCAGCTTCGTGTAACTTTCCTCACTTTATTTTTAAATAAGAAGAGTGTGAGTAATTTCAAGGGGGGGTGATGTGTGCTAAGCTCTTTCAGCACTATCACTGCTCAAGAATACAGACATTTCAAGTTGCTTTTCCAGCTGCCTGGAGAAAAGAGGTGGCCATATCATTGTGCCAACAGGTAGAAAAACAGCTGGAGAGAAGGAAGGAGCAGAAAAAAGGACAGGCAGGGAAAGGAGCAAACACCTCCTTCTGTCTGCCAACTCTCCACCCCCATCTGTAGCCTTCCATAGAAGTTTTTAAAGGTTTTTTTAAAAAATCCCTTTTAAGGCACATCCTTGCTTGCTTTCACTCACTTTTTAGCTGGATGTTCTTTACAAGCACCCTTTTAGAGGGCTTCTTAAACAAGCATAGTTTGTGCCTTTGAGTACCGAGGAAATCTAACTGCAGAGAGATGAAGTTCCACAAAAGCCAAGGGTTGTATTTTCTTGCCTCCCCCTCTAATATTTCCAACAGGAAAACACTGCAGGGGGGGCATTTTTTCCTCAACTTTTCTGTTTCCTTGCAGGACTTCACCTCTATGGAGAACATGAAGGCTTATATTTTTTTAAAAATCTGCTCTCTAGATGCTGAAACAAATCATCAGAACTGTTTTCTTGAATGAAAAATAATTATATTTGGGTGGGGAAAAACAAGAGGCAATCTAGTCATGACGGCTATTAGTTGTGATGGATACCTACTCCTTCCAGTAACAGAGGCAGTCATACTCCTTTATATCAGTTGCTGGGGAGCACAGGCAGAAGTAAGCTCTTGCAGTCATCCTGCAACTATGTGAACCAAATGCCGGACTGGATCCATCTTGGCTCTTCTTATGTATATACATTCTCGGGTTTTTATAAAGGGCAGGAACAGTAGGAGTGTGAACACTCGGCAACAGGTAAAGGTAGGTCAAGGTAGTCCCCTGTGCAAGCACCGAGTCATTGCTGACCCATGGGGGGACGTTACCACGACGTTTTCTTGGCAGACTTTTTACGGGGTGGTTTGCCATTGCCTTCCCCAGTCATCTACACTTTACCTCCAGGAAACTGGGCACTCATTTTACCGACCTCGGAAGGATGGAAGGCTGAGTCAACCTTGAGCCGGCTACCTGAACCCGGCTTCCGCCAGGATCGAACTCAGGTCGTGAGCAGAGCTTGGGCTGCAGTACCATTGCTTACTACTTTGTGCCACAGGGCTCTGCTATAAGACCATGGTTTATTAAGTCTATGGCTTATTAAGCTTCCAAGAAGAGCAGTCCCAAAAAATGGGCTCTCTTGTACACATCAGAAAGAATAACGCTAGTCCATTCTAACAATTTATACATAGGCTACATACAGACATCAACTTAAGATGACTGACAGGCTACTTGGCCAATGATTCGACTGTTCAGTTTTGTTTCTCCAGACTCCTCTCTCTCAAGACGCACAAAGCGTGCTCAAAGGTTCCACCCAATCTAAACCCCAGGGCTTGTTTTCAAAAGCAGGCCTGCCCCCCGAATGTTTCCTTAGCTGCAACCAGCCCCCACACATCTGGAGTCACCAGACAAGACTTCCTCAAACAGGCCAAACTCAGGCACCCAGGAGTTGAATCCGGCCCTTCCACGCAGCTCGTTTCCTTTCCCGTCTTGGCACACAGACAAAAGCAAGCCTCTTTCCAGATGAAGCATCTATTTTGGATCATCTTTGCTACACTCAGCCAGTGCTGTCGTAATTCTGTAACAACCAAGCTAGGACATCAAGTACCCACAAGGTTTCAAACCAGCTAGGTATATTTACTAGTCCCAAAGAGTTAAAACAAAGGTTCTCAAGTAAACAAGCCGAAAAGCCCAGTACTGCCAGGCTTCTCAAAATAACCTACCAGGATCAGTGCTCGTTATGCCAGTGGCATGCCCTGACTCTAGGGTTGCCAGCTTCAAGTTGGGAAATTCCTGGAGATCTGGGAGATGAAACCTGGAGAAAGTGGGGATTGGGGAAAGGACCTTGACATGGCATAATTCCATAGAGTCCACCCCAAAAGTAGCCATTTTCTCCAGGTGAACTGATCTCTGTGGCCTGGAGACCAGTTGTAATTCCAGGAGATCTCCAGCCACTACCTGGAGACTGGCAACCCTACCTAACTCTGGAATACCCATCTGGATTCTACTCCAAGAAAGGAGTTCTTTCCACGATGCCCCCAATCCACCAGACTCCACCTGTCTGAGCCTTTCCCCCAACCATGCCGGAGGAGCCGGTGTTTATAAAAGTGAAAGGTTTCAAAAGTCCAAGCATTTCTGGAGCAGTTCTGGAGTAACCAAATCATTCTTTTCACCTGGAGACTTACATTTTAGAGTTTGTTATAGTACCCTTTCAGAAACCTTGCTACTTAACTGCTCTTGGGCAATTGTTGGAGCTACATACCACTGAACATACTAAGGTGCATGACTTCCTGTTTGGGATCCATGGAGGTCTAACGCAGCTCCACTTGCGGAGCTGACCGGACTGCCGTTTTAACCGGCCGGCGGGGTGAAAATAGCCCGCGGCCGACTGCTCTCAGGCGGGGAGCAGGCAAAGAACGCTCAAGACCCTAGGGTGAGCTAGATCTCGGACGAGGGGGGGCTCTACACAACGAGTCTCCCCCCGATCCTTGAGGTCCCACCTTGCGACGGGTCGGCTATAATCTCTGCGGCAGTTTTGGGGCCAATTCGGCTGGCATAAGACCTACATACCCAAGCATCGATTGGGGGAAGAAGCTGAGAGGAGAACTTAAAATCGAAACAGCGATTACAACCCGAGAAAAGTGAAGAGAAGGTAAAGATCATTATCTTCTGAGACGGGACAGATTGATAAAAACAGAGAGGAAAAAAAGTAGATTTTTAAACTGCAACAGACTAGTGAAAAGGAGGGGAAGACTCGGCAGGAATCGAATTTAAAAAGAGACTAAGTTTAAAGAAGTTATTAAAGAAATGGGACTATTGTTTTGAATACCTGTGGCTTTGGAGCTGTGAGAAAAAGACACCATCGCGAGATCTGCTGTGGGAAGACGGGAGACAGGAAGTGCGTAATAACAATAGAGTGGCTGGAGAGAAGCGGCCCTTGCTGGAGGGCAGGAAGTAGGGAATCGCCATTTTTGAAAGGGGAAGGGTCGCGGCTTCAGCGGAAGAGGAAGTAGGCCATCTTGGATTACAAAATCATAGAGAAACCATAGAGAAAAGACGCCCGACATTTTGGACTCTTTAAAATTTAATTTCTATAAGAAGACCGGGACATTTAAAATAGAAAAACGTTAAATTTTACGCCACGGAGTTAAGGAAGAGAGCGGATTCGTGGGAGCGAGCTAAAGCAAGCCCCACGATGTCAAAAAAAGAGTGGCAATCGGCAATAGAAAACCTGGACAAAAACCTGGACAAAAAACTTTTAGATATGATTAAAGAACTCAAGGACACGAAATTGGAGCTGATAAAAGAGGTTAAAGAGGTTACACAGACAGTAAAATCGGAGCTGTCAGAAGTGAAAAAAGGTATGGAAACAATACGAAGTGAATTACAAGGAACGCAGCAGAGAGTTAAAACAGTAGAAGACGCGATGGAGAATTTAGCAGACACGCAACAAACAGAGATGAGATTGGTGAAGGGGAGAATGTCAGTTGCAGAAACTAAACATATGGAGAAGCAGCTACGTTTTCGTGGCTTGCCAGAAGTGGAAGGAAAGTCAGCGCAAGAACAGATGACTGAGGTGTTGGCTGAGTACCTGGGGAAGGAGGAGGAGGAAGTTGTGGCTATCCTAGATGTGGCATACCGTGTGAATTCGAGAATAGCAACCCAGAGGAAACTACCAAGAGATGTGATTGTGCAGTTTACAACACGAAATATGAAAGAGAGGATTGTGACAAAACAGTTTCAAGATCCATTGGAGATTGATGGCAAGACGATTATTATAATGAAGGAACTGCCCAGATCAGTGTTACTGGACCGGAAAAAATATAAAGTGCTAATTCAGATTTTGAAGGACATGAAAATCAGGTACAGATGGGAGTTACCGGAAGGAGTGTCCTTTGAGTTTGGAGGGGCCAAAAAACGCATCAGATCTGAGCGAGAGATGGAGCGATTTATTAAGGACAATGAAAAAGACTTACCAACAAGATCATGAGTATGGAGTGTAAAGTATTATCTTGGAATGTAAATGGACTAAACTCACCGAATAAGAGGAAAAATACTTTTCACTGGCTACTAAAACAAAAATGTGACATTGTTTGTTTGCAAGAGACCCATATCAGAAAGCAGGATGTAAAATATTTAAAATCTGGAAAATTGGGCAAAGAATATGTAGCGGCCTCCAACAAGAAAAAAAGAGGAGTGGTGTTGTACATAAAAGAGGAGCTACAGCCAAAATTTGTTATGAGAGATGTGGAAGCTAGATTTGTAGCAGTGGAATGTATTTGGAATTCAAAGAGAGTGTTGGTAGTCGGACTTTATGCACCTAACGGTGCAAAAGAAAGCTTCTTTGAGGATTTAAGGAAGCATTTAGACGATCTTGCATACGACCAGATAATTCTTGCTGGAGACTTCAATGGAGTGACAGACTTGGAACTAGACAAAAAGACTACAACGGCACAAAAGAAAAGAGGACTATTACCAAAGCTTTTTTTTGAGTTGATTCAACAAGAGACTCTTGAAGATGTATGGAGGAGAGAATATCCTAAAAGCAGACAGTTTACTTTTTATTCTGCAAGGCATTCTACATTATCAAGAATTGATATGATCTGGGCCTCAAAAGACTTAGCATTATGGACTAAGGAGGTAGAAATAATGCCTATGGTAGGCTCAGATCACAACCCAATTATGTGGAAATTTGGAAAAAAGAGAAAAAGGAAAGCATGGAGAATAAATGAGGACTTGTTACAGGAAAGAGAGAATATGGAAATACTGAGAAGAGAGACAAAGTTTTTTATACAATACAACGTGAATAAAGAAGTACCAACCAATAAAGTTTGGGATGCTTACAAGGCGGTTGTAAGGGGCATACTAATGGACTTAAATGGTAGAGCAAGAAAGAAGAAAGAGGAGAAAAGACAAGAGATTGAGGAGAAAATAAAAGCCAAAGAAATACAGCTAAAAAAGAGACCAGGGAAAAAGAAGGTATACCAGGAAATTAAAATACTTCAAGAACAGCTAACAGCAATGAGCAATAAAGAATTGGAGTGGAATCTCAAAAGACTGAATCAAAAAGCGTTTGAGGGTGCTAATAAACCTGGGAAGTACCTGGCATGGCAATTGAAGAAGAAAAGGGAAAAGAAGATAATAAATAAAATTTGCGAAGATAACAAAACGTATTTGGAGCAGGCTGCCATTAGTAGAGCCTTTTATAAATTTTACGCTAAGCTGTATAATAAAAAAGAAGTAAACAAAGAATCAATAGCGTCATATTTGGAGAAAACCAAACTTCCAGAAATCTCGGAAGCTTGGAGAAATAAGTTGAATAGTGAAGTAACTGACGAGGAAATAAGTAAGGCAATACAATCTGCAAATCTAGGAAAGGCGCCAGGGCCAGATGGACTTACGGCTAAATTCTATAAGACAATGGCTAATGAACTGGCACCATTCCTAAAAGAGGTGATGAATGGGGTTTTAAGGGATCAAAGGATTCCAGAAACTTGGAGTGAAGCGAATATATCATTGATCCCAAAAGAGGGCCAAGACCTGACTAATGTGAAAAATTATAGACCTATATCGCTACTTAACAATGACTATAAAATTTTTGCGAAGATATTGGCGGAGAGATTGAAGGGGTGGCTCTCAGAAGTCATAGAGGAGGAACAAGCAGGCTTTTTGCCAGACAGACAAATAAGAGACAACTTAAGGACAGTGATCAATGCTATTGAATATTATGACAAGCGTTGTGACAAAGAGGTTGGTTTCTTCTTTGTTGACGCTGAAAAAGCGTTTGACAATTTAAACTGGGACTTTATGTTTGCCACTATGGAAAAGCTGCAATTGGGAGAAAGATTCATCAGAGCAATTAAGGAAATTTATAGAGACCAGACTGCAGCAATTGTGGTGAATGATGAATTGACCAAGAAATTGACGATAAGTAAAGGAACAAGACAAGGTTGCCCGTTATCTCCATTGTTGTTCATTTTAGTATTGGAGATTCTGATGATACAAATACGTCAAGATGATGAAATTCGTGGAATAAAAATAAAGGACTATTCATACAAGGTCAGAGCATTTGCGGATGACATAATGTTAATTGTAGAGGACCCATTGGAGAACATGCCAAGAGTGATAGATAAGATCAAGGAGTTTGGAGACTTGGCAGGTTTCTTCATTAACAAAAAGAAGTCAAAGATATTATGCAAAAATATGACTAAGCAGAAACAACAATTGTTAATGGAAACAACGGATTGTGAAGTAACAAGTAAAGTGAAATATTTGGGAGTCGAATTAACTGCAAAGAACATAGATCTATTCAAAAACAATTATGAAAAACTATGGACTCAGATAGAGAGAGACTTGATTAAATGGAATAGATTGAATTTGTCATGGTTGGGCAGGATTGCAGCAGTTAAGATGAATGTGTTACCAAGAGTAATGTTTTTGCTACAGACAATACCAATCATCAGAGACTCCAAACAATTTGAAAAATGGCAGAGGAAAATATCAGATTTTGTTTGGGCAGGCAAGAAGCCTCGAGTGAAAGTGAAAGTTTTACAAGATGCAAAGGAAAGAGGCGGAATGCAACTGCCCAATCTGAGACTTTATCATGATGCAATCTGCCTAGTTTGGTTGAAAGAATGGATGACATTAAAGAACAAGAAACTATTAGCCCTAGAGGGATATAAAAAAATATTTGGATGGCACGCATATTTATGGCATGACAAAGTAAAGGTCAACTCGATGTTCCTGCATCACTTTGTTCGGAGAAGTCTATACATAATCTGGAAGAAGTACAGAATTTATCTACAAGAAGGAACCCCTTTGTGGGTGGTTCCATATGAGGTGATAGACCCGAGAGCTGTTGATAATGAACAACAATGTTTAACGTATAAAGAAATAACTAAAACTGAAGCATCCAAACTTAGAATAAAGACACAAGAGGAACTATCACCTAACTACGATTGGTTCCAGTATGGACAGATCAGAGACTTATATAATTCGGACTCTGTAAAGGGAGGTATACGAATAGAGAATTCGGAACTAGAGCAGACCCTTCTTAAAGAAGATAAGAAAAGAATATCCAAGGTATACCAAGTACTGTTGAAGTGGTATACCGAGGATGAGATAGTTAAAACACAAATGGTGAAATGGGCTATAAACTTTAATAAAGAAATAACAATGGAGGCATGGGAATACTTGTGGAAAACTACAATGAAGACAACGACATGTATTAATATCAAAGAGAACATTTATAAAATGATCTATCGTTGGTACATGACACCAAAGAAGATTGCGCTAGGGAATTTGAATACTTCTAATAAATGCTGGAAATGTAAGAAGCATGAGGGCTCCCTCTATCATATGTGGTGGTCGTGTGAGGTAGCCAGGCAGTACTGGGGGGAAATAATAAGAGAAATGAGTGAAATTTTACAATTTCAAATTAATAAGAACCCAGAACTCCTGCTACTGAACTTGGGAATGGAGGGAATTCCAGCCCAACACAGGACGTTGATATTTTATATGACAGCAGCAGCTAGACTTTTGTATGCGCAAAAATGGAAAGTACAAGAAGTGCCAACTATTGAAGATTGGACTTACAAATTGCTGTATATGGCTGAAATGGACAAGATGACAAGAAAATTGAGAGATCTGGACTCAGGGCAGTTCAACACAGACTGGGAGAAGCTGAAACAATACCTGGAGAAGAAATGGGAGGTGGGAGGAAAACTGTGGCAGTTTGAGAACTACTGAAGTATTGAAGTAGAGGGGGGAGACTTTACCGGGGGGAGAAGAGATAAATGTGAATTAATAAGCAGTCAGATTAATAGATTGACATATATATAGATATATATAGGTTAACAAACAGAACATAGAGAAAATAATTAATTATAAAGACTAAATATAAGGAGCGATTAACTAACAATATTTTCTTTTTTTTCTGACAAGTTTTGTACCAAACTGAATGTCTGAAGATATAGATGGGTTAAATTGATTGACTACGTGAGGAGAGATATATAGAACTATTATAAAAAGATAGAATGAGTAATATATATAGAGAATAAGTCAAATTGTTTGATATAAACGAATGTATGATCTATATGGTTTATGATATATAGAAATACCTGAAATTGAAAAATTGGGATAAATTGTTTATCTAAGATGGAAACAAAGGCTTACAGTTTGGGCATATAATGTTAAAAATAGTTAAGGATGTACTGCTTAGAATAATGGAGAATATATATTTGTTTTAGATAGAGGAAGCTAATAAAAGTAAGGGAAAGGGGACAAAGGGTTGGAAAGCTGTTGGAAGTCAACAAAAAGGGGGGGGAAAGGGAGGGGGTTAGAGATGAAAAAATTGGGGAAAATTGAATGTAAATGTGGAAATAATGGATTCTAACCCAATAAAAAATTTAAAAAAAAAAAAAAGAACATACTAAGGTGCATGTCAGAATCAGGGGCTCCACCTCAACACATTTGAGATCCTGTCTATCTAGAGACTCAGTGCGCAATTTGTCGCTTCCACGGGGTTGTATCCAATCAGCTTTTTTCCTGGTGACCAAGGGAGGAAGATTCCACTTTGACAGGGGTCATTTTGTAGAAAAAGAGCTGGAGGAACTCATTAGCATAACCTATTAGCATATGCCACACCCCTTGCCATCACCAGAAGTATGTCATTGGCATAACTGATTTGCACATGCCACACCCCCTGGCATCACCTATCCTGGCTGTTTTGGACCCAATCCTGGCCATTCAGGGCCAAAATTGGGCCCAAAATGGCAAAAAGGGGCTGAAAATGGCCGAAAAGGGGCCCCAAATGGTCAGGATCGGGCTGCTGCTGAGCGGGAGAGTGATCCACCATCTGTCACAGGCCTGATCCGGGCCATTTCAGCCCCAATCCAGGCTGAAACGGGCCCAAAATGGCCGATAGTCAGGTGGGCGGGGCCACCTGACATGTGACCTCTTTGGGGAACTGCCAGAACTGTGTTCCTGCGCGTTCCCCCTCGAAATGAGCCCTGCACTTTGATCAGTCCAATAGGATGAGTTGTGTAGCATGGACTTGCATGGACAAAAGCCATGTAGGATGGAGGCTGCAGTAAGGAAGGGAATTGGGTTAGAGAGAGTGAAAAAGTTGGTTGGCTCCAACCTGGTTTTTGTAGGGTGCAGCAGACCATGCATCTAGATCTGATGCACATTGCGGTGTCTGCATGTAGACCTCGAGGAAGATGCAACCTCAAATACGTGCTGGTCAGCAGACACAAGCCCAACCTTCCACTCGCCTCACATATAACACAATCTCACCCTAGTGCTCGGTATGCACTTTGAAATCTACATAGAGCTAAAAAACATTCCTTTAGGTTATCTTTCAACATCCTCCTCAAAAAAACCCTTACCTAAATAAAAATCTTAATCAAGAGGAAAGGCGCGGTACAAATATTTTAATATATTAATAAGTAAGTAACTATCTGTACCCTGAGCCCAGCAGAATCTGACCTTGTCAAATCTCAGAAGCTAAGCAGAATCGGCCTTGGTTAGTAATTGGATGGGAGACCTCCAACGAGCAGAGGCAGGCAATGGCAAGCCACCTCTGTTAGTCTCTCGCCATGAAAACCCCAGCAGGGATTGCCATAAATCAACTATATAACTTGAAGGCAGGATTTCATTTTCAACTATTTATACTCTACTTTTCTCCCCAACAGGGATATGATAATAACAACAACATTCGATTTATATACCGCCCTTCAGGACAACTTAATGCCCACTCAGAGCGGTTTACAAAGCATGCCATTATTATCCCCACAACAAAACACCCTGTGAGGTGGGTGGGGCCGAGAGAGCTCCAGAGAGTCGTGACTAGCCCAAGGTCACCCAGCTGGCTTCAAGTGGAGGAGTGGGGAATCAAACCCGGCTCTCCAGATTAGAGCCCCTCGCTCTTAGCCACTACACCAAACTGGCTCTCATGAAGTGAAGGACATAAAGTGGCTTACCATATCATTTTCTCTCTTCCATTTTGTCCTTGCAACAACCACTCTGTGAGCCATTTTATCCTCACAACGATCATCCTGTGAGATAGATTAGGCAGAGTGTGTGTGACTGGCCCAAGGTTACCTCAGACAGCGTCTGTAGCACCACGGAGATTCCAGCCTGGGTCTCCTACACCTTAGTCTGACACTTTAAGCACTTCACCACACTGGCTCTCTTGCCTTTCGGAAGACAGATTTGTTATGTTTAGTCCAAGTCAACTAAAATCTATTTTTGAATGTTTGCATATACCTATTTACAGATGTTTTCCTATCTGGAAATGACCTACCACATTTCTGAGAGAAAAAAAATGAGGAGAGTTATTTGTAATAATAGTTGACTAATTGGAAGTTCTGATCTCCAAGTCTTCTCTGACAACAGCAACATTCCAGATATTTCTAAACAGGCACTGATAAATTTAACCGGAGTGTCTGCTCTTTCTCATTTGAAGCTGGCATTGGTATCCTTCAAGGCAAAGTAGCGTCAGCTGCCTCAGAGGGACATTTTAAGTATGAGTGCATTTCTCCAACATTAAAAATGACGGGAGAGAGGGACGTCTGCCAACACTTACGTCAGAAGAGGTTTATGGGTAAACGCTCCACTTCTGGGCTACCTTAAATACGAACAAGATCCACTAAGATAAAACTTATCGTACTGATAAAAGCCCTTAATCCCCTTTTCATATTCTTCAAGAATTAAAAAGTTCTCTAGCACTAGAAACCACAAGTATTTGCAGAAGTCTATCATTTCCTGCTGGGATGATGATAATAGCGATGTTGTATATTTTCTGTTTTTGTTTCACTTTGGACATAAAGAAAAAAGATGAAACATGAGAACAGAAGTTATTCAGTGTTACCTTGCTTGCTTATTTGCCTCCGTGTGCAAGAACCTCGAGTCTTTCAGCAGGTTTTTTTTTAATTGCTGAGCTGCAACAGACTTTGATTTTTATATTACCGATTCCTACAGCTTGCGTAGAATGCCAAAGAGGCCTTTTGTAATCTTCCAGCTTGTTTAAACTCTCTTTGAGTCAACCAGGATTATGGCCTCCATGAATAAACCTGAACGCCCAAACGCAGTAACTCAAAACCGTAACAATCATGTCTCAAGTCGATCACACAGTCCTCCGCACATCTACGCACTCCTGTATTTCTCAGTTTGACATTTGGTGCTCATTCTCCCCCCCCCCCCCAATAATTTCTCTTGCTATTACTGGAATAGTATTACTCTGTGGCAGACACACAAAACTTAACAAGCATTCACCATGCTCTGCGCAGGTACAACAGCCTCATGCACTCAGATTTCCCACTCCCAAAAGATTTTCACCATTGTTTCATTGGCTGCCGGTTAGTTCCCAGGTTTAATTCAAGGTGCTGACTGGTTACTTATCAACCACCCAGGGGCCTAGAACCCACACAACTTTTGGAGAGCCTCTCCCATTCTGCTCCGCTGTGTTAGCTCTGCTCGTCTAAATAGGCGATCTCTTGAAGATTCCATCCAGCAAGCAACGGTTACAGGTCATACTTGGACCTTGTCTGTTGTAACACGTCCCTGGTGGGACTACTCTGTCAGAATGTCAACAGGCCTGGAGAAAAATCCTTTAATAGAGGCTTGGTGGTGGTGGAAAGTGTCATCAATTCGCAGCCAACTTACCTTTCCAGAGGTTTTCAAAGCAAGAGATGAGCAGCGGTGGTTTGCTATTGCCTGCCTCTAACCCTGGTCTTTGTTGGAGGTCTCCCATCCAAGTACTAACCCAGGCTGACCCTGCTTAGCTTCTGAGATCAGGGCTAGCCTGAGCCATTCAGGTCAGGGCAACAGAGGCTTAACAGAATGTCATTTACCAGGAGATATTATTTACCTCTATACCACGTAAAGCTTCAATTGCCCATTTCCACAGAGACAGCAGCAACCCAGAGAAAGTTACGAAAGTTAGAGTAACAACCCCTCCCCTCACAGATTATGCAAAACACGCATCTTGTTAGGAGAAACTTAAAACGGGCTTGCTGTTTTTGATCTTGTTTTATAGACAGTTTACTGTTCTTTATTCATTTTAAAGCTTTTGTTATTTACTGGTTTTAAATGTTTTGTTCTATTGTTATTGAGTGGTTTGAACTACCTTAAGCAACCCGCTTTAAGTCTATTTGAAAAGACAAGCATCTAAAAGTTGTAAACAAACAACCGGACTCCTGTTTTTTTTCCAACTCAGCATGTGCCTGTAGGCACCATTCCCCTATCGCCTGCTCCCAACCCGGCCGACCTCCTCCACTTGGCAAAGCACTTAGGAGACATGAGTGCAATCAAGGCAAAAATCAATAGCGCTTGTCAACGAAAGGTTAAAGTGGAAACACACCCAGATTTTCTGGCTTTTGAAGATCAAGCAAGCTTAGACACAGCCTCATCTGGTTTCGGGGGACCGCCTGTATAGCAATGGAGCAAACACTTTCTGGAAAAGGATGCTCAATTAACATGTCCAAATTGCACAGACGTTTGGCATCTGAGCTGATCTCCCGCATCTTCACCAGCCAACAGCTGGCTGCTCACTCCATAACTGCCGTAGAACATTGGGAGCCGTGGTAGTCTGTGCCCACGAATTTGATTGGTTCAGGCACAATGAGCATCTCTTCAGGTGCTCTGGCAGACGGACGGAGCCAGTTGCTGGCCAAAAGTCCTGTGCATGCTGCAGGACATAGGGATCATGCATACACACTGGACAGCGCAGGGGGTAACTAGGACATTATCAATGCAATCTAAACAATTACTTCAGTCTAAGCCCATTGAAATTAATGGATTTAGAATGGAGCAACCGTGTTTAGGATTGCACTGAATGAGATGTACTGGCCAACATCTAACCAATGCTAGTTCTAGTCTAGTACATTTTTATTCTCCCTTTCTTCCCGGAAGTTCAGGGTGCTATACGTGGCTCTTCTTTCCCCCTTTTCATACTCACAACCCTGTGATGAAGTTAGTTTGGCTGACAAAGTGACTAGCCCAAGGCATTCAGCGAGCTTCGTGGCAGAGAGAGACTTGGAAGATAGGTCTCCTGGACCAACACTACAACCACGCTGGCCTTCTAATTATTTCCATTGCGTCTGACTGCTGAGTCCACTCTGCTGAAATACAGATTTATGTACAAATCTGAGTGCAAAGACACAGGCTTGGGATGGGCTGAACGCATGAATCTGCCTTCAACTGAATAAGACCCTCAGAGCGGGACCACAAGTGACGCCTGACACAGGTTGGACACTTGTCAGCTTCCCTCAAGTTTGGATGGGAAATGTAGGCAGCTTGGCGGAATGTTGGACAAGTGACAGTTGAAAAGTCCATTGGACAGCAGTCAGAGAGCCAAGCTGCAAGACCAGGATGCCTACATTTCCCATCAAAACTTGAGGGAAGCTGACAAGTGTCCAACCTGTGTCAGGCGTCACTTGTGGTCCCGCTCTCAGTCTACCAAGAACAGAGCTGTCTACTTTGACAGGTAGTAGCTCTCCAGGGTCTCAGTTAGAGGTGACAAATTCTGTAGAGGCTGACAAATTCTGTAACCGGAAACCCTGGGACTTCATACATGCTCTACCAGTGAGCCAGAGCCCCAACTGGGGGAGTGTACAGGTGCATGCAGGTCCTTGCTTTCTTAGGATTTCACCTAGAAGGGCTACAACTGGCAGCTATGCCTGCAACTATGTGAAGCCTCCGTGCCCTGTGCTTTACCCAGCAAAGAACAGTCCGCAGAGTGAGCTTTTGATGCCCTGATTAGATATCTGTCAATGTGTGGTTAAGGAGAAGCCAAATGAAACAAGAGTGAGCAGCAGGGAAGGAAAAGCAAACAGCAGCATGAGATTAAAGTGTTTAACTTCTTTTTTAAAAAAAGATCGTGTTTACATAGTTTAAAGAAAACAGACTTGTGTAAATGTGAATGTCGACAAAACAGTGAGTTGGATCCTACCAACTTTTCCACTCCCTCTCTCGCTAAATTCCTCTAACTGGAGCCCCCATCCCAAATGGCTTTTGAAATAGATCCCCCTCTGTGCTATCTAGGAGCCGTACGACTTGTAAACAAATCTCAGCAGGTACAAACACAGTCCCAGAACATCCGAAAGTCCAAATGAACACCTGCACTGCTTGTTCTCTGGGGGATGAAATCTCTCCCAGAACTGCGTCTACACTTGTTTCAAGCCAGATCAGTGCTACAGCAGCCATGGATGAAACTACCCCACAGCCGGTATGTGGATGGTTGCACAGAACCGCAGATATTAACATACAGTATCCCATCTGAAGTAGTTCTTTCAGCATGTGGAACAAGATTTTGTGCAAATACAATCCCCTTTAGAGTTTGAGTTTCTAATGGGGGCATAGGTTAGCGGTGCCCTGACCTGAAAAGCCCAGGCCGGCCCAATCTCATCAAACTTTGCAAGCTAAGCAAGCCTCGTGGTGCAGAGTGGTAAACTGCAGTACTGCAGCCCAAGTTCTGCTTGCGACCAGAGGTCGATCCTGGTGGAAACCAGGTTCAGGTAGCCGGCTCAAGATTGACTCAGCCTTCCATCCTTCCGAGGTCAGTAAAATGAGTACCGAGTTTCCTGGGGAAGACAATGGCAAACCACACCATAAAAAGTCTGCCAAGAAAACGTGATGTGACATCCCCCATGGGTCAGTAATGGCTCGGTGTTTGCACAGGGGACTATCTTTACCTTTTTAAGCAGGGTTGGCCTTGGTTAGTAATTGGATAGGAGACCACCAGGAAAGAATATGCAGGCAATGGCAAACATCTCTGTTCATCTCTTGCCTCGAAAACCCCAGCAGGGGTCGCCATGAGTCAGCTATAACTTGACAGTACTTTCTACCACCAGCTTGATGGCAGAGTGTATGCTTTGCATGCAGAAGGTTGCAAATCCATTTCTGCCTCTCCCAGAATACTAGAGCCCAGGGGACATCAAGTTAAGAACAGACCAAAGAAAGTACTTCTCCGCGCCATTGCATAACGATCATGCAGAACTCACTGCCGCAGGCCACAATGATGATTACTTCCTTAAATGGCTTGTCGAGGGGGACTGGACAAATGCATAGAGGATAGTTATCAAGGGCTAAATGGAACCTCCATGTTCAGAAGCAGTCTATCTCTGAATGATGCAGAGGCGGCTTTGGACACTGTGTTCCTGCTTGTGAGTCTTCTGGGTGTATCAGCTTTGCCACTAACCAAACAGGATGTTGGATTAGACGGACTGTTGATCTGATCTAGCAGAGCGTTTCCTGGGAAATCCTTGGCATCTTGAGCCAGAAAAGGTCCCCAGAAGGCTGGCGGGGAACCTCACAGCACAAGACTTAGGACCTATCAGACTAACAGTGCAATCCTAAGCAGAGTTACGCCAGTTTAAGTCCATTGTGATCAATAGGCAAGGACTGGAGTAACTCTGCTTAGGGTTGCACTGTAAGCAGGGCCGGATCTAGGGTTGCTGGTGCGCAGGGCAACCCTTGTCTGGCTTTTGCCCCCTGTGCACGCGGCATGCATGCACTCCCAGCGCTGTGTGATGACATCACTTATGTGACATCATGCAGGGCGGGGCGTGCCACCCATGCGGCAAGCCAGCCACCCCAGCACACAGTGCGCTGTGCAGCTGGCAGCGGCGGCAGCACGGGCGTGCGCTGGGGTGGCTGGCTTGCCACACGGGTGGCTGAGCGCAGGGCTGGGAGGCCCTCTGCGCAGTTCGCCTGCCCCACTGATGGGGTGGCCGGATTGCCGCGCGCTCCCTGTCCTGCGTGCGCGGCAAGCCAGCTGCCCCATCGGCGGGGCAGGTGGAGGGCCTCCCAACCTGCGCTGCCACCGCCAGCTCTAGTGTGCTCCCAGCAGCTGGCAGCCGTGCCCGGTGCCCCCTTTGGCAGCGCCAGGGGTAGGCTACCCCCTGCCCCCCCTAGATCTAGCCCTGACTGTAAGTGAACCAGGTGGTTCATAAAGCCCCATCACAGCTGTACCATGGCATTATCAGCACGCAAACTGTATTGGTGAGAATGAAATTAGAGGACCCTTACTGGCATTGCCCTGAGCTGTTTAAAAAGGGCACGGATGTAATTCAGCGGTAGAACTCGCCAGGGTCTCAGGCAGAGGGCCTCCCACATCACCTAATACTTGACTCTTTTATTACTTTAAATAATAATTTGTATTTATTTCATATTATCACAAAGGAAAAGGATACACGTGAACAGTCTCTTTAAATTGTCGGAGAGAATTTTACATAAAGTTTCAGTTTGGAACGTATCTCCACCTCGTTGCAAAGTTGTGAGTTTTTACCATCGAAGACGCATCTTCAACTCTTTCTATGCATTCTATGACATGAACTAAGAATCTGCTCTTCAAATGCTTAGCAAAGATTATTCTAGAAGCAGAAACTGCATGGTATATTCTATTTTGGTATTGACGGGGGATATTTAATACATTATTCAATAAAAAAGCTCGGGAGTGAATAACAAAACCTTTCTTTAACATTTCCTGTACATTCCATCAAAACTTGATATCCCACAGGCAGAACCACCAAAGAGGGTAAAATTCAGCATTGTTAAAGCCACAAAATCAGCAAACAGGAGATGTACATTCTCGAAAGCTTTTTAGGTATAATAATGCCAGTTGTGAATCATGTTGAACATATTTTCTTTAAATCGCAGCCTAACACAGAAAGTTATTTCTTGTGTCATTATAAATTTCCCACACTTAATCAGAAATTTCATAACCTAACATAGAGTTCCACTTAGAGCAACAGCAATTATTTGAAAAGAAATGGTTTAATAAGACATCAGAGAGCTTAGCTAATTGAAGACTCTCTTTTTAAATTATTATCTCTTCGAACTCAATAGATCCTCTTATCCCTGAGGTCCTTAATACTTTTCTCATCAAAAAGCTCTTGGCATGTAGATATACTAAAAAGTTGATTTGGCTGCTACTTTTCTTATATATCTCTCCAGATGGGGCAATATTATTACCAGCTACGGAATTACTGTACTCTTTGAGACCTGTTTCCCCCCCACTGAATTAAAGATTGCAATTTATATCCCTGAAATGTGTCTAAATCCCAAACGACAGAAGCTAAAGTACATCTAGTGAAAATCTATTTCTATACAGGTCCAAGCACCGTAATACAATATTAATTACAAAATTCTCATTAATAAAATACCCTGCCCTATCCTGTTTATTACACCATGTTAAGTATCTTAGAAGGAGATTAAAGCCTGCTCGATAGCCTAACAGAGCTATCAGAGTTCCCTGAACACTTCTGATAGCTATAAAAATTTAGTTGCAAAGCAGTACTTGAGTCTTCTAAATGGAGGTGCCCGGGGATTGAACCTGGGGACCTTCTACTTGCAAGCCAGGTACTCTACCACTGAACCATGGTCCTTTAAAGAAGAAAGCTGCCTTATACTGAGCCAGACCATTAGTCTATCAAGGTCAGCATTGCCTGCTCTGACTGGCAGCTGCTTTCCAGAGGTTTTTTGTATCACCTGGCACCTGAGCATTGTAACTGAAAGTGCTCCAGACAGATTCTTACACTTTCTGCCTGCCAAGCTCATGTTCCACTAGCAACTGACGGCCCCACTATTTCCTGGATGTCTTTTGATACAGGAAGCAGAAAAATCAAGATTTGCACACACACCTGGCATTTGTCAATTACATCTGGACTGCTAACTAGAACTGGTTGCAAAGACCAGGGATTTTTAAAAAAACATGGTTTTACATGATGTTTTTATGCAGCCCAGGCAAAGCTCAGCAACCAGGGCAACTTCTGTGCCAAACCCTCCTCTTATTAGTAGAGGGCTGTTTTCACACTCATTAACGTCAGGCTTAAACACACGGAACGAGGGCGTCTTCATGGCGCGATTTCTGACATGGCGCCACGAAAACGGAATCATGATGGGGTGACATCAGAAGTGGCGTCACGAAGATGCCCTCATTCCGTGAGTTTTGCATGATGTTAAAGAGTGTGAAAACGGCCAACATCCCAGAAAACCCACCCCAGCCAAGAATTCCCTGAGCTGTATTGGGAACTAAACTCACCATTTTAAAATGTGCGGAGAAGGAGAAGGTATTTGTCGGCTGCTGTGATTTAGAAGTGCCCTGTGGCACAAACGCATCCCAGCACGCTGCTTGCCCTTTTCTCTGCAATTAAGGAAGATTTTTCTTGCCCAGAACGAGAGAGATGAGTTGCTGAGCCAGCAGCCCGAGGCCACACACCCTTCTGCCTGCCTGTGAAAGGAACAGCTGGCTATTCTTTCCCATGACGGCCTTCCCAGGACATCAACAGTCCCCCCATTCACAAAAAGTTGAAATGAACTGGCAGGGAGGGTGGAAGGGCTTTCAGCCATCTGCCTGCTTCTATAAAGGGGGGGGAGGAGGGGGGAGGGGGAAAAGCTTGCAAAGATCTACATCCAGAGCATACAGAAATGCTTTTCATAGTTATGATTCTCCAAAGACATTTGGGAACATCCTGGTTTTTAAAGCATCTAAGAAAGGACTTTTAGATTCCCAGATTTTTAGGTTTTCCCAGCAATCCCTCATCTTGTAGGGTGATTTTGCAAGGAACATTATAGGCAGACATTTGGTACAGCTCGAAGAAGCGTGATGTACAATATATACCATCAGGCCGGGAAGAAAAATGACGGGTCTCAGGTTCTAGAGTCACAGATGCCAGTCTGAAATAATGTCCTTGGACTTGCAATTCTAACTCCTTTATCTCCAGCATGTGGAGACTCTACACAACAGTCAGCAAAATGCATTTATTACCTGCATTTATTACCTTTGCACTTAGATACTTTGCAGATATATAGCACTTCCAAATGCTTTTACTACATTTATGCCCACTTCTCTCCCCAACAGAGACCAAAGATGGCTTACAACATTCTTTCTCCATTTTATCCTTACAACAACCCTGTGAGATAGGTTAGGCTAAGATTGTAAGACTGGTCCAAGGTAACCCAGCAAGCTTTCATGGCAGAGTGGAGATTCAAAACTGGGTCTCCCAGAACCAAGTCTGACACTCTAACCACGACACCATCCTGGCTCTCAAAATAAAGCACTTCACGTACATTATCTCACAGTAATCCTTACAACAACCCTTCAAGGTAGACAATTATAATTCCCATGTTATAGATGGGGGGCGAGATACTGCGGCATGCCACAGTATCATGCATGAAAGCATGCTAACTTTCATTCATCGTTGCTTTAATATGCTCCCAAACTCAAGAGAGATAATAGGAATAAGCCCTGGCACTAATTAAACCTCAACCCCCCCCCAATCAGTTTAGCCCACTGAGCATGGAATTCTCCATTGATCTTGGATCCATAGTTAGCCGTGTTAGTCTGTAGTTGCAAAATAGTAAAGAGTCCAGTAGCACTTTTAAGACCAACTTTATTGTAGCATAAGCTTTCGAGAACAACAGCTTTCTTCGTCAGATGCATCTGATGAAGAGAGCAGTGGTTCTCGAAAGCTTATGCTACAACAAAGTTGGTTAAAGGTGCTCGTGGACTCTTTGCTATTATACTCCATTGATCTTAGGAATTTTAAGCCTCAGAAAGAAGCGGGTTGATTTCAGCCTTGCAGAGTCTGTCTTTTACTAGAATCCCTTGGGGCCAAATTTGCAAAGTAAGAGGGCACAGTCAGGATGTTTGAGGCTAGCAGATAAAAAACACATTGCATGATCAGACTTCCAGTGCAAAATGCTTTGCAAGAATCCCAACAACAAGCTCTAGACAGGCCACTGGAAATGGGTAAATTTCTGCCCTGCCTAAACCTGTACTTGCTCCAAGTCCATTTAGCAGCCTCAAGTAGATCATTCTTTCTCTCATCTTGGTTCCCTTCCTTCCCATCTGTACAACAGGAAGAAAAAGAAGCAGCCCCCCTCCCCCCCAGAGGCCAGATGGGAAGACAGACACAATCCACACTGTACAGCACACCGCAGGCTAAAAAAGAACCAACATTTCTTTCAGATAACTCTCCCAACAGCATCACACCCCCCCTCTCCCACCACCCCAATGATCTCCCCAACTTCATTCCTTCCATCATGGGATGAAATATAGCACTCCTTCCCCCAATAAATAAATGGATGCCATTCACTCTCATGGAGAAAGCTGAGCCATTTTGCTCAGGGGGTGCTTTTTGAGTGGGAAGTACCAATCGCTACCGTAAGCTCTGGCCTTGTGAACAAGGCCTGTATGCAAAAAAAGCACCTTTGTGAATTATGCACTGAACGATCTGATGTCTGCTCCATACAGCCAGGCAGAATAGCAGATATTTTACAATGGAAATAAATGAAGAAAAGGTCACCAGCCTCAACACCCAGGATCAAATGACCCCATCTCTCAATTCACGTATTTTTATTGCGATCAGATAGCACTTATCTAGTATAGCCAAAAGGCATTATAAACTACTAAGTTCAGCCTCGGGGTGGGGCCCTTCTGTTACCTTGTGCTACTGTCTTGACCCCATATCACTCCTTGCAATATGCTATTTACCCTGCAGCAGGGAATGCAGGCACCGTGATCATGCCTGGAGTTTGGCCGTCAGGTATTTGCCCTAAAGAGATCCCTTGGATGACTGTGGAGCTGGAACACTCCCAAAGGTCCAACCCCTCCCACCACAGAAGAGGGTTCATACCACCGACCAACTCACATGCTTGGAATCTTTTTTTCCTTCACTCTTTGTTAACTCTGCAATACCATTTTAAGCGCTGCATTTTGTCAGAAATTCTTTCATAAGTTCTGAACAAGAGGGGGATCCGGGTGCACGCAGTTGTTCTTTCTCACAATACAGAAAGTTACACCTTCTGAAACTCCCCCTTCGTATGCAACTGGTATAAGAATCCTCATTCGAACTTGGCTCCCTTTACAGCCAAAGCCCAGCCAAAAACAGCCACTATTAACCATGACAGATTAATGAAACCTCCATGTATAAGGGCAGTATACCTCTGGACATGAGGTAGTGGGGATAAGAAGGCCAGCATATTATCACACCCTACATACGACCATCCAAGAGGCATCTCTGTGTTATGTGCCGTCGAGCCAGCTCCGACCTCTGACCTCCAAAACGTCCTATCATTAAGAGACTTGCTCAGGTCCTGAAAACTGGAGGATGTGGCTTCTTTTATCGAGTCCGAGAGGCATCTAGCTGGCCACAAATGGAAAAAGAAAGCCGGACCTTTGGTCTAAAGCAGAAAGGGAACTTTCACATTCTTTTGTAAGCCTCTGGGGCCAGGGATTGCATCACTTGTACATGATGCTTTCTTTCTAAAACTCAGTGCCAGGGTTCAGCACGGAAAGAACAGCTTCATCTCCTGGCGGATGAGCTCTGCCCTCCCAAATGCAAGAGGCACCAAAGGCCCAGTTACAAGGGAAATTAACACCCATGACTCAAACCCTAACGGGCAACTCCGGCCTATTCCACTAGTCGGGATTGGCCCGGAAGATCCCTCCTGCGCAAGCCTTATTGGAATAAAGGGGAACTGTGCAAAAGCGTTATTCATTATAGGCAGGGCTATTTTTCAGCTGGAACACGGTGGAACGGAGTTCTGGAACCTCTTGAAAATGGTCACATGGCTGGTGGCCCCGCCCCCTGATCTCCAGACAGAGGGGAGTTTAGATTGCTCGGCGGCGTGAAGGGCAATCTAAACTCCCCTCTGTCTGGAGATCAGGGGGCGGGGCCACCAGCCATGTGACCATTTTCTCCGAGGGCAACCCAACTGAGTTCCACCACCTCTTTTTCTGGAAAAAAGCCCTGATTATATGTGCTTGTGCAGAAGATGCTGCGACTGGGTCATAAGCCATGGATCTGATCTGCCTGCCCGCTGATCTTGCTTAGAAAGTTGCCCCAGCTCCAGTGCGCTGCAAAGAAAGCAGATCCTGAACCCCATTAAGAACAGGAGAGGGAGATAACGCTGGGGTCCAGCTCAACAAAAATCTCCTTGCATAAGCATTGAGAGCCTGGCTGGGAGTACCCATACAAGAGAGCTCCTTGTGGATCGTGCCCTGTTTATTTCAAAGGAAGGAGCATTTACATCGTCAGCAGTGGAAGTGACTTGATTAATGCAGCAAGAAGGGAGCCTGAACAATGGGACTTACTCCCAGGTAAACATGCCTTAATGACACTTGCCGCCAACCAGTTGAGGCCCAGCATCACCACCATGTCCAGCTTGCCTCCAGACAAGGGCTGTCTCTGAAAGTCTACGCATGCTCAGAGTCTCTCTACATGAGCCTTCTGACACGTGAAGAACACGTGTGGATAGATGCAATGTTAGCCAGGAAGGGTAGTTTAAAAAGACAGAGCTGGCGGCAGGGTAAAGGCTTTGCTATATGCTGGAGCTGTGTGAAGGGGGTGTGAAATGCCAGAAGGGAAACTTCAGCCCATTATATCCTCTCCAGGTCCAAGTCCCGTTCTGGAAGGCAGCTCCAGCCCATTTCCATTCCTCGCTGCCCTACAGTTGCCATCCCACACAGTTTTAGACTGGAGAGGTGAAACTGACAGAGCCTTCAGCTAGGCGAAGATGAAACTAACAAACCCTCTGAGGAGCGATCTCTGCCGGCTCTGTCTTTTAAAACTACGCTTCCTGGCTAATATTGCACCTCCCTACACTTCACAAACACCCACCAAGGCTTCTCATGTAGACAGACTCTCAGAAACACTTCTTTTGTGAAGGCTCTTAACTCCAAGCAGTGTAACTAGGACTGGCTGACATGAAGGTGAGAGGGACTGTGGTTCCAGAACAGAACCTCTGCTTGGCATACAGAAGGTCCCAGGTTCAATCCCTAGCAACTCCAGTTAAAAGGACCGTGCAGTAGGTGATGTGAAAGACCTCTGCCCAAGAACCCGGAGAGGCGCTGCCAATCTCAGTAGACAAAACGAACCTCAAGAGACCGATGGTCTGTCTCAGCATAAGGCTGCTTCATTTGTCTGTGCAAAGACCCCCCAGAATCTTTCCTCCTAGCAAGAGCTGCCATGCAAACTCTACACATGCTCAGAAACACTATGTATTTGTTTCAGGTAGGTAGCCGAGTTGGTCTGCAGTAGAACAGCAGAATTTGAGTCCAGCGGCACCATAGAGATCAACAAGATTATTTCAAGGGTATCAGCTTTTGAGAGTCAAGCTCTCTTAGGGAGCCTGTGCCGGTCTCAAAGAGATGCAGTAAAGGCCCATGGACTATAGACGTTACTTCTATGTACTACTGTCTGTCGCTGTATGATCCTATTGGGCAGTTCCATGTTGTTTAATATGTCAGACTTAGAATTGCGTATGCTCTGTTCAGCATTTCTTTAACTCTGTATTGGATTGAATCTGTGCAAACTTGCATGAGTACACCCTATCACATTGTCATCCACCTCAGTCTCAGCAAGGAAGGTGAAGGGTTGCCAGCTCCAAGTTGATAAATTCCTGGAGATTTGCAGGGGGAGGAGCCTGGAAAGGGGTTGGGGAAGGAAGGGACCTCCGCTGTGTATAATGCCATAGAGTCTAGCCTCCAAAGCTGTCACTTTCTCCAGAGGAACTGATCTCTGTTGGCTGGAGATCAGTTGTAATTCCGGGAGATCTCCAGCCACCACCTGGAGGCTGGCAACCAGGAGACTCAACCCCTTCTTAATCGCTCACCGGACCAGCCCTGGGTTGGCTGTTTGAAGCTGACATGAAGACACTCCCCGCTCCCATCCCGGTTAAGGGCTCTCTGGCCAATTCTACACATGCTCAGAAACTTTGCAAGTCCTCGCGTTCTGCCAGGGGTCAACTTTGAAAGAAGAGATGCCAGCTCCAGGTTGGGAAATTCCTTGAGATTTGGTGGGGGGGGGGGAGTTTGCTGAGGGAAGGGACATCAGCCATAGAGCCCACCCTCCAAAGTAGCCTTTTTCTCCAGGGGAACTCTGGCTTTCTGTGGCCAGGAGAGCAGTTGTAATCCAGGAGATCTCCAGCCACCACCTGGAGGCTGGCAGCCCTGCTTGCAAGCAGCCCCTGGGAACTCTTCCTTTCACCAGGAGCGGAGGGGCAAGGCTCCCCGCGGTGCGCACGAAGCCCCTTCCCCCAAGAGAAGCCCAGGGCGGGCCCCTCTCCGGGCGCAAAGCGCGGGGCTCCCCCCCCCCGCCCCCCTCCCGGCGGCGAGACAAAGGGCGCCCGCCGGGCCAGCCGCACTCACCGTCGGAGCCGACCGAGTCGTAGGCGTCGCGCTGGTGCAACGGCGGGGCGCCGCGGGGCGCGGCGGCGGCGGCGGCGGCGGGCTGGCTGTAGTCCACCCAGCTGAGCCCCTCCAAGTTGTCGTAGTCGGCGCGGGGCTTGTCCTCCACCGGCACCACCGTGAAGTGCGGCATCGGCCCGGCGGGCGGCAGCCAGCGGCGCTGGGGCTTCCCCGGGCCGGAGGCGCGCCGCGCAGGCAGGCTGGCATTCCAGCCGCCTTGGGTCACTTCCTTTCAGCACAGCCGCCGCCCCAACTCCACCCATTCCCGGGCCGGCCAGAGGAGGAGGAGGAGGAGGAGGAGGGGAGAAAGCGCGGAGGAGGCAGCCGGGCGCAATCCGGGGCGGGTCTGCTCCGAAGCGCGCGTCTTTAGGGCTGCACGGAGAGCTGCCATGGGGCGAGGCGTTTCTTTCCCCGAAATTCAGGCATAGCCGTGATCCCCCTTCTTTACTCTTTAGAGCAGAATTCCGCTTTCATTTCTCTTCGAAGAGAAATCCGAACGCCCTTCGGCGCCTTCAGGCCCTGCAGTTATTTCGTGTTACACGCCACACGGTGGCGCTCTAGCAGGAGGGTAGGAAGGCTTGGGAAGACCTGGTTTGCCTCTGAGCATCTGCAGAGTGAATCCTGTATTTTCGCAGAGCTTGACTTCCTGTCTCTCTTTTCTTTGAATTTCTCTTGGATCAAAAGGGAATGGATTGGAAACAGACTCCAAATTCATACAAAGAAGAAAAGGGGTGCTGGATTTCAGGTGGAGGGCCAAGGAAGGTCATGCAGATGGGGAAAAGGAAGAAAATGCTCTTCTTGCTTGGGCAAGGAAGGATTTCTTTCTTCCTTTCCTTTCCTTTCCCTTTCCTTCTTGGAAATTTCCCCACTAAGCCTGAGGCTGGGGAGTTCCCATCCGAGAGTTCTGTCTTTAAAAATAATCAAGGCAAGTAATAACTGGCAACCAAAGTTTATTGGAGGAGCAACTCGAATAAATTGAGGCACTTTGAACCAATTTAGTCAAAGTGCACGCCCAACAAAGTAGGCACCCTCATTTATAGAATTAGAAAAGAAATGGTTCACAAGAACAAAATAGTTTACAAGAAAACTAACCACCTTGAATCAATACATTTCTAAGGCAATAAATTGTAAACGCTGACAATATAAACCACAAAGGAGTAGGGATGTGCGTTTCGGCATTCAGAATGCCGAAAGAATGCCAAAACAAAAGTGTTTCGGCTTCTTTCGGGGAATGCCGAAACGTTTCGGGGAATGCCGAAACGTTTCGGGTAGCCGAAAGAAAAAAGCCGAAACGTTTCGGGATTCTTTCGGCTTTCTTTCGGCTTTTCTATGGGAAAATGCCTCCGTCTTCCAGGACGTCTGGAGGAGGCATTTTCCCACCGAATAAGCCCAAAATTGGTGGGGACCTTCCTCTAACCCTTCTCTAACAACCACCCAAGTTTCAGACAGATTGGACTTTGGGGGGCCATGTTATGGCCCCCCAAAGCAGGTCCCCCCATCCTCCCATAAGAAAGCGAAGGAGCAGCATATTGTTAGCATGCTGCTGCTGATCTTTCTTCATTATTTCCTATGGGGAAAAAATGAAGAGGCAGGCTTCCTTTGCCAGGGGTGGCATTTTGCATGCAAAATGCCCCCCAGCCCTCAGGGGCCCTTCTCCCACCCCTCCTCCCACCCCCCACCAAGGCTCAGCCTGCTCCCACTTGGGGGGGCCATTTCATGGCCTCCCCAAGTAGGTGCTCTAATCTCTACCACTGACAGCTGGGGGAGGCTTGTGTTGCCAGGGGTGGCATTTTGCATGCAAAATGCCCCCCAACCCTCTGGGGCCCTTCTCCCACCCCTCCTCCCACCCCCCACCAAGGCTCAGCCTGCTCCCACTTGGGGGGGCATTTCATGGCCTCCCCAAGTAGGTGCTCTGCTCTCATCTCTACCACTGACAGCTGGGGGACGCTTGTGTTGCCAGGGGTGGCATTTTGCATGCAAAATGCCCCCCAGCCCTCTGGGGCCCTTCTCCCACCCTTCCTCCCACCCCCCACCAAGGCTCAGACTGCTCCCACTTGGGGGGCCATTTCATGGCCTCCCCAAGTAGGTCCTCTCAGCCCCTAAAGTCCACCCCTTACAGCCCCACACAAACCCAATTCCCCCCCAGCTGCCACACACAGACCCAAATCCCCACATTAGCCCCTCACAGACCCAAATCCACCCCCACCTGCCCCACACCCATAACCCCAGGAACAGGCTGGCAAAGGCCAGCCCTCTCCCTTTGTTCCCTATGCTGGGAACTTCTAAACTCTCTTTCCCTAGGCAATTCTGCACAGCCCAGGGGTGCCACAATGGTGGGCACACTTCTGAGTGCCAGCTGGTCCCTGTGAAAGAGCACCTGAACCACAGACACCCTCCCTCAAATTCCCCCACCACCTACAGAGATGGCTGGCCAGCCAGCCCCATTGTTCCCTATGATGGGAACCAACTGCACAACAAAGAATAAAACAAGAACAACACAAAATAAAGTTTTAAAAAAATTATATTCTCCCTTCCAAAGTACAAGTAGGCAAAGCATTATGACACATTACACCAGCAGTCCCCCACACAGAAAAATTAAAACAAAACTCACTTAACATCAGAGAATCACAAAGCATGATTCCTGTCAAAAACACTTTATTTCTTGAACAGCTTTAGGTTACACAGTAGGAGGGCACAACAGGGCATGATAGCAATGTACTGCAAAAAATAATACAACCCACTTCACCGTTTTTGACAGCAATTGTGTTTGTGTGATTCTCTGATGTGAAGTGAGTTGTGTTATTTTTGTGTAGTACACTGCTTTCCTGCTCTGTGGTGCCTTCCTAAAGCAGTTACAGAAATAAAGTGCTTTTGACAGCAATTTTTTGGGGTGATTCTTTAATGTGAAGCGAGTTGTGTTATTTTTGTGTAAGATAGTGCTGCCATGCCCTTTGGTGTTCCCCCCTGCTGTGTAACCTAAAGCTGTTCAAGAAATAAAGTGTTTTTGACAGGAATCATGCTTTGTGATTCTCTGATGTTAAGTGAGTTTTGTTTTAATTTTTCTGTGTGGGGGACTGCTGGTGTAATGTGTCATAATGCTTTGCCTACTTGTACTTTGGAAGGGAGAATATAATTTTTTTAAAACTTTATTTTGTGTTGTTCTTGTTTTATTCTTTGTTGTGCAGTTGGTTCCCATCATAGGGAACAATGGGGCTGGCTGGCCAGCCATCTCTGTAGGTGGTGGGGGAATTTGAGGGAGGGTGTCTGTGGTTCAGGTGCTCTTTCACAGGGACCAGCTGGCACTCAGAAGTGTGCCCACCATTGTGGCACCCCTGGGCTGTGCAGAATTGCCCAGGGAAAGAGAGTTTAGAAGTTCCCAGCATAGGGAACAAAGGGAGAGGGCTGGCCTTTGCCAGCCTGTTCCTGGGGTTATGGGTGTAGGGCAGGTGGGGGTGGATTTGGGTCTGTGAGGGGCTAATGTGGGGATTTGGGTCTGTGTGTGGCAGCTGGGGGGGAATTGGGTTTGTGTGGGGCTGTAAGGGGTGGACTTTAGGGGCTGAGAGGACCTACTTGGGGAGGCCATGAAATGGCCCCCCCAAGTGGGAGCAGTCTGAGCCTTGGTGGGGGGTGGGAGGAAGGGTGGGAGAAGGGCCCCAGAGGGCTGGGGGGCATTTTGCATGCAAAATGCCACCCCTGGCAACACAAGCCTCCCCCAGCTGTCAGTGGTAGAGATGTGAGCAGAGCATCTACTTGGGGAGGCCATGAAATGCCCCCCCAAGTGGGAGCAGGCTGAGCCTTGGTGGGGGGTGGGAGGAGGGGTGGGAGAAGGGCCCCAGAGGGTTGGGGGGCATTTTGCATGCAAAATGCCACCCCTGGCAACACAAGCCTCCCCCAGCTGTCAGTGGTAGAGATGAGAGCAGAGCATCTACTTGGGGAGGCCATGAAATGCCCCCCCAAGTGGGAGCAGGCTGAGCCTTGGTGGGGGGTGGGAGGAGGGGTGGGAGAAGGGCCCCTGAGGGCTGGGGGGCATTTTGCATGCAAAATGCCACCCCTGGCAAAGGAAGCCTGCCTCTTCATTTTTTCCCCATAGGAAATAATGAAGAAAGATCAGCAGCAGCATGCTAACAATATGCTGCTCCTTCGCTTTCTTATGGGAGGATGGGGGGACCTGCTTTGGGGGGCCATAACATGGCCCCCCAAAGTCCAATCTGTCTGAAACTTGGGTGGTTGTTAGAGAAGGGTTAGAGGAAGGTCCCCACCAATTTTGGGCTTATTAGGTGGGAAAATGCCTCCTCCAGACGTCCTGAAAGACGAAGGCATTTTCCCAAAAAAAACCCCCGAAAGAATGCCGAAAGAATGCCGAAAGAATCCCGAATCCCGAATCCCGAAAGAGATTCTTGTTTCGGCTTTCGGCTTTAACGGTAGAGAATCTTGTTTCGGGTAATCCCGAAACAAGAAAGCCGAAAGTTTTTTCCTTGCACACCCCTACAAAGGAGTGATAATGTAACACTTTTCTTTGGCAACTCGTGTTATCTTTGGAAAACCAGAGAGGTAGAAGTGTAGGCTGATAAGGGGGCGCTGAGAAGACAAGGCTAAAATATCCAAGGCTTTTTTGTAGCCGTGTCTGTTGCTAGCAAAAAACACCATCTTGTCCCACTGTCTTTGTCTACGCTGCAAATTCTAACGGAGAGTAAAGTATGAAAGTTGGTAAGAGGGCACACGGAATAGAACAGGAAATACTCACTTTTAGCATTACTTGGACAAATGATTTTCTTATAGGGGATTAAAAATTACATCTTCTCCCCTACAAGAAAATTCCTTAACACTTTCTTTCTTCTCTTGACAATCTGCACATGGTCACAAGTGCTTCTCACACCCATGCTAAGTGAACGGATTACTCTTGGATTTTGTTTCAAACTCTGCAACATCCCCTCCGCCTTGGAGGGAAGCACCTCCTGTTGCGTATATGGATGTTGTGTATATAAATCGGCCTGGTGGATTTACCCTCTGGTGCATCTGATGAAGCGCGGGAAAGCTCACACTGCAATAAGTTTTGTTTTTGAAGCACCTCTTGGATTCTTGTTTCGTTGTGCTCCTGTAGACCGATGATATAACCAAGAAAGTATCATGGAACAAGGCAGAAAAATCAGCAACATAGCTGCGAAAACTACATGAACTTTGAATGTTTATGCTTGAAACTCGCACATTATAAATCTTTGTGGAATTATAGAGTTTCTTATTGCATTGCGCCCTGCACTTTAGAGAATCGGCTATAGCGTTCTGGGTTGAATATCGTCCAATGAGATTTGTTTGCTTGTTGATATTCAGAAGTCCTTGATGTTTACCGAAGTTTATTGTTTACATGCAAATGAGACTCTTGGGATAAATGATATGTAACTGCCATGGATGTTACCATTTGTGTATAAGAACTGGAACTTGGTTATCTAACTTGGCACCCCTGTGTATTGAGTGCAGGGTGGAGCTCCTTGTATTCACTTTTTTTTCCTTTATGAATCAGTACACATAAAAATAAGTTTGTTTGATATTTGATTGTTTATTACTTAGTTAGTTTTTCTCTCTCTCTCCTGTAGACAGAGGCGCCAGTTACCCATGCCTTGTTCTGTGAGTGCACCTGCTCCACGCAGTCAAATATTTATTTATTTAAATATTTATATACTGGTACTCAGGACTTTTTTTCTGGGAAAAGTGGTGGTGGAACTCAGTGGGTTGCCCTTGGAGAAAATAGTCACATGGCTGGTGGCCCCGCCCCCTGATCTCCAGACAGAGGGGAGTTTAGATTGCCCTCCGCACCGCTTGCCGTCTGGAGATCAAGGGGCGGGGCCACCAGCCATGTGACCATTTTTAAGAGGTGCCGGAACTCCGTTCCACCATGTTCCTGCTGAAAAAAAGTCCTGCTGGTACTCCTCATGGTTGAAGACAGCTTACAAATTGTAATTAAAAACACAATTTAAAACTTACAAAATAAAACCCCAAATGAGTCCCTGCAAGGTCAAGCATTGGGCTGGCGTTATGTATCAATTGCATTTTCTCAGTCAATGCTTCCAAGGAGCTTAGAGTGGCATGCATATTTTCCCCTCCTCAGTTTTCCCATACAACAACCCTGTGGGTCAGTTAGGCTAAGAGAAAACAACACCCTGTGAGCTTCCTGGCTGAGTGGGGTCTGGAACCTGGGTTTTCCAGCTCCTTGTCCAACTCTCAAAGGGAGAGGACATTGTTTCCACCTTTCCTACCCATTTCTTAATTCATACCACAGTTTCATCTTGACATGTGGCATTGGAGGCAGGTGGGAGGGTGGAGTTTAGCTATGTACCATGTAAAACATCCAGAGGAGTTAGCCGTGTTAGTCTGTAGTTGCAACATAGTAAAGAGTCCAGTAGCACCTTTCAGACTAACCAACTTTATCGTAGCATAAGCTTTCGAGAACCACAGCTCTCTTCGTCAGATGCATCAAAGAACTGTGGTTCTCGAAAGCTTATGCTACAATAAAGTTGGTTAGTCTTAAAGGTGCTACTGGACTCTTTACTACCATGTCAAACAACGATCCAAAGAAAAGGGTTTCTGAGCATGCACAGAATAATCCTAATTTATTTCTTCCTTTCTGCCTATTGCTTCCCACAAAGGCAGCTGGCAACTAGAGTTAAAACAAAACAGGTTAGGTCTTTCATATGAACTTAGCATCTATATAGCGCTTTCAATATATTCAAAGTCTTTCACCTACATTATAAGCAAGAGGCTTGTGGGCAACTTGAAGACTAACAAGATATTAACTCTTATATTTATGCTATGATAAATACTCGGTCTTTAAAGTTGCCATAATCCTCCTGTCTATCGTTGTTGCGGCAGACTGACATGGCTGCCCTTGTAGAATTATTACAGGACGTTTTTGTGGCTGCTACAGGCTAAAACACCTGTTGGAATTTATTATCTGCATTCTTCAACATTATCAGTATCGTCTGCACATTGCAATCAGGTGGATTGGCCATTAAGGCCACCAGAAAAAAGTCCCAATAGGGCATGACTTGCCCCCCCCCTTCTAGGGCCACCCCCTCACTGGGGCCACCCAGACCCCAAGCGAGAGAGGATAGCAATCTACAGCTGTTGCAAGCCAGCACCCCTTTATTCCTGGGGAAGAAGCGAGTAAGGCATGGGGAAGGAGGTATCTGGCCCAACCTCTCCCTTTCTGAAAAAGGATGAGCCCCGCTTGGACTCACCTGGTGCTATGAGAGGCAGGTACAGCATGGATAAGGGATAGGCCTGTCGCAGCCCCTTTCAAGAGGTGTGTGGCATGGGACTGGCAAGGCTGGCTCAATCTGTTTTTTCTGTTGATGGACGGCCGGCCAGACACGGCCCCAGACAATCTGGCCAGAGCTTTGGAGGCTGTGACGGCATGGTTGAAACAGCAGGCTGAAATTGAACCCAGTGAATACGGAGGTCCTGCAGCTGGGATGGGGGCTGCCAGATGTTGGGATCCAGCTCCCTGCCCTGGATGGGACACCACTGGCAACTTTGCCAGTGGTAAAGAGTCTGGGTGTGTTCCTGGATGCCTCCCTATCGATGGAGGCCCAGGTCACGGCGGTTGCCAAGTCTGCATTTTTCCATCTTTGTCAGATCAGGCAACTTGCCCCCTACCTGACACCCCAGGACCTGGCTACAGTGATCCATGCAACGGTCACCTCCAGGCTAGATTACTGTAACTCACTCTACGCTGGGCTACCCCTGGGCCTGATCCGGAAACTACAACTGGTCCAGAATGCGGCGGCACGGGTCCTGACTGGTATACCTTACCAGTCACACATCACACCTGTCCTGCGCCAGCTGCACTGGCTTCCGGTTGACTTCCGAATCAGGTTCAAAGGGTTGGTTCTTACCTTTAAAGCCCTGAGTGGGTTGGGACCGGCATATCTTCGGGACCGCCTCTCCCTGTATGTTCCCCGGAGATCGCTTCGATCAGCGAATAAATATTTACTTGTGGTCCCTGGCCCTAAGGAAGCCTGCCTCGCTTCAACCAGGGCCAGGGCCTTTTCAGTCCTGGCCCCAGCCTGGTGGAACGCTCTGTCAATGGAAACCCGGGCCCAGCGGGACATATTATCGTTCCGCCGGGCCTGTAAGACAGAGCTGTTCCGCCAGGCGTTCGGTGATTGAAGGGGGCGGTGCCATGTCGGCCTCCCACCTTTGGGATGGGGGAGGGTTCTCCCCACCACTGCACCTTGTTAATTTGTTTTATTATTTGTATATTGATTTTAGTTTTGTTTTTATCGATTTTTAACTGTTCACCGCCCAGAGCCACTGGGGATGGGCGGTATATAAATTGAAAAAATAAAATAAATAAATAAATAAATCTCCCTCCCTCCACTGGGAGGTGGGGCTAGGACATACAGGGCCAGGCCGGAATGGGGACAGGGTCTTTTCCCCCTTTCCAGTCCACCTCTAGTTGCAAGTAGAGGCTAAGTTCATGTCAGAGGAGACCCCAGTCAGGCTGTCCTAAATGTATAGCTCATCCTTAGGTTGTGCTTATGCAGAGGGACAATTCCGTGCTCTGTTGCGATGCAGCAAAGCGATGTACCAATGCAAAAGCATTTGCAGTAGCGATAGTGCTTCCTCCTGCTAACATATTCCCTGCATCCCCTTCTCCCCTGCCACTGGCAGTCTTCGTGCCATTTTTTATCAATCTTTGCAATATCATTATTGTCTTTTAACACTATAGCAATACACCAGCTACTGATCATATCTGGAAACCTCCAGAAGGGAAGTGACAAGTGGAGAGGAAAAGTTGCGGAAAGGAAACCCGTACTTCCATTCCACAGTTTCCCAAATCCAGAGCTACGGAGAACCTGGAAGGATGCGGTAGAGACCATACCTGCCAATTGGGTAGAAAATGGTTGGTAAAATCAGTAAAAGTCAGTTTTTTCATCTTGCTCTTTAATTTGTCAGGTTTTTAAAGAAATGGTCAGTAAAGTCATTATTTCTTTGTGGATGCAATTTGTGTGGGGGGTTGTTTTTGTTACTGCATTTTGGGAGAAACTTCCCCCAAAGTTTCCCAGTGAGATGATAATTTTTAATGAAGCCTCAGTGGTACTTTTAAAATGCTAATTTATCGATAGGCTGAAATTAAATTGACTAATTTGTCAGTTTTTGGCCAGGTTTTTTTGAAATTTTGGTCAGTAAAATCAGTAATTTTTATTCTTTGACTAGTTTTCTCCCTTGGCCAATAGATCACACTTGCCCACATCCACTTCTCACAGAACTGAAGAGTTGACTAGACCGGGTTTTGTATGCAGTTTTCCTCACTAGGTGTGCCAGGTAGGGCTTCAAAGAAACTAGCAATTTCCCCTTGAAAGCAGACCTTTCTGTTACCAAGCCCCCAATGTCTGTCTGTCTATTAGTTCCTCTGAATTCTTAGCACCAGGAACGAATAAGAACAGTTTTCTTTGTGAAGTTCAAAAGCACTTATAAAGCACTCCTCCTTTAAATGCCCCTTTAAGCACCCTGCCGTATCTGCATTTATATTATCTCAAGGGGGACTGGTTTAAAGATCACTTAAGGATTAAGATAAGGAGAATTGTGCCTTGAAAAAGAGGTCCTGGGTAGGCAGAGCTGGGCAAGACCACTGGATAGAGTTTGGCAGGCTACTGTTTGTAGGATGGGGGAACCAGCCAATGCTGTTTTTTAAATCTAGGATTCCCCACAGCCCGTACCCATTATTTTAAATAGCTGTAGCCATGTCACACATTTTACAAGGCCGTTTCTTTCCCAACATCTGCAGGTGAGAAAGTTCAGTGCTTTGAGTGGGGCAGTGTAGCCATGATTTCCATCCTGGGTTCAGCCCTATTTCTGGACAGGATATGCAGAGATTAAACCCCATAAACTAGATTCTTCCTCCATCTTTTACCCCCCCCCCCAAAAGGAACAAGAATTCCCTGTTCTGCAAAACAGGATTAGATCAGAAACAACTGTAGCCTGGTTCTATGTGCATTAATTCAAAAACTCCACCAACTTTGGTAACAGGAGTCACAAGTAAATATACATAGGGTCGCATCCGTAGATAAACCCATGATCCCATTCCCTTAGGTCCCTGGCCTTCTGTTTAAAAGTTTGATACAATATTTATTGGAAAAACCAACACAAGATAGTCACAAAATTCCTTTCCAAGATTGCATCCTATTCACACAGGCGTGCATGTACGTACACACGCAAAGAGTAGCTCTAGTCCATAAAATCTTACACCGGTATAAAATTTTGTTTGTCTTTGAGGTGCCACAATACTTCTGTTTATTCAAGATCCCTTACGTCCCCTACCGATTACAGGTTGATAGGCTAAGTGGGGTGGGGTGGAAATCAAAGCAAGTTGTTCAAGGAATTCCTTTGAACTGCTGGGAGACAAGAGCAGCTTGATAAGCTAGACAGGTTCTTCTCAGCAATGTTGATAAGAAAGCTGAGAAGGAGATTCTTAGAATGAAATGAAAGCTTTTGTTTGAGTTTTACAGGCTGGGTGCAGAGTTTCGCTCAATGGCTTTAGAACCAGAAATGTTAACAGGTAGGATCAAACACCCAGGACACCGGTGAAGGAAGAAAGACCTGGGGAGAAGAAACTGAAGCAAATCTCACCAAAATCAATACAAGTTAAAGCCCTTCACTGTCTTACATGTTGCTGATTTTAACCTAATGTCCAAGACCTGAAATCCCTGATTTTTCTCAGTCTATTTTTATCTCGGTTTCTCTTGTGGAGTTCATAATGCCTGCAACAAACCACCAGGTAGGATTTGCCAAATTCCAGGGATGCTTGAGCTACTGCTAGTATGGAACACGAACTGTTTGCCAGTCATGAACAGAAAGCCAAATTTTCCTCATATTGGTTGGCAATTTGTGAACAGTTCAGGCTCATTTGTTGAATTCCTTTTCATGTATTAAGGCAGTATGCTGCAACGGGTGGTGTTTTGCACATCGTTATTCTCAGAGAGCGTGACTAGTATCCTATTTTTCCCTGTCTCCCACAGATCTATTGTAACCAGATGCCACCTAGCAGCCAATCATATAAAAAGCCATGTGCAAATCAATCAGGCAGCCAGTGATTATAAACAAGCACTGTGTTTTTAAAAAAATCTTACTATTTTGTGTTTGTTGAATTCTTTGTTACCAACTTTATTTCATGCATGAGCATTTTCACACAACCTTAAGAGAAAGGTTGTTCCCCCCATGTTATTTAATTACCTGACATAACCAATAATGACTCATTGGGTAGGATTGGCCTTGCCAAATGTGCAGATATCAGAGTCTCCATGGGGCAAAGAAATGAAACTCCATCACAGTGCACAGCTGTTTGACAACTGTTAGAGGTGAATGGTGGACAGGCAAATAGATTGATGCATCAGATGAGAGCTAGTTTGGTGTAGTGGTTAAGAGCAGCGGGACTCTAATCTGGAGAACAGAGTTTGATTCCCCACTCCTCCACTTGAAGCTATCGGGGTGACTTGGGTCAGTCACAGCTCTCTCAGCCCCACCCACCTCACAGGGTGATTGTTGTTGTGGAGATAATAATGACATACTTTGTAAACCTCTCTGAGTGGGCAATAAGCTGTCCTGAAGGGCGGTATATAAATCGAATGTTGTTGTTGTTATTGCTCATGTGTGATTACAGTTGTTGAAAGCAACATTTTTGCCTGTCGGGTGTGTTGCTGAAGACTTTGTGGTTTCCCTACCAAATTTATCTTCCACCACAGTTCCACATCAGAGATTCCTCCTGGAATATCTTTTGGCCTTGCACAATTGAATGGTGACCTGCAGAAAGAAGCGTGCGGAAAGCGTAACTAAGCACTTTTTTGGGTAGTCTGTCTTTCGGTTGGCTAAGGGCAAATCCAGGCATTTGGAAAGTTTTTGCTGCTGTTTTCATACAGCTTGACCAGATGCATGAAAGTAGCTTACAATATTGTTCTCCCCTCCTCCATTTTACGTTCACAGCCACTCTGTGAAGCAGATCAAGCTGAGAGCGGGACCACAAATGACGCCTGACACAGGTTGGACACTTTTCAGCTTCCCTCAAGTTTTGATGGGAAATGTAGGCATCCCGGTCTTGCAGCTTGACTCTCTGACTGCTGTCCAATGGACTTTTCAACTGTCACTTGTCCAACATTCCGCCAAGCTGCCTACATTTCCCATCAAAACTTGAGGGAAGCTGGCAAGTGTCCAGCCTGTGTCAGGTGTCACTTGTGGTCCCGCTCTCAGACAAAGTAACTAGCCCAGGTTCACCCAGTGAGCTTCCATGGCAGAGTGGGAATTCGAACCTGGTACTGCCAGATCTTGCATCAACGCTGTAACCGCTACAGGCCAAGCTAGAAGTGACGAATTACACTTGAATGGCAAGTGAACAGACTCACCTGTATTCTTCCCTGTTCACTTGTGCTCCACTTGCACTCCACCATAGTGATCGAGTGGAGCACAAGTGAACAGGGAGGGATACAGGTGAGTCTGTACACTTGCCATTCAAGTGTAATTTGTCACTTCTAGTTTGGCCCAAAATCATGCGGATCTCTTTCTTGCCATTCCAGGACAGCCCAGTTAATATTGTTTTACAGTATTCCTTTTGTTCAGCTAGGCCGCCTAGTTGGGACTGTTTCCTGTGGCTAATTAAGATGCTCCATGGATCCCCACACATAGGGATGCCGACTCTGACTTAGGAAATTCCTGGAGAATTGGGGGCAATGCCTGGGGAAAGCAGAGTTTGGGGAGAAAGTTCGGGGATGTATGATGCCGTACAGCGGAGGTCGCCAATCTTTTTGAGTCTGTGGGTACCTTTGGAATTCTGTCACAACATGGTGGGCAAAATACAAAATGGTTGCCACCGGTGGTGAAGCCAGACATAAAATTGTTGCCGTAGGTGGCAGAGACAACCACAGAACACTAAAGAGTGAGGTTATGTATAACTAATAGTGACTTTTCAATACTTCAGACAGAAGCTCTGCTTAACAGGGTCCGTTTCCACACTGCTTACCTTGTTCCGGAAAACAGTGAAATCTTGCGCAAAATCTTGCAAGAAGATGCTGTAATCACGCGAAGTCTCGCAAGAAGATGCTGTTATCGCACGAGAAGATACGATAACAGCGTCTTTGCGCATGATTTCGTGCGAGATTTCTCTGATTTCCGGAACAAGGTAAGCAGTGTGGAAATGGCCAAGATGCCTTTTAAAATGAACATACTGTTTAAAAAGATTTTCTAACACACAGCTTATCTTCTATCACACAGTTAAGATCCTTGTGCTGCGGGGGCAGCTGCTGCCAAAGCAATGCTTTTTTGAATCTGCACAGCCAATCAGAAGCCCTGCTGGGCAAAAGCTGGCACTGCTAACTTTCTAAAAACATTTGGCGGGCGCCGAGAAAGGTGAAGATGGGACCCGTAGCATCGGCAGGCAGCACACTGGGGACTCTGACAGAGAATTCATCTTCCAAAGCTGCCATGTCGTCTAGGGGAATTTATATCTGTAGTCCGGAGATCAGGGGGAATTCTTGAAGAATTCCGGGACCCATCTTCACATTTGGTAATCCTAACCAGAGACCTCTTACCTCTAGTAGAGGCTGTGTCAAGGAATCCCAGTATAGCTTTAGTCTCTTGTGATCATCTCATTGGCTGTGCAGTGACAGATTGGAAGGTATCCATGCTCTTTGGGCCTCCTTTTTCCGAATGTTGCTGGATGAGTCCCGCATAGAAGCTTTTGTTTCAGTCATTCTTGTGGCACACAGTTTAGCATTTTCAGACTTCCTGGTTGCTTTTCATATTATTTTTTCTTGGCTTCCCAAGCAGTTTTGCACAACGGAAAGCTCCGATGAGCTGTTTGAAAATGTTCGTGTTCGCTCCAAATTTGCCCTTTGGAACCAATCTGCATGCATTTCCCGTACATAAATACTTCCCCTTCCCACACATGAACTTCCCAGAATTGTGTCTTTTGTGTTTGTTTCTTGGTAAGTGATGAATCTGAACCCTTGATAGATGTGATTTAATTTGCTGATGGGAAAAAGGTAATGGAACTTTGAAATTATATTGTTACTGGAACATAATCTTGTCGATTAGAGTTACACAACTTACAATATTCATCTGATATGACCAATACCTTTGGAGAGCCACTGTCTATCAGAGTGCAGCATTAAACTACTTGAGAGGAAACCAGTCTTTTTGAGCAAGTGAGTACTTTAGGATTTTGAGAAGAGGTAGTGAGTTTACCACAAAATGGCTGCTATGGGAGGACAAGGCAAGCCACAAAATAGCTGCCAAAGGAGTTGGGCCAATCACAGAATATTAGTAATAGGGTTGCCAGCCTCCAGGTGGTGGCTGGAGATCTCTCAGAATTACAGCTGATCTCCAGGTCATAGAATTCAGTTCCCCTGGAGAAAACTGAATTGGCAGTGTGAACTCTATGACATTATACCCAGCTGAGGTCCCTTCCCTCCTCAAACCCCATGTCTCCAGGCTCCACTCCCAAAATCTCCAGGAATTTTCCAACCTTGATCTGGGAACCCTAGTCGAAAAGTTCCGAGCCAAACATTCTCCGAATGATACAGGCAGCAGTTTTGGAATGGTTGCTCTGTACAGACCCGATACGATGCATCTTGAGCTTTTCTGGAATACCTCCCATTGTTCCAATGAGGTGGAGGAAAGCCAAGTTTGGTTCTCTCCTTTCTGCCTATGTGGACACGAAAGTGAAACATGTATGTTATGTACGAGTTACCTCATGAGGGCTAGAAATATAATTGGTTTTTTTAAAACCTGCGAACTTGACCTTAGGCTTTGCAAAAAAATATTCTGCAGTCCACTGGTTGCATCATGCTGGAGAGAAGCCTAGAATGTGAGGCTGTCTGGGAAGGAACTGATGTCATGGACCAACCTGGCCCAGTGGAGCAGAGAGACTCAGAGGACTCTTCTGAGGAAGAGGCAGCTGGTGAACCTGACCCAGATCCACAGCCAGTGGCAGAGGCACTGCAGGAGGAGGCAGGCCCTGAAGGCTCAGATACTGATCCACAGCCAGGTCCCAGCACATCAGTTCCTCAGCTTCCCGGCCCTGGGCTGGCAACAGAAAGCCAGGTGCAGGCCAGCTCTCCCCCTTCCTCACCAGAGCCTTGGGAGCGCTGCCAGAGGAGGGCTAGAAGAGCCCTCCAAGCCAGAAGGCGCAGTGCCAGGCTAGCAGCACAGCACCGGCCCAGCATCATTAGTGATAATGATGAGTGCTCGCAGGAGCAGGACTGAGACAGCTGGCAGGCGCGTGCTATAGCACAAGCAGCTGAGCACTGGAGCTTAAAAGCAGCCGAAGAGGGAGTGGCTGTGTGGAAGCAACGAGTCCGCTCACTACTGACCTTGCTGCTGTGTTTGGAACTGATTCGCTTGTCCCTGACCTTGGCCTGTTCCCGTGGATGTGTTTCTGGAAGCCCCCTTTGGACTTGAAGCCGTGAGTGTGCCCAGTTGGTGCCTGAACCTTGGAGCTGGGTGCTGCCCTGCTCGGACAACTTGGGAGTTATCCCTTGCCTGCTGCCAGTGTGAGTCTGCATCGGGACAACTATCTTTAAGCAACTTCAAAAAGCATCATGCCCGTTTGACACATTTCCTGGTCTTGAAGGTTGTTTTCCAGCTTTCAGGGGGATCGGCGGAGTTCCCAGGTGCCTGCCAGTGGTGGGCAAACTCCCAGGGATTTGCCTCCTTGTCTGCCGATTGCCCAACGATCGACGGGAGAGGGCAAGCTCATGGAGGAGAAGCGACATCACTTCCGGAAGTGACAGCATTGCACCACCCATGGGAGCGTGCCTGCACTTCGTTTGCGGCTGATTTGGGTCCCAAACGGGCTGAATTGACCCTCTGCAGAGTGCTGGAGTGCTCACGTGGGTTGCATGGTGATGTCACTTCCGGAAGTGACGTCATCACGGCAGCTTCGGGGTGCGTGCATGAAAGAGGACCTTGTGCAGCGCACAAGGTAAATGTCAGGGACTCCACCCTTCCGATGGGAGGTGAGGGGTACCTGGTAACTCTAGGGATAGTTCTGCCAATGGAGACAGATAACCCCACAACTTATGATGAAAGCAGAACAGCGAAGAAGAGGAAAAGCAGAAATGTGAAAGGACATATTTGCAGCATGAAGAGCTAAATCATTCTCACTTAGATTGAAAAGGGGGATTTGGGGGGCAGGGGATGGAAGAGGCCCTACTGGGAACACCTTAGCCAACAAGACTTTTTAAAGTTTATTTAACATACAAGCCAAATTAATGAGCCACCTGTGGAAAAAGCCAGAACAGATTACGTCCCCATGTGCGTGGAAAGACTTCTAACAAAGGGCAGAGGAGAACCCAAAATGGACAACTGAGGGCCAAGCTACAAGTGACGAATGACACTTGAACGGCACGTGGATCGAGTGGAGGGCAAGTGAACAGGGAGAAATACACTTGCTGTTCAAGTGTCATTCGTCACTTGTAGCTTGGCCCTAAGTCCTGAGATGCTGGTAGCACCACTGGGTCTGCTTGCTCCAAGAGTGTCTGGCCATGCACAACCCTTGTACCCCACACACATTTTGTTTGTTGTCACACCAACATCTTCACAGGTAGATGTTACATTTTTTCAACACTTAGGCCAAAAGATCACCAATTACTGCAAACCAATTTTAAGATTACCAGGTTTGTAGGGCTAGTCAATTATAAATCAGGTTTGACTGAATGTGAACATCACTCCGAATGGTTAAGGTTCTTTAGCCCATTGCTATCGGACTGTGTCATATTAATTATTTCTGCAGGTAGCCATAGATTTCATAGAAAAACCCAAAGGGAAAAAAATTAGCTTTGAAGTATTTCTATCTCTCACAACTTGTGACTTTTTCTTTAGAAGGGAAACAGCGGGCAAGACTTTAGCACTGATCAAAACATTAAGAGCTTCCAGTGGGCAGATTAAAATTCCTTTGTGGATTGGATCCAACCCATTGCTGCTGGCTGGCCAAACTGAGCCAAGAAAAGTCTTTGTTAAGACTGATTCAAAAATTAGAATGCTTGACTTCATTGTGAGCGCAAAGAGACATTTTCAAAAATCACATTTATTGGTAGAGTTGCCAGGCCCCCTCAGTCTCCCAGCGGGAGATTGGGGCCTGGCTCTTACCTGGGGGGGGGGGCGCCCTTTTTGGAGTGGATTGAGCCCGTTTTGATGCAGATCGGGTCCGTTGTGGGCCCTTGCGGAACGCAGGAATGCTCCCGCGCTCCACAGGGGCCCTGATCCAGGCCAAAACAGGCCTGATCCTGGCGGCAGCTGTGCGCAGGGGCACGCATTACCGCAGGGGGCGCCAATGGAAGGTGCGCCCCCCCCCACTGGCCAGGTAAGTAGGGGCGGGGCTGGGAGGGTGGGGGTGGGGAATCCCCTGCCCCCACCGGGGGTCTGGCAGCCCAATTTATTGGATTGTTTATTTCTAAGGTTGGCACAGGAAAAGCAAAAGATGAGTCTGAAATATTGTTTGTACTTCGGTTAATGAAGTTACTCTTATCTTTTCTCCTGCTACTCCTCCTGAAGCTTATTTAGAAATTCAGTAGTATGGGATGCCTGCACATCGCTGAGTTTCTGGTCTTCTTGAGGAAAGTTATTCAGAGGCCCAGAAAATAGAGGAAGAGCACAGTGCACAGTACACATCAGTATGACTGAGTGTGAAGTGTTATAATGTCTAATCTATCAAAGTGTTTCCACGTGCAGGCATCCCTGTGAAACAAGAAATTCCTTGTTTTCTGCTCTCCAGGCTCAGCATTTGCAGCATGCAGGGAATAGTTCGTAAAATCAACAAAGGCATTTCCTGTAGGGTGGTAGAGACTTACCCAAACAGCATCCCAGAAAGCTGCAGTATCATTTCTGGGTATGTAATGGAAAGTGACATCATCACATTATGAAACTCTCTAGGATTTCCCCAAATCTCTATGATAAAAACCATAGAGTTAGGGGGGAATACTAGAGCGTCCTGCTGATGTGGCTTCTGGTTACAAGGCTGGAAGTTTTGTTGTGTGTGAGAGGGATGCCATTTTGGCTCCCCCCTCTCTCTCTCTCTCTCTCACACACACACACACACACACACCGTCCTATTGAGTAACGGGGAGTTCAAAGCGGACAGAGGGTGATTGCTCGTTAAAGCAACTTAGCATCGAGCCCTGAGATCTCCCAAGCCTTTGGAGATTTGGTGAAGAGATGCAGCAACCTGACTGCCCGAACTCCCTGCGTTAAATAGCATGCACAGAAAGCCAGCAGGATACTTCCATACAGTGAGACTTCTCCATACTGCCTTGATTGTTGCTGTGGATGCAAACGCATACACATGAGTGTGGGAGCTCCCACACATTCGAGTTTTTAGTGCACTTTTTTCTGGCTTTAAAAAAATCGAATCAAACCAATGTCAGCTTTGGGCCAATGGTGAGTCTCTCAGCTTTACCTGTCTCACAGGGCTGTTTTGAGAATCAAATGGTGGAGGGGAGAATGATGCTGTAAGCTGCTTTGTGTCCCCTTACGGGACAAAAGCAGGGTATAAGTATCAAAATAAATTCACAGCATTTAGTAATGATTGCAAAATTAGATATTAATAGACATGTTGCCAAAGTCACAACCGACTCATAGCAACCCCCATGCAAGAGGCGAGCAGAGATGGCATGCCATTGTTTCCTCTGATTAGCAATCCTCGTCTTCCTAGGTAGTCTGCCATCTAAGTACGGTCTGTGGCCAACTCTGCTTAGCTCCCAAGCTCCATCAAGCTCAGGCTAAGCCAAGGAGATTAAGTCTGCTCTGGCACGTTGAAAAATCAGTCACAAATTATAAATGTGACACAGGAAAGCCTTTTTGAAAATTGCAAACACACCCGTGAGAAGTCCAAGGTTTGCAAATTGTAACAGGAAACGTGTTGATCATAACACAAAATGCAAAAAACCAGTGTTATGGCACAATTGTGATGCGCTTTGACATTCGGTAGGACAGTGGGGCCAGGCTATTTCATAACAACTTAAGCAGGAACATAAGATCCAGAACTTGCACAGATCCTGCAATCGATATTGGATAGCAAATGTGGTAATTTCTCCACTGAGTTGTTGCTTTATAAAATCATCCCTTTTCCAGGGGCTGCAAAGCGTTACTCAAATCTCCAAAAGCTTTGGGAGATCTCAAGGTTTGGTGCTGAATCACTAATGGAGGGACATCATTGGACAAAGACTTCCCAAAGTAAGCAAAGAAAGCAACACCATTTCTTATAGAAAAGAGGAATAAAACAGCCAGTCCCCCCTCAGAAACTTTTAATGGCCAAAGATCTGCAGCTCTATTGTTACCACTGAAGATCTTTTGCATTGGCAAATAATTTAGAGTGGCCAGAGCTGAGTAATTATTCAGGTTCCCTTTTCTACCAAATCATGCTTATTTTTTTTACTTTGTGTCTGGGTTTTCCGTATGTCTAGGGCTGCCAAGCCCTCATTGGAGGTAAGGGATTCCCTGCCTCCAAATATGTCACAACAAGCATGATGACATCACTTCTGGGGAAAGCCCAGAAGAGAGAGATCTCTAACAATTGCTAGAAACTGTGGTTTTACCACAGAGTTTCCAATGGTTCCCACTTCCCAGAGCTATCTGCCACCACTTCCAGGTTTCCCCCAGAAATGACATCATCATACTTGTGATCAGGGTTTTTTTTCTGGGAAAAGAGGTGGTGGAACTCAGTAGGTTGCCCTCGGAGAAAATGGTCACATGGCTGGTGGCCCTGCCCCCTGATCTCCAGACAGAGGGGAGTTTAGAGTGAGGGCAATCTAAACTCCCCTCTGTCTGGAGATCATGGGGCGGGGCCACCAGCCATGTGACCATTTTCAAGAGGATCCGGAACTCCATTCCACCACGTTCCAGCTGAAAAAAAGCCCTGCTTGTGATGCCACCATTCCATCATTTCACCTCACACCAGTTGCTACACTGGGCTAGGCTCAGCAACCCTACTTATGCCTCCCTTCTCCCAGGGATGGCAACAACCTGGGGAAAAAATCTGCCCCCTTAATAGAGGCTTAATGGCCTGTAAATTACCAGGTGATTTTATTTACCTCCATGCTATGAAAAGCATATTCACATTTCCACACATGAAGCCTCTATTAAAGGGCAGGGCATTTCTTCTCCAGGTTATCAGCCACCTGACTTCCTCCTCTCCTTGCTCCCCTTTTGCTGGGTGGGAGGAGCTTCTGGCCTCTGAGAGCATGCCAATGGGACCGTGTCATTTCAGTCCCACCCATGCTACTTTCAATTAGAATTAATCACGTCAGGGAGCCATACAAGAGCCACGAGTGGTGTGATTTGGTATTGCAGTATCATTAATAGTTGCAAAAAAGCAGTTCTCTTATTCATGGTGCATTTATATGTAGCGAAAGTAGGGTGCTTTGTTTTAGGAGATACAACATCTTATCCTTTGGATCCCTTGGTCTTTCACCTCTTCTTGGCAGTCTGTTCCTAGGACATGGCTCTAATCAATTCTGCAATGTTTTAAATGCGCTGGGCGGGGGGCGGGTGGGGCGGAGAGACGTGGAAAATATCGCAAGCTCCAGTGGGGTAGCCACGTTAGTCTGTTGCAGCAAACCCAAAATGTCATCTTGTGGCCCCTTAAAGGCCATCGTCACCAGTATAAAATTTTGTGGATTAGAAGCCTTGATTAGATTTGAATTGTACATAATTGCAGTTCACCCTATAATTCCTGTATTCCAGAAATTGTTTTAGTGATCATTGATGGAGCTCTCTAAAGGTTGATGCAGAAAAAAAATGGGAAGATATATTTCAAGAACTAGATCTGATGGGTTACTGTATGTGATGCCTCTTCTGTTGCGAGATCATCTTGTGAGGTCACCTTTAAGGTGTCACCTAGTTCCTTTTTTACTATGTCTGATATGAATTTTATAGAACCATACCCCAAAGAACGTAGATCCATTGCAAGTTTGAGCACCTTTCAAAAGTATTGGAAAACTTTTCTATATGGGTTAGATTTTCAATAGCCATTCGAGTTAGCATGCAGTTCTTTTAGATCTATCATATTTTAATTCTATTCTGCGGTTTTAATTTTTCTACTAAGAACAACTTCTGAGGAAGGTCTACTACAAAACAGACTGCATCCAGATGCTTGTCTTGCGATTCTATACCAATGCTATAACTAAATTTTATCTGTATAACTTTTTATCCTTTTATTATAACCATCCTGTAATTTGTACCAGCCTGTTTTTATGCTATTATGCCATTAAAGGCCATTTGGATTTGGATTTTAGAAACTGTTCCACAATATCACAAGGACGGGACTAATTCAAATTTGTGATATAGGATCACATTATTGTTGTAATTTTCTGACGTTTATGTAAGGAATATATGCAGTTTTATTGATTACAATATATAGTAGCTGTAAATCACAGGGGTTGTTTGTCTGCTTTTTAAAAAAAAATCTTTAGCAATTGTCATGAGCCTTTTGTGTACATAAAACACATTGTTTTCATTTACCCAAGGCCAGCAGAGGGCAGTGATGTCTTGAGCATGCTGGGCCGTCGTCACACGGGCATCTCTTCTGTTAAATTTACAGCATATAGCGTCCTACCTGTTATCGGCACAGTAACGTTTCTTTGGGTCACCTAACGGCTCTTTGCGCCACCAGCTGTCCACACCGAAGCACTCTGTTCTGTTCTCTCTAACCGCGCAGAAGCAGCTCCCCCCCTTTTTTTTATTATTCTGGCGTTTAATTCCGGAATAACAGCATATAAACATTCCGTTAGAGCAAAACATTACGACCCTTTTGTTTTTCCAACTTTGAAATTATATAAATAGCCCTTTGCCCGCAGAAAACTCCCTGTCTGACGTGATCCCCATCGCTGAAGACTCTGCCATGGCGACTGAGTCATTTTTACTTCAGCAGAAAGTTTGCATTGTGTTATGGCGTTATGGCGTTATAAGGTCATAATAAAATTTAAAAAAGGGGAGTCGCAGGAAGAAATGGATTCTGGGATTGAAGGGAGGGCATAGGACGTTGTGAGGCGAAATACATCGATGTGAGGCATTCACACTGAGGCACAAAATAGCGCGACTATCAAGCACAAAGCAGAAGAGAGAAAATCGCTACAGTGTTGGAATAAGGTGGGTGTTTGCCGGGAAATAGCGCCATTTTAGCGCTAAATAAAAGCCTGTGTGACGACGGCCCTGGTAAGACTAAATTGCTGGGCTACAGCAGGAAGAGAAGGAGCCCAGACCAGGCACAGAGAAGATAGTCAACCCCCCCAGATAGACAGGGTAAAAAAGACTTTATAATTTAAGAAAAGGAATACTAACTCAAAGCCGCTCACTGAGGACTGAGTATGGTATAGAAGGCACAAAATGTCGAGAACAGATGAGATGCAGTTAAAGGAAAACACGGGTGGAGAAGACAGGGAAATTCACCTGCAGAAACATAGAGCTGATAGAATGGTGCGTGTGTGAGACGTGAATGTGTGTGTATATGTGAAGAGGAGAGGGGAAATCGTCCAAGCTCATTGTCCGCAAAATGTTAAGAACAGTTGAGAATCAGCTAAAGAAGGGGAGGACTCAGAGGGACATGGGAGAAGCGGCCTTCTCAGATCCCGAAGAGCTTATAGAATCCTGGAAGTACAGATTTGGGTGGGTGAGATTTCCCAGTTGTTTATCTTTACCCTGTGATTCTTCACAAGCCTCAGTTTCTTTTCTTGGATTGCAAACTTGATAGCTGAGGGGCTATCCGGAAGGCAGATCTGCAGTTCTATGCATTTTATAAGCTTTGCTCAGGCAACCTTAGATTGACCAGATTTCAACTTCCCCTAACAAAGCTTATCGGTATTGTTAAACGTTCCACAGTGTTTTGGTGAGAAGAGAGCAATGGAGATGTAGGGTAGTAAGCAGCCTGTTCACAAACGCACAAGTTGAGCAGATGGAAAGCAAGCAGGCAACCAAAAGATAGTAGAGTCCAGTAGCACCTTTAAGACTAGCCAACTTATTTGAGGCATAAGCTTTCGAGAACCACAGCTCTCTTCGTCAGATGCCTCTGATGAAGAGAGCTGTGGTTCTCGAAAGCTTATGCTACAAATAAGTTGGTTACTCTTACTGGACTACCATTTTGCAACTACAGACTAACACAGCGATCTCCTCTGGATGCATAACCAAAAGATAATATTTCCAGATCCAGAGTCTGGTAAGGAACATGAAAGAGGACCTAATGTGTCCTAATCGCTTTACTGTCAGTGTCTCAAGGAGGAAAGAACCGGCTCAGCCACAGGTGTACTCCAGCCCGTCCGTATTTCAGAATCCATCTTGTGCTGAAGATCTGGTTTAGTTCATCTTCAAACCACTTAACATCAAAACGGAACATTAATTCTATGGAGTCAGACCAAGAGTCCACCTATGCTGCAAGCCTAAGACCACTTTCCTGGGAGTAAGCCCCATAGAATAAAATTGGACTTACTTCTGAGTAGGCCAGCTCAGGATTGTTCCCGTAGTCTAGTATTTTGTTTCCAACAGTGCTCAGTCACCTGGAAGCCTAAAAGTAGGGATTTAAAAATCCCACAACCCTCACTTGTTTCCCAAAAGTGAAAGTTCCTCTGACCATGTGAGTGCTATTAAAATAGCAAGTGCCATCTATCCTCCACTGATTCATCTAATACCCTATGGGTGCCATCTAAACCTGTGATGGTTACTACCTCTTGTGTAGTGATGCTTGCTGGGAAAGCAGAGATCTTGAAGAACGCTGTGCTCCCCACTTTTGATGGAGTTTGTCTGGCCCTCGCAGGCTCAGTTAAGAGCCTAGGGGTTATACTGGATCCAGCATTATTACTAGAAAAACAAGTTAAGGCAGTGGTAAAAAATGCTTTCTGTGACCTCACTCTAGCCTGGAAGATGGCTTCTTGACATGGCTGTCCTGGCCACTTGGATCCATGCTATGGTAACATCAAGGCTTGACTATTGTAATGCTTTATACATTGGCCTCCCATCTAAGTTAACTAGGAGGCTCCAATTAGTGCAAAATGCTGCAGCTCGACTGTTATCAGGAGCGAGCAGGAGCATGGATATCACTCCCATCCTACAGTCGCTCCACTGGCTACGTATCGTTTACCATGCTCAATTCAAGGTATTCGTCATTACATACAAAGCTCTTCATGGCTTTGGTCCGGCATACCTACGGGTCTGCCTCCCTCCCTATATTCCTCCATGGCAGCTTCGCTCATCTGAACAGGGTCTCCTGCAGGTGCCAGGCTGCACACAGGTGAAGTCAGCAGCAGCCCGTACACGGGCTTTCTCTGTGGTGGCCCCTATCCTGTGGCATGACCTGCCTGAGGAAGTCAGAAGAGCCTCCACTCTCCTGGCTTTTCGTAAATGATGCAAAACCAAACTATTCAAAAAGGCTTTTTACTCAAATGGGAGAGCTATATTGTAGGGATGATGCTTCGCTAATGAGTTTGGGACCATAGACTTCATCACTATATTGCCTTACATATTATCTGCTGTTTTAAATATGTACTCCTATGTACCACCAGTGCTCCATGTCGTATAATGTTAGTCCTAGAATTATGTTCTGCTTCCGTATTTTTTCTACTCTGTATTGGATTTTTGCCAATACTATGTCTTTTAAACTTGGATCTATTTACCCTATGGTATTGTTTATGAAATGTCCTTGATACTGTATTGAAATGTACTTGATAGTGATTGTACTAATCTCATACTGTGTAATCCGCCTTGAGTCTCAGTGAGAAAGGCGGACTATAAATGACATAAATAAAATAAATTGTGCCAATGAACTCTGTATTTGAAATATCTTTGCCCCTTCCCTGTCTTCAAGGCAGCAGATAAGTATAAAAATACGGTTCAGTATTACAATAAATTTTGTTTTAATTTGGTTGAGATGTAAAATAAGCACAAACACTGAAACAATAAAACAGAAGCAGAATTAGATGAAAGCAGGTGGAAACAAAACAACATCAAGCTACCGCTCACCAAAATTTCATGAAACAAAATAGATTTTAATGTGTCCAGGGTTGGGGATGCAGGCTCCTGCACTCCAGACTGATGTGACAAAGATTACAGATCTCTGTTTGTCTACAAAAGATAAACTGGGCATGCATGCAGCAATGATTCAGATTAAAGCCACACACGAAGGGGGAGATGACGAGACATGACCTTTATACTTCTGCTTGGTTTTGTAAATTGAAACAGGGCTCACCACATTGTAATTAGCATTTTAAGTGGGGGTGAGATAGACATGTCTTTTTATTACAGAGTGGCTGCTGCGGAACAAAGAACCACATGGAGCCTGTTTGATCTTTAGTAAAGAGATAAGAATCTTTTATTTAAAGAAACTCCAGTCTGGGTAGGATAGAGTAGAAAGAGCATTCAAATCTAGCTCACTACACTAGGATGGAGAGAGATGCAAGAAGCATGTTCTGCTCTCATGGTGGAAGATGGAGAAGAGAGAGAGCGAGGTGTCAGCAGGATGGAAGGAAGATTCCCTAACAACGCAAGCCTAAGCAGCATTACTTCGAATAACTCTGTTTAGGATTGCACTGTAAGAGTCGCAACCTATACTTCAAATGGATCACAGCAGAGCAGTAGAAGAGGACTCAGGGGCCAGCTGGGGCCACAACGATGTTACTGTGGCTGTCTGAGGCCCTGGATGTCTCACAAGAGGCCACAAACCCACAGATAGCATACCACGTTCTATTTAACAGAGGGTGAGACACAACTGGGCAGGCTCTACTCTGTTCTTGGACCCTGAAATTAAGACTAGAGATGGGCACGAACCGGAAAAAAAACAAACCATGTGGTTCATGGTTCATCAAATTTCACAAACCTGCCCCTGGTTCGTGAACCAGTTTGCGAAAACATCATATCCGGGTCAGAAAATCGTCGCTTCCGGGTCAGCAGAAGGTCTGCAGGAAGTCCATTCCCTGTTGCCTAGCAAACTGATTGACTGGCACCAGGCTGTCTGCAGTCATAAACCAAAAAACAAACCAAACGAACCAGCCTAAAGTTCGTGGTGGTTCGTCAGAAATGGGATCTCATGAACCACGGTTCGCGAACCATGAACCGGCCTGGTTCATGCTTAATTTTGGTTCGTATTTTGGTTTGTGCCCATCTCTAGTGAAGACCAGAGAAGTCGTTAATGCCTTCTGGGAGGTGGAAGGACCAACCCTGCAAGATTTCAATCACAGTGGCTCCAAACTGCTTTTCGATAGAGCCGACTTTCTGCTTGAATGGGCTGGAATCGAAAGGGAAAACATGGCAGGGATTGAGTTTGTGGAATGATAGGGCAGGGCAACCGGGAAGGAAAATGCACCCTTTGTTGTCCAAATGGCAGCCTTGTATAAATAACTTCAATGCATACAGGGCGGTGCATATAGAGGGAGAGCAGCATTTGGCATCCTGGCTTTGCCTAGGATCTGGCAAAGCATGCTGGCACCACCCCCACCTGCAATGTGTGCACAGAGATTGTGTGTTTACGAAGTGTACATATCAAGGCTCAATCCCCCTGACTGAACAATGCAAGGTCGGTGCTTACGTTTTGGCAAATGAGCATAGGGGTGGGGTGGGGGTTCCCTTCCTGTGCAGGTTCCTCCATATGCACATATGTCATGTGGACAATGCTGCAGTCTCTCCTTTTCAGTGTAAAAATTAAGAAGCAGGTGCGGCGATTTGAGTAGACGGCAGCATCCAGTTGTGTTTCACACTCTATCGGAACTACTCAGCAGGCATATAACAGGTGGGTAGAGCCATGGTTCTGTTGCATGAGACACTCTCAGTGTAACACTAGAAACACCCCCAAAGTGACTATTACACTCTTTAGCTGCCCCCAGAAAGGTGCTCCGTGGGAAGCCACGGCGGGCGCACGTCTCAGGTCTAAGCGACAGGCATGCATGGTCTTTTCAGGAGGAATCTCTTCTTCACTCACATTCATTGCTGAACTTCTCTCCTGCACCTAGAATTCAAAATCAGTGCAAATCATAAAGACCTTTTGTATCACTGTGAACACAAGATGCTGACTTATACTGAGTCAAACCAATTGGTCCACCTAGTTAATCCTACTGTGTCCAGCCCAGCGATTCCCCCAACATGGCGTCCACTTATGTGTTTCCTGAGCTCATGTGCTTCTTCCCCAAAGCATCTTTCACCCAAAGCAAAGTATCAGTCCTGGCCTTTCTCCACCTTGTTGCAGCAGGAGAAGTTTCAGAGGACCGAAGGAAGGATCACCTTTGTGCTTGAATGGGGGCACCTTTTTGGAAACAGCTGCCTCCACAATAAGAGGATGCTTGGCTTGGATATTCCCAATGTTTTGTGACTGGCCCGGCCTCTCCATGGCAGCCATCTTGTGGTACACCCATCCCTACCAAAATTCTGAGAATTCTGAAAGTGCTTACAGATTCAGATGAACGGTGGATCCCCTGATCTAGTCAATCTATTTGATGGACTGTTGTAAAACCGAATCTAGTGGCACCTTAAAGACTAACATCTCTTTCGATATGAGCTGTCATGAATCACAGCTCGGTTCTAGTATTGTCTCACTCAACTGATGGAGGGGCCTCCAACGTTTCCAACATGAACAAAAGGCAACGACTTACTGTGATCTCAGACTGAGGAAATCTTTCCCAGCCCTGCTACCTGAGATTTGGGGATTGAACTTGAGACCTATTGCACACAAAGGGGTCTACCTCTCGGCCCTGGAGCAGTAGCTGACTGAAGAATGCTGTTTATTGCTTGTATTTTTAAACAATGGTATAGTTATAATAACTTTCATGTATGATTGGATGGTTGGTGGCCATTAACTAAGAAAGTTGGAAATGGAATCTCTATATTCCGAGGTAGTATATTTTTGATTATCAGGTGCTATGAACTATCAGCAGGAGATTGCAATCTTTAGCATGCCCTATGATATTTCCAGGGATATCTGCCTTGCTCTCTGTTGGAGACAAGAGTGTTGAATTAGCCAGGGGTCATTTCATAGAAAAAGAACTGGAGGGACTCATTAGCATAACTCATTAGCACATGCCACGCCTCTTGACATCACCAGAAATGTGTCATTAGCATAACTGATTTGCATATGCCACACACCCTGACATCACCTATCCTGGCTGTTTTGGACCCAATCTTGGCCATTCAGGGTCGAAATTGGGTCCAAAATGGCAAAAAGGGGCTGAAAATGGCCGAAAAGGAGCCCAAAATGGTCAGGATTGGGCCGCTGCTGAGTGGGAGAGTGATCCACTACCTGTCAGAGGCCCGACCTGGGCCATTTTAGTCCCAATTCAGGCCGAAATGGGCTCAAAATGGCCAAGAGTCTGGTGGGTGGGGCCACCTGACATGTGCCCTCTTTGGGGAACTACCGGAACTGTGTTCCTGCACGTTCCCCCTCAAATCGAGCCCTGGAACTAGCAATGGAAAATGTTTGCTCAAAATGAGGCCTTACTGGACAAACTCTTTTCTCCCTCCCTTAGGGAGAGATCCAAAATGTAATGCGGGCTAAAGGGAGGGGGGGAATCTCATGCAAACCTTACTTTTTCTACCTCTTTGAGAACACGCAAAATATTGTCTCTCAAAACACCACGCAGTTCTGCATTGTTCCAGCCCCTTCTCAGCAGTTCTTCAATCAAGGCCGGGTATTTTGAAACGTCCTCCAACCCCTCAGGGAATCTGTTAACAAAGACATTATGCAATGACATGACATGAAACATGGCCTCTCAGGCGAAACACTGTCAGAGAGGGGATTTGACACGAACAATCCTCACAGGGGTCAATTGACTGGGGAACTGTGGGGCAGGGAGGTTTGAAACATTCTTGTACGGAATCAAATCCAAAACTTCAACTGTTGAAGCCTCGCGGACTTCTCGTCATTTCCGAATGCTTGCACTGCTTCAATGTATTTTGTTAAGTTTACAGAGAGGAAGAAATATCAGAAGTCTGGGAGGTCTAAAGCTGTTTTCAAAATTTAGTCCCAGTCAGGCTTTGAGGGCATTTCGTGGCACTTTCTTACTCAAATAATTAGCTGGGTTTTCTTTCTTTAGAATGTCTCCGTGCTCTGATAACGGAGTAACCCATTAGATGGAACACATGACTACTGCCAAAAACAGCATCTCTGAGTTAAATACTTCCCCTCTGCTCGACAGCATGTACGTTCAGTTACGGACCTCATCACATCATGCGTTTTCCTGCTCACAAAAATAGACATTATTTGTTGTCACTGGCAAAAGCAGGACAACTCACAATGTGATGATGGCAAGAGTGAGAGCATGAGCTAAATAATCGTACAGGTTTCAGGAGAGAATCTGACTTGGGGATACCATTTTCAGCAGCAGCCCAGCGTGGTGCATAATGTATCGCCCTGCAAACTCATTATCAACAACAGCAACAACAATAATAAAAAAGTTTACTAACTGATTTGCTCCTTCATAGTCACTGCCAATTCCTATTGCTTTGGAGCCTGCCATTTTCTTTATGTGGTCAAAGTGATCTAGGAATATATTTTAAAAAGATGGCAAAGCATAAGCATAGGGTAAGGAAAAGGGGGCAATGCCATTGAGAAAGACTAACATATCTGTAACCCATCTATACTTGGTATTGCTTGGTTGATTAAACACAGCAATGCAATACATTTACATTTCATGATGTTACTTATAATTACACATGTAATTTATTTATTCAGATATTTATACCCTGATTTTCTCCCCAGAGCAGGCCCCAAGTGGCTTACAACATTGGACTTCTCTCCTCCATTTTATCCTTACCAGAACCACTCATGGAGTAGGTGAGACTAAGAGAGTGACTGGTAGACAGCAGAATATTTTTGGAGAATGAAGCAGCTAAAATGTCACAATTAATTCAACGACCCAAAGCATTTGACTAGATTTTAGGTAATTTCCTCCAGAGTGCCAGTTTAATCAATAATCCTCATCTGCTGTCATTATTGAATCAGTGCAAATTTCCACAGATGCTCAGCTCTGGAGAACAGGGATGGCTGGGGGAAGCAGCAGGCTGCAGAGCAATGCAAGCAACAGCCAAAAATGAAAAAAAAAATGCATTTGATGAAGTGAGCGCGGACTCATGAAATGTTATGGTTCAAGATGGTTTACCAGAATAGAATAAAAACAGTTAAAATCAAAATTAAAAAATACCCCATCCCACCCCGAATAAATCTTGTTAGTCTTTAAAGTGTCACAGGAGGACTCCCGTTTTGTTCTACTGCTACAAATGAACAAGGGCTACTAGGGTTGCCAAATTACCCACTATGGTAGGCGTTCTCCTGCCACTGTCCCCCAGCCCGTGCTGTTGCTCAAATGAGCAGTGGGGAGAGTAGATGTTGTTCACTTACGGATAAAACCTAGAAGTGAATTACCGACACTGTCGGATTTCACCAATCTCTGCCAAATCCTAGAGGATCAGTTATGTCACTTCTGGGTTCTAGCCAGAAGTTACATCAATGCCTTGACAATGGTCTTTTCCCTCTGTGGCCCATTCCAGTCTCCCAGGGGTTCCAGGCATGAACCTGCGACCCAAACTGCAACCTCTCTGAAATTATCACAGCTGAAAACGCAACTCTAGCTACCAACTGATAACAATTACATTCAACCTCTCATTTGCTTTCAGTACTCAAAAGACAGACCACATTAGAAGCTAACGAGCAGGGCTTTTTTTCAGCTGGAACTCGATGGAACGGAGTTCCGGAACCTCTTGAAAATGGTCACATGGCTGGTGGCCCTGCCCCCTGATCTCCAGACAGAGGGGAGTTGAGATTGCCCTCTGTGCCATGTGGCGCGGAGGGCAATCTACACTCCCCTCTGTCTGGAGATCAGGGGGCGGGGCCACCAGCCATGTGACCATTTTCTCCGAGGGCAACCCACTGAGTTCCACCACCTCTTTTTCCAGAAAAAAAGCCCTGCGAAAGAGAAACAACAAGCTGATAAAACTGAGAATGTTATGAGATTTCTCCCTTTCTCCTGGTTAAAATAAGCAAACATAAGGAATTGCTTTCTTGCTTTCCTCTCAAGCACTACAGGAATGTATTGAAAGGGACCGTTCGGCATCCACAAACCTGCAACAGTGGAAATGCTCACTCTTTGATCACCGCAGGCCAACATTGTAGTTGAGAATGATACCATGATAATCCCGTTATTCTTTTTCTTTAAAAAAAAAAGGAGGCTAAAATGAAACTTGTCTGACATCCCCTGAAAATGCATTTGTGATAGCAACAACAACCATAATGATAGATGGTCAGGGCTCATTTCGAGGGGGAACGTGCAGGAACGCAGTTCCGGTAGTTCCGTAAAGAGGTCACATGTCAGATGGCCCCACCCACCTGACTCTTGGCCATTTTGGGCCTGTCTCGGCCTGGATTGGGGCTGAAACGGCCCTGATCGGGCCTCTGACAGGTGGTGGATCACTCTCCCACTCAGCAGCGGCCTGATCCTGACCATCACCACTATGTTCTGTTGTCTGAATTGCTTATGCTCTGTTTTAGCATTTGTTTAGCTCTGCATTGGATTCTGGCTAATGCTATGTCTTTGTAAATGTGTTTATTTAACCTATGGCATTGTTTAAAAAAATGCCCTTGTTATTGACTGTACTAATTTTAAACTGTGTATTCTGCCTTGAAGCAGTTGGAGAGGATTAATTTCATCTATATAAGCCTTAGGATAAGGAGAAGGTCAGAATATTACAAATGAAAGATCAGTTTCAATTCTGTTGATTAACGAAATACGAGAGCCTGAGGCGCTCCTGTGACTGAGAACCAGGGCTTTTTTTCTGGGATTTTCCAGGTGGTGGAACTCAGTGATGGAACTCAGGACTGCACAATGACGTCACTTTGAGTCAGCTGGAACACAGGGGGAGTTTTTAAAAGTTTAAATCGCTCTCGGCGAAAATGGTCACATGGACAGTGGTCATGCCCCCTGATCTCTAGACAGAGGGGAGTTTAGATTGCAATCTAAACTCCCCTCTGTCTGAAGATCAGGAGGCGGGGCCACCAGCCATGTGACCATTTTGAAGAGGTGCTGGAACTCCGTTCCACCGCGTTCCCTCTGAAAAAAAACCTTGCCAAGAACTATCTTTTTTTCCACAATAAGTTTTATTGAGAATTATTAGAGAAATATGATAACAATAAAACAGTTAAATACAAAATAGAGTAGGTAAGTAGTCTCAGATAGAAAGAACAGTTTACAGAACAGTTTCTTAATTTATGTAACAATAACAACAACACCAAGAACTATTTTTAATAACTATTTATTGCACTTTAGCGCTTTGTGAATTCTCTAACTGGCTTTACTTACTGCACTTTAAGAAATGATAATAGACTCTATTTGGAATTGTGATAAGATAGTTCTGTATTATTTTGCCAAGACTATTGGTAACAGGCGAGCCTAAGGCTCTTGTGTTTCATTAACTTTGTTCCTAGTGACACTTCCTGGATAGAGATTTTCAGTTCTATTGGTGGCACAAAGGAAACCGTTCCATTCTACTTAGGACTCCTAAGTAGACATAATTAGGATCTTGCTATTATCTGAGGCTGGAGAATTTGAATAGGGATGTAGCCATGTATATAAAGTACGTATATATAAATATTATATATGTATGTATAGTATGCATGTATCCCACTTACTGGTGATGTGGAACAGGAATCCACAGCAACAGCAAATGACCCTGACTGGATAGCCCCAGAGATACACGTCACTTACCAGACGTCGTAGAATATCATTGGGAACATTCCGCGAATGGTTGCAGACCGAAAAGGCAGAGGAATGGCTGAAAATGACTGGCGCTGTGGAGGTGCTGAGGACAGCCCGAGCCGTTGCATCAGAAGCATGCGACAAGTCGATCATCATCCCCAAGCGATTCATCTCCTTCACCACTTCCTGGAACAACACAGGCCAATAGCTGCGGGTCATTTTGTAGAAAAAGAGCTGGAGGAACTCATCAGCATAACCCATTAGCATATCTCATTAGCATATGTCACGCCTCTTGCCATCACCGGACGTGTGTCATTAGCATAGCTGATTTGCATATGCCACACCTCCTGACATCACCTATTCTGGCTGTTTTGGACCCAATCCTGGCCATTCAGGGCCGAAAATGGCTGAAAAGGGGCCCAAAATGGTCAGGATCAGGCCACTGCTGAGTGGGAGAGTGATCCACCACCCGTCAAAGGCGCGATCCAGGCCGAAATGGGCCCAAAATGGCCGAGAGTCAGGTGGGCAGGGCCACCTGACATGACCTCTTTGGGGAACTGCCGGAACTGAGTTCCTGTGCATTGCCCCTCGAAATGAGCCCTGCCAATAGCTATGCTACCAGAGCAAATAACTCAAGTGATATTTAGCTAGGATGAGGGTTCTGTATCCCTGCTTGGCTGTCATTCATTTCAAAAGACCATTCTCCCGTCCTTGCCCTGTCTCCCCAAGAGGCAATTTGGATGGGAACAATGGCTGCTTTCACACATGTTGGATAATGCACTTTCAATGCACTTGAGCAATCATTTTGCAACTGGATTTTCCTGTTTCACAGAGAAAAATCTAGTTGCAAACAAATTAGTATTGAAAGTGAGTTATCCAACATATGTGACAGCCGCCCATATCATGTCTTTGCACTTAGCAAACCTTTTGCAATATTTAAGATTGCGTGAGAACAACAGGGGAATTCCCCAGTTTGGTCTCATTAGCATGGAGTGGAATGGAAACCTCAATGCAAGGTAATTCCTCACTCTTTCCTCTTCTGCCTATCATCCCCTTGCTCCCATGCCACCTCTAGCAGGCCTTTGCAGTTTTTCTTTGTTTTAATTATCAGTCATAGGTATATTGCTATCATGTTTTATCTCTGCCCACTCAATGACTCTGGAGCCACATGCTTTCCCTTTTTGGAGGTTTTTAAGCAGAGGCTAGATGGCCATCTGCCAGCAATGCTGATTCTATAAACCTGGGCAGATCAGGAGAGGGAGGGCAGGAAGGGTTACATCAGTGCTTAGTTCTCATGGCCCCTTCTTACATGCCCAGGGTAATGCCAATCGCCATTGTAGGGTCAGGAAGCAATTTTCCCTAGGGCAGTTTGGCTAGGGATCCTGAAAGTGTTTTGCCATCTTCTGAGCATGGCAAAAAAGCAAGCATACAAATGCACCGTGAAAACCTTACTAACCAAGTGAAATAAACTCTATTGGTGTATGTACAGAAATAAATGTATCAAGAAATAAATACAAAGAAACAGTCAATATTGCAAATTAATTCAAGTTTTGATGTACCGTAATTTCTGGCTGTGCAACAACACTAAGGCATCTTATTATAATGCATCTGCAGGGTCACATATCCTTTGGAAGACAAGCTTAACAACAGACCATATGAATAAACGTAGACTTAAAGTGACCTCTGCTTACAATGCTAAAGTGCTAGTGCCTTGAGTATATACATTTATGTAAGACCAAAGTCTTAATGAGACAGAGTCCAATTCCTTTCCAGGAGAAGATGTTCCAATGGTGGAGGTGTAGTAGAGGTGTAACTGCAAAGGGGGTACCAGTATTTCCTTCCCGGTTCTGTATTCCTTCCTCTGGCAGTTGTTGCGCAGCCAGAAATTACTGTACATCAAAACTTATATTAATTTGCAATATTGACTGTTTCTTTGTATTTATTTCTTGATACACTGTACATACACCAATAGAGTTTATTTCACTTTGTTAGTAAGGTTTTCACGGCGCATTTGTATGCTTGGTTTTTTGCTGTTTATCTCCGTGATTCTCTCACGTGTGGATTGGATCTTCTGGGCATGGAGCAAGGGTCACTGTGTGTGTGTGGGTGGGCGGGTTGTAGTTGAGAATTTCCTGCATTGTGTAGCGGGTTAGACGAGATGACCCTAGAAGTCATCAAGCATTCACATTTTATTTAAGAACAAGGTCTACTGATAGTACGTCAGCATATCAAGAATGTACTCTAAGGGAGCCCAATTGTTATGGGGGAGAAAATGCCCTGCATCTTCTCCTCCACGTAGAAGACCAGCCCAGCCGTGCTTAAGAGACTCTTGCACGCATGTTATAAAAAGCCTTTGCTAACTTTTACCCCAAAAACACCCCCACCAGAAACGAACTGGTCTTACTTTGCCAAAAGCAGTCAAGCCTTTCGTGCCTGGATAGAAATTGTGTACTTGTTTTGATGACGTTTCTGCCCTGAAGAGGAAACCAAAACACAGGATATTTATTCGGTGGAGCTTTTTAAAGAATCCGATGGTTAACCGGGTACCATTTCGAAATAAAGCAAATGTACAGAAATAGACGCAACCTTGTTCCAAAGAAGCAGTACTCCAGTGAGGCAGCCAAATATTCACATGCAAACCCAAGCCTGCACAGCTGATTAACTGGTATAGTGGACTCAGGAAATGCCCTGTGATCGGGCAGGCCCTGGTTCAAATCTCACCTCGACTACTAACTTGATTAGTGGCCTTAAGCAAGCCATTCTGCCTCAGTCTCCGCTCCCATCTGCGATATGAGGAGATAGTAATACTGGCCTACCTTTCAAGGCTGTAGCAAAGATTTCAAGGAGACAATCCATGTGAAACACTTAAAAACACAGAATTCACTTGTCATGCTAAAAATCATTCATGCTTTCAATTCATGCTGAATGCTGAATTAAGTATAAAAGGGGGTACATGCATATATCAAAAGGCAACATTTTAAGTGATTGCCTCCTAAGCAGCCACAAAACCACATAAAGGAGAAAATCCAGGAAGCTGCCATCTTGCAGACCCAAATGCAATAATATTTTAGGTAAAGAGGATCCAGAGCATAAGAATTCAGAGGCTGGGGGCATTAATATATAGTACCAATTCTGCACATAGGGTTGCCCGACCAAGACTGGCAATCAGTGGGAGGGTTGGGGAATGGAGTCATGGGAGGGATGGCACGCGATGTGGGTGACATCGGCAACATCACTACATCACTTCCAGGTCCAACCTGGAAGTAACAATGGTAGTTCTGGGAATCACCACAACTTTCTTGTAAAACTCTAAGCTTTTACCATAGAGTTTTTGGCAATTTCCAGAGCTACCATTGTCACTTCTGGGTCATATCTGGAAGTGATGTGCAGGTAATTAGGTCAGAGCCTTTTTAACCTTTATTTTTCTCCTGCTGCCACTCCTAGTGGCAGTGGGCAACGGAGCAGATTATCGGGAGATTGCCCATCATAACTGGGCACCTGATAAGCTTATCAGATGAGACTCATAAACTTGGAACAAGAAACTTGGGTTCAAACAGTGGTAGCTAGCTAGGGCTTCCTGCCAGTCCCCCAATGGAGACAGGGGATTCCCTGCTCCTAGTCTCTCCCCCCACCACCACTCACCTGGCTGGTGGGGAGGAAAGACCCAGGGAATGAGCCCAGGAGGCAAAAAACCTCCCGGACCAGTGTGCAGCTGGCGTCCTCCAGCCGGTCACAAGCACAAGGGGAGATCACCCCCACTAAGTGCCAGGTCCCCCCACTCCTGCTGGAGGGGGGTAAACTGGCAACCCTAGCAGGGGCAGAAAACACATCTTATTCCATTCATAAAAGGAAAAGTGCAGGTTTGTGCAGTCTCAGATTGTGTTGGGGCTGTGCAGGGAAAGGAGAGGGGGTTTTCCCCTTAAGCCTTTACTTGGTTTCGCGATTCGACACTGGGCTCTCTGGTTTTGTTGTTAAGTCTTTTACAAGGAAAGAAAAAGTATGCTTTTAAAATGTACATGTTTTCTCCTTTGAAATGATAATAGCAAAGCAGGAAAAACTAGTCCTGAACAGCAAAACCAAGTGGGGGTTGAAGGGTTAAACAACCCACCTGGCACAGCGCCGTGACAAACTGAGGCTGCACAAGTTGCGTTTCATAGAGCACATATCTGAGCCCTGAGCTCCAGGTGCTGCAAAAAACAGGCGGTGAAAGAAGCTGCTGACAAAGTGCTTCCCACATCGAACAGTTGAGAGATCTTCAGGAAGTCAACTGACCCCCCGCCCAACTGGTTTTCCTTCTGTAACAGGCATCTATAACCAGGCAACATGTGTGAACTGAAAGGGTCAGCAGTAGGTTTTATAGTTCCCTGGGCCTAGATTGTCTGTGGGACCCTCCTTCCAGTCCCTCCCACCATTTAAGGTGGATGAATAGGAGCAAAGCAAGACCTCACACGTACATTGGCAGGTTCTAAAAGGAGAGAAAATTGTTGCAATGATGCAGGAGTCTCTAGGTTGATTGTGAGGGAGCACCTGAAGTGGAAAGCAGAGCACAATTCTCTTGGCCCCATGTCCTCTACAGCATCCAGGTGGTAAATTGGAGATCGAGCCAGCGTTTCCAAACAGTAGGTGGGTCCTATACATGATGACCATGGCTTCAACAGGTCTCCAGCCTTTTGGACCCCCTGGTTGCTGGTCCTCCTGAATGCCCAAATTATCATTAAATCCCATCTAGGGAGAAGACCTTTCATAGATCAGGAACTGACTCAGGCCTATGAAGAACATCCCTATGCCTGTAGATTGCCTGTAGGTCAGGGATCTGCAACCTATGGCTCCAAAGCCAAATATGGTTCAGTGCAGAACCAACTATGGGTCTTTAAAACAGAAAATCAAATCTTTAAGTTAAGGTATAGCGGAAGGAGGGATGGAATGCTAGAATAACCAGGATGTGAAGGAAATGGCAGGCAAAGATTTTTCATGAGACTAAAAGGCTTCTTAGAGATGCTTTACAGAAAGGGAAATGGTAGAAACAAACAGTTACCAGGAATCCAACTGAGAACCATGAATTTCCAATGCATAGGAAAGCAATTGCACAGGATGTTTTCGGGTATATTTATGACTCATTGCAAGATCCCATGCGTGCCATTTCCTAATAAAGGACTCACAACAGCTGGTGTTTAGGCTGCAGAAACTTAAACTGAATCTTTGCGGATCTCTTGCCCTGAATTTTGCAGAAGTTTGCCTCTTTAATTGTACAAAGTTCCTGACTCCTGCTGTAGCACTTGGCAGGGCCGCCACTGCATACGACCTTCCAGTTGTAAATTCTGGTGGCTGGAGGGAAAAAAAGAGCCTTGCCGAACGGAAACTCATCTCTTGGACAGACACTGGGCCAAGCTACAAGTGATGAATGACACTTGAACGGCAAGTGAACAGACTCACGTGTATTCTTCCCTGTTCATGTGATCGAGTGGAGCGCAAGTGGAGCGCAAGTGAACAGGGAGGAATACATGTGAGTCTGTTCACTTGCCGTTCAAGTGTCATTCCTCACTTGTAGCATGGCCCACTGGAATCCTAACACCCTCCCTGTGGAAGGTCCCATCCTACCTTTAGCAAGCTCTGCCATTCTCACCGCACTGATTTGCTCAGGATAGAAATTTTTTACAGGGCTTTTAATCATTCCTGGTTAATGGCAATACACCACCTCTTTGAAGGGGGAAAGGAACTCTCGTGTGTGGGTTACCAGGGCGTGTTGCAGGTGTGTGTCAGTCCCATGTACCGAACGCCCAGTTCGTAATACATCCGCAGAGCCGAAAGACTGCTGTCAATGGAGTGACCCCCTTCGATGCCAATCAAGCAAGCTATCTTATTGTTTGGAATGTTCTTAATGCCTGGATTTAAAAAAGAAAGAGTAAGTTAAAAGTTAAAATAGTTTCAGGTGGGTAGCCGTGTTGGTCTGTAGTAGACTAGCAGGGTTTTCATCTAGTTGCATCTTAGAGACCAACAAGATTTTCATGATATAAGCTTTCGAGAGTCAAAGTTCCTTTGTTTAGTCCATCTGCTTAGCTGAAAAAATACAGCTTAATGTTACTGCTAAGTTACATGTGAATTAACAATCTGTAAAGTTTCTGCAGCCCAAACACTGGCTGTTGTAAATCCTTTATTAAGAAGTGATATCTGAAGAAAGGAGATTTGACTCTTGAAAGCTTACACCCTGAAAATCTTATTGGTCTCTAAGCTGCCACTGGACTCAAATCCTGCTATCTTAAAATTAAAAGGAGATAGTAATACAGAAGATTTTTTTTTTTGCCATGGCCTTTGGTTATAGTGATGAAGTTTGACTGACGGAATACAGAGGAACTGAGCAGAGTAGTCTGTAAAGATATGATGGGCAACTCAGTAACTAGTGAGGTGTACCGGTTAGAGTGTTGGACTAGGATCGGGGAAACCCAGGTTCGAATCCCTGCTTTGCCATGGAAGCTTGCTGGCCGTGCCAAACCCACAGGGTTGCTGCGAGGATAAAATAGAGAAGCGTCTCAAATAGGGAGAAAGGTGAAGCACAAATGAAGTAAATAAAAAAAAATTGGCATGTATCTTCTGTTGTCTCTTCTCTGTTCTGTTATCTCTGTCTCTGAACACTGGTTACTTTTGGGATGCTTTCTTCCCATCCTTGCTCCATTCAGTGAAATGGACTTCACCTCATAAGAGACAATAATGCTATAACTGGTCCACACAGCACAAATGCTTATCTGGAACCTATTTATTATCTTCCATTTTTATCCTGCCCTTTCCTCAAGGAGCTCAGAGTGGCATATGCTGTTCTCCCTTCATGGTATCCTCACAACAACCCTGTGGGATGGGTTAGGAAGAGGTACAGTCCGAGATCACCTAAAGCTTCACGGATGATTGGAGGTTTGAACTCTGGTCTCCCTGGAGACTAGAAACTGGCCAGGTGGGGAGGGGAGGGGGGAATAGATGCAAATATCTGGCCAGTTTCTTCATACCTTCCATGCATCTGATGAAGAGAACTGTGGTTCTTGAAAGCTTATGCTTACAATAAAGTTGGTTAGTCTTAAAGGTGCTACTGGACTCTACTATTTTGCTACTACAGACTAACATGGCTAACTCCTCTGGATCCTATTCTATAATTGGCTGATTGGCATGCATCCTGTTCCTGAAATATTGCCCTCGCTCTCAATGGATTCTCTTTGCCTTCAGTCACGTCATCATGTGGACAAATCCAATCATGTATGTGATAACCTGTTCGCTATGTGATCCCTAATTGGCTGGGAATGTACATATGACCATTCTACCTAAAAGAAAACGGGTGCAAAGCAAAATTAGAAGAGCAACAGCAAACTTTCTGATCTCTCTTATTTCTGCCTGATGTTTCCTTGTTAAGACGGAGGTCACTTTACCTTGAGCAGTCGTCACCAGCTCAAATTCCTCGTAGGATTTGCACATCCTCTTGACAACATCAATTTGCTCCAGGGTGAGACGCACAACGTCTTTGTTCTGTGCGCTGCAGAGAACATATACTGACCAAAACTGAAAGAGTGACAAGATGCATTTTTTAAAAAATTACATGTTGTGTCTACATCTATACCTGTATCTCCCTCTGCCACAGAGGCAGCTATGGAGAATTATACTTGTTTGGGGAGTTGTGCCACCTCTGGTGGGTCTGCAGATTAAAGGGCTGGACCACACTGTAAACACAGCAGGGACGGAAATGATGGAGGACGGTTGTTGAACAGCGGCAGCCCTCAGCTGCTACATGTGCTGGCCTGAGCACAGCAGGAAGTGAAGGCATCTGGGTAAGGCTGGGAGCACAGACAATGGATACAGAATCTCTCCTTGAGCCAAGCAGACAGAGTAGCGATAATGGAGCCGACAGCTATTCCAAGGCCTGGTTGCGGAGCTCAGTAGTATCTTCTCCGCCCTTTATAGCTCCCAAGAATGGAGTCTTAAAGGGCAAGAGGCTAATGTCGGGAGAGATCCCGGCAGCTGCACTTCCCAATGATCTTTCCCAGGGCTCATTTCGAGGGGGAACGCGCAGGAATGCAGTTCCCCAAAGAGGTCACATGTCAGGTGGCTCCGCCCACCTGACTCTCGGCCATTTTGGGTCAGTTTCAGCCTGGATTGGGGCCGAAACGGCCCAGATCTGATGGGTGGTGGATCACTCTCCCACTTAGCAGCGACCTGATCTTGACCATTTTTGGCCCATTTTCAGCCCCCTTTTGCCATTTTGGGCCCAATTTTGGCCCTGAATGGCCCAGGATTTGGTCCAAAACAGCCAGGATAGGTAATGTCAGGGGGTGTGGAATATGCAAATCAGTTATGCTAATGACACACTGTCGGTGATGGCAAGGAGCGTGGCATATGCTAATGAGTTATGCTAATGAGCTATGCTAATGAGTTCCTCCAGCTCTTTTTCTATGAAATGACCCCTGGTCTTTCCTCATTACGAAGTACAACACAGAACATTCTCCAGTGGCTGGCTGGTGGAGTGGAGATAGGAGCTGTACTTCCTGAGGCCACAGGTCCCCAAATTTCCCAATAGGAAGGGGTCATGGCTCAGTAGTACAGCACCAGCTTTGCAAATGGAAGTTCCCAGAGTCAATTCCCTGGCATCTCTAGTTAGAAAGGTGAGATAGGTGGTGATGGGACCTCGATAAACAAGCGGTCTGACTCAGTAAAGGGCAACTTCATGTGTTCATTGACTTATGTGTTAAATGGTTTATACTAAAACTGACAACGCATTTGTCACTCTGAAGTGCTGTTTTTTAACAAATGTTAAAGGCATATTGCTTGATCCAAGAACACAAAAAGAATTTGGCCACACACCTTTCCCCTACATTTTTACTTGTCACGTCTGATGGATGAGCATTGAGCACGTATCTGTTCAGCCTTTTTAAAAACAATTCTTGCTTCCATGTTCTGATTTCTTTTCCAGTGCTTTTACTCTCAATGTTTTCTGCTTTCTAAGCAGGGAGACTGAATGTTGTTGTTGGCATACGCACTTTCAGTGGGCCACATGTCTAGAGCCTACGGGAGGGATCCAGCTGCTTATCTGCTAGCAAAAGAAGGAGGAAGTGGCCCCTTTCCCTCCCCAAAAGGTTGAACCAGGGATTGTGGAATCAGCAATACAATACAATTCACGTTACAAATTGTGAAATCCTAAATTACTCCAGTCTAAGCCCACTAAACTGGAGTAACTCTGCTTAGGATTTCACTGAAAGTCCTTGAGTCCATCATGAGAACTTTCAATTAGATGTGCACTGGGAGTTCCGTGCTCAAAACTTAATTCCCAGGTGTGATCGGGAACATGGCACACCTGGTGAGGATGCTTAAGCATTTCCCCTGCATTGGTTTCCTTTCATGTTCCCAGGTGGCCCTTTTTCACCCCATTGGAGAAACGTACATGTATCCATCAGTCAATGGGGCAAAATAGCAACATCCAGGTCTGAAAGTCACCCTGGAGGCGGAGGGCATAAACTCCCCTATCCCCACATGCCACAGTCCCAATCTGAAAGGGGTCCCAATACACCTGGACATTAAGTTTCAAGCATAGAACTCCCAAACCACGTCTGACAACAGTCAATGTGGGGGGGACACAGGGCTGGCGCGCCCATTGAGGCACGTAGGCCCCTGCTTTGAGCACGAGGGGCCGGAGGGGGCTCCAGGGGCAGAGGCACGTGCTGCGGAGCTGGCAGTGGACCAGGCGCGGCAGGCGTCTGGGGCAGCACAGGGCACCCATGCACCATTCCAGCTGCTTGCTGCACTAATGGGGCCGGCCCGCAGAGCACACTGTGTGATGATGTCACACGTGATGTCATCACACAGTTCGGGTGCGCATGCTTGTGCACACACACGCATCCCCCCACCTTGGGCTTCAGAAACCCTGGCGCCATCCCTGGGGACACATGGATTTTGTATTGGATGAGTCACACAGGACAGACAAGGATATAAAGAATACCTGCCTGAGCACCAACATGGCCAGCAGTTAGTTTCTGAATATTTGTGCCTGTGGTGCTGAGCGTCCTTAAGTCAACTTTACTCAGCTTGTTTTGATAGTACCATCTCAGCTTCAGTGGCAGGTCATTATGTCTGAAGTGCCAAAAATAATACCAAAGGACATGGTTACACAGTGCCATTCCAAACAGTATTTTTCATCTTTCAATGGACTTAGGTCCTCCTGACCTGGACAGACTAGGTGAGCCTGACCTCGTCCAATCTCAGAAGCTAAGCAGGGTTGGCCATGCTTAATAACTGGATAGGAGACCTCCAATGAAGACCAGGGTTGCAGAGACAGGCAATGGCAAACCATCTCTGTTAGTCTCTTGCCATGAAAACCCCACCAGGGGTCACCATAAGTCAGCTATGACTTGATGGCACTCTCCACCACCAATGGACTCAGAGCCAAGCTACAAGCGACGAATGACACTTGAACGGCAAGTGAACAGACTCACGTGTATTCCTCCCTGTTCATTTGCCATTCACTTGTGCTCCACTTGATCAAGTGAACAGGGAGGAATACACGTGAGTCTGTTCACCTGCCAGGCAAGTGTCAGTCGTCAGTTGTAGCTTAGCCCTGAGTTACACTCATCCTGTGTGGTGGGCCTATGAGTGGGGTCAGGCACCCATGCCCCAACTTGTATTCCACGTATCACGTATTTTTGTCCTGAGAGTGGACTCCACACCCATTCTGAGCAATTTGTTTGCTCTTTCAAGTGGATCTTGTTTGCATTGGTGCTTTGAACAGTAACATACTCCATTTTGAGAAACTGGGCCTTCGTATCTCTTCTGCAATTGCAGTGCCCCATTCCACAGACACCCTTCTGCACTCTCTCTTCAGCTCAGGTAAAGGTTTACACCACACTAAAGCCATTTGTCTTGAAGGTGCCAGGGGACTTTTTTTTGGTATTTTAACAAAAGCAGGAATATATACTGAATTTTAAAAACCCTGGAACTCATCACTTTTTAGCCCACCCTTCTTATAAAGAGCTCAGGGGTGGTTTATATAGTTCCCCCCCTGCCATTTTATCCTCGCAATCACTATGTAGGACAGAGTAAGCTAATAATGCATGCAATCCTAAGCAAAGTTACACCTTTCTAACCCCATTGATTCCAGTGGACCTGGAATGGTGTAACTCTGCCTCAGACTGCTGTGTAAGTGCATGGTAAGACACCTGGTGACCAGAAAATGCTGCAATCAGAAGATTTTCATTTCTCCAGAAACTCAGGAAATAAAACCTGCCTCCAAAACTCGACCAGTTCTAGCCCGCAGCCAGACAAAATTGTTCCAGCTCACAGCACAGGTGTGAGAAAAAGGTGGGCACTAGAGATGGGCATGAACCGGGAAAAAACCCAAACCATGCGGTTCGTGGTTCGTCAAATTTCACGAACCACGAACTTTCACAAACCTGCCCCTGGTTCATGAACTGGTTTGTTTGGTTCGTGAAAACATCACATCTGGGTCAGAAAATCATCACTTCTGGGCCAGCAGAAGGTCACTGTCAGGTCAGCAGTAGGTCTGCAGGAAGTCCATCCCCTGTTGCCTAGCAAACTGATTGATTGGCACCAGGCTGTCTGCAGTGATGAACCAAAAAATGAACCAAATGAACCAGCCTAAAGTTCGTGGTGGTTCGTCAGAAATGGGATCTGACGAACCGCGGAACCACAAATCAGCCTGGTTCGTGCTTAATTTTGGTTCGTATTTCAGTTTGTGCCCATCTTTAGTGGGCACCCTCAAGTTGTTGGGGCATGATGGCAATAATAGCCAGGCCTGTTTTTCTGAACAAAAGATCCATCCCTGTATAGGACTCCCTTTGCACACCCATAAAACTTTTTGAATGGATGGGAGGGGAAATTTCCAGGAGGAATCAGGAACATATCTTGCAACCAGCATTAATAATTAGTATTAAAAAAGGTATATTGCACTGGAACAAGAACATACACAATGCAATCTTATGGAGAGTTACTCCAGTCTAAGCCCATTGACTTCAGAGGGCTTAGAATGGATTAACTCTCCATAGGATGGCAGTGATAGAATATGACCCAGCCCTGCCCCGTGATGCTGCACCATATTTAAAAACAAAGACATCTACATACCCGTCAATTAAACGCGAACTCTTCATTAATTCCAGAGCCTGGTCTCTCAAGGATACATCAGCTCCACATTCCAAATGATTGACAAGCAACATCAAAAAACACAGAAACGTTTTCTGCAGATCCCTCTTGGGGCCCACAAGGACATTCACTGGATGGAGACGTTCATAAGATGGCATCTTGGCTAAAAAGGAGCTCAGGACTCACAACGCTTGCCGAAGTTCTCTCTGGCTTTGATTCCACTTTCAGCTAGCTGTATTGTCTTTGGCTGCTGTGTGACCAAAGTGGGAAAGAAACTAATGAATAATAGAAGGAAGAGAAATACCGTGGCATCCTGTAGAGTCAACAAATGGGTTTTTTTTAGTGTTGACACACCAGCGGCATGAAGGGACCACATTCAGGACTGCTTTTCAAGGAAGTTACCGGGGGCGTCCTCCTGCACAGAGAACAGCACAAATATCCCTTTTTAGGAAGTTCAAGATTTTACTTATGGATTGCCTCACTCTGTTCCCTGAGAGGCCTTGATCTGTCCTTACTACAGACAGCTTCTGCATGACGTCACACGCAACAAGGAAGAACCGGTAAGAAGACATCAGTTTCAAGTCAGATACATTTAGGAGTAGTGATCGTAAGGTGAAAAGACGGGGCTCCACTCACCCAATGTATTTTCTATCTTCAGCCGTGATAAATTCCCAGGTGTTATATCCCCGCTTTAAAAACATAAGCCACCTGGAGGATAATTTGTTCATAGAAGACTCTGTTCTTTTGCAAAAATGGTAAAGATTCGCACACGCTCTGGTGTTTCCCCCCCCAGATCCTAAGAAGAACATACGTATGTACTCCTAGACTCTTACACCTGGGATCTCTGCCAAAGCCCTCCCAACCACTATTACAAATTGCTGGAATTTTTTCTCCTCCTGCATCAGTTGAGTCTACAAGCACCCGCCCTGCAGTGATTTAAAGACAGGGAGGGAGTTACAGCGTCGGGGTGACATACGCGAGACATCGTATTTCGACACTAATGTGATCGAGTGCTTCAAACAAATCTCACCAGCTGTTGCTTGCAACAAGGCCAGCTGCTTACCACATGGTATCTTAACATTCGCCGGTCTGCTTGTGATAACATACTCAGTTCCTGCTTGGGTTGAACGGCTGGATGCCAGCAAACACTGTGCAGTGCGGTGCCTGAGATTTCACACATGGCAGCCGGCGGGGCTCATTTAAAAGATGGGTAACATCATATAAGAAGAACAGGATGCTGGTCTGGATCTGTTGATCCTAGCTTTTAAATCACGGCAGGCCAGGCCGGTGCAAAACAAGTGAATGCAGCACAGAACGAGCATAGAAAAGAATATCTTGTAGCGGGGGTGGGACGAGGAATTGTACCTTTGACAACTCAAGACTAACAACATTCAGGCAGGGTAGTAACCGTGTCATCTACTGCAGCCAATAATATCAAACCAGTTGTATGATACCGTCAAAGCCAACAACGCAATCCTAAGCAGAGTTACACTCTAAACCAATTGGCCTCTCTGGTGAGTCTATGTAGGACTGCACTGAAACACATTTATTAGGGTATAAGCCTCCATGAGCCTGATCTCACTTTGTCAGATGCATGAAGTATTACGTTCCGTTAGCAGAGATTAATACACAAAGCTATAAACCGTCAGGTGGATCCAGCCAGCTTTTTCACTCTGTTTCGCCCAATTCCCCTCCTTACTGCAGGCAAATATGGATTTTGTCCATGCTGGTCCCACAATCTGCAACACAGCCTTTTTGGGTGGTCAAAGGAAACCCCTCCTCCCTTTTTCATCAGTGGGAAAGCTGGTTGGATTCACTTCCGCAGAGAGTCAGGAGTCACAGAGGGGAGAACTATTATAAAGGAAGTGCAGAAGGCCATCTCCCTTGAAATTGCAGAACAGAGAGGAAAACAAGATCTTCTCAGAGCGTGGATCCCCATTTTTATCAATATTAAAAGACAAAACTGGGACAGCAGCTTTTCAGGGAATGGTGCTGGAAAGTATGGACTGCTTTTGTTTGTGGATATTGATAAAATAATTCTCACAAATCAGGAGACAGGATTTCTGGGAACGGGAATTGCATGAATTACAAGAAAAGCCAGAGAGGTGTAGTTGGGCTAGGAGCCGGGAGACTCAAGTTCAAACCCTCACTCTGCTATGGAAGCTCGCTGGGTGACCTTGGGCCAGTCCTGCTCTCAGTATAACCTACCTCACAGGGTTATTGTGAGGATAAAATGGAGGGGAGAATGACGTCAGCCACTTTGGGTCTCCATTGGTGAGAAAGACCGGGGATAAATGACATACATAAAATACACTCTTGAATACAACTGTGGTTAGTATCTCCCTGAAACTTCTTTCGGAGCTCTGACATCAACATCTGTAATGTGTCTCTCAGGAAATCTTGGCAAACACATCTATTTAGCATTAACTACTCAGTGAAGTTTACATTCCATGTGATACCTCACACATTCTTCTTTTTTTTAATGGCTAAATGTTCACAAAGCACTGAAGTAACACATTTCTCACTTCATCATCTTCCTTGAAGATGTGCTCAAACACAGCAAAAAGCCCAGTGAAGCCCATCTATGATCTGTTGTTATCTTTTGGCATAGAGGCTAAAAACTTCTCCTCATGTTGCCTCACAGCGCTGGTATTCAGAATCTGATTGCCACTGGATGCGAAGGTTCCCTGTTGTCACCATGGCTAGTAGCCATTGATGGACCTCTCCTCTACGAATTTGTCTATTCTCCTTATACAATCTCCCATGAAACTTTCTGGAGGACCGTGGCCCAGACAATAGAGGAACCTATTCCACAGGGTTGTTGTGACTGATGATAAAATGGAGGAAGGGAGGGAGAACCGTGTACACCTCCTCTTGGAGGAAGAGGAAGATAAAAACAGACCAAGTACATACAACCGGTACTTTAGGCTTACCAGACCTGATAGTAAGCCTTGTTACCCACTGCTGTTTTGAGTGGTGGCAGGAGAAAAATAATTTTTAAAAATAGTGACATGCTGACATCACTATATCACTTCCAGTTATCATTCAGAAGTGACAATGGGTAGCTCTAGGAATCACTGGAAACTCTATGGTAAAACCTAGACCTATCCTTTCCAGTAGGGTTGCCAAGTCACTTGCCGTCTCTAACTTCCCGTACATGCACAAAGTACACACACACTCCCAGCGCAGCACAATAATGTGACCAGGAGGCCTGTTCCCTCGCCTTTCCTCCCTGCCATTGGCCAGGTGAGTGGTGGTGGGCAGGGGGCAGAGGCTGGGAATGGGGAATCCCTTACCCACCACCAGGGGACCGGTAACCCTTTGTCACTTCCAGGATGTACCCAGAAGTGATGTAGTGACATCACTGATGTCGCAGCCCCCCATGTCCCTGTGCCCAGCCCTTCTGTTCAGCCTTGCAACCCTATCTGTTCTTACTCAATACCTACACATTTCTGATGCTAACAACTCAGAGACAATAATCGTGAAATCCTAATGAAATACAGACTTAGAAAAATTACAAAAATATTCTTGCTGTCATTTCATAATTCAAATTGCCATTCAATACATATCAGTACACACAGTCTATATAGACCTATACATAAAGTGCTAGTGCAAAACAATGATGGTATCGCCTATGAACAATTAATACTTCTAAAGTCCATCAATATTCTTGGAATTTACTCAAATTCCAAGAGGCAGCCTTCCTCAGGAGCAGCATCCGACGTTTGCTTTAGTGGAGTTTGAATGGGAGTTTTTGAATACTGAAAATTACGTTGTTGAGATAACTATCTTTGAAAGAGACTCGGAAACGCCCCCCCCCCCCCAATGAAACGGTCTGCTCGTCAGATGGTCTAATCCAACCTGCATGTATTTGGACCTATACTTGAATTTTTACTCTATGAACTTTTTGAGTGAACTCCAAGAATATTGATGGACTTTATTTCGTAAGGATTTCACAATTTATTGTAACTAATTGCTACCTTTTCTTGCGATTCTCTGCATTTTGTAACAATTCAGAGACACCAGAGCAAGGAAAGCTGTGAGTGGGTTATGTGAGAAATGGATGATTTTCCATTTGGTTGTATGAAATCCCACCAGCCTGCCCAAGCAAGGTAGGATGCAAGCCTGAAGTAAAATCTGGGAAGGAGCTCCTTGGCAACTAAATAAACAAGGAACAGTGCATAAGCCATTCATGAGCCTGCTTGCGGGGACAGCAGAATATAAATTGAAATAAATAAAATTTAAAACACATGACGAATGACACTTGAACGGCAAGTGGATTGAGTGGAGGGCAAGTGAACAGGGAGAAATACACTTGCCGTTCAAGTGTCATTCGTCATGTGTAGCTTGGCCCAATGTTAAGTGTAAGATGCACAAAAAGCCCCAATTCTTAACACTTTGGCACCATCCTAAACAGAGAGTCCGTCTTATAAGCCCATCAACTTCAATGGATTTAGAAGGATGAAACTGTGCTTAGGTTTGTGTATTTTCAGCAGGCTGCAGCAAAAGCGGCTTTCTCGGCTGTTTCAAATATCCCCACCCCCACACATCCTCCACTTACTCGTTCCATGTGACTTCTTGTCTGTGTCACACACGCCAATTCCTGCTGCCATTTGATACACAGGAACTCACACTTGCTTGTATAGTCTGTGTAAAACCAGCTCTTCCTTCCTCCCCAGAAACCCACAGCACCGCAAAGCTAATTTTGCATTACCTGAGAATCTCCTTCCCCAGCCTGCATCTGCCTGAAGCAGGGCTAGTCATTTTTCAGAGCTGGGACATCAGCCCTTGACGTTGCAACGAATGACTGGAGACAGATTAAGAAGGGAGTCACTTGACTTCTTTTGCTATCACTTCCTTCACATTGCGAGAGGGAAGCAGCAGAGAGGTGGCCTCATGTTCTTAGGAAGCCCTTTCAATTCAGCCCCGTGGCATGAAATGATACAGAGGGCTAAGAGCCAAGCTACAAGTGACGCCTGACAGAGATTGGACACTTGTCAGCTTCCCTCAAGTTTTGATGGGAAATGTAGGCATCCTGGTCTTGCAGCTGTAATGGAGAGCCAAGCTGCAAAACCAGGACGCCTACATTTCCCATCAAAACTTGAGGGAAGCTGACAAGTGTCCAACCTGTGTAAGGCGTCACTTGTAGCTTGGCTCTAACACAGACTTGAGCAAAAAATTGGTAATTCTCTCTCCTACAGAACCCTGAGAACAGCTACACTCGGCTTTGTGTCTTTTTGCATTTTCGTTTTAACCAGTTTTTTATCCCAATTCTGTGTAAAGGAATGTGGAGTCAGTGGTTTCAAACAGCGCTTATATCTGTTTAGTGTACAGTTGTATGTGAAGCAGTATGTCCTTTTCAAACCAAGCTGCTTCTTCGGTGCCAGAAGCGGCTGCTCTTGCTCCCTGGGCTACCAGGTCTTGGCATTTTTTTAAAAAAATTGGCACTAGAAAATCATTATATCACAGGCTTACCACGTTCCTTGCAGAGTAGTAAGCTGCAGTATTGCAGTCCAAGCTCTGCTCATGACCTGAGTTCGATCCTGGCGGAAGCTGGGTTCAGGTAGCCGGCTCAAGGTTGACTCAGCCTTCCATCCTTCTGAGGTCGGTAAAATGAGTACCCAGTTTCCTGGGGGTAAAGTGTAGATGACTGGGGAAGGCAATGGCAAACCACCCCGTAAAGTCTGCCAAGAAAACGTCGTGGTGACATCCCCCTATGGGTCAGTAATGACTCAGTGCTTGCACCTTTACCTTTACCTACCACATTCCTATTTATGGCAGGCAGTGTCTAGGGATATTTTGAAAATCTGGAATAGTGACTGAACCAACTTGTTACTCCTAATCTTAAACAGGTTCTCCACTTGCACCTTCTCAGGACTCCCTCACTCTGAGTCCATACATCCCCATATCTGCCTGTCAAGTATATATGCCAACCTCCAGGTGGAACCTGAAGTACTCCTGGAATTACGGCTGATCTCCAGAGGACAAAGACCAGTTCCCCTGAATAAAATCAAGCTGGGTAGCCGTGTTAGTCTGTCTGTAGCAGTAGAAAAGAGCAAGAGTCCAGTAGCACCTAGAAGACTAACAAAATTTGTGGTAGAGTATGAGCTTTTGTGAGTCACAGCTCATTTCTTCATATAGTGAAGAAATGAGCTGTGATGTGACTCATGAAAGCTCATACCCTACCACAAATTTTGGGAGTCCTAAATGCTACTGGACTCTAGCTCTTTCCCCCTGAATAAAATGTTATGTTTGTCTTCCTTACTTTTTCCGCCTTCCAAAAAACATGCAGGAAGTTCTCTCCCCAAACTCCCCGCACTTCCTCCTCATTTCATCTTCTGTCAAGCAGTTTTTGGATCAATGTTGGGTATTTGGAAACATCGTCCAGTCTTACAGGGTCTCTATTTAAACAAACAAAAACAGAGAATCTCTGCAAACCTCATCCCCTTTTACTTGAGACCTCGGTCAGGGTTTCATTAACTTCCGCTGCTCCGTTCGTGGGGTGTGGGTGTGTGTGAGTGGGATTTGTTTTCACGTTCCATTTGGGGAGCTGATGCTGGTGTAAGCCTGTATTGGAAAAAGGGTTTGGGGCGTAGGACCTAGGCCTGATTAATAGACTGCAGATACAAAGATAGACCAGACTAGCAGATAACTGAGCTGTACCTAGGGTTGTTTAATTTGCATGTTTAGCAAAGGCCCATGGGGCATGAATATAAAAAAAGAAGTCACCATGACTAAGAGGAGTGGTGTTATACAAGACTAGGTTAGCTGGAAATACTAGAGAAAAAAAAGAGGTGAAGCTGCTGCTTTTTGGAAGGCAAAGCTTGTTTCCAAGCTCTGGAGCTAAAAAGATCACAGAGATGAATCTGCTGGCTGGAAGAGCTGAACCTTTCTCCTTGGGAGAACTGCGGTAACTGACAAGAGCTGAAGAAGCAAAGAAGAGCAAAGAACAGAAATTGCTGGCAGCTGAACTCATTGACTCTTTGAGACCAGCACCCTAGTACAGAGTAGACATGGGCACGATCTGAATTACGATTTCAAACCCCCCCCCCCCGATTTTGGCGTTTGCACCATCATGACTCAGCTAATCGGTTCTGTCCACGGCAACCGATCCAGCGGTCGGGAGTTTGCTTGTTCGGGACTTGATCGGATGGGTCACTTTCTGTTTGGAATTGCAGAAACTCTTGCGCCAGTAATTTATTCCCGGGGCAACGGAGTCAGGGCGGGGAATGAGCTGTGTTTGCCCTCCTTCTGTCGCCTTCGAAACATGAATGGAAGCCCAGCTTTCCTTGTTTAGCAGGCTTCCTTCCAACCACGGAGCAGCAACCCAGGGGAGGGAGGGGGAAGAGGGTGTTCTGAAGCCATGGGCACAAAGGAAAGGCAAAAGGCAGCGCCGGAGGCTGGGAGGCCGCCCGCGCCATTCGTTTTTCTCCAGGACAAGGGGCGTGCGGGCAAGCCAGCTGCCCCTTGTCCTGGGGAAAGGCAAAAGGCAGCGCGGGTGGCTGGGAGGCCGCCCACGCCGTTTGCCTTTCCCCAGGACAAGGGGCGTGCGGGCAAGCCGGCCGCCCCTTGTCCTGGGGAAAGGCAAAAAGCAGCACGGGAGGCTGGGAGGATGCCTGCGCCGTTCGCCTTTCCCTAGGACAAGGGGCGTGTGGGCAAGCCAGCCGCCCCTTGTCCTGGGGAAAGGCAAAAGGCGGCACGGGTGGTTGGGAGGCCGCCTGCGCCATTCGCCTTTCCCCAGGACAAGGGGCGTGCGGGCAAGCTGACCGCCTCTTTTCCTGGGGAAAGGCAAAAGGCAGCGCGGGAGGCTGGGAGGCTGCCTGCGCCGTTCGCCTTTCCCTAGGACAAGGGGCGCGTGGGCAAGCCGGCCGCCCCTTGTCTTGCGGGGCAGGTGAACGCCTCCGAGCCACTCGCGCTGCCGCCAGCTCCGCAGCGCACCGGGACAGCCGGCTTGCTGCGTGGGCGAGGGCGACTCAGGAGTGTGCGCATGCGCTCAAGAGCCTGACTACGGTTGCCCTGGGTGCTGGCCTCCCCGATTCCTGATTCTGGACCGGAAACAAGACTTGATCGGTTAGAATCTGTGACCTGCCTTCGGCAGCAGCCCAGATCCACGAACGGCTTAATCGGAATTTTTTTTGGGGATCGTGCCCATGTCTAGTACAGAGCATCCCCACTTCGTCTTGCTAGGAGAAAAGGGGAACTGCTCCTAGGGCAACAAGCAAGCTCCAGGATTCAGGCAGCATCTTCACAAACAGAGTCCTGCTGTGGCAAGGCCTTTGGGATATTTCGGACGCTGTTCCAGGCGTAGCCTCTGGCCCAATCCACAGAACTGTCTGCGTACTTTACCAAGGGGTTGTGAGTAGGACTTCATGCTGGGGTCACTGGTTACTGATCCAGTATTGATAACTTTGGGAATGTTTCATAGTTCTGTGTAAATAAACTGTATTTATATTTTGAATTGGTAAACATTGAACCTGGTCCTCTTGACTCTGGGGGTTACACTAGCATCTTATATTTCCCGATACTCTGTGTACATCTGATGAAGTGAGCTCTGAGTAACTCATGAGAACTTATGCTAGAATAAACTTTGTTAGTCTTTCAACAAGATTTCCAGGATATATGCTTTTAAGAGTCAATCTTCTCTCGTCAGGAATCAGGAGGTATCTGGCCAGATAACAGAGCTCAAAGGGAGCTCGACTCTTGAAAGCTTATGCCCTGGAAATCTTGTTATCTGGCCAGATAACAGAGGAGTCTTAACAAAGGGAGTTTGACTCTTGAAAGCTTATGCTCTGGAAATCTTGTTATCTGGCCAGATAATAAAGGTACAACCAAAACAAAGGGAGAAGATTACCTTGGAGCTCATAAATCTTGGACGCCACCGATTAACTTCAATTGGCACCGTTTGCAGCTTGTGATAAAGAGGTTCCGTTAATATATGGGACTTGACTCTCTCATTCTATTGGAACAAGTTTGCAGCCACATTGTATTGAATGGAATCGAAACTGTTGTGTTTATATTGATTATATTGATTGTATAATTTACTTGTGCTGCAATAATAATAATAGCTGTGTTGGCACACTTCCTTGTATTGGTGTGTACTTCAGATAATAAAGGTGTCTAACAAAAGGAGCTCGACTCTTGAAAGCTTATGCCCTGGAAATCTTATTATCTAGCCAGATAACAGAGGTGTCTAACAAAGGTAGCTCGAATCTTAAAAGCTTATGCCCTGGACATCTTGTTGGTCTTTAAGATGCTACTGGACTCAAATCTTGTTCATCTGCTGCAGATCCACATGCCCCCCCCTACCCCGAAATGAGTGCAGTAAAGCTCTGTGCTGAGTAGCTTGGTTATTTTCTGCCCCAGGGACAGGAAAGAAGGCATTTAAAGTGCATGAACTTAGCATCATTTCCAGCAATCTAGGCCTTGCAAAATTCAAAAAATATCTCTTAAGAAGGCTCACAGCTGTTCCTTGCTGTATGTGATTATGGATCCCAAGTACAAAAATACCAAGAATAGGTTTATTTGTTTTTCTGGTATAAGCCCCACATCTGAAAAACCATATAAGGCAGTAATCGGTGCTCATCAAAGAAAGTAGTTTTTCCGGATGTAAGGGAACGTTTCTTTTGATATTTTGTTCTGGGCTGGCATCTCCAAAAGACACAGCTAAAAGAAAATAACATTAGCAAGCCCAGCTAAGCATAACATGCCTCACACGCATTTAAACTGGCTCTTCTCTCTACAGAAGGCCCAGAAGTAGCAAGAAGCCACGGACTCCTCCTGCTCTGTGTATTTGTCAACAAAAGCATCAACGTCTACATGAAGAATAGGCCGCAACCTTTATCAATCACTTCTTCTGTACTTCTGCCAGGGAAGGAGAGCTGCAATTGAAAAACGTGTGCACTGTTTACAACGGACATGAAACATTCGCATTTTGCACTGAGGTCCCATTGTCAAAAACGAGAGAAACTACCACTACCATGTTGGTCGTATGGGTCAGCTACACAGATCTGCTTTTCAACCAGTCTGCTGGCACTGTTTTAATGTAGACATAACCCCTTAGCCCATGGCGCAGCCTGAGTATCTTCCTTTTTGCTTGTTACTGGTTTCTTTGTATGGTGTTTGTTGCATTGTAAGCCCCTTTGGATCCCTCAAGAGGGAAAAGTGGGGCATAAATACTTAAATAAACAAATAAATAAATACCCAGGTGCAGAAAAGCTGATTTACACAGGGTGGGTGAACTCTTGATTTGTCAAGAGTATCAAACGTATAATGCTCAATATTTTTCTTCAATTTCCACCCCCCTTTCATATCGGCTAAGGCTAGAAGATACACTCACCGTGTTCCTAGCTTGTGATGCCTCTGCAAGGGTACTTGCTGTGAGTGTTGATTGTTACAAACATTAATTGCATTGCCTTGTGGTCCATCATTTGAGCTAAGAATTTCTTCACCAGTGTGCCCGGTGCTGGTGGCCTGTGGCCCAGAGGGAAGCCATACTGCTTTGTGAAATTGGGTTGGGGATGCTTTAAATGAGAAACTGATCCACGGGAAACCATGCACGGCAAAGCAATTTTTGTACACCCCATAGCTCATGTAAATTGGCCTCATATGATTGAACAAAGACATTAAAAAAATCTCGATTGATTTTACTAAGTCATTCATTCTGTCACATTCAGCTCCAATTCCTATGTATTCTGCGCCTACAGTTGCCTTTATATGGCCAAAATGAGGGAGAGGGGGGGAAAGAAACGAAAAAGAATCAGTGTATGGCAGAGAAGGAAAGGGTAGCTTCCCTCCTTCTGTTTTTATCCTGGCATTTTAGACAATCTCTGAAAGCAACTCTCAGAGCCAAGCTACAACTGATGCTTGACACAGGTTGGACACTTGTCAGCTTCCCTCAAGTTTTGATGGGAAATGTAGGCATCCTGGTCTTGCAGCTGTAATGGAGAGCCAAGCTGTAAAACTGGGACACCTACATTTCCCATCAAAACTTGAGGGAAGCTGACAAGTGTCCAACCTGTGTAAGGTGTCACTTGTAGCTTGGCTCTCAGTTATTATTGTTGTTTAATCATTGTTTTTCTCACAAGTGGTGGGAGGCAACGCTTTTCTTGCCCACAGACAGCCCCCTAACCTTAAGCAACTTCTCACTCACAATAAAGCACTTCCTGACATGGACACAGCCTCTGCGATCGGGGCCTGCCATAAACCAAGATGCCAACTCTACCCCCATATTCACTCCAACAACACAATCACGGGACCAAACAACACCGCTTATACTGTCTCTCGTTCATTCCCTTCCTCATCTTCCAATGTTATCTATGCTATCAAATGTCAGCAATGGCCTTCCAATCTCTACATTCGGCAAACAGGCCACCCCCTACACAAAAGAATAAATGGACATAAATCTGACATTAAAAATCACAACGCTCAGAGCATTTTCATCTTCCAGAGTATTCCACTGCTGACCTAAAAGTGGCCGTCCCAAAACAGAGATGCTTCAAGGGGAGATTACAAAGCGAATGTTGGGAAACACCCCTCTTGTCTTCATACTTACCAGCACAGCCTGGGAGAATGTAGCAGCAGAGAAGCCTCCGAGACAACCCTCCCTTGCCTGGATGTCCCTCAGACAGCAGAGAAGGCAAGAAGCAGAACTCCGGGGTTACGCTGCAGCTGCGGGAAGGTGCGAGGCATGCAGCGGCCAGAGAAGCCTTGACTGCAGTCTCCCAGGTGTTGGAAGAGATGTACCCAGGGGAGGTGTAGCCTCAAGAAGGAACAAGGTGGGCCGTGCAGGAATGCCTGCAGCCAACCCCAAGGTCGGTAAGACCTTATTGAGGGGAGGGGCCAGGCCTCCAAGGGGCGGGGCAGATGCTCAATTGGCCCCCCAGCTCTGTCTTTCTGGTGGGGTGGCCATTGGGAAAGGGTGGTGGGAGGAGCCTGGGGGAGCAGAGGTTTTAAAAAGCTGTGCTGGGAGAGGCCAAGGAGAAAGGGTGAGGCGTCTCCCACATTGCATGTGGAAGAGCCTAGCACCACAGGAAGACAGAGACGTGGGTGTCACTGGAACCCCTTCCTCTCCCACATTTATGAGGCCTAACCCTTGACCAAGGCTGGAGAACATGCCCCAGGAGAGGGCAGTCAGCCTGGACTCCAACCTCGATGGGGGAGAGTTGGACAGTGAGGGTGCTGAACTTCACGGATTCAGAACAATGGACCCTTTGGGGCTGAATAGGGTCACAGGATCCTTATCACACTACAGATGCCAATTTTCTGCATTTCCTACACCTAAGCTTTCCCCCCCTGTTCTAATCAAGATGCATTGTACCTTTGCATCCTAACTCCCTTCTTTGCAATATTCCTCCCTCCTTCTGACTGGGATATAAAAACTCAGGGATCTCCTTTCCTACATGTATCTGATGAAGAGAGTTTTGACTCCCAAAAGCTTACCCTGGAAATCATGTTGGGTCATTTCCACATGACTTACCGGCCTCTGGAGTGTTGCACAAAACACATGGAAGATAGCATCTTCTCGTGCGAAATCACACCAGGAAGACGTGATGTTGCACAAAACTCCCGGATGATAGTGTCTTCCTGGCACGATCACGCGTGAGAAGACGCTATCTTCCGCAAGTTTTGCGCAACGCTCCGGCGGCCAGTATGTCATGTGGAAATGGCCTTGGTCTTTAAAGTGCAACAGGATGTAAGTCTTGCTCTTCTACTGCAGACCAAAATGGCTACCCATCTGAAACTATCTTCACAGTGCTTAAAATTCAATACATACTGCCAGGGGTTAGGGCAGAACATCAATGAAAAAACCTCTGTATTCCCCAACACAGACCTACAAAGCAGTGTTACCAACTCTGGCTTGGAAAATTCCTGGTGATTTGGGGATGGTGCCTGGGAATGGTGGAGTTTGTAGAGAGAAGGCAATGAAGCAGGAACGTGATGCCATAGAGTTCACGCTCTGAACTGCCATTTCCCCCAGGAGAATCGATCTCTGTAGTCCGGGGATCAGTTGTAATTCAGGAGAACTCCAGGCCTCACCTGGATGTTGGCAATCCCATTATGCAGTAAAAGGCAAGAAGGGGAGTGAACAAGAGAGGTAGCAGAGGGAGATTGTTGGACAGCAACATAAGAAATAGCTGAATTCTTAACAGGCCTTGCTCTTTTCTTGCTATCTTTTCTTGTCTCACCTAACAATTGCTTGGTCAACTACTGCAGGACTTGAAGACAGAACACAGTGGCACTGCAGGTTGTATTTTGCAATACAGAAACCTCACAAGTACCTCAGCTTGTCTTCTTACCCAGCTCTAGAGGAATGAACAGTTTTCAGTAATGGAGGAGTCACAAACCTGCCATTGCTGAAATGGTCGCTTCGTCGTTTCCACAGGCTACAAGGTTTCCACAGGTTTCCAAGGTCACCATCATGATTCCTTTGCTGGCTTTCTTCAAAGCGGGGAATAAATGTGAATGTTCCTGTTCTTCAGTACTCCTTAAGCCAGAGACACGTAGTTCTCATTTTTCTATACAAGTGTCTCTTGGAAGGATGTGGTAGAATGGGCTGTACCATCTGAGGAGCAGGTAAAGGTGTCACATTAGTAATGCTTCCTCATGTTAAAACTCTCTGCCAAACAACAGCTGAGCTCAACATATTGTCAGTGCATGAAGCTGCCTTATCTTGACTCAGACCATCGGTCTATCAAAGTCAGTATTTTCGTCTCTTGCTGCATGTGTAGGCTGGGCCTAAGTTCTCAGAGTTTCCTGTTAGGGAATTGGGGGAAGCCCCCTGTATACCAGTTAAAATCCATTGATCTAGATTACTTAATGCTTGTGAATGAATTCTTTCTGTGCCCTTTTCGTTTAACATTCTTGTTCCTACAATTAACAATAGCAATGAAAAGGCCTCGAAAAAGCACAGCAAGCACTGCAAGTAATTTCATTACACACCAATTGTTATGTCCACAATTTTTAGTCTCAGCCTTGGGCACATTCCTTCCTATGTCATGTTATAAAACATAATGGCGCCATGCAGAGTGGTCTGTAAGGTGCCACTGGACTAAAATCCTGATGTTGTACTGTAGACTAGAGATGGGCACTGGAAAAAAATTGAACCATGCAGTTCGTGGTTCGTCAAATTTCATGAACAACAAACTTTCACAAACCTGGCCCTGGTTCGCTAACCAGTTCGTTTGGTTCATGAAAATGTCACATCCGGGTCAGAAAATCATCACTTCTGGGTCAGCAGAAGGTCTGCAGGAAGTCTATCCCCTGTTGTCTAGGAAACTGATTGATTGGCATCGGGCTGTCTGCAGTCACGAACCAAAAAATGAACCAAACGAACCAGCCGAAAGTTCGTGGCGGTTAGTCAGAAATGGGATCTGATGAACCATGGTTCGTGAACCACAAACTGGCCTGGTTCGCACTTAATTTTGGTTCGTATTGCAGTTCGTGCCCATCTCTACTGCAGACCAGCATATACCCACCTAATAGATCCAATCATGTTATCAATGGCAAATGCCTTGATAATTTCCACTACCACTCTTTTATGCAAAGGAACCATCAAATTGTTCCACAATGTTCCAATGGCTATTAATGGACACAAACTTCAACAATTTATAAAGTAAATACTTTTGTAATATTTATTTGCCCAACATTTAATGAAACATTCCCAACTGTTTTATGTGTCCTTTTAAAAGTCAATGGAACTACCAAGGTAAATGTGACAAAAGAATAGGCTCATGCATGAAAGCTGCACTCCTAACAGTATGATCCTGTACTCTTATATTACACAAATATAAGGCCATGGATTTCAATAGGCCGAGATTGGAGTAACTCTGTGTAGGATTGCATTTTAAGACACTTGAGATCCTGTTAGAATCTAGAGGTCAGAAAGGGTAAAAACCGATATTGGTACACATTCTTTAGTGCTTCTTTCAATCCTCCCACTCCAAAGAGCTATAAAAGGGAAGCCAGTTCAATGGCTCTTTGATAGAGATTCCTGATGTACAGATTAGGAATGCCTGAACACCCACCAGTTCAGCTTGTGCCCTGTTTGTCAGTTGTGAATAGACACATGATTTTTTTTATTGGTAATTTTGATAGTTTGTTGAGCTGTTTGTGGGTGTTCAACAGGTTGATTCGCTGTATTCCTTGCTTATCATAAAGTACAGTACATGCACTTTCTCACACAGCCTTACTGAGGACTCCTTTCTTCTCATCCTTGCTGCATAACTGCTCTGCTCAGCAGGCAATTGTATAAATATATGAATAAATATAAATCATATAAATTAGTCATTAATAAATGCTGTGCTTCAATTGCAGTTTGAATCAGCAGTGTCTTTGCGCATGGAGAGTTTGGGGAAAACCCGATGCAAACTGGATCTGATCACTCACAAATCATATAAATAATTTGCCAGTAAATGCTGTGTTTCAATAAAATCCTACCCTTCAGTGTCTGGACTAAGAACTAAACTACACGAGACGCCTGACACATGTCAGGTTTCTGCAGGTTTACCTGGGAAGTGTAGTCGGGCCAGCAGCAGCAGGGCCAGAAGGATGGGAGGGAAAGAGTCAGTGAGCGGAGCCCGAAGCTGACAGGCGGCTAGCATTAGCAGAAGGAGCTGCTGAGGCTGCTGCCACCGCTAGACTCAACCATCCCTTCTCACAGAGAGGGTAAGGAGACTCCTTCCCCTCACTGTGAGAAGGGATGGTTGAGTCTAGCAGCTGCGGCGGCGGTGGCGGCAGCCTCAGCAGTTCCTTCTGCCAATGCTAGCCGCCTGTCAGCTTCAGGCTCCACTCGCTGACTCTCCCTCCCATCCTTCTGGCCCTGCTGCTGCTGGCCCGACTACACTTCCCAGGTAAACCTGCAGAAACCTGACATGTGTCAGGCATCTCGTGGAAGTTTAGCTCTGAGTAGTCCTTAGTGATGCTAATGGATGCCGATCAGTTTGAATCAGTAGCATCCTCGCGCATGTGCCGTTTTGGGAAAACCCAATACAAACCGGTTCAGCAGGCATTTGCAGCTGCTCAACGCAACGTACAGATTTGTCCAAATGTGTTCTCCCAGTTTCTAAGTTCCACAGAATCTATCCTAAAGGCTTACTAAAGGTCTCTGTAGATGTGCAGGTTTTTAAAGAGTTAGGTCTGGGTTCCCCAGGCCCAACACGGGTTTCTGCAGCCATACAACAATTAAAAAGTAAATGGTTGTTTAAAAAAAAAAGGAGAGCCCAAATGGCCTTAGAATGCCTCCATGAGGGGAGGAGGGGCTCCTCCCTCTCCACTCAAGCTTTTCCCCCATGTCAAAATAACACGGGGAGATTTTCCCCCTTGTTTTTACTGCTCTACGAGCACAGAATACTCCATGTGGAGCACGAAAAAAACAGAGAGAAAAAACTCCCTTCTGGGCTATTTTGACACAAGGAAATGGCTTCGTGCCCCCCCCCTCACGGAGGCATTCTGAGGGCCAAGCTACACATGACGAATGACACTTGAACAGCAAGTGTATTTCTCCCTGTTCGCTTGCCCTCCACTCAATCCACTTGCCGTTCAAGTGTCATTCATCATGTGTAGCTTGGCCCTCAGGCTGTTTGGGCTCTCCTTTATTTTTGAACAGCTATTCCCCAAAGCTGCAGGGAATTCGAGTTGGGTGTGGGGAACCCAGACCCAACTCTTTAAAAACCTGCACATCTGCAGAGACCCTGAGTTTCCATTGTGCAGTCTGGTGATTGTGCAATGTCCCCAATTGGCACAGCTCTCAGGAAGAATGATAAAATACTGAGAATTTGTGGGAGCAAATTAGTTTCAGTTTTGTTCTGAAGTCATCTTGGCCCAGATTATAAGATATGTATCATTTATGTGTGGACATGACTTATGTTGATCCATAGAGGGGTTATGTTCCCCTACTGAATTTGCAAGGTGGGGAGCAAAGTCTCTCTCTGCAGAGTTTTCATCAGGTACAAAGAGAAAAAGGAACACCTACTGGTCATTGCAAAACATCATCAGGGACATTCCTTGCATTTTTGCAAACGTTGTGGGCTCCTAAATGGCTAAATATGACTGGTGCTTCAGAGATTTCTAAAACAGCCATGGCAGTTGTGTGAGATGCATGAGTTGCGTCATGCCCAGATGATTCATCTCTTTCACCCTAGCAGAACATGAGCAGATGGTGTTATCATTTCTGCAACTCTGGGCAAACATTCAGCTCAACAGATAACTGATTAACGCCATGATACTTTATATGGAGGAAAAGTGAAAATGATCATGCATTATAAAGAAGCATATGTGCTCACTTACTGCACCAACAGCTGTCAAAGGTTCAGTACCTGTGTAAAAGACATATTTTCCCCATGTGCCCTAAATATGAAACAAAAATGCAGGAGAAAAAAACAAACCATTATACACATGGGTAAGATCTAAAAAGAATCATAAGGCAGAAACAAACATTGTAGGTGAATTAGCTCTACAAAAACCTGTCTGCTCTCTAAGACAGCATGCCAATTCAAATGCATAGAAAATTTCATATTGTTCAAAGGTACTAAAACCCATGTGTTATGTTAGATTTTCTTTATTTTATGTGACTCCAAGAGGATAGAATTCACAGAGAGAATCCAACCAAGCTTTTATGACTCAAGAGCCCTGGAATTCTCTCACAGTGTTCTTGAGCTGACAGAGACTCACCTAGAGTACTTATTTTATTTGCTTCATTTACACCCCACCTTTGTCTCCCCAATGAGGACTCAAAGTGGCTTACATAATTATCCTCTCTTCCATTTTATTCCCACAACAACCCTGTGAAGTAGGTTAGGCTGTGAATGTGAGACTGGCACAAGGTCACTCAGCAACTTTGCATGGCAGAGCGGGGATTCAAATCTGGTTCTCCCAGATCCTACCCTGACACTTAAACCTCTACCTCACACGGACTGTCAGGATCTCAGTAGTAGTATTCTGCAACCCCACACACCCCTGAGACAGATACTGAAGCATATCCTGGTGGAGATGCTCAAATTGAGTCAAATATGTGTTCACTTATATTAATCATTGTACGTTAGCTGCAGTCAGGGTAAGTTTCCTGGACCATCATTAACAATTTGCCCTCTGCTCACAGGTTTCCACTCCACATGGTACATGCTACCTTCCTTGGCATTTTAATCCTCAAGCACCTGCTTATTTAAGAAAAGTATGACTTGAAGTTAATGCTTGTTTGAAGTTACCGGGGTGTGTTGCAGAAGGCTGCAAGCGAACGCCCAACTCATAAAACATTCTCAGAGTGGCAAGGCTGCTGTCAATGGCGTGACCCCCTTCTAGTCCAATCAAGCACACTATCTTTTTTCAGGGTCAGCAATGCCTGGACACAAACAGAAAAACAAATCTAAAGCTAATAAGGCCAATTAAACCTGAATGTCCTAACTATAGGGGTAGCTCTGTAACTATTATGCGATATTCAGTGAGGATATATACAGCTGGGAGAATCCAAAATTTGTAATCCTTAAACGTGTACTCAACCATCTCTTTAATCTGCTTCTTAAAAATTATGGGATATATATGTATATATGTGTACATACACACACACACTCACAGGGCACTTAGAAAGACAGTTGTTGATGCTGTCCATTTTGGTCTTCAGCTGTTGTTATATGTATAGTGCTTGCAAAGGCAAGCAAGGGCGGGGGGAGAAACCCACAGCCACTGCTTTAAAACCAGTATGCTTAGAGTTTAGTAGAGTGCCCCCTATTGGCCAGTGGTCCCCCCCAAGTACTTGTTTGCGGGGCTTGGTGACAGAAACATCCCTGCTACCATGTCATGAAGGGGGGTCAGTTATTAATTCTGCATATGTCTTTAATTCCACTGGTTTTGTCCTTCTTTCTTTTTTGAGACCCCTCCTACTCTTCTTCTTCGTCTCTCTATCCTCAGTTTTTTTTCTTCTTAAAACAAAGAAAGTGATGATGGTATGGACACTGGGGAGGGGATGTGGGGGAGGGGGTGGCCATCAGCAACAGAGTGATGTCACTTCTGGGAAAAAACCAGAAGTGACATCATACCTCTCTGGGAATTGCCAAAAACTCTATAGGAAAAATTCTGTACCCTCTCTAGGAACTGCTAGGATCTCCCACTCTTACCAGGGAACTGGCAACCTTATCAATTTGGGTCAAGGTTACAACTTCCCAATTCAAGATTAAAGCCAGGTTTTAAAGAACCTTGAAAACAAGGGTCATTTTGACCTAGATCCCCCCCTCCAATTTCTCCCAAGCCATACCACACCGATTCTGAAATGGGAAAAAGTCAAAAAGGTACTGGGAATAACTATGCTTTAGGTGCCTTGGAAACAACTCTCAGTCAGTAAACCAGTCATTTTTTTTTCTAACTTCCAAAGGACATTGCAAAAACATGAACTCTAATAACGAGCAGCACAAAACAGAAGATGATTGCATACTACCACCATCGTGTATTATTGTAAGAATTTATTGCCCCAACAGGGAACAGATATCAATTTAAAACATTTCATCTTATCTTCAATCACAGCGTACCAAGCAACACGGAGTGGAATAACAAGAAACAACTTTTACAAAGCTGTGCAGTCACTGCAAAGCCTTGTTCATCAGGCATATGTACAGATCACAATATGCCCAGAATTCCCCCTAAACCAAAATCAACCTCAATAGTAAAACAAGCGAAGAATATTCAAATATGCGTATGTATACATAAAACAGCAGGAAAAGATATAAGCAGGAAGTGCCCAAAATATTTTAATTACTGTTAACATCTTGAGGGTAAACCAAGGATTTTCCTTGCACCCTTTTCTGCCTTTAAGAAAATGCCACCTGGAGCCACCTTGCATTGCCACACAGGTTAAGCAAGCTACACACAGAAATCACACTAAACCAGAATTTACATGGAATCACAGGAAGCTGCTTTAAGCTGAGTCAGATCTTTGCTCTATCAAGATCAACCTTGTCTGCTCTGACTGGCAGTGGTTCTCCAGGGTCTGAGGTGGAGGTCTTTCTCATCACCTACTGCCTGGTCCTTTTAACTGGAAATGCCGGTGATTGAACCTGGGACATTTTGCATGCAGATCAAATGCTGTGGCGCTAAGCCATAACTCCTCCCCTTAATTTAATCAAACCGTGGTTTGATAGTAAACAATCGTTATGGCAAATTGAGGTTTACCATAATATCTGAATGCAGCCAGACTGTATAGCAAAAATAACTGTCTGGATCACAGCTCTATGTTCTAAAAGCAGCAGGAATAATCTTTTTGTTTAAAAAATCTTCTGGTCATCTTGAGACGATGTTGCCAATTCATGTTCATCGTAGCTTTCACACTTCCATCTGATGCCATCGATCTATTCCAGGGTGAGACGAAATGCATCTTTGTTCCTGGTTCCACAGGGGATGTACACTACTCAAAACGGAAAGAAGCATTGGTCAAAATAATTTTTGGTTGTTTCTTTACAGGATCTAACACCCAACTTTCTCCTGTAAAAAGTATTCATGACAGTTTACAAATACATTTTTTTAAAAGAATCAACCTCAAGCAAAACAAGCTAAGAATGTTCATATATGCATAATAGCAAAGAGTCCAGTAGCAACTTTTAAGATTTATTGTCGAAGGCTTTCACAGCTGGAGAAAGTTAGTTGTTGTATATTTTCCGGGCTGTATGGCTGTGGTGTTGGCATTGTAGTTCCTGACGTTTCTCCAGCAGCTGTGACTGGCATCTTCAGAGGTGTAGCACCGAAAGACAGAGATCTCTCAGTGTCAATGTGTGGAGATGTTAGCAGGTAATTTATATCTACTCAGGAAGGTGGGTTTGGGCTGAGTCATCCTGTAAGAGTTTCCCAGGGTGTGGAATGCTAATGGGGGGAAACTTCACTGTATCCTGAGGAGGTTCTTTTGCTTATGGATTGGTGGTTGATACGCTAATCTTATCTGCAGGGCTATTGTAAGATGTAGAGTATTTCGTTAGTCTGGTGTTTTTCAGAACTGGAAACCATGCCCTATTCATTCTTAAACTCTCTTGTTTCCTGTTGAAATTGTACTTATGCTTATGAATTTCAATGGCTTCCCTGTGCAATCTGACAAAGTAGTTGGATGTGTTGTCCAGTATTTTAGTGTCCTGGAATAGGATACTGTGTTCTGTTTGAGTTAGGCTATGTTCAACCACTGCTGATTTTTCAGGTTGGCCAAGTCTGCTGTGTCTTTCATGTTCTTTTATTCTTGTCTGGATGCTACACTGTGTGGTCCCAATGTAAACTTCTCCACTGCAGAGTATGCGGTATACTCCTGCAGAGATGAAGGGGGTCTCTACTGTCTTTTGTTGATTGTAGCATCTGTTGTATTTTTCTGATGCGTCTGAATACTGTTTGTAGGTTGTGCTTTTTCATAAGTTTTCCCACTTATACCTTGGGAAGCTCAAGTGCTTATAGTATTTTTTTTTAATACAGAGAGTGGCTAGTTTATTCACATGATTGAGGGTGCCTGCTCAATTATATTTATTTACTGAGAAAATGTATACGCTGCCTCTCCAGAGGACTTGATCACGGCAAGTCATGAAACATATAAAATCATAAAGTAGCATAGATGGTTAAAATAACAAAACTTTGGAAAACCCAACCATTATAAACAGCACAAAACATTGGGCAGCATTTATTGTATTTTACTTCCTTTTCTTCCTTTATGTGGAGAATGCCCTCAAGTCGTAGCCGTCCCAAATGCTCAAAGTATTCCAATTTCTCCCACCTCCCACCTCCATTCATTGAAATGCAGATCTTCTTGACACTTTCTCAAACCTTAAAGAAATGCAAATTGGCAAGTCAAAGGAGCCTACAGAACTTGTTCTTGCGGTGAAAACAACTGAATTGGCACTCTGCCCTCTGGACACACTTGCAGATGCAATCACACAAAAGGAGCTCTGTGAAAGCAGCATGCACATGTGCCGAGCAAGAGCAGCCTGCACACGAATTGAGGACTATACATAAAATCCTGCATTTTAGCATCCCCGGGTAATTCGCAACGTGTATTTCCACTCACAGTCAGTGTCTGGTTCATCAGGTGAGGATATGACCACAGTGGCTAAAACACACTTGCAAGATGCTTTCCCCTAGAGTGGAAGCAAGCCATTTGTACATTCCCATCAATTAAGTGGGTTTCTTTCATGAGTTTGCCCTCTGGTTGTCAGCTCTGCAACTCTGAATGCCAGAAAGAAGCAGCCGCCGTAGAACTGACTTCAGAAGAACATTCTTGGTGTTCACAAGCATGTTCACAGGAGGGAGAGGCTCAGAAGTTAGCAGACTAAGGCTGGAGTTCAGACAAAGCTGCTAGCTTTCTCTCTCTTACTAGTTTAACATTAAAAATGATAAAGTGAGGGGGTAGGACTCAAAGTAGAGAAGCCTTGTCAGTCCATAGGCTTATCTGTGGACACAAATGTTTATGCTGGACCTCAGCGTACAAGGATGAACAGCAATGCACACCTGGAACTGGATGTCTTATATTTCCATCCCACATAGAAAAAACATTGCGGTCCTGTTTTCAGTCCTTCCTACTCCCTTATCGGAAATGGCATACAGTCCACCATCTATATATATAAAAGCTGCACAGCACATTTGTATGAAAGGCCTCAGATAAACTCTTCTTCCCAGGAAGAGTGGGGCGGAGTGAGGAGAAAGTCCTGATAAGCGTGAACTGAACCAGGCAAGACTACTGCACAGTATTCTATTCAGTGTTGCCCCTGGAAGCTTCTGCTTGTACAGTGGCTCCTCTCATAGAGGAGATAATTGAGTTGCAATATTTATCTCAGGGGAACATATGGCTGTTGGCTGACAACTGGAGAAAAGACGAAGAAGGCGCTGCTGTGTTTCTTTAATGACCCTTCCCTCACATTTCAGTACTCAGAGTCCCTGGAGAGGGGGGACACCTTCAGAAATTTTTAGGAGTTGCTGTAAGGTCATTTTATTTGCAAGGGGCAGGGCTTTTTTTCTGGGAAAAGAGGTGGTGGAACTCAGTTGGTTGCCCTTGGAGAAAATGGTCACATGGCTGGTGGCACCACCCCCTGAGCTCCAGACAGAGGGGAGTTTAGATTGCCTTCTGCACCGAGTGGCGCGGAGGGCAATCTCAACTCCCCTCTGTCTGGAGATCAGGGGGCGTGGCCACCAGCCATGTGACCATTTTCAAGAGGTTCTGGAAATCCGTTCCACCACGTTCCCGCTGAAAAAAAGCCCCGGCAAGGGGTCCTAATAGGGTTTAAGCTGCAGATGTTTTCTTGAGGGTGTGCGGGCTCAAAACTGAAGAAAAAGTGAAGAAGGTGCTGCTATGTTTCTTTCATGTCCCTTCTCTCACATTTCAGCACCAAGACTTAAGAGAAGTAGTCACGCTGGCCTGGGCTTCTGTGAGCAAACTTGATTTCTTTTTTAAATTAATCACTTCATCATCATCACCATAATCAAGACTAACATTTCAATCGAACCCCAAACCCAGATATTATCAGTGCAATCCTAAAGAGAGTTCTAATCCCACCGAAGTAAAAGGGCTTCGATGGGTGTAACTCTGCTTTGCTGTGCCCTGCAGAGATGGGGAGGAACAGAATTATTGACAAAGAGACATCCTCGGACACCCCATCACAGGAAATGTCTGACCAGGCCAAGATGTGGCTCTCTCTCTTCCAAGTCCAAAGGGGTGTCCACGTTTTTTGAAGTGGGCCACGTGATCTACGGGGATCTGTGCCATGCTTCTGTCCCCAATCTGGGGCTGATTCCGCACACGTTGGATAATGCACTTTCAATGCACTTTATCAGTCGTTTGAGGTGGATTTTTTGTTCCGCACACAAAAAAATCTGTTCCAAATGATCTATAAAGAGGATTGGAAGTGCATTATCCAACGTGTGCAGAATCACTCTAAGCCACTCAGGAACACCAACATGGCCGCATCACTTAACACTGGAGTTGAGCAATATGAGTATTGGACATAAGTTAACCTACATTGGAGGCTTTATTAATATCTGTTTTCCTGTAGTCAGTAATTCTTCATAATGTACCCAAATTTGTCATAATGTGGCAGAATTGTTGTGGGATTAAACTTGAAGTTCCAAAAATATTTTTGCTAAAAATCTCACATTGGCCTGGACACACCCTTGGATAAGGTGAGCTGCATTTGTTCTGTGGGCCACAGGTTGCTGTGTCTTAGCACAGCATAACAATGCTGTGTCTTAGCACAGCGTAACAATAACACGATATTCTATGTGGGTGGAGACTACATTACTTTGTAGCGCAGGAAGAGAATGTTCTGTCTTGGGACAATTTATGTGATTCCCTCTTTAATGGATCTGCATGATGGTCTATTGCCGTATGTCCTCCTCCACCATCTGCCATGGTCTTTTGATGGCTAAAAATCTCACATGGGCCTGGACACACTCTTGGATCAGCTGAGCCGTGTTTGTTCTCTGGGCTGTGGGTTGGATGCCTCACGATCCTCATGCGTCAACCGCCAGGGTCTTTTTTTTTGCCACCTGCTGGTTATTCCCCTGTTTAAGGTGGTCTGCTTGGCATCTATCTACTAGAGCAGGGATTGCCAAGCCAGTGCCTGCTCTTTGAAGTCTGTAAAATGATGGTGGCTGCCTTGGGATGCAAGACCCATCAGAAAACTCCTCCTGGAAACTCAACGACAAAATGCCAGCGCGTCCCAAGCTAAGCATCCTCCTATGATGAGGGCAAGTATTTTCAAATGGTGCTTCCCCCAGATACAAAAGAGACACTTTCTGGGGTCATCAGAAGCATTGGAAGAGATGATTTGAGGGAAAGGCAAGGAAACACACCAGTGGGCACCACTGCACCCATTAGCACCTCATTGGCATCACCAATTTTGGTAACCTTCCTTTCATCACTCAGATGTGTCATGTTCACCAACACGTCCAGCTCTTTTCTGCTAACCCATTTTTTGCCAGCTATTTATGAGTAGAGTCATCAGGTGAACCAGCCAAATTACCTTGGTCTGGTCAATTAGATTTTCTGTTCATTGTCTTAATTAATTCAAACTGATGAAACCTTGCTAACTTTTCTAAAAAAAAAAAAAGTTGTCATTGCTGAGGCACAAGACGGTCTGGGTGGGTGCAGTCCCAGTGCTGGGCTGGGTGCAGTGCTGGGTGCAGTCCCAGTCCCAGGCTGCTGAGCCCCCAAGCCCCTCCCACAACTCAATGCGTGCATACATCATCAATGGACAGTTATGCCCTTTTGCTCATCCCCTTTCAGGGACCAGAGGGCAGCAGCTATCATGTCACACCTGTTAGACACTTTAATATGATATCCCTTCCTGTGTAGGCTCATGAACTTCCAGGTTGGCCAGAATCACTTCCAGTTAGCCCAAGAACTGTGCCGGCAGCTCCTCTGGGACTATGAGAAGTGGTGTGCCACAGCCCATCTGAGGTAAGAGATGGACTTAATAGCGAGGGCAAAAAACAACATGTTGCCTCCGCAGTCATGTAGTCCATGACCTCACAAAGGTTCTCCCCGTCATTCCTATACATTGGAAGAAGACCAGTTGCAGAACCCTGGGAGAACAGACCAGTATGCTCTAGACAGTTGGGGTCGGTTTCTTTTGAGAGCTGTGCTCAGCCAGAATCACAGCACTGGACAACGCTCTGGGCCAAGCTACAAGTGACAAATGACACTTGAATGGCAAGTGGATTGAGTGGAGCGCAAGTGAACAGGGAGGAATACACTTGCCGTTCAAGTGTCATTCGTCACTTGTAGCTTCGCCCTATGTTGCTTGTGCTGACAACACCGCAAATCTCAGCCAGTTTGTGTGTTAATTCTCAATAAGGGGCATGGGAAAGAAAACAAACAAGCCGGAAATACAACTGGAAATTGCTCTTTTGTTTCGTTAAAGCAGCTTCCGGATCAGTGAGCCCAATCTGGGAAACCAAATTATAATGAAAGGTTCTCATGTTGCAGCGGTAGGCAGGCGCTGGACTTGCATGGCGGCCTCTTGTTTTCCTTAACTTCATTCACCTATTGGATCCCAAAGGGAGAGAACCCTTCCATTATTACCTACTCTGCTGCCGGGAAGGGGGAATGTGCATCTTTTTTACTCCATTGCTACCAGGTCAATGGCATTGTCTCCCTGCCAATCAGGTCTTCACAAGAGGAGACCCTTCCCCTCCTATTGGCTTTGGAATTGTTTGGAATGTGCACACTTCAATCATAGGCTGCTATTCTAAAGACCCTTCCCTGGCAGTAAGCACTATTGAACGACATGGGACTTATGTCTGAGTAGACCTATTTAGGTTTGTTTCTTCCCCATCCTACAAGCCATTTGCCTTCTCGGCCCTTTCAAAGACAATCCTGCCTGCCCACAGCAAAAGGAAAAGCGATGGAAAAAAATACAGGACTTTTTAGGAGGAGGGGGGATTCAGCTTTCTTCAGGGTCCATTATTGTGTGTGTAGGAAAAACTCAGTAGGTTGATGGTTTAGAGAAAGGACTGCTTTCTGTGTGATTTTGTGCTGTTAAGTGCCAAAACAGCTGTCAGGGAGTATGGAAGCCTGCATTGTAAAGAACAGGGCTGAAACTCAGGAAAAGAAAAAACCCCAAACAGATTAAATCCAAGCCAGAAACACCCATATAAAATAAACCAATAAATAAACCAGTAAATAAATAAACCAATAAATAAACAAATAAATAAATAAATAAATAAATCCTAGATCTGAAATGGGAAGAAAAATTTTTCAGCATACACCCCTGATTTTAATGATTCTGAGGACTGGGGAATCTGAAATGAAGATGTAGAAAGAGCGTCCTTACTCCATTCATTTTGGTGTCAGGCAGATAGGTAAAAAAGGATCTGCCAGATCTGTCTTTTCATTGCTATTCGGTAGAGACAAAAGGCAGCCACCGCAGTTCCCTTCAGAGGCTTCCGGTGAAAATACTTTGATATGGATTTTTAAAATCATGTTTGTATTGCCCTTTTAAAGAATTAACTCTTAATGGCTGTGAGACTATTAAGAAAGGACCTAAGTAAAGAGAAAAACACAATGGAGGCCGATAATAAAGACCACATCTGCAATAGTAAAAAGAAAGAGAAGATAAAGGGGAGAGAGATAACAGATTGTCAAAGAAAGTAACAATGGGATAAAAGGATTGGTCTGGAGGTGCTGGGATGAAATATATTTCATGTTCCTGATTCTGACCTTCGTTTTTCTTTTTAGGTACAGAGAAATGCAGAGGAGAGTTCCAAGACATCAGGGAAGAGAGAACATGACCTGCCCTAGGGGAAGCAGCTCATCCCCCTCGCCCAAGGGAGTTTCCCCGGGGGCAGCTCATTCCTCTCTCTCCCCCCTCCAAGGGAGCTTGCCCGGGGGCAGCTCATCCCTCTTCCTGCCGTCTAAGGGAGCTTGCCTGGGGGCAGCTCATCCCACTCCTCCCCCTCCAAGGGAGCTTGCCCGGGGGCAACTCATCCCTCTCTTCCACCTCCAAGGGAGTGTGCCCAGGGGCAGCTCATCCCTCTCCCCCCACCAAGGGAGCTTGCCCGGGGGCATCTCATCCCTCTCCCCCCCTCTAAGGGAGCTTGCCCGGGGGCAGCTCATCCCTCTCACTCTCCCCCTCCAAGGGAGCTTGCCCAGGGGTAGCTCATCCCTCTCTTCCCCCCCTCCAAGGGAACTTGCCTGGGGGGGCATCTCATCCCTCTCAACCCCTCCAACAGAGCTTGCCCAGGGGCATCTCATTCCCCTTCTATCCCCCTCCAAGGGAGCTTGCCTGGGGGTGTAGCAGGGGCAGCTCATCCCTCTCTCCCCCCTCTCCAAGGGAGCTTGCCCAGGGGCAGCTCATCCCTCTCTTCCCCCCTCCAAGGGAGCTTGCCCGGGGGCATCTCATCCCTCTCTCCCTCCTCCAAGGGAGCTTGCCTGGGGGCATCTCATCCCTCTCTCCCCTCCCCTCCAAGGGAGCTTGCCTGGGGGCAACTCATCCCTCTCTTCCCCCTTCCAAGGGAGCTTGCCCGGGGGCAGCTCATCCCTCTCTTCCCCCTCCAAGGGAGCATGCCCAGGGGCAGCTCATCCCTCTCCCCCCCTCTAAGGGAGCTTGCCCGGGGGCAGCTCATCCTCCTTTGAGGCCCTAGTTTTGCAGCCCTGTGTGCCCCCCCCCCACAGTGGGAGGATCTAATTATGTACCCTCTTCATCTTGTGTGGTGTGGTCCTTAAGGCCTAGCAACTTGTTATACTGGTTATGGTTCCAATCTGTGAGTGCTGAGAACTCCATGCTGAACTTTACTATCTTCAGGTGGATATGGCAGTCTAGGGATGCCAGGTCCCCTTACCCTCCTGGTGGGAGGGGCAGAACCAGCACGTGCCTGTCGAATGTCTTCTCCCATGTGCAAGTTCCTGGCGCAGTGTGATGACATCACTTCCCGGAGTGATGTCATTGTGCAGGCCCCAGGCATGCCCAAATCCCCTGTGGCCAGATGAGTGGTGCTGGGGGGCGGGGCAGAGGTTGGGAGCAGGGGATCCCCATCTGACTGAGGGACCAGCAACCCTACAAGGTAGGCCAAATCAGATTAGGAGAGTGGTGCACAGAGAGATAGAGAGGACTTAAGTTTCCCTGTGCAAAACAGGGCTACAGTGATTTACTGGGGACATACACCAGAGCACTGAGTTGGCTAGGATTAAGACTGGCTTTCTTACTATTCTACTTTTGCACCAATCAAGTCCTGATTCCACCAGTCAGAAGAAAGGCAATGGGTTAAATACTACAGAAAATTGGGACAGGACTCTTGCTGTCTACGATAGGTTTGCTGGGATGGAATTTGCTCTTTACTCCTTCCACAGGGGAAAAAAAGTAAGTGAGTACAGAAGTAGAGGAGAGCATACCTTGTAAGGAACTTTTTCAAAAAGCAAGACATCACTCCTGAAGTATTAAAAAATTGGGCACGTCTTAGAAATATCACGAGTCTTATCCAATAGAATTAAAATTTCTTCCCACCTACTTTATCCTGGTTCTTGAATGCCAGCCCAGTTATACAATTGTTTCAGAAAACATTCAAGCTGTCACCCAGCTGTGCACTCTGCAATCATGTCACAATAAGGGTAAATATATTTTCGCTCTACGTGTCACGCACACCGCTTCATGCCTAGGAAACATCTTTGTCAATCCAAGGTGAAAAAATGTGGAGGATGCATATTAAAATATTATATTTTCATTATCTAGCATCATTACTAGTTGTGTTTTCAGTGTGCAGATGGTGGAAGGTTAGGAGCCCTGTGGCGCAGAGTGGTAGCCCAAGCTCTGCTCATGACCTGAGTTCGAGCCTGGCGGAAGCCGGGTTCAAGTAGCCAGCTCAAGGTTGACTCAGCCTTCCATCCTTCCCAGGTCGGTAAAATGAGTACCCAGTTTCCTGGGGGTAAAGTGTAGATGACTGGGGAAGACTTGGTGCTTGCACTTGGTGCTTGCACTTTTACCAATGGTGGAAGGTTACTTGGGCCATATCTTTAAAAGCCTTTCTAAATTTATTTGCTTTCATACTTCATCCACAGTTCATCTTTTTCACCGAGACTCAAGGCACATTATAACTGATTTTAAAGGAATGGACGATGAGCCCTGCTGTATTCCGCATAACTAGAAGCAGTCAAGGGAAGCCCAATGCACAAAATGTTACAGCAGTCTAGCCCAGTCCAGCACATCCATGTCAGAAATTGCACCTGAGACAAAAGTGTACTTGAGGCTTCCCACATAAACACCAAGCATTTATATAAATAGACTATGAGCTGTACACTGTTTTCCAGCAAGGTTGTAGGAGGGAATCTTTTAAAAGGGGGCTTTGCTGCACTCCTTCAAAATGAGATCTCAGTGTGCTTTCTCTGTAGGAAGAAAGTATCACTGTGACGAACAAGCAATATAAGACTGAAATTACCAGAGCTACATATGCTTCTGAGGTCCAGTGAAAATTTTGTTGGCAAACAAGCCTGCGGGTCACAAAGGCTGCCCTACTTGGGGTCGGGGTACTTCCCACCCCCACTTTATTATTTTCTACCATTAAACTTGTAGAGAAATTAAACCACCAGCTATAACAAAACTTCCGCTTCTGTCTGCCAGTGTTGGAATTTCTCTGTCTCATACTTCTAAGCTCCAAGACGGTCCGGGTGAAGTCGCTCTTATGGCTGTTAGCGCTCCTTTTCGACATTCTTCGACAACGAGAGGGCAACAGAACTAATGAGATAGGCCCACCTAATTGATGGGTGTGAAAAAAGGCCTTAAGTCCTCAAATACCAAACAAGCATCTGGATCTAAATACCTCACACTGAACCCAGATACATTCAAACTCTGCACATTGACGGATTATAGAAGAAAATGAATTTTCTGTACCCATTTTACATAAGCCTTATCTGGCTTTGCCATTTTCTAACCAAATCCAAATATTCCAGTTTGGCTTTGGGGCAAAGAAATAGCTTAGAGATTGTTCTCACATCCTCTAAATATTTTTCCCTCTGTATTATATTCATACAAATAAAAATGATTGGGTCAAATCCAGAACTGAGAATATGGAGTTTCACGTTCAATAAGGTGAAAGTTTTAATCAGGGTCAGAGGGCGCCTGTCAACAAGGTAATTTTGTTCTGTCCTTATACCATTCAGACCCAATGAACTTCCACTGAAGCTGAGGGGGCTCTACCGAAACAAGCTGAGCAAAATTAATCCAAGAACCCTCAACACCACACACAAACATTAGGAAAATCCAAACTGGCTTGGCTGGAGCTCAGGTAGGTGTTGTGGGATTTGAAATTAGGGTTGCAATGATGTACATCAGTGGTAGTTCAGGGGTCTGCAACCGATGGCTCCAGAAACAAATGATACCCCTTAAAAAGAAAGTGGAATCTTTAAGATACAACTGAGAGAGAGGTGGGATGTTAGAATAACCAGTATGAGAGGGGAATGTCAGGCAAAGATTTTTATGGGACTAAAGGACTTTTTAGAGATGGTTTACAGAAAGAGAAATGAAAGCGGTGAACAGCTGCCAGGTAATCCAAGTGGGAGCCACACACAGATTTATGCCAGTGCATTAAAACAATCCTGCAGGATATTCCCGTATAGATTTATGACTTATTGGGAGACGGTGTGTGCACCACATCCTAATAAAGGACTTATAACAACCAGTGACATTTCTTCTGTTTCGTCTGTATTATTTATGCCAATAAAGGTTGCTGTGCTGAACAACCAGTGTTTGGGCTGCAGAAACTCTACGAGCTATTAATCGGCTTAGCAATGATCAGCAATGGTAAGTTGCATATCTTCCGTCATGCAAACAGGTGTTCTTATATTGGCTTTTTGTCGATCTCTGAATTTTGACATAGGGTTGGCTCTTTAATTATTAAAGTCTTGCAGAACCTTGTTCTAGAAGCAAGTTAAGTGTGGCTGTAGCTGTAGCTCTGTGCGGAGAAGAAAGCTCTCCATTGAACTGTTGCATCTGTTTTAAAATACAGAGGAGTTTACGGGAAGCAAGAGAAGCTGTCTTAATTTGTCATCCAAGAAGGCAAATGTCGTCAGTCTTCTGAGCAATAAGTAAAGCAACAGTTTTGACTGTCTGCCTCCCCCTGCCAAAAGCAGAGGGGTTGTAGGGTTGCCAGATCTGGGTTGGGAAAGCCGGAGGTTTAGCAGAGAAGAGATGCCACGGAGTCCACTCTTTGACGTTGCCATTTCCTCCAACGGAACTGCTGTTTGTGGTCTGGCCATCCGTTGCAATTCCAAGGAATCCAGGCCCTGTTTGCAGGCCACATGACATGGCTGATGTTAAGCTTGTTGGGTCACAAATGTATTCATTTATTTAGATAATTATACACTGTTTTTCTCCCCAACGCAGACCTGAAACAGCTTGCAACATTGTGTAATTATTTATTCCTTAAAATATTTATAACCCCTCCTTTCCCTTGGCTCAAGGTAATACAAGTAATAAGAAACCCTGTTGCTCTACATCGTTTCATGCCAATGTTTTAAATAGCATTTCATTCTTTATTTGCATTATGATTTCAGTTTACATTCCTTCAAAAACCACTGGCCCTTAAAGCAGAAAACTTTGTATTGAGTTTTCTAAACTGGAGCATCAACAAATCACCTCAAGGCTCTTGTGAAAACACTCCGACCATTTTGGCTGGTCTGAGAGGGTTACCAATCTCCCGGTGGGGACTGGAGTTCTGGAATCACAACTGATCTCCAAACTACAGAGATCAGTTCCCTTGGAGTAAGGGTCACACAACAAGTGACAAATGACACTTGCCTGTATTCCTCCCTGTTCACTTGCCATTCACCTGCTTTCCACTTGATCAAAGGGAGCGCAAGTGAATGGCAAGTGAACAGGGAGGAATACACGTGAGTCTGTTCACTTGCCAGGCAACTGTCATTCATCACTTGTAGTGCGGCCCTAAGTGGCAGCTTTGGAGGCTGCACTCTGTGGCTTCATATCCCTGCTGAGCACCTTTCCCTCCCCTCCCCAAACTCCACTCTCCCCAGGAACCACTTTCCAGGAATTTCCCAAGCTGGAGTTGGCAACTCTAGTTGACCAACATGGAGACATCAGCAGAAACAGCTCTGGCAATCCAAGCACAGTTCATTTCTTTTTTCCTCACAATCCACCTTGTGAAATAAGTAAGGCTGAGGGCCAAGCTACACGTGACGAATGACACTTGAACGGTGAGCGTATTTCTCCCTGTTCACTTGCCCTCCATTCAATCTGCTTGCCGTTCAAGTGTCATTCGTCACTTGTAGATTGGCCCTGAGAGAGTGTGCCTGGCCTAAAGTCACCCTGTGAGCTTCCATGGAAGAGTGGGGATTCAGACCTGGGTCAGTAGCTACACACTGAAATCTCCTTCACCTCGCCCACCCTGTGAAACAATCACAGCTCTTGCACAGCTGATCTTATAATAGTTTCTATTGCGGAGTCTCTACACAAGACATCTTACACGGGGACGCTCAAGTGACTTCCTTTCTGTGTGGTCTTATATTCGAGTGTACTGTGCCTCCATTAGCAGTGCATGTGTATCCGCAATGGCAGATCAAGCGTAAGCTCTTTCACTTGAGTGTCGATGTCTTCTTGGGTAGAGAGAGACTCGGGCTTTTTGTTAACTTAACTTTCTTTGTAAGAATCTGCCTTGGCTTTGATCCCCTCTCTCTGGGCCGGAGCTGGATCTGACAGCAGGACCCCTTCACACTCGTGGCTGGAAACCAGCCTGTGCTGCTATTTCCAATTAACTCCCCACCATCTGCATGGATTGTGATCGGAAAGCAGAGCCAGCTGACGCAGCTAGCATTTCTCAACTGCGTTCCAAAGTGCTGAACAGCGCCACCTGCAGCTTGGTTCTCCAGCCAAGCCACCCACGCAACTGGACGGGGGCAGCACACCAAGGAGGGTGTCCATGTGCCACAACGGCCAGGCCTGCTCCTGTCCTTCTGGGGCATGGAAGGGGACAAGTATGGCCTTTTGGAGCCCTGCTGCTGCTGGCCTTGTTCACATGGAGGGCCAAGCTACAAGTGACGAATGACACTTGAACGGCAAGTGAACAGACTCACATGTATTCCTCCCTGTTCACTTGCGCCCCACTTGATCATGTGTGATCAAGTGGAGTGCAAGTGGCGCGCAAGTGAACAGGGAGGAATACATGTGATCAAGTGGAGTGCAAGTGGAGCGCAAGTGAACAGGGAGGAATACATGTGATCAAGTGGAGCGCAAGTGGAGCGCAAGCAGAGCACAAGTGAACAGGGAGGAATACATGTGAGTCTGTTCACGTGCCGTTCAAGTGTCATTCGTCACTTGTAGCTTGGCCCTGAGTGCACGGACTGTGGCAGCACAGGTTTGTTTCAGAACTACGCAGCAGCATGGGAAGGAACGATGGTCATATTTTGCTTGGAAGAGAAAAATGCTGTCATTCCCTACCTTACCGCAATCCTTGAAATGAGAGTAATCACGAATCATGATGTGCCCCTCAAGCAGCAATTCTCAACAACTTATCCTTTGGGCTGATTTGGGGGGGGGGATTATTCACAAGTTTAAAAGCCCACTGATCACTTCCCAAAGTCAGTGCATGAGGATACTGTTGGATTACCAGCTGCTTGGAGAAAATAATTCCCTGTCCCTGTAATAAAGACTTAATGCAACATTATTTACCAGGTGATGTTATTTACCTCTATGCCATAAAAAGTTTCTTGCCCATTTTTACACATTAGGCTTCGATTAAGATTAAGAGCCAGTTTCGTGTAGTGGTTAAGAGCGGCAGGACTCTAATCTGGAGAGCCAGATTTGATTCCCCACTCCTCCGCTTGAAGCCAGCTGGGTGACCTTGGGTCAGTCACAGCTCTCTCAGAGGTCTCTCAGCCCCACCCACCTCACAAGGTGTTTTGTTGTGGGGATAATAATAACATACTTTGTAAACCGCTCTGAGTGGGCATTAAGTTGTCCTGAAGGGCGGTATATAAATTGAATGTTTATTATTATTATTATTATTATTATTATTATTATTATTATTATTATTATTATTATTATTATTGGGATAGGACTTTTTCCCCTCCAGGCTTGCCGGCATCACTCCCTGAGGGAAATAAGTTCCTCAGATCTGTGAGCCATATTCAGAATTGCTTGAAGTGTAGTGGTTAGAGCGTCAGACTGGAATGTGGGAGGCCCAGGTTTGAGTCCCTGCTCTGCCATGGAAGCTGGGTGATCTAGGCCCAGTCACTCTCCCTCTTGGCCTAACCTACCTCACAGAGTGGTTGTGAAGATAAAATGGAGGAGGGGGAAACAATGTTGGAAGCCCACAGGGGAGAAGAGCAGGGAATAAATACCTAAATCAATAAATAATGTCTGAATGCTCTTTCCTTCAGGCAGGGTTGCAACTTCAGGTTGGGAAATTCTGGGAGATTTGGGAGTGGAGTCTGGGGAGTGCAGGGTTTGGGGCGGAGAGGGACCTCAGTGGAGTATAATGAGTCCCCCCTCCAAAACAGCCATTTTCTTCAGGAGAACTGATAAGGCAAACATTTCCTAAACAGGCAGCATACAATTTTTCTTAACTAACTAACTAACTAACTAACTAACTAACTAACTAACTAACTAACTAACTAACTAACTAACTAACTAACTAACTAACTAACTAACTAACTGTTTCCCACACACTTTCATTTTTTTGTTAGTGCCCATGTTTGTCTTTTACTGCTGTTTTATAATTAGGAGCTTTTGTGATTTTATTTTCAGTTTATACATAAGCTGCCAAGAAGGCAATTAACTATGGAACGGCCGGCTGTTCATTTCTCAAATAAATAAATGAAAATTTCTTGTCAACTCCCCCCAGCTCCGCTCCAGTTTTGGTCCATGTTTATCTACTGCAGCGCTCAGAACAAAGATGCCCTGCGTCTAATTTTGGAGCAAATTGACGTCATCAAGTGGATGTGTAAAACCTATGACAAATTTGAGATGGTGACACCGTCCCAAGATAGCCAGTCATCATCACTCTTTAGATTTACAGTGCTTATAGAATATTCATTGAAGCTGTAAATACCTATTTCTTGGTAGACAGATGGTCAGAATTTTTTTTGTCAGTTATCTTACTCAGTTAAATAGGCTTCTTAAAAGATGACTTTGTGGGGGCCGCAGAGGAGATGAAAAGAGTTTTTTCCCTGAAGGACGTTTTTTCTCACTGACTTTTTCTCTCCCTTTCCTTCCAAAGTGGAAGGCAATGAATACAAAACAAAGTATCCTCACCATGTGGGTATAGCCTGCAAATATACTTCATAAAGAAAGAATTCTTTAACTTTTTAGAGCTTCTCTACACAAGACTTCTTAATTGGAGATGCTCAAGTTTAGGGAAACGCAATGTTTAAAAAGACAGAGCCGGTGGAGATCGCTCCTCAGAGGATTTGTTAATTTCATCTTCGCCTCCCCAAAGGCTCTGTCAATTTCACCTCCCCTTTGGCTAACATTGCATCTACCTTCACTTGAGTGTCCTCGTGTAAGATGTCTCGTGTACAGAGACTCTAAGGGCACATTCACACTACCAGTTTTTATTGGTTTCTTTCTACTGTCATTGTACTTCATTCTCCCACAGAATCTGGGGGCAAATAATTTTTAAAACCACATTAATTAGCAGAAACAAAACCCAAAAAATGTATGTGGCAAAACATTACAGCAACCAGGGCTTTTTTCCAGCTGGAACGTGGTGGGATGGAGTTCCGGAACCTCTTGAAAATGGTCACATGGCTGGTGGCCCCGCCCCCTGATCTCCAGACAGAGGGGAGTTTAGATTGCCCTCCCTGCTGCTGGAGCGGTGCGGAGGGCAATCTCAACTCCCCTCTGTCTGGAGATCAGGGGGCGGGGCCACCAGCCATGTGACCATTTTCTCCAAGGGCAACCCACTGAGTTCCACCACCTGTTTTCCCAGAAAAAAAGCCCTGACAGCGACTATATGGTAAATTCATAGATTTCTGGAGTTATTATTGGCCACTCATCGAATGCGGGCAGCTTTTCCCCTCAGCTCCAGATGTCTCCATTTTCAAAACATTTGCAGGCAGTTTGGTTTCCATTTTTTTGGTGCCCTTTCTGAGACTGCAGGAAACTGCGCTCCCAGAAATGGCACCGAATTGTATCAATTACTTATTCTCTGATGAATCTCAGACTATCACCGTTAATGTAGCCAAATTATGTGCCGCTTGTTACATAACCTGAAAAAATAGTGTAAATTCCCTTAGGTTTGCTAATGGATGAGGCCTGGCTGCAAATCTCTTCCGGGTATTTTAACACATCTACATGTATGCACATGTAAGTACCTATCCTTTTATCTGTATATAGTTCACTGTCTAATTTTTATCTTTATTTTAAATCTATTTTTATCTATCTATTTTATTAATATTATTGTCTGTCGACTTTTAGATATATGTTATACTGGCACAGTACCATAATAATAAACTTATGACTTATAAGGTAACGAAAAAATGGAAGCCAAACAGCCTGCAACCATTTTGAAAATGGAGACATCTGGAGTCAAGGGGGAAAGCAGTCAGTGTTCGGCGAGTGGGCTGTTCCTTTAATGACATGTGGAAAGGGCCATTGTCACTTCTGGCTTGTACCAAGAAGCTATGTGCTGGTAACTAGGCTGGAGCCCTTTCCCCCTTTATTTTCGTCCTGCTGCTGCTTGGAGAGGTGGCAGCTAAATGGAAGACCCACTGGGAGTTTGACCACAGGAAGTGGTCAAATGGTAAGCTTAGGGGGAATGTGGGACCAGGACGCCACCCCTCTACAAGTGCCAATTTTTAACAATAGTTTTGGTTTAAAACAAACTGTAAATTTAAAACAAACACAAGAAATATGACGAATGCTTCAAAGTTAAGTTTCTCCTTACTCTAGTCAGAATCAGTTTCTGAACGGTCAGTAACGTTCAGTTCGAGGCTTCCATTTTTATCTTCACCAGTGTCGGAAAACTGAAGATCTGCGCACACTGAAACAACTTTCTGTGCTTTCTAAAAAGTTAGCTTGTTCCCGGATTTGCGTATACTCCCGAACACAGACCAATTTCTTTCTCATGCTGCAGAAGAATCAGGAATTTGAACCAGACAAGAGAGTCACTAATTACCATTCCTATGGTAATTACCAAATACTGCAGAATGCCATACAGGATCATTAGAAAACATTTTGAGAGAGCGAAGGGCAGCTAAAGCAATATTTTAAACCCTTGCCTTTTTACTCCTCATATTAAGAGACATAACATTTTACCAGAAATTTATTTCTCCATGTTTTATTCAAATTTCCATTTTCCCCATTGGAAAACATGTCCAAAAGTCCTAATTAAAAACAGACACCTTCCCTAGTGACTCTCCCACCCTTCCAGGGCCTTCCTATCTCTACTTTTACCTCACAGTTCTTTCCAGAAATAGCTGGTTTGATGGCAGTGAATGTGGACACAGTGGTGGAGTAGACTTCCTAGGAGTAGACTGGGCAGTAGGGGTGCCATTCCTCGAGTTGGGACAGGGAATTCCCTACCTTGAGCTCCCATTGCCTGCTGCCATTCCAAGCAGCAAGAAAAGAGAAGAAAGCCCAGAGGTGTCACAGACATGATGAAGTCACTTCCAGGGAAAACCTGGTAATAATGGTGGGTAGCTTTAGAAATCACATGTCCCCTGAGATACACATGGGTTTCCCCAACAGCCTCAATAGCATCCCCATGTCTATTTCTGGCTGGAGAAAAGGTGTGGGTGTGGGTCAAGACCCTGAACTGAGCACTGCACATGCAGAAAATGAGAACCTGTGACTCGTGTGATTGTGAAGGTCTGTTCCAAGGTGGGAACCGCAGACCCAACCTATGTAATGTGTGAAGAGGAAAACACCAAAAGGGAAGCAGACGGATATAGTTTTTCTTGGTAGATATATAGAACAGAGCAATACATCCATTCTCAAATTGCTGCATTTATGTATTTTGTAGGGCTAATGTGCCATCCTTAACTAGGGTTACCAACTAGGGCTCCCCCTCCCCATGCAAAGAAAACAATCAATAACTGCAAAGCTGATATAGAGCACCACGAAGCTTTTCATTCTCCATGTTGGGAAAAGATTTTCCTTGATTTCTACCTTATACAGTTTTTAAGACATGGGACTTCACTCCCCCCCCCCTAAAAGATCTGTTATCAAACCACAAAAGGTCTGTTTGTACTTTGGGATCTGTAACCAAATAAAATCAAGTGCTAGCATTCTCAGGAGATCCTCTTTGGTAGGAATGATGCTAAGGTTGTGTACTTCCAGTGGCCCTGGAACAAGATAACAACGGGTTGTTCTAAAAATCCTAGAGTATAGAAAGCCTCTGTCTCTAGATGCAAGATGTAATTCCCCCACCCCTGTGGTTTCAGAAGTCCGATTGATTCATGTGTTTCAAAGTCCATGTATCCTCTATGTGGCTGCCACGAGTTCTGTCGATCAAGTATCTTCTGTCAGAACTTAAAACCCAGGGGTGTGCAGGCAAAATTTGGGTCAGAATCATGACATGGGAAGAGAGGGAACTTAAGCCCCCCCCCCCGCTGTTTTCCTGATCTGAAATGGCCTTGGGAGCCACTGTTTGTTCTGTTGGAGAAATCTCCATGTACTGATAACTACACATACATTTCCTATGAAGAGCTGGGAATTTTCTTCCAAGCATGGAACTTCCAGACCTAGGGTTGCTAGGAAGTGCCAGCCAGTGGGAGGGCTGTAGGTGGAGATATGAGGGGGACTGCGATGCCAGCTGTGGCGTCATGTCACTTCCACTAAAACCCATTTAACCATAGAGTTTTTGGCAATTCCTAGATCTACACCATGTCACTTCCATTTTTTTTACTGGAAGTGTGTGAGGCTCCTCCCTCACTGGCGCCCTCTCCTGACGGCCTGCCATCCTACCAGCTCTCCAGACAGGTGCCTTCACAGGAACCTAAATTTAAAGGCCTCCCCTTGCCCCACCTCCCTGGCTCTGCCCCCAACCGCCACCCAGTCGCCCTGATTGGCCCTGCTCCCAGCCTATCTGATGGGAGGGCTGGGTAGACTCTGCAGTCTCCTGGCCCCAGCCACTCCATCCCCACCTCGGGTGGGGCATTTGGTCTGCTCTCTGCCTGGCTCGCCCCTGCTGCTTCTGAACCTTCCCCAGTGGCTCCCTTGGCATCTTGGGGCCTGCGCCTGCCTGGCTTGTGCTGATGGCACCCTCCTGTGAGCCTGGATGAAGTGGAGCCATCTGGGCAACTGCAGGAGACAGGTGAGTCTGCTGAGTGGCTGCAGGCTGTTCCCCAGAGTGGTGCCTGGGCGTCGGCTGCAACTGGCCTAAGGGTGAGAGAGGCCTGGAGGGGCTCCTGCAACTGAGGTACTGCCAGAGGCTGTGCTGCAGGGCCTAAAGGGGGTGCCTGCTGCTGCAGGGCTGGGGGTGAGGGTGGACAACAGGCAGGCGTCGCCGGACAAAGTGATGTGACACACCATACATAATGCTGTGCAGTTTTTTTAAGTTTTTCAGTAGAGGGGCAGGGGATCTCCTGAGTCCTGAGACCCAACCATAGTAATGGGCCCCTACTCAGACCACATCAGTTAACATACTACAATGTTGACTATGTAACATGTGAATCAGCTTTTTATGTAATGGAAGGTAGCTGTAGGATGCCCTAACCTGGATGGCCCAGGCTAGCCAACCTCATCAAATCTTGGAAGTTAAGCAAGGTTGGATCCGTTTAGGACTTGGATGCGAGACCACCAAGGAAATCCAGGGTCACTAAAGCAGAGGGAGGCAACGGCAAACTGCTTCTGAACGTCTCTTGCCTTGAAAACCCGACTTGACCGCACTTTCCACCAGCAGCTGTAGGACACATAACCAATGAAGTTATTTTTTTATGTTTATAGGCTGGGAAATTCGTTTCATAGATCCCTTTTTTAAAAAAACAAATTCAGCAGTCTTCTTGTTTGCCAGAGCAGGAACAAGCCGCGAGAGAACGGGAGGCAGCAAGCTGTAACCACGGTGTGATGCTCCACTGGTCCGATAGGAATGGTTAAGATTCTGATGGCAATTTGATTTTGTTAGATTCCCCCCTCCCCCATTTCTGCCTCCTTGTGAACAGAAGAATGAACACAAATATAAAACTTTAAAAAATGTGACTAGAGGAATGCGGATTGCTATTTATTTATTAACAAACACGCCTGCTTGTAGAGTAATAGGGGCAAAGGAGAGGTCCTTGCTCAAGGAATTTGCAGTTGATGGTGTTGTCCATGGAGATGGGCTTATGTGCTATGGCTGAATATACAGTGCAGAGGCAGTGGGGCTTCCACATAGCAGGTTTCCCGACTTTTCCCTTTTCCCAGTGCATTCCCACTTATCTTCCACATCAACAGAAGCCTGTTTAGAGGGGTTTTTTGTTTGTTTAATTTGTGGTTGAATATTGTTATACCATAATAATATTATAGCAATATGTCTATCAGGTTGTCTTAATTTCCAGGCTTCACTTTTCAAAGTAGAAAGTAAATCTCTAGCCCTTTTTGTTGTGGCGATATAAGGGGGAAAGCATATGTTCAGAACATTGATGAGAACAAAAGGGCAAATGGGGGAGAAAGAGAGATAAAAGTAACAATGGATGAATGCAAGCAATCACACCTATCGTGACTGAAACTGCTAAAGTTGTTTTAGATTTCAAAAGCGGGAAATCTGCTAGAGTTGTTCTTAGCAAGACACAAGATAATCCTTATGCTGACATGCAGGATTTCTAAACCCAAATACTGTATTGAAAAAAAAAGGGGGGGGGGAGATGGTGTCAGTATAGTGGCTACATATACTGTAGGCATAATTTTAGATCCTATCCAAAACACTGACAAAAAATTAGACACTGTTGATAACTAATATTGCCTAAAGCTTTACAAAAAAGTTTATAATTACACCTTTCCCCCTTTGGACATGTTTTAGACTCTGCATATGAATGGCACTTACCTTGTAGTTAGCATTGAACTTGAATTCTTCCAGGTACGGGATGAGAGTGTTTCCCAGAAACCAGGCTAAGAGCAAATTTCCCGCCCCGTGAAGAGCAGGAGCATGCTCACTGCCGGGTGCAACAATGTCACTCCTGCTCGTGGGGAGCACACCCGCTATGTGCTGGCCTGGGAGGTTTTTTGCCTCCTGGGCCCATTCCCCACAGCATTTTCCTTATGCCAGCCAGGTGAGTGGTGGCGGGGGGCAGAGGCTGGGAGCAGGGGATCCTCCACCCCCGCCAGGGGATTGGCAGCCCTAGTTAACACTGACCTCCCTGTTTCCGTGTGCTGGAAATTTGGTGAGTCAATGGTTCAAAGGGAGGACTGCGTTCTGTACGATACTTGTGCTGTTGAGTGCAAAAAACAGCAGTCCCAGAGCCTCCAATTGGTCCCCCCTCCCCTTCCGCATTGAAAAGAACAGTCATGAAAATCATGGTAACGAAAGAAAATGAAGAAAGTTTGAGTCCAACCTGGCAACCCCTCGCCAGACAACTACCCAGTCGTGATAAACATTTTGCTCAACAGCCACGGATTCAAAAACTGCATGAAAATGTTCAAAATGCGCACCTCTAAGGGCTACTAGCTATGGGATTGGATCCAAACTAAAATTTTCAGCTCACAGAAGGCACTTTCCTGCCTCCTCCTGCTATCCACTGATCTTCCAAAAATGCTGCTCCTGGGGACGGGACCCATGGGAACTACAGGTTGCAGTCAGACTAAATTTTCCGCTCATGAAAGAGGGGGTGCAACTTCCACCAATTCCTCTCTCCTGCTGCAGACCCCCTAATTTGCCTCTCAACCTATTCCTGAAAGTCTCCTGCCCCCCAGTAACAGCATCTTTGGGGGATGCAGAACGAGAGGAGGATACGAGGAAGCCCTGTGCCTCTGACGGAAGTGCCTTCTGTTTGGATCCAACCCTAAAGTCTCAAGTTCCTTTAATCATCACTGTATCTGGCTGGTCCCTTCATATATAATGAAAGTATAATGAGGGAACCCTCAAACAAGGGAGACCCTTCACGTGTACCCCACTGAGGTCCCTCGGACAAAACCCCTCCTTCCCTCGGCCCGATCCTCAATTCTCCAGGGATTTCTCAATCCACATTTGGCAACCCTGGGTGGGGGGAGTAGTATAATTGCTCCTTTTACTCTTCCCATCAAATGCAACAGGTAATCTTTATTTCATATATATTTATCATAAACCATTTTAAAAACAAATGAGCACACTTTCCAACCAAGAAAAATGTACTCATTAAAGACACTAGTCCCTCTTTCGCCGATTCCTCTGCAGGAACTGATTAGAAATACATTCAGCTATGCTGGAGCACTAACTGTGAAAAGGAACCCTGGAAAATTGCAAGCTGTTTTTCTCCAGTAACAAAGCCAAAGAGAATTGGGTGGAAGAAAAACAGCTGATCTAACAATAAATATTAGTGGGAGGAGAAGCTATCTGAAGAGTTGGAAAGAAAAAATATCATTCTTACTTTCACCACTTCTAAACCACCCCCAGCCCCCATATGCCTAAAAAGGAATATCATACAGATACAACTAAAGTTACCAACCTGGATTGCCTTGCTGGGTGCCTGTGGTGGTGGGCAGAATTCTAATTATTTGCCTGTTTGCCCAGCTATCGCTATTAACAGTTATTGACCCTCCTCCCTGGTTTTGGTGTTGTTTGTTTATGTTTCTATTGAATGATTTAACATATTACTTTAAATGCTGTTTTAATGTTCAAATTAGGGGTTACCAGGTCTTCTGGAGCCCAAACTGGGGGATGAGGGCACACATGCACTTTGGAGCACTTCCTTATGCTGGGAACTATGGGCCAAGCTACACATGACGAATGACACTTGAATGGCAAGTGTATTTCTCCCTGTTCACTTGCCCTCCACTCAATCCACTTGCCGTTCAAGTGTCATTCGTCATGTGTAGCTTGGCCCTATGTCATTCCCAGCATGACAAGGAAGTGCTCTGGAGCACATAGACACGCCTGGGCCCATTCCCCACACTCCCCCCCCCTCTGCTGGCCAGACTGGGAGCGGGGAAGCACCTGCTTCCACCGGGGGATCAGTAACCCTAGTTCAAATGTTTTCATGTTCATGGACTTGGGGACCCTATTTGGATTGGAAAGGCGGCATAAAAATGTTTTAAATAAAATAAAAAGCCTGGAAACCCCAGGAGACTTTGCGGGGGGTGTCATGGGGAAAAGGACATTGAAAATGTGTTTAACGTCACTTCTGGCCAGAACCCAGAAGTGAAATCAATGATGCTCTAGGATTTCACTGAACTCTGTAAGAGTCATAGAGATTAGAGAGATTCCTAGAGTGTCACTACAATTGTCACTTCCAGGTTCCTGCAAGAAGTTACATCAACATATTGCCAATATCCTCTCCCCTTCCCTCCACCACTCAGCTGAATACTAGCAAGGACAGGCGAGCATCGGTGGAAGTTTGCCCTCTCATTACTAGGATACAGTAGGCCTACGTACACTCCCAAGTGCTTCAGCCAACTCACCATAGTCTCTCTCTGTCGCATACACACACATGGACTCACACACACATTCTCATTAATTATGTTTTGGGCACCCCTATTTTGTATATTGGAAGAGCATGGTCAACATTTTGTGTGGATAGGGCAATGCACATGTGTTCCATCTTCAGTACTTCAGAACTGGAGGTTTGTTGCAGGTGCATAAAATTCATATGTTGCCCTGTGCACACAAAATGGTGACCATACATACCCATATGATTGTATGCAAAATAGGAACATTCAAAGTGTAACAACTGAAAACGGCTTCTGTTTCTTTCGATTCGAAATGGCTCTTTCTTCTCTCTCACAGATAGAGCAAGTGAGACAGAGAAAGAGATACACGGAGAGACATGCCATTCCCTACAGCCGGGAGAGGTTCATTTCTGCAGTTTCTAATGGAAACTCGAACAGTGCCATTTCCTAACAATTGGTACTCATGGAGGAAGCATCCATCGCTATTAAGGAATATGAACATCTTTTATCATAGGCCGTTGCTCCCACCTGGCAGACCAGGCTCATTGGATAGACCCATTCATTGTAATCAGACACCAAGACCTACAGCATTGTGATTCTGCAAGAGTGCAGAAAAAGCACAGGATATTGTGTTGCATACAAATAAAAGTCTGTGCAACATTCAATCTGTCTTCCTTTCATCTCGTCTGCAAACAGAAGATGACTGTTTGAAAACATAGTGCGAATGTACTCTTACTCAGGGCTTTTTTTCTGGGAAAAGAGGTGGTGGAACTCAGTGGGTTGCCCTCAGAGAAAATGGTCACATGGCTGGTGGCCCCGCCCCCTGATCTCCAGACAGAGGGGAGTTTAGATTGCCCTACGCGCCACTGAGCAGAGTGGAATCTAACTCCCCTCTGTCTGGAGATCAGGGGGCGGGGCCACCAGCCATGTGACCATTTTCAAGAGGTTCCGGAACTCCGTTCCCCCGCGTTCCTGCTGAAAAAAAGCCCTGCTCTTACTTGCCTCAATTGCATTTTATATTTGTTACAATACTCCCACAAACCCCACTCTGTGTGTGTGTGGGGGGGGGGGGGTCACGTTTCTGTATGCAACTGTATAAGTTGAAGGGCTACTGCTGGGACCCCAAACAAAAATTACTTCTGGGCTCTCCTCACCCTGATCAAATTTAGCCCAAACATTGCAGGAAAACAAATCATATGACCAGTCCTTGGAAATTTGTCCTCCTGGTTGCAGTGGTGCTAGCAATGGCTTTCCTGAAATTCTGAAATAACATGCTAAATGTTGGAAACTATGCTGCTCCTATTCTGCACATAATTAGTCAAAATACCATTAGTCAGAAACCCATGTGGCTTAGCCACATTGGACAACTGTAGAAAACATAACATGGGGTTGGATCTGGGATGAAATTTTCCATCAGTGGACTGGAACTTTCCTGCTTCCCACATTCCACTGCCACTCAGGGCCAAACTACAAGTGACGCCTGACACGAGTTGGACACTTGCCAGCTTCCCTCAAGTTTTGATGGGAAATGTAGGCAGCTTGGCGGAATGTTGGACAAGTGACAGTTGAAAAGTCCCTTGGACAGCAGTCGGAGAGCCAAGCTGCAAGACCAGGATGCCTACATTTCCCATCAAAACTTGAGGGAAACTGACAAGTGTCCAACCTGTGTCAGGCGTCACTTGTAGTTTGGCCTCCAGTGATATCAATAAAATGATGCTTATGGAGGATAACTCTCCCTCCCTGCAAAAAAAACCTGTCATGTCCCTTTTAACTTGTAGGTCAAGGTTAGGGTACTCCCTCAGGTTCCTGCTCTTAGGTTCATACTGCAGAAATGGGTGCATGTTCTCTGAACAACATCTGTTTATTACCTAGAAGATACAGGGATGTGTGTCTTTCAAGACAAGAGAATTAAAGCAGTCTCTACTTCTAGCTAACTTCATGTCTTGAGACCAAATACACGTAAATATAAGGGAAGCAGATTTGTTCCACTGTAAAATATACCACAGAAACAACATGAAGGAGGTCTGCTACGCCAGCTCCAGGTTGTGAAATTCCTGGAGATTTGGTAGGTGAAGCCTGGAGAAGACAGGATTTGGGGAGGGGAGAGTCCTTAGCAGGATATAATATCATAGAGATCACACACACACACCCAAACAGCCTTTTTCTCCAGGGGAACTGATCTCTGTTGCCTGGAGATCAGTTGTAATTCTGGGAGATCTCCAGCCACCACCTGGAGGCTGGCAACCTTAGCTGTGGGAAGAGGAAATTGGTGGAAATTGCCAATTTAGTCTGGATCCAACCCCAAGGCTATGGAGTACGTGCCAAAGAAAAAAGAAAAAAAACCCTGCCACTTCTGTTGCAAAGCCTTGGGGCCAATGAAGGCTCAGTGTTACAACAACAACAACAACAACAACAACAACAACAACATTTGATTTATATATCGCCTTTCAGGACAACTTAATGTCCACTCAGAGTGGTTTACAAAGTATGTTATTATTATCCCCATAACAATAATTACCCTAGGAGGTGGGTCGGGCTGATGAAGCTATGACTGACCCAAGGTTACCCAGCTGGCGTCAAGTGGAGAACTGGGGAATCAAACCCGGTTCTCCAGATTAGAGTCCCGTGCTCTTAACCACTACACCAAACTGGCAATGGAAGTCTGTGCTAAATTGGGCAGGGGGAAATCCGCACAGATGGAACTTTCAGCTGTGCAGAAGAGCCAGCATTTGAAACAATGAAAATAAAATGAGAAACAGTCACGTGGCCTATTCATTCTAGATGCACTCTACAGAGGACATAAACCAGCAGTCCTAGCAGCAACAGCAATGTCCTTTTCCATTTTCCTCAAAGACGCTTCTTTTACCCAGTCCCTAACATTGCAGCTCTCCTCTTCTTTCCCAGCAACTGGACCATTAGATGAGTATCTATCGAAGCAAGAGCATATAGTCTAAGCCACTGATCCTCAACATGGCACCCATGGGCATCATGGCTCCCGCTGATGCGCTTCCTGGTGCCCATTTCCTTCTTCCCTGAAGTAAAAAGCCAATCCAGGCTTCTTGCCATTTCACTGGTCCAGAAGTACTTTGGATGAACCCAGAAGGCACCATTTTGTGTCTTCAGGGAGCTCCCTTTTGGAAACAGCTGCCTCCACCATAAGATGCTTGGCTTGGAACCTCCCAACTATTTGTGACTGGGTTTAGTCCACATGGCAGAGATTTTGTTATAGTGCCTACTACCTGTTCTCAAAAATCAAAAACTGTCCATTGGCTCAACAAGATGGGGGACTGTTACTTTAAACCAATTGAGACAAACCTGCCAAGACTGGAAACTTTTTAACTCATTCATGAAGTACATTGTTATCCCACCTTTCCACCAAGGTGTACTTCATTCTTCCCTCTTCCATTTTATCCTCACAACAGCCCTGTGAGGCATGCAAGTCTGAAAAAGTGACTGGTTCAAGGTTATCAAGCAGGGCTCCACAGCAACATGAAAATTTGAGGTCTCCTGAATCTGAGGGTCTAATTACTCAGGATGCTAAATGTGAGGAGGGTTGGGGGGAATGTTCAATTTGCGACCATATTCAACTAAAAACAGCATGTGTCTGTGGGGGACGTGGGCTCCCAAGCGTGTGTGCAAAACAGGCCCAGATTTTGCAGCTAGAACCATGAAATGGGGTGGGTGCAGTATGTCTGACTAGGCAGGCCCATGTCTCTGGCATTAAGACAAACAGCCTGCCTACCTCTTCTGTCCATAAAAGCCCAAAAGGCGGAAAGCAGGGTCAGACGGAGCCTCTCCTACTCGTCGCGAGCACAGGAGCCCATTTTGAAGGTAAGTCGAATCACGCATTAAACACGGGCTGGAATGATCCCAGCCCACCTCAAGTTTAGTGTCTCATGTAATTAGACCCTTAGTCCAGCACCCTAACCACTACTCCACACTCGTGTGAATATGATCAGTTTTAGTAAAGTGAGGTTGGAAAGCACATTTTTTTTACACTTCTCATTTACATATCCTTTGTTTACTTTAGAGTGAGGGCCAAGCTACAAGTGACGAATGACACTTGAACGGCAAGTGAACAGACTCACGTGTATTCCTCCCTGTTCACTTGTGCTCCACTTGTGCTCTACTTGGTCACGTGATCAAGTGGAGCACAAGTGAACAGGGAGGAATACACGTGAGTCTGTTCACTTGCCGTTCAAGTGTCATTCATCACTTGTAGTTTGGCTCTGAGAGAGAGAGTTAATAGCCCTCTGTAACCCTCTCGACCACAGCAAGGAGATCCCTCTGGTCCAGCCATTTACCAGAGAACAACACAGCCACAAACCCGGTCTCTCTCCTGAGGGCCATAGCCAGCTTTCCTCACTAGGTGGGGCTGCAACATTTCCAAGGTTTGACCAGATTGCTAGACAACCTTATGCAACATGTATCCAGCCCCCAGGATAAAGACACTAACCATATTTGCTTTTCGAATGACTCCTCTCCCCTCTAAGCATTTTGCCTTGCTTCTATTCATTGTAGCTAAAGGGAAAGATTACTTAATCCAATAATTTACCTTTTCTGAAAACCAATTTCCATTTTTTAATTGAAGCTGTTACATCACAAATTAAAACCTGCAGTTTACCAAGTTCTAAAAAAATATTTTAAACAACAACTAAAACAAGTGCAAGGAAATTGCAACTGTGTTGAGCCCAATCTGTTCCTTCTGTGATACTGCTGGATGGCTAGGGAGAAAAAGCGGACAAAATATTCCCCATCCAAGCCCTTTGGCGGTCAACACCAATTCCTGTGGAGTGAGAACAGCAATGACAATCTGAGGGCCAAGCTACACATGACGAATGACACTTGAACGGCAAGTGTATTTCTCCCTGGTCACTTGCCCTCCACTCAATCCACTTGCCGTTCAAGTGTCATTCGTCATGTGTAGCTTGGCCCTGGGAGTGGAACTACAAGTGACAAAAGGCACAGGTTGGACACTTGTCAGCTTCCCTCAAGTTTTGATGGGAAATGTAGGCAGCTTGGCGGAATGTTGGACAAATGACAGTTGAAAAGTCCATTGGACAGCAGTCGGAGAGCCAAGCTGCAAGACCAGGATGCCTACATTTCCCATCAAAACTTGAGGGAAGCTGACAAGTGTCCAACCTGTGCCCTTTGTCACTTGTAGTTCCGCTCTGAGATACTTTGGTGCTTAATGTAGAACAATTTATGTACAAAACCCAGGGCTTTTTTTTCAGCGGGGATGCGGTGGAACGGAGTTCCGGCACCTCTTGAAAATGGTCACATGGCCAGTGCCCACCCCCTAATCTCCAGACAGAGGGGAGTTTAGATTGCTCTCCGCGCTGCTGAGCGTTGCGGAGGGCAATCTAAACTCCCCTCTGTCTGGAGATCAGGGGGCGGGGCCACCGGCCATGTGACCATTTTCGCCGAGAGCTATTTAAACTTTATAAAACTCCCCCCTTGTTACAGCTGACCCAAAATGACATCATTGTGCGGTCCTGAGTTCCACCACCTCTTTTCCCAGAAAAAAAGACCTGACAAAATCTACCTGGAAGTAGCATCCAGAACAAATAAAAACACTTGAATCCTGCTTCTCGTTGCACTAATAAGCTCCCTGAGTTTATCTTGCCTGTTCACAACATTGTAAAACTGCTGTAAAGCATAGCAGACATAAAGCAGGTTGCTAAAAAATATTGCATGAGACAATGGCAATTATAGTTTCCCCCCCTTTCTAGGGCTACCAACGTCAAGGTGTGGTCTGAAGGAAGATCTTCTGGAATTACACCTCATCTCCAGACTACAGAGATTACTTCCCCTGGAGAAAATGGCTGCTTTGGAGAGTGAACTCTACGGCCTTAGACTCTGCTTCCTTTCCTTACCCAAGCGCTGCTCTTCCCAGGTTTCTCCTCAAATTTCCAGAAATGTATTATTATTATTAATTATTTATTATATTTATATCCTGCCCTCCCTGCAAGCGGGCTCAGGGCGGGTCACAAGAGAAGATAAAATATACAAGATAAAGTCACAATAAATTAACACAGCTTTCTAATAAAACACCTGCTCACCATATAAAAACCATATAGCATCTGACGGAGGTGGAGGTGCGGCTTAACCATGCGTGGTCACTCATATGTGGGGGGTAGATGGTCAATACCCCCTGCAGACATAGAGGAGACCGGGAGAGAGGCTCATTTGGTGGAATTTCTCAATGAAGTGCTGGGCAACCCTTTGGGGGTTCCCATTGGGCTAAACAGTATATCTCCATAGGGTTGCCAACTCCAGGTTGAGAAATACCTGGAGATTTGGGGGGGGGGGGTGGAGCTTGGGGATGGAGTTTAGGGAAGAACTGGAGCTCAGCAGATTATAATGCCATACAGTCCACCCTTCAAAGCAGCCATTTTCTCCAGGGGAACTGATCTCTGTCGTCTGGAAATCAGTTGTAATTCCAAGAGATTTCCAGATCCTGGCTGGAGATTGACAAGCATACTCCAGGATGATTTCTGCTCAGGAAACCAACACAGACAGCTTAGGCCCCCTTTTCCACATGTGGCACAGTCATGACCCGAACTAGGCACTGCACACTTGGGAGCTGAGGAGAATCCACAACTCATGTGCCTGATCAATCAGATGCAGGGTGGGGATGTTGGACCCACCCTGTGCTCTCTGTATCGGAGGCCTAGAACTTACCCACAATGAAGGGACATCTCCCACCACGGCTCCCCAGTCCCTGATGCTGCTTGAATGAGTGAGGAAGATGGGGAAAGACATTGTCAGTGTGTCACCCTTACTGATAATAAATCTTATGTAGGCCTGAGAAACCCAATTAAAGGATTCTGTGTTTGGGCTGCTAGCAGAGTCTATCGTTTGGCAGAGGAAACGTGATTATAGGTGGTTGTGTGCTGGTTCTGCTGGCTGGTATGTGTGCAGGAGAGAAAATAATAAATCATACACTTGCTTTATATTTAGAAAAGAAATAAGAGTTCTTTATCGTAGGAACTCCATACTCTGATAGCAAAGGAGGAGAGACAGATCCTATCTAGTTTGAGGATGGACATGAATGCCAAGACAAGTCCTGCATCCAGGCTTCCAAGATGGAGGGAGGAGGAGAGAGATGTTGCCTGGAACAATGCCAGGAAGAGAAAAAGTGGGAAAGGGGAAGTCAGGAGGAGGAAATCCTGAGACTAGCAATCTACATATCAAAGGACAGTCAGAGCAGTAAGCAGTAAACAAAATGCCCTGACCTCTCTATCTTTCTAACTCTTTGGTTTGTCCCCCTCTGAAACCTGAGGAAAAGGACAGCACTGAATCCTCCTCTTCCAGTTAAAACCAGCCTAAGGGCCAAGCTACAAGTGACAAATGACACTTGAACGGCAAGTGTATTTCTCCCTGTTCACTTGCCCTCCACTCAATCTACTTGCCATTCAAGTGTCATTCGTCACTTGTAGCTTAGCCCTGAGTTGGTGAAATCCTAGAGCACCAGTGATGTCACTTCCAGGTTTAAGCTGGAAGTGACACTGATGCATCTACAATGTTATTTTCCCCATGCCCTGCCCAGCCAAGTCTTCCAGGCATGCATGCACCTGTCAGCTCTAATAGGAGGAAAGGGCTACTGAGGTTTTTGTCTTCAGGGAAAACTGTGTTAATAGATCAAGACCAGTCAAGCAAATTCTTTGATAAACATTTAACAAGCTTGCAGAAATCAAACATTTATAAACAGAAGCCGGCTGCCATCCAAAAGAGCCTTGCCATTTCAATTATGTTTGCACTTACAAGCACTTCATTGGGCTGAAAGCCATTATTACATTTGTTTGTTTTTTGCTGAAAACATTAGGCTGCCCTCTGACAAAGAGCACTAATAAAGCATCACGTTGCGTCCCTCTGCGATTCTGTATCGCTGTGGGTGTGTTTCGGAGGGGCCAGAAGTTAACAAGATACACGGGCTCGAGTCGAATGAAATGCCTCATTATCTCTGTACTTGTACCAGATTTTTTTTTAAAAGCAAGGCTTCCATTTCTGAAGGGAACTGATAGGCATGCGAACTCAAGGGGATTGCGGAACTGGTGGGGTGGCAACCACAATTGCCATGGAGACACATCTTGGAAGATGTCATGAAGGCAGGGCACCCTGGTCACGTTGGGCTCACTTTTTGCTGCTCTGCTCCTATTGTGGCATTCTTTGATGAGGAAGAGGGAGAAGATTGGTTCCATGGACACACATTTTGTGACAAATCCCAGGAAGGCTTTTTTTCTTTACTGTTTTTTTTGGCGGGGGGGGGATTAATGAGTTCTACTATTACAGTGCCTACTTCTCCCCATTTGATCATCTCATTTAATTTTTATTTTGCAGTCTGTAATGGCTTCATTCCTTCCTCTAATTGTTGGCATTTTAGAATGATATTGGTTCTTGTCGCCTATGTGCTACATCAGTCTGCGTTCCAGCTCAATGACTCACACGACACCTTTCTTGGGTTAGAAAATGGCAACAACTTTATTGATTACAGCTTGATGGAGCATTGGCCAATCGCTCGCTGCCATTCCCTGGTTGGGGGGGGGAGGATTAATGAGTTCTACTATTACAGCGCCTACTTTTCCCCATTTGATCGTCTCATTTAATTTTTATTTTGCAGTCTGTAATGGCTTCCTTCGTTCCTCTAATTGTTGGCATTTTAGAATGATATTGGTTCTTAACTGAGAGCCAGTTTGATGCGGTGATTAAGAGAGGCAGGACTCTAATCTGGAGAGCCAGGTTTGATTCCCTACTCCTCCACTTGAAGCCAGCTGGGTGACATTGGGTCATAGCTTTTCCAGAGTCCCACCCACCTCATAGGGTGACTGTTGTGGGGATAATAATAACATACTTTGTAAACTGCTCTGAGTGAGTGTTAAGTTGTCCTGAAGGGCGGTATATAAATTGAATCATAGATCCAGAGGAGTTAGCCGTGTTAGTCTGTAGTCGCAAAACAGTAAAGAGTCCAGTAGCACCTTTAAGATTAACCCACTTTATTGTATGGGGCCGCGGGGTGAGAGCTCTCTTCATAAGATGCAGCTGATGAACAGAACTGTGGTTCTCGAAACCTTACGCTACAATATAGTTGGTTAATCTTAAAGGTGCTACTGGACTCTTTACTATTATAAAGTGACTGTTTTATTATTATTATTATTATTATTATTATTCAAATTATCTGAAACATAATCAACAATAAGCAGAGGTCACATGTTATTATTGATTGGCCTTGCTAAGCTGATACAAGTTTCCACCAGAGACCTAAGTGTCAACCAGATATTGGCGTAATATGTACGCTGTTCCAAGTAGCGCCGTCTTTTGCAGTTCTGTAGGTGTTATGTCAGAAAGCTGCAGTTTTTCCATATGAATTGCAAAGTTTTTTGAGATGGTTCCAAGTGCCCCAATGACAACGGGGACTACTGTTGTATTCTTCTTCCATAGTCGGGTGGTTTCTATTGCCAGATCTCTATATTTAATCATTTTTTCTTGTTCTTTTTCTTTGACTCTGACATCCCCAGGAATCGCAACGTCAATTATCCAAACTTTTTGATTTTCCACAACTGTTATGTCTGGTGTATTATGTTCAAGTGCCGAGTTTGAATTCTGAAATCCCACAAGATCTTGGCTTGTTCATTTTCTAGCACCTTTTAATCATTATCATTATCATTATCATTATCATTATCATTATCATTATCATTATCATTATCATTATCATCTTCCCAGCAATCAGCAAATCCAAAATAATGGCTAATGAAGAGCACAATGGATAAAGGCCACCCCTTCTGCAGGCGACACATTTCAGTTCACTCCAGCTAAGAACTCTTACAGCTCTGTCAGCATTCTTCCCCTCTCTGTCCCCTGAACAGCTTTCCCACATGCATCCAGAGGTTGCCAACCATCTGGATTAGGTCAGGCTGGCTTTCCAATATGGGGCCAATTGCCAGATTGGGTTGGCAGTTTATAACAGGAGAAATGGAGGGTTATCTGAGGTGTGTGTGTCCTTAGCTTTGTCTTCCCTAAACCCAGTGTATTTAAGTGGTTAGACTGTCAGATTAGCATCTGGTTCAAATCCCCGCTTTGCCATGGAAGCTGACCTTCGGCCAGTCTCCCTCTTTCAACCTAGCCTACCGTGAGGATAGAATGGAGGAGAGACGTGGTGAGTCTACACTAGAATAAGGTTGCCAGTGAGCCAAGTAATTCCCGCCCCCCGCCCGCCTCTTTTATAGAGGTTTTACATGCAGAAATGGGCAACTGAAGCTTTTCATGCCATAGAGCTAAACATGGGCTGATTCCGCACACATTGGATAATGCACTTTCAATGCACTTTATCAATCGTTTGAGGTGGATTTTTTGTTCCGCACACACAAAAATCTGTTCCGAATAATCTATAAAGAGGATTGGAAGTGCATTATCTAGTGCATCTGAAAATTGCTGCAGCTTAAACCGATATTAAAGGGACTGCTAGAGGGACCAGTCTACCCAAGAAGTGTTTTCAACGTATATCCAGAGGTGGTTCAAGTTGGGGGAAAGCCTCTTGAGGCTGAAGAAAAGCTTCAAAGTTCACTTAGTAGAGTGTTATTAATGGATTATTATTATTAGAATACATCCTAATAATAATAGTCGTAGTAATAATACATACATACTGCACATTGCTAAAGACTAAAGGCTGCATGCTGCCTTCATTTACTCTTGAACATCCTGTCCCTCATAGACTTACAAGCTGGTTAAAGAATATTCTTGTCGAACTTAATTGTCCTACACAATATGTAATCAACCTTAGCAAACGTCTATAAAATTGCAGCCTTTGTATTCCTGCTGATGTGAGAGTGATAAGAATCATAATACGAAGCATTTAGAAAGCACGTTGCAAGGGTATAAAGTTTCCAGCTTGAAAAGTTCCCAGCGATTTGGACGGGATATCTGGGGAAGGCAGAGTTTAGGGAAGGAAGAAACTCGATGCAGATGTGATGTCGCTCTAGGACTTCTGTTTCTCCTAGACTCTACAGTCCCCCTTCTAATGCTGCCATTTATTCCAGGGGAACTGACCGCTGTAATCTGGGGATGTGCTGTAATTCCAAAGGAACTCCAGGCTCCACCTTGATGTTGGTAACCTGACATTTCACACTGCACAACACTCCTTACAACAGCCTTGCAGGGCATGCTAGTGTCATTATCTCCCCTACTGCAAACAAGGCTGGGTTTCAATGTGACGCTGTCTGAGGAAAGAGCACTTGCTGGTGGGACTTTTCACTCAAGAGGTGTTTTGCTCAAACAGGGCAGCTTCCCATGCAAAACAGGCGTACGGCACAGTGAGCTATGTCATCATTATGTTGCCTGTTTCCCCTGGTAGGAGAAATGGCATCTCCATGGGAGGGGGACATTTGATTTATGTACAGATCATGCAATGGTTAGAGCGTCAAGGACTAGGATCTGGGAGACCCGGGTTCGAATCCATATTCTGCCATGGAAGCTTGCTGGGTGGATTGGGGCCAGTCACACGCCCTTAGCTTAACCTACATTCATAGAGTTGTTGTGAGGATAAAACAGAGAAAACAAGAAAAATGTAAGCCACTTTAGGTACTCCTTTGGGAAGAAAGGTGGGGTATAAATAGAATAAACAAATCTGGACAAAGGGACATTGAATGAGAAAAAACAGTCTTGCTTCGGGTTACCAACTGAGTTTGGGGGTGGTGGAGCCATTATGCTTCACCAGTTCTCAAGATCTTAATACAACACACTGTTCACTTTAAAGAAACAAATCTGAGCAATTGCCTAGGCACTACCAGAATCCCAGTAGCTCATGTTCTTCTCTGAAAAACAGCCAGACCAACAGTTTGAGAGAATGCATATCAGTCCTTTGTCATACTAACAGTGATTTAATGGCTGGGACAATATTTACCAAATGCCAAAGCTAAACTGATTCCTTGCAACAGTAATATAATGAATACATTGGCAAATAACACATAGTAGATAATCAACAAATAAAACATAGTACTTAACAGACAAATAAAATGTGATACAGCAGGTCAAAAAGACCGAGCCTGGTAACTAGTAAGAAAGTTAGGGAAGTGTTGCATGTGATGATGGGTAGCTCTAGGAATCACTGGAAACTCTATGGTAAAACCATAATGTTTGCCATAGAGTTTCCAGTGATTCCTAGAGTTTCCCACTGTCACTTCCATGTTGTACTGGAAGAGATGTGCCAGCCCAGAGGCTGGCAGCATTTTAATTTTTCTCTTGTCACTGCTTGGAGTGGCAGTGAGCAACTGCACTGAAGGCTCAGTTCCAGGCAATGCTGTCAATGTGCCATACACCAGGGCAGCCAGTCCCTTGCCTTGTAGGGCCAGACCACCAGCCCCTCAAGATCTCCCCCCGCTTGACAGAGCACCAGAGACAGTGTGCCCATGAGGAGGCAGCTGAACGATGACCAAGTGCCAGGCTGGTAGTGTGGATACCAGTTACTGAGCTGGATCACCACCTTAGGACATGTAGAGCTTCAGAAAATTGGGCCTCAGTCAAGCCCTGGCTGGAAGAAGCCCAGGAACAGGTGGACTCTTCAGGATAAGCCCTAAGCTAAGAAGAGAGCTTTGCTGATTCAGCCAGTTTGCCTGGCTAGTGTGATTTCCTGTCATTAACCGCCTTGCTCAAATCTTGCAAACTGGAGGCTGTGGCTCCCTTTATTGAGTCAAGCCATCTCAATTTGGGTCTTCTTCTTTTCCTACTGCCTTGCACATTTCCTAGCATCATTGCCATTTCCAGTGAGTCTTCTCATGATGTGACCAAAGTACATTAGTAAAATGATAATAAGACACTAAAGTGCCGCTGTGTACAAATTCAATAAAGTTCATATTTTCATGTATATATTAATAAAGCCTTAGAATGATTGTTTTGCAAATTAATCACTACACAAATTATAAGACAACAGCAATGATGTTGTAATAATAATAATAATAATAATAATAATAATAATAATAATAATAATAATAATAATAATAATAATAATAATATGTTTATTGCTTTTCCGGCCGAAGCCATAAGCCATACAAACACCAACAAAATATGAACTGTACACTTGAACATACCCAATTCACATAGACATAACTCATCATTATCACTTTAAACTATCTAAACTCATGAAAATCTTGTTTCTTTATCACCGTGGCTAAAAAGGAAGCCACTATAGCAGAGATTTGATTGTCAGCAAAGTTATCAGACAATAACACTGAGATTGCCCAATGTTGTAATAATATAGAATTGGATTAAACAATTCAACTAAAACGCAAATATTAGCCATAACATGCAGCCGTTAATGCTTCTATGTAGCAAAACAAGTCTTGGACTGATTGTTTTGCTGTATTCCACAGCTCAGGTAATATTTACAGCAAGTACATTGTAATCTTACTTCAACCAAAACCAATTAAAATCACTAGCAACAATCCTTTCTAACAATACCTTTCTGAAGTATAAACTTTAAATACCATAACATGAAGGTTCGTTACAATTGTACTAATTAAACTGGAATCTTACCACAAATTCTGCAAGTATAATTCAGTGATAGGAGCCCCCAGTTCAACCACAATTTAATGGACCTCAGTAGAGATGGGCACGAACCAGAAAAAACCCGAACCATACAGTTCGTGGTTCATCAAATTTCACGAACCATGAACTACGAACTTTCATGAACCTGCCCCTGGTTCACGAACTGGTTTGTTTGGTTCGTGAAAACTTCACATCCGGGTCAGAAAATCATCACTTCTGGGCCAGCAGAAGGTCACTTCCGGGCCAGCAGAAGGTCACTGCCAGGTCAGCAGAAGGTCTGCAGGAAGTCCATCCCCTGTTGCCTAGGAAAGTGATTGATCGGCACCAGGCTGTCTGCAGTGATGAACCAAAAAATGAACCAAACGAACCAGCCTAAAGTTCATGGTGGTTCATCAGAAATGGGCTCTGATGAACCGCGGTTTGTGAACCAAAAACCAGCCTGGTTCATGCTTAATTTTGGTTCGTATTTCAGTCTGTGACCATCTCTAGACCTCAGTCTCCTACTTCATATAAGGCACTACCATTTAAATGCATATTAACAGAAATCTCAGATGACATTTAAAGATACAGGTTATCCCTTAATTAGTGGGAACACATTAAATGAAACAAGACAATTCATAGCCACTGTTAAGACCATGAGGAGAATAAGTCCTCAGTTTATATACCCAATGAGCCCCTAATATTCATAACTGCTTTGAAGGTCTAATAGATTATATTTGTGAGGTATAAACTTTTATGTAACAAAAAACCTTAGCTCATCCTCACTATGCTCCTGAGTCAAAAAATTCTGAAGTAACAGTGACGCAGTCTTAGGACGTGAACCATGTTCTATAATTCTATGGTTCTCGTGCTCATGCCAATGCACAAACATCCATATGGGTGGAAAATGCCATAAATTACTTGTTTGGTGCCACAAATGGTAAACTGGGATAGATTTATCTCACGGCCCTCAGCAGGGTATTGAAATTTGTCAGTTTATAATGCAAGAGAACACACTGACCACTGACCATATTTAAAGCGGCCTGGCTTAATAATGCCTGTCGGCTTACCTATGAGTATATCAAATTTAATTAAAATGTCCCTTATACTCCCGGAATTTCTGAAGCCTATCAGCAGTTTATTCTGGAAACTTGTCAATTCTGATAATATATGCCAATGTTTAAAAATCACTCACTTGATTGAAAAGACAGGTAGCTGTGTTCTGTCTGTAGCAGTAGTAAAGAGCAGGAATCCAATCACACCTCTAAGACTAACAACATTTGTGGTAGGGTATGAGCTTTTGTAAGTCACAGTTCTGAAGAAGTGATCTGTGACTCACGAAAGCTCATACTCTACCACAAATGTTGTTAGTCTTAGAGGTGCTATTGGACTCTTGCTCTTTTCTATTGATTGAAAAGGCTAAAGAAGAATATTGAAATCCACAAAGAAGTTTTGCTTCTATTGATGTCCTTATTTTCTTTAAACAAACTTGCTCGTGGTGTACTATTAGCATGACTCTTTGCCTGTGAAACTATTGATATAGGATAACCCCTAATTCTTAACTGCATTCCAGCCTATCATACTCTTTTTTATAGGCTAAAAACTTAGAAGAATTCCTTTTTATTCGCAAAAATTGATCACCGGGAATATTATTCTTAATGCGAGGAAGATGACAAGAGTTATAATGCAAATATGATTTTTATCAATTGGTATTATATAAGTTTTTACAGCTAATACGTTAGATAGATTTTTATACACAACAATGTCTAAAAATGATATAGAAGTTGAGTTTTGATGACATTCAAATTTGATGTCATCGTGAATATTGTTAATCCATTCAAAGAACTTAGTTATATTTGCCAACCTTTTCATGTCACCCTTAGAGAATAATGTCATTTGCAATCTTGTGATGAATCCGTATTATAAACATTTAATTTATTATGGCAGATATATAGATGATATTTTTATTATTTTTGATAATCAAAATGTAAGGAGGGGGCTTTTATCACTGAATTATATTTAAATTTATATATTTATCACTGAATATATTTGTATATTATATATTGATATTTATATCACTGAATTATATTAGTGAGTATGATTGTAACGAACTTTCATGTTATAGTATTTAAAGTTTAAACTTTAGGAAGTTATCATTATTTGAAAAATTGTTGCTAGTGATTTTAATTGTTTTTGGTTGAAGGCAGATTACAATGCAAAACAATCAGTACAACAGACAAGCAAGTATAACGGCTGCGTCTAACGGCTAATGTTTGCATTTTACTTGGATTGTTTAATTCCATTTGATATTATTACAACATCATTGTTGAGGTCTTATAATTTGTGTAGTGAATAATTTGCAAAACAATCATTATAAGGCTTTATTGATATACACAGGAAAATATAAACCTTTATTGAATATGTACACAGTGGCACTTTAGTGTCTTTATTATCGTTTCGGTTTGTAACTATGTTCATATTTGTACTTATCCACAGTACAATAGTTTCACCATTTCAGTTTCTAGGGAGAATCAGGCTTGATTTGATCTAGAACCCATTTATTTATCTTTTTGTCGATCTATGGTATCCATAACACTCTCCTCCAGCACCACATTTCAAATTAATCAGTTTTCTTCCTGTCCAATTCTTCACTGTCCAACTTTAACATCCCTACATACTAATGCAGATAGAATATCATAGTGTGGATTACCTTGATCTTGGTCCCCAGGAACACATTGTTATCCTTAAGGATCTTTTCTAGTTCCTTCATGGATGCCGTTCCAAGTCTTAGTCTCATTAGTTTCTTGGTTTGGTGAGCCAGTGTGGTGTAGTGGTTAAGAGTGCGGGACTCTAATCTAGAGAGCCAGGTTTGATTCCCTGCTGCTCCACTTGAAGCAAGCTGGGTGACCTTGGGCTAGTCACGGCTCTCTGGAGCTCTCTCAGCCCCACCCACTTCACAGGGTGTTTTGTTGTGGGGATAATAATGACATACTTTGTAAACCACTCTGAATGAGCATTAAGTTGTCCTGAAGGGCAGTATATAAATTGAATGTTGTTGTTGTTGTTGTTGGTGTTGGTTGCAGGCTTCTTTATGGTTGACAACTGAATAGAAAATCTTTTAAATGTCAAATTCTTCATTGTCAACTTAAAATCATGTAATAAAATTTGACTTCTTGGTGTTTAGCTGTAATTCCACTTTTGCACTTACTCCTTTATCCTTCAGTCTGCTTCAAATCCTTGCAATTGAAGCAGAGGCAATAAGTTTGCCTTTTTTATTGCAGAGTTATAAAGGGAAATGTGTATCTTGTTCCCTCCTCCTTATAATGGTATGGACCCATAACTGAGTGGTGGAATCTATGCATTGTATGCAGAAGATTTTGAGTTGCATCCCCAGCATCTTCAGGTAGTAGTGCTGAGAAAGTCCACAGCTTGAGACCTAGAGATGATGCCAATCAGAGGGGACTATATTGGGCTAGTTGAATCCAAAGGGCTAGCTAGGTAGAAGGCAGCTTCATATGTTCATAGAGGTAGGATTTGAATCAGTCCAAAACTTCAAACCAGGTTGTCAGGGCTAGCAGCGGCCGCCGCTGGGCAGGGCACTGGGCGGTCTGCTCCTGACATCAAAGGGGGGCCAGGGATTCTGCAGGACCCTGCTCTGTGGAAGGAGGGGCAGTATACCTCACCCAGACTCCCTCTCAGTCCACTCGCTGTCCTGCTCAACCTGTGCCACTCACCCACTTTGGTCGTCATCATCATCATCTCCATCTCCATCTCCATCTCCATCTCCATCTCCATCTCCATCTCCTCCTCCTCCTCCTCCTCCTCCTCCTCCTCCTCCTCCTCGCCTTTGCTCTCACACTGCTCTGCTTCCACACCCTACTCACACCCAACCACACCAAAGCTCTTCCCAGCCAGCTTGTATAGGGCCTTCTCTCAGCACCCCACCCTCCTTGCAGGCCCTGCCTGCCAGGCCACACCCCTCCTTGGCTTCCCAGCATTGGCCTGGGCTCTCTCAAGTTGCTGCAACTGGGGTAGCTGGCTGGGCTGCCTGGATCAGCAACAGCTGCATTAGGTTGGCTGGCTGCCAGGCCTCTCTGGCTGAGCCAATTACTGAAGGTAGGCCCAGCTGTGGCCCCTTGGCTGGCTGCCCAGCTCTTCCCACAGAATGCCTTCAGCAGCTCCACCTGGAGGGGCTTGATTGTGAGCATCTCCTGAGCCAGGCTGCTGACTTCAAGCTGAGGTGGAGGCTGGGGCGTGGCTCTGAGCTGCTGTGGCTGCTTCTCTTCCCTGCCAGGTAAGAGCTCTGTTTGGGCTGCTGCTGGGCCCCTATTCCCCCTGCCTTGGCCCTTTTCTTCTGGCCTGCTTAGCCCCCTCTCCTCCCCCTGGAGGGTGGGACTAGCTGGTCTCTCCCTGCTCCCTCCAGCCCTCGGAGGCTCTGGCCTTTTGCCCCTTCCCCCTGGAGTAGGCAGGTTCTGGACCTGGTTGCTGGCTGGGGCGGCGGGGTTGCTGCCTCCTGGTTGCCTCCCACTGTTCCCTCCTGGCAAGTCTGGGGGCTGGGGCTCAGACCCCGGACACAGGTAACCAAGTGGTGGTGGAGAGTGGCCTCAAGTCATAGCTGACTTATGGCACCCCTTGGTGGAGTTTTCATGGCAAGAGATCAACAGAGGTGGTTTGCCATTGCCTAGCTCTGCTACCCTGGTCTTCATTGGAGGTCTCCCATCCAATTACTAACCCAAGCTGACCCTGCTTAGCTTCTGCAATCTGACAAGATCAGGCTCAGCAAGTGGCCTTGGGCAAGACATTCCTCTCCGCCTAGCTCCCCAGCTGTATTGTAGGGATAAGAGTAACACTGACTTTGTTTACTGCTCTGAGTGAGGCACTCATCTTTCTAGAAGAGCATTCTATAAGAACACTGTTATTATTATAAAACATAGTTTTATAAGATTAAAAACACAAGCACTTTTCACTTATCCTGGTGCCTGAGCAGTCATGGGACAGAACACCAAGAACAGGAAGCAGGTTTCTAACAAGCAGCTGACTTTTCTTTATATCTCAGCAAGTAAAAGAACTACAAAAATCAGGGCTTTTTTTGAGCCGGAACACCCCAGAACGGCATTCCAGCAGCTCTTTAAAAATACCCACGTGACTCGTGTCACGTGAGTATTTTTAAAAGGGCCTATCTCGACCATTTTGGGCCCAGATTGGGCCCAAAACAGGCTGGATCAAGCCACTGCCAGGTGGGGGAGGGTTCTCCTGCCTGGCACCAGCCTGATCCTGACCATTTTGGCCCCAATCCAAGCCATTTTGGGCCCTAAATAGGCCCCAAATGGCCAAAACGGCACAGAAATGGCCTGGATCGGGGCTGGAACAGCCAGGATCGGGCTGGTGCTGGATGGGAGAGGGTTTCCCTGCCCGGCAGCAACCCAATCCAGGCCATTATGGCCATTTTGGGATCATTTAGGACCCAAAACTGCCTGGATTGGGGCCAAAATGGCCTGGATCGGGTCAGTGTCAGGCCAGGGAGGATTCGCCCGCCTGGCGGAGACCCAATCCAGGCTGGTTCAGCTTAAATCCGAGCCATTTTGGTGCCATTTGGGGCCCATTTAGTACCCAAAACGGCCTTGATCAGGGCCGAAACAGCACAGATTGGGGCCAAAATGCCCTGGATCGGGCTGGTGCTGGGTGGGGGAACCCTCCTCCATTCAGCAGCACCCCGATCTGGGCCATTTTTGCCAGGATCATGCCCAAAATGGCCAGGATCAGGCCTCTGCCAGGCGGGGGAAGAGTCCCCCACCCGGCAGCAGTTCAGTCCTGGTCATTTTGGGCCCCTTTGGCCTTTTGGGGCCCAATTTGAGCCCTAAATAGCTAGGATTGGGCCAAAATGGCCAGGATGAGGCCCAAAACATCCAGGATCGGGTCTCTGCTGGATGGGGGACCTCTTCCCCACCCAGCAGCTGCCAAATCTTGGCCTTTTGGGGACAATTTGGGCCCAAAATGGCCTGGATTGCCCCCAAAATGGCCAGGATTGGGCCTCTGCTGGGTGGAGGAACACTCCCAGCTCCAGGTTGCGAGATTCCTGGAGATTTCAGGGGTGCAGCCTGGAGACAGTGGGATTTAAGGATGAGAGGGACCTCAGCAGGGTATAATGCCATACAGTCCACCCTTCAAAGCAGCCACACTCTCCAGGGGAACTGATCTCTGTCACCTGGAGATGAATTGTAATTCCAGGAGATCTCCAGCTACTACCTGGAAGATGGCAACCCTTTGAATAAGGTAATCAAATGTTGTATGTAAACAATATGACTTAAAGTGGTGTTTGCGTATTGTGTTTGGTTGGTGTTACTGGGATTGTATTATTTTTGCAGGGCTGTAATTCCCCAACAAGAGAACAGAAGCCTGGGCTACAGTTGCTTCGAATTAGTGAAAAGGGACTCACTGCTTTGTGGAATGTTGAACTGTTTGACCTTTCCAAAGACATTTGTTGATTTAAAGTTTTCTGTATGGTTGCACTTACGGTTTTTAAAAAAATAGTTGTATTTTATTAACGGTTGCACTTATGAGTTAGTTTAAAAACAGTCGTATTTTATTAAAAAGTTTAAAAAAGAAAAATTCTTTCTTAACTTAAAATTGTGTGAAAGTTTGCTTCCTAAGTCCCATAGAATCCATAAACAGAGAAGTTACATTGACAACCCAATTTTTCATCCATGTATAAAGCCTACATATAACTGATAAGTCCAACAGACAATTCCAGTAAGACTTCTAGATATTTTGCCAGAAAGCTGCGATTTTTTTCTTATTAAGGCTTCTTAAAACCCCACCCAAACAAAAGATATACATATGCCCAATAATGGTTAGTAGGTCTATATTTCTTATTACCTCTTCTTACCTTGATTGTTCCTTCCATTATCCTTAAAATCATCTGTCAGTATCATTTCAACCTCCATATTATCTTATCTCCAAGGTTGCTTGCCAGCAAGCACTTATACTGAATGAAGAGAACAATGAACCAACATAAATGAAGGAAGATGAAAAGGAGTAGGGGAACAGAGGGGCAGCGAAACAACAACCCAGCTGCTCTTTCAGTCAGTGAAAGTGGTTCCACAGAAGCATTGTTAATGGAAACTATTTATCTCTTATTCTGTTCCAGGTTCTGCTATTATGGGTTCCATCACCCTTGGAGAAGTCCACTTAACCATTGTCCCATCTCAGTAATAAGTGTACTTACTACATATTCCACTGAAGCACTGTGAAGGGTCATATATGATTTCAAAGTGCTTTTGAAAATGTCTGATGGAGTTTCAGCAGCATAGATAATCAAATCCACGTGGGGGAAAAAATAGAGGCCTTTCAGAAATCCAGTCCCTCCTTAGCCCTCGGGTGAACAGCATCTAAAAAAAACTGCTCTGTGTTATATAATCCTCTGCTACCACTACTAGCACACACTCTAGGATTGGTTTTAGGCGTGGAAGCTACTCTAGCCAATTTAGAAAATTCTCTTGAGGCCTGTTGTGAGCCAATGCTCTTATCATGAAGAAAGAGTACATAAAAAGAGTCCTACTGGAATAGGGCCAAAAATCTGCTATTTGTTTCCAACGGTGTTGCCTTTGAGAAGGCAACAGCCTTCTGCTATTTGCCCCCTTCGTTGGCAAACTGTCTCTGAACATGGAGGTTCCATCAGTTAATAGCTACTCTAGACAAATGAATCCAGTCTCTTAAAAAAAGTAAACATAGCTGGAAGCCTGCACCACGTCTTGTGGTAATTAGTGACTTCCAGAAACATACATTAAGAAAGTGTTTGTAGTAGCAAAATCAAAAAGAGTCCAGTAGCACCTTAAAGGTGCTACTGGACTCTTTTTGATTTTGATACATTAAGAAAGACTTCCTTTGCCTTCTCTAAATTTCCTGCTAACCCATTTCAGCGGCTGATTCCAGGTGTTGGCAGTTTGTGTAAAAACACACACCCCCTCTGTTAATCTTTTCCTCATCATGCAGAATTTTTAAAAAGTCCTTTCATAGATTTCTTAACACACACAGTCATTTTGCCTTTTCCTACTTTTTGAGACAGGGCAGAGGTATGAAGCACAACAGCTCTAAGCACAACAGTCGATCCAAGCAAGAAAAACGTTGGATTTCGGCTATCTCTGAACTTACAGCAAATATTTGTGTTTTGGGGGCGACATTAATTCGCTATATATGTATGTATATATTTATGTGCGTAAACACACACACACACAAACATATATATGTATGCACACACACGGAGTCCACTGATCCATCTAGCCCAAGTCTGTAGCAGCTAGCCAAGTTTTGCAGTGCAGTCCTAAACAGAGTTACAGCCTTCTAAGTCCATTGGAATAAACATACTTCAAAAAGAGTCTCTCTGCTTAGAATTGCACCATTGCTCCATGCTACATGACATATTTTTAACTAGAGATGCCAGAGGTTAAATCTGAGATTTTATTAATGCGACACCAAGACTCTAACAATGAGTCCTAGGTCCCACTCCTCTGCCAGTTTACTTAGCAACTGATCTCACAGTGCTCAAACTTACATCCAAATATATGTGTCCACTTTCAATGATAAAGTCCCCTGTCCTGGAAGGAAGAGCAGATTTCCGAGGATACCTATATAACCTTTCTTGTGCACCTTTCACAAACATAGCTCTCCTCAGCAGTAATACTAGCTATATTGCTGAAAACAGCTTAATAGTTGCACACTGTATGCTTGCTTTTGTAATCTATAGCAAGGGTCAGCAACCATGTATGATTAAAGATCCAAACTGTTGTAATGTGTACAAGCAGTCTTTAGGGGACAGCTTTCTGCTTTGTGCATTCTTTAGGGCTCCTTTAGCAAATTGGTGGCTGCTGAGGCTGAGAGCGGGACCACAAGTGACGCCTGACACAGGTTGTACATTAGTCAGCTTCCCTCAAGTGTTGATGGGAAATGTAGGCGTCCTGGTCTCGCAGCTTCGCTCTCTGACTGCTGTCCGATGGACTTTTCAACTGTCACTTGTCCAACATTCCGCCAAGCTGCCTACATTTCCCATCAAAACTTGAGGGAATCTGGCAAGTGTCCAACCTGTGTCAGGCGTCACTTGTGGTCCCGCTCTCAGTGACAACTGAATAATGCAGGCCGAGCCTGAGTGAGAGCTGAAAAAAACATGTTATCTTTATATAAAGCTGGTATGTCATGGTATTCAAGAATCAAGATACAACATACGGCAACGAGGATAAACTGAAGCCCCATCTTGGCAAACAACCAGGCTCAGAAGGGGGTGTTTCTCTAATTCTTTTTGGCTGATCTTGTAATTCCTCAAAATAGAACAAAATGGCTGCCATTGTGGGGACTGTCACAATTTGATCCATGACAACAAACTTAGGAGGAATACTGTGAAATTATCACACATTTTTTTCACTGCAAATGGTGTAACAAATGAGGATAAAAAGAAAGTGATTCTGCTCAGCAGTGCAGAGCCTTCCTTCCACTTATGGTTTAATGAGAAATCTGTCACTACCTGAAAAACTCAGCGGTAAAACTTTTGGAGAGTTAGTAAATTTATTGACGAACCACTTTAATCCTGCTCCTAGTGAGATAGTGGAGCGTTTTAAATTTAATTCACGATCCAGAAAGTCTGGGGAGTCTATAGGGGAGTTTGTGAATGAACTGAGGAAGCTTTCTCAGAACTGCAATTATGGTGCCACATCGACACAGATGTAGCCTGCGGAGTAAATGATGAGAAAATACACAGCTGCCTACTGTCTAAATCCACCTTGGCCTTTGATTCGGCTTTGACGTTGGTCCTGGCTATGGAATCTGTGGCTGAAAACATACAGGACTTGTAGGCTGTACCCCTGTACCAGGAAGAGAAGGATCCCATGCTGGGAATGCCTGAATGTGTTTTGAAAGTTTTCCAAGTAAACCAGAAAAGAGAAAGATGTTGGCAGAGTGCAAATAAAGCAGAGGCGTTACGCTGTGCTGATTAAAGAGGCTAAAAAGTTTATTTAAGAAATACATACTTGAGAGTGAAGAAAAGAGAAAGAGATAGAGGCTGATTCCGCACATGTTGGATAATGCACTTTCAATGCACTTTATCAATCGTTTGAGGTGGATTTTTTGTTCCGCACACAAAAAAAATCCATTCCAAATGATCTATAAATAGGACTGGAAGTGCATTATCCAACGTGTGCGGAATCAGCCAGAGTCCTATCTGACTACATCTTGGAGAAGAATTGTAAGGCAGGAGAGAGAAGAAGCAGGATATTGCCCTGTTTAGCCCAATAGGAAACAAGACAAGGAAATGACTCCCAGGAAAGAAGAGAGATGCTGCTCTCACTGTCTTAACTTGCCCCCCTCTTCTTCCCTTCTTGCTGCTGCAGTACACCAGACATTGCAATTTCCAACAAAAGAAAGGTTGAGACAGCTGTTATCATTGTGTGGAATCCCATGCCTCCACAGACTGTAGATTTAAAAATGCAAAATGTTACAATTGTGGTCTCATTGGCCACATTAGAAGAGTCCACAGATCTATGACACAAAGTAATGTGAAGCATCAATCATACGATGCATGCAGTAGAAGATGAAAGTGTGGCTGAGGATGTAGCCTATACCATTAACAATCTGACTGGGCCCAGTTGGATCGTAATGGGCATGGTTGGATACTACATGCATTACATTAGATGTAAGCAAGAAGGTATCCTTTGAACTGGACACAGTCTGCAGTATGACTCTTATGACTCAAACCTCATTTGAGGAATTATGGCAGGTGGGGAAGGCACCCTTACTGCAGTCTAGTACAGTTAAATTGAGAACATATATGGGCGAAACACAGCGCAATCCTAAACAGAGTTACTTCAGTCTAAGCCCATTGATTTCAATGAGCTTAGACGGGAGTAACTTTTCTTAGGATTCCACTTTTAAGGTACTAGGTGATGTTGAGGTCAGTGTGTCCTACAAAGGTCAAGTAAAACTGTTACCACTGGTAGTGGTTTCAGGCAGTGTCCCCAATTTACTAGGAAGGGAATGGTTAGCTGATTTAGATTTAATCTTTGATGAACAGTTTCAGGTTTTTAATCTGGAGAAGGGATTTTTCTTGGAAGATGTTTCATCTATGCACCAAGAGATTTTCCAGGAAGAATTAGATGCTATGAAAGGTATGGAGGCAAGAATATATATAAATCAAACAGTACACCTCATTATTTTAAACCTAGATCGGTGCCTTTTGCAATGAGACAAAAAGTAGAAATGAAATTGGAAAGTTTATTAAAAGCAGGTATTATAGAGCCTATAAAGTTTTCAGAATGGGCAGCTCCAATTGTACCCATTAAAGGTAGGTGCATACTGGAAAAACCCCACGGACCACTGGCCTGTGGTCCATCGTGTTTCATGGACCATGGACAATGAACTTTTCACGGACCCACCCCATTCACGGAGCGGTTCGTTGGTCCGTGGTCTGTCACTTCTGAGGGCCCTAGGACCACCCCTTTTACACTCAGAGATGCTAAACTTGTAGTGAGGCTTCAGCAGGCTCTCCTCCAGCCACCCTCCAAGTTTGGCCAAGATTGCATTTCGGAGGTCTGAGTTACAGACCCCCAAAGTGGTCGCTCCCGGGAACCTTCCAGTAGATACTAGGAGTCGCAAATGCCAATTCTTGCAGCACCAAAAAGTTGCAATGAAGCAAAATCAAACAGAAAAGGGTGGGGGAAGAGCCCCTTCACTCACCACACAGATCTCACCTTCCCAGCCATTGCCTAGGGAATAAATTATTGCTCCTTGCTCATATACAGCAGAATGGGAGCTCTCTGGTTGGCAGCCAGAGCTGCCTGTCAAGTTTTTAAGGGCTTGGATTGGTGTGTTCCAAGGGCTGCAGAACGTCCCTCCCCTCCATTGCCTAGGGAATTAATTCTTGCTTCTTGCTCACATAGAGAAGAACCTATGTTAAAACCAGGTGGCTCAGTACATATAAGTAGAGATTACAAATTGACTGTTAACAGGGTAGCACAGCTGGAACAATACCCTATTCCCAAAATAGAAGTACTTTTTACAGTATTAACAGGAGGTCAGTTGTTTACAAAATTAGATATGAGTCATGCCAATCAAGAACTTGTTCTAGATGAAGACTCGCAAGGATATGTTACAATCAATATGCACAAAAGGTCTCTTCAGGTATCTTCGCTTACCTTTTGAAGTCTCTTCTGCCCTGGCAATCTTTCAAAGGACCATGGAAGGAATACTTCAAGAGATTCCTCATGTATTCATTTACGTGGATGACATATTAATCATAGGGATCACAATATGTGAATATTCACAAAATCAGATGAAAATTTTAAACAGACTGAAGGGGGCAGGATTGCGCTTTAAGAGAAGAAAGCGTACCTTTTTGAAGTCAGAGGTGATTTATTTAGGATATGAAGTAGATGTTCAAAGGCTGTGCTCTGCGATGGACAAAAACCAAGCAGTTCATAATGCTTTCTGACCAAAGAATGTTTCTGAGCTAAAAGCTTACTCAAGATTGCGTAATTATTTTTTTTTTGGTTGTTGTGGGTTTTCCGGGCTGTATTGCCGTGGTCTTGGTATTGTAGTTCCTGACATTTCGCCAGCAGCTGTGGCTGGCATCTTCAGAGGTGTAGCACCAAAAGACAGAGATCTCTCAGTGTCACAGTGTGGAAAAGATGTAGGTTATTTGTATCTACTCAGGAGGGGTGGGGTTGAGCTGAGTCATCCTGTAAGAGTTTCCCAGGGTGTGGAATGCTAATGGCGGGAGGCTTCACTGTATCCTGAGGAGGTTCTTTTGCATATGGATTGGTACTTGATGTGCTAATCTTCTCTGCAGGGCTATTGTCGGGTGTAGAGTGTTTTGTTAGCCTGGTGTTTTTCAGAACTGGCAACCATACTCGGTTCATTCTTAAGGTTTCTTCTTTCCTGTTGAAGTTTTGCTTATGCTTGTGAATTTCAATGGCTTCCCTGTGCAGTCTGACAAAGTAGTTGGAAGTGTTGTCCAGTATTTTGGTGTCCTGGAATAAGATACTGTGCCCTGTTTGAGTTAGGCTATGTTCAGCCACTGCTGATTTTTCAGGTTGTCCAAGTCTGCAGTGTCTTTCATGTTCTTTTATTCTTGTCTGGATGCTACGCTTTGTGGTCCCGATGTAAACTTGTCCACAGCTGCAGGGTATACGGTATACTCCTGCAGAGGTTAGGGGGTCTCTACTGTCTTTTGCTGATCGTAGCATCTGTTGTATTTTTCGGGTGGGTCTGAATACTGCTTGAAGGTTATGCTTTTTCATAAGCTTTCCCATCTGATCAGTAATTCCTTTGATATATGGCAAAAACACTTTTCCTGTGGGAGACTGTTTTTCTTTGGTTGTTTGCTTCATCCTGGGTTTGATTGCTCTTCGGATTTCATTTCTGGAGTAGCCATTTGCCTGAAGTGCGTGGTTTAGATGATTAATTTCCTCATTGAGAAAGTGCGGCTCACATATCCGTCTTGCACGATCCACTAAGGTTTTCATTATGCCTCTTTTCTGTCGGGGATGGTGATTGGAGTTTTTGTGTAGGTACCGATCAGTGTGAGTTGGTTTCCTGTAGACCTTGTGACCTAACTGAAAGTTTGCTTTGCGGATGACCCAGGTATCCAGGAATGGGAGTTTTCCTTCGATTTCTTTCTCCATGGTGAATTGTATGTTCAGGTGGATGTTGTTGAGATGATTCAAAAACCCCATCAATTCTTCCTCCCCATGGCTCCAAATGATAAATGTATCATCCACAAACCGGAACCATACACTAGGTTTGTGGGGTGCTGATTCTAGAGCTGTTTTTTCAAAATGTTCCATGTAGAAGTTTGCTATAACTGGGCTGAGTGGGCTCCCCATGGCCACCCCATCCATCTGTTCATAGAATTCGTTGTCCCATTGGAAGTAACTGGTTGTCAGGCAATGGTGGAATAAGGCTGTTACATCCTCTGGGAAAATCTGATTAATCAGTGCAATAGTGTCTTTTACTGGAACCTTGGTAACCAGGGATACAACATCAAAACTGACAAGTATGTCTTGTGGATTGAGTTTCAGAGAACTGATTTTGTTGATGAAATCTGCTGAATCTTTGATGTAAGATGAGGTTTTCCCGATGTGGTCCTGCAGGAGATCTGCCAGATGTCTAGCTAATTCATATGTCGGTGAACCAATGGCACTCACAATGGGTCGGAGTGGGACTGAATCCTTATGTATTTTGGGGAGTCCATATAGTCTAGGTGGCTGTGCTTCAGTCTTGCATAGTTTTCTGTGCGTGTCGGGATGTAGTGAGGAATTCTTGATCAGCGCATTTGTTAGCCTGGTGATTTTGCAAGTGGGATCTCGTTTTAGTTTTTTGTAGGTGGAGGGGTCCAGGAGTTCCTTAATCTTCTTTTATTTTCTTCTTTCTCAATGAGGAAATTAATCATCTAAACCACGCACTTCAGGCAAATGGCTACTCCAGAAATGAAATCCGAAGAGCAATCAAACCCAGGATGAATCAAACAACCAAAGAAAAACAGTCTCCCACAGGAAAAGTGTTTTTGCCATATATCAAAGGAATTACTGATCAGATGGGAAAGCTTATGAAAAAGCATAACCTTCAAGCAGTATTCAGACCCACTCGAAAAATACAACAGATGCTACGATCAGCAAAAGACAGTAGAGACCCCCTAACCTCTGCAGGAGTATACCGTATACCCTGCAGCTGTGGACAAGTTTACATCGGGACCACAAAGCGTAGCATCCAGACAAGAATAAAAGAACATGAAAGACACTGCAGACTTGGACAACCTGAAAAATCAGCAGTGGCTGAACATAGCCTAACTCAAACAGGGCACAGTATCTTATTCCAGGACACCAAAATACTGGACAACACTTCCAACTACTTTGTCAGACTGCACAGGGAAGCCATTGAAATTCACAAGCATAAGCAAAACTTCAACAGGAAGGAAGAAACCTTAAGAATGAACCGAGCATGGTTGCCAGTTCTGAAAAACACCAGGCTAACAAAACACTCCACACCCGACAATAGCCCTGCAGAGAAGATTAGCACATCAAGTACCAATCCATATGCAAAAGAACCTCCTCAGGATACAGTGAAGCCTCCCGCTATTAGCATTCCACACCCTGGGAAACTCTTACAGGATGACTCAGCTCAACCCCACCCCTCCTGAGTAGATACAAATGACCTACATCTTTTCCACACTGTGACACTGAGAGATCTCTGTCTTTTGGTGCTACACCTCTGAAGATGCCAGCCACAGCTGCTGGCGAAACGTCAGGAACTACAATGCCAAGACCACGGCAATACAGCCCGGAAAACCCACAACAACCATCGTTCTCCAGCCGTGAAAGCCTTCGACAATATTTTTTTTTTAGTTTTAAATTTTATTTGAAAGGGGAAAAAAACAGTAATCAGTAAAGACAGTAAACAATGCAATAAATAGCATAAGCAAAATATATAACAGTACATCAAGACAATAGGAACAGAATATATAAAAGAATATTATACTACAAACTATTTCTCCTCTCTATCCCCTTACTTACATACACTCATTTTATACTCAAAATTTTAAAATGTCAGTTTCACAGTTGATCTACTTTAGTAATAGCTATTTTTAATTTTTCTTAATTTTCAGCTACATAGTCAAAAAAGCCCATTGTTTCTGAAATTCTATGATTGGTCTATTATGTATATAACAGGTTAATCCAGCTATAGATGCATATTCATACAATTTGTTCATCCACTCAGTCACAACTGGGCATGATTCTGTCTTCCATTTTTCTGTATATACTACTCTCGCTGCCGTCACCATATATTTAAGAAGTTCACTGTGTGCTTTTATAATATTACTAGGTAAAATATCTAATAACATTTTTTTTAGGGTTCCGCTCAAAGCAAAACTTTAATATCTTTTGCATCTCTTCATGTATTTTTGTCCAATATTTTCTTGCCTTCTTACAAGTCCACTACATATAATGGAATATTGCATTCTTACATTGACATTCCCAACATCTTCCTCTATAATCCTTGTTAGCTTTTGCCAAGTCCTTAGGGGTAATATACCATCTAAAATCATTTTATACCAATTCTCTCTTAACATTTGACAATTTGTAAATTTAATTTCTTTAGTCCATAAGTTTTCCCATTGGCTGAATAAAACCTGGTTTTTGTATATAAAGCTGGCATGTCACACTGTTCAAGATACAACACAAACGATGTAAAAATTCAGTGCAAGAGATCAACAAAAAGCCAATATCAAGGCTATTTGCATAAATGAAACAATATGTTCCTGATTCTTGATTAATAATCCACAAAGTTTCTATAACCCAAACACTGGTTGTTGAAGTATGTTATTAGGAAATGGCACACCACGAGGTCTCCTAATAAGTAATAAATATGCCAAGGAACACCCTGTGTGATTGGCATAAATCTGTGTGTGGGTCATTCTTGGATTCCTGGCAAGCATTCACCTCTATCTTTTCCTTTTTTGTGACGCATCTCTAAAAAACCCTGCAGTCCCTTAAACATCTTTGCCTGCCATTCCCTTCAGCACTCAATTCAAACTTGGATTCAAACTTGGGTTTCTCAGTTCCTAGCCCCAAACTCAAACCACCACCTACCTCTCCAATAAACCCTAATGGAAGGATTTGATTTTCTTTCATGGAGAGCCACATTTGTTGCTGTGCATTCAGCTGAGGAGCCACAGGTTGCAGACTCCTGATCCATTAGGTCTTAACAGGTCCTAAGTAGATTTGATACCAACTCCTTCCTTATGTCATTAATATCAACCCAAAGCAAAATCTCAGTATTGCCCATCACCAGGGTCAGTTCTCTGGACAATCTGCCCAAGTAACCACTTCCGGAAGTGACGTCATTGCACCATCTGTGGGAATGCTCCTGTGCTTTGTGCCAGTCCAGTCCTTTCAGAATTGGCCTGTTTGGGGCTGAAATGAGCCTCACGCAAAGTGAGGAAGCACAAAGTGATGATGTCACTTCCAGAAGTAGTCTCGAGTGACCTCACTTTTCCCAGGTTGCCTGCCAGTGGTGGTCGATTGCTGGGCAGCTTGCCACTTCCTGCTGACAGCCAGTGATTGGCGGGCAGAGGGACAAACTGCAGGGAGTTTGGGAAACCTAGGAACCCTAGTTGCCAGTTGTAAGGGGATTTTATTTGAAGTACTCTGTATTTTATTCATATTCCCCTTACAGCCAATGACTTTACACAAATCAAGACACCAAAGGCAGTGATCTTCAAAGGGTTTATTTCTTTATATTGATAAAACCTGTGACACATTGGTAAAAATGTGTAAAGTCCAGTTCCATTGGGGGACTTTTTATACCCTTCAGTGCTAATTGTTTACAGAATAATTGCTATTTGTTTACAGAATAAAAGATCAACAGTTAATACAAATAATTCTTCAGCAGTACGTTCCTCCAGGAAACATGGCACCCAGCAAGTCTAAGAGACAGGACAAATCAGATCCTGTAGTATAAACATATTTAAATATCTGGAGCCGTACTTTTGTTATGAGTATAAAACCTAAGAGATTGCTTATCCAAGGCAAAAAAAGAAAATGAAAAGAAAAGAAATGTTGACACTCTCTCCTTACTGTAGGTTCATCACAACCTGTAGCTTTAGCTGAGAGAAGGGCCGTTGTCACACGGCCATAAATTTAGCGCCAAACTAGTGCCATCTCCCGCTGAATGCTCACCTTATTCCAGTTCTCTTGCGGTTTCGCCATTCTCCCCAATTCATGCTTTGTGACTCTTTATGTCGTCTTTATCCACTTCCATGTGAATGCCCTGGATCGACTACGAACGCTTTGCAGCACCAAAACGCTCACTCTCCCCGATCATCTGTCTCACCGAACACTGATTCTCTTGCCCTACACTCCCACAAGCCTCAGTGCAACCCGCAATTAAGCCTCAAAGTAATTTTTTTAAAAAAACGTCAGCCTTATAGCGCTATAACACTATAGCACTATTCTGCCATGGGTGGGAAACCTCTGCTACCTATCACGGTTGGCTTTTGGGTTGGCCCAGCACAACATTATAATAGAAGAGTGATATAACGCAAATATGCGGAAAAAATTCTTTTAAAAGGGAGCGGGATTTTTAGGGCCCCATTTCTGGATGCACTTTGACTGACCATCGAATTGCGCTTTTCCCTTTTAATGTGACTGACTGGAAGCGCAAGCAGTCATCAAAAGATGGGAGAATCCGTTCTAATAATGATAACAAAAGAAAGTATTTCTAGTGCAAAACTGACGAAATAAGGGCCCGTGTGACGACGGCCAAGGAATTTACCCATCGAGGCAGAAATTGCCTTCTGTGTAAGAGGGCAACTTCAATAAGAACTCATATAGGTAAAATGTTAGAAAATCCCTTAATACCAGCCTCCAGGTAGAGCTTGAAGAGCTCCCAGAATTACATCTCATCTTCAGACTACAGAGATCAGTTTCCTTGGAGGAGTAGGCCGCTACAGAGGGTAGACTCTGAGTAGGGCTGCCAGTGGGTGTAACAACAAAGAGGCTGCTCCAGGAACAAGCACCACAATGGACAGGGGAAACTCCAGCTACTGGAGAATGTCTAGTATACTCTCTTGTATTGATTAATTACAAATCCATTCAATTTTTTATGTTTATATATATATATAAAGTGACAAGTGCATTGGGGGTTCCTCTGCCCGGCACTGAACCGATCCGGACTGTTTCAGCCCCAATTGGGGCCCAAAAGGGCCACTTTCGGCCATTTTGGGCCCCTTTTTGCCATTTTAGGCCCAATTTCAGCCCTGAATGGCCAGGATTGGGTCCAAAACAGCCAGGATAGGTGATGTCAGGGGGTGTGGCTTATGCAAATCAGTTATGCCAAAAACACACTTCGGGTGATGTCAAGGGGTGTTGCATATGCTAATGAGTTGTGCTAATGAGCTATGCTAATGAGTTCCTCCAGCTGTTTTTCTACAGAATGACTCCTGGATACATATTCATAAACACTTAAATATGGCCATTGATTCCATAATCCAATTTCAAAAGTGCTCTCTCTTTTCTACCGCCACTCCTTTTCTTAGTGGAGATGCCTGAACGAGGCCTTAAAGGGACAGATGCTGTCGTAAGAAGACAACAATACGGAGAGAATCACAAGAGTCAGAACAAGACAAACAGGTAAGTGAGGAAAATCACTCCGCTCACAAATAAAACTTCCTTGGTAGTTGGGGTTTCCCAAGTCCTTTGCAGTCCCCCAGTGGGGCCAAGGATCCCACGCTCCCAGCCTCTGTCCCCCGCCACCACTCACCTGGCTGGGGAAGGGAGGCCCTGGGAAATGGGCCCAGGATGCAAAAAACATCCTGAGCCAGCACACAGCAGGCACGCTCCCCAAGGGCACAACAATGTCTCTTCCGGAAGTGCACATGAGCCAGCTGGCGAGGTAAGTGCCAGTTCCACCCCCGCCCCTCCACTGGGAGAGTAAGGATTCGGAAACCTGGCAACCCTAATTTGGTGGCACCACATTCCCTGTGAACTCCTTCCCTTCCCCAGACTCTGCCCTCCCCATGCACAGCCTCCCATTCTCCAGGAATTCCCCAGGCCAGAGTTGGAAACTTTGACTGCTGACCTAAATTGTTAGTTTAATAACGCAGTGAAAGAATGCTCGTTCAAAGCAGGAAATTGTAAGTGATTGCTTAAAGGCTGGTCCATTCCCAGCACTGCCACATGTGCGATAATCTTTGAGTCAACGGAACACCGCTTCCTTGGAAACAAACTCTGCTGTTGTTTTGTTGAACACACACAAATGTACTAAATGTTTTTAAAAACAAACAGGGGGCAAAAAATATCTTTCTAGCCAGAATAGAGTAAATAGCTGGGGAAAAAACAGGTTATATAGCAGAAACCATTTTTCAGAGTAGAATTTATTAACTCTCCACCAAAAGCCAGGCCTCTGGTCAATTTAAAAACCTCCTGAACAGTGAAAGACTGTAAATAGCAGAGTGGGTTTGTAGAAAAGTTCCAAATATTATAGTAGCACTATACCTTCTTCTTCTTCTTCTTCTTCTTATTATTATTATTATTATTAACAACAACAACATTTGGTTTATATACCGCCCTTCAGGATGACTTAACACCCACTCAGAGCGGTTTACAAAGTATGTTATTATTATCCCCACAACAAAACACCCTGTGAGGTGGGTGGGGTTGAGAGAGCTCTGAGAGAGCTGTGACTGACCCAAGGTCACCCTGCTGGCTTCAAGTGGAGGAGTGAGGAATCAAACCTGGTTCTCCAGATTAGAGTCCTGCCGCTCTTAACCACTACACCAAACTGGCTCTCCACCAATATATTCTGAAGCAGTAAACAGGCTTTGGAACTCCCAACTCTTTATTTCGCTGGATTTTCTATACAAACAAGGAAGGGGCAAGGGGGGGGGGAAATGTTTAAGGGAGTGAGGGAGAAGCTCTTAATCTGCAGTCTGTAAAATCTTAAAACAGAATACAGGACTTGGTTGGGATGGAAACGGGTTTCAAGATGCATCAAGGTTTCTGGAACAGAGCACAAAAAGGATTGCTCACATCCTTTGAGAATATATAAAACTGCAGCAGATTAGCACATCTGGCTCATGCTAAATTAAAGGGTTTCAGATGAGCTGGTTTGCATGTCTCCAAAATGCTCCTTTGCTTTACAATTGGGGAGAGGGGGGCACCAAATCATGAGATTTAAATCAGCGACAAACTGATTCTTAGCTATACTGAAAATTGCAGTATGTTGTAGTGTAATGAACTGCATTAACCACCGTTGTAAAAAGCTTCTCTCCCAACAAGGTCATCTACTAATTCCACCAGAGCACTTCCAGAGGAAGAATGCAGGGGGTATTCGTACTCTTGTGCATTTCCCACTTCCAAGTATCAAAGGCAGTTTTCAACAATGCCTATTTTCCAGTGAGGAGACCGTACAGTACTAGAGATTTATAGTGCAATCCTAGTGCAACTCAGAATCCTACACAAGTCTATTCAAAGGAACTTACTCCCAGGAAAGTGTTCTCAGGATTATTTAAATCATTTTAATGCCTTCTCCCACCCAAAGCGTGTCATGTTAAAGCCATCAGAAAAATGATCTCAAAATAAAAACCAGCAACCACGGATACAAGCCAACAGCGCTAAAACAATATTTATTTATTTGTTTGTTTATTTGTTTATTTGTTTATTTATTTATTTATTTACATTATTTATAGTTCACCTTTCTCACTGAGATGCAAGGTGGATTACGCAGTGCGAGTCAGTACAGTCGATTTCGAAGACATTTCAATAAACAATGTAATAGGGTATATAAATGCAAGTTTGCAAAGAATTAAAACTGGCAAGAATCCAATACAGAGTTGAAGAAATGCTAAAACAGATCATAAGCATTTCTAAGAGTGACATATTAAACAACATATCCAGTAAGATCATACTTACAGCAACAGACAGTATGTAGTAGTAAAGTCTATAGTCCCCACCCCTTTACTTATGTATCTGCTTGAGACCACTTCCTTACAGCGCAGCCTTCCTGAGTAAAAAGACCTCTTGACATAAAAGCTGCTCCAGTCCAATTTTAAAATGCAATAGATAAAATAGCCGATATGAAAACTTTGACAGCAGGTAAAGATTAACCAGTCTAAATATACTGGTAATAGATAGTCTGCTTGCAGTATCTGGCAAGACAGTGTTAGTTGCTAAAGCAGCATTCCAAAACCAACAGGTTGTCCCTGGAATATATCAGCTCAAAAACTGGTCCCCATATTCCAAATGTTACTCTTCAGCCTAGGATTGCCATATTCCTACTGAGGGTGGGAGATCTCCCTCCCCGAGCTGTCATTGTCCACCAGCACTCCGGCAGCCTGCAAGAGAAAAAATAAATTTTTAAAAAATTGCAGTCGGCAACGGTAACACATTGCCACACATGATACTTAAAAGACTTTCTTTTTTAGCCTTTTGCATCTTATGCAGAGGTACACACATGCTGTTAGCACTGGCTAGAAAGCTGAGTCGAGCCATTTAAAAAATCATTATAGCCCCTGGAGATTTTACAATTGCAATGCAAGAGGTTTAAAACTGGGCAAGGAGGAAGGGAAGATAAGCTGGTGTGTGAAGAGACCCCTTCGTGTCTCATGTGCTCTGCAGAGAGTGGTCTCCCCTCCCTCTGGCTACAAAATGAGAGGAGGGGCTGGAAATAGCTTCGGCTGCCGCTCTCTTCAGTGTGTCTCATAAGCCTCAGCAGCAGCTGAAGCAGACTTAAACCGACCGCCTCTCTAGCCTCAAGGGTTATTTAGACCCCTGTCCTACTGTCAACCTTTGGATTCCGAGAACAGAGACTGGTGGAGATCAACCCCAGACAGCACTACCAAGCTTCCTGGACACTCACCCTTCAGAGGGGACACCTCCATTGACCACCACACTGGAGAAGATATCTGGAGAGAGGGCTTCCGGGATCCTGGAAGAGGAGCACCCTTTGGTCCCAGGACCCAGAAGAACTCCAAAGCCTCCGGACAAAACACACAGACTCATCACTTACCGGGAGGGTCAAAGGAGAAAGACGATCATCTCCTCACAGGAGGTCCCATGAAGTGACCCACCTGCATGGAAAAGGCTTTGTCCTCCCTCATGACCAACATCACCTATTACAGCACTGACTCTGAGATTGAGGAGACAAACACATCTGGAGGGGGACCGGAGACAGTCATCGTACCTGTGCTGTTTGGGTTAATCTTCTTCCTGGGCATGGTGGGGAACACGCTGGTGTTGGTGGTCCTAGGGCGCCTCCGGCCAGTAGGGCGGCCCTCACGCAGCGCCACCAACATCTTCATCCTCAACCTGAGCATTGCCGACTTCTCCTTCCTGCTCTTCTGCGTCCCTTTCCAGGCGACCATCTACTCCTTGCCCGAGTGGGTCTTTGGCGCTTTCTTCTGCAAATGGGTGCACTACCTAGCCATGACCACCATGCTGGTCAGCATATTCACCCTGGTGGCCATGTCGGTGGACAGATACATCGCCGTGGTGCACGCCAAGCGCTCGCTGTGCATCCGCAGCAAGCGCAACGCCACCATGGGGGTGGCCGCCATCTGGGTCCTCTCCCTGCTCTTCGCCATCCCCGTGGCTCAGCACCAGTCCCTCGTGAGCGGGCACTACCAGGCGCCCAACAGTTCCTTCTGCTGGGAACAGTGGGCTGGCAACTCCACAGCCAAGCAAATCTACAAGGTTACCATCCTGATTGTGGGCTACCTGTTGCCGCTGATGCTCATCACTTGTTGTTATGCCAAGGTGGGTGATGGAGAGAGAGAGGATGGACAAGGGTGGAAGCAGGTCCAGGATGGGTCTTGTGGACTCTAGCCAGGGCTTAGTTTAAGCCAGTGGTTCTCAGGACCAAAAAGTGAGCCATGACTCCTTCTCAGGGAGGGGCCACGGCTCGGTGGTAGAGCATCAGCTTTGCAGGCAGAAAGTCCTGGGTTGTTTTCAGCATCTCTGGTTGAAAGTATGTGGTGTGAAAGGCTTGAGTGAAACCCGTGCCGGTCAGGGAAGACAAGACTGACCTTGATAGATAAAAGGTTTGACTTAGTAGAGCTTTTTTTTCAGGGGGTACCTGCTGGTATGGAGTACCAGCACCTCTTTATGGAGTACTAGTGCCATTTTTATGGAGTAGTGGCACCTCTTGGGCATTTGGGACTTGGGCTGAGAAGGGAGAACATCATGCATACTGGCGCCTGGGGATTTTTAAGGGAAAAAGCACCGAGTATAAACTTCATGTGTTCAAGACTTCTGGGGAAGGGGCTGCGGCTCAGCAGCAGAAGATTAGCCTGCAGGAGTTCTCTCGTTCAGTACCCGGCATCTCCAGTGAACAGGGTCTGTTAGTAGTTGATGTGAAGGCTTCTGCCCGAGATCCTGGAGAACAAGGGCAGGTTGATGATGGTCTCACTCGGTGGAAAGCGTCTTCATGTGTTCCGGAGGCCAAGAGGGAAGTTGGTGGGTCTGGGAGAGGAGGCTTTGCAAGGCTGGATGGAAACGTTGAGTTTGCCTCTGCTTAATGTGCAAAATGGCCATGAAACAACTCTGTTGCTCAGTAATGCTGCGCATTAAAACAAACAATAAATGGTAAACACGTCCAGTATTGATTGATTTAAGGTTCTTGCATTTTATGTTCGGCAGATGGGAAAGTAGCAGGGAACCACCTTGCAAGAGGGTTCCGAAAAGTTGCATAAGTATAGAAGTGGGGTCCTGCTTGAGGGCCACTGGTTTAAGCCAAAGATCTGCCCCTGTTCTGAATGTCAGAGATTCAGCCTTAGAATATGTGACTTCATAGTGGGCGAGAGAATGCTCCTGAACATGCACAGAGTGTCTCCCCCAGATCACTAAATCAGCATTGCCAGCCCTCCCACCCATGCACCCTGAACTCTGGAGGAAGGTTACTATCCAGAGTGAGACAGGACAGAGGCATTCTTACACCAATGCACTTTCCAGATCCCTTGGGATGCAGCAAGGTACCTGGATTTGCACCTTTCTTGTAACCAGGGATCATTTCGTAGAAAAAGAGCTGCAGGAACTCATTAGCATAACTCATTGGCATAACTCATTAGCATGTGCCATGCCCCTTGACATCACTGGAAGTATGTCATTAGCATAACTGATTTGCATATGCCACACCCCCTGACCCCACCTATCCTGGCTGTTTTGGACCCAATCCTGGCCCAAATGGCAAAAAGGGGCTGAAAATGGCTGGAAAGGGGCCCAAAACGGTCAGAATTGGGCCGCTGCTGAGTGGGAGAGTGAGCCTCCACCTGTCAGGGGCCCAATCCTGGCTGTTTTGGGACCAATCTTGGCTGTTTTAGGCCCGATCCTGGCCATTTTGGGCCCAATCCAGGCCAAAACGGGCCCAAAATGGCCAAAATCGGGTGGGCGGGGCCACCTGACATATGACCTCTTTGGAGAACTACTGGAACTGCGTTCCTGCACGTCCCCCCTCAAAATGAGCCCTGCTTGTAACACAGCAGGCAATCCTGATGTTCTACTCCCTTCCCAGGTAGCCTGTTTAGAGACAGCTCTGGGGTAACTATTGTCTGATAAAAAAATGGTTTGCTGTATGGCTTCCAGGTTGAGCCCCTGAAGAAATTAACATCAATTCCTAGCAGACAGCGCACATTTGTTGCAGATGTTTCTCATTATAAACACCTGCCACCAGGAAAAATGACACCAGTCCTTCCCTTAAAAGTTGAGTGAAAAAGAGAATTAGATACAGTTGGAAATCTAGGTAAATTATGGTTTTGTTACAGAGTGTATGCGCATGTGCATGCACACACATCCCTCCAAGTATACAAAACTGCTCCCCCCCCCACTCCATTCATGGGTAATCAGGACAATTAAACATGGTAAAGTTAATACAGCTTGATGGAATCTGAAATACTTTCTTAGATTGACGAAGGGAGCATTGACTCTCGAAAGCTTACACCCTGGAAATTTTGCTGGTATCTAAGATGCTACTGTACTGAACTCAAATCTCACTTTCTTAAACTGTTTCTTTAAACAATTCTCCTTGAGATTTCTTTCTTTCCACCCTCCATTTGTCTGAATTCCTCTAACTGAATAACTGTGTTAATTGAGGTTAGACTTTAACAATAAGCAGAAGCTTGAGTTACTGTACATGGATGGGAAAGGCAGTTGTTCCTCTCAGTTGTAATTGCGTATGCATTTTTTCTTCCTTTGTTTCTCTGTCTCTTTCTTTTAAAAAGCATGCGGTCTGCAAGAGAATATGCAAACTAAAGTCCTTGCCAGCTGTCTAAGGGAAATTTATAATGGGAAGGCCCATCAGTGTATACACAGCAAGAGAAAAACTGATAGCAGGGCACTGAGAGCCAAGCTACAAGTGATGCTTGGCACAGGTTGGACACTTGTCAGCTTCCCTCAAGTTTTGATGGGAAATGTAGGCATCCTGGTCTTGCAGCTGTAATGGAGAGCCAAGCTGTAAAACCAGGACGCCTACATTTCCCATCAAAACTTGAGGCAAGCTGGCAAGTGTCCAACCTGTGTCAGGCATCACTTGTAGCTTGGCTCTCAGTGAAAACTAGTATCCTGAATGGAGGGCAGGGCAGAAGGTGGTAAGCAGAGAGGAAATGGTGAGATTTCTAAAGCCTGGGGGATCCTATTCATTTCATCCTAATTTATAGAAATAATATGACCAAATGTCCCCTGAGGAACTGTGAAGCTACAGGGGCTTGGCTCTGCTCGTACCTGATTTACAGTGACCCTCCAGGACATGAAACCACTAGGAACTTACTCAGTTAATATGCAGTTGATTGGACGTAAGCATCATTCAAACCTATTATTATTTCCCAATCTTATTTTGCTCCCTGATAGGTTAATACATTGGGCCAGACGGCTATATATATATCGTCTTTCAAAATCACCCCTTCCTCCGAGGAACCCAACATGGCACATGGTTCTCGCCTCCTCTGTTTTACCCTCACAACAACCCTGCAAAGTAGCACAGAGTGAGAAAGAGCGATCGGTTTGAGGTCATGGTAGAGGGGTGATTTGACAGCATGCTGGATGGGAGTTTTCATCCTTCAGCATCCAATTTGTAACTCTGGAATAAAACTGACTTACCTTTGAGGAAGTACCTTGATGAGGGTAAAGGGTTCTGAAAACTTTGCACATTGTAAAAGAATGCTGAGTTACAATTAAGGCTGCAAGTTTTCATGTATTTATCTATTGAAGCTTTAAGGTCAGACCCAGACTAAGAGTCTCTCTACATGAGACATCTGACATGTGAAGAACACATGTTGAGAGATGCAATGTTGGCCGGGAAGAGGAGTTTAAAAAGACAGAGCAGGGCAAAAGCTGTGCTATACACTGGGGCTGCGTGAAGGGGCTGTGAAATGCCAGAAGGGAAATTCAGCCTATTATAACCTCTCCAGGTCCAAGCCCGGCTCTGGAAGGCAGCTCCAGCCCATTTCCATTCCTCGCTGCCCTCTGGTTGCAAATGTGATTCCACACAGTTTTAGACTGGAGAGGTGAAATTGACAGAGCCTTCTGGGCGGTGAAGATGAAATTAACAAACCCTCTGAGGCGCGATCTCTGCCAACTCTATCTTTTAAAACTACTCTTCCTGGCTAATATTGCATCTCCCTACACTTGATGAACATGTGTCAAGGCATCTTGTTTAGAAATACTCTAATTTTTTCACTGACAGATGACACTTCTATAGTGGGACAAAACTTTCTTGCCTCTTCCCCTCCCACTGCAGCTCATCCTTGTCCTCAAAATGCTGCTCCTGGGGGGACAGGGGACCCTCAGGAAGGGTATGAAGGGCCAATCAGGGGTCTGCAGCAGGAAGGAGGGATTGGCGGAAATCACACTTCCCTTTCCATTAGTGGAAAATTTAGTCTAGATTCAACCCTTAATCACACAGGTTGAAGCACAACCTCAAAGAATTATACTTCGGTATAATTCTTGCACTACCATCCCTTATTGAAATGAAGCCTAAATTCATGTACCTGAAATGAATGACATTCCCCACCCCCCACCCCCGCCATTGCTATCTCATCTGGGTGTCATATTTTAGATTGTAAGCTTCTTGGGGCAGGGCCCCATCTCCTTGTACATTAGCAATGCATAGCACCACTGACAGTACTATAAAAATGGCGATAGCATACAGATCTGGTTTCGTTCCAGCTTCAGTCCCTGATTTTAGTGAATAGCTGTGATTATCCTTTATAGGGGGAAAACCAGTAAACACTGCAGGTTCTGGGCAGGTTGATTCATAAAGCAAAAATCAAAATTCTTTCCTGCAGCTTGGAACGATCCTCATCTCAAACCACCATGGTGTCTGATACATCATTCTGGGCAGAAGAATGAAGCAACCCTGCTGTCAACTGGAGAATGTAGCCACTCTTCTTAAAAAGTCGATACCGCTCCTCAAGTGCTTAACAGAGCCATCCTGAGCAGACGTATGCCCTTCTAACTGCCTTAACTTCAATAGACTTAGAAAGGTGCAACTATGCTTAGGATGGCACTGTCAATCTGGGAACCTCAAAAATGTGATTTAAAAAAAAACTACCAATATTTGTGCAATAAATCTTCCTTGAGGGGTTTTGTGGAATTGCTGGTAGGAAAATCTGTCAAGTATTCAGATACAAACTGCTCTCTCAGAGCAGTTATTGGCCTCAGGGCAGAATAAAAGCCTTTTTAGTTGTTATGGGGTGAGGGGAGGGGATGCTCTGGGCTGACCTATTGGGAAAGGATGCTGTGGGATCCTCTGAATACAGACAATACCTTTTTGTGCAAATAGTGCAAATTGATATTTTCCAGCTTTAACACAAGCAATTGGAATCTCAGGTTTGCTATAGGTATTCATTTGTATTTTCAAAACTTGAAAATAACACACATTGCTCTATTCACAGAACATGGCAATCATACCTATTGGCTTCTGGGTAGCATACTCTCCAGGTACACTTGTGGGTAGCTTGTGAGTAGTTCACTCTCCAGGTACACAAAGTAGGAGCACCAACTATCTAATCGCTGAAAAGGGCTATAGTGGGACCAAATGCAGATCAAATAGCCGGTCTTTTGTAGACTGACCCTAACAGGTGGAAGCTGAATTTTACAAAACCAAACCAAAGAGGCTAGGATTTTTTTCCAAACAATATGAAGTGACACATTCGCAACAGAACATTCATCCCACTAGCTCAGGAGGGGGTAACTTTTTTTTTCACCTGAGTGCTAAAAAATGAAACAAAAACACATGTAACTATTTTGGTACATTAGCCAACTCCCGGGTGCAAGAAAGAAACATGCAGGGAGGGGGAGGTGAATGATTGATTCTTAAATTCTCCCATCATATATGCTTACCACCCTGTTTTTATTGTTCAATTGTTGGTGAACATGGCCAAACAGTGACTGCTGCCATCTTGGAAACTTTTTATTACTGTCATAAATAGCGTATAATTAGAGATGGGCACGAACAGCAATATGAACGAAAAAATGCTACAAACAGCCCAATCTGCTGTTTGCGAACAAGCTGTTCGTGAGGCGCAATTCTAAATGAACAGGCAGTTGTTGCAAGCCTCGTTCATTGCTGTTCATTGCTGTTTGTCAAGCCAGACAATCTGGCACCTGCAATCAATTCCCTTGGCAACCAGAGGCAGGGACTGCCTGAACTATGTCTGAACTCCTGCTGTTGCCCTGGAAACCCCAATCTAAGCCCAATTTAGCTTGATAGGCAGGTCTTCCTTTCAAGTGTAGAGCTCCAAATTTGTTACAAGGAAGCAAAGAGCAGGGGGGAGGGGGGCTCCCAGCTCTGATTTTGCAGACAGTGGAGAGGGAGAGACAGTTGTTGTTAGCATTTTGAGAGACAGACAGGGAGAGTGCATTGGAGCTTGAATTTTCTTTGTGTGTGGTGGGATAAGGATCTACCTCTTCAAGTTCCAGGGCTGCTGCCAGGCTCTGGGCCAAGCTATTATTTATTACTGGTACCTTTCCTGCTGCCTGCTCAGGTAAGGTTTCTGGGAGTGGTGAGGTAGGGATCTTGATGGCTGGAGGAGAGCCTGTTGGCCCCCACGAACAACGAACGTATTCGTGAACAGATCACGTTCGTCAATGTTCGTTGTTTGTGGATGGCAACGAACAACGAACACAGGGCTGTTTCCACATGGTTTACCTTTTGCCGGAACACAGCATCTTCATGCGCGATATCGCACCAGGAAGACACTGTTATTGCACAATTTTGCGCAAGAATACACTGTTATTGTGTGATTTCGCGTGAGAACACACTGTGTTCTAGTAAAAGGTAAGCTGTGTGGAAACGGCCCATGTTTGGGTTTTTTTCTGTTCGTGCCCATGTCTACTTATAATGTGTTTTAATGACATTCTTATGGATATTGTGAAATTATGTTTATTGTTTTTGAATGATGTGCTCCACCGTGAGCCCACTTGTAGGGAGGACAGAATAGAAGTTTAATGGAATAAAATAAAATAAATAATAATGGAGCAAATTGATCATCATTGGCATTGTCAATGAGCTTGACTGGTTCTTGAGCACATCCAGGGCGCAATGTTTTGCGTAGAGGGACACTTACACGGGGATGGCTCAAGTGAATGAGCTTACATTTGTTCTCCCATTGTGGAAACACATGCACTCCTAGGGAGACAGAGTACACTTGAATATAAGACCCCACAGAAAGTGAGTCACTTGAGCATCCCGATATAAGATGTCTTGTGTAGAGAGACTCTGAGAACCAAAACAGACGAGACACCTGAAGTGTGGAGGACACTCATCTATTTCCCGCAAGGTTCTATGGGAAGTGTAGTGAGAAAGAACCTCTGCTCTAGGTGTCTCGTCTTGTCTGCTTGGCTTCCTCTTGCTGCCGCCAGCTCCCCCTTACTCCCCTAAATGCACTCGGCAGCCACAGGGAGCTGAGCACGCTGGTGGCAGTGAGAGGTACAAGAAGCCGATCGCCGTGCTAGCTCCCTCTGACTGCCACCGGTGGAATCGGCTCCCTCTCGCTGCCACCAGCATGGTCAGCTCCCTCTGGCTGCAGAGTACTTTTAGGGGAGCAAGGGGAGCTGGTGGTGGTGAGAGGGAGCCGAGTGGACTAGATGAGACACCTAGGGAAAGAACCTCTACCAGGGAGAGGGGGGATTCTTCCTCTTCTCCCTGACAGAGGTTTTTTCTCACTACATTTCCCGTGGAACCTTGCTGGAAACTGCCACATGTCCTCCATGCATCAGGCATCTTGTCTGTTTTGATACTGAGATGTTCTCATACTTTTCATGGTTCAGGCCTCCAGCCTCCACATGACCAAAGGCTGCTGCCTGCAAGGAGCCAGGTCTCAGCTCCTTCAGCACCCAGCTCAAATCAGCCAAAGAGACCTTCCTTCCTGTGCCAGGGTTTATTCTCTCCCTTTGCCCACTCCCTGGGCAGATCAAAGGTGCAGATCAGAGAAGCTTTTCCTGGAAGTTCCAGGAAGAAACCTTTCCGGCATTTCAGTCCTCCAAGTCTCTGTCTCCCCCACACATCTGGGAGGGTAAGCTTCTAGCAGAAAGCCTTCTGGCCACATCTGCATAAATAAAGCCCCCAGCTAGGTATGGCTTGGAAAGCATTTGGCTTCCCTCCTACCTGTTCTCAGCTAAGAGAGACTTTCTTAAACTGGGGAGTGAAGGTGTTAACAAACTCCAAATGTACAAACAGAAAGCGTTTCTCCACATGGCTGTTCCTCCTACTGCCAGAGTTTCAGGCAGTTTTGGGGGTCTGTTGGTGGAGGGGGTCCAAGGTGGCCTACAGGGCAGCGGGGGATCCTAGCCTATACCTAGGGACCTTGGAACTTATTTCCAAGTAGATATGCTTAAGATTTAGGGTTGCCAGGTTCCTGGCCCGCAGGGCCGTGGCGGGATGGGCCCGCCGGGAGCCTCCTCGCAAGGACTCCAGGCAGCCCATCACAGTCGAGGTATTGAGGGTTCTGCTGGGGCAGCTGAGTGGGACATGTCACTCCGCTTTTGAATGCTCACTGTTCATGGCGGCCTTCAGCCTCGCCTTTTACGGGGACTTCCGCGTTAGCGAGCTAGTGGGGGCCTCTTCCGGGGATCTGTCCAACAGGGCCTTAGTGCGGGCCGACGTCACAGTCACGGTCAAGGGGGCCGAGATCCAGATCAGGGTACGGCGGTCCAAGACCGACCAGTTGGGGCATGGAGCGTTGGTACGGCTCTGGGCAGTGGGGCGGGGGGCCCCGTGCCCTGTGCGGGCGGTCAGAGCCTACCTAGACAGGCGCCCGGCCATCTTGGGTCAGCTCCTGGTGCAACAACTTTGCCTGCTTATCTCATTCCTGCCAGATATCACTTTCTGAGGAAAGTGAATCAATTCTGTTGGGAGACCAGGTAACAGATCAAACCCAATGCTTGTCTGTTACCTTTCAACGAAATCATTCTGTACTACAGTAATTTGAGATTCGTTTGGTCTGCTTCTGCCTCATTGTTTTGGCTGAACAGGCCAACAAAAGGCATAAATGCTACATTTAATGGATGGATTTTCTTTTCATTAATATGCGTAAGTACTTTTGGCCCCCTAGCTCTAATAGTGAAATGCATTAATTGCTTGGTTACTGTGTTGCTGTCACAGTGTTCTTCAAAAGGTTAACATACTTTTTTTTTTTTTTTGGAGCACTGGATGGAAATTTGTTCTCGCCATGACTTTCTTAAAACAAAAGCAAAGAAACTACTGGCAGCAATTTGATCCTGGAAAGGAGCAAAATGCAAACAAGCTCTTAAACAGTGGTGATTGCCCACCTAGCTGTGTCAGGTGGTCTACCTGTATTCATTCCCATCTGTGTGCAAAGCTATTTTTAAACCAAAATGGACCATGTGGAGAAAAAGCCCTCACTCTCACCTTGCACCCTTCCGTGGTTTACTATGTGATCCTAAGCAGAATTACACCCTTATTAGTCCATTGACTTCAATGGATTTAGAAATTCATAGCTCTGTTTGGGGTAGCACTATTAAATGGCTTTCGTACAACCTGGCTGAGCAGTGGAGAAAAATGCTTAACACAATGAAGCACCAGAGGTAAGTCAAGTTGGGTAGCCGTGTTTGTCTGTAGCAGTAGAAAAGAGCAAGAGACCAGTAGCTGCTGTAAGACTAAGAAAATTTGTTGTAGGGTAGGACCTTTCATGAGTCACACAGCTCACTTCTTCAGATACAACCTGTAATGTACATAACGTGTGTGCAATGAAGTTATTTGGAGATCATCTCACACCAATTTGCTTCCATTGAAGAACATCCTTAGATGTTAAGAAATGGTGAAAGAGTACCTGGTAGATCTTTCCCTATTTACCAAAACCCTTTTTGGAGTGTGGTATTGTGAAAGGTGGCCATCAGCTTTCACAAAAAACCTCTCTCAAATGGGAAGTTTTTGATTCCAAAAACATTTCATTGTCATCTTACTTGCAATCCCAAAAGTTATAGATTGTGGGTATCGGGAGGGACTAGCTTTACAGCCCTTCCTCACTTGGGAATAGGGCTCACCTGAAACTCCTTGAACCTGTCCAATTCCTTTGATCCATCTTCTTTGAACAGAAGTAGGAAGAGACTGCTGGCAGGGTGGTCATCTGATTATTTAGGCCGGTTCCACACATTCTTATAAGGGAGAAAAGTGGGGTAGAAATATTGTAATAAACAAACGAATAATTCAGGCTGTATGAAAGGGCAACAGTTTGCGATTTAATTTCTGTTTATAAGATGTACATGTTGACTATGGGGAATGGGGTGATTTTTGAGGGGTTTCTGCCTCTGATATTGCAGTGCCTTGGGGCTGGCATAGGATGTGCTTCACAGATATTTGGCATGACTAATAGGAGATATTTGCAGAAAAGCGGACAGATGTGTTCAAGTTTATCTCGCCAAATTGTTCCTCTTATGGTTTAATTAACAGTTTCATTTATAACTTGACAAAAGTTTGGAAAAATCAATTATATTGATTCCCTCGTGAGTGAAACTTCTGCATATGGTGAAGTTTGCTGGAAATGGAAATCACTCAGTAAAGGTTCATATTCTTCATTTCTTCTCTTAGGTTCTGTATCATCTTCATAAAAAGGTGAAGAATATTTCAAGGACATCGGTGAGATCAAAAAGAAAGGTAAACAAATCATCTAAACTCAGGCAACTGCCTTATTCTACCTCCATGCGCTTCTCTCTATCACTGCAGCTTTTCCCAAGCCCCTGAAAAGATTGTTCTTGTGGTTGCAGAATCCATGCAGAGAAACAGCCATAAGGATCAATGGTTTGGAGGGAAGAGGAATAAGAAAATTAATTAATCTTCTTTCCTCAGCAGAGCTGCGCTAGTGGCAGAGGAAAAACGAGTGATTACAAATCCTTGTCTTTTTCCTGTTCCTCTGTACAGATCCTGAGGACCCAGGAATGATCTTTCTATAGGCTGGAAATTATACCTTCGGCACTTGCGGTGGTAGGATACTCAATCAGACCATGGGTCTGCCTTGGCCTCCCATTTATCCACTCAGGGTGGGGAATTACCAGCCTCCAGCTCCTGAGGAATTGATGGGCAGGAGAAAACTTGCCCTCCACATAGTGATGCTCTAGGAATTCCCCCATTCTCTATGATAAAGATGATAGAGACTAAGGGAAGCAGCCTAGACAGTCACCCAGAAGTGGCAGAACATCCTCCCCAAATTCTGTCCTCCCCAGGCCCCACCCTCCCAAGTCTCTCAGCATTTGCCAAGATAGTGTTAAGAAACCTAAGTCCTCCTAGCTCAGCATTGTCTGTTCTCCAGTGCTTCATGGCTCAAACAAATACTCAGTGTACAGGTTGCAAATAGGTATTGATATCATTACCCTCTGCACTCAGGCACAGCAGGGTCTTTCCCTATACCTAGTGACATCATTCCCCTGTTGGGGACAGGAGATCCCACCCTCTGCCCTCCTCTTCTACTCACCTAACCTGCAGGGGAGGAAAGGTGGGGGAATGGGCCTCCTGGGTGCGATCCTGGAGTGGTGCAACAATGTCACCTCTAGGAGTAACTCCATCATGCCACTCAGCAGGCCCATTTGGGCCCCAAATGTGCCAAATCGGTCCTTTTGGGGTCCAAACCAGCCCGCTGCAAAGCACGCATGCGCTCCCAAGTCTGCGTGATGATGTCACTTCCCGGAAGTGATGTCATCACATAGGTGTGGGATTGTGCATGTGCAAGGAGCAGCAGGGAACACCAAAAAGGTATGCACTGGGTCCCCTCTCCCACCAGGATGGTAGAGGGACCTGGCATTCCTACCTATACCCATTGTGGCTCAATGGCAAAACATCTATTCTGCATACAGGAAGTCCCAGTTCAGTCACCAGCATCTCAGGTAGTAGGTGACACGGGACTCAGAGCAGCAGCTACCAATCAGAGTCGATGAAGCTGGCCTGGATAGACCAAGAGTCTGATGCAGCATAAGGCAACTTCACATGGGTAGGTGTGTTACCTGAGATGCTTTGAACCAGGAATGCTAGGGATTGGACCTGGGGACCTGTGCACACAAAGCACGACTATTACCAGGCCACTGCTTTGAAACATGACTGCTCTGAGCCCTGAAACCTCAGTCAGAAACAGAGTGCGTACCAGAGTCAAAGTGCAATTGCTAAAATTGCACTTTGAAGTGATTCTTTCATGCTTCATTGAAAGCCGGAGGAAATCGATACCTGGCTGAACTGTCTTTGAATCTTCATCTTGACAGCTTCCTATCTGCTTCTATTGTTCCCTTTGGGATAGAGTCTGGAATTCTGGCAGATGTTCTCACCTTGGAATGAAATATTTTTATTCATTCAGTAAAAAAATGTACAGATCATATCATCTAACCATAATAAGCGAAGAAAAATAATAATACATGCAAATATGTATTTCTCTCTTATACGAGCGGTCTTCATCTCAAGTGGTCTGCAAAGCATGACTCTGTAGAGCTGCCTTTGTTCAAGAGGACCACCGAGTTGACCCTCAGAATCTGCTGGGGTGGGGGGCACAGGCTGCAGTGGGAAGGGAGAGGTGGCCGAGATCCTTTCCATGAGCACTATGATTCTTTGGATCCTACTCAAACAGTGCAATTCTACAAACACTTTCTTGGGAGTAAGCCCCATTGAACAGCACTGAGTAGAATTCTGAGTAGACCTGCCTGGAATTGTTCTCTAAGAGCAGAACCACAAGTGACAAAAGGCACAGATTGGACACTTATCTGCTTCCCTCAAGTTTTGATGGGAAATGTAGGCAGCTTGGCGGAATGTTGGACAAGTGACAGTTGAAAAGTCCATTGGACAGCAGTCAGAGAGCCAAGCTGCGAGACCAGGACGCCTACATTTCCCATCAAAACTTGAGAGAAGCTGACAAGTGTCCAATCTGTGCCTTTTGTCACTCGTGGTTCTGCTCTAAGTCTAGCACAGGCTCTAGGGTTGCCGGCGCCCAGGGCAACCCAAGTCCGGCTCGTAGTGTGCGCGCGCTCCCGGCACTGTGTGATGATGTCACTTCCATGACATCACCACACAGGGAAAAGTGTGCTGCCCATGCGGCTCGCCGGCTGCCCTGGGGTACTGCGGAGTTGGTGTGCCCCGGGATGCCTCCCAGCCCCCCGTGCTGCCTTTCGCCTGCCCTGCAGGACAGGGTGCGCGTGGCAAACCAGCCACCCCCTGTCCTGCAGGGCAGGCAAATGGCACGGGCAGCCTCCCAGCCCCCCATGCTGCCGCCCGCGCACTCCCGGTGGCTGGCAGCTGCACCCAGCACCCCCTCTTTGGCAGCGCCGGGGGCAGACTACCCCCCTGCCCCCCCATTGATCCGGCCCTGGTCTAGCAGAGCAGATCTGAATATTAGTGGACAATACCAGGGAACCCAGAAGTCCAACTGAACTATGGAGGCTGTCTGAATATTACTTCCACCAGTCTGGAAGAAAAGCATCCATAGTGTGCTGCTGTTGGCTCCCCCTACCCATCGCCACAGCAGCCAATCAGACAAATTTAGTAAATATGCAAATGTACCCATTTTGCATAAAACTTGTAGCATTTAGCTGGTGCGCATTTATCTCCTAGTGCAGTGTTCACACAGATGCACCGTAGAAGATGACATACAACCTTCATTAGAGTGCATATCAAATGTTGTAGCATCAGAAGAAATGTGTTGGACTACTGCCAGTAGGCAACAACACTGGAACCCTTTGGGGGGGGGTGCCCAAATCTTTGGACACTGGAGAGCTTAGATGGATACTTATAGACTTTTGAAGGCACCAACCTCAGAAAATCCTGTTGGTGATTTCATTTTACTGATGGTTGCTCTGGAATGTCAGCATCAAAGTCCATGTAATTGAGTTTTGGATCTGTAGCTTGATTGCAGTCAGTGTTCTTACTGACGTGTCAAAGCATTGCCATGCAATTGATGTTCTGTAAAGGTACGTATGCAACTGGGAAGCCAAGGTGGATATGCAGATGCTACTGAACTTTTTATTTTCCTATTTTACTGTGCACTGCTCAAACCATTAGGGAAAAGGGGTTATTGTCTATCAAGTAATAAAATGCATTTGGCTGTAGGTGCTTTTTGGGGAAAAAAAGCTAGCTATACCATCTACATCAATACTTACTGAAAGAATTTATTTCTCCAGTTCAATTATATATACCATTTTATACAAACAGCCTCAGAGATGTGGATAAGCGGGTGTATTATTTAGAGTTCTTGCCTTCTAGTTCTTGTAAATCTAGGGACTAATTACACGAGATGCTAAATGCAAGGTGGGTTTGCGGAACCCCTAACTCAACTTGTGTTTAACGTGTGACCACACTCACCTTCAAAATAGGGTGTGTGAGAGAGGAAACAGGCTTCGGAGTGTGCACATGGAGCAGGAAAGCTTTTCTCAGTCTCTGCTTTCCACCCAGTGTGCTTTTGCAGACAGGAGAGGGCTGTGGGGAATGGGAGGCTGTTTCTTTTACTGCCCATTCCATGTGTCTGCCCAAGAAACACGTCTCCACCAGTAAATAACACCCTCCCCCCCCCCCCCCACACACACACCTTTTCTCTCTGCAATAGCTCGCTGGGCGGAAAGTAGGGACAGATGAATTCTCTTCTGCTTTGCCTGTGAGCTTGGGAGGCTATTTCCTGCCCCCCTACACACACACACCATTTTGAAGGTGATGTTAAATGCAAGTTTGGCTTGGACTTCCCCAAACCCACCACATATTTAACAGCTCATGAAATCAGACCCCTAAATAGCTTTATAGAGTTGAATTACATTATCCCATTAAAGAGGACAACACAGGGTCCTCATTATCCCATTAAAGAGGACAACACATAGGGTTGCCAGCTCTGGGTTAGGAAATTCCTGGAACTTTGGGGGTTGGAGCCTGGAGAGGGTGAGGGTTTGGGAAGGGGCCTTGGCAGGGTATAATGCCATAGAGTCCATCCTCCAAGGCAGCCATTTTCTCCAGGGGAACTCCGACTCTCTGTGGCCTGGATATCAGCTTTCTTACTCCCCAACACCATGCCATTCATCTGTTGGGGACCCCGAGTCTGCTGCAGCTCATTTATCACCATCATCTTATCACTGATTCCCTGTCCCACCATTTTTATGACCAACTAAAGAAGTTCCACGCAATGATCTTCCCTCGTAATCCCAAACCACTGGGTAGGATCATGTGGATCCATTTCCCCTAGTAGAGGCACTTTTCCTCCAGTGGAAGGAGCCTTCACTTGATGGAAGGGACTTGGAGGATCTTGTGTTGGAGGAATACCCCTCCTCTAGAGGAATGAATCTACAAGATCCAACCCATCATCATCATCATCAATATCGATATCAATATCGATATTGATATCCCGCCCTCCCCGCAAGCAGGCTCAGGGCGGGTTACAACAATAAATAAAATATACAGAGATAAAATCACAGTCGTTTAACACAGCCTTCTAATGCCTGGAGTTGCACATCAAAAGCACTGAGGAGTGATGTGCTGCTCTTTCTGATGGGTTTTGCATAGCAGTTGAATAGACAATGTACTTTTAACTTCTTCCTCCCTGGACTAGTGATCATTGACTTTCCTGGGATGATGAAGGTTGGAACCAGGAGTTCTGCCTCAGGTGTGCGATGCCATATTGTAAAAGAAAACAAGGGTGTTCTTTGGTGGTCTAATGAGATTCCAATTCTTACTGCAAAGATCGTTTCCTGAACTCTTCCGGGACTCTTTCTCACATTGCTAAAGGTCCCCCTGCCTACCATACATTAAACCAGCGTGTATATCAAACAAACCCAGCAGCCTTCCCCTGCAAAAAACTTTAAGGATGTTAAATAAAATATTGAATGTCACAACGGTCGTACTCATATTAAACTCCTTTAGACATCATGTCTATAGAAACTGGGAGCCCACCAACACATAGATTAGTTGATTCATTTACCAATGGCAATTTATTTATTTATTTAGATCCTGCTTTTCTGCCCAGTGGGAACCCAAAGTGGCTTCCAACCTCGTTATCCCTTCTTCTACTTTATCCTTGCAACAACCACCCTGTGGAATAGGATAGGCTGAGAGTGTATGACTGGCCCAAGGTCTCCCACTGAAACTCCCACTGAGTTTCTTTGGCAGCACATGGAGATATGAACTTGGGTCTCCCAGCTCCTTGTCCAATACTCTAACTGCTATAATATACTGGCACACACACCCCTCCCAGCAATGTAAATTTAAAAGTAAGATTAGAAACCAATGCTTTATTGTACAGACCCGACTCCCATTTCATGCAGAACCATGGGGAATTGTTCCTGCGCTGGAGGGTAAAAAAGCCATTTGTCATCCCTTTTGTTAGCCCGGGGACAATAAAGTCTGAATTATTATCCCATAAACAGAAATTCATCAAAGACAATAAAGTCGGCATCCAATTCTTTAAAAAAATACAGTTAATCCCTTCATTTTTCCTCCTTGAGAGTTGTTTAAATGTTTAACGCAATAGACCGAAAGTTGTTTAAATGTTTAATGCAATAGACAGGCCAGGAAGTGAAAGAATGCAGCATCAGGGAGGGACAAGTTAAGAAATCTGTCCCAGGTTACGGCAGATCTTGGAAGCAGGCTTGGCCTTGGTTAGTAATCGGATGGAAGACCTCCAGTGAAGACAAGGGTTGCTATGTGGAGGCAGGTAACGAACGGCAAGCCACCTCAGTTAGTGTCTTGTCTTGAAAACCCTATAAGTTAGCTGTGTCTTGATGGCATTTTACACACACACCATATGTATAGAAGTCACACAAAAAAGCAGCTTATTCACTACTTAGCCACTGAGCTACTAAGCCTCCTGCTGTCCTCCACCCACCATTTTTCTTTTGCTGCTGTGCCGGGATTATCGTATCCAGCCAAGTAATTAGGGACTTGGCCACCTATCATTCTGGGATGGATGAGAGAAGGAGCATTTAGCACAGCAGTCTCCAGTCTGCCCTCAGGAAATAAGGCCTAAACGCTCTGTCTCCGCATGGGGAAAGAAGTATGACATGAACTTGCGGCTTATTGAATAAAAGACTTCATTTGAGACCAAACAAAATAAGATCCTGGATTTCCTTGACTGGAAGGCAAGACGTGTCATTTGGCCCTGAAATGCAACTGGAGCGGGAATATGGATTAGGGTTGTGGCACTGTGATGAGTGTGTATAATTCTACCCCTTCTTAAAGTGCTGCTTCTCCTATGGAAGATACCTTGCATTGGTGGCGAAGATACATCTCTACTCTGCCGTGGGAGGTTGTGCGGTGACGTTGGGCCAGGCACACACACTCAGCCTAACTCAGCTCACAAGCTTGTTGGAGCCACTTTGGGTCCTCACTGAGGAGAAAGCCATGGAATAAATGAAGTAAATAAACAATATTTCCTACAGGATGACTCAGCCCAAACCCACTTTCCTGAGTAGATATAAATTACCTGCCAACATCTTCTCCACACTGTGACACTGAGAGATCTCTGTCTTTTGGTGCTACACCTCTGAAGATGCCAGCCAGAGCTGCTGGCGAAACGTCAGGAACTACAATGCCAAGACCACGGCTATACAGCCCGGAAAATCCACAACAACCATCGTTCTCCGGCCGTGAAAGCCTTCGACAATATATTAAACAATATTTCTTTTCCCTACAAGGGAAATGATGGAGAAAAAAGTTCACCACCACCCCAATCATGAAACTCCACTCATAGGTTTGCTAACTCCAGGTTGGGGACTTTTTGGAGATTTGGGGATGAAACCGGGAAGGATGGAGTTTGGGGAGGGGAGGGACATCACCAGAGTATAATGATATAGACTCGTCCCTCCAAAACAGCCATTTTCTCCAGGGGAACTTATCTCTGTTGCCGGGAAATCAGTTGTAATTTCAGGAGAATTACAGACTCCACCTTGAGGTTGGTAAACCTATCTTTGGCTGTTTCCATATGTCCTTAAAGGGACGGCCCACTCACCAAATGCTGGCGGCTTTCCCCCTTGACTCCAGACGTCTCCATTTTCAAAACAGTTGCAGGGTGTTTTCCGATCAGTTTTTAGATGTTTCTTCTGCGGCCGCACTTTCACCGGTCTTTTATTTTGCCACAGCTTGATGGAGTGCTTTTTCTTCATTCTTGGGCATTCTTGGGTAAAAACGCTCCAAAGAATCCTCTGATCGCTGCCCAGCTCCTCCCCCTGAAGCTCTCAGCATGCGATCCCCAAGGGTGGGAAAGACCAGCTGTGTGGAAACGGCCTTTCTAAGTCTTAGTGAACTCGTTGCAAGGTGAATATTTCCCTTCTAATTTCTCATTGCAGCCCCTTCAAAAACATTTAATAACAGGAGGACCTGCAAGGCTTGGGGAAAGGGAATCCCCCCCGATTCTCTTGCTGCTCCCTCCTGCCGCTGCCCCTGGTTGTGACTCCTCTTCCTCTTCCTTCCAATCGTTTTCCTCGCTCTGCTTCCCTCCCGCTTTACCTTCTTGTCCTCCAGATGCCATCTTGCCCAAATGCCAGTGAGTTTTAAAATGTTTTAAATCTCTGCACATACACAGACAATGTTGTTCTAACCTTTTCGGGTATGCTGTGTAGTCCCTTTATTTTTTAAAAAAAATCCTGCCAACTGTTCAGCACCTTAAATTGTAGCATAGCTGGTCCTATTGTGTGGGATTTTTTAATCTTCATGGGGACAAACCCTTGGAGACTAGATGAGTGTATTATTATCAAGTCACAACTGACTTATGGTGACCTCTGCTAGGGTTTTCAAGGTGAGAGAGTTCAGAGATGGTTTACCATTGCCTGGTTCTGTATAGCAACCCTGGTCTTCCTTGGCTCTCCCATTCAAATTCTGAGCAGGGCCAACCCTGTCTAGCTCGTGAAATCTGATAAGAACAGGTTATCTTGACCACCTAGGTCAGGTTGGTGATTAGATATCAGGGCATATATAAGAATCACTGGTACTACAGGTGTTGGAAAGGAAGCCCTTAAGAATCCAATTACTGCCTTTGAGAACAGCTTTGCTTCTTCCACAAATGAGCTGATAAAATGGCAAGGCACTAATTAACCAATCTGCTTTAGTGTCTTCTTTTAAATTCTAAATAATCTTGTTCTTTCCTCCATTTTAATATTTGGCCACATGTTTGAAAGCCTAATTTAAAAGTGACAGATCCTTTAATTGTAAAGAATAGGTTTCATGATCACAGTGTGAAAAGCGTAATTAGTTTGATTTATTCAAGATGCAATTAGCCCAGAATTCTTGAATTAAGGAAAACCCAAGAAAGCTGTTCGTGTTTAAATATCAGTGAAAGAAGATGGAAAGTAATTGTCTTCCATATCGTTTAGCATAATCATTTCATGTTTAAGCAAAAGCAAAGTAAGTTATTTTGAACTTTCTATTAGATGAGGAAAATAGCAGCTATAATTATTCAGCTTGTAGCTAGCCTACATCATTCTAGCAGGTCATTCTAGTTCTTCCTTCCTTCCTCATAAATTTGTGGGGAAGGGGGAGCAATGGATAATGTCCAGAAATTCATGTGTAACATATGCTATGGTGAAATGCCTTCTATCTGGCAACCAGTGGGAAAGCAGAAGGACATGGATGCCAGATGTCAATAGCAGCATGATGTCACTTCTGGGAGAACCTGGAAGTAATTTCATACCTTAGAGTTTCTACTGATTCCTAGAGAAGGCTGATTCCATTTCTGTGTTTTCTGTGGAAGTAATATCATATTGTTGGCTGAATAACCATTTTAAAAAAAATTCTCTTGCTGCTGCTCCAAGCAGTGGTGGGAAATGGGAATAAGGGCGGGGGATTCCCTGCCATGACAGCAGGGGCTGGCAACACTGCTTCCATCCAAAGATTAGGTCCAAAGTTTGCATTCTGTGCAGGAGTAGAGGGTATTAGGGGCTCCTTGCTGATTAGCAGGAGGAAAGTTGGGAAAAGATGCCTGGTAGGAGGAATTCCCTTGCTAGTACAGAGACCTTCGGTGCCACAGAAATACTGATAACCCTGGCCAGAGAAGGATAATGGACATCCTGAGTTCACACGTACGCTGCAGAGTCTTGGGAGGCCATGTGAGCATGGACCTTGCGGCAGATAAGAGGAAAAGGTTTGTGTGGTGTGTGTGGAGGGGAGCCAGCAAATAAAAAACATCCAAGCTTGTTGAAGAAATGGTCAGTTTTACACACATTCAGAAGGAGGAAGGAGTCCATCGTAGATGGTCAAGAGAGCAGCCATGAGAAAGCAAGGGATGATTCCTGAATACCGGATCCAAGGTAGTGAATGAGCCTAAATGTCTGCCACATAAAGAATTAGAGAGCCCATCTGTTATTACCATCTTAGGAGATAAACATATGCCAGGGAAAGAAGATGTGTGGGTTGTTCCCACTTCTTTTACTCTTACTCAGTCTGTTGTGTTTACTCATGCAGTGTGTTCTTTTGGTATACTTATTAAACTTCATTTTCAATGAAGTCAATCTCATCTCTATGAACCACGTAAAGCCCCATTCAGTCCACGTTTCCCAAGATCAGGTACGGAGAGAGAGAGAGAGAGACCCCAACAGAATGCTACGTTCTTTAAAGAGACCAAAAGAGAGGCTGAAATCTGGAATGAAATCTGAAAACGTTTAAGAGGAGAAATGAAAACATGTTGTCTGTTCACCATCCCTACAATATGCTAGGTTTTTATAAGTCTATCTATACAGTTATGTACAAAGGTTCAGAAAGAATGAAGAATGTATTGTGTGCCATTAAGTCACTTCTGACTTATTTTGACCCTAAGGATGAACGCTGTTAAAAACATCCTATTATTGATAGCTTTGCTCAGGTCTTGCAAAGTGAAGTCTGCAGCTTCCTTTATTGAGTCAATCCATCTCATGTTTGATCTTTTCCCCTACTACCTTCAACCTTTCTAGTGAGTCTTGTGTTCTCACAATGTGATAAAAGTACGATAGCCTCAGTTTAGTCATTTTAGCTTCCAGGAAGAATTCAGGCTTGATTTGATCTAGAATCTACTTACTTGTCCTTTTGGCAGTCAGTGGTATCTGTAAAACTCTTCTCCAGCACCACATTTCAAATGAATCGATGTTCTTCCTGTCTGCTTTCTTCCCTTCCCAAGTGTATGAAGAAGGGAGCTCTGACTCTCGAAAGCTTACACCCTGAAAATCTTGTTGGTCTCTAAGGTGCTACTGGATTCAAATCCTGATGTTTATTGTCCAACTTTCACATCCATATGTTGTAACGGGGAATAACATACAGGGCTTTTTTTCAGCCGGAACGCAGTGGAACGGAGTTCCGGCACCCCTTGAAAATGGTCACATGGCCGGTGGCACCGCCCCCTGTCACATGGCTGGTGGCACCTTCTGGAGATCAGGGGGCGGTGCCACCGGCCATGTGACCATTTTCGCCAAGGGCAATTTAAACTTTTTAAAACTCCCCCCTTGTTCCAGCTGACCCAAAGTGACATCATTGTGCGGTCCTGAGTTCCACCACCTCTTTTCCCAGAAAAAAAGCCCTGATAACATAGTATAAAGGATCTTGATCTTGGTCCCCAGCAACACATCCTTATCCTTAAGGATCTTTTCTATTTCCTTTATAGCTGCCCTTCCAAGTCTCGGTCTCCTTGTGGTTTTTTGGTTGCCGCAAGCTCCCTTTTGGTTGTCTGTTCAGTGCAAAATTCCTCTTCCTGAAAAAAGTCAGGTTTTATTTTTCAAAGAGCGAGTCTCCTGCTCACATAGCAATGAAGAAAGGATGTGGGCAATGGGGGCTGAAATCTCAAAAGCAACAGCGTGGATGAGACTTCCATTAGTCACTTAGCGGGGTTTTGTTGCTCTTGAAAGCTCCTTGCCTCTCACAGGATTAGCTAAATCAAATTAATAAAATAGGCAAGATTGCAGCATAAACTATGCAAAGTAAAAGATTACACAGATCATGTAATTTGCATTATTTGTACAGACCACAGAATTCAGAATTTCTTGGTACGGAATTATTGTTGTTGTTGAGTGGTGGTGGTGGTAGTAATAGATTAGTGTCGAATATCCAGAGTCATGGCTTTATTTTGCAGAGGACCCAATTCTAAGATTATCCAGCTAAAGTTAACACTTGGAAGTCCTGTTTATAATATTTTTTGTTCCATGATAAAGACTACAAAAATGAGGAATGGCTTAACACATTATGAAGAACAAGTAAAATGTCTTGTACAGCAGTCTGTAATCCCTGTTTATTTTACTGATACTTTAAAAACTTATACCTCACTATTCCACAATGCCCAAGGCTGCTGTTCTAGTACTAAGATCATGTGATCTTAAAGAAAGCCCACAAATTACCAGTTGCTTGTCACTGTAAAATATAAAGGGAATCTGTCACTGGCTGTGCTTGTCTTTGCTGGCTTCAGCATCACTTCTCCTCATTGGCTGTGCTGCACCTGGGCTGGAAGGATGCATTTGGTGATGCTGCTCTCCTCCCTGTTGGCCATGCCGCAGGGCTGTGAGAGGAGCAACTCTCTCCTGGTAAGGTAGATTACCAACCCCTCCCTGTGAGGTATTTAAGAGAGATTACTGAGATATCCTGGCCATATCAGACAGACGTTTGAGGGGGAGAATCAGCAGGTTCAGGAGGGGTTAAACACTCCTCTCTTCCCATTGAATCTCCCTAATGAATCTCCCTTCCACACCTGGGCCATTTCCGCACATCCATATAGGGACGGCCCACTCACGGAACTCTGGCGGCTTTCCCCCACGATTCTAAACATCTCCGTTTGCAAAACGCAGGCTGCTTGGTTTCTGTTTTGTCAGTGCCTTTTCTGGGATCACACTTTCTCTGGTCTTTTCTTTTGCCACGGGCTGACGGAGTGCTTCTTCTGCTTTCTTGGGCATGTGATTGGGTAAAGCGCTCTGAGGAATCCTCCAATCATGGTGCAGCTCCTCCTCTGAAGCTCTCAGCATGCAACAGCGCATGTGCAGAGCAAAAAAAAAAAAAAATGAAAGGGAGGCCGGTGAGGATGACGAAAGTGCCCAACCTCCCCTCCCAAACCGCTTTTTCTAAGAACAGTGGAGACTGTCCTGTGACCTCAAAGCGCAAGGTAAGCACTTTTAGGGAGTGTGTGTGGAGGCTGAGTTTTTGGAGCAACTCAGCAAAACACGCTCAAAAAGCAAGCAAAGGGCGGGAACGACCGGCTGTGTGGAAATGGCCCTGCATTTGTGTTACCTGAGCAAATGCTAACTTGGAAACATGCATATCCCAAACTAATATGTAATTCTACCCTCTGAGACTTTTCAGCTTTCAAATACTAGTTGCAGCAGGTGTTCTATCCAGAAAGCTTTATGTCCACTTGCGGCTTATCATCCTCACTAGGTTTTTTCCCCCGTGAAAGCCGTTTGGCAATTATTTTTCGAAATGATTGCAATAATTCTTGGATGCATACTGTAAGGCATTGTCTCTCTTCAGCCCCAAATGACATGGTCTTCTCCGAGCCACATACAGTGCATTCAGGACAAAGATGCCTGGCTTCACAGGGGTAACCAGAGCAACATAATTAGGGTGTTTTTCCAACTATAGCACTTTACTGATGTGAGGCCCAGATCTCTGCAGGGATGTCTGAACAACAAATCAAATTTAGACCCAGGTCGTAATTGTGGGCATTCAAGAGTAGCCAGTGAGAAGAGAGGCCAATGCAAATGACGGCTAGATGCTGAGCAGGAGAGCGAGATGGGTTGGATTGCCTAATTGCCCATCCAGCAGATACTCAGGGGCCATGGCGGGTTTTTTTCCACCAAAAAATGCAGTTCCACTTAAATTCACTGCTATCACCTTGGCAAAGAATTGCTCTCTTCTATCTGTACTTGACACACAGCATTTCTAATTTAGATTAGGAATGCTCGAACACCCACCGGTTTGGCACTTGCATTTAGGAGTTGCAAACAGGGAACCAGTTTTTCGATGGATTGTTCAGGTGTTCATTGCTCTGTTTAGCAGGTTGTTTCACCCTCTTCCCTGCTAACAGCACAGTACAGCACATTTAGGGCTGTATTTATGTGATGATTCTGCATAAGGGCTTTGCAAATATAGAATTTCCTAAGCACCAGATTCTACAATTCTGGGAAATTGTCCCTTCATTTTTTTTAAAGTTTCTAGCTCTTATGCTGTGAAATACAGCTGCCAGGTTTGTTCCAACAGGGCTCCTGTGTCATGAATTGCTGTATGATAATCAGGAATTCAGCAGATGGGAGTAATGGGGAAAGCACTGCCTGCTGAATTTACAAGAGATGCACAGCTGAGCAAGACACAGGAACCTTATCAGAAAAGAACTAGCAAGAATGCAACCAGGAAAATATATTTGAAAATGTTGCAACAGACATCTGAGGAGGTGACCTCTGACTCACGAAAGCTCATATTGAAATAAATGTTGTTAGTCTTTATGGTGCCACCAGATTTTGGCTTTATTTGGAACAATAGACTATTACTGCTACCCCTCTGGAAGACCATATATGTGTCCAGGGCTGAATAAAATTCCCAATGGATAAGGAGGAGCAGGGATTCAGGCTAGCACATACCAAAGTGCCCCCCCCCCAACACTGTAACTTGTTAACCCTGTTTAAGAGGGACATGTTGCTAGTTGCTCTCTGTCTCTATTTTGCCTTTGGAGACTGCTGTTTGAAAACTGTATTTGTGCAAATTGCTAGGGGATGAATCCATCGCTTCTCCCTTCCCATTGCAGATCCCTGTTATGGCATTCCTCAGGGCCCCCGATGCCACAGGAGCAGTATTTTGTGAAGGGTGGTGGGCCACAGTGGGAGGGGGGAGGCAGGAAAATTCTATTCCTCTGATGGAAAATGTAGTCTGGAGCCAACCCTAGAGGTTGTCCGGTTTCAGCCCTCTTGTTGTCCAGATCCCCAGAAGTTAAATTTGTGACATGCATCTTTCCTCTGATAAGCGTGTGTGGAAATGCACATACATAAACATCGAGGCACCATGCCATGCTGCTCTCTGTGTGCTGCTCTCTGTGGCACAGCTTGAGAAGTTCATTTGGAACTGTTGATTACATATAATCGGACAAATAAGGGTCCGTTCCCCCTGCCAGGGTGCCTTTCTCCAACTGAACAAACACTCTCCTCGCTTTTAAATTGTCGCAGGACGGGCACGGTAAATGAATAAATCCTGCAACGTGCTGAAGAGAGCTTTCATCAATGTGTCCATGGTTGGAAGGCAGCGCTTCATCATGGGAGCATCATGGGAGCGTTCCAAGTAGTGATCACGTTTTCACTCGTGAAATGTTGAATGGTGGGACGTTCCAGGAGCAGGATTTTCTGGCTCGTTTTCCTGGTTTGGAGTGCTGGGGGCAGGGCTTTTCTTCAGCAGGAACGCAGTGGAACGGAGTTCCGGAACCTCTTGAAAATGGTCACGTGGCTGGTGGCCCCGCCCCCTGCTCTCCAGACAAAGGGGAGTTGAGATTGCCCTCGCGCGGAGGGCAATCTCAACTCCCCTCTGTCTGGAGATCAGGGGGCGGGGCCACCAGCCATGTGACCATTTTCTCTGAGGGCAACCCACTGAGTTCCACCACTTCTTTTCCCAGAAAAAAAGCCCTGGCTGGGGGTGTACGGTGTTGTCATAATATCGATCCAGTGACAAGTAGGAATGGAAGCAGTGTAGTGGTTAGAGTGTTGCACTAGGATCTGGGAGATCCAGGCTCAGATCTCCTTCTCTGCCATGGAAGCTGGCTGGTGACCTTCAGCCAGTCAGTCTCTCCTGACTTAACCATCAGATCAGCACTTTCTTCCACTCAGAAAGCACTTTTTTTTCTAGCCAGCTCCCAAATACTCTCTCTCTCATTCTTTTTAAAAAACGCTACCACAAGTTTTCCCAAGGGCTGTGCAACGCCTGTTTTAGTAGCTTGGAGTAACCCCAACTCATACATCTGGTGACTGATTAGGTTAAACTGTCCATGAACCTCTGTTAGGGTCTGCACCAGTCCCCGATGTGGCACCTAGTGATGTCATAGCCCCACTACTGGGTTTCTTGTTATACACTTCCTTCTTCCCCAAAGCAAACAGCCAGTCTTTGCTAGTTTCCTCCATTGGAGCAAGAGGTTCTTCAGAAAGAGGCCAGGAGGCATCACATTTAGGTCTACAGGGAGCACCCACTTGGTCACAGCTGTCTCCAATATCCATCATAGGAGGTCACTTGGTTTGGAACCTCCCAACATTTTGAGATTGGTTCCATCACCCATGATGGTCTTTGGAATTGCTCCCTATGGCAGCCATTTGGTGGTTGCTTCTATCTATCTATCTGTCCGTCCTCAGTGAGACAGACTATAAATAACGCAAATAATAATAATATATTGTGCTTGGCCATACTAGGGTTGCCAGTGGGGCTCTTTGCTCCAGCCGGGGTAAAAATTGGGGTGGCAAACGGATGTAATGCAATGTCGCTTTGGCACTTCTGGTTGTACCCAAAAGTGACATTACAGTACTCTAGGAATTTACTAATCTCTGTGGCAAAGACCACAGAGATCTGGGAGATTCCTAGAGTGTCGTGTTGTCATTTCTTGGTACAACTGAACGTGTTACTGTAACATCGTGCAGCGTTGCTTCTCGTCCCTCCTTTTCTGCTTCTGCTGGAGCAAAGAATGGTAGTAGTGGTTGGGAGCTAGGGCTAAGAGATTACCTGCCATAATGGGCAATCTGGTAAGCGTAGGAGCAACTGTTTTGTGGTAGCACTAGTAGAAGGATTGAGGGGTGGGGATGGCATGTGACATTGATGATGCCGACAGTATTATGTCTCTTCCAGGTACAACCATAGTACTTCCGGTGATTCCTAGACTACCCATTGTCACTTTCAAATCGATGTACCAGTGTAGAGGCTTGAGCCTTTTCCCCCTTTATTTTTCTCCTGCCACTACTCCGAATTGCAGTGGGCAGTAAGGAGCATTACTGGCAGATTGCTTGCCATAAGTAGGCACCAAGTCAGCCTAGGTAGTGCACATACCTATTCTCAAAACTTCAGAAGTGCCCACAGCTTCAGCAAGGTTGGGACTCTTGCACGAAATGCCTGTGAACTCCACCCCTGTTTCTGCAGTCCCAAGAAGACATCTAAAATAAGGCATTTGATGGCTCCCTGGTGGCCTCTTTATGACTTTCACCCAACATTCAGCTGAGCAAACTACAAATTGGGCAGGCTTCAAACAGTTCTGGCTATCAAAGAACCAATAAGCAGACCGTATAGCCCTCCATTAAATGCCAGATCCATCAAATAGCCCTCCAGAGAGGGAAACATTTTGCATAATCAAGCTTTATGTGTACAACAGAGCTACCGTTTCAGAGGCCAGACCTTGATGTACATGGAACGCCACCCACGCAGGGACACCCACAGGTATTATTACCTTAGTATCACTTCTGTGACGGTGGAACTTGGAAACCAGCTTCCTACGCAACAGGGTTCACAGTCCCCTAGCAGCAATTTATGGTTACCCAGGAACTATGGAAGTAAAGATAAAGCCAATTTTATTTTTTTCCCTCTTTTGGTTGTGCATGGAACAGAAAAATCGGAATGACTGTATTCCTCCCCTCACCCGCCCCGACAATGAAGCTAATTAAATGGGGTTGTCAGTCATCCATGTCTGCCATGAAAACGGCTTACTTGATGTCAGGAGAGTGTTTAATACACCCTTCCCACTTGCAAAGGCATACATCTTGTCCAGAATACCAGGTCTAGCCCACCCACCAGGCAATCACCTAGGATGCCAGCGCTGGGGGTGTGGGCACCAAAGGAGAGAAGGCCATAGGCCGCCTCGGGGGGCCAGGGTGCAGGGCATAAAGAGGGAACCAAACCAGCACACGCTCTATGCTCATGCCTAGCCTACTCAAAAGTAAGTCCCACTATGTTCAGTGGGATTTACTCCCAGGTAATCATGCTTAGGATTGCAGACCTTGGAATGAGCCAGTTGAATATTCCTCCTTATGCATGTGTATATATGTTGAATGGGGCGAGGAGGGGAGATACCAAAGGCATAGTTTGCCTAGGGCACTAATACTAGAGTTTTTTTCTTGTTGGGGAGAATCAAATCTAAGGTCAATCGGAAGCTGATTCTGAATGGGTCCCTCCACCAAGAGCACCATGTCCCCAAATTTAAAGTGAGCTTCTCCATAACATTGTACTCGGGGCTTTTTTTCTGGGAAAAGAGGTGGTGGAACTCAGTGGGGGTGCCAGCACAGGGGGCAACTCCTGGCGGGAGGTGGCATCCCTGGTACCACATGCACATGCGCAAAGTGCGCAGACGTTCCCGGGACCACGCAATGACATCACTTTGGGTCAGCTGGTACAAGGGCGGGGGGGTTAAAGTTTAAATTGCCCTCGGCGAAAATGGTCACATGGTTGGTGGCCCTGGCCCCGATCTCCAGACAGAGGGGAGTTTAGATCGCCCTCCGTGCCACGGCACGGAGGGCAATCTAAACTCTCCTCTGTCTGGAGATCAGGGGGCGGGGCCACCAGCCATGTGGCCATTTTCAAGAGGTGCCAGAACTCCATTCCACCACGTTCCGGCTGAAAAAAAGCCCGGATTGTACTCATTCTAAGCATGGTCCTCCTGATTTTTGATTCTTTGAGACAGATCAAAGGAAAACCTCTTTGTAGAGGCTCTGCCCCCGTTCAATAGCGGAAGAAAGTTTTAGCTCATTCTTCCCTCAAATTAATAATAATAACTGCACTTTTATACCGCTCTTCTAGACAGATTAGTGCCCCACTTAGAGCAGTGAATGAGGTCACTGTACTATCATCTCCACAATACAGCTGGGGCTGAGAGGAGTGGCTTACCCAAGTTAAGCCATTTGCAATCCAGCCACTTAACCACTAAGCACCTCCTTTCGTCACCATCACCACCCCTTTAGTGGTTTATGGTTTTTTTTTGCTTTTCACAGTTGAGCTGCAGCGCAGCTTTATCTGGGAACTGAACGGGAGGGCTTATGGGCCACTGGAAAGTGCAGTTCTTATTGCGTTGGTGTTTCTGCTCTGATGCCATGGATGGAAATGGGCACGGGAGATGGCAACAGCAGTGAGTGGGTAGAGATGGGGCATATTGTGTTCTGCTTGCCTCTTTCCATGCTGCTGATGATTCCATATCAGGGATGTGGTTTTGTGCCTCCAGGTGGAAGCAGCTCAATTAGTCTGAATTAATTAGGGAAAGAAATATGACAGCTACTAATACTGTTATTTTTATATGTGCTGTTTAATGGTTTAGTAGTGGGTATGGTTCAAAAAAATAGCTCTTTATGTTAATCAACATTCCCAATTAAAACTGTTTGAAAAACCCAAGCAAGACAGACGGCCGTTGAGCAAATTTTGGCCCAGACTCCATTTTAGGTGAAATTTGGTGTGAACCTTATGTACTGATCAATGAAGCCATGTAACAGACAATCCATTTTAACATCTTTGTGTGCGTATTTCTCTCCAGACAGCACAAACAGTTCTACTTGTGGTTGCCGTGTTCCTGATCTCCTGGCTACCTCACCACATCATCACCATGTGGGTAGAGTTTGGGCGTTTCCCATTGAACAATTTCTCCTTTACCTTCCGTATAATATCCCACTGCTTAGCCTACGGGAACTCCTGCATCAACCCGATCATCTACGCTTTCTTGTCCGAGAATTTCCGCAAAGCCTGCCGGCAAGTCTTCGCTTGCAAGCTTCTCCTTCAGCCAGCCCCTAAAGAGAAGTTGGTGAGGATTCGTATGGAGAACTTTTCCACCACTCATTCGACAATTAATGCCTGAAGAGGAACTGGAACAAGAAAGGGTTATCAGGAGGATCAAACAGAAGAGAATGAGAAGGTGTGGAGAAACTCCCCACACCCAAATTGAACTGTTTAGGAAAAGCAGACTTGATCTGGACAGCCTCTTGTGTTGATTATGGACTTGTAGACCATCCATTCGCCATTGCCAATGTTGGTTAGCCAGTTGTACACAGCTGGCCCGGTAGTAACTTGAGAGCATTCTGAGGTGTTTCTGATGTCCAAAGAAAGAGAAGCCACCTGAGTTGCTACATGAGGAGACTGAGGGCCAAGCTACAAGTGACGCCTGACACAGGTTGGACACTTGTCAGCTTCCCTCAAGTTTTGATGGGAAGTGTAGGCATCCTGGTCTTGCAGCTTGGCTCTCCGACTGCTGTCCAACAGACTTTTCAACTGTCACTTGTCCAACATTCCGCCAAGCTGCCTACATTTCCCATCAAAACTTGAGGGAAGCTGACAAGTGTCCAACTAGTGTCAGGCGTCACTTGTAGTTTGGCCCTGAGATGCAAGAGTTAACAGATAGTTGTAAAGACTAATAACAAAATATATCCATGTGTGAAATGGGTCAATTCGCAGAGACAACAAGTATGGGAGAGTGGGGGGGATGGGAAAGGATACCGCTGAAAGCTGAAAAGTGTTTCTTCAAATTACTGCCAAGGGCCTTCTGAAGTGAGGTCTACCTTCAGCACTAACAACCCATATTATTGTGTTGGTTGAAAGCATTGTTGATTTCCAGCATCTAGATCTGTATGTCATATATGTTGAAAACAAATCAAATTGTGTCCTTTGGAAAGCTGGATCTGGAATCCTCCAGCTGCAAACTGAGCATTCCTATATTTATCCAAATGGAAGACAAATCTGGATGTAAACAGGGCTAGTCTTAGAGGCAAACTACGCCTGACACAGGTTGGACACTTGTCAGCTTCCCTCAAGTTTTGATGGGAAATAGAGGCAGCTTGGCGGAATGTTGGACAAGTGACAGTTGAAAAGTCCATTGGACAGCAGTCGGAGAGCGAATCTGCGAGACCAGGATGCCTACATTTCCCATCAAAACTTGAGGGAAGCTGACAAGTGTCCAACTAGTGTCAGGCGTCACTTGTAGTTTGGCTCTTAGCCATGGGGCATCTGAGGCAGCTGACCTGGGCCCTGCACTGGGGGGTGGTGCTGGGTCTCGGGAGCCCCTACGACTGTACAGTTGATCCCCCCTGCTGCCAGAGAATCAGGTGGCACGGGGGACAGGGGAGTCGGGGACAGGGACCAATAAACTTTAGGGCAATTGCAAGATCCCCCAGATGCCAGCTGATCACATTCCCATGCTGCCTAAGTGATTCTGAAGCCCCAGAACCACCGAAATTACTCTGGATATAACATGAACCCCCTAAAAATGTTGTATGCAAAAAGATTTGTCTTTCTGGTACATGCTTGTAATTTGTATGTGAATGTACAATAACCCCCTTTTTTCTTGATGGTGTACCCTGAAAAAAATGGCCTTCTTCTGGGGTAAATACAATACTTGTATGAGGGCCCAGTCTCGGGGAGAACCCTCAAGCGCTTAAAATCTCTTTCTACCCACTTCTCTAGCTTTTGCTCTTTCAAGAAGCATTGGTTCTTAATACTTACAAGAGCATTTTCACACCCATGTCAGTGACAGCCCATCTGAATTCAGCTCGTGTGCTCACATGGAGACTCTCGCAGTAAAGGATTAATAATTGTAATAAAGCATGTTGTAAAAACATTTTTAAGTGAAAGAGAGATCAATGTAGGGATCTCATTCCTCTGGTGGGGGCAGGAGATTCCCTGCTCCCAGCCTCCACACACTCCACCTCTCATCTGGCGGGGTGGGGGGCGGGAAGATGCAAGGAATGGGCCTGGGAACCCCCATAGCACTAAGGCACCTGCCGGAGCTGGGCAAACTCCTGGGGATTTGCACCCTTGCCTACTTATCCACCGACAATCGGCAGGAGGTGGTAAGCCCCCCGGAGTTCACCCACCACCAGCAGGCACCCCAGGAGCATGACGATGTCATTCCCAGAAGCGTTGTTGTCGTGCTGGCTGCTTAAGCATTCCTGCACTTCTTTTGGGGCCAATTTTGGGCCCCAAATGGGCTGAATCAGCCCCACATGGAGCGTGGGAGCACTCCCATAGTTGGCGGAACGACTTCAATTACGGGAGTGACATCATTGCGCAGGTGCTGGAGCGTGCACATGCTTTGTGCACAAAGAGTTGCATGCTGCTGGCACGAGGCAAGTGCCAGGTGCCCCCCTCCCACTGGGAGGCTATAGGGACATGGCAACCCTACGTAGCATGCTCCCATGTGCTCCAGAGCACTTTCTTGTTGCTCCAGAAATGATGTCACTCCCAGTGCAACAAGGACGCGAAGGCCCCTGTGCGGATCTGATTTGATAAAAATCGGCCCCGACCTAGTGGTGCAAGTCCTCCCAATGCATGTGTCTCCCCTAAACCCTCCCGTAACTTGCTTTGGGACCTTATTGGGAAGCAAGGTGGGGTATAAATGAAGTAAATAAATGAAGATTTTAAAAGAAGAACTGATCATAAGAAAGTGGACACTTTTCTCTGGGCTTTTCCTTAGATCGATTTTTTAAAAAAAAGGTTGGTCAGTGTACTGGTGAACTAGGGATCAAGAATTGCTAAATTGCTATATAAATTGCTATATAAATTGAATGTTATTATTATACTGTTGTGACTAGCCCCAAGTCCACTTGTGGGGAGGACAGGCAAAAATCTAATAAATCAAATTACTTAAATTAAAGTATTGGATCCCACCCCCAAAAGATACTTTAATGATCAAGAGGTTTGATATTTATGCAAATTACAAAAACAAACTAGTTGTTATTGTGCTTTAAAATGCTGTAATAACAATAACAATAACAACATTCAATTTATATACCACCCTTCAGGACAACTTAACACCCAGAGTGATTTATAAAGTGTGTTGTTATTATCCTCATGACAATCGCCCTATGAGGTTGGTAGAGATGAGAGAGCTCTGAGAGAGCTGTGACTGACCCAAGGTCACCCAGCTGGCTTCAAGCGGAGGAGTGGGGAATCAAACCCGGTTCTCCAGATTAGAGTCCTGCCACTCTTAACCACTACACCAAACTGGCTCTCTACACCAAACTAGTTTTTGTGTAGAGAATGTTGAGTTTTACCATAGAGTTTCTGCAATTGCTCAAGCTACCCATTGTCACTTTCTGGTTGTACACAAAAGTATACACAAAAGTGATGTAATAACGTCGGCCAACAGGCCACCCCTCAGCATCAAGCCTAGTATCATGACAATTTGGCTTCAGTAGCTGCATGGAGTAATAGCCACAGAGTTTCAGATGAATCCAGTGACACAGTGACATCATGGCTGTTTCCACGCGGCTTACCTTCTTCCAGAAAACAGTGTCTTTGCGTGTGAAATTGCACTAGGAAGATGCTGTCTTCCACCATAACAGCGTCTTCTCATGCGATTTCGCGCGATAACAGCGTCTTTGCACGTGATGATGCTGTTTTCCGGAAGAAGGTAAGCCGTGTGGAAACGGCCCATTTCTGGATATCCAGCCTGATGTCATCACATCATCAAGCACCATGCCCTGAGTCTCCGCCCTTAAAGTCTCTCAGCGAGATAGAATTAAGGATCGATTAAGGCACCTGTGTCAGGGAACCTTATTGTTTTCCAGTCAGCTTCTTTTCCATCATGTGATTTTTGCCATTTGTAGTTGTAGTTTGTCATTTTTGCCATTTGTTTGTAGTTTGTCAAGTTTGCCATTTGTATTGTAGTTTATCTTGTATTAATTCTGCTCCCATTTTTAATAACTTTTCTCTTGCTTACTTAACTGTTATCGTGTTTGATAAATATTTTTTTCTGCTTACTCTCCATGCTGTGTATTTAGCCGTACAACATGTCACGCCCTGACCAAACAGGACGTTGCCAGGAGGCGACAGAAAAGGTGCCCTGGGCATTCCCCAGTCAAGACCCAAAACCAGAGTGGTGGCAGCCGGTAAAGGCCCTTGTCTGCTCTAGGGCTGAAGAGGGAAGGAGGGTGTATGCAGGACTCTAAAGGTCCTTGGAAGGGACTCCTTGTCCACAGCAAGGTCCTGTGAGGCCCCACTTCTTCCTACAATACTGGGAATAAAGTTTCCTAGGTTCAAAAAGGACTGCTGAGGGAGGGGAAAGGAACCTACAAAAGGCAAGTGTTGAGCCAAGAAGTTCAACAATTTTTGTTTGACCCTCACACAGTTCTCGTGTGGATTTGACCCACGGTTAATATGCTTTCGTTAGTATGGAACTATTCACTACACATTATTCCTCTAAGGCTTTTTTTAAAAAAAATCTTTTTATATCCCACCTTTCTTTCTAATGGGGACCCAAAGCAGCTTACATCATTCTCCCCTCCTCCATTTATCCTCACAACAACCCTGTGAGGTAGGTTAGGCTGAGTGTGTGTGATTGGCTCAAGGTCACCCAGTGAGCTTTTATGGGAATGTGGGGATTTGAACCTGGGTCTCCTACATCCTTGTCCAATACTCTAACCATTTCACCACACTATCTTTAATTTTAAAAGACTTGTTTTTAAAAAGATAAATATAATATTTTAGATATACCATTTAGTATTTATTATAGGCATACATAATGTAATTTAAAATTACAAATTTAAATGTGTACATTAAAATTTTAATTAAAAGTTTAAATCATAAAACAAAATTAACCAGTGATCAAAAAACACCCGAGCTGCAACTGTTCAGTTCTCCCTGTCTGGAGATGCCAGCGCAGCTAAAGTAATGGGCGGGAGACGGGACTTTGCTCAGCTGATAGGTTTGCTCCTGCAGGGCTAGGGGACAAGAACTCTCTCCTGCCCTAAGTAACAAATTATGACATAATTATTATTATTTTTTTAAAGGTAAGCTACTACCTACATAGTGGCTTTCATGACTTTGTGGAATATTTAACATTGGTCATGTCGTAGATGACCAATTCACAATACCTGACTTGGCAATTGACTGAGGGACCAATCTTATCTTCTCCGGTTTGCCACCTTCCGTTGAACTGTACCCTCCACTCATCCCAGTTTAATCCAAACAGTATCTGTGAAAAATGCAAGGCCAGGGGTCCCCAACCTTTTGAGCCTGCAGGCACCTTTGGAATTCTGACACTGGATGGCGGTGCAACCACAAAACGGCTGCCACAAGAGGCGGAGCCAACCACAAAATCTCAGGGAGTGAGGTCATGCATAACTCTCATAGCAACTCTTCAACATTTCACACAGAAGCTTTGTTTAATAGGATGTCTTTGAAAAGGAACATATTACTAAAAATTCCATCACAGCTTATCTTCAGTCATTCAGTGACGATCCTTGTGCTATGGTGACAGATGCTGTCTTAAAAATCGGCACAAGCAACCAGATCTCCAATGGCCAATCAAAAGCCCTGATGGGCTAAAGCCTCACCCATTTTCTAAAAACACTTCATGGCCTCCAGAAAAGGTGTCCACGGGGACCATGGTGGACACGTGTACCACATTGAGGAACCCTGTGCTAGGCTTTCTACGTACTTAGGAAGAGCTGAAGAAAATTTCTTGGACTGAACCAGCTGGTAGGAAAAAAAGGCTGCCCCCACTTTGACCTGCAAAAAAGATTATGCTGGGCATTATGGGACATGCATGAACAAAAGTTGTGTGGGGTGGGGGCTGTAGTATAGAGGGTTGCTGGGAGAAAAACCCAGTCTGTTCTTTGATACACTCCATCATTTCCAAGTGCATTTAGGATGTTCCTGTTTTTGCACAGGCTTCGTTCCCCATTGCTGAAGGTTCTTCTCTGCATCCTATACAAGGTATTCATCCATTCTGCAACAGCCTGTCTTGCTAGGATGCCTGAACCTCCCCGCCAAGCACTTTTATCTGCATCCCTTCGCCTCCCTGACAGTGCCTAAGCTCTGTGACAGGTGAAGAAAAAGAGGCGTGTTCCTGTCGCTCCTTCTGCCTCCCCATGCCTGGAAGTCAGAGGAACCCCTTAGCTTAATACTCCTGGCAAGACTACCTCTTCCCGGGTTCCAGAGTTGGTACGTTCACAAGCAAAAGGCAACCGAGATAAGAAAATAATCTCTTTATTAAAGAAGTCAATTCAGGTCTTTTAACTCTGAAGCATATAAAATAAGAACGTCTATCTTAGCAAGATGTTACTTGGGAGCCTGTTGCTTACACTGCGTGCTCCTAATGTCAGCTGGGCAGAGTATTCTTGAGGCTCCCTTAACGCTAATGTTTGCCCTTATACTCCTCTATGGTCTCCCAAAAGAGAAGCTAGCAGGATCCGAAAGAAGGGTCAGGTGGCTTGAAAGCTCTTTGCCAGATCTTAGGCCAATTATAGGCCCTGGGCCTGCTTCAGTCGATCAGGGGATCAGACTGGTACTTTTTCAGAGCTGTCTTTTGGTTGCTTGCTATTTTCCCCTCCCAGCTCTGAAATCAGGCTGTTAACACTCTCTGGTGGGAATGGCCTTGACTAATTAGACGGAAAGAACATCTTCCAGCCCAGGTTGCATGCAGGACTGAGGACTGAGTTGTTGCTATTAGCTCTTTCTGCACCAGAACCCCATGGCATCACAATTGCAATGATCTCAAAACAGAGGTTTGATGTTTCTCGAGGCAACATTTTCAACCAGAAACCTCACCAAAATGGTCTGCAGTTGCAACAAATGAAGTGGCAGGTTGTAGTCTGTACGGTAGGGCTACCGTTTTTATGCATGCCCACGTGCTCAAGATATGCATATGCGCAAAAGGTAAAATCCTGCTTGGCCAAGTCAGATTTAACTTCTAGAGATCCAGGGTAAAGAGGACTGAAATAACAACTTATCAATTTTTAAAAAAAATGTATCTCCAAAGTCTCCCCCTTCAAAGAGTGCTGGTTTAGGTTTAAGAGGTAGATAGGGATGGCAAGTTTGCCATGACAAAGTCTTGAGATCTCTGGAAGATCAGGAGTTTGACTACTAGACATAAGTATGCAGGGGAAAGACAGCAGAGGAAGGGAACAAACTGAACACCAAGCAAGAGTGAAGAATGGAGGATGACTCAGAAAAAGCCATGCCACATACTTAGGCTTTGTTTTGAGTCAGGATTAAGTCCAACGAGATTTACAGGTGATCCTTCCAAGTGCTCATCTGTCTCTTTGTTTAAAGGCATTGCTTATATAGCCTGCTGTTGTTTAATACTGATATGCTTTGAACTTCCAGACAAAAATTCAAGGTTTTCCCCTCCACGCCAAAAAGCTATGGTTGTGTATAACTGAAGCCATGGGCTGTAGACTTCTGCTATGTCATATTGCTGCTGTCAACATGAGAAGTACCGCGCTATTTTTAATCTGAATGGAAAGGTCTTTTGTTTGATTGTGTAAATTAGTAACCACCGCTTTAAAAACACGCCATGCTTCAGCTTGAAAAGTGCTGTCATCCTCTGGCTGAGCAATTGGTTTTATTAAAACTCTTCTGCCTAATTTAACTATACTGCAAACATTTGAGTGATACAGAATTATTTGTTGGCTTAGTTTTTTTAAAAAAAAGCAAAATTGGAAGCATTTGGAACACAGTGAGAAGGGTGTTTATCTAGCTGCATTAAGTGATGGCTGGAACAAAGGAAATAGAACAGAACAATCTAGGAAAGGGAAGTGTTAATTAAAGTGTGAGAGACTGGTAGTACCATTAATGTGCTGGATTTATGCTACAGTCCACTGTGAACATGGTTATTTTGAAAGGTCTTTAAAGCCACTTCCATTAAAATTGTTATGACACACATTGCTGAAACTTTTCTTTTAAACTGGAAATAATTAAAATTGTATATACAACAGCACTAACATCAAATAGAAATAACAAAGCAAATGTTATTTAAATCAAATTAAATATGGATGGACTTGTTCATCTTCAGATTGTAGTTTTAGAACAAATTTTGTTTTTAACTGATCCCACAGAATAGACAATATTTGAAGGGTATCCAGTGCTGACCTTTTTCTTTACAGTGCATAAAAGCTCGTTTTCACATTTAAGAGCCATAAAGATCCACAGAACTTAAATAATGCAATTTTTTCAGGATTGCAACATTGAGGCACACTGTGCTGCACGATCTAGACATCCAAAAGGAGCCAGTACAATACCTGGCTGCCAAAAAAAAAGGTTTGGAATATATTCTTGTATATGTAGGAGGTTTTTAAAAATTATTCAGTCTTCCTCTAAAGAGCTTGAACCAATCTCCATCTATAACCCACCCTCCCTTTTGATTCTGATTTTAAAAATTTATTTAGACATTTAAATACTTTTCTCTCCAATGGAGACTGAAAAGAGCTTAACAACATCATTCTTCCCTCCTCTATTTTATCTTCACAACAACCACCCTTTGAGGTGTTAGGCTGAGAATGTGTGATTGGCTCAAGGTCACCCAGTGAGGTGCCACGACAGAATGGTGATTGAAATCTGGGTCTCCCAGATCCCAGTCTGAATCTTTAACCATTACACCACAATGGGTCCGACTCTGATTTCAGTGGGCTTAGAATGCAGTTCCTCTGCATAGAATTGTGCTGCCAGTGAAGCACAACATTTCTATTCAGTAGAAAAAAAACCAGATTGCTATTTTAGACAAATCAAATTATTATTCAAAGATATCATTGTTGCTGAAAGTATTCACCAGGCATCAAGGTTTAGATTAAATGAGGTGTGTGTGTGTAAAGTGCCATCAAATTGCAGCCAATTTATGACAACTACTTATGGGGTTTTCAAGGCAAAACAATGGTGGTTTGCCGTTGCTTGCCTCCATGCAGCAACCCTGGACTTCCATGATACGTGGTTCCCTAAGTACTAACCAGAACTGACCCTGCTTAGCACCTGAGAGTCAACAAGATCAGGGTAGCCTGGGCTATCCATACAGGCACAGCATTCATTTAAAAACACAAGATTTAAGTGTACCCTTTTTTTTTTGGCTTCCAATTCTCCTCTCCTCCACTTATAATTTATATAATTCGTTTCATTACATTTTTCTCTGTTTCTGTGCAACCATGGCAGACCTTGCAATTCTGAAAGATGAACACCCAACAGAGTTTGAATCACTGTTCAGCCAAGAAACATTTTGGCAAGTCAGCCTCTCAGCCAAACCTATCTCATAGGATTACTGTGAAGATAAAAAGGATGGCTGTATGCATGCCATTCTGCATCACTGGATGAAAGGTAACACACGTTATAAAACAAACACAGCGCACCCCTGTAGGGCTAATAAGCAGGTGACCAAAAATTCTGAAGTTCACACTGTTATGTATGACACCTATTTATTGCACACATTGAAAAGAGTCTAGTAGCACCTTTAAGACTAACCAACTTTACTGTAGCATAAGCTTTCGAGAATCACAGTTCTCTTTGAGAGATGGTCGCATCTGGCGAAGAGAACTGAGATTCTCGAAAGCTTATGCTACAGTAAAGTTGGTTAGTCTTAAAGGTGCTACTGGACTCTTTTTGATTTTGCTACTACAGACTAATACGGCAAACTCCTCTGGACTTATTGCACACAGACACACATATATGCGCTCAAGGGGATCAATTTACAATGAAATATGGTCTTACTAAGTAATCTTGACATATGTCCAACTCCAATGTTGCACCTGTCAGTGCATGCCAAAGAAGCCCACCCATTTATAGGGCTATAGACTTGACTTTCAGACAGAATGGTTGCACAAAGATGGTTTCCTTAAACAAACCTGGAATCTAGACTCAAATCATACCAATTACTATTTACTGGGTACATAGCCCAATCCTGCTCACACTGAGCTAGTGCACTGCTGTTGAACAAGCACATATTTCACAACTGTTGGTCCCACCTTCCTATGTTAATATCACAGTTTACACAAATGTGTGTTTGTGTGAGGGGTAAAGTCTGACTCTTATAAAAATTCCCTAGCTGCCCTGGCCTATTTGGTTGCTGCTCCTCCCCTAGATTCCATGAGGCACCGAATTGCTAAATCAGACAGACGATCAGGTCCAGCATGCCACTCTCCAGCCCCTAACACAGTCCACATACAAAGGCAGCCAGCACACAGAAACATCAACCCATACAAGTTCAGCAATTCCAAGGTAGCAGATATTTACGCTTGCAACTTTATTTTGTGCTTCTTAGGTTGCATTGCCATGTCTTTGGTTGGGATTTGCTGGGTGTATGGGTGTGTTCAGATCCTCAGGTGAAATTTACAAAACATTATACTGCACCTGGGATCAGCACTGTGAGGTTACATGTTTATTCAAGAGTTATTTTAGGCACAAAGTCTTCAGTTGGACTTGGACCTCTTTTTAAGACTTCTTAACTGGAGGCTCCATGCCTGGCAGAGGAGCCTGTTTGCGAGCGGCAGTTTCTATTTTCTTGACCAGATCTACATCCCACCTGTGGGTGACAAAGCTGATCACAGTTCCCAGAAACTTACTGCCTATGCGACCAACTCTCCCCACTCGATGCAAGTAGTCATGCAATGTCAGCGGGAAGTCATAGTTGACCACCAGCTCCACTTGTGTGGTGTCCAGTCCCCGGGAGGCTATATCAGTGCATACCAGGATGTCAAATTGTCCTTTCTGGAAGGTAGTGAAGATTTTGGCTCTCATATCTGCCGGCATCCCTCCCTGCAGTCGGAGGTGTTTCACCTTGTGGTCATCCAAGATATAACCAAGCCAGTTGACGGTGCTGGCGCCATTGCAGAAAATCAGAACTGCTCCAGAGGAGGGTCCTCGATCTTTGATGAGCTGTAGCAGCTCAGACGCTTTGTCGCAGCCCTTCAGGCGCATGAATTTTTGTTCCACATGAGGCTGAAGGCGGTGCAGGTGATAGCTTGTCAGGATGCTGAAGCTGCCTAAGTCGACTACGTTGCTCAACAGATCGCCCAGCCCCTTTGGGAGGGTGGCTCCCATAGCAACCAGCTGGGTTTTTGGATCCCAGTCGTCTTTTATTTCCTTGGAGCTCATAGCAATTTGAGTATGCTGCAGCACATCTTCCACCAGGTCTACAAACGAGGGATCCAGTAAGGTGTCCACTTCATCCAGCACCAGGAAGCACATCTTCTCCAAGGACAGCATTTGCTTTCGCAAAGCTGTGCACAGCACACCCGGTGTGGTCACCAGGAGATCGGCGGGTCCGGAGCGCAGCTTCCGACGGACATCGCTGGTGCCCCGGCCTCCGCCGATCTCTTTCACTTGCAAGCCCAACCTCAGACACAAGGAAGAGGCGATGCTGTGCACCTGCCCCGCCAGCTCCCGCGACGGCAGAACCACCACAGCTCGGGGGGAGAAGATGGAAGCGTACTCTGAGAACAAACTCTGTCCCTGGACGAGCCGCTGGACCAGGGGCAGCAGATAGGCCAGGGTCTTGCCGCTGCCGGTCTCTGCAGCACACAGAGCGTTGTGCCCCCGCAGCAAGGCAGGGATGGTCCGCTTCTGCACAGCAGTGGGCTCGGAGATGGCCAGAGCCTCCTGCAGGGCGGAGGCCACCCGCGGCTCCACTCCCAGGTCCAGAAAAGAGGAGGGAACGCCGGCTTCACCCCGCTCCTGGGGCGGCTTCTGCCTCGTCCGCTCCAACTGGAAATAATCCCCCCGGGAGAGGCGATGCTTCCAGCCGTCCGAGACCAAGCACGGCCGCTCCCAGCGCCCGACCGTGAGGCCCGCGCCTTGGTTCAGCTCCTGCCGACGGCTCCGCAGCAGCAGCGTCCGCGGCCGGATGACCGGGCCGGCTGCGGCCAGGCGGGCCCTTCGCGCCGCGTTGGACTCCCGTCCCAGCCGCAGCTGCCACGCGCGGGGGATCCGGACCACGTTCTCCCCTTGCGGCGGCGCTCCGGAAGACAGCCGCGGCCAGCTGAGGGGGAACCTGCCGGGGACGCGAAGGAAGGCGGCCAGGCGCGGCCCGCAGGAGGAGAGCGCCATGAATGGGATGGGGCGCAGCCTGATGACGCAATCACCGGCGCCTGGGAGGAACGTTGGCAGGTCAACGGCAGCCTGGTGACATCACTTGCAGGGGGCGGAGCGTGGAGCATTTAAAAAAAATATTTTGGGACAAACACGCTCGCTTTTACATCTGTATAGGGCAATTGTTCGCAGAGAGGGGAAATATTTTTTCCTCTGTTAAATGGAGTCGCAGCGTGATGACGAAATTGTGCCCACGCTGCGGAAGAAGGTACTTTTAAAAAAAATTACGGTTTATGGACGAAATAGAACCATCTTTCCCTCACTATTCAGAGGAGTTAGCCGTGTTAGTCTGTAGTAGCAAAATCAAAAAGAGTCCAGTAGCACCTTTAAGACTAACCAATTTTATTGTAGCATAAGCTTTCGAGAATCACGTTCTAGAAAGCTTATGCTACAATAAAATTGGTTATTCTTAAAGGTGCTACTGGACTCTTTTTGATTTCCCTCACTATGTAAGGCAACGTTCACAGAAAAGGACTTTTTTTTACTATTGACAAATGCCGCGTCGCAATGTGATGACGTAAAGGCTTGAGACCTGCGCGCTCGTTTCTATGGAAACTGGTAAAAAAAGAGTGAGAACCTTTTATAACTTCGGGCTTCAGCTTGAACTGGGTTTCCAACGATAAGTACACAGGATACTTTTTTCCCTATCTATATCCATCCACAAAGCGGCTTATAGCGACGCCACAGAAAACCACTATTATAATAAAACACACAGACACCCCCCCCCCCGCTCTCCAGGCTTCCAAACGGAAAAGGGAAAGGATGACGTCGCGGCATTTTGACGCAATATTTCTGCGTTTCTGGAGGGGCAAGGAAAGCTGCACGCATGCGCAGTGGAGGTGCTGAGGCGGGTGGGCGCTGGAGCGGGGCCGGCCGGCTGGCAAGAGGAGGAGCTGTGTGGAGGGTGAGTCGAGGCGAGGCTGAATTCTCCTCAGGTAGTTCCCCTCGCTTCGTTTCCTTCAGGCGCGGTGCGTGCATTGCTGTGGCCTCAGAGAAGCGCACGTTTCTCCCCCACCAACTTTTCTGCCTCACACGTGTTTGTTGGCCGTGTAGATAGATCAAGATGGGCATCCGTGTTTGTCTGTAGCAGTGGAAAAGAGCAAGAGTGCAGTAGCACCTAGAAGACTAACAAATATAGAAAAGAGTCCAGTAGCACCGTTAACCAACTTTACTGTAGCATAAGCTTTCGAGAATCACAGTTATCTTCTTCAGATGCAAGCATCTTGTGCGTCTGAAGAAGCGAGCTGTGATTCTCGAAAGCTTATGCTATAGTAAAGTTGGTTAGCAAATATAGAAGAGAGTCCAGAAGCAGCTTTAACCGCTTCTGGACTCTTTTTCTAGATTTGCTACTACAGACTAACACGGCTAACTCCTCTGGATCTATATAAGACTTATCAAAATTTGTGGTAGGGTAGGAACTTTGGTGAGCCACAGTTCACTTCTTCAAATACTGATCTGACGCTGATCAGCAGAAGTGAGCTGTGACTCACGGAAGCACCTACCCTACCACAAATTTTGTTAGTCTTCTAGGTGCTACTGGACTCTTGCTTTTTCCCACTGTTGGCCGTGTGTATCCCTAGGTAACGTGTGGCTGTCACACCCTGGGCTGAGTAAAAGAAAGGATCTGAGAGCGATCACTGACCAATTTCCACGTAGAAATTGCATCGAAGAGTGTGCCCTTTTACCCTATCACCCCCCCTCCCATTATTAAGAACCAGTGTGGTGTGGCTACAGTGTCGGACTAGGATCTAGGAGACCCAAGTTGGAATCCCCGCTGTGCCATGGAATCTCACCTTGGGCCAGTCATGCAATATCAGCCTTGTTGTAAGGATAAAATGGAGAGAAGAATGATGTAAGCTGCTTTGGGTCTCCATCTGGTAGAAAGGTGGGGTATAAATGAAGTAAAATAAATAAAAATAAAAGTTTTATTCTTTTTTCCCTGCCCCGTCTTCTGGTGTACATCTCCCTCCTCCGTCTCCTTTTCATATGTACAACAGGGTCATTCATGGGCTGAAAGTGACTGCTGAATGGCCTAAGGTCACCCAGTGAGATAATCTTCTTGCCAATTTGCTATGGATTGGAAGTTTGGATTATGACATGTGCAGGCCCTAAGCCTTATCAGATTTAAGAAGCTCCACAGCATTACTGCCCAAATGGTAGTTTAGTAATGATTAGTATTATTTTTATTTAGAGTGTTTTCTTCCATGCAGCCCTAAACTGTAGCTTACATAGTTTGTGAATAAACTCAGCTCTGATAGCTTGTATTTCATTGTGAGATTTTGGTCTTCCTGACGATAGCAGCAAAACACAATTCAAGACAGATTGTCAAGGTTTATCCAGAATTTAAACTTAGGTATTCCAGATCCTTGTCTGACACTCTGACTGCTGCAGCAGGGTGCAGAAAGCAGGTCTTGCTTAGTGGTGGGCTACTGGACAATTTCCAATGGACCATTGTTGTTTAGTTTTCTACTGATGTTGACTGAATGTGTGTGTGCTTTAAATACTTCATTGCTGACTGTGTGACCAACCTAAACCAAGAGATATTTTATTGTTTATACAATGGTTTATTTATATAATCAGGAGCCCCATGGCGCAGAGTGGTAAGCTTCAGTACTGCAGCCCAAGCTCTGCTCACAACCTGAGTTCGATCCTGGCGGAAGCTGGGTTCAGGTGGCCGGTTCAAGGTTGACTCAGCCTTCCATCCTTCTGAGGTTGGTAAAATGAGTACCCAGTTTCTTGGGGGTAAAGTGTAAATGACTGGGGAAGGCAATGGCAAACCACCCCATAACAAAAGTCTGCCAAGAAAGCATTGTGATGTGACATCCCCCCATGGGTGCTTGCACAGGGGACTACCTTTACCTTATTTATATAATATCTCTTATTCATTACACCACTTATTCAAATTATCTTTTCTTGTTTCTTTGATGATCTAAAGTTATGAGTGAACCTGAAAACTCCAGGAAGACAGTTAGAAAGTGTTAAAGTATTATGTATTATAATTAATATTTGACATAGGTTGTATATTTTATAAGGCTTAATTAAACAATCACAGTTTATACTAGCAAAGGTGTTTCTTTTTTTTAATTTACACAAATGATAAAGAACTGAAAAAACAGCCAACGTGTTGGACTCGGGAGCTCATGTCACATCTAATCTTCATAATGTGAATTGCTACAAGTTGCGTAGTATCTGGGAGAGAGGAATGGATTTGCATGTGTGGTACAGTTCATATCTTTGAATGCATTTATATATGACATCTTGGAGATCTGTAATTTGTTATCAAGAGCGAGCAGGAGCATGAACATCACTCCCATCCTACAGTCGCTCCACTGGCTACCCATCGTTTACAGTGCTCAGTTCAAAGTATGAGTTAATTACATACAAAGTTCTTCACGGCTTTAGTCCGGCATACCTACGGGACCACCTCCTCCCTATGTCCCTCCATGGCAGCTTCGCTCATCTTAACAGGGTCTCCTGCAGGTGCCAGGCTGCACACAGGTGAAGTCAGCAGCAGCCCATACACGGGCTTTCTCTGTGGTGGCCCCTATCCTGTGGAATGACCTGCCTGAGGAAGTCAGAAGAGCCCCCACTCTCCTGGCTTTCCGTAAACGATGCAAAACCAAACTATTCAAAAAGGCTTTTTACTCAAATGGGAGGGCTGCATTGTAGGGATGGGGTCTCAGGTGCTTCACTAACAAGTTGGGGATCATAGACTTCATCACCATTTTTGCCTCGTATATTATCTGCTGCTTTAAATATGTACTCCTATGTACAACCATCGCTCCAAGCTGTCTAATGTTAGTCCTAGAATTGATTGTTTTGCTTCAGTATCTCTACTGTGTCTTGGATCATTGCTAATGCTATGTCTTTAAACTTGTATATGTTTACCTTAAGGTATTGTATTGAAATGTACTTACGTGATACTGATTGTATTAACCTCATACTGTGTAATCTTCCTTGAGTCTCAGTGAGAAAGGCGGACTATAAATGACGTAAATAAATAATAATAATAAAATACTCCTAAGAAGAGAGACTCCGTTCTAAGCACATAAAAGTCAATGAGCTTAGACTGGAGTAACTGCTTATGATTGCTCTGTTAATGTCTGCTGACTGAGTGACGTAGCTAATGGAAATGATAAAAATAAGGTCAATACTTTGTTTCTGATTTTCACTGTTTACTTGTTTCAGATAATTGCAAAGACGCCATGACGGTAAACAGTGCATCACTCTGTTTCAGAAACAAGACCATCTTGGCTCCTATGGTGCGAGTCGGTACTCTCCCGATGCGACTGCTGGCTTTGGATTATGGTGCTGATATTGTATACTGTGAGGTATGGTAGATGAATCACTGGAGAAGAGACAGTTTCCATTTTCCTGAAATGTTTTTCAGTGCCCCGAAAAGTCCCAGTTGTTTGCAGTGCAGTCCAGTGCACAACTGTTCCAGTCTAAGGCCATTGCAATAATTTGTTTTAGACTTGAGTAACTACACAGCATTGCACCTGTATGTTATTTCCTTGGACTTGAATTTTTTGATGCTGAGAGTGCATTCAGCATGGCCCTAGTCATACATATATTTCATTTTTGAGAAGTTCAACTTTTCGTCATTCGTCACTCTCTCAGCCCCACCCACCTCACAGGGTGATTGTTGTGGGATAATAATAACACTTTGTAAACAGCTTTGAGTGGGCATTAAGTTGTCCTGAAGGGCGGTATATAAATAGAATGTTATTATGTTGTTATTATTATTAATATTTAAGAATCTAGCTTTGTGCCAGTTATGCCCTTATCTTGCTGTCTGTATTGTTTGGCTGAAGAACCCTTCACTGTTCACCCGGATAGAAGGAGATGGGCATTTTGAATGCCTTGCTGTGAATAATGTATTTATGTTTGCTTGATAAATGTATTTTGAACTCTCTGTGTGGGTTAAATGAGGCAGTTTTGGTTTGTGTACAGAGGGAGCAATCTTAAGCAGGTCTCCTTGCAAGTATCCCATTCTGTTCAATGTGGCTTACTGTCAGGAAAGAGGTGTTAGGATTGCAGCCAGAGCTGAGTGAAAAGGTGGTGAGCTAGATATTGGAACAGCATGATTTGTTAAGTCTTGGGCAGGGATTCCCCATACCCATCTTGTTATGTGGCTTTGCCAAAAAAATCAGTTGGTTCAGAGATCAGGTTCTATGGAAATCAAACACTACGTGGTGGTTCATAGTTAAGGAATTGGGTTTAACTTCAGGTCTTCACGTATTCTTTTCCTATCTATAGTGAATTTTCCCTATCTTGCTTTAAATGTTGTAAAGGAAAATATGGCACTCATATTAATGGCAGTTAGCCCTCCTATCAAAGTACTAACCTGGCACAGCCCTGCTTAGTTTCCAAGATCAGGTGAGATGGAGTATGTTCAGGGTGGTATGGCCTTAGGTTTTCATTTAACCAAGACTTGAGAGCATGGTTTCAAGTGATTTTCACGTCTTGGTTAAACAGGCAGCTGGAGTCAGCGGTGAGTATGGTCAAGGTTGGTGCAGATGTTTCCTTAAGGACAAATAAGGTGGGAAAGGTGATATTTTCTCTTCAGCTTCTGTGTGTCTATGTGTTTCCTTTTGCTGTTGGGTTGGATTGGAGTATCTAGATTACTGTATAGAATTTTACTGTTTGGTCTACTGTTTTTTTCCAACTTTTGCCTTTATTTTTTAGGAGCTGATTGACCTAAAGATGCTTCAGTGCAAGAGAGTTGTAAACGGCAAGTAGCTGCTTTTTTCAGAGAAAAATAAGGTGAAATTAAATGAGATGCAAGGATTTCCTGGGTGCCATGCTCTCTTACGGTGACTCCAGATATTTTGCTGCTGCTATTAAATGAAATACTCATAAAAGCAGTAAGAGAATTAGTCTTAAAACTTGAAAATTAAAGGTATTACAAATACTTTGGGAGGGTTAGCTGCTTGGGATGTGTGAACGTTGTAGGGAAATCTTATCAAAACATTAAAAATACTTTCTAGTGCAAGTATATTAGATTAAGTGGTCAAGACTTCCTCAGTTCTCCCTCTGAGGCAGGAGGACGTCTGTGGGTGTTTCCCACCGTCCTATCAGGGAGGCAGGAAGTTGAAACTTCTTCCTCTTGTAGGTGGGACCACCCCCCTGGTCTTCAGTTCTTTTTCTGCCTCAGGGGAGAGCAGTTCTAGTTTAGGTTAGCTCTGCTACCTATACTCCTTTCACTTTCTTTTTCTATCCTTTACCTTACTTCTGTCCATATCTTGGAGAGAGAAAGCTTCTATGGAGACAAGGGAGTCATCGGACTCCGAAGATTCCTTCATGGAGAGGGCTGAGGGCTGCCTCCCTGGAGCCGTCCTGCCGGCGGCGGGAGCAGACCCGACCGGCTCCGACTTGCCGTGCAGGCATGATCGGACCCCCGGTGGAGGAGTGTCACCTACAGATCAGCCCGCCAGAAAACGGCCCCGAACAACTGACCGGGAGCCGGAGAAAGTCGCAGGACACAGGAGGAAGAGAGAGGACAGCGGCGCGGCGGCGCAGGACTCAGAATCGGCGGGAAAAGCCGCAGACAGTGCTTTCCCGCCAAAACGCAAAGACGTGCTTGCCAACCTCCCGGCAGGAGATAGGCAACACGGAACAGCAACTCCTGCACAGAGTCTCAGCGCTGACACTCCTGAAGACCAAGTAAGTGCTGCTGCCTCTTCCTCTCCCTTATCCCCAGAGATGCTGGTGGCTATTAGGGACTCCGTCAGAGCTGCAATATTGGACCTCTGCAATTCAGACCAGCCTGGTCCATCCTCCTCCAGAGCCACTGTGGTGCCCCAGGCTCCTAGTAGAAGTCCCCAGGGGGGCTCGTGGCCCACCAAGGCGGCCAGAAAACAGCCCCAGAGTAAAGTGCCAGACCCATCCCCCAGGTGGAGGGAGGAAGAGCAGTCCCTCAGTGAGGAATCTGAGGGTGGGGAATTTTTATCAGAAGATGATTAGGAGGCTGATAGTGATATTCCTGACCAGCCCAATAGACTTTTTCAGATGGAAGATTTCCAATATCTGCTATCAAAAACCCTCTCAGCTCTGGACTTAAATGAAGCCGAGAAGGGGGAGGAGGAGGAGGAAGCAAAGACTAAGGGACACAAGGCTAGACCCAAAGGGAACAGGGAATTCTTCCCCAGGTCAGAAAGCAAAGCTAGAGTGTTCCCATTCCCTGAATTTTTTGAACGTCAGCTAAAGGCTGAATGGTCCATGCCGGCAGCATGTAAGCAGGTCCCGCATGCCTTAAAAAAGATCTACGTTGTTTCTAACTTTGCTGATGAGCTGTTACAGGTACCCATCATAGACGCCCCAGTGGCAGCGTTGCAGTCTCAAGGTCTGCTTTCCGAAGATGGACATGGCAACATTAAGGATGGACTGGACAAGAAAGGTGAAGCCATACTCAAGAGAGCTCACGAGGTCTTAGCCACCTCCATCAAAGCGTCAGCCATCGCCTCCACAGTGTCGCGGGCTGCAGTGGTATGGACAAGGAGACTCATCCAATTGCTCCCCAACAACAATAGACGACTGCTGGAGGGTGCCAACAGGATTCTCAAGGCCTGTACCTTCACGGTGGACGCCACTCTGGACTCTCTGTCCCTTACCTCCAGGGCCATGGCCTCCACCACCGCAGTCAGACGTCTCCTCTGGATTAGAACCTGGCCTGCAGATCTACAAGCAAAGTTGATTCTCTTAGCCTACCCATTTCAAGGGGGAAAACTCTTTGGGGAGCCCCTCGAGAAGGTCCTGGTGGAGACCAAGGACAAGAAGAAGTCCCTCCCACGTTCACTGAAATACACTCCGAGACGTTCGTATTCTTACCAGTCATTCAGAACCCAACACACTTTACCTAGGAACAGACAAGAACACAAGCGCGGTTGGGGCTCATCCAGAGGACAACCGAGACGAGGAAACTTCCACGCAAAATTTGGGAAATCTCAGGGTCTTCGCGGCAACAGACAGGATGCTGATGACAAGGGACCCCGGCCCTGACTCCTTGAACGTTCCGGTGGGGGGACGTCTGCTTCTATTCCAGCAGGCGTGGATGGACTCCGAGGCGGATGCCTGGGTTTCAGAAATTGTCTCAAGCGGTTACTTAATAGAGTTCTTCTCCCTCCCACCGGAACGGTTCCTCCGCTCACCTCTCAAGAAAGACCCTCTCAGGCGCGCTATAACTTCCCAGGCTATACAACACCTGATAGACATAAGAGCCGTCGAGCCGGTTCCCTCGGACGAGAAGGGGCGGGGCGTCTACTCGATCTTCTTTACTGTTCCCAAGAAGAATGGGGATTGGCGCTCCATCCTGGACCTGAAGTATGTAAACGGGTTCATCAAGTTGAGACACTTCAGGATGGAAACTCTCCGGTCCATCGCGGAAGCCCTACAGCAGGGAGAGTTCTTGACTTCAATAGACTTAACAGAAGCCTATTTGCATGTACCCATTGCTCCTACCCATCGCAGGTTCCTCAGATTCTGCGTGGGGGACACTCACCTGCAGTTCAGGGCAATGCCCTTTGGCCTCGCGACAGCTCCGAGAGTCTTTACCAAGCTGCTAGTTGTTCCGGTAATGAAGCTCAGAGAGAGGGGCATCCATGTACACCCGTATCTGGGCGACATTCTCCTGAGATCGACTTCGGCAGAAGCCTCGCGGGAAGAGACAGCATTCACCATCCAGTTCCTGGAAAGGCACGGGTTCCTTGTCAACCGGGCAAAATGCTCTCTGACGCCCTCGCAACGGCTAGAACACTTAGGTCTGACGATAGACACGAGGAAGGGCTGTCTCTTTCTTCCAGAGAAAAAGAGAACCAAGACCAAGGCTCTAGTAATGGATGTAGTCAAATCTCCGTCTTCCCCGATAATGGAATTATCCAAACTGCTGGGTCTCCTAGTGGCAAACTCGGAGGCTATGTACTGGGGACGGTTCCACACCAGACCTCTGCAATCCCTGCTACGACCGTTTCAATTCCACATTGCACAGAAAGCAAATACCAAACTCCAGGTTCCACGGACGGTAAAAGAAAGTCTTCTCTGGTGGACCAAGGACTCAAACCTCAGCCAGGGCAAGAGTTTTCTATTGCATCATCCGACGCAGATTTTCACGGACGCCAGCCTGTTGGGATGGGGCACGATCCTAGACGGGATCCCAGTCCAAGGACGCTGGTCAGAGAAGGAGAGGAAACTCCCTATAAATGTCCTAGAGATGAAGGCTGTCCTGAGGGCATTGCATCACTTCGGCGGATGGATCTTTCGCTGCCACGTCTTGATCCGCACGGACAATATAGCTACCAAAGCATACATCAACAAACAGGGAGGGACCAGGTCGTCAGGTCTCCAAAGAGAAGCCAACCAGATCCTGATATGGGCGGAGAGAAACCTCTCTTCCATTCGAGCAGAGCACATCCGGGGAATTCTCAACACCCGGGCAGACTGGCTGAGCAGGGAGACCCTGCATCCGGGAGAGTGGACCCTCAAGAGGGACGTCTTTCTCCTACTGACGGACTACTTCGGAACTCCGAAGGTAGACTTGTTTGCCTCTCATCAGAACGCTCAGTTACCGAGATTTTACTCAAGGTTCTTCCATCCCAGAGCAGAGGGAGTAGACGCTCTCACATGCCCATGGCCAAGGACCCTTCTATACACCTTCCCGCCGTTACCGACGATACCCAAGCTACTTCAATGGATCCGGGAGCAAGGGGCAACTGTGATTCTAGTGGCACCGTGGTGGCCCAGGCGTCCCTGGTTTTCCGATCTACGATTGATGTCAGTGGCATCCCCGGTACGTCTGCCAATATCCGCGGATCTGTTGCACCAGGGCCCTATCTGTCATCCCCACCCAGAATGGTGGTCACTGACAGGGTGGAAATTGAGAGGCGACGTCTCCAGCGACAGGGCTACGCGCCAAAGATCATAGATACCATCCTGGCTTTCAGAAAAGGCTCCACAATCAGGGTCTACAATTGTGCATGGAAAGCTTTCCACAGATGGTGCCGACGTAAGGGGGTGGATTCCCTAGGTCCCTCTCTAAATTCCGTCCTGGGTTTTCTGCAGGAGGGGCTAGACAGGGGACTACGACCAGCGACCCTGAGAAAACAAATAGCGGCAATTGGTACTGTCGTTCAGGAGATTGACGGTATTCCCCTCGCGTCTCATCAACACATCAAGAGATTTCTCAGAGGGGCCACCCTGCTCAACCCTCCAGTGGTGCATCGTTTCCCGACCTGGCGTCTGAACATCGTGTTATCAGCACTCACCAAGCCACCATTTGAGCCTATCAAGGACATCGCTCTGAAATGGCTGAGACTTAAAACCATTTTCCTGGTGGCAATAACTTCGGCGCGCAGGATATCGGAGCTTGGCGCTCTGTCTATTAGGCCAGATCTGTGCATCTTCCACAAGGAGAAGGTGGTGTTACGGACTGATCCGTCCTTCTTACCAAAGGCTTACTCCACCTTCCATCGGGCACAGGAGATCAACCTGCCGTCCTTTTGCCCCAACCCTAGTCATCCCAGGGAAAGAGAGTGGCACAATTTGGATGTCCGTCGGGCCATTAAGTCTTACATAATACAGACTGAAAAGATTCGCCAGACGGATTCCTTGTTCATAAATGTGTCACAGCCAAAACTAGGTCAACGCATGTCGTCCTCGGCCATCGCCTATAACATCAAGTTGTGCATTCGGGAAGCCTACAAAGCCCTCAAGCTTGACATCCCTCCGGGAATTACAGCACATTCAGCGAGGAGTGCAACCACCAACGCAGCACTCAGACGTAACGCATCGATTGACGACATCTGCAAAGCTGCCACCTGGACAACTATATCCACGTTCATTAAACACTATCAACTGCACACATACGCGTCGGCGGACGCGGCCTTCGGTCGGAGAGTTCTACAACATGTGGTCGAAGACGAAGATACGATCCCGCCCGGTCGATGAAGGACTGCTTTGGGAGCACCCACAGATGTCCTCCTGCCTCAGAGGGAGAATGGGCCTTTGGACACTTACCGTGAAGGGTCCTTCTCCTCTGAGGACAGGAGGACATCTGGCCCTCCCAGGATCTTCGTCTACTATCATGACCACCGACCTCATACCAGTATTTTCTGATTCCACTGTGATTCTCTATATGTGTGATTTTTCATCTGTTCCTAGTTGCCACTCTTCGGCACGTTGTGTTTTATCTTCTCTGTTTTCAGTTATTAACAAGTTGATATAGTTATAGATTACAGTTTATATGAAGGAGTCAACACTGCTGAGGGGAGTCACCTGAACTGAAGACCAGGGGGTGGTCCCACCTACAAGAGGAAGAAGTTTCAACTTCCTGCCTCCCTGATAGGACGGTGGGAAACACCCACAGATGTCCTCCTGTCCTCAGAGGAGAAGGACCCTTCACGGTAAGTGTCCAAAGGCCCATTCTCTTTAAAAATTAGTTATGCAGATATTACAGTCGAAAACAGAATTAAATAGAATTATTTACAATAAGATTTAAATGGTATGTGTCCTTGAGAGAGACTGTAATAATAACCATATTAGTAACTCTTGAGTTGTAGACTTCCAAATTCTCGTTTCCTTGAACAATTTCACGCACAAGTGGCGGAGATCAGCTGTCATCAGTTTACAAATAAAAGGATGTTTTTGTCTGGTTGTAAATCACATCAGCCTGATGTTTTTTCCAGCTTCATTGGATGAATGAAGAGCCCTGTAGTGAAATTGTTCAGCGTCTCTCTGTGGAATGTTTTCTTCCTTCAGCCTGTTGTATTGGAACGTAGGAGAATCCGTTGCATTCACTGATATACTTGGATATCAGCTGGAAAAAGGCTTTCATTCCAGCTGACTGGTTTAGGGTTATTACGACAAATGCACTGACTTAGAATAGCAGCAGGAAAGTCCCTTCCTGCAAAGACTCTCACCGTTTGTTGTTTAAGGGAGGGGAATGCTTTTCATGGGCAGAGGTCATCCTTGCTGATGAAGAAACTTCAGAGAAGGAGAAACTTGGAGTGGAGGGAGGAGAGGTGAGGAAAGTTTGACAGGCCTGGTCACGGGGTTCTTGAGGGAGCAAGAGTCTAGTCCAGTAGCACCTTAAAGACCCACAAGAGTCCAGAGCTTAAGCTTTCAACAGTCATACAGAAGGGAGCTTTAGAGTGTCTGAGAACTTAATCTGCCGAAATGAGCTTTACCTCTCAAAAGCTTATACTCTAGAAATCTTGTTCATCTTTAAGGTGCTTCTGGACTCAAATCTTGTTCTTCTACTGCAGACCAACATGGCTACCCACCTGAAACTGGGTTCTTAGGGAACCTGATGACAAACTGGAGTGCTCCTCTTGGTGTCTGGGTGAGGAGTCCTGCTTCTAAAGCAACTGTACTGTCCAAAAAGGGAGAAGAGGTGTGAACTTCCTTTTGTTATTCTCTGGAGTTGGTTGCTTTTCCTATCTGTTGCCATAACTGTATTCCCTCAGCCTACATAGCAATTTTGTATTGGCTTGTTCAGGTTGGATCACTTACTGCATATTCGTAAACGATGAACATATCCCAAGCAGCTGACCCTCCCAAAGTATAAAAGTGCAGCCTGGGTGTAGTTTCTTGTCACTTTTTGTTCTGTTTTGCCGTGTGGGGCGTATCAGCCCCAGTGGGCCCAAGTTCATCCTGTCCCAGAGGACCTGGGACTTCAAAGTTTTCTGTGTTGCTGCTATAAGTTACTCATATTCTTTTGGTTCCAGACGGTGCAATCTTATTCAGAGTTGCTCCCGTCTAAGCCCACTACTCAATGACTGGGGTAACTCTGCATAAAATTGTAGTGTAATTATCGGTCTGGTCTCATTTTGGAGTTTAACAGTTTAATTGGGAAAAAAAATCAAAGCCCTGACTCTCTGTATCATTGATATACATGCAACTGGCGATACATTTTCACCTTTAAGGTCTTCGTACGCAAATGTGAGTGTTCTTTGTGTGATATTTGCCTTCAGGCAGTTCTGCTTTCCTTCTGTGTTTTGCAGAGGTGCTTGGAACAGTAGACTTTGTGGCTCCCAATGACAGAGTCGTGTTCAGGACCTGCGCAAAGGAAAAAGACTCTGTCGTCTTTCAAATGGTAAGAGATGACCAGCACTTGCGTTTCTGTTAAATGAAATACAATCTGAGCCATTAACATTTTGTAACGGCCAACACTGTTTCCAGAGACATCATCTTGCCATTTCAGTGGTACCAAAGGTGACAGAGCGATGGAAGACCATCTCTCTGTTTGTCTCTGTCTGTCTGTCTCTCTTTGGAGACTGTATGTTTTTATTTGATTATTAGATTTGTTTCCTGTATTTTGACTGAATTTCCCAGAGTGGCCGACAGCATCTGTAAAATGCACCAGATTCCACTTAAAGGAAAAATTAAATCTGTAAAATAAATACACCTGAGAAAAGTGATGTGGCTCAGGAGAGGACTGAAAAACAGCACTTTAAAGTAATCAATTCAGAATCAAAGCAGAAACTCCAGAAACAAGATATAAACAGAGGGGGGAAACCTTACTGATGATTCTTTCGCTACAAAGTCTCCCATTTGGTTGTATGTGAGTGTTTGCATTGTCCCCTGTGCAAGCACCGAGTGATTACTGACCCATGGGGAGACGTCGCATCCCAACGTTTTCTTGGCAGTGCCCCGACAATATTTCAGGGTTTCTGTGTAGATGACACATTATATGCTGTTGCTTGCACTGTTTCCCAGTTGTCTTTCAGAAATAATTCAAGTTGCTGTTCTTACCCTGTAATGCCCATGGGCCAAATGCGGGTGTTATTGGAAGGAGCCGTGGTGGCAGCTTGTCCCACAGGACAATGGATTTATGATACTGCTGTTGCAATGGCTTCCATGCCATGAATGTAACATCAAACAGGGCCTGAACACTGTTAATGGTTGTTTCACATGCTGGTGATTGTGATGATGTCTTTTACATTATTTTTAAAAACGTTTCCCGTATCAACTTAATTAGTTCCAAGCCTACAAGGAAGACATATGTGTGTTTTATTAATACTTTACACCAAGCCATTACATATTTTCTTTAGCTTTAGGAGCCAGCCCAAAAGCCTATGTGCCAGAGTCATTTTTTCAGCCTTAAAGGTTTTGTATTTTAATGACCTTATTTTCTAATTTTTGCTACCACAAAACCTAATTCAAACACTCCGCAATTTCTCATATTAAATCCATGACACAAGAATACAGGGTAAGGTAACTCTGGGCGTCGCCATCACAACAAAAAACTAACCTCTAACACTAACCTAAATTATCCCCCAATTCTCATAATTTTATTATTGCTTTAAAAAAAAACTCCATTTAATCAAATATTGGAATAAGTATAGGAAGCACATGCGAAGAAATGAATTCACCCACTACCATGGAAGGGTATAAAGTTAATATACACAAACAATGATGAAAACTTCACGGACATGCATTTTTTACAACAAAGCTTATTTTAAAGTTGAAATGATAAATAAGCTAATTTTTCTGAGAGCTGGTGAGACACAACAATAAAATCATTACTGAAAATAGGAGGTTCCTCAGTGCAGTGCTCAGGCACCATGGCAACCTGCTGCCTGGTGTTTGTTGGACCTGGCTTTGTTCTGTTCTTCCTTTAGAAAGTTGGGAGGTACTTGCAAGGGATTCCCAGTGATCTCCCATCCAAGTGCTGACTAATTCTTGTTTCACTTTAGCTATTCTGTAGCCTGAACATCTTCCAGACTTTTAGTGAGGCATTTGTCTGTGCCTGTCTTGACATTATGGGATGGGCTGCGTGATGCTCCAGCTTGGTTAGGTCTACGGGATATTCTGTCTATTCACAATATATAAGGTTATATCTATAGCCTATGCAGAGCAGTTAACAATAGTAAGTGCATCTTATAAAGAAAGTATCCTGTTCCAGAGCCCCGTGGTGCAGAGTGGTAAGCTGCAGTATTGCAGCCCAAGCTCTGCTCACGACCCGAGTTCGATCCTGGCGGAAGCCGGGTTCAAGTAGCCAGCTCAAGGTTGACTCAGCCTTCCATCCTTCTGAGGTCAGTAAAATGAGTGCCCAGTTTCCTGGGGGTAAAGTGTAGATGACTGGGGAAGGCAATGGCAAACCACCCCGTAACAGAAGTCTGCCAAGAAAACGTCGTGATGCGACATCCCCCCATGGGTCACTAATGACTCGGTGCTTGCACAGGGGACTATCTTTACCTTTACCTATCCTGTTCCAGAAGTTCATATATCAATATACAGTGCAGTCCGAGGCTGAATTGGTGGTGGTGGAAGTTGCTGTCATGTTGTAGCTGACTAGTGATGACCCCTGCTGGGGTTTTAGACTCCTGCAGATCCTAAGTCTATTGAAGATCACGCACTTCTAAACCCCTTGACTCCTAACTTTGTTTTCAATTGCAGTGTTAGTGGATGAAAAGGTAAGGGTCACATGGGAAGGGTGGAACACTAATCCCTTTTCACCAGAGGCTCAATTCTCATCGTCAGTCAGTAACTGCTCTCTCTAAAGCATTGCTTAAAAATGGCTAAGCCAACCAAATCTCATTCCATTTCTCCTGCTGAAGTTTATATTTCACCAGTCTGGATACAAAGAATACTTTACCCGACTGTCTCTAACTTTGACTTCTCTCTGTTCCTCAGGGGACTGCAGACGCTGAGAGAGCCCTGACGGTAGCCCAGCTTGTGTTAGTATCTGTCCATTGTTTATCTTTGTAATAGCTTTTTATCCTTTGGTGCTTGCTGAGAATCTTGCTTCGTATAACGTGTGAATTTGCTGCAAATCTTGGTTCATTTAATCATCCCTGTCTTGAATGTAATTCTTCAAAAATTGCAGACGTGAATTTTCGCTGCACGTAAGCTTTCGTTTGCAATTGCAAGTAACATTGATTGTAAGTGTCAGACCCGCATTTTATACCCTCATTGAGCACAAAAGCAGAGTGGTCTGATTTTTGTAATGGACAAATTAAGGACATGAGAATGGCCATTGTTTCTCACAGTATGGCTGCAGAGGATCCAGAATGCATAGTGGAAATACAGGTCTTAATGGTAATGGATTTGCAGCCTGTCTCTTGTTACGTGTTGCCTCTTTGTCTTTTCAGAGAGAATGACGTGGCCGCCATTGATGTTAACATGGGATGCCCTAAAGAATATTCCACTAAGGCAGGTTGAAACTCGCCCACAGTGTTTTGTTTTCTTTAGAACCGTTGTGTGTTTTCTTCTGTTGATCTACTTTAATTTAACATAAGTGGTGTGCAGAATTAAAATAGCATCAGGTCAGGAAGTTAATAATACCAAATGCCCCCTAGAATACGATGGATAAAAGTGTGGGGGACGATAATGAACCTCCTAATTCAGGAAAGTTTCACAGTGTAGAGGCTGCACCTGAAAAACCCTTGTCTACCACACTTATCACTTTAACTGCTGTCACTGCAGAATCACAGAACAGAGCACCGGTAGAAATCAGCTATCACGGACAGGCTCATGTGGGCAGAGGTAGTCCTACAGGTGCTATGGCCTTAAGCCATTTACAATTTTATTGGGCCCTGCACACTCCATGGACAAACCGCAAAAGTGGAGCTTCATCATATATTTCTCCTAGAGAGAAGTAATTTCCATACAATTTGTTTGACACAAATAACTGTTCTGTAAAACAAATCACTCAGAACAAAAACATACTGCCTTTGGATTTTGATCACCTTTATCAAGAAATTTAAACAAATATTGCATATTTTTGCTATATAATGTAGAGTGATTCCGCACACGTTAGATCATTTGGAATGGATTTTTTTGTGTGCAGAACAAAAAATCCACCTCAAACGATTGATAAAGTGCATTAAAAGTGCATTATCCAACGTGTGCGGAATCAGCAGTAATGAAACAATTTAGTTTATCTAACAATATATGACTTCATTTTCATTTATATAGTGCTTTTCTCCCCAGTGGGAAGTCAAAGCATCATACATCAGCTCTTCTCCATTTTACGCTCACAGTGAAACTCTGTGAGGTAGGCTAGGCTGAGAGGGTGTGACTGGCCCCACGGTCACCCATTGAGCTTCCATGGCAGAACGAGGATTTGATCCTGGTTCTCCCAGATCCTAGCCCAACTCTAGCCATTAAAACGCAGTTATATATTAATGTATATTTGCATAAATGTTATGTATTAATATATGTATTTGAACAAGGAAATTTACAAGGACAATTCAGGGAAAGTAGGTTTTGCACATTTGATCTCGCAGGATACCTATAAGAGTAGCCGAACTAATTTAATTAACCAGAAACTAAAAATTCTGGATATTGATATAACATCTTTACAGACAAATGAGGCCCTAAGAGTTATAAAATTAAAACTAAAGGATCTCGATTACAGCAGTACTCTCCAGAGAGCCAGACGTACATGTTCGGGCTTATCCCTGGGACTTTCACCTCCAGAGGGTATTCCATCTTATTGCTGTTCTTTAAAGATTCCAGCTCAACGCAGAGCCTTCACATTGGCCAGACTTAACTCCTTCCCCTCTAAAGTGCTTTCTGGTCGTTTCTCTGGACTCCCTTATTCTGAACGAGTTTCTGACTGTGGACAAGGAAAGTTAGAGACCTTGGATCATATAATAGTTTTTTGCCCTAAGTGGAGTAAGGAAAGAGAGAGATTTATTATTCCTATTATATTAAAAGAAAAGCTTCCCTTCCTTCCTTGGGCAATCTCAGTGTTATTGTCTGATAACTTTCCTGACAATCAAACCTCTGCTATAGTGGCTTCCTTTTTAGCCACGGTGATAAAGAAACAAAATCTTCATGAGCTTAGATAGTTTAAAGTGATAATGACGAGTTATGTCTGTGTGAATTGGGTATGTTCAAGTGTACAGTTCATATTTTGTTGGTGTTTGTATGGCTTATGGCTTTGGCCGGAAAAGCAATAAACATATTATTATTATTATATATGTATTTATATAACCAGTATAATCAACAATTTTACATCTGTCTGTATGTGGTAAATCATAATTACTAATAGCAAATACATAATTAGGCTACAAATATGAATTAACAGTTTTGGAAATGAAACAGCAAAACATTTATGGTAGTATTTGATTATCCTACTATGAGGAGCTATAATAAATAGTTTTCTTCTGTCTCCTGATCTTGTGATCTACTCTGAGCCCACTTGTGGGGAGAGTGGACTATTAATATAATTAAATAGAAATAATAAAAGATCTTGCGCATCCTACATAAAGTCACCTATGTCCAAAGCAAGGGTTTTGCCAATCAGGGCCAACTCTTTTTAATGATAGTCCTTGAACTTTATTAATGCTCATTGCCAAACTTAAACAAATGGGAAAATGAAGCCTCTTAAACTGAAATAGAAAATCTGTAGGCAGTATAGGAATTCTTGGGATAAATACCTCCTGGCCTGCTGCATTGCCTATCATTATTGTTCTCTGTTAATTACATATACAGCATCATTTTTAGGTGCTAAAAAAGCCCTTTGGGTTCATATAGCATCTCGAAATATTTAGTTCTGTAGATCTTCCAAGTTACCTACGATATTCCCAATGTTTCCCAGGGGTATGTATCCTTCTCTATCAGGCTATAGCACCATTACACCAAGCATGCATACTTGTAAAATTTTAGCTTTTCCCGTTCCTCTACCAATGTTGCAATTTGCCTAGTTACAGTTGATATATTTAATGGTAGTTTAAATACAGAATGAGCAGTTCTGCCTCCCAAAGAATTGCAGCAATACCTGACTTTTTGGCGAACTGTAGCCAAAAGTAGACTTAAAAGAAATAACTTTCCTGTTCCACCCGGATCATCTATGAAAGCCTGCTCATTGAAAACAGCATCTGTAATTTCTTCAAAAATGTCCCTTTGGTCCAGTATTAAGTCTGCTCAATTTCTCATATGAATTCTTCAAGCTGCTCAGGATGATATGCAATCTCCATCACAAATTCATTTGCAAGTCCATAATTATTGTCTCTTTGTGGTTCAGGATGTCCAAATGTTTTCAAGTGAGAGCCACCCGTGGTTAGAACACAATCTTCAATCATTATAAGAGCTTTATTGCCTCTTTCTGTGTCATTTCTGTATCTTGATTTCTATCCTGGCTTGATTCAGAGCATCTTCTACTCCTTATAATGCGTCTTACAGATTATAAGGATTTGAAACAGCAAACACTTGTAGCAAAAAGATTTCATAATACTTTAGATGTCTGCACAAGAACTGCTTCTTCTAGAATATCATGCCAATCGACGTCATCCTCCAGAAGACCTCTTAACTGGCAAAACTCGTCTGAAATAGAGGATGAATAACACTCCACCCTCCTTGCCTGTGCTGCCTCCACCTTTCTGGCTTTTAGCAAGTACGCCATCCCTTCTGTTGCAGATAGCAGAGGGACAGTCCAATTCCCTCCTTTTTTGGCACTGCAGCTCCCGCGACCTTCCCATTTTGAAACTTCTAGCCTTCTTCTCTCACGAGTTATGTCTGCCGCAAATGGACCACCACTGCTTCCGTTTCAAATCACAGAGATATGTCCTGGGGTGGCAATGAGGTCTCTGTCTCGAACAGCGAATAGTTAGTTAATTGAGTGCACCTGGTGTTTGTGCTCAGTTAGGCGGCTCCTCCTCCTGGCTTGAATAAAGGGCTGGGGTAGACTGTGGGAAGGAGGAAGCTGAACCACGGGAGCACCTAGGTTAAGTAATTATCTGTCCAGTGAGTTTTGTTTTAGCTAAGATTAGACTAAACTTTTTAATTGTTATTATTGCCATTGCTTCTGCCTTGAGAGTGGGCACTGTTATCTTCTAACCACTCTCTTGATTTAATAAATAATTACCTTTCCTGTGTCTCGAGAGTCTGACTGCTGTGCGCAAGGACCTCCAGACTAAGAACCCAGAGACCAGTGAGTCTCACATAAAACAAGCGGGGCACACTCCTCTTAGAAGGCTTCTGGGACACTGTGTGGCTGTTAGCAGCACCAGAACCAGGCCCAGAGGGTTTGCCTACTCTTGACAGTCTCTCTTCTCATCAAAAGTGTTTGTTACATGCTGCTTCCTTATGCTCAGTTGCATTATTGGGCATTGGGTCAAAAGCTTGAGTGGGTGTGGGTCCTTCTCTGTATCAGAGTAAGATACCAGAGGGAATTATGTGTAAGCCCCTCTGAGCTTTCCAAAAAGGAGAGCAGGATATAATAAATAACATCCTTATAACAGAAACGTCTCCATGGAAAAAACGAGGCTGCCTTCCAGCAGTTCCAGAGGCTTGAGTAAAAAAAGTCGTCAGAGGACTGTGCACGTCTTTGCTGGGCGTCATGCCAAGGGTTAGCGCTACAGCCAGGGGTAGCATGTGTTGCATGGAAGCAAAGATAAGGTTTGGGATGCTTCGAGGTTTCCTGCCGTGCTTTCTGGATAGTAGTATTTTGTAGCGTGTTTAGTACTGATGAGTTAACGAAGGCTTTTCTCCCGTCCCCTTTTTTGTTTTGCATTTTATCAGGGAGGTATGGGAGCAGCACTCCTGTCTGATCCTGACAAAATAGAATCTGTAAGTATTCTCTTTACTCTAATATTTGCAATGCCTTATGGCATTATTCGTGAAGAACAAGCTGCAGAGGTGGGGAGACGCTCCCATCTTCTGGATCGGCCTGCCCGAGGCCATCAGGAACGCCCCCCTCCTCCTTTTATCATTCTGCCGAATGAGCAAAACAAATGTTTGGGGAAGATATTCTTGTCACGGGAGTAGAAATGTAGTATAATGGAGGTCCCTTTATATACAGTAGGTTTGTAATCTGTTGCAATCTTTTTTATATGGATCACCTTCCCTTTACTGCATTGTCTTCTGGCTTTGGACCCACTTTTTGTTTTACGGTCGGTCATGTGGTTTTTCTTGGAAAATATGAACTGGAAACTTTTTCCAGTTCAAATAAATAAATATTTAAATAATGTTGGCAAAAGAAGGGAGATACCCCATGTACGAGTGTGGACCATACATAAGCACTGGGGTTTGTCTCTGCTTCGTACCTTACCTTTAGCCCATCTAACGCCATGAATTTGCAGCACAGCATCCCCGACAGCTGCAGACGGACTATTTTTTACATATGTGAGGCGGCATTTTTTTTTCCCATGGGGAAATAGAGCATTGGAAAAAATTTTCCACTTTCTTGTTTGCTTGCATTGTTGCCCAGTTCTGTAACCTTAGTTCTGCTCCACTGTCAACTGGAGGTCTCTGCTGTCTGATGGTTTGTTATGCTGTAATCCTTCTTGAGTTTCAGCGAGAAAGGTGGGCTATAAATAAAATGAATAATGAAGCGTACCTGCAAGCATGTGACTTAACTTCACACAAAAGAGTCCTTGATTTAACTTCACACAAAAGACACCCGTAGTGCTGCTCTCTGCTCTTGGGTGGCATAGTTATCAGAGAACTGAAGTCTGGTCCAGATGGTGACTCCCAAATATGCCCAACGTTGTGCTGCGGCTGTGAAGTAGATGGTGAATTAGGGACGTTGATAGCTGAAGGCTTCCAGGCATGGGTTGTCCTGCAGTTCCAACAGACAAACTAGCATTCGTAAGACTAGGGAATCCTATTTACTCTGGTTATTATTTAGGAAAGGCTCAATGTGTTTCATCTCTTGCATAGTTCTTCATGAGAAAGGAACCGAAATGGGAAGGGAGCAGGGGGGCTGCACTGGGCAGGAAATTCAAGATTTAAAACGTTGCATTCCTTTTTTGCTTAAACAGCACCCTTTCTCTCCCTCGCTTTCTCTAGATTCTCAGCACCCTCGTCAAAGGAATCTGTAAGCCAGTGACCTGCAAAATCCGGATCTTGCCATCAGTAAGAACGCATTAAGGTGTCTGAAGTGTCTGATCATGAAAAACTGTGATGCTCTTAACAAGAAAGAACAAATTGTTAGCCACTTAAAAATAGTTGAGTCAGAAGTGAGTGGAAAACCTGCCATCCTTGACAGTCCGTAGTGAAGTTCTTAGTGATTAAGATGATCAAAGATAATATATTTCAATTACATGATGGCATTCTTAATTCAATAGCCTTTAGAGTAAATGTGCCGGAAGTCATGTTTGGTGCATATGAGTGTGCCGTGGGTCTCCCATTTACCTACTTGTGGTGGGGAATTATCTACCTGCAGCCTCAATTCGTTGCCCCTGCAGAATTGAGGAGCAGGAGTTAAAAATGGCTTCCACATAGTGAGGATCTAGGAATTTCCCCTAGTCTCTTTGGTAAAGGCCATAGAGACTAGGAGAGGAAGCCTAGATGTCACTTAGAAGCAACATCACATCCTTCCCAAACTCCACCCTCCTCATGCACTACCCCCCAAATCTCCCATTGTTTGCTAAGGCAGTGTTGGGAATCCTAATGTTATCATCTAAGTGCACACTTCAGCACTAATGCAGTGCACCGTGCCTTGGTGTGGTTTTGGCAGTCATCTGCTCTGCTGGGAAGTATGCAGAAACGTAGCTAGGAAGATGGGAGCTATGGCCTGACACCAATCCAGAGCTACATTTGTTGGTCCTCCTGTTATTTTTTTCCCCCTGGAGTGCTATACAGCATCATACTCTCCTTCTGCTACGTTTGAAATCTGTAATATACTTAGAAAGTGGACAGATCTTGGAAGCAAATATGCTTAGAGTCTGTAGCTGAGCAGCTTCTTTTAAAAAGCTGTTTTAATTGCTTTTGTAACCTGCTCTCTTGTCATTAGCACTGAATGTTGCTTGCAGACGAGAGCTTGGGGCAGATGTGGCTGTCACCAGGGGGTGGCAGGTTGAAGCCTGATCAGGGCTGTCTTGCTGCAGCTGCTTTGTTGCCCATGCATTGGATAGTCTGTTTGAAAAGGCGCCTGGCACGTAGAGCTCCCTTTATGAAGATCGAGTCCAAACCTCTCAAAAGCGAACAGCAATGATGGCGAGTGTAGGCCGTTACTTTGTGGCATCTAGGGCATGCATAGGGCCAGCCCTTCTGCACTTCCCCACCTTCCATTGCCATAGAGCTAAGTACTACTTCCACTGAACTGAAATCGAAAATGTGGGCGATGTGTGTTTTTCCTTTTCTTTCCCCCAACCTCACCCAGAAAGAAGAAACAATAAGTTTAGCGAAGACGATAGAAAAAACTGGAGTTGCCGCCATTGCCGTTCACGGAAGGTAAATCATCCGCCCGTCTGGGGAGAAGGAATTTTCTTAGCCCTTCTCGGATGTTGTTCTGCGTCACGAGTACCTGGCTGGCTGGGATTGTGTCTGTTTGGAGAGGGGCGCTTTGTGCCGGTAATCTTTTGATCTGCTTGTTTGCGCTCTCCCTTGCAAAGGAAGAAAGAAGAGAGGCCTCAGCATCCCGTCCACTGCGACGTGATCAAAGCGATCTCAGAAGCCGTCTCTGTTCCCGTAATAGCCAAGTAAGTGGGAGAAAGCAGGCTTCTTTTATTTTAAGGCGTCTAATGGAGAATCTGTTAAGGAAAAAATAGTTAACGGGAAGCAGGCAGATGAATGATTCTTGCAGGAAATACAGCATGGTGAGGGGAGGGTTTTGTAGTTGGGGCACAAAAACAAATCCAGATGGTGCGCCAAGGAACAGAATGCTGTGGCTGTCAGTAATATACCTAGGGAGATTGTTTTTTTCACATTGCATATAATTTTTCAATTTTCAGTACTTACTCACTTCTGGTTTTCTTGGTTTTGAGGAGGCCCCAAGACCTTTTGTAGAGCACAGAAGCCCTCCTCTTGAAAATCTCATCAAGCCAACCCCCTGGCTTTTGAAGTTTCAACAGATGTTGTCTATGCACTTTAAAAAAAAAACGTACTGCCAAAGGAGAGAGTGAACCTCTGACTATCAGGGCTAGAGGGCAGGGTCAGGGGATGATCTTGGCCTCTGTGCCCTGTTTATTAGCCTACCAGGGCAACTGTTTGGCCACTATGCGAAACAGGACGTGGGGCTAGATGGTCCCCTGGTCTGATCCACCGGGGCTCTTCTTATAAACATCGAAGTTTAGGTTTGTTTGTTTTTTTTTAAACCAACTTTTTTTGGAAGCTGAATTTTGCTCCAGGGGGTACATTTTGTGTTTTTGTTGGAACAGTCTTGCAGCCCTGGGAACGCCTAATGCCAGGACTTTGATTTTTTTCCTTTTTGGATGAGGATTTTGGTACCAGCTTTACAATACTTCTGTGCTTTTGTTTTTTGGCTTAGACCGACAACTGCATATTAGAAGTGTTTGCATAAGTCTCCTGGCTGCCTCGATAACCAGTTCTCTTAATCCTCCTGGAAGCAATGAGTTCCGAGCACTTTGGAAGGAAGCATTCTGTGTGCTTTACTGGGGCAGCATGTTCTCATAAGGTGGTGGGAGCACCAGGGGAGCGTGCGTTGTTTGCAGAACTTTTTAATTAACAAACCCTCTTGGTTTACACGGATTGCCAGGTATTGAATTATAACTGTTTAAAGTCCTGCTTGCTTTTGGCGGTGGGGTGATCCTACTGCAATCTTGTAGCTTTGATTTACAGTGTTCAAAGCAGAGAGGTAGCCGTGACAGTCCGTTGTAGCAAAATAAAACAGAAGTCCAATGGCACCCGTAAAGACTAGCCGTGTTTATTTCAGCATGAGTCCGAAGAAGCGAGGTCAGTCACATGAAAGCTGTTGTCAAGTCTTTAAGGTGACCCTGGGCTTCTCTTGTACAGTGTTACAGCCTATTCAGAAGCATATTGGACACCTGGAAGAAGTTTTTTCCCCCTATAAACTCTACCAAGTGTTTAAAAAGAATACCCTGCATATAACTGGAAGGGGCTTAGAGACCCAACCTTCTGTTTAGTGCAGGCAATGCAAAGCACTAAAGTTGTTGTTGTTGTTAGAGCATCCCCAACAGCTCTTCTGTTGAGCCAGTTTGGTGTAGTGGTTAAGAGCAGCGGGAGTCTGATCTGGAGAACCCGTCTCTGATCCCCCACTCCTCCGCTTGAAGCCAGCTGGGTGACCTTGGGGCAGTCGTAGCTTCTAGGAGCTGTCTCAGCCCCACCCACCTCACAGGGTGTTTTGTTGTGGCGGTATTAATAACATACTTTGTAAACTGCTCTGAGTGGACGTTAAGTTGTCCTGAAGGGCAGTGTTGTTGTTGTTGTTGTTGTTGTTGTTATTCTTGAAGACCTCCAGCAGCAAAGAGCATATGGTCATCCCCCTCCCGGTTCCATTGTAGAGCAGCTCTTACTGTTGGGAAGTTTCTCCCAACGTTCAACTGAAACCTCCACGGCTGTCACTCTCATTATATCTCGTCTTGCCATATGAGGCATCTCTTCCATGAAACAGCCCTTCGGGTGTCAGAAAAGGCCCATCGTGTCCTTGCTGTGGCCTCCTCTACGCCAAGCTAGACATTCCCAGCTCTTTCAGCCTCGTTTTCTGCCCCCACATCTAAATCTTCTCTGCCCTCTTCTGCCTGTTCTACAAGTCCAGGCTACTCCTCAGTTGATGTCCTCTGTGAACTGTCCGTCTTTGCATTGCTTATATGCAGGGCTTTTTTTCAGCAGGAACGTGGTGGAACGGAGTTCCGGCACCTCTTGAAAATGGCACGGAGGGCAATCTAAACCACCCCCCCCTCTGTCTGGAGATCAGGGGGTGGGGCCACCGGCCATGTGACCATTTTCGCCAAAGGTGATTTAAACTTTAAAAAACTCCCCCCTTGTTCCAGCTGACCCAAAGTGACATCATTGTGCGGTCCTGAGTTCCATCACTGAGTTCCACCACCTCTTTTCCCAGGAAAAAAGCCCTGCTTATATGTATCCTTTTTGATTTTTACTACTTCAGGTGATTTATTCAGTCAGGTTGGTTTCTTTATACGCCCCACTGGGGTTTGTTTTTGTCCTTAGTAACATTTGCAGTTGTGCTCTTAGTGCATTTTTTTAAAGGCAGCCCCCCCCTTATATTCTGTTCTCTTTGGTAGCTTATGTATCAATGAATTCCTGCCTAGAATTTCTCTAAAGTTTATTGAAATCAACCTTCCCAAAGTTCAAGGTACTTGCTTTGACGGCACTCATTTTTCGCTTCCCCCCAGGATCAATAATTCCACTGTGTGGTTGTTTTCCTCTGGCTCCTTTCACCTCCTCGACCAAGCCTTCCCTAACGGTTAGGATCAAGTCAAGAATAGCCAGACCCTCTGTGCCTTCCTTGGCCTTCCGAAAGGGGAAGTGATGCGCAAGGAAAATCGGGAATTTTTGGACGTTCTGTGCTTAGCGGAGCTCGTCTCTAGACAGGTAGTCAAAGCAGGATTGGCTCAAGCTTTTCAGCCAGTCTAAGCATCACCCTGTGATGCCCCTGAAGGGTTTAGGGAGGGCTGCAGATGCAGAAGAGCTGTAACCCTGGGTGAGAACGGCATGAATGGGAGGGGCACCCTTTCTCTGCCCCCTCCCCAGCAAAGTTCAGAATGGCCTGCAGGTGCAGTGCTCGCCTCTGCAGTCCATCCCAGCATAGTGGAGGAGTGACACTTCCTCTGGTTGTCAGGGATGCACTGCAAAGGCCGCTTGGCTCCCTTGAGGGGTGGGCTTGTCTTGAATTGGTTTTTCGTTATTCCTAACGCTTCTTTCTTGCACACATTTTGTGCAAGATAAGCATCCGGTCCTTGGGCTGGCTTTCTGTAGGAGACTTCCAGCCATAACGTTTTTCTTCCTTTCTTCCTTTATTTATTACTCACATGCTCCCAACAAAGCTAACAAGTTCCACTGTCTTTGATTTCCATGTAGGTGTACACATCTTATTATCCTTCCGTCCCGGCATTCAAACTATGGGAGGCTTCCAGCCAAGTTTCAGTAACACTTTTATTATTTACTTTGTGTTTCCTTTCATTTGCTTCCCCCCCCCTCCCTTTAAAAATGGGTTTGCAACAGATCAGCAATCATACTGTTCATCAAACCCCAATTGCTGAAGAGAATGAATATTGTTATTGCGACTAATATTGGTGCTGTGAAAATTCATAAACTTTCACGCTACATCCCTTGTGATACAAAATGGGAAGAAAACATAGAATGTAGGATAATGTTGCCAAGATTTCCAGATACAGAACAATCCACTGGGATTTTTTTTTTTACAGGAACACTGTTATGACAGTATTGATCTGTTGCACCTTTTAAACTATTGATGCTTTCCTTTGATTTTGTTTGCCATCGATGTGCCGTTCTTTTTTCTTTCCTTGTTGTGTGCTGCCCACAAGTCCTCCCCCACACAGTGTCGTAAGACAACTGAAATAGCAAGGTATTGCTCCGATCGTGGGGAGGGAGTAGGATGGGCTTTTTTATATATCGATAAGCACACAACTGAGTACTCGGGGATGTGTCCGTGAACAGAAGCCCTGCATTATCAACTCAACAGTCCCCAGCAATTTGTTTTCCAGTTTCTTTATATAGTTACAGGCATAGTGAGTTCCAAATGCTTTGAAAGGACAGTAGAAACATAACAGCAAATGGGAGAATAAGTCAAACAAAGGCTCTTTGCCATATCAGCAAAAAATATGTTTAATGTTCTTTGTGTTTCAGTGTCCTGAAGAAACCTGGCTCTCCCCTCCCCTAAAAACTTGATCAGACCATTGTGTAGTTTTCCCTTGGTTCTGTTGTTGTCTTGTTCTCTAGACTTATGCATTCTCCGGTCTTTTTGTATGTTTCCCCAGTGGCTGCTCATTTCCTGGAGACAGGTTCCCTTCCCATTGCAGTCTCCCTTTCCTTTGGCAGCTTATGGTGTCATCCCAAGCAGTGTTACCCTCTTTGAATTCAGTTAGAGTCAACAGGCTTAGATGGGCGACAGTCTGCTGAGGATGGCGTTGTCAGTCTCCTAAAAAAGTACAATCCTCTGCAGAGATACTCCAGTCTGTACCCATCAAAAGCAACAGCATCAGGCTGGAGTAACTTTGCATAGGGCAGCACTATAAATTACACTTCTAGTAAGCAGGGAGTCTTCTCAAATGAAAATTTGTAATTTTTTTTTTTTAATTACAAATGGCATGAACTTAAATGCCATGAATGTACGTGTACATTTTCGTGTACTAATAAAGGGCTGTTCTCACTTTGAACTGAAAGTCCAGTGGTGCCTGAAAGGCTACCAATATATATTTCAGTATGAGCTTTTGAGAGTCATAGTTCACTTCTTCCCTTGGGCAGGATTGGTTGTCTTTGTGTTGGTTAGGCAGCTGACCCTACTGATCATATCCTAGCTGATGAAGGTTAAGAAAGCAGCTACACTGATTTGATTTGTTTTTTTAATATTTCTAGAGATTGGGAGTTTGTGCAGTTGGAATAAGACTCTTTCCCCTCTTACTAGCGGATGAGCAGATGACGAAACAAAGGTTCAGATGTTCTGACTGTCCATATCTCATGACCAGTTTCGCCATGAATTTGAAATCTGCCATCTCCCTTCTCTAATGCCCACTGTCACTTGAGTGAAGCATAGCTTAGCCCTGGCTTCGGTCTGTTTCTGTGAGCTGAGAAGGCCCTGGTTCAGACCCTTTTGGTAAGGCCCTGGTCTCTCTGTCTCCCCCCTTCCAGCTGTACGATGATTATGCAGGACTGTTGTAATGATCACGGAGACATGGTACACAAAGTACTTTGGCTGCTTCGAACAGAAGTCCCCAGTGTGGCATTCTTGGGCACCATGGCACCTGCCAACACCTTTCCTGGGGCCTGCCAAGTGTTTATAGAAAGTGGGTGGGCCAAGTGGGGCATTTACCCAGCGGAGGTTATGATTGGTCATTGGAGATCATTGGAGATCACCAGGCCTCCTGGTGAGATCACCACCACCCACATTGGAGATCTGATTGGCTGTGCAGATTCTTAAAAAATTGCTTGGGCAAGAGCTGCCACACTTCACTGTATGACTGAAGGTAAGCAAGAAGGAAGGTATGCAAGAAAATACTTTGGAATACTATGATCATTTTTAAAAGGCATCCTGAAATGTTGAAAAATTGCCAGTAGAGCTATGCACGAACTCACTCTTGGTGTTTTCTGTTTGGCGCCACCTCCTGTGGCAGCCAGTTGGTAGCTGTGCCCACCACCCACAAATGGTGGTGTCTTCTGGCTTGGAATATAGCATGTTGGCCAGGAACGGGGTCCATAGGCACCCGATACAACCGGCTTACTGAAACTGTGCAGGTCTATCAGAGACTGCTTGTGGCCCCCAGAGGAAAAGCAAGATAGAAATGCAATACCATAAATAGGTAGCTGCTGTTTAATCCAAAATAACCAGTTGCCCATTTTAAAAGCAAGGAGAACTCACTCTCATCCTTCTGTGCGCCTTTTGTTTATGCACATTACGGGGCAGCGCAACCTTGATGCATTCTGTTTATCAATGCATGCGTGTCCCCTGCGTGTTTTGAGCACAGCTGCTGTTTATGTGTCTTGCCCGTGCTGATGAGAACAATGCCGTTGCTCTTTTCAGTGGAGGCTCCCATGACTTCATTAAAGAATATTCTGACCTGGAGGCCTTCCAGCAAGCGACGGCGGCATCCTCTGTGATGGTGGCTCGCGCGGCCATGTGGAACCCCTCCATCTTCCGGAAAGAAGGACCCCAGCCCCTGAACAACGTCATACAAGAATACATCAAATACGTATGCTCTGGGGATTCTTTCCTTTTTAGTCTTTTACAACTGTAGGGGCCGCAGTCACTTGAAAGCCGCATGAGTTGTTGAATTTGCCCACAATTTTAAACTGAGATAATCCTACACATAGACTGACTTTCAGCCAGTCTCAGTACTAGGCAAGAAGAAACTCTGGTTTCTTATGGTGGAGGGGAGGTAGTGACACAGAGGTAGAGCATCCTCTTTGCATACACAGCCCCAGGTTCAGTCTCTGGCGTTTCCGGTTAGGTGCTGGGAAAGACCTTTTTCTGTCTGAAACCCTAGACAGTTGCTGCCAGATCATTATTAGGACTGGGCTAGAGAATCTGTCAGTCTGACTCAGTTTAAGGCAACTTCGTATCTTCATTTATTCAAAATCTTACCTGCCACTTAGAGGGTTATAGTTTGACCTTTCCTTAAAAAACAAAATGGGGTAGCGTCTGGAGGTGCTTGTCCTGGCTTGAGAAGTGAATGTCTGAGCAAGCCTTGTGTTAGTTGGCTTGCGTGCCTTTAGCATGTTAGATTACACAGACCTGGGCTGATTCCGCACACGTTGGATAATGCACTTTCAATGCACTTTAGCTATCGCTTGGAAGTGGATTTTTTGTTTCACAGTCAAAAAACTCAGTTCCAAATGATCTCTAAAGAGGATTGGAAGCGCATTATCCAATGTGTGCGGAATCAGCCACAGCCTAGTAATGATCCCATTGTGTAAATCGGTTGTACTCACTGCAGCTCGTGGAGAACTGCATTGGCCTTTACCATCAATGAACAGAGCCACATGACTACTGAATGCCTTGTGCACAGCTCCTCTCCCTCACACATGCACACACGTATAAGATACAACTATTAATAATAAATTTATAATTATAACCTTAATTACTGGACTGCCTCTGAGCATATAGAGTTATCTCTCCCCACCCCTGTTGACTCTTAGCCAGCCCTTGTATATCTGCTGTGTGAGAGAGGCTTTCCCTCTCTGCCATCTCTGTCTTTGTTCAGCATGACACCCAGTCGCTTAGGTGAGAGAGTTAAATTGCCAAGGCTCTGGGAGGAGAGCTGGCTGTGGGAAAAGCTTGCTTTTTGCCAGAGCAGTGGATTACTCTCCCCAGCAGCCAGCTTGCTTTCTTCCTGACAGTCCTCTGGGGGCCAGGATGAAAGAACAGAAGTGGCAGAGAAAAGGGGAGATGGTTGTTGGAGAGGACGAGCCCATAGCTCAGGGATGCCTACAATGTGCCTGTCCTCCAGTGCCTCCTGTATTTGGGCCCTGACCACTTCCTTGAAACATGAAGCAACTGCCATGTGGTGGACTGGTGCTCAGGAGATCCCAGGTAGCCCCTAAGCCACTGTGAGTATCACTTTAATACATTTATTTATTTTTATTTATTTATTTATATTCCGCCTTTCTCACTGAGACTTAAGGCGGATTACATAGTGTGAGATTAGTACAATTAGTGGCAAGGACAAGAGCAGGCATTGCCATACGGTGTCAAGAACATTTCCATAAACAATGTCATGGGATAAAAAAATATAAGTTTGCAAAGATATAGTATTAGCAAAGATCCAGTATGGGGTTGAGGAATTGCTGAAACAACATAATCAATTCTGGGACTTACATTGAACAACATAAAGCACAGGTAGGATATAGGAGTACATATTTAAAGCAACAGATAATATGTAAGGCAACATAATGGTGAAATCTTTGGCTTATAAATCATTAGCGAAACATCTGGGATCCCTTTCCTACAACACCTCCCTCTTAGCTGAGAAAAAAGGCCTTTTTGAATCAGTTTTGCGTTGTTTGCGGAAAGCCAGGAGGGTGGGGGCTCTCCTGACCTCCTCTGGCAAAGAACAAGATTGAGCAGAAGGGGCAGATTATTGCAGTGCTTCAGTAACTAGTGACACAATTTATTGCTTTCCATCATGTGGTGGTGGAGAGTGCCCTCAAGTCAGAGATGACAACCCCTAACAGGGTTTTCAGGGCAAGAGCCTAACAGAGGTGGTTTGCCATTGCCTGTCTCTGCAACATTGGTCTTTGTTGAAGGTCTCCCATCCGATTACTAAACCCAGGCCGACCCTGCTTAGCTTCTGAGCTCTAGCAAGATCAGGCTCATCTGGCTATCCAGGTCAGGGGCTTTCCACCATACTTCTGTCTTAAATTATTATTTCTTGTCTTTTGTCCTTCAGGCAGTGCGGTATGATAATCACTACACCAACACGAAGTACTGTTTGTGTCAGATGTTAAGGGAGCAACTAGAAAATGCACAAGGGAAGAAGCTGCATGCGGCACAGTCCTTGGAGGAAATCTGGTAGGGATTGTTCCATTTAAGGAAAATAACTGTCCAGTCCCACCAGTGTAATGTATCAAGCCTTCTGAAATTCCATGGGATAAAGTTTGTTTCTTTGAGATGCTGTTTTGTGTTACAGCTTACAAAAGCTGATTCATCTTTTTCTTGTGCTGTCAAAGACTCTTAGCTGATTAAGACACCCGTTAATTATGTTCAAACACATTTTTAAGTTAGTTTTATCTGTAATGTCACATAACATCAATAAAAAGTGTCTTTTACGGTTCCTAAAGAAAAGAGACAGTTTCTCTATTTAAAGTGTATATCAGGGATCCCCAGAGTGGTGCCCATGGGCACAGTTGTGCCCACCACCAACTTTCGTGGTGCGCAAAAAGTTATTTTTAGAAAATGGGTGGAGCTTTTGCAAAGCATGGCTTCTAATTGGACACTGGAATATTGATTGACTGTGCAGATTTTTAAAAATACTGCTTTGGCAGAAACTGCTTCTACAGCACAAGGATCTTCGCTGTGTGACTGAAGGTACTCTGCAGCAGCCATTTTATGACTGGTTCCATCTCCAGCAGCCATTTTGTGGCAGCCATTTTCTTGTTGCGCCAACCACCCTGTGTCAGAACTCCAAGTGTGCCCGCAGGCTCAAAAAGTTTGGGGACCCCTTGTCTATATGTTCGCCTTCCCGTCTAGAAAAAAGTCTCCCAAGAAGGGTTATTGTGATCATACAAAGATACACTTCATTTTGTTAAGCTGCCAGTTATCTTTCATTCCTTGGAAGGAAAAGGGTTTCTTCATTTATATAATTTGGGAATACTCCTTTGTTAATACCAAACTGTGCAAAGCAGTGTGAAAATCCAAACTGTAAAAGCACTCTGGCTAATTTCTGTATGAGCGCCATTTGGCTTTCTTTTTTGGCCTGTTTGGATTCCTAATGACAAAATACTAGCTAGCTCGGAAAATAAACTTTGAAAAGAAGGCTTTTGTTTTTTAACATGAAGTCTGGTACAAGGGGAGAGGCAGCTGCCATCTGTGTGTTCTGCCCATTTGCAGGTCCCTCATAAGTCCTGGCATCTTTGCCAGTTCAGTCTCACCTGTTGTTTGGGCAGTAAATACAGTGAAAAGGTTGAGGCAGCAGGCTGCAATTCAGAGATGTATGTGAGCACGTGCAGGCATTTCCGCATCTGTGCCCGGGCTTCCCAGATTTTCTTTTCCTGCCACAACTCCTTGCATTGGAAGCCATCTCTTTAGATCTGTTAGGGGAGGGTGGACTTCTCGGTCTTAAAGAATCCCATTGGCATTTGAACATCTGGTGTGTTCCAGTTCTGCTGGTGGTAATCTTGACATCCCATATTTTGCAGATCTCAAAATTTGACACAGTGTGTATGTGTTTTTTGATAGGGGCTTGCTTTGCTTTTAGGAGTCCTGGTTCATGAGTCAGTCAGGGTCGTGCAGCAGGTGTTTCAACACCAGCCCACTGGAAAAGGCTCAGTCCCTGTTGCCTCCCTGGCTCTTTGAATTCTAAAAAATGGGATGTAACTGCTACCTAGTGGTCAGCTGAGGCAATGCATCCAGTAAAAAGTTCCAGGCTGAGCACGAGGCCAGAACTAGCCATGTTGTTCATCGGCAGCCTCGTTAATTGCAAGGTTCAAGAGTGGGGAGAATTGAAAGGAAGAAATGAAGGGTGGGAGATGAGTGCAGCTTTTCCTTGCCTCTAGCAACTTGCCTCTGTCCTGGTGCTGTCTAAGCTCTTTCTCCGTCCTTCTGCTTTCCCCGCATCGTTCCCCTCCCCATATCTTTTAGTCGCTAAGCCTGGAGGCAGGTCCTGCTGGTTTATTTGTGTGCAGAACTGCCACCAAGGTTGTGTGTTGCATTTTAATTGCCAAGAACCACTTTGCAATATCCTTTTTTGTCTGAAAAGTGGGTTAGGTGGCTTCGTAGACAGTTGTGCAGCGTTTGTCAAGCAGGTGCTGTTGCTGAGTTGCCCTCTTCTGTGACGTGGTCTTCTTTGCACCACTTTTGAGAAATGGAAAATTAATACGTGACCCCCACCCCCACCCACCTCCCGCCCAGCAGTTGCCAACATTAGAAAATCGTCTTTAATATCACGGTATCGTTTTCCTTTCTGCAATCAAATGGGATCTTTTGAGCCTTAACTGATGTGTGTGTGTGTGTGTGTGTTTTTGATTAGCGAAATCTTTGAAATGGGCAGTTTTTACAAAGAAACTTCAGCACTCTTAGAGGCCAGAAAGGCTTCATTAGAAACAAAGGACCAAGGCGAAGATGACCAGCTGGAAGACGTGGATGTCATAACGATGGCGGTTAAATTTGACAAGTAAGAGAAAAAGTTTGTTTCCTGTGCTGCTTTTGGATTGGAAAAGCAAGGTTCTCTGTTTTTAGAGGGAGAGTCTGATGTCACAGCAGTGGTCCAGAAGCCAAAAGTGTATTATGTCAGCGTTTCCATGTACCAAGACCTTTTCCTACATTTTACATATAGGGTTGGACCTAGCCAGCTTCCTCTCTCAATCTCACATGATTCCTGTCCTTGTTACCGTCCTCATTCCGCTTGTTTTTTGCCCACGATCACCTGTGTAGCCTTTTGGGAGCGTCACGGGATATGTGCCTTTTTCACCAGTGGAAAACTGGTTGGGTACAATCCTTTATAGTATATCAAAAGCCCCAGAAAGAGAAACTTAACATTGGAGTGAAACTCGCTTTTTTTTTTAATCATACGAAGGTGGTGATGGTGGTTATATAGGTAGGGATTCCAGGGGTCTGCAAAAGTTGGTCATCTCTGCTTTTATGTAATGGCAAAACATGTTCTTCTCTTGCCAAACCTGTTTCTGCTGCATTTCTCCATACCATCAAAGAGCTGATGCTGAACCAGGACCTCAGTATGTGGATCGTTACATCTGCACACCGGGGTCAGGTACAGATTAGGGATGTGCTTCTACAAATGCAGGGGGATGCCCAGGTGTGCAGAAAAATCCTGAGAAAAGGGGGGGGATGTGAACAGTTTTAGGAAAACACGGAGATCTTGCAGTGCTAGGTCGTGAAGTTTTGGATGCCGTTTTGGAGAAAGGAGGTACAGTTGCCTGCCATAGTGTGAACTTAGCAGCTGGGGGAGGAGTGGGCCACCACCACCAGTGGTGGGGACATGAGAGAGGAGGAGGAGGAAGAGCTGGAGCTGGTGTGGGTGGTGCCTGCAGGCAAGCTGGCCAGTAAATGGGCAGGCCAGGGAGGATGGAAACCCCCCTTGAAGCTCGTGGGTCCTCTGCTGGTAAATATCTGAAAGGCAGCTAACAACCCAAGTAAATAATAAAACACATTGATACCATGTGTTATTTTATGTAGAAGTCCAAAAGTTCTCTCTCTGGGTTTTCTGGTTCAAAAGGATTTGGAGGAGAAAGCCTTAGGAAGGAGCTTTCTCGGTTTGAGACCTTGGAGACCCGCTTCTAGCCAGAGTAGACACCACTGAGCTAGAGGCACCACAATACTCTGACTCGGGATAAAGCAGCTTCATATTTTTCTTAAAGCTTTCCTCGCAGGGCAGCGGCTCAGTGGTGAAGCCCCTGCTTTGCATGCCAAAGGGCCCAAGCTCCATCTCCAGTTAAAGAACCCCAAGCAGTAGCAGCCGGGGGGGGGGGCTTTCTCTTCCTGAGATCTTAGGAGCAGCCCAGGCTGAGCTGGAGAAGCCAGTGGTTTGACTGGGTGGAAGGCAGCTCTGTTTGTTCACAGCAGAGCTTGTTTGGCTGTCCAAGTAGCTCCTTTTCCTGCAATGAATAGTTACTGACTTTCTACTTTTTTTCCCCGTTAGGCGAGAATACCCCCTGCAGATTACACCCAAAATGTGTCTCTTGGAATGGTGCAGGAAAGAAAAACACCCCCAGCCTGTGTATGAAACCGTGAGTCTCTGCATTCTGCAGACAAGGACATTAGCCAGCTTAGAGATGTGACAGCCTGGGGGCGGCCGGGGGTGGGGGTGGGGGACAGCAGGAAGAATTGGGAGATATTCTCCGTCTGAGAGCTTTTTTCAGGTTTTCTTCCAATAGAAAAATTGGAAATTTAAGGGAGTACTCGGAGTGGGGGTGGCACCTATGAACTATTTCATTTTTCAGAATGTGCAGGTAGAACTTGGGGATCCTCCCCTCGGGGCATGATATTCCCCATTTGTTTACAGGCACGTATGTGGTGGTGTGCAGCTTTTTACGAAATGCTGAAAAGAAGGCTTTTACCGATGCAGAATCAAGAAAGCAAAAGGGGGGGAAAGATGGTGCAGGGAGAAAAGAGATTTATTTTTCTCCAAGATCCCTGTCTGTTTCTCACGGAGTTTCTTCAAGGGGATCTGTAAGGCAACCATCTAGACAAGCTGTGTGCAAAACATGTAGGGATCTTTGAGCAAAATACAATCCTCGTCCCCCTGCACCATCGTTTCCCCCTTTCTCTTCCTTGTGCTTGCTTTTTTGAAAGCACATGCACGCATTTCCTTTGTGTCATTTTTAACGAACGTGGAAGTCTTTTCCTGATTGGGGGGAGGAAGAGACTCAGTTGTATGCAGATTTCCATTTCAAGTACTGATTGGCTTGCTGCTGCTCGCTCATCTTATTGGCCATTCAGAACCCAGGCTGGCTGGTGAATGAACGGTCAGAGCAAAATGGAGGTCAGGTCGACTTTAGTCCTCCATTAAATGGTAAGTGGGAAAGGAACTCCTTGCTACCAATCGTTGTTCTTGGAGCAAGTATGCAGCTGCTTCCTTTCTTGAATGTTAGCAGCCCATGAAGGGGATCCTGCAGTCCAGGATCTCTAAAGGGTTCCTTTAGGCCATGGCCAAAGGCTTGCACGTAACCTGCAGAGGGGGGATTGGAATTTGTACTCTGCACAACAGACTCAACTATGCTGTAACCCAAACTGCTTAGAAGCGCCTCTTTATTATCAAAAGCTATCCGTTGTTGCGAGGGCTGCGCAGTCCACAGCAGGGCCCAGTTACGTGATTTGTTGGATCCTGGGATTAGCATGCTGTCAGTGAGCTTTACTTCCATTGTCAGAATAAAAATTCTCAGCTGCGGTGCCTGGATTGTTGTTACTGTTTTGCCCTGTGCTGCCCCGGTGATGCCTTACCCTGGGTAACCCAGGCTTGCTCGATCTTGTCAGATTTCAGCAAGGTTGGCCCTAGTTAGTACTTGGATGAAAGACACGCGCCCCCCCGCCCAAGGAAGCCCAGGGTTGCTACACAGAGGCCAGTAATGGCAAACCACCTCTGTCTGTCTCTTGCCTTGAAAATCCAGCACCATCACCCTGATGATACACGTTAGATCAATGAGCAAGGTGTATTTTATGAGAGTCAGTGCTCCAACTTCCCATTTAGGTTCTCAGTTGTTGAAAGTGCTGGCTGAACTTACTGCCTTTCCAAAGTGAGGGGCCAAAATGACCATTGCTGTATAGCTAGAGCCAGCCCCAAGTATTCACCGCAAGAAGTCATGTTGTAGCAGATTCTGGGAGCCAATTCCAGGACACTGGAGTATATTGCGTTTTTACAGAGCTGGTATCAGGTGACCCCCCCCCCCTTGGCCTCTTGCCTTGTTTCAGATTGAAAGACCGGGGGATAGACTCTTCCGTTCTGTCGTCACAGTCGCTGAACAAAAGTACAGATCAAGTTTCTGGTAAGCTGTTTTGGAGGGGTGGGGGGAATTGCAAGTGGATTTGGGGGGAAATGCATTTATATTTTGATGCTGTTAGATAGTGTATAAACCTTGAGAGAAAAGAACATTTTACGTCTTGTGAGCCAGTGTGATGTAGTAGTCAGAGTGTCAAGGACTAGGATCTGGGAGACCTGTGTTCAAATCCTCACTCTGCCATGAAAGCTGGCTGGTTGATCTTGGGCCAGTTACATTGTGTTAGCCTAACTTACTTCACAGGGTGGTTGTTGTGAGGATAAAATGGAGGAGAAATGTAAAAGCCAATTTCACCTGTGTATTCCAAGACATGCCATGGCCATACTTAAATGCTATGCAGAGTGCAGACTGCACTGGCCACCTGAAGGACAGTCTCCTCCCATAGACACCTGCCTGTCCATTAAGATCTTCTGGGAAGGCCCTTCTCCTGGTATCTGGGTCTTCTGAGATGAGGTGACCAGTTGAGCACTTCTCGAAACGCTTTCCCCCCTCCCTGCATTATAAAGTCTCCTACCCTTTTCTACTCCTTGTATCTGACAAAGGGACCTTTGACTCTTGAAACTCATACTCGGGAAGTCTAGTTGGCCTTTAAGGTGCTACAGGACCCAAAATCTTGCTCTTCTACTGCAGACCGACACAGCTACCCACCTGACCCCCCCCTTCCTTTATCTTTGCCTGGTGCCTTCTCTGTCTGTGTTCAAGTGCCAGGTGAATACCTTCCTTTTTGCTTTTTGTCTGCATTCATTTGAGTTTTATCCCCCCCGCACCGTGATCTTGTGCCGCCTTCTAGACTGTTTGGCTCCCTCCTTCTGATTTTGTTGTTAAAAAAAGCTTGTATTTATTAAGATTGAAATTGCTGTCCTTGAGTTTTGCAGGCTTATGAGTGTTCTACATTTCCCCCCCCTCCTGGCTTCTTCTAACCCACTCCTCAGCAAAAGCATTATCTTCTTCAAATAAATACTTCTTTTACCATAATGTAAGCCAGCCCTGATCTGTATAGCCCAGGCTAGTCAGATCTCAGAAGCTAAGCAAGGTCAGCCCTGGAAATCTAGAGTTGCTGTGCAGAAGCAGACAATGGTGAACCACCTCTGAAGTCTCTTGCCTTGAAAGCCGTATGGGGACACCATAAGTTGGTTGTAACGTGACCGGGGCGGGGGGTGGGGGGAAATCTAAGCAAATTCCAAGTGGTATCATCTTTCTTGCCTGTTTGTCTTTTGTGCCTGAGTACTACATGTACAGAATCTAAATATGCTTTTCTGGTTCATAGTTAGGTTTGTGTGTGCTCATACTCAAAACTGTTCCCGGAAAACTCTGAACCTGAACATAAACTGAATTTTGCGAGCCAGGAAGTCTGATCCTTTGCAGAGAGGTCATTTGTCCTACTCTGTTGTCTTGACCCAAACCTGTACCTTCTTTCTCCCTGCCTGAGTTCCACCAAACAGAAGCTTCCCCCTAGCCTTGCGAGAAAGCCACAAGCCCAGTTCATTACCTTGAGACTGGAAGTTCTTGATAAGAAATTTGATTTATTTAAAAATAATCTCCTGTTTATAGCCCCAAGAGAGTCTCAGAGCATCATAGAATAATCCTTCCAGTAAAATTACATGAAAGACCAGAGTCTGTAATAACAACCATGTGTCTTCTGGCTTCAGAAACCTTCCTGCCCTAACCTAGTAGAGCTGTCTGAGGCTAACCAGCTGGAACTCGCTCCACCTGGTTGTGTTTTCCCATTTTTATCCAAAACGAGTAGCCCAGCATATTTTCTGCATTGTTCTCTTAGCTGTTTCGCCCTCCTCTCCTTCAGGGAGAAGTCGAAGAAGCTGGCAGAACAAGCTGCTGCTATTGCCTGTTTAAGGACCCTTGGCGTGCCAGAGGGGAAGCGGAGCGAGGAAGCCAGTCCTCTTGTCAACAAACGCAAGAGGCACGATCAAGAACTTTTGCACAATGGAGAACACAGAGAAGAGCTACTTGCAGAGGCTGCCTGTAAGAAACCTCATTTTATTCCTCGGGCTTCGGACTCCAGTGTTTCCTAGGTGCCATTACAGCATAAAAGTGGACATTGCCCACCTCTGCAGCCATGGATTCCCCTCTCCCCATCCCTTTAAGAGTCTTCTCCATATTTTGCCTGGACGCTGTTGATCAGATCAATCTGGATTTCGAAACCCATCACATACAATACTGTTTGCGTCCTACCGCTTGCTTCTGGTGCCTTTGAAGGACAAATGAGCTGCTTGCAGTTTTGCGGGGAATAAGATTAGTTCAATAGTAAAATTCTCTTTAGGGCAAATGTATTTGAAGAAGGGTTTGGAGGAGCGTGGACAATTTTGCAAGTTTGTTTAACATCCATGATTCGGTTGCTGTCTGGCAATAATACAAATACAAATTTGTGGCCAAAGAAGTGTGCGACGGGGTGGAACTTTGGTTGCTGTACCTGGCTTTCCCCCTTTAATTTTACAGAATGTATGTTTTTAAAATGATATGACTATTTGAATCTCCATTGATAACATTCACCTTTTCATTGTGGTCATTCTTCTATGACTAACAGTAAAAATACTACATCTTGCTGCCTGTTGTTCTAGGTTTTAACACGTACTTTTCTTTCATTCTGCAGTATGCTGGGTCAAAGTGGCATAGAAAGGAGAAGAGAAAAAAAATCACTTGAATCCAATTTATTTGAAAGATCCCGTATTTTAATTCTAGCAGAACAACTTGTTTAGACCCATTCATTGTTGGCTAGAGTTGCCATTGTCTTAAATCCTAGGCAGACAGATGGATTTATTTTTATTTACTTCTTATGTTACATTTCTCCCCAGTGGGGGTTCAAAGCAGCTTACATCATTCACCGCTTCTGCATTTTTTAACTTCACAACAACCCAGCGAGGTAGGTCAGTCTGCGAGAGTGAGTGAGTAACTGGGCCAAAGGTCAGTAAAACCAAAGATTCAGTGGCACCTGAAGAACAAACAACGCTTATTTCCATCTGAACTTTTGTGAGTCTCAACCGACTTCAGATACGTGGAGATCAAACTGCAAGCTCTTCTTACGGGAGAAGATGACAAGGGGGAGCAGGTCATGTAGAAATAAATGTTAGTCTTTTAAGTGCCTCTTGATTTTTTTTTTTTATTCTGCTACAACCAACTAACACAAGTGGTCCTGGGTCACTCAGCAGGCTTCTGTGGCAGAGTGGGGATTTGAACCTGGGTCTACCAGATCCTAGGCCTTCACACTGCTTACTGGCCATGGAACATCGCGCTGAGTTCCCAGAACGACAGCGTCTTCCTGGCGCGATTTTGCACAAGAACTGCCAAATCGCACCAGGAAGACGCTGTCATTCCAGGAGCTCGGCACGATGTTCCGTGGCCGGTAAGCAGTGTGAAAGCCATCTTTAAAGTCTCCTGCTGTGGAGGGAATTTTCATTGGTTGGACCTGCCTCCCACCTCTGGATGGTTGACCTGAAAGATCTGAGAGAAGACCTCCAGGAAGTGATCACCTCTGCTCCAGGAGAGCCCACGCTACTAACTGAGGAGAGCAGCGGGGAAATTCTTCTCCCACTGTTTCCTCTGATATCCAGTAGGTGGGGATAGCATAGCATGGATCCACAGGAATCATCCTTGCAGAAAGAGATGCAAAAAGCACCCCAAACCCCTGTAATGCCTTGTATTTAAGAACCCTTCAAATAACACAAAAACAGTAAGCTTTCAAGTTCTCCAGAACTCTCTCTCCAGGTGAGGTTTTTTTTTAAGGGACTGGGAAGAAAAGCTGGTGTTTCAGGCCCCGATCTCACGACATCTCACTCCCTGTATAGGATGCCAGACAGATTCGAATAGGTAGGGGTGTGGCTGGTATTAGGTTGCACCTTTGGTCTTCTGGTCAACCACTGGTTTCTATATTTGCATTCTGAGGTTGTCACTGTCCTTTCCTCCCTTTCTCCCTGAAGGTTAAAGGTGTGACACGAGTCCAGCTTTACCCAGCACTGTTTTCTCTATTCAAATCGACCTGCATTTCTACACAGGCTGCAGGTGACAGGCCTTAAGATTGCGGCCTGAAACTTCTCCCCCTTTTTCATATTTAATATGAGTCTCAGAGAATGCAAAAGCTTGCAAACGGTTCGGAGGTGTGATAGTTGATTTTAGTGAAAGCTGTTACATGGCTTTTCTTTGGTTTTTGCTTTGGACCAGAGCGGCTCGCAATCTGATTAAAAATACCTTGCCCTTGTTAATTTGGTAACCCACCACTCTTACATAACTGCATACAGTCTGGATGATCTGTATAATTATTTTGAATGTTTTTTAAAAGAAAAATTGGAAATGCAAGATACTGCAAGAGGAGCCAGTGTGGTGTAATGGTTAGACTGCAGGAGTAGGAGACGGGAGACACTCTGCCCATGGAAGCTCATCGGGTGACCTTGGACCAGTCACATTCTCTTAGGTTAACGTACCTCACAGGGTTCAAATTCAAATCTTTATTATAAACGGTCCTTGACCAGCAAAAAATGTAACAGCATTCATATACTCAGAGCTTCTTGAACTCTAGGTTTTAGCTCCTACATTAATACATACAATACAAAAGAAAAAAATACAATTTTAACATTTCTTCTGATAAAATTAGTATTGCTGATGGATTCTATAAGCTGCTGCAAAAAACTTTGCACTACACGCTGTAACCGATGGGTTTTCATTTATTAATGGCAATCTGGAATACACTGACTGAACAGCCAGGGTTCCTATTAAGTAAAGGGACAACAAAGCTAGTGTGAATTTCTTGATAGAAGGGGCAATGAAACAGAACGTGTTCTGCGGTTTCAATCTCTACCGCACAGGGCTGTTGTGAGGGTAAAATGGAAGTAAGCTGCTGCGGGTTATCACACCATTGAGGGAAAAGGCAGTGAAGTTACAGCCAAAACACACGTTAAGAAATACCCAGGTTCAGCACGTGTTCTCTTACCTCAAGGTTTGCCGGGATCTGTAGGCGTCCTGGAAGCTTAAAGTTTAGCATTTACAGAGCAGCAGGGAGGGAAATACAGGCGCCTGTATTTCCCTTCCCCTTTCTGCTGCTCTGTAACTGCTAAACTTTAAGCTTCCAGGACGCCTACAGATCCCGGCAAACCTTGAGGTAAGAGAACACGTGCTGAACCTAGGTATTTCTTAACATGTGTTTTGGCTCTTAATTAAGAGTCTTTCAATGTGGCATTGGGTCAATGAAAATTGGTCCCCACAAACTATAGGAAAAAGCTAAACTTTGCTACAAAAAAAAGTACCATTGATTCTGGAAATCCCCAGTAGAGAAGGTCTGCTCTTGACAGCACCACTCAGATTGCTGCATAAGACCAGCAGGAGAGGTCCTGGTATATTGCTTAGAAAAAAATATTTCTGCATTATGGTATCCAGCATGAGAATCGAGAGGCAGCACAGGCTTAAACAGAGACAGAGTTCAATAAAAAATGCTCCCCCCCCCCACTTTCTCTGCACCCTGACCTGAACAGCCCAAGCTAGCCCTGTCTCGTCAGTTCTTGGAAGCAAGCAGGGTCAGCCCCGGTTAGCACTTGGATCGGGAGATCGCTAAGGAAGTCCAGCACCTCTGCGCAGAGGGCAGTGATGGCAAACCACCTCTGTCTCTGGTCTTGAAAATCATACAGGGTTGCCGTAAGTTGGCTGCAACTTGACAGCACTTTCTATCGCCACCTTCTCTGCACAGAGTACCAGCCGTGACCTGCTCCGGGAACTTCCTTTTGGAATCCCTCTGGTCCACTGTTAATTCTGGGATGGATTAGCATGCGGTTAACCCAAGACAGTCTAGCTAGGAAGAGGCCTTGTCTGACGCCAAAGTCGGTGCTTGCGTCATCCCAGTAGGGTATTTTGGATGCCAATGAGCTTGATCTCTGGTTCATTCATTACATGCCTCGCAGCCCAATCCCACTTTATCAAGGAAAATCCTTAAGTACTTGCACTACAGGTCACCTTGGCCAAAAATGTGAAAAGGGGAATATGTTAAGTCCCTGGACAGCGTTAGGCCAGGACAGGACAGCAAATGTTCTTCCTCCATTTTGGAAGAAATGTGTTAGTTGACTACATGGAGTTCCCTTTATATGCCCCAAAGACCGTTCCAAATTGGCCCAAAGCAGCATGCCCTGCAATGACCTCAACTCGTCCTGTGTTAGGTCTCATGGCAATGGGTAGAGTGGAGAAGGAAAAAAAACAGGTGCAAAGTGCAAGAATTTATTGAGGTTATTGTGTGATCTCTACGCGGTTTGCTTTGAGGCTTCATCAGGGGATTATAAGCAAACATCATAAAAACATAATTTATCAAATTAGAAGAACTACATTATAAAATTAGAGGAGTTAGCTGTGTTAGTCTCTAGTAAAATTGTAAAGAGTCCAGTAGCAACTTTAAGACTAACCAACTTTACTGTAGCATAAGCTTTCAAGAACAACAGCTTTCTTTCAGATGCATCTGACGAAGAGAACTGGTTCTTGAAAGCTTATGCTACAGTAAAGTTGGTTAGTCTTAAAGGTGCTACTGGACTCTTTACTATTTTGCTATATTATAACATTAGAAACATTAAAATACATAAATACCTATCCAAGCATGTTACCAGTTTATCTTAAAAATTCCTTCACAACATCCAAAACTACAACTGTTTGTTATTTCCAAAATGGAAAAAAAACCCCAAAAATCTTCTATTTTGATAAATTGTTTTTATGTTTTATAACAGATCCCCCAATGGAGCTTTAAAGCAAAATACATAGGGATCACTATAATCTCAAATTCTTGCATCTTTTCTGCCTAATGGTGTGGCCATTGTTTCTCCACCATGGGCAGAGTGGCCAGCTTCAGATTACGAAATTTTTGGAGATTCACCATTCATCAGATGAAGAGAGCTGCGGTTCTCAAAAACTTACACTACAATAAAGTTGGTTAGTCTTAAAGGTGCTACTGGACGCTTTACTATCTTGGAGATTTGAGGGTAGCCTTAGGGATGGATCTCAGTTTGGTATAATACTATAGACCCCACCCTCCAAAGTATCTATTTCCTCCAGGGAGACTGAACTCTGTTGACTGGAAAGCAGTCGTAATTCCAGGAGATCTCCAGACCCTACCTGGAGATTGGCAACACTAATATTTGCTCCCAGTTGAAATAAATCAGGATCAGCCAAGATGGCTGAGTGTGCTCCCACAAGGAGCTGCAGCTGCCCCTTGGCTGCTTTTCTGGTTTCTTTAAAGGGATTGGCAAAGTTTCCTTTTGTCAAACATTGCTAAGCAGCAAGACAGATGGTTCGTGTTCTGTCCTGGCCATGAAAACAGCTACAGCTTATGAATTTGGGCAGCACTGAGAGGGGATTTTGTTTGCAAAACAAAAGAGAGATGCTAATTTTATCATAATTCTGGGAAATCTTGCTTTGTTGCATGGATATAGCCTGGCAACAGCTTTTTTTAATGCTATGAAGGCTCTACGAATCCACTGATGTTCTTTACTCAAAAGGAATATGAATGTAAGACGATCTCTTTTTCTTGACAGCACATTTGGAAAGAAACTTGGTCTTCCTTTTGGTTAAATATATTATGTTCTCTCCCCTGTCCTCTAACTGACTGCTGTTCTTTTAAAAACTCCACAATGACTTTGAGACAATAGCCCCTGCCCACCCAAAGTGTGCCCACCCGGCATATAGACACAGGCAGCGCCATACGTCTTGGGGCCTAGGCGGCAAGGACATCGTGGTGTATGGAGAGTCTTTGACTCCTAGCTCTTCCAAGCACCAGTGACTGATACTTTCGACTTTATTCAAGTTCACTTGAGATTATGGATGCCAGGCCTGGCCTGGTAACCAGTGGGAATATGGGCAGGGTGGGGACATGGGGAGGAGGCCAACAGCAGTTTTCCCCCAAAGTGATGTCAGACCCTTCTAGGAATAGCCTAAAACTGCAGTTTTACCACAGAGTTTCTGGTGATTCCTAGACAGGTGTGATGTTGCTTCCAGGTTTTCACAGAAGTGATAACACCCTGTCACTGGCTGCAATTTTTAAATTTTTTTCTTTCTCCTGCTGGCACATGGTATCCCTATCTGAGATGCATAGGCCAGCCCTAGAATATTGATAGATGACAACTGGAGAGAGGAATAATTTTGAGAATCATTTTGTGAGCGGGAGGTGCGAGGAGAAACTATTGAGAGAAACTTGGGAATTAGAGGAAGTCTGCTTTTGACTCCCCCCTTCTTTTTCTTTCCCACTTCAGACCCCTATGTTAAGTTTCTCAAGAAGTGCTGGCTTCTGATCTTCCACTGGCCCAGTTCAGACATCATGCAAAACCGTGGTTTATTGTCTCTATGTTTAGTTTGTGAAACCAGGATTCTGTTCGCAGGCGATCACTTAGATCCTGTTTTGCCTCAACAAATCCTAGCTGCATCCCCTTTGCTCTGTCCAGGTGGTGGTTTCTTACCCCTGTTGTCATCTCTGTGTGTGTGCGCGCCACATGCACTCCCACAAATCATGTCACTTCCAGTGTAAAATAGCATTTTCACCCTCCAAAGTAGCCATTTTCTCCAGAGGAACTGATCTCTGTAGTCTGGAGATCAGTTGTACATCTGGCAACCCTACTTTGTCAGATGCTTGCTATTGCAGGTCTTTGTTGTTCTTATTTCTTACATAACTTGCTGGAAAGCTAAGTTCCTTGAAACTTGAATGCTGGAAGAAGGTGACAGAGGGGGATTAAGTTAATCCAAAAGCAGGAAAAGTAGGCAGCCAGCAGAACAGAATTGAAATCGGCCTGTTTAGTTCAGCTAAGGGGATATCAGATACGAGTTTGCTGAAAGACATCTTCTCAATCCAGCAAACTTCCCTCCTCCTCCTATTTACCACGATATAAATCAGGGCTCTCAAACAGGCAGTTTGTTAGTTGCTGATAGCTGGTGGGCTGCTGCGTAGTAGCTCATGCGTCCAAGAAACGATCATGAAAAGAGCTTCTCTAGTCACTTTTATGTCTTTGGATTTCCCCCTCGCCCCCTGTGCTGTGTAGCAGAGAGTTTCGTTACTGGTGCTCTTCCCAATCTATGTTCTTTTTTCTATGAAAAAACAAAACTTGGTAACATACTTGGCATGGTCAGGGGGGTCCAGGAAATTTTTCATTATTCAGAAGAAGGTTTCATTAAAGAGAAGTTTGGCAGTCCCTGGTATAAATCTGCGGGGGTGGGGACTAGAATTTTTTGCAACTGATGTTGCATTAATTTACCCAGGTTTTTTTTTTTCTGGGAAAAGAGGTGGCGGAACTCTCAAGAGGGAAATGAGGAAGAAACACACGGGATTCTTTGAAATCATATTATTTTTAAGCACTATTGCCAAGTATTTTCAAGAGGTGCCAGAACTCTGTTCCCTGGTGTTCCCCCTGAAAAAAGCCCTGAATTTACCTCATTTCTTCACTGGGAAAAATACAGGTATAGAAAGCATGAATTACAGGAATTACTTTTTCTGAGTGATTAAGATTGGCTTCTAAGGTGCTACTGGACCCAAATCTTGCTCTTCTATTACAGACCAGCATGGCTACCCACCTGAAACTTTTCTGAATGATTTAACTGATACACATTGATGGAAGAAACTGTAATGTTCCCTCCTAAGTTGTAGATTGTTTACTATTTTTCAGGACCTGAAAAGATCAAGAGTCTGGTAGCACCAAAATTTTGTTAGTCTTCTAGGTGCTACTGGACTCTTGCTCTTTTCTAGTGCTGCATAGCTACCCATCTTGATCTATTTTTCAGGGGTCCCTGTGACTACGAAAGATGCTGCAAAGTTGCTAAACCCAAATTTAAAGGCCAAAGTAGGCATAACTATAGTCCTGTGTATTTAAATACAGAAATGCCTCAATTACATACGGACAACCGGTTTACTACACGGGGAAGGTTGCTCACTTCTTAAACGTGTGCTAAAATGCCACTACACAGACACTACACAATGCAGCTGGTTTTGCAAAATTCAGTGGTTGCTGTTGCTCTTTCCAAATCAGTTGCTCACTTTTTTTAGCTCCACGGATCAGGATTTATTTCTTAATTATACCACCTTTGTGTACATGCATACTGCTTCTGTAAAATGAAAAAGAAATTAAAGAAAAAATAACCATTGCAAGGTTTACTTGACACATTACAATCAATATTGTGTATATATGCATACACACACACAGAATTGCTAACCCTTCATTATGAGATGCACAAACAAAGCCAGTGTCATAAGGTGGTTGAACTGTAGGTTAGGACTGGAGGAATGTGGGTTGTTCTTTCCCCTTGGCTGTGAAGCTCTTTGGGTATCCTTAGAAAACCATGTTTTCTTGACTGCTTTATACTGTTATTGTGAGGATAAAACAAGATAGTAGAAGCATGCATGCTACCTTAAGTTTCTTGGGGGGAGAATGGGATAAAATGTGGACATAGATAGCTTTAGCGATACATAACTTAGGAGTACTTATGTTTCATTTTTTTAAAAAGTGCCGGCACATACGTAAACGTTTGAATTAGAAAAAAAAAAAAACCTCACGAAAATTGCTCGGTACATAAACAACGCTTGGTATTTTGAAATCAGAAAAACATGGTGAAACAGCACAAAGACAAACTGTCCATCCAAGACTCTTGCCGTGAAACTGCTGAAAGGATTACTTTCCCCGTGCAACATTTTGATTGCCAGCCATTGAACTGTGTGATGTAAGTGGGGGAACACAATAGAAAAGACCCTAAACTTTGTCACACACAAGAGACAATATGTGGCAGAAAACACCAATGGGAAAACACCGATGAGTAAGGAAGCCCCATGGTAAAAAAAAACTACTATATGCTAAGCTGGTTGTCTGTAATGACCCACAAGGGAAGTGAGAATGGAAATCTTAGCTGCAGAAGGCACTGAATTTGGACAGCAGAGGGGTGTGTGGGCGAGAATAGACACTTCTGCTACCAGCTATAATCAACACCCCAAAGGCTGTCCTTCCCAACGCCATCTCCAATAGCGGAACTGTTGCTAACAAGAAGAAAAATGCTCTGGAACAGGAACGGGAGGAAGGTTATGCACCTCATCTCCTAACTTGCACAACGCCTCTGTCCTCAGCTTTCTACGGAACTGGACTGTTCCATATTTAAGCACAGATCTTACTGATTTGTATATTATCTGCATGGGACGGTAATATCACCATTATATCTCATAATAATGTCCTAGCCCCTGTGTGGATGGAAAGACAAACACGGTCAAGCATGGAGAGCAGAGAAGCTTGTCTGTGTGGTTGCCAGCCGCTGGGTACGGCCTGGATTTTGGCTGGAGTGACAACAGATCTCCACTGCTGCTTTGTTTTTTCCAGGAGATCTGTGGTCTGTGCCAGTTTGGGGAGAGGAGAGCCCAGTGGAGAAGCGGTGGCATAGACAGGGTTGCCAGCCTCCAGGTAGTGGCTGGAGATCTCCTGGAATTACAACTCATCTCCAGGCCACAGAGATCAGTTCACCTGGAGAAAATGGCTACTTTGGGGGGGGGGGTGGACTCTATGGAATTATGCCATGCCGAGGTCCTTTCCCTCCCCAAACCTCACTTTCTCCAGGTTTCACCCCCCAGATCTCCAGGATTTTCCCAAGTTGGAGCTGGCAACCCTAGGCATAGAGCACACCCTCTAAAGGAAATGGCCGCTTCAGGGGAACTGATCTCCATTTTCTAGAAATCTGTGGTGATTCTGGGAGAACTGCTGGCCTCATCTGACGGTTGGTAACTCTAATCACATAATGTGATATCTTCCAACATCTACATTCATCCTTAGGCGATCTATACTAGTGTTGTGATAGGGAGTTTCCCTACTGAGCTGCATCCCTTCCGCTAACATCTTGCCTGGGGATAGGAACGTTGGCTTACAGGCTACTGCTGACTGCCTGTTAAAAACCAAACCGTCACATCTTTGCGTTAAAAGCACTCGTCTATATTGTAAACTGTGAGGTTTTTTAAAAAAACTGGATATTTTCTCCTCAGAAAGCTGCATCTCTTTGATGGGTACATGGGGCTACTCTTAAGTAATGGGTTCCGTGAATGGCTACATTCGTATGAGCCCCGTTGTGTGTTTTTTTGGCAATGTTTCCAAGAACGGTGCCAATTTCCTTGTGGCGCTTTTCACAGAAGGATCAGTTAACATACCTTAGCAGATTTTGCTGGAAGCATGTGAGGCGATCATATTCCTCTTAATTCCTCCCTTTCTCCTTATCTCTCATTCTGAACAATTTATCTTTGGACAGTACAGAACAAACCAACTCTCTTAAAAGCCATGAACAAAACTTTGTTTTATGTCTTTAAGTCCAGGTGATTCTTTGACAACCAGATTTGTTCTTAACTACCCACAAACCATGTTGCACTGAATGTGAAGTCTAGGAATAGTGGACTTACTCCTATGTGGTTTACCTCGGGTGTGCCATTCCCAGCGTTTTTAACTGTGTGCCAACCTCACCTGTGTGGGATGCCAGCCCTTCACCCACTTTCAGCATACTCTTCTGAACTACTCAGTGGTGGAGAGTGCCCTCAAGTCAAAGCTGATTTATGGCACCCCCCCCTCATGGGGTTTTCATGGCAAGAGACTCACAGAGGTGGCTTACCATCACCTTCCTCTGCAACCCTGATCTTCTATGGAGGTCTCTCAAGGCTGACCCTGCTTAGCTTCTGAGATCTGACAAGATCAGGCCCACTTGGGCTGTCCAGGTCAGGGCGACTTACTCAGAGCCAAGCTACAAGTGATGCCTAACACAGGTTGGACACTTGTCAACTTTCCTCACGTTTGGATGGGAAATGTAGGCATCCTGGTCTTGCAGCTCTAATGGAGAGCCAAGCTGTAAAACCAAGACGCCTACATTTCCCATCAAAACTTGAGGTAAGCTGACAAGTGTCCAACCTGTGTAAGGCGTCACTTGTAGCTTGGCTCTGAGAGAGCCAAGCTATAAGTGACGAATTACACTTGCCTGTTCACATGTATTCCTCCCTGTTCACTTGTCATTCACTTGCGCTCCACTTGATCAAGTGGAGCGCAAGTGAACATGGAGGAATACACGTGAGTCTGTTCACTTTCCAGGCAAGAGTAATTCATCACTTGTAGTTTGGCTCTCAGTATCTTTGCCTTAATATCCCTAAGTACACTGACCCTGATTTAGCTATTGCAGGCAATAAGTCAGGCAAACTATCTCATGTCCCAGAATCAGATTAGCACTGAGCAGAGTGTTCTCCCAATTTAAATTTTCCTTCAAAGTATTGATTTTGGGAGGGTAAATGTCATCCCTATCCACACATGTTTTCATGGCTGTGATTGTTTACCTGCTCCTTTCTTCTTCTGCAGTTGCTTCAGCAGCCATGGTTTTCTTTAGGTCATTCCTCCACAAGTGATTGCAGGCAATAAGGAATCACGTACATCATGATGCCAGATCTAACTTGTGCTGAGAGCACTAAGGGCTACCAAAACCCAGAGGATGGGCAATATTTCCTGCATGGGTCACGTGGACAATCCTAGCAAGTCAGGGATCCTTCTAAGAAACCAACAGTATTTTTTCAATAATGCCTGAAAAATCATTGGTTTTTTAAAAACTGGTATGAGTTCTTCCATTAATAAGTAATCTCCAGTAGGTCCTGATCCAAGATGGTTGGTTTATTTAGCACTGAGAATTATATATATACTGAGGGCCTGGTAGCCGCAACTAAGGTCCTTGGCTGAGTCATGTCCAAGTTTGCCCTGAGACTTTCAATCAGATGAGCACTGTAAGATATCTGGAAACTCAGTTTCCAGGTCTGTGGGGGCCCAATTCAGTTCAGGAGCATAGAACATGGGGAGGGGGTGCTATTTGCCCTACTGGGAACTCCATACGTATGTGCAGGGTACCAGTTGGTTTCTCCAACGGAGCAAGTGGTACTCCCCAGAGGACATTTCAAGTTGTGGGAAATGGCATGAGGAAAAGACTTAAGCGCTCTCTTCTTATATGTAGGGTTGCCAGATCCAAGTTGGGAAATTCCTGGAAATCTGGGGGGTGAAACCTGGAGAAAGTGGGATTCGGGGAGGGAAAGGACCTTGGCATGGCATAATTCCATAGAGTTCACCCCCAAAAGTAGCCATTTTCTCCAGGTGAACTGATCTCTGGGGCCTGGAGACCAGTTGCAATTCCGGGAGATCTCCAGGCACTACCTGGAGGCTGGCAACCCTACTTATATGTGGCAGTTTTGATCCAAATGGGGCCCCCACACTCCAGGGAATTGAGATCCCAGCAGGGAATTCACTGTGTGCATCTGGCTGAGAGTCCTTGTGGTGGGTCCAGAACAAACCCGCCAACTGTGTAACGTGTAATTAGTCCCTAGGTCACAAATTGTGATTGCTATCTACTTAATGGCATTTGCTTATGCAATCTGAAGACACAAGAAATGCAAAAAGAGAGAGCTCGTGCAGTTGTGGCAACAGCCCTTCATTTTCCAATAGCAACACAGTCTTGGAGGTGAGCCAATAACAGTGAGGAATTGTAATTTGGATATTCAAATAAAAATTACCCCTTCCTAACTGGATTCTGTTTGCATTAGACATCCCAATTGGCAATGTTGGTCAGAAAGGCATGCTCTATTTACAAAACAATAGATACATACCCAGCAAAGAAAGAAGTCATTTGGCATGACCAGGGCCGATTCCAGACGACTAACCTTAAGTCGCCTCATGCCGCCCTCTTCCGGATCGCGACGGGGAAAATGCGAAATATCGCGTTTCCTCGCGCGAGTTTTGCGCGACGACGCGCAAAACTCGCGCGAGGAAACGCGATATTTCGCATTTTCCCCGTCGCGATCCGGAAGAGGGCGGCATGAGGCGACTTAAGGTTAGTCGTCTGGAATCGGCCCAGGGCTTTTTTTCAGTGGGAATGTGGTGGAACGGAGTTCCGGCACCTCTTAAAAATGGTCACATGGCCGGTGGCCCCGCCCCTGATCTCCAGACAGAGGAGAGTTTAGATTGCCCTTCACGCCGCTCGGCAGTGCGGAGGGCAATCTAAACTCCCCTCTGTCTGGAGATCAGGGGGCGGGACCACCTGCTATGTGACCATTTTCGCCGAGGGCAATTTAAACTTTAAAAAACTCCCCCCTTGTTCCAGCTGACACAAAGTGACGTCATTGTGTGGTCTTGAGTTCCACCACTGAGTTCCACCACCACTTTTCCGAGAAAAAAAAACCTGGGCATGACTATGACATGATGGAAATGAAAAGCTTTTGCTGATATTTCATTTCTTCTATTTGCCTCATAAATACACTTTCCCCCCAGTTGTTTACAGCTGTGTTGGCCCAAAAGAAAGACCCAAGATGCCAATAACACAACTCATATAAAGCCTTTTATTAGGACTGACCTAACGACACACAGTAGCATGCAAGTGTTCCTCAGTCCTGTCTGGCTGTCAGAAATTCCAACCATATCCTGGCATGAGAGGGTCTTAAGAGCACAATGACCTGAAAAATCTGCTTTCTTCACTGTTCTTTTATTTTGTAATATCTGGCTTGAGGGAAAGTTCTGGGGAACTTGAAACTTTGCACACTGCTATGTGTCCTAGTACAAGGTATTACATAAATTGTGTTCCTGCCTTTTTAGATCTTCGTTGTTGTTGTTCAGTCAAAACATCATGGTGAAAAACAAAATATCTTCTCCCTAAATACCAATGAAATCTTGGTGCGCTTCAGGAAAGCCATTGTCTGATGTGCTCTTCCAGCTAACTAGAATGCAATCTCCTGAAGAAGGCCTGTGGAAGTAGAAGAAGCCTCCTCAGAAAACACAAGATTTGAGTCCAGTTGCACCTGAAAGATCAACAAGGGCCATTTCCACACACGTTGAATAATGCACTTTCAATGCACTTTCGCAATCCTTTGGAAGTGGATTTTTTGTTCCACACATGGAAAATCAGTTTCAAATATTCACTAAAGAGTATTGAAAGTGGATTATGTGGAAGCAGCCAAGATATTATAACAAGGGTTATAAACTTACAAGAGTCAAAGCTCATCAGATATAAAGGGAGCTTTGACTCTCAAAAGCTTATCCCTTGAAAATCTTGTTGGCCTTTAAGGTGCTACTGGACTCAAATCTTGTTATTCTACTGCAGACCGACATGGCTACCCACCAGAAACTACGGCATTAAAGGAGTTTGACTGCATTTTCATGACTGGGCAAAGAGCGATTGTAATGCGATGCAATGCGATGATCTATGCCCTATCGTTCCTGTAGACGTCTGCACACACACACACACACTGTCCCAGCTAGTCCACCAAGCTAGGTCGCATGATGTTCCTCTGACAAGCCCCAGAGTCTCTGAAATATGAATCCTTTTGGTTAGGCTACACTAGCTTTATGGTGTGAGATGGCCAGGGATAGAAAGGGGTCACAGCAAGCTGAAGATGTTCATGTACACACCATTTGGAGTTTGGAGGTGCGTTAGATTTCTTTCCCTTGCACAATTTTTGATCACTATGGCGTGGGATCCAAAGAGAGAGTTTGAGCTAGCCTGCCAGCTAGTACACTCTGCTCACTGGTTGGAGACAATCAGTTCTCCTGCCCAAAATACATTTAATTTTATTAGCTTCATAGATATTACCAAAGCCTTCAAAATGCAAGGAAAGCAGAGTGCTCAGTCAGCAGCACTCTTATCTCTTTTCACCGTCATTTTTTTCTGGTTCAGCCTATCTGGCCTCCAATTTTTAACATCAACAATGGGAATTCTCATGAAGGGTCAGAATGCACATCCACGCCCGATGTTGCAACCAGTTGAAACATTTGGCACCGCAGATATTATTTAGCATCTGTTCCAGATTTTACCATCTAGTAGTCCATGGGTTTCTAGTCCATAGGTTGCACTGACACAAAGGGTTACGTAATCTAGCAAGGAATCGAATTTGCAGCCTTTTACCCTGAGGTTGCAAAAGATCAGTCAAAATCTGCAAATTTTCAGATACGGTGTCTTCTGGGGAAAACTAACTGCAAATTCTTCCTGGTTTCTGTAACTTTTTTTCACTGGGAAAAGAGGAAATGTTGCATGTTGAAGCAGGAATTCCTTAACTGATGGGCAGTTAGAAAAACCGTTTGCTTCAGGACTCATTGGAATCCAGACAAGAACTTGGCAAAACATTTGAGCTACCCTCCACTTACCCCTTACTTTTTTGTCCTCCGTGGCAACTGTTCTATCAGGGGAACTTTGAATTTTGTGATGTTCCCTTATTGTATTGTACAGTTACATTAACATGATCCCTTAAGGAAAAAGCCTTTGCTTTAGTTTCACTTGTCATGTTGGGGTGGAAATACACGTTGCGAATTATCTGGGGATGCTCAAGTGCAGGATTTTATGTGGGGTCCTCAATTCATGTGCTGGCTGTTCTTGCTTGGCACATGTGAATGCCGCTTCCACGGGAGCTCCCTTTGTGTGACTGCAACTGCAAGCGTGTCTGGAGGGCATAGTGCCAATTCAGCTCTGTTTTTGCTGTGAGAACAAGTTCTGTAGGCTCCTTTGACTTGCCAATTTGCATTTCTTTAAAGTATGAGAAAGTGTCAAGACCTGCATTTCAATGAATGGAAGTGGGGGAAACTGGGATACTTTTAGCAGTTGAGGAGGAACAGATATTGAAAGCGTGACTGTATTCACACGGAGCAAATTGAAGTGTGACTGTGCGAGGGAGTGCCTGGGAAGTTGGAGGGGAACATATAAATTTAGGTTCACTTCAGAATCACTAAGTATTTAGTAATGTGTATTTCCACCCTTGATTACTGGCTGTGGCTGCGTATAGCCTAGCAGGGCCTAGCCTAGGATTTTCCTGTGCTTTAATAAAGTTAAGGGTTGCCAACGCTAGGCGAATTCCTGCTGATTTGGGGCTGGAACTTGGGGGCAGGGTTTGGAGAGGGGAGAGTCCACCCTGCAAAGTATCTAGGGTTACCAGATCCCCCTGGCAATTTTTAGGGTGGATGGTATTTATCCATGTATGCGCATAGCTGCAGCTTCAGTTGATGACATCACTTCTGGCATTGTGCCAGGGCTGATTCTGTAACACTTGGGCCAAAACATAGTGAAAACACGGTTTGGGGCCAAGTTTTAGAGAATTGGCCCAGGTGTGTGTTAGAAGAAGGGACTGGCAATATCTCTTGCTGAGGCCTTTAGGACTGCCAGCAGAGAAGAAGGAAGGCAACAACCATAGAGTCAGTTAGATAGGCTACTATCAGTCTCCTTCCTGCAAGGGGAACTTCCTTCCTTCCCTTCTCTCCCTCTTCTCTCTCTCTTCTTCCCTGCATGCACCAGGAGAGGAAGCATGGTGTCTCCTCCTGAGAGAGATGGCCTACTTTCTATCTAAAACCATCCTTAGCTAGTTTGATCAGATATTTGTTCTATCTCTTCACTAATCTTAAGTGAATGTATTTCTTTAGATAAATAAACAGTTATTTGTTCTCAAACTTGGATGAGAGCTTTCTGCATGCAGTTTGTTTAGTTAACGTGCCTTAACTAAAACCCAATAGTGTGATGCCATCACTTCTGAGTTGTAGCGGAAGTGACATCATCACGTGCCCCTGTTTCCCCAGCCTGACTCCTCCTGCTAATTAACTGGTGATTGGTGGGCAGGGGCATAAATCTTTGGGAGATTGTCTACCATCAGCAGGCACCTGGCAAGCCTAAAAGCCACCATTTTCTCCTGAGGAACTGCTGTCTGTCATCTGGGGAATCAGTTGTAATTTCAGAAGATCTCCAGGCCCCACTGGATGTTGGCAGCCCAGCCCTAAATAGAGTTCTGAACTGTTTTGGTACTGGGTGCTGTGGAAGTATTACAGCCACATTCTGCGTACTCATTCATAACATTTTCCATTCTTAACAGGGAGCCATTTTGAATTTTGATGGTGGGAGAGAGTGAAGAAATCCAGCCAGCTTTTTCACTCAACCTCACCCAATTCCTTTGCTGACTACAGCTCCTGTATTGCATGGCTTTAGTCCAAGTGGAACCCATGATCCCCAAAAGGAGTCTGGATACAACCCAATAATCACAGCAAGTCATTCTGCTCAGGGACAGCATTTTGGCCTGCTGCGGGATCCAATTCTGCTCGCTGCCAACGCTTCCATTAATGGTCGGACTGATCAGAGGTACACCAGATGGAACATGTTGCCAAAACACAATGCTGACAAGTCACTATGTGACAGGATTGGCCTCCTGCAGCTAAGGGATTAAACTCTTTACAAAACTTCCACCCTCACAACCATGTCAACGTACACAAGGTTGGCTTGTGTTTACTTGCCTTGAAGAAAAGCCATTCTGACAGTCCCCCCTGTGACGTATTGAGTAATGCCCTGATAATGTGGTTTATAAACTCTGAATGAAATCCATCTTGGAACAAACAGAGTTGGTGTTTACACCCCAACAAAGCAAGCACAATGAACAGCCAGGTCCTGATCATTCTCTTACTGGTGCTTAACAGGGGTGAAGGAAAGGTTAGAAGATGGCAGAAGCAGAAAGAAACAAAGAGGCGTCTGAAGAAAGCCATGACCCCGTTGAATATTGCTGGAGTTAATGTAAAGAGCATTAACCTTGAGGTCAAAGTTATATGTAATTTATTTTATTTAAGAAGAGGATCAAGCAAAAGCCTCTTTGGGACAATGTAACCATGTGTAGCGGGAACCCACTAACAGAAACACACACTACCCACAATGTATCCCAATGAGAGATGGGCACGAACTGGAACAAAAACGAACTGTGCAGTTCATGGTTCATTGCATTTCACGAACCACGAACTTTCATGAACCTGCCCCGGTTCACAAACCGGTTCGTTTGGTTCGTGAAAATGTCACATCCAGGTCAGCAAATCGTCACTTCCGGGTCAGCAGAAGGTCACTTCCAGGCCAGCAGAAGGCCACCTCCGGGTCAGCAGAAGGTCTGCAGGAAGTCCATCCCCTGTTGCCTAGGTCACTGACTGATCGGTGCCAGGCTGTCTGCAGTGACGAACCAAAAAATGAACCAAACAAACCAGCTTAATGTTTGTGGAGGTTCATCAGAAATGGGCTCTGACGAACCGCTGGTTCGCAAACCACAAACCGGCCCAGTTGGTCATGAACTCTGGTTCATATTTTGGTTCGTGCCCATCTCTAATCCCAACATACATGGTCGCCGTTTTGTGTGGAGAGGGCAAAACACAGAGTTTCTATGCGCTTTGATGTACACACACAGAAAATCTTTGCTTTGCTCTCTTTACACAAAATGGCAACATTTGGGAACATCATGGCTAGTGTGTGCTACTGCTAGAGGGCTTCTGCAACATGTGGCCATACATCTGAAAAGGGCAAGAGTAAAATGAGAAAGTATTGGCAAATCAAGTGATAAATAATGGAGAGCAATAGAGTTAATATATTTGCAATACTTATTAAAACCTGAAATACATATCTTATATTAAAGAGAAAAGATTGTTGTTAATATCATCTTGTTTTTTATGCCAATAGGATGAAAACCATTGATTGGTTCCTCTAGACTTAATGCACTCTCTTTCTTTTACTTGGGCATAGCTCATCTATTTTGCTCATAATATATAGACCCCATAGTTTCAATAACTATTCTTTCAAGGTTGATGCTTTCTAGTTTTTCCAGTAATATTTTTGTACCCTTTGATGCTGCTCCTTTCAGATAATGCAGGAGCATAACATGTACTTAAAAAGAGCCATTTAAGTTCTATGAGGCCCTGACTTGGATAGCCCAGGCAAGCCCGAACGTCTCAGACCTTGGAAGGCAAGCAAGGCCAGCCTTGGTTAGTAATTGGATGGGAGATCTCCAACAAAGACCAGGGCCGCAGAGGCAGGCAATGGCAAAACACCTCTGTTAGTCTCTTGCCTTGAAAACCCCACCAGAGTAGGATTGCCAGGTCCAGTTTGGAAAATTCCTGGAGACTTGGGGGGGCTAGAGAAGGCAGGGTTAGGGGAGGGGCCTCAGAATGGTATAACGCCATAGAGTCCACCCTTCAAAGCAGCCATTTTCTCCAGGGGAACGGATCTCTGTCACTTGGAGATCAGTTGTAATTCCAGGAGATCTCCAGCTACCACCTGGAGGCTGTCAACCCTACCGGAGTTACCATAAGTCAGCTTTTCGGGGGTTAGAATTATGAGGAGTTGCCAATAAAATTTTGCTTAATGCAAAAAAAAAAAAAAAAGTGAATTTGCTGGGTTTGAGGGAAGCCAAAAGAGACTCTTCAGAACCTGTTCTCTGAAACAGTGGGTTTTGGTGGTCATGGAGGTTAGTTGAATTAAAATTTCAATTTATGGCAAATCATATGATTAGAGGTTATTAAGAATGGGATTGAAAACAAAATGTTACTACCCTTTCATAGATTAATAGTGCCCGCTGCATCTGGAATAATGCATACATTTCTGGTCACCCCATCTCGAAAAAGGATATCTGCTGGGAAATGTGCCAAAAGATCTGGGTAATGCGTACAAAACAATTAAGGACGTTACATGTTTCATGTTTGAGTCCCTTTGGTGGTTCATTGTTGTAACTTTTGATATTGTTATTAATAATAATAGTTCTAAAAATGTAAAAAAAAAAAATTAAGGAGCTGCAGCAACAGATTCCCAACAAGGAAAGACTAAAGTTTAGGACTTTTCAGTTCAAAGGAAGGATGACTAAGGGAAAACATGCAGCCTCCCTATGTAAGTAGGAAATGTATATGCTGCCTCTTCAGAGACTTGCTTGAGGCAACTCAAAAAATAACAAACACGATAGCATCATAAAAACAACCAGGGTTTTTTTTCAGCTGGAACACAGTGGAACGGAGTTCCGGAACCTCTTGAAAATGGTCACATGGCTGGTGGCCCCACCCCTGATCTCCAGGGGGCAGGGCCACCAGCCATGTGATCATTTTCGCCAAGGGCGATTTAAACGTTTAAAAACTCCCCCCTTGTTCCAGATGACCCAAAGTGACGTCATTGGTCCTGGGAACATGCACGCTTTGCGCACGCACATGTGGTACCAGGGGCACTACTTCCCCCCCAAGAGTTGCCCCCTGTGCTGGCAACCCACTGAATTCCACCACTTCTTTTCCCAGAAAAAAAGCCCTGAAAATAACATATGAATTATCAGTTGTAAAGCAGGGACCAAAGGAACCGTCAACTCCAGTCTTGTTCTACCTATACTGGTTTCCAATTTGCCTCTGGATTGGATTCAAGGTGGTGCTATTGACCTTTAAAGCTCTCCATAGGAAACGACCTGACCACTATAGTTATCTTTGGTGGCCCTGCTTTGGGTGGCCCTGCCATACTAGGCTAGATGGGTGGCAACCTGAGAAAGGGCCTTCTTGGTTGTGGTGCCAAAACTTTGGGATACCCCACCCCCCAGATTTATCCATCCCCTTCTATTATTGTCTTCCACCAGCGGGTGAAGACTTTCCTGTTTTGTTTCGTGTTCCCTCACAGATTCTCCCTGACCCTCCTTCATGTGTCTATGTGTTTTGTTTAATTGTATGTGGGTGTTGTAAAGCTTGCTTCAACAGTTTGGATTGTTCACTGCCTTGAGAATCTAAGCTAGGTGGAAATGCAGCTTAAACGTGTTTTAAATAAATAATAAAAAATAAATAAAACAAGCACAAACCAAAATTCAGCAGCCTAAAAGGAATTCATACAGCAATTCTCAGGTGAGTAGAAGACCATGAAAACAGCTTGAAAAGATGGGGGACACCCCCCTGCCCAGCTGAAAGCCTAGGCAAAAAGCTGTGTTCTGGCCTGGTGCTTGAAGGTCTGTATGGCAGGTAGTGAGTTACAAGAAGGCGGGCATTCCAAAGGCAAAGTGCCACCATGAGGAACCTTTTCTCTGACTGCCATCTGCCTCACATGAACACGCATGAAGCTGCCTTACAGTGAATCAGGCCCCTGTCCATGAAGGTTAATATGTCTACACAGACAGGCTGTGGCTCACCAGGGTCTCAGTGAGAAGTCTTTCATATCCGATGCCAGGAACTGAACCTAGGACCTTCAGTGTGCAAAGAGGAGTCACAAATTTCTTCCTGAACTCCTCTGAGCAAGAAGAGAAAGGCTTTGGAGTAAGCCTAGTCCACCAGATAGATCCTTTTTACACAGAGAAAAATATTGGGGGTGGGGGGGAGGGCTTGGATGGATGAAAGGTCTCTAGTAGTTTGGGGTCTGGTTACTTGATGGTCTTCCTGTAGGGTTGCCAGCTCCAAGTTAGGAAATTCCTGGAGATTTGGGGAGTGGAGCCTGGAGAAAGTGGGGTTTGGGGAGGGAAGGGACCTCAGTGGAATATAATACCATAGAGACCACCTTCCAAGGCAGCCATTTTCTCTAGATGAACTGATCTTTGTGGCCTTGAGATCAGTTGTCATTCCAGGAGGTCTCCTACCTCCACCTGGAGGCTGACAACCCTATCTTCCTGTCCCCGTATGAACTTACTAACTACCAAGCACATCTTCTGAGATCTTGCTCTGGATATCTCTGGAATATGTCAGAGCCCTTTTAGGTAGTGACACCTCACCTGTGGAACGCCTTTGCCTCATCTCGACGCCTGGCGTTGAACTTGCTCAGTTTTTGGCAGCAGTTGAAGACATTTTATTTACCTTGGCTTGTGGTTGAAGTGGTTGAGGGTTTTTTGTTTAGGCCACTGATCCCCAAACTTTTTCAGCTTGTGGACACCTTTGGAACCCTGGCCCAGGTTGATGGGTGCGACTACAAAATGGCAGCAGCAGGAGGCAGAGCCAAACAGAAAATGTAGGGAGTGAAGTCATGCATAACTCTAGTAGTAACTCTTCAATATTTTAGGAAGAAGCTCTGTTTAAACAGATGCCTTTTAAAATTAACGTATTGTTTTCTTGCATAATCACAGCCTACCTCCAGTCACGTAGTGAAAATCCTTGTGCTGTAAGAGCAGCTGCTGCCAAAAATCCGCACAGCCAATCAGTTCTCCAATGGCCAATCAGAAGCCCTGCTGGACAAAAGCCCCACCTTATCCCATGCACTTCCTAAAACATTAGGTAGGTACCAGAAAAGGTGATGGCAAGCGCCATGGTGCCCACAGACCACCATGTTAGGGACCCCTGGTTTAGGGTTCCTGAGTATTGCCTTGAAGTGGCCTTTTGGTTTGACAGACTTTTAGTCTACGGCTGGTGCTTTGCATTCCAACACAAACCTCCTGCAACAGACACACTGGATTCTGATTGTCTCCATGCTGCCCTAGTTAAGCTAACAATCGTAAAGATAGCCATCACTTATATTGCGCTGGGATGGGCTGAAGGCCCCCTCTAAATCCTGGCAGTGCCATAAACCATGTATGTGTGTGTTCCTGAGAGAAGGAATGCAGTTGTGTTACACCAAGAGCATTAGGTAAAAGAGCCTTTCCTGTTTTTTTGCAGAGAATACTTACGTCCAAACAAGAGAAAAGAAACAGTTTTGAACTGGGAGACAGGGGCAACACGTCTTGGATGTGGCTTGGAGTATGCTATTGCTTTGTGCCTCGTGAGTATGCTATTGCTTTGGGGAGAACTGGTGCTGTTGTGGAACTGTGTCTTCCAGTGATGTGGGGCTGTGGCTCAGTGGTAGTGCACCTATTTTGCATGCAAAAAGTCCTAGTTTCAAGCCCTCGTCTCGCCAGTTAAAAGGATTGGTAGTAGGTGATGTGAAAGACTTCCACCTGATACCCTGGAGAATTGCTGCCAATCAGAGTAGACAATACTGACTTTGACAGATTCTGCATACAGGTGCTTAAAGCAGAGGCCATAACTCAATAGCAGAGCATTTCTTTTCCATGCAGGAAGCCCAAGATTTATTTCTGGGCATCTTCAGTTAAAAGGATCAGGTAGGAAGTGATATAAAAGACCTCCACCCGAGACCCTGGAGAGCTGCTGCCAGTCAGAGTAGACAATACTGACCTTGATAGATCAATGGTCTGACTCAGCAGAAGTCAACTTCATGTGTTCATCATGTATTCGAGCATGGGTGTTCAGAGATCTACCGCCTCTGGAGATGGACGTTCCTTTGAATTACCAGGTATAGTAGCTACTGATGATTAGACATGGGCATGAACCGCATTATGAACCAAAAAAACCCATGAACCACCTGATTGTTCGCGAACCGGTGGTTCATGAGGGTCCATGGCCAATGAACCAGCATTCGTTGGAAGCCTGGTTTGTTGCGTTCACCCGTGGTTCATGAAGCCAGACAGTCAGGCACCATCAATCAATTCCCTTGGAAACGGAGCTGGGGGAATGCCTGAACTCTGTCTGCACTCCTTCTGTCGCCCTGGAAACCCAAATCAAAGCCCAGCTTACCTTGATTGGCAGGTCTTCCTTCCAACCATGGAGCTGCAAATTGGTTACAATTGGTTACATGGGAGAAGACACCCGGGGGGAGGGAGGGCGGAGGAGGTGTTCTATAGCCATGGGCACTCCAATCTCATCCCTGCAAACCCTGATAGGCAGTTCTGACAGCCAACCCCTTGTATACTGGGCCAACATCAACTGGAGGCTCTAATTGTATCGAATGGGAGTTTCCTGGGGGCCTTGGATATATAACTTCAAGATCCCTATTGCAATCTTGACCAAACTTGGGTGCTGGCTGGAGAAGAGCCTGCTAAACACTCCCTGGGAATATGGGCTCTCTAAGTCCAACGGGGGCTGTTCTGACGCCCATGAACCACAAACCTTGAACCGGTTCGTCAGTGGGAAATGTTCGTTGTGGTTCGCTGGTTCAGGTTCATCATCGGCACCAAACCATGAACCGCTGGTTCGTTAAATTTTTTGGGTTCGTGCCCATGTCTACTGATGATCCTCCATGAATTTATTGAATCCCTTTTCAAACCCTCTATACTAGTGGCCATCCTTCCATCCACTAGCAGTGAATCTCTTCATTTAATGGCTTGTTGAGTGAGGAAGTATTCCCGAGTTGCTTTCAAGGGCTTGCGAAGAACATGTTGCAATATAACATGCACAAGGGACTTCAAGTACAAGAGGGGGGTACATAAACTTCAGAAGGCAAACTTCAGAAATATGTCCTGCCCACTTCCTTTGCTACATGTGGATATACCCCCATGCCAAGTGTTTGAATCAAGTTTAGTTCACGGTCGAGCAATTTGTTGCTCTGGGACCTGTGCAAAAAAAGACCTGTTTTGTGATCCCCACTAAAGTCAGTCTAGGGTTTCCCAGCTGACTTTCCACATCACATTCTCTATCCACAGCAAGAGGTTCTCTATCCTTGTAGTAAAAAAGTTAAGCACAGCCCTGGTGGCAAAGAACTTATGCGCAGGAAAGCCTTGAATGGCATCCAGAGTGAGTTAGTGATTATGCCCAGAGGGTCAATAGCAATGGAGGAGATTGTACCCCTGCTGATGGTTAACAAAGTGACCTTGCAAAAGTCCTAAATCACACTGCAGGATGAGGAGTGTAGATAAGATCATAGCCTGCAGAGTTCTGGCTCGGAAAATACAACAGGTTACCTGGTGGTCTTCTAAGGCAAAGCAAACTGGAAAAGACTGACCCCGCATGCTCAAAAACGGGTATCCCAACCACACATTCCCCTTTAAGGGGCCACCAAACTCTGACTTTGTTTATATGAGAGGGCAGACCTCTAAAGCCATCCAAGAACAATCCAGAGGTTGGAGGGTGTTGGAGAATCAAGCAGCTAACTGAATCTTAATTGTTCTCATATGCTTATTTTCTGGCATTGCTTCGGTTGTGGCAAAAGGTTACAAGAAAAAAATAGTTAAATAGTTAAAAAAAATCTAATTAGCAGAACTTACATTGTGGTTTTCATTGTTTCATTATTCACATGCTTATGAAGGTTATTATTTTTCAGGTCTTCATAAGGATTTCCATAGGGGAGCATATTTATTTGTGCATTTTCAACCCATGCTGTTTTCAATTTTATACACTATAGGAAACCCATACGATTTAAAGGCCAAACATTCTTTCTTTCTTTCTTTCTTTCTTTCTTTCTTTCTTTCTTTCTTTCTTTCTTTCTTTCTTTCTTTCTTTCTTTCTTTCTTTCTTTCTTTCTTTCTTTCTTTCTTTCTTTCTTTCTTTCTTTCTTTCTTTTTCTTTCTGCCTTCGGTTTAGGGGAACCAAAGTAGCTGACAACATCATTATCTTCTCCATTTTATCTTTACAACAATAGCCCTGTTAGGTAGGTTAGACTGAGAGTGTATGGTTGGGCCAGTGAGCTTCCATAGCAGAGTGGAGAATCTGAACCTGAGTCTCCTAGATCCTAGTCCAATAGTCTAACCAGTGCAAGGACATAGATCAAATGTCCCCCTCCCGTGGAGATGTAATTTGCCCTGTTGGGGGAAACAGACAGGCCACCTGATCTGTGAATGGGGCAAAGAGCAGTTCTGAAGGGGAGGGGTAATTTGAGGTCAGGAAAATAGCAGGGCAGGGGTAAGGTTACAACCACCTCTCCTCTGCAGTGACCCTGATCTGATATCCCCCCTCCCATGCTTGATATTTACCAGGTACAGGGCTTTTTTTCAGATGAAACACAGTGGAACGGAGCTCCGGCACCTTTTGAAAATGGTCACATGGCCGGTGGCCCCGCCCCCTGATCTCCAGACAGAGGGGAGTTTAGATTGCCCTCCGTGACACGTTGCAGAGGGCAATCTAAACTCCCCTCTGTCTGGAGATCAGGGGGTGGGGCCACCGGCCATGTGACCCTTTTTGCCAACAGCGATTCAAACTTTTAAAAAACTCCCCCGTTGTTCCAGCTGACCCAAAGTGACGTTCTTGTGTGGTCCTGAGTTCCACCACTGAGTTCCACCACCTCTTTTCCCAGAAAAAAAGCCATGACCAGGTAACATGCTGGAGACTCAATCACAGATTTCCAGGTATTTTGGCATAAGGTACTATATGCACGATGAAACAGTGGTAGAGGATTTCTTTCTGCCTTCGGTTTAGGGGAACCAAAGTAGCTGACAACATCATTATCTTCTCCATTTTATCTTTACAACAGTTGATCATATCATCAACTGTCCTGCTCTAGTGGTGATGACATAAGAACAAAATCTGTGTTGACAATTTACTTTTATGAAAGGATCATTGATCAGGTCAGGCACAAAAGGCCCAAGTGTTGCTTGCCAGTAGAAATAAAGACATTGTAGAGGAACTGGATTCTTTTGCCCCCAAAGCAGACAAAGTTTGTCTGATATGCAAAGCGGAAAAGAACATTATTGTTTTTCTGATGTACGCTGCCATGTTTTATTGCATTGCAAATTTACTTTTGCCCTGATCTGGCTGGCCCAGGCTAGCCTGATATTGTCAGATCTCACGAGTTAAGCAGTTTCAGTCCTGGTTAGTTCTTGGATGGGAGACCACCCAAAAAGCCCAGGTCCGTTTTCACACATCATTAACATTGCGCAACATCGCACAGCACTCATGGAACAGTGTCATCTTCATGGCGTAATTTCTGACGTCACCCAGTCATGATTCCGTTTCAACGGTGCGATGACGTCATAAATCGGGCCATAAAGACTCTAGCATTCCATGAGTGTTGCGTGATGTTGCGCGATGTTAACAATGTGTGAAAACGGCCCAGGGTTGCTATGCAGAGGCAGGCAATGGCAAACCACCTCTTTTGTCACTGGCCTTGGAAACCCTGAAGGGTTGCCATAAGTAGGCTGCAACTTGGCAGCAATTCACAACCACAAATTTATTCTTATGCTTTACAGCTATTGTCCATTGTCGTGATAAACATCCCATTTATGTAGCCGAGGTAAGGCCCTCTGACATCTTGGCACATTTGGTGCCTGTCTAGTTGGCCTTCGGGGCAGATATGATATGATTTCATCGTGGGAGATTTATCTGCGGAGGAAACATAATCCAGACTTAAAGAGAACAAGGCTTGGCATGGTATATTGAGCTTGTGCAGCTACAAAAGCCAAGGGTGGGACAGTTATTATTTCAGAAAGATTAGCTTTTCCAGTCTCCAGAATAACAGGTCTTTCTGGATGAAACTGATTATCTAGATTAATTTCAACCTGGCTTTTGTCCTGGATGGTGGTGGAGGAAAGTGCCATCAACTCATAGCAACAACGTGCATGGCCTTTGTCTATATTTGGGTGGAGGTAAGCGACAAACCCTAACCCTAAATCCAATAGATACATCTCCAACCCACAGCATGGCCTAAAACCAGATTGAAAAGGGTCCAGAGCACCAGAGGTACCTAAGAAGGCCTGGAGCTAGGGTTGCTAGGTCCTCCTGTACTCCCAGCGGGAGGTGGGGCCCCCGGCACCTACCTTTGGTGCCGCACATCTGTAAAGCGTGCATGCTTCGCTTGGCCTGTGCAATGGTGTCATTTCTGGGAAGGCTGTAGCCGCCCCAGGAGCGCACCCGTGCTCCACAGGGGGCCTGATTCAGGCCCAATCTGGCTGAAATTGGCCTGGAACAGGCCACTGTTGCATGGAGGAGCACTCCTCTGCCTGGCAGCAGCCTGATCCGGGCTGTTTCAGGCCCGAATTGGGCCAAATTGGGCCCAACTCTCATTCACTTTGCCCAGAAAAGGCTGATTAGAGACTAGGAGATAATTGGCCACATCATGGCTCCTGTTATGTGCAGTTGGTAGGCTGCCACATGCATGGCTGTAATGTCCAAAAAGACTAGTATCATTTTTCGATCATGTGAAGAATCTGGTGGTGCTCCAGAACTCAGCCTTGTTGGTACTAGACGGGACCCTGGCCAATCTGGCCACGCTGATGCAAACTTGAGATTCAACTCTTTTAGTGCGCTTTATGTGGTGCTGTCCGTAAAGACAACTCAGAAACGCAGACTAAGCCAGTTTTGTACACATTAAACTCTATTTTTGGAACATTTATTGATGGCCTAATAATTTCCAGGCTCAGTTTAACCTATTGGTTTTGGCTTTTAAAGCTTTATATCAAGATGGGGCCCACATAACTGAGGGACTGTCTCTCCCTATAAAGTGTCAATTACGATGCTTGGTTCAGCCTCTGCTTAATGTCTCCTCCTGGAGGAGTTCCATCAGCCTCTGTTCACCTGCATGCACTATTTTTTTACACGCTCATCTCATTGCTCTTTAGTCAAGCTGCCATATTTCAAAGGACCTTTTATTGCCTTCCCTCTGTTTAGCTAGCACAGTTAATTGACTTGGGCTTTGTCTAGTTGTTGCTGTGATTCTTTACCTGGATTCTGTTTTGTTGCACTGGTTATTAAAATTGTGGCTGTATGCTTTTTGACACATTATTGCAAGCCATTTTGGGTGCTGGGGTGGGGGGAGAAGCTGAGGTGTAAATACTTTATTAGTGGTAAGCTGCAGTTCTGCAGCCCAAGCTCTGCTCACATGACCTGAGTTCGATCCTGGCGGAAGCCAAGCTCAGATAGGTGGCTCAAGGTTGACTCAGGGCCAAGCTACACATGACGAATGACACTTGAACAGCAAGTGTATTTCTCCCTGTTCACTTGCCCTCCACTCAATCCACTTGCCGTTCAAGTGTCATTTATCATGTGTAGCTTGGCCCTCAGCCTTCCATCCTTCCAAGGTTGGTAAAATTAGAGCCAAACAACAAGTGATGAATTATACTTGCCTGGCAAGTGAACAGACTCACATGTATTCCTTCCTGTTCATTTGCCATTCACTTGTGTCCCACTTGATCAAGCAGAGTGCAAGTGAATGGCAAGTGAACAGGGAGGAATACACGTGAGTCTGTTCACTTGCCAGACAAGTGTAATTTGTCACTTGTAGCTTGGCTCTCAGTACCCAGTTTCCTGGGGGTAAAGCGTAGATGACTGGGGAAGGCAATAGCAAACCACTCCGTAAAAAGTCTGCCAAGAAAATGTCATGATGCGACATCCCCCCATGGGTCAGTAATGACTCAGGGCCAAGCTACACATGACGAATGACACTTGAACGGCAAGTGTATTTCTCCCTGTTCACTTGCCCTCCACTCAATCCACTTGCTGTTCAAGTGCCATTCGTCATGTGTAGCTTTGGCCCTCAGTGCTTGCACAGGGGGACTACCTTTACCTTTTACCTTAAATAAATAGCTAATCAGGAGTCCATTTGTTGCCCTAGTTTAAAAGTACATTAACATCCTCAAAAATGAATGAGTATTCTAACACAAAATTAATATGGATAGTACTTCCTCTCCAAAGGACTGAATGACTGGACATGTCCAAAGCATATGCTTAAGAGACACATGTTGTAAATTACACCACCAACCGTTAGACACTGCTCAATCCTTTAGTAAAAAGACGCTGTGGTGTCCAATATACCCTAAACATAGTTATTTTGCTGAAGAAGTTGCAGTTTAAGATTCATAGCAGCAACAGGTATAAGGCTTAAAGCCTTATCCCATTGCTTTAGCAGAATCGGACACTCCAGCTCATTATTCCATTCATCTCTGAGACTCCGTGTATCATATTTATTAACTGACATCAGATATTTATATACAAATATTATAGGTTTCGTTTTCTCTATTGAATTAATTCAATAAGAGTTTCCAAAGTGGGGGAGATTCGGAAGCACTCAAAGTTGCCTGGCCATATCTGAACACCAACAAATGTTGCAATTGTAGATATTGCCATTCAGCAGAAGTTGGCAAAGTATATTTAAACCTCAGTTGAGGTCCTATGAAAGATGAAGAAAAGATGCAAATGGCTTGAACATATATGAACACCTAATGAACCTGTCTTATACTGAATGAGACCCTTGGTCCATCAAGGTCAATATTGTCTACTCATACTGGTAGAGTCTCAGGTAGGACCTTCTGCCTGCCAAATAAATGTTTCAGCACTAAGCCACAACCCCTTCCCAATATTTCCTGCACTTCAAAGTTTCCCATACTTCTCTTTGTCAGATGCATCTGGCGGGGAGGACTGTGGTTATCGAGGGCTTGTGCTGCAGTGCTGCTGAACTCTTTTTGATTTTGCTACTACAGACTAACACGGCAAACTCCTTTGAAACTTTACACAAGCAAACTGATCCCCACACCAAAAGGAGCTGTCTGCATCTCCATATCAAAGGAGTTGTTTACATCCCCCCCCTCTCCTCCTTCCCTCCTTCCCCCCCTCTCCTCCTCTATATTTGGCCAGTTTCCTTCTGCCCTCCATGCATCTGACGAAGAGAACGTGGTTCTCGAAAGCTTATGCTACAATAAAATTGGTTAGTCTTAAAGGTGCTACTGGACTCTTTTTGATTTTGCTACCACAGACTAACACGGCTAACTCCTCTGGATCCCATACTTCAGGTAGCCAGGCCACTGTTTTAGGAGCCAATGTTTGGCTAATGATAATTCAACAAAAGACAACAAATAAAAGAAAACTTCTTTTTCTAATCTGGAGAACTGGGTTTGAATCCCCACTCCTCCACTTGAAGACAGGGTGGTATATAAATTGAATGTTATTATTATTATTTTTCAGTTTTATCCCTGAATCCCTCTGGAAAACCAGTTTGCGCAATAGCTGTGTCCATAGGAACAGTTAGTGGTAACCATAATTTGGTTAATATAGTCCAAAATTCTTGGCAAAATACCTTGCCGACTAGGATCTAAGTGACCCAGGTTCGATTCCCTGATCTGCAATGGAAGCTCACTGGGTGACACTGGGCCAGTCACACCCTCTCGGCCCAACCTACTAGGGAAGGTTGTTGTGGGGATGAGAGAAGAATGATGTAAGCCACTTTGTGTTTCCATTAGGGAGAAAGGCGGAGTATAAACAAAGCAAAATAAATAAAATAAAAAGTGTATCCAGCATTTCCCATATACTTCAGGAAAGGTTGGTTTTAATTTCTAAGGTGTATGGTTTGGTGATGTTTTTCATCTACTTTAACATGTGACTTCTTGACAGCCATTCTCCCAGAATAATTCCCAACCTCATGGCCCAATTGCACACCCAAATCCTTATTACATTTTTTAAAAATGTGTTACCCTTCTTAGATATATTCCAAGAAGGTAAAATTTGGATAACAGATCTTGCTGCTTTACGTTCCAACGAAATCTCCAATTTTCTTTTGTTTCTTGTTGTAAGATGGTTCGGCTTGGAGAAATCAAATTGAAAATATTGAAAAAGTTGCCATCTAGCCTTTGTTTTTCTGAATAATTTGATCAGAAGTTTTAAAAGGAACCATCTACATAAAGATTGTTCCATTCTATAATAGGAACACAATTCCCATTTACTACCCAACTTTACCTCAGTGATTTTCCAGAAAAGGGAGAATCCAAAGGGAAGATATCTGGAGACGTGCTGCTGAAATAATTGGTGAAATGAAACAACAGTGTATTTCATAGGAGGTCTTTATTTTTCCTTCAAAGCAAGTTTTTTTGGGGAAAACTCTGTTTCAAGTTTAACCGAAGATACTGTGGGATCCAAGAAACTAGTTAATAACATTACTGCTCTGTAACAATACAGAGGAGATGTGTTAGAGCAAGCCCACCTTTTATTCCGATTGGCTGTTAATTTTTAGAACTGGGGCTGGGTCCCTTTTCCCCCTATAAATTGGCTTAATCAGTTCTGCCACTCTTTTAAAGTCTTATCTGGGACAGATCATGAGAGGGAGGGTAGGAAGGGTTACACCAGTGGTTAGTTCTCGTGGCCCCTTTTTACATAACTAAGGTAATGCCAATTGCCACTTTGGAGGTCAGGAAGCAATTTTCCCCAGGCTAGTTGGGCTAGGGATCCTGATGGGTTTTTTTGCCATTTTCTGGGCATGGGCATGGAGCACTGGGGGTATGGAGAAGGTAGTTGTGAGTTTCCTGCATTGTGCAGGGGGTTGGACTAAATGACCCTGGAGGTCCCTTCCAACCCTATGATTCTATGATTCTTGGACCCCTTATGCTCTTACAGCCACAAAAAGCTTTATACTACTACAACACTGGAAAGATAAAAGCCCCCTTCTTGAAATTCATTGGATCGAGGATCTTATCAACATTTGAACATATTGCACAGGGACAGCAACTGTGTATGGACTTATTTTTAGATATTTGGAAACTTTTTATAGTTTACGTTTAAGTTTGCTAACAGTGTTTTTGTAGCTGGCATGTTTAAAAATTTCTCTTTTGTTTATTTGTTTTGGACTAATAAATAATTTTTAAAAATAGAACAGTGTAAAGGCGCGAAGCCTTGGCGTAGTGGCAGAGAACCTGGTTTGCATGGTTTGTCATTCGATTTTAGCATCTCCTGCTAAAAGGATCAGATAGCAGGTAATGGGAGGGACCTTGTCCCAAGAACTGGAAGAGCCATTGCCAATCAAAGCCAGACAATACTGGCCTTGATAGGTTAATGGTCTGACTCTTTACAGCCTCTTCCGAGAATCTTGCTACTGCAGTGACTGCTGGTTTTCTGTGATCTGCTACCTTCTCAATAGCCATTCACACACTGAGAAAAAAGTGTGAATTTATGGTATCCTACTCTGCACAAATGAAAAGTCCCGACCTGGATAGCTCACGTGAGTCTGATCTCATCAGATCTCAGAAGCTAAGCTGGGTTGGCCTTGGTTAGTAATTGGAGAGGAGACCTCCAGCGAAGACCAGGGTTGCAGAGGCAGGCAATGGCAAACCACCTCTGTTCGTCCTTTGCTATGAAAACCCCATTAGGGGTCGCCATAAGTCAGCTATGACTTGAGGGCACAGCACGCACACACAACTGTCTTCGCAAGTAGATTGGTGTTTTGCAGAATTAATCCTTTGCACCGTGGGTGGCCTATCCTTCATCTGCTGTCAATTTGCAAGCCCCAAAGGATTTTGTCAAGATTTTATTTATGGATTGCATCTTGTAAACAGATGCCAAGGATTTTAACAAACTGCACATATATGGGGGGTGGGGTCTACGGAGTGCCTTGGCATCTGTGATTCATTTTGGGCCTTTTGCAGTGATGGAATTCTGCCTCACACAGCATAACAACATACTTAATGAGAAGAGGAAATGAACTGAAATGCTTCATCTGTGGCAGCAGTTCTGCTTTTCAATAAACCAGCGTGCAGCACTGTATCAGTTAGGGAAGTAAAATAATTTAGTCGAAGATGATTTTTTAAAAAAACAACAACGAAGCATCCTTTTACCTCATATTCATAAATGTCCAAACTTACTTTAGACTCTATGGGCCAAGCTACACATGACGAATGACACTTGAACGGCAAGTGGATTGAGTGGAGGGCAAGTGAACAGGGAGAAATACACTTGCCGTTCAAGTGTCATTCGTCATGTGTAGCTTGGCCCAGAGACACACCTATTGAAGTTGGTCGCTATTCTCCCCATTTTACAGATGGGGGAAACTGAGACTCGGGGACAGTTATTTGTTCAACAAAATCTATTGAGATGGATTCAGGACTAGCATCTGGGATCAGCGTCATTAGGCAGTTCTGGGGCCGGGAACTCTTTCCCTCTGGAATCCAGAACAGCCTCATCTTTGGATCCTTTCTGGATTCAGTATGGCTGCTGTACTAAGCATGGACCAATGTTTGGTATTGTCTTTCTTTTTCTGTTCATTTCTTTTCCTCTTACGGCTGTCTGGTGCCTTCTCTTTCTGTATTTAGGAAACTGGTTATTTCATGTTGCTTTTGGTGACATAAGCATTAGTTTATTTTGACTGTGTTTTAGGGATAGCTTTTAGCCTAATACAGGGCCAAGCTACAAGTGACGAATGACACTTGAACGGAAAGTGTATTTCTCCCTGTTCACTTGCCCTCCACTCAATCCACTTGCCATTCAAGTGTCATTCGTCACTTGTAGCTTGGCCCTTAGGTAAATTTAGCCCAGGCTAGTATGATCTCATCAGATCCTGGAAACTAAAAGGTCATCTTGGGTGTACTTGGATGGGAAAGAAGTCCAGGGTCGCTACGCAGAGGCAGGCAATGGCAAACCACCTCTGAACATCTTTTGCCTTGAAAACAGTATGGGGTTGCCATAAGTAGACTGCAACTTGACAGCAAAAAAAGGGGGGGTGGATTTGCACCTCCTCAAGATATCTTTTAACTTCTGCTGCTATCTATTTATGTTCGCTGGTTATTGTAATTTTTATAGGGCTGATGTTAACTGTATCAGAAGCTGCTCCAAAAACTGAGGCGAGCAGGGTTTCAAAATAAAGAAACAAATAAATAAAGGAACTGCCTGCCCAGGTAATAAATGTTTCTGAGCTTCTATATGTACAAACAGCTCAGTTCTGGGAGCTGTTTGTACATATATTTTTTATTTAAAAGCAGTGTTACTAAACTAATCCCATTTTGGAAGCTGACAGTTTATTGCAGATTAAATGAATAGAGAGAAATGTTCTACACACACCCTTTTGCAAAATGTTATATGATTCCACACACGTTAGATAATGCACTTTCAATGCACTTTATCAATCGTTTGAGGTGGATTTTTTGTTCCGCACACAAAAAAATCCGTTCCAAATGTTCTATTACTGATTCCACATATGTTGGATAATGCACTTCCAGTTCTCTTTAAAGATCATTTGGAACTGAATTTTTCGAGTGTGAAACAAAAAATCCACATCCAAACGATAGCTAAAGTGCATTGAAAGTGCATTATCCAACGTGTGCGGAATCACTCATGGAGAGGAAGGGCTAGGAAGCTGATACAGGGTTCTTCCTAAGTGGTGGCTTCCGACCTTCAGAATGCTCTACATCTAGAGGCTTGAACTGGTGACTAATCAGTTGACATTTAGGCACCAGGTCAAACCATGGCCAGCACAGGGGACTGTATTAGAGTGTTGGACTTAGGGTCTCACCACACGAGACAAAACACACTCGAATTACATGGGTAATTCAAGTGTATTTTGTAATTCGAGTGTATTCAAGTGTAATTTGAGTGTAATTCAAATGTATTTTGTCTCGTGTGGTTTGACCTTAAGATCTGGGAGACCCAGGTTCAAATCCCCATTCTGACATGATGTGAGCTTGTGGAATAACCTTGGGCCAGTCACACACTCTCAGCCTAACCTACTTCACAGGGTTGTTTTGAGGAAAAAATAGAGGGGAGAGGCTTTGAGTCCCTGTTGAGGAGAAAATAAATAAAATTCTTGTTTTCCCAGGCTTTTAAGTGAGTCTTATCCCACCACTGAGTGGGCTGTTTTAATATCTTTTATGGATTTTATAGCTTGCTTTTGACTTGCTTTTAGGTTGTCCTCATTGCTGATGGGTTGTTTGTTGTTACGGTTGCAGAACTGAGGGTAGAATTTTTTTACATTTTGCTGAGTAGGTTTATTGAATTTTACTTGTTTTATGTCATAAGTTGCCTCAAGCAGTTTTTCGGGGGAGGTGTGTGTGTGTGTGTGTGTGTGTGTGTGTGTGTGTGTGTGTGTGTGTGTGTGTGTGTGTGTGTGTGTGTGTGTGTGTAAAGGGGCGTCAAGTTGCAGCAGATGTATGGTGACCCATTAGGGTTTTCAAGATAAGAGAACTTCAGAGGTGGTTTGCATTGCCTGCCTCTGCATACCCACCCTGGTCTTCCTTGGAGGTCTCCCACCCATGTATTAACCAGGGTTAACCCTACTTACCTTCCAAGATCTGATGAGATCAGGCTCACTTGGACCATCAAGGTCAGGCCAAGTGATATATACATTTTCAAAATAAAGATGTAGGTCTTTACTGTAAAAATTGTGGTTTTGTTACAAGCATAGTAGAACATCTGCATTTTCATTTGTAAAAGGGAGGGTATTTTTTAAACAAAAAAACAGTATTTAAAAAATTAGCAAACCTAGGATACCCGAACTAAACGTTTTATCCAACTGTATGACACCGGTCCTTCAAAAGAGAAGTGCCATCGCTGATTTTGTTTGTTTGACAGTCATCTCAAGCTGACTGCCATACTTGGAACAGAAACACCGACCTGCTCTGTGACAGTTAATCTATAATTCCAATCGAGCTGTTGCATAACTCTAACGTTTTGTGTGCCAACTCTTATCAGGAATGTTAGTAAATGAATCTCAGTGTCTTTCTTTTGGGACTCGCTGCAAGGCCCAGAGGGTCACCACGTGATGCTGACTTGATTTACGGTTGTGACTGCCAAATGCCTTGAAAAATAATAATAATGTGCATCAAAGGTAGCTCTACTGTAGGGGCATGAACTAGAGCTATTAGTTTCCAGGGATTGTGTTCCCTTGAACTCTTGTCTTTATATAAACAAGCGGACAGTGATAAGCAGCAGAAGTAATCTCTCTGACAACATTCCAAGTATGACCTTTGTCTAATCTGTTTGATATCAAAGTGTATATTACATCAACGTTGACTCTCAGGGGAAAAGGTAGACTATAAATAAATATATTTTTTTGATTTCTCTAAAAATAAGCAAGGATTTGGCACCAATAAATGCATGTTGTTCTCATTTTAAAGGTTGCCAACTCTGGGTTGCTAAATTCTTGGAGATTTGGGGGGGGGTAGAGCCTGGAAAGAGCGAGGTTTGGGGAGGGGCCTTAGCAGGATATAATGCCATAGAGTCCACCCTTCAAAGCAGCCATTTTCTCCAGGGGAATTGATGTCTGTCTGCTGGAGATTAGCTGTAATTCCAGGAGATCTCCAGCCACGCCTGGAGTCTGGCAACCCTAAGCTAACCTTACCACTCAGGCAAACATGGTAGCCCCCAAGGGCTACCACAATGCCAAAATCAGTGAATTATTCTGGGTTCATCTTTCAAGATGGCTGACTAATGGAAAACGTACTTCAGAGCCCTCTGCTATGACAGAGTGTGGCATAGTTCTTATAAGGACAGGCCAACTCCCTTCTAGAGCAGCTAAACATTTCAATCAGTCCCTTGATAGACCCAACTTGTATCTCATGTATCATCTAACTGAGCCCATGATCACTTTGCTGAAGCTAAGGAGGCCAAGTTCAAACTGGGAGAATTGCCAAAGCTTCAGAATGGGAGAAAGGCAAGACAGGAATATACTAATATATAGCGATGATCAGTATTCAGCGGGAGCGTTCTTCTTTGCCTAAACATGCAAGTGGTAACAACAAAAGATTTTAAAAGTGACATAACTAGGCTTCCTTCGATCTGTTAAATGTGTTTACTTCTCAGAACAAAAGCATTTAAACTGGTTTACTTAATAGAATGTCCTGCCATGACCCATAGGGCTGCAAGCATCTGAGAAGAAAAGGACATATTTATAGCTCCATTTTTCTCCCCAACAGGGACCCAATGTAGCTCACAACATTTTGTCCTGGCAGCAGGGTTGCCAGCCTCCAGGTAGTGGCTGGAGATCTCCTGGAATTGCAACTGGTCTCCAGGCCACAGAGATCAGTTCACTTGGAGAAAATGGCTACTTTTGGGGGTGGGCTCTATGGAATTATGCCATGCCGAGGTCCTTTCCTTCCCCAAACCCCACTTTCTCCAGGTTTCTCCAGGTTTCACTCCCCAGATCTCCAGGAATTTCCCAACGTGGAGCTGGCAACCCTAGGCTTCAGCCTTCTGTCTCATGCCATTTCCCCAAGTTGAAAGGGCTGTGGGGGGATGGGGTGAAAAAAAAAGTAGATTAAAAAAATTCTCCTCATGTTCCACAGTCACAATCTGAATTAGGCATGGGAATTAAGAAGGACCTGCAACTCACAGGTGACTGTTACGCAAGAAAGAGGGCGGGGACCCCAAACCTAACCTGTGTACTCTGTAATGTGTGAAGATTAAGTTGATATCTGGGTAATGCCTACCACTCCCCCTTCAGAGAACCTGTTTGCTTAAAAGGTGAGACTGAACATGTTTTAAGTGTCCAGATGACTGCCAGGAATTAAGGGTTTGGGGGGGGGGTTGCCTTTGTACACTCTCTTTCCTCAAAGGCAAAACTGGCAGGTTAAACAGCCCATCAAGTACCTGAATAGAAAGGGTGGTGCCCTTTTCAATGGAAAAATAGGTGGGGTGAGTTTATGATTCTCTGAAGGGAGGCAGCTGCAGGCGTTATTGAGGGCATGGTAAATACCTGGAAAATGAAATATCTTGGCTAGACAACGTGGGAAAGTTTGTTGTGAGGTGTTGGGGAAGCCCTCAGGTCATGCCAAATTTAGACCTCTCTCTAGGGTTGCCAGGTACCCTTACCCTCCTGGCGGGAGGGGGGCACCTGGTACTCACCTTATTTTCCTTTTTTGCACATGGTCTTCTGGGCCTGTCTGATGACATCACTTCTGGGTAGTAATGTCATTGCTCAGGCGCAGAAGCGCATGTGTGCTTTGCACCAGGCTGAATTAAGCCTCAAATCGGCCCCGTGTGAAGTGTGGGAGTGCTCCTGGGTCGACACGATGATGTCACTCATGGCAGTGATGTTGTCACCCTGGAGACCTGTTCCCATGCCTCTCCCCCCCCCACAGGCCAGGTGAGTGGTGGCAGGGGGTGGAAGGTGGGAGCAGGGGATCCCCCGCCCTCACCGGGGGAACAGCAACCCTACCTGTTTGTCTTAAGTGTATCTTATAATATATATTATTTGATTTCTGTGCTGATATTACTATATTGCCTAAGCCTTCACAAACCCAACTCTCCACTTTTGGCTTTCAGATGTGTTCCCCCTCCCCTGACTTTGCAAGCAAAATAAAATACCTTTGCCCAAAGAGGACAACTTTTATACAAACAGATGGTAATCTATCAAGTTGACAATTATTTGAATAGCTATCAGAAGCCAGAGTGGTGTAGGGGTTAAACCAGATGCTATAAGACCCAGGTTCATTTCCCCGCAACACAGGGCTGCCAAGCCCCTAGTGGGGCAAAGGATCCCCCACTTCTGTTGACTGCCATGACTCTGAATAGCAACAGGAGAAAATTTTTAAAAAACAGCTTTATATAATGTGCCATGTTAAAAAAAGGAAGCAACATATAGTAGTTCTAGAAATCTCCAGGGTAGAACTACATAGGGTAGTTCTAGAAAACCATAGCATTTCTGACAATTCAGCTCTAGGATTCGCTGGAAACTCTATGGTTATACCATAGAGTTTCTAGGAATTCCTAGAACTACCTATGTCGCTTCCTTTTTTTTGACCAGAAGTGACATGATGCCACAGCCAGCATTGTGCCTCCCCCCTATATCCCCACCCACAACCCTCCCACTAGTTGCCAGGCAACTCTACCTCAATATGAGATTTTTTGGACAACCTTTGGCCAGTCTCTCTTTCTCTCTTTCTGTCTGATCTACTTCACAGGATTGTTGTGAAGCACTTGTACAGCACTTTGAACTTCTCAGAGGAAGAGAGGGATAAAAATGTAAACAGATAATAGACAGAATAGCAGTGACACAGCACAAGAATATCATAATTCCAAGGCCTAATTATTATCATATAGTAAGGCTGATAGTACCAAAGTACAGCAAGTTATCTTTGCTTTTTTATCACTGGGCCTGAACCACTATAGACTTGCAAGAACACTGTACACCAGGTGAATAACAGCCCCATGTTATCTCAATTATTGGTGTCTTCAACTACTGTCTCCAGAACAAGTGGTGAGTGTTGTACAAAATTAAGTAGCTGAGAAGTCCTCTGTTCAAATCTTGCCTCTGCTATGAATTCACTAGGTGGCTTTGGGTCAATCACTGTCTCTAATTCCCTACTTCCATTCTCCTGTGTGGAGATGATACTACAGGCCGATATTACAGGCTTAATTTACAAGGATGTTGTAAGGAAGATGGAATGTAATATATGTGAAGCACTGAGAAGAGGCAACAACGCACTCTATCAGTGTCCAGGATAACATTGTAGAGTTTCTTCCCAGTTTTCAGCGAGTCTCTGTGTGTGAAGTTTTAACCCGAGCCAAACAGAAAACCTCCCAAAGCTGGACTGCAAATTCTTGGGGTTTTTTTGAGCAACTGAAAATTTTAAGCTTTTAAAGCAACTCGCTGCTGATTCTCAAATTGCAAACACCTCATGACTTCAGAATGTGTTTCAGTCAGAAAAATACTGGGAACTTAATATTCCCAGATATGCATGGGTCCAATTCAGATCAGGACAATGATGTATGAGAAGAGGTAGGTTTAAGCCAGTTTCCAAACCTGAAATGCTCCCCAGGAGCCATAGTTGGCCCATTGGGCAAACTTTGGTGTTACTATCCATTTCCCCAAGAAGGCAAATAGCTCCTTTTGACTATTAGAGGTCAGGAAAATGAAGTGTGTGTGTGTGGGGGGGGGGGGGGGCTTAAATCCACTCTGTCCATGCACCGTAGTCCCAATCCAGATTGGATCCACACATGCCTGGGAAGTAACAATGGATTTGAAAAGGTGTACCTCTGTTTAGGACTACACTGTAAATTTCCAGATGGGAACTAGCAGTGCCTATCTGATCAAAAGTCCTTTTGGCAGCTATGTGGACTTTGTAATGTGTGAATCAGCCCTCTAGTTAAGCAGTGTCAGAGACGTCATCCTCACAAGCACAGTGCATTATAGAAGATCCTCCTTTCCCTTGTGTCCTTCAGCCCACGCCAGTGAAGTGACGCATGCAGAGGAAGCAAAGACACCTGCTCGCTCGAATGTCCCTCCCTGGAGCATCGTTTTAGAGATGATACTGGAAAAGCTAGGAAATGGTTTGGATTGCACTGGTCTCACCACAGACAGATGTTGCCGCCCGTGGAAAGCAACAACTGGCTTTAATTTCATTTATTCAGTTTGCTTGTTTCCATTGGTTTCAATGGGAAACACATTTTTGGCTGTAAAACGCCCCCCCCCCCCGTTCTGATTGAGATATTTTTAGGATCCCAAGGGATCCTCCTAGCCAAATCTGAGACTGATAAGAGAAAAGTGTTTCTTGTTTTATAGTAAATTAAAACTCTGCCTGTGGAGCAGACGCAGTACCACCTAAGTACTCTGGGTATGCAGGCAGGGATTGGGTGAGGACAGGGTGTAGCTTGGAGACCAACTAGTTATTAACTACTTGTCTCAAGTGGATTCACATGAGTTTATTGCAGCATCCATCACTAATAAGAAAAAAAAATCGATGATGCGGGGGTAGGGCTGCCAACCTCCAGGTGGGTAAGAGAAACTGGAGAGTCCTGACAGGGTAAGCTAACAGAAGAATTCAGGACCACCTAACGACACCCACTTCAAAAGTGAACACTCATATATTCAATAAACAGAATAACTCAGTCCAATGCAATTCAATGCCTTTGCTCGACTCAGCACCAGACGTTATGTTACTGAGGGTTTAAGTGCAAGTCAAAAGTGGATGAAGGATATGTTGGAGTGCGCATATACCATCTTTGAGAAAGGGATTCCAGAAACGGGACTCTGCACCGGTTTCTTGTCAAATGGATAATTCTACATGATTTATGACCTATAGTGCTTTCCTGGCCATCTATATTGTTGCATTGGATTGCATTGGACTGAGTTATTCTGTTTATGGATTCATGTATATAGCTATATAGCTGTGGTTATGGACTATTTGTTATACCAGCACTGAGCACTTTTGGGTCTTGACACAAAGACTGTATGTATTAATATAACTTTGCATTGTGAATGGATTTTGAATATTGTATGAATTGCATGTAATCTGGCAAATTGTAATTGCATTGAATATATGAGTGTTCACTTTTGAAGTGGGTGTCGTTAGGTGGTCCTGAATTCTTCTGTTAGCTTAACCTCCAGGTAGGGCCTGGAGACTTCTCAGACTTCTCTCTGGAAGACAGAGTTCCCATGGAGAAAAGGGTTGCTTTGGATGATGGGATTTATGGCATTATACCCTATAGAGGTTCCGTAGGCTCCACCCCTAAATCTCCAGGAATTTCCCAACCCAGAGCTAGCAACCCTGGAGGGATCTTTTAAAAATAAAGTTGGAGCACAGAGGTGAGGGGAGCTAACCTCTTCCCCTTCGCCTGTGGCCGTCAGTGCTTTTAAATAAAGATGCTGAGAGATCACAGATCCTTCCCACGGATCTGTCATTCATTCATTCATTCATTCATTCATTCATTCATTCATTCATTCATTCATTCATTCATTCATTCATTCATTCATTGCTACCTTTCTCACTGAGACCACACAGTTAAAAGCAATGCAATTGGAACAGTTTATAGAATAGTGAATAAAACTGCATTACAAAATTGGACAGCAATGCGCTAAACCAGTGATACTCACTTCACAGCTCATGGACAGCCACATTTGTAATTAACATCAGTCAAAGGAGCCACATTTACCACCATCCCTGATGTGTGTCAGGGAAGCTTGCAACTTACCCATTTCTCCAATAGTGGCTGTTTTGGGGTAGGAACCATGTGTCAGCCAGAAGCTCCACTGAGCAAGTGCCTTGCCCACTTTCCTAAAACGTGGGACAGGTGCCACACTGGGAAATGGTGCTCAGAAGAGCCTTGGCTGGCATTTCAAAGAGCCACATGTGGCTCCTGAGCCACTGAGTATCACTATATTAAAGAGTATAATGCATGCAATAAGATAGTATAAGTCATACAAATAATGCAACAGAGCTGAATTGCAAAGCTGGAGAACAATGCACTAAAATAGTGTGTAATATATTTATAATTCAATTGACTGATTTTCACAATTTATAGTTCAATTGACTGAATTTCACAAATATTAGCTTTTTTCCCTTTTAAAAATGCTCTCTTGAATAGTTCTGTTTTAAACTTGATAAAGGACTGGGAGTTCTCCTGATCAGTTCAGGCAGTCCAATGCAGAAGGGAATATAACTTTAACATTTGTCTTCATTGCTACCACCACCACTCCGTCTTCAGGATTGCCTATAGTGGTCATAGTGGGTGAAAGTATAATATTTACTTGTGTTTGCCTCTACCCTTCTGCAGTCTGCAGCACTGCCGGTATGCCAGGGTGTGCAAGCAATTTGCCACCTATGCCAAGCAGGCATGGCACCAGAAAAAATAGCAATGAAGCAGAAAGCACATGCTTATATATAATCAAAGCTCTCCCCACAATATGATTGGAAATGCAAGCACAGTTCTTTTTCATGTGAAGATTTGTGTTGGTCTTCTCCTTGATCTTTGTTAGGACAGGCCTGCTGATTCTGTCTGCCTCCTTCTGCCCTCTGCAAACTCTTAAACCAGACTACTATACACAAGCATAACAGAACCAAATGTTTCCAAATATTATTTTTAAAAAATAAATTAGATTATTTTTGTGAGCCTGGGTGGTGTGGTTAGAGTGGACCCTAGTTCAATTCATATGAAACTTATTGTTTGACCCTGGGCCAGTTGCTGCCCCTAACCTACTTCAGGTGGTGGTGGTGAGAATAAAATGGAGGTTGTGTACACTATCCTGACCTCAATGGAAGGAGGACTGGATAAAAATCGAATAATTAAATTAATCATTCCTGGTTTGTTTTGTATTAGTTAATATCTGAATGTACATCCTGACCTATAGCTTCAAAAGACAGCAGATCTGAATTATTTCAGTTATCTAAAGACAGCAGCATGTGACAAGTCTCCCAGTGGATTGATAGTTTAATGTGATTCATATTTACATTGATACAGTTTGCTTGTATCCTAAAATGTTATGCTTCCTTATTTAGTTATTTCCATCCTACTTTCCCACCGAAAGTGGCTTCCAACATAAACGTCCCTTTCCCCCTTTTACTATCACAACATCTCTATCAGGTAGGTTAGACTGAGGGCCAAGCTACACATGGCGAATGACACTTGAACAGCAAGTGTATTTCTCCCTGTTCACTTGCCCTCCACTCAGTCCACTTGCCGTTCAAGTGTCATTCGTCACGTGTAGCTTGGCCCTGAGAGTGTGTGACTGGCCCACAATCAGCCAGTGAGCTTCCATGGCAGAGGGGATTCGAACCCGGGTCTCCCACATCCTAGCCTAATGCTTTAATCACTACACTGTACTGTCTCTCTTGAGTAGCTGAACTACTCTTTCAATTGATTGCTCCCAACTGCAGGAGTTGCCAAGAATTCAGCACAACCTCTTCCATAATAATATTTTTATGTATGTTGGATGGAACGTGGATGAACATTCTGGAAAGATAACCACCAGAACCCGCCTGTAGTTGCCAGAGCAGAGGTGAGGCTGGCTGGGGGGAGAGAGAGCAAAGTCCCAACTTGCAAAGCCAGGAAGGATGAACCTTCACCCACTATCAACTGGTGAAGAGGAAGTTAAAGGCAAAAAAAGTTTTAAAAATTAAACTATCATTCTTTGTCTCCATTGGTAGTTTACTGCTTATAGAATACTCTTGAGTTGATGAAGTTCCAGTAATTATTGTGTCTCTTAGTGACTGACAGATTCAAATATTTCAACCCTGTGGGTTTTTTTCCACTCAAACCTCTCTGAAGTACAAAACTGAATACGATCACAAGGACGTTAAAAAAAAATCAAAACTCATTAACAAATGCAAACAGCAACTATCTCCAAGCCACAAGACTAAATTAAGCAACGGGAGCTGAACACCAATTAAGCAAAAGTCTGCAGCAATGTGCTTGGGGCAAAAAAAAAGAGATCATAACGGAGGAGCCAGGAGGACTTCCCAGAAGACGGCGTTCTACAGATATGGCGTAACTGTGGAAAAGGTGCACAGTGGAGGTGGAGCCAGGGTTTGGGGGATGATGAGACATGGCGGGATGTCCTGGACCCCTGCTTTTGAAAATAGCTTTCTAGGTTAAACAAATGCCCTCACCTTAGCCAGATTTAAGCTGAAAGCCAGTGCAGTTATTTCAGTCTAGCAACATCAAGCCCTGGTTAAGAACACAGTGGCTGTATTCTGATCCAGTTTCTGAATCATCTTCAAAGTCAGCCCCACACACGAGGCATGCAAAATAGCAATTCCTTTAGTGCACCCTCCCAAGAGACTGGCTTGCTATGTGGAAAATAGGAGCACGAAGCAGGTTTAGGTGGTTCTCCCAAAAGAGCAGGGCTTTTTTTCAACGGGAATGTGATGGAGTTCCGGCACCTCTTGAAAATGGTCACATGGCCGGTGGCCCCGCCCCCTGATCTCCAGACAGAGGGGAGTTGAGATTGCCCTCTGCGCTGCTCCAGTGGCACAGAGGGCAATCTCAACTCCCCTCTGTCTGGAGATCAGGGGGCGGGGCCACCGGCCATGTGACCATTTTCTCCGAGGGCAACCCACTGAGTTCCACCACCTCTTTTCCCAGAAAAAAAGCCCTGGAAATGAGGCTTAAAGCAACTTTGTTTTCTTTCTGGCCTCTGGTAATGGGCAGATGGGAGTCCACGTATGACCCTCTGGTGCGTTCATTTCATGCTGGGTGTTGCTGAATATTGTCAATATAAAAGCGAGCACAGATGTGCCAGCTGCCGTAAGGCTTACGACAGCAGTGGTGCTCGCTCCATGGGTCACAGAGAGCACGTTCTCATTTACTGTCTAGCAAAGGAACCACATTTACTTCCATCCCTGCACCTAAGGAAGGCTTATAAGTTACTCTACCTCTGGCTGCAGCTGTTACAAGGTAGAAACAAGCCTCACTGCAGGTGCCACCCTGCACATGTGCCAGCCACAAGCCTTACTGTCCACAGGCCTTGCCTGCTTTCCTGAAGCACGGGCAAATGCCACATCAGGGAACTGCTCAGAAGAACAGGGGCATGTCGAAGAATCACATGGTCTTAGATGAGTATCACTCCCATCTTGTAGTTGCTCCATTGTCTTCCTATCAGTTACCATGCTTAGTTCAAGATATTGGCTATCGCATACAAAGCTCTTTATAGCCTTGGTTTGGCATACCTGTGGGACTGCCTACCTTCCTATGTTCCTCTATGGCAGCTTCACTCATCTGAACAGGGTCTCCTGCAGGTGCCACCCGGCACTTGGACGAAATCAACAGCTGCCCGTACACGTGCATTCTCTGTGGTGGCCCCTGCCCTATGGAACAGTCGGCTTGAGGAGGTCAGGAGAGCCCCCACTGTCCTGGCTTTCCATAAATGATACAAAATAGAATTACTCAAAAGGGCTTTTTACTCAGAGCGGGACCACAAGTGACGCCTGACATGGGTTGGACACTTTTCAGCTTCCCTCAATTTTTGATGGGAAATGTAGGCATCCTGGTCTTGCAGCTTGACTCTCTGACTGCTGCCCAATGGACTTTTCAACTGTCTCTTGTCCAACATTCCGCCAAACTGCCTACATTTCCCGCCAAAACTTGAGGGAAGCTGGCAAGTGTCCAACCTGTGTCATTCGTCACTTGTGGTCCCGCTCTCAGATAGGAGGACTGTATTGTAGGGAGGTGGGCTCAAAGAGATGATTCACTAATGAGTTAGGGACCATAGACTTGACCACTATGTTGCCTTACACACTATCTGTTGCTTTAACTATGTGCTTCTATGTACTGCCTGTTGCTTTAAGTATGATCTTACTGGGTAGTTCTGTGCTGTATATAATGTCAGTCCTAGAATTGCTTATGCTCCATTTCAGCATTTCTTCAACTTTGTATTGGGCTTTTTGCCGATGTTCTGTCTTTGCAAACTTGCATTTATTTACTCTGTGGCAGTGTTTATTGAAACGTCCTTAATATTGACTGTACTAATCTCACACTGTGTAATCTGCCTTGAGACTCAGTGAGAAAGGTGGACTATAAATGACATGAATCTATATATATAAAAGAGCAAGCATATTCAAGACAACTCACTTCCTACCCTGGTGCACCTCCAGAGGGCACTACTGCGGTGGCAAAACCAGCTGGGATCAGGAGCAGAGCAAGTGGCAATGCCAGCCTCCCTTCACCCAGCCGGAATAAGGAGCAGAGCAGGTGGCACTGCCTAACCCCTGCCTTCACCCAGCTGGGATCAGGTGCAGAGGAGGAAGCAATGCCTGCCTGGCCCCCTCCCCTTTCTAGAGCCCGCTGTATTTTTCCCCACAATGGGTGTTCTTCTTAGATAGACAGACAGACAGACAGACCTGCTTAGGATGGGCAAAGGAAATAAGAGCAAACAAAGAGAGCCAGTTTGGTGTAGTGGTTAAGAGCACGGGACTCTAATCTGGAGAGCCGGGTTTGATTCCCCACCCCTCCACTTGAAGCCAGCTGGGTGACCTTGGGAGAGTCACAGTTCTCTGGAACTCTCTCAGCCCCACCCACCTCACAGGGTGATTGTTGTGGGGTAATAATAACACTTTGTAAACCGCTCTGAGTGGGCATTAAGTTGTCCTGAAGGGCGGTATATAAATCGAACGTTATTATTATTATTATTAAACTAGATTTTTTTTTAAAAAAATGAATATTAAAATCACCAAGAAAAAGGAATAGGAATCCTGACATTTCATGATGTTGCTCAATCTATGAGTAGGATTCAACCAGCTTTTCTGCTGTTGAAAAAGAAGGAGAGGTCCCCTTTGACTACCAAAAAAGGCTACGGTGTAAATCTTGGAAGCTGCATGGACAAAAAGCCACATGAGTTGAGACCTGTAGTGAATGGAATTGGCCAGGTTTGTGCACTACAAACCGGAATCATGACAGCAAATCATGCCGGGAAGACGCTGTCATTCTGGGAGTTTTGCACAATTTCGTGTGGCCCGTAAGACGTGAGATAAATAGCCCGTGTTTAGTTTCTTCAACGTTATTTCAGAGCCAACTTTTACCTTGTGAAGTTGAAGCCAGAGGGGTGGGGGGAGGGAATGCTCAAATAACAGTCCATGAGGAGTATTTCAAATGCCAAGATTTTCCATTTTCATCTCTGCAGCACTGGAGGATATTTTCCACTATTCCACATCATTGTAAAAGCGTGCCTTCCCTTTGCACGCTCAACAGGCATGCCCAGAACGTCCTTGAATGACAGGTTCACAAAAAGGACACACTGAGGTGAACAAAACAGGGCACCTGTGCGCTGGGATTTGGAAAGCACAGTGCCACGTGAATTCTGTCAAATAGCTCCTGGTCAAAAACGAGACAGGGCAAAGTCCTCTCCAAGAAGGGAATCGTGTTCTTTTCACGTTTAAACAGGCCAGCAATTGCCTTCTGGGTCATCAAATAGGACCTCTCAGTAGCCTTTCAGCAGTCAAATGGTGAATCACAGTGGCCGTTTCCACACACGTTGAATAATGCACTTTCAATGCACTTTAGTTATCCTTTAGAAGTGGATTTTTTGTTCCACACATGGAAAATCAGTTACAAATGTGCACTAAAGCGTATTGAAAGTGGATTATTCAACGTGTGTGGAAACGGCCAATATCAAAACCTACACATTCTGTTTCATAAGGTTCAATTGACAGGACAGCAAAGGCACTCCGTTGATCTTGGGACATTTGTTACCTGAGATAGTTCTTTATTTATTTCACTTTGTGGCAATTCCTTTCAGCTGATGCAGCTGACAGCGGAATTGTCAGCAACCACTGAAAAGCCACAACCGTGTTTGGAAATGCAGGACTCAGAGAATGAGATGTGAGGTAGCACAAAGTCTCTTGTTGTGGGAAACAGTCAGGATACATCCTGCCCAATGTCTCTTCAAGACTTCCCATCGACTGCAGGATCAGAAAAGTTCAAACACCAGTTTTGTAATTCAGCCCCATCACCCACAGATTTCTTAATGTCCTTAAGAAATCCAAACTTGCAGTAAATGTTAAAACAAATCTTTTCTCTAATTCCTCCAGGACAGTTTTAAGTAGAAGTTTGAAGAATGTTTCCTCAAACTTTACAGCAGGAGCTAATACTTCTGTCATATCTGCTTGCAGACATGCTGCCTCTTTACCACCTTTGTCTGAGCATTTCTTACTCCATCTGGGAGTCTCTCTCTACACGTTACGAAGTACCTAGGGATGCTCAAGTTTAGGATTGTATGTATAGTCCTCAATTCACGTGGAGGCTGTTCTTGGTTGGCACATGTGAATGCTGCTTTTACAGGAGCTCCCTTTGTGTGACCACATCTGCAAGTGAGCCTGGAGGGCAGAGCGGCCATTCAGTTCTGTTTCTGCTGTGAGAACAAGTACTGTAGGCTCCTTTGAAGTGCCAATTTGCATTTCTTTAAGGTATGAGAAAGTGTCAAAATCTGCATTTCAATGAATGGATGCAGGGGGGTGGGGGGTGGGAGGAAACTGGGATACTTTTAGCAGTTGAGGAGGAACTGATATTGAACGTGTGAATGTATTCACATGGAGCAAATTGAATTGTGACTGTGCAAGTGTGTGCATGGAAAGTTGGAGGGGGGGGACAAATGAAATGAGGTTCACTTGAGTGTTCCTAGGTACTTTGTAATGTGTAGAGAGACTGTGGGTGTTGGGTATTTAACGGGAATGTCGAGCTGCTGACATATCCTTGCAGCATTGCTTTCTGCCAGTTTTTAAATGTGACTGTAAATACTCCCTGAAGCCGTCTATCAGTAGAATAACATTGGAGAAGTCCATGCTTTTGCCTTGTACAGCCTAGGAAAAGGTTCCTTTTGATGGCATTTTCCCCATCATTGGGTTCTGTGAGTGGTCCAGAAAGATGGATTGGAGCTTGCTGGCAAGAACAATCAGGAAGAACTCTGACTTCTTTGGTGCTAAAGCATGATGAAGAATGATTAAAACACTGTGGACTCTCTAGTGTGCTGATAGAGGTGGAATCAACCATACCACCTGTGTTCTCAAGCACACTGCTGTTCTGGAGGAAATGGTCAATAGAAAAATTGGCCTGCAGTGCCTTGGGCTCCCCCCACCCCAATAAAGCTCTTTCCGGCTTCTAGGCTTGTATTTTTTGCTCCATGGTGGGGATGGTGCTTGGGATCCTTTGTGTTGTTCAGAAAAAGCAGTAAAGGACTGAATCGCTTGAGTGCACAGTTATTTAGGATAAAACGGATAAGATAATAACGTAAGCCACTTTGGGTCTCTATGGGGGAGAAAAGTGGGGTGAAAATGAAACCCTGCCCTCAAGTCATAGCTGAATTATGGCGGAACCCCCCCCCCCCATAATTCAGGGGTTTTCGTGGCAAGAGACTAACAGAGGTGGTTTGCCGTTGCCAGCCTCTGCAAGGCTGGTCTTTGCTGGAGGTCTCCCATCCAATTACTAACCAAGGCTGACCCTGTTTAGCTGCTGAGATCTGACGCAATCAGGCTCTCCTGGGCTATGCAGGTCCAAATGGAGTAGATAACAACTTAAGCCACTTTGAGTCCCTATGGGAGAGAAAGGTGGAGTATAAAAGTGAATAAAATCAATTAACTTGCTGGAAGAGGACTCAAGGAGGGATGGGGCTGTGCCTGGGCAGCGGCTGATGCAGAAGCTCAGACTAAGGGGCCTACAAGGAGCAACAGGCACACATGTGCTTCATTCCCAGTCCTGCTGCCCCATCCTACAGACAGCTGATTCCCACCCACCCACCCCCAGCCTCCCTAGCTCAGAAGCAACTCTTCACATTACTTATGTGGCTACCTGATGTAAGCTGTTTTACGTCTCCGCTGGGGAGAAAGGCAGAGTATAAGTGAAGTACATAAATAGTAAGTAAATAAATACATGCAAGCTTCACAAACAGACAAGAGCTGGTGTGCATCTGGGAGGCACAAAACTCCCGTTGCACATGTGATATAAAGTCCTTGTGTTGTTCCCCCACAAGGCGGAGGGACCTTGTTAGTATCTTATAATGTATAGTCAGAGCCTCAGTTGCTAGCCTGGGTTTAGGGTGCCAGGTTCCTACTGGGGGTAGGAGATTATGGCACTTTGGGAGGAAACTCAGAAGTGGCATCACTTCATTCTAAGAATCACTGGAAACTATGGTTTTAGTATAGAGTTTCTGGTGATTCCTAGAGTGGAGTGGCTCCCTCCTGGAAACAGTAATGCTGTTTGCCAATGACACTCTTCGATGCCTCCCCATAGTTTCTGCCAAATCCTACAGCCAAGTGATGTCACTTCCAGGTTTGTACTGGAAATGATGTCATGCTGTTGATGAGATGGTGCCCTCCCCCTTTCAGTCTTCCACCAGGTACCAGCCACTGCTTGGCAACCCTATGCTGCTATTCTACATACTACCTGGCCTGCCTAATTCTTGAAACACAGGCCATCTAATCACAGGTCCTAGAAAACATTAGCATAGAAGCCATCATCAGAGTAGGTGGTTCTTAGAAGAATGGAATGTTCCTAAAGTATCATTTCTCCATAGAAATTGAATGGGAGTTGTTACCCCACCCTTCGCCTCAACTGTATCCGGACTCTTTACAACTCCCTGAAATCACTTGAACATCTTTCATTGTAAGAGATTCCAACATGCTGGGTGAAGTTATGCATCTTGGCAACGCTGTGTGCCAAGGGCGTCTTCAGCATGTGAGGCCCAAATTGATCTGTGCTTAAAACATCAATCTGGATTTAGACAAATTTACGTAACAATGTCCCACACCTCTGTGAGTCGCTCCATCTCTCTGCCTTCTCATCCCAAGCTCCTTAGCAGGCAGGAATGACTTTGTTGGAAAACTGAGAGAAAAGCAGCAGTTTGCAGTTGGGGGGGGGGTCTGCAAACTTTCACTTAAGAGAAAAGCCCCCCAAATGTCCCTCTTCCCTGCACAAAGAACACTACCTTTGGAAGACATCAGTACTTTTGGGATAGCAGCAGTCACTACACCAACCCCTACCGTCATCTCAGTCCTATTTGCATATCTGACAACCTAAGAGACAATTTCCATGCTCCCCTGGTCTGGAAGCAAAAAGATCAAGAAAGAAAGTGGGAATACAAATGTGAACAATAACCAACACTCTGAGTTTCTCTGCACAAGACATCTTACATGGGGACATTCAAGTGTAGGGAGATGCAAAGTTAGCAGGGAAGCATAGTTTAAAAAGACAGAGCTGAAGGTTCTATCAATTTCACCTCTCTACACAAGAGTAGTTTAAAAAGACAGAGCTGGCAGAGATCGCTTCTCAGAGGGTTTGTTAATTTCATCTTCACCTCCCACCCAGCCAATTACAGCCCTTCTTTATGACCACTCCCATTATTTGGTGGGCTTTGCAGCTGAATGGGCTCACTTAAGAATGCTGCCCGTAGTAACATAGCAAGGATCAACAGGGATATTACAAAGTCTTAAGATTGCATGTGTTGAGTTGCGGGCAGCAGATTCTGAGAAATCCTGCACTCTTGTGTATGTTGCAACCGCCTCTCATGAATGGGAACTTCCTCTACAAACAATGCGGGAGCAGGTGAAAAGTTCTGAGTCATACCGCAGCTGAGCAGCAGTGCCACCAATCGCAGAGTCAATACAGTTGGAACAATTTTGGCAATGCTGAGAATGGAGGAAAAGCTAAGGTACGAAGTTAACCAACCAGGTTTTTTTTTTTTTTTAAACCCTCTAACCCTAAGATTTCAGCAAAGATTTCAGTTGCATGCCTTGGCTAGAAGGAAGCAAGGAAAGGGGAAGAAAAAGCTCTTTCGTGACACTTGTAAATGAATTGAGAGAAGTTAGAATGTTTGGACTGTATCCAGGGGGGGGGGGCGTTCTTTTGACAGAACCCCAAACTCTCGCAAAGCTTGAAAGTGCCTTTCTGGACTAGAAAGGGAGCATCTTTAGCAGAGCAGGCACCATCCAGTTCAGCACATTAAATTAAGCCCTTTAACAAGTTAAATTAAGTCCTTAACATATTGTAATTTGGGGGACCCATTTGAAAATAGTTTTGCCAACTGGCCTGGAGAAAATGACCAGCCCCCTTAATAGAGGCTTAATGGCCTGTTGTTGACCAGGTTAGGCTCTTGACCTCCATGCCATGAAAAGCTTCAGCTGCCCATTGCCATATTATTAATCCTCCACTAAAGGGGTGCACCATTTTATCTCCAGGGCAGTTGGCAACCCTGCTTGCATAGAAGCTCCAGACTGTTTTCTTTCCCAAACATAAAGCACAGGAGACTCAGACGATTTGCACTGAACAAGTTTGCATTTTATTTTCTTTGTAGAATATTGACAAGTACCCTGGCTTGGATAGCCCAGGCGATCCCGATCTTGTTAGATCCCAGGAGCCAAGTAGGGTTGGCCTTGGTTAGATAACTGGATGGGAGACCTCCAATGGAGACCAGGGTTGCAGAAGCAGGCAATGGCAAACCACCTCTGTTAGAATCTTGCCATGAAAACCCTGCCAGGGGTTGCCATAAGTCAGGTATGTCTTGAGGGCTCTCCACCACCACCAATATTGACAAATATGCAGCTGTACTAAGCAACAGCCTGTTTTGCACCTTCGGCAGAGGCAAATCTACATTTACCATGGAGGATCTCAGGACCCCTCTTCCACCTCACCCAGTTCCTTCTCATGCCATCTGGCCTGGCACCCCACATGTGTTAGACAGCCCTGACCCACAGTGGGCTCTTGAGTCACACTTTGAGAATTGCTGCTTGCTCCCTTACTCCCCTCCACCTCTAGTTTATGTAGTCCTTTTCAATGCTTTTAAAAAATATATACTCCTTTTCTCCCCAATGGGGACTTAGAGAGGCTTACAACGTCATTGTCTCTTCATTTGTTTTATACAACAACAATCCAATGAGGTAGGTTAGGCTGGGTGTGCGTGTGCCTGGCCCAAGATCACCCAGCGGGCTTCCATGGCACGGTAGGGATTCGAACCTGGGTCTCCCATATCCTAGTCCAATAACCACTCCAGACTCCAACATGCTGTCTCTTTTAAACGCTGCCAGAGAAACACGAACATACCAAGTGACACTTCTCCAAGGGAGCAAATGCAATGGTTCAACAGCTGAATTGCTGCCCACCACAGCTATTAAAGACAGCTTACTCACTTTCTCTACACAAGACTCCTTGGCAAGTGTTTGTCAAACATAGGGAGACGCAACGTTAGCTGGGAAGCATAGTTTAAAAAGGAAGAGCTGGAGAAGGTTGCTCCTCAGAGGGTTTGTCAATTTCATCTTTGCCTCCCAGAAAGCTCAGTCAATTTCACCTCCCCAGCTTAAAATTGTGTGGGATCCCAACTAGAGGGCTGCGAGGAATGAAAATGGGCTGGAGCTGCCTTCCAGAGCCGGGCTTGGACCTGAAGTTTCCCTTCTGGCATTTCACAGCCCCTTCACACAGCTCCAGTGTATAGCAAAGCCTTTGCCCTGCTGCCAGCTCTGTCTTTTTAAACTACCCTTCCCGGCTGCCATTGTATTGCTCAACATGTGTTCTTCATGTGTCAGATGTCTCATGTAGAGAGACTCTCAGAAGAGGGGTTCAGGTTGCCATGTTGGTCTGTAGTAAAAGAGCAAGATTCTGGTCCAGTAGCACCTTGAAGACCAACTAATTTTCCAGGCTACAACCTTTCACTCTCAAAAGCTCACACCCTGGAATTCTAGTTGGTCTTTAAGTTGCTTCTGGACTCGAATCTTGCTCTAAGAAGAAAACCACCACGGCAAATTTATTTGGCCGATTCCTTCCCCAGCGTTCGGGTATTTGGATGGAAACGTATAGAGCATCCCTAGCGTTCCTTTGCATACACCGTCACAGACACCCACCCTACAGGGCTATATGCCGCCTCAACTCCTTAAATGGTTCTGCGCGCGTTTGGAAACAGTGACGAAAGCCTTCCGTTCATTTCAATGGCACGCCGGGCTTTGCAATCAGCTCCTCTCCATCGTCGGGAAAGAAGCCTCGTTGACTCCAACAGGACTTGCTCCCGGGCAGGGCGTCTACGCCCGCAGCTCTGAATCCTCCTGAGAATACAATACGCATTGGAGACGCGACCGGCACTGCCGCTCCGCGTTTCTTTCCCACCCTCCGCTCTCTACGCGGCTCCATTCATAAAGTGAGGAAGCTGCTGAGTCACGCTTATCAGCGCTTTCCCTAGCCCCGCCCCCAGGGCTCTGAGCCCCGCCTCCTCCGGCCTGAAGGCCGCCGGTGTAATATATTTAAACGGCAGCGACGGCGCTGCAACTCGCGGCTGCTTTTGGAGAGGCGCTTTTGCGTCTGCCCGGCTCGGCACCTGTTGAAACGCCTTTCCCCTGCCGCCGGCTTGTCAAGGTAAGGGCGAGGGCGCCTTCGCTTAGCTCTCAGGCGTGAGAATAAATGGCTTTTTTTTAAAAAAAGAAAAGAGCGCTGGACCGGTTAAGAATTAACTTCTTTCGGGGGGGATCCGGGAATGGATGAACTTGGCACAAAGGAAGTATCTTTAAAGGTAAATAAAGTGTAAGTAGGAAGCCGCTATGCTTTAAGCTTGGGATAACGTGGCTATTGGGGCTAAAATGTCAACTTATATCGGACGTGGCGACTTGTAGTTTTTATACTCCACAGTGTGGCATTTCACTGTGTGAATTATTTTTGATGCACTTGTATAGTTGCTCTAGAAGCATCGCATAACTCCCCTCCTCTCTAAAAGTCGAGTTTCTTTTTTCCAAGCGCGTTCTGAGCTGATTAGTTAATTAGCCTAGTTTTCCATGTCGAGGCTCTTGAAAGAGCCCTTTGCCTTCTGAACCTTACAACAGCCCTGTAAGGTAGGACAGCACTGGCTCCCGTGTAGTAGGTAACTGAGGGACAAGGACTTGCTTGCTGCCTAGGGGGTTTGGGGCTGAGACGAGGTTCAAACTGGCAAGTCTCCCAGCCAGTAACTTTCTGTCTTGGCTCCGCTGTCACCTCAACCAGCAGGGAAAGTACCGCAGCACTTTCCCTGGTCTAGAATTGCACTTCTTTAGTCTGGTGGCGTTGGGAACTGCAAGCCAGTTTCACAGAGTGTAGCAAACCCTGGCAGGGTTTGGCCTGAGACAGGCTCCCAGAGAGTACAGTTATGTAATGTTATCGCTACAGCAGGAGGCCACATGGTTGGGGAATCTTTAGATCAGTAACACAGGCCTGGACGGTTCCAAGGAACTTGTCCCAGGGAACAAAACGGAACTCTTCAGTCCGTGCGGAGAGATGTTGACTCTCTGAACTGCAAATGCATTTACATGAAGGCGCCAACAGGCTGATTTTATCAGCTCCATCTGTGGGCATGCATAAATTGAAAAGCCAGGAAATCGGCTGGTACCTTGCATTTCACCCACTTCCTTAAAATATGGTAGTTGCTGGCTGGGTCCAAGTCCTGTGTAATGCTCCTGCATGCCCTGGCAATGAAGTCTTCTTTGTGAAACCTTCCTCTCTCTGAGATGACCGTCATTTTTCTCCAGCCCAAGGGCCAGCATTGTCACTAGCAATTCTGAACTTTATGGAAGTGGACCCCCCCTTTTTTTTTGTGCAGAGAGGAGAAAATCTGATTCCTCCAAAGAGCTTTGGATAATACATGGAACTTTTTGCCTCTACGCTATCACAACAGCCCTGTGAAGTAGGTCACAATATGAGAAAGCAATGGGTGAGCTCTCTGACTGAATAGGGGTTTGAACTCGAGCTTAGAGTGGCAATGAGTTCTCATTCAAAACAGACGGATTTAACGTTATATCTAACAATGAGCTCGCTCAACCTGTATATGTAATCTTTTAAAAATGAGTCAATAGTTTTTTTCGAGCCGTGGAGGAGCCAGAGGTGTCCTCTGGACCCAGCCCAGTGACAAAGGCTTCTTGGCTATATAATTAACTATGGGGGGAAATGCAATTTTGAAATGAAACATTATAAATATGGCACAATATTAATTGTTAGGGGCTTGATCCTGGCAGTGACTTCCTCGAATGCACTGGGATGCAGCCCTGGGTTCCTGAAAACGCTGTTCTATATATCATTGGCAGGACCTCCTAGGTTGTCTTGGACGCTTCTCACTCCATAACTTTATATAACCCCAACCCATTTTCTCAGTTCTCAAATAATTGTTGGTCAGGCAGAGACCATTTAGTGCAATGTTTGCTTTCTACAAATATAGTTCTAGTATCTAACAAAGTGTCCTGACCTGGATAGCCCAGGTGAGCTTCAGATCTCAGAAGCTAAGCAGGGTCAGCCTCGGTTAGTAATTGGATGGGAGACTTCCAGCAAGGACCAAGGTTGCAGAGGCAGGCAATGGCAAACCACTTTTGTTAGTCCCTTGCCATGAAAACCCCACCAGGGGTCACCGTAAGTCAGTTATGTCTTGAGGGTACTCTCTGCCACATCTGACAAAGTGAGCTTGCCTCTTTAAAGCCTTCTGCCCTGGAAACTCTTGTTGGTCTTCAAGGTGCTACTGGGCTCCAACCTTGCTGTTCTACAAATAAAAATACTTCCTCTTATGAAAACAAACGACACTGCTCAAAGCAGCTCTTGTTTCTGGGAAGTTGTGCCTCTAAACTGCCTCTAAACTGCCTCTTCCTTGCCTCTAAACTGGTGAAGACGTTTGACAGCGAGAAAAAGTTTTGTATTGTTACTGTTTGCGTTGTTAAAACCATGCAATCGTTAAATATCAATTAGATCCTCCTAGATAATCTTAGGATCTTGTTCTCAATGAACAAGCGTTAGTGGCTAGGCTGGCCAATAGGATTTTAGGAAATGTATTTTTAGGAAATGGATTTCCAGTGAGTGCATTCTTAAATGCTGTCCCCCTCACCAGTTGCCTTGACTGAAGCACTCCATTCTAGAGTGCAAGTATACCTATGACCAACCAGTGTAGTCCACCCTACCTGAGTCATTGGTTTAGGCATGCCTCTTCTGAGAATAGCTGCATTTCAGAATCAAGACAGACTTATGTGTACATGTATAGAGAGTTCTTGTCCAGAGACTCAGCTCTGGTGCTGTAAAGCCCTGGTTCTTATTGTGTTCTGGTATTAAACTTCAGCATGCTCTATCAGAACATCCCTAGGCCATAAATGTGCAACTTTTCTCATCATGATCACTGTACTGGAAATAATTGCAATTAGAGATGGGCACAAACTGAAATACGAACCAAAATTAAGCATGAACCAAGCCAGTTCGTGAACCGCGGTTTGTCAGATCCCATTTCTGACAAACCGCCACAAACTTTTAAGCTGGTTCGTTTGGTTCGTTTTTTGGTTTGTGACTGAAGACAGCCTGGTGCCAATCAATCAGTTTTCTAAGCAACAGGGGATGGACTTCCTGCAGACCTTCTGCTGGCCCGGAAGTGACATTTATCTGACCTGGATGTGATGTTTTCATGAAGCAAACGAACTGGTTCACGGACCAGGGGCAGGTTCGTGAAAGTTCGTGGTTCATGGTTCAGGAAATTTGACGAACCACAAATCACATGGTTCATTTTTTTCCAGTTCGTGCCCATCTTTAATTGCAATCCCTCATTGTCTTTCCCTTTGTTCCTTGATAGGTCCTCCTCGCTATTCTTTAACTTCCCCCTTTAACCTCTCTTGTATTGGAAAATATAATTGCCAGGAAATCTAAGAACCTGATATGTGACCTTGTAATGAGCTAGTATCTGAAGAAGTGACTCACGAAAGCTCCTACCCTACCAGAAATTTTGTTAGTCTTATAGGTACTACTGGACTCTTGCTCTTTTCTACTGTTACAGACTAACATGGCTACCCATCTTGATCAGCATGCATTACAGGCATAAAGTAACACCGTTATGATTGTAATATGATTGCAAAATTTCCTTTTAGTACGATATCTCACTGATATGCAAATGCACTCTGTACCACACAGAGCTGTGTGCATATACATCAAGATTTCTTATTTGCAGTGTCTTATCAATAGCCATATGTGTGTTGGTAAAGAGGGAGGAGGTGTGTATCTAGTACACTTATTCCTGCTCTTCTTCTAAAGACAGTATAAACGATTAACTGCTCCCATACTGGTGCAGGATCACCCAGTGAACTTCACAGCCAAGTGGGGGTTTGAATGTGAGTCTCTCAGGTCCTAGTCAAACCCTCAGCCCATCTATTGTGGTATAACACAACAGCAACAATAATAACAACAACAACATTTGATTTATATACCGTGCTCAAGACAACTTAACGCCCACTCAGAGCGGTTTACAAAGTATGCTATTATTATCCTTACAACAATCACCCTGTGAGGTGGGTGGGGCTGAGAGAACTCTGGCTTCAAGCAGAGGAGTGGGGAATCAAACCTGCTTGTCCAGATTAAAGTCCTGCCGCTCTTATGCACTACACCAAACTTGCTCTCGGTTAGCTGTAGCCAACTACTCAGGCAAAGCACTTTGTACAAAATTCAGAAACCAACTAGGAACAGAGGTGACCCACTCATATATTTATTTTGTTCTGGAAGTCAAGCCTGGGAGATTTGAAACTCCAATATCCAGGGACTAGTTGAGTGAAGAGAACTTCTGGAGTGTCTGTAATATATCCCTAGGTGGCTGTGGCTTCTGATTTTAGCACAAAAGTAGATGACAGTAATAGAATGACATTGTGCAAGCTGGTGACATCAAGACAGCTTGCCAAGAGGATGGGGGAAACTTGTGGGGAGCTTGCCAAAGATCTTGTCATTTGGTGGATCTGCAGCAGTCTTGCCAGTCATGCATTGATTAGTAAGAAACTCATGTGGGAAGGGTTATGCTAACCATTTCTGTCCCTGTCCCCTGGCTTTGAAGCTCTAAAGTTTTCCTTTCAATAACTCTGAAAAGCAGAAGTACTTTAAGTCAGGGCTTTTTTTCTGGGAAAAGAGGTGGTGGAACTCAGGACTGCACAATGATGTCACTTGGGGTCAGCTGGAACAAGGGTGGAGTTTTTAAAAGTTTAAACCGCCCTTGGCGAAAATGGTCACATGGCTGCATGGAGGGCAATCTAAACTCCCCTCTGTCTGGAGATCAGGGGCGGGGCCACCAGCCATGTGACCATTTTCTAGAGGTGCCGGAACTCCGTTCCACTGTGTTCCTGCTGGAAAAAAGCCCTGCTTTAAGTCGCCTAAGATAAGATAAGGTTGGGGCCATGGCTCAGTGGGATAGCATCTGCTTAGCCTGCAGAATGTGCTAGGTTCAGTCCTTAGCATCTCCTGTTAAAAAGGATCAGGTAGTGGGTGATATGAAAGATCTGAGACTCTGCAATGCCGCTGACACAGTAGAAGTCACCTTTATGTTGCCGTTAGGTTTAGTACCCTGGTGCATTCACACTTGAAGGCTTTATGCTGAGTGTGTGGCCTGCTTCCCGTTTGCTGGAATAGTTGCAATAGAGGTGCCGCGAAAGTTCCGTTGCTTGCATCCTTTCCATTCATGCAATTGCAAGTCATCTTCTGATGACTCATCATGAATATGCAAAACGTGAACTTGAACTTAGCTATACAATGAGCACACACAACATCCTGCAGCTGAACTGGGTCTTCTGCCAAGTTAAGAAACAGGCAGGACAATAACCAAGGATCAAGTACCTTGCTAATAACAACAGCAAAGTGCTTTAGATGCATCTTCTTAGTACCTTCACAGCAACACTGTAGGATCGGTCAGCATTCATTGCGTTGTTCATTGTATATATTAATACTGTTTGGGTTGCATTTTTAAAAAGTGTCATCCGCTTTGCAAGAAGGGTGAAGTAAATAAAAACAAATTGTCCCCTAGGCAGATCATGAGAGGAAGGGTTCCATCAGTGCTTAGTTCGCGGGGCCCTTTCTTACACACCCAGGGGAATGTCAATCGCCACTTTGGGATCAGGAAGCGATTTTGTCCAGGCCAGTTTGGCCAGGGAGCCTGGAGGCTTTTTGCCATCTTCTGGGAATGGTCACTGGGGTGTGGGGGAAGGTAGTTTTGAATTTCCTGCATTGTGCAGGGGATTGACTAGATGACCCTGGAGGTACCTTATGATTCTATGATTCTGTTGCTGGGAAAGAGACTGCCTTGCCAGCGAGTTTATAAGTCATGCAGGGATTGTGGGGGCAGGGGGAGGATCTCTGATTTGTAGCTTGGTGATTTCTGTTGTAGACTTTGATGGACCTCTTCTGGGTGACTTGAGTTAAATTGGTAAGGCCTCCAATTGTCTTTTAAGCACTGAGAATCTGGGTTACCTTCACCGGTCAGCAACTGCTCCTGGCTGTTGAACAATCATTTACCAACACCTCATAGAATCAGTTTGGTGTAGGGTTGCCAGTCTCCAGGTAGTGGCTGGAGATCTCCTGGGATTACAACTGGTCTCCAGGCCACAGAGATCGGTTCACCTGGAGAAAATGGCTACTTTGTGGGGTGTACTCTATGGAATTATGCCTTGCCAAGGTCCTTTCCCTCCCCAAACCCCACTTTCTCCAGGTTTCTTCAGGTTTCACCTCCCAGATCTCCAGGAATTTCCCAACTTGGAGCTGGCAACCCTAGTTTGGTGGCAGGGGCAGAGAGGACTTCTGCCTTGTTTTTACCTGGCTTTTGCCTAACAGTTTACCATTCAAACAGGTTTGTTTTTTAAAAAATTGCATTATCTTCCATGCTGTGAAGCTTCCATTCGGTGGCTTGAATTCTGTATAAGAAGGTGTGTGCCTCTACCCTCTCTTCTTGCAGCTGCTATGTGCCAAAATTTTGTTTTATTTGCTTCATTTATTGTCTGTCCTTTGAGACTCAAAGCAGACAACATAATTAAAAATGACGTGCTAGGGGGAAAGGACAGCCAACACAAACCGTGCACAAGCAGTGCCACAAAAACAGCATTTCAAAATTAGTGAATGTGTTAGAAATTTGTATAATACATACAATGAAGCAGCAGGTATAAATTTTCGAGAGTCAGAGCTCCCTTCTTCAGACATGAGACCAAGGGGCCACCGGATGAAAATCCTGCTGTCCAATGCAGTCCAACACTGCTACCCCCCTAACAATGAAACAGGACTACAAAGCGAAACAACAGATATAATAGAATGAGCTGTGCCGTGAAAACTGCCTAACCTTTCAGACACTCTGCAGCCCTGCAGTCTTTATTAAAGCGTCTTCCTGAACAACTTATACGTTTTACAAAATGATAGATGTATGGGAGCTGAAAGGAGGAAAAAAAAACCTTTTTTGTAAATTTTGTTGTTGACTGTTCAAATAGTTGCTGAAGATTTCTCAGATACCTGGATCTGACAACCTTTAGCTAACATTGACAATTCATGGTGGGCATGCAATAGCATTTAATCTTTTCCAGTTTATGAAATAGGCCTGCCCGCAAGCTCAGAGTGTATGCATCTTCATGTCTGGGTTAAAATGTTATATTCAAAATCCAAATTTAAAATTGGAGTGGCGTGCATTCTTCCCGTTTTACTGTAAACATTCTTGTTTTACAATGTATGCACGTGTCTCCTGTCGTATATTTGGAGCTGCTGAGGACAACACTCAGGAGATAACCACATGTTTGTTCTTATCATTGCAGGTGGACTTGGGGACTTCTGAAAGGCTGCTGACAAAAAGAAAGGCGGGATGTTGCACACACATCTGGATCAGAGCAGCGCCAAGCCTCTTCCTGTGGTGATCATAGGTAAACATGTTCTGGGATAATCTACAGACATCCATGGTTATCGCTCCAAACCACCCTGTTCTTGATGGACACAGGCTGCTGTGTACCAGATATGATAACGGAAGGAAGAAGTGTCTTCCTTTTAGTGCCTTTTCAGTGTGAACACAGTTTTGCTGACTGAAAGCAAATGGAACCTGCAGTGCTTAGACATTGCAGGAATTGTCTTTCTTACAGTGCCAGGACACTCTTATTGAAGGGGATATAGTTGATAGGGAAGTGGAGTTATGTAAGAGAGCTGTTTTCTTCTTTTTGGAGAGCGGGGGAATGCTGGACAGCGGACTAGATATAAATATTGTCATTCAGGGGTCATTTCGTAGAAAAAGAGCTGGAGGAACTCATTAGCATAACTCATTAGCATAACTCATTAGCATATGCCACGTCCCTTGCCATCACCAGAAGTGTGTCATTAACATAACTGATTTGCGTATGCCACACCCCATGACATCACATGTCCTGGCTGTTTTGGACCTAATCCTGGCCATTCAGGGCCAAAATTGGGCCCAAATGGCAGAAAGGGGCTGAAAATGGCTGAAAAGGGGCCCAAAATGGTCAGGATCGGGCTGCTGCTGAGTGGGAGAGTGATCCACCACCCCTCAGAAGCCCGTGGGCAGGGCCACCTGACATGTGACTTCTTTGGGGAACTGCCAGAACTGCGTTCCTGCACGTTCCCCCTTGAAATGAGCCCTGTTGTCATTTGACTGCTTGTGATGTGATCTTGAATATTGTTTTTATTAAATGGTGGAATTCAGTGCCTGTGCATGCAGTGATGGCCCCAGCACAAATGGCTTTAAAAGTAGATTAGACAAATTCATGGTGGAGATGGCTACAAACCATGGTATCTCCACAGGCAGTAAATCTCTGAACAACATGCTAGGACGCAACGTTGGGGAGGGCCTAGTTTGTTGGCCCTTTGGGGGAAATGGTTAACCACTGTGTGAAACATATTGCTAGACTAGATGAACCATTGGCATGTGAAGGCTGCTGTTCTCTTGGACTTGGACCGTACTTGGCCTTTGACCCTACAGGAGTCGGGTCATACTTATATGAAACCTTCCTCTAGGAGTAGGTACCCCTTTGCCCTGCAGATCTCTACAGAAGCTTGTTCTACCCTCTGTACTCCCAAGTAAGTCCTGGTTTACTTCCTAAATTATTAGCAGACCCAAGACTAGAAAATTTACTTATTTTAGCTAAATTTTTAGTTCAGGCTGTGAGAATTCAGGCAACTCACCAGAAGTCAGCTTTTCTGTAGCTTTGTGTTTTGACCTTCTCTGGCCTGAACTCTTCCTTTCTTCCTCATATTCCCAGTTACATTTGATAAATATTACTTAAGACCTATAGGTCAGATCAGGGCTTTTTTTCAGCCAGAACGCAGTGGAATGGCTTTCTGGCACCTCTAGAAAATGGTCATGTGGCTGGTGACCATTAAATTTTAAGATCCCCCCCTTGCTCCAGCTAACTGGTGCCAGTCAGCTGGAGCAAGGGGGGGAGTTTAGATTGCTCTCCCCGCCACTTGTGAGCAGCGTGGAGGGTGATTTTAACTTTAAAATCCCACCCCTTGCTCCAGCTGACTGGTGCCAGTCAGCTGGAGCAAAGGGGAAGTTTAAATTGCCAGCGTGGAGGGCAATTTAAACTCTCTCCCCCTTGCAAGAGTGCTTCCAGGAGTGGCTGCGCCCTGCGCCGATGATGTCACTTCCCAGAAGTGATGTCATTGTGCAATCCCAGGAGCACGCACACACGTGTATGATACCCAGTGAGTTCCACCACCTCTTTTCCTAGAAAAAAAGCCCTGGGTCAGAGGAGTAGAGAAAGAAAGCAAGCCCCAATGCCTAACTCCTGTACAGTAACTGCAGGTTTCTTAGGAGGGGAACATATTCATTGATTCCGCACACGTTGGATAATGCATTTCCAATCCTCTTTAGAGATCATTTGGAACTGAATTTTTCGTGTGTGAAACAAAAAATCCACTTCAAAATGATTGCTAAAGTGCATTGAAAGTGCATTATCCAATGTGTGCGGAATCAGCCGTGGAGAATTCAAGAAGATGCCCCAAATCCCTCAAGGCTATCATAACAGGATCAATAAGCTGATGTGGGTACATCTGCTTGTGTAAAAGAGCCAATGCACATTCAGTTTAGAAATGAAACCAGGGACCAACACCTGGATTAACATAGAGTTTTGATCACTTATTCAGCTGCGCATGGATTGAATGTAACACGAGAATAATCAGTGCACATATAAAGACATATCAAGTGCGTACTGGACACAGATTGTGTTCACTGTAACTTGTGACCAGACTTCGGACTGTATGCATGTTCAATTTGATGTGTGTTCAGGGCTTCTACCCTCTCTCCTCCATGGGAGGTAAACTTCAAAGGCAGCATTAAGGAAAAGGGGGGGGGGGAATCTGTCCTGCCAAGCCCTGTACAGGCTCTAATTTACAACCTTGGCAGAAACTTGTTTTGTGGCAAGCAGATGTTGCAACCGGCTGCATGTCAGCTGTACCGCAGGCACTCCTCCCCATTCTCGGCAGTCCTGGAGGCCTTTCCCCATTTTACTGTTGGGCTGTACCCTTGGCATCAAAAACCGCTGCAGGCTGAGAGTTCTTGGCTTGTATGCCAAGTGCCTATGAGCTTCCAATTGGTGCCAGGGGGGCCCTATGCAGTGTTCCTAGTTGGTCGTTGCTTGGATCCAATGCATACAGACTTAAATATAGCCCAGAAAGTACCTTTACTCCCTGCTGGGTTTTACAGCAGGGCAATTGTGCCAAATGGTATGAGGCTATGGACACACTGGGTAGGTGGCTGTGCCAGCCTGACCCGCTTCCCTGCTTTACGCAGCTGTTAGCTTTGACACATTCTGATGAGCAATAAAAGACAGAGCTGCAGAAAGTGACAGCTGGCCTGGATTGGGCAGGGAGGCTGTAAAATACTAACCTAGCCAAGAATGGGGTTTGGGGACTGGTCTTCGCTTCTTGGGCCAGCCTTTGGCTTGTTGGTGTCAAAAGCGGAAAATGCAAATGCAACAGTTTTGTGGGCTGTCAGGACAGACGGCTATCCTTGGCTGCACCCACACAGAGTTTCTCTACACGAGACGCTGGGCGTGTGTTTGTCAAGTGTAGGGAGACACAATGTTAGTCGGGAAGCCTAGTTTAAAAAGACAGAGCTGGTGAAGGTCGCTCCTCAGAGAGTTTGTTAACTTCATCTTCGCTTCTCCCAAGGCTCTGTCAATTTCACCTCTGTGTGGATCACCAGAGGGCAGCGAGGAAAGGAAATGGGCTGGAGCTGCCTTCCAGAACTGGCCTTGGACCTGGAGAGGTTATAATGGGCTGAAGTTTCCCTTCTGGCATTTCATAGCCCCTTCATACAGCTCCAGTGTATAGCAAAGTCTTTGCCATGCCACTGGCTCTGTCTTTTTAAACTACCTTCCCGGCTAACATTGCATCTCCTGACACGTGTTCTTCACCTGTCAGATGTCTCGTGTAGAGAGACTCACAGTGTGGCAGTGATGATCTGCCGTGTTGCCTTTGGCTGCTGTTGTGAATGCAGAGAAAGCTACAGCAGCAGCAGAGCGGCCGACTGAGCAGTGAAGTGGGGACAGAGGAAGAGAAAGGCTTGCTAAGGCTGTCTAGTATCTTGGTGGCCCAGGCATGATCTCAGTGGGGTCCACATAAGAGCCCTGCTGGATCAATCCAGAGCTCTATCTAGTCCAGCATCCGGGCGCACACAGTGGCCAGCCAGTTGGCCTTGCCCTGAAGTTGCCTCCTGGTGCTGGTATTCAGAGGTTTACTGACACTGAATACGGAGGTTCCCTTTGGCTAGTAGACCCCAATAGACCTCTCCTCTGTGAATCTGACTAATCCCCTTTTAAAGCTCTCTGTGCCTGTGGCCATTGCTACATCCTGTGGCAGTGAGTTCCACATATTAATCACTTGTTGTATAAAGCAGTATTTCCTGATGAAAGAGACAGACTCTTAGCTGCTGCCCCAGCTCTGTGCCATAGTTCACTCTTTCCACACAATGGAAGCTTGCTGCTTCCTGTTCTTGGCTTTGCCTGTTTAAATATCTGATTTGACTAGGAGAAGGAGGGGTGGCGGCAGAGTGGCTGAGCAGCGGCTTAGCATGCAACAGAGAGCCAAGCTACAAGTGAGGAATGACACTTGAATGGCAAGTGAACAGACTCAGGGCCAAGCTACAAGTGACGAATGACACTTGAATGGCAAGTGGATTGAGTGGAGGGCAAGTGAACAGGGAGAAATACACTTGCCATTCAAGTGTCATTCGTCACTTGTAGCTTGGCCCTCAGGGCCAAGCTACAAGTGACAAATGACAAGTGACAAATGAACGGCAAGTGGATTGAGTGGAGCGCAAGTGAACAGGGAGAAATACACTTGCTGTTCAAGTGTCATTCGTCACTTGTAGCTTCACCCTCAAGGGTATTCCTCCCTGTTCACTTGCGCACCACTTGCGCTCCACTTGATCAAGTGGAGCACAAGTGAATGGCAAGCGAACAGAGAGGAATACACGTGAGTCTGCTCACTTGCCGTTCAAGTGTCATTCCTCACTTGTAGCTTGGCCCAAAGCCTTTTTTAAAAAAAAAAAACAGAGTCCCCAGTTCAGTCCTGGCCTCCTTCATCTAAAAGGATCAGGTGGGAGGTGATGTGAAAGACCTCAAGTTGGAGAGCTGCTGCTAACCAGAATAGACAGCACTGTCCTCAATAGACCAAAGGTGTGACGCGGCCAATCTAAGGTAGCTTCATGTGACGATCACAGCAAAAGGGAATTTGTGCCCCTGTCTCCCGATAAAGACTTTTGCTTAGCTGATGCTTCTCATCTTACTCTGTGTGTGTGTGTGTGTGTGTGTGTGTGTGTGTGGTCCCCTCAAGTCATAGCTGACTTATGGCGGCCCCTGGTGAAGTTTTCATGGCAAGAGACTATCAGAGGTGCTTTGCCATTGCCTGGCTGTGCAACTCTGGTCTTCGTTGGAGGTCTCCCATCCAATTACTAACCAAGGCTGACCCTGCTTAGTTTCTGAGATCTGATGAGATCAGGCTCACATGGGCTATCCAGGTCAGGGTTCCTATCTTAATAACCCATCCCAATTTCTCTCTTCAGGAAATGGCCCCTCGGGGATCTGTTTATCATACCTCCTCTCCGGCTATGTCCCTTATGTCAGAAGAGGTGCTGTCCATCCCAACCCCATTTTACAAAGGAAACTGGAAGAAACACCTGAAATTTCCATCCTGGATCAGGTTGGTATGACCATAGGGAACAGCAGGGCATTCCTCTGTGTGTGCGCGCACGCGTACGCGCTTCTGTAGCTCTAAAGCAAAGGATCTTTAGTGACCAAAGAATCCTGTGGCTAGAATGTAGTCCACCTCACCATTCTGTTCTAGGTTCAGGGGCAGACTGTGTTGGGTGCTCTTGCCCTTAGGTAGGCTGCAGCTACAGTTCTGCCTTGCCCATTGATTCCCTCCCTCCCCAAAGGTCTTAAAGGTACAGAACTTTGTCCACAAACTTCAACTCTCAACATTTCTGGGATTGCCATTGCTATCTTTCCTGTAGGTTCTAGGAGGCTGGGCCCAGAGTCAATTACCTACTAACAGAAGGGAAGGTGTTATTTCCGCCAATTCCTCCTTCCTGCTGCAGACCTCCAATTATGGCTTCCCTAAAGGCCTCTTGCCCTTAAGGTTGCCAGCTATGGGTAGGAAAATTCTTGGAGATTTTGGGGTGCAGTCTAGGGAGGGGGGCATTTGGGGAGGGAAGGGACCTCAGTTCGGTATAATGCCATAAAGTTCACCTTCCAAGAAGCCGTTTTTTCCAGGAGAACTGATTAGTTATAATTAGAGGTGTGCACCCTGAAAATATTTGGGTTTCCTGCTTTGGGTTTACCTGAAGCAGGAAAAACATTCGGAAATACCCCAAACCCAAAGCAGCAAGCCGCTTCGGATTCGGGCATTTGAATCGCTTTGGAATGCTCCGTAAAGATTCGGCACATTCCAAAGCGATTCAGGGGGATGGGCTTTCAACCAGCACCCCCACACTCCCCTACTTAGCCCCTCCATCCCCTCCAACCCACTTACCTGGCCGGGCAGGGAAGGCCAGAGCTGCCTCCTCCTGTGCTGCCGCCTCCTCCTCCAGGGCTGCAGGGAGGGCTGGAGTCACCACTACCGCTGCTGTGCTGCCTCCTCATGGCCTGCAGCAGCCCACAGGACCACTGGAAAGGCCGGATCCAGTGGCGTGTGGCACCGCAGGGTGGCAGGGAAGGCCTTTTTGGCCTCCTCCGCCATCACGCGGGCCCGCAAGGTGATCAATAGACTAGGTGATCAATAGACTCCAGTGGGTGTGAGAGAGATGGGAAAGTTCTGTTCTGCTGACCGAAGAGCCTTTTGTTAGCAGAAAGCTTCATCTGTAGCCAGCCCGGGGTTTCTAGATATTAGGCTGTAACTAGACAGAAGTGATGAAAATATACTTATCCATGTCCCTTAGTAATATAGATCTCAGTGCTGCCCCCTGTGCATTCAAGATGGCTTTCAAGGCTGTGTCTGGGTGAGATCAGGTCACTCTTTGGGGCAGTTCCCATTTCTTTGGAGAGATCAAATTCCAAGGCCTTACAGTACCTCAGCCATAGGGGCTGTTGACATGTTCTATGGTTGTCTGTTTAAGGCGGCAGGGTGGACGAGGGTCTGCATTGTATGAAAGTTCCTCTCTTGATCACTGAGCTCTGAATGTCAGCCACTACGAGGGGAGACCCAGTGGAAGCAGTTTATGGGTCTAGCAGTGGTTTTTGCTTCACCCCGTTTTTAAATACCCCATAGTTGTAAAGGCAGACTGGCAGCTGTAATTCAGTCTCAGAAGTGCAGCCCCTATGCTCTCTCACTGGAAATTAGGTGATGTAAGAGAGACCCATTTTTCCATGAAACTAAATTTGGTGGTGGTGGAAAGTGCACTCAAGTCATAGTTGATGTATAGCACCCCCTGGCAGTTTTCATAGCAAGAGACTAACAGAAGTGGTTTGCCATTGCCTGCCTCTGCAGCCCTGGTCTTCGTTGGAGGTCTCCCATTCAATTACTAACCAAGATGGACCCTGCTTAGCTTCTGAGATCTGATGAGATCAGGCTCACCTGGGCTATCCAGGGCAGGGTGAAACTGATGGACTCACCACACGAGACAAAATACACTCAAATTACACAGGTAATTCGAGTGTATTTTTTAATTTGAGTGTATTTGAGTGTAATTCGAGTGTATTCTGTCTCGTGTGGTTTGACCCTAAATTTATCACTCATGAAAGGAGATGGGTAGCCATTTCTCCAAATGCAGTTCAAGTTCACTACAATATTTCCAGCACTGGATTAGCTTTGCATTGTGCAAATGTACAGAGAAAGTATTTTTACATACACTCAGGGTCAAACCACACAAGACAAAATAAACTCGAATTACACTCGAATTACCCGTGTAATTCGAGTGTATTTTGTCTCATGTGGTGAGACCCTCACTCCCCATGATCAGCAATGTTTGGAAATAGTGTCACTGATCACGGGGGGTTGGGGGTTGGGGGGGCATGTGTGCAGATCCCTCCATACATAGGTGCTACTCACCAGCCGGAAAACATGCAGAGGCAGGAGTTAGGGCTAGCACACTTGTTCCCAGCTCCTCCTCCTCGTGCATTCAGTCACTGCATGGGGTACGAGGAGCCACGCAGAATAAAATGGAAAAGGTGCAGGAATTCAAATATTGCCCTGGTATAGTCCACATCAGAAGAAACCCCATGGCACAGAGTGGTAAGCTGCAGTATTGCAGCCCAAGCTCTGCTCATGACCTGAGTTCGATCCTGGCGGAAGCCGGGTTCAAGTAGCCGGCTCAAGGTTGACTCAGCCTTCCATCCTTCTGCGATTGATAAAACGAGTACCCAGTTTCCTGGGGGTAAAGTGTAGATGACTGGGGAAGGCAATGGCAAACCACCCTGTAACAAAAAGTCTGCCAAGAAAACGTCGTGATGCGACATCTCCCCATAGATCAGTAATGACTCGGTGCTTGCACAGGGGACTACCTTTACTTTTATTTATAGTCCAGATCAGTGCCAGTAGATTTAAAAAAATCACAATCCAAGGTTGGCTTTTAAAGACTTCTTGTTTTCCATCATCAGGATATAGAGTATCTGTCTGAAGGCTTGGAAGGGAGATCAACCAGCCCTCTAGCTCTTCTCTTCGATACCCTGCTACGCCCAGATACTGACTTTGGTGGGACGGCAGATTCCATTCTCTCGTGGTGGCACCAGCCCGACAGAGCTGTTCCTCATCTGGTTCTTGGCAAAAACCTTCCTGGAGGAGCTTGGCATGTAAGAGCAGCTTAATGCATTAATGTTTAGGAGTGGAGCCGTGGCTCAGTGGTAGAGCATCTGCCCTGAATGCCAAAAGTCTCAAGTTCAATCTCTGGTATCTCCAGTTAAGGTGGACAGGAAGTATGTGATGTGAAAGAGAGCTGGTGCTTGGTGGGTTTCAGGTAGGCAGTTGTGTTGATTTGCAGTAGAACAGCAAGATTTGAGTCCAGTAGCATTTTAGATTTTCAGGGAATAAGCTTTTGAGAGTCAAAGCTCCCTTCTTCAGGTCTCTCAAAAGCTTATACTGTGAATTTCTTGTTGGTCTTTAAGGTGCTACTGGATTCAAATCTTGCTGTGTGAGTTGGGGTATACAATACTGACCTTGACAGACCAATGATTAGAAAGCCGTGGCTTAGTTGGTTAAAGCGCCTGTCTAGTAAACCGGAGATCCTGGGTTCGAATCCCAGTGGTGCTTTCAGGTAAGTTGCATCTGTTTTACATCCACAAAATGGGCGTTATTTTTATGCCCACTTTCTCCACTGCTGCTCAAGCAGCAATTGCTTTGGGCAGGGAGCTGTTCCAGTTGGCAGCAGAGGGTAGCACCTGAAACAATGGGCTTAAATTACATGCACAAAGGTACCGGCTGTATATTAGGAAGAACTTTTTCATGGTCAGAGTAGTTCAAAAGTGGAATCAGCTGCCTAGGGAGGTAGTGAGCTCCCCTTCACTGGCAGTTTTCAAGAAGAGGCTGGATGGATATATGACAGAGATGCTTTAGGCTGATCCTGCACTGGGCAGGGGGTTGGACTAGATGGTCTGTATGGCCCCTTCCAACTCTATGATTCTATGAAGGTCATGTCTTTGTGTAGCATCTTCTCTGGGTTTGTTAAACCAATCTCAGTTAGCTTTCTCTATCCATATGGGTAAGAAAGGGGTGAGTTCTTACAGTCTTTTAAATGATTCCTGTCCAGATGGTTCTGGTTGTAAGACAATGCAATGACTTTCCAGAGGCCCTGAAACTATTGAACGTGGATGGGCTGTGTAGCAAATGTATTTCTGAAAGACTTACAGCTGTCCACCAAAGCAAGGTTAATGTATTCTGCCCTGTCAATTTGAAGTGTGTATGTGTACGCTGTTTGTTGATAGTGAGCAGATCTAGTTTCCATGGCTTTGCTTATTTATATCCGGCCAGTGAGAGACAACTTGCGCTGTCCCCTTCAGTCCTGTCAATGTTCAGATTTTATTTTTGGAAGGATAGGCAATGGCCAGGCATTTTCAGTGTCCTCATGAGATTAGCTTTAGCAGTGCTATCCAACTTCCTATTAGGAAGGATTCAGATTTCTCATCCTGACTGCTCCCCCCCCCCCAAGCTCCTTTTCAGTTTTGCTTTTCCCTTGTGAAAATTGGACATGCAATTCTTCCCCCCACCCTTCCATTTTCTTTCTCCTCCAATAAAATACTTCGTTTCAAATGTACACGTGACCAGTGTTTGTCAATAAATTGGCATCCTACTTAAGGGACAGCTATTGGCTCAGTCCAGACATGATATAAAACCATGGTTAGCTCGTGGATTCAACTCACGCTCAGTCACTCACATCCTGGTTTGCCTCTACAAATACTGGTTTTGCTTCCTTCTGTGTTTCCTGGGAGGGAATTGCCAGAGGGCAATCCAGGATTAATGCAGAATGGCTGCATTCAGGGCCAAGCTACACATGACGAATGACACTTGAATGGCAAGTGTATTTCTCCCTGTTCACTTGCCCTCCACTCAATCCACTTGCCCTTCAAGTGTCATTCGTCATGTGTAGCTTGGCCCTAAGACATCACACAGAACCATAGTTAAGACCCACTGTGATCTAGTTTTGATGGACCTGAGCAAACAATAGCTAGTGCTCAAATAATCCCACTAACCATGGTTGAAAAAATCATGGTTTTGCACAGTGCCTGACCTGAGCCACTGGATATATAAATACTGTATTGATCCTGAAAAGCAGACAGGAGCTTTTGACGAAAATATGAAATATAAAAGTGGTGTCTGATTGACCCATCTTTTCCCTTTTCAGTCTATTGAAGGGTCTATGTTCACTTTGAGCCAGGGAGACTGGATGGGCCTTCCTGACCTTCAGTTCAAAGACTGGATGAGTAGGAAGAAAAGGTAAGATTTCCTCCCATTTTTATGGAATGATCAGCTTCCGAAGTGAGAGATTTTCACTGAAACCATTATATAGCTCTGGTACAATGAAGTCATCCTTCTCTTTGAACATGGAAGAATATAGCCCATAGCCAGATCATTCTTTACTAGAGATGGGCACAAACCAAAATACGAACCGAAGTTTGTCACAAACCGGGCCAGTTCGTGGTTTGCAAACCGGCAGTTCATCAGAGCCCATTTCTGATGAACTGCCAGGAACTTTAGGCCGGTTCATTTTTCAGTTCGTCACTGCAGACAGCCTGGCACCGATCAATCAGTTTCCTAGGCAACGGGGGGGGGGGCTTTCTGCAGACCTGCTGCTGCCCTGGAAGTGATGTTTTCACAAATCAAATCAACTGGTTCACGAACCAGAGCAAGTTCGTGAAAGTTCGTGGTTTGTGAAACACGGAACTGCAAGGTTCGTCCCCCCCCCCAATTCATGCCCATCTCTATTCTTTACTTTAATTTCCGTATGGGAATTTTTTTTAAAGTGTATTTTGGGCCGCTGGTAAAACTCCAAGGAGGCCTTATGTAGCAACAGGAAGAAATCTTACAAAAGTTGGCTTAGGATGGAGAAGGAAGGTGGTGTGACTTTCTTCTGCTTGATGTTCCACATTTCCTGATCAGAATCTTCTTTGGAAATGGTAATGCTTCCAAAACCTTCTAGATGAAACAGATTGTTAGGAAAAGGATGTTCCTCCTCCGTTCAGGATCATAGCAGCAGATAAGCTGGCATGATCACACAAGCTGCTGGTTTAGTTTTACAAGCCTAAACACACCTTCATTCTGCTTGTAAATGCAATTACAGTAATCTTGTGGGTGGTTCTCAAGAAAACTCCAATAGCTGGAAGTTCTGTGCAAGGCTGGGCTTTTTCTTTTTTTTGCCCTTATGAATTCTACTAATGCTGGTTGCAACCTGCTGCTAGAGATACAGAGTAGGTTGAATCCTACCAATTTTTCCACTGGCAAAAAAGGGAGGGAGGGGTAGTTTTTACCAGTGTACAAGGGACTGTGGTATCTGTGGGACCTGCATGAATGAAAGTCATGTGGGATGAGGGCTACAGTGGCAAAGCAGCAGGGTGAGTTTGAGCAGAAAAGCTGGTTGGATCCAAGCCAATGATGACTCTATTTCCCTTGCTCCAGTTTCCATAGCAGAGATGTCCTTTGAATTATCCTGACTGTACTGATACTCACATTCTCATTTCAGAGGCTTCAGAAATAACAGATCAACAGCTGGAGACATCGTTCAGTACTACCAATACTACGTGGCCAAAAAGGGCTTAAAAAAGAACTTTCTCTGTGGCACTTTTGTGGCGTCTGTGAAAAATCTTGGTGTGGATGCTGTCTACGGCAATCCAGGTTCAAGAGACAGGGGCTGTAGATGGGATCTTCCTGAGAAACCAATGGATGACAGTAAAGATATCAGAACTCTCTTCCAAGTGGACGGATTTGTCACCACCATCAATGGCACGCAGCCTTTCTCGGTGTATGCTGAAAATGTAGTTTTAGCCACCGGCACATATGACAGTCCCTCCTGGCTTGGAGTGCAAGGGGAAGACCTTTCTTTTGTCCATCACAAGCTTTCTGCCCTGGAGGATGCTGTGAGGAACAAGGAAATTGGCATGATGTCTGATCCGATTCTGATTGTGGGTGCTGGGCTAACAGCGGCAGATGCCGTCCTCTTTGCTCACCACTATAACATCCCGGTGATCCACGCCTTCCGGCGGAGGGTCAACGATCCAGCCCTGATCTTCAACCAGCTCCCAAAAACTATGTATCCCGAGTACCATAAAGTCCACCAAATGATGAAAGAACAAGTTTCTTCTTGCCCAGGACTGTATGAGAGTTATGTCAGCCTTCCTGAGCACCACATAGTGTCCTTCACGGAGGATAGGAAGTGCATCTTCCGCGATAAGAGTGGCCACCAGAAAGTGTACAATATTTCTATGGCTTTTGTTCTCATTGGCTCCAATCCTAACCTATCGTATTTGCCAAATAACGGGGCAGACTTGGCGGTAGACTGTGAACAGCCAGTCAGTTCCAAGAGAAACCCAATTGATGTAGATCCTTTCACTTATGAATCAGTTCACGAGAAGGGGCTGTATGCCATGGGACCACTAGCTGGGGATAATTTTGTGCGTTTTGTACAAGGCGGTGCTCTGGCTGTTGCCAGCTCCTTGCTGAAGAAGGCCAACAAGAACCCTCCATAACACTGGGTGAGATGCCCCTGTTCTCAAAGGCTGATGCGATCTCTGGAAAAGCAAGAGCATTGAATAGGTAGAAGCCATTTCAGCTAGGAAGCTGAGTCGCCACCATAGCCGACTCCAGGGTTGCTCTGAAGTGCTGAGTCACCTATTCAAGACGGTTAAGTCAACAAGCTTGTGCGGGTTCTGCTGAATTTTTCTTCCTGTATGTAAAATTTGAAGGTGGCCCTATGCAGACTATAGCACAGAGGATAGGAGACGGTCTTCCACTCTGCTTGGAAGGGGTGCAAGGTAGTTATTCTCCACTAACTGGCAGGTTTCTTAAGAGAGCGAACGGCACATTTTGAACCCTCGGAGTTAAATTAGCAACAGACATTTCCCTCTCAATGTGCAGATCCCAATCCAATATCCCACCCCCATTGTATTCTGAATTACTCTAAAATCAAAGCATCACCCAAGGAGTAGAAGTGCAGGACCAAAGTCAGTGCAAGGGTTGCATCTGCTTTCCTTCCCAGAGTTAGGGGGAACAGAGGGAAGAAGCAGGGTAGGAACTGGTGAGCCCACCTGTGGCCCGGTTGAAGGTACTTGCGCATGAGACATGGAGGATAGGGGCTGCATCAAAGCCAAAGGTTCTAGTGGCCACCAATATGTTTTTGCCATCCTTAAGATTCATTCGTTGGGCTGTTCGGAGGCTTAGAACTAAAGATGATACAGTCCCGCGGACAGCCCATTGAGCCATTGATTTCCCCCTTGGCAAATGTGCAATTTAAGTAACCTCTAAATGAGGCTGCATTAGCTTGAAAGCTCAGGAATTTTTTTCAATGCTGCTGATTTTACAGCTGTATAATAAATTCTCTCTCCATCCAACTGAATTTGTTACTGTGTTTTTTTTCCCCTCTGGGCTTTTACATCTTTTCTGAATAGCTTTTGTACACTAATTTTTTTTAATTAAAAGAATCACTGTGTTCTGTGGATTTGTGTTTCTTTGATCCCAATGTATTCTGTTTGAAGGGCCCGATATCCAGATTATTCATTAGCAAGGTCACTGTTACTGAGCACTGCATGTCCCAGTTGGGACAATGTTTTCAACCTGAGACGTTATTTGTAGCTTCTGTCCCAGTGCATTCGAGCGACTCAAAGATGCAGGGCCGTTTCCACACGGCTTACCTTATTCTGCAAAATAGCGAAATCTCGCGCGAAATCTCACGAAAAAACGCTGTTATCGCGTCTTCTCGCACGATAACAGTGTCTTCTCCAGCCAACAGAGACCAGTTCCCCTGGAGAAAATGGCTGCTGTGGAAGGGGCTGATGCCCCTCCCCTCCCCAAACCCCACCACCAAAATCTGCAGGAAATTTCCAACCCGAAGCTGGCAACCCTAATAGCATACCCATTCACAAAGTGCAATATGCATGGTGAGTTTCTGGTTCTCTGCCAAGAGAGGCACGATGAGTGTTGGCAGAACAATAGGCAGGCAACAGCTGTTGACAGTTATTCTTGTACCAGCTGCACTGGCAGTCCTCACACCTGATCGCTTATCTCCAGCCAATTTTTGAAATTGGAAGTTGGCAGCTCAAGAGCTGCAGTGGACTCTTTTATGCATTCTCGCAGCATTGGCCTGTACTCCCCTAGGGATGTTCAAAACTCTACCAGTTTGGCTTCAGTTCTTGATGGCTGCAAGCAGGAAACTGATTTTTTGGGGTGGGCTGTCTATGAACGGTTTGAACCTGTTCAGGTACTTTTTGTGAATTTAAGCAGCACAATGCAATGGGCTGTATTTTGTGCATGCATATCCTTTACAGTACATGATGGCAGTTCTAGTTTCCAGACCTGTGGTCACTGCTCACCAGGCTGTGGGTAACCATTATAATGTGTACTAAAGAACCGAACATTATACAAAAATGTTCACTATAATATGGATTCACGTATGCCGGCCACAATAGTCAAAGGCAAAGAACATACAAATACATGCAAGTTCCTTGGGTTCGAAGAGTCATTTTGTGACATTCATCACAGTTGATGGTTATAGTCGTTTGAATGTCTAACATATTTGTGAACAAGATAAGAATCCAGTTGCTTGCACAATAATCTTAACTCGAGTGAAAATACAGAAAATCATGGCATCTTCTTTGATCACCCTGTGGATCCGGAGGAGGGAGGAAGAAAATGTCCTGGCCATGCCTTAATTCTTATCCTCTAACACATAATTTCACCATCTTTGGGAGTAGGTTCATTCATGTAATAAGCAGTTATCCGCTATGGGCCAAGCTACAAGTGACGAATGACACTTTAACGGCCAGCGAACAGACTCACGTGTATTCCTCCCTGTTCACTTGCGCTCTACTTGCCCTCCACTCTATCATGTATATGTCTGTCTACATATCTGCCATGATTATTTGTCTGTTTTCTGTGCTCTGTACTGATCCTCTGAGAGTATATGAAGTTGCCTATCGGGGCCTGTTCGGCTGGGAGTTGCTTATCTTACACGTGTCTACTGTGGTGTCTAACTTTCGTTTTCGCAGCTGCCGGAGAATGTGTCCTTGAGCCTGGGAACTGAAATGACTTCATTTTTTCTTCTCTCTTCCAATTTTCCTTTACTTCTATCTCAAAACCCCTTCCCACCCCTTTCTGGCTCTTTTGCATCAGAATCCTAACCATATCCTACAGGCAGAAACTTGCCCTATAACTAACCCCTCCAAACATTTACACATCACTTCTGCCAATGCCCTTGTCTGTGTATGCTGATACTGATGGATCTCTAATAAAGTAACTTTAACTTATACACTGGAGTGTGTGCAATGGAGTACTATGGGGCTCTAACTGCCAGAACCTGACAGCTGTTTGAGCTGGATGGTAACAAGGCAAAGGCATTGGAGGTTTGGCTCATGATTGATCATGGCTGTCCAACATGGTATGTTCACCTGCCAAACCAGTTGGCTGCAAAGTTCATAGCATCCCTGTGTCCTACGCTCTAAATAATTGTCTGGTCTTGGAAGGGTCAAGGAACTGATTTACTAGGCTGCCATAACAGCCCTGCTTCTTTCTGACTTCATAACAGGAATGGTGATGAGTGTGGAGAAGATGGGAGATGGGAAGACTATTGGTAGCTGTTAGAACAGGTGACATGGCAGAACTGACGAAGGAAACCCCTTAATGGAAGTAGAAAAAATGGTCATTGAGTTCATGTCGAGCACACTGCCTCAGGAATAGCTCCTACATAGCTGGAGGGAGTGGAAATGACTTGCTAAAGGAAGACCTTGGAGACTGGCCGGTGGCAAGGGACTGGAATTGTAAGGGTATCCTCCTCCACGCAACTTGGCAGTGTTTGTCGGTGGTGGGGCAGAGTTCAGGCGTGCAAAGCTGCACGTGAATGCTTTTTGTGTCGCATTGCAGATTCTTTGCTCAGGTGGAACTGTTCAACCCGGCCTTCTGCTGGTTGTCCTTGATCCCAGGTATGTTCCTTGGGAAGGAAGCATCAAGGTATAGGAGGTTTCATGCTCTTTCCTGAGGTCCCCTTTCTCACAATGTAGTGCACAGAATTTACTGAAGCAACAATCAGTGGGATTGTACCTTCGGCAAACTGCATTTTTTTACATATAAGCAGGGCTCATTTTGAGGGGGAACGTGAAGGAATGCAGTTCCGGTAGTTCTCCAAAGAGGTTACATGTCAGGTGGCTCCGCCCACCTGATTTTTGGCCATTTTGGGTCCGTTTTGGCTTGGATTGGGCCCAAAATGGCCAGGATTGGGCCTAAAACAGCCAGGATTGGTCCCAAAATGGCCAGGCTCGGGCCCCTTACAGATGGTGGATCACTCTCCCACTCAGCAACAGCCCAATTCTGACCATTTTGGGCCCCTTTTTGCCATTTTGGGCCCAATTTCGGCCCTGAATGGCCAGGATTGGGTCCAAAACAGCCAGGATAGGGGATGTCAGGGAGTGTGGCATATCCAAATCAGTTATGCCAATGACACACACCTGGTGATGGCAAAGGGTGTGGCATATGCTAATGAGTTATGCGAATGAGTTATGCTAATAAGTTCCTGCAGCTCTTTTTCTACGAAATGACCCCTGCATATAAGCATAATAGATCTTTTTAAGAGTCCAGTAACAAACCAGGGCAACAAAATTGAAAGAAAGCCTTGCAAAGATTTATACCTTGCCTAGGCAGATAACTCCAGCAGTAGCATTGCCTGTTATCAGAGAGGGGCCCCAGTCTTCCCAGTTATATCTATCAAAGAGTAGTGAGGTTTCTGAAATAGGCAATGAGCCTTGATGGCACAAACCTTCCTCTTCTGCATGAAAACTAAGAGATTTGCCAAACAATGTTAAGTGTTGTCCTAAAAAAACGCTCTCTGGCTTGTTTCTGAGATCAATAAGAAGCAGCGTTAAGAGAAATTCTCTTGATTCCTCTTTATCCAATTTGTTCCTCAAATCCAACAATCTCTTTATGTCCCTCTTTTTAAGAATGTGGAGTTGGTTTCTAATCACTTTCATTTTGATCAAAGCAAAATTCAAAGACAGGAGGGGTTAAAAGGGAGGTTAGGCAAAATTTCACTCTAGATTTATGGAGGCAGCCAATGTTCTTCCAGTCTTCCAGCTAGAGCACCCGGTGGTGTGTAAACATAGAACAACTGCAAGAGTTGTTTAAGTTACAAGAGGGTACACTGGTTTCTTTTCAAGGAAATGAGAGACAGCCCTTTTTGAAAGAGAAAAAGAGAAGTGGAAGAGTTTCCAAAAAAGAAACCCCCCTCCCCATAACAATGCTATGACTCTCTTATCCTGCTGCCCCTCCCTGTTCTCTTGCTGTTTCAAGAACCCCACAGAGGTCTCAGGCCGAACATTTCCATTATTATATCCCATTGGCAGTCCAGCTGCCCTTGTTGTAAAAAAAGATCAATCGCCGGGCAGCCGTCCCTTGCTAAAAATAAATGCTTGGGCTAATTCCTGAATTCCTACCTCAGCAAACAGGGCCGGGGCCAGGGACTGGGCGTCAGTTACGCTAAACGAGGGGGTTTGGTTTCTGCTGTACAAGCCATTGGAGGCAGCCTTTGTGTTCTGTTCATACAGTACATTCCAGCCTGAGGTGTCAAGTCTCGGACACGCAGATAGCCTCCCATCTGCAGAAGCAATCTTGAGCAGAGGCGAAGGGTGGGGACAGCTAAGCCTCCTGGCCTTGTCTAGAGTGTAAAAAAGAAAACACTAGGATGTGTCTCCTACTCTCCCCCCTCTGTGATCCCCTTCTTTGACATCGCACAGCAGCTGTAATCTTTTCATGAGCCTCTGTAGAGCTGCCATTATTGTTTGTTGTGCTTTGGAAGACCTGCCACTAGTGTGCATGTCTAGAGATCCCAAGTATCTTGGATCTTCTCTCCTTTTGGTCACAGTCGCACCAGGGCTGATTCCACACACGTTCGATAATGCACTTTCAATGCACATTATCAATCGTTTAAGGTAGATTTTTTTGTTCTACACACACAAAAATCTGTTCCAAATGATCTATAAAGAGGATTGGAAGTGCATTATCCAACGTGTGCGGAATCACTCCAGGATGGTGTGATGTGGTCATCTGATAGGGAAGGGGATGAGGCTCTTTCTGTCATATGACTGGGGTGTCATGTGACTTCCTGTCATGCGCTTAGTGGGTCATATGCTGACCCTTGGAGGTTGACCCTTGGAGGTTGAGAGCCAGTTTGGTGTAGTGGTTAAGAGCGCGGAACTGGGTTTGATTCTCCACTCCTCCACTTGAAGCCAGCTGGGTGACCTTGGGTCAGTCACAACTTTGCAGAGCTCTCTCAGCCCTACCCACCTCACAGGGTGATTATTGTTGTGGGGATAATAATGGCATACTTTGTAAACCACTCTGAGAGCGGAACTACAAGTGACGCCTGACACATGTTGGACACTTGTCAGCTTCCCTCAAGTTTTGATGGGAAATGTAGGCAGCTTGGCGGAATGTTGGACAAGTGACAGTTGAAAAGTCCATTGGACAGCAGTCGGAGAGCCAAGCTGCGAGACCAGGACGCCTACATTTCCCATCAAAACTTGAGGGAAGCTGACAAGTGTCCAACCTGTGCCTTTTGTCACTTGTGGTTCCGCTCTGTGTGATTGTTAATTCATCCTGACGGGTGGTATATAAATCAAATGTTGTTGTTGTTGTTGTTGTTGTTGTTGTTGTTGTTGAAGTAGAGTCCCAGCTCTGGAAAGGTTGAAGACGGGTTCTCTACAGGATAACTCTCAATATGATAAGCTAAAAGAACTAACAGGATATCATGTATTTAGGGAAACTCAAGTCTGGAAATCTGTTGGATTCCTTATGTACAGCTTATGTGGCTGTGGAAAGCAGCAAGTTCTAGCTAGACAGGACTGTAGTGGAGTACCTTCTTTCTAAAGAGGCTTTTCTTTGCCCATCTGCAAAATACTATTCTTAGGCTTTTCTTCTACCTCTCTGCAAAAACTGTCTCGAACGTAACCAGTAAGGCAGCTAGTTTATTTTCTTCTCTTTTCTATCCAGTTTGTTAGTTCTATTAATAAAGCTTTTGTGACTCTCAACCCGTTCAGGGTTCTAATTACTCCATAAGGTCTCTGCCAACAAAATCTAGGCTGCTGCTACAGAGGCTTGGCTGGAAGTGGAGTGAAGAATCTGCAAGGGAGGCTGGGGGCTGTGCTTGATCATCCTGCCACCCAACCCACTCCTCATCGTACTGCATTTCCCTACTGAGGTTCCCTCCACACTCACTTTGGCCATGAAAACAGCTCAGAACCTCTCTCCTGTAACTTTTATCCTTCCAGCTTTCCCATGGAGAAGGATCCCCAATATGCAGATTGGCTTAGAGTCCAAGGGCTGCAGGCTGGCAATATTTAAATCTGAGCAGTTCTTTTCCATGCTGTTGCCCCCCCAATTCATGCTCACATTGCAGGAACTGGGCTGTACACAGATACAGCACAGCAAGTTCCAGAAGAAGCTGCTGGTACGGTCATGGGAATTGCTGAGGGCTGTGTCTCCATACAGCTTAGATGATGAGTTCATTGTTCAAATGCAGGCATAGGAATGGCAAAGGATGCCTTGAGCAACCACATGATGAAATACAGGCAGGCAAATGAGTGAATTGGCCCATAGATTCCTTTTATGAATGAAGCATTTTCAGCAAGCCCTGCATTCCTCGGGACCGCTGGGAACGGCCAAGGCTGCTGCTTCTGCTTTCAATCTTATATTGTTCTTGGATGAGGCTCCAAATGGGTAGGAAGCGGAAGAGGGTTTCAGCTGGGTTGATTTTGATTGACATATGCATGGGGGGGGTGGTATTGGATACCACAGACGGTGAAAAAGACAAACGGATTCTAGATGAAATCAAGCCTCAATTCTCCCTAAAAGCTAAAATGATGAAACGGAGGCTATCGTACTTTGGTCACAGCATGAGAAGACAAAACTCACTGGAAAAAGTGATGCTTGGAAAAGGGGAAGGCAGCAGGAAAAGAGGAAGACCCAAAACAAGATGGCTGGACTCAACAAAGGAAGCCACGGCCTTCCATTTGCAAGATTTCAGCTAGGCTATCAATGAAAGAATGTTTTGGAGGGCATTCGTTCATAGGTTGGAAGCACCTTGCTGGCATCTCTCTCTCGTCTCTCGTTCTCTCTCCCTCCCTTCCTCCCTCTCCGAGGAAGGATCCAGGGCCAGTTGCAACAGCAGTGGGCTTCCACATTCCAGAAAGCTTCACACCCATCCCAAGCTGCCATAAAACAGATGCTTCTCATTCTGTCAGCTGGAGTGCAGTGTCCTAAACTGGGGGCGGAGGCAGGGTGGGGAGCCAACTAAAGGTTGGTCCAAGTGAATCCATTTTGAACTTTGTCATAATCAGGAATCCCAGTGGCGCCTTAAAACAATATCCCCACACACACACACAAACACCATATCAAATTTCCTAGGCAAAAACAGGCAGGTCGATGTCCAAGCAGCAGTCTGAAATAGACAAAGGGGGATAGAGGAAGAGAGAGGTAACAGGCAGAGAAAAGCCACAATAGATTAAAGGGTGATGGTGTGAATCAAGCAGTGGAACCTCTAGCAGCCAGGCTTTGGGGCCTATGCCTGGGACCTCAGTCCACAGTAAGGCTCCTAAATTCTGAAGTTAAAGAAGGGTGAGCTCCATCTAGCTCATCACTATTCCTCTGCTTCCTTATCCCAATGCATTCTGGGAACTGTAGTTCCTGGAATGTGACATTAACAAGGGAGGGAGCTGAGGGCTACGCTTCAAGTGACACCAGACACATGTTTTTAACATGTTGGGGCTGCAACTTTACCTGGGAACTGTAGTTGAAAACAACATGATGTCTCGAGGGTCCTATATTTCTCTCTCCGTTGAGATTGCAAGAAAACAAGTTTACATCGGGACCACACAGTGTAGCATCCAGACAAGAATAAAAGAACATGAAAGACACTGCAGACTTGGCCATCCGGAAAAATCAGCAGTGGCTGAACATAGCCTAACTCAAGCAGGACACAGTATCCTATTCCAGGACACCAAAATACTGGACAACACTTCCAACTACTTCATCAGATTGCACAGGGAAGCCATTGAAATTCATAAGCATAAGCACAATTTCAACAGGAAGGAAGAGACCTTAAGAATGAATAGAGCATGGTTTCCAGTCCTGAAAAACACCAGGCTAACAAAATACTCTATACCCGACAATAGCCCTGCAGAGAAGATTAGCATATCAACCACCAATCCATATGCAAAAGAACCTCCTCAGGATACAGTGAAGCCTCCCTCCATTAGCATTCCACACCCTGGGAAACTCTTATGGGATGACTTACCCCAACCTTACCTTCCTGAGTACATATAAATTACCTGCCAACCTCTTTTTCACACTGTGACACTGAGGGCCAAGCTACACATGACAAATGACACTTGAACAGCAAGTGTATTTCTCCCTGTTCACTTGCCCTCCACTCTATCCACTTGCCGTTCAAGTGTCATTCGTCATGTGTAGCTTGGCCCTGAGAGATCTCTGTCTTTTGGTGCTACACCTCTGAAGATGCCAGTCACAGCTGCTGGCGAAACGTCAGGAACTACAATGCCAAGACCATGGCTATACAGCCCGGAAAATCCACAACAACCATTGTTCTCCAGCCGTGAAAGCCTTTGACAATACAACAGTTTTAAAGTTCCTCTCCCCCAGCAATCCCAAATGGCTGTCTTTGAAAAGCTCTTTTCCTCCCCTACTTCTCCATGCTGGGGACATAACACTCTTTTCAACTACAGTTCCCAGGTAAAATTACACCCCTGACTTGTTAAAGAACACGTGTCTGGCATCACTTGTAGCTTAGCTCTAAGACCATTACATCTAGTGTCTAAAATTGCCTTAGTGTACCACTGTCCTTGGGCCTCTGTGCATGTTTGTTTTTTATGACTAGCCATAGAGTTGGCTCATTGAGCAGAAATGTGGGCCACCGGACAGTTCCCGCACCTCCCTCCTGTCTCCGTATGCCACATAAGGTTGCCAGCCTCCAGGTAGTGGCTGGAGATCTCCTGGAATTACAACTGGTCTCCAGGCCACAGAGATCAGTTCACCTGGAGAAAATGGCTACTTTGGGGGGTGGACTCGATGGAATTATGCCATGCCAGGGTCCTTTCCCTCCCCAAACCCCACTTTCTCCAGGTTTCACCCCCCAGATCTCCAGGAATTTCCCAACTTGGAGCTGGCAACCCTAATGCCACAGCTTCCTACCTTCTTCATCTTCGCATCCACACCAATCTTTGATTTCCCTTCTTCTGTCTCCCTTTTACTGCAATGACCCAGAACAACCCATTCTTGCTTGCTTTCCTCCAGCCTTTCAAACCGATAACCTTTTATGCTCTCTCCACCACATCAAAACCTCCCTCTTGTCAAGTACACTCCACAACACTTTAACCAAGCGTGTATAAAAGAGAATGTCTCCTGTAGATGGGTCTTTTTTTTTCTTTCTTCTTTTTATTTTTTATTATGTTAGCCAAATCAGAGCATCTGGAGAAGTTTCTTTCTGTTAACTTTCTTGGAATGATTCTGGAAGAGTTTTCTGTGCTGGGCAACATGAATGCTGGAAATGTCACTTTGAATCCCCCACTCTTTAGAAGAGGATTTGGCTGTGAGCCCTCCGACTGCTTATAATTTCACACATTTTTTCCTCCTTCTTCATCACAGTGCAATGTGAGCCCACTTGAAAAGGAAGGTCAAAATCGACACATTCTGTTCTCTGAGTTATTCCTTTAGTTATTTGATTCATATTCAGCTTATGGATTGGAGTCCCTAGTGCAGCTCAAGATATTCATAAACTGCAACATCGCTTTAAAAAAAACTTTAAATTTAATAATTGGACATGCGAGAACACACTTGAAGCTGCTTTATACTGACTCAGACCAGAAGAAGAGCTGGAGGAACTCAATAGCATAGCTCATTAGCATAACTCATTAGCATATGCCACGCCTCTTGACATCACCAGGAGTGTGTCATTGGCATAGCTGATTTGCATATGCCACGCCCCCTGACATCACCTATCCTGGCTGTTTTGGACCCAATCTAGGCCATTCAGGGCCAAACTTGGGCCCAAAATGGCAAAAAGCGGCTGACAATGGCTGAAGGGCCCAAAATGGTCAGGACTGGGCCGCTGCTGAGTGGGAGAGTGATCCACCACCTGTCAGAGGCCCGATCTGGGCTGTTTCGGCCCCAATCCAGGCTTAAACGGGCCCAAAATGGCTGAGAGTCAGGTGGGCGGGGCCACCTGACATGTGACCTCTTTGGGGAACTGCTGGAACTGCGTTCCTGCGCGTTCCACCTTGAAATGAGCCCTGACTCAGACCATTGGTCCATCTAGGCCCCTATTGTCTATTCAGACTGGCAGCTGCTCTCCAGGGTCTCAGGTGGAAGTCTTTCACATCAACTGCTGCCTGATCCTTTTTTAAAAGAAACTAGAGATGCCAGAGATCGAAACTGTGACCTTCTGCATACCAAGGAGAAGCTTTTTTGCTGAGCCACAACCTCTCCCCAAGAACTGAGGGGAAAGATGGGATACAGAAAGAAAGAGAACCAGTTGGAATGCAGCATTTTAAAATACTGAACCCTTACTCCAGCCCCAGCTGCAAAACCTGAATAAAGCAACAACCTGTTTCCAAATGGAGAACCAGGCATAGGATTTTATTTATTTACTTTATTTATATCCCACCCTTCTCACCAAGGGGGCTTACACAATTCTCTCCTCCATTTTATCCCCACAACAACCTTGCAAGGAGGGTTAGGCTGAGAGCCATTTTGGTGTAGTGGGTAAGAGCGCGGGACACTAATCTGGAGAGCTGGGTTTGATTCCCCACTCTTCCACTTGAAGCCAGCTGGGTGACCTTGGGCTAGTCACGAGCTCTCTCAGAGCCAAGCTAAAAGTGACACCTGACATGAGTTGGACACTTGCCAGCTTCCCTCAAGTTTTGATGGGAAATGTAGGCATCCTGGTCTTGCAGCTCGGCTCTCCGACTGCTGTCCAACGGACTTTTCAACTGTCACTTGTCCAACATTCCGCCAAGCTGCCTACATTTCCCATCAAAACTTGAGGGAAGCTGACAAGTGTCCAACCTGTGTCAGGCGTCACTTGTAGCTTGGCTCTCAGCCCCACCCACCTCACAGGGTGTTTTGTTGTGGGGATAATAATGGCATACTTTGTAAACCGCTCTGAGTGGGCATTAAGTTGTCCTGAATGGCGGTATATAAATTGAATGTTGTTGTTGTTGTTAGAGTGGGTGAGTGGCCTAAGGTCACCCAGTAAGCTTCCATGGTCGGTTTGAATATGGATCTCCCAGATCCTAGTCCAACACTCTAACCACTACACACACCAGGAGGTTTGGAACCTGGCGCTTACCTTCTGCTGGTCCCATTCAAACCCCCGTGTGTGCTCCGGTGTCAATGTGATGATAACATCACTTCCAGGAATGACATCACCACACTGGCTGCATGGCGACTTCACGTCCATAAGTGACATCATCGTGCTGGCCACGTGAGTGCTCCTGCGCTCAACATGGAGCTGATTATGCCGGTTTGGGGCCCAAATTGGCCCCAAACAAAGCACAGTAATGCTCCTGTGGGCAGCACAACAACATCACTTATGGAAGTAACGTCACTGTGTTGGAAGGGAGCGCACACTCCTAAGGTGCTCCAGGAGCTTCCCCTTCCTGCCAATCGCTGGGCAATCGGTGGACAAGGGGGCAAATCCTCGGGAGTTTGCCCACCACCAGTGGGCACCTGGGAACCCTACATCTCACTCCCCAATATTGTAGAGTGGCACAGTGATCAGAGTATCAGAATAGAATTGGGACACCCTGGTTCAAGTCCCCACTCTACCAAGGAAGCTGTTTGGGTAACCTTGAGCCAATCTCTCTCTCTCTCTCTCTCTCTCTCTCTCTCTCAGCCTCACCTACTTCACGAGGCTGTTGTGAGGATAAAATGGAGGAAGGCAAAACTGTATGTTGCTTTGGGTCCACATTGGGGAGAAAAGTGAATATAAATATCTAAAGAAACAGCATATTTTCTTTGCAGGGGGGAGATGCTGTTCTTGGCAACAAGAAGACCTCAGTCAGGGAATGGCAGGCATTCCTGCGTAGATATTTCTTCATTCATTCAGGAGACTGCTGCTGACGCAACTGCTCTCTATAAACAGTGTACAAAAATTCACTCACCTACAAACCAGAGGAAAAGGCAGTATTCGTCAGACCAAACCCTAATCAACAGGAAGGCCTGAGACGTCAAGAACTCGGACTCTTTCCAAACTCCTAAATTGCCCTGTGGTCTTGTTCACTTATCCTTTCCACTCTTCCCTGTGGCTGATCCTCCTTCAATGTCTTTCCCCTCCCACAAAGAAGCTGAAGAAACTTTCTAGCTATGCAACTTTTTTTTCTTTTGCTTTGAACATCTAAGCTTGTTTGGCATAACCCAAAAAAGCCTGTTTATATTATTTTAAAGATGAGGCAGTTGCCAATGCTTGAAATTTTTTTTAAAAAAATTGAGGCGCCTGGGAGCCGTCTTTGAGTGGAAGCATCTGGGGAGGAGGGTGGAAGCCAGAGAGTGTTTGGGAAGGGCTGTTGGGGAGGTGCCAGGGGACAAAATCCCAGAGGTCGTGGTCAACTGGGGCCCCAGGAAGTTGGGCCAGATTTGTGTTTTTTTTTCCTATGATGTTTGAGTTGGATCTCATTAGGATAAGGGACCGGAGGGAAACTTTGGCAGGTTTGGGTCTAGGAACGGAATGGGTTTGTTTAGGCCCAGGGGCCAAGCCCAGGGGTCCAGGAATGAACTTAAATTGATCCTGGAAGATGCAGGAAATGGAGTTTCTTTTCCTTGCATTGATTATACATTTGTTTCTGTCAGTCTTAAAATTTAGAGGCTTAGAGCCCATCCAATAAAAACCCTACTCACTCCATGGCATTTTAGTTCCCCCTCTTCTGTACATGCTCTGAGGGTTCAAATGAATTAGCAGCTAGTATTTTGGGGAATGGAAATTCCAGAATTTCCCCCCTAAAATTAAGGCATGCAGGGCTCCAGTTCAGCTGAGACCAATCACATGGGGAGAAAATGGTATCTATGAAGATTTGACTTTTAAGATGTTAAACTGTGGCATCATTATACGGGAACACTTAGCCCTAAGATATAGGCTGTCGTCACATGGCCCCTTATTTTGTCAGTTTTGCGCTAGAAATCGTTTCCTCTGTTATCGTTATCAGAATGGATTCTCCCATCTTTTGACGACTGCTTGCGCTTCCAGTCGGTCACATTAACAAGAAAAAGCACAATTTGACAGGCAGCCCCGGAAACGGGGCCAAAAAATCCAACCCCCCTTTAAAAAATTTTTTTTCACATATTTGCGCTATCTCGCACTTCCGTTATACCAATGTTGTGCTGGGCCAACATTGATATATCTATATCTATATCTATATCTATATCTATATCTATATCTATATCTATATCTATATCTATATCGATATCGATATCGATATCGATATCGATATCGATAGATATATAGATATAGATATATAGATCTCTCTCTCTCTCTCTCTCTCTCTCTCTCTCCATGGCTAATTGACACTAAATCCATGGCTAATTGGCCCTAAAATTTTAGAGGAAATGTCAGTGTACTCAATCAGTGTAAACTGCTTCAGTTGTTCTTGCATGGCAGAATATCGCAATAGCGCTATAAGGCTTACCTTTAAAAAAAAATTACTTTGAGGCTTAATTGCAGGTCGCACTGGGGCTTGTGGGAGTGTGGGGCGGGAGAATCAGCGTTAGGTGGGACAGATGATCGGGGAAGTGAGTGCTTTGGAGTTGCAAAGCATTCATAGTTGATCCAGGGCATTCACATAGAAGTGGATGAGGACGACATAAAGAGTCACAAAGCATGATTTGGGGAGAATGGCAAAATCGCAACACAACCGGAATAAGGTGAGCATTCAGCAGGAGATGGTGCTAGTTTGGCGCTAAATGTATGGCCATGTGACGATGGCCATAGTTTTATTTCAGCATTCAGCTTATCGTAGAATGAAATATCAGCAGCAACGAGCTGTTTCCAGGGTTGCCAACTCGGGAGTGGGAAATTCCTGCAGATTTGAGGGTGGAACTTGGGGAGCGAGGAGTTTGGGGAGGGGCCTCAGCAAGGTATAATGCCAGAGACTCCACCCTCCAAAAGAGCCATTTTCTCCAGGGGATCTTTGGAATTCTGGGAGATATATAGCCCCCACCTGTATGTTGGCAACCCTAGCTGCTTCAAACATTACAGAGTGGCAAACTCAGGTTTGTCACCAACCTTTCACAGAGAGATTTTCCACAATTTGAGTTTGAGACAGCAGCAGTTTGGCACTCAAACTATGGGAAAACCTCTGTGTGAAAAGACCCCAAAGTGGGTGTTTGAAAAGGAGAAACAGCCACTAGGAACTATGAGGTTGCAAAGTTGCAAACTAGGGTTACCCGTCCCCTGGAGGGGGCATGGGCCGTGGGATACCCCACTTCCAGCCTCTTCCTTTGTCACCACTCACCTGGCCTGGCAGGGGAAAAGATGTGGGAATGGGCTTCCCAGGGTGCGCTTCCAGTGCAGCATGATGACATCACACCCAGAAGTGATGTCATCACACCTCGAGCAGGCACTTCATGAGTGCAAGGATGCCCCAGAAGTGCCAGGTCCCTTCTCCTCCCATGTTTATTGTTTATTGCATTCACATTTTAAAGGTTTTTTTTATTAAAACAAAAAGGGAATACAGAAAAGAAGGGGAGGAAAAGGGGACAAACAAAAATACATAACTGTGTGCTACAAGGATTATTTAAAATACAGAGTACAAAAATCATAACCTTTATATATATTAAAATAGTGATTAGAGTAATAATTAAGCCTATTTAGTATATATTTTTCCAAATAAATAATACATGCAAAATTCAAACTTATTTCTGCTTATAATTTTAGTAATAATAAAAGAGAGAGAAAAAGAAAGTTATTAACAGTGACGATGCTTATTACTAAGAGTTGTCATCCCTTTAAGAATATTCAACTAAATACTATTGGGAAATTCTGACTTATTTCTACTCCTTATCTTAGAAAATGAGGGGGGGAAACTTATTTCCCCTTTATTTGTCATTACCTGTTACTTATACTTTACTTAACAATAACATTGTTAACTTTTTGCCAATATATCAGTGTTGTGCAGTCTATTCTACCAATTATCTTTACATAACTATCTTACCATCAAGTTATAAAATATATCAAGAAGCAATAATTTTCAAATTTACAGGGCTGAGATATCTTATAAATTTTATCTGTTATAAGTGAAATATTTCCCCCATTTGTTTTCACATTCTTTAATTGGCCTTCTACACTTTACAGTTTTGAAATGTCTAAGATGGAGGGGAGAAACAAGTTGCAGTGGAAAAGTGAAGCAAGAGTTAAGGGCCTAGACATGCCGCATTTTCTTTTTTTCTGCCACTTCTTCCCTCCTTCTACTTTGTGCAGTGGCTGTGTGAACACAAGTGCAGAAAGCTTTTGTTTCTGGCCCAATGTGTCTGTTCCAGCCTCTAGCATACAACTAATAGATAAGAAACAGGTTAAACAAAAAGATTTGGTGATCACAAGTCTCTGAGTGTAGAAACTGAAAGGGCCCTGTACCACACGGGTGGTGTTTTCGGAAGGGTTACGAGAGGCCAGATAAGCTACATGAATACCGAGTTTCAGTTCCCTCCGGGGAAAGAGCTCAGCAAAGCAACAAACAACAAAAGATCTTTTCTATCGCAGCATGGGCTCCAGCGCCTGTGGCGTGTGCGTGCGTGCGCGCACACACTCGTTGCTGGCCAAGGGACCAAGTCATATGGCAGATGGATCAGCATCATTTATGGGAAAACAACTAATGGCCAGCAGATAAACACAGTAAGCCAAGTCAGCCTGGACTGTAGTTAGCAGCAACCTGGTGATTCTTCTAAAACAGCACAAAACGTTGATCACGAGGCCCTCGGTTTGGACAGCCAGAGTTTGTATTTTCAGGTTGCTGACTCTTTTTTTCTCCTGGTCCTGCTTCTTTGCTGCAAACATTACTCTGATGAATTAATTAAGCTGGTGAAAGCACCCCTCCCCATCCCATTACTGCATTGCTATGCCAGGAAGACTGTTACCCGTTTACGTTCTGCATGCCAGGAAAAGGAACAGACCCAAGGCCAAGATGCTAACAATATTCTTTTCCTGCCTGGAGCAGGTACATCCAATTCTACTCTAGCATTAGCCTCTGTTTTGCCTAGGATTGTCAACGGCTGGAGAAAAATGTCCTGTTCCTTTTCCCCAGAGGCTTAATGGGATGCTCTTTACCTCCATGCCATGAAAAGCTTCAGCTACCCATTTCCATGCATTAAACCTCTATTAAAGGGACAATACATTTTTCTCTAGCCTTGTTGGCAAACCTGCTTCTGCTAGTGTTGTCTTCAGTGTTCACTGCGGTTGTAAACCTGACATTTGGGGTATACCACAGTGGAGAGCAGATGGGACCTCTCTGAATTCAATGTTTCTCTGTACAAAATACCAGTCTTCATATAGATATAGGAAAGAATGGTGCCTAGTCAATATTTATTTGCCTCACCTTTCCAAAGTGACTAAAGGGAACCACCACATTCAGAGACAGTAAACCTCTGAATACCAGTGTCAAGGGGCAACATCAGGGGAAGGCCTCAGCCTCTGTGCCATTATTAGGGCTGCCAGGTCCCCTAGTGGGGCCAGAGAATCCCCCGCTCCCAAGCTCTGCCCCCATAGCCACACCAAACTGAGGGCCAAGCTACAAGTGATGAATGACACAGGTTGGACACTTGTCAGCTTCCCTCAAGTTTTGATGGGAAATGTAGGCATCCTGGTCTTGCAGCTTGGCTCTCCGACTGCTGTCCAATGGACTTTTCAACTGTCACTTGTCCAACATTCTGCCAAGCTGCCTACATTTCCCATCAAATCTTGAGGGAAGCTGACAAGTGTCCAACCTGTGTCATTCGTCACTTGTAGCTTGGCCCTCAGTTTCTGCATAAACCTTTGATCTCGATCTCTCTCTCTCTCTCTCTCTCTCTCTCTCTGCCTTCTCTCCACCTCTCAGCATGGAAACTCTTTTCTCTATACTGCCATCTCTGTAGTCGAATGGCCACTAGGGGCAGAACTATTGAACAAACTGTGGTTTGCGAATTTGAATGTCACGAACAGCATGAAGAATGATTAACAAGCTAGCTTGTAAACAAACAATGGGTAACAAACAAGTTTGTTGGATTGACTGCCTTTAGATGGTACTTTAATCCTTTTTAGATTTTACAGTTGTGCATACAGATGTACAGATGTTACAAGAGTTCAGAAAGCCTTCCAACTGCATGTTATGGGAGCGTGGGCTTTGCACTACTTCCCAATATGCACATTGTCATTCCTTTGCGAAGCCTGAAAAATCCAGTGGTCAGTTTGCAAGTAGCAAGGCTGCACATGCATGGGAAATGTGTGCATCACCCCCTATTCGTGCAACATTATAACTGTATGTGTTGGAACGATCGAGAGTAGCATTATGCATGGTGGGTATGCAGCTGGTATATGTAACTGTAAGGACTGCAAAGCTCATTATAACATATGGTTTGAGAAAAGGATCTGTTGGTGTATTTGCTTATGCACTAGGTTAAAAACTGTTCTTGATTAGAGATGGGCATGAACTGAAATACGAAGCAAAGTTCATGACGAACCAGGCTGGTTCATGGCTGGTTCATGGTTCATGAACCAGCAGTTCGTCAGAGCCCATTTCTGACGAACTGCCATGAACTTCAGGCTGGTTCATTCGGTTTGTTTTTTGGTTCGTCTCTGCAGACAGCCTGGTGCCGATCAGTCAGTTTCCTAGGCAACAGGGGATGGACTTCCTGCAGACCTTCTGCTGGCCCAGAAGTGACGGTTTGCTGACCTGGATGTGACATTTTCATGAACCAAACGAACTGGTTTGAGAACCAGGGCAGGTTCGTGAAAGTTCGTGGTTCATGAAATGTGACAAACCACAAACCACAGTTTGTTTTTTTCCAGTTCGAGCCCATCTTTATTCTTGACCGAAGGTTTAGCGGTGTCACATTTATGCTTTCTTTCTGTGCAGACATCTTTGAAGGCTGCTAATTTTTACATGTATTTTATGATGCTATTGATGGTTGAAATGCTGATTGTAATCCACTTGAGACGATACCTATACAAAAGGCAGGGGTATAAATATTTGGCCCTGGATGGCTCAGGCTAGCCTGATCTAATTGGATCTGTGAACTAAGCAGGGTTGACTCTGGTTAGTACTTGTACGAGAGATCACCAAGGAAGTCCAGGGTCACTACGCAGAGGCAGGCAACGGCAAACACCTCTTTTAGACTAGTGCCTTGAAAACCATATAGGGTGATCATAAGTCAACTGTAACTTGATGGCAGCTCACACAGAGAGAAGTATTAGAAGTAAGGCTACAGGAACTGTGGAGCCTAGAATTCCTCAGGGTGGGGATGGGGCCTTGATGACAGACGCAGGAGGGCATTGGCTGGGAACACAGCCAATAGTAAAAGGGTTACATAAAATGTAATCTGGAGTAGCCATCGCGAGAGTGCTGAGTGTCCGGTATTAGCAACGGTTATGACACAGATTTGGCAACAGCAAGGAAATCTGAACTTTACTGCTGGACACATGAAGCCGTTTTCACGTCAGATCGTTGATCTATGAAGGTCGCTATTATCTACTCTAACTGGGGTCTTTCACAGCTCCTGTCAGCTGATCCTTTCAACTGGAGGTGCTGGATTCAATCTGGGGCCTTCTGCATGCCAAGCACATGCTGTGAGCCACAGCCCTTCCCTTTGGGAGATAACAATGAAAATGGGAACGCGCCACATGGAGGAATTGTGGCAAAGGGGATTGCGGAGAGCATGTTCCGATCTGTAACCTTGGCATAAAAATTGATGTGCCCCAGGGAGGAGCTACCCCACCCTGCTTGCACTGTGGCCAAGGAGATTCCCAGGGCTTGACCTCTGCTTTGTATGACAGGTAGGCTTGCCAACCTCCAGGTGAGGCCGGGAGATCTCCTGGAATTACAATTGATCTCCAGATGACAGAGATCAGTTCCCCTGGAGAAAATGGCCGCTTTGGAGGGTGGGCTCTATATCATTATACCTAGGGTTGCCACAGGTCCCCTTACCCTCCTGGTGAGAAGTGGGGGGACCCAGCACTCAGCTTGTTTCTCTTCTTGTGCATATGCTCCTGGCACTGTGCGATGCCATCACTTCCAAAATTGAGGAGATAATTAAATATGGTGAGTTTGTGTGGTTTGCGGTGATCTGTTACATTTCCACCACCTCCCGTGTTTTCCTTTTTGCTTAGGAATGGGTAGCTGTGGAGGCAGGGGGTCAAAAGTGGGGTTGCCAGACACCAGGTGGGTCCTGGAGATCTCCTGGAAATGTGACTGAGGCCCCTCCCCAAACCTCACCCTCTCTAGGCTCCACTCCCCCAAATCTCCAGGAATTTCCCAAACCTGGATCTGGCAACCCTATGACAGACACCAGTTCACCTGGAGAAAATGGCTGCTTTGAAGGGTGGAATGCATGGCATTATACCCCAATGAGGTTCCTCCCCTTCTCAAAACCCACCTTCCCCAGGCTCCACCCCCAAATCTGCAGGAATTTCCTGTTGGAAGAAGGGACTGGCGATGTCTCTTGCTCAGGCCTTTAGGACTGTCAGCAGAGAAAAAGAAAGGCAACAACCATAGAGCCAGTTGGATAGATAGGCTGCTATCAGCCTCCTTCCTGCCAGGGGAACTTCCTTCCCTTCTCTCCCTCTCCTCTCTCTCTTCTTCCCTGTAAGCACTGGGGGAGTCAGCATGGTATCTCCCCCTAAGAGAGATGGCCTACTTTCAATCTAAAGCCATCCTAGCTAGTTAGATCAGTTATTAGTTCTTACTTGCCACTAAACTTATGTAAATATATTTCTTTAGATAAATAAACAGTTATTGATTCTCTAACTTGGATGAGAGCTTTCTGCGTGCAGTTTATTTAGTTAACGTGCCTTACCTAAAGCCCAATATCTCCCAACCCCAGAGTTGGCCATAAGGCTTTCCAGGTGGTACTCAATGTTATCTTATAGTGCTAGCCCCCTCCCCCACCTCCACACATGCAGTTTTGCATCTCTGCCACTTTCTTCCACTTAAATGCAGGCAAAGGGCACACTTCCCTAGAATGAACCGTGGAAGAGGCTTTGGCTCTGAAAAGAAGGACGCTGCCAAAGCCTCCATTTCTGCTTTCATGGCGGAAGAGGCTTTTTCTCCGCCTGTGTATGAGTGAGGGAAACTAACAAGCTAAGCTCTTCAGTCTTCGCTTGGTTGAAAATACTGAAAATGCATTGCTGACCTCAGGGGTTTAGGTGGTTTAGAGGGCAGTACTAAACAGAGTCACATGCTTCTGAAAATGGGATTAGAAGGGTGTGACTCCATTAAAGATGGCATGGTGAGAGTGCTGGGAAACCATAAAAACATTCCTTATTAAAGGATAGAGGCATCTTATACATCCTTGTTGCTTCAAGGTCATAGATCCAGAGGAGTTAGCCGGGTTAGTCTGTAGTCGCAAAATAGTAAAGACGAGTCCAGTAGCACCTTTAAGACTAAACAACTTTATTGTAGCATAAGTTTTCGAGAACCACAGCTCTCTTTGTCAGATGCATGGCATCTGACAAAGAGAGCTGTGATTCTCGAAAGCTTATGCTACAATAAAGCTGGTTAGTCTTAAAGGTGCTACTGGACTCTACTATTTTGTTGCTTCAAGGGGCTGGTGTTTCATTAGGGCCCACCCAGCATCAATTTTCTTTATGCCTCAGTTTGGCAGCCTTAGGGGCCGTCTTGTGATCGGGCCCGATGGCGCAGTTGAGCCACCTCAGCGCCTCTTTCTTTTTTGATAAATTTCTGGGAATGGGAAGCTTTTTGGCAAATGGTAACTGAGTTATCTAAATAAGCGAGAACAGATTAAAATCTGCTTGCTCTCAGGCTGGGGTTGTTCCCAGGCAATTTTGAATTTGTTGGCAAAGGGCTCGTTAACGAACTTTTAATCATGGGCTGGGGAATGCTAGTACAACTTCATCTGAGGGTTAGGTTATGCAATGTAGGAAATTCAGAGGGAAGAGCTGTTTTGGGACTTTGTTTTTGTGGAATGGCAGGCAATCGCTTAGGTAATCTTTTCATGTAGGAACTGGTCCAGAAGGTGCCCTTTTAGAGGAATGGATGTATGTCTCATTGTAGTCAAAGAAAAAGAATCCTTATATGCTTATAGACAGATGTCCCCTCTGGGCACGTCTGTGACAATTTCTCTCAAGGAGTGTTAGGCTTGCTAACTCTGGGGGGTGGGGGTGGCAACAGTGCAACCCCCCTTCCCCCGATCCATCAAAAAGGTGTAGCAATAGATTATAAGAAACTACATGTAGAGAGAGCAGTGTGATGTAGTGGTTAGAATGTTGAACTGGGATCTGGGAGTGGTGGTGGTGGTGTAGAGTGCCCTCAAGTCAGAGTCAACTTATGGTGACCCCTGGTGGGGTCTTTGTGGCAAGAGACTAACAGGTGGTTGGCCATTGCCTGCCTCTGCAACTCTGGTCTTCACTGGAGGTCTCCCATCCAATTACTAACCAAGGTCGACCCTGCTTAACTTCTGTGATCTGATGAGATCAGGCTCACCTAGGCTATCCAGGGCAGGGCAGGATCTGGGAGACCAAGGTTCAAATCCCTACTGTAATGGAACCTTGCTGGGTGACCTTGGGTCAGTCACACTACCTCAGCCTAAACTACCTCACAGGGTTGTTGTAAGGATACAATGGAGGAGAGGAGAATGTTATATACCACTTTGGGTCTCCCCTGGGAAGAAAGATAGAATAGAATAACCTTATCTGCACGCCAGCCTCTGGTCTGAGCTGTTCCACAAGGGGCGACACTCTCCCCCTTGTTATTCAACCTGTACATGCGTCCCCTTGCCCAGCTGGTGTGAAGTTTCGGACTGGGTTGTGTCACCAATATGCAGATGACACCCAGTTGTATCTGTTGATGGGTGGCTGGTCTGCCTCTGCCTCTGATGTCCTAGTAAAAGCTTTGGAGGCTGTAGCTGGATGGGTAAAGCAGAGTCAGCTGAAGTTAAACCCGGTAAAGACGGAGGTCCTGAACTTGGAATACGGCTCCCGACCTTTGATGGGGCACCATTAGCACTTGTCTCATCAGCCCAGAGTCTTGGAGTGATACTGGATTCCTCCCCATCAATGGTCACGGCAGCTGCTCAGTATGCGTTCTTCCATCTTCGACAGGCCAGACAACTTGCACCCTATCTGTCGACCTGCGACCTAACTACAGTGATCCATGCAATGGTCACCTCCAGAATAGACTTCTGTAACTCGCTCGACGCAGGACTTCCCTTGGGCTTAACCTGGAAATTACAGCGGGTCCAGAATGCTGCTGCATGTGTCCTGATGGGCACACCAGACAGGGCACATATTACTCCCATCCTGCAGCAGCTGCACTGGCTCCCCGTCGAATTTCGGATTCGGTTCAAGGTTTCGGTTTTAACCTTCAAAGCCCTAAACAGACTGGGACCTGCATACCTATGGGGCCATCTCTTCCTGTATGTACCCTGGAGAGCATTAAGATTGACAAATAAGAACCTACTAGTGGTCCCTGGCCCCAGGGAGGCCCGGCTGGCCTCATCCAGGGCCAGAGGATTTTCAGTTTTGGTCCCAATCTGGTGGAACTCTCTGTCGGAGGACACTTGGGCCCGCCAAGCTCTTATATCCTTTTGGTGGGCCTGTAAGACAGAGATGTTCCGCCCGGCGTAAGGTTGAGGCCATCGTTTAGGAGCCTTCCACTGGTCTCCCGCCAGGGGGGCAACGTTATCATCTGCCTCCCTATAATTACAGTCACTGGATTATTATAAACTGTGGCCCCACCCCACTCCTTCTGTTCTGCTGTTTTATATAGTGATTGGGAAACAGGAGAGGGGCTGCCATCCGAAATGCTTGTATTTATGATCCTTGGTTTTTAACTGTATTTATATGTTTTAATGCCTATTGAGCATTTTATTGTAACCTGTCCTGAGCCCATTCGCAGGGAGGGAGGGCTATAGATAAATAAATAAATATGTACCAGAATGCCAACGGCCTCTTTTTAAAGGAAAGTCAGCTTTGGAAAGGAAGGGTTTTCCGCTGTGGAGTTGTAGGTTTGCATGTGGAAGAGGGAATAGGTCGCTTAATACTTCTCGCTGCCCCAAATCGTGCCCCAAATCTCCTGCCCCTACAATCTTTGGTTAACTTTACTGATATGTTTTCAAACTTTGGGGGCTAGAGGGGGATAGCAGCATCTCAGCGTGCGTGTGTGGGATTCGTGGCAATAATCACAGTGAGAGAGGAAGGATCATGCATCTCTGTACCAAACAGTCCACTACCGCCACCCCAGTGCTTTCCCCTTGCCTGATGTGGCAGGTTCCAGACTGCTGCTTTGGCCAGTTCCAGCTGGTGTGCCCACAGGGGGAAAAGAGGGTGCTTCTCATGCACGGGGCAGTCTCTGTAGTGCCATCCTGGATGTCTATGGTGGCATATATCCAGGTTGTTCGTATAAGTTTGAAATATGCCTGCCTAGCTGCTGTTTGGCTCCCTTTGCATATCCCCCTCCCCTTCCCAGTGATTGTGCTGTCAGATTCTTATTTCTTAGACAATTTTAGCACTGTTGAGAAACTATTTATGCACTATACTTTTGTTCTTTGCCAAAAATTTAACCAGAGAAGAATTATATGATGGATTGCTCCGAGAGAGATTGATCTAAGTTGATGAACTTCTCTTGGAACTGTACATGAGCCCTCCCTTACCGCTCAGGACCAAGCTACAAGTGAGGAATGACACTTGCCTGGCAAGTGAACAGACTCACGTGTATTCCTCGCTGTTCACTTGTGCTCCACTTGCGCTCCACTTGAATGGCAAGTGAACAAGGAGGAATACACGTGAGTCTGTTCATTTGCCAGGCAAGTGCCATTTGTCACTTGTAGCTTGGCCCTCTTTTTAAGTTGCTTCCTTCCATGATGTCTCTTCCCACTCTCTGTGCCCCCAGTTGCAGAGGTAAGGTGAGTGTGGCCAAAGACAGGGCTTTTTTAGTAGTGGCATCTGCTGTCTTTCAGGTACCAGCCTAAATATTGCTCTTTATACCCAAGTTTTTAAATGAGGGATTCCATCTTCCACCACCTTTATGGTCTGTTTCAAGTCTGAGAACCATCTTAACAAATAGAATTTTAGGCTGCTTGAATGCTGGGCATTTTTTCTTGCTGTTTTTATATCCCACCTAGTTTTTATTAGCTGTTTTACTATTGATGTTTTTTGTGGTGATGTCTTTATGGTTTTATTGCACTGTGTTTAGCTTTTAAGCCACCTCAAGCAGCTCTCTGGAGAGGCAGCATATACACTTTCTAAATAAATATTTAGTTAGCTGTTAAAAACTATGAATTGATCTAAAACCTTAGGCTTTGCATTACTGTTATGTTGGTTCTGCAGCTCCTTTAACTTTGGCATCAATTCCAACTTGTTTTTAGTGGTGGTTGTTATGACTTTTCATATTTGTGATTATACTGCTTATAAAAATGTTACTGACATCCCACATTATGATCTGTGACACATCCAGTGTGATGTCAAAGCAAAAAAGCACCCTCTACTATAAATAGCTAATTTGCTTCTTACAAGCATGACCATGACTCCACACTTCTGCTTTCGGTGCTAACTCAGCGCAAGAAGAGAAACATGGTAAGTTAATGAATGAAGAGTGGGAGACAGTGTGATTGAAACCTTTAGAAATGGGGTGTACCTGTTTCTCTTTCTCTAGCTCACCCTCTGCTGTGATTAAAGGCAATATAATTCAGACTGAATACAACCGGGCATGAAACGTCCTTCAGATGCCAGGATTGGCTCCATAGACAGCTTTCTAAAGATCTGAAAATTTAAAAAGACGCATTTAAGAAATGGAAGGCAAGCCATATAACCAAGGATGAATATAAACAAATTGTCAGTGCTTGTAGAAAGAGTTTTAGAAGGCTAAAGCACAATATGAACTTAGGCTAACGAGAGATGCTAAACACAACAAAAAAGGGTTCTTTGGTTATGTTTGGAGCAAGAAAAAGAGTCTCTCTACACAAGACGCCTCGGTGCATGTTCGTCAAGTGTAAGGAGATGCAATGTTAGCCAGGAAGGGTAGTTTAAAAAGACAGAGCCAGCAGAGATCGCTCCTCAGAGGGTTTGTTAATTTCATCTTTGACTTTGTCAATTTCACCTCTCCTGTCTAAAACTGTGTAGTATCGCAGCCAGAGGGCAGCAAGGAATGGAAATGGGAAGGAGCTGCCTTCCAGAGCCGGGCTTGGACCTAGAGAGGTTCTAATGGACTGAAGTTTCTCTGGCATTTCACAGCCCCTTCACACAGCTCCAGTGTACATCAAAGCCTTTGCCCTGCCACTGGCTCTGTCTTTTTAAACTACTCTTCCCAGCTAACGTTGCATCTCCCAACATGTGTTCTTCATGTGTTAGATGTCTCGTGTAGACAGACTCAAAGAATAAGGATAGGTCCATTGCAGGGAGAGGAAAGTGAAATTTTAAAAGGCAATAAAGAGGCAGAACTACTAAGTTGCCGTGGCCTTCTCTTCCACCGTTTGGAGCAACAGCAGGCAACCTGGGGCTACCAGGCTGGAAGCCTCCCACCATAGTGGGATGCCTGGCTACCCCAACAGCATGTGACTGCTACTGTGATCTCAAACTCTCATGATAACATGAGCATAACTACACCTTGCGCTTTTTGCTGAGTTTGATCTGGGTTGGGTCTGAGTTCCCTGGACCCTGTGCCCTTTCCCCACAGTCACACAGCAGCTGCGGAGTAGGGTATTTTTAAATTCCCCAGAAGTCCTATTGTCCTCAGGGTCATAGATCCAGAGGAGTTAGCCGTGTTAGTCTGTAGCTGCAAAATAGTAAAAAGTCCAGTAGCACCTTTAAGACTAACTAACTTTATTGAGGCATAAGCTTTCGAGAACCACCGCTCTCCACTACAGCATCTGACGAAGAGAGCTGTGGCTCTTGAAAGCTTATGCTTCAATAAAGTTGGTTAGTCTTAAAGGTGCTGCTGGACTTTTTACTGTTCTCAGGATGGCAGTGCAGAGCAAGGAGGGGCTCCTGCCTTCTCCCCTGTGCCATTACCTGGAGCTGAAACCCCCTCGAGGTGGAGTAATTTGCCCACCTTTGGAGCTTTATGCAGAGTATTTTGTGTACATGCAGTTCCTGGATCCAGCTCATCAAAAAACGATGGCATGTCTTTTGGCCCTGAGAAAGCACCAGGCTGACAGGCAGACCTGCCACATAGCAGATGAGCACTGAGGTTGGTATGGCTGAAGAAAACTGGCTGTGGGCCCATTTGTCTTTTTGCCCTGGGTCACGATCACCGTTCCAGAGACTAAAATGACCCCTGCTATGCAGCATGTGGCCCCAGGACTGGAATGAAAGGCTTCTGATGATGTATCTCTTGCTTTCAAAATTTAGCAGCTCAGGGTCTGTCCCACAAAGCAAAACCCCCATTCCCTCCCCCCCACTCCTCTGAGGAGAGGTATTCTGTGCATACTCTGAGAGCTCAAACAGACAGCGGCTGATTCCGCACACGTTGGATAATGCACTTTCAATGCACTTTATCAATCGTTTGAGGTGGATTTTTTGTTCTGCCCACAAAAAGATCTGGTCCAAATGCTCTATAAAGAGGATTGGAAGTGCATTATCCAACGTGTGCGGAATCAGCCAGCATCTGGAATTTCTGTGAGTGAAGTGCCAAACATTTTTTCCCTTCTTTAAAACTAGGCACACAGGGGCTTGAACCGGATTGGGACCTATTGTATGAAGAGAACATGTCATGTACCTGGATAGCACAGGTGAATCTGATCTCGTCCAATCTCAAAAACTAAGCTTCGGTTAGTAATTGGATGGGAGACCTCCAAGGAAGACCAGGGTAGCAGAGGCAGACAATGGCAAACCACCTCTGTTAGTCTCTTGCCATGGAAACCCTGTGGGTTACCCTAAGCCAGCTATGACTTGAGGGCACTCTCCACCACCATGAAAGTTTTAGACCTCTAAACAGTTACTTCTGTCCCACTCCTCGTTATGCTGGAATATAAGCTTGCAAGAGAAGTCCTTCATACAAAAGCTTTGTGAGGCCTAGCACAAGCTATATGGGGCCCCTCAAGCAAGTAAATTTTGGACCGGCACCAGGGATTTCATTTCCCCAGTTGGAACGAGCTCTTGTTGCCCACCCCAGCTCCAAGCGACAGTGGGTGGGTGGGGGAATAAAAAGATCTGGCCGTGCTTCTGGTGCGATGATGCCCGGGGAAAACCAGAAGTGATGGAGGGTAGATCTAGGAAATTATTTATTTGTTTATGTCATTTATAGTCCATCATAGTGTGAGATTAGTACAGTCAGTATCAAGGACATTTCTATAAACAATGACATAGGATAAAAAAATGCAAGTTTACAAAGACACAGCATTAGCAAGAATCCAATACAGAGTTGAAGAAATGCTGAAACAGAGCAAAAGCAGTTCTGGGACTGACATTAGACAACAGAGAACTACCCAGTAGGGTCATACTTAAAGCAACAGGTAGTACCTCAGAACACATACTTCAAGCAATAGATAGTATGTACAGCAACGCAGTGGTGAAGTCTGTGGTCCCTAACTCGTTAGTGAAGCATCTCTTTGAGACCCCCTCCCTACAACACAGCTCTCCTATTTGAGTAAAAAGCCCTTTTGAGTAATTCAGTTTTGCACCATTTGTGTAAAGCCGGGAGAGTGGGGGCTCTCCTGACCTCCTCAGGCAGGTCATTCCACGGGGTAGGGGCCACCACAGAGAAAGCCCGTGTACGAGCTGCTGTTGATTTCACCCATGTGCAGGGTGGCACCTGCAGGAGATCCTGGTAAGATGAGTGAAGCTGCCATGGAGGGACATAGGGTGAGAGGCGGTCCCGTAGGTATCCCAGGCCAAGGCCACGAAGAGCCTTGTATGTGATAGCCAGTACCTTGAACTGAGCACGGTAACTGATCCTGCAGCCGATGGAGTGACTGCAGGATGGGAGTGATGCTCCTGCTCCTGCTCGCTCCTGGTAACAGCTGAGCCACAGTCTTTTATAGCAACTGGAGTCTCTTGGTTAACTTCGATGGGAGACCGATGTATAGTGCATTACAATATTCAAGTCCTGATGTCACCATAGCTTGGATTCAGGTGACCAGATCAATCATGTCAAGGTAGGAAGCCATTTTTCAGGCTAGACAGAATGCAATTTTTGCAGCTGTCTTGTTTTTCTAGTAGTAGCGCTGGATCCAGTATAACCTCTAGGCTCTTAACAAAGTCTGCAAGGGTCAGACGAACGGCATCAAAAGTGGGGATTACAACGTCCTTCAAGATCTCTGCCTTCCCAACGAGCATCAATTGCATCTTGTCTGGGTTTAATTTCAATTTGTTCATTTTCAGCCATTTGACCACAGTGATCCAGGATTTCTACTGCATCCTGTGGGGACTTGGATAATGAGCTATAGAGTTGGGTGTCATTTGTATATTGATGACATCCCACTCCATAGCTGCAAATGCATTCTCCTAAAGGCTTTACAAGAAACTCTATGGTTTTACTATAGAGTTTCTGGTGAGTCCTAGAGCTACCATCACCATGTCTGGTTTTCCCCCAGAAGCAATGTCATCATGCCTATGATGGCACCCCCCCCATGCCTCTGTCCCATACCCTCCTGCCATTTGCCAAGATTGGCAGTCACACGGTCAATTAAATAGGTGTGACCTGAGAAAACGTTGTACTGGTTACTTGCATGTCATATGAGTTGGTATGACTGAGGAGAACTGGAGGTGAGCCCATTTATCTTTTTGCCCTGGGTCAAGATCACCGTTACTTGAACTAGGGTGATGTTGCTCTCCAAGCTGAGCCAGGATAATTTTGGAGATAGTGATAGCCTGTCAGTTCTGGTAATTCAGCTCCTTCTTGGCACCAAACGGCCCTGGAATCCCGTTACTAGCATACGTTGGATCCCAACACAGCTGTTCTTCCCTTGTGAGGCCTTCTTTCTTTTTCCATTTCCTTCTGCTGTCAACATCCGAGGAACATAATAGCTGTTGTCTGCAAGGTCTTACTCAGAACAAAATATCTTCAGGATACCACTTCAAGGCCAAATGACATGAGACATTTTTTAACGAGTCGGTTTTCCCGGCGCTGGGTATCCCCGGCCCAACTCACTCTTCCTACAGCCACACAGGAGCTGCAGGAAATGTCCATTCAAAACTTTGCAGGGGCCCAATTTGGATCCAAGCGGCAATTTGGAGGGAAGGGGTTTCTGCCTCCCCCCACCCTGGCTGTTTCCCAGAGCCGAAACAACAACCCAGGGGAAGATATCTGCCCTTTTTGCCCTCTGCGTTGATACGGAGTTTTTATTTTCCAAGCAAGAAAAGGTCCTCAACCTTTTCAAAGTCAGTTTACATGTGAACAAATAAAAATTTTATGTTTTCATGGTAGTGATTAGGGATCGCTGTTGTACTCCACCTTACTGTCTAAGAGTTACCCTCAGCAGTTCCTTATCGATAATCTATTTCAGGAAGTTGCCAATTCTAATCTGTGGAGCGGTTAATAATTATACTGTAACTGATAGCAAACAGTTACATAACACGTTGATTGCTTGTTTTTATTTTTTTACCATCTTGTAAGGAATATTAAACTGTAAAGGAAGGGAGTGGAAGGTGTACAAATAAAATACCTCACTGATTTGGTCACGGACTGACTGGAATTGTTAAGATACTTCCACACAAAAATGAATGCTTTTATTGGGTGCGTGGGTAACCTGACATACTCTGAATACTAGAGTTGTTTGAACATGGGACAGTGTTCCCTCATCTTTCAAGAATGTGCTGTTCTCAGAGTGCCTTTGCGGCAGTCAGAACATCAACGTGATTATAATGGAACAAAAGCTTTATTAATAGTACTGACAAAACTGGATAGGAAAGTGGAGATGTAAGTTTAGCTACGCAGCTAGCTAGAGAGCGAGTGACGTGTGGAGCGATCTAAAAGGACAGCCTAATATTAGCATTCTGCTGATGGACAAGGGGGAAAAGTCCTTCAGAAAGAGAGCGCTCCCTCTTCACTCCTGTCTGTCTAGAACATGCTGCCCCCTGTAGGATCTTCTTGTTGTCTTCTTCTTTATATTGTAGACACTGCTAGATTTCAACATGTGCATAATGCTTCTATAAAATGCATGCAGGATCTCATTCCTCTTTATTTGTTTTATTTTATTTTATTTATATCCTGCCCTCCCCACAGATGGGCTCAGGGCAGCTAAGGCTTGCTTCCTATGATTTCTACCATCCAATCCACAATTAGGGCATATGTGATGGGAAAAGACGGCTCAGGTTTGTATACTCAGCCCCAACACTTTTAGATACCCCCTATTACCAGAGTTTCATGGAATATATAGCACAAGAATGGCCTATTTGGTGGTGTGTGAAAGAAATCTTAGTCTGGTCCAAGAGAGGTTTTGCCTGCCTGAATCAAGAGCAGCAGGACTCTAATCTGGAGAACTCAGTTTGATTCCCCACTCCTCTGCTTGAAGCCAGCTGGGTGACCTTGGGTCAGTCACAGCTCTCTCAGAGCTCTCTCAGCCCCTCCCACCTCACAGAGTGATTATTGTTGTGTGGATAATAATAACATACTTTGTAAACCACTCTGAGTGGGCATTAAGTTGACTTGAAGGGCGGTATAGAAATCGAATGTTATTATTATATTATTATAACTAGAGTTGGGCATGGACCAAAAAACAGACCAAAAGTTGACACGGACCAGCGTGATGCAGCATTTGAGAACTGGAGAGTCACGGGACGTGCGTTTTCCACGAACCCCATGACTTTGGGGCTGGTCCGTCAGCCCTTTGGTCCGTGCCTTCCCCGGAACTTCCCTGCCTGCCAGCTGAAGCAAGGTGCGGGGTTCAAAGTGCCCATTTTCGTACCCCTCGCTTGCAAGCGGCAGGGAAATGGGTGCTCCCCTGTGAGGCTGGCTTCACCTGACGGGCTGGGACACGTGTTTTAATATGGTAGCTTGAAGTAGGCAGTGGTAAGAAGTGGGACTTCAGCCTTCCTACCCACTACATTTTGGCAAGCAAGAACTTCCAAGGGGGGTTCTATTTGATCTGTTTCTGGGGTCCCCCATGTTTGCTTTGGTCACCAAAATGGCACAGGAGGGAAAGATGAAGCCCTTGTGCCCCACTCTGGAGCCAAATCAGCCCCCACAGTGCTTTTTAAGATGAGGTCTCTGTCATACAGGTGACTGCAAGACAGGTTGGGGAGCTCCCAACCCAAATTGCATCACAAGAAGTGGACCTCACACATTTCCCCTAAACTTAGAAGATGTAAGTGTTCTCTACACCCACTTTGGTAAGTCCTTCCAAAACACTGGTCTTGCCACAGAAAAATGCTCCGCGCCTCTCTGGCCGTTTCCAGACAGCTTACCTGGCTCCGGAACATTGTGCCATCTTGCGGGGAAAACGCGATGTTTCGCGTTTTCCCCGCAAGATGGCGCAACGTTCCGGAGCCAGGTAAGCCATCTGGAAACGGCCTCTGTTGCCAAACAGGCAGCCCTTAGAGAGGGCACCCCAAAACTTTCTGAACGTTACTCGCTGGCATGTGCGTGCATACCAAGAACAAGAGGTTTGTTCTGCACGTGGGGAGTTAAATCTGGGATTCTGAAGTTGAAAAGCAGCAGGCACACTAGCTCGTTTCGCAGGGTAATGCATTAAAATGCTTCCTCTTGTAATGAGCATAGCTGCTTCAGGATATTCCGTTTTCTGTGTTTCCTTAGCGTGCCTAGGCTCTTCCTCGCAAGTCCAGATCAGCTTTGACAACCTGACACATCCTACACATGCCCGGCAAGATGGTTTAAGCCCTCTCCAAGAAGGCCGAGCACGAGGCGATGAACTAATCTTATGACACAATCGCTGTGAACAAACCCCTCTGAGAAAGTACATTCTGCTTGCATGAGGTCAACATACTTCTCCTTTGAAAAGGGCATGGCAGGTGAGGCATGGTGACAAAATGCCCACCGCCTTTGATCAAAACGAAGTGCCACCAAACAGTCAAAAGGATCTGGTGCTTGTGTAGCGTGTAAGAAGTGGAACGTGGCAAGGAGCAAGGAAAGACAGGGGATGCAATTCCTTTTGAGAACAGAGGAACAAATTGTAAAGCAGAAATACACTGTGATGGTTCTTTGGTTTAGCATGTGACAAACCTTACATATTTTCCACTTCTTCACATCCTCTTAGCAAATCAGGGCCAGACGAAGACATATCCAGGCCCCAAGTTGCATCAAGTTGAAGAGGCCCCACAGCATTGTCAAATAATGGTGTGTGCGCGGGAGTGGGTGGGTTGTTTTTAGTATTTCGAGACCCCTCAATTGAGATCCAAAAGTGTAGCTTTCTGAGTTCACACATAAATCCAGTTCTGTAATAAAGGCATATAATGACAGCATATATTCTAATAGCCAAGTGTAACCCCATAGATTTTTAAATCTGCAGATCGGGGCCACACTGACACAAAACTGATAGTTCTGCAAATTTGGGGGACTGTGCAGTTTGCAGAAAAATTCTGAAAACTGGGGGGGAGAAGTTTAACCCCTCCCCACACCAAAAACAGAGAGCAGTTGACTGTGTAAATGTAGGTAACTGTTCTCTGACTTCAGGCAGGCATGTGAGGAGGAGGGTAGGAAGGGCACACTCACCAGGCTAGAATCAGGGTTGAAGAAGATGCCGGGGTATCTGGTTGCTGCCTCAGGCTGCTGGACCCTGGGGAAAGGAAACTGCAGGGAACAATGCCATATGCAGGGCTTTTTTTCAGCGGGAACGTGGTGGTACGGAGTTCCGGAACCTCTTGAAAATGGTCACATGGCTGGTGGCCCCGCCCCCTGATCTCCAGACAGAGGGGAGTTTAGATTGCCCTACGTGCAGTAGCGCGTAGGGCAATCTAAACTCCCTTCTGTCTGGAGATCAGGGGGCGGGGCCACCAGCTATGTGACCATTTTCTCCGAGGGCAACCCATTGAGTTCCACCACCTCTTTTCCCAGAAAAAAAGCCCTGGCCATATGGCAGCTCCATTGCCACCGGAAATATTCTCTTCATATGCAACTGGAACAGAAGGAATACAAAAAAACCCATTGCCATGTGGATGCAGCCCTGTTGAATCTGTGACAGAGGTGAGATTTTAACCAGGGGCCTCCAGACTCACAGCTTGTTCTCTGAACCGCTAATAGGGAGCCATTCAGAATACTTGCTTAACATGTGCCAAGTTGCCTCATTGTATATCACCATGATTTTAAGGAGGGGAGGTACATAAAATTAACATAAACCATAGTGAAGCAGAAAGGTGGAGATCTGGGACCTTAGAGATGAACAGCGGTCCCCAGCCCGAGGGATGTTCACGTAGCCTTGACCAGGACCAGAGCTAGGGTTGCCAGCCTCCAGGTAGTGGCTGGAGATCTCCCGGAATTACAACTGGTCTCCAGGCCACAGAGATCAGTTCACCTGGAGAAAATGGCTACTTTTTTTGGGGGGGGGGGCTCTATGGAATTATGCCATGCCCAGGTCCTTTCCCTCCCCAAACCCCACTTTCTCCAGGTTTCACCCCCCAGATCTCCAGGAATTTCTCAACTTGGAGCTGGCAACCCTAACCAGAGCCTTTTTGGCACTCTCCCAGTGGAGATCCGGGCCCTGTGGGATTTGTTACAGCACCACGGGGCCTGTAAGGTGCAGATGTTCTGCTAGGCCTATGGCTGAGGCGTCATCATGATCTCTTCCTCCTGTCTGCCATGCTTTTTACCCATTTTTTTTAAAACTTGTGCTCTGCCATGCCATGTCTGCCAAGAGGTGATGGGTAGATTTATCTCACTGTCTGCATTTTAGGACTTTGTTACAGCCTTTTTGGGTCCGATGTAGACGTCTTTCTTACTTGCTGCTTTTATGTGATTCATTGTGTTTCATGTGTATTTTAACTTTGAGTGATTTGTTCTTGTTGGGACCCGCCCGGAGCCTGCTTGCGGGGAGGGCTATAAACGGAATACAATGAAATGAAAAAAATGAAATGATATAAAGGAGGAGAAGCAGTTCTAAGACACTTTAAAGTATGCAAAGTGTTTCACATTATCATCCAGACTATAATCCTGATACAAGCTCTGAAAGATAGGCTTCCTTGCGTTATCCCCATATTTATTTACTTTGGCTGTTTCCACACATCCTTATAGGGATGTCCCACTCGTGGAATTCTGGTGGCTTTCCCCCAGGATTCTAGATGCCTCCGTTTGCAAAAAGATTGCAGGCTGTTTGGTGTCCATTTTTGGGGCGCCAAAAAAACAGGAACAAAACAGCCGTTTTGCAACCGTTTGCAAATGGAGACATCTAGAATCTTGGAGAGAAGCCACCAGCATTCCGTGAGTGGGACGTCCCTACAAGGATGTGTGGAAATGGCCTTTATTTATACTCCACCTTTCTCCCCAAAAGGGACCCAAGTCCGTTTACAACATTGCTCTCCTTTCCTCCATTTTATCTTTACAACACCCTCCCTGTGAGGTAGGTTAGTCTGAAAGCATATACGTAGCTTATGGTCACCCAGCAAGTTCCCATGTCTGAGTGAGGATTCCAACTTAGGGCCAAGCTACAAGTGATGAATGACACTTGAACGGCAAGTGTATTTCTCCCTGTTCACTTGCCCTCCACTCAATCCACTTGCCATTCAAGTGTCATTCGTCACTTGTAGCTTGGCCCTGAGCCTCCCCGATACTCATCCAACATCCCCACCATTCCGCCATGGTTATTGTGGTGTGGTGCAGAGAGGATGCCCATTTCCACCATCGAGAACTACTGAAGGGGGAGGGGAGGTAGCACTCTTACTGCAAGACATCAAGAGACAGTTTTTTGAAAAGATATATAGCAGCTACATCAAAATGGTAGCAGAAAAACACCCCAGGTAAAAAGAAAAAAATACTTAGCTGCACGCTTGGGGAAATATTTCTTAACTTTATGTCTAATGCTTAAGAAGCTTGGTATCACTTGTAGGGCAGGGATATGCCACTGCAAAAAAGGCCCTGACTCTGGTTAGCGCTGAAGATGGAGGCACATATAGCAGGGCTGTTTCCAGATGGCTTACCTGCACCTGGGACGTCGCGCCACGTTTCGGATAGTGCTGGGGAAAACGTGAAATATCGCGTTTTCTCGTGCGAGTTTTGTGCGATGTCGCGCGAGAAGACGGGATATTTCGCGTTTTCCCCGGCACGATCCAAAACGTGGCGCGACGTCCCGGGTGCAGGTAAGCCGTCTGGAAACGGCCCAGGTCCCTGGAGAAGAGCTCAATTGCCTAGCAAACTCCGGCCGCCATCCAGGCAGTCCTGATTTGTTATCATTATCATATGCATAATAGTACATATGTAATACTATGTAGGAATCCTATGCTGAAAATGTAACAAAGAGAGAAAAACATCCAGAGGCAGTTTTGCACCCTTTAGTTGGGTGAGTGCCTTTTTGCTGAAGGAGAACAGTCAGACTCAGGAAGAATCCACTTAGGCTTTGGATAATTACTGCTTGATTTACAGGCACTTGGCTTAACATGTATACGCACAATAAAAGCAGCCCTGAAGTGAATCTATTTAATTCCAGATGCAGAAATGCACCGGTCTGTCCTAAGCCAGGGAGAGCAGATAAGGGTAGCTCGAAGGAAGTGAAGGGTTCTGTATCTTAGGGCCAAGCTACACGTGACGAATGACACTTGAACGGCAAGTGTATTTCTCCCTGTTCACTTGCCCTCCACTCGATCCACTTGCCGTTCAAGTGTCATTCGTCACTTGTAGCTTGGCCCTTATAACCTACAAACCAAGACAAAATACCAGCATTTTGTGCAAAGGTCAGTACTTACTTCTAACCCCAGTAGATATACTTAGTCATATTTATTTAAATATCAGTTCAAAATCACAGGTTCTCAAGACAGTGAACAAGGGAAAACGAGATTTTGGGGGGTGGGATGGGATTTTTTGTTGCTTCAAGACCAAACATTGAGGGGGTCTTTTTATATATACTTTATTTATACCCTAACTTTCTACCCAGTGGGTACCCAGAGCAGTTTACTTTATTCTCCTTGCCTGTGTTTTAGCCTCACAATGAACCCTCTGAGCAGCCTTGCTGTTTGCTCGCTTACGGCAGGCGATCTCCCAGGGATCAGGCCCTCTTCCTACTGATTTCCTGCTGATCAGCTGAAGGTGTGAGCACATAAGTAGGCATAAGCAATGAATCAGTTACATAATATCAAATATGTTCTATTGGAGTACCAACACACTCAAGTGTACAAAGAAATAACAATGAAAACAGTTAATTGACCAGTGTACAAAGAATCAAAATAAGTACAATGGTTAGAGAAGTCCAAGGAAGAAAATGGGTCCAACAGAGTAAATATTTCCTTTCAAATAAACTTCCTTTCTTCCAGGTAGAAAATGCCATATGATACTTGCTGAGACTCATCTTTGACTGTTTGACTTCATGTGCACTCTGTAAGAATTTATTCTTGATTGGTGAATTTCGCCCCTGATGACGTGAACATTACGAAACAGCAGTATTCAGCCGGCCCTGACTGTCGGGCGCAGCAGGCAGCTATTCAGCAGTCCTTTGGTTCCCTTTTCTACCTGGAAGAAAGGAAGTTTATTAGTAGGTTCCTCTCTTTTGCTAAGATCAGCTGAAGGTGGGCAGGCCTGGGAAATGGGCATCCATGCGGCAGCACCATGGTTGATGATGTCACTTTCAACAGGACCCAGAGTGACAGCGTCACGCCAGGGCTGATTCTTTAACACTCGGGCTGAGTGTTAATGAATCAGCCCTGGCCTGATGTCATTGCTGCTGGGTCATACTGAAAGTGATGTCATCAACCCCGGATGCTCATGCTCACATGCGCACACACAGCTAAGTTCCTCCCACGCTCATATCTCCCACCAATTGTCAAGGGGGACCTGGAAACCCTACCTTTGATGTAGCTCAGACTGGGAGAGTATGATTGGTCCGTGCTCTTCCAGGAAGAGTGGAAATTTAGACCTGGGTCTCACAGATCCTAGTTTGACACTATACCACTAGTACCCATATCCCTATTTGAATGGCTTTCCCATATACTGCCTCCTTTTTGTAGGAGCTCCTCCCTCCCTCATTCTTGAACATAAAAATGGCACACAGCAAGGGATTATATTTATGTACATACCTTCCAGAGTTTTCAGGAATGTCTTTAAATCAATGGTGGCATTTGTGCTGTTGGGCATTTTGTACGCCGCACCCTTATTAACAGCCTGTTGCACTGTAAATTGCTCTGGAATTAAAATAGGCTTTAAGGAACTTGTATGCTCAACGTGCCAGGGTGTGGGCGCCATACACTACACATCTATAATTATATCTCACAAGACAACTGCTAGGTCCAAGCAAGCCCTGTTTCAATGGGACAAAAACAAGTAAGGGCACCCCCTGTGGTAAGTAACCAGTAAAGCAAAAACAAACCCACAGCGAACTGGTCTATAAGACCACAATCCCCTAGCCAGCACCATAGACAATAACAACAACAAGTAACAGAATTATCAATTAGTCTTATTACAATATAAAGTGCCGGGTGCTCTGTAATTCACACAGTAATAAACCAACTCAACACATGAACAGACAAGTTCTCAGTCCCAAATCTTGACAATTTCGAAATCCACTTTCTTGGTTTCTTGTCCTGCAGGAGTCCCTTATTCCTAATGTGGGATATGTGTTCTTGTATCCAGATTTTAACTGGTCTGGTGGTACTGCCAATATAAATAAGTGAGCAAGAACATTCTATGACATAAACAACACACGCCGTATTGCAAGTGGAGAAATCCCATAACTGGATGCCTTGTCCAGTGGCCCTGATTGTGAACGTATCTCCTTCACTTGCCAATGCACATATGTTGCATCGCCTGCACTTATGATGACCTGTTATCTGCGTGGTGTTTAGAGATCTGCTACAGAAGTCTGATCTAACCAAGGTGTCTCAGAGGTTCCTAGTGCGTCTGAAGCCTATATAGGGTACCTTTTCGCACCCTGGGATGTCCCTAATTAGATCCCAGGGTTTCCTGATTATCCTGCCAATTTCATTAGCAAGCAGTGTGTAGTCAATAGACCAATGCAACGCGGCTTACTCAGTTCTCTCCTTAGGTGTAAACATGGTCTCCCTTGGGGAATGTGAGGCCCTGGTGGCCGCTGCTGTTATAATCTCTTGGGGTATCCTCTATTAAAAAGGTCCTGTCCTAATCTATCCCTTGCCCCAATATAATCCTCCCGGTTAGAGGCATTCCTGCTCAGGGGTAAAAATCGACCTACCGGGAGATTACGCTTGAGATGTAGGGGGGTGAAAAGAATTAAAATGCAAGTAAGAATTTTTATCAGTTGACTTGCAAAATGGATGAACACAAATGCTGTTGTGGATATTCCTGTAGGTGATTATGTCCAAATAATTAATGCTGTCCATGTTGAATTGCCATGTATATTGTATATTTGGGTTCATGGAATTCAACCACTGGCCCATTGCGTCTATTGAATTAACATCAGAATACACCAGGTACAGGTCATCAATGTTCCGTTTTGGGAATATTTTTGAAAAAAATGGATTAACATCCCTGTTTAGAATGTATAATCGCTCCTGTGTGATCATATAAATGTTGGCAATGCTGGGAGCCACGGCACAACCCATCGCGACTCCCTTGATTTATAGAAAGAAGTCCGAGTCAAAATGAAAATAATTATATTCAAGGATGATGTCTACTAATTCCATCAGGAAAAATCTAGATGCAGTATTGCTCACAACTGAGGCATCCTCAACAGCAGCTCTAGCCTCATCATGTGGGATCGACGTGTAAAGAGCAGTCACATCCATGGTAACCATAATCGCCTCCTTGGGAATGGCAAAATTCTCTGTCTCTTGGATGAACGCTCTGGTGTCTAATATATACATAGCCGTATTTCTCGCCAAGGGTTGTAAAAAGGATTCCAGATACTGTGCTAACGGCTCCAGAACAGAATCGGAACCAGATACAACCAGTCGACCCCATGGGAGGAAGCCCGGTTTATGTATTTTCAGGAGGAGGTAGAAAGTTGATGTACGGGAATTCTTATTCCACAAAAATTCATGTGTAACTGATAAAATGTGTCCCAACCCCAGTGCCTCATCTATAGTGACTTTAATAATCCTCCTAATATGAGCTGTAGGGTCATTCGGCAACCGTTTGTAAAAAGCCGAATCCTGTAGTTGTCTATGGACCTCATACAAATAGTCTTTAGTATTGAGGAGCACTATGCCACCCCCTTTATCAGCAGGCTTGATTACCAAATTAGAATCTTGGGCGAGCGCTCGTGTGGCTGCTCTCTCTGCCTAAGTCATATTATCCCACCTCCTGATGTTACTACATTCCAGGGTCCCTATGTCTTTAAGAACCATTTTCTCAAAAGTATCTATAGCCGCATCCTGAATCAGGGGTATGAAAGTAGATTTTGGCCTGAATGTTGTACATTGAGAACTCTCAACACCAGAGTCATTTGCAAAGAACTTTTTAAATTTCACCAGTCGAACCAATTTGAAGATGTCAACCCGGGTGTTCCAAGCCGGATACCACGGGGTCAGTACCACGGAGTCCTTTATTAAGTACTCTAATCTCTTCCGGGCTCAGCGTTCTATCTGACAAATTAAAGATAAGGTCTACCTCTTCCCTCTTTTTTGGGATCCAAGGCCTTTGGCCAAAAAACGTTCACTAGGGCCCTGAGGTTCCCTCATCTGTGGGATCTTCCTATTGTATAAGGACCTAATATCCTCATCTCCAGAGGTTTCGAAATCTGAGGGACTTGATGTTTTCACATCTGAAGGGGCACTAGATAGTTTCGCCCAAAACACCCGGATACTATCCGGATACAAGAACACACATCCCGTATTAGGAATAAGGTGACAGAGGCTCCTCTAGTGCAACTTTTCATAGAACACCATAGGAATCCTCGGGAGTTTGATTTTCCATGCTACAAGTTGTGAAGCCTCCCCCTTTTGGGGACGTGCAAAAGGAACTACCCAGGAGAGAATCTTTTTGGATTTTCAAGTTGGATTCCTTAGTTCCTAGAGGTCTTAATCAAATGTTAGACTGGTCGTGTTATCTATGAATATATTTTTGTTCCGTATATGGGTGAACCTTTATGATTTATTGTTTCTGTAGTGATATGTATATCGTTGTATGGGGTCTTCTTTCCTTTTAAATGGTTGTGATTGCTTAATGAGATTATGATGTTTAAATTGCCATTTCCACTCACACTCTTCACCTGGTATCTGGTTCCAACTGCGGTTGAGAGGAGTGAGTCAACACCTTCTGAACTGTAAGTCACTGGTATTTATTGGTTAAAAAACGAGAATTGTTATATTAGTGTACATTTGGTTGTCTTTATCAATAGGCATGACTGCCGCTTGTTAACGCTCTTGAAAAAGAAATTCCGAAACAGGAGTTTAGCTGACCTGTTGAGCGTCGGTGGCTGCTATCTCTTCAGCAAGTTTCACAGTTCCACTGCGGGGCCTCCCGCCCGGGAGTTGGTCTTCAGAACGCATTGCATTAGGGACTCTTGCAGGACAAGAAACCAAGAGAGTGGATTTCGAAATTGTCAAGATTTGGGACTGAGAACTTGGCCGTTTCCAGACGGCCCCCCGCCTCGCGAAACGTCGCGCGTCGTCGCGCGTCGTTGCGCAGAAAACGCGAAATATCGCGTTTTCTCGCGCGAGTTTTGCGCGACGTCGCGCAAAACTCGCGCGAGAAAACGCGATATTTCGCGTTTTCTGCGCAACGACGCGCAACGACGCGCGACGTTTCGCGAGGCGGGGGGCCGTCTGGAAACGGCCCTTGTCTGTTCATGCGTTGAGTTCGTTTATTGCTGTGTTCAGGGGTCATTTCGTAGAAAAAGAGCTGGAGGAACTCATTAGCATAACTGATTAGCATAACTGATTAGCATATGCCACGCCCCTTGACATCACCAGAAGTGTGTCATTAACATAACTGATTTGCATATACCACACCCCCTGACATCACCTATCCTGGCTGTTTTGGACCCAATCCTGGCCATTCAGGGCCAAAATTGGGCCCAAAATGGCAAAAAGGGGCTGAAAATGGCTGAAAAGGGGCCCCAAATGGTCAGGATCGGGCTGCTGCTGAGTGGGAGAGTGATCCACCACCTGTCATAGGCCCGATCCGGGCCGTTTTGACCCCAATCCAAGCCGAAACAGGCCCAAAATGGCCGAGGGTCAGGTGGGCAGGGCCACCTGACATGTGGCCTCTTTGGGGAACTACCGGAACTGCGTTCCTGCGCATTCCCCCTCAAAATGAGCCCTGACTGTGTTAATTACAGAGCACCTGGTACTTTATATTATAATAAGACTAATTGATAATTCTGTTACTTGTTGTTGTTATTGTCTACGGTGCTCGCTAAGGAATTGTGGTCTTATAGACCAGTTCACTGTTGGTTTGTTTTTACTGTTTCAATGGGAGGCTGGCATAGCAAGAGAACCTGCCCATGTGACTTCCCATGTGCTCAAGGTCTCATTTATACTGTTCTACAGCTTGTACAAAGCGGCTATACAACATGCTAACTGTCTGCAAGGGTTACAGATCCTTGGTGTGCAAACTTAGCATGTGTAGCTGCTTTGCAAAGCTTGCAGTAAAATTTGAAGTTAGACTCCAAGGTCTGTGCAAATCCATCCAGGGAAGCTCTAATGTAAGGAGAGATTTTAAACGTCAGTTAATTTTATTTACTTCCCTTCCTGCAAACTTGAGCTTTCCCCAGAAATTCCTCCCCATGGTGTGGATTTTTTGATCCATATTCTATGATCCAGATGTAGGGTTGCTAATAGAGATGGGCACGATCCCAAAAAATATAACAATCCAGCTGATCATGGATCGGGGCCGGCAACAATCCCAAATAAATGATCCACACCGATCATCTCCCATTCCTGATCCGTGGATCGTGGAGGCAAAAGCAGAGGGGCGCCCCACTGTTCCCAGCGATACAGGAACAGTGGGTGATGCCAGCAGCATCTGTGTTTGTGTTTGGCTGTCTGTGTTTGGCCGTCAGAGCTGCCTATAAGGGTTTGCAGGGATGAGATTGGAGTGCCCATGGCTACAGAACACCCCCTTACCCCTTCTTCCCCTGGGTGTCTTCTCCCAACTGGTGACTGCTTTGCTGCTCTGTGGTTGGAAGGAAGCCCTGCTGATCAAGGAAAGCTGGGCTTCCATTCGGGTTTCCAGGGCGACAGAAGGAGGGCAAACACAGCTCAGGCATTCCCCTGGCTCCGTTGCCAGGGGAATAGATTGCTGGCGACTGAGTGTCTGGATCCCCGATCCCAGCCCGATCACCCCGATCCAGGCCCCTCCCGATCGCTGGATTGTTGGCCATGGATGATCATGATCCGCCGGGTCACGATCGCCCGATCGCCGTTATTGTGGGGTTTTTTCTATCATAATGCAGATCGTGCCCATCTCTAGTTGCTAACTTCCAGGTGGGGCCTGGAGATCTCGTGGAATGATAGCTGATCTCCAGTCAACAGAGATTAGTTCCCCAGGAGAAAATGGCTGCTTTGGAGGGCAAACTATATGACAGCCGAGGTCCCTCCCCTCCCAAACTCTCCCTTCCCCAGGCTCCACCCCCAAATCTCCAGGAATTTCCCAACCTAGAGTTGGCAACCCTACCCAGATCAGAATTAAATATAACGGTTACAAGGCTGGTGTTCCGATCACAGAACTCAAATATCATATATGCTCTGACCCTACATCATTAATTGGTTTGAGAGGCAATGAAACAAATCAAATGCAGTACAATTTACATTTTGTTGATCTGTGAGATAGTCCAGCATTATTATACCCATTTTGCAGGATCTGGGCCTTGCCTAGAGCCCTGTTGTAAACTCATAGCTTGAGTGAGATTGGAAACAGGGAGTTCCAAATTTGTGATGTGGTCTCTTAGCAAAATTACGTCTCCCTTCTTAAAGCATCGAAAGCCAAAGGAATCCAAAACTGGGAATATGAGCTGGAAAAAGAGTCAGGCGTGATTTTGCAAGCAGGTTCAAGTCCAATCCTATCCCTAATTCATTTCAGCTCTGCCGGCTTGTATTTAGAAGGCTGTGAAGTATCTTTAGAATCTGTGAAGTACCTTTTATCACGACTAACCCTGATAAACAGTGTGCAGGCTTTCAAGTTTACCAGAATTTAGCATCAGACTAGATGGTAAAAACTATAACAACAACTTTAATAATTAAAATGAGGAGGAGGGGAATGTATAATCTCAGGTCATGATCTTAAATTCTACTCTGAAAAGCTACAGTTCAGGAAAGCAGCTCCACCTTGTGGCTGTAGATCTTTCCGCCATGAACGGAGCTTTGACTCTTGAAAGCTCATACTTTGGAAATCAAGTTAGGCCGTTTCCACACGGCTTACCTGCTTGCGTTATGTCCCGGCAGATCGCGCAAAAACCATGGAAGATGTCGCGCAAATCTCGCACAAAAAAATGCTATCTTCTGCATTTTTTGCACCATCTGCCGGGACATAAATCATACAGCACTGGCACTTTAAAAATTGAATAATTTGTGAAGCATTGCTCTATTGTATTCCCCGTGGGCTTGCCCTTCTTCCACACCAGTTTGTTACGGGGTTTGCCATCCCTCCCCTTCTCATTGGGACATAACACAAGCAGGTAAGCCGTGTGGAAACGGCCTTAGTCTTTATGGTGTTACTGGACCCAAATCTTGCTCTTCCACTGTTTTAATGTTTTCTTCTTTCTTAGTGCACACCAATGAAAGCTTTTCATTGAAAAGGGGAGGTGTTATCTATCAGAGTTGCTGTTGCCTACAGCCCAACCATTTATGTCTCCAATCTCTGGTGAAACTGAGCCACAGTATCTCTCATAGGGAGGGGGGGGGGTGCAGCTCTGTGACAGAGACGATGCTTTGCATGCAGAAAGTTGCTGGTTCAATCCCAGGCAGAGCTTTTTTTCAGGTGGAACGCAGTGGAACAGAGTTCCAGCACCTCTTGAAGAAGGTCATGTGGTTGGTGGCCCCGCCTCCTGATCTCCCAGACAGAGGGGAGTTTAGATCGCCCTCCGTGCCATGGCGCAGAGGGCGATCTAAACTCCTCTCTGTCTGGAGATCAGGAGGCGGGGCCACTGGCCATGTGACCATTTTCACTGAGGGTGATTTCAACTTTTAAAAATTCCCCCCTTGTTCCAGATGACCCAAAGTGTGGTCTTGAGTTCCACCACCTCTTTTCCCAGAAAAAAAGCCCTGATCCCAGGTATTTTCAGGCGGAGGATGTTTGGGTTGTGAAGGTCCTTTCATAGCTGCTGCTAGTCAGAATATTTGTTCTGTTTATTTATTTAGTACACCCTTATCCCACTATTTCTCCAAGGAGCTCAGAGCAGTGTACATCATTCATTCCAGGGTCAAAAAGAGCTGGCTATTCAGATTCCACAAAAGGCTATTTTATACCTTCATAGAATTTTGTGAGTTGTCTCAGTGCTTCAAGTTGTTTCAGGAAAGCAGAAATATTTCTTTCTTTAAAACACATTGTCCATTTAGATCTTTCATTATGGTGGAGAGTGCTCTCAAGTCATAGCTGATTTATGGTGACCCCTGGTGGGGTTTCCATGGCAAGAGACTAATAGCAGTGGTTTGCCATTTTGCCTGCCTCTGCAGTCTTGGTCTTTGTTGGAGGTCTCCCATCCAATTACCAACCAAGGCTAACCTTGCTTAGCTTCTGAGATTCGACAAGCTCAGGCTCACCTGGGCTATCCAGATCTTTCATTACTGAAGAGGAAATCAAGCATATCGTTTAAGATTCCTATGACAATTACTGCTTCGGTGTGTCTCCCAAATCCTAGCCGGCCACTTTAACCACTACGCCACTATTGGTACACCATGTACCAGTAACAATGGTGTTGTCAGTGATTTCCACTGAAAAGCAATTTTTTTTTGCTAATGTCAACAAACCAGTTACGAGATCCAATTCATTTTCTTCCCCCCTATTTTTATTCCTCCTTTCAGCAACCCAAGCAGCCCACCTCGGCTTGCCTCTTGCTTGGAATGCTCGTTAGATGGGGTTGCCACGAGCCAGTTGCAACTCAACAGCATGTTCTTCTTCTTCTTTCTTTTTTGCAACATGGACAATAACTTTTCCACCATAAAATATATGAAGGGAAATTAAAACACATGCACGCTCCCATGCGTTGTCTCCCAGTCCATCCTGTTGCTCTGTCTCTGTGCTTTCTGTATTCTGTGTGGCCACCAGATGTCAGCATACTATGCAGAGTTTCATCCTGACATGATAAAGATGTCGGGACAGCTATGAAATGCAGGGTTGCCAGTAGAACTTGAATAAACTGTTTCCTTCCTAAACTATTCTCTTATCCGTTGTGAGTGACATCCCTTAAGGCATCTGAACCAGGGATCCAAGAGGTGAAAAGTGTGTGTGTGTCATAAATGACAAAATAGAAAAGAGTCCAGTAGCACCTTTAAGACTAACCAACTTTACTGTAGCATAAGCTTTCAAGAACCACAGTTCTCTCCGTCAGATGCAAGTTGCAAGTTGCATCTGATGAAGAGAGCCGTGGTTCTTGAAAGCTTATGCTACAATAAAGTTGGTTAGTCTTAAAGGTGCTACTGGACTCTCTTCTATTTTGCTACTACAGACTAACATGGCTGACTCCTTTGGTTCATAAATGATAGGCACATGTGACTCACTGGAAGAACACCTACTTTGCAAGTGGAAGGTGCCAGGTTCGATCCCCACCATCTGCCGCTAAAGTATCTTGGTTGGTAAGTGTTGGCAGCATTTGATTTTCTCAGTCGGAGAGTCCTGGAATACTGATTCCAGTTACAGCTGGGATCTCCCACTCTTTTCAAGTCTGTGAGCACTTTTGGGATTCTGACACAAAGCAATGGGTGCAACCCCAAAATTGCTGTCACAGGCAGTGGAGTCAACCCCAAACTGGCTGCTGCAGGAGGGAGAGCCAGCCAAAAACTGTCAATGTGTCACTCTAATATTAACTCTTCAACATTTCAAGGAGAAACTCTGTTTGACAGGATATATTTTGAAATAAACACATTTAAAAATATTTTCTTGCATACACACAGCTTGCTTGCAGTAGGATTTGAGTCCGGAAAGACCAACAGGATCTTCAGAGTGTAAGCTGTTGAGAGCCTGAGCTCCCTTCTTCAGACACATGCTCTGACTCTCAGAGCCTCACTACAAGTGACATCTTACACGCGAACGGCACTTGATCATTTTCGCAAGTCTTTCTGGGAATTGAAGTCCCTCTCCCCCACCCCTTTTCTTCCTGTTCCTTCCCCTCTCTGTTAGAATGCCTGCCTGAAGAGATGGAGAAAGCCTACGATAGCAGCTTTTGCAAATCGTCTTGCTGGGGGGTGGGAGATGCTCTGGAGAAAGCTGACATGTCGGTGAAGTCCTAGTGTCCTTTCAGTGATCTTTGGGGGCGGGCAGCTGCAACTTTGCTAATTGTCTTGCTGGGGGGGAGATGCTCTGGAGAAAGCTGAGAAAGTCGCAGCTGCCCACCCCCAAAGATCATTGAGAGCAGGCTTGTGACTGGAGGAGCGATTTGCAGAAGCAGGCTTTCTCCGTCTCTTCAGGCAGGCATTCTAACAGAGAGGGGAAGGAACAGAAAGAAAAGGGGTGGGGGAGAGGGACTTCAATTCCCAGAAAGACTTGCGAAAATGATCAAGTGCCATTCGCGTGTAAGATGTCACTTGTAGCGAGGCTCTCAGAAACTTACACTCTTTAAGGTGCCACTGGTCTCAAATCCTGCTGTTCTTCTGCAGACCCACAGGGCCACCCACCTAAACTAACTTGCTTGCAGTGAACTTGTGCTATGGTGGCAGCTGCTGCCAAAGCAATGTTTTAAAAAACCTGCACAGCCAATCAGATCTCCAGTGACCAATCAGAAGCCCCGCTGAACAAAAGCCCCACCCGGCCCTGACTACTTTCAAAAAAACACTTGGTGGGCACCATATTGGGGGACCTGTGAGGACGCCACTAGACAATACCTGGACATGCACTCTGTTTAACGTGCTCCTCACAGTCACACAGCAGCTGGGGGGAACTGCTTCTTTTTGAAAAAGGAGAGCTCAAGACAGGCTCAGAACCTGGGCTTTTTTTCTGGGAAAAGAAGTGGTGGAACTCAGGACCGCACAATGACATCACTTTGGGGGGAGTTTTTTAAAGTTTAAATCGCCCTCGGCAAAAATGTTCACATGGCCGGTGGCCCCGCTCCCTGATCTCCAGACAGAGGGGAGTTTAAATTGCCCTCCATGCTGCAGCGCGGAGGGCAATCTAAACTCCCCTCTGTCTGGAGATCAGGGGGCGGGGCCACCAGCCATGTGACCATTTCCAAGAGGTGCCAGAACTCTGTTCCATCACGTTCCCACTGAGAAAAAGCCCTGCTCAGAACAGTGCTGTAGGGGGAGAAAAGGCTGCTGGCTCTCCCCAATGCAGTTTTCTCATGTGAAAAACTGTGCAGGGAAGGAATTATTTCTCCAATGTTGCTGCTTCATGTGGAGAATCCGTGCAGGGCTGGTCTGATGACCTGACTCGTGACAAGACGGGTACGTATGATTGCAACTCTGAAGAGAGATGAGCAGCTGTCCCCCATTCTGTTTTGCTGTTTTCTGTGGGTGGACCCAGTTTTGCCTTCTGGCTGAACTTGGGAGAATTTCTAAAATTAAGGTTGGAACTGATGCACGCACAGTTGGCTGTGGTTTTCAGTTTGCACCGAACTGTCATTTTATTGTGTGCGCTGTATGGAGCACTAACTAGACCTACTGGCCTTCATGGTTGTGTCATATGAGTGGAATGCTCATGTTTCAACCCAGAACACCCCCAAGTCTCCCCTGCTGCAGGACTCTGTTGGGACTGGTAGTGGTGGATCAGCTGCCACTTCCTGATGCTTGGCCACTGATCAACCTGGCTCAGGGTCAGAATGATCAATCTCGATGTGGGGCCTGGACTTCTCCTGGAATTACAACCAACCTCCAGACCACAGAGTTCAACTCCCCTAGAGGAAATGGCAGCTCTGGAGGGTAGAGCTAAACTACAAGAGACGAATTACACGAGCATACTCATGTGAAGGGAGACACAATGTTAGTTGGGAAGCTGAGTTTTAAAGGAGATCGGAAGGTTTTGTCAATTTCCCCTCTCTACAGAGCCAGCAAAGAAGGCTCCTTAGAGGATTTGTTTATTTCCTCTTCGCCTCCTAGAAGGGGAGGTGAAACTGACAGAGCCTTGGGGAGGCAAAGAGGAAATTAACAAACCTCTGAAGAGCCATCTTTGCTGGCACTGTAGAGAGGGGAAATTGACAAAACCTTCCCATCTCTTTTAAAACTCAGCTTCCCAGCTAACATTGTGACTCCCTTCACATGAGCATCCTCGTGTAATTCATCTCTTGTAGCTTGGCTTTCGATGGTAGTCTCTATGGCATCACAAGCTTGCTGAGTTCCTTCACTTGTCCAAATTCTGCTCTCTCAAGGCACCACCCCTGAATCTCTAGGCATTTCCCAAGCCAGAGTTGGCAACCCTGCTCAGGGTAGTTTACTTTGCTTGCATGCACGGCAACATACGGTTGGAAGTATACCCCCTGAAGATACTGGGGTAGATAGGAAAGGGACTGCTGGGGAAGGGAAAGGGAGGAGCCTCTTCCTTGAACTCCCTTCTTCTGAACCTCTGCAGCAGAGATGCAGATGTTGGGCTGTGCTTTGTCTTCAGGCGGGGCTGTGGTTTAGTGATACAGCAACGGTTTTGCATGCAGAAGTCTCAGATTCAATACTTGGCATCTCTAATTAAAAGGATCAGCTGCAAGATGATGTGAAAGAACCCCACCCGGGACCCTGGAGAGCCAGTTTTGATCAGAGTAGACAATAGCTTAATGGACCAGAGCTCTGACTTTTATAAGGCATCTTAATCTGGTCATGTATTATCCCCTTGCAACTCCCCCCCCCGCCCCGATGTTTGGGTGTTGGCTGAAGTAAGGAAGAGAGCTGTGGTTCTCGAAAGCTTATGCTACAATAAAGTTGATTAATCTTAAAGGTACTACTGAACTCTTTACTATTTTGCAACTACAGGCTAACACGGCGAACTCCTCTGGACCTAGGTACTTAGTAACTTGTATTTCCACCCTGTATCAATCAATGCACACGTTTATTATATGTACTTGCACTGGCTGGTAGACAGAGGACTGTTTGGCAGCTGGTGCTCAGTAGCACTTCCCCAGCTAGTGGCCAAGAAGGTGTACTGCAACTTTCACCCCGCAGACTCCGGCAACCCTGAGAAGCAATGGGATCCCATTTGGCCTTACGTAATTGCTGCCTCTGGCATATCTCCTCATAGGCTGAGCCGCTGCAGGATGCTTAGAAACCTTGCCCAAAGATAGAAAATTGTGTTCCGTTGCTGCGTGTTGCGAGGCTGTGATAAACAGCTTACTTTTACCAAGAGGGAATGCTGGACTAATTATCTGGATTACTGTCATGTGGCTAAAGGAATCAGACTCGGATAAGAAAGCATTGTAAGTTTCATCCTTGGCTGGTATGATACTAAAAATCTTCCTTTGCCTAAAGAAAAAGGCTGAATGATGTTGAATAGAGATGCCGGCTCACCAAAACCGTGGAGCCGGTGTCGGCACTGACCCGTCCCACTTAACTTCTGCCCTGGTGGACAGTGTCTCTTATTCCTGCATCGGTCATTTCCGGCAAAAACAAAGCAAGTGATGATAGCAGTGGAGACAGATTATGCACAGAGAAGTCTTTGGGGAGGCAGAGGCTGAAAGATGAGGCCCCAGTGAGAAAGCTCTTTGGACCATTCTGAGTGGCTCATAGGAAGCAAAATGGAGAAAAACAGTATGCAGGCTGTAAAAGAGGTCACTTGGCAACAGACGCGTATTTTTTACAATGCTAGAATACTCAATGCATTCTACAATGCAATCTACCGTGCTCAATGCACTCTACAATGTTAGAATGCAATCTGCAGTGCTCAAAATGCAATCATACGCTACAAACTCAGCTGTCAGGATGAATCACATGGTAGTGGGAAGCATCTCAGGTTCACCAAAGTACCTGCCTCCATTATCAAGACCTATGCCTTCTCCTCTCCTTCACTTTATCCAAACAACAACCCTGTGAGGTAGGTTAGTCTAAGAGTGTACAAGTGGCCCAAGGTCCCCCAGGGAGCTTCCACAGCAGAGGGAGATTTGAACTTAGGCCTCCCTGATCTTAGTCCAGAACTCCAACCACTATACCACTCTGGTTCCTAAACCTGTGTCTTTTACTCTGGCAACATCTTTAAACAAAAAGGTAGTCCCCCTGTGCAAGCACCGTGTCATTATTAGTGACCCATGGGGGACATCGCACCACAATGTTTTCTTGGCAGACTTTTTTGTTATGGGGTGGTTTGCCATTGCCTTCCTCAGTCATCTATACTTTCCCCACCAGGAAACTGGGTACTCATTTTACCGACCGCGGAAGGATGGAAGGCTAAGTCAACTGTGAGCCAGCTACCTGAACCTGGCTTCCACCAGGATCGAACTCAGGTCATGAGCAGCTTACCACTGAGTTCGATCCTGGCGGAAGCCAGGTTCAGGTAGCCAGCTCAAGATTGACTCAGCCTTCCATCCTTCTCTTTTTCCTTGGCCACTCTGTGGCCATCAACCCCAAACAGGACATACTCCCAAGTAATCTTGGCGGGGGGGCAGTACATGTATTACAAGAAAAAAAATTGATACAAGAAATAGGAAGTAGCATGAAAATAAGACTAATAGGTTCATTTTGCATGAAGGAGAAGCAAATCCTCAAATGAGGATATTCAAATTGAACAAGTGAATCTGCAGAATTCAGTGATGTCCCTAATTAAAGATATTTCTACCAAGCCAGAAGGACTAAAACCTGCCTTCATCAGATTGAATAGAAGAGGAAAACTTGAAATTGTTGGAAAGGGTAAAAATGCAGCTGTGGCATGTACTTCTTCAATGGATATTCTGGCATGCAATTTTACTAAATGGATGGAACTGGAGGCCACAGGGCTTTTTTTCAGTGGGAACGTGTTGGAACGGAGTTCTGGCATCTCTTGAAAATGGTCACATGGCTGGTGGCCCCGCCCCCTGATCTCCAGACAGAGGGGAGTTTAGATTGCCCTCTGCAACATGGTGCAGAGGGCAATCTAAACTCCCCTCTGTCTGGAGATCAGGGGGTGGGGCCACCAGCCATGTGACCATTTTCACACAAAAACAAGAGAGAGGCACGGAACAACCAACACAACGAATTTTATACAACCGTGCCCGACTAACTATGTAGTACCTTTTGCTGTAGAACCTTTTGCTGGCGTACCCGTCAGCAGTTACGTGGAATATTATTATGATAAGGATTTATAATTGTGAAATGTTATTGTATACGATTTTGCACTGAAAAATAATATACCCTAGTGGTTGGAATAAATTGCACTGTTTGCATAAACTTTTGTAAATTGGATGATACAAACAAGTACAATATATACTACATAGTTAGTCGGGCACGGTTGTATACAATTCGATGTGACCATTTTCGCCAAGGGCGATTTAAACTTTAAAAAACTCCCCCCTTGTTCCAGCTAACCCAAAGTGATGTCATTGTGCGGTCCTGAGTTCCACCACCTCTTTTCCCAGAAAAAAAAGCCCTGGGAGGTCATATTTAGTTAACTGGCTTTATTCTAGTATGGCTGCCAAGAAAGGGTGTTGGGGGGGGAAACAATACAAAATTCAGGGGCACTAGATTGCCCTAGGCACATAGAAAAGGTTATCTCTTGGTCACAATTAGAGTCGCCGAGAGAGCTCAAGTTCAGGAAAAAAGCCGCCATCGGCTGTCCCCTTGAAAGGGAAAGAGTTGACCAAGATTCCCCGAAGAGTTAATTTTGGAGACCCAATGCAGGGGAAGCCCAAGAGCTGGAGCCCAGAGAAAAGCAGCCACGTAATTGTGAATAACCAAGAGTCTGGAAGCTTCCTTATTGAACGAGCCACAAGCAGGCATCTCGTCTTTCCTTTACATTTCTCCCTACACCATTGCTGTTCTGCTGAAGGTGATGAGCTCGAAGCATAATCCTCCTTTCCTATGGTGGAAGCAGTAGTTTCCTGGACTTTTCAGAAAATAAGACTATAGTTTCATCCTGAGAGGAGACAGCCCCTATCAAAATCAAAACCACGTGTCCACAAAATTTGATAACACCCCTAGTTACAGTACATTGCAGAGCACGAGATCCAGTTTTAAAACAAAGGATCCAATTGGATTGATATGAACCAAGTGCTAAAAGCTTTTCACAAAACTTTTCTTAGACTTGGCGCCAAAACAGATCTAAAAACAGACTTGGTGCTTTCTGATCTTAAGAAATTGTTTCCAAAACAAAAGGAAATTATACATAGGGACTAAGGAAGCTCGGACACCCGCCAGTTCAGGTCCTGTCCTGTTCAGAGCTCATGTGCACTGGGACTCGGTTTTTCAATAATCAGTTTGCCCCAGTTTGCCCAGCCTGGCTGTTCAACAGGCTGCTTCACTCTTTCCCTTCCTAACAGTGCAGTACAGTCCAATCAGCTTTTCCTATAGCCATGGCCTCCATTTCCCCCAACTCCATAACAGAAGGGGCTAGAGACTTTTTAAAAAAATGAAAGCTAGTACTTCAGTGGTCGTGTTACTTTCTTGTTACTTTGCAATGACAATATCCAGTTAAACCCCTCTTCAAAAAGTCTTCCTGGGAAACGGCAAGCAAAATGCAGAGAAAACTGTGGTTTGCCTTGTGGATTCAGCCATAGGTAGTTAAATGGGCCCCAGTTATAGAAATCCGTAATACATGTGTTTAAAAATAATTCCTTTCCTTTGGTGTTTGTATGAGTAGTCCTTAGATAATGGCTGCCAATCTGATTTGATTGGCAGAGTTTTGATGTGTGCTCACTCAGTTTTGAACAAGCCAGATGAAAACCTGTCCAACAGGCGTTCACTGCAGTTGGACACAAACCAAACAGGCTGGGAGATAGGCTTAGGTCTAATCGATGCCTTTGAACATGTTAAGTTCGATTGTCAAACCATTTGATGTGAAGTTCATGGCATCCCTAATGGGAACTAGCAACGCAAACAAGTTTTAGTATAACTACTAAAAGAAAGGCCATCCACCCAAAAATTCATCCCAATAGTTCAGTAATTGTGATTACACTCTGTGTGTGCTCAGGAACCCAACTGCAAATTCATAGCTGGCAGAAAGAAGGGGCTTAGGAGAAGGAGCCATCAAACACAGGGCACTCATGCTCCTAGTTATGCTAATAACTATGGCTGAAGCAGAACAATGGTTTACCACCCCACACCTGCTGGAAGGTGACACTCAAAGAGACAAAAGAGTAAAAAGTCCATTAGCACCTTTAAGACTAGCCAACTTTATTGAAGTATAAGCGTTCGAGAACCACAGTTCTCTTCGTCAGATGACGAAGAGAGCTGTGGTTCTCGAAAGCATATGCCTCAATAAAGTTGGTTACTCTTAAAGATGCTAATGGACTTTTTACTCTTTTGCAACTACAGACTAACACGGCTAACTCCTCTCTCAAAGAGACAGAGAGGGAAATAGCCAAAGAGCTAGAATATATTCTTTTCCTTTGAGTGGCAGGAAGATCAAAATAACTCCAAGGTGGGACAGACTCCCCAAGGTAGACTATGAATTCTCTGGACACAGAGAAGAAAGAGGCTGTCTCTCTTTTCCTTTTCCACCAAGAGCAGCACTTTGCAGAAGCATAGGCCACACAGGACTAAACTTTCATCTAAGGATTCCATCTTGTCCACATGGAAAGGGAAAATGGGGAGAGGTCCCAGCAATGAGAACTAAAATAATGATGAACTTTAAACTACTGCAACTTCAAGTAAACCTAGCCTGTCCTATTTAGACCTTGCTTAGTACTGAATATAGGGAAAAGGGACTGCACATTTTCACCTTTTCTGTGTACCCTTGCTCATCCTGCTGTGTATTCTCATGTGTATTTTTTATTTATTTAATAAGCTCTCTTATATTTTGAATGTTCTAAGTCTGATCTCTAGAAGCACACCACACCTATTTGGTCTTGCTATCTGTAGTGTTCAAGATTGTTCTCTATTCATAGGCTCAATCATCAACCGAAAGGGAGACTGCAATGAAGAAATCAGAAGAAGATTGAGACTCAGAAGAGCAGCTGTGAGGGAGCTAAAGAAGATCCTTAAAGACAAAAATGTCTCTCTGGGAACCAAGATCAAGATAATCCAAATTATAGATTTGCCCATTGCTATGTATGGATGTGAAAGCTGGACTGTGAAGAAAGCTGACAGGAAGAAAATAGAGTCATTTGAAATGTGGTGCTGGAGGAGAGTTTTGTGGATACCATGGACAACCAAAAAGACAAATAAGTGGGTACTAGATCAAGTCAAGCCTGAATTCTCCTTAGAAGCAAAAAATGAGAAGACTAAGGCTATCGTACTTTGGTCACATCATGAGAAGACAAGATTCTCTGGAAAAGTCCATAATGCCTGGAAAAGTGGAAGGCAGTAGGAAAAGAGGAAGACCTAAAACGAGATGGCTTGACTCAATAAAAGAAGCCATGTACTCCAGTTTGCAGGATCTGAGCAAGTCTGTTAATGACAGGACATTTTGGAGGTCTTTCATTCATAGGGTCACCATAAGTTGGAGGTGATTTGACAGCACATAACACACACAAGCCTGTAGTGTGGTAATGGGGAGGGACTAGGGGCAGGGCTTTTTTTTCAGCTGGAATGCGGTGCAACGGAGTTCCAGAACCTCTTGAAAATGGTCACATGGCTGGTGGCTCCTCTCTCTGATCTCCAGACAGAGGGGAGTTTAGATTGCCCTCCATGCCACGGCGTGGAGGGCAATCTAAACTCCCCTCTGTCTGGGGATCAGGGGGCGGGGCCACCAGCCATGTGACCATTTTCTCCAAGAGCAACTCACTGAGTTCCACAACCTCTTTTCCCAGAAAAAAAGCCCTGACTAGGGGTACACTTGCCATTCCTGGAGCACAATAGCTTGAAATTGGAATGTGGACATAGATCATCTCCATGTTAGCTTGTAGGAGCAAAGTGGGAGACATGGGAGCTAGGTGGAGCCTCTAACATGCAATGCAAATACAGAGTACTAAATGAGTGATGCCATTTAGGATAGTTTTAGATGGGTAGCTGTGCTGATCTGCAATAGACAGCAGAATTTGAGTTCTGGTGATAGTGAGAGTGACCCAGTTTATTTCTGGCTTCTCAAGTGAATGAGGGGAAATAGTAAATATAGTCCTCTAAGACTCAATAAAAATAATATTTAAATTGCCATACAGTAGGTATTCAAGGGGCATTTCACAGAATACAAACTTCCTACATTTTTGACGGACATGTTTAGGATTTGTTAGACTTTTGAATTAGAATTTTAAGAATACACAAACTCTTGGGTATGTTCTTATGAATAAGATTCAGAGACCATGCATAAAAAAGAAGAGAGAGAGAGAGAAATGATTTAGCCATGTTTATGATATCTTTAAAAAAGTTAATGCTTGGAAACAAAAGAATACTCTCTGGTATATCAATGATCAATTAATTTCTGGGGCATGACAAATATAATAGACTAATGTATGTAATAGGATTTAGGAAAGGAAAATAGTAAATGTGGGATGGTTTAAAGCACCGGGCAGCATTACTAGACCATTTTGGATTGATACCTATCATCTGATACTAGTTAAAAATGTCATAAACATTTGCATTTGATCATTCATTTTCTAGGACTTGCATGCAATTTGTATACATTTTTCCTTGCTTGCAAGTTACCACTGTTTAATATCTTTCTTGTCTATACCAACGCGTGCTTACCAAATGACGCCAGGCATCTAATCAAGTGAGTCCCATTATATTGCAATAAACCTGTCTGTAAGGTGCCACACAAGAACTTATTTTGGTGTTCGTTGTAACCAGGGCTTTTTTCCTGGGAAAAGAGGTGGTGGAACTCAGTGGTGGAGCTCAGGACAGCAAAATGCCATCACTTTGGGTCAGCTGGAACAAGGGGGAGTTTTTTAAAGTTTAAATCACCCTCGGCAAACATAGTCACATGGCCGGTGGCCCCACCCCCTGATCTCCAGACAGAGGGGAGTTTAGATTGCCCTCTGTGCCAGTGGCGCGGAGGGCAATCTCAACTCCCTTCTGTCTGGAGATCAGGGGGCGGGGCCACCGGCCACGTGACCATTTTCAAGAGGTGCCGGAACTCCGTTCCCCCGCGTTCCAGCTGAAAAAAAGCCCTGGTTGCAACCCACCTCGTTACAGACGGAAGTGGTTTGTCTTCCTGGTGTCTCTGAATATTCACCCTCTCTCGTGTTCGCAATGAAGCTCTGATCTAGGATATTAAAATCCCTCAAACATACTTTATACAACCGTTATTTGATGACACTAGAATCGCTGCCCCCCTCTGCCACAAATGTGAATAGTCCAATTAGAATCCTTAGTTAATCGTGGCACTTTTGCTTCATGAAACCCAATTACAAAAACCCTGCGGTGACTTCCTGCTTCTGCTCCTTAGAATTAACCAGAGCCCCAAATAGATTTAGCTCCAGGAAGCTCTCCTGTTCGTTTCCTAAGTGGGACAGAGGACGGGGCTTTTTGAAACCATCTTGCTGCTTCTGCAACTGATTTAGCTGTGCACCACCACAACAGCTTCGCTCACCTGAGCAGGGCCTTCTGCAGATACAGAGATCAAAACTGCAGACAGTATTTCAAATGAGGCCACATCAGGGCTCCATGCAAGGGTGTTACAATATGGGCAGTTTTATTTTCAATCCATTTCATAATAATTCCTGGGAGAGAGTTTTCCTTTTTCATCTTTGCTGCACACTGGGTCAACAGTTTCAATGAGCTTTCCACTGTGAGCCCAAGATCTCTTTCAATCTCTGTTCTCAGCCATATATTCAAAACTAGCTTGATGCCTGTGCTTCGCTATGGTATTTAACTACTTTAAATCTAGTTATAATACTTATGGGTATCTAACATTTTTTGGTTTGTGGGAAGCTGGGCCTCACAGGGAGATTGGCAAACCTGGTGAACTTTTAGTGGAAGCCTGAGGGCCAAGCTACACATGACGAATGACACTTGAACAGCAAGTGTATTTCTCCCTGTTCACTTGCCCTCCACTCAATCCACTTGCCGTTCAAGTGTCATTCGTCATGTGTAGCTTGGCCCTGAGATGTGCATTTGACTTCAGGACACATTCAGTTACTCCCAATAGCAACTGCATACTGTTTAGAATGTGGGGGGTGAGGACCAATCAGGCCACATATGCAAATGACCTTGAAAGGCCCAATCAGTGAAGAGTGACTGAGCTGGCAGTGGGTGGGGGTGCAAGCAGGCAGCGGCCTGCCAGCCACACAGGAAAGGTGTATCCCTTTGGGAAAACACATTTGACCCCTTTTTACTCCCTTAGGGGGCGAATTTCTTAAAATCCCTTCTTAGAGGGTGTTTACATCATGAAAGGAATGTTCTCCCCAAATTTCATGTTTCTAGGTCCAGGGGTTTGGGCTGGGCGTTGGTGAGTCAGTCAGGACACTTTTCTTTATATATATAGACTAGCTTGATGCTTGTGCTTTGCTACGGTATTTAACTACTTTAAATCCAGTTATAATATTTATGGGTATGTAACATTTTTTGGTTTTGTGGGGGGGGGGGTTGAGTTGGTTTTGTAGTATAATAGCATAGTACCCGAGCTTCACAAAGGTGTTTGAATAAAGCAAAGTGTGTTGATGCTGAAAACTGATGAAGTGAATTTTTAAATGTAATATTTATCGAAGAGATTTTTAAAAGGAAAAGATTGTAGTGCAATAAATAAAGTGAAAAATACGTACAACCTTTTTTTTCCTACTGAAGGACCTCTTTGATGATCTCATTGGTGGTTTCCCCCCACTTTGGAGCCCCCACTTTGAGCAGAAGCTTGTGGGCTGGGAAGCCAGGAGGGTTGAGCATGTTAAGGAACTCCACAGAGTAGTGGACCGCACCATCAATTTGCACCACTGAGTCCACAGATCTGTACTCCATTTCTGCCCGTTTGAGGGAGTTAAGTTGTGTTTCATTAATGATGGCAGCCTTGTCGATCTTGGGGGTCAGAATGGCACGCTTGCACAGCCAGTCCATGGACTTCTCCGTGATAGCGACGATATCAGGGTATATTGTGGCGGTTAGGTCTGCCAGGGTCGTCACTACTATGCCCAGGCCTGCAGGGATGGTCACCTTTCCTTTGGACTCGGGACTTGCTGGTACTTGGCCACTGCTGCTCAGTGCACCACAGGAGTACAATGTGCATTTTTTCTTTGCCACATCTCTAAGTTGCTTCCTCCTTTTAGGATCGGTATATCTTACAACACAAAGTTTGCCAGGAGGCTTTTTGGAGGCAGTAAGAGGTGATGGCTGCAAGAGGTGTGAGGTAGAGTTGGACGGAGGGAGGGGTAGTGTGGTGGGCAGGTTCATGTGAGAGGTTCGCATTGAAATGGCCCCTAGAAAGGTCGTGCACCATCTCCCCATGAACATTTAAAAAATCAGTTGCCATACTGACTTTTATATAAAATCCCTTTTCAGGAGTCTTGTACTGCCTTTCTTCAATTATCTGCAGTTTCCTTTACTTGATTTTTACCTCAGAACCCAGAGTTCCACAGCTGACCCATCAGCTTGCCAGCCACACAGGAAAGCCAGACTCCACAGGGAGATTGGCAACCCTAGAGGAGAAGACTGGGAGGTGTATTTTTTCCTCAGGACACATTCAGTGACTGGGAGTCATTGAATGTGTCCTGAGGTACTGCATGTGTCCTGCATACTGTTTAGAATGTTGGGATGATGACCAATCAGGCCACATATGCAAATGACCTCAGGGAAGAGTGGCTGAGTTGGCATTGGTAGTGGGGTGGGGGTGGGGGTGGAAGTACCCTGCCAGCCACACAGGGAAGCTGTATCCCTATGGGAAAACACATTTTACCCCTTTTTACCCCCTTAGGGGTAAATTTCTTAAAATGCCTTCTTAGTGAGCCTCTACATCACAAAAGGAACGTTCTCCCCAAATTTCAAGTTTCTAGGTCCAGGGGTTTGGGCTGGGTGCTGATGAGTTAGTCAGGACACTTGTCTTTATATATATATATATATATATATATATATATATATAAGATTATGATTTTTGGTTCCAGTATGCATCATCTCACACTATACGCATCACACTGAACTTCATTCGTCGCTCTGTTGCCCCTTCAGCCAGACTGGAGAGACGGTTCTGTACCTATTCACAATCCACCTTAGTTTTTACCATCCTGAATATTTTGGTATCATCTGCAAACTTGGCATAAAGATGCAAAGTCCTCATGTTGTTACCCAACAAACATAAGTACTTTGTAATGTGTAGATGGAATCTGAGCTGCAAGTTTCTTCCAATTCCCATGTGCATGGTGGCCAACTGGAATTGCAACCATGGCCATTTTCACATGTCTATAAAGGGACTGCCCACTCACCAAACACTGTCAGCTTTCCCCCTTCACTCCACACATCTCCAATTTCAAAATGGTAGCAGGCTGTTTGGCTTCTGTTTTCTTGGCACTTTTTTGGAGACAAGGGGAAAATATGTTCTCAGAACAGGCACCAAAAAACCGAAAGCCAAACAGCCTGCTACCATTTTGAAATTGGAGCTGTGTGGAGTGAAGGGGGGGGGGGAACTGGCAGTGTTTTGTGAGTGGGCCGTCCCTTTGAGGATGTGTGGAAACAGACCATGTTGCACATGGCAAAGGAACTTCAGCCGTTTTTTCTGTCATCCTTCTGCCCTTCAGGACAACTTAATGCCCACTCAGAATGGTTTACAAAGTGTTATTATCCCCGCATCAATCACCCTGTGAGGTGGGTGGGGCTGAGAGAGCTCTGAAAGAGCTGCGACTGACCCAAGGTCACCCAGCTGTCTTTAAGCGGAGAAGTGGGGAATCAAACCTGGCTCTCCAGATTAGAGGCCTGCCACTCTTAACTACTACACCAAACTGGCTCTTAGGCCCATTGGGAAAACCTACATACTCCTATAAAACACCAGGCTGTAAGAGAACCCACTCTCTAAACTTTGCCTGGTATGGCTGTAAAGCCGGCATTCACTCTTCTGGCCAGCTTGAGTGTGGGTGATAAATTATAGAGATACATGGAATGGAAAGCACTTCTCTTAGACTGAATAGCCTCTTGGTGCTTTTTGACCTACAACCCATCAAAAGAAATCTGTTTTTCTCTCTCTCTGTGTCTTCAACTCATGCACACAGCCATCTTCTGAGGTAGCTTATTTCAAACATTAACTTCCCACACTGTGTTTCATCCCTCTCAAGGTGTCTTCCAATAATAAAGCATTAAAAAAGACAGATTGAAGTACCATAAAACCCAATGGTAAGCCTAAGCACATGAAACCAGTGTCAAACCAAAGACCAGCCTAAAACTAAAATAGTTTAGAGATGGTGTAATATATTTTGAGTGGCAATATAACATGGCCTTTGCTATAATTATAAAATTATTTGGCTAATATACTGCCCTTCAGGACAACAACACCCACTCAGAGCGGTTTACAAAGTATGTTGTTATTATCCCCACAACAGAACTTGTTGAGTCCTCATGTTGTTACGCAACAAACACAAGTACTTTGTAATGTGCAGATGAAATCTGAGCTGCAAGTTTTCTCCCAGTTCCCATGTGCATCGTGCGCAACTGGAATTGCAACCATGGCCGTTTCCACATGTCCTTAAAGGGACGGCCCACTCACCAAACACTGTCAGCTTTCCCCCTTCACTCCACACGTCTCCAATTTCAAAATGGTAGCAGGCTGTTTGGCTTCTGTTTTCTTGGTACTTTTTTGGAGACAGGAGGAAAGTATGTCCTCAGAACAGGTGCCAAAAAGCCAAAAGCCAAACAGCCTGCTACCATTTTGAAACCGGAGATGTGTGGAGTGAAGGGGGAAAACCGGCAGTGTTTGGTGAGTGGGACATGTGGAAACAGACCATGTTGCATATGGCAAAGGAACAAAGCCGGTTCTCCAGATTAGAGTCCCATTGCTCTTAACAATCAACATCCCATAAAACAATGCAATAGGACATGTACAGTAGAAATCAGGAATCAATCAGAAAATAGAACTGAACAGAAAAATAAGTATTGACATGATGTGTTAAAGAATGCAGAAAATTACATAGTCCTACTTACAACAATGCCTTGACCTGCATAGCCCAGATGAGCCTGATCTCATCAGATCTCAGAAACTAGGCAGGGTCAGCCTTGGTTAGTAATTGGATGGGAGACCTCCAATGAAGACCAGGGTCGCAGAGGCAGGCAATGGCAAACCACCTCCATTAGTCTCTTGCCAGGGATTGCCATAAATTGCCATGAAAACCCCTCCAGGAGTTGCCATAAATTGACCATGACTTGAGGACACTTTCTACCACCTACAACAACATGCAACATGAGCTACAAGCAGTAGGATTGCGCCCCTCTGCACGTGGAAATTTTCTGGGCACTGGATTCCCAGGCACCTCTGATCAACAGGAACATACAGGGTTAAATCCCTCTCCCTTCCGTGCTCAGCCCCAATGCAAACCGAGGCGCCTGCAGCACCCTTTTTATGGACTGAATGAGGTCTTCTTTTGGCTTGTTTGAGTCAAAGTCAATAACCCTGAACTTGACAGACTAATGGTCTGACCCGGTACCTTCGTGTGCTGGGTCTTTGCCATTGCTACGACCCCCTTTGGATCCTGCGCAGCTGGACAAACCACAATCTGCCATTCATTAGCAAACATTAGTAAGTCGTCTGACATTTGGCTCCAAAGGGAATGGTTGCCTTGACCTGCAGGAGGCCTTTAATTAGTTAAAACTCCTGGCTGAGTGTAAGAGCAGAGGGAAAATATTATTCTGAAGGGAGATGAAAAGTACCTTTCTCTGTCATTCATCAGGGAGCAGCGAGCACTCCTGATCTTTCTCAGACCTTTCCCGCCGCTGAAAAAGCATTGGGCACATTTTCTTTAGCTAGTCTGGCAGCTGCAAGCTGTTGTTGAAATGTCATGCACCCCTTTTCTATACGACCATATGAGAAAACGTCAACCAAATGAGAGCTGGTTTTGAAATGAATCTATCCTTACAAAAGGAGTAATGGCAAAATACTGCATGGTTCTGCTTGTCTTGGTGGGCCTGGAGTGTGATCCGTTGCTCTGATTTTCTGGGATATTCTTGTGCTACAAGCATTTATATCACACTTATAGCAGTTCATTGGGGCTTTTCTCACAGCACCCATTGGAATGTGGGGTGCTGAGGGTGCTTGGCAATTCCTTCTGAGATCTCCACCCTCCTGTTACTGATGTAAAAGTTACTGTTCTCCTACAAAGGAACTTCAGAAGGAAAATCCAAGTGAACAAGTGGAGGGCAAGTGAACAGGGAGGGATACACGTGAGTCTGTTCACTTGCCAGGCAAGTGTCATTCATCACTTGTAGCTTGGCTCTAAATTTCATGTTAATCTGACTTTGTCCTATTGGAGGGTGGTGGTATTTATTCATTTAGAATATTTCTATGCTACCTCTTCAGAGTCCTGCTTGAGGCAGCTTACAATTCAAAACCACAATATTTAAATAAAAGCCGTTGGACATTAACAGCATAAAAACTGTCCATAAAACAGAAGCAGATAATTAATAAGCCAATAAGACAAAACCCCTAATTAAAAGCCTGGATAAAAAGATGCGTTTTAGCCTGGCACCTGAAGAAAGTAAAGTTGGTGCGAGGCAAGCCTCGGTTTGGGGGGGGGGGGGTCCAAAAGCAAGGTGCCACCACAGAAAATTCACTGTTCGCCTCACTTCTGAAGGCAAGGCACAAAAAGCAGGTCTTGAGATGGAGATCTTAACTGGTAGGCTGGGTAGGATGGGAAGAAATGGTCCTTCAGGTTATTAGTTCTTTATTTCCCCTATTACACACGTTCTAGATTAGGCATTAAATTGAAACTTATACAATCATGTATAAACAATAAGTATGTGAACAGTACATATAGAGTTGTTTTGGTAATTAAACAAACAATTCAAATAAATAAAAATCTGTTATATTTAGCATCTGTAAGCCTGGATATGTTTTATTTCTCTTTCCCTCTCCTTAGCATATTTTAATTATGTGAACTTCTATATCATTTATTTTCTGCCTAGGTAATCAAAAATGTCCTGTTTTTCCCAGAATTCAGTTATCAGTCATTATTTATTTATTTTTATGCCCCTCCTTTTCTCCCCAAAGTGAGGACCCAAACTGGCTCACGCCATTCTCCTCACCGAGATGTTATCCTCACAACAACCCTGTGAGGTATGTTCGGTGGAGAGTGTGCAACTGGCCCAAGGTCATCCAGCAAGCTTCCATGGCAGAGTACGCATTCGAACGGAGATCTTCCAGATTCTAGTCCGACACTCTAACCACTACACAACACTACCTCCAGGTGTGAATCGCTGCCCTGCCGTGGAAGCTTGCTGGGTGACCTTGGGCCAGGCATCAGCACTCAGACTAAGCTACTTCACAGGGTTGTTGTGAGGATAAAATGGAGGAGAGGGGAACAATGTTGCAAAGTGCTTTGAGTCCCCACTGGGGAGAAAAAGCAGGTATAAATATCTGAAGAAGGAAGCACCGACTCTTGGAAGTTCACGCCCAGAAAACCTTGTTCATCTCTAAGGTGCCACTGGACTCAAATCCTGCTGTTCTACTGCAGACCAACTACCTGCCTAAAACAGGTATAAATAGGGCATACATTTTCTCCATAGTTTGCAGGACAAGTGCCCAGCAGTGGATTTTTAATTCCCAGTCCCTAGGGTATAATATCCAGTCTTTTGTATCTGGTAGGAAAAATAATCTCAGTCTGTACCTATTTTCAGGTGGGTAGCTGTGTTGGTCTGTCAGTGCCCCAGAAATATAGTTGGTTTTTAAGGTGGTAGTGGTGGAGAGTGCCCTCAAGTCATAACTGACCTGTGGAGATGCCTGGTGGGGTTTTCATGGCAAGAAACTAACAGAGGTGGTTTGCCATTGCCTGCCTCTGCAATCTTGGGCTTTATTGGATGTCTCCCATCCAATTACTAAGCAAGGCTGAACCTGCTTAGCTTCTGAGATCTGACCAGATCAGGCTCACCTGGGTTATACACGTCAGGGCCCTTAAGGCAATAGGGGACCCAGCTCTTGTTCAGTTTGTACTGTGCAAGTTTTTTTGTTGTGGTTGTAAAAGGTGGATGGATTTTCACTCCGGGCAGCTGCACATGGTGCCTATAAATCTGTAACCACATATGCACGAACAAACTTGAAAAGTAGTAGAAAAGAGCAAGAATCCAGTAACATCTACAAGACTAACAAAATTCATGGTAGGGTATGAGCTTTTGTGAGTCATAATATCTGAAGAAGTGAGCTGTTACTCAGGAAAGCTCATCCCCTACCCCAAATTTTGTTAGTCTTATAGGTTCTACTGGACTCTTGCTCTTTTCTGCTACTACAGACAAACTAACACGGCTGGCTACCCATCTTGGTCTTAGTCTGTACCCGTACAAGTTTTGCTTTGCTTTCTAAAAGGTGGCTGGATTCCCACTCCGGGTGGCTGCACGTGGTGCCTATACATCTGTACCCAAATATGCACGAAGAAACTTGCAAAGAGCCGGCGCGGCCCCGGCGGCCCCTTCCCCTTTCAAAAGACAAGCCCACTGTACGCTCCTCGCGGGCAGGGACTCGCCTGCCTCTCCCCGCGCCGGCCCAGCCGCGGCTCCCCCGCCTGCCCGTGCAGCCCCTCCAGCTCCAGCGAGGGAGCGCCAGGCGGGGGGAGCGAGCCGGAGCCGCCGGGCTGCCGCCGCCCGGGTGGGAGGGAATACCCCCGGCTCCAGCATGAAGGCGCCCGTAAAAGATGTGTGAGCAAGCGGCGCGCTACTGCCGGGAGAGCGTCCACAGGCTCCTCCGCAAACAGCAGCCGCAGCTCGGCGGGCTGGACGGGCTGCTCCGCTGGATCGTCACCAAGATGAGCGACCAAGCCGTGCTCGCCGAGCGGGAGATCCTGCAGGAGGCCGCCGGCCACGCCGCCTGCCTGCCCGAGCAGCGGAAAGGCGCCTCCGTGATCCTGGATGTGAGTTTTGGCTGCCCCCGCCCCGCTTCGCCTCCCTGCCTCGGCGTTTCTGCCCGGCTCTTGCAAGCAGAGGCTCCCGCCGCCGCCGCCGCCGCCGCCCGGGCCAGGCAGCGGCTAAACGCACAGGGGCGGCGGAGCGGAGGAAGAAACATGAAATTGCCGACCCCCACCCCACCCCCTTTGCAATGTTGCCAGGCGACTCGGAGCCCTTGCAAGACCTGAGAATCGCCCTTCTTTAGGATCTGGCCAGGTTTTTTGGGGCGGGGCGGGGGGGACTTGCCTTGAAGATACCGGCTGTAGAACCTCCATGTATGCTCCTCGCGGGCAGGGACTCCATGTGCAGAGGCAATCTACCTCTGGCTCGGGGAGGGGCAGATTAAGCCCCAGAGAAAGCTGCTGCCTTCATTGCCCTACCCACTTCGAGAGCTTCTGTTGGGTTCGATGGGGCTCTTTTTCTGTTAAAACATTGGAGACCGCCCCCCCCCCGCCCCAAGATCCACACCATGCATGCAGAAAACAGAATAAAGGGAAGTTGTGACCTCTCTGAAATGGGAGTGGGTGATCGGGTTTGATCTAGTTCGAGCTCCAGAAATTAGAGTGGCATGCTCTCTCTGAGATAGGCAGAGTTGTGAAGTTGCCTGGGAGTAAGCCCCACTGAACACAGTGGGACTTACTACTGAGTAAACCTGCAGAGGACAGGGCTGCAGGGTGTCTGTGTGCTTGTGCATGATGCTTTTCATCATCTCCTAAATGAACTGCATGCATGGAGGACTAGAATACTGAAAGGTTGCCAACTTTCCCTCCCAGGTAGCCCTCCGTGGCTTGCTTTTGAAGAAGCATGAAGGTGTCCTGTTATTTTCATTGTGGTGCCAGAAAAGCTTTGGCAGCTGTTAAGAGCACAGGAGCTCTCCTAGGGGGAAGCAGTTGGCAACCCTTTAATCAAGGCTAGAGGGGAGATCCCTCAGGCAGGCTTAAGCCCTGGAATCTCTCCTAAACTGGACAGAGTTGGGAACCTTCCAGGATCCCATTAAGAGATCAGGGACTTGTCTTTATTTGGCTGTTTGCTCCAAAGCAACTCTGCCATTAGTGTTAATGGGCAGAAGAAATTCTTAATTCTCAAAGATGGGCAGGATGGCGGGGGGGGGGGGATATTGAGCTGCTTTCGATTGCCCGTTTCCAGGTCAATGTCACAACAGATCCACCGTTCTGGATCTTTAAGATCACCCAAAGCCTTTTTATCGCTTCCTTCCTTGGAGGAGCTCAGAATGGCATATTGCCTCCCTCTCCGACTTGTATCCCCATAGCAGCCCTGTAGATCAGTGTGGTGTGGATCAGAGAAACTGATGACTGGCCCAGAGTCATCCAGCAAACTCCTCTGCTAGGTGGGAATTTGAACCCAGGTCTTGGAGTTTACAGTCCAATACTTGGCCACATAGTTCACTCCCTCTGTTTAAGGGGACCAGCCCGCAATAATCTATTAACAATGCTTAACATTTATATAGCATTTGAGATGGTTTGTGTGTATTCTCTGCAACAAGCCTGTAAGGTAGGTCAAGATTGTCTCCCAATGGCAGGGTTGTGAATGGAGTGAGAAGGTGAGAAGGGGGAACTGGATAATGTTTGTTGCTGTTGATAATACCCTTTGCTCAGGGAGAGAAGATTTCAACCAAACTAAAAATGTCTAACCCCTCTTTTTACCGAAAAATTTCTGGCCTCCCTCCTCCACGGCAATCAGAAAGAGAAAACAGCACTTGGGTGGAATACGGCACACAGTTGTAAGAGTGTATAGCTTCTTCTTGGATTGCAATGGGGCGGGCGGAGAGGATTCCCTCTCCGGATTAGTTTAATTTTGAAGGGTATTTTGTAGATTCACAGGACTGAAACCAAAGTATCTTGCATTACGGGAGGTACTGTGCAATAAAACTCGAGGGGAGGTTCTTAGCAATTAAGCCTTTAATCAACGGGCACATGGTGCTTTGAAAGGTGCAGGCTGCCTGTTGGTTATTTAATCTGAGCAATATATGCAGGACAAATGGGCTTGATTGCAATTACAATCAAGGGCTGCTGCTGGTTTCTGTTTTCACTGAGCAAGGAAGTTTGGTGAGAATTTTGCAACAGAATTTGTTAGCTCTCCCCCCCGCCCTACACCTTCAAGAACTGATGCATCAAACTCCAAAGCAGTTAGCAGATATTCAGTCTTCAAAGAAGGTTGGTTGACCAGATTGGGATGGATGGATAGATATAGGGGGACATAGAAGAATCCATAACTTCATTGGTACTCTTTGTTAGGGCTGCTCTCTGGTACGATGGATCAAAGCGATCACACACAAACAGCATCCGTCAATTCCCCTCCTCCTACTCCAACACCCTGTATCAATGACTGCAAGAATCGGTATTTTGTTAGCAGCATACAAAACCTTTTGTACTTCAGCAACATGCTATTTTTATCCAAGTGCTATTTTAGCTAGCGAATCCTGCACCTGTTTCAGATAAAAATTGCAACTTTTAAATCCAGAACAATGCTATCTTTTAAAACAAATATATATTGTAGCCCAAAACAAATGCTTATAGTTGTCTAAACTTTGCCTAAGGGGGCACGTAAAGTCAACCCATTCAGGCTCTGAGCTGGACTCGAAAATAAAGACTAAATAAGTAGCAATGCTGGCCATTCCCAAACAGTGTCTTGTGAAAAATTGGTAGGGATCCCTCTGAAGCTCTGAGTGTGCTTTCTTGCAATCTGTCTTCTATGAGGGCTGGAAACGGGGCCGTCTGTCTGTACTAAGAGTGGCTAAGTGATCCAGCCACACTGATGCAGAGATGCAGCAGAAAACGTTAAGCGTACCAAGCGCCGCTCAGAGCAAGCATCTCTGTATGAGTTACTGTTCTAGATTAAACTAAACAGGAGCCCAGTGGCACCTTAAAGAATAAACCACATTTATTCTAGCATAAGTGAGTCGGAGCTCAGATGCATGGATGTACACCCCTGTGCCTCCAATGAAGTGAATTCTCACTTATGAACACTGATGCTGTAATAAATTGTCTGTCTTCAGAGTGCCACCGGACTCCTGTTTAATTTTGCTGCAGCACAACTGCCCTTCTAGAATTATTATCATTGTGTTGGGTGTACCTCCTTGCAGCCTTTTCAGAGATAGAAACGGTATGTGCCTTCAGTATTAAAAGTGTGTGTCTGTCCCGTCCAAGAGTTTGGCCAGTGATGGATTAGGCAAAGGAGAGAACTATTGTTTGCAATGAACCTGTGGAAAATCACAGCAGCAATACTTTTAAAAAATCAGTATTTTTTTTGGAAAAAGAGCATTACAGAATCAGTGTAGAGCAATCATTAATTACAGAAACAGCATCATCTAGAATTTGGCAGTTAATAGGGTGAGTGCAAATTGAACTGTTTTGCAAGTCCTCCAGAGAAGAAAACTCGGTTGCTGCAGCCGGCAATTGAATTGGCACAATTCATTCATGGTGGTCCATCCAACAGCCTTTTATGCAACTTAATTCTTCTAGGCTATTTAAAGCCAGGCCTAAGGGACTAAAAAGCATGCATGTTTATCTTTTCCAGGCAAGTTGGATTGCAAAACATACACTACAAAGTATATGGCTCCAACGGAGCTACCTTATAATAATTACTGTGTGCTTATATACCACCCTTTTAGACAGATTAGTGCCCCTTTCAGAGCGGTGAACAAAGTCACTGTTATTATTAGCCCCATAGTACAGCTGGGGAGCTGGACTCAGAGGAGTGGCTTGCCCAAGGCCACCTGCTGAGCTTATGGCACTAGTGAGATTTGAACCAGCAGGGTGCTGATTTGCAACCTAACCACTACACCTGTGGAGCTGGGGCTGAGAGGAGTGGCTTGCCCAAGGCACTAGAGGGATTGAACCAGCAGGGTGCTGATTTACAACCCAACCACTATGCTACAGCAGTTCTTATGCACACCTACCTGGGAGGAAGTCCCATTGAACCAAGTAAGACTTACTTCCAAGTAATCAGTGCAGAGAATTGCTCTGGAAATCTAAATAACTTGGTGTTCCAAAAACAGGATATGAGAAACATTTTTAAAACTGTGTAATTTGTATGATCTGGTTTATTACAGTGGCTTATACTCTACCACTCCACCCAGCTAAGCTGAAATACTTCCTTCAGGATTTTTGAGTTGAGGAAAAATCTTCAGGCTGGAGGAAAGCTCCAGACTTAGGCCGTTTCCACACGGCTTACCTTCCCTCGGAACGACCCGGAACATCGTGCAAAAAATGCGGAAGTTCGCGTTTTCATGAGAAAATGCAATGTTCCGGGTCGTTCCGAGGGAAGGTAAGCCGTGTGGAAACGGCCTTAGTTGTGGGGAGCTGTAGGATACAGACCTGTGAGGCTGGATGCTTTTTAGATTGTGTGTGGAAGCTGCCTACTCAGCACTGTGCTGAGTAGAGGGGTATATTTTTAAATGAGTAATTCTATTGACATTTATTTATTTAAACATATGTTTTATTTCCCCCCGTGAAATGTAAGGTGGTTGGGCTCCCAAGTAGACTTCCCAATTGCCTGGGCATTGACAGAAAATTCCCCAGCCTCTATCTCCTACTTTTGAGAAATTGTGGAGTGAGAGGGGGGAAATGGTCCTCATAGTAACTCTCTAGGAATTTCTCCAAGTATAGTCTTTACCACAGAGAATAGGGAAAGATCCTAGAGCACACCAGGAAGTGACCAGATCCTCTCCAAACTTCACCATCCTCACCCCACTCCCCAAATTCCCCAACATTTGCCAAAACAGTGTTGGGGCCAAACTACAAGCGACGAATGACACAGGTTGGACACTTGTCAGCTTCCCTCAAGTGTTGATGAGAAATGTAGGCAGCTTGGCGGAATGTTGGACAAGTGACAGTTGAAAAGTCCGTTGGACAGCAGTCGGAGAGCCAAGCTGCAAGACCAGGACGCCTATATTCCCCATCAAAACTTGAGGGAAGCTGACAAGCGTCCAATCTGTGTCATTCGTCACTTGTAGCTTGGCCCTTGGGAATCCTGCTTGCAAGGGATCTCCCATGCATTCCCTGCCCAGCCCCAGCCCTGTGAAGCAAGCAAGAGGCAGTATTGAGTCTTAGAATTTATTTATTTTTGTTTGTTTTATTTACTGCATTTATACTCAACCTTTCTCCAGAATGGGGACCCAAAGTGGCTTACATCATTCTCCTCTCTGACATTTTATCCTCACAGCAACCTTCTGAGATAGGTTAGGCTGTGTATGACTGGCCCAAGGTCACCCAGTGAGCTTCCAGGCATGGCACAGCAGGAATTTGAACCTGGGTCTCCCAAATCCTAGTCTGCGTTCATGCCACCATGTTCCTTTGCTAGGATGAGAAGGGGTCCTCCTTCCTGGTCTCCTCCTAGTGTTCTTCTGCTGGTTTGTATCAAGGCTGCTGTGAACTTTAACACAACTGTGATCAGCATTTGAACTTAATATGACGGAGCTGCTCGTTGACATGCAATGCAAACCTCTCGCTTCAGTTTTTGCTCAGAGTTCCTATAAAACATCATGGGAGCAGCTTCACAGTTTTGCTGTCCCTGCCTTTGCAGCTTCACACCTGCTGTTGCAGGCTTTCCTGCCTGAATTGCTTCATATGCAGCTGAGTCACTGGCAGTTCTTCCTTAAATAAATAAGAATAATAAAGTGGCTCCAATCCAATGCTGCCTTGCCTCACCGATCCAATGAAGCAGGCACAGGTCTTTCACACGTGGAGAGAGGAGATATTTGCAAGACAGGAGTCATACAGGGAACAATAGGTCAGCCCCTGAAGAATAACTACAACTCCCATGAGGCAGTGCGGGAATGCTCATGCAGGAATTAATTCTGATCTAAACAGTTCATTCATTTTTCTTATTAACAAACACTAGTCATGCAGGCTTGATGGGTCAATAATACAGAGATAACAAAGCATGCAAACTCAATGCACTTCGATTCATTTAACAAATTTTAGAATTGGGAGTGTTTGGTACGGGGTAGAAAAAAGAATTTCCATAGGGTAGTGTAAGAAGACACATGCACTCATTAATTTTTCTAGATGTGGACAGTTCCTAGAGACATTTCACATCACTAACTGTGAAATGTTAATGAGGTCAGGTCAGCAATGCTGGGGAGGAGAACACTGGAAAAGCAGTGTGAAGGCACGCTTGTGTAATGACATCTTTTGCACAATTGAATGTATACAAACTGTTAAATGCAGGTGAATGGTTTGTTAAATGTCTGGTTGTGTTGATCTCAACTTGCAGACAGAGTATGACTGGTTTGTATGGGGACTGTTGAGCTGATCTGCGCAGCATATCCATGATTGCCTATTGCCTAAGAAGATCATTAAGACAACCTGCTAGAGCACTTCCTTACAAGTAGATCCATTGGGGAATCCAGGCAGAGAATAACTTACATATCATTTCAAGTCACATTCAGGCTAGGAAAAGCATGATAGTATTTCAAAAGAAGTTTGAAAGAGAGATTGCTGCTCTCCATATATACACGTATCCCTCTTTGGCCTGTGGTAAACAGGTTCAGCAGGTTTTCATATAGATTCACAAAGCTGGAGAACACACTTGACCAGAGGTGATAGAGGGACAAAAAAGGTGTAGTGTACATGGTGGGAAAAGAAAGCTCTCTCGGTTTCTTTAAAATATTGTGGTTTTTCAGCTGCCTTTCCTTGGAACAAGAGTTTGCTTTAAAAAACGTGAAAAGGACAAATAAAAGAATTTATGCTCTACTTCCTAAGATTAGGATGCCTTTTAACCTTCCGCAGTGAAAAATCATTACAATATTATGGTCTGTCCTGTCTGTTTGAAGAATCAAACTCTAAATGGGTTAATGCTCATTTCTTGATTGAAAGAAACCCCTGCAAAGAAGAGAAAACAAGTGTAGGAGACTGATGGTTGAATCCTAAGCAGAATTTACACTCTTCTAAACCATGAGCTTTCACTCAGGGCCAAACTAGACATGCGGTTTTTTTTAAACCATTGGGTCTGAGTTTTCCTGATCCAACTCTGTTTCCCCACAGCCACACAGCAGCTGCGGGGAATGTCTGTTAAAAAATAAAGGTGAGCTTCTTTAGGTTTGGAACGTTCCTGCTCCCACCCCCAGTTATTTCCTGCATGGAAAAGGTGCTGGGTGAGTTATTTCCCCAATTCTTGCTGTTCCACATAGAGTATTTTGTGCATGCAAAGCAGCAACAACAGGGAAAACTACCCCTCCCCCTCCATGGTTTTGGCATGGAAAATGGCTGGATGAGGGAGGCAGAGGCTCTTACTCCCCCCCCCCCCTTGTGGTGACATTCCAAGCCAAAATAGGCTCTCGTTTATTTATTTTTAACAAACATGTAGTGGCTGCGGAGAAACAGAACTGAGTCCAAGAAACCTAGATCCAGCTCTTTAAAAACAAAGCAGGATATCTAGGTGGGTCCTTAGAAGGGTATAACTCCACTTGGGGTTGCACTGAAAAAGACAGGCAAAGGTTGGTACCTGTCTTTTTTCTTTAAAGGGCTAATATCAACATGCCCTCCCGCAGTTTTGATTAATGATTGTAATTAATCTTTAACAGGTGCTGGGAGGTCCGTAACCCATCCTGTCCAACTTGGCTTTTATCCTGGGACCAGGGCTGCTTCCACCTTCTGCACCTGGTGGGGTTGCCACACTTCCAGGGGTGGCTTCAAAAGAACAAATGGGAAAAACCAGCCATTTCACCATTCGTAACAGAAATGCAGCTCCTTCTCTGAGCTCAAGGATCAGATTGGGCTGAGAATGTGCAATTGGCCCAGGGTTACCCTGCAAGCTTCCATGGCAGGGTGGGGATTTGAACCTGGATTTCCCAGGTCCTAGTCTGGTACTCTTACCAGTATACCAAACTGGCTGTCTGGTATTCTTGTGACTCTGAATTGTTAATATCAGAAGTGTTGCAAAGGAACATTGCTTTAAGTTCAGAAACTTTCATTCACTTTTTATTCAAGATGGGCAGCCGCGTTTGTCTGTCTGTAGCAGTAGAGAAGAGCAAGAGTCCAGCAGCAGCACCTATAAGACTAACAAAATTTGTGGTAAAGTCATGGCTCACTTCTTCAGATACAGCTAGAATGTGAGTCCATCTGACCATCTTGGAGAGTGGAGTGATTACAGAAGCTGAATGATAATAGCTGGTGAATGACAATGGCAGGCGAGATCAAATAGGGTAGAGGGGTAGTGGGTGTAGAGAAATTAGCGTTGGTAATGAGACAGGAAGCCAATGTCTTGATTCAGTCCAGGTGGATGCATTGTCTTGAGCTTCCTTATCAGTTGCAATTGAGAGAGGCTGCTATTGTCATTCGACTTCTGAAATCACTCCACTCTCCAAGATATAAGGACAGATGGACTCACATTCTAGCTGTATCTGAAGAAGAGAGCTGTGACTCATGAAAGCTCATACCCTACCACAAATTTTGTAAGTTTTATAGGTGTTACTGGACTCTTGCTCTTTTCTACTCACTTATTATTGAACACCTTTACTAAACAAATAATGTTGTTAGCTCCTTTCTTTTCTCCCTTTGAGTGCACTGGTCATATTCAGCCAAAACAGCTAAAACGAAGTGTCAGAATAATACATGACTTGACTGTGATTTTGAAAAACGAAATAGGGAGAATCTTGAGTAGGTCTGGTGGGTGGAGTTCGAAACATTACCACTTTTGATGGGGCAGGGGCATCAGTTGCTGTTTTTAAAAGCAGAGATGTACCTGTTCCTGCAACTCTTTTTCTACAAAATGACCCCTGCATACCCTAGTCTCAGTCTTCAAAGATGCCTCACAATAAGCACTTTGAACTGTATCCTGATGCCCAACACAAGTAAGAGATCAGTGATCCTGGTTTATAAATGGTAGGATGTGATTCTGGTAATCAGCGTCTCTTTGCAGCCTCCCTCCCTGCTGAGTTTTTCTATTAAATGAAGCTTTCTAGGGCAGCCCCACGGAGAGCACATTGCAGTACTCCAGATGATTTACCATGGGGTACCCACATCTGCACGATGCTAGGGTTGAGGCCCATGCGCTCAGTTTCCAGTTTCTCTGGATACTCCTGTAAATCTGTAGCATTGACATTGCCTGTCCTCATTGCTGAGAGCACATTTTCAGGAGCACTGCTAAGATGGGCTGTTTAATTTGAAACCATCACTTGCAAGCCTTGTTAATGAGACAGGAGAAGCAGAAGAGAGAGCATTTGTTGTAAATCTCAGATGCATTCGAGCCAATTTGCATTTATATAGATACAGGAAATGCACAAAAAGAAGAAAAAGAAATCCTCCAACCTCATCAGCACTTGGGGAAAAGGCCAGAAGCTGAAACTGCTCTAAAGAAGAGGACAGAAGAAGTCCGCAAAAGAAAAGGTTTATACAGGACATAATGGAGGGTATCGCCAAGGCCTGTATTTGGGGTTAGGCTCTTTGATCAGTTGTCACTTGACAGTGTTCTGGGAAGGCCCACTGGATACAATATTTTTAAGCAGGGCTTTTTTTCAGTGGGAACGTGGTGGAACGGAGTTCCGGCACCTCTGGAAAATGGTCACATGGCCGGTGGCCCCACCCCCTGATCTCCAGACAGAGGGGAGTTTAGATTGCCCTATGCGCCGCTCCAGCGGCGCGTAGGGCAATCTAAACTCCCCTCTGTCTGGAGATCAGGAGGTGGGGCCACCGGCCATGTGATCATTTTCACTGAGGGCGATTTAAACTTTAAAAAACTCCCCCCTTGTTCCAGCTGACCCAAAGTGATGTCATTATGCGGTCCTGAGTTCCACCACTGAGTTCCACCTCCTCTTTTCCCAGAATGTATATAAGCATTTAATAGATGCTTCTCAACTTAAAACAATCTCAAAAAATGTGCAAAATACAAGACTCCATTAACATTGGTAAAGATTACTTGTCTAAGAGCCTCCGGTGGAATGGTTGGGTGTAGACAGGCAGTGATACATAGTAGTTAGAGCACTGGACTAGTGTTACCCTTGTTCACACACCCAACTAAGATGGGGAGCTCACTGGAATAGTCATCTCTCGGCCTAGCCCACCTCACAAGATTGTTGCAAAGACAAAACGGGGTGGGGGTGGGGGAGCCATGCATGCCCCATGGAAGAAGGGAGAATAAAAATGTACCAGCTGTTCAGCGGTCCAGCAGGCCACACCCTCCCCTTCCCTTTTCCAAAGTGATTGCTGTGTGGTGTGTATTTGCAAGCATGTTTTAATTGAGCCATAACAGATGCTGATCCTTGGCTTTTCTCCAGTCCACATATGACTTCTGTGCTAGAGATTCTCTTCTGTGTATTTTGGAGCCTGGATGGCTACAGTCTCTGTCTGATTTCACATATGGGCTTTCATTGTGCAAGTCTTACAGATGTCGACGTGCAGTGCTTGGGTGTGAGTTACCTTTAAACTTTTTTTAAAAAGTTTGGCTGATCTCAAAAAATATATAGCAGTGCCAAAGTTGATAGCTTTCCCCCCTTCATCTTTGATGCCTTCTCTCAGCCCTCGTTAATAAAGCTGTCCTTGACTAATGGTCTATTGATTTCCCCTTCTGGCTTTATTTCCCTCTTCTGATTTGCTTCCCTCTTAAATCCTGTAGAAGTTAATTATTATTTCCCCCTCTAATTAACTATCAGTTTGTCTGGGATTACTCTTATGTCCTGCTCCGTTGTTCAGCAGTGATTTGGTTGTTTGTGATTTCCTCCAATATTTAAGCACTGTGGGGTAGATGGAGCAGAGAAATGGAAAAGCGTGGCATGGAGTGACTAAAGACAGTTCTTTGTTCCAAATTAAAATTGTCCGGTTACATGGTCATCTTATGAGGAGAGGGAAAGGGGATGAATTCACCATTTCCATCTGTTCTGTCTCCACAGTTCCCCTCCCCACCCCAAACGTTGCTATCCCCAGGCTCCACCCCCCAAATATCCAGGAATCTCACAACCCAAAGAGAGAGCCAGTTTGGTGTAGTGGTTAAGAGTGTGGGACTCTAATCTGGAGAACCAGGTTTGATTCCCCATTTCTCCACTTGAAGCCAGCTGGGTGACCTTGGGTAAGTCACAGCTCTCACGGAGCTCTCTCAGCCCCACCCACCTCACAGGGTGATTGTTGTGGGAATAATAATGACATACTTTGTAAACTGCTCTGAGTAGGCGTTAAGTTGTCCTGAAGTGTGGTATATAAATCATTTCATTTATTTGATTTTTTTTTTAAAAAATTATTAGGTGAGTACATATTACAAATAACATTTTTATTAAAAACCTAAATATCAATTCCCCCCCACCCTTTCCTTCCCCCCTTTTTCTCAGACTTCCAACAGCTTTCCAACCCTTATCTTATTCTATTCCTTACCTATCTATTCCATTTATATATTGTTGTCTCATATTTCCCTAATAAACTAAATAATATCCATTAAATTCATTTCTATTCACAATTTATACTTAACAATAATTAAAACTTCACTTTAAATGGTAAAAATCCCTATCTCCAGTATTTTCCCCAATTAGTAACTTTCGAATTGCCATAATTTCCCCTTCACATCCCATTTTTTCTCCAAATACTCCTTCAGTCTCCCCCAGTCCTTAAAAAATTCTTCAGAGTTCTGGTCTCTCAACCTTCTTGTCATCTTGTCCATTTCTGCCATGTACAGCAACTTTTGTATCCACTCTTCAATAGATGGTATTGCCGCTGTTATCGTATAAAATAGCAATGTCCTGTGTTGCATAGGAACATTTGCAAGAGGTTCCGGAACTCCATTCCACCGCGTTCCTGCTGAAAAAAAGCCCAGGTCACATGGCTGGTGGCCCCGCCCCCTGATCTCCAGACAGAGGGGAGTTTAGATTGCCGCTGAGCGGCGCGGAGGGCAATCTCAACTCCCCTCTGTCTGGAGATCAGGGGGCGGGGCCACCAGCCATGTGACCATTTTCAAGAGGTTCTGGAACTCTGTTCCCCCACGTTCCCCCTGAAAAAAAGCCCTGTATAAAAGTATGTGGGTTTTTCTCCTCACTAAATGAAATCTATGTGAGGGTCGTAGTGAAAATCTCAAACTACCCATGTCCCTCAGGGTGTCCCAGAGATTTGTAATTCTGGCAAGTCTCTTTCATATAGTCAATATTTACTTAGGAAAAGGGAGAGCTCATCACCTTGGGATCCATACCATTGGAGCAACGGCAGAAATATTTTCAGGTGTACATAGAAATTCGAGTGGGTCATATCCAGCTAGCTTTCTCATTCAATCTCACCCAATGTCCCTCCTTACTACAGTCCCCATCCCATATGATGTTTGTCCATGCAGGTCCCATGACTCTTTTTGGCAGTCAGAGGGAGAACCTTTCTTCATTGTTCACCAGCAGAAAAGGTGATTGGATCCAACCCAGGGCATGCATGCCAAAAAGTGCTTTTGTGCATCTGAACTGTTCCACCCCATGGAGGGTGGAAACTATTAAGACAGTGGGGATATTGAGTGGAAAAATAGACACCAAGTCATCCCCTTTGGGAGCTGCTTTTAGTGAAAAATAAAAATAAAACCAACTTAGTAGAGACACATTGCATGCGTCTGTTTATAGCATACAGTCTTGCAGGCATCCAAGCCAGGCAGCTAGGATTGGTTGGAGCTCTTTTTCTGTGTGTATATGAAGGGCCTGATTTATTAGCACTAGGGCTCATTTCGAGGGGGAACGCGCAGGAACGCAGTTCCGGCAGTTCCCCAAAGAGGTCACATGTCAGGTGGCCCCGCCCACCTGTCTCTTGGCCGTTTTGGGCCATTTTGGCCTTGATTGGGGCTGAAACAGCCCGGATCGGGCCTCTGACGGGTGGTGGATCACTCTCCCACTCAGCAGTGGCCCAATCCTGACCATTTTGGACCACTTTTCGGCCATTTTCAGCCCCTTTTTGCCATTTTGGGCTCAATTTTGGCCCTGAATGGCCAGGATTGGGTCCAAAACATCCAGGATAGGTGATGTCAGGGGGTGTGGCATATGAAAATCAGTTATGCTAATGAGTTCCTCCAGCTCTTTTTCTACAAAATGACCCCTGAAGCACACAAGCACTGCAGCTGGGAATACGCACATACCGTTCTACAAAGATGACAGAATCTTCCCAACGTATTGGCTTGTGAGGAAGATGGATCTGGGAGGACTAAATCTCGTCCTCCCCCACCTCCTAAATAGCTGATTGGTTGCATTCCAATTTCTTTTCAAAGGCTATGGATGCCTGACCCCCAGCTCCTGGGTCAAGATGGGTAAATATACACGCAACATCTGTGTAGGCACATGATTTCCCCATTCAGCTAGGGTTTTACATGCAGAACCCTGCTTCTGTCTGCCCATAGCTCCCAGAAGGATCAGAGCTTCTGTGAAAATGTAATATCTGAAGAAGGGAGCTCAGGGCCAAGCTATACATGACGAATGACACTTGAATGGCAAGTGTATTTCTCCCTGTTCACTTGCCCTCCACTCAATCCACTTGCCGTTCAAGTGTCATTCGTCATGTGTAGCTTGGCCCTCAAACTCCCGAAAGCTTATACCCTGAAAATCTTGTCGGTCTCTAAAGTGCCACTGGATGAAAATTTTGTAGTGCAAAATGTGTGTCCTCTGGATACAGAGAAATGTATTGGATCAAGTTAGCAGCAGTGGTATAGGATAGCCCTCCAAATGCAAAACTAGCAGTCTCCTATCAAGCAGATCTACTCAGAATACTAATGGGTTTTGGATCAAGTTAGCGACAGTAGTATAGGTTACTCTCCAGATGCAAAACTAGCAGCGTGATAGCAAGTAGGTCTACTCAGAATCCTATTCAGAGCTGTTCAGTGAGGAAAGTATGCTTAGGATTGCAGTGTACCGTCTCTTGGCGTCTTCTAATTGATTAGCTGTCTGGCTTTCTTAGTAGATACGAAGTTTCCTTGATAAGGACTAGAAGTTTTTTGGCCAAAACTTCCCACTCGGCTTTCAAACAGGAAGAAGAGGAGAGTGTCCGACTTTCCTTCTTCTTCCCATCTCAGCTTTTAATACTCTGGCTAAGAGCCAAGCTACAAGTGATGAATTACACTTGCCTGGCAAGTGAACAGACTCACGTGTATTCACTTGTCCTCCACTTGCGCTCCACTATGTGATCAAGTGGAGAGCAAGTGGAGGGCAAGTGAAAAGGGAGGAATACACGTGAGTCTGTTCACTTGCCAGGCAAGTGTCATTCGTCACTTGTAGCTTGGCTCTGAATATGTGCGGAATCTTTTTTGACTTGAGTCTGACTCCTGACCCTTGAGTATTTCCTCCTGGCCAAAGCTCCCTTCCTTCTTCCTCCCTGTCTGATGTTCACTTCCTCTCTCAATGCTGTTCTGCCTTGCAACAAAAAAGAATAGATTTTTGTCACCAAGCAACAAGGCATTTCTGTGTTGTCGCCCCTGTGATAGGCAGAGTTGTGCATCTGGCAACACAGTTGTGGGGTGATTGGCTCTCGAACTGCCATCCCTAGATTTGTTGCTTTTTTTAAAAGAAAGAACTTGGCCTCAGGGTATTTCTGCACAATTTTAAAGACTATTTTAAATCAATGTTTCCCATTGGATAGTGTGTTCCCCCTAAAGCGCTAGAGCACACGCCTCCCGGTGATTAAGGGAAAAAATTAATGAGAACGAGACTTTAATTACAACAGCGAGGCAAGCACCCTGACACGAGATCCCACACACCTTCATTACATTTGGCGGATTTATCTTGATTTCTAGACTGGGTTGGGGCTGTAATTAGAGCCAGATTGGAATTGTGAAAATAGCTGCAGACGGTTCACTACATCTATTTTCAGTCAGAGGTGGGGCCAAAATTTGGAATTGGGAGGGGGGAGTTTAAACAAACTACCAGTTCGCAAAATAATGAACCCTTATCCAAAACTTTTCAAAATTTAGGTTAGCAATTATTCTTGTATCAGAGCTCTCCTCTTGTCTTTTCTACTACTAGTTGCACTCCTTCTCAATAATATACCTGGCGAAAGAAGAGATGACATCAGAGAGAGCTGGTATGAAGGGCAGAAGTGACATCATCGTACAGTCCTGGGAACATGTGTGCGTGTTGCACATGTGTGCATGCTGACCAGGTTGCCACCTTCTGTCAGGAAGGCAAACGAGTTCCACCACCTCTTTCCCCCGAAAAAAAAGCCCCATGGGACCTCACGACAATCACCCTGTGATGTGGGTGGGGCTGAGAGAATTCCGAAAGAGCTGTGACTGATTCAGAGTCACCCAGCTGGCTTCAAGTGGAGGAGTGGGGAATCAAACCTGGTTCTCCAAATTAGAGTCCTGCCACTCTTAACCACTACACCAAACTGACTTTTTCAGAAAAAGCTCTCAGAGGGCTAAGCTATACATGACGAATGACACTTGAATGGCAAGTGGATTGAGTGGAGGGCAAGTGAACAGGGAGAAATACACTTGCCGTTCAAGTGTCATTCGTCATGTGTAGCTTGGCCCAAAGACCCAGAGTTTGCTAAAGAATTATATGAGAATGTGTAGAAAAATAGTTATGAGGCGAAGGAAATGGTCATCGCTACTTTCTGCAAATTAAAGAACCCAGCTGGGTGTCAATTGCATACGAAAAGAGGGCAGACAGTCTGAACCACTCATATGGTTAGGGAAATCCTGGAGAAAGTAGGTTTTCCAATTCAAGGTTGGAAATTTCCCATAGATTGGGGGTGGAAACTGAGAAAAGGGGGTTTAGGGAGGGACCTCAGTGGGTATAATTTCCCCCATATCTCTGTGGTCTGGAGATCAGTTGCAAATCCAGGCCATCTCCAGGGCCCACATGGAGGCTGGCAAGCCTAGAGTGGCCTGGAGGAGGGTGGAGTTTAGGAACAGGTGGGAGCTCAGAAGGGCTCCTGCTGAAAATGGCATCCCTTGATGGCTGCTCCCCCTTTTCAGCAACTGAAATTTAATGTCTTGATCATTTTGAATGTTATCATCGCACACACTGGGAGCCTACAAACGGCACATCATGGAAACGTGCATTACTATGACCCTCCTGATATGTGTGATTACCACAATGTGTGAACAGAAGCAACACCGGGATCTACCAGGCATGTACAACTTCAGTATGCACAAACTGACTGCTGGATTTTTCAAGATTCATGTTCACATATAGCTGCTGGTACGTGCATGGTAAAATATGCATGTTGCACCTTTTCACACAGCATGGTGACCGAGCATATGCGGATAGTGTATGCTTCCATTATGTGTGGTTGGTGGGTCCCAGTATGCATAATAGAAAATGTTGTCGCATGCCGATGTCATCACAAGCTAAGGTTCCCTTTTCCCACCCCAAGGAAATAATGCAAAGTGAGTTCATGTTTCACAAAAGTACAGCCAAGCCATACAAGATGCTTGACTCAGTATGTTTTTCAGACAATAATTAATGCGCAGATTTGAATCAGGACCACGGTGCCTTTCTCTATGACCTTTTACTGATCAAAAATGGTCGCAGGTAACTGCTCATACATTTCTTCAACTAGTGGCTTCCTGGGGCTGTTTCAGGTTGTGAAAATGGTGCAGGAGCATAAAAAATATAAAAAATAAAAAATTCCCCTCCAGTTCTTGTGCCACAGCCCTAATCCTAATCCTGCATGTGTGATAATAATGCTGGCAACTCCAGATATGGAACTCCTACTATCTTATCTGGTTTGACCTCTTGAAAACTTTGGCCATTTCGACACATCCTTAAAGGGATGACCCACTCACCAAATGCTGGTAGCTTTTCCCCTTGACTTCAGACACCTCCGTTTTCAAAACAGTTGCAGGCTTTTTGGCTTCTGTTTTTCAGTGCCTTTTCTAAGAATGCACTTTCCTGCGGTCCCCGAAAAGGTGCTGAAAAAAAGGAAGCCAAACAGCCTGTTACCATTTTGAAAACGGAGATGTCTGGATGGAGTCAATGGGGAAAGCCGCCAGTGTTCGGTCAGTGGGCTGTCCCTTTAAGGGTGTGTGGAAATGGCCTTCTAGTGATAGTCACAATTGCATCGAAACAGATTTCGGGAAGATCACAGCAAAGTGTAGTAAAACCTGAAAAGCAGCCAATGAGGGAGCAACAACATTGTGCGAATACTTGCAGGGGTCAAAAGAACTCTGCTTCAGTTTGGAGCAAAACTTTTGTGCAGATGCAGCCTGCGTGGCCCTAAGCAAGCCCGTTTCTTTCTGCCTCTTCCCACTCTGAATTTCTGCCTATCAACACAGCCGCTGTTGGGAAGGAGGAAGGTGGCATGCATCCATAGCCGGTTTATTTGTTTTTCTTAAATCAAACTGTGATTTAAGCTTCAGTTGATGAATCACACCGACAATCTGAGCGGGTTTCCCCCCTAAACCTTTTGTGGTTCTCTTCCCACCGCTCCTCGGCTCCCCAAATATCATTTCCAGCAAGATGCCTTTCGTTGTTATTCTGTACTGTTCTCTCCCCTGTTCTGCTTTTGCTTTGATCTAAATTTATCTCTTTCCCACGCAGAGTGCTCAGGCACCTCTTCTTTTACTACTGTAAATTAATTATACAGGCAATGCAAGATCATGAAAATCTGCTTGCTGACAATATTTTTTATGCTACTGTATCAAATTCCATTTCGCTGTACTTAGCTTGCAGTCTTGCCCTCGCTTTCTGGCTTGGGTTTCTGCCTCCCCTGGGTCCAGGCCTGCTCTCTGATGTGATGCTCCTTGCATCCTCTTATATCGTGAATGTGTTTTCCAGTGTATGCACCACAACACCTCTGCTGCAGTTTGCTATATTCCTTTCATTCTGATTTCTCCCCAAGTGCTCATTTGTCCCTTATCCTCCCCTCCTCCTGTGATGCTGCTGCAAGTCAAGATCGGCAAAGGAACAAATGTGCTGCTTCAGTTTTCCAGTTAGGATGCCTGAAACTCTCTAAAAGCGGAATCTCTCAGGATATCTCTCAGATATGACTGTTGGAAGAGGAGGATCCAGCACTGTCTCTCTCCTCAGGTTTCAGAGGGGGACAAACCAAAGAGTTAGAAAGATAGAGAGGTCAGGGCACTCTGTTTACTTCTCTGACTGCCCTTTGATATGTAGATTGTTATTCTCAGGATATTCTCCTCCTGACTTCTTCCCTCTCACCTCTTCTCTTCCTGGCATTGTTCCAGGCAACACCTCTCTCCTTCTCCTCCCTCCATCTTGGCAGAATGGATGCAGGCCTTGTCAGCTTCCCTCAAGTTTTGATGGGAAATGTAGGCGTCCTGGTCTTGCAGCTTGGCTCTCCGACTGCTGTCCAACGGGCTTTTCAACTGTCACTTGTCCAACATTCCGCCAAGCTGCCTACATTTCCCATCAAAACTTGAGGGAAGCTGACAAGTGTCCAACTAGTGTCAGGCGTCACTTGTAGTTTGGCCCTCAGAGGACAGAGTCCCTGAGCTTGGACAGAACACACCCTCAGGCATGCTTTTTCAGAGTTCAGCCAACAGCTCAGCATTCCACCAGTACCAAATCAGTAGTGCAGGGCTTCCCAACATGGTGTTCATTTAGTGATGTATTTCCTGGCATCTGCTTCATTTTTCTCCAGAGGAAAGAGCCAGTCTTGGCTTTCCTCCATTCACTAGAGTAGAAGGTGCTTCAGAAGAACCCGCTGTTGAGTTGGTAGGTAGAGCTTGTTCTGAAAAATCTGCCTGCATCAGAGGTGGGATGATGGCTTGGAACTTGCCAACGTTTTGTGATCGGCCCCAGTCACCACGGCAGCCATTTTGTGACTGATCCTGTCTCCCATGGCAGCTATATTCTCTTGGCACCCACCACCTTTTCTTAAAATTCCAGTGCAGCCTACAGGCTGACCAAGATTGGGGACCCCTGCAGGACTGGACTTGGCCTTCAGTATGTTTTGCCTGAAGTCCCTCCTATTCACCACAAACTATCTGGAGACAGGCATTATGATGCCTCTTGGGACTGAGTCTAAGCAAATCAGCCTCCTTCTGCCTCCAAGGCAATAGCACAGGGCGGGGGGGGGGGGGGGGGGGGGGCGGGCGGTAAGAATGGATCACTCTTTTGTTCCACTTGAAAAAAATTAAGATTTCTCCAACAATGTGGTGTTGCTGTCAAGTCATAGCTAACTTATGATGACCCCTGGTGGGGTTTTCATGGCAAGAGACTGAAAGAGGTAGTTCAAGTTCACATCCGGGTTGCTAGGTTCCTTGCCGGCCAACCAGGGGACAGAGGATTGGGGAGAGGGTGGGAGCAGGGGTACTGACCCATGACCTTCCACATTGCCAGAATATAATGTCATTTCTGGTGCAATGCAGAAGTGATGGGTCACGACAGAATTTTAATTGCTTTTGCTCAAACTTTGAGTTGCAATAGACAAGCTATGTAAAACATAGTAAATATGTATCTTTCTTCAATTTTAGATCTTCAGACGAGCTGACAAAAATGGTAAGTTTCCATATTTATTTCTTTATTTAGTTGACCATATATTTTAAAGCTTTTTAAATCTTTTTCTCCAAGAAATGAGTGATGTGTTTCAGTGATTTTTTTTTTTAAATACACTGCTTTATTTATTTATTTATGATATTTCTGTGCTGCCTCTTCGCGGTCCTATTCAAGATGACTTGCAATTAAAACACTAGAGTAAAGCAAACAAAACGTAACACAGACTAAAACAACTTCGGACTGGGATAACAGTCACTAACTAGTTAAAGCTTTTCTTAAAAGAGTAGATTGTCTGTCTTGCACTTGTTACCAGAGTGGTATATTCTTATGAAAGTAATTTCCAGCATTAAAAAACTATTGTCTGAGCCCAATGAGGTGAGCCTCTGCCAAAGCCAAAGCAGAAGTTTCTTCTTGGGACTCCCAAATGTCAGCTCAGCTTCCTCTGTGCTACTGCACATGGGAATGCCAAATGACAGACACTGCTGCCTGTCTTCCTGGAGTGTTTCTGACCTCAGTGCTCTACCACTTGTCTTCCTGCAGGTGCAAGCAAAGCACCTGTCTCCACATCCCCTCTAATTCTGCTCAATGGTGAAGCAATGCAAAATGCGAATGACTGCCTGCAATGTAACACCGCCTGCTTTCTTGTGGAGCCAGATGTCTTCCTCTGCACACTTCTTATCCACTACGGGCGTTAAATCAGCTTAGCAAAGCTAGGAAGGATTGTATTGTTGCCAATTAATTGCTGCTATGAAAGGTCATTCTGCTTATCATATATATTTGAGCTTTGCAGAAATGTCACAAACTGCATCTCCTGATTTTCATGGTGGTTGACATTTCCCTCTCTCAGTATATGTGTATGTGCACGCACACACACAAACACTGCCAAGGGAGGGTATACGTCGTACATCTGCTGAAATGAACTCTTAATCCAAAAAAGCTGCTGTTAGAATGCAAAGTGCTGGAAGACTTCTTGTTTTAATGAAGTACTACAATTGAGGCCAGGGGTATTAACAAAGGCATTTCCAAGGTATTCTGGGGCACCCAGTACATGTGCCGTCAATCAACACACGTACCTAAGTTTCCCTGGGAGGGCCGTGCCTGGCGTTGCGGCGTGGCCTTCCCAAGGCCCCACAGAGGCGGCAGAGAGGCCTGACATGGCAGCGTGGCCCTGCCAAATCAGTTTTCCAGAGCCCGTTGTTTTTTCCCACACAATGGGCTCTGTTGCTAGCAGGGCTTTTTTCCAGCTGGAACGTGGTGGAACGGAGTACTGGCACCTCTTGAAAATGGTCACATGACCGGTGGCCCCGGCCCTGATCTCCAGACAGAGGGGAGTTGAGATTGCCCTCCACGTGGAGGGCAATTTAAACTCCCCTGTCTGGAGAGCAGGGGGCGGGGCCACCGGTCATGTGACCATTTCGCCGAGGGCAATTTAAGCTTTAAAAAACTCCATCCTTGTTCCAGCTGACCCAAAGTGATGGTATTGTGCGGTCCTGAGTTCCACCACTGAGTTCCACCACCTCTTTTCCCACAAAAAAAGCCCTGGTTGCTAGTGTATATATGAAGGGACTTTTAAAAAAATCTGTTGTTTTTCACATAAGCCTGACAGGGATTTATCGCCTGAGTGGGAACTCAGCCTTGAAAAGCCAAACCGGCAGAGTGGGTACCGATTAATTCACATTATCCTGGATATGAAAAGTAAACAGATTACTCTCCCCTTGGAACTGGCCTTTGAGTGACAGGCAGGTATGGCTATTTTGAAAAGAATGAAAGGAACTTATGGCCCTGATGATCTAGTATTTCTTGCTTCCGTGTCTGACAATGAATACAATACGGTGGGGAGAGCAGGGGGAGATCACGGTAGGCAGGGAAATGCAGGTCCGGCTGGCGCTGATTTTGAATTTTCTCGTCCCTTATGTTTGTTCTGAAAATCCCCATTTCAATTTTGCTTCTGTGTTGCACAAATGGACTCTGACTCTTTCACACTGCTTTCCGTTCGTTCGTCTTGACTTTTCTCCTCTAAAATGTACACATTTTTATCCAATGTGCCTCATAGGGACCATATCACTCCAGTCTTGTTCCAACTACACTGGCTCCCAGTTTGCTTCCAGGTCCAATTCAAGGTGCTGATATTGACCTTTAAAGCCCGACATGGCCCGGGTCCAGCATACCTTAGGGACAGCCTTCTCCCATGTGAACCTACCTGGTCATCTTTGGAGGCCCTACTTTGGGTGCCCCTCCCATTTGAAGCTACATTAAGAATCCCAGGTCCCCCAGTGGGGGCAGGGGATCCCCCACTCCCACCCTCAGCCCCTACCACCACTCACATGGCTGGTGGGGGGAAACAGGGGAATGGGCCTCCTGGGTGTGTTCCCAGGGCAGTGTGACGACATCACTTCTGGGAGTGATGTCATTGCACTGGCCCAAAAGCGTGCCCCTGCTTTGCAACAGGCCCCAAATGGGCCTATTTCAGCCAGTTTGGGGCCCAAATCGACCCACTGAGAAGTGCACACAGGCTTCTGCACCTGTGCAATGATGTCACTTCCTGGAAGTGACATCATTGAGCAGTGTGCGAGGGCTCATACACACTTTGCATGCATGTGAGGACCACACAAGGAGCAAAGGGAAGGTAAGTGCTGGGTACTCCCCGCAACTGGGAGGATAAGGGAACCTGGCAGCCCTAAGCTAGATGGCTGGCACCCTGAAAAGGGGCCTTCTCAGTCGAGACACCAACATTTTGGTACTTCCTCACCAAGGAGATTCATCCGTCCCTCTCTATCATTGTCTTCCACTAGAAGGTGAAGACACTTTGGTTTGGTTTGGTATATCCCCATAACTGTTACTGGCCCTCCTCTCTGTTTTGTCATTGTGTGCTTATGTGTGAGTTTTTATTGAATTCCCTTTATACTATTTTGAATGTTGTTTTAAATTTAAATGGTTTAAAATGTTGTTTTAAACCTTTTAATATTCGCCGCTTTGGGGACCCTATTTGGGTGGAAAGGCGGCATACAAATTTAAATAAAGAAATAAATATTCTGTGTTATACATACAGGATAAGTGTAAATGACATGTATTGTCCACATAAATACCATATGAGACTGCACAGCATGTGTACACAGCCTGAACAAAGCTACCAAATGGATAGCGAAAAGCGAAGAACCAAGCCCGTCGCATAACTATAAATGAATATAAAATGAAATGCAACAATGGCCGTCTTCTCATCGAGAGACGCAACCTGACACGTAACTAGCAGTTGAAAACGAGCCACCTAGCAGTTTTGGAACTTGCTACCAGATGGTACAAAGGGGAGTTCTGAGAGGTCCAGATGATAAAATGAATAGTTACATAAACTCTAGTAATATGCAAGCAGGAAACTTTCCCTTTTCTTCTCACATTTAAAAATAAATTGCAGCTGTGTAAGTGATTTATGGTTACATAATTGGAGAGTTGTATATTTCCTTCAACCAAATGTCACCAGCTGCATTTATGTTTTCTTGCGAGTTTTTTTTTCTCCCCCTGGTGCTAAACTAGAGATAAAATGCTGACTCTCAAAAGCTTTGCCAGAAGTTGAATCTTCACACCCTGTGGCAGGACCCATTTAAGAGGCAGGATGATCTTGTCTTGCAAACTAACCAGGTTGCTTGTTGCAGTCACCATTTAAAAAACATTTTTCGTTTTGCCACTCCACCGCCATTCTGAATGGCTGCAATTTTAAGCAACGTTCCTTTGTGATGTCTCATGAGGGGGGCTCCAGGAGGGCGAAGTGTCTTCTGGCGGCACAAGGAGGTTTTGGATCTCCTTGACATTTGGGACAGGAGGCATTCAGCAGCTACTTGGAAGGTGTGACCATAATACAGACTCGTTTTCAATATATACCAATATATATTTAAGAAATGGCTGCCGAGTGTCCTAGAAGGACTGCTGTGGATTGCCACACAATAGTCAAAGTGCTGAGTCTGTAGCACAACTACAAATACATACTCTAAGTTGTAGCAACACTCTGGAATGAATGATTATACCATTTATTTGACTTCTAGCCCTCCCTCACGCAAGTGGGCTCAGGGCAAATAACAACAATAAATAATAACAACAGTGTGATTATATATTGCTCTTCAAGACAGATTAGTGCTCTACTCATATTGGTGAACAAAGTCAGTGTTCCCTACAATTAGGCTGCCACCTCCGGGGTGGGGCTGGGGGCCTGGGGTGAGGGACCTCGGTGGAGTATAATGCCATATGGTCCACCTTCCAAAATAGCCATTTTCTCCAGGGGAACTAGGGCTGCCAACCCTGCCACCCCCGCCCCTCCCTACCTGGCCAGCAGGGGGGTGCACACCTTCCATGCACACACCCCCTGCGGAGCTGTGCACCCCTACGCACAGCAACCGCCAGGATCAGGCCTGTTTTGGCCTGGATCGGGGCCCCTGCGGTCTGCAGGGTCCCACAACAGGCCTGATTCGTGCCCAAATGGGCCCAATCCGCGACCATTTTGGCGCGGATCGGGTCCATTTCAGTGCGGATCGGGCCCATTTTGGCGCGGATTGTGCCTGTTGTGGGCCCCTGCGGAGCACAGGAATGCTCCCGCGCTCCACAGGGGCCTAAAACAGGCCTGATCCATGGCGAAACAGACCCAATCCGCGCCAAAATGGGTGCGGATTGGGCCCATTTGGGCACGGATCGGGCCCGTTGTGGGTCCCTGCGGAGCACAGGAACGCTCCTGTGCTCCACAGGGTCCCACAATGGGCCCGATCTGCACCCAAACAGGCTGCGTGGTGACATCACTGACGTCATCATGCTTGCAGGAGCGCGCGCGTACCCCCCCCCCTTCCAGGTAACAGCCAGGCCCAATCTTCCGCTGGGAGATCGAGGGAGCCTGGCAACCCTAAGGGGAACCGATCGCTGTCACTTGGAGATCCATTGTAATTCTGGGATATCTCCAGCTACTACCTGGAGGTTGGCCAACCTACCCACAATACAGGGGGCAGTTCATTGGCCATTCACTGTTCCCTCCTTTAAAGGGCCTGTCCCTGCCATGGCGCGCTCTAGTGTTACATCCATGCTGCCTTCTACTGTTAGAGCCTGGTTTGTTAAGGAAAAGTGAGGGGAAAGGTGGTGCTTTGGCCTGCAGGAAACTCTGGTGCCTATGACTGGGAGAAAAACAGAGCAGCAGAGGTTGCAGGGGCAGCAGCAGCAGTGACTGGAGATGGAACAGGGCTGTGTAGATGCTGTTCCTGTTCATTCCTGCTCATTCCAGAGTTCTTGCTCAGTCCACTGCTGCTTGCTGCCTCTGTTATGGCCAAGTCCCTGCTGGTGGTATGGTTAAAACATAGAGTTTTACCCAAATACTAGAGCATCCCCCAGCAATATATTGACCTCACTTCCAGGTGCCTGGGAAGTTACATCAGTGTATCGCTGGTGACATAATGACATTGCTGGTGAGCCTCCCGGCCCTGCCCCCCACCACTTGCTAAGGGGACCTGGAAATCCTGGCTGTGGGATGCCCAGGGCAAACAGGAAATGTACAATCCTCACACTGTTGTAGGCTTACCAGTTGCCCGCTGGTGGCAAGCAATCTCCTGGGGGTTTGCCCAGTTGCCCGCCAATTGCTGGTGATCAGTGGAAGGTAGAAACCCCCCAGCAATCACCCACCACTGGCAGGCAACCCAGAAAAGCATGCACTGGGCACGCTCCAGGCAGGCTGCAATAACATCACTTTCTGAACTGACATTGTTGCGACAGTTGCAGGTGTGTTCCTGCGCTTTGCTGGGGCCCATTTTGGCTCCAAATGGGCCAGAATTAGCCCCATGCAAAGCGTGGGAGCATGCCGGTGTCCTGTGTGATGCCATCACTTCCCAGAAGTGATGTCATCATGCCTCTCTGGAAGCAAGGAAACTACAAGAGGTAAGTCCCAGGTCCCCCACCTTCTGCCAGGAGAGTATAGGGACTTAGGAACCTTACACTGCTGAGCATATGGGGAAAATTGTTTTCTATTGGGGTCCTTAGCTTGATTGGCAACCTGTTTTGTAGCATGCTAAACCGTATGATTAATCCTGCCCTGCTGAAAAAAATTGTGACCCCCCCCCCCTCAACCTGCAGCGGAGAGGGCAGGCTAGAAATCGAATAAATAAATAAATAAACTCAATTGAGTTGTTGACAAGCTGTGCTACTTTTTCCTTTCATCGGGGTTATAACTAGTGACCTGTAAAAAATAATACAAAGTTGACAAATGATGGTTGCATTAACAAAGAAAAAGTCAAACGGTTACAATACAGCCAGCCGCTAAAAGCTTTTGCATGTTGTGCTTGCCTGCCTTGTGGATCTTGTAAGAAAAGTGAAAATGGGAGCGGTTCTGAGCCATCTCTTTACACATCTGTGCGCAGCTGGAGGCAACTCTTATTACAATGAATTTTTGCAAAGTTATTTTAGTGAGTGGATTTAGTGAGGTGATCCCTGAACACTGCTCGTGTGGAACACTTAAAGGCCACAGTAGATGATGATGATGACCATCATCATCATCATCATCATCATCATCACCATCATCACCATCATCGATTTATATATTGCCCTTCAGGACAACTTAATGCCCACTCAGAGTGGTTTACAAAGTGTGGTATTATTATCCTCACAACAATCACCCTGTGAGATGGGTGGGGCTGTAAAAGCTTTGAGAGAGCTGTCACTTATCCAGTGTCACCCAACTGGCTTCAAGCAAAGGAGTGGGGAATCAAACCCCATTCTCCAGATTAGAGTCCTGCCGCTCTTAACCACTACAGCAAACTGGCTCTCAGGGTATAATTAAACAGATGGAATTGGCCAATGGTTGCATTGACTGCAGGGTCTCCTGCAGGTGCCACCCGGCACGTGGGCGAAACCAACAGCAGCCCATACATGGGCTTTTTCTGTGGTGGCCCCTACCCTGTGGAAAGGCCTGCCTGAGGAGGTCAGGAGAGCCCCCACTCTCCTAGCTTTCAGCAAATGATGCAAAACCGAATTATTCAAAAAGTCTTTTGTACTGTAGCAGAGACTGTCAGATGCTTTGCTAATGAGTTAAGGACCATAGACTTCACCACTGTGTTGCCTTACATACTACCTGTTGTCTTAAATATGTGCTCCTATGAGCTACTTGTGCCTTATGTGGTCTAATGTCAGCCCTAAAATTGCTTATGTTCTGTTTCAGCATTTCTTCAACTCTGTATTGGATTCTTACTAATGCTATGTCTTTGCATAAAAATTGTGTTTATTTACCCGATGGCATTGTTTATGGAAATGTCCTTGAAATTGACTGTACTAATCTCACACTGTGTAATCTGCCTTGAGTCTCAGTGAGAATGATGGACTATAAATGACGTAAATAATAATGACTGCGGATGGTCCGGTGAATGGGATGCAGCAGGGGAGGGGCAAAGGATGGCATCCCCATGGGGCATCCAGGGCAGTTGTCCCAGGTCCCATTCTGGAGTGGGCTGTACTAAGAGCACTCACTGCCCTGCAGCCAGCTGTCCCAGCCACGGTGGTGTCCCTGTACCTCACGGGGGAGGCGGTGATCAGCAGTAGGGGTGTTGGGGCACCCCTGACTGCCCAACAGTTGACCCTCATGCTGTCTGAGTAATGCTGTCAGGGCTCATTTCGAGGGGGAATGCACCGGAAGGCCATTCCGATAGTTCCCCCAAGTCAGGTGGCCCTGCCCACCTGACCATAAAACATTTTGGGCTGTTTAGGCCTCGATTGGGGCCAAAATGGCCCGGATTGGGGCCAAAGGGGCCAGGATCGGGTTGGTGCTGGGCAGGGGAGGCGTCCCTCACCCACCACCAACCCAGTCCCTGCATTTTAGGCCCTGATTCGGGCTCAAATGGGCCCAAAATGGACGTTTTCAGTACTTTTGGGCCCGGATCTGGGCCGAAACAGCCTGGACTGGATCAGTGCTAGGGAGAGGAGGGTTCCCCTGCTCGGCTTTAACCAGATCTGGTCCTTTTTGGCCCTGATCCTGGCCCAAAAGGCCCCACATGGCCACTTTTGGCCATTTGGGCCATTTTCTGCTGGGATTGGGTCCAGAACTGCCGGGATCTGGTCAGTGCCAGGTGGGGGAACCCTCCCCTGCCCAGCACTGATTTGGTCCAGGCTGTTTCAGCCATGATCCTGGCCCAAACGGGGCCCAAATGGGCATTTTTGGCCACTTGGGGCCCTTTTCGGCCAGGATCAGGACCAAAACCATCAGGATTGGGTCGGTGCCTGGTGGGGGATCCCTCCCCTGCCGGGCACCAACCCAATCCGGGCCGTTTTGGGCCTGATCCAGTCCAAAACTTGCCCAAAATGGCCATTTTGAGCCATCTTGGGCCTGTTTTGGCCTGGATTGGGGGAAAACGGCCCTGATCGGGCCACTGCCAGGTGGGGGAACACTTCCCCATCTGGCAGCAGCCGAATCCTGGCCATTTTGACCCGATCAAGGGGTGTGGCATATGCTGATGAGTTATGCTAATGAGTTCCTGCAGTTCTTTTTCTACAAAATGACCCCTGCTGGAGCCTAATTCTCGAGATTTTCCTAAGGCCTCATCATAATTAGTAAGCCTGCCTCTGCCCATCACAGCCCTTTCATTTTGCAGAAATTACTTAAGCCTTGCATGCATGTTTGTCTATTTAAAAATCATTGATGGGTAGGTACACACAGCCTGACAGTTTGGATAATGATCATTTCACACAACAAAGCAAAAAAAAAAAAAAGCAACACCCCTCCCCTGCTAATATTTCCTCAGCTTTGAGTGGATTGCAAACTGCAATTGTAACATCTGCTGTGAAAACGTGAATTGTCATAATATTAGGGAGATGGAGTGTTGGCGCCTGCTGTGGTCCTTTTGTCAAATCTGAAGATGTACATCAGGGAGGTGAGAAATAGCTCTACTTCTACTGGAAAATGTGAATTGTGAGACGGATGGTGTCGCCTGAAGATGTGACTGTGCAATTTTTTGTTGTTGTTAACAGTGATAAAAAGGCAAAAATATCCACTAAATCCTTTCCCCCTAGTATTGTGTGTCTATGCTAGGAAAAGCTTCGCCTGTTAGTTTTCGGCTGGGCAATGTGTGAGAGATCCATAATTAGAATGTCTCCTGTTTTTAAAAAAGCTAATTAGCATCCTCTTGTGCTGTTTGGAAAGATAACTCACTTGGGCAAAGGAGTGCTTAACAGTTAACGCTTTAGTTCCAGCCGCAATTTAAATAACCCCTCTGAAGCGGCAGTTGACTGCAGTTGGGCCAGTTGCTTTCTATCTGCAGAGCAAATTGCAACTTCAGAGGGGCTATTTAAATGGTGGCATTGAAAAAACATTAAATATTTTCCTCCCCAGGCACCCCCTGCAATTTTCAAGGCAGTTGTGTATGGGGGCGAGGGGGGGGAACCACTAATCAATGTTAGGGGTACCAACTCTGGGTTGGGAAATTCCTGGAGATTTGGAGGTAGAGTGTAGGGATGGTAGGGTGTGAGGAGACGAGGGACCGCTGCAGGGTATAATGGCAAAGATTCCACCCTCTAAAGCAGCCATTTTCTCCAGGGGAGCTAGCGTTGACAGGTCCCTCTATCCTCTCAGCGGGAGGATAGGGGCCTGGAATTTGACCTCGCGCGCACTCCGGCGGCAGCATGATGACGTCACTTCCAGAAGTGACATCACCACGCCAAGTGCATGGCAACGTCACTTCTGTAAATGGTGTTGTTGCGCCAGCTGCGGGAGCACTCCCGCGCTCCGATTTGGCTGGTTTGGGGCCAAATTGGAGCGCAGGGATGCTCCCGTGGCCAACGCTCAGCAATCGGCGGATAAGGGGATAAATCCTCGGAAGTTTGCCCACCGTGGCAGGCACCTGGTAACCCTAAGGGGAACTGATTTCTGTAGTCTGGAGATAAGTTGTATTTCTGGGAGATCTCCAGGCTCCATCTGGAGGTTGGCAACCAAATGGAACTTTTACAACAGTTCATATTTTAGCCCTTTAGAGTTTTCCTTCCTTGTTCCTCATTTTAGGATATTTCATGCGCTCAGATTATGTCTCCCCTCCCTAGTTTGCTTGGACTCTGTCCCATCAACCCACACCTGACACTGGCAAGGCCAAAATGCAATCTTCTTCCCATCATGTGACACTGATGCCACGTGACTTCATGTCATATGACTACCTGTCACATGCTTGTTGCTCAGTGCATCTCAGGGCCAAGCTACAAGTAACAAATGACACAGGTTGGACACTTGTCAGCTTCCTTCAAGTTTTGATGGGAAATGTAGGCATCCTGGTCTCGCAGCTTGGCTCTCCGACTGCTGTCCAATGAAGTTTTCAACTGTCACTTGTCCAACATTCCGCCAAGCCGCCTACATTTCCCATCAAATCTTGAGGGAAGCTGACAAGGGTCCAACCTGTGTCAGGCGTCACTTGTAGTTTGGCCCTCATGCTCTGCCTGCAGATTAAAATCTGGAAATGTTGGACCTCTGCATTACATCACAGTGACTTATGAAACATAACTATTTCAGTGCATGTGGCAAATATAAACACCTGATAACATTTTATATCTATTTTATTCCTTTTTATTGGGATCCAGTGCGGTGAAAAGTCTAAACTGTTGGATTAGAAACTGGGAAACCTAGGTTCAAATGCCGATTAGACCATGAAGTTCAATGCCGCCCAAATGTTTGTGACATTGTATTTTATGGTCTTAATGCTCTTTTTATTGTCATTTATTATGTTGTCATTTATTTATGCTGTAATCTGAGCCCATTACAGGGAGAGCAGATGCAAACAACAACAATAGGGGCAGTTACTCACTATCAGCCTACACAGGATTTATTTATTTATGTACTTACAACATTTATGCACTGCCTTTCTGCCCTTCAAAAGGCCACTGAGGCAGTTAACAAATTCAAAACATACTTCTTTTAAAAAAAGCATTAAATCCAACAAAAATACATCATTGAAACCAGAGCTAAAATACATGACCTAAACATTAAAAAAAAAACCTTTAAAATATTGGGCAGGAACGAGAGATTACTGAAGGAACATCAAATGAAACAAAAAGTCTTCACCTGCTGGTGGAAGAGGACAACAGAAGAGGACAGTCTAAGGTCGCCAGGTCCCCCAGAGGTGAAACGGGGGGGGTATGGGGGGTGTTGTGGAAGGATTGCACATGGGGGAAACTTTACTTATAGGCGGGGTCATTTCGTAGAAAAAGAGCTGGAGGAACTCATTAGCATAATTCATTAGCACAGCTCATTAGCATATGCTACGCCCCCTGACATCACCTGAAGTGGTTTATTAGCATAACTGATTTGCATATGCCACGCCCCCTGGCATCACCTATCCTGGCTGTTTTGGACCCAATCCTGGCCATTCAGGGCTGAAATTGGGCCAAAAAAGGCAAAAAGGGGCTGAAAATGGCCGAAAAGGGGCCCAAAATGGTCAGGATCGGGCCGCTGCTGAGTGGGAGAGTGATCCACCACCCGTCAGAGGCCCGATCTGGGCTGTTTTGGCCCCAATCCAGGGCAAAACGGGCCCAAAATGGCCGAGGGTCAGGTGGGCAGAGCCACCTGACATGTGACCGCTTTGGGGAACTGCCGGAACTGTGTTCCGGCGTGTTCCCCCTCAAAATGAGCCCTGCTTATAGGCCTATTTTAAGCAAAATACCCTGACATGGGGGCCTTCCCTTCATTGTTCCCCCGGGAACGTCATTCCTGATGTGACAATGAGAGCACGGGAGCAAGCACAGAGCTCCTGTTACTGTTCCCCATACCACCACTCCCCACCAGCCAGGTTAGAGATGGCAGGGGGCAGAGGCTGGGAGCCCCTACAGGGGAACTGGGAATCTTAGGACAAACAAGTCCCCCTGGGGAAAAAGTTCCACAGTTTTGGTGCCATGTCCTAGAAGTCCCTCTCCTAGATTGCCCCCTGCTTAATCTTAGAAGACTGAGACACTTGCTCTGTATTCTTGTGAATGCAAAATGAATGAGGGAGAACTATGTATGCTCCCCTGAGTTTCTTAGAAGAAGGTCAGGATGACAATGCTGTGGAACAATTTTGTTTTTTATTGGTTTCATATGTAATGGTAGTTTAATCTCTCATAAGTCACTGAGTAGAAAGTAGAAAAGCAGGAGACAGTTTAAATTAATTCACACAGCCTAATTATATGATACACAGGAGCCCTTATGGGCATTGATCTCTTCTCCCCTAGCTATAACTTCCTTTGTCTGTAGCAACTATTTCTGGCCTTCCACATCGATCTACAGTGAAGCTGACCTAGTTCTGGTGTTCTGTATGCAAATCCGGTAAGCCCAGAACACCTCAGGTAACCAGCTGCATTGCATTCAATTCCCAGGTGGCATCACCCATTATCTCTCAAAGAGTGGAAGAAAGTTTCCAAGAGGCTTTAGCAGCAGCTAGTCCGCCCTGTTCTCTTATTCTCTAGGAATATCCGACTTGTTCGGTTTTTAACTGCCCATTGTTCAAAACCCTTGGCGAGAGCAGCGTTACGCCACAGGTAAGAAAAGTGGCAATTTTTTACCACTTCAAAGGGTGCTGATTGCAGCAAAAAAAGGACTTTGAATTCTAGATCTGCATCCACGTCCACTTGAGCTCCTACTGTGGTAAATTAGGAAAAATGGAATAAAACCTGCTTTTTCATACCCATCAATTTCCCACAATTTTTGCCGTTTTTTGGAGGGCTGGTTTGGTGCCAATGTATATAAAGTTGCCCTTTTATTTCCGTAACCAGTAGTCACCCCCTCTTGGGATAAGATCTTTCACAAAAAGACTGATTGGCAGTCTTTACCATTCATCCCCCTTTTTACTAAATAACTACCTAACTTCAGCTTTAATAAACTATAGCTGCATTCTCACTTATTTTGAGCAGGATGCAGCACGGTAGACTGTGGCTGTGGTGTTCTGAGAGCACTGCTGCGTGTGACCCAGTGTTTGGAATGAATTTTTTGTACCACTTCTGGACTTTTTTGCTTACTTGTTTGTATTTAGCTTTTTCTTTCAGGGCGAACCACACTAGATTAAAGCAGGGGAATTAAAGCAGGATGCAAAGAGCAACATCAAATGGATCAGGCGGCACCTGCTGATCTAAGGCCTCTTCCATTTTGGTTTAGCAGCCAGGCATTTGTACCCAGGGTTGCCAGTCCTCCACTCCTACCCTCCACCACCTGCCCTGCTTACTTGTCTGGTGGGGGAAATGCGCCTCCCAGGCCCAAATTGGGCCTGATTCAGCCCGGATCAGGCACTGCCGAGGACAGCAGCGCTCCGCAGCGGCTTGATCCGGGCCAAATTGGCCTGATCCAGGCCTAATTCCACCCGAATTGGGTCCCTTCAGAGTGCAGGAGTGCTCCCAGGGTGGCGCATTGCCTGCACAATGATGTCACTTCCCGGAAGTGATGCCATTGCGCAGGCTGGGTGCGCACGCACACACAACCACTGAAGAGAAGCTAAGTTCCAGGCCTCCTACCTGGGCGGAGGGGGACCTGGCAACCCTATTTGTACGACCTAATCCTTATTTCACCCATTTTCTAGATTGTCCTCTGTTTTGCTCTGTTCTTTTCCAAACCGGTTTTGCCACCATCTTTCCTTCACAGTTAAAGAAAGTCTGCAGCTGTGACACACCAAAAACATATCACCATACATTTACAGATCATAACAAATGAGGGGGGAAACCTCAAAAGGCAAATAAAAAAACAAACAAAAGAAGAAAAACTCATAATAAAATGTTTACAATAATTATGATAGATTTTATTTTAAAATTTTAACAAATGTTTTTGCAGCTTTATTGCCTAGATATGCATTTATTTATCAGATCACATCTTTCCATAAGAGCCTCGTCTTAAATGGGAGGATAAAGAGTCTAAAGATATAAATAGAATCCAAACAGCATAAAAAGTATCAGCACTCATATGATGGATTCCTAATCTAATTTGATGTGTTACTGTTTCCATCGGAGCTGTATTCCAAAAATGCAAATGGTGATTCTACACCGATGGCTTTTTATTGCTGTCTTCCCCTCCTGCCAGCCATTCCCCCCACCATGCCACAGGAGGGCTTTTACTGGTTTAAAAAACAGGTACTTGCTTTATCAGTATAGTGTTATACAGCAAAGTTAAACCTTTTGCCAGCAAAAAGCCTCTGATAGTGTGGACAGGGGATAGCAGGCATAGGAGACTGGGGGACAGAGACATGGAGGAATGACATCAGCAGTGGAGTGATGTCACTTCAGGGAAAAACCCAACAGTGATTTCATACCGCTCTAGGATTCTGGAGACTTTATGATAAAACCATAGTGTTTCCAGTGATTCCTAGAACAAAATGAAATCACTTCTGGGTTTTTCCTGGAAGTGACATTACACCATTATTCAACAGCCATTTTTTAAAGATCAATTTTCTCTTTCTGGCTGCAGGAGCAGAGGCAGGAAACAGTAGCCGAGGGCAATAGATCCTTTGCCCCCAGCAGGAGTTTGGCAAACCTAAGCTGCCGCAAAGGAATGAACAGAGGAAAGCCACCTGTGGGGATGCTCCGTTGTTGATTGCATAATGAGAAAGTGGTACTGTATCCAAGCCCACACAATTGATCTGTAGTGCTCTCCTAAGCAGAGTTACTAAATTCCAGGTCCATTGAAGTAAGTGGATTTAGAAGTGTGTAGCTCTTTTTAGGATTGCAGTGTAAGGCCTTTTCCACACATCCATATAGGCACAACTCACCCACAGAACTCCGACAGCTTTTCCTCAGGCTTCCTCATGCCTACGTTTGCAAAATGTATGCATACTGTTTCATTACCGCTTTTTGCACACGTTCACTGGGAACGTAGTTTCTGTAGTGTTTTCTTCTGCTATGGGTTGACAGAGCAACCTTTTTCTGTTTTTTGGCACATGAACACTTGAAACACTCTGAAGAATCCACCCATCTCTGCCCAGTTCCTCCCCCGTAGCTCTTTCCCTTTCAGTTCAGCCACGGAAGCCTCCTTGGAAAACGAGCTGAATGCAATCGCACATGTGCCAAGGAAAACAAATCTGAAAGAGAGGCGGGTGATTTCAGGCTACGATGGAGAAAGTGCCCAACGTCCTCTCCTAAACCGCTTTTGTTAGGGATTGTTCGAAGGCTGTCATGCGACCTCACAGTGCAAGGTAAGCGCTTGTGGGGAGTGTGTGTGGAGGATGAGTTGTCGGAGCGACTCAGCAAAACACATACCTAGAGCAGAAAAAGGGCAGGAATATTGGGCTGTGTGGAAATGGCCTCTGTCAAGAACAAATTGCAAATGGGAGAAAAGGGGGGGGGAATGGAGAATCTTGATAGCTCATTCAGCAGTAGCTACGGATCCATATTTCTTGGAGACTTAGTTTTTATAATATTAGAAGATCTTTAATTTTCTCCCCCCACATCTGGGCCCTATTTTCCTGCTAATAAAACTTCTAGCTATAATTCCCCCGGGCAACTCTATTTAATAATTTAAACTGTCACATGGTGAGAAACCCTATGTGCATCAACTTGATAGACTACTAAAACTAGCTTGAAAAACATTTGAGTTACCGCCCAGGTGTTTTGATTCACAAATCAGATATATTGAATAGCTTCTTGAATTAATAATACGAGCTTTCGGTTTTTTTTAAGAAGCGAAGAAGCAATTAGATTGTGTTGTAATCCTAATTAAGATATGATGGACTGGTTTGTCTGTCTATTAAATTTCCACCTGCTGTTGTCTGTTCTGGCATTTAGTGTGAATTAGTTATTTTAAGAATGACAATCCTTCATTACAAGAAAAGTTAAGACGTAAGACTCCCACCTGCTACAAGAGACCAACACAGCAGCCTCTTCCTATGACATTTATTTATTCATAGAATTTCTAGGCTGCATTTCTGTTATGCACGGCCAAAGGCAGCTTACATAACATTAAAAATAACATTCCCTAATCACAGCCACCATTTCTGCAAACAGAAAACTTGATAGCCAAGTGCTAGAAGGACAGTGAACTAAGGCCAAATAAGGCTATAGGCATCTCTGCGTACCCAAGAGAGTGTTTAGGCGTGTAAAAAAATGAGTTTTTAAATTTAACCCATCCCCCCTTTCCAAGTATGAAGACTGATAATGCAATCCTAAGAAGAGTTACTCCAATCTAAGCCCATTGAAATCAATGGGCTTAGATTGGAGTAACATTTCTTAGGATTGCACTGGAACATGCTCATTGCCCTCCCAAGAAGACTCCCCCCCCCCACCATCTAGGGAGAACTGAGCATGTTCTTTGTCCTCCCAGGAGCAAAGAATGTTGAGGGCAGTTGAACATCAATTAAAGAAAAAAAGAGAAAACTGGGAGGGGGAATAGTTTGCTCAAGACCAGGGCTTTTTTTCAGCAGGAACACGCGGGAACGGAGTTCCGGAACCTCTTGAAAATGGTCACATGGCTGGTGGCTCCGCCCCCTGATCTCCAGACAGAGGGGAGTTGAGATTGCCCTCTGCGCCGAGAGGCGCAGAGGGCAATTTCAACTCCCCTCTGTCTGGAGATCAGGGGGTGGGGCCACAAGCCATGTGACCATTTTCTCTGAGGGCAACCCACTGAGTTCTACCACCTCTTTTCCCAGAAAAAAAAGCCCTGCTCAAGACTATAATAGCTTACAGAAAACTGGAGGATGTGAAAAGTACATTCCTCCCCGCTTCCCAATCACCGACTTCCCTATACAGCCTAGGGAAGGGGAGATAATAATTTCTGTGGGGACTAGAAGAACAACTTCCAGTTAATCTAGCAAAATTTTTGCTAATATGAACTTAAAGGGCATTTGTAGTATAGCAACAGGACAACAAGAAGTAAGATCACAGAGAGAGGCTGTCCGACTCCTGACTGGCCCTTCGACTAAAGAAACTTGTCAGGTTGTATACACAAGGGGGGCCTTTTTGGTGGCAGCCCCACAATTATGGAACAACCTCCCCAGGGAGGTGCACCGGACTCCCTTTGATCTTTAGGAGGTCATTGAATATAGTTGCACTTAGAACAGCCTTTGACTAATTTAATTTATCTCTTTGTTGGCAGTCCTAAACTGTGATTTTAAATTGTGCTGTTTTATGTATTTTTATGGTGGTGGTTTTATTTATATTGTAAGCTGCCTTGACTGAAAAGCAGCTAATAAATATTTTAAACAAACAAACTGAAGTTCAGGGCTAGGCAATCAGGAAACTCTTTGTGTAGCTCATGAGCCCAAAAGTCTTTTCTGATTGGGCGAGGGAGCTCTCCCCTTTGCTTTCAAAGAACCTTGTGGGACCCTGACTAGTAAAACATCCCATTGTAAATGAACAGCTTTCATCTATGCTATGGTAGGAAAAAGTGCAACAATTTTAACTTTTCTCAAATACTGGGGTATGCTTGCAAATTTTCTTCCCAAACCCCAAGACATTTATACTTTTGATCTCACAAGTATGCTAAACAGCACAATTTTGTAGGCAGTACAATTTTGTAGGCGAAAGAAGTGGTTTTATTTATTAAAATATTTATATCCCAGCTTTCTTTGTGGATGCGCGAGCGCCCGACTTACCGGGCACTCGGTTTGCTGCCGCGGGGCCGGAGGACGGAGCAGGCGTGGCAGCTGGCTGCTGGCTGGCCCAGGCTGCTGAGGGCAGCCGGCAGCCAATCGGTTTAAATCCCGGCCGGCCAATCGTGGCTGCCGGGATGAGGGCCGGGGCGGGGCCGGCTGCCAGACCACAGGGAGGCAGTCTTCCCTCTGGTCCACCAGCTAAGTATTTAAGCAGGCGCCTGCTCGGCCACTCCTCTCTCGGCTTCGGGCAGCGAATCCTACCCACCACTCCCATTGTTTTGTGGACTTGGGGGGCTATGTTTTCTTTTCTTGTCACAACTGTTTGCGGTTGGTCATTGGATCGGATCTCCTTTTGCAGTAGCCAGGGCTCCGCCCTGGTTCCTGTTGAGGGGATTCCCATAAGGAATCTTGGGGTGAGTCACGGAGGTGCATGCCCAGCTCGGGGGCTGCCAGGTCGGACTCATCTCCAGGTGGCAGGGGGAATCATGCAGGGGTGTACACCCAGATGATCTCCTCCCTTAATGCCACTCCTCGGGTCCCCCCCCAGCTGTGGTCTGAGGGGGGAGGGGTTCATCGGCCTGGCAGGCGGGCCAGCCGATGCTTGGGGATCCGATCCAGATGACTGCCTTCGCTCCTTACCTGCTGTGTCAATAACGTTGTGGCCTGTTTCTCTCCAGCTATGTGTTTGGTCTCTGTTTGTCATCGCGCCTGCGGCCCCTCCGGCCATCAGCACTAGGCTGCAACAGGACGGCAGCTTATTGTCTTAAATGATGTATCTGATGTTATTAAACCAGTAACAGAAGTATAGGTTTTGCAGGAAAGTAAGTATTGCATGTACCAGTTCTGCGGGAGAGTTTATATCCTGGAAGGTTTCCCAATTATTTGCCCCTATGCTATCTTTAATACACAGAAACATCACCCCACACCCAATACGTCTTCCTATTCCGTCTATAGAGTTTATATCCATGGATAATGTCAATGTTGTGCGGTCACAACAAACTCACATTTCATGATCCTTGACAAATAAGAAAAAAAGGCATCTTGCTGGATCAGAAGTCTACCAAGTCTGGCGTTCTTTGCAAGAATTCTGTCGAGGATTACATGATAAATCAGAAAACAGACTGCAGGGGATAATTCTAAGCAGGTCTGCTTGGAAGTAAGTCCCCCATGCACACATTGATTAAACATTGCAGAAGAGCAATCTTAAAGCAATCATATTGTAGATCACAAAGTTTACTTTTTGTGGCACTTCTTGTTTTGTCAAGTGTGCATCGATAACAGAAGAGTCTTTGCCAACCTCCAGCTGGGCCTGGTGGCGCGCGCCTGTAATCCCAGTCTAAGCACGGGAGGCTGAGGCCGGCAGATCGCTTGAGGTCGGGAGTTTGGCAATGCAGTCAGCATATAACGTCAGAAAACCTCCAGGTGTGGCCTGAAGATCTTCTGGAATTACAACTGAACTGCAGACTGGAGAAATCAGTTCCCCGGTAGAAAATGGATGCTTTGTAGAGTGGGGTCTATGGCATTATACCCTGATGAGGTCCCTCCCCTCCTCAAGACCTCCCTCTTTCCAGGCTTCACTCCCAAATCTTCAGGAATTTTTCAACCTGGAGTGGGTGACCCTAACAGAATAAATGGTCGCTGGAGGGAAAATGAACATGCTTCATTCTCAGGACTGGAAGCTATTTATTTATTTGTATTATTTATAGTCTGTCTTTCTCACTGAGACTCAAGGCGGATTACATAGCGTGAGATAAGTACAATTAGTGTCAAGGACATTTCCATAAACAATGTCATAGTATTTTAGAAAGACATAGCATTAGCAAGAATCCAGTACAGAGTTGAAGAATTGCTGAAACAGAACATAATCAGTTCTAGGACTGACATTAGATAACCTGAAGCACAGGTAGTATATAGGAGCACATATTCAAAGCAACCGATAATATGCAAGGCAACATAGTGGTGAAGTCTATGGTCCCTAACTCATTAGCGAAATATCTGAGACCCCCCTCCCTAAAATACTTCCCTCCTATCTGAGTAAAAAAGCCTTTTTGAATAATTCGGTTTTGAATCGTTTGCGGAAAGCCAGGAGAGTGAGGGCTCTCCTGACCTCCTCAGGCAGGCCGTTCCACAAGGTAGGGGCCACCACAGAGAAAGCCCGTGTACAGGCTGCTGTTGATTTTGCCCACGTGCAGGCTGGCACCTGCAAGAGACCATGTTCGGATGAGCGAAGCTGCCGTGGAGGGACACAGGGAGAATTGAAAGGAAGGAACATAGTGCAGAGAGAACTTCCAGAATTATATCCTTGAAAGTTTGGAAGCCACTGATCTGGGCCATTGAGTTGACTCAAACTTTTATGGCTGCTTTGCGTGAACAACAAAAATATAATGCACAATGTAATCCTGTACAGAGTTAATCCAGTCTAAATTCATTGAAATAAATAGGCTTCAGCTGAAGGTACTCTGTTTAGGATTGTACCAATAATGGCTCAAATTTGCACCAGACAGGAATAAGAAACAAATGTGTTCCTCCATTATTGTGTAATTTGCAGTTATAAAACACTTAATATGACTTCTGTTGGGGAAGAAAATGAAATTTGTTTTTATAACAAATGCGGAGAAGGTAGGGAATAATATCAGCCTTCATTAACCCACACGGTTCGTGCTGGCTGGGGTCTCAATGGAAATATGCTTACTGTTCTCATGTAGAAGAAAATTAAGAAAGAATGTAACTGTCTTTATTACCATTCATAACTGGATGGTCCCTTCTCTGCTGGAGGCATAGCTGGCTTATTTCAGAGCTGATTTCCTATCGAGCAAATTACTATAATGCATCAACAGCTCAGTCCAAAGTAGAGTTACACCCTTCTAAGTCCATTGAATCCAATGAGTTTACAAGAGTGTAACTCTGCTTAGGAGTGCGCTACAAGAGTCCATTTTGGAAGGGGACAGTAATACAAGCGATGAAAACAGAATACTGAGATGGGATTTGTGAGGTTGTTTTTTAAAAAATAGTTTGAAAAGACAGGAGACGGATGAACTCCAAACAAAGATTTAATTGTGTCTAGGCAAGAAGGCCACATTTTGGAAAACTCTTAAAAGGAATTGTTGATGTGGTCGCCAGCCTCCAGGTGAGGCCTGGAGACCTGCAATTACAACTGATCCTGAGATTATAGACATCAATTCCCCTGAAAAAATGGCTGCTTTGGAGAATGGCCTCTGTGGCATTATATCTTGCTGAGGTCCCTCCCCCTCCCAAGCTCTGTCCATAAATCTCCAGGAATTTCCCAGCCCAGAGTTGGCTCTGCTACATATCCATCATCTGCAAATAAAAAAGATCTTCAGTTCTGTTGCATTTATAGAAGCTATAAAGAAGGGACAGACTGTCTTCGTGGGTGACTTTGCTTCTGTATCATATATTTCTGCCAGTTCCAGTGGGCCAGTATTGAAATGATTACACAGGAGAAAGTCGTTTTGGGGGGAGGGACTCTGCTCAGTGTACTACAGCAGTAGCAGGCAAGAGTAGGGCAAATTGAATGTCAGGCTCTGAAGAAGTATTTTTCAAGGATATTTCTAGGCCACCTTCCTACTATGAAATGAAAATAGTACCTGGGGCTTTTATAGCGTAAAGACAGTACATACAATAAAACACAGTAATAGCACTTCTAAAAGGATAAGCAGATAGAGTTACCAACTTTGGGTTTGGCAATTCCTGGAGATTTGGGGGTGGGGGGAGTTTAGGAAGGGTGGGGTTTGGGGTGAGGACTAGAGGCAGGCACGAACTAAAATATGAACCGAAGTTCGTCATGAACCGAGCTGGTTCATGGTTCGCGAACTGCCGGTTCATGGGAGCTCATTTCTGCAGACAGCCTGGCTCTGATCAATCAGTTTCCTAGGCAACAGAGGGATGGGCTCTCTGCAAACGTTCTACTGACCCGGAAGTGACATTTTCACGAACCAAATAATCCATTTCGCAAACTGGGGCAAGTTCGTGAAAGTTCATGGTTTGTGGTTCATGAAATGCAACAAACCACAAACCGTAAGGTTCGGAATTTTCCCAGTTCTTGCCCATCTCTAGTGAGGGCAGATCTCAGCTTGGTATAGTGCCATAAGAGTTCCATCCTCCAAATAAGCCATTTTCTCCATGGGAACTGGTCTCTGTCAGCTAGAGATCAGTTGCAATTACAGAAGATCTCCAGGCCCACCTGGAGACTGGCAATCCTAAGAAACCATTAGCAGGCTAAAAAACACAATGAAGTTAGCTATGATCGTTTAAAAAAAATATCAGTTTAGAAACTATGAAACACTGCAATCAACAGTTAACCAGGCCAGAAAGCCAGATAAAACATCATCATCTGGATAGAGAAAAAAATGGAATTTCTTTCCAAACCAAGCTTCCTAGGGCAGGATATTCTGTAATCTGCAGACCTCAGCAAAAACAAAAAACAAAAAAACTTTGTTTCATATCCCCACCAGTGCCAGCCTTACTTCTGTTAATTACAGACAAGACAGCTGTGATCTCAGAGAGTGATCTTGGTTTACCAGTTGCCTGCTGGTGGTGGGCAATCTCCTGGGGGTTTGCTGGGTTGCCCGCCAATCACTGGTGATCAGCAGGAGGTGGCACCCCCCCCTGCAAGCAATTGCTCACCACCAGGAGACAATCCAAGAAAGTGCTCACTGGGCATGATCCCGGGGGTGCAATGATGTCACTTCCTGAAGTGACATCATTGTGCTGGCTGTGGGCATGCTCCCGTGCTTTGCTGGGGCCAATTTTGACTCCAAACGGACCAGAGTTAGCCCCAGACAAAGCGTGGGAACATACCTGTAGCCAGCATGATGATGTCACTTCCTGGAAGCTCTAGCGTGATCAGATATATGTGTAGTATACCATCGTTTGAATAAGTTTAGAGTCTTAGTTTAAAGGTTAATACCAGCTGGGATTGACAACTCTGGTTAGGGAAATTTCTGGAGATTTGGGGGTGGAGTCTGGGAAGGCACGGTTTGAGGAAGGGATGGAGCTCAGTGGAAATGTGATGCCACACAGTCTACCCTCCGAAGCGGCCATTTTCTCCAGGGGAATCAGTTTCTGTGGTCTGCAGATCAGTTGTAATTTTGAAGACCTTCAGGCCTCACCTGGCCCCAAAACAGCACATCTTATTCCCTGTAGTTTCCAAATACTAAAGGTCCAAATCTTGTGACTGTGAATCTTGTAATTTTTAAAATAATTATTCTTGTCAGAATTACCCTTTCCTCCAGAAGACATCTTGATAAAATCTGAGCTTGGAAGGCTTGTTCAGCCAGCAGCGGAATAAAGTACAAAGATAACAAAATATTACTTTTTAAATAATTCATACATTCAGTTAATGTGAGGATTTGAACGGATATGCCAACAAGAGATTCTTTCTTGAACTATTTCTAGTATCAATTTAAAAAAAAAAACCTACACACTTGAAATGGAAACGAATGAATTTCCCATTCTAGTCATAGCAAAGAGGGGCATTGGAGGTCCATAAGAAACTGGGAGGGGAGATAATACAGTTTCTCTTCCTTCTGCAGTGAACATTGCTGACTTGTACTGAGTGTAAGGAAATACATAAATCCTGTCTGGGAATTGTGAGAACTAGAAAGTATTTTGTACCCCACAGTTGAATAAAGATTCTTCCATTCATGGAAAATTCTTTCTGCTCTTTGCTATTTGGATTCTTGAACTCTACAAGATAAAGATGCATCAAAATGCTAACTCATGCTTTATTTTTATGTTTTATGTTGCCATGGTAATTGGTTGCAATTCACCTCATTTTCGTTGCTGGCTGTGGGGGGGGGGCTCTCCCTTGTTGATACTCCGCCAGCCATCTGTTGGGGATGTTTTAGTTCTGAAAGCCAGTTTGGTGTAGTGGCTAAGAGTGGCAGGACTCTAATCTGGAGAGCCAGGTTTGATTCCTCACTCCTCCGCTGTGTCAGTCACAGCTCTCTCAGAGCTCTCTCAGCCCCACCCACCTCACAGGGTGATTGTTGTGGGGATAATAATAACACACTTTGCAAACTGCTCTGAGTGGGTGTTAAGTTGTCCTGAAGGGCAGTATATAAATTGAATGTTACTGTTATTCTGGATTTTCTTAACTGAGCAAGAGGTTTGGCCTAGAATCCATCCAGCTCCATGTCTCTATGATTCTACTGTTTCTGTAACCCACTTTTAATTCACCCCTGTGCGGTTTTTTATACCATTTTTATGTATGTGCAATTTGACACCGATATTGTTTGTTATTGAGATCCCCTTTTTAAAGCAAACGAAGCAAAAATGTTAAAAATGCATCTATTTTCAGGAGAAAAGTTGGGCATGAACAAAGAGGACCTTGTACAAGAATAGAGACTTGACAAGCTTATTTCTCAGAAGGGAGACACCAGATTTGGAACATGGATGTTCAAATCAATTTGGACAGCTTTTGAAATTTGATCTCATCCCTACTGCAGGGCAAGTCCTTAAAAAAACTCCCCTGAATTCCATTCTGACCCCAAATATGGTGGCCAAGCAGACCTTGAGGGCTGGTTCATGTACGACTATCCATCGGTTGATTTCTCAGTACCTGAGGACACTTCATGACTGGCAGCTGAGGATGTAGGAACTGACATGGCTGAAAAAATATGATGTTTGAAGGGACACAGCGCTTGTGGCATGTAGATCTGTGGTTTGTTAGTATGGGCAAAATGTTAGCTTATGAAGCAACCAATGAGTGGTGGACTTGTATCTTCAAGCCAGCCTGGACTGTCCCAAAGCATTTCTACTGAGTTTGACTCCTTGTTTTTTCCAGTTTCTTGTTTCTAGCTGTAAAAGTTACAGAGAAAAGGGATGAATCCACAATTGTCTTTGAGAATGGGAAGGTGTGAGGGTCTCCTCTAGCAGCTTGCAATTGAGGCATCAGAATGGAAACCATTTTGCTACGTGCTGCTAATAAAACTTTTATAGCATTTCAAAGGAATATCACGACCTACAGGCCTCTCTGCACCGCTTTCTTGAACATAACCCGGGTCCCATCAGCATCTTTTCTTACGCCTTCCTTCCTCATCCATTTGCTACTTGATCATCCAAAAAGAAATCATGTTCTAGCTAATTTGAGTTTAAAAATAGCCCAGTGGGCACCAGTGACTAATTATATATCTAATTTTATAGAAGCATGTTCAGAAAATTGCTTGATTAGAATTTAAGTACACTAATTTTTCATTAGATCTGAGATCAAATATACTTCTTTCCCCCAATGGCAGATTTATCTTAAAATCTTCATTTATTGGCAAGGGCTTCACATTTTCAGCAGACTGGCTGGAAAAACATCACATAGGGAAAACTTGGAGCCCAGTCCCCCACTCACCTTGCCAGGGGATCGTAGCTTTGGATGTTCTCAACCAGTCAGGTACAAATTGTGTCCCAAGATAGCCTTAATCAAGTGAAATCTAGTACAAGCTGCATAAGGGAGAGTAATTCCCTGTTCTCACTATAACGCCCATCTTGTATCCAACACAGTTCTCCGACCATTCCTTTCCAGGGGGTGCAGGAAGCTATAGCTGGAAATGGGGGAAGGAATGCCCGGTTCCATGAATAGTACTTAGATTATTGGATCTAACCCATCGGTTCCATCTACTTATTTTCATTTCCAATATTTTTGATTCTAAATTAGGGTTGCCAGCTCCAAGTTGGGAAATTCCTGGAGATCTGAGGGGTGAAACCCGGAGAAAGTGGTGTTTGGGGAGGGAAAGGACCTTGGCATGGCATAATTCCATAGAGTCCACACACCCCCCCCCCCCGAAAGTAGCCATTTTCTCCAGGTGAACTGATCTCTGTGGCCTGGAGACCAGTTGTAATTCCGGGAGATCTCCAGCCACTACCTGGAGGCTGGCAACCCTATTCTAAATCCATGCCAAAAACCCATGCCACTTGAAATTAGGGGCACACAAAAGCCTCACAAGAATCTTTCGTTGTGGAGCAGAAATTATTTTATGAAGCAGCCCAGTTGGCAGGAAGAGAAAGGTATTTCTCAGCACCTGCTCCCTGAAAACCTTTTAGCAGGCATTGGACCTCCCAGAGAACACTTGAATATCCAGCATCTTCCAGCCCCTTCCATTTCAACGTGGGTAACAGACCAGTCCTGACCTGGATAGCCCAGGTGAGCCTGATCTCGTCAGATCTCAGAAGCTAAGCAGGGTTGGCCTTGGTTAGTAATTGGATGGGAAAACACCTAAGAAGACCAGGGCTGCTGAGGCAGGCAGTGGCAAACCACCTCTCTTAGTCTCTTGCCATGAAAACCCCACCAGGGGTCGCCATAAAGTCAGCTCTGACTTGAGTGCGCTCTCTACCACCACCACAGACCAGTGTGAAAAATAGCACCCCTCAGATTTTCTGATTTCCCCTCCCAGTAATGCAGCTGGCCTCTGGGGGCAGCAAACCGCTTGCAAGCCCCGTGGCTGATAAGACAGTCAATCCTGGCTCCAGTGTATGCCTGGAAGCTAGACTTACTGCTTTCTCTACCTCTCATAATTTATAGATCTGTATGTGGAGACATTCATGTGGTTGCAAGTTTTGTGAATGAATCTGAAGGTTGAGCTCTCCTGCCACAGTGCAATCAGTCCAGCCTAACTCTTGAAATTTGGTGTGCCCATATCAGTATGTAAAAACTATTATGTGGTATTAGGCCAAATGCCATCAAATCCGTTATTCTGTTTCTAGCAGCTCCCAGGTTATTGCCTTTGGGCGCTCACAAACAGAACATGAAGGTGTTCCTTATTCCCAACATCTGGCATTCAAAGGTATACTGCTCTTGTATATGCTCGTTCCATTTAGCCGTGGATAATCTATGTTCCTTGAATGCATCTAATTCTTTTTTTAAAGGAAAATGATGCATAGCTTAGAGATCTTTTATGAAACCTGATCTCAAAGGAATGAGTCCACTCTGCAATAAGTACACATACAGAATAGACGTTGAAAGGAATTCTGATGCAAAAACGTAGGGATTACTTACTATTAAAGAATTCTTCCTTTTGCACCATTTTCTGTTCCTTCTTAGTTTCAAATATCCATTCAACCATTAAGGTCACTGGGTCACCTTAGATCGTCGTGTTCGTCGTGTTAGTCTGTAGTAGCAAAATAGTAAAAGAGTCCAGTAGCACCTTTAAGACTAACCAACTTTATTGTAGCATAAACTTTCGAGAGCCACAGCTCTCTTCGTCGGATGCATGACATCACTTTAGGTCCACCACTCTGTCTTAGCGTCCTAACCTATCTGACAAGGTAGTTGATAAGGTAGAGTGGAGATGGGGAATATACCTCTGCCCCAATTCCTTGCAATAAATGAGGTAAAATATAATCGCTTTTGGCAAGCTTGTTTGAACATTTTGAAGCAGACAAGCGGAAACACAACTTTTTGAGCTCAAGAACTGGGTTAAGAGGTTTTGCATTTCACCCCAAATGGTCAAATCAAGTATACTGCCTGCATTTAATCTCAGCTGGGTAGGCTTACAGTGCAATTCTTTGCAGTGTTACTCCAGTGTAAGTGCATTGAAACCAATGGACTTAGACTGGAGGAACAGCACAGGATTACACTGTAGTTTAGAAGGTAGAATCTCAGAAGGTAGAATCTCAGCACAAAGAACTTCCGTAGCAAAACCAACTCCTGTTTGTCACGGATCCCCATATGTGATTTCTTCTCTCCCCGCTTCCCCCTGTGTCTAAGTGAATTGACAATTAAGAAAAAATGTTTACAATTATTCCTGCATTAGAAACAACAGCAGTAGCAGTAAGCTGGTAATTCCCATGCCAGTGGAGTAACACTCATGAATCACTCCCTCATCAGAGCAGATAAATCCGATATTTTCTGGGATGAAGGCAGAAAAGTATGTTGGATGGTTTAGTTGGGGAAGCAGGGTTTATATATTATTATTTATGTATTAATAAGATTTTTACCTTGCCTTTCTGCCCCAATAGGGCCACCGAGGCAGCTAACAAATTGAAACATACAGATTAAGACAATCTTAAAAAACCATTAAAACACGTACAAGACACATCATTAAAACAATTAACCAGAGCTTTAAATAAATACAGAAGATAAAAACAACAGTTAAAACATTGTGGAGGGAGGATAGATCACTGAGGGAAGGTCAAGCAAAACAAATAATCTTCACCCACTGGCAGAAGATGGCAACAGAAGGGCACAGGCAAATCTGGTGAGGAAATTCCCACTACAGCCCCCATTACCTGCCCTCTTTCTTAGGAGCAGTGGGAGAAGAATGCAGGGACTGGAATGGCATTCCACAACATCATGGTGTCGTTTCTGACATCTCTGCATCATAGAATGTTCTAGGATTCACCCCAAAGTCTATGGTTGTAGAGAGGCATACATGACTCCCTCTTCCCCCTTTTATCTTCATGACAGCCCTTTGAAGTAAGGTAAGCCTGAGGTCACCCAGCAGTTTTCATGGCACAACTGTGGGCTTGAACTCAGATATTTCCAAGTCCAACGCTCTTACACCACACCTGCTCTAACATGAAGTAGGTAAAGGTAAAGGTAGTCCCCTGTGCAAGCACCGAGTCATTATTGACCCATGGGGGGATGTCGCATCACGACATTTTCTTGGCAGACTTTTTATGGGGTGTTTTGCCATTGCCTTCCCCAGTCATCTACACTTTACCCCCAGGAAACTGGGTCCTCATTTTACCGACCTCGGAAGGATGGAAGGCTGAGTCAACCTTGAGCCGGCTACCTGAACCCAGCTTCCACTGGGATTGAACTCAGGTTGTGAGCAGAGCTTGGACTGCAGTACTGCAGCTTACCACTCTGTGCCACGGGGCTCCTAACATGAAATACAGATTAGTATATGACAACTCACTTTAAATCCAGTCTAGTAAATTTTGTAGCTGTTCCTTTAACAGACTGAAAATTCTGATTGTGGGTGTTAAAAATTAAAACTTGAAATGTCGTATCTGAGGTCCACAAAAGCTGTATCCCAAGAGTGCCGTTTCAAAAAGCTGCAAAACTCCGTTTCCTTTGTGCATTCATGGAATTAACCTACAGCACTTCCTGATTTTCCCCAGGGCCCGAGAGTAATCTTTGAACAGCAGCCCTGGTTTACAAGACTGGTGGCAGGAGGACCATTGCAAGGCATTGCTTACTGCTTTTTGTCTTCTCCAGGCCTCCTTTGTCAGTCTTCAGCATTTACTGCCTCATCATGAGTCGAGGCATGGCTTCCCCTGAAGGGAGGGCATTTTCTGGATTCCTCTGCGGCAGCAAAGGCTACCCAGAGGAAAGGTTAATGCTTTCTGGGCCCTTGGTTCTTTGCAACTCAATGATTTTCCTGCTGATGTATACTGTCAACTCCTATGCACTTCTTGAAAAGCTAGAAATTCATTGCAGCAGTTCATCGGAGCAGCAAGCCACGCGGTGGAAATGTGGAAGGCTTTAAAAGGGGAGTGGAGACATTCACTGAGGACAGGGCTATCAATGGCTACTAGTCAGGATGACTACTAGTTGTGATGGCTATCTACTCTCTCCGGTACCAGAGGCAGTATGCCTGTTGATATGGAAGGATGCTGTTGCAGTCGTCCTGCTTGGGGCCACGATGTGGACAGAGTGCTGGACTAGATGGGCCTGGTCCGATCCACCATAGCTCTTCTTATGTTCTCAGTTCCTGCATGGAAGACTGTCATTCTTCTGAAAAAGGAAGCGGGCACCTGACTGCAGTTTCTGCCTCTGGAGGTTTTCCTATGGGGCCAAGCTAGAAGTGACGAATTACACTTGAATGGCAAGCGAACAGACTCACATATATTCCTCCCTGTTCACTTGTGTTCCACTTGCGCGCCGCTCGATCACGTAATGCATAAACCTATGCATTATTTTAGGTGCATGTCTAACGTAAGATGTTTGATACAATTTACTGATTCATACATTGCAAGCTGGGTCTGGGCTCCCTCAACCCAAGTCAGATAATGTAGTCAGGCGTGAGTCGCGGTTCTACTGAGTTCCAGCATGTATGATGCTTGATTTGAATCAGGACCACAGGATACGTGGGAAAGGGGCTTCACTCTTTGCCCCTGTTCCAAACTGGAAATAATCGGTAGGGAGATGCTGTTTGGCTTGTTGGAGAAACTGACATGGATCGTAAGAACATGTGAATTTCCCCAATGTAGAGTGTGAATGCAGATATTAGGGAGTGGATATTGGTTGCAAGTGTAGTCCTGGCCATGGGTTGAATGCAATAGGTCAAATAGTCCCTTCAAATTCTATGGGCCCCTGAACAAGCCCCCACCCCCATTTCTATTCAGGGTAACGTTGGTGCCCAGGTGCCCACCTGTGGCAGGTAAACTCCCGCCTGCTTGTTCCAGTGGGCAACAAGAGAAAAATGGAGGGGGATGGAGCTGATGATGTGATATCACAGCCCCCCCCCAACCATGACTCTCTAAGAATTGATCCAGTCTCTAGAATATTTACTAGAGGTGCGCATAATGAAAGTCACAAGCCATAAAAAATAACTGTTTCCAGGTCTTACTTGTGCCTCTGAAATGGAAACCCTAGTCATGTGGCTGCTTTGTAGTCACAAACCCTCTCCCTGAAAATATCCATTTTTTTAAAAAAAAATTAAATTTATTTCTGGCATTTACCAGCAATACAGCATGAGCTCACATTTCACTTTGAATCTGTACTGAATTCGTCCCTTCCAATCAGATCATTGCAAGGGAGGAGCAAAGAGCACTCCCAGCCAATCCCAAAGTGGGCTGCCATTCTCCTTTACCCCCTCCTTCCCCCTTCATTGTGGACTGGAGAGAGACTTCTTTCCTTGCGAAAAAGCCTTGGCGTGTTCAGGAGCCTGTCGAATTCTAACACTTTGAAAGATAGGCAGAAGACACTGCATTGCAATTCTGGTGACATTTGGTTGAAAAACGATGACTCCAGCACTCTGGAAGTCCCCCATAGGAAACAATGGATGTACAATTACGATGGGGGGGGGTGCTTGTTCAGAGTCCTGTAGAATTTGAATGCTTTGCCCAATTTGCTTGAAACTTGAGGGTTCTTTGAAGGACAGGCAGAAGACATTCCACTGCAATTTTGGTGACTTTTGGTTAAAAAACAATAATTCCAGCCTGCCCAGAAGGAAATAATGAAAGTACAATGAAGTCTCGTGGTTCCTGTAAAGGAAATTTTCCTCATTTTCTGAAAGGAAACAAAACAGTAAACAACAAGGAAGGAAGGCAAATGCAGAGGTTTTTTTCAGTTTTTATTCTATTTTATTTAAACAAAAAGGGTACAGAAAGAAAGAGGGTAAGAAGGGAAGAAAAGTCAAGACAAATATATGACTATGTGCTACAAAGGTTACTAAAATACGGAGTTCAAAAACCAAAACCTTTACCAATATTAAAATAGAGATTAATATAATTATTAATTATTAAGCTTAACTAGTATATACAGGGGTGGCGCTAGGGTTTGCCGTGCTCGCGGCTGGCCGGCCAAGCGCCCTCCCGTGTGCGCACGAGCACACGCGCACCTGCCTGCGTGATGACATCATGTGTGACGTCATCACGGGAGCGCACGCGCCGCCGCCGGCCCGATTGCTGTGGCGGGCGGCCTCCGAGCTCTCCCGCTCGGTGGCCTCCGCCACAGCAGATGCTTGCCCGCAGTGGCTGCGCCCAGCCGGGGGCTTGTGTTGGTGGCGGCGGCGGTGCGGGGTGGGAGGAATAGGAGGCTTCTGCTTTGGGGGGCGCGCTCTCGCCCCCCACGCCTCTTCCAGCGCTCCCTCCGGCACCCCACGCCTGCGGCCACCACCTACCTGGCCTCAATAGGCACGCCGCCCCTGAGTATATATTTTCTCATCTGTACTACACAAGCAAGATTCAAGACTCTTCTTGCTCATTATTTAATATTAATAATAATTTTAAAAGACCTCATTATTACTCCATGCTATCTTTTTCCTTTTTAACAATAACAATTATTGGCAGTATCACGACTTGTTTCTTGATGTAACTGATTACCATGACCTTTAGTATAAATATGAAATATTATAAAAGATTTTAACCTATTTCTATTCTTTATCTTGAACATCTCTTTACCTTGTGCTTACACGTTACTTTTCAATAAACGTGATAACTTTATACCAATATTTCCAATTTATACAATCTATTTTACCAATTATTATCTAAACTACCAATTATCTTTATATAATTGTCTTAAAATCAAATTATAAAATAGATCAATATACAATTGCTTTTCAATTTACAGAATTAAGACTTCATAAAATTTTATCCATTAGAGGTAAATGCAGAGTTTTCAGTGGAAAAGTAAAAAAAAAAGTTAGTCGCTGTAAGGGTAGGGAAGTGGAAGGAATGCAGAAAAGACTTTGGGTTTTAAAATGCTGGTGGCTGACCCTTTTAGGAATTAGTGGAGAGAAGAACTTAGTGTGGCTGAGCAGAGAAGGATCTACTTGGGGGGGGGGTCTGTAAAACTGCCGCCTTTGTTCAATCTGCTTGAAACGGGTTCTTTAGATTAGAAGAAGGACTGTGTTCTGTTCAATTTTGGTGCTGTGAAATGTAAAAACAGCTGCCCCAGAGCCTTCAGCTGGTCCCCCCTTTCCTTCCCCATTGAAAAGAACAGCCATGAAAATCATGAGAATGGACAATAACTAACAAATTTCAACCCCATAAAAATACCCAATCATGTTAAAAATTTCACTCAACAGCCTCAGATCTGAAACTACAACAAAAAATGTTCTAGATACACCTCTTAATATTTACCAGAGAGACTTGGGAAATTCCTAGAGTGTTGTGTGTCTGTGTGTGTGTGGGGGGGAAGTAATATCACTTTTGGGTGATCACCTGCAAGTGAAGTCAGAGCATTGCCAACACTTGCTCCTTCCAGGCTCCACCCTCCAATGGCTATAGGGATCACAGGCCTGGATACACTAGGGTAACAACCAGGACTCATTTTGAGGGGGAATGCACAGGAACGCAGTTCCGGCAGTTCCCCAAAGAGGTCACATGACAGGTGGCCCCGCCCATCTGTCTCTCGGCCATTTTTGGCCTGTTTCGGCCTGGATTGGAGCCGAAATGGCCTGGATCGGGCCTCTGATGGGTGGTGGATCACTTACTCATCAGCGGCCCGATCCTGACCATTTTGGGCCCCTTTTCGGCCATTTTCAGCCCCTTTTTGCCATTTTGGGCCCAATTTTGGCCCTGAATGGCCAGGATTGGGTCCAAAACAGCCAGAATAGGTGATGTCAGGGGGTGTGGCAAACACAAATCAGTTATGCTAATGACACATTTCTGGTGATGGCAAGGGGAGTGGCATATGCTAATGAGTTATGCTAATAAGTTATGCTAATGAGTTCCTCCCGCTCTTTTTCTATGAAATGACCCCTGGTAACAACTAAGGGGAGGGGAGGCTGAAATTATGTGCCATGGTCTCCATGTAAAGTGGGAATGGGAAAAAAGGAGACTGTGCAAGTAACGTATGACTGCAGTGGCGTAGCGTGCCTCTAGAGGGCCCGGGGCAAGGGAAGCCCTCTCGCGCATGGGTAGCTGCTGCAGAGGGGGTTAGCCAAATCCTGCACAGCCCGCAGCAGGAAGGCTAGCTCGGCGCCCTCATCAATGCGCAGGCAGTGCGGGCGGCCTCGCCAAGGTCGCGGCGCAGTCTCTTGTGCCCTCCACAAATTTTGCACCCAGCGTGACCGCCCCTCTTGCCCCCCCCACACTACGCCACTGTATGACTGTGATACTGAGTTCATAGTGGTTGGTTTCTGGCTTCCAAGCATTTTGTACTTTGTCAAAACTGTTTTGTGAGAATCAAGCCTCCCCCCCCCCCCAAACAAATAAGCAAAAGTTGCATGCAGGGACTCTGTTCATCATCAAAAATGTGAGCATTCAGTGAAGTGAGCATCCCCCCCGCCCACCATCCTAGTAATGAGTTTAGTTCTGTAGCAAAGATTGAAAGTTGCAAATAATTGGCGTGGTCTGAGGGAGGGGGAGAATGTAAATGCTCACATTTTTCTTGGTTTGTTTTAATGACCTGGATTTCAGGCTGCCAGGATGATCTGCAAATGCTTCATTTAAAACAGGAAGGGTGGGGGGGGGGGAGAATCCTAATGGATTATACCTGTGGACAGCTTTTGGAACCTTATAGAAGGAGGAGGGGACCGATAGCAAGCTGTGTCCGTGCGGCCCTACGGCTGACCGAAACAGGAAGCGCGGCACATGGAGACGGTGATCAAACTTGGCTATTTTGATCTGGAAAGCAGTGTTTTTCAAACGCTCCTGCCTTGCTTTGAAGTGCACCAATTAAGGCTTGATTTTCAATGTGAACCCAGAGCAGCCGACTCTCTTTTCTCTGTGGGCTGAAAAATGTGCCTTTTCTTTCCTAATCCTCATTAGAGAGATTGGGAGCAACAGAAACGAACGAGACATTGTCGTGGGCTTGGGGATTTAATGGTCTCAGGATGAGAGATGGAGGCCAGGAAGAGCAAGAGAATCAGTGTGTATCCGTCCCCACCCCCTGATGGAGGCTTTCGGGGGGGGGGAATTCGATTAGCAGAATATAACTTATTAAAGAAATCTCTTTCTTAAACGGTGGACAGAGATGGCTGCAGACAGCCAAAATGCATAATTGGCTACAGCCCAACTGACCTTGCTATCATTGGATTACGGTCCGGGGTGTACAAAAGGGCCCCATGAAACATTTATGGAGCTGCTGCCTCGCTTAAAATGATAGGAAAGTGATTGCCAATCACTGGAACAAATCTGGTGGCTCTCACAGTGGAGACAGCGTGCAAATATATATATAGGATGTTTGCCAATAGACGCTGCAGCTAAGCCCGTTGAAAGCATTAGGGTCAAGGGTCCCATAAAGATTATTGTTGTTCTGCTTTTTATAGGGAAGAAGGATTGGCAACGATTGCACTAGCAAATCAAAACATCTCATAAAAACACAATTAAATTAGGGCTGAGTCAAAGCTATCCAACATTTTTAAGGGACTTTTCTGCATTGTCAAAATGTTCACACTACTCTTTTCCATTACTTGTCTGCACTGCTGGAAAGAGCTCATTGTTTACTATTTAATAAATGTCTTGGCAGCCTTTTGACCATTTCATTTAAATTAGCCTTTTTCTGCTTTTATTCTCTGAACTGACTTCCCTTGCCCTATCCGTCATCATCATGTAGCACCAGATCTGTTTGGCTATGTAGCATATGTTGCCATGCTGCTTCTAAGTGGTCCCTGACTGGCTAGGCTCACGCATGTTTGTTTGTCTGTTTATATTTATTTATAGTCTGCCTTTCTCACTGAGACTCAAGGTAGATTACACAGTGTAAGTCAATATGATCTACAGCTGGGACATTCAGTAAACAATACACTAGGAGATCCAGTTTGGTGTAGTGGTTAAGAGCGGCAGGACTCTAATCTGGAGAACCGGATTTGATTCCCCACTCCTCCGCTTGAAGCCAGCTGGCTGACCTTGGGTCAGTCACAGCTTCTAGGAGCTCTCTCAGCCGCACCTACCTCATAGGTGATTGCCATGAGGATAATAATAATAACACTTTGTAAACCGCTTTGAAAGGGCGTTAAGTTGTCCTGAAGGGCGGTATGTAAATTGAATGTTAATATTATGTTATTATTATTAGCGAGAAAGAAGAAACCAATACACAGCTGAAACAAATGACACAGAAACTACTCAGTAGGAGCCTATTTACAGCAACAGACAGTGCACAGTAGTATAGTCCACAGTTCCTGTCCCTTTTATCAGAGTTTCTCTCTGAACCGTTTCCTTACAGCACAGCCCTATTACCTGTGTAAAAAAGCCATTTTGAATAATTCGGTTTTGCGTAGTTTGCAGAAAGCCAGGAGAGTGGTAGCTTTCTTGACCGTTTCAGGTTGGGCATTCCATATGGTAGAGGCCACTGCAGACAGTGCGTGTGCACAGACAGCTGTTGATTTTACCCAGTTGCAGGGTGGAATTTGCAGAAGGCCCTGCTTTGATGAGTGAAGCTACCATATATGGAGCACAAGGAGAAAGGTGGTACCATAGATATGATGGATCAAGGCATATATGATGTATGGTTACTGCAGAATGGGATTAATATGCATGCTTCATCTAGCACCTGATAATAACCGAGCTGCGTCATTCTAAAAGTATCTAAAAAGTATCTTCAAGCTATAAACTTGTTTTGTCTGGAGGAGTGCAGTCCCATCCGATCAAATAACAGGCTCTTAGTTGAAAATATTTGATTGATCTGGTCAACGATTGCCTTCAAATTGCTGTTGCTGTTGATTCAGCAGGAATCCCAGCAAGCAAGTGGGCGCTTTGCAGCGGCCTCGAGGCCAAAGTTGTCGGCAGTGCGCTTGTGCGAGGATAAAAAGCGAGTCATCACCAATACGTTTTGCCTTTTATATAGTAGGATACCCTGCCCTGCACACCCCTAGCAGCCTTGCACTGTCCTAGAAATGAGAATGTTTTATGGCAGATAACATACAGTGTGCTTCTTTGCAATGTGCTTCTTTATATGGTGATGGCTAATCGTTTTGTTTCAGACGTGCCAAAGCCGAAGGACCTTTTCTGTGCTCAGCTGTGAGTCAGGGAGAGAGGAGTAGAGACGTCCCACACCAGCCCCCTACCAGTGTTACATACTGATTTCTAATTACAGTATTTGTTTTAGTTCTGTATCACTAATTACTCATTATGGGTAGAATTTCCAAATGGGGGTGTATCGAAGCCGATTTGCCCATTGTTTGGGCAAATCGATTAATGCATATATTTCTAGCAATATAATTATGCATGTGAGTAACTTGCTGTGCGGATGTTGGTCAATGACTGTGTCTGAAGTTAACTGGTTGCATCATTTCTTTGTGGCCTGCGTAGAGAAAATTGGTTGTTTGAATTGTTGATAGCTTCCCCCACACACAGCAAATGAGATGTGATTCATTTGCACTCCTGTTCTTCTCTGCAGGTCTTGAACAGGAATTGCTCAGGATGAAACCATAGTTGACTGAATGTCTGCAACGCAAGAGAATTTTAGGGATAGGAAGTTAGTAGTATTAAAGCTGGGAAACAAATCTAGAGTTAATCTGAAAGAATTACAGCTAGAAAAGTCCCTTGTGGTTAATTTTTAAAAATTTATATCCCATTTTTTCCCCTCATTGGGGACCGAAAGCATTTTTTCCCACACAAATACACCCGTACTTAATCCTCACAACAGAAACCTTGTGAGGGTGGGTTGGGCTGAGAGATTGTGGCAGGCCCTAGATCACTACGCAGTTCTCCATGGTTGAGCAAGGGATTTGAACCCAAATGTCCAGGGTCCTAGAGTCTCTTTATACAATACGTTTGGCACGTGTCCTTCATGTGTCGGGAGATGCAGTGTTAGCTGGAAAGTGTAGATTTAAATGACAGCCGGCGGAGATTGCTCAAGAGGGGACAGATGCTCTCACAACTGTCTGCCGCCTCTGGTATCTCCTCTTCCAGAGCCTTTGTCCTGCCGAGGTTCAGTTAATTCAAAGTTTTAAGCGGCAAGGGAAGCAGGGTAAAAGGTCCAGAAGGGGCAGAGGGCTGTGAGAGAATCTGTCCCCTTCGAAATAATCTCCACCGGCTCTGTCCTTTAAAACTATGCTGCTTGACTAACATTGCATCTCCTGACACTTGACAGACGTGCCCCGGAGTCTCGTACAGAGAGACTCCTAGCCTGACACTCTAACCCAGTGTTTCCCAGCCAAGGTTCCTTGGGACATCACTGGGGTTCCATGAGAAATCTTGGAATAAATAAATAAATATTTTGAAATACCATGAAAAATTCCAAATATCCCTTGAAGTATCATGGTTATCAAGGTTATTTAAGCTGAGAGAGAGAATCAGCTCTTTCTAAATAAATTTCCTTGACAATAATTCAGCAGTAACTGAATTGGGAATACTGATGCAAAGACTTTCTCTATATCCGTTAGAGTTTCTTTTAACTGTTTTTAGGGTTTCTTTTACCTTTTTTAAATTTTGCGGAGTGAACAAATTGTCATTGTCATATTCTTCCTCTCTGAATATCATTCAAAGGGCTGGTTCTTTTACCTTAAAGATTAGTTGTGAGTAGGGAGCCATGTGTCTTGAATTTAGCCAGATTTGCACATTACACCATCGTATTGCAGCCAGGGGAGGGGGGAGGGAATGCATCGGTTGGACAGGATGGCAAGATGTACTTCCTCTCTCCCTCTCCCCACATAGGGCTGTGAAACCAATAGCCAGTCTGTTTCAGAGCAATTCCACTAACTGAGGCAACCTATGGCTCCAGAGCTGAATGTGGCTCAGTATAGAACCAAATGCAGCTCTTTTAAAAAGAAAATTAAACATTTGAGCATTCTGGAGGGGGAGGTATAGGGATCCAATTCCCCTGGTGGAGACGAGGGAGCCTCTGTTTTCACCCTCCACTCTCTGCTGCCACTCACCTGGCCAGCGGGGGGGGGGGGGGGGAGGCACAGGAATGGGCCTCTTGGGTGCGCTCCAGGGGTGGTGTGGCAATGTCATTCTGAGGAATGGCGTCATTGTGGCGCCCTGAGCGCGCTCCCACGCTTTGTTGTGGGCTGATTTCGGCCCCCAACGGCTCTGTTTTGGCCCGTTTGAGACCAAAATCGGCCTTCAGCAAAGCGCATGTGCACCCCCACCCCCACACAATGGCATCACTTCCCGGAGGATCATGGGAACGGCAGTAAGGTAAGCACCTGGTCCCCCGTCTCCCACTGGGAGGCTAGGGGGACCTGGTAACCCTAGGGAGATATATGATGCTAGAATGACCAGTATGTGAATGGAATTGCAGGCAATTATTTTTGATGGACTAGCTAAGGGGCTTCTTAGAGATACGAGGATTCCCTCTGTTTTTCCTCCTTCATTTTCTCTGTCTACAGTTTGTAAGAGAAGTATGCCCTGTCGTACTTACATGTTCCTGACGACAGAAGGATGGAAGGCTAGAAATTACTTTTCACATTAGTGTTATATGTATACTACTACTAGTACTACTACTACTACTACTAATAATAATAATAATAATAATAACTACTGCTGCTACTACTATTGTTATTTATCAGAGAGAAGTTCATGTAGAGTGGAATTTGAGTCAAGAGGATGCATAGGTCAGAAAGATAGGCAGATAATGGAGGTGGTGGGGGGAGCTGTCCTTAAAAAATTACCAACATTCTCTTCCCAGGATCTGACATAGTTTTTAAACTGCTACTCTTCCAAGTATTTTAAAGCAGGCAACTCAGATGACTGCCTATCCATGAGATTTGCTACGGGTACCACGCTTGGAGAGGCCAGGCTAGGGGCATACCTGTTGTATCCACTATCCACTCAACAGACTGAAAGAAATAGTACAAACAACATCTCTTCATCGGTGAAACTGGCAATACTACTTGAACACTATTTTTATGCTGGTCCACCCATTGGTGCACGATATAATTTAGCTTAGAAGGGGACAAATTTGTTTTTATTTGTTTCTGTACAGCATGAATAAATGCAAATTGGCTGATCCTAGCATGCAAATTTGCTGTCTTGTGTAGGAAGGATAAACTATGCATGCAAATCAGGGTTGCCAGCCTCCAGGTGGTACTGGGAGACCTCCCAGAATTACAGCTGATCTCTAAGCAACAAAGATCACTTCCCCTGTAGAAAATGGCTGCTTTGGGGTGGTGGACTCTATGACATTATACCGTGCTGAGGTCCCTCTATTCGCCAAACCCTGCTTTCCCCAGGCTGCACCCCCAAAATCTCCAGGAACCTGAAGCTGGCAACCCTAATGCCAACTGGGCATTGAAGCTGGGCAAAATGCAATGCAAAATAAGATATGTAAATGATGGGGGTGAAGAGCGAAGGTGTACCTTGCCTGTGGTTACATTTGGTCTAGGACTGACCTTAAGGGAGGAGACTTGAACAGCTAAAGCATAAGCATCCTCAAATACACTGAGGGGGTGAAGCTTTCTTGCTGAATGATTACTTTTAAAAAAAACTCATCTGTTTCCCAGTATTTCTACTATCAACAATGCCCATTGTGTGGAAAAACACAACAGGCTCTAGCAAACTGATTCAGTGGGCCCCCTCCGGGCGGCAAGTGAATGCTTCACAGTGGCCTGGAGGCCAGAGCGGGAGGGTGCTGAGGGGAGGCATGAGGAGGAGCACTTAGGCTGTTGATTTGGTAGGCCCCCTCTTACCAGCAAGCAGGTGCGTCACAGCAGCCTCAAGGCCAGAGCTGTCAGCAATTCCCCTGCAGGAGGATAAAAAGTGAGTCATCGCCAATACGGCTTGCCTTTTAAATAACAGGATGTTTGTATGCCACCTCTTCAGAGTCCTGCTCTGGACAGCTTACCATTAAAGTAAAGTCACAAAATAAAACAACAAGCTAGGGTTGCCAGGTCCCCTGGAGCCTAAACCAGGGGACTGGGAGATTTGGGAAGACATGTGCATTAGGAGTACTTACCATGTGCATGTGCACTTTCCCGAGCACTTCCTTGTCACACTGGGAAAGATGTCATTTCCAGTGTGACAAGGAAATGCTCTGTAGTGTGCAGTCGCACGCTGAGGGGTTCCTGGGCCCATTCCCTGCGCCGTGGGAGTTTTTCAGTGCTAAAAAATTAACGTCGCCTGTCAATTAGGTGCAAAACTCGCACAAGAAGATGCTATCTTCCACGGTTTTTTCGTGACGTTGTGCCCCCTTCCGGAAGAAGGTGAGTAGTATGGAAACGGCCTAAATTTGATTCTCCACTCCTCCACTTAGAGCCAGCTGGGTTACCTTGGGTCAGTCACAGCTCTCTCAAAGCTCTCTCAGTCCCACCCACCTCACATGGGGTCATGAGGATAATAATAACATACTTTGTAAACCACTCTGAGTGGGTGATAAGTTATCCTGAAGGGTGGTATATAAATCAAATGTTGTTATTAAATATACAATCATAAAATAGCAATACATTAAAAATATGAGATCCACAGAATAAAAGGTGAATAGTAAATAATAATACTTTACAAAACAGATTTTAAAACCCCCATATAGTTAAGATTCGGCATTTAAATATAAGGAGAATAAAAAAATTATCATTGCAAATCACAACACAGAATCTCTCCTAAAAACTAGTTTAAGACTAATTTTGGTGTTTCAGTGAAGTTATAATTGCCAGAAATTTCACCACTGAAACCATTGTTTCTGGATCAGTGTCCACCAATAAATAAGAAATCACTCACAGCTCCAGTGGGAGATGTATTTAAATAAAATAGCGAATATCCAGTACGACCTAAGAGTAGTCCATTGAGGACAAAACAATAACGGGTGGGCCAAATCTCTATCACACCAGACACACACACAGAATCTGTTCGAATAAGAAATTTGAGTAAATCGCTCCGTTAGTTCCACTGATGAGAAAGTATTTAATCTTGCAAAAGTGACAGCAAATCTAGGAGTGGGAATTGTAAGGTAGCTTATATATACAGGGCCGTTTCCAGATGGCTTACCTGCACCCGGAACGTCACGCCACGTTGCAGGGAAAACGTGAAATATTGCGTTTTCTCGCGCAAGTTTTGCATGACATCACGCAAAACTCGCGTGAGAAAACGCGATATTTCACGTTTTCCCCGCAACGTGGCGCGATGTTCCGGGTGCAGGTAAGCCATCTGGAAACGGCCCAGGAGGATTTAACGGTGGGAGAATCCCTAAAACGAGAGGTGAACAAACATATCTAGCCTGGGCAACTATACTATCTCTGTCCAACTGTACTATCTCTATGTTTTTGGGAGTCAATGGGGGTGAGGGGAGAGGCGCTTCAGAGGAAGGGGAAAAATAACTAAAAATTGCTCCTGATTAATGTGATTGCATTCAGGTCAAGGTTTTACTGTTTTGAGATTCACTGTCTACCAGTTTGGGACACATTCTTTTGTGGCAGAGAACGGGGTAGAAAAGTTCAGATAAAATAATTACACGGCTGGTTTGCCATGTTTCCTTCCTCTCATGGGTACAGCATGATTGAAAACTCCCTGGTTTCAAAATCCTTCAGTCAAGCTCCAGTTTGCCACGACATCTGAACGTAGGCGCTGAGGCAAATCGAAGTTTGTTCTCTCCCTTGAAATTCTAACCTGTGATTCAACTGTGGTTTTGAAACTCTGTGGAGAGGTAACAAACCTCATTTATTCCAGATATGTACATTCAAACATCATTGCAAATTAAAGTTTAGTTCCAGACTTCTCAGACCTGGAAGCTTTGAACACATGAATCTGCCTTATACCAGGTCAGGTGGTTGATCCTTCAAGGTCTGTCTTGTGTACTCTGACTGGTAGCAGCTCCAGAGACTCTGGTGGTCTATCACACCGTCTATTACTTGATCCTTTTTTTAACTGGAGATGTGGAGGGTTGAAACTGGGACCCTCTGTGTGCCAAGCAGATGCTCTGCCACAGAGCCACGGCTGCTCCGTAATACACATGTGCAAAAGGAAAGAAATGCACAAGCATGGAAAACAATCTACGTTTGCTCCTGCAGCACATCTACTGAAACCAAAGTGGATTTCATGTCACTTTTGGAACCCAGCACGGGCAAAACTCTGAATTTCTAGTTGAAGTTAGGACACGGCAAAAGGAAGAAAAACGTAGGGCAATGACCTGCTGAATGCTGTTGAATGCCTCCAGTGCTAAAAGGATGCTCGGCTTTTAAGATCTGCTTATGATGTCCAAATGAGGGACCTGACATTTCATAGGCCGTTTGTGGGGAGGGGAGAAAGGAGGCGAGGTGGTTTTTGATAAGCAAAATCCTTCTGTCATTTCCTTATCGTGGTCAGCTGCATGATCCGTAATAGAGCAAATCGTTGACTAATTGACATGGTTTCTAGTCTGTTTCAAAGTTCTATTAATAAAAAGTCAGGAAGGAAGTGAGAGGGTCAAGGGAGTGAAGCAAAACCCCTTCATCCTTCACGTGGTGGATTTCTCCTGGCTGGTTTAAGCGTTTGCTGTCATTTGTTTCAAATTTCTTTTCATCAGTGTCCTAGGATGGTTTTGAACATGTCTTGCACATGGGGCCTTTTAAGATCAGAAAACCAATCTTCCTCCACAACATCATCATCATCAAAGACAACAACATTCGATGAATATACCACCCTTCAGGACAATTTAACACCCACTCAGAGCGATTTACAAAGTGTGTTATCCCCACAACAATAATTACTCTGTGAGGTGGGTGAGGCTGAGAGAGCTCTTAGAGAGCTAACCCAAGGTCACCCAGCTGGCTTCAAATGGAGGAATGGGGAGTCAAACCCGGTTCTCCAGATGAGAGTCCCGTGCTCTTAACCACTACACCAAACTGGCTCTCACCAAACATTAGCAAGAACTATTGTTGGCCCTGGTTACCAACCTCCAGGAAAGGCCTGGAGTTCTTCCAGAATTACAGCTGAACTCCAGATGATCTGAGTCCTGATCTCTTCAGATCTGCTGAAGGAAATGGTAGTTTAGGAGGGTGGACTCTATGGCATTGTATCTCCCCTGAGCTCTCTCCTCCCAGCACTGCCTCCAAATCTCCATGAATTTCCCAAGCTGGAGTTGACATCTCTGGCTGCCATGAGCAAGGTAGAGTAATAAAATAAAATTATTGACCCCTTCAGCAACAATATTCAGCTGCGCAGGTCCTTTGGGAGACAGCATATCTTTCTTTCAACCATGATGAAACAAAGGCTACGTGATCTCTCCTCTGTTCAAATTTCAAGCAGCATCCCTCAAACATTTTTTTCAAAGAGCTTTTTATTGAGCACTTGAAATTTTCAATTATAGTGCATATGTTTTGTGCATTTGTACTGTGGACGTTCCCCCACCCACCACCCACAGTTGTTTTTTGCCCCACCATCCCACCCACCCCCCAAATATTAGAGAAATATTGTTTTCCTTGGTTCTTTTTTTCCTGTTGGGATTTGTGTGTATATATGTATATACATGTGCATTTGTAGGCTGCAGGCTTTTTGGGATGTGTGTGCACCTGCATGTATGCATGATTGCATACATACATGTGCGCACACATGAGTGGCTTTCTAGCCATGTCTATTTCATCTGCACAACTCTCCAAGCGGAATGCTTTGCACCACCCCAGACCCAATGACAAGCAGCTGCCTTGCCCTTGAAAATGGAAGACACACACAAACAACACACACACACACACATTTACAAAATTTGTATCCACCTTTCTGCCCAATGAGAGTCAATGTTTTTATGAACTGTATTTGTGATATGTTTTAATAACATTTTGTTTACCTGTTAGCTGTCTTGATGTTGTTTGGCACATTCTTGGTTGAGTTTTGGTTGGCTGTCATGCTTGTCAAAAACTTATCTACCAAGACACTTCGCACACTGCCCCCTTCCCTGTCACCATCCTTGGAAAATGAAAATGGACATTTAAAGCAGAGTGCATGGCAGACATCAGAGCACCACTAAAAATAACATTCAGGTGTGGCCTGTTTGGTTCTTTACCAAAAGAGGGGGATTGCATAATTCCATTTAGTTCCCCTTTGGAGGCTAACCCAGCAGGGTGTGTTTGGGTTGGATTATGATTGGCAGGGCTTTTTCCAGCTAGAACGCAGTGGAACGGAGTTCCGGCACCTCTTGAAAATGGTCACATGGCCGGTGGCCCGGCCCCCTGATCTCCAGACAGAGGGGAGTTTAGATTGCCCTCCGCGCACAGAGGGCAATCTAAACTCCCCTCTGTCTGGAGATCAGGGGGTGGGGCCACCAGCCATGTGACCATTTTCACCGAGGGTGATTTAATCTTTAAAAAACTACCCCCTTGTCCCAGCTGACCCAAAGTGATGTCATTGTGCAGTCCTGAATTCCACCACTGAGTTCCGCCACTGAGTTCCACCAAGATCAGTCCGGTAAGCTCTGAGCATGCGTGAGCATAAGGAATTCCACCAACTGTGCAGGGAGAAAAGCAGCTCACACAGAGAACTATGTTTCCACTTTAGATGAGGCACAGAGTGCCAGTAATCTCAGCACACTGACAAGTTGGGAAGATTTTATTTACTTATTTACTTATTTACTTACCTACCCGCAGTGGCTACCAAGACAGTGGCTACACTGCATCTCTATCAGCTACAAGCATACTTCATGTTTTAAACTGCAAACAGATAATAAATAGCAAATATGTGGGTGAGATGTTCCGCTTGAGAGAAAATGTTTTTTTAATGCCATCTGTCCATCAATAAATGAACTTTATGCATCATGCATATATTATAAATGATGCGCATTGTACAGCTAAATGCCATAAAACTGCATATAAAAAGCTGTCCATGTGTACATAATACAATTAAATCTTAAGAATTAACAATGAAAAGCTGAGAACCAAAACTGTCAACAATAAAAATATAAACAAGTGTGATAAGAAGCAAACTAGGCAATGTTCCATCATCCTGAACACCAGGCAAGAACTTATTAGTAACAAATAAAATCACCCCTGAGAATTCTGGTGGATGGGATGGGCGGGGGGGAGCTCATAAAGTTTTCACCCATTGCTAGAGAGATTTGACTTTGTCCTGAACAGAACTTGCATTTTGTGGCAGTTTGGCACCAATTAGGAAGTTTTGGATCTGTATTCCAATAACTGGTCTATCATTGAAGGTCATTTGCTTTGGAGAAAAGAACCCCCGATGGGATCAACATAGTTTGTCTAAGCGCTGAACACTTTAGTCATTAAGACAGCGTGCTTGACAGTCTTGGATCCAACTCCTTTTAGGAAAAGGCAATTCATTAACAACAGATGTCGGGTCCTGGAAAAGGTCAGCTGTTGCTTGAGAAAAAAGGTGCCTAATTGACAGGCGATGTTAATTTTTTAGCACTGAAAAACTACAGAAGGACAACATTCAAAGAGAGCCTCCCCCTTCACATACACAATACAAGATGGGCTCCACAAGCAAAAATTGTTATGAAGATTCTGATGAGACATATGGGGCTGAGGCTGGGCATTTTGTGATGGATATTTTTGGAAGAAAATGGGGAGGGCCTCAAAATGTTCCCCCTGTCCCAACACCTTATCTTTTTGGCATGTTGGTAGCACAAAACAGTGCCATCTTCGGGTGTAATTTTGTTTTATACTGAATTTTTATTCTGCCCTTCATCCAAAGAAGGTGGCATATACAGTTCCTTATTTTATTTTATTTTTAAAATATGCTGTCTTTCCACCTACTTTGGGCCCCTAAGCCTGCAAACAATCAAAAACATTAAAACAAGCTTTTAAAAAACATAGCATAAAAACAATTTAACAGACCACATGCACAGCTAAAACACATACACAGAAAGGATTATCAATGAGGGATTGACAGATAAAATAGGTAACTCTTCACCCACTGGCAGAATACAATGATAGAGGGGTGCAGATGGATTTCCCTAGGAAGGCAATTCCATAATTTTGGTGCGATTACACTTTCTGACGTTGCTACCCATGACACAGTGAAAGCACCCAAAGAACGGCCCCAGAGAATGATTGCAGTGGACAGGAAGGTTCATATGGGCATAGGTGGTGGTCCTTAAGGTATGTTGGTCCCATATAAGGCTTTATAGGTCAATACCAGCGCCTTGAATTGGGCCTGGAAGTTGACTGGGAGCCAGTGTAGGTGAAACAAGACTGGAGCAATAAGATCATTACAACCACTCCAGTCACCATTTTAGTGGCAGCATTCTGTACCAATTGAAGCTTTTACTTCGTTCTCACTCCACTTTTCTCCCCCAAGGGGGATTTACAACAGTGACTTACAACATTCTCCCTTTCTCCATTTTTGTCCTCACAACAGGCCTGTGAAATAGGTTAGGCCGAGAGCCTGTGATTGTCCTAAGGTATCCCAGCAAGGTTCTGTGGTAGAGACGGGATTTGAACCAGCTCTCCCCAGTCCAGGTCTGACTGTCTAACCACTATACCGCAGTGGCTCTTGAGTTTTCTTCCCTTCACTTTCGGAATCATAAGGTTGGATCTAATGACATCCATTGAGACATTCTCCATCAGAACAGAAGAATCATATAGACATAAAAAGAACCCTTTCAGCTGGCTCCAGCCACCTAGTCCAACAATTCCACACAGAAGTGACTAATCAGATGCCTCCAAAGGCCCTTAAGCAAGGTGTAAAGTCTCTTCCTGTTATTGCACCCCAACAACTGGTATTATTCAGAGGTAAACTACCTTTGAACGTGGAGATTCCATTTAGCCATCATGTTTAGCAGCCACTGGAGGTGTATCCTCCATTAAATTGTATCACAGACCAGGTGGGAAAGCTACTTTTAATCCCACCTTGATGTCTATTTTATTCTGTCCAAGTTCTGTCCAAGTAAGTCAAATGTCTTTAGCAGCCTTTGGGTTAAAAGCTCCTCCCTGCCCCCATCAACGTCATTCAGAGTGGAATCAATGGAATTCTTCCATGTCCCCAGTCTTGTGGTGGTGAAAAGTGCGTCAAGTTGTAGCTGATGTATGGCGACCCCTGCTGGGGTTTTCAAGAGGTGGTTTGCCATCGCCTGCCAATGCCTAGCAACTCTGGGCCATCATCACATGGCCATAAATTTAGTGCCAAACTAGCGCCATCTCCTGCTGAATGCTCACCTTATTCTGGCTCTCTTGCGATTTCGCCATTCTCCCCAATTCACGCTTTGTGACTCTTTATGTTGTCTTTATCCGCTTCCACTTGAATGCCCTGGATCGACTATGAACAATTTGCAACACCAAAACGCTCACTCTCCCCGATCATCTGTCTCACCTAACACTGATTCTCCTGCCCTAGACTCCCACAAGCCCCAGCGTGACTCGCAATTAAGCCTCAAAGTATTTTTTTTTTAAAAAATGTCAGCCTTATATTCTGCTATGGGCGAGAAACCTCTGCTACCTATCACAGTTGGCTTTTGGGTTGGCCCAGCACAACATTGGTATAATAGAAGAGCGATATAGCGCAAATATGCAAAAAAAAAATTTAAAAAAGGGGGCAGGATTTTTAGGGCCCCGTTTCCAGAGGCACTTTGACTGACTGTCGAATTGCGCTTTTCCCTTTTAATGTGACTGACTGGAAGCGCAAGCAGTCGTCAAAAGATGGGAGAATCCGTTCTAATAATGGTAACAGAAGAAACGATTTCTAGTGCAAAACTGAGTAAATAAGGTCCCGTGTGACGATGGCCCTGGTCTTCTTTGAAGGTCTCCCATCCCATTATTAACCAAAGCCAACCCTGCTTAGCTCCCAAGATCTGATGAGATCAGGCGAGCCTGGGAGTCCCTAGTCTAATCCCCTTTTAAAGGCACCCGTGTTTTTTGTCTTAATAAAAAAGTCATTGAATCCACTTGGGTGGGAGGAATTCATTGAATTCAATTTATATAGTTTTTGGCTGCTCATAGATAGCAGTAGACGAATGTCAAGTGCTTGTAGAGGATCGATGCAGCGTCACCGAGTTTTGTCCACCGGACCTGCGTTAGCGAAAAAGACTGCCTCCGTCGAAAACCCTGAAGAAGCATCTTTTGGTGGAATCAAGTGCTATTTTAGTGTGTCTCATATCCTAATAAGTACCTTTTGATTGCTGATGTTCGTAACCTTTCTGACTGTCAGCTATTCTTGATAGTCCTCAGCCAGCCACTCAGGTCTTAATGGCTGCAGCCAGCTGATAAAAGGCCCATTTATTAATTTATTTTTAAGCATGATGTTGGGTGGGAGGAAAAGTGTGCATTCAGCAAGAGTGAAGGATTGCAAGCATTAAACATTCACGAGGTTTCTTTGAAACTCTGACATTGGGAAAGATGGTTTCAGATGCACTTCCTGTGGCCGAGTGTTTCTGCATGAGAGAATTAAAAAGAGGTACTTGCGTGCCGGCCTCCCTTATTTTCTAGCTGCCTGGAAGTTTCTCTGTAGCCTGTCTTCACAAGCTTCTCTGAGTAACCAAATTAAAGAGGTTAAAAAAGAGGTAAACATTTACACTGACCCAAATTCTCTGCCAAAAGTAGGACTCCTGTTTCCGTATACTCCCTGCCGTTGATTATTGCCTGTGTCCTGGTTTCCAGAATCTCAACAGACAAGGTTTATAGGAACAGCATATGAGATGGTGAAATTCTTTCTGGCCACTACTGCTTCAGACTGCGAGGGGCCGGTGGAATGAGGAGGAGCTGTAGCTCAGTGGCAGAAAGTCCAAGGTTCAATCCCCACCATTTCCAGTTAAAAGGATCATGTAGTAGGTGATATACTACTAGGTCTCTGCCTGAGACCCTGGAAAACTGGAGCCAATCAGAGCATCAGATCCTGACCGTGGCTGTTTCCACATGTCCTTAAAGGGATGGCCCACTCACTGAATGCAGGTGGCTTTTCCACTTCAAACAGACATCTGTGTTTCTGGCTGCTCGTAGCTAATGGTTGCTGGCTATTGGGAGCATTTTCTGGAACTGCCCTTTCCCGCAGTGTCATAAAAGATGCTGAAAAAACGGAAGCCAAACAGCCTGTAACAGTTTTGAAAACATAGATGTCTGGAGTGGAAAAGCTGCCCCATTTGGCGAGTGGGCCGTCCCTTTAAGGACGTGCGGAAACGGCCTAAGATAGATGAAAAGGTCTGACTCATTATAAGCCAATTTCATGTGTTCAAAACTTTCAGGGGAGGCACCATGGCTCAGTGGTAGAACACCTGCTTTTTATGCGCAAGGTCCCAGGTTCAATCCCCAGCAACTGTGGTTAAAAAGATAAGGGAGTTGGTGAAGGGAAAGACCTTTGCCAGAGACCCTGGAGTGAGTCAGAGTAGACAAAGATGACCTTAGTCAGATTCAGTGTTAGGCAGTTTCTTTTGTACATATGAATTCACATGCCTTCCATTCAGGAAGTGCGAATGGAGGAGAGAGTGAGGATACACAATCCCCTCCCTCTCTCTCCTGCTTTCATTGTTTTTGTTTTTTTTAAATGTCTTGAGTTTTCCCTGTTTAGGGAGAGTCCTTATATGGAAACGCATTAATTCATGCAATTTCCAGGTTACAGTCAGAAGGGATGGAGCCACATGATTGGCTCCACATGTGCAGTTCCAGAAGTTAGATACATACCACCATGATAGCAGGCTGTGGCTCAGTGGTAAAGCATCTGCAGATGGTCCCAGGTTCAATCCTCAGCATCTCCAGCTAAAAGGATCAGGCTGTACGTGATGTGAAAGACCTCTGCCTAGACCCTGGAGAACTCCTGCCGGTATGAGTGAACCGCAGCATTCATTTTGAGGGGGAATACGCAGGAATGCAGTTCCGGCAGTTCTCCAAAGAGGTCACATGACAGGTGGCCCCGCCCACCTGACTCTCAGCCATTTTGGGCCCATTTGGCCTGGATTGGGGCTGAAACAGCCCGGATAGGGCCTCTGACGGGTGGTGGATCACTCTCCCACTCAGTAGTGGCCTGATCCTCACCATTTTGGGCCCCTTTGCAGCCATTTTCAGCCCCTTTTTGCCATTTGGGGCCCAATTTCAGCCCTGAATGGCCAGGATTGGGTCCAAAACAGCCAGGATAGGTGATGTCAGGGGGTGTGGCATATGCAAATCAGTTATGCCAATGACACACTTCCAGTGATGTCGAGGGGCGTGGCATATGCCAATGAGTTGTGCTAATGAGTTATGCTAAGAGCCTCCAGCTCTTTTCCTGTGAAATGACCCCTGGTGAACAGTACTGACCTTGATGAACCCAGGGTCTGATTCACTATAAGTCAGCTTCGTGTGTTGTGAGATCTTGCTGTGAGAAAGCGGCTCCAGACGTATGGGTGAACCTGGCCTGCATGCATTTACTGCCACATAAATAATGGCTTATATGTACATTTACTTTGAAGTTGGTGGCTGTCATGGCAGTTCTACAAAGGAAACAATGTCTAGTTTTAAAGATGATTTGCTGATGAAGTTTCCTACCCAGGGATTTCTTGGTAGAAGTGTCACAGAGAGCACTTCACACCGCCTGTAATAACGGCACAACTGTGCAAGCACACGTTCTGCAGCAATTAACGCAACTGACTCTTCACCCAGTTTTTCTCCCCCTGATTGTGAATAACATAGTAGAACTGTAATTGGATTGCTCACTTGAGCTGGAAGAGGGAGTGAACTTCATGATAGCAAATTCTAATTTCTTGTTTATGCACTTAAGACTGTCAAAAGTAAGATCTTGAAGTGGATTGGAGAGATCCTGAGGGCAGGTTCTTGGGGAGAAGCACAGAAATAAGTTTCACATATATGACGAGTCAGCGCTTGGGCAGCTGGTATTTATTCACTCACTTCTTTTCCCGGACAAGACAGACAACTTAGGGGGTCACATTTGGGCATAGGGTTGCCAACTCTGACTTGGGAAATTCCAAGAGTTTGGGGGGCACTGCTTGGGAAGGGCATTGTTAGAGGAAGTGATGCCATAAAGTCTGCCTTCCAAAGCTGCCATTTCCTCCAGGGAGACTGATCTCTGTAGTCGAGATCAGTGGTAATTCTAGGAGGACTCCATGCCTCACCTGGAGATGGGCAACCCATCAACACGGTTGGACCTTCTGATAAGCTCCACAGTCTAAACCAAGAATGGTATCCCACAACTGGGAGATACAGTAATATAATGTAATAATTTAATCAGTGAAAAATCAGTTTTGTGCATGCCCAAAGCACAGGTTGCGTCATACATTGCCACACGAGAGGGTTCATGTGTGCCAATGGATGCATGGTGGATTATTTGTATTCCTTGGTGAAGTTAAATAGCTGAAACAAAGGATTGACTAGCCGGCTTCTTGTTGGAATGTGACATTTCCTTTCCGATATCCCGGCTCCACCTGCAATGAAAAAAGAAATATAATCAAGACATGTATTATCATTGATACCTTTAGATATACTAACTTGCTGGAGACTCTTTGGAACTTTATTCTGCTGTTCTGTCTCCACCTATAGAGAAAATACAGAGATATCAGCTTGGACTTTATTGCCTTTTGTTATACTTTTGGATACTCACTGCTTTGCAGATTGCTTATACACTTAGTGTTCTAACCTGTTGAATTTCCAGGTGAATGAATTGAATTACTATTACTATTTTTGGCTGTCTTATCCATGTTGCGAGTATTGTCATTTTGTATAAATCTTAGATATTTATTATACTGCTTCTTAGAATTTGATATTTTATTAGTAGCACTGATTAAATTATTACATTATATTACTGTATCTCCCAGTTGTGGGATACCATTCATGGTTTAGATCTGTTTGTCCGGAAGAGCTTCTTTTCTTTTTGGCAAGCTCCACTGTTTGGCAGAGGGCCCACAAAGGAGATCCTAGTTTCAATCCCCACTTGCTCCCCAAAATCCCTCGCTGTATGACTCAGGGCTGGTCATTCTGTTTCCGCCAAGCTTATCGGATAGGGCTGTTGGGGGAAGGGATGAAGGAAGAACCATGAACGTCACCCCAGTCTCCTAAGAAGAAGGGTGGGAGAAAGTGATAGATAAATAAAGATGATAAATAAACCGACTTGTGACAAGGCCTTTTCAGTAGTGAATCTAAGATTGTGGAATGACCCCTAAAGGAGAGATCTTTCTGGCTTCTTCACTCTGCTAGTACTCAGGAGGCAAGGTCTGTTGTGTTTTGATATGCTCTTTTTTGATAAGCTATTTATGCTTGCACTGTGTGTCACTTATACATATCATGTGGGTACCATGGTCAATGCTGATTGATCATTACACAAATAGCCCTGAGAAATGTGCATGTTTTATGGGGAAAGTTTGATGCGATGAAATAGAAAGTGGTACAGAAATGATTATTTGTGCACAGTTTAATTTGCACAAGACAAATGAAAAATCACAACGGGGAGGGGTTTTTTTAGCTCAACCAACAGGGACGAGACATTCAAAATCATCTCTATCCAAATAACTATCCTGTCCCATAGGGCCAAACAAAACGTGACGGTGAACTCATGGCTGCCACAGGTTGCCATCATCATTTTAAAAAGTGATTTTAAAATGTCACAAGGGTTCAATCGTGATTGGGCCTGCAGTGTAGAGCTCACCTCCTTGCATTGCTCTTTCAGGAGTTGAAACAGCCACAGAGTGGATAGAGGTGGCACACATATCCCCAGTGGCTGTTTCATCACTTGAAAAGGTACAGGGGGAAAAGCTCCATGCCACAGGCCCAGGCAGGATCTGGCTCTTGCAGCATTTTAAAATTACTTTAGAATGGCAATGGTGAACCCATGGTGACCACAAGTTTGCCATCACATTTTATTAGGTCCTTAGCTATGTCGGAGCAACTTCTCTGCCTCAGAACTATCCAAGGTTCTGTATTATCTATTTATGTATAATATAATATTTCTATGCCACCTTTTCAGAGTCTTGCTTGAGGCAGCTTATGATTTTAAAAAAGCAACCCATAAAAAAAAGCAATTAAAAAAATACAAGCCGCTTGACATAGGCAGCATAAACATTACCCATAAAACAGAAACAAACAATTAAAAAGTTAATAAGATAAAAGCCCTGTTAAAATCCTGGATTAAAAGATATGTTTAACCTGACACTTAAAAGAAAGTGAAGTAGGCTCCAGACAAGCCTCAAAGGGGAGGGCATTCCAAAGGCTAGGTGCCACCACAGAAAATACCGTTTCTAGTTGCCACCCACTTTACCTCTGTAGTTCTGTGCCCATTCAAATCACCTCCCTGTTCCTGGATCCTTGTTTCTCCTGTTCCCTGCTCCTTTGCCTAACCACTCCTCTGGAGAGTCATGTTGCAGTCAGATTGCCTGTGGCCCCAGTCGGAGGCCAAAACCACAACTCCCCCTGTTGTCTGCAGAATGTGGTATTCTGTGGTATATTACCTCTAAGCTGGAGGTTTCATTTAGGGTCGTTTCCACACGCTGTTAAAGAGATGGCTCTCTCACTGACCTCTGGCAGGTTTCCCCCCACTCACTCCATACGTCTCCGATTTCAAAGCGGAAACAGGCAGTTTGGCTTCTATTTCTTCAGTGTCTTTTCTGAGAACAGAATCTCCCAAAGACACTGAAGAAGCGGAAGCCAAACTGCCTGTTTCCGCTTTGAAATTGGATACATATGGAGTGAGTGAAAAAAACCGCCAGAGTTCAGTGAGTGGGCCGTCTCTTTAACAGCGTGTGGAAACAGCCTAGCTAAGATGACTAGCAACAGTGCTCCTCTGAAAGTTTTTGAAACGGATCTTACAGAATGTTTCCATGTTTCAGATTCAACTCTTTTTTTTGAGAGAGAGAGAGCTGGAACTGGTACATAAGAGGCATTTTTCATTGTTACTTGCACCATTGTTCCAAGTTTTGCAGGTTTTAGTAGTGCTTCAAAAACCTGCAAAACCTGTTTGAAAGTGGAGCAAAAGAAGTGAGTGCATTAATAACAATGTGGTGTATTGGGATCAGTCTGGCAGGAAGCAATACTGAGGAGGTGTGCAGTGAGTTTAGGCCAGGGCTTTTTTTCAGCAGGAACGTGGTGGAACGGAGTTCCGGAACCTCTTGAAAACGGTCACATGGCTGGTGGCCACGCCCCCTGATCTCCAGACAGAGGGGAGTTGAGATTGCCCTCCGCGCCACTTGGCAATCTAAACTCCCCTCTGTCTGGAGCTCAGGGGACGGGGCCACCGGCCATGCGACCATTTTCTTCAAGGGCAACCTACTGAGTTCCACCACCTCTTTCCCCAGAAAAAAACCCCTGGTTTAGGCCATTACCACATTTTGTGGCATGGAATCCCATAAGTTAATTATGCATTGTAAGAAAAACAAGCTTCTTTTTGGGCGGTCCTGAACTTTCACTGAATGAATTTTGCTGGGTAACCCCAAGTTTTAGAACTACAGAGAGGGAGAAAAGTTTTTGCCATTTCTTTCAAGTGAGATAGGCCATCACATTTTAAAGCGCATTTTGCACTCCAGCCCCAAATCAATTTTTACATAATAGGATCAGGGTAGAGAATCTTTGCATTTCTCCTGCTGCCAATCTGACACATCATTTTCAGCATCTGGAAACTCGTGGCATCAAATTATATCACGGCAGACTTAAATTTTTATCCTTCCCATAGCAGATCCATACGTTTCTACATTTCAGCTTTACTTTGTGGCTCCTTTTCTGATAAGGCTCCTAGGATACCAGTCTTCCAAATTCAGCTTACACTTATCTTAACTTTTACTGGTCGGATAAGCAGGATATTGAAGTTGTTCAGCCAGTCACTTTGGAGAAATTTAAAAAAAAAAAAGCTCTATTAATCACAATTTCCAAGTTCCCACTATGACACTGGCCTGTCTTATCTCAGGGAAAAGTCTGCTGCTTACAGGTCTTTTTGCCTATTTTACCCTGTCAATGCACGGCTTAATGCTCCTGGGTTTTATACACAATTATAGACACACAGCTTGAAGGAATAGCGTTTAAATGAGATTTACAATAATGTCAAGGTTGGCATTAAATGTTCACTTATAGATAACACTTTGCAACCTTTCAGAAGAAGCTTTGAAGGGCTTGCATGCCCTTTAATTGGGCTACTACTATTGCTGGTTAACCTGGGACTGGTCTTCACAATCACTGACTGCGTGGCTAACCTTTTATTGTTGTGCTACAGGCAGGAGGTGTTTGAACAATTGTGTGTTTTGAAGGCTCTCTAAACCCACTACGATCATGCCACAATGAGGAGACAAATCCCAGTGCTCAGGACAGAGCCTGTTGCGTGTAGTATTTATTTTATTTAGAAATGTATGCCCTGCTTTCCTCCAGAATGGGGACACAAAGTAGACTGCAATATCATTCTCTCCTCTTCCATTTTATTGTCACAATTCTGTGAGGTATATTTCAGGGGCGGGGGTTGTGATGGTACTCACTGGCGCCTTTGGGGGGCTGCTTTCTTAAGTCCTGAGTGCAATTGATAGAAATCGGTGCAACCTTATATATAAGTACTGGAGAGTGCCCTCAAGTCATAACTGACTTATAGCAATCCCTGGTGGGGTTTTCATGTCAAAAGACTAACAGAGGTGGTTTGCCATTGCTGCCTCTGCAACCCTGGCCTTCATTGGAGGTCTCCCATCCAATTACTAACCAAGGCTAACCCTGCTGAGATCTGATGAGATCAGGTTCACCTGGGCTATCCACGTCAAGGCAATATAAATGCTAGAACCTCCTTTTTAGCTCCCCCCTGAAAGCACTGGGTGTGTTAGGCTGAGAGTAAGATCAGTCAGTAAGCTTCCATAGCAGAGTAGGGATTCAAACCTCAGCTTCCCAGATCCAAGTCTGAGAGCTAAGCTACAAGAGACGAAGAGCATGTTAAGGGAGTCACAATGTTAGCCGGGAAACTTGAGTGTTAAAAGAGATTGGAAGGCTTTGTCAATTTCCCCTCTCTACAGAGCCAGGGAGATGCTGCTCAGAAGGTTTGTTTATTTCCTTTTCACCTCTTAGAAGGGGAGGTGAAACTGATAGAGCCTTCCAAAGGCAAAGAGGAAATTAACAAACCCTCTGAGCAGTGATCTCCCTGGCTCTGTAGAGAGGGGAAATTGACAAAGCCTTCTGATCTCTTTTAAAACTCATCTTCCCGGCTCCCTTCATGTGCTCCTCCTCGTGTAATTCCTCTCTTGTAGCTTGGCTCTGAGATACTAACCATTACCACCATGCTGGTATGCTGGGTTAGACTAGGGTATGGGAAACCCACGTTTGAATCCCCAGTTTGTCATGAAGTTCACTGAATGACTGTACTATAACAGGGGAAGAAGAATGGGAACCTGGGTTATCTTGCACATTCAATATTTTGTCACTTCTAAAATGAAAGGCACCAACGTTAGTTCAGGCTCAGCTACCATTCTCAGCCGTCCTCTACTTGTCTCAGATCTTTTTCTTAACAACACTGTCTGTAAACTTCTTCAAAAAAAATTTCCAATCATGTTAGTGACTTGCTTTTAAATGATCCCTGTAAATGTTAATGATATTTCAGTACTTGATATTCAGAGAATATATAATGAGGCGCTTTTTCCCCTCCACCAAAAGTCACAGAACTTACGTAGTGGGGAGGGAGGGGACCTTTAAAGCAGGGATTCAAGAAAAGCAGGATGTGTGGGAGAGAAGAGCAGCAGATGCCTTTTGAGGATCTCTCCCTTTTTTTCAAAAGCAAAATCAAGTTTCTAGCTCTTGTGAGCAGATAGTTGAAAAGGTGAAGTTGAAAAATCTGGTTGAAATATGAGAGTGTTGAAATACGAGAACCAAGAAATGAGCAAAAGAGCTCAGATTGTCTTTATGTACCTTCATTCTCAAAGTACGTTTCTCACTCACAGTGCAATCCAAAGCAGAGTTATGTCTGTCTAAACAGACTTCAGTGGCTTTAAAAGGCCGTACCTCTGTTTAGGATTACTCTGTAGATAACAGAGCCAGTTTGGTGTAGTGGTTAAGAGCGCGGGACGCTAATCTGGAGAGCCGGGTTTGATCCCCCACTCCTCCACTTGAAGCCAGCTGGGTGACCTTGGGTGAGTCACAGCTCTTTCAGAGCTCTCTCAGCCCCACCCACCTCACAGGGTGATTGTTGTGGGGATAATAATGACATACTTTGTAAACCACTCTGAGTGGGCATTAAGTTGTCCTGAAGGGTGGTATATAAATCGGATGTTATTATTATTATTATTAACATAATTTGGGGCCAAAGCAGATGTGATATGAGAGATCCATGATTGGATTGCCCACAATTTTGATTTTGGGAGAGAGGATGGCAGGGGTCTGCAAACAGCAGCACTGGAGGGAAGAGTGTTTAGCCCTCTCCCTGTGCCAGTTTTGTGATTGATGTTGCTCACCTCTCCCTGGTGCTGTTGTTAGCTCCACAGGGGAAAGAAGAGAGTCACTTATCACTTGCAAAATAGCAAAGAGTCCAGTAGCACCTTTAAGACTAACCAACTTTATTGTAGCATAAGCTTTCGAGAGCCACAGCTCTCTTTGTCAGATGCATCTTAAAGGTGCTACTGGACTCTTTGCTATTTTGCTACTACAGACTAATACAGCTAACTCCTCTGGATCTATGACTCATCACTTGGTGGCTTGTCGGTCTTCATCTTGCACAGTTGACTGAATAAGCTATGCCAGGTTCATTGGAAGATGAGCAAGGCTTTTTCAGTAGTTATTGCAACACTGTGCAAATGTGATGACTCTGACCCAACCCAGGTCCTTTTTGAGCCTACTCCGTAGTAACATTGATGGTAGGATGTTCACATTTCTCTACCACCATGGCGTGTCATGTATGCTTGCATACCTGCCAGTAATGTGTTTTGCATTTTCTGCTGATCGTAACTGTTTGCTAAGGTTGTATTCTGTATACTGTATAAATCATCTGAGAGTGTGTTAACTGCTAACATGTAGGGCCAGTGGGGGCTGACTGTTATCTGTTGAAAGTATTTACTTTCACTTCTAGAGAAAGTGTCCTTGAATGCAAGCTGAGGGCAGCAGGCAATGCATCTTTTCTCAGAGACTGGGATGATTTCATTCTGTACTTTGTCTAGCCTAAGCTAAGTTCTTTGGGGTTTTCGTGCCAGAATGGCAACAGACCCAAAGGGTGGGAAGTTTACCTATAATTAGTAGTGCCCTTTTTTGAATAGTCACTTCTGCCAATTGCTACCTTTGTGCGAACACCTTGAACTGTATGGATCTCTAATAAAAGTTACTTCAACCAATGCAGCTGAGTGCTTGCTGTGAGGGACTTGGGGATCTACCTGCCAGGGACTGACATGGTCTCTGCGGAGTTGTTTAAGACAGACCAGGGACTAGATCCACTAGATACTCGGCTGACCGTTCAGCAGCCCATTGTGACATGTTAGGAACTTTAACTGTAGGGAAGGGCTGTGGCTCATTGGTAGAGCATCTCCTATGCATGCAGAAGGTCCCAGGTTCAATCACTGGTAAGAAGTGATATCAAGGACCTTGACCTGGGACCTTGGAGAGATGCCACCAGTCAGAACAGACAATACTGGCCTTGGTAGAGCAATGGTCTGACTTAGAGCCAAGCTACAAGTGATGCCTTACACAGGTTGGACACTTCCCTCAAGTTATGATGGAAAATGTAGGCATCCTGGTTTTACAGCTTGGCTCTCCATTACTGCTGCAAGACCAGGATGCCTACATTTCCCATCAAAACTTGAGGGAAGCTGACAAGTGTCCAACCTGTGTCAGCTGTCACTTGTAGCTTGGCTCTTAGTATAAGTCCACTTTGTGTGTTCTAGGTGAAATAGTTCATATCTGTTTGGGTATGACTGCTGAATTTCTGGATGTGACTGTATTTCGTCTACCTTGCAACTTTTGTTTAATGTCAGTTGGTGAGGTCTGGCCAGCATGTAGCCCAGGTATTGTTTAGTTGACCTCTTATGATCTGCGGGACCGCCTCACCCTATATGAGCCCCAGAGGACGCTTCAATCCAGCGACAAACAGCTGTTAATGGTCCCTGGCCCCAGGGAGGCCTGCCTAGCGTCAACCAGGGCCAGGGCCTTTTTGGTCCTGGCTCCAACCTGGTGGAATGCTCTGTCTAAAGAGACTAGGGCCCAGCTGGATTTGTTATCCTTCCTCTGGGCCTGCAAGATGGAGCTGTTCTGCTAGGTGTATGGTTGACGCTGGTTGGGCCTTCCCACTGGCACACTAGAGGAAAACATACCCCCCTACTCACCTAGCCTGTTAAATACTTTGGAGATGGTTGGGTGGTGGTTATTGGAGAAGTCTGCTGCTGTGTGTTTTAAATATTTATGTGGTTTTATTGGTTTTAAAGTTATATGTATTTTAAATTACTATACCGATTGTAATCCACCCTGAGCCTGCTGATGCGGGGAGGGCAGAATATAAATTGAATTAAATAAATAAATAAATCTAGAGTTGTGACCTCTGTCTAGGTTAGCTAAGAGAGAGCATTTCCATCTTGGCAGTTGTGAATTCTAATGTGATTAAGTATGTGGCCCCCAATTTATTCAAGGAAGTTCTAGTAAGCTGTTGAAATCCATCTTTGGGCACACCTGATCTGGGAATTCTAGGTCAGTCTCTCAAATGCCATAAAGTTACAGGTGCTCTTGGACAATTTATTTATTTATCTAGAATGTTTAATGCCATCAATTTAGAGACCTGCTTGCAGCAACTCACAAAATAAGGTACAAATCGTGAAAAATTAAATCAGTGAAATGTACAAACCGTTAAAAACCCAACCAATAAAAACCCAGAGCATAAAAAAGCTTAAAGCAGCTTATTTACCGAGAACCCGTGTTGTGCAGTGGTTAGACTGTCTGACTAGGCTGTGGGAAATCCAGGTTCAGTTCCCCACGCTGCTGTGGAAGCCTGCTGGTTACCCTTGGGCCAGTCTGCACCCTCTCAGCCTAACCTACCTCACAGGGTTGTTCTGATGATAAAATGGAGGAGAACAGTGCAAGCCTCTTTGGATCCCGGTTGGACTGAAAACAATTACCTGCCAACATCTTTTCCACACTGTGACACTGAGAGATCTCTGTCTTTTGGTGCTACACCTCTGAAGATGCCAGTCACAGCTGCTGGCGAAACGTCAGGAACTACAACGCCAAGACCACGGCTATACAGCCCGGAAAATCCACAACAACCATTGAAAACAATTAAACAAAAAAGAAAAAAAAAGAAGAAGAAAACTATTTATTTCATCATAGATGTGCTGTTAGGACCAACGTGATTTCCCTTGTGGACAACCACTTTATGGATTGTCTTGGACTTTGGGGCAATTTACATTATCTTCAACCATGGTATGTTTATGTTGTGCTTAGCAGAGCTGGGAATAGGAGGTTTCACTTTGCATGGTTCCATTTCTACCTGTTTGGAAAGATGAAGAAGGTAGTGCTGAGAGTAAATCCTTCTGGACAGGGTTTTTTTTCTGGGTAAAGAGGTGGTGGAACTCAGTGGGTTGCCCTAGGAGAAAATGGTCACATGGCCGGTGGCCCCGCCCCCTGATCTCCAGACAGAGGGGAGTTGAGATTGTCCTCCGTGCCACTGGCGTGGAGGGCAATCTAAACTTCCCTCTGTCCGGAGATCAGGGGGCGGGGCCACTGGCCATGTGACCATTTTAAAGAGGTTCCGGAACTCCGTTCCACCACGTTCCAGCTGAAAAAAAAGCCCTGTTTCTGGATCATGGAAGCTGGCCTGTGGGATGACCACAGGGATTGAGTTTATCCTCTATATTTCTTAACATCTACATGAAGCTTTGGAGACAGAAATTATCAGTCTGTCGATGACACCGTTTCCCCTCCTCTCTTTTCCCTTTGATTCCAGTGATATCTTTCAACAGGTGCATAAGGTCCCATTTATATTAAATTATGACCTTTAAAGGTCGGCTCTTTGAATAGCTTTCTCTCTCTGTATTTGGGCTTACATTTGTTGTAACGCTACTTTCAGCTAGCTGAAGCTTTACCTGTTTGAAAAACATTTTCAGAATGGATAACCTAACCTGTTTCAGTGGGATACCATCACAAAGATTTGCGGATCCTTAAAGTGAGAGGTGTTCATTGACCTCATCCAGATTTTTAGCCCCCACCCCTTTTGCCTAACACACTTTCATATTGCCATATACATTTCATTGCAGTCTCCTTTCTTTTCTAGTATGTGTATGTGCTTGATTTTAAAAAGCAACTGTATACTGATGCCTTTAAAGGCAGCTTTGGAAAAATCCCAAAACACCTGCAGGTTCAGTGCTAGTAACCTAATAAAAGTGTTGAGATTCTTCTAACCTTGTTTATAGACGTTGGGGAGTCTAGGCAACCTGGCTGGTCATTTGTCTTGTAGCAAACCAGTTTCTTGGTGTATTGGATGACAGATTTCCTCCTATTGATGGCTCTTGCTTGTTTGTTTCATTGCTTACAGATGATGGGAAGCTGTCCTTGGAGGAGTTCCAGGCCTTCTTTTCAGATGGGACTCTTAATGAAGAAGAACTTGAGAAGCTCTTTCATACTATCGATTCTGACAATACCAGGTAGGCTTTTCTCAGATTTCGCAACTCTTACAAAAGAAGCTCTGAGTAGTTTCTGATTCTTCTTGTGCTGAGTAGCTGGGCAAACAAAGCCAGACTGTGAGACAAAAATGGGACCTGGAAAGGGGACCTCTGCCGCACCTCCTCCAACCAGACCATTGGCCCACTGGGACTTTCCCTAGTGGCTTTAATGGCTATTCTGCCCCTGCTAGGTAAGCATTAGCAAAATGCCAGTCTAAAAATTTTGTACGTGGAGGGAGAAGTCACCATAAGCAGGGCTCATTTTGAGGGGGAACACGCTGGACTGCAGTTCTGGAAGTTCCCCAAAGAGGTCACATGACAGGTGACCCCGCTCACCTGACACTCAGCCATTTGGGCTTTCAGCCCCATTTTCAGCCCCATTTTGCCATTTTGGGCCCAATTTCGGCCCTGAATGGCCAGGATTGGGTCCAAAACAGTAAGGATAGGTGAGGTCAGGGGATGTGGCATATGCAAATTAGTCACGCTAATGACACACTTCCAGCAATGTCAAGGGGTGTGGCATATGCTAATGAATTATGCTAATGAGTTGTGCTAATGAGTTCCTCCAGCTCTTTTTCTACGAAATGACCCCTGACCGTAAGCACGTAGTGACTAGATTTACACAACAAAAAAGTATTATCAGTTATGAGAATATTAGATAGTGAGTGAATGTGGGGGGAACTACTGTGATAGGGAAATACTGGAGGATTCATATAAATAAAACTCCGAGGCGAAGGAATTCGGGGATTGTTGGCAAGTCATTTTCTTTTGGTGTGAGGAGCTATGACTCAAGTTTAGGTTGTTTAGTTAGAGGAATCAAATGCTGAATTTAGGATGTTCTGCATGCAAAGCAGATCTCTACTGCTTGTTTTTAGTAGTTTCTGTAATGGTTTTGTTTTTAATAGTATTTTAGTGATTTTGTTGTATTGTGGAGCCAGCTCAAGGGCAAAGGGTGAAGGGGCAAGGCAAAAAAAAAATGGACAGAAAGGAGGAGCTGGAGCAGAAAAAGGCCACAACTTTATTGGTCATAGTGATAGTAGCATTGGCTCTACATAGAGCATGGATCCCAGCTTTGGCTGACCTGCCTGCCAGCCGATGACCCCCTCGCCCCTTCAGCCCACCTACCAAAGGGGGGAACCACAGGGTGACAGTTAGTGGGATCCACATGGCACAGGCCTCTGCGTGGCTCCCCTGACACCTTGAAGCAGGCATGCCCTGGCAGCCCCCCAAGCTGGGCTTCTCCCTGCCATGTCTCATCTAAGATCCTTTATGGGGTCCGCTGCTATGGGGGAAACAGTGCATGCAGGCCCTGTTTCCCTCCAAAGGATTTGTGCCCAAGGCCAAAACCGCAACCCCTAAAGTTGTGACAACAGTGAAGAAAATACAGCAAATAGCAATAAATTAGCCTCCCACAAATCCTCAGCCCACGTCCCACAAAAGCCCAAGTCCTGCCAAGACCATATGGTCCCCATTCCAGAAGATGGTGGGTTGGGAGGGATGCTGTTCAGAGATCAATTGCCTCCCAAGCCTGGCCAGCCCTGGCTTAAGTGACTGGCTGGCAGGCATGACTGGAGACTGCATCTCTCAGGTCCGATGGCCAGAGCCCAGGGCAGCCTCACGTTGATTGGCCAGCTGGAATTTGAATTTGCACTTTGCTCTGCTAGCTGCAGCATCTGTCCATGGGGGCAGGCCAGAGTAGCAGGTGGAATGTCACTTCCTTGGAGATGTTCACTGACGTTTCATTGGATGCATACCTTGGGCTAGGGTTTAAACTATGGGGCTGGCATTGAATCCAAAAGAGTCTTCTTGTAAAGAGGACAACACGTTTGAATCCAACCCCACAGTTTGGATTCAACCCACTACTAATAAATACCAGTCAATCAAATAGAGTAAATCATCAAATAACAACCCCCCCATCTAAAATTAAATTATTATACAAGGACCAAGCATAAACCTCAAGTCAAAAGAATAAACCAAATCAACCATCAGTTATACTGAACAGAAACATTGTGACCTATACCTAAAACGAAGCAAACAGTGCAATCCTGTGGAGGGTTATGCCAGTCTAAGTCCATTGAAATCACCATAGGGTTACACTGTAAGTCACTTTATGGTTGGATATACATACCAAGTGCCATAAATGGGGAGGCCACCACAGAAAAGGTTCTGCCTCTGGTAACACTGTGGGATACATAGATGGAAGACCTTAATTGGCTTGTATGGGATAATGGTACCTCAGCTATCTGTTACTGTGCTAGCAGAAATACCTGTTTGCATCAGGTATGTCCTTGAGGTAACTCGGGCTGGGAGGCTGCCCGCGCTGCCGCCTGCGCGCTCCCAGGGCTGGCAGCTGCTCCCAGTGCCCCCTCCCTGGTGGCACCGGGGGCAGACTACCCCCATGCCCCCCCTCGATCCGGCCCTGCTCCCAGATCCTAGTTGAACACTCAGACCAAAGCACCACTGTCAAAAATGGCATAGTCCGTTCTACCACCTCATTTTGCTACATGTTAGATGCTGCCTGAATTGTCATCCTGAGTGTACTTTTATTTTTTCACCCTCCTTCTCTTTTTCTTTTTCTTTTTCTTTTTTCATTGTCCTTTAGACACCTTCTTGCTGTTTCTCTGCTCAAGAGTCCTTGTCCAGAACTTCCTCCCAACCATCTGCCACACTTTTACTCTTTTAAATGCCCTTTTCAAAGTTAACTGCTTTCTTTGCCTTTTCTACCTTTTAAGATGTCTCTGCTTTAAGAAAAATATAAAAGGGACTTCGATCCATTTATAATGATGATCGTGAGTTCTTATGAAAGGACTGTTTGCTTTGTACACTGTAGAATGTCTCACATATTTTAGTTGTCTGTCTGATCTTCTCTTGTGGCTCAGCAAGGCTTAGATTGTGAGTCTTCAGATAGGCATTTCTTTTCTTCTTTTTTTACATTTTGAAGTGCCTAATTTAAGTGCTTTATCTTTGTTCCCCCTCTCATTTGCTCCCCATATTCATTCCTTCATGGGGTCGTGTCATTTCTGTCTGTGCCTGACAGGAAAAAATTCCTCTCAGCCCTTTCAGAGACTGGTCAGTTCTTCCCATGTGCTATTGAAGCCTTCACCTGTATAACCTTTTGTTGTCATCTTGTCACCTTGATCCTGTACTTTAAAACCATTCATTACTGTCATAGTGGCACATTAATTACTCACATGTGGGGCTGCATTTGAAAACAGTCCGGAAACTTCTGCACCAGCTGCCCATTTGTTTCCGGGCACAATTCAAGTGCTGGTTCTTACCTTTAGAGCCGTAAAGGGCTTGGGGCCTGGGTACTTAAGGACCACCTCCTCCCATATTGTCCAGCCTGCCAGTTAAGATCTGCCTCATAAGCCCTGCTCTCTGTGCCTTCAGAGGTCAAGTAGGTGGCAACCAATGGCAGGGCTTTTTCTGTAGTGGCGCCTCGATTGTGAAATGCCTTTCGCCTTGAGGCTTGCTTGGAGCCTACATTGCTTTCTTTTAGGTGCCAGGTCGAAACAATTTTGTTTACCAAGGCTGTTAACTAAGGGGTTGATTTTTAAATACCATTTTTGTCTGGAAACTCTTATTTTTAAGCTGTTGGTGGTCTGTTTTTATGGCCTATGTTTTTATGCTGGGCTGTTTTTATTAACACCTTTTGATGTTCTGTTATTATGATATTTTAGTTTGTATGCTACCTCAGGCAGGTTCTTGAAGAGGTGGCATTAAATTTTTCTAAATAAATATTTTGTCCTTATTTTCAAAGCCTTACAGGGGTCTGTCTTCCTTCACTCTCACGAAAAAAGAAAGAGCCATCTTAAGTTTGTATACAATTACATACAGTAATTTTAAAGAAAAAACTTTCTTTTTAAAAGAACCTTTGAAACCTTTTAACCCTTTAAAAAGGGGATTGCCTTACAGTCAGAGTTGCCTTCAATGGAAAAACAGGGTGTGCCACTGTGTCATGTGAAAAAAGCCTTTGGGCGTGTTTAAAATGTTTTTCCTCCTGTGGATGTTCAGAAGGGTGGGTATCCATGCTGTATCTGCTCAAAGGGTTTTGTTTTTTAAAAAATATAAAGCTTTTAGGTTACATTTTACCACTTGTGTGACATTCTAACTCCAGCCCTGAATAAATTCATTTGTTCTCATTTCCATTTCTTAGTTTGAGCTCCCTGCCTGTGCCACATTTCATTCTGTCAGAAGCAAACAGAGGCATTGAATTGCCTTGCAAACCAAACGTGTGAATCCTCGTGGGGGAAATTCAGCAATATGGTGCTGGCTGGACCAATTGAAGAGAAAACGCAAAACTATTTTGGGTAGACAAAGCGGCCAAATCAGTGGGGAGTTGGTCTGCTTGCTGAAGCAGAGCTCTAGAGACAGGACAGACAAGTTGAATAAAAAACAAACCAAGAGGAAGACATTAACAAGCTTCAGGTCCCTATTAATTATCTCTCAGCTAGGCTTGGGATAACTTTAATTGCTTTACTTTTTTTGTTCTTTAAAAATGTGGAATTGTCTCCAGTGGTCAAAAATAAAGGAACAACACTAAGGGCCTAACTAGATGTGCTGCTTTTAAAAGAGACCTGGCCCCAGGTAGGTTCCCCACAGCCACACAGCAGCTGCAGAGAACGGCTGTTTCTTTTCAAAGCAGACCCTGTTTTCGCTCAGAATGCCACCGTGCGCTTAACTGTTGCTGGCCCAAACAATTTAACTTTTGTCCTTTAAAAGAGTGGTTCTCTGTTACATGAGTGGTGTTCCTTCTAAATGCAAAGGTTAGAAAATGAATCTGCAAGTGTGCTATTTGCAGGGCCGGATCGACGGGGGGGGGGGTAGTCTGCCCCCGGTGCCACCAGGGAGGGGGCGCCAAGAGCAGCTGCCAGCTGCCGGAGTGCGCAGGCGGCAGCATGGGTAGCCTCGCAGCCCCCCACACTGCCTTTTGCCTGCCCCGCAGGACATGGGGCGGCCGGCTTGCCGCGCACCCCGTCCTGCAGGGCAGGCAAAGGGCAATGCGGCCGCCCACGCCATTCGCCTGCCCTTCAGGAGAGGGGGCAGCCGGCCGCCCCCTGTCCTGTGGGGCAGGCGCATGGTGCAGGCAGCCTCGCAGCCCCCTGTGCTGCCTTTCACCTGCCCCGTGGGACAGGGGGCAGCTGGCTGGCAAAGGGCAGCACGGCCACCCACGCCATTTGCCTGCTCCACAGGAGAGGGGGCATCTGGCCGCCCCCTGTCCTGCAGGGCAGGCAAATGTGCGGGCGGCCTCGGAGCCCCCTCGCACTGCCTTTTGCCTGCCCTGCAGGACAGGGGGCGTGCAGCAAGCCAGCCGCCCCCTGTCCCGCTGGGCAGGCGAAAGGCAGTGCGGTGGGCTGCGAGGCCGCCCGCACCATTCGCCTGTGGAGAAGCGAATGGCGCGGGCGGCTTCCCAGCCCCACATGCTGCCTCTGGCACGCCCGCGTGATGATGTCACCAAAATGACATCATCGCGCCGCGCCGGGAGCGTGCGTGCACGTGTGTGCGAGGCCGGACTAGGGTTGCCCTGGGCGCCGGCAACCCTAGATCCGGCCCTGGTTATTTGGAAACCCACATGGATCTATGAGCGGAACCACAAGTGACAAAAGGCACAGGTTGGACACTTGTCAGCTTCCCTCAAGTTTTGATGGGAAATGTAGGCAGCTTGGCGGAATGTTGGACAAGTGACAGTTGAAAAGTCCATTGGACAGCAGTCAGAGAGCCAAGGTGCAAGACTAGGATACCTACATTTCCCATCAAAACTTGAAGGAAGCTGACAAGTGTCAAACCTGTGCCTTTTGTCACTTGTGGTTCCGCTCATATATATCTCAGAGAACACATGGGTTTTTCTAAATAGTGCCCCCCAACTGGACTATATTGGATAGGGAAGATGGCATGGGGGGGAGCTGAATGCCCTTAGCTACACATGCCATGATCCTCCTGATCTGAATTACCCAATATACCCATGGGGATTGAGGAGAACTACAGTTTAGGGAGCAGATTATGGGGAGTGAGTGACTGCAGATGCTGTGACAATATAGGGATGTCCTCAACTTCTGTGACAGTGTTTCCCAACCAGGGTTCCACAGAACCCTTGGGTTTTGCACAATATCGACAAGGGTTCTATGAGAAATCGGCCCAGAATTCAGCATTTGTCCAAAAATGATCAGGCCTTAATATTACCCTGAAAAATCAAAGAATCCAGTAGCACCTTTAAGACTAACCAATTTTATTGTAGCATAAGCTTTCGAGAATCAAGTTCTCTTCGTCAGATGCATGATCATGCATCTGACGAAGAGAACTTGATTCTCGAAAGCTTATGCTACAATAAAATTGGTTAGTCTTAAAGGTGCTACTGGACTCTTTTTGATTTTGCTACTACAGACTAACACGGCTAACTCCTCTGGATCTATCACCCTGAAAGTAAACCTTGGCCATTTTCACAGGTCTTTTAAATAACACAATATTCACGGAAGGCTGCTGGCTTTCTCGCGCAATTTTTGACTCCATCTGTTTACAAAATGCCACGAAAGCATCGTCATCACTGCCTGCCTCCATTTTGTAAATGGATGGTGTCAAAAATCACGCGAAGAAGCGAGCAGCCTTCCGTGAATATCGTGCTGTTTTAAAGATATGTGAAAACGCCCGTTATATTGACTTTGGATGTGGACTTAATTTTGATGTTTAAGTAAACTTTATTTTGATTTAATATTTTGATATTTGAAAAAAAATTAGATAATACCAAAAAGACATGGAAAATGCTTCCCTTTTTTCTTATGATGTAAGCTGACATGTGTGTGTGCATGCATGCATGCATGTGTGTGTACTAAGCTCTTTACAAATACATTTTCTTGACAATAATTTAGCAGAAATTTAATTGCCCTCCCTACCATCAACTTTTTCGGGCTTGTAATCATTTTCAAATGTAGGGGTTCTTTCGGATTTGAAAAATCAATTAGAGGTTCCGCCATGGAAAAAAGGTTGGAAAACACTGCTCTTTGGTGAAGACCATAGAGATTTGGGGAAGTTCGTGAAGCATTGTGGATGCCATGACGTTATCCCCTTCCTCCATTTTTTCTCTTGCTGCTGCTCCATTGAGTGAGCCTGAGGACTGGAGGCTGCCTACCATGAATGGGCAAATGGAGAACCCACAACTCAATTCCAGTTGTTATAGGGTTGCCAAGCTCAGGGTAGGAAATTCCTGGAGATTTTGGGGGTGGAGACTGGGGAGGGCGGAGTTTGAGGGAGGGAGGGGCCTCAGTGGGGTATAATGCCATAGAGTTCACCATTCGGAGCAGCCATTTTCTCCAAGGGAACTGGTCTCTGTTGCCTGGAGATCAGTTGTAATTTTGGGAGATCTCCAGCTAGTACCGGGAGGCTGACAACTCTAAGTTGTTACCACTTGGAGGGAAGACTTTGGTGGCCCCAGCCTGTGCTCTCTGTAATGTATGAGTCATCCATTTAAGAGTTTGTTTGTGAATGGTTCAGCCATTGGCGGATAGTAAAATTTAGGCAGCACTATGGAAAGAAACTTTTGCAACATGAAAGTCAGAACTAAAGCAGGCACTTAGAAAACATCCAGCAGCCTGTACAAAAATGCACCTTGACAACATAACAAGGTCAGTCTTTAGACAAGCCTGAAATCCTCTTGGCAATTGGCTTCCTATCAACATTCGGTTGTTTAAAAAATGACTTTCCTGTCAGACTCAGAGCCTTACGCTAAGTAGCAAAGTCTAGCATCTTTCTGCTTCCCTGCTTTTGTGGTTTTATTATTTTTTTTCCATTTGTGAGACCAAATTATGCTAAAGGGGCCTTTTTTAAAAAAGTAGCGCTACTTGCTTTGAAAACTGAGCTTCCCCGGGGCAAAGGGGAAAATGATCCAGAAACGCTGATGGAATTTTCAGGCCACAGTTTTCAAGACTATGATGGAGATGAACAAGAAGCTGTCTTCTATGGAGTCTGGCTGCTGATTCCTCTCGAGCACTAGCATCTGTAAAAACCTACATTTAGGCAAAAAGAATCAAATGCACAGGTACAGCAAAATGGATACCTGGCCTGGCAATAGCACTTGTGAGAAAGATCTCATGGTAGCAGTGGGTCACAACGTTGAACATGAGACAGCAGTGTGATGCAGCTGCAAAAAAAAGCTACTGCAAGTTGAGTCTGGATAGTATCAAAGTCACTAGAAGTAATAGTTCTACCTACTCATTATTCATCTGTGTCAAGAAAGATGTGGACTATTGGTACTCGTGGATCACATGTGGCCATTTCATATGCATAGGGATCCCAGACCCCCAGTGGGGGATCCCCTGCCCCCACTCCCCCCACCCCACCCCCACTTACCTAACGGGGGGTGAGCACCTTCCCTGTGCGCTCCCCTGCGGCGCTGCACGCTCCTGTGTGCAGCAGCCACTGGGATCGGGCCCGTTTTGGCCCAGATTGGGGCTGCTGCAGAGCATGGCTGCACTCCACAGCGCCTGAAAACAGGCCCAACTCATGGCAAAATGGGCTCATTTTCGGGCGCTGCGGAACACAGGAGAGCTCTTGTGCTCTGCAGAGCCCCAAAATGGGGCCGTTTCAGCGCGAACTGGGCCCATTTTGAGGTACTGTGGAGCCTGGACTTGCTCCCAGGGGCTGTGCGATGACGTCACTTCTGAAGTGACGTCATCGCGCCTGTGGGGGTGCGCACATGCTTTATGCGCACCGCCCTCTCCCCCAAGGTAAGTGCCAGGCCCCTATCCCCCACCCGGAGCTTGAGGGGGCCTGGCAACCCTACATATGCAACCTGCGCCTTCTCTTCTAATTTGGGGCTCTGGAGGTTTGCTCTGTGCCTCCAGTGCACACCCAGGAGTACATGCAGATGTGCTGGAAGTGACAAGCTAGCTTTAAAACCATAGAGGAAAGACTAGAAGGCACTAGAAGGAGAAAGTAAAGAGATGACATCTGGGAGAAACAGGGAAGTTGGGAGAGTGAGATGCAGAGAAGGAGACAAAGGCCATTTTCACACATCTGCACGCCTCCAGAAAATTGTGCAAACTCATGGCATGACAGCATCTTCATAGCGCGATTTCCTTTCATGATCCCATTTAATGGCGTGATGACATCAGAAATTGCGCCATTAAACGGGATCATGACGGGAAATGGTGCTATCGTGCTGTGAGTTTTGTGCAATTTTCTGGAGGCTTACAAACATGTGAAAATGGCCAAAGAAGCTGAGGTGGGAAGAAAGAGATGGAAAGAAGGTATATGGATGAGTGGAGGAGGCAAAGAGAAAGCATGTGGGAGAAAGAAAAGAGAGAAGGCAGGTTAGAACTCCTCTGTGGGGAGAGGGGAGCTATCCTGAAGGAATAAAAAACAATACCTGTATGAAGCAGATTGCAGCTCAACTTTAACTTTGGAAATTAGTGCCTTAGGAAAACTTTGGTGCGTACATGTACCGTAAATGCAACTGGGGCACTTCTAGAGGGCACTTTGGTATAGTGAGTTGAGCAAATTCAGCCTTGGGGATTTGTGAAAGTGACAACTCATTTCCCCCCTCAGCAATCCCGATAACACTTTTCCGACAATGTCAGCCAAATACTGTTTGCCGAGTCTCTGGAGAGAAGAAGGGCCTGGATGGCTTTGTTCTGAAGCAGTAAACTAGCCGTCGACGAGGGGGAGAAAAGAGGCTGCTTTCTGTGTGATGGGATTTTTATTCCTGTCATTGACTCAAAAATGCAAAGAGCCGCATCGTTTTTTTAAAAATGAGAAGTGGATTGAAAATGGATAAAAACAAAGAACTGCATGCTGTGGAGTCCCTTGTAAATGAAAGGAGATGTGCCGGGACCCTTAGTTTTGGAAGAAAAAACAGGAATTACAAGTTGAGTGGCATGCTGCCATTAGAGTCCAGTGCAGGCAGGCTGTTAGACATGAAGGGAAAAGGACAGCAGGCCTGCCACCAACAAGAGATTTCCTGGGCTAAGGAAGACTGTGGGTTATTATGTGAGTGGTATGCCTACTAAGGGTCAAACTACCCGTGACAGAGGCCACGGATCCATCCTGTGGCCCCCATTGCCATTTTAGAAGCATATGTAGTCATGAAGACCCTATCAGGAGTATGCACATGGCACAGGTAGGGTTGCCAGCTCCCTCTACTCTCCCACTAGGAGGGTAGAGTCCCTGGCACTTACCTTGTGCTGGGCACGAGATCCTTCTTCGGGACTGACGCAATGACGTCACTTCTGGAAATGACTTCCCTGTGCCGGCCGCATAAGCTCTCTCGTGCTCTGCACAGGGCTGATTCGGCCCATTTGAGGCCCAAATCAGCCCCAAACAAAGTGCAGGAACGCTCTCGCAGCCGACATGTTGACATCACTTCCAGAATTGACATCGCCATGCCCAAGGCCATTGAGGCGGTGCCAGCAGCCGCCTTGAGCACTGACCGGAGGCAGGGATGCGCGCTGTGGGGCTGGCGGCAGCAGTGCTGGTGGTGGTAGTGCTGGCAGCTGAACAGGAGGGCTGGGAAGCCGCTCCCGTGTGCCACCCTGGCTGCCTGCCACGCCTGGCCTGCAGGTGCCCGGCCAGGAGTGTGTGCTGGTGGTGGCAGCGCGGGGCAACTGAGCAGGCAGCCTCGCAGCCCTCCCACTCAGTTGCCCCGTGCTGTCGCCACTGCCGCCGCCGCCGCCAGCACACAGCTGTGGGCCAGACAGGCGCGGCAGGCAGCTGGGAGGGTAGGAAGCTAATGGGGCAGCCGGCTCGCAGTGGCATGCCCTATGTGATGATGTCATGTGCAGTGATGTCATCACGCAGTCTGGGCACGCACGCGTGCTTTGCACGCGCACACGTGGGGGCAGCAACACCACTGAAGCTGCCCCCGGGTTGCAGGTATTTGGCCTCAGGCACCAGAGAACCTGGCACCGGCCCTGGCCATGTCTGTTGGGAGCACAAATGCATGGCACGCATTCTTGAGGCATGTACCAGTGCCACCTCCCACTGATTGCTGGGCGATCAGCGAATGAGGGGGCAAATCCCTGGGAGTTTGCCTGCTACCAGCAGGCACCTGAGAACCCAAGGCAAAGGGGCCTCAGTAGCTCTTGTCCTCTCTCTGCACCTTTCCAGTGCCAGAACAACCCCCTTTGCTGTCTCAGCATCTGGTGAAGCGAGAAACAAGAGCTTCCTGGGGCACCCTGCTGCATTCACGCTCTAGACTGAGACCTCATAGCAATTTTAAAAGAATTACAAATGCTTTTAAAATGATGCCAGTGGTAAGTGGTTGTGGGGGGTGGGGGGTGAAAGCGGGGGATCCCCTGCCTCCACCAGAGGAATGGGTTCCCTACCCAGCATAGCATCTCATGGGCATTATGGCACCTCCCACTGTGTTTCCCGGTGTTCAATTGCTTTTCCTGCGAAGAAAAGACCCAATACTGTCATCGATGGCAGTACAATGTATTTAAAAAGAACCCAGGAGGCATCACTCTGTGCACGGAGCACCCATTTATAACCTCCTAACATTTATGGACCCTCTCAATATAATGTAATTCAGTGGAGTCTCTGTGGTGGCCATTTTGTGATTGCCCCCACATGGCAGCCATTTTGTTGTGGCACCTGGTCTCAAAGTTGCAAAACTGCCCAGCAGTTCAACAGAGTTGAGGGACCCCTGATGTATGTAAGCGTATGTACCTGCATACGCACATTAACACCTTCCGTCTCTTGGTGATACTCTTAAAAACCCAATTCCATCCTACTGATGTGTTCCCAGGATTCAATATCACACTGACTTGAGCAAACCTTCCCTTTGCATTACTTTGCTTGTTATAAAAATTGGATATGTTCTAGTAAATAGTTTTCTTTAAAGAGCTTATTTGCAAAAGGAGGGGAGGGGAGATAATGAAGATAGAAATTGAATTATTACTCTTTTCTGCTTTCTCCAACACTGTTGCCTTTGGCAACATCCTCCGGCATATCACCCTGTAGTATATTTGTCATACTGATGTCTTCCTTAGCTTAGATAAAGCCATATGTCTTCCGATCTCACAAATAAAGCTATTCAAAGAAATCCTTTATTGTCTCAGGTTCTGTGTAGCCCTTCCTCCTCCCCAATACCTTTCAGTGTTCCATAAACAAAAATGGCTGTCATATGCTTATTGTGGACAAAGGAACCAAGCTCCAAGCTACTGAGTTATTTAATTTGTTTGAAGCAATTTGACACATTCCAGAAACATGTATTAGCCAGAGGTGAATCCAAATGATATTTAAAATTTAAACACTTTCCTTCAACTGCTCAGCAATCGGAAGTGACTTGAAAAAGAACCGTCAGTTTGAAGTGTACTGGGGACAGCTGTGTCAGTTGTTTCGCACTCACGGTTTTTGATCTACAGAAATGAATACATTGTTTGGAGCAAGTGTGGAGCTGAAAATAGGAAATTGAAACTAGAGAAATCTGGAGCAGGGCTTCCTCCTGCCTGCAACCCTAGCTGTAAGCTCGTCAATCTCCAGGTGGTGGCTGAGAATCTCCCAGAATTACAATTGATCTCCGGTCCACAGAGATCAGTTCCTCTGAGGAAAATAGCTGCTTTGGAGGGTGGACTCTATGGCATTATACTCTGAAATCTCTCCCCGTGACACTTACCTTGTGCTAGGCATGAGGTCTTTCTTCGTGTGCGTGCACCTGGGATTGATGCAATGATGTCACATCCGAAAGTGATGTCACTGTACCCACTCTCCACAGCAGCCCAATTCGGGCAGAATCGGGTCAAATTTGGCCCAAATCTGGTCCAATTCAGCCTGATTCAGGCCCGAATCTGGCTGAATCAAGCTGCTGCGGTGCGCAGGTATGCGCCGTGCTGCCTGGGAGTGTGCCCCGGGAGGTGCGTTCCCCCCACCAGCCAGGTAAGTGGGGGCAGGGAGAGGGTGGAGGCGGGGATCCTCTGCTTCCCCTTCAGAGGACTGTCAACCCTATCCCTGCCACTTGTGCTCATGTGGGGCCCAGTAAATGTACTTTGACTCCTTATCCAGCCTAAAGGCTAACAAGCAGGTCTCCAGCCCTTTTCATTGCAGAGATACTCCTTTCCTCTTATCTCTCTCCAAAGGAAGAGACTAGAGACTTAACTTAAAAAAAGAAAAAGAAAGCCTGGAATTCAGAGAACCTGGTATACATATTTGTTATATGTTAAAATAAAGTCTCCTACAGTCAGGGAAGGAAATAGCTGCTGCAGGGACAATCTCTACCGTTTCTCTTCTCCATGAAGGAGATCACTGACTTTTCACATCTCCCCAATTTTCCTTCCCCGTTAAACATCTTTACATTGTTGTAAGCTTCTTTCCGCCCGCCTTGCTGAGTAGAAATATTTTAAAGTATTTTTTCAATTGAGTACTTTTCGAGAGAGGCTGATGTCTCACTTCATTCAATGTGGCGTCTTCTCAAGAAATCTGTATTTAGTTTATAGTGCGCTTCACAATTCTGGCTAGGTTTCTTGTTGGCTGGGAAGTCTTTGTTATTCTGCTTGTTCTTTCATTCGTTCATTTTTGTACCATATTTTGTCGCAATCTTGTATAGGAGGGGTGCAGAATATTCTCTCTGTGCTGGGCTAGATGGACCAGTGGTATGAGTTGCATACGGAAGCTTTGTATGCTCGTTCCATGTTTGTAGCCGGCATTAGGAATGGTGAAAGACTATGCTGAATTGAAATTCATACCTAGATTTGATTATCTCAGACCCCGGCACAATGGAGATTTGCAGTGCAATCCTAGGAAGAGTTACTCCAGTCTAAGGGCCAAGCTACAAGTGACGAATGACACTTGAACGGCAAGTGGATTGAGTGGAGGGCAACTGAACAGGGAGAAATACAGGGAGAAAGACCTTGGCATGGCATAATTCCATAGAGTCCACCTCCCAAAGTAGCCATTTTATCCAGGTGAACTGATCTCTGTGGCCTGGAGACCAGTTGTAATTCCGGGAGATCTCCAGCCACTACCTGGAGGCTGGCAACCCTATTCTCAGCTAGATCATAGTTCCCACATTCCTTCCCCATGCAATGCCAACTGATTGTAACACTTCATGCATTGAATGAAGTGGATTCTAGCTCCTGAATGTTTATGCCACAGTGCATTTATTAGTCTTTAAGGGGCCAGAAGACTTTTTGCCATTTTGCAGTTACGGCGATGTTGAGTTTGTGTTAATTGTCCCCAGTTGGTTTGAATATTGCTATATCTCGTATTTGGCCCTGGAATGCTTCACACAGTGTGCACGATTTGCATAAATTAATGGTGAACTTTCTTCAAAGTGAGAGAAATTGCTCAATGCTTGAGCACAGTTTGCAGAGGGAAACAAGCGTTAGCCAGGGTTTTTATGTTCACACTTTTGACAGCTGTATTTGGCATTGTTTAATTTCTGTTGTTGCCGAAAACATCTTACTTATGCTTCAAGAGCAAAATAGATCATGGTAACAGGATACTGACTCAGCGTTTAGCTAGCTGCGAGATTTATGCTGCCATTCATGCCCAGCGCTGGGGGGTAGATGCAGGACTATAAATCAGATGCTAAAACTGCAAAGATCAATTATTGAGTCATAAACACTGCTGAATTGCTTGATTCAATGCCATTTAAAGTCAGCCTCTTCCTTTCTGTTGAGAAAAGAGGGAGATTGCATAAGCCGAATATTATATAACAGTTTAAAAAAAAAACTTCAGTATTGTCCTCCAGAGGAGAGACAGTATGTACCCTGTTCCACTCTTCTGATGTACCAGGAATCTTGACCCAGCAGCTCCTGGGAGTAGCATCCTCAACTTTTACTTTTACTCCTGGCAGCTTGCGGATGAAGACAGCTACTGCCTGATTTTCTGCTGCACTGCAGCATTGCCATGGCTGGAGCTGCCGAACCCCCAGTGGGGGTGGGGGATTCCCCACTCGCAAGCTCCAAGTGGCACAGTGTGTGTGGATTTTTAAAAAGGCACCATCACAAGCGTGATGATGTCACTTCTGGGGAAAACCTAACGTGACAGTGGGTAGCTCTAGGAATCTCCAGAAACTCAATGGTAAAACCATAGAGTTTCTGGTGAGTTCTAGTGCTACCTGTCATCATTCCTAGAGCTAACTGCCATCGCTTCTGGGTTTTCCTTGAAAGTGATGTCATCACTCTCACGACACTGCCCACCCATGTCTCTGGTCCCAACCTTCCTGCCAGAAGCTATGGCAGATGGTTAGCTAGCACCCCCATTTGGGTCTGGATTCAATTCATTAGAACCCTCATCCAATCGGTCATGGGGACAGGATTTGGGGGATGGATAAGGAATGTAAAAGGGAGACACTCCTCTGCCAAAGTTGTTTTGAACTTGCTTCTGTGTTGGTATTAGTCTTCAGCCAGGAGTAGGGTTCCTCACACTGCCTTGGCGAATGCTGGGAGATTTGGGTGGCAGTGCCTGGGGAAAGCAGAGTTTGGGGATGATGTGATGCCACTTTTAAGTGAGGCACTAGGCTGCCTCTCCTACTATCTGGGGCTGGGGTTTATAGAGTTTGGGCCATTTAAAGGGGATTCCCCCCCTCCCACCTGCCAGCTGATAGTTTAAAGGGACCTGCCACTTGCAAGCAGCAGGAAAGGGCCCTTTAAATGATCAAATGCCCCTTTCCCTGCTGCTAAGCCGGCAGAATGCAGGGGAAGGGGAGCGGCAGCTAAATAAATACCCAGCTGCTGGACCAGAGGGAGAACCGGCTCCCTGAGGTCCAGTGCCAGGCCCCGCCCCCCACAGCTGCCACTGATTGGTTGGCTGGGGATTTCAAACTGATTGGCTGCCGGCTCGCCCAGGGGAACGCTGGTCGAGCTGCAGCAATGACGGCCGCCCTGCCTCGTCCCTCCTCCCCGCCCGTCAGCTGCAAACCGGCCACCAGGTAAGTCCGGCAGCCGTCACTTCCTGCGCATGGTCAGTGCAGTTTCAATGGGCTTAGACTGGAGTAACTCTGCTTAAGGTTGCACTCGGTGAATTCATGTCTGCTCTCTTTGTCAGTAGCTGAGAACTTGTATTCTCTGGCTTAAGGCTATTTGGCAGTTATTTGGCAGTTATTTGATATTTTGTATCTGCTTTTGATGCTCAAAGGCATCATGTCTGCCAGCTGGCAAGCCGGAATTGTCAACATCTGGCAGGAGTTGATCCATGATTTGCGATGAAATTTGGCAGGTTTAAATATTAACTCCTTTCATTCTTATAAGCAGTAAAGGCAGACAAATCTTAACCATGGCTGTCAAATTTCTACATCACAAATGCTATAATATATTTATATAAAATATGTGAATGCCTCCTTTTGACCCAAGGCAGCAAACATTAAAGCACTAACAAATAATTTTAAAAAAATTAAAACAATTTAAATTTAAAACAACATTTAAAATAAATGTACTGAATTTCAAAAAAGTGGAACTTTTAAGTTTGGTTCTAGTCTTAGGTCTCAGCAGACTGGAGTGTATTACTTTTACAGGCTGTGCTTTGGGGAAGGTATTCAAAAATCACTGGTTCACTCCCTGGCATCTCATACATACTAAATTTAGACATCCCAGGTGCCTGCTGGTGGTGTGCAGTCTCCCAACAGGAAGTTTTGGACTGCCCAGAGATTGCCCACCAGATTGCCCCTGGGAACATGTGCGGTACTTCTGGAAGTAGATCCAGAGGACTTAGCTGTGTTAGTCTGTAGTAGCAAAATTGAAAAGAGTCCAGTAGCACCTTTAAGACTAACCAACTTTATTGTAGCATAAGCTTTCGAGAATCACAGTTCTCGCATCTGACGAAGAGAACTGTGATTCTCGAAAACTTATGCTACAGTAAAGTTGGTTAGTCTTAAAGGTGCTACTGGGCTCTTTTTGATTTTACTTCTGGAAGTGATGTCATCACGCTGGCCACAGGAGTGCTCCTGTGCTTCGTTTGGGACTGATTTTCAAAGAATCGGCCCTATGCGGAGTGCAAGAGCACTCCCATGGCGCTTCCGGAAGTGACATCATCACACAAGCAAAGCGCACATGTGAAATAACACACACAGAAGGCACGAAGTAAGGGCCAGGTCCCTGCTTCCTCCTACCAGAAGGGTATACTGACCTGGCAATCCTAATGGAAATGTCCTATGTAGTGTATATGATACTTATACATACACAATATGTTATTTATGCATGTTCACAGAATGGATCCTGCTGCCTTATAGATGCACAAATATGGGAGAAAAATGTATGCATTTAATTTTTAAAATTGCTGCAAGAAAATGGAAAAATGGTGCGAAAATAAAGAATTATGAATTCATTTGGCAGAAGAGATAAGCATATTGAAACCAGGGTTTGCGGGATAAAATGAGAGGAATGGCAGCTGATGATATCGAGGCTAAAGGAGTCCTTGTTCTGATTCTGTTTAATTTCATTATGAATGCATGAAGCTGCCTCCTGTTTGAGTCTGACCATTGATCCCTCTTGCTCCATAACTGGCAGCGGTCCTTCAAGTTCAGAGGGAGAGAAAAATCTGTTCTAGCCCCACCACCGTTAGAACCTTTCACTGGAGATACCTGTGGCTTTTTGCATGCAAAACATGTGCTCAACCAGTGAGCACCCTTTCCTAAGCTTCATCTGATACCTGGGTTGAAATAAAAGTCTCTGTAGAAACAAGTGTCCAATGGGAGAAATCATATATAGATTGGGAAACATCCCTTTCTGTGTGTTTATACAGCAAGAGCTATGTTATTAATGGAAACCTGGAGGACTGAGCAAGAGTAAGCTAGCATGGTGTAGTGGTTAGATTGTCACATTAGAATCTGGGAGAACCAGGTTTGAATCCCCACTCTGCCATGAAAGATCACTGGGTGATCTTGAGCCATTCATATACTTTCAGCCTAACTAGGATTGCCGGGTCCAGGTTGGGAAATTCCTGGAGACTTGGGGGGATGGAGCCTGCAGAGGGTGGAGTTTGGGGAGGGGAGCAGCCTCACTGGTATATAATGCCATACAGTGCACCCTCCAAAGCAGCCATTTTCTCCAGGGCAACTGATATTTGTCACCTGGAGATCAGTTGTAATTCCGGGAGATCTCCAGATGCCACCTGGCGGCTTGCAACCCTACCTACCTCACAGGATGAGAGTTATGAAGATAAAATGGAGAACGATGTTATAAGCCTTCCCCTTTGGGGAGGATAGTGAGGTAAAAATATCCAGATTAAATTTTTAAGATGCTTACGTTCCCTCTCCAGACTTTCCAGTGGTCAGTCTTCTTCCTTGCCCTGCCACTGGACATGGGTGCTGCTGACCTTGTGCATTTGCTACCAAAGACCTGAACGGCATGTGTCTCATCTCTGCCAGCAGTACTCTACCTGGAGCCAGAAAAGAGTCAAATGCTTTTCTGCTGCAAACATCCTTAAAAAACAAACAAACCTGGATTTCATTCACCAAGAAACTTCAGTGAGGAAAGGGGGGGATCATTTCTGAAGAGCAAATGGAGCAGAAAGAGAAATATTCTCACTCTAGCTGGCTAACAGCATTGACCAGAACATCCGCTGTCGCTGGAGCTCATCAGCTTGAATTGAGGAGTGGGGGTGAAGCTAGACAGATTTTAATGTCGTGTGGCAAATGAGAACAAAAGGGAGTCTCTTCGGCAACATTTTGGACATGATAATTGGGTCAGATGATTGGTGATCTGTTATTATGTCTTTTGACAGGTCCTGTTGGGTTTAGGTGTTGTGTTTATATTCTTTCTTCCAAGGAGCGCAGGGTATTGACTTCTTTGGTCTTCCCAGATAATCTTTCATCTGGATATTGAGCGGGTGCCCAGCATTTTCCATTTCAGAACTGAAATGGCATTGGACATCTCCAGATCTTTATTATCCCATTCCCAAATAAAGAAAGTAACCTCATGTGCAAACCCCTTACAGGTAAAATTTAGTGAGGTATAATGTTAGTCTGTTGAAGCAAAACAACAACTACAAGTATCTTGTGGGTCCTTAAAGATTAACCAACCTATTTGCCATAAAACAGTTCATGGATTAGAGCTCGCATAAAATGTTATCCTGACGAGGGTCGAACTTCACATTATTTTATTTATTGTTATATCCTACTTGGGACAAAAAGTAGCACAGAACACTGCCTATTATATCATCCTGGCTATCTAGGGAATAGAGATGGGCACGAACCAGAAAAAAACCGAACCATGCAGTTTGTGGTTCGTCATGTTTCACGAACCACGAACTTTCACAAACCTGCCCCGGTTCACAAATCAGTTCGTTTTGGTTCATGAAAATGTCACTTCCGGGCCAGCAAATCACCACTTCCGGTTCAGCAGAAGGCCACTTCTGGGTCAGCAGAAGGACATTTCCAGTTCAGCAGAAGGTCTGCAAGAAGTCCATCCCCTGTTGCCTAGGAAACTGATTGATCGGTGCCAGGCTGTCTGCAGTGAGGAAGTGAAAAAGAACCAAACTAACCAGCCAAAAGTTTCTGGTGGTTCATCAGAACCGCTAGTTCATGAACCACAAACCAGCCTGGTTCGTCACGAATTTTGGTTCGTATCTTGGTTCGTGCCCATCTCTACTTGGGAGTTTTACCGTAGTTGGTAAGGTCTAACCCAAAATTGTTGGAGGACATGATTTTCCTACAGACTATTTTCCCAACATATATGAATTTCTGGGGGTGTTTCAGGGCCGCTTTCTCAGTTCCCATACCAGAATCCTGCAAAAACATGGTATAATTTTGACCTTTCTAAATGGAATAGTTAAATGTCTCTTGAAGATAGGAAAGAAGCTGGTATGATGCTGTTTAACTTTTTTTTTGTTGGGGTGCAAAGGAATGAACTTCTGATGCAGCAGGGAACAGAAAAACTGTACTTCTGTTCTAAACCGAGAAATTCCATTTGCCTTCGGGAGCCTTTGATAGATCTTACATGGACTGGAATTACCCAGAAAATGTGATAAAGTCCTGCTAAAACTGTAAATCACAAATCAATCTATAAAATGTTTAAAGGGTTTGTTGTGCCAAAAAGAAATAGTCTGCGTCAAAGATCCACAGAAAGCCATGGCAGATACGTTTCCAGTCTGCTCTGTTTGGGCTCCCTCCCCTCTTTAGGCATGCCAGCTGGTGGCTCAAACATTTTTTGCCTTTCCCATGAACAGGGTCTAATTTTTCTTGAATTTAAATAACAGGATTTGAGTGTTTTGAGGACATAGGATCTATTTCAAGAAGTGGGGCATCTGCAAACTGAAATGATAGAACTTCACTTATCATTACAGTTGAGGAATGACAAAGAAATTATTCAAGTCCTACAAGGTATATTTCTGAGAAATACTTCTTATGGAACCTTCCCTTGGGAAAGTTACCCAGAAATATGTGCCACTGAAATTCACCGGGGCTTGCTCCCAGCTGCTCTTCACAGTATTGCAGGCAGAAACAGCAGTAGACACACTTTAAAGCAAATTCCTCAAGGGTTGACAGGACTAACCAGGAAAACTAAGACATGGGGCGGGGGGGGGGGTAGATCCTACCAGCTTTTCCACAGACTAAAGACAGAGGAGGTGCTCCTGCAGACCCCCAGACCTCGTGGGACCTGTGTGAACAAAAGCTATGCAGGATGTAGTTTGCAGTGAGAGAGGAGAATGGGGTGAGATGGAGCAGAAAAGCTGGTAGGATCCAATCCATAGCATTTTAAAAAAAAAGAATTTGCAGTATGATCCTGGAGAGACCGTCTCAGCTTTGAAACGTGACATATGCATGCCAGCAAATCAAATACTAGCCTTGCCACTCCACCCACACTTTAGGCTGTCTGTCTGGGTTTTTAATTTTTTAAGCACCATGTAAGCATTTATCCATTCATTTGTTGCTTTATTCATTTTTAAAATGTAACTTAAATAATTTTTTTCCTTTCCTTGTAACATAACAGCCTACAAGCCATATATTGAAATATTTTATAAGTAATTTATTACTGTGTAAATAAATATGGCTAAATTACATGTGTACTTTTAAATCTGACCTAATAGTAAAATCTTTTATTTCTGTTGTTCAGAAATGTTCTGTAGACATTCTGTCCAGGGAGTAATACACTGGTTGCAAAGTGAATTATAACAGGGGCAGTTAAAAAGGATACGGGCCATTGAATCTACTTGATCTTTACAATAAGTACAATAACATTTCTCATGGGGAATTCTACTAAAATAGTACTTCATCTCGGTGGAAGATAACACATTGCATCTAAGTAACATGAAAGAGCGTTGATATTTGGAACTGTCAAATAAAAGAAATATTTAGCCAGTTCGAACATTTTCTCATAGGATAAATGAAAATAAACAGCGATGCCTACCATCTTGAGATCATGTGAGCCTACCATGATCAATGTGTGTAAGTGGCCGGGCCGGCCTCCACCATTTTAATAGCAGTTTTATATATGGCTGCTTGTGATATTAAAGATGTTCAGGCCTCTGGAGTTAAAATGGCGGCGGTATTGCCACTAGAGAGCCTCTAACAGTTGCTGAGTCCCACCCAGGAGAACACAGCATGCACGGAACGCTGCACAGGAAGGCGGAGTGATTGAGAGGCGATTGGATATACTATCCTTCTAGCCCCAAAGGAATCCAGTGCAACAAATGTCTTGCAGAGTCATCCTCACTTAGCACATTCCTTTCCCTCCTTCCGTGATGAGATCTGTCCTTGATTGAGGAGCTAATCAAATGACATTCGTAAGTATATACAGTTGTTCCTGGGAAAGTACATTCCCCACCTAAATTCATCAACTCAGCTCCGGTGGACTTCATTAATAAACTACCCCTTTTGTGCAGTGCTAGAACAAGTTTTACATTTCCTTTCACACGCCCCAGCAGCTACCCATCAAGGCAACCAAACTTTTTGTTAAACCCAGGAACTGACCGTTGGAGACTTTGTTCTAATGGCTAGGTGGGCATTTTACCTATAAAGGTAGGGCCCTGGCCTCATTCAAATTGTGCACGCTTCTTGAGTCCGAGCGATGCTTCCTTAGGGTTGCTTCCCTAAGTCTTTCCCTTTCTCCTGGCCAAGAACGCTGGCGTTTGAAGCTCTCTTCCTCCATGGACCACGCAGTTCCTCTGACTGGTAAATATACTCTCCCCCACACACACTCTATTCCAACTTCTGGCTAGCCTCCTAGGACTGTGTGTGTGTAATTATTTTACCCCCGTAACTCTGAGTGTATGTGCATGCAGTTTTGTTCTTTAATAAAAGTTATTGTTTGATGTTAAGTACCAGCCTCGTCTGCTACCTTGGGGAGGGGACCTGGTAGAAATTGGTGATTTCCCGCTTGTTACCCTTCTCGCATAGCCATTCTCCTTGCTTGCTAATTCCCCCACAAATCATTTTATAGCAAGGAGACCAGTTCCAGTAACATGTGAGACTACCATGATCTTGAGAACATCAAGTAAAGATGGCAGCATACGACAGGGCCCTTTCAGTGGTGGCACTGACACACTGCAACTCCCTCCTTCATGACGGCATGTTTGGCATGATGCTTTTTGATTTTCCAGAAGGCAGCTGAAATCTTTCTTTTTTATCAGGCTTTGGGGTTAACTGACTGTTGATTGGAAGCTGAGTAGGTCAGATTAGACTGTGTGCTCTCTGCTGATTTCTCTCGTTTGTTGAATTGCTATTTTACCAGTTTTCACTGTCATATTTTAATTTTTTATGCTCAGTAGTTGGGATTTTATGATGTGAGCTGTTTTGAAGGTATTTCCCATTTTTTTTAAAAAAAAGAATAAATGCAAAGTCAAAACTGTTCTGGAAGACTGGAGTGGTGGTGTTTTTGTTCGCATCATAAGTACTAACCAATCAGTGTTGAACTCAGCAAGGAATTGCACATTCCCCCATCTAACAGTCTGTACATAACAGATTAGCATGTCTAGGAGAAGCATTCAACCTAGCTTTCTTCTGCCATGAAACTTTTCCATGTTCAGAAAAAGATTTGGGGAGGAGGTAAGGAAGCTCTCAAACACCCTTGCAGTCTGAACAGCTTTACTCTTCATTTTGCTGAGTGTAAAAGCTTGGTCTATACTGCTTAGTTCTTTTTGTGTTGGCCAGGACATTTATTTACACTGCTGGATAGCTGATTTCAAGAATTCAGACCTATTGAGTAAGCTTGTATTTGGCATAAGGGTGCTAGGTTTCCTGCTATAGCGGGAGACCACCAGCAGTCCCCAAGATTGATCTCTGCTGCTTCAAAGGCTTGTGGAGGAGAATGGGGTGGGTGTGCAAGCACTGTGCCTGTGCCAACATAAGGGCCGTTTTCACACATCTTTAAAATAGCACAATACTCACGAAAGGCTGCTGGCTTCCACATGCGATTTTTTACGCCGTTCATTTACAAATTGGAGGCAAGCAGCCACGAAAGCCCCATCTTCATGGATGGTGTCAAAAATCGTGCGAGGAAGCCGGCAGCCTTCCATGAGTATTGCACTGTTTTAAAGATGTGAAAATGGCTCAGTTCTAGGAGAAACTCGAAGTGGTATCATGATGTCAGAACGGATACTCTAGGATTTGCCAAAAACTCTATGGTTTAACATAGCGTTTTGGTGAATCATAGAGTAATGCCTGGTGATGGCCTGTCTTCTCTAAATTAAGAAATGTTCATGTTCCATCACGGTTGGATCTTGTGCCAAGATATCACAGGGCCTTTCTCATCTTTGCGGCTGCAATACAGCTGCTACTTTGACTTGCAAAATTATATGGAACAGCTTCGCCAAGTATGACATCTGGACAGATTGTGCATAACCTTCAGTCACTGCAGGGATATCTTCTCTTGTCAAGAGAGACTATTGGTCTTGTAAAATAGTAGAGTCCAATGGCATCTTTAAGACTAACCAACTTTATTGTAACATAAGGAGTCAGAAAGGAGCAATGGAGAAGGTGTCTTTTGCCAGGCAAAGTCCCAGCTTGGTCCACTGACCTTGCACTGGAATTTCCCAGTTAGGTAATGCCAGTGGACTCTATGGCTAGGTGGAGTTGTACTGACTGGAGCTTAAAGGGAATCTCTGATCTACAGCAGCACCAAGCTCTGAGGGTTCCTGGTTCTAATCCTGACATGGCTTCTTTTTCTGCTGCTGCTTTGCTACTACTTCCTCTACCTCTTCTGTTCCCTGAGCAGTCCAGCGAATCAGGATTTATGTAATAATACAATAACATGTAGGGTTGCCAGGTCTGTGCTTGGCAATCATGGGAGCTTTTAACGGCAGGAAGTGTGGAGGGGAAGTTCCGCATGACACAGTGACATCACTTCTGGGTGATAGACCCAGGAGAGATGTTACTGCATTGAGCAACACTGTAGGAAATTCCCCATTGGGAAAAATTCCTAGAGCATCACTCAACACAAGATGACGTTTCCTCTCTATTTTCCCCTCACTGCTCCATTGAATGAGGGCAGGAAACAGGGAACATGGGCAGGAGTTCCTCTACGCATGGTGGGCCTAATAACACGATGAAACCAGTTCAGAAAGATAGCAGGCAGCATCTTTTTCACACAGGAGGAGGCCATGTTGTGAACTCTCCCAGCCTACCCCAACAGAAGCTGCTTTGGATAGCAGGAAAAACTCTTTATAAAACTTGCAGAGTTAGTTTAAATATTTATAGTTCACTTTTCTCCTTGTGAGGGTTGCCTCTCTTTGTCCTAGATAGAAATTGTCATCCTTTTTATGTCAAAAGAAAACAGTTACTAAATATAGCTCACTACACCAGACAGAGGCCGTTGTGGAAGTGTTTCCTTTTCCAATGGAGGAAAGAGCCAACCGTCCCTGCCACGGCGAATCATTTCCATTTACACACACACACAGAGACACACACAGACATGCAAAAGGTTTTTCGCTGCAGCTGATCAGGTGTTGATTGGCATTTTGAACAGCCCACTGGGTCCGTAATTTGCATGAGACGCTTGAAAGGAGAGTCCTTGATGTGTTTTTAATGTGTAAAATTTTAGGTTTTTTCTTCTTCGTTCGCCAGTTTAGTCCCTGGGCTCCGTTTCTCACTGCAGTGTGTTGACAGCTGAAGCAGTGAAATACCTATGCCAAGGGCTTAGCGCCTTAGTTAACACTCAAGATAGTTGTCAAGATGTGTGGAATATCTGAAGCCCTGCCAGTGCCGACTTTACAAGTGAAGCCGTAGGGAAACTGGAGGGTGCAACCAAAGAACTTTATTTGAATAGTTAATGTTCTTCCAATCATGTTAGAAAATTTCTACTGCTCTGGATTCAATGTTGAATCCTACAACTCCTTTTCACTGTTGGATCCCATCATTCTGGACTTTCTCCAATAAAAAATGGCTTTTTCTGACAAAGAAGTCTTTCTTTGTTGAAAGAAGCCCTTTTCTGTTGGAGGTAGTCTTGGTGGAAGGGAGCCACAGAATCCGTCCCTCAGTTCTTTACTTGATGTTTCTTAAAATGTCTCCTCTAATCGCAGCAAAAGGAAGACCCAAGATGAGAGGGCTTGACTCAATAAAGGAAGCCACAGCCTGCAGTTTGTAAGATTTTAGCAAATCTGTTGATGATAAGATGTTTTGGAGGTCATTAATTCATAACCCCTGCACACAACTGCAAGCACTTATGGGAATGCTTTAGTTCCTCATGAGTCCCAGGCCGTTTCTACACGGCCAAAGCTTCCGGAAGATTGTGCGAAACTCGTGGAATGAAGCATCTTCCTAGCGCGATTTCCCAGCACGATCCCGTTTAATGGCGCGATTTCTGACATCATCATGCCATTAAAGGGGATCGTGCCGGGAAATCGTGCTAGGAAGACCCTTTGTTCCATGAGTTTCACGCGATCTTACAGACGCGTGTGAAAATGGCCCCTGTTATTATGGAAAGTGTGCCTTAACATCCTGGAATGTTTTGTTCATGTAGACAAGAGGGTCCATCTCACGATAACAGCATTGAGATAGCACCTGTTGATGGAGCCAGCGGGCTTTTCATTCACCCCGTATCTCATGCGTGTTCTGTTGAGATAGTAGCAAACGTTGAACAATGCAAAATGGTGCACATAATATTGGATATTCTCCAGATGGAAATTGTCAATGTTTACCAATGAATATCAGTTTGGGTCAAATATGAATAATATTTTTGAGAACAAAAATTTTAATAGACAATAGAATTTTACAAGTGAAGTTCTGAGAGTACCCGTAGAAGAAACCTTGAGTTTTACCAATGTCTCTGAAGCAAGAAAAAGATGCATGCTTACAAAATAATACTCAGGAGAAATCAGATAAAAACCTGTTCTTAACTGGTTTTTGTTATGAAATGCTAGCAGGCTTTTCTAATTCTAGTCACTGTGATGATTATGATTTTAAATGAAATTAAGATTTAATTAGGTTAACAGGAATATTAATTAAATTTAACAATGAATTTTGAATCCTGGCCCAATTTAAAATTAAAAGTTCAATTTTTCTTTTGGAAGTCTCCAAACTTTTCTTTAGGTTTAGGTGTTAAATAGAATCACCTGGGGTTTTACTCTGTAATTTTTTTTTTAAGTTCTAGTTCCATATGAACTAGAGTGCTTATTCTTCCTGCCAAAGGGGAGCACATATTCTCAGTTTCATTTCTTTTTGTCAGTAGTTTCAGCGCTTTGCTTTTCACTGTGGTTTTGTAGATTTCTTTTCATTCCATATGCATGCTAGACAGTTTGTAGGTACGATTTATATATATTTAAAGATTCAATGTACTTATGGGTATAATATATAATACGGATTTATCGATGCTCAAATAATGCCGAAAAGTGCATTCATTTTATGGGGGAAATTCAGCAGAAGGAAAAAGAAAATGGCAGGACGCTGAAGAATTACCAGCAGAAGCAAGAAGTCAGATTGAAAATAAGCAATATTAGATCAAAATAGCCAAGGATGAAAAAAAAATCATCCATGCACTTTGGATAGGGCCTATCCTATGCAGCTGATCCTATACCAGGGCTTTTTTTCAGCAGGAACACGGTGGAACGGAGTTCTGGCACCTCTTGAAAATGATCACATAGCTGGTGACCCCACCTCCTGAGCTCCAGACAGGGGGGAGTTTAAATTGTCCTCCGCGCTGCTCCAGCGGTGCAGAGGGCAATTTAAACTCCCCTCTGTCTGGAGCTCAGGGGGCGGGGCCACCAGCCATGTGACCATTTTTGCTGAGGGCGATTTAAACTTTAAAAAACTCCCCCCTTGTTCCAGCTAACCCAAATTGACATCATTGTGTGATCCTGAGTTCCACCACGTCTTTTCCCAGAAAAAAGCCATGTGCATACTGATTCAAGTGGGGCTTCTCCCAAGCAAATTATGTTTAGGATTACAAATGTGAAAAGGAAGTGACTGTCAGCATCAGTAAATACCAGAAGATTTGGGGGTGGTTCTTGGGGAGGATGAAGTTCTGGGAGGATGTGATATCACTTGTGCGGGTGGGGGGAACACTGTAGGAATCCTCTCAATCTCTATGGGGTTTACCATAAAGATTAGGGGAAACTTCTAGAGTGTCACCATCAATGCCATTTCCCTCTTGCTTCTCAAATTATCCAGGACAGGAGGCTGAGGGCGCCAGTGGAAGATTGTCTGCTGCCATTAGGCAAGTGGTAAGCCTGACTTAACAGAAATGCTTCAAGAGATGGACTAGGGAGACAAAATTCCAGTGTACTGGTCACCCTAAAGGTGTGTGGAGCTGGGAAAGTCATGTGATTTTCTATCATTGGGTTTTGAGTTTGGCTTGGGTGGTATTGGAGCCTCCAAGGTAAATCCTGGTCTAGCAGTCCTGTAAAAGTCTCCTGATCTTTTTTTTTTTTAAGATCCTTTTTATTCCCACGTTATTCCAGAAAAAAGGGGATCTGGGATTGTTGCACTTAAAAACAGGTTGCTTCTGCGTGTGAATGAGCTAAACATAAATTACTGCCCATTTTATGATGGCATTTTCATGAAACGTGGCATATGTTTTGAAATTCCCCAACTGTCTTCTGCCTTCGTAAAATAATCATTGTGGCTGGGTCCTTTCGTAATCACAAAACCAGCAAAACTGGATCAACCACAGAGAAACTAAGAGTATTGTCGAAGGCTTTCACGGCCGGAGAACGATGGTTGTTGGGGGTTTTCCGGGCTGTATTGCCGTGGTCTTGGCATTGTAGTTCCTGACGTTTCGCCAGCAGCTGTGGCTGGCATCTTCAGAGGTGTAGCACCAAAAGACACACTGTGACACTGAGAGATCTCTGTCTTTTGGTGCTACACCTCTGAAGATGCCAGCCACAGCTGCTGGCGAAACGTCAGGAACTACAATGCCAAGACCACGGCAATACAGCCCGGAAAACCCCCAACAACCATCAAACTAAGAGTACTAACATAGGGTTGCCAGCTCCAAGTTGGGAAATTCCTGGAGACCTTGAGGGTGAAACCTGGAGAAACCTGGAGAAAGTGGGGTTTGGGGAGGGAAAGGACCTTGGCATGGCATAATTCCATAGAGTCCACCCCCCCAAAGTAGCCATTTTCTCCAGGTGAACTGATCTCTATGGTCTGGATACCAGTAGTAATTCCGGGAGATCTCCAGCCACTACCTGGAGGCTGGCAACTCAAACACAAATATACGGCTTTGTGAATCAACCAAAAGATGCATGCGTAGTCAGATGAGGACTGAGCATGCTTCCAGAGAATGTATTGGTGAGAGTGGTTGAAAGTCAGCGAATAGGGAAATTATATATTCTCAGGGTCTTCTTGAGCAGACTAAAGGAACAAAGGAAATGGGAGGATTTTCTAGTAATTAAGCCCTCTCATAAATCTTCGTGGTTCCTAGCATTTAAGTGCCAGATTTGCAAGTAACAAAAAAAAAACATAGTGTAAAATGAAGTAAATAAATAAATAAAAATTGTGTGGCCTCAGCTTGATCAAAGGAACTATCTTCTTAGGCAGTCCAGTCCTTCTATCTAATATTAAGAGACTACAGACCTGGCTTCTTTCCTCCGTCTCAGATGTACCATCTCATCTATCCCGACAGACTGCCTTATTTTAAATGATAGAAGCTAAGAGAGAGGGATTATTGCTGACTTCAATGCTTGTGGGTAGTCATTTTATCATTAGATTTGTTTAACCAGCTTTGAAAATGCACATGGACTGATCTAGCGCAGTGTTGTCAAAGGAATAGGGATTAATTGCTAACTCAAACAAACTATGAAAGTGAAAGGGGCATCCATAGCAACCGATGAACTTCGTCAAACAAATTAACCGCAGCTCAATTTAAATGTGAAATTGAGGGGGATAAGCTCCCCATTTACCCACCTGGGGAGGAGAATTACTTGCCCCCAGCCCCAGTTTCCTGCTCCCTATGGCCTCCACATAGTGATGCTCTAAGTCAGGGGTGGGCAATTGTTTTGGCTCAGGGGCCACTTTGTGGGAGCGGAGGTTAGCAGAGGGCCGCACCTTTTAAAATGATTGCATTCATTAGTAGACTTTCGGTGCCAGGCGCCCGGTAGGTGACTGTCTTGGCGGGCCGCATGTGGCTCTGTAGCGGGCCGCATGTGGCCCGCGGGCTGCAATTTGCCCACCCCTGCTCTAAGTATTTCCCATAATCTTTATTGTAAAGATCATAGAGCCTAGGAGAGGCAGCCTAGAGTGTCACCCTCCAAGTCTCCTGTCATTTGCCAACGCAGAGTTAGGAACCCGAGGGGAGGAAGAATTTACCTATGCAGTATTGGCATTTTATTTAAACTGGGCCATTATTACCCCTGGAATCCCATTAAGCATGCAACATTAGCATGCCCGCACAATGCCACCCTAGAAATACTAACCCTGCACATGTAGCCAAAATGACAGTACCTCCATGTGGCACTTGAACGGCTAACAGTGCAATCCTAAACTCAGGGCCAAGCTACAAGTGACGAATGACACTTGAACAGCAAGTGTATTTCTCCCTGTTCACTTGCCCTCCACTCAATCCACTTGCTGTTCAAGTGTCATTCGTCATGTGTAGCTTGGCCCTTAGTTGGTGGTGGAAAATGCCGTCAAATTATAGCTGACTTATGGCAACCCCTGCTGAGGTTTCAAGGAAAGAGACATTCAGAGGTGGTTTGCCAATGCCTGCAAGCTAAGTTACACCCTTCTTAATTAATTGAAGTTAGTGAATTTAGAAGGATGTATGTCTACAGATTTCACTGGAACACATTTAATTGAGCATAAACTTTCATGAGCCAGAGACCTAGGGTTGCCAGCAAAACCTTGACTGTCTGCTGTTTCTCTGTAAGCCAGTGGGAGAAAAGTACCACCCTCCTCCCCAAAAAAGTGCTGTCAGCTTTACTGTTGCACCACTTTTGGGAGAAACCTGAAGTGATGTCATGCCTCTGTAGTAATCTCCATAAACTTTATGGTGTTACCACAGAGTTTCTGGCAATTTCTAGAGAGGCATGACATCACTTGCGGATTTTTCTGACATTCCTATAGATTGCTTTATCAGAAACATTCCATTCAGTTGGTGTGCGTAGTGGCAAATCCAGAAACCAATGCCCTCACTTAGAGATGGGCACGAATTGCATTACGAACGTCAAAAACCCACGAAAAGGGCGATCATGTGATCGCGATCTGGCGGTTCGTTATCAGCCACGGCCAACGAACCAGCAGTCGGTAGAAGCCTGGTTCAGTGCGTTTGGTTCAGAAAGGCAGACACTCAGGTGCCAGCAATCAATTCCCCTGGCAACGGAGCTGAGGGAATGCCTGAACTCTGTCTGCGCTCCTTCTGTTGCCCTGGAAACCCGAATGGAAGCCCAGCTTACCTTGATCGGCAGGTCTTCCTTCCAACCACGGAGCTGCAAAGCGGTTACAAGTTGGGAGAAGACACCCAGGGAAGGGAGGGGGAAGGGGGTGTCCTGTAGCCACAGGCACTCCAATCTCATCCCTGCAAACCCTGATAGGCAGCTCTGACGGCCAAACACAGACCTCCTGCTTTGCTCAATGGGACCTGTGATTATAAATAGCTGTGGGCTCCCAGGCTGGGTTTCACTTTCAGCGAGCAGTGGAGTGGGACAGAGCTCTTGCTTGCCACTTGCTAGCCTTTGGGGAGAGAGACTGAGAGTATAATTCATCTTGGATTTTTGTGGGAGTTTCCTGGGGGCCTTGGATTGGAGAGGGTATAACTCCAAGATCCCTTTTGCAATCTTGTCCAAAGTTGGGTGATGGATGTTGGGGAGAGCCTGCAAAAGACTCCCTGGAAATATGGGCTTTGTAAGTGCCATGGGGGCCGTTCAGTACCCAACGAATAGCAAACCCGAACCGGTTCAGTAACGGAAAATGTTTGTTGCGGTTCGCGATCTCAGGATCATCGTCGGCACCGAACCGCGAACTGCTGGTTCATTATTTTTTGGGGGGGGTTGCGGCCATATCTACCTTCACTTTCTGGAGTGTAGCACCGATGACATATTAACATAGCCAAATATGTTCTCAGCCAGTCAGGGATCATGTTGTGAACGGAGTGATCCCTAACTGGCCACCATCAGGCATTTTATTAATTCAGGAAAGAGAGAGATGGAGTAACTGGCAGTTTGCTGCAGCAACAAAACAGGGGAAATTACGGCACTTGCCCGGATGGAAGAAAGACAAATATTCTCACTATTAAAGCAGTTTCAGGGAAACCTCTGTAGCTACCTCCTCAAGTGTGTTGTTTTAACTCAGAAAGTAAAATAGGATAACATTCTCAACAGTTGTAATAATTGAATTCCCCTCTCTGCCATGGAAGTTCTCTGGGTGACTTTTGGCCAGTCACTCTCTCTCAGCCTCATTGGGTTGTTGTGAGGATAAAAACAGAGGGTGGGGATATGATGAGCATCTAAACTGTGCTAGTTCCCCATTGGGGAGAAAAGTAGGCTATAAGCATCTTTTAAAAATTGTGTGGATAATTTTTTTTCTTTAATGGATAGCCCATCAAATCACAAAATCAGCCTAGAGGCCTTCTTGTTTTGTTCAATCCCATACCATATGGAAATATTACCAACAGGGCTTTTTTTCAGCCGGAACATGGTGGAACGGAGCTCCGGCACCTCTTGAAAATGGTCACATGGCTGGTGGCCCCGCCCCCTGATCTCCAGACAGAGGGGAGTGTAGATTGCCCTCTGCGCCACTGAAGCAGCACGGAGGGCAATTAAAAATTTTAAAAACTCCCCCAATTGCTCCTGCTGATGTGCTGGTAAGCTGGAGAAAGGGGGGAGTTTAGATCGCCAGTGGCACGGAGGGCAATTTAAACTCCCCTCCCCCTTGTGGGAGCACTCCCAGGGGTGTGGCTGTGCCCTACGTAATGATGTCACTTCCTGTAAGTGATGTCATCACGCAGTCCCGGGATTGTGCACTTGCTTTGCGTTCACGCATGTGGTGCCAGGGGCACTACCTTCTACCAGGAGTTGCCCTGTGTGCTGACAACTCACTGAGTTCCACCACCTCTTTCCCCAGAAAAAAGCCCTGATTACCAAGATTGAATGCGTGCATCTTTTTAGAAAGGGCTGGCACTTTTTTTTTTTAAGGCAAAAATCCTATTAATTAAGCTTGGCACACAGTTTGACTCAACAGTGACTTGGTAGGCAAGGGAGCCTTTAATTTCTGCCTCCCCTTTGAGTGACTTTTGCTCTTCAGAAAGTCGCATTCCAATTTCTGCCTGTATTGTCTCCTGCCTTCAAATGTTGTTATCTGATTAAGCAATTACTTGCTCCTGGAGTGCTTTGAACTGTTCTCCACTAAAGTAGGCTAGATAGCATTTAGGAAGTTTCACATTGGCCTGTTTAGCATTTCAATGGCATTGCCCATAAGAATAAAACACGCTCTTAAAAGTGAACTCGGTAGCCTTGTGAAGTTTTTTCCGCTTCAGATTCAAGGAGCAATAGGAGACTCAGAATAGATGATTGTGGCTGTAATCCTGAGGAGACTTTCCCAGGAGGAATAAAATGGGGATTACTTCTGAGTAGACCTGATTGCACCCAATGTATCAGCCAGAACGAAGATGAAACGATGTAGCTTTTTTGCCTCGGAATTTTCTTTCTGAAACAGACATATGGACTGGTGGCTGCGTGGCAAGAGACCTGTCAATCACACACTGCCTTGAAAGCCTTATCAGATGAAAATGGTATAAAAAAATATGACAAGGAGATCCAAAGGCAAGAGGGAATGGGCTAGCGGCTCAGCAGGTTGATAAGAGACTGCAGTTGATCCAAAATGAAGTGAGCCAGTAAAGCCATCTGTTAAGTTCATGGGGCGGGGGGTGGGGGGGAGGTTATATTGAATTACATTTGCAACATTCATAGGCCACCAAAAACTGGTCTAGAAGTAGGGTTGCCAGCCTCCAGGTAGTGGCTGGAGATCTCCTGGAATTACAATTGGTCTCCAGGCCACAGAGATCAATTCATCTGGAGAAAATGGCAACTTTGGCGGGGGGAGTGGACTCTATGGAATTTCTGCTATGGAAGCTTGCTGGGTGTTAGGTGTCAGACTGTGGCTAGATAAGGTACTCTCTGCAAGATTCCCTTTAGAAGCAAGAATAAGTCCAATGTCTAGCAAAGGAAGTTTTATTGCAGAAAAGGTCCATTATAGTCCACTGTCCTGAATAGGAGACTCAGGATGGTACATGATCATTGTTACCAATGAAGAGCAAGCATGGGATACAGAGTAACAATACCCATCTGGAACAGCCTCCCCCCACAGTTCTCAAAACAACATCTTTCAGTCCTGGGAAGCTGCTCTCCTTCAAGGCCAATGCCTGGTGGAACGGTGTTAGACAAAACAGTCTCCTCTGGTGGGAATGCTGCCTGGGAACTGGTGCACCTGAGGAGAAAACACTTAGAGACTAAAAGCATTAGAAAATGGAGTCAGTACAGTTAAGATATATACTGGACCTGACATTTCTGCCCCCCTTAAAACAAATCCCCCCCTGGTTTATATGGGTAGCGAGTATGAAAAGCTTTGGTTAATCTAGGAGCATGAACATGTGCAGAGTTCACCCATTCATCGTAACCAGAATCAAAGTCCTTCCACCTAATGAGGTAAAAAAGCTGATTTCTCTTGATTTTAGAGTCTAAGATTTGTTGCACCTCATAGTGGATTTGGTCGTCTATTAAAGTTGGAATGGGTGGAGCTTTGATATGCCATTTGTTGTCGGTGGGAGCTTTCTTCAAAAGGCTGACATGGAACGTATCATGCACATGGCGAAGGTTCTTGGGCAATGTTACAGCAACAGTCACTTTATTTATTACCTTGCGCACAGGAAAAGGTCCTAAGAATTTCAGAGCGAGTTTGCGGCTTGTCTGAGCTAGCTTTAGGTTCTTTGTGGAAATGTACACATGGTCCCCTGGTTGTAATTCCCATTCGGCCACACGATGGCGGTCTGCGTACTTTTTGTAATCCAGTTTGGCTTTTTCAAGGTGTCTTTTAATGATAGTCCATTGCTGCACTGCCTCCCCCCACCATGAGGACACATCTGGCAATTTAGAGGAATGGAGAGGGGGTGCGTCCAACGGGAAGGGATTGAAGTGAGTTCCATATACAATCTTGAAGGGGGCTTCTCCCGTTGAAGCGTGTACACTGTTGTTATAGGAGAATTCTGCTAGAGGGAGAAGGTCCACCCAATTATCTTGTTGGAAATTGATGTAGCAACGAAGGAACTGTTCTAATATTTGGTTTGTTTTTTCGGATTGCCCGTCGGTTTGTGGGTGGTGGCTTGAACTGATACCTTGTTCAATATTCAACATTTTCATAAGCTCCCGCCAGAAGTTGGCAACGAACTGTCCGCCGCGATCCGAAATCACCTTGGACGGAAAAGAATGTAATTTTACGATGTGCTTTAGAAACAGGTCCGCTAGTTTTCGAGCGGAGGGTATAGCGGTACAGGGTATAAAATGGGCTTGTTTGGAGAACAGATCTACCACAACTAAAATACAATTATGTCCTTTCGAGGGAGGTAGATCAGTGATAAAGTCCATGGAGATTATTTCCCAGGGCCTGTTCGGTGTTTCTAATGGTTGCAGGAGACCCGGAGGTTTCCCCTTCCTGGTCTTTGCGCTGAGGCAAATAGGGCAGGAACCAACGTATTGGGAAATGTCTTTGCGCATGCCCGGCCACCAGAATTGTCTTTGAACTAGGTGTAAAGTTTTCAGGTACCCATAATGTCCAGCAGTGGGAGCATCATGACAGCGCTGCAAGACTTCCAGCTTAAAGCTGTCTGGGACATACAACTTGCTCCCAGCTAGCCAATCCCCCTGTGGGGATTGGGTTAGTTTGTTTCGTGGCGCCTTATCCCCCTCCTTCTCCACTTCAGCTTTAAGTTTCGATTTCCATTCTTGGTCGGCCGGGAGGGGCTGCTTAGCGCGGCTGCGAGTGGTCACCACGCCCCCAAGTTGCTTAGGCGAAAAGACCGTGTCGACAGTCTCCGCCCGTTTGCTCTTATGTTGGGGCATGCGCGACAGGGCGTCCGCCAAAAAGTTAGTTTTGCCCGGGAGATAATTGAGGGTGAAGTTGAACTTGGAAAAGAATTCCGCCCACCGCAATTGCTTGGCATTTAGTCTGCGTGGGCTTCGGAGGGCCTCCAAATTTTTATGATCTGTCCAGACCTCAAAAGGGTATCTCGCCCCCTCCAGCCAATGCCTCCAGTTTGTGAGAGCTGCTTTCACTGCAAAGGCCTCCTTCTCCCACACATTCCAATTCCTTTCTGCCTCTGAGAACTTTCTGGACAAGAATGCACAAGGCCGTAATTTCCCATCCTCCCCCTTCTGCAGCAAAACCCCCCCTATCGCCGTATCGCTGGCGTCGACCTGTACTATGAAGGGGGACTGTTCGTTAGGGTGGGAGAGGATGGGTTCCGTTACAAATTGCTGTTTTAGACATTCGAAGGCCATTTGGCAATCGGGGGTCCATTGTAGTTTAGCCGAGGGTTTTTTGGCTTGGTCCCCTTTATCTTTGGTTTTCAGCAATTCTGTTAAGGGGAGTGTGATTTGGGCGAAGTTCGCTATGAAGTCTCTATAGAAGTTGGCAAACCCCAGGAAGGATTGCAGTTCTTTACGGGTGGTGGGTGTTTGCCAATCCTGGATCGCCTGTACTTTGGCTGGATCCATTTTCAACCCCTCTTGTGAGATACAGTACCCAAGGTAAGTGAGTTCGGTTTTGTGGAATTCACATTTGGACAATTTAATGGGCAGTTTATTCTTCATTAAGGTGGCCAAGACCTTTTGTACCATTTGAACATGTTCTTCCTCTGTGTCAGAATAAATTAAAACATCATCAAGGTACACCACCACCCCTTTGTATAGAAATTCATGTAAAACTTCGTTTATCATGGACATGAATACAGACGGGGCTCCCGTCAATCCAAAAGGCATAACTAGGTATTCATATTGTCCGAGGGGCGTATTAAATGCGGTTTTCCACTCATCCCCTGCCTTGATACGAACGTGGAAGTAAGCATCTTTTAGATCTAATTTTGTAAAGATCTTACCTTGGGCCACGACGTTGAGAAGGTCTCGGATGAGCGGTATAGGATAGGCGTTGTTGGTGGACACTGCATTTAGTCCTCGGAAATCCGTGCACAGCCTGAGTCCCCCATCCTTCTTTTTCACGAAGAGAACTGGAGCGGCGTGGGAGCTAGAGGCTGGGCGGATGAACCCTCTTTGGAGGTTGGTGTCGATGAATTTCCGGAGCTCTTCACGTTCATGGAGACTCATGGGATAGAGTCGTCCTTTAGGCAATGAGGCTCCGGGTAGAATTTCCACCGCACAGTCCGTTCGTCGGTGCGGGGGTAGAGTGTCAGCTTCCTCCTCCGAGAAAGCATTTAGAAAAGGCCAGTACGGTTCGGGTATTTGGTTGACTTCTTCTTGGGTGAGGAGGGCCTTTTCTTTGTAAGTTGGGTCTTCGCCCCAGTTTTGATTCCAACGGTGACTTTTACAGTTGGCATGGTTGAAGGTAATACATCCTTGAGCCCAGTCTATGTAGGGATTGTGATCACATAGCCATTTGCTGCCCAGAATTAACGGGTACTTGGCAGTAGAGCTGATGACAAAGGACCTCTTCTCCCAATGTTGTCCCATGCCTGTGATCACCGGGATGGTTTCAGTTGTGACCGGATTCATGTTGGTACCATCCATTTGTTCAAAAATTACTGGATTCTGTAAATCCCGAGTTGGTAAGACCAGTCCATTGACTAGAGCTGGGGCTATGATATCTCTTGAGCAACCCGAGTCAATAAGAGCTTGCACCCGAATGTGCATTTTTCTCTCTGGGTTGATTAGAGTCACTGGCATGAATAAAATGGACCCAGGTGGCCGGTTCCGTGCAGGGACGGGCTTGGGGCGGATCTGTCGTTTGGGCCCTTTTACGACAGATCCATCTCGTTTCCCGACTGGGGACTTTCTGGGTTGACTTCTGTAGATGGGGAAGCGGGATCGTATTCCATAACTTCTTCCGCTTCCAGCCCTCTTTCTGAGGCTGGCCTTTGGGAAGCGCCGCGGCCTCTGTTTGCTCGTGGAGCTGGAGTCGGGCGTTGGAGCGTAGGGAACGGAGCAAGGGTTGGACGCCGTAATTGAAGCGGAGGTCTTTGCACAGGTCGGTAGGGGCATTGTGCTGCAAAGTGACCAGCCTGTCCACATTGCAAACACAGCCCTTGTTGCCATCTAGCATCTCTCGCTCCACGAGTGGCGTAGCCCGCTCCCCGAGCTCCCTTCTGTAGGGTCAATGGTCTCCTTTGTCCCGTTTGTTGTTGTTGCTCAACCAAACGGACTTCTAAAATGCGATTCTCCACTTCGCAAACAAGTTGAACCCAACCTAACAGCGTAGGGGGATTGTCTTGCATGAGGGCTCTGTCCAAAAGTCTCGGATTAAGTCCTTGTTTGAACAGAATAATTTTTGTGGACTCCTCACACCTGGGGCACTTGGCAGCCAATTGTCGGAATTTCGTGATATAGTCTCTCGCTGACATGCTGCCCTGCTTAATGGCCTGCAATTCTGTTCGGGCCCTGGTTTCCTCTAAGGGGTCTTCATATTGTGCTCTAATAGCATCTACCAACCCCTGGAGAGTATCAAGTTCTGGGGCCCCAATATTATATAGTCCTACGTACCAGTCTGCTGCTTTCCCTTGTAAGCGGGAGCCGAGATGTTCAATTTGGCTGGCCTCGCTGCCGAAGAGGTGTCCCCACCGGTTGAAGAATTGTAAGACTTGCACTAGGAAAAAGCCCAGTTTGGAGGGATCCCCATCAAAAGTGGCGTCCAATTTCACCCAACCCATTGGGAGGTCTTGCCTCGGAGCCGGTGCTGGGTAGAAGTCCGCCGGAAGCATCAATGGCACTTGAGGTATGGGGGGACCCGGTTGTGCTGGCGGTGCAGGTTGCGCTGGCGGCGGCATCACCGGTTGAGCCGGGGGTGGCGGCCTCGGCTGGGCTGGCGGTGGTGCTCTCGGCTGGGCGGGTGGCGGCAGTCTGGGTCTGGCGGGTGGCAATGCCGGAGGTGTTGGCCGTAGCGGTTGAGGTGCTGGCAGTTGAGGTTGGTGCGGCGGAGTAGTGATCGGCCGCTGAGGGGTGGGTTGGTGGGGTCGTAGTGGTGTAGGCCCCATCGGTTGGTTCGGAGGAGGTCTTAAAGGCTGTTCCAGTGGCAAACGTATCGGCTGCAGCGGCGGGGTTAGTTGTGGTCGAAGCGGAAGGGGCCGCAGCGGCGAAGGCCGAATGGGTGGAAGGCCGCGCGGGCTTGCCCCTCCCGGCGTTGCTGTTTTGGGAAGCGTCGGCTGGTCTTTAGGCGCTGGTCGACCATTTCCCGGAGGTTGTCCGACGGGAACGGTTTCGCGCGGTTGACCAGGGGCTCCCTCCCCGGATGGAGCCGCGGGTGCCCCCGCTTGGTCCGGCCGGACCGTTATAGGGGAAGTATGTGGGGGTATCACCGGTGTATCACTTGGCTTTTCCTCCCCTTCCGTAGGCCTCTCGACAGGGGTCTCGTCTGGCGGCGCCTCCGCTCCCGTGATCGGAGGTTCGATGGGAGCTTCATCAGATGGCACACTCGGGTGATCCCTTCTCGGTGGAATTTCCCGCTGAATGGGAAGTTCCTTGGGTTGTTCTCCCGATTCGCCAGGATAGGTGCCCCCCTCGCCGGTAGGTGACGACCGCTGCTGAACTTCCTCCATCGGATAGGAGATGACACTTTGAAGGGTAGCTATCTGGATTGCCATCTCTTCAGGAGACAGTCTTTCTCCTGCCCCCATTGAGGAAATTAAATGAATGGCGTGAGCCAAACTTTCTTCCATATCCATCAGCTTAGCTTCTAATTGTTGTATTCGACTTGGCCCTGGTTGTTCGCCCAGGGAACCTTCATTCGCTGTACTCACCGGGGAGAAAGGGCCCCACGGAGGAGGGTCTCCTCGGACTATTCGCGACCTCGCGGCTAGAATCCCCTTGGCCATACCCGTCACGGCCGAGATGCTGGTATCTACCGCATAGGTGCGACCTTGTATCTGCTCCCAATTTTGTTCAGGGACTTCCGTTGGCTCTTTCCACGGAGCAAGTTCGGAATAATCCCAACTCAGGGCTCCACGGCGAGACGTGTCCCCCTCCATCTGCTCAAACGTCCGGTTCCAATATCGCCATGGTTGGCTGCTATCTAGTTCCGGAACGGTTTCCAGGCTTCGGCGCCCGTCCATCGAGACTCGTGGATGGAGTCCACCTGCCCGGCGCTCTCTGGTTTCTCGGGGTCTGGCTCCCCACTCCGACGGGGTGGGTACCGAAATCAAGGGGAGAGCGGTTGCTTTCGGCCTTGCCCCGAGGTTGCTTTCAGTCTCGTTCCGAGTACTGAAGTCGATGAGAGGCAGGGTGGAAGTGGATGCTCCGGTCCCGTTCCCGGTTGCTCCCAGCTCCTGGGAGTCTTGGGTTTGCACCGGTTGATTGTCGGGAGACGCATACGGATCAAACAAAGGATCCCTGTCCGGGACAACCTTGGATTCCGCTGGGCCCGACTCAGACATAATTGGTAACAAAATGTCAGACTGTGGCTAGATAAGGTACTCTCTGCAAGATTCCCTTTAGAAGCAAGAATAAGTCCAATGTCTAGCAAAGGAAGTTTTATTGCAGAAAAGGTCCATTATAGTCCACTGTCCTGAATAGGAGACTCAGGATGGTACATGATCATTGTTACCAATGAAGAGCAAGCATGGGATACAGAGTAACAATACCCATCTGGAACAGCCTCCCCCCACAGTTCTCAAAACAACATCTTTCAGTCCTGGGAAGCTGCTCTCCTTCAAGGCCAATGCCTGGTGGAACGGTGTTAGACAAAACAGTCTCCTCTGGTGGGAATGCTGCCTGGGAACTGGTGCACCTGAGGAGAAAACACTTAGAGACTAAAAGCATTAGAAAATGGAGTCAGTACAGTTAAGATATATACTGGACCTGACAGTTAGGATCCCATTCCCCAGTGAGGGCAGGGATCCCCCGCTTTCACTCTCTGCCCCCCCTCACCTCCTGGCTGATGGGGGAGGAAGGCACGGGAACTGACATCATTGCGTTGCCCCGAGAACACTCCCACATTTTACTGCAGGCCAATTTGGGCCCCAAACGGGCCTAATTGGGCCTGTTTGAAGCCCAAATTGGCCCGCTGTGAAGCACGCACACACTTATGCACCTGTGCAGTGCTGTCACCAGAAGTGCCATCACCGGAAGTAACATCACCACACAGGCGCAGGGTGAAGAGAGGAAGAAGGAGGTAAGAACCAGGTCTCCCCTCTCCCATCGGGAGGGTAAGGGAACCTGGCAACCCTACCAGGTATCCTTGGCCTAATTTACTTCATAGAATAGTTGTGAGGATAAAATAGAGGAGAGGAGAATGATGTAAGCTGTTTTGGGTTCGTACTGGGGAGAAAGGTGAGGTATAATGGAAGTAAATAAATATGTATGTAAAATAGATCATAGAATGCCCTCTGTCCAGGGCTGACTCTGGTATCTTCCCTTTGCCTGTTAAAAAAACCCTTTAATTCTCCCCATAACCTGTCAACAGTTGTTTTGGGGCGGTGTCTACCCCCTTCTCTCACTGCTGCCACCGCCTCCACCGTCTCCATCTATGGCCTTTCCCACCCATTAAGACAGTGAAAAAATGATTGTACTGGAACTCCCTGTTGCCCTTACCTCTCTTTCCGTATTTCTGCTGAGCAATGCTGTAATGCTACAGTGCCTTTGGGAAGAAAATGGAGGGGGAGCTCTTTAAAGGGCTGCCCCACATCATTTTGAAAGCAAATTTTAGCTCCACCCCCTCCCCATAGTGGTGGCAGACACTCCCCCACAGCCACTCTGCAAATTCCCCTTTGAACCAGATTAAAATGGATTAATTTTTGTAACGGCTTAAAGAAACCTCCTGACTCATAATTTACTATTTGCACCACACACTAATCCTTGACTGGTCTTTGGAGAGATTTACAGAACGACCCAGCCAGAAGGTGGGCTGATATGGCATTGGCTGGAATAAGGGAATACAACTGAATAGCTTGGGCCTGTTATACACTCTTAGTCTCACCTACTGATGTCATGTCTGAGCCCCATCCATGCCAATTTTGATTCTGTTCTGCTGAACACAGTGTATCTAGCTATAGCTCAATATCACTTTGCTTTCTCAGGCTTTCGCATGTGTTTATCTGTTGGACTGTAACAGCTTCCAGTGTTGATGACCTTGTACTCATTCCCAGACAGTGCTGTGTCTTGCTTCCTAGTAACTCAATGTGACATCACAAATATGTGAAACGTTCTCACACCAAGAGAGCGCCAAAGTATTGTTTACAGTTGAGAGGGGGGAGAAAAGAGTAAACTAGAATGTTAAAAGAGAAGTTTCTCTCGCATGATGTCATTCCTGTCAACTTCTACTCATGCTGCTTAGATGCCTGCCTTGCTTCTAAGTAGTCCTGTGGACCTGTATATGGAACTGATCTGATTTCTGAATAAAAGCCATTTGACTAAGTACGTGTGTCTTACTGCAAATGGGCCAGAGATCTGTCTGCTGTATCCTGTCATCTATAGCCTGACAACTTCACAGAATTGTAGTGATGATAAAATGGAAGAAAAGAGCATGATGTAAAGCGCTTTGAGTGCTCATTAGTCACCCAAATAAATGAATTCATCGGGAAGTTCTGCAAACTCTCTTTAGAAATTAATATACAGGTTGCTCCTTCACTCCCACAGAGCTCAGCATTTCCTTTTTTTTAAAGAATACTTTTTATTTCATTGATAAGATTAAAAGCCTAATTAAAAGGGTAGAGAAACGAGAAAGTAAAGAAAAAGGAATACAAAGAGAGAGAAAAAGAGAAGAACAAAAAAAATAAAGAAAAAACAAAAAAATACATATTTCATTTTCAGGATTTTCAAGAGGTTTCACTGGATCACGTAGTCAAAAGGAGGTGGTGCACCGCAAATTATCTTTTAATTTGCACAGATGTGCGTGCCATTTTAGGGGCACGGGATGCACTCATGAATGCATCAGTTCCCTGTAAGGTGTAATGGCAGCCATGGACAGACCACAGTTTCTCCTTCTTTGTACTATAGTCCTGGGGCCAGCATGAAAAACACAATGTGGGGTTTTATACTAGCCGGCAGCCACGAGATGTCTTACACGAGGACGCTCAAGTATGGGGAGATGCAATGGTAGCCAAGAAGCATACTGTAAATAGACAGAGCCAGCAGATCCTCAGAGAGTTTGTTAATTTCACCTTCAGGGAGGTGAAATTGATATAGCCTTCCAGAGGCAACGATGAAATTAACAAACTCTCTGAGGAATGATCTCTGCCAGCTCTGCCTTTTTAAACTATGCTTGCCAGCTAACATTGCATCTCCCTACACTTGAGCATCTTCTCATGTAGAGAGACTCTCGTAGACTGCACAAACAAAATGAGTGTAGCAGTTCCCCAGAGACCTGGTCAAGGAAAAGGATTAAACACTGGGCAGTAAAATGGGTGCAGTTAAGGCACTTTCAAAACTGAGCCAACCGCTTGTGGACAATTGATCAAAACTATCCAGGTTCAACCTTCAGAGGATAATTGGCATTTGCAGAACAGGTCCTTGAAATCCAAACTTTCTTTGCTCGCGGAGCCCATTGGCTGTTGGGCCAAGCACCTCCTACGGTCACCTTAATGCTTTTCTCACCATTCCAAACAAACAGTCTTTTAGGGAGAGTTGTGTCTGCGTTGCAGCAGCCTCCAGAATAGACGTTGGCTGGGTGTAGCTGTTCTTCTTGTGTGTTCACAGTTTACTGGCTTCCTTGATTTGTCTCAGCGCCATGGGTAGGTGAGGCATCACTTAAAATCGAGGATTAAGTTTATAGTTGCTGTTTCTGAGCCTGAGCAGTTGGTGGCAGGGGTCATTTCGTAGAAAAAGAGCTGGAGGAACTCATTAGCATAACTCATTAGCATATGCCACGCCCCTTGACAGCACCAGAAGTGTGCCATTAGCATAACTGATTTGCATATGCCACACTTCCTGACATCACCTATCCTGGGTGTTTTGGACCCAATTCGGGCCATTCAGGGCCAAAATTGGGCCCAAAATGGCAAAAAGGGGGCTGAAAATGGCTGCAAAGGAGCCCCAAATGGCCAGGATCAGGCTGCTACTGAGCAGGAGAGTGATCCACCACCTGTCAGAGGCCCAATCCGGGCCGTTTCAGCCCCAATCCAGGCTGAAACGGGCCCAAAATGGCTGAGAGTCAAGTGGGCGGGGCCACCTGTCATGTGACCTCTTTGGGGAACTGCCGGAACTCTGTTCTGGTGCGTTCCTCCTCAAAATGAGGTGGTATCAATGACGGTGAACACTCAGAATTTACTAGATCAAGTTACTATTCCCAGGGCGCACGGCTTGATTCTGAGGGCCAAGCTACACATGACGAATGACACTTGAACAGCAAGTGTATTTCTCCCTGTTCACTTGCCCTCCACTCAATCCACTTGCCGTTCAAGTGTCATTCGTCATGTGTAGCTTGGCCCTTAGTGTGCCGGGACAGACACAAAGGAACTCTACAAGTGTGTCTGCTGATTGTTGCTGGAAATAGCGATAGAACCCCTGATGAAATGGTTCCATATGAAACAAGTGTATTGTAACCGGTCACTTGTCAGGTTCTAAACAGGACCAGCTCCTGTCCTTTCTGGATCCACCTATAAGAAGAAAGAAAAAGGTTTCACATGGAGAATCTGATACTTAAGACAGTAGATTTTGACCTGTCTTTTACTTACCTGTGAAAACTATACATACCTTCTCAGGAACACCCTGGATCCACGTACCTAGAAGAAAAAGAAAGACACATCAGAAGGTGTAGTTGGACTTATCTACAGGAATTTGATCGCTGTTGCCCATATTTGAATGAATGTATATGAAATATTTTGAATTGGGATTTGGCTATTGTATATAGTCTAAATAAGATATTTATTGTTATTGTTGCAGCATATTTATTGAGCACTTGTTCAATTTACTTCAGTACAAGTTATTTGTTTTGTACTATTGTGTGTAATAATTTCCTTTTCCTGAATTGTGGGGTTCCACTTTGGTTGTTTAGTTTTGTATTCGGGGAGGCTTGTCCGGTACAGCTCTGGGAGTCAGGCAGTAACCATAATGGGCAAGGCTGGAACATTAGAAAGAATGTTCACTCGCACACATCCCAGCAGAATTTAGGGCCAGTAACTAGGGAAAAGATCTCTTTTGTAAGGTTTTTTTTTTTAATAACTGTTAAGTGCATTGAGCGGTCAGGTAGAGGAGAGCAGTTACAGGGGAGGCAGTGCAGGGAAACACACGATTTTGATTGCCAAGTCAGCCAAGCAAAACTCGAGAAGAAAGAGAAGCAAGACAGATTCCCTATCACAAACATTCCAGAAGAATTAAAATACCTCCCCCCCCCCCCATTTATATGCCATTTGAGTGAGGGGAAAGGGGTAAGCCGTGCACAACCGCATTTGCATAGAACATTTCTAATCTAATTTCAAATGTTTGAGAAAAAGCAAGCTTTTTTTCTCCAATATGTGATCCAAGCAAAGGGGTGACTAAGCACACCTGAGTCCCTGTCTTTCAGGGGCCATTTAAACTATTTTATTCTCTTGAGCTTTTGGTGAACAACATTGTGGGGTTTTTTTTCATTTCTTGCCTGCCTGATTTGTTCTGGCTGGTTCTGCATTTCTGTCTTGTGTATATTTTTAGGCTGTTTCAGTTTATGTAGATTGTTATCTGACATTTTAAAACCTTGAATTGTAAACTGCCTTGGTGACTACATGAAAGAAAGGCAGGGTGCAGATTAATAAATATGTATCAGATTAATAGATTAATATACTGGCTTCCAATCAGAAGCTATCACAGCCCATTAGATAGACTGAAGGCCATGTTTCTTATGACATAGCAACATTGTCCTTGTAAAATACTAGTTATGGTCTCAGGTGGATTCCATCTCATGTTCTATTATATGTTAATACTTCACCATTCCACAGATGGCATATGAGCTCTCAGCACAGCAAACAGGATTTTGAGGCCTCTATGTCCAAGATTTTGAGCATTGTACACACAGGTTTACTTGTAGACTTGGCGATCCTTTTTAAAAAAAAATTAAAAGATTAAATTTTTAAAATTTATTTGTGCAAAGTGGAAGGAAGGAAGGAAGGAAGGAAACCACTGGCAACTCTATAAATAAGCATCTATAAAAGGTCTCCAGATATCTAAAAATAATTGCAATTGCAATTGTTGTCTGTATGCAATATGTTCAAATGTAGCTAAATTTATAAAGACCTCAGTCCAATGAATTACAGGAAGTAGGCTCTTGCCTTTCCAAAGCTGCAATATAAGTCTTGTAGTGACTGTAAGGGCACTGAGGGTCCATTTCTGTTGACCACTGGTGAGGTTCCATGAGACAGGCAGATAGATTAAAAGTACATTAACATCCTCAAAAATAAATGAATATTCTAATACAAAATTAATATGCGTAATAACTTCCTCCCAAAAGATACAACGCCAAGAATTGGACACCGTACTTAATCCTTTACTAAACAGGCTCTGTGGTGTCCAATATATTCTTGGCAACCCTAACTGGTGATGAGAACAGGCGCTCATATTTTTGAGGTTTCTGGTACTTTGTCCTGGAAATGTAATTATGGGCAAATGACGAAATCTTGATTAGTCTTCAGTGGCAAGGTGCATTGGAACAGGTTCAGTCTCTCCCAGATCTCAGGGGGAGATTGTTTGAGGGAATTATCTGCCAAAGTAAGATTCTTCTACTTGATCATTTGGAATTTTACCACAATCTGTTATGAGGGAGTGCTGGCACATGTATATGTGTGCACACATGTAATTTTTCAACAGTAATCTAAAAAGTGAATCACCAATTGGTATCATTCTATGAACAAATACGTTTCTGGGCCAAAAACAATTTACAGTGAGCTATAAATTTAAAGTTAATATAAGAGTAGAATCGGGCCCCATAGCGGACAGTTCAACCCCTCAGGAGCGCGGGGAGCCCTCTTTCACCCGCTTGGCCTCCACTGCCACCACCACTTCCAGAAGTGACGGCGCCACACGAGGGGCATGATGACATCACTTCCAGAAGTGACATCATCATGCTGGCTCCAGGGTGCGTGCACAGGAGGTCACCGTGGAGCAGGGGGAAGGTGCCAGGTCCAAATCCTCCCACCAGGAGGATAGAGGGACCTGGCAACCTTAATTGCGAGGCACACCACCTCCTCCCAGGAGTTGCCCTGGGTGAGAGTTCCCCCACCTCTTTCCCCAGAAAAAAAAGTCCTGGGGTGTCAGTTTTCCAATGGGAGACGTCCTGAAGCCAGTGGAGTAAATGGAGCACTAGAGAGTTGCACGCTATTTCCTCCATCAGGTTCCCCTCTCATAGGAATGACCTTCCTGAGAATCTCAGCTTTCTTTTTCAAACGAGCAACATGTTCATAGCCTTCATGGCTGCAAAGGTAAGCTTGAAAGTATGCAGCCAATGTCTGCTGATGTTTCAGATGCCAGAGATGTGCATGAAAAAGAAATTTTGGTGATTGTGCTCTACTGTAACTCCCCCTTTCATTAAGGTCAAAACCAGCATAGAGTATATGAAGTAACAAAAATAAACAGTTCTGCCAGAACAAGACATTGGACAAATGTTCTCATTTGCAAAATTTTTGTGGCAGAGGGTATGCACACATCATAGAAGGTCATGTGGGTGCTGTCAGAGCCCCTCAAAAATCCATTTGTATACCACAAAATGTTAAGCACTTTCTGTGTGCTTGAGGGTTTACTATATAATTTTTTCTTTCTTTCTTTCTTTCTTTCTTTCTTTCTTTCTTTCTTTCTTTCTTTCTTTCTTTCTTTTTCTTTCTTTCTTTCTTTCTTTTTCTTTCTTTCTTTCTTTCTTTCTTTCTATTTGCTTATTACCTACATGATGTGATTCAGTATATATAATTATACAGGCTTAAGAACCCTTGAGCTGAAACATGTCCTGGTGTGCAACTTTAGAAATGCTTGTTTGAATGAGAACAGCAGCAGAGCACCTTTGCACAGGCAGCAATTTCTTGCTTCTGGATTTTTCTCATTTTCTGCACTCTAATTCATGTTTCCCCCCTCTTTAACTTCTGTATTCTAATATTCCCCTTGTCTTTCTTTCCCTCATTTTAAAGCAACGTGGATACTAAGGAGCTATGTGGTAAGTATCTTTTGGCTGCTCAATAAATTCTGTGGTCAACTATCTTGTTTCTTTTTAGGAGAGTTTGAACAGTTGTTATGAGGTGAATTTGTTGTTGTTGTTGTTGTTCTCATCTGCAGTTTGATGATAAGTGAACAAGAAGAGTATCGCTCAAGAACTGTTAACACAGGGCAGTAATATATCAGCCATACTCTTAAAGACAATCCCAAATGGAGATTAAAGGCTGAGATTCTCCTTTGGTCAACAGAAGCTCTTAATTGGGGAAGGAGAAGGGAGATGGTGGCTCAGCTTTTGATAGTCTTGGCTCAGACTAATTTTTGTTAGCTAGGCTTACCATCCCCCTGTTGGCAAAAAGGGATGCCCTGCTGCCAGTGGGGACTTCCTGCCGCTGGTCAGCTGGCTGGCAGGGGGCAAATGGGGGGAAATGTCAGCAGCATCTTGGTATGCTGACAGCACTCCCAGAAGTGATGCCAGCACATAACTGGAGGACAGCAGGGATGGTTTTGCCCAACTACCAGAGCGTCTGCAGTGTCTCTCAGAGCCAAGCTACAAGTGACGCCTTACACAGGTTGGACACTTGTCAGCTTCCCTCAAGTTTTCATGGGAAATGTAGGCATCCTGGTCTTGCAGCTGTAATGGAGAGCCAAGCTGTAAGACCAGGATGCCTACATTTCCCATCAAAACTTGAGGTAAGCTGACAAGTGTCCAACCTGTGTCAGGCGTCACTTGTAGCTTGGCTCTCAGTGATGCATTGACTTCACTTCTGGGTATGCGGGGATAGACACAAATGATGTTTATTTTAACAGTGATTCTGTAACTAGGACACTTGAAATGGATAGTAAGGGAAGTGAGAAAACCCAAGAATACTTCATCTCCAGAAGAGTAGTTGCTTTGCTAAAAATACACTCTTGGCCCAAAGCAGCACTAGGAACACCTGGTAAACACAGATCTGTTATCTACACTTTTTTTTCCATTTTCAAATTCCTTTATTGACATTCTTAAAAAGTTCACATTACAGAGATTGCAATAGATAATTCAATTTACAAGAATATCAATGCAATATAATAACAGTGTTATGTATTAACCCACGGCCAGGCCTCTAGGCTTTCAGGTATTCTGGGGCCCCTCCAGCACTTCAGTCTTCCACCCCGCTACAGCTGACAGCATGACCCTGGTATGGTAGGTACTAGACCGCAGTACATAGCCCTGTATCCATTTTGAGGGGCTCCTGAAGAATTCTCTTCACATTTTTAAAATATTTTTATTGCACGAGTAGAACTCTTCAGGAAAGCACATTTTGGGGTATAATTGTTCAATACAGTAATATTTTGAAGTGAATACAATTTTTATTATTTATTTAAAATAATTTTAAAAATTTATAGATAATTTTTTAAATATAAGAGACAATTTGTTTCACTTCAATAAGAAAGCCGTTAACTATCATATTAATAGAAGTTATATAAGAGAATCAATTAATTTCAATTTATGTGGGGGTGTGCCTCAGCAAAAAAAAATTGATGGGCCCCTAGTCCCTGCAGGGCCCCTAGGCTTCAGCCTAGTCAGCTTTATGAATAATACGGCTCTGCCTGGGCATCTGGCAGAACAGTCTTCAAGGGAAGCCCACGTGGAATGCATAATAGCCTGGTTTTCCAAGCAGCGATCAAGGCTGAATAATACTTCATTCCTTTAAACTTTAGGGTGAATTATTGAAGGCAGCTATGAAAGACCCCCGCCCTTTCACTCTCCCACTGTGAGGCAGATTTTCCCGCCAAAATTCAGTTTGCCTGCTTTGGCTGAGCAGCTCCAAGTAGTGTGTTAATCATTGTGGTTTAAAAGTCTGTTTGTCCCATTCTGACAGTCAGATATAATTTTGGCTTTTTAGCCCAGCTCAGGAACTTGATGGGGAGAAGCAGGAGCTAGAAATGGCACTGGAGACTGTATAACGTTCAAATGGAAATAACAATTTTGGGATTCCTTTCTACTCTTTGGCAGGGATGGAATAAGTGTAGTCACGGAATTAAAGTGCTGAGGTAAAATTTTGTTGTTAGTACAAAATACTCTTTGAGTAAAAGACAAAATAGTTTTCTTGAAGCTTCGTTTCTTATATTCTTCGTTCTTAGCAGTGAGAGGTGTTTTACTTAATGTTACTTCACAGAGTTTCCTATGACAGCTCAGGTTTCCTGGAGTTAGTTTAAAATGGTTTTCCCTTCACAACAGACTGTCGTCTGACAGAGCCAAGCCCTCTTTAGAAACTGGGCAGGAATTAATCTCCTTCTCCTAAGACGACATAACCCTTCTTCTTTGGGCTGGAAAGGGAGTCTAACCTACTACCCAATCACTTTTGCCAAAACACACTTCCAGTTCTATGGTGTCTGTGTCAAGTTGGCTTCAGCTTCTGCTGACACTTATACTCAGAAGTCTTAAATAGAATTCTTCTTCAGAACAGTGATGTTACAGTTAAGGCCCTGCTGTTGATATTTTACGCCTTACTTGTTATTTTTCCTTATTTGTTATTTTTATCCTATCTTGTGCTGGCTTGGAGTTGCTTTTATGATTGCTTTTAAGGCTGTGGTTTTGGTTAATTTTTAAATCTTCGGCTATTTGGAGTCTGTTGCAAGCTGCCTCCAGCAGCCAAGAAATGACCTAAATAAATGAATAAATCAACAAATAATAGCTAAATAACCCATCCAAGTTACAATTTTTTTACATATCAATAGCAAGATATATCTATAGAAAGAGATGCATTGAAACCTAAGACAAACTGAATTTATAACTGAAGATAACTCAAATGCAATTATCATATGGCAGACCCCAGTCTGTCTTACTCCATGGGTATAATTATTAAGTAGTCTGATGGTGACTTGAATCAGCATGATATATTGATCTTGCAGCTGTTCAGGATGTATTCTCCAAATGCCTCCGCGGAAAGGCAAGACAGGTTACACTCTGAAGGAGTAGAAAATTAGTCACTGCATTTAGTGGGTCTCAAAACCACTTAGGACATCTTATTTTCCAAGCAGGAGCAAAGGCTGATTAAACATTCATTCTTGTAAAGTTCACTGACAAATCATTCCAGCCATCCTTGGAATTAATAAAGAAAATGATTAAAATGTAGGGATATAAAGCCCTTCATGAGAAATATCCTGAAAGTTTTTATCGAAGAAGGATGGATGTACTGCATTAATAATGTAGGTGAACTAGGCTTGCCAACCAACCAGTCAGAGACCTACTGGGAAGGCACTCACCAGCAATGCATTGATGTTATTTCTGGGTCATGCCAGAAATGACATAATCACATCAGGCAACGTTCTAGCATTCACTCAAAACTCTATGGTTTAACCATAGAATTTTTAGTGAATGCTAAAACATTGGCCATCACAATGACATCCCTGCTGATTGTATCGGAAGTGATATCAATGTGTCAGCAGTGCTGTCAATCCCCCCACCCACGCGCTGGCCGAGCAAGCAGCATCGAGGGGCGGAAGAGGGCTGCCAGCGGGAAGTCACCTGCCAAACAGGGCAGTCTGGCAGTCCTAAGGCAAACTCAGAGCAGGAACCTCTATTCAAGATTTTATACTTGCAACCAATAAACTATCAAAAATGCCTGTAAAAGGGCACAAATACATTAGACCAAGTAATAGGTGACAACCTGTCTTACCAAATGCGGAATAGTTTACAGTCTAGTTGCCACAGCCATTCACTGCCATGTGGACAGCACCAAGGGCTTTTCCAAACCATGTTTTTAGCTGTAGCTCATCTTCTTAATTGCATCATGCACAATATTGTTTGCTGTTGCTCTCTTGTTTTTTTCCCCCAAACTTTCCCTGTATTTTTTAGACATCTGAAACAACAGGGGGAGGCTCAAAGTAAAACTGGGGTACCTATGCCCAGCAAACAATGCTGTGTGTAAGGGAGGGGGAAATCCATTAAGAAGATGAGTGGGAGCAAAAACCTGGTACGGAAAAGCCCAAAACTCAAGAACCATCCCTATACTACAAATGCAGTCTTGACTGATCTCAAAAATTGGTGACTGACCTCTTACTCATGTATAATATTGGGGGAAAGTGGTAAAAAAATAAATACCAAAGCCTTCAAATGAAGACTATCTGGTACTTCAAGGCTATTCTTTGGAGTACCCAGGGCTTTTTTTAGCTGGAAGGCGGTGGAACGGAGTTCCGGAACCTCTTGAAAATGATCGTATGGCTGGTGGCCCCGCCCCCTGATCACCAGACAGAGGGGAGTTTAGATTGCCGCTGGAGCAGTGCAGAGGGCAATCTAAACTCCCCTCTGTCTGGAGATCGGGGTGGGGCCACCAGCCATGTGACCATTTTTGCCGAGGGCGACTTAAACTTTTAAAAACTCCCCCCTTGTTCCAGCTTACCCAAAGTGACGTCATTGGCCCTGGGAGCATGCGTGCACTTTGCGCATGCACATGTGGTACCAGGGGCGCCACCTCCCTCCAAGAGTTGCCCCCTGTGCTGGCAACCCACTGAGTTCCACCACCTCTTTTCCCAGAAAAAAAGCCCTGGGAGTACCTCTTTGGGTATCAACTCCAGGAGCTGCCCCCCAATACACCCAACTATCCTGAAGCAGGCCTAATGTAGTCTAGCCCTGCCTGATTTGTGTGGATGAAGCCAGAACCCTGCCTCCAGTGCTTAAATTTATTAGTGTAAACCAGCACACATTTTCTGTACCAGTGGTGCTATGAGATGGTTTGTACATATCCATCATGATTAGTGATGAAGGAGACAGATAAGGTTCTTGAAACCCTTAGAAGTCACTCCAAAAATATGCTTTCCTCCCAACAAAATCTGTTCATACATTCAGCTGCCAGTGCACCTGCCTTGCGTGCACATGTGTGGACCAGCCCTATATCAGCCAGCAAGCATTCATCACCTTTTGAGATGTGGTATCGGCGCATCCGTCAGCCGGGCCCATCCTAAATGCTCATTTACTGGTCCAGCAAATCTCTGGCCAGCTCAAAAAAAAACCCCATATTTTTTTATTGCTTGCAAAGGACTGCTTTTTCAAAAATCAAAATTACAATTTAATCCCATTTCAAACATATGGATTTTCAGCGCCAGCCATTATCAAAATTGCAATCTTTTTTTAATTATTATTATTCTAGCGATTTAGGACCTGTGCGATGGTTTTTTGCTTCATCCTTTCTGGAAAAAAGAATTTCCTTTGATCCGTTTTCCCTTTTAAAAGTCAGCTCTATAAAGTCATTTATTTTTGTTAACTTCCTTTTGTATGGTGGAGAAATATCTGCAGCAGCTGAAAATGAGGTAGTGAGGCTTTTATCAGTGGCAAAACTGCTGTAGATCATGGCGGATGTCACTTCGCTGCTTTTCCACTGGTTGCTATTGTTCCCTTCATCCAGCAGGCTGTCCAGAGAGATATATGGCATTTTAATTAAACCAAGGAAGGCTAATTAATGGACTGTCTCTTCAGGTTATTTATAGGAAAGGTCTCTTAAGAAATGTCAATTTAGTATGAATGGCCGCTTTTTCAAAGAGATCAGGGTGGCACCTATTTTTGAGATAAAGTCTACTCCAGATATTCCAAGACAGCCAGGGGTGTGGAGATCTTTCACCCCACAGATTAATTTGAGTTTAAAGGTTATTATGGGTGATGGTTGCTTCACCGTAAAGCCCCACAGCTCTAAATGGACCTGATTTTCATGAATTGCTTAACAGAGGGCTCACTTTTTTAGCCAGTTTGGTGTAGTGGTTAAGAGTGGCAGGTCTGTAATCTGGAGAACCGGATTTGATTCCCCACTCCTCCACTTGAAGCCAGCTGGGTGACCTTGGGTCAGTCACAGCTCTCTCAGGGCTCTCTCAGCCCCACCCACCTCACAGGGCTGTTGTCGTGAGGATAATAATGACATTGACTTTGTAAACTGCTCTGAGTCAGTGTTACGCTGTCCTGAAGGGCGGTATATAAATCAAATGCTGTTGTTGTTATAGATATTCTCTTGGATGTCTGGATTATATGGCACTTGTTCTCTGGATGAGAGGTATGGTTGCCAACCCCCAGGCAGGGCCTGGAGATTTCCTGGAATTACAACTCATCTCCATACTACAGAGATCCATTCCCCTGGAGAAAGTGGATGATTTGGAGGGTGGGATCTATGGCATTATACCCTACAGAGTTCTCGTCAGTCTTCAAAGCCCACTCTTTCCAGCCTTCACCTCCAAATCTCCTGGAATTTCCCAATCCAGCATTGACAATCCTAGGAAAAAGAGACTGACACTGAACTCCTAAGCAACATTACACTCTTCTGTGTCCATTAAAGTAAATGGATTTAGAAAGGTGTAATTCTGTTCAGGCAGGGCCGGATCTAGGGTTGCTGGCGCCTAGGGCAACCCAAGTCCGGACCCTTGTGATGTCATCATGCAGAGCGGAGTGTGCTACCCGTGCGGCAAGCCAGGTGCCCCGGCGCATTGCAGAGTTGACAGAGGGCAGCGCGGAGGGCTGGGAGGCTGCCCACACACTCCCGGCGGCTGGCAGCTGTGCCCGGCACCCCCTCCTTGGCAGTGCCGGGGGCAGACTACCCCCCTGCCCCCCCTCGATCCGGCCCTGTGTTCAGGTTTGCACAGCTGGGATTGTAACCTGGTACAAGAAACAATTCCTGTAGTAAGCCGGGTCTCCACATTCAGCAAAATGAGGCTTGAATGCTTCAACATGTGGAACTGGCGTTCCCCAGATGGGACTTTGATGGCAACAGCCAAGGATTGGGGGAATTTGTAAACGGATGGACTACATATCTAGGCTTGTAACAGAGTCTCTGTCCGCGCCTTGCTAAAGATCCTACTATCTCAGAAGAAAGATTTATCTTTTATTCTTGGATAGCTTTCAGCAATTAATAAGGCCTGTCAAACAGGACCGCTCTTTGAACAATCTATTTATCAGTACATTTATTTATATAGCTGCTTTGCCCCGTCTCATCAAAGTACACAGATACCTTTCTAGAGTTTATTTGTTCCTTTATTGAAATTATACTCTAGTTTCTTAATGAAGCAAGTTATCAAAATATATATGGTTATTAATATAAATCCTACAAAAACAGAACACAGAAAGACAATAAGTATTAGGTTTGCTAACATTTCCTAATTAACTCTAAGTTTACAACGATCAAATTTTCTATGAGATGCATTACAATGCAAAGATGAATTTCTCACCTAAATCTTCATCAGATTTCTTCCAATCAGAACTCTAACACACTATCTGAATTTTCATGTTTTATAGGTTAGCGTAAAGGTAGTCACCTGTGCAAGCACTGATTCATTATTGACCCATGGGGGGGACGTCGCAGCACGATGTTTTCTTGGCAGACTTTTTACGGGGTGGTTTGCTATTGCCTTCCCCAGTCATCTACACTTTACCCCCCAGGAAACTGGGTACTCATTTTACTGACCTCAGAAGGATAAGTCATCCTTGAGCCGGCTACCTAGACCCTACCATGGCTAACAGAGGTGTTCTATACATGCTGAAGAGATGTAAAGTTTGCAGTTTAAGATTGAATTGTTGATGGTGGTTCTGACGAGGGACTCCTGATGAAGCAGAGGGAAACAAGTTGGACATCAGCCGGCCCCTTGTTGAGTCCATGCCAGACACGGGCTTTGATATCTTCTCAGCCACCTGAAACATACAACAGGACTTTATGAATAGCCTTGTGTACACTAGCAAAAATTATTAGCCTCGTGTGCGCTAGCAAATATTATGCTGCATTCTCTTAGGACCTATACCCCATTGATGAGACTTTTGTTCATCGAAGAGGGGGGTTTGAGCTGTTAAAAATATTTAATTTTGGAGCTGTTGCTACTATAGCTGTGTAAGAATTGTTTTTGTGAACATTACTAATATATGTATTATTCACTGTATGGAATGTAAATTATTGTTCTGCATTTTGGATTAGATTGTTTAATATTTATACTGAGGTTCACTGAGCACAGAATATTAGAACAAATGTTTACTTTATTGTTGTAATTATTTATTTGGACCCTCCGGTGTGGTTTCCACTGTTGGTTTGCGGCTATGTAGACCCGGCTTCCGCCAGGATTGAACTCAGGTTGTGAGCAGAGCTTGGACTGCAGTACTGCAGTTTACCACTCTGCGCCACAGGGCTCTTCTGTTTTATAGGCTTTATAGGTTATCTTATGCAAATATCTAAGATCTTCCTCATGTGTAGCATAAGCAGACTATGATTGGTTTGATGCTTCATTAGATATTCATAATTTTTATTGCATAACCTTCTAATGAGCCAAAAAATGACGTTATATCCAACTTGAAAAACAAAACTATAAATCTGTGAAAAATGACAGAAAGAGTTAAGTTTGTAGGTCACTACTGGTCTATTCTCTGCTAGAGGAACATTAATCTAGTCCACTATTTTTAATTAGCGGTCAAAGATGAAAGTACACCTGTTTTGGTTACCTAACATTCTGAAAAAAACCTCACAGACAGTCCATGCAAAGTTTAAAAGTTCCCACGGAATATAAGTGTATTGCTTTATACTGCTAACTGCAATGTGCTTTAAATCTATATTACTGCAATAGGCTTCCCAATGGGACAAATAGTGCCCTCAAAGGGCATTTTGGGTTAGGAAGAGGGATGCCAAGCCTCCTAGGGTTGCCAGCTCCAGACTGAGAAATTCCTGGAGATTTAGGGGTGGAGCCTGGAGAGGACAGACTTAGAGCCAAAACACACGTTAAGAAATACCTAGGTTCAGCACGTGTTCTCTTACCTCAAGGTTTGCCGGGATCTGTAGGCGTCCTGGAAGCTTAAAGTTTAGCATTTACAGAGCAGCAAAAAGGGGAAGGGAAATACAGGCGTCTGTATTTTAAGCTTTAAGCTTCCAGGACGCCTTTAAGCTTCCAGGACGCCTACAGATCCTTTAGGCTTCCAGGACTTTAAGCTTCCAGGATGCCTACAGATCTTTAAGCTTCCAGGATGCCTACTTTAAGCTTCCAGGACACCTACAGATCCCGGCAAACCTTGAGGTAAGAGAACACGTGCTGAACCTAGGTATTTCTTAACGTGTGTTTTGGCTCTTAGGGGAGGGCAGGGACCTCAGCAGGGCATAATGCCATAGAGTCCACCTTCTAAGGCAGTACTTTTCTCCAGTGGAACTGATCTCTGTAGTCTGGAACTCAGTTATCATTACAGGAGATCTCTAGCCACCACCTGCAGGTTGGCAACCTTAGAGCCTCCTGGCCCTGGTTACTGGGCCAGTGGGGGGGGGGGGGGGGAAGCAGGCTCAGAGCATGTGGCAAAATGGCACACGTATATGCTCCAGAGGTCCCAATGATGCACTTACAGTTGAAAACGGGACGTGACTGGGTCTTAGTGGGACCAAATCAGCCCCAAACAGTGAAAACGTTGTTTGGGGCTGATTTTGCCCCTGCTAAGATCCAGTTGCTTCCGTTTTTCAACCGGAAGTGACATCATTGGGGCTTCCAGAGAGGACTTTGTGTGAGAGAGAGGGAACCAGATTGGGTCCCCACACCTGCAAAGAAACCACCACTCCCCCGCTTGGGAGGCATAAGGTAGTAGAATTCTGAGGTGATAGACTTGGATGCAATTTTTTAATGCTCTCCTACGTGACAAAACTCTCCTTAAATTGAAAAGTTAACACAGGAGAATAATAATGACTGCACTTATATACTGCTCTTCTAGACAGATTAGTGCCTCGCCCACAGTGGTGAAGAAGTTAGTGTTATTATTATCCCTACAATACAGTTGGGGAGCTGGGGCTGAGAGGAGTGGCTTACCTAAGGCCACCTACTGAGCTCATGGCAGTAGTGGGATTCGAACTAGTAGAGTGCTGATTCGCAGCCAAACCACTTAACCACTGTGAACTGGGACTACTCCATGGTGTGATAGCTCTTCACTTGCAAAGCATTTTATATACAAGAGAGAGAGAAAGTACAAATTTCCAGTTTTATAAATAATGTAAAAAAATAATGTAGCTTACAATTCCAGGAAGCTAATTATGTAGCTCTTTCACAATGCTTGTCCTATTCAATTGTCAGTGAGATAAGAAGACAATAAACAAAGATATGTTTTAACAAAACTCAGTGAGACAAGAAAACTATTATAACACATAAAGCAAAGCAATTCTTTTTGTATACAAGATACGTGAAAAATGGCACCATTGCCTGCCATCCGAAGTGGCACAGTCCACTCTACAACTTCAGGATTTTGTCATCGTGATTAGACATGGGCACAAACCAAAAAAATTTAATGAACCAGCGGTTCGTGGTTTGGTGCCGACGACAAACCTGAACCAGCGAACCTAAATGAACATTTCCCGCTGACGAACCGGTTCAAGGTTTGTGGTTTGTGGGTGTCAGAACGGCCCCCGTTGGACTTAGAGAGCCCATATTCCCCGGGAGTGTTTAGCAGGCTCTCCTCCAGCCAGCACCCAAGTTTGGTCAAGATTGCGATAGGGATCTTGGAGTTATACCCTCTCCAATCCAAGGCCCCCAGGAAACTCCCATTCGATACAATTAAAGCCACCAGTTGACGTTGGCCCAGTGTACAAGGGGTTGGCCATCAGAACTGCCTATCAGGGTTTGCAGGGATGAGATTGGAGTACCCATGGTTACAGAACACCCCCTCCCCCCTCCCTTCCCCCGTGTGTCTTCTCCCATGTAACCAATTGTAACCAATTTGCAGCTCCATGGTTGGAAGGAAGACCTGCTGATCAAGATAAGCTGGGCTTCGATTCGGGTTTCCAGGGCTACAGAAGGAGTGCAGACAGAGTTCAGGCATTCCCCCAGCTCCATTTCCAAGGGAATTGTGTGATGGTGCCTGACTGTCTGGCTTCACGAACTGCGGGCGAACGTAACGAACCAGGCTTCCAATGAACGCTGGTTCATTGGCCATGGACCCTCACGGACCGCCAGTTCGCGAACGAAAGATTGGGCGGTTCGTGGTTTTTTTGGTTCGAGATGCGGTTCATGCCCATGTCTAATCGTGATCTGCTGTACACGTAGATCACAGCTTACCTTGTCATCTGTCTGCTGCTTTTCTTCCAAGGACTTTAGGAGGGCTCTCTCAGCCCCACCCACCTCACAGAGTGATTGTTATGGAGATAATAATGACATACTTTGTAAACCTCTCTGAGTGGGCATTAAATTGTTCTGAAGGGCAGTATATAAATCAAAATGTTGTTGTTATTGATGTTGTTATTGTTGTTGTTGTTTATCTTGGTGAACTTCAGGTACCCCTAGTTTCTGGTATCATACTAGGTAGTTGGCAAACTGACAGAGGGCCTGCTTGGCTATGACACCAAAACTATGAAACTCTCTCCCCAGGAATGTTCATCTGCCCTCTTCTGTCATTGTCTTCCACCAGTGGGTAAAGAAGAGTCTTGTTTTGTCTGCCATTCTCTTCATGAACCCTTTTTCCTGCCCTATGTTTTTTTTTACTTTTATTGAACAATAATACAACTCTTATCGCTGGTCTCGTAAGTGGGGGCGGGGGGTGGGAGCAGGAGATCCCCTGCCCCGGGGGGGGGAATGATAAGCCTATGCTGCAGGGTGGGACTGCCCGAACTAGAGGCCTTCTCCAGCGTGGTGGCCTGCTGTAATGCATCGGCTCTGTGCAGCAGCCCAGTGTCCAGCCGTGGGAAGCCCGTGCTGTAGGTGCAGCCCTCCTAAGGCCCCACAGCTAGAGCCTGTTGTATTATTTCACGACAGGCTCTGGTGCTAGTTTTAAAAGAATCTTGAATATTTAAAGACTTAGAGGTACAGATTTCCAGGCTCCATATCTTTTCCCATTGAGATTCAGATATTTCAATTTTACAGTCTCTTTGCCAAGATTTTAAAAGTTTGGGTAAATGCTTATTATCAGTTGAGGTTACAATTGTATATAGTTTTGAGACTGGTCCTTTATAAAGACTAGATTCTGAGTTTAAACGAAATTCAAAGTGAGGGGTCTAGATAGAAATCCCTGAAATTTGTATGTGCTATATATATGCATGCTTAATTTGGAGATATTCAAACCTGGGCAGCGTCACATCATATTTTTCTTCTAGATTCAATTATGATCGTATTTGGTCCTCCTGTTTAGAAATGTCTATAAAGCCAATTATGTTTGCTTTTTTCCAAATTTTAAAGGAGTCTTTTGAGTAGGCTGATTCAAACCAGCTTTGATGAACCAATGTTTTACTTATTCTTTTATGTGCTTTAAATATGTTATTTAGTTAAATTATGTTTTTAGGTTAATATGTAGTTTCGTTTAATAGGTTAATTGATCATAAAATAAATTCATAAAAGTAGTTTTTTCTTAAATGTTCTGTTAACTATTAGATGCCTTAGTGGCAATCATTGGGCAGAAAGGTGGCATGCAAATTTTGTGAATAAATAATACGAGGGAGAGTTCAAATGGCACATTCCCTGCCCCTCCTCCCTAATTGCGCGCCATAGTTGTACTTCTTGCTCTCTTACAGTGGCCAGGTCCCCTTTCTCTCCCAGCACTCACCTTTTCCTTTGTCTTCATGCTCATGCGATGACATCAGTTCTGGGAGTGACGTCATTACGCAGGCCGCAGGAGCGCTCCCAAGCTTTGCACCGGGCCGATTTGCGTCCCAAACAGATCCCCCACCCCTACCAGGGGACGTGGCAGCCCTAAGCTCGCTTGTTACAAATGTCAGTCAGGCCTTTTTACAACTGCACAAACATACAGAAACTCCAGCCTGGCACCATTCTTTTTCCCCCTACAAATCTCGTAAGTTTGTACACTCACTCTTCTTGCTGTTCATAGGCTAATGGTTAATTTGAATGTCTTTACAGTCGGGAGTGTGGCCCTTGTACTGCTGACATCTAAATAAAGGGGAATCTTTTCCTCTGTTGTGTCAATCCATCCATCCATCCATCCATCCATCCATCCACATTATTTATAGTTCACCTTTCTCACTGGGACTCAAAGCAGGTTGCACAGAGTAAGTCAATACAATCAACAAGATGGGACATTCAAGAAACAATGCAATAGAATTTGTATTGTTGACATCTAGAACCAACCAGAAATCTGAAAACAGAATTGAGACAAAGCATAAAGTGTTAACATGATACATTAAATGATTACATAGTAGGATCCTACTTATAGCAACAGGCAGTGCAATCTATACATAGTATTATAAAGTCATAGTCCCTACACCTTTACCCAAGTAAGTTTCTAAGCCGTTCTGGGCCATTTTTAATGGGGCTTTCTGGTTTTTATCTGATTTAGGCCTGTAGTTGATTCAGGCTTTTAGTTTAATAGCTAATGGCTGATTTCACTCACTGGTTATTGGTTTTCGTTAATCTCTGTGTTTTTTACCGTTTTTATGTCTTTTTGTTTTGCCGGTTTTACATGATGTTCTTTCTTTTATTGTTTTAAAGTGTCAGACTCTCCAGGCATGTTGTAGTAACAACGTGCAATATAGATGCTTTAAATAAATAAACATCATATCTGCTGTCCGTACATTTTTCAGTGACCATCTCCTTTTGACATTTCCTTGTCATTCCTTCATGCACCATCTTCTCAACGGGGTGAGATTAAGAGGCTGTCAAATGAAATCCAGCTACTGAAATCTAGCAGACAAAGTAAATATCGAATCAAGCTAGATATGATACAGGAGACCCTTGTTGTTTTATGCCTAGCAGAGCTGTGGAACAGCAGGAGCAAAATGGGGGTGAGGGGAGGTTGGCATCATACAGACACCACGACATAACTTCTGGTGCAAACCTAAAAGTGATGTCATCTTGTTGGGGTGACACTGTAGGATTCACTTGAAACTATATGGTTTTGCCATAGAGTTTTGGGTGAACCCTAGAATGGCACACCGATGCAGTGGTGTCACTTTTAGGTTTGCAGCAGAAGTGATGTCGCAGCATTGGCTCAATGCAGATCTTCAGGACTCTGCCTCTCTGTGTGTCCCAGTGGTTACCAGCACTGGGTGGTGATGATGGCAATTTAGATCAGGAAAATCATGGAGCAGGGGAGGTGCTGTGCTGTGACTCAGTGACAGAGCATCTGCTTTGCATGCATAAGGTTCCAGGTTCAATCCCTGACTTTTCCAGATAAAAATAAAACAATCAACGAAAAGGTATCAGATAATAGGTGATGTAGTGAGTGGCCATGTCAAGACCATGCCATTGGCCCTTAAAACATGACCCTTCCTTAGTCTACCGAACTAACCTGTAATACTATAATGCAGCTGTAGGACAGAGAAAAAAATAGCTCTTGAAAGGACATGGGAGGGGGATGGCACAGGGCCACAAGCTTAGCTCCACCCCCTTCCCTGTAATGCCAACAGAGGGATACCCCTTAAATAAGAGAAAAACAAGCGCCCCCCCCCCCCCAGTTTAAAAGAGAAGGCCATAGGAATGCTATAAATCATATCAGGAATGAACACGATGTCATGTAGGCATTCCCCTTTAATCACAGGGCTTCCTGCTTTCCATGTAGGGAGCCAGTTTGGTGTAGTGGTTAAAAGTGGTGGAACTCTAATCTGGAGAACCAGGTTTGATTCCTCACTTCTCCACTTGAAGCCAGCTGGGTGACCTTGGGTCAATCCAGGGCCGGATCTACGGTTGCCAGCAACCAGGGCAACCAAAGTCTGGCTGCTCGCGTGCGCTTGCGCACTCCTGGCACTGCGTGATGACGTCGCTCCATGATGTCATCACGCAGGCAGCGCGTGCCACCCCATGGCAAGCCAGCTGTCCCGGCACGCTGTGGAGCTGGCGGCGGCAGCACGAGTGGCTGGGAGGCCGCCCGTGCCATTTGTCTGCCCGGCAGGACAAGGGGCAGCCGGCTTGCCGCTCGCCCCTTGTCCTGCGGGGCAAGCGAATGGCGCGGGTGGCCTCCCAGCCACCTGTGCTGCCACCGCCAGCTCCACAGGACAGGGGGTGTGCGACAAGCACACCCCCCCGTCTTGCTGCTCACGAGGTCATGGGGTGGCAGCTGCGCCTGGCACCCCCTCTTTGGCGGTGCCGGGGGTAGACTACCCCCCTGCCCCCCTGTTGATCCGGCCCTGGGGCAATCACAGCTCTCTCATAGCTCTCTCAGCCCCAACTACCTGACAGGTTTGTGTTTGTGGGGATAATAATGACATTGACTTTGTAAACCGTTCTGAGTGTGGCATTAAGTTGTCCTGAGGAGTGGTATATAAGCAGAAGGTTATTAGGTTATTAAACATCTCAATAGCCAGGGAGGAAGAGTAGGGAAGAAGGTGGCCCTCAGGTATCCTGAGGAGAACCACCATGGATTGGTTGATTCATGATTTTGTTTGTGTCAGCTGCCTTGAACTCCGAAAGAGGTGGGTTAAAATCTATAAATAGGTAAATATGTATAAATTTCTAGAATGGGCATTCCAAAATCAGCTAATTCAAACGAGTGACATCCTGGCTCAATCTCAAAGCAGATCTCCATCCAAATCTCCGCATGCGGGGGTGGGAAAGGTGTCACCTTATGGCCCGAAAAGAAGCATACCATCTTATGAAGAACTTCCTTTCAAAATGCCAAAAATCTGTTCACCTACTAAGAGTTGGAAAACAGAGTTTTTATCGACTGGAATTTTTCCTAGTTGACTAATTGGTTGTAGTAAGAGAGCCAGTTTGGTGTAGTGGTTAAGAGCTAGGGGCTCTAATCTGGAGAGCCGGGTTTGATTCCCCACTCCTCCCCTTGAAGCCAGCTGGGTGACCTTGGGCTAGTCACAGCTCTCTCCGATAGGGTTGCCAGGTCCCTGGACTCTCCCGGCGGGAGATTGGGAGCTGGCACTTACCCCAGTTTCTGTCTCCTGGCTCACGTGATGACATCACTTCCGGGAAAGTGACATCATCACGTGGGTAAAAGGACACCACACAGGTAAAAAAGTGCCTTTGTCCTCGCTGCCATGCTCCTCTCGCTGCCGCCCACTCTTGCCACCGCTCTTGCCGCCACCACAGCCTGCTCACTACCATGGCCCCTTTGCAGGCATGCAGCCTATGGGGCACGATTCTGTCCCAAATGGGCTGATGTGAGCGCAGGACTGTGCCCCCCCTCCGGCCTGGGGGCATGCCGTGCTGCCCGGGGGGCGCCCTCTGCTGGCCAAGTAAGTGGGCATGAGGGGGGAAAGGGTGGAAGCAGGGGATCCCTCGCCCCAGGCGGGGGAATGTTAACCCTACTCTCCAAGCTCTCTCAGCCTCACCCACCTCACAGGATGTTTTGTTGTGGGGATAATAATGACATACTTTGTAAACCACTCTGAGTGGGCATTAAGTTGTCCTGAAGGGCAGTATATAAATCAAATGTTGTTGTTATTGTTATTGTTACTGTTATTATTCAACTTATACAAATATTCCAGACATTTTCATATAGTACACGTGAAGCAAACAAATGATTGCTGTTCTCTCCTTTATTCTTGCCATTTTCTAGATTATTTCGCTGACCACATGGGGGATTATGAAGATGTTTTGGCTTCGCTGGAAACCCTCAATCTCTCCATTCTTAAAGCCATGGATTACACCAAGAGAGTGAGTGATCATTATATAGTCTTTGTTTTTATTTATTTTATATCTTTATTAAAAACATTTCTGTTCTGCCTTTCCGTTTCCCTAGTGTGTTTAGCTAGTTCTTCAATGAATAAATTTAGAGTTTGTGTTTCTCAGGTGTACCTTTGTTTATAAATACTGAAATGAAATTGAAAATCCTCTGAATAATCTAGACAGAAATTTGGATGTCTCTCTGAATTTGCAGGGGAAACATTCATAAGATGGAATCAAAATGTGGCGGTTGTTTCATAAATATCTTGCTTGCGTCAAAGGAGTTTCCATTTGAGCTATTTGGGAGGCAGAGGTCAGTGCAAAGAGCCTTCAAAATATTCGCCCAGATTTCCTGGAATCACCCATCTGACCCACATAGGAAATGCTGTCTTTTTTTGGAGTGGACTTTGTTTGCCCTTAGTGATGCCACCGTAGGTTCAAATCTGACTGGCTACATAGCATAACAATATCATCACATTTAGTACATGATCCCTGATTGGCAGGGGTCCCTTGAAGTGGAAGGGAACATGGGGTGTGTGTGTGTGTGGGGGGGTAATAGTAGGATTAAGAGTAGGGTTATCAACCTCCAGGTGAGACCCGGAGAGCTCATGGAATTACGACTCTGTCCCTGCCTTTGCCTGGAAGGCTGAGAGGAAATCCTGATCTTGAACAGGATAGCAAAGGCTTCAATGCCTGAAGATGCTGAGAATTTCAAAATGGCTGTCAATTAATGTACGCTTGGGTTGAGTACGTTCAGAACTCTCAAGTAAAGAATATATCAAAGGTTATTACGTTATGAAGCATTTTTAGTGCTTCAGGAGTATATATTGCTAGGAGTTAATTCTTGGCCAGTAATGAAAGTTCTGCGTTAAGAACAAAAAGAATCAATGTAGATCCAACAAAAGTCACGCAGAATTGGTTATCGGATGCTTTCCTTGTCTAAAATTTGCTCTACACAAATAGCTTGGCTGATCCTTTTTTGGAACAAGTCACCTGTACAATTCACTGTATGGCTATGTAATGGGAAACCCCAAAGTAAAAATGTTGCTGTGCAGAATTTATATTTGCTGTTGGAAAACATTTCCAAAACGTGATCCTTCTCCAAATGAGAAAGGCTGTGATGACTGGCGGTTAGTTTGATCATCAGGTTCTGAAACACTCTTGTTGACCATCAGATCCATTTGGACAAAAACAAGGATTTCAGCTCATGCAGTATAAGGAGGAAATTTGCCCTTGGCTACAATCCTCTCTTTTGCCAACTGTTAAACGCACAGCATCTGGTTATCCTAGAAATCTGTCTCTTTCTAATCTGGAATTCATCTTGTTCCAGATAAATGAAACCTCTTTGCCCTCCAAATTTTGAAAAAGAGTCATTGCTTAATTCACGGGTTAGTTAGGCGAGTAGCCGTAACAGCAAGATCTTCATCCAGCAGCACTTTAGAGACCAACAAGATTGTCAGAGTGCAAGCTTTCGAGAGTCAGAGCTTCCCTTGTGCCTGAAGAAGGGAGCTTTGACTCTTGAAAGCTTACACTCTGAAAATCTTGTTGGTCTCTAAAGTGCCACTGGATGAAAATCCTGTTGTTTAATTCACATTTTCTGATCATTAAAGGATACAGAAAATATTGTACTACATGTGCTGGACAAGGCATGGGTTTAGTATTTGAAAGAAATGGAAATTGTTAGAGGATGCTTTGTATGAAAGTGAAGTTTTGTGCTGAATCCTTGGCTGTGGTTTATTGACTCGGCTTTCGTTCGTGCAACTAATCTGTGAATGATCGCACATGTAGCTGTCTTCTATTTAATCAGACAATCTTATCTAGTCTGGCTATTCTGGCAACAATTCTCCAGGGTCTCGGTGCAGGTTGTTACCATCCTGTTAGCTAGAGATATTGGGAACTGAACTGCAAACCTCTGCATTCAAAGCAGATACTCTTAACTATACAGGATGGGATTCATGCGTTCAACCCATGGATGATGACACCATTTTAAAGTGATTTAAAATTGTTGCAAGGGCACAGCAGGCTGAAAAGGTCTTGTGTCCCCCTGTCCCTGCACATCTTTTCAAGTACTGAAATGGTCACATACAGGCTGCAGCTATTTCAGCACTAGAAAAGGCACCCGAGAGGGGGGCGGAGAATAAGAGTGCCTCAGCCCTCCACACTGTGGGCCTGATCAGGATCAGGCCATTGCAGATCTCTTTAAAATGGCACAGCTTCCATAGGTCAGACGCCCGGACACCATCACGTCTAGTTTGGCCCGGTGACTGATCCTTGGCCCCCTCTTCTTTGTCATGAATATGCCATAAACCAAACAAAGACAACAAGCAATACATTTGTGGTCCAATCCAAACTTCCAAAGTGTATATGGGTTTTAGAGGTGTGCACAGTTCCTTTTAAGGTTGGATGCTTATGAGAAAGAAATGATGGGAGTGGAGGAGATATTGCTGGAGGTGGTCCAGTCTGCAGATAATTTCAGTCTTAAAATAGGGAAAGATCTCAGATTTCCAGTATGCTTCTGTATAATGGGAGACTGAAAATATAAAAACAAGCCATCCAAACCTGTCTCTGGGAGTAATTGGAAAGCATGGGCTCATTGTATAACAGAGAGAGATTATAATGAAGGCAGGAACACTCTCGAATTAAGGTCCTTTGATGACTGCTCTGTCCCTTTTAGTGGAAAACAAAGGTTCTGAATGATGCAGGCAAACCCAGGTTCTCTCTTATTCAAGAAGAAATGTCTCTCTTTTTTGCTTTAAAAGAAAACATTTGGATATCCTTGACTACATCTGTGTCTCTGCTTCGCTGCTTCCTTGTGTATTAGAACGCAGACTAAATCAACCCATTAGAAGTAAAATCCTTGAGAACGTTTCCTATTTTTTTCAGCTTTTCAAGCAAGCTCAGGTGCTTGGTTCTAACAATGGACTCCTTTTATTAAAATCTTTGCTACCGGCCTGGTTGTTTTTTTGGATATTTTTGGAAGCGGTTGTATAACCATTTTTAATTGGTGTTTATACTTCATGTCTTTTAACAGAACACTAATCGTTTGTTTCTCGTAAGAAGACATGTGGCAATTATTTTCTGTGGGGGAAGTTTATAAATGATCTTCTGTAATTAGGCACTAAAGTATGCAAGGTAAACAAAAGTGCAGGACAGTAATTACTTCCTGATTTAGAGAGCTGTTGGATTCGAACGGTACATGAACTACAATGTTATACCCAGGGTGCAAAACATTCTATTCTTTACAATTTAGGTGTTCCATTTCTGAAATGGGTACAACGGGGAGTCGAATTTACATTAATTCCGTTTTCATGCAATTAACCCCAGAGGTAAAACTGTGAGTCATGTGTGTTTTAATTGCAATAGAAATATTCTTCAATGTTGTCACAGTGAGCCTTTCTAAAACTGATATGTTGACTTAGTGTGAATGGAATAGGGAATGTTCATCAAAAGTGGTCATTGCACATAGTCACTGGATATTATGGAGAATATGCAAATATTCTGATGATGAACAGAAAAATTGTGTACTAGGTCAAACTGGAAAACAAATATATTAAGAACATTAAAAAATCCCTGCCGTGCTGGGTCAATCCATTTTGTGATTTCTTCCCATGGCAGCCATTTTGTGGTGGTGACTGCTATCCATTTTCAAAATTCCAAAAGTGCACTCCCAGGCTGCCCCTTGACCCACGCGACGATGGCACTTCCCAGAAGTGACGTCATTTTGCAAGCCGGGAGCACGTGTGCGTGCATGAACAGGGACGCAGGACACACAGTGTGGTAAGAGCCAGGCCCTTGATTTCCCACTGGGGGAATCGGGGGACCTGGTAACCCTGTATGGGTGCCATGAAATCGTTTCCGGGCAAGCTTCCAGAATTGAGGACATGGTGGCCTCAACACACTAGGAATTTCCCCAATCTCTATGATAAAAACCATAGAGAATTGGGCAAGTTCCTAAAATGTTTCAGGTGTCATAATGTTATCCTGCCCCCTTCTCCCTCTGCTTCATTGAGCATGTGTGGGGCATGGGAGAGGGGTAGATAGAAGGTTTCCCACCAAGGGCAGGCAACTGGCAAGCCTATGCATTTGGCATAATGAGCAGTTAGCTTGCCAGGAATCCACCCTACCAATTTTGTGATGCTTTCACATGATCTTTGAAGCTCATGGCAGTTAGAAGTTAGAACCTTTGCATTGTACACTGTGGGGATGAGGCATTTTATCTCTTTCATTATGGAGTTCTAATAGCAAATCATCCGAAAGAACAGAAACTCTCTAGCCTTTCATGTGTATCGTTCTCTGGAAACTAACTAGCCACCTTTGGGCCAAGCTACAAGTGACAAATGGCACTTGGACAGCAAGTGAACAAACTCATGTGTATTCCTCCCTGTTTACTTGCACTCCACTTGCTCAGTGGAGCGCACGTGAAGTGCAAGTGAACAGGGAGGAATACACATGTTCAAGTGCCATTTATCACTTGTAGCTTGGCCCTTTGTCTATAGTTCTCTTTGTGGTACTTCTTTAATTTTTTGTATAAAACTAGCAATGATTTATGGATTATGGAACTTCAGGAGCTCAGGGGAAAGTTTCTTTTGTAATGCAGTGTTCGTTAATGTTTGCAACGATCAACACTCTTTCTCTGAAACAAGATTAAAATTTGAACCAAATAATCTACATAAAAACAATTAAAATGTGACTCCATTCCTAGTGTCACTTATGAAAGTGGCCAACAGTATGGGACAAACTGAAAGCCTCTTCCTAATTGTGAGATGTACATAATTTTAAAGCATGCACTTAAAAATGTAATGTGTGAATGAGGGGGGAAATAGGTGTTTGGAAATACGGCATATAACTGCCGTCTTCTGAGAGTTCCCTGGTGAGTGACCTGGTAGAAAATCCAAGTTTTTTGCCATGCAGTGGATGGAATGATCTTGGGTCACCAACCAATGAGGGATATATTTGAAACAGTTGGCTTGCCTGCTGTGTTTATTCATAATTGGCGATATTTAAATGAAATCTGTCCAAATACAGAGGGAGCCAAGTCATAATCATTCTGCACTGGGTTCTTCTGTGGTGCCATCTGTATGGTTTTCCAGTGCAAAAGGAGAAAGGGTGGATCGTAGGGTGTGGGAGAGCAGTATCGGATCTTTTTGAGGAAGACTTGAGTCTCTAAGGTGCAACTAGGCTGGAATCTTGCTCTTCTGTTGCTAGAGAGATCCCAGCTCCCCTAGTGGGGGTTGGGGATCCCCCCACTCCCACCCACTGCCCCCCTGCTACCACTCACCTGGTCAGTGGGGGGGAGGTAGGGGAACAGGCCTCCCAGGCACGCTCCCGGGGCAGCATGACGACATCACTCCCAGGAGTGACATAGTTTCACCACCCGGAGAAATGCTCCTGCGCTTTGCAGCCGGCCAATTTGGGCCCCAAATGGATTGAATCAGATCTGTTTGGGGCCAAAATCAGCCCACTCGAAGCAAGAGCACGGTCCTGGGCCTGCGTAATGACATCATTTGGAAGTGATGTCATCGTGTAGGCCCGAGAGTGTGCATGCCAAAAAAAGGTGAGTGTCGGGTACCCCCCACCCCCACCAGAAGGGTAGGGGGACCCAGCAACCCTTTCTATACAGACCGATAGTTACCCACCTGAAACCATGGTCTTTTTGAGTTTTGAGTGATTCGAACGTTCGACCCACCCTTTACCAAATGAACATGCCAAGCAAGAGAAGTCCTGCTGAGAGGCTGTTGAGCCTTTTAGGACAACATTTTTTGGGAGGAGCATTCCAGGGACAGAACTGGACATGGTTAGAGTGGAACTCTAGCATATCCTCTGATAGTTTTGCTTCTTCCACTAGCAGTCTTAGATTTGCACGACGTGTGTCTGTTGCTCCTGGAGACCCCTTTCTTGCTGGTGTACACTGAGAGCTCGAGTTAGCTTTCGAGATGAGCTAATGAGCCTTTTTGCTCAGGGGAGTCTGTGACTTTTGACAGGCTGACTTCCGGAGCAATTGGTTTTTCATAAACTTGAAGCAAGTGACAGCTTGTGATTAACAATGCACTTTTCTCTCTCTTCCTGGCTGTAGAAGGTAGGTAGCAGGAGGGGCCCATGCCTATGAGAGGACACATTCTAGCCACACTGGAACCTGATGGTATCCAGGGACGCGTTAGAAGACTAATAAGTGGAGAGAGGATCCTGATGCACGAGCCGAACAAAACCCGGAAAAACTAGTTCAGCAGAGCAAACTGGGTGAGGAAGGCAGTTATAAGGGGAGCATATAGATCTTCCATAGTCTTGCCGTTTGCGTACTTGCACTGGGTAAACCCCCTGCCTTGGTGCCAATCCCCTGCCAACTGAGGAGAAAAACAGCTAGAAAATGGCCTCCGTAGTGATGCTCTAATAATTTCCTCATGTCTGTTTACCATAGAGATTAGGGGAAATTCCTTGAGTGTCACCTGGAAGTGACGTTACATCCTCCCCAAACTGCCCCCTCCCCCAAGGAGTGCCCTCAGAATCTCCCAGCATTTGCCAAGGCAGTGTTAACAGCCCTGTCGACCAAAGGCTCTTTATGAGTTCTGCGCTTGGAACTTAATTCCAAAGCAGTGCACTCATGATGAGCCCTGTTTGGATTGGGATCACAGCACTTGGGAAGAGAGGGTTTCCGCCTCACCTCCTGTGCTGTTTCCAACCTAAAATGGCTCCAGGGAGCTGCTGTTTCCTCCAGTGAGTAAATTACTTTGTAGTGATGGGCTACACACAAGTTTCCAAAGTGAGGTAAATAGCTACTCCCTGGGACAGTCTCACAGCTTGAGGAAATGGTGTGTGGGGGAAACATAATTCCCTTCCCTGGACACCACAGTCCCGATCCACATTGCACACCAAATTGTCACCCAGGTCGAATCCACATTCACCCATTACCCGCATGTTTATCGGATATCTTCCGTTTGCCTCCAATCCGTGATTTTTTTCTCTTCGTTCACATCCCTGCTTCCAATTCGCCTTTCTCGCGCGTCCCTCCGGTCACACGGCCGCTCGAAAACTGCTTTTTTGGGCGGGACCTTTTTTCCCCGCCCATTTTTTAAAAATTGCCTCCAATCCGCGATTTTTCCCTCTTCGTTCACATTCCTGCTTCCAATCCATCTTTCTTGCATGTCCCTCCGGTCACACGGCCGCTCGAAAACTGCTTTTTTGGGCGGGACCTTTTTTCCCCGCCCATTTTTTAAAAATTTTTTTGAGCTCACTTTTCCGTTATTTCGATCTTGTGTTATAAAGAAACATCATTGAAGATAATGATGCCTCTCTTTCCCCCACTGACAGCACTGATGGCTCTTCCGTTTCTTTTTTGGACATTTTGAAGCATGCGGGAAGCTTTCGTGGGCATTTCCTATGCAGGACAGTTCAGTGCTCGAATTTTACTGAAGTTTCACAAAGCCAAGCTTTGGGCGGGTTCAGGCCGGTCAGTCACTTTGGATGAAGAGGCTGGTTTGAAAGGTGGTTTGAAAGGTGCAGTTTGAAAGGCTGGTTTGAAAGGTGCGGGTTGCATGTCTGTGCGAGTGGAGCGTGCCGAGACACCACCCAGCCGTCCGCTCCCCCTTCCCCCCTCTCCAAGACTGGAGCGGCAGCGCCTGCGGGGTCAAGCCGGCTTGGTGGCCAGAGGGCTGTTTACCCCAAGGGGGGAAGGCTGCGCCCCCTCCCCTCCCGCGGACCGCCGCGCTGATGGGCGACCTCGCAGGGGCAGGCGCCCCGCGAGCTGGGCCTCTGCGTGGCGAGCGCCTGAGCCAGAGTGCCCACAGTGGAGAGGGCGCCTCGCAGCGCAGCGCATCCTCGCCCCCCCGGCAGCGCAGCACTGGCTCACTGCAGAGAGAGGCTTGGAGGGACGCGGCTGTCTCCTCGGCCGGCATCCCCGGCCCGCCGCCGCCGCTTCTCTCGGCAGCAGTTTTTAAAATCCCTGTTCGTCTTCAGCCCCCCTCCGCGGATGTGCCAGCCCACGGGCCAAGCCACCTTTGCTGTCCCGGCAGCCCCCGCAAGCCCTGCCGTTCGGCTCAGCCGGGGATGCTTCGGCCAGTCCCTTCTCCGCTCTGAGCTGGGAGCCTCCAGCTGCGCCCGGGCTTCGACTCGGTCTGCCGGGCACCTTCTTGACCCCGGCGGGAGAGGAGGCGAGCGATGAGCCCGCCGGCTTCCCAGCGCCTCCAGCCCCGCCGCTGGGGCGGCCCTCGGCAGCGACTGTTTTCTTTATTTTGAATGATTGATTCACTGTAATTTCGATATTACAGTAATATAAAATAAAAAAATAAAAAACAGTTAAAAAGGAAGTTTTGCGAGTCCGTTCTGATGATGGATTCACCCCAAAATGATTTTTCAAACTACCAGATTTGATTCAGAAACAGCATAATCAATAAATCCAATGCTATGAAGTCAAAAACAGTCTTTTGCAGACTACGGAGCACTTGCAAGTTGAATCAGCCAATAGGAACTCTCGGAACGGCCGGAGAGACAGGAAGGGGGGTGGTTTTTAAAAAAACCGCGTAAATTGCGCATTGGACTGTTCACGGCCACCGTGAAACTCCCGTTGAAAAACTGTGACCACATATTCGGGAGAAATGCGAATGAAATGCGTCTGTTTAATGAGGTAATGTGACCGGCACTCAAGATTGCGGGGAGAATGCGGGGAAAACGCGGAAAAAAAGAAGTAATGTGGATTTGGCCCCAGTCTCTTCAAAGCAGTTGCCTGGGACTAAAATTAGTATATCTGAATCTTGCATATCATATCTGTTCCAGCTCGGGTTGCCAGTGTGCATGCACCCTCCCAGGCTTGTGCAATGACATAACTTCTGGGAAGTTATGTCATTGACATCATCGGCTAGCCAGGGGCGTGTTCCTGCACTTTGTGTGGGGCAAATTCAGCCCGTTTGGGGCCAAAATTGGCCCCAGTAAAGCACGGGAGCATACCTGCAGCTGGAGCAACAATGGTTCTTCAGAAAGTGACATCATCGCTCCCTGCTGGGATCGAGCCTGGTATGTTCTTTCCAGAGTTGCCTGCCAGTGGTGGGCAATTGCTGGAGGTTTGCTACCTCTCACCAATCATCAGGCAACAGGCCAAACACCCAGGAGATTGCCCACTATTGACGGCCACTGGAAAGCCTAGTTCCAACCTATAATTCAGCTGTGTTTGTATAGGCCTAGCCTTTCAGTCCAGTTTCCTCTTTCTGCCCAAGACCCAGGGCCATCCTGTCCATTACGTGCAGCTAGGCAATCTCCTAGGGTATCAGAGGGGGAGAGGCACTAAACCAGCCCTGGATAGGTAGATGAGGCCCTTTTCCAAGTCCGTTTTGGGCTCCTGGCATGGGGGTAGGTTTGCCAGCTGCCAGCTGGGGGATGAAGCTTGGGGAGGTTGTGGTTCAGGGAGGGGAAGGATCTCACTGGGGTATAATTTCATACAGTCCACTCTCCAAAGCAGCCATTTCCTCCAGGGGAACTGATCTCTGTTGTCTGGAGATCAGTTGCAATTCCAAGACATTGCCAGTTCCTGCCTGGAGGTTGGCAACCATGCATGGAGGTTGCAGCCAAAATTATTTTCCTTGTGCCCCAGAAATCCTTGGGCCAGGGAGGTCAGTATGAATTCAAACCTGCAAGGATGATTGCTTGAAAAAAGATGTGCATGCAATGATGGAATTCTGAGCCTTGTTTCTGGCCAGGCAGAATCCTGTAGGACTTGGCTTCTGCTGCTTTTAGCATGGAAGGGAGGAGTGTGTGAATTAGTTGCATCAACCAGTAAAAAAAATAAACCGATGCCATAGAACATTCATATAGTTTGAGTCCGGGCTTTTTTCCTGGGAAAAGAGGTGGTGGAACTCAGTGGGTTGCCCTCGGAGAAAATGGTCACATGGCTGGTGGCCCCGCCCCCTGATCTCCAGACAGAGGGGAGCTTAGATTGCCCTCCGCGCCACTCCAGCGGCACAGAGGGCATTCTAAACTCCCCTGTCTGGAGATCAGGGGGCGGGGCCACCAGCCATGTGACCGTTTTCAAGAGGTTCCGGAACTCCGTCCCACCATGTTCCAGCTGAAAAAAGCCCTGGTTTGAGTGGAAGGAAAGGGGTAACAGGGAATATATATACCTGAGGGTGCTTTTGGTCTGTTAAGGTCAGTCTATTCTACTCTGACTGTAAGTGGCTTTTTAGGGTCCCATGGCGAGGTCTTTCAGTTCAGCTAACATCTGATCTTTTTAACTAGAATTGCCAAGAATTGGACCTGGGACCAAATGGTGTAAAAGACCTCTTCCAAAGACCCTGAAGAGCTCCTGCCTGCTAGATTAGTCTAGAAAAGACTGGCTTTAATATAATAGTAGGGTTGCCAGATTTTCTTATCCTCCCAGCAGCCAGTGGGCAGCACTTACGTTTTCCGTGTTCTTGTGCACATGTGCTTCTGGCTCTGGGCGCAATGACGTCACTTCCAGGAGTGACGTCCTCGCACCAGTTGGCAGGAAGGGAGGGAAAATGTCCACCACTGGGAGTGACATCATCATGCCCAGTGGGAGCGTGCCTGCTGGGCACTGGCCTGGGAGGCTTCTTGCTGAGGCCTTCCCCGCCCCACCAGCCAGGTGAGCAATGGCAGGTGGCAGAGGCTGGGAGCGGGGGATCCCCCGCTCCCACTGGGGGACTGGCAGCCCTAGACAATGGATCGGGGTGAAGTGTCGGCTTTGCATACGAAAGGTCCCAGGTTCAATCCCCAGCCTTTCCAGTTCAAAGAATTAAATAGTAGGTGATGAGAAGCACAGTTGCCAAAGACTCTGGAAAACCACAATCAGAGGAGACAAGAGAAATTTTGATTCACATCTTCATTTGAGTTAGTCCCCACAGGTGCATGATTTTTATACAGACAAACCCAACAGGAGCTGGGTTCCTGGGACTCCCATTGTCAAGCTGAGCCCAGCTCTTGTTTGAACTCTTAGCTGCCAGCGCTTGCGGAGCGACATGAACTGAAGTGATGACTTTACAACTGCCCTCATTTTAATTTTTCCTTGACCTCTCTGCTGCCATTACCAGTAAGGTCTGACATCCAGGAGGTGAGAATGAAACCCCCACATACCGAATTGCTTGTTAGATGTTACAAAAGAGAAATCTTTTAAGTTGTGAAGCAAGACATTTTCCCTTGTTCTCTTCATGAACATTGATGCTCTCGTACTTTTTTTTTTTTTTGCTCATTTGGAAAGGATATGCAGCTGCCATTCGAACTAGACATTATGCATAAGATACATAAATGGTCTACTGGAGTTTTTTTAAAAAATGAAAAGCAGTCATAGGCTTCCCTCCACTTCACTGACATAGCAGGTGGTCAAGAAGACCTCAGCAGGCATCGTGTTTTGTGTCTGTGGGGAACAGCCACTTGGAAACAAGTGCCCCTGTTTCAGGAGGGTGTTTGGCTTGTAACTTCCCAATATTTTTCAGAACCTCCCAAAGTTTTGTGATTGGATTCAACCCCCATGGCAGCCATTTTGTGATTAGTCCCACCTTTCCCCCATGGCAGCCATTTTGTGATTAGTCCTGTCCCATGGCAGCCATTCCTGTCCCATGGCAGCCATTTTGTGATTAGTCCCACTCTTCCTCCTCCTATTTCTCATTAAATTTATATTAGAAGTATTTTTTTAACCACACAGTAGTGTAGTTTCTGTTTATACCACACAGAGGTGCTCTAAGCATCCTTTTGCAACTTCAGCCCTTTGTTGATGTTCCACAGCACAGGGTAGAGTTGCCAGGTCCCCTGGACTCCAAACTGGGGGATGGGGGGCACATGCACTAGGAGGACCCTTCCCTGTCATGCCAGGCATGTCGTCATTCCTGGCGTGACAAAGAAGTGAAGGCCTCCGCACAGAGCTGATTTAATTCCTGGTGTGACAAGGAAGTCCTCTGAAGCACTTGGGGGCGCACTGCAGGGCTTGGGCTGTTCCCCATGCCTTCCTCCCTGCTGGCCAGATGAGAGGTGGCGGGGGGTGGAGGCTGGGAGCGGGGGATCCCCTGCCCCCATCCAGGGACTGGTAACCATACCACAGGGTGAGGCTCATGCGATACCAGCACAGGGCATTTCTACCAGTGGCATTTCTACCATCCCTGATTCAGAGTTCCAGGATGGCATGAGAGAAATCAATTGGCAGTTCCAGGCAGCAGCAGGAGCACATGGGCAGCATGTGTTTCTGTTCCTGGGGAGAAGCAGTTAGCAAGAAGAACCTCATGCTTGCACAGTCCTTCACTGCAGGGAAGTGAGGAAGGAACGAAGGCTCCAACAGCCTGTGCTAATGGCTTGATAGATTCATGCTGACTTTGTTGAGGTCTCTTTACATGTGCAGTATGGCAGCACGTGTCCTTTGAGCCCACATTTGCCCACCATAACAACCAGCAACAACAACAAAAGCATCCGGTGGAAATAGAGAAAGGATTATTAGGGATCAGGGTCCCAGCTACATAAGGCAGAAAGCCACACTTCGGGCAGTTCCCTATCATCCTTGTGTGGAATATGCGCAGAGCTCCCACACACAAATTTGTCTGCACCACTGCAGCTCCCTCCACTCTTTGGAAAGATCATTTCTGGGGTTGCAAGATCTGGGCGGAAGGACAGACATGAGGGCTAGTGGGCTGAAGTGAGGAGCAGAGTAAGAAAGGCTGTTGTTCAGTGGTTAGAGCCTCTGCTTGGCATGCAGAAGTCCCAGGTTCAATCCCCAGCGTCTCTACCTGAGATCCTGGAAGGCTGCTGCCATTCTACCGAGACCTTTACTGACCTTGATGGATGAAGAGACCAACGGCATGTAATGTGTTTTTTGTGACGAGGTGATTAAATTGCCCTCTCCTCTCAGTGGACCAACACTTTCAGAGGAAGAAAGAGGATTTATTTATTATGTTTATTTATTTCCGGTTCTTGCTCCTCATCCCTTCAACACCCCCCCTCCCAAAACCACACAACTGCTCCTTCATGTGTGTCCCTTGACTTTAGAACCAGTCTTTCCAGAGACAGCTACAGCAGCGAAGAGAAATCGGTTTATTTGCTGTCAGTTTTGTTAATTAACCTGTGATCTCTCGGGGCTTGTTCATCCTGAAGTGCTTTTCTCAGTTGTGGGACTGGTTCTTAAAATAAGGCGTTCATATGAGCCATTTCCCAAAACACCTTCTGTTGAATAAGATGTATTTGATCTTAGCGTAACCCATACAGTTCTCTTAATTGCTTGAATGGCCGGAGAGAATCTTTCTTGCTGCTGGCCTAATGTTTTCTTCAGCTGTGACATGAAAGTGGTAAAATGAAGGATGCTCTGAAGAAGGACAAAATATCTTTGGACAAAGAGCCCTACCCCCACCATCCTGTGTCTGTGGAGTAATAGATTTATTGAAAGTGTCTTTGCCACAAAATGGCCTCAAAGTTGGGAAGAGCTGCCCAGGGTCTTGATAGAGGCTTTTTATGGCTTTTAAAAGTGAAGACATTGAGTCACTGAATAATTGAAGAGAGCTGGGGAGCCAGTGGTCTTTCCCTAAAGCTACATTTACATTCAGGCCAGGGTCATCTGTTTCCAACAAATGGTCTCTCATTTGTGGTGAAATGACCTTTTCAGTATTAGGGACAGATAGGGGGGCGAGTGTTACTTACTGATTAGCTTAGGGAGGATTCACACATTACAAAGGCAACATGGCTGCCAGAGTCACTTCAAGTCAGCAATGTGCCTGAAATCCCCTGTTGGAAGTTCATTTCTCAAGGATGTGGGGGCCCATCCTTGGAACTGTGGTACATGAGGAGAAGGAGTTACAGCCTTCTTTATGCCATTTTCATGACCTGAAATGGCCCCAGAACGCTGCTTGGGGAAATTTACTCACTGAGGTAATACGAATGTTTCCCACCTTTTTTCTATGGTGGGCAAAAAGTAGCTACCTGGGCTATTTCAGGTCAGGAAAATAGCACCGAGAGGTGCTTAAGCCCTTTCTCTTCATGTGTCATCTTCCTGTTCCAACTCAGGTGCATGCACATCTGGGATTTAAGTTCCCAGATAGAACTCTTGGGGCACATCTGTGGGGTAGAAAGCCCACATGGGCTTTGTGAGGTGTGAATTGGCTCTGTTAGTTCACACTGAGGCATTAAACCTATATCTTGACAGTGCCATTTTAGAAATTCAAAGATCGTATACTTCAGTCCATTCACAGAGTGCAGACCCATACAGCCTCAGTTTGCCTCAGGCCCTGCACAGAAGGGAGGGGGAAGCTGAAGGGAGGGGGAAGCTTAAGCCTTCAACCTCCACTTGCTTTTGCTAATCTTGGCTCCCCTGCTCAGCTGTTGTGTGTGATTTTAAAAGACATATATCTCCTTCCCTTAATGGGATGCTAATGCCATAGTAAGGGAGTAAAATAGGGTTATCAGGTTTAACCTGGCAACCAGCGGGAGGTCAGGGGGACTTACCAGGTTGGGGGGCTCACTCCCCATACACCTCAAAGTGATATCAATGCGTCGCCAGAGGACAGTGCGGTATTTGGGCAAAACTCTATGGTTTAATTCTATGATGAATGTGTAATGTGTAACTTATGGTTTAACCATAGAGTTTTGCCCAGATTCCAGAGCATCCCTGGTGTCACCTGATTCCATTCAGGCATCACTTCTGGGCACTTGGGGAGTGACACCAGCATGTCAGAATGCTGCTGACATTTCCCTCTAATTTCCTGCTAGTTTTTCCTCTGCTGAGTATCTGAAATGAGCTGGCAGCGGGGGATTCCCTACCAGTACCTGGGGAATGGCAGCCCTGGAGCGAAACCAAGTGGAAGTTGGCTGTCTGTCCCCTTACACAGCAAGTGGGAACTTCTGTTTTGATAAGTCACCCTCACTAAATTCCCTGCAGATAGCCCTGAAATGGAAAAAAATGCGGCACCCTCTCTTTGGCAGACTTTTTTCACCTTTGAAGGTTAGTAATGAGACCCCTCTCAATCTGCCAAACTGTAGGGGAAGGTTTAAATCCAGACTCGAGCATAGGGAGTTTGTTTTGCTTCTTTCAATTTTGTTATTACTTCCCGAAGGGATTGTTTCATTATTGGGTTGTTTCATATAGTTTTGTTTCTTTCATTATTGTTGTTTCGTTTTCATACTTCTATTTTGTTATTATTTCCCATTGGGTCTGTACCTTGGTGATTTTCCATCCAAATTGGACAATCCTCAGGGGGATTGTAATGTTCTCTTTGTTGGCAGAGTTCAGGAAATAATCCAATCCACGCTTTGGAGTTTGCTTTCAATGAATTTACTGCAGCAGGATTTTGCAAAAGTTAATAACTGACTGCAGGCCATTACTGCAACAGAGAGGCTTTAGAGCACAGGCATGAACACATACTGAAAATTTCTCACAGGTATGTAATCCGAATGTCCACAGCTTGCAGACATTCAAGAAAGCTCAGAGTGTCTCTCTCCCTTTTCCTCTTAAGGAACAAACCTGAAGCTCTTACTAGGAAAACTGTGGCTGCCTTGTGCAAGTAAAACCAGCAGAATCAGAAAAAGGCAAGGCACAACTGCAATAACAACATCAAGAGAAAAAAATAAAGAACATCTCCCCCCATCATTATAGTCTGTTTAGATGGAGAATTTGCTTTGTTTTCATATGAATTATGATAACTACAAAACATCCCATTTTCATAGCATTGTAATTAATAACAAAAGAAACACACAAGTCTAGTTAAATCCCTTCTCCTGCTCAGCCCCGATCTGAGTTTGAATCCTGCAGCTGCAATTTGGTTTTGAAAAATTTGGAAGACTTAATCACAGATATTCAAGCATCTTGTCTGGTTTGACCCTGAGAAAGAATGCTGTCTGAAATCTGCAGGTGCTCCCTGCCTCTAAAAACTACACTTAACTTTCTGATGCTGACTCATTGGAAAACATTTTGAGTTGAAACTGCCTTATATCCGCTGGTGCTTCCTGTTTTCAGTTCTCTTACAGAAGTCTCTCTTTAACTCCAGGAACCATGTGATGGTAACTCTTGTTAATGTCCTCATTATGTCTCTGAAATTCTTACCATCTGCCATCAGTCTTTGAAAGGAAAACCACTGGGCTGGTACATTTGCTTTTATCAAACGTGCATGTTTCAGTCTATAACCACTACTTTAAATTTGCATTCCCCTTCCCCATTGGCCTTCTAAGGTGAGTCCTGATTAGAGATGGGCACGAGCCAAAAAAAATTAACAATCTAGCTGATCGTGGATCGGCGCCGGTGACGATCCCGAATTAACGATCCACAATGATCATCTCCCGTTCCCAAGCCGTGGATCGTGGAGGCCAAAGCGTGGTGCGCTGCTATTCCCAGCTATGTGGGAAGGAGAGTGTTGGTGGCGGCCCCCAGGCCCGGCAGGCACGGGGAGACAGCGACGAGCCGCCTCCCCTCAGGAGGCGGGGGGTCTGGCCACTCATCTGTGTTTGGCCGTCAGAGCTGCCTATCAGGGTTTGCAGGGATGAGATTGGAGTGCCCATGGCTATAGAACACCCCCTTCCCCCTCCCTCCCCTGGGTGTCTTCTCCCAAATTGTGACTGCTTTGCTGCTCCGTGGTTGGAAGGAAGCCCTGCTGATCAAGGAAAGCTGGGCTTCCATTTGGGTTTCCAGGACGACAGAAGGAGGACAGACAGAGCTCAGGCTTTCCCCTGGCTCCATTGCCAGGGGAATAGATTGCTGGCACCTGAGTGTCTGGATCCCCGATCCGAGCCCAGAAGCCCTGATCCAGGCCCCTCCCGATCACTGGATCGTTGGCCGTGGCCGATCACAATCCACTGGGTCATGATCACATGATCGCCATTATCGTGGGTTTTTTTCAATTGTAATGCAGATTGTGCCCATCTCTAGTCCTGATCTCCACAAATGGCCAGTGTGGATGTAGACCAAATCATTTCAGACTGCAGATGGACTTTTGACATGATGGAAGGCTTCCCCCTAGAAAACAAACATGGAAAATAAGCACGGTCTGAACAGCTAGGTTAGAATCCATCTCACTGACACGCTAGATTTCTATATGTAAGAATTTTGAAATTATTGAGCAGCATTTGATCTTGAGTCCTTACCTCTGCACTCTGCAGTAATACATTCAGGAAACAGATTTACTTGCTCATCTGTGAGAGCCAGAATTTGATTTTGCTAAGTTGGGTAGTTTGCTTTTCCCAAAATGATGGGCCCTCCACGGTGAAAATAGACAGGATGAAGTGACTCTTTAAATTATATTCATCTTGGCCAATTTCTTTGCTCTGTCTTTTTTATACGTAATATAAATCCACTCACAAACAACTCAGATCTACTGAGTAAGCTTTAAATAAACTCATTTTCATACCCAGCTCCTTCAGAGAGCAATTTTGAAATTCTGGATTCCCTCTGCTCCCGCTGTCATGCAGCTAAAGGGCTAGAAGCTTCCATGCACCACCATTCAACATGGTAAATCTCTTACCATATAGACCAGAATATTCTTGATAGAAAACTTCGGAGCCAGAGTTTCTTATCAAGAGCTAGCATGTGTAGTGTTTAGAGTATCAGACCAGGAGCTAAGAAACTCCAGTTCAAATCCCCACTTTGCCATTCTGCTTCCTGGCCTTGGGGTGGTCAGCCTAACTGACCACCCCATGAGAAAGTTATGCTTCATAGCATATTATCTCTCTTTTTGTCTATATAAGTACCTTCTTTTGTGGTTCTGTAAGCAGCAAAATACCCCAAATGGCACTGAGGGCCAAGCTACAAGTGACAAATGACACGTGAACGGCAAGTGAACAGACTCACGTGTATTCCTCCCTGTTCACTTGCTCTCCACTTGCGCTCCGCTATGTGATCAAGTGGAGCGCAAATGGAGCGCAAGGGAGGAATACACGTGAGTCTGTTCACTTGCTATGCAAGTGCAATTCGTCACTTGTAGCTTGGCTCTGAGGACTTCACCACACCAGGATTTGGCTCCAGCTTTGGCTTCTTAATGACATAGATTTTTACCCTCCCTTGCTGTTTGCTGATTGGTTGTCCCTCTCCTGTTTTTCCCCCTGAAGTTCCCATTTTTTTCTAGCCACCACGAAAGTGTGGTTAAAAACCTGGGAGAGAAGTGACAGGCAAATGATACTCTGTGTAAGGGAGGGAGAAACGTGATGCAGTCAAGAAGCCAAGCTGGAGCAAAAGTCTAGAGTGGAAAAGCTGGAGAGAGGTCCCCACCTCTGTATCTTAGAAAATGGCAATAAGTTGATGAACTCCACTTTGATGCATGCAAGTGAATGGTGGTGTTCTGTTCTGCGTGACAAAGGAATGGCGCTCGGCACTTACACAAACCCAATGCACATCATGCTGATGAGGTCACATAAGAGCTGGATATTCCGTGTCCACATCCAATTATGCAGAGAGTCAGGTGGTGCAATTTCTCCCATTTTCTAAGAACATAAGAAGAACCCTGCTGGATCTGACTAATGGTCCGTCTAGTCCCAGAGAGAAGCCAGCCAGTTTGGGGGAAGAAGCAAGTGAGTGCTATGAATCACATGGGTGGGCATCATGGCGCCATTGCTCCCCATACTGGCGATTGCTGGTGTATAACATGTTCCATCATGAGTCTGTGGGTATGCTGCTCAAAAACATCTGAAAATGCTTGCTTTTACTATAAAGTGGTATCTAACAAGAAGTGGCATCTGGACCAGCCAGGTCTATTAAGGCATCTGCAACTTGTCTGACTTGTTCACAGTTAATATTCATGAATGCTCCCGGCAGGTTACCCAGAACCTATACGACAAAAAGCGGCCAGAATTGATTTGGTCTGCAAAGTTTGGAAGCAGCTCTCAAAAGAAGCCAGGGGCAGGCTGATACTGTTAAGGCCAATAAAATGTAAAATCTTGAATGATCTGACATACCATCCCATTCCTGACGCAGGCGTGGAGTATATGGAGACAAGCAGCTTATTCAATTTCAGAATCCTTTGCCTCCTTTGTGCAATTTGTGATACAGCGCTTCTCAAGATGGATATCCCCGTTAGTCTGTCTGTAGCAGCCAAAAAGAGCCAAGTGTCCAGTAGCACCTTTAAGACTAACAAAATTTGTGGTAGGGTATGAGCTTTGGTGAGTCACAGTTCACTTCTTCAATGAATCTCAAGTTCATATAATTTCATGCAATGGAAATACCTATTCCGTGTACTTGTTGTCCTAGGGCTGGCTCTATAACGCGACCAACTAAGTGTTCAGGCAGCAGATTTTTGGAAGGTGGCAATACCCTGGCAGCCTGTCCCCAGCCTTCTCTCCTGCCCATCTTTCCACAACCACCTTATCTTTGATGCCCCTCTTCATTCCCATTACTCCTGTCCAGGAGCCTGAGCAACCAGAATTCCAGAAGGAATATTGCATGAGTTTGAGAAGCTTTACAGGATATTGCCGCACAGTTTTGAAAGAGTCCAGATGCTGTGGAGATGTCTCACTGGGACCAGTGTAAGGAATTCTGCCTTTGAACTGTGCCAGAAGGCAGCTGCTGAAAAGATGGATTATACAATTTTAGGAGCTGTATTAGTTGTTTCAAAGTGTCGGTATTGATTCTGAGCGAGGGCCCTAAAACCTCCAAATTTCAGTCCTTGGCATCTCTGGATAAAGGACCATCGGATTTCTTGGTCTGAGATCCTCTCTCTTTCTGGAGAAGCTGGCCTGGCTGAACTTCAAAAAGCTATTAAAGCCCTTCTGGGGTCCTTCGCGAGCGTAGTGGTGGCCTTCATACTTCTTGCTGTGGTTGCTGCCGATTTTCAAATCAAATTTATTATATGGTCAAAGATCAGCATAGAGGAAAGACTACAAAATTACAGAGTTAAAATTATTAGTAAAAATAGCACAAAATTAAAATAGTTAATGAAAACCGTAATATAAAAGGGTGGTATTTACATAAACCCCGATAACGAGAGCATTTGATGGATTTGATAGGCTGTTGCACAAAATTTTGCAACTGAGGCTGTAGTTGTCGGATTTCCATTTTCAAGAATATGCCAAGCTCATTCTTCCAGGTATTCTATTGATCAAAGGAGTAATGAGCTTGATGCGAGCATCTTGATAGAAGGGACAACATAGAAAAACGTGATCAACAGTCTCAATTTCTCCTTCATTGGAGGAGCAAAGCCTTTTCTCTTAGGGAATTCTGTTAATCCGCCCATCTAAAACAGCAGAGGGGAGTGCAGCACACCTTGCATGTGTAAAGTCCTTCCTGTGACTGTGCACCTCCAAGAGGGACAGACAGGCTTGACTATATATCTGGTGTTCATGGGAGACAAAAAAGTAGGGGCCCTCCCTAAATCAAGCTGGCGTTCAGTGTCCAATATCCTTTGTTTTATAGCCTGTTTTGCTTGATCAAACCCCTTAGTTAAAATCATGGAAGGTGAAAGGCCTAGGCTCACACGTTTGCAAAGGACTGTGTTAAGCCATTCAGATTGATGTTCATCCAAAAGGAGCAGTGGGGTCAAGCCTTGCCCGAAATAGCTGATCTTAAGCCAGTAAGTTCGAGAGGCAAGGCACACCTGAGCTCCCACCCTGAGAGTGCCGGTCTTCAGAGGTAGCAATGCATTTGGTACGCAATTGGGGACTTGCAAAGCCGCTCTTAGGAACTTTGATTGGACATGCTCAAGGGGGGCAAAAGAGGATGATGTTGCCCCTATCATGGTTCCGTATAGGAGTTGGGCCAAAGTTTTGGCTTTAAAGAGTTTTAGGGCAGCAGGGATGTAATGTCCACCCTTTGTTCGGAGAAATCTTAGTATATTGTGAGCTGGCTTTTGCCCAATATCAGCTGTGTGGACAATATGCGCTTTTTTTGAACCAGAGGCATGAAATACTGCACCAAGATATTTGAAGGTCTGTACCTGTTCAATCAAGTGGTGCTGATTTTCTTTACCATCATAACAGACTTTATTTGTAATGATACAGATTGTATATTGTACCCTGCTTCAAGAGTCTCATCTCAGGCTAGTCAAGTGGGACATAAATGTCAGACTAAATTAACAAATCAATCCATAAGCATAATTATTATGGGCATATTTTAGCAAGAGACGTTTATTAGGCCTCAGTTAGGCAAAGATTACAATATTCTGTAAGGAGCGCAAGTCATTGACAGTTTCAGAAAATAAGAATGCTAACTATTAGCGCAACCAACTTCTAAACTGGTGTCCGGAGCTGTCCCTTTAATAGGTGGGACTGGTCATAATAATAACAATATAAACAACATTCAATTTATATATCACCCTTCAGGACAACTTAATATCACTGCAGAGCGGTTTACAAAGTTTGTTATTATTATCCTCACACGACAATCACCCAGTGAGGTGGGTGGGGCTGAGAGAGCTGTGACTGACTCAAGGTCACCCAGCTGGCTTCAAGTGGAGGAGTGGGGAATCAAACCTGGTTCTCCAGATTAGAGTCCTGCCACTCTTAGCCAGTAACTACAACAATAAAGAGCAACGCCAAGGGAGTATATATCATTAAGAAGCTAAACAAGACTCCCTAACAAACCTGGTTCTCCAGATTAGAGTCCTGCCACTCTTAGCCAGTAACTACAACAATAAAGGGCAACGCCAAGGGAGTATATATCAATAAGAAGCTAAACAAGACTCCCTAACAATGCTTACCAATTTTTCAAAGTTTTTAAAGTTCTCAAAGTGCTCAGTATAAATACAGTTAATGATATAAGAAATACATAAATACAACAATACAAAATTCCAGCCGATATTGATGAAGGAAAAATTCTGGGTAGTCACAGGCATTCAATACCACCAATAAATCCAGACACAATGAAGTCCTTGATCCAAAAGGATGCGAGTTCATAAATATCCAAGGTGCAGTGCAAAGGTAGAAGGAGAAAGAGTTCTAAATCAAGCTGGGCACATAACCATCCTCAAAACGACGTCCTCAGACTGACGTCCCCGCCCTACGGACAGTCGGCCGCATCCGTTTCACACGTTGTGCTTTTTATCACCGCGACTTCTCAAGGGCAATATACATGTAACACAATGTTGAAACATGAGACCGCAAATTTGAAAGCTGAATAGGAAGCCGATTTGGTATACTGCTGGAGGATTGTGTTACATGTATATTACTCTTAGCCAGTAGCCAAACTGGCTCAGTGGTAGAGCAGAAGGTCTCAGGTTCAATCCCCAGCATCTCCAGTTTAAAAATCTAGGTAGTAGGCAATGTGAAAGACCTCTGCCTGAGACCCTGGAGAGTCGCTGCCAGTCTGGGTAGACAGGACTGACCTTGATGGACCAAAAGTCTGATTCTGCATAAGGCAGCTTCCTGCATTCATGTTATGAAAATCTCCAGCTGCCCATTTCTGCACATTCAGCCTCTATAAAATGGACAGGACATTTTTATCCTGACCCGTTGGCAACCCAGCTTCCAACCCCGATTGCATGTGTTTTGTTCATTGAACTTGAATAAAACTACATTTTGTACGTGAGCATGATTTGGACAGCAGGCTTGCCGATCCAAACCAAAGCATGTTTACTCAGAAGTTGGATACGCCAGAAAATTCTGTTTTAAAATAAGCCAATCAACAAAAACGGAAGAGCAAGGCCAAGCCAGCTGACAAAGGCAGGAAGCGGCGAGGTAAATCCTCAGGATTAATAACATTTGATCAAATGCCAAAAGCCTTCCGATAAAATTGGGCTCAGCTAATCTCCTGAAGATCCAAATCAGAGCTGCTCTTACAGCCATCCTCCCCAGTCCTCTGCAGGAATTCAATCCCATTGTGGTTGACAAGTGTGCACGGAATTACAGCTGTGCGGCACGATCCAATGCATGTTTTCTCAGAAGTAGGCCCCACTGAGTTCAGTGAGACTTTTCCTGAACTAGCTGGGCATAGAATGTATTCTATCAGCACACTCCTGAACGGAGTTGCACCTTTTTAAGTCCATTGAAGTCAGAGCTTAGAAGGGTGTAACTCTCCGTAGAGTTATGCTGTTCACTATATAAAATGATCTCTTTCCTCAGAGCACATTTTGAGCCCACCGAGAGTCTCTCTATATGAGACATCTGACATGTGAAGAATACGTGTCAGGAGATGCAGTGTTAGCCAGGAAGGGTAGTTTAAAGAGACAGAGCTGGCCATACACCGGAGCTGTGTGAAAGGGGTGTGAAATGCCAGAAGGGAAATTTCAGCCCATTATAACCTCTCCAGGTCCAAGCCCCGCTCTGGAAGGCAGCTCCAGCCCATTTCCACTCTTCGCTGCCCTCTGTTTGCGATCCCACACAGTTTTAGACTGGAGAGGTGAAATTGACAGAGCCTTGGGGGAGCTGAAGATGAAATTAACAAACCATCTGAGGCATAATCTCTGCCAGCTGGGTCTTTTTAAACTATGCTTCCCAACTAACGTGGCGTCTCCCTACACTTGACAAACACGGGCCAAGGTGTCTCGCGTACAGAGACTCTGAGAAGTTCAGCTTCTCTGCCTGGTACCTGCTATTCTTTGCTTTGATCTCTGCAATTTTCACACTAGATGGATGTTTGGGGGCAGGAGTATTCTGCCCCCTGATATCCCATAATGGAACTCGGTTGCCTGCCTGGGAGAATCCTGAGGAGGCACACACATGAAAGACTTGCAGGCAAGTAACACTCACAAGGGTATTGCAACGAAAAGATCAAGAAGCAGCAGATAATTTAGTTACTTCGTTTATTTTTCCCCATCTCCATTTTATCCTCAGAACAACCCTGCAAGGTAGGTTAGGCTGAGAGTGTGTGAATGGCCTGAAGTCACTTATCAAGCTTCCACAGCAGAGCAGGGATTCAAACCTGGGTCTTCCTGATCCTAGCCTGATACTCTTACATTGGCTCTTAATGGATTTTGTGCTAATTTTTCTGATCTGATTTTAGAAAGTGATTTTAATGTTTGACTTTTGTATATACTGCCTTATACACACAAAAATGGAGGGGTGACATTGATTTTATATGTATATGTATATGTATATGTATATGTATATGTATATGTATATGTATATGTATATGTATATGTATATGTATATGTATATGTATATGTATGGCACAAGGTTTTGCTTGATTTGCAATTCTTACGAAGGAGGAAATGGATCAGCCAAGAAATGCACACTCTGATCTTGACGTCCAGTTTTAAAAAATGGTTAAGAGGAGCGTTTCAGGGGAAGTGGCAAAGAGGAGACAAATGGAATAGATGGCTGGATGATAATGCCGCAGATGAGTTCCTGGGACTGTTCCGCTGGTGGTGGGGGCATGCTGACGGAGCAATAAAGAGCTTGGTCAACATAGTGGCTTTAATCTACGAAGCAAACGAAAGGTCTGTGTTTCCTTAGATAAAAATCAATCTTACCTTTTTGGTGTAAAGTGCTAGCTATAAAAAAAAATGACTAGTAGAAGTTTTGCATGATCCAGCCTGCTCAGTGTGCAGAGAGCAGGGTGTGAAGGAGTGTGCCAGAGGCGTGTGCACTGCTGCTGCTGCTCCAGGGGCTTTCAGTGTTCCCAACTCCTTCATGGAGGACAGAGGTCTTCCCATATGAACATATAAACTGCCTTATGCTGAGTCAGGCCATTGATCTATCAAGGCACATTGTCTTCTCTGATGGGCAGCAGTTCTCAAGAGTCTCAGGTGGAGGTTTTTACACCAGCCAATAGTACCTGATTCTTAAAAAAAAAAAAAAAACTGGAGACACTTGGGATTGAACCTGGCACCCAAAGCAGATACACTACCACTGAGCCACAGCCCCATACCTCCTTTTCAGGCTCCACTCAAGCCCAAAGGTTCCTCCTGCCAGGGCCTCACTTAGCCATGAACGGGAAGGCACATTGCAACATACCCACATGAGAAGTCAAGTGAGGGGAGAATTCCCTTGTGCATCTAAAAGGAGTTCTTCCTCATTCTGCTAGCTGCACATAGAAAAGAAAGAATTGTGTCCTGACGTTCCAGTGACATTCTTGTCACTCTCTCTAGGGGCTGATTTGAGGGTTAACTACTCCCTGGTTGAAGAAATCTAGCACGCCATAAGTTGGCAGCACTTTACATACACACAGTTAGATGGAAGAGTTCTAGCCTAGGCTTCCCTCTGGTCTACTAGCTTCATATGCACTGGGAATCACCAAGAGATGTGCTGTCATTCCCCATTCCGCAGTCTGAAGTGACACAATCTCACAGCAGCTTTCTTATTTATTTATGGTATTCCTAACCTACGTGCCTTTGATCATAGAACTCCCATGAGGTCTCCTGTCCAGACATTGACCACAGCCAGACCTGCTTAGCTTCAGCAAAGCAGGCGCATGATGCGCCTTCCAACCATGCCCTGAGTTTTACCACCTCCTGAACTTAGCCGTGTCTTTGCCGATGACTCATCTGCTAAAGGCTGATTGTCCCAGTGGGCTCTCCAAAGGGCTTCTATGCTTTTCTGCAAGCACATTGTAGATTATCAAAGATCTTGGGCACAAATGCCTTATCTCAAACAAAGCTGTTGATGAGAAATGACAGAATGTTTTTACCGCCTCGCGAGAGACTTCCTCAGGAGGATCGCACAGTCTCATACTTTAGCCTAGTGGTTTTGTTCCTGTAAATTTGGTTTCATTCACCAGCTCCGCAAGTTCTACATGAAATGCTGCCGTGGTGATGCATTGGATCATAGACTTCTAATGGAAGATAGTTTGTTCAGGTTGTCGATCCTTCATTTTGTTTCTGGCCCTTCCTTGCAGTACCGAAGACAGGGATGCTGTGGCAAGCCCAACAGAACCAATGCTGAACCAGAGAATCCCAGAATAATCATGGGCCAATATGGCAAGCCCAACACAGCCAATTTCAAACCAGAGAATTCACTAGACCAGCCTGGCAAACCAATATCACCAAGGAGACACTGACACAGACACAGTGTAAAATTGAAGAAAAAGAGTCCTGGGAGCTTAAAATGTTGCATATTTGCATATATTCCTGAATATTTCCAGAATTTTTGAGGACCTATTTTCTGTTATCCCAAAAAATCCTGAATACCATCCAGACATCCAAATATATCCAAAAAATGCCAGTACTATTTTGGGGTAAACATTCAGACTGGAAATATCTGAACACACCTTCCTAAAAACCCGATTCGACAAGAATCATGCCGGACATTGTCTAGTTCAGTTTTCCAGATAGCATTCCATCAAAGGTTGAGCTTTTCCCATCCCCAGTGGGAGAATGGGAAGACTAGTCCATGCTAAGTCCCTGTGGCAAGGTTGCAGTGGCCTTGCTTGGACCTAAGGCCTCTGGTGGGAGCAGAGAATCCCCGATCCCAAACGCTCGTTGATTGAGCGGGGTGGGTGGGAATTAAGAAACGGTGCCATCATGAGCACAGCAGTGTCACTTCTGGGAAAAACAAGGAAGTGACAGCAGGTAGCTCTAGGAATCACTGGAAACCCTATGGTTCTCTTAACTGTTTTAACAGCTAGAGAGCTTGGGACCTGCATGGGGACCTGCATAATCTGCATGGGAGCAGATTATGGAAGGGAAGGGCATTGAGACATGGTAGGGCTCGGTGCCCTTCCAATCTGCGTCCCATCCCAAGATATACCTGTTGTGGGGCTAGGATATTAAACCACTCTCCGACACTGGCGCTGTGCAATGCCAGGTCCATAAATAATAAGACCAAAACGCTGCAAGATTATCTTGCAGCATTGAATGTGGACCTGGCTTGCGTGACCGAGACATGGGTGAGGGAGGGCGAGACGGTCGCTTTGAAAGAACTAGCCCCCCCAGGTTATACGGTCCTCCACCAGTCCCGGACAAGTGGTCGGGGGGGAGGCGTGGCTTTGCTCATTCGGGAGTCTTTCTCCTTCAGACCACTCCCCACCCCAAAAATTACTGGCATTGATTGTGTGGGCCTAGTGTTGGACGCCGAGGAGAGGTTGGCAATATGCGTGGTGTACCGACCGCCTACTGCACCTGCATCTTCCCTGTCTGGTCTCTTGGAGGCGGTGGCCAGCTGGGCCTTGGAATTCCCGAAACTTTTGGTTCTCGGGGATTTCAACGTCCATGCTGACGACGATGCCTCCATGCAGGCCATTGACCTGGTGTCCTCCATGGCGGCCCTAGGACTCTCCCAGTTTGTTTCGGCTCCCACACATCAAGCAGGTCACACGCTGGATTTGATTTTTGGGGCAGGGATGATGGTGGTCTTGGATGCCTATGATGCAGTGCCATGGTCAGATCACTTTGTTCTGAAGGCTCGTCTGAGCATGCCGCTCCTTTCCCGGGTTGGCGGTGAGCGGATTTACGCTCGCCCGCGGAGGCTTATGGATCCAATTGGTTTCCAGGCGGCTCTGCGGGATCCGATGCCCCCTGGCAGTACGTTAGATGAGCTGGTGGATGATTGGCATGGCCGTCTTTCCGAAGCCATCGACGCTATTGCCCCCTGCCGTCCTCTCCGAGCCCGCAAACGGGTAGCTCCTTGGTTTACCGAGGAGCTTCGCCAGATGAAGCGGTCTCTGAGACGACTAGAGCGAGTGTGGAGGCGGGGGCGCGACGAAGAGGCAAGAACATCTTATAGGACGTTTATGAAAGCCTATGAGGTGGCAGTGAAAGCAGCAAAGAGGGATTTCTTTGCTGCTTCCATTGCATCCGCTAGCTCACGCCCGGCTCAATTATTTCAAACAGTTCGGTCCTTGGTCTCCCTCTCTCAGGGAGACCACCAAATTCTTAATTCAACTATTGGCTGCGAGGCTTTTGCGAGCTATTTTGCGGGTAAAATCTTGTCCCTTCGCCGTGGCCTGCCACCCACTGTTGATACAGTAAGGGAACTGGAGACCCCTTGGCCGTCTTCTGGGTCCGTATTAGACCATTTCAGCCTGCTCTCTCAGGACGATGTGGACAGGATCCTGCAGGGGATGAGGCCAACCACCTGTCCTCTGGACCCCTGCCCATCCTGGCTGGTGAAGGCCAGCTCGGAGGGGCTACGGGACCATCTGGAGGCCATTGTTAACATCTCCCTGAGCTCTGGGGTTTTTCCAGGAGTGTTAAAGGAGGCGGTAGTGCGGCCCCTCCTGAAAAAACCATCTTTGGACCCCACCAACCCGTCCAGTTACCGCCCAGTGTCGAACCTCCCATTCCTGGGCAAGGTGATTGAGCGGGCGGTGGCGGTACAACTGCAGGAATTCCTGAATGATGCTCTAGTCCTGGACCCATTCCAGTCTGGCTTCCGTCCTGGCCATGGGACGGAGACAGCCTTGGTTGCCCTCACAGACGACCTTCGCAGGCATCTGGATCGAGGCGGGTCAGCGCTGCTTGTGTTACTTGATCTCACAGCAGCGTTTGACACGGTTGACTATGATTTGTTGGCCAGCCGCCTTGCCGACGTGGGGATTAGGGGGACAGTCTTACAGTGGCTGGTCTCCTTTCTCCAGGGTCGGGGACAGAGGGTGGCGCTCGGGGGAGATCTATCGGCCCGTCACCCTTTGGTGTGCGGGGTTCCCCAAGGGGCGATACTCTCCCCAATGTTATTTAACATCTATATGCGCCCCCTCGCCCAGTTGGTGCGGAGGTTTGGGCTGGGTTGTCATCAATACGCGGATGACACCCAACTTTTTCTGTTGATGGACGGCCGGCCAGACACGGCCCCAGACAATCTGGCCAGAGCTTTGGAGGCTGTGACGGCATGGTTGAAACAGAGCAGGCTGAAATTGAACCCAGTGAAGACGGAGGTCCTGCAGCTGGGACGGGGGCTGCCAGATGTTGGGATCCAGCTCCCTGCCCTGGATGGGACACCACTAGCAACTTTGCCAGTGGTAAAGAGTCTGGGTGTGCTCCTGGATGCCTCCCTATCGATGGAGGCCCAGGTCACGGCGGTTGCCAAGTCTGCATTTTTCCATCTTCGTCAGATCAGGCAACTTGCCCCCTACCTGACGCCCCAGGACCTGGCTACAGTGATCCATGCAACGGTCACCTCCAGGCTAGATTACTGTAACTCACTCTACGCTGGGCTACCCCTGGGCCTGATCCGGAAACTACAACTGGTCCAGAATGCGGCGGCACGGGTCCTGACTGGTATACCTTACCAGTCACACATCACACCTGTCCTGCGCCAGCTGCACTGGCTTCCAGTTGAATTCCGAATCAGGTTCAAAGTGTTGGTTCTTACCTTTAAAGCCCTGAGTGGGTTGGGACCGGTATATCTTCGGGACCGCCTCTCCCTGTACGTTCCCCGGAGATCGCTCCGATCAGCGAATAAATATTTACTTGTGGTCCCCGGCCCTAAGGAAGCCCGCCTCGCTTCAACCAGGGCCAGGGCTTTTTCAGTCCTGGCCCCAGCCTGGTGGAACGCTCTGTCAATGGAAACCCGGGCCCAGCGGGACATATTATCATTCCGCCGGGCCTGTAAGACAGAGCTGTTCCGCCAGGCGTTTGGTGATTGAAGGGGGCGGTGCCATGTCGGCCTCCCACCTTTGGGGTGGGGAAGGTTCTCCCCACCACTGCACCTTGTTAATTTGTTTTATTATTTGTATATTGATTTTAGTTTTGTTTTTATCAATTTTAACTGTTCACCGCCCAGAGCCCCTGGGATGGGCGGTATATAAATTGAATAAATAAATAATAAATAAATAAATAAAATCATTTTGTCATCTTCTGAATTTTAGCCAAGTCCTTTTGATGCACCAAGCTTTTCAGTGAAGGCGATATAAACTTTGGCCATCCAATCCTCATTTCAAACATAAAAACTCGTGAAAGCTCTTTGGTTCTAGATGTGCCTGGAGAGGATACACCAAGCACTCCTAGTCCTTGGGAATGAGTAATTTGTTTTGTAGGATTGAGAACCTTCAAAGGGCTAAATATAATCCTGAAATATCTTTACAGAAAACGAAACCTGCCCAAATGATCAGCTCCCAAGACTGCTCTAAAACAGAGATTTCCGGCAAAAGAGACTGTTCTTGTTGAATAAATGTAGCAATAGCTTCCTTCAGAGCCAGGTGTCTCAGACATTTTCTTTCATTTAGATCTCTTTTTTCCCAAAATGACAAGGCTCTTTCATATTTTAATATCTCTCTTTGATCAACTATTTAATCATATGCTCCTCAACTTGATGCAGCTGATAATGTGCTGAGCAATTGTTTGAGTGCTGCTTTTTGGGAATCGCTTTAAGGGGGTAGCATTAGATTCCAGGTTTCTTCACAAAATGTGTAAGGATCTTGTAGAACTCAGTGCTACAGATGTAGATGCTCCCTAGCTTGGTGGAGAGTGCGCTGAAGTCACAGCTGACTTATGGTGAGCCCTGGTGGGGTTTTCATGGCAAGAGACTAACAGAGGTGGTTTGCCATTGCCTGCCTCTGCAACCCTGGTCTTCATGGAAGGTCTCCCCAACCGAGCTAATGCTTAGCTTCTGAGATCTGATGAGATCAGGCTCACTTGAGCTATCCAGGTTAGGGCACCCACTAGCTTAAATGGCTTCAATAAGGAGTGAGTCAGGTTCATGGAGGAGAGATCTATCCATCAGTCATTGTTTGTCATGCTTTCTAAATGAAACCTCCATAATTGGAGGCAGTATACCTCTGAATACTAGTAGCTGGGGGTCAAGTTACAGGGGGGGGGGCTTTTCACACTGCTTACCTTACTTGCAACGAACCGGAACATCGCGCAAAAAACGCGGAAGATCACATTTTCTCGCGCGAGAAAACGCGATCTTCCGCGTTTTTTGCGCGATGTTCCGGGTCGTTGCGAGTGAAGGTAAACAGTGTGGAAAAGCCCGGGGAGGCATTGGCTTCTACACAATGGAACATCTATGTTTAATTAATCTGAAGTTCTTGGAAAAGAAACAGGCAGTTCGACTACAATGTTTTAAATTCTCCACCCTTACACCTTTGTTTGCTTGTTTACACTTTGTTTCAGCCCAATGGGCGACTAATTCAGTTTACAATTAAAATCCATTACAAGATACAAGTACATAGGTGTGAAAGTGTGCAGTGAGATGGATTGTTGGCTATTTGAATTGCATGGCTTGTACTTCCTTGCATTTTTAATTGCATGTTGTGCTTAGCTTGTTTATTCCTGCTGTGTATATTTTGCATTACTTAGTTGCAGAATCTCCAATAAGCAACTATCAGGATTCTGATGACTGCAGAGAGATGTGCAGCTCTGCTGCTGTCTACGCAATAAACAATGTAGTCCTAAACAAAGTTACTCCAGTCTTAAGCCCATTGGTTTCAATGGGCTTAGACAGGAGTAACTCTTCTTAGGATTGCACTGAAAATGAGTTTCATTCAATCCTCCAGCATCTGCCAGGGCCTAGTGGAACCATTGCATAAAATACACATTACAAGATAGAGAACCAGTTGTTGTAATGTTTGATACCCAGGACTGGGGAGACCTGAGTTCTAATCCTCACTCAGCTGCAAAGTCGTCTTCGTGATCTTGGGCTAGTCCAAAGATTGTTGTGATGATAAAATGGAAAAGAGGAGGACTGTGATGCCAACTTTGGAGAAAAAAATAAGACTTTTAAGAAACTGGATGGAGAGGGTTAATAAGCCCAAGGCCATTTTTGGAACTGATGAGATTCAGTGTTCAGAACAAGCAGGCTTCTTTGATGGCAGGAACAAGATAAGAATCCTCATTCAATGAAAAAAATGTGTCCTCCCATTTTGCCTGTCAAGGTCCCACAGTTCACTCTCAGCATCTCTTGTTAAAGGACTTCAATTAGCAGATGCTGGAAAAGTCCCTCGACCCTGGAGAGCAGCTGCCAGTCAGAGCAGGCAATACTGACCAATCTTCTGACTTCATCTAAAGCAGCTGGATCTGTTCACTAGGCCAGCATCTGAGAAACTGTTCAGAGCGTATTTGAGCTCAACCAAGGGATGAAAGTCGGGCTATTTCTAACCCCCCGTCGGCAACAAACCTGACTTTGCTAATGAGTGCAAATTAACGAGAAGCAACATCCATATATACTCCAATAGCCTCTAGTTACTAGGGACAATCTCAGATTTCTCCATGCTGTCCCCTGATAACATAGTACCTAACCCATCCCTAGTTGAGGGAGACTAGTTTGAGTTGCTGCTAGAATTTTAATTCTTTAGGTATTCAGCTGCTTCTCCCAAGTTTCTTGAAAGTTAAATCTTGCAGTTGCAGTGGGAGCATTTTGTCTCTAACGCCCTAGTGTGCACATGTGTCAATTCATCCTCAAGCTCAGCATATCATTGTACACCCTGTAAAAGGTAAAGGTCATCCCCTGTGCAAGCACCGAGTCATTATTGACCCATGGGGGGGACGTTGCATCACGAGGTTTTCTTGGCAGACTTTTTACTGGTTTGTGTGTGGGTGGGGGTTGCCATTGCCTTCCCCAGTCATCTACACTTTACCCCTAGGAAACTGGGAACTCATTTTACCGACCTCGGAAGGATGGAAGGCTGAGTCAACCTTGAACCAGCTACCTGAACCTGGCTTCCGCCAGAATCGAACTCAGGTTGTGAGCAGAGCTTGGGCTGCAGTACTGCCGCTTACCAGTCTGCACCATGGGGCACCTTCTAGGACAGTTATATTGGTCTAGTATATCTTTAAGTAGAAGAGCAAATGTGCTTCTTATGCAGGGCAAGTGAAGGGAGCATAAATTAATACAGTAGAGAATTCAGCCATATGTAACGCTAGAGACAGATGGCTTGTGCCATAATTCTTGCTTTGGAAATAAGGCTGTCATAGAAGTGTTACCAGTTTCACCTTTGAAACAGTTAAGGGCGTACACTTAAGATTTTTTAAAGTATCCATTTGAACACATGGTGAGTTGGATTATTGTTGTTGTTGCTTAATTATAGATCACTAAGATCCAAGGCAGATTATATACTGCAAGTGAATACAGTATAATCAACAGCTAGGACAGTCGCAGATTCAGTGGAAGCTTTCCGTGCATGCTAGAGCCCATGGAAATGTACTAAAAAGACCACATTGGCAGCCTGCACAGATTTAAATGTATTGTATTCCAACGTGCATTTCTGCTTGCACAAGAAATGCCTGACCATTGGTCTATATTGCAGTATATCTAGCTTGATCTCGTCAGATATCGGAAGCTAAGCATGGAGGTGAGGAAAAGAAATCAAAAAGAAGGCTATTGAAACTTTGGGATGGAGAGAGAATCCTGGGAATTAGGTCTTTTTTTAAAAAATAGCTTGGTTCTAGCTCTTTGCCCTGAGATTAAACTCTTTTGGACTAGCATAGAAAATGGTTAGTCCCTTGGAACATTCTCTTTAATGATAATAATAATAACATTCGATTTATATACCGCCCTTCATGACAACTTAATGCCACTCAGAGCTGTTTACAAAGTATGTTGTTATTATCCCCACAACAAACACCCTGTGAGGTGGTGGGGCCGAGAGAGTTCCTAGAAGCTGTGGCTCACCCAAGGTCACCCAGCTGCCTTCAAGTGAAGGAGTGAGGAATCAAACCCGGCTCTCCAGATTAGAGTTCTGTGTTCTTAACCACTACACCAAACTGGCTCTCCCTGAGATCTAGCAACTTGATTTGCTGATGGCATTGCCTTGAGACTTAACTGTATGAGTAGAAAAATAGCTTTAAAAGATGCTTTAGGTTATAATAATGTAGAGGACAAAACAACAAGAAACTGCCTACGTTGACTGCAAGATAGGTGCCACTGTTTGAAGCTCACACTTATTAAATGTCTCCAGGATATTGCTACTCATCCGTACAGGAGCCTTAAACGCTTGGCAGAAAACCCATTTAATTGCCCCACATGCAGAATGTTTAAAGTCTTCTTTGCAAGTGCAGGCACGAAGCCTTTCAGAACGGAATTTGGAGGTCATATCCGTGCCTTTTGCAATCTGTATGCAAGCCTCTAAATTATGATGGAAGGCTGTGGTCTCTCCCAGGGGTCATTTCCTGGAAAAAGAACTGCAGGAACTCATTAGCATAACTCATTAGCATATCTTGCCCTGACATCACCGGAAGTGTGTCAGAAGGCACCATCCACCCCTCAGGCCCCTTTCCCCAAAAATCTCCAGGTATTTCCTTAAAGCAGAATGAACTCAAAGCAGCTTACCCTCCTCTGGAGAGCCAGCCCTGCTTGCATGCACGCACGCATGCTCTCTCTCACACAAGTCACAAATGAAAATAAAGCAGCAGAATGAATTCAAAGCAGCTTACCCTCCTTTGGAGCCCAGCCCCACTCGGCTTGCACTCACTCATTTTCTCTCTCCCTCTCTCTCGCGAGTCACAAATGAAAATAAAGCAAGCAGCAGAGCAGAATGAATTCAAAGCAGCTTACCCTCCTTTGGAGTCCAGCCCCACCCAGCTTTCACTCACTCAGAGCAGGACCACAAGTGACGCCTGACACAGGTTGTACACTAGTCAGCTTCCCTCAAGTTTTGATGGGAAATGTAGGCATCCTGGTCTTGCAGCTTGGCTCTCCGACTGCTGTTCAATGGACTTTTCAACTGTCACTTGTCCAACATTCCGCCAAGCTGCCTACATTTCCCATCAAAACTTGAGGGAAGCTGGCAAGTGTCCAACCTGTGTCAGGCGTCACTTGTGGTCCCGCTCTCACTCACTCACGAGTCATGAATGAAAATAAAGCAGCAGAATGAATTTAAAGCAGCTTATCCTCCTTTAGAGAGCCAGCCCCAGTAGCCCGGCTTGCACTCACACACACATTCACTCACTCACTCACACTCTCTCTCCCTCCCTCTCTCTCACGAGTCACAAATGAAAATAAAGCAGCAGAGCCTGCTGCTAAAGACGAGGACAGCCAGGAGGAAAAGGAATGAAGTGGGCGGGGCCAAAACCCACATGACCTCTTTTCAGATCTACCGGAACGCCGTTCTGCATTCCGCCTCCAAATGAGCCCTGATCTCTCTTATTTTCACATACTTTTTTTGGCTTTTTTCTGGGGGAGTGCATCCATGCTGCTTTTAATGGCTGATGTATAAAAATCTTCAATTGGAAACACTATTAGCAAAAGACTATTTGTGACAATCAATCAGGGAGAGTGCAGAATCTTCAAATATAGTGCCATTCCCTACCACCTGCAACCTAGACTCATAAAAGAATTAGAGTTGGCGGGGACCTTGGAAGTCATCAGTCCAACCGTCCTGTTCAGTGTAGGTGCAGTATACTGCATTCTCAACAGATAGCCATCCAACATCTGCTGAAATATTTTTAGTTATTTGGAAATTATTATTATTATTATTGCTTATTATATTTCTAATCCGCTCTCCCTGTGAATGGGCTCAGAGTAGAATACAACATATATAAAATACATAAACATATTAATTTAAAACCGGATAAAAACACCAATAAATGGAAACAACAAAGAATCCTCCAGCAAGAACAATTAATAACAAAGGTAATGGAGATGGTGGAAATGGATAAATTAACATTGTTAATGAAAGGGCAAATGGAAGAGGACTTCTCTGTACCATGGGATCCCTTCTACAAATGGATGACAAATAACTATAATCGTTAAACATAAATATGATACTAAGATTAACTGTATAATAACATAATAGAACTCACAATTAAAGGCGTAACAAGATGGAATATAAGAGATAAAGAAGTAGATAATAGATATTGACAAGTAAAATGATAACTGTCTCATGTTTGTATATATATATATATATATACGTGTTGAAAAACAATAAAAAATATTATAATAAAAAACACCAATAAATATATAATACAATTTCTAAAACCCAGCCGCACACATATTGCACAAGCCCAAAGCATTGATAGATGCTTATGTGCAGACCTGCTATTATTGCTGTCACATTTTCATTTCTATTTTGTACGAGGTTTAATTTTTTTAATTAAAAATGTTTTAAATGCCCTTAAGATGTAAGACTCAGACCTGGGTACCGTGGAACAATTACTTCCCATGTCTAGATTACTGATGGGAATAGTTTTGGGAAATTAATTGGAGTCTTCTAGACAGTATTTTACACAATATGTAAAAAAAGTAAATGTAAACCTCAAAAAAGCATGTCTCATTTATGCTTTCAATATATGTTAAAGGAAAGATGATGTTCACACTAAATTACCTCACTCGGGAGCAAAATTGCATAACTGGGTATCCGCTAAAATGTTTAAAATAAAAAATAGCTGTAGGAGAAGGGAAAATAGAGGAGAGAAGCAATAGTGTGTGTGTGTGTGTGTGTGTGTGTGTGTGTGTGTGTGTGTGTGTGTGTGTGTGTGTGTGTGTGTGTTGTTTCCTTTCTTTTCTCTTTGCAAGGGTCTGTCTGTTTGGGGCCGCCGATCTCACACATACCACGTGCCTCTTTTGAACGGTCTCTTGCTGCCTGCCAGCTGCTTTGCATACAGTTTCTCACAGCACCTTGTTAATTGTTTGGGTGTGGAGCAGTTTCTGTTGCAATTATTTTGTGGTCACTCCAACCCCAGGCCGGCAGCTGTAGAGTTATGGCCAAGTTCCAGCAGCGAGAGAATCCTGGGCTTACAGGAGTATTTTCTCTCTGTGCCTCTCCCCTTTCCTCATTAAATTCGCAGTCAGGTCTCAGCATGTCAACACTGTGAGATTTTCAGCAGAGAATTCCTAATGACTGGCCTAGTAAGGGGTGAATAAACACACATTAGGCCGGAGCAAAAGAGTCTCTCTACACAAGACATCTTACGCAGGGACGCTCGAGTGACTTACTTTGTGTGGTCTTATCTTCAAGTGTACTCGGTCTCCCTAGCAGTGCATGTGTATCCACAATGGGAGAACAAATGTAAGGTCTTTCACTTGAGCATCCCCGTGTAAGATGTCTTGTGTAGAGAGACTTTTTTTAAAATGATGGGGTGAGAAGGAGGCTGAATTTGACTCTCATAGTCATTATGGGAAGCAGGGCCAGCACCACTGTTGAGGCAGTGAGGTGGGGGCCGTGGGCGCCGCGGGGCCGGAGGGGGTGCTGGGGGCGGAGATGTGCACTGTGCTGCCACCAGCCGGCCCTGTGCCACCGCCGGCCAACCCCGAGCCGCCACTGCCGCCGCCACAAGCCCCTGGGTGGGCGCAGCAGCCACGGGCCAGGGGTGGCAGGCAGCCGGGGCGGCGTGTGGAGCATGGGCAGCCTCCTCCTGCCGCCTCAGCCACCTGCCAGCCAATGGCCCCGGCGTCACTGCGTGATGACATCATCATGTGATGACATCATCACACAGTCCGGGGGCTCGCAAGCGCTGTGCGCGTGCGCGAGAGTGACCTCAGGCACCAGAAACCCTGGTGTTAGGGCTGATGGGAAGGTATATCATAAGGGGTTAACCTTTCAGTTCTGGACTAAAAGATGCCTCTGGCCACTGTTCTCTCAGGATATAGAGAGGGCTACTGATCTAACTCTGTGCTTCTGTGGGGCAACTGGGTTTGATTTTAATTCCTGAAATGGCAATCAGGATTGCACTGGGCTTGGGCCTGTTTGGTAGGTATTCTTTACATTCCAGTACTGCTAATAAGCTTGCAAACGTGAAGGACTGCCTCTTCTTGTAGTATCCAGCAGCTCCTTTCCTAATTTTTGTTCCACACCAACCTTGTGAGGTAGGTTAGTCTGAGGGAGAGTGCAAGGTACCCAGTGAGATTTAAGGCCAAATGGGGATTTGAACCCACTTATGCCCTACTCTATCCTAGTCCAGCAATATTCAACTGCTGCATCTCACAGGTTCTCACTGAGGGCAGCTGAGGAAAATGGCAAGTGAGGGCAATGGAGGGCAACGTTAATAAATATTTTTTGCACAGAATGCTGAAACCCTCCTGAAAATGAGAAATGTTTTTTTGATACTGCCAACAATCTGTATGGGGGAAAAAAATCTTGTCAAGAGTTTCTGTTCAGCCTTTTAGTAAAGTTTTGTCATTTGAAACAATGTACATGTTCAGGCTTTCTTTACCAATTAGCAAGATGTATCTAATTTTTCTGCCGTCTTACTGACATTAGTTAATATCGTAGCAATGGTGAATTTTTCCTGGTCTTGATCTAATGACCAGTTATGAGCAAAAAGCAAAATCACAGCCTCTCTTCCAATTTCTATGATAAAATGACTTAATTGACCAACAATTATTTTGCACGGCCTCAGGCATAAATATTTTAACTTCATTGGGGCAGAAGGGACGAGCAGAAAAGAAGCGTTCAGGGGAGAATTCATCAGAACAGACCTCATTAAATCTCCCTTGGAAAGGCTGACAAATCTGTTAATAAAACCCAGGGCTGAAACATTTTGGGTAACCTCCTCTTAATGACCATCTCTTTGCAAAACAAGTTTAACGGCAGAAGACACTGATTAAGAGAGATCCAGAGAGAGTATTAGGAAAATGCACATTTTTGCATACAACTTACCGTGTGTCTTAGTATGCCGAATGTTTGCATGCTTCAGTAAAACAAAAAGAAAGCTAAAAATTGAGGACAATTTTCACTAATAATTCTATGTTTCAGACTATTACAGGAAGCATGACTAAACATTTCACAATGCATTATTTTATGAGTGTTGAAACTTGTTGCTTGCAGTGCAGCTAGGGTTGCCGGTCCCCTAGTGGGGGTGAGGACCCCCTGCTCCCACCCTCTAGCCCCCCCCCCCACCACCACTCACCTGGCCAGCGAAGGAAAAAGCAGGTGAACAGACCTCGCAGGATACTCTTCCAGTGAAGTGCAATAATGTCACTTCCAGGAGGGATGTCACTGTGCAGGCCGTGGGAGTGCTCCCACGCTTTGCACAAGGCCGATTTGTGCCCCAAATTGGCTAATACTTTAAGAATCAGCACAGTGCAAAGTGTGGGAGCACTCCTGCAACCTGTGCAATGACGTCATTCCTGGAAGTGGTGTCATTTGTGTTGCATTGGAAGTGCATGCTTTAAACTCGCACAAAGACCTTTGAGAGGTGAGTGCCAGGTTCCCCAAATCTTCTGCCAGGAGGGTAAGGGGAACTGGCAGCCCTAAGTGCAAACTAAGAATGTTTCCATAGAGTAGACCCCATTGAACAGAATGAGTAGTATTCTGGTTAGACTTGCTTAAGATTGCTCTCTTCATTTTGGAAGACAGATATTTGTGTCAGGTGCTCTGGATCACCTGTCATAGATGAAGCTGATGCTGTTGGGGTGACTCTGTTATTTGAACCCGGGGTGAAAAACTGAGAACAAAAGGCATTTGTTCCTCTTGTAATCTCTCCCGAGCCTGGGAACCTGCTTGACCTTGAGCAGTCCATGAATCACACAGCCTGTTTTCCTGAATGCAAAGTTAGAGAATCATTAGGAGAAAGGGGGGGATTAGGAGTAACCTTGGGGGACCTATATCTGTGTCATACTTGTCTGTAGTCGTCAGTCCTAGCAAAGATGGCATAAGTGTATGATACTGGTGTCTTGTCTATAAAGAAATTTTACTCATGAAGTCTCTTGAAAGTTGCCTGGCATTTTTACAATTTGGAGGCTAAAGTATCTCACGTTAACTTTTGATTCTTTACTTCATCACATGAAAAAATGAGAAGGCACTGCCTGAGCCACAAAAGAAGGTGGGGATAAATATCTTCATAAATGCTTTTCTCTCCAATGCAGAACCAAAGTTGCTGTTAACATTCTTCTCCCTGCTTTATTTTTTTCTTACAACAACAACCCTGTGAGGTAGGTTAGGCCAAGAGAGAATGACAGACCCAAGGTCACCCAGTGAACATCCAGGGCAGAGTAGGGAACTGAACCTTTCAGATCCTAGTCTAAACCTCTAACATGATGAGTTATCTCATTATTTTCATTCTTTCACTTTCTGGTCTGGTCAAACTAGTAGAACTTGGTCATAAAGTCAGGTACCCCTCAGAACATCAGATGCCCAGAATGTAAATTTAAAAACAGTGTTGTCAGGCCACCTTGGGGACAGTTCCTTTGATGACCTGATGTGTTGTCTAGTTCATCTACCCATCAGCATCTCTGACAACAAAACATAAAAGGATCATTCTTTTGACAGATGGCAATGAAAAATTTCCATTACCAGCCTTCACTGAAAAGGAATAGCTGTTCTGCTTAATTCCCCACTGCGGCTCCATCGATAATGGCTATTTTTTAACAGCAAAAGCCTGTCCTGTTGAGAATTGCCAATTCTATATTTTCTGCCTTAATTGCTATTCCTGCATGCACGTGCACTCATGCACGCACACACACACAAATACAATCTAACATTTCAAAACAGCATTCGGTTTGAATTCTCTTAATTATATGTGCATTACTTTTTAATTTTGGCATATTAAAATGCAAATCGGTAACATAACCCTCCATAAAATGAAGTATTTCTTCACAAGTAGATTTCCCTTATGACAGTGTTTTATGTCTGCATTAATGTCATGTTAATCACCACACTTAACCACATAGATTATAGCCGCGCCTGACTGAAATTGAGATTTATTCACCAATCCCAACTGGGGGAGAAAAAAGAAAGAAAAAAAGCAATGTTTGTATGTTCTGGCAGCATCTGTTGGAAGCTGCTAAGTGTGCTAAGATTTTTTGGGACTTCCAAGGGGGTCACTTCCACCTTAGGTTTGGGAATTTTAAAACATTAAATTCTTTAAGCTACCACCTTACTTTTTCTAAGCATCCTTTCATGACCAAAGTTGTGTTAGCTAAAGGAAGATTTGCTTGAGGGTCGTTTATGAAGGTTAAACAGCAGGACAAAACTGAGTGAGATCAGATGGGTAAAGATAACAGACAGTATGGCACAGTGTTTCGAATGTTGGGCTTTGCCACGAAGCTTGCTGAGAGGCCTCGAGTCAGTCACTCGCTCTCAGCCTAGACCGCCTCACAGGGTGGTTGGTGTGAGGACAAAATGAAGACAGGAAAACCATGTAGACTGCCCTGAGCTCCTTGCAGACAGGAAAAGCAAGTAGGCTGCCCTGAGCTCCTTGGAATTAAAAAGATGCTAGGTAGGCAGATTGGAGAACTACTGCTTTGGGAGAGCACTAGAGTTGCTCAGCCAAGCCTGACAACCAGTAGGAGGGTTGAGGTAGAGACATGAGGGGGCATCACAGGTGTGATTATATCACCTCCAGGGAAAACCTGGAAGTGACAGCAGGTAGCTCTAGGAATTGCCAGAAACAATATGGTAAACTCATAGAGTTTCTGGTGATTGCTAGAGCTACCCCCCCCCATCATTTCCAGCTTTTCTCCAGAAGTGATGTTGTCACACCTGCAACACCACCGAATTGGAGCAGTGGTGGACAATGATGGCAGCTGGGACGGGGAATCGGCTGCCCCCATTGGGGACTTGGCAGCCCTATGGATCAGCTTCCACTACTGGTTTTTTTACAACCAAAAACATTTCCATTTTAAAACAAGCTTTGTTCCTTGAATGCGAACTAATGTGTTTAACAGGACAGCAGTTTTTTAAAAAATCCTACTGGAGGATTCAGAATTCCAGGTGAGACCGTGTGCCCACTGGCCTCACCTCAGCCACAGCCCTGAGCAAGCTCAATCCTGATGTTTTGCAATAATAAATTGAGCCCATCCCAAGGGCTTCTTCCTGCAAAACCTGGCAAGCAATTTGTTTTATTAGCAGAAGTGAGCTCTTAATGAATTTCTCTCGCTCACTCTTTCCTTCTCTTATGCTCTGTTCGTTTGCCAATTTCATTCCCCAGAGCTTTGGTTGGCTCCTCTGCAAAGATTTATTTCTATTAATTTAAAAAAATAAAGGATGGATTGTATGTTATTATCTGCACGGAACAGCTCGGTGAAGAAATGTAAAACAGTGTTGGCACTTGAGCTTTTCAGATAGGCTGGATCTAATATCCCAGCTGTTCTCAGGTAAATGGAAAACCAAAGCAACATCTGAAAGGAAGTAGCCGGGATGTGACATTGGCCAGCTTCGGAGGTTGTTGTCATGAGGACAAAGTGGCTGGGCAGGTGAATGATACAGGCTGTTTCGGGATGCCATTGGGGAGAAAAGCCCAGTATGAACTTTTACCTGCAAAACCTGGCAAGCAATTTGTTTTATTAGCAGAAGTGAGCTCTTAATGAATTTCTCTTGCTCACTCTTTCCTTCTCTTATGCTCTGTCCGTTTGCCAATTTCATTCAGATTAAGACTAGACTCCTGGAAAGCAGAGGGTGAGTGGAGACATTTTTCAAATGCAATACAGGTGGGTATGAATCCCTCTCCCCAGCCATCCTTTTTCTGCCACCCTGCTTAGATTTTTCACCCACGTCCCAGCACCCCCATTATTTGCTTTACCGTGTGTGGACCTCTAATATCATTGTCTACTTTGGCTCTAAAAATTAAGTTTCCATTGGAAAATATAAAATATGAATGATATTCAACAATGTCATTCCCATACACTTATGGGATCAACTAGAGGTTCTTGTCAAGCACGTTTTCAGAGAAAATACAGATTTTGTACTTCATTTTGTACTTTCACTGGGAGGAAATTTCACTCTGGATATGTCCTTTGAGTTCAAGAGCCGACTTTTTCCCTCACACTTTTTCTCTCAGTTAGCAGAGAACAGAACCACAAGTGACAAAAGGCACAGATTGGACACTTGTCAGCTTCCCTCAAGTTTTGATGGGAAATGTAGGCAGCTTGGCAGAATGTTGGACAAGTGACAGTTGAGAAGTCCATTGGACAGCAGTCGGAGAGCCAAGCTGCAAGACCAGGATGCCTACATTTCCCATCAAAACTTGAGGGAAGCTGACAAGTGTCCAATCTGTGCCTTTTGTCACTTGTGGTTCTGCTCAAAGTGATTCTCAGTTATTAAGGTTTATTTGTTGGCCTAGGTATTAGAAAGGATAGCAATTAGGGTTTCCAGTTTGGGGCTGGGAAATTCCTGAAGATTTGAGAGTGGATCCTGAAGAGGGCAGGGACCTCATCGGGGTATAATGCCATAAACTCCACCCTCCAGAGCAGCCATTTTCACGTTTTCTCCAAGGAAACTGATGTATGTTGTCTGGAAATCTGTTGTAATTATGGGAGGTTTCCAGGCTCCACCTGGAGGGTGGCAACCTTAGTAGCCATGGTGGTGGTGGTGGGCACAGGCAAAGGTGATATCAGAATCAAGTTAAAAATGTACTTGGCAGTCTTTATTGTAAAAAATGAGGAAACATATAAATTAACTGGTGACAACTATTAGCAGAAATCTAGAAGAATTATGAAAATGCACATATTTGCAACTAAAACACCGTGTATCTTAGGATGTCAAATGTTTCTGTACAAAAAAAAGCCCTGTTCAAGATCTGGAAAATCTAGGGCAACTTTCACTGATGGTTCTATAATGTAGCTATTTAAAGCGGGATATCTAAACTTTTCACAATGGTTTTTTTTAAAGCGTTGCTTTGTTGCTAGAAGAGTAGCGAGAAAAAATAATGGCTCTTGGAAGTCCATCCAGTGCGCATTTCTTCCTACAGGGCAAATAGGACCTTAGCAGGGGAATTGGGGGAGAATGGGTCAAAACTCCCGATCCCACATGCACTGCAGCTCTAAACAAGCTAGGAACACAAGCTGGTGGAGGTGAGGAGGGAGGTTCCACAGTGGGATGTAATTCCTTAAAATCCACCTTCCAAAGCAGCCATTTCCTCCTAGGGAACTGATGACCTGCCTTCTGGAGATCAGTAGTAATTCTAGATCTCCAGGCTCCATCTGGAGATCAGCAACCAGCCTACCTAAGGAGGTCAGGAGAGCCCCCACTCTCCTGGCTTTCCACAAATGATGCAAAACCGAATTATTCAAAAAGGCACTTACTCAAATAGGAGGGCTGCATTGTAGGGAAGGGGTCTCAGGTGCTTGGCTAATAGGGTTGCCAGGTCTGGGTTGGGAAATTCTTGAAGATTTTGTAGAGTAGAGACTAGAGAGGTGGGGTTTGGAGAGGGGAGTGGCCTCATTGGGGTATAACGCCATAGAGTCCACCCTCCAAAGCAGCCAGTTTCTCCAGGGGAACTGATCTCTGTCACCTCGAGATCAGTTGTAATTCACGGAGATCAGTGGTTAAAATTTTGTTATTTGAAACTACTATATTTTGTCCCTCCTGTATTGTATTCTCTTTTGACAGTGTCTTTTCAGGGGGGAGCCAACTTTGTTTAGTCCTTACCAGCTGGAGGCTGGCAACCCTATTTGCTAATGAATTAGGGAACATAGACTTCACCACTATGTTGCCTTACATATCTGTTGCTTTAAATATGTACTCCTATATACTACTTGTGCTTCATGTTGTCTAATGTCTGTCCTAGAACTGATTATGTTGTTTCAGCATTTCTTCAACTCTGTGTTGGATTCTCGCTAATGCTACATCTTTGTAAACTTGTATTTATTTACCCTATGGCATTATTTGTGGAATTGTCCTTGATACTGTATGGAGATGTCCTTGATACTGATTGTACTAATCTCACACTGTGTAATCCTCCTTAAGTATCATTGAGAAAGGCGGACTATAAATGACATAAATAAATAAATTAGCACGAGTAACCAATGTCAGTTCACTCCGTTGTCTCCTGTGCAGCTGTCAGTTTGAAAGAAGAAGCAATGAATGAGTGAACGCCCATTGCTGGTATTGCTGGGCTGACTGGGCGCTGTAGCCCTGGCTTGTAGTACCACAAGGGCTGCTCAGCCTGGCTTACTCTTAACACCGTTTTCTGTTCCCAGCCCCTCCTGTCTGATTTTCCAGACGAGGCCCAGTTTGATCTCCAAGCCCTTTGCTCACCAGTGACTTTCTCCTACTTGCTGACAGAGCAAACTGAGTTTTCGCCATGCATGCTGTGAAATGGAAAGGAGTAGGTGTGTGGCCTTCTTGTTTCCAAAGTTGGGGAGGACATGAAAGGCAATTCCTGGCTTCCCATTTCAGTTAGTAGGAGGCAGCTGCGGAACTTGCTTGCAATTAAACCCTGAACTTAACACGAATATTTCTGAGCCTCTCATTAATAATACCTGCAGTTCCCAGATTTTTGATACCTCGGTGCTTTTCTAGCATCTAAATGCTACAGCCAGGGACTTGCAAAATGAGCTTTATTGCTTTTGTGCAAAGCATAGGCATGTATCATTTAGCTGGGAAGGCATAAATCAACATGTGTGTGTTTGTACTTAGTTGGGCATTTCAACTCTGGCTGTGATTTTTTTTTAGTTCGCTTCCTTCATTTGTGCCTCTGCATCTATGGAAGGAGGGAAGATTGGCAGGGCTGCCAACAACCTGGAGAAAAAGATGTCCTGTCCTTTTAATAGAGATTTATTGGAATTTTATTGACCAGGTTACGCTGTTGACCTCCATGCCATAAAAAACTTTCCCTGCCTATTCCCACATATTAAGACTCTAATAAATGGGGGGGGGGGCATTTTTCTACAGATTGTTGGCAACCCGAAGGGTTACAATCTATGGCAGCAGGTTCTCTGTATGGGGAATAAGTCCCATTGAACTTAATGAGGCTTGCTTCTGAATTATTCATTTAGGTACATTTTAAATCCCATACTTCCTTCGAACAGCATAAAGTGATATACATGGTTCTCTCATCCTCCCTTTTATCCTCACAACAACCCTGTGAAGTAGGTTAGGCTAAGAGAGAGCAGCTGGCTCCTGGTCCCCCCGCATGCACGCATGGCAGAGCGAGGTTTGAACCTGCATCTCCCAGATGGGTATCACATACAGATTAGGGGATAGCAATGGCCATGGACTGTTGTCATTTTATCACTCATAATTTGCTTCAGTGGTATAACATTTTAGTGCTCCACATGAACCAGGATCACTGGATCAGGAGTTAATCTTGCAAAGGGCAAAAACTGCCACAGTTTGCATTATTATTGTGTAGCGTGCACCATCTTGGAAGAGATTCTCTCAACCTAGAAAACAGCCAGTGTGGTATATTGATTAGAGTACCGGGTGAGATTGGGGAGATCTGGATTCAAAGTTCCTGCTCTTAAGAGGGTTTGCATTAATCGAGAGACACCATTCCCTGTCCTTATAAACTGATAGCCGGTTTGGAGTAGTGGTTAAGAGCGGCAGGGCTCTAAGCTGGAGAGCTAGGTTTGATTCCCTCCTCCTCCGCTTGAAGCCAGCTGAGTGACCTTGGGTCAGTCACAGCTTCTCGGTGCTCTCTCAGCCCCACCCACTTCACAGGGTGTTTGTTTGTTGTGGGAATAATAACAACACACTTTATAAACTGCTATGACTAGATGTTAAGTTGTCCTGAAGGGTGGAATATAAATCAAATGTTGTTGATAATCTAAAAGACATTCCAGAAAAGGCAACTGGAGAGAAATAATAGAGAAGGGATAGTTATTTATATAATTTGTTTAGAAAAGGTATATGATACCCTCTCTACTACCTGCTTACAACCCAAACAAAATACCATTCTAACAACCATTAAAGTCAAAACAAAGCCTTTAAAAAAACAAGTGGGGACATTTTAAAAAACATAAAACACACAATTATATAGATAAAAGAGCCCTCCGGCCAGAAACAAACTATAAAAACAGCTTTAAAATGTAAAAGCCCTTAGATAAAAGCCTAGGTAAAAAAAGACTATTTTAGCCTGACATCTACAGAAAAGGGAGACTCTAGGCATGTCTCCTGGGGGAATCAGTTGGATGGTGGTAGCGTTTATATCCAGTTGAAGCTAAGCTGATCCTCCATTGAGATGGTGTTCTTTCTCCCCATGGCTATTCCACCTTCTTCTTTGGCTACTGTCCATGGTAAAAAAGGTAAAAGTCGTCCTCTGTGCAAGCACCATTACTGACCCATGGGGAGACGTTGCATCAGCATGTTTTCTTGGCAGACTTTTTTTGGTTATGGGGTGGTTTGCCATTGCCTTCCCCAGTCATCTACACTTTACCCCCAGGAAACTGGGTACTCATTTTACCGACCTCAGAAGGATGGAAGGCTGAGTCAACCTTGAGTCGGCTACTTAAACCCGGCTTCCACCAGGATTAAACTCAGGTCGTGAGCAGAGCTTGGGCTGCAGTACTCCAGCTTACCACTCTGCGCCACGGGGCTCCTACTGTCTATGACCCAGAGCCAAAAGATCAGTGTATGAAATCCCCTTTGCGTAACTACACAACTTAACATTACTGGTCCTTGACATGTTGGTTAATAAAGTTTCCTGAGCCCAAACAATGTTGCAAATCTTTTCTTAGGAAGCTGCACTCATAATGTCTCACAATAAGCCATACATTTACAAAGGAGCACCCTTGTGTGATAGTTGTAGCACCCTGGGCACAATCCTGTTCACGGTTCACACGTGGATCCCTGGCAGCTGTTCTCTGGGATTACCAAACTCAAGGGGGACCTTGATGGTGTCCCCCCAGAATTGCAATACATCTACAGTCTACAGAAATCCATCCCCCTGGAGGAAATGGCACCTTTGGAGGATACCATTTATAGCATCACATACCTGCTGATCTCATACTCCTCCCCAAATTCTGTCCTTCCCAAGCATTGCCCTCCAAATCTCCATAAATTGCCTGAGCTAGTGTTGACAACCTTACTATTCTGCTCAGGGGTCATTTCATAGAAAAAGAGCGGGAGGAACTCATTAGCATAACTTATTAGCATATACCACGCCCTTGACATCACCAGAAGTGTGTCATTAACATAACTGATTTGCATATGCCACACCCCCTGACATCACCTATCCTGACTGTTTTGGACCCAGTCCTGGCCATTCAGGGCCGAAATTGGGCCCAAAGTGGCAAAAAGGGGCTGAAAGTGGCCAAAAAGGGGCCCAAAATGGTTAGGATCGGGCTGCTGCTGAGCGGGAGAGTGATCCACGACCCATTAGAGGCCCGATCCGGGCCGTTTCAGCCCCAATCCAGGCCGAAACAGGTCCCAAAATGGCTGAGAGTCAGGTGGGCGTGGCCACCTGACATGTGACCTCTTGGGAGAACTGCCTGAACTGCGTTCCGGCGTGTTCCCCCTCGAAATGAGCCCTGATTCTGCTCTATCATTTCCCTTTCTGTGAAGCATCTCTAAGAAACCATTTAGTGGTGGAGAGTGCCTTCAAGTCATAGTTGACTTATGGCAACCCCTGGCGGGGTTTTCATGGCAAGAGACTAACAGAGGTGGTTTGCGATTGCCTGCCTCCGCAACCCCTGGTCTTCGTTGGAGGTCTCCCATCTAATTACTAACCAAGGCCGACCCTGCTTAACTTCTGAGATCTGACGAGATAAGGCTCACCTGGGCTATCCAGGTCAGGGTAAGAAGGCCTTTAGTTCCGCAAAAATATTTCCCTTCCATTCCCTTCACAACCCACCTTCCCCTCCATTATACCTTAAGTTAAAGATTGCTCTCATTTTTTTTCTTTTCAAAGAGGCTTATTCGGTTCCAGACTGCGCCACATTTGGTTCCAGTGATAGTGGCTGCAACCCCTTGGTCTATGAAATAAAGTGTGCCCTGGGTTAGGTTGACAATGAGAAAGAAATTGGGCTTTTGATGGCATGGCTGTGGAACCTGAGAGACATGTTAGGCTAAATCCTTGACGACTTTGTGAAAGATGATAAAGGGTTTTCCTCTCTTGGAAGGCATTCAAAGTTTTTAAAGTTGTCCACACGATAGGTTTATTGTGCCTTAATATTGACTTGGTTTTATGGATGTGTAACCTGCTTCAATTTATTAATCAGAGAAATAATACCATTGTATTCAAACACTGATTAAAATATTTTAAAATATCTTTCAGCTATTTCCATTTGCCATACGGGCCCCTTTAAATCAGAAGGCTAACTGGAAAGGAAGGATAAAATTTTCAGGCTCTGCTTAGGGTCTCGTAAACACTGTTATGTGTCATAAGTTTCTGGGATGACAAAAGATGGTCTTTCTATATATTTCCCAGCATTTTTCACACATTCCCTGGCAAAAAGTACTGAAGAGGGAAGAAACGAGAACTTGTGAAGTTTCTTTTCTCATTCTCCCTCCCTCTTTTTTTGGTTCAGACATCATGTGAAATCATACCTCACAGGATTGTTGTGAGGGTAAAGTGGAGGAGAGGAGAATGTTGTAATCCACCTTGGGTCCCCATTGGGAGAAAAGTGGGGGTATATATAAAAAAAAATAAATAATTCTGGTTTCATTGTGGAAGTAGCAGTGGAAGGGTTGGAGACTCAACTCCGTTGCCATCTTTTGGGGTTGGTGTGCATTTTGGGGTCTTACACTAATGCACAAAAGCAGTACTGTATTTCCTCCAGCATAGCCATTATTAGCGAGTGGGAAAAGGGACTAGAGTGTCCAAGGCCCCATAAGCATGCACATCCAGTCCTGAAAGTGAGGAAAGAGTTTTCAAAGGGATTTCACGTTAAGAAGAGAAAACGTGCATGAAATGTGCTGAAAAGTGCCGAACTTGAAATTTCCTGTGTTTTATGTGATGTTCACCGCAGGTAAAACAGTATGTGCAATGGCATAAAAGAAATTGATGGAAATAGTAAATTTGCCAAAGGAAAAAAGGTAGGACCAAAATCAAAAGAGGCAAACATCTGTCTCTCTCTTCCCTGGTACAACAAGGCAAGACAGAAATGGATCAAACACCTGACATTACACTGGTTTACACTGGATATTTTAATTCCTAAATTGCTAACAGACTCAAGAATGGAGAACTTACACATTTTAGCCAAATTTTTATTTCAGGCCATGAGAATTTTGGCAGCGTGCAAGAAATTAGCCTTTTTGTAGTTTATGGTCTTAAGTTTCTCTGGCCTGAATTCTTCCTTTCTTCCACATATTCTCAGTTACTACTGAAGACTTATAGGTCAGAAGAGTAGATAAAGGAAGGAAGGAAGGAAGGAAGGAAGGAAGGAAGGAAGGAAGGAAGGAAGGAAGGAAGGAAGGAAGTGTAGTCTTCAGTACAGTGATGGAGGTTCAGCACCATGGACAGGGAACTTGAAGCTCTGAAATATCTTATGGGTAGAATTCTAGTTCAGCAGCTCAGTTGGTCCGCAGCAACCAAAATAACAAAGTCCTGTGGGAGCTCAGAGACCATCCCATTTATTATGCCGTAAACTTTCATGAGCCAGAGGTTAGATGGGTGGAAAACATCCACTCAGAAACCTCATGGTAGTCGTTTAAAAGTTTAACCTCGTGGTCGTGGCTTTGGTTACAGAAAGAGACAATATCGGCTGTGGGAAGTAAAGCTGCAGCTGCTTGCTGATCCCTGAGGCACATTTATTCTTAGGAAAAAAGGAAGGAACCCTCCATTATTACCCCCCACCCCTCCCCCTGCACTGTCGTTCCAAGTAAAACAAAAGGATCATGAAGTCAAAGCATCTTTGCTATAAGGCCAAAGCAGTTGGAATTTTCTTTTTGCAGTTTAAAAAGTAAGATATCTAAGGTGGGACAAGACATGGCTGATAAAATTATAACTGGTGTAAATAGAATGCAGAGAGAGAGAATTTGCTGTATCTTTGAGCAGGCTGAAACTCATGGCTGCTTTAAGAAATTGATTGGCATTAGGTGCAGAATGCACAAAATAAAATGCATCTTCATACAACTGATGAGGAATTCACTGCCATAGGATTCAGAGGCTGCTAAAGCTTAGGTGGCTTTAAAAATAAATTCAGTGCACTCCTAAGCAGTTACACACACACGAAGCTGCCTTACAGTGAATCAAACTATCAGTCCATCAAGGCCAGCATTGCCTACTCAGACTGGCAGTGGTTCTCCAGGATCTCAAGCGGAGGTTTTTGACATCACCCACTGCCTGGGGATGCCGTGGTTTGAACCTGCAAGCAAAGCAGGGGCTCTTCCCCAGTGGAGGCAACGGACTTAGAATGGTGTGATTAACTCTGATTCCAATGACCTGTCAGTCATCTCAATGGCTCTGAGCCGTGAGAACTAAATACATCTTCCCAATTTGTTTCTGAATGCTAGGCACTGGGGGGGGGGGCAATGGAGGGCTGATGCCTTCATATCCCACTTGCTAGCTTCAGAGAGATGTCTATCTGGACCTGTTTAGAAACCAAAGATCCAAGTGCATTTCTTAGAAGGAAACTACACAAGACCCCCGGGTGCATGTCGGGGCCCGCAAGGTTCCCTGGGTAGTGTAGAATGCAGCAAGAGCCAGGAAATCCAGGGTGGCTTTTTGCAAGAGAGAATCTGTGATGCGATTTTCCGCCAGGGAGAAGAGCAGTGGGGGGGGGCAGGACTCTCTGCTGCTCTGGATTTCCTGCCTCCTGCTATGTCCCCCCTTCCAAGTTCCTGGAGGAAAACTGGAGTGGAGGCTTTGGACAAGAGGCAGAGAAAGGATACTCCCCACCACTCTTCCCCCGGCGGAGAATCGCATGGAGTGGCTGTTCTTTGTAAGACTACACTACCCAGGGGACCTTGTGGGACCCGCCACATGAAGAACATGTGTCTGACATCTCATACAGTTTGACTCTGAGTGTGGCAAGAGGCAAAATTTGTACCGGGGACTTCCTGATTTGCAGAGCTGACTCTTCGCAGCTGTGGCGGTCTACCTGTTCTCTTAGTTATGTGTTTTCACAAACCACTGCATGATTTATTTACTTACTTATTTCGTTTATACCCCACCTTTCTCCTCAAGGGGGACCCAAGATGGCTTGCATTGTCCTCCATTTTATCCTCAACCACAACCCTGTGAGGTAGGCTAGGCTATGTGTTACTGGTTCAAGGTCACCCCAAAAGCTACCATGGTGGAGTGAGGATTCAAACCTGGGTCTCTCAGGGCCTATGCTGGCACTCTAAGCACTATACCACAATACCTCAAATGATGGGGACTATGCCTAAATAATGTCTAAAAAAGAAATAATGGCAAATCAGAAGGAGACTTTTCCCTTTTAAATTTCTAAAATAAGATTGCCTTCATGAGAGATGGCATCTATCTCCAGATAGCTGTTTATTTAAATATATGTATGGCGCACTCAGTAGTGAAAGGAATAATTTCAATTCCCTCCCATTCTCGTTCATTCATTATCTCTATTGACACCTGATACTCTTTCCTACAGTAATGTGATTTCTGAGAATTATGAATTTTATTCAAATGGGTTTTCCCAGCAGATTGCCCTTGTTTGCAAACATATATCATGCACCTTCAAAGGGAGGGAAATGAATTCCTGGTAGGAGGGTAGACTCTATTTATAAATGTCTGAAGTTCTGATTGAGGTAAAGCTTAGGTAAGCTACAGAACAGTTTTCCTCTTTTCTCTTGCTCTCCCAGTTATTATGGTTCACTCCCAGACTTCTGTCTACATGTTTACACCTGATTAACTTATCTATATGGTGATTTATAATAATTTATGACCTATGGGGAAAGCAGCACTGGAACAATGGGTCACATTCTATCCACCATCTGTTAGTTTGACCAGAATACTCTGAAATTGGACAGCAGATTTTAAAAACCTGCTATTTTGGCTTGGACTCCCTGGGCTCCTTTGGTCCAGAATTGATATGGATGTGTCCAGGGCTCATTTTCAGGGGGAATGCACAGGAACACAGTTCTGGCAGTTCCCCAAAGAGGTCACATGACAGGTGGCCCCACCCACCTGACTCTCAGCCATTTTGGGCCCATTTTGGCCTGGATTGGGGCAAAAATGGCCCGGATAGGGCCTCTGATGGGTGGTAGATCACTCTCCCACTCAGCAGTGGCCCGATCCTGACCATTTTGGGCCCCTTTGTGGCCATTTTCAACCCCTTTTTGCCATTTTGGGCCCAATTTTGGCCCTGAATGGCCAGGATTGGGTCCAAAACAGCCAGGATAGGTGATATCAGGGGGTGTGGCATATGCAAATCAGTTATGCTAATGATACATTTCCAGTCATGTCAAGGGGCATGGCATATGCCAATGAGTTATGCTAATGAGTTCCTCCCGCTCTTTTTCTACGAAATGACCCCTGGATCGTTCCTCTCATGAATTCTGTGTCTGTTGTGCTGCTCCTGATATGGGGCAATAACATTACAAAACAGGGGTTGAAGGCTTCAGATGCAACCACAGACAAGATACCCAGGCGTCATGAGTTTCCCAGACTGGTCAGAATCCACTAGGAATTCTCAGTTCTGCACTACTACTGTGTGCAGTAAGATGCTGGAAATGTGGGTCAGAAGATTCCCGGGTCTTTATTCTTTCTTGGTCCTGTGAAGGGGGGAAAGATGATTAGTTAACTCTTACTTTGGGTTCATTAAAGTATTCCTTCTTTGCCATATTATCCAAATCCTATTCGTGTCTGTAAAAATCACTCCAAGTGAAGGCTAAAGCACCGGGAGCTGATAGCAAGCAACGTGAGTTACGTACTGCTGGGTGGAACTGGGTGGGGAAAAGTAGCAGTGAGAAACATTCATTTATTTTATTTTTAACCCACCCTCCTCGCAAGCGGGCTCAGGGCAAGGTCCAACATTGGTTAAAATACAACTTAAAATCAATTAAAAAACAGATAAACATCTGAAACCCCTAAAAAACATCTGAAAGTAATCACCTATTGTTATGTATAAGAGCTGCGTGGCGCAGAGAGGTAAGCTGCAGTACTGCAGCCCAAGCTCTGCTCACAACCTGGGTTCAGGTAGCCGGCTCAAGGTTGACTCAGCCTTCCATCCTTCCGAGGTCGGTAAAATGAGTACCCAGTTTCCTGGGAGTAAAGTGTAGATGACTGAAGAAGGCAATGGCAAACCACCCCGTCACAAAAAAAGTCTGCGAAGAAAACATCGTGATGTGACGTCCCTCCATGGGTCAGTAATGACTCGGTGCTTGCACAGGGGACTACCTTTACCTTTTACCTATTGTTATATATAAAAGTCAGTTTCTGGCTCCCTTGATTATTTAGAAGCAGAGAACAGGATATCTACAAATATTTGAAATTTAGCAAAAGAAAATCTCCCAAAGCAGCTGTCAGGGTTCCAGTATATACCTCTGCACCATCAGACATCGTTTAGGCTTCGTGGCATTTCCTAATTCTGTGTATTTCCCAATTGAATATGCCAATATGTGTTTCGAATGTCTAGAAATTCTTCCCCGTTACAATGCAAAGAAGAAAACGGGTTTTTTTAGCCTTACTCTCTAGCATGATACAGAGACAGGGGAAACTGAGTTTTGATGTTTCTGGAGTCATCTCCCATGCCAGGTTTCTGCCAACTGGGAGCTAGATGCCCAGCCATCTGATGTTGTCCAGCACATTTTATACATGAATGGGCCAGACAAATGAACAGTGGCCCCTAATCTCTGGTTTGGACTTAGCTGGGGTTTTTTTTTTACCTTGCTGCAGGAAAAAGCTTGCATGATTTGTAATTAATTGCATGAATTAATCTGAATGTGTAGGCTTTCAACAGCCCACCCCCTTTTTTTTGCTTTTCTTTTAAATAGAAAGGTGGAAGAGTGCCCTTGGTTCTTCTGAGATCTGTGTGCCTTCATCAGTTCCCATAGCAACAGACCTTAGTTAATCTTTTCTGTCATAAACCCAGAGCCATTTGCATGTATGGGACTTTGATTATTCAAATTGCCTGTGCGTGTGTTCAAGTAAATTAGAATGAGTGATATCTCTGCGCTCCCTTATTATGTCTTGGTGGAATTATTAAAAATAGCTGCTGATAAAAACACAAGTCTGTCTTCCATCTTTGCGCCTTTTGTTGTTAAACTTTTAAATAAAAGTTCCCCGTGCATTGTCTGGAGGTTTTTTTTCCTTCTTAAAATAATTTCTCTTTGCTGCATTTGACCTATGGTAACATAGGCAAAAAATTTTTTGCTTTTTTTCTGCCTTCGTCCCCATTTTGGTGGAGGAGGAATGGCAAAGTTAGTTGTATCTGGTGAAGGTTGGGAGAGACTGAATGGTTGAAAAGGAACCATTTTAAAACTGACCATTTGTTTATGTATTAAGGGTATTCTCACCTCTCCAGAATTTGCTTGCAGCAACTAATAGCTAACAAAAGAGCTAATCATAACTTGGTGGTGGAAGAGAGTGCCCTGAAGTCATAGCTGACTTATGGTGACTGCTGGTGGGATTTTCATGGCAAGAGACTAACAGAGGTGGTTTGCCATTGCCTGTCTCTGCAACCCTGGTCTTTGGTGGAGATCTCCCCTCCAATTACTATCCAAGGCTGACCCTGCTTAGCTTCTGGGATTTGGTGAGATCAGGCTTACCTGGGCAATCCAGGTGAGGGCATAGATATCCATTAACAAGGATTACATGTTAACTTGTTTCTGCAAAGAGAACATTGGAACTCCACTCCAGCTATCACCAAAACAGGTGGTGGAGAGTGCCCTCAAGACATAGCTGTCTTATGGCAACCTTTGGTGGGGTTTTCATGGCAAGATACTAACAGAGGAGGTTTGCCATTGCCTGCCTCTGCAACCTTCATCTTGGCTGGAGGTCTCCCATCCAATTACTAACCAAGGCTGACCCTGCTTAGCTTCTGAGATATGACGAGAACTCAATACCATCTCAAAAACAGTACATAAATACAATAGGTTTAAAAGCAATTTTTATAAAACCTCTCTCTGGCAGTAAAAGCACCCAGGGTAAATTTTTTAAAAATTGCAGCAGATGGACAAAATGAGCAGAATAAAACAATTAGAGAATAAAAATCATAAAAGTTGGTTTTAAAATGTGCTACAGAAAACATAATAGTGCTAGGATAAAAGTTCAGTTAAAAGCCAGGGTGAATAAAGATGGCTTGGCCTGGTGTCTAAATGCCAGTAAAGTAGGCAAGGTTCAAGAAGGAAGCCGTTCCACAGATGGGACACCACCACCGAGAAAGCCCTGACTCTATTTGATGGCTGCCTCCTTTGCAGGCAGAGAGCATGGTTTGAAATGCCAACCTCAACTGGAGATTATAGAGAAAGAGGTCCTTCAGGTACCTTGGTCCCATGCAGTTTAGAGTTCCCTCGAAAAGCAGCCCTTTGAATTGTGCCTACAAACAGATGCACGGGTGCAAATCTTTCAGTACAGGGGTGGTAATGACCCCTGTTTCCAATCCCCTGGCTGAGAAAGGTTGAGAAGGGACTGTGGCTCAGTGATAGACCACCTATTTCACTCACAGAAGGACTCAGGTTGTGTGCTAAGGATCTCATGTTCCAGGTGCTGGGGGGGGGGAATTACATTTGGCCTGAGAACCAAGCCAAACAAGATATTGCAAGTTCTGTTAAACTTCTGTTAAACACTAAACTTAATAGTGTAGGAACCTGATCTGAAGCCGAGCCGTTGCCCTCCCATGAGGGAGGTTGCTTTTAGTCCCCCCATGTTGTTTTCTAGATAGACTAGCCCAATCTTGTCAGATCTCTAAAACTAGGCAGAATCAGCCCTGGTTAGTATTTGGATGGGAGACCAAATACTCCATTGCCTGCTACACAGAGGCAGGCAATGGCAAACCACTTGTGAACATTTCGTGCCTTGAAAGTTGGCTATAACTTGATGACAAAAAAGATGTTTCCTTGACCTGATGCAGCTGTTGGGAAGTTGCCATTTGCCTGGTTCTCCCATTTTCTCCTGATTTTTGCCCCAACATGAACAATAGCAGCTCCCTAGGGCTGTCAAATAGAGAGAATGGCTTAATCAGCAGCACCCTCCTACACTGTGGTCCCAATCGAATCAGGTTCCGTGCATCAAGACTATGGCTGATTCCGCACACGTTGGATAATGCACTTCCAATTCTCTTTATCGATCATTTGGAATGGATATTTTTGTGTGCGGAACAAAAAATCCACCTCAAACAATTGATAAAGTGGTTGTTGTGGATTTTCCGGGCTGTATAACAACAACCATTGTTCTCCGGCCATGAACACCTTTGACAATAGATTGATAAAGTGCATTGAAAGTGCATTATCCAACGTGTGCGGAATCAGCCATTATCCCATAGGCTATCTACAGAATTCCCAGAGTCTTCTAGTTTGCCCCTGAGGTTCTGGGGAGCCACTGCCCACCAGATGAGGCAATGCTGACCAATGGTCTGACTCAATCCAAGGCGACTTTCTCTGGAAGGGCTTTCCCATCGAAGTTCTGTAAAAAGGACTTGACATAACCTCGCAGGAGACTTGGAAACTCATGCCGGGAAAGGGAGAAGCAGCCAAGGCAACTGGAGGTAATTGAGAGCCTGTGAATTCTTGAGTAATTAAACAGAAATTGCAGCTGGGATGGGGAGGAATATTGTTCTATTCCCACACTGTGGCTAATTGCCTGCCCCTATGAATCCATCTGGAACACGGAGAAGAAATGCTGTTCCTTGGAGTTTATTCTATATAAATAAAAAGACAAACAACCGTTTCTGAGATGCTGGATTTACCCTTCCTCTGCACTAGTGTAACAGATTTTTATTTGTTTGTTTAGCATATTCTAGCAAATAAATTCAAGAAAAAGCATTTCTCTGTGTTCCAGATGGATTGGTAGAGGCAGCTAATTAAGCCATTGAATGTAGATTCCAAAATCCTCTTTCCCAACTCTGCTGTAATTTCTGTTTAATTGCCGAAGAGCCTGTAGTCATCAATCACCCCCAATTTTCTTCTTTCCCCTTTCTAACAAAACTTCTCAAAAACACTTTCATGAAACTTTCTGCAGGGGCAGGGGAGAGCCTTTCCTGTTCCCTGAGTCTTGGAGACTGAGAAATTCTTTTCAATGGAATTGATTCTGGTGGACATAGATGAACGTAAGAGCCAATGTGTGGGGCTAGGAGCAAAGAAGTATATCTTTCCTCCTGCCTGCCACTGCTGCCTGGAGTCAAAGCTATCAGGTAAATCCATGTCACCTACGAACTCTGACCTTGCTGGAAGTTTGGGGCCAGGCAAGAATGTACTACATAACTTTTTCACGTAACTCATGTCTACATTGTGAAAGTTATGCCCAGCCTGCCAGGTGGCGTTGAGTTTATTAACACAGCTCACCAAGTCCTGAGAGAGAGAGGAGGGAATAAGGGAACACTGCGGGCATTTGGAAGGGCTGCCAGGAGACACAGAGAGGCCAGGGACAGCAACTTGCTGGCAAGCAGACTTCTAAAAGACTACTTGTGAGCTAAGAAAAAGCCCCTACTTTAAAAGAAAGCAGCCAGTGTGGCTAGTAGGGTGCCCCTTGGGCCAGTGAGCCGTTTCTTGCCTCCTTATCTACTGCATCCTGCAGAAGCTCCCCCTGAGCTGGGTTGCGGGTGCCAACCCCTCCTGCCTGCCCTGAAATTCAGTGGGTGGCCTAGCTTTTATTCCTCCCATCATTTCAAAATGTTTGTAGCAAGTAGCCTGGCGAAGAGCTCGAAAGCTTGCACAGTATCATGTGTTGGCCCTAATAAAAGGTATTACATGGATTTTGTTTCTTGTTTTTGCCCAGCCTGTCAGTAAGGTTGCCAGTCTCCAGGTGTGGCCTGGATATCTCCCGGAATTACAACCGATCTCCAGACGACAGAGATCAGTTCCCCCTGGAGAAAACAGCTGCTTGGGCGGTTGGACTTTATGGCTTGATACCCCTCTGACGTCTCTCCCGTCCCCAGACTCTGCCCTCCCTAGGCTTCATCCCCAAATCTCCTGGAATTTTCAGACTTGGAGCTGGCAATCCTACCTGGGAGTAAGCCCCAATTAATCGCATGGGACTTACCACCCAGTAAACGTGCATATGATTTCATTCTTAATTTCCCAGATCTTAACTGCTGGCACTTTTCTTTTCCCGGTGCTGTCTGTTAACAAATAAAAGACAGTTAAAGCTACCTTGTTCGTTTGAAACATGTATGTTTCTCAGTCTTTGGGATTTTGTGCCTTTGTTCCTTTGATTGCATTGCAGAATTTTCGGCATTAAGAAAAATCCCTGTGAAGGATTCTTTACAGAAATGGGAGGGGGGTGGTCTTTATTTTCCTCATACCTGTGAAGCAAGCAATATTCTGTCTGATCCTTTTCGGTTTATGAGATTAACTAGTGATTTCTGAAGCTGCAGAACCGACCGATATCTTCATCCATGATTTAAAACAGCCAAGCAAATTAATCTTGGCAGAGCTCATAAAGGGGTATCGAGCTGCCTCCACTATCTTCAGAAAGATGCCTGCAGAGGCATCCGAGGAGCTAGTAGAGATGGGGCTTTTCCAGTAGTGGCACCACACTTATGGAAAGCCCTTCCCCTCGCAGCTCACCTGGAGGCTATGTTGCTCTATTTTAGGTGAATAAAACAAACCAAGGAAGCGTCACGTTATGCACTAGCCACAAAACAAAGGGGCCCACCGTGACTTATTCATAAGTCAACGCATTAATGTCCATTACAAATGCTGTTAACACCAACGTCAAGGTAGTACCAAAGACAGAGTTTTTATATTAAAGTGACTAGGTGCAAGAAATAGTAATCATATAAATAAATCAGCTGTCGTCGCTAAAGTCTACTGTTTATTTAGTTAGACTTACTGGTATCATTTCTCCATCCGCTGCAACCAATTATGCGGGGCAGGGAATGGCATGGGTAAGTTTGAGAAAATGTTAGAGGGAATTAGGGAATGTGCAGCTAGCACTTATTCCGTAGCTCCCAGTGTTGTGTTAATTGCTTTTGTTTTTGTTTGTTGCTTTAATTCTTACAAGTTCGTTCCTGATTTGGACTAAGTGTATGGTAGGGAAGAGAATGAAAACAAGATGGGGTTTGGCTAGTGATATGGCCCACTAACCCATTAGGTTGTGTGTGCAGTAGAGTGAAATAATTTGCATGCTCGCTTACATCATCTGGAGCTAACAAAATGGGAATGAGAGAAGATGGGACTGTTTTTTTAAAAATCCTGTAAACTGTGTTTGATTATGTAAAGATGATGAGCAAGGTTTCCTCAGAACTCAGCTTGGCTTCATTGAGCAATCTGGGAGAATAATGGATCATTTTTTAAAGCATGCATCAAAAATCCAGAGACTTGCTGCATTCCCAATGTTGTCACCTATGTGCTATGTCCGACTGCGTTCCAGCTAAATGACTCACACCAGACACCTATTTGGGTTAGAAATGGCCACAACTTTATTGATTACAGCTGGATGGAGCATTGGCCCGGCATCTGGGCACTGATCCCCGTTGGCATCGGAGGCCAGGCTGCCAACCAATGCATCTCCCGCCAGCCTCCTGCTGGCACTCCTCAGCACACGTTGTTCCGTCGCCGGCCCTGCCAGGCGACCCTTGCTTCCAGATCCATCGGGGTGAGCTGTCCCGAATGCGCACTCACCCTGTTGGGATCTGGCCCAATGCCTCAAAACTGCCAAACCCATAAAGTTGTGACAGTGCCCCCCATGTTCATAATCAGCCGAGGGTGGGAGGGTAACTTGCTGCTCCTGGGGATCTGGCTGAATGGCGCTGACCACGCGGCTGACCAGGCGGAGGATGGACACTCCTCCTCTTCAAGGCTGGCCCCGCCTCCACTGCATCTTGCACCCGGTGCCAACCCAGCCTGCCGGTGAGTCGTCAAGCTTCCCTATATCATCAAGAGAACAATGGATATGTAACATACTCCGCCATTACCCCCCACCCCGGCTCTTTACTGATGAGTTCCTGCACCTTTCCCTTCTCTGGCAGCAGCAGGGACCAGGACGTCTCTTTGTGGGGGATCCATTTCCTCTTTCCTGCCCGGAGCAATGATTCCTGGGACATGTGCTCCCTGGTGTCCTTATTCAGTGCTCTGATCCTCTGGAAAATTGCTCCGAAGCACAATTTATATTCTGAACCAACAAATAACTTCTCTTGGAAAAGGAACTCTATTTTATAAGGTAACAAACAAAGTATTACGAGCAGGAGAAATTAGTATGCAGAACCAGGTAAATATGAACTTTGGTGACATTATCAGTGTAAATGTGGAACACCAAACACTGAATAGAGAATGATTGCTTAGTATGAATAAGATGTTCAGCCAAATGAGACAGCTGGGATGAGCGAATATTCCTTATTTTTGTCTCTTTTATATTCATTTATATTTTTTTCAGAAGTCTCAGTTCTCTGTTTTTCACTGTTGGTTTAGTCTGTTTGCCAGTATTGCAATACAAATTGTTGCATAGTTTTTATACACACTGTACATGTACAGTGCAAATCATGTACATGCTGTTTCATTGACAACCAATTATGCTGAAAAATGAGTAGGTTAAACAGAAAAAAATGTGATGGGTTGATCTCAGAAGAAGTAGAAACAGGGCTTTAAAAAATCAAATCAGGGACGAGGAATTTGAAAGTATCTCGCTTACATTCTACAGATAGGGTTGCTTGCTCTGGCTTGGGAAATACCTGGAGATTTTAGGTGGGGACTGAGGAGCGGAACTGGATATAATGCTATAGAGTCCACCTTCCAAGGCAGCCATTTTCTCCAGGGAAACCAGTCTCTGTCACCTGGAGATCTCCAGGAGATCTCCAGCTACCACCTGGAGGCTGGGATCCCTAGTGATAAGGCCATATTTAAATCCTGAGCTATTGATTAAACTAAATGGTTGGTGATAAAGCCCACTCTTAGTACTGAAGATCCCTCAAACTATGTCTACAAAGTTCCAACAATAACGCTCAGTGCCTTAACTTCTAACTTTGCTGATTGCCAACTTGGAACTGTATTAAGAGACAGGGGTTTTTTGAAATGCCACTTCTCTCTTCCCTCTTCCCACAGGTGTACGAAAGAGGAACGAATGTGGACCAGTTTGTGACCCGTTTCCTTCTGAAGGAGACAGCCAATCAGATTCAGTCTTTGCTCAGCTCTGTGGAAAGCGCTGTGGATGCTATCGACGAGCAAACCAGTCAGATACGGTTGGTTACATTTATTTGGCCTGAGTCCATCCCACTGTATACATTTAATCTACTTGGCAACCTTTTACTGTTTTATGCAGCCTTTATTTCCTAGGGGACTTTAAACCGAGCAGTACTTGATGTGTCCATTATCTCTTAAACCAAACTGGATTATTGCTTCAAAGTAATATGTTACCTCAGTCAGGGAAAGAGAGGCCAGCTGTGTGCTGCCTGAGCATGTTTACGTATTATTGAGAGAAATATAACCTGTGTGGAAACCTGAACTGAGGATGTTTGTGAAAGAACATTCAGTCAGGGAAAGAGAGGCCAGCTGTGTGCTGCCTGAGTAGTTTAAGCATTTCTGTGAAAAATATTTAGTCAGGGAAAGAGAGGCTAGCTGTGTGCTGCCTCCCCCATTGTGGATACACATGCACTGCTAGGGAGACAGAGTACATTTGAACATAAGACCACACGGAAAATAAGTCACTTGAGCGTCCGCATGTAACTTTAAGCATGTCTGTGAGAAATATTGAGTCAGAGAAAGAGGCTAACTGTGTGTGAAGCCTTAGAAGAGATCTGTGTGAATGAGTTTAAATGAAGTAACTTTAAGAACCGAGAACTACTTTTATGAAACCGATACACTTCTTGAAAAAGTAAAAGTTTATTTTGTTTTTGTTATATCCCAGAGTAGCTGTCATTGATATATCCCATTCGTATCCTCAGGGCCACATAGAACCACAAAGGAGCCTGACGCTTAGGCACGTTACTAAAGGGAAAACTTAAATAAAGTATCTTGGAATATAGAGAAAGTAAGGGTCATAATAAGTCATAACAGGACTACTGTTCAACCACAGGGGCAACATGACAGCAGGATTTGGGTCCGGTGGCACCTGAGAGACCAACACGATTTTCAGGGTATAAGCTTTCCAGAGTCAAAGTTCCCTTCTTCAGATACCAAACAGGAGCAGCGATGGTAGAAGCCAGAGGTGGAGAATACAGAGTTTCTTTTCAGAGCTTGGTTGCCCAAAGAAGTTTCAGAGACTGGAGAAGATGGAAATTGGAGTAGGAGGAAGGACGTTGTCTTAAAGATCTGTAATTTCTATTTTCTTCCCCAATTTTTTTTGCAAAAATCTAGAAAAAGTGGAAACCAACTAAAAATATATCAGGAAGCACTGACTGAATCCAATGTGGTAAATAGGAGTTGAAATGTCACAAAACTCCACAGGCCATAACGATTCTTGACCAGAACCCAAAATGGTTGCCATGGAAATTGGGGGAAATCAGACGCTTGCATCAAGAGACCTTTCCCCCCCATTCTAAATCAAAGAAAGGAAGCAGCCAGTCACAAAGAAAGCAGCTTATTAGATCTTTCAATCCGTTTGAATAATGTAAGATAAGAGATTTCATCAAGATACTTCACGGCAGCCCTGTCTCTCGTGCTCTGTCTTCAGTTCTCTAACATGTAGTATAACTTTCCCCATGTCTATGCATAGTGGGGCCGCATGAAGCATAGTACAATGGCAGTAGGATGTAGGCAAAGTGGTGGTACTTTGTGTTACGGAAAAGTGGGATTTACTTGACATACCATTGCTGTTTTCAGCCATACCTGTGTTCTTATAACATGTAGTCTCTCTCGACACAAGACATCTTAGAGTCTCGCTGCACAAGATACGTGAAAATCATGTGTCGGGAGATGCAATGGTAGCCAGGAAGGGTAGTTTAAAAAGACAGAGCTGGCAGCAGGGCAAAGGTTTTGCTATACGCTGGAGCTGTGTGAAGGGGCTGTGAAATGCCAGATGGGGAAACATCAGCCCGCTATAACGTCTCCAGGTCCAAGCCCGGCTCTGGAAGGCAGCTCCAGCCCATTTCCATTCCTCGCTGCCCTCTGGTTGCCATCCCACACAGTTTTAGACTGATAGAGCCTTCAGGAAGATGAAGATGAAATTAACAAACCCTCTGAGGAGCGATCTCCGCTGGCTCAGTCTTTTTAAACGATACTTCCAGGCTAACATTGCATTTCCCTACACTTGATGAGCATGCGCCGACGCATCTCATGTAGAGAGACTCATGTATGGGGACCCTCACTTGTTCCCCCATTGTGGATACACATGCACTGCTAGGGAGACAGAGTACACTTGAACATAAGACCACACAGAAAATAAGTCACTTGAGCGTCTGCATGTAAGATTTCTTGTGTAGAGAGACTCTTCAGTTCTCCCTGCATCAAATGTGTCAGCAGTTATTCCTGTTGAATAGCTCTGGCTCAGATAAGTAAATATTTTAAAAGCCCTTAAAACTCCTCTCCGTGTTGGCTGCACATAGATTCTTGCCGGCAACCATCCCACTATTTCTCCTTTAAGCCAGATCCTAGGGAGAGACCTGGGAGCCGCACGCGTTGCGCTCAGAATGAATATGATGGCGTGGAGAAGTTTTAAAAAGAACTTGCTGTAGTTGGGGAGGGGGGGGGTCAAAAGCTTCGTGTGGAAGGCACTTTGCTGTAACAACTAAATTAAAACACAAGCACCTGTTATGGGTTTCGTGTGTGTTAAAAAAAAGGTAAAGGTAGTCCCTTGGGCAAACACCGAGTCATTATTGACCCATAGGGGATGTAGCATCACAACGTTTTTGTTACAGGGTGGTTTGCCATTGCCTTCCCCAGTCATCTACACTTTACCCCCAGGAAACTGGGTACTCATTTTACTGATCTCGGATGGATGGAAGGCTGAGAGCCAAGCTACAAGTGACAAATGACACTTGCCTGGCAAGTGAACAGACGCACGTGTTCCTCCCTGTTCACTTGCCATTCGCTTGTGCTCCACTTGATCAAGTGAACAGGGAGGAATACATGTGAGGGCCAAGCTACAAGTGACAAATGACACTTGAACGGCAAGTGTATTTCTCCCTGTTCACTTGCCCTCCACTCAATCCACTTGCCGTTCAAGTGTCATTCGTCATGTGTAGCTTGGCCCTGAGTCTGTTCACTTGCCAGGCAAGTGTTATTCGTCACTTGTAGCTTGGCTCTCAGTCAATCTTGAGCCGGCTGTTTGAACCCGGCTTCCACCAGGATCGAACTCAGGTCGTGAGCAGAGTTTGAGCTGTAGTAATGCAGCCCAAGCTCTGCGCCACAGGATAACACACTCTTGTGTATTACCAGTAGGAATATAGGTGTGAAACTGCCATTTTAGTCGCAGTTTAGTCTGAGCTCTGAACAGCAAAATGCTTTGTCTTCATTTTCCTTGCTGCTCCCTTTTTTCCCCTCATCAAAAAGCTGGCTTTACAGTAAGAAAGTTTCTTGAGTTTCTCCTTCCTTTCATTTCCCACTTAACTGCCAGTTGCTTTTGATTTTTTTTTCTCTTTTAGCAAAAGCTGCCATTGCCAGCAGCAAATGTATATTCATGGGACTTACTTAGCAGGGCAGGCCCGCACTCCCTGCATTGCGGGTGGAGACGAATCACTGGCCCTCCTGACTTTAAGCAGAGTCATAACTTAGGACCTTCAGTGCAGCAGTCTCGTTTTTGTAGCCAAGGCACAGTTGCCAAATCCATCGTTTGGAAAAAAATCCGTCCCCAAGCAACATCTAAGCAAGGAAACATCCCGCTGTCTTTGTTCAGAGTTAAAGGCTATACTTCAGGTTAAGACAGAGTTTGGAGTTCGTAGTTTCAGGTAGGCAGCCCATGTGGGTCAGCAGTAGAACAGCAGGATTTGAGTCCGGTGGCACCTTAGAGACCAACAAGATTTTCAGAGTGTGAGCTTTAGAGAGTCAGAGCTCCTGCTTTTTCTGAAAATCTCTTGTTAGTCTCTAAGAGCTAAGCTACAAGTGACGCCTTACACAGGTTGGAAACTTGTCAGCTTCCCTCAAGTTTTCCTGGGAAATGTAGGCATCCTGGTCTTGCAGCTGTAATGGAGAGCCAAGCTGTAAAACCAGGACGCCTACATTTCCCATCAAAACTTGAGGGAAGCTGACAAGGGTCCAACATGTGTAAGGCGTCACTTGTAGCTTGGCTCTAAGTTGCCACTGGAAGCAAATCCTTTGGAGTACATGATTCAGAGATGCGCCACGCATGAGACTCCCATTGGAAGACAATCCATGAGTGCATGGGACGTTTTTCTTTCCTGTAATAATAACATAATAACATTTGATTTATATACCACCCTTCAGGACAACTTAATGCCCTCTCAGAGCGGTTTACAATGTTATTATTATCCCCACAACAAAACACCCTGTGAGGTGGGTGGGGCTGAGAGAGCTTCAGAGAGCTGTGACTAGCCCAAGGTCACCCAGCTGGCTTCAAGTGGAGGAGGGGGGAATCAAACCCGGCTCTCCAGATTAGAGTCCCGCGCTCTTAACCACTACACCAAACTGGCTCTAATAGAAAAGCTTGGTGGTTCTGTTGGACTGTGACCAAAGTATTTTTAATTTTTAAAATTTTACTTAACTTATATACTGCCATTCTCCCCAAAGAGGCTTAGATCATATGCCTCTCCTCCATTTCTCCTCCTCACAACAACCCTGTGAGGTAGGTTAGGCTGAGAGTGACTAGCCCAAGGTCCCCCGGCCAGATTTCATGGCAGAGTGGAAAATTTAACCTGGGTCTCCCAGATCCTGCACCATCGCTCTAACCTCTACACCACACTGGCACCACACACATGGCCATAATGCAACCACTGGGTAGTGTGTGAGCTCTTTGGTATGCGCTGAACAGCTGTTGGATTGTGACCAAAATATATGGCCATATGCAATATATGGCCAATATATGGCCATAATGCAACCAACTGTGTAGTGTGTGAACTCTGCATGCCCTTGGTTTCTGAACTATACCCCAGCTGGGATTTTCAGGCTGATAAAATGTTTTAATTTGATGGGCTGCCTTCATGAAGCAAGGAGCCTTTCTAACACATTTGCCAGGCCCAGCAGATGGAACGTATGGGTTTTTATCAGAACCGGATAAAAAGGCTGTTGGTGTCAAGCTAAGGGCTGGTCCACATGATACAAAGTCCTTGGTGGGCAACACAACTAGGTATCACTCTGCACTAGGAGTTCTGGACCTCGCAGGTGTGCGGAGCCTGGTTTCTGATGGCTGCAGCATGCATGGAGAAGGGACATCAGTTACTTCCCCCATATCTTTTTCATGCACTGCAGTAGCTCTAGGGAAGTGCTATTTTCTCTTTTTGGAAACTTGAGCGTAATGATGGCTACGTGTAAGTTTCCAAATGGAGAACTAACAGTTCCCCAGCTCCAATTCAGTTGAATCCCTTTCTCTACATGCTCCGCAATTGGAATTTGGCCCTTTATACCTGGGAAGCACGCAACCCCTAGCACACTGTTGGTGCAAAGTCCTTGCGGCAACCACAAGGACTTTCTATTTTGTAAGTCAGTCATATGAGAGGAAGTGTCAATTTTGAACTGGATTATCTGGGGATGCAAATACTTGGCTCGGGTACACAGAGCTTGCTGCACTTTGAGATCTTCGCTAGTTTTGCTGAGGTAGCCCTGCCGACGCTAGCTAACTCAACAAATTGAGAAGGATTGATTGAGAGGGACAATGAATTGATTTTCACAAAAGCTTCATCAGTCAACTACGGCGCTGCTTCAGCTTCCATGCAGTTCTGTCTTTATTTCTTAAATTATGTTTATTTTGATTTTTTTCCCGTTTCTCTAAATCAATCCATCCTTATTTAAGAATATTCTTGAGCTTTGCCTGGGGGATCCGAAAGCAGATGCCAAAAAACAACATCATTCTACTGCAGGACTGAGATTAAGGTTTTACGGTAGATTTGACGAGCCTGTATATGAAATGATAAAAATCACACTTTGAGCATTCACTCTGACTTATATCCCTGGATCTTTATATAAATATATATCTAAATATACGTAAGTACCTTGTACTGAGTCATACCACTAGTTCATTTCGCTCATTATTGTCTGCTTTAACTAGTAGTGGCTCTCCAGGGTCTGAGATATTTCCTGACTAGGGTTGGGCACGAAACCGAAATATGAACCAAAATTCATCACAAACTGGGCCAGTTTGTGGTTTGTGAACTGGCGGTTCATCAGATACCATTTCTGACAAGCTGCCACAAACTTTTAGGCTGGTTCATTTGGTTCATTTTTTGGTTCATCACTGCAGACAGCCTGGTGCCGATCAATCAATTTCCTAGGCAATGGGGGGGAATGGGCTTTCTGCAGCCCCAGAAGTGACCTTCTGCTACACCGGAAGTGACGTTTTCATGAACCAAACAAACCAGTTCGCAAACTGGGGCAAGTTCGTAAAAGTTCGTGGTTTGTGGTTCATGAAACGTGACAAACCACGAACCGCATGGTGGTTTTTTTTCCTGATTCATGCTCATCTCTATTCCTGACCCTTGCTACATGAGATCCTGCAACTGGAAATTCCAAGGATCAAACCCAGGAGCTTTGGAATTCGAAGCTGATGCTCCGTCTCTGGGCCACAGCCTGCTAGGAGCTCCTTATAAATATAGGAAGCAGCCTTATATCAAGCCAAACCATTGGTCCATTGGTTTAGGATTGCCTGCTCAGACCGCAGTGTCTCCCCAGACTCTCATGGAAGGAGGAAACTTAACCATCACCTGTTACCTGAAATCCTTGTACAAGAGATGCCAGAGATTGGAGCTGGACCTTCGACATGGAAAGCACATCCTCTGACACTGGGCCACACCCCTCCCCTATGCTATGAGGTTGCAAATACAGAGTTTATATGCCACTGCGCAAAGAGGCCAGTCTATCTGGAGAGGAGTTGTGACTTGGTGGTAGAACGTATTTATGCAGAACACCACAAGTTCAGACCCCAACATTTCCAGTTAAAGAATCAGGGAACAGGATATGAGAAAACCTCTAGCTGAGGTTTCTGGAGAACTGTTGTCAATCAGAGTAGATCTGGGGTCCACAACCTTATAGTTTATGGGCATTTTGGAATTCAGACACAGGGTGGTGGGCTCAACTGCAAAATGACGGCTATAGGAGCCATAAAATGTGAGGAAATGAGGTTTTGCATAACTCTCATAGTTCAAGTGAGTCTGCAGTAGAACAGCAAGATTTGATTCCTGTAGCACCTTAAAGACCAACAAGATTTTCACTTTTGCGAATCAAAGCTTCCTTCTTCGCAACACCTTTCCCGCCTTTTAACTGGGCTATAAAGGCTCAGGGATCTCCATTCCGACTCATATTTGAGAAAGAGAGATTTGACTCTCAAAAGCTTATACTCTGAAAATCTTGTAGGCCTTTAAGGTGCTACCGGACTCTTGCCACATAACTCTACTCTTCACCATTTCAGGCAGGAGCTCTGTTTAGCAGGAGGCCTTTTAAATGGAACATATTGTTTAAGATCATTGGCAGTGCTGCCAAAGCAACAGTCTTTAAAATCTGCACAGCCAATCAGATCTCTAATAGGCAAAAACCCTATCTGGCGCTGCCTACTTTCCAAAAGCACTTGGTAGGTGCTAGGTAATAATAATAACAACATTCAATTTATATACCACCCTTCAGGACAACTTAATGCCCACTCAGAGTGGTTTACAAAGTGTGTTATTATTATCCTCACAGGAATCACCCTGTGAGGTGGGTGGGGCTGAGAGAGCGCAGAGAAGCTGTGACTGTCCCAAGGCCACCCAGTGGGCTTCAAGCGGAGGATCAAACTCATTTCTCCAGATTAGAGTCCTGCTGCTCTACCCACTACTCCAAACTGGGGCCCATGGATGGGGACCCCTGGAATAGGCAATACTGATTGTGGTCTGGCTTGCTATAAGGCAACTTCAGATGTATGAATGAACTTGCGCTCCTGTGTATGAAAGCCAACATACATTTGATAAACTTGCCAAGTGTACAAGAGCACACGGCAGATCCACAGGACATCAAACAACTATGAAGGAACAAGCCTTGGAGGAGGGCAGTTAGAACTGTGGCTCTCTCTTCCTTCTGGCCCGCAAATGAGAGGATCGATAATTGCTTTCTTGCGGCTTGCCTTTGATGAAGCCCTGAATATGACAGAAGCAAGTGATTATTTCTGCGATTGGGGCCAAACAGGTTTTCTTCCAGGATGCATGGGAGATGGTTAAGGAGGTGAGATCCTTCCCAAGACATTATTTTGTAGCGCTGCACAGTCCTGGCTGAACATCAGGAATAGCAACAGGGTCTAATTTGGTGACTGTCTGTGAAACCGTGCATCAGCCTCTCGGTATTTTTTTACCTCTTCTTTTTCTATTTTTCCCTCCTGTTCCTATTTTTGAGCTTATCTGACAGATACAATTTTCATCTCCCCTGCATAAATCTTCTGCAGATGTCAAGGATACTGACTTATCTTGGTGAGGAGAGTAGACAGGAAATTTTTCCCTTGGCAATTAACAGTACTGAATGTCGAGTTATCTGCCTGCTTGTAGACAGAATCGGAATGAACACACAGGCCGGAGGCACAGCCTAATCAAAGATTTGGGAGGCCTATTGGTTGGAGAGTATCCATCTTTTATCCGTATAATGGGTTGACATGGGTGGGTTTCAGTAACAGATTGGCTCAATCCATTTTACCTAGTTATCCAGGCGATGATTTGGTTTGATTTCAGCATTCAGTGCCAACTTCTTGTGTTTAACTTTGGATAGAACACAGCTCTGGTGGTGGCTTTGGTACAGTCTGGAAAGCTAAAGGTACAGGAAAGCAGAAAGGGGTTCCCAGAGCAACTCTACAGACCACCTCCAACCAATCAAACTGGGTGCAGGTGCATAGTCGCAAGGCACATAATGCATCAAACTTGCTGAAGCTAAGCAAGCTGATCAGTGCTGAAATAAGAGACCTGGGAATCCCAGAGTGTGTTGCATTGAGTTCCTTGATAGAAGGTGGGTTGCAAATGCAATTGTTAATCCACAAGACTTCCTGTAATTGAGTGACCTGCATTATATATTCTGCAAAAGAGCAATTATCTTTCCTGGGATTATCGCAGTCTAATCAAATGGGAAGTTACTCTTGGAATAGAGATGACTCAGTTATGTATAGACACTGGCGAGGGGACACTATTTTCCCCTTTTCATTAGAAGCAGACTGTGTATTTCTGTGATGCCTCTCTTTATCTGATCTGGAAGCTTCTGATTCCTCCTTTTTCTGTGCCCTTTATTCTCTCTCTTTTCCAGATTTCACAAGAAGCAAAACATTTTTTACAGAGCTCTCCTGGGCAAGTGTGCCAGTAGGCACACCCATACACCCACTCCTCTGCAGCCAGATTAGCTGGCCACTTGTAATAGGGAATTGCGTTATTTAGATGAGGTTTCTATTTTTTCTTCTGTGACTACAAGTGAATATAAATTGGCTTCAATAAAAATAAGTTTTATCCGTTGCAATATGCAGACTTGAAGAGTGTTTCACCAAATGTGATTCCATGCTTTCCTGACAACTCTGCATTAACTGACTAATATCTCTAATAGTTACTGAGCTGATATTCAAAATCTTAAGGGAGCTCTGTTCTTTCGCAGTCCCTGTGCAAGGATATTTTAACACTGTACTCTGGGACTGCTTGGCTAGGGGCTAACTTTCTTGTAAAGCAATTTTTTAAATCATATATCTCTTGGGAGCGTGGGAGCCTAAAAGATTAATTAATGTGTTCTTTCATGTTTTTCTTTCTCTAATTGCAGACACTTTCACAGTAAATCTGGCCACAGTGTCATGGACACCTGGTATGAAAACCCTGTGCCTAATTACTCCCCCAATAACAGAATCATAACCAAAGAGCGCAGAAAAAGTTTCCAGACTGGTAAGGTTTTTTAAAATCCTGGGAAATCATCTTTTGTTAAAATTGCTGATAGTTCTAACAATCCAAGATGATCAGCTGAGTAGCTCTCTCCAGTTTCTGGAATGGGATACCCACTGGAGTTTGGGAGTAGGGCTGCCAAGCCCCTGCTGAGGGTGGGGATCCTCTGCCCCCTGCCTCTGCTCACCTGACTGGTGGGGGGAAAGGCACCTGGAGGAGGCATACACACTTTCACATCATGCTGGAAAACAGGGCTTTTTTTCCTGGGAAAAGAGGTGGTGGAACTCAGTGGGTTGCCCTCGGAGAAAATGGTCACATGGCTGGTGGCCCCAACCCCTGATCTCCAGACAGAGGGGAGTTTAGAACTAAATTTAAACTCCCCTCTGTCTGGAGATCAGGGGGCGAGGCCACCAGCCATGTGACCATTTTCAAGAGGTTCTGGAACTCTGTTCCACTGTGTTCCAGCTGAAAAAAAGCCCTGCTGGAAAATGATGTCAAACTAAGTTTGAGGATGATTTTAGCTATAACTCCCCCCGCCCCCGAGCAACCTGTAGCCACTACATCATGCCAGAAAATGACATCATTTTTCAGCACAATAAGTGGGCATAGGAGGTAAGTACCATTGCCCCCCCCTCCTGTCCCCTGATTTGGCCCCTGGGGGACCCGGCAACCCTATTGGAGAGGTTGACACCCACTAGATAATGGGGAAAGGCAGAGACAGTGTGGGGAGCCAGGTTTGCTATTTGTATTTAGAGGGATGGGCAGAGAGTTTTGGAGCTGTGAATTGTTGGAATGTGAAACCATTTGAAGTGGAGGGAATCTCATACAGGACTAGAGGTTTTGGTTGTATAACTGTGTTTTCCCCCATGATGCTCTCTGGGTATCTTTGTAAATAAAGGAAATTTTACAAAGGGGATGTAACTCCCCAGTGCCATCTTACCCAAGGATATTAAACTCAGTAGTGCTGCTCATGAAATTTCTCCTTTGCGCATTTTTAGGAAGTGCTTGCTATATGTTTGCTTAGCAGTTATACAGAGAGGGGACAAAAGTCCTGTAACTGTATTCTGGCATGCAGACGTAAACCTTGTCCAAACGGACCCTTTGTCATTCTGCAATGGTGCAATATCCGTATGGCGATCCTATAACCCAGGGGAGAGGGCAGAAGGCCTGAGAGATGTATTTATTTTATGCTATTTATAGTCCACCTTTCTCACTGAGGCTCAAGGCGGATTACACAGGGGAAGTCAATAAGATTAACAGCTGAGACATTCGATAAACAACACATTAGGGTAGGGGTTGCAGAAATCTGATACAGAGAGGAAGCAATGATAAAACAAAATATATGTAGTTTAAAATGACATATTAAACAACCTAGAAACTACCCAGTAGGAGCATACATACAGCCATGCACCATATAAAATAGTATGGTCACTACAATGCTTTACTAAAGCATCTTTCTGAAGCATTTCCCTACAGCACAGCCCTCTTACCCGTGTAAGAAAGCCCTCTTGAATAATTCAGTTTTGCAGAGTTTGTGGAAGGCCAGGGGAATGGGAGTATTCTTCACCTCTTCAGGCTGGCCATTCCACAAGGTGAGGGCTGCGACAGAGAATGTGCCTGTATGGGCAGCTGTTGGCAGGGTGGTACCTTCAGAAGATCCTGTACAGATGAGCAAAGCTGCCATGGCGGAGCACAGGGAGAGAGGCAGTATTGGAGACATGAGGGACCAAGGCCATGAAGGGTTTTAGAAAAGAGTGTGGTAGGGTATGAACTTTTGTGAGTCATAGCTCACTTCTTCAGATACCTTGTTCGTCTTATAGGTGCTACTGGATTCTTGCTCTTTTCTACTGCCACAGACAGACAAACGTGGCTACCCATCTGGATCTATGAAGGGCTTTGCATGTGCTAGCCAAAACTGAGCCTGGTAACTGATGGTTAGCCAATGGAGTGACTGCAGAACGGGAATAATATGCATGCTCCTTCAAAGTTTGGCATGCCTCTAGGAAAGACATATTCTACTGTCCCCATTCTTTATACAGTGTGGTGTAGTTTAGAGGTTAGAGTGTCATACAAGGATCTGGGGGGAAATGTGGTGGTCTCACTTGATGCAACAGTATTCCTGTAATGTCATTTACATAAATGAGCCATAACATGCACAGTCCATATGGCCAACCACATGGCCTTCTGGATAAGCCATCGGACCGATCCCCAACAGAACTCATGCTTATTGGGTTGGAACCCACATCCAGGAAGCATCTAGCAGTTCAAATGCTCTCAAGCCATGACTGTGCTGGATGAGAAATCCTTTTCCCTATCTATCTATCTATCTATCTATCTATCTATCTATCTATCTATCTATCTATCTATCTATCTATCTATCTATCTAATTCGACTGGTATCCTGCTCATTCCGCAAATGGGCTCAGGGTGGCTAACAACAACAATCATAACACTAACTATAAATTTAAAAGCAGAAAACTATAAAAGCAAATCATGAATCACAGTAATTCAATCTCAATTTCAGGCGTTGTCAACAGATTCCATAGGCCACTATCAAAAGTATAAAAACACTATCAAAAAGTATAAAACACTATCAAAAGTATTAAAAAGTATAAAAGAGCCAGTTTGGTGTAGTGGTTAAGAGCATGGGACTCTAATCTGGAGAGCCAGGTTTGATTCCCCACTCCTCCACTTGAAGCCAGCTGGGTGACCTTGGGCTAGTCACGACTCTCTGGAGCTCTCTCAGCCCCAAGCCACCTCACAGGGTGTTTTGTTGTGGGGATAATAGTAGCATACTTTGTAAACCGCTCTGAGTGGGCATTAAGTTGTCCTGAAAGACGGTATATAAATCGAATGTTATTATATTATTATTATTATTCCATAGGCCATTATCTAAAGTATAAAAAGCTAAAAATTCAACACAAATGAATTCACATCTGTGATTTCACTCAGGACAGGGTAAGTTCACAAAATTAGATTGTCAACATCACAGAGATATGCATGGGTGAAAGAGAATTCCAGGTGTGCACCCCCATTTAATTCTTGCCCCACAATTCTTTTCTTTCTGTAGCATCTTCAGACACCAAGGAGGAGGGTTTAGAAGCTCAAATAAACCGGTTAGCAGAGTTGATTGGAAGACTGGAAAACAAGGTAGGAGGTTCTTTTTTAAAAAGTGTTATATTTTAATAAAATCTTCATTTCAAATTTAATTTACATTGATGGTACATCTAGCTTTAGTCTCACCTATGCTGGATCAGCATTCCTGACATACAAATCATGCACAGACTCTAGCAGTCCTGCTGATGTTTGCTGTGAGCCTACATGCAGAGAAGCTAAAATCCAAAGATTTTAAATTTCTGTTTGTTCTCATAGGAAATCCTAAAAGAAAAGTTGGTTTACTTGGTTGTTGGCCAACATTCTAGGGGTGCCTCCAGGTGGGACCGGGAGATCTCCCGGAATTACAACTGATCTCCAGATAGGGTTGCCAGCTCCAAGTTGGGAAATTCCTGGAGATCTAGGGGGGTGAAACCTGGAGAAAGAGGGGTTTGGGGAGGGAAAGGACCTTGGCATGGCATAATTCCATAGATTCCACCCCCCAAAGTAGCCATTTTCTCCAGGTGAACTGATCTCTGTGGCCTGGAGACCAGTTGTAATTCCAGGGGATCTCCAGCTACTACCTGGAGGCTGGTAACCCTATCTCCAGACAACAGAGATCTGTTGGCCTGGAGAAAATGGCTGCTATGAAGGATGGGCCCTATGTCATTACACACAGCTGAGATTCCTCCACTCTCTGCTCCCAGGAATTTCCTAACCGAGGAGCTCCAGGAATTTCCCAACCTAGAGCTGGCAACCCTATAACATTCTTGTACATGGGGGGCAGGGGGTGGGGATGACTCAATGTGCTCCCTTCATTAGGTGTGTAAACAAATCAATGTCTGATATTTGCTCTAGAGAGCTTGTTGCTTCCCAGTCCTGTTCCCTTCCCACGCATCTCCTTCCTAGACTGTTTGAATGGCTAACCCAGCCCAACGTCCAAAATTGGAACTGCCCCTTGGCCTGAGGCAGTTTTCCTACAGGAATGCCCCTTTCTATACTGTCCAGCGAGGCTATCCTTCTGCCCGCTCCCCCCACCAGCAGCAGACACCATCTTCAGGCCCTGCAGTGCGGCCTCTGGCAGTACCTCAGCTACAGGAGCCTCTGTGGGTCCCTCACCCTTAGGCCAGCAGTAGCCAATGCCCAGGTACAACCCAAGGGAACAACCTGCAGCCACTCAGCAGACTCACCTGTCTCCTGCAGTCGCCCAGACGGCTCCACCTCAGCCAGGCTCACAGGAGGCTGCCAGCAGCGCAGGCCCCAAGCTGCCAGGGGAGCCACTGGGGAGGATCCAGAAGCAGCAGGGGTGAGCCAGGCAGAGAGCAGACCAAATGCCCTGCCCTAGGCTAGGATGGAGTGGGTGGGGCCAGGGAACTGCAGAGTCTACCTAGCCCTCCTATCAGATAGGCTGGGAGCAGGGCCAGTCAGGGAGACTGAGTGGCAATTGGGGGCAGAGCCAGGGAGGTGGGGCAAAAGGAGCCCTTTAAATTCAGGTTCCTGTGAAGGCCAAAGAAGAGATAAAGCAGCTGGATTGTGCTGGTGCTTCCAGGGCAGGAGAAGGGACACGATGGTGCAACCCCCTTCCCTGCCCATCTGAGGCCAGAGGATATCCACCTGGGAAGCTGACAGGCTGTCAGGTGGGAGCACCAGTGAGGGAGGAGCTTCACATATACCAACATAGCCATAACCCTCATCCTTCTTAAAGGATTAGGTCATCAAATGGAAACCTGTGAGACTTCTGTAGGTCCTCAGGTCACCTGACTATGTTACATGATACTAAGATTAGGACAGCTACCCATGTGACCAGGGCTTTTTTTCAGATGGAATGTGGTGGAGTGGAGTTCCGGCACCTCTAGAAAATGGTCACATGGCTGGTGGCCCCGCCCCCTGATCTTCAGACAGAGGGAAGTTGAGATTGCCCCCCGCACCACTTGGTGTGGAGGGCAATCTCAACTCCCCTCTGTCTGGAGATCAGGGGGTGGGGCCACTGGCCATGTGACCATTTTCGCCAAGAGTGATTTAAATTTTTAAAAACTTCCCCCTTGTTCCAGCTGACTCAAAGTGGCATCATTGTGCAGTCCTGGGAGCATGCGCACATTTTGCGCATGTGGTACCAGGGGCACTACCTTCTGACAAGAGTTGCCTCTTGTGCTGGCAACCCACTGAGTTCCACCACCTCTTTTCCCAGAAAAAAAGCCCTGCATGTGACACAGCGTAGAATTGGATCAGGGTATATTTGAGCCAGTTTGGTGTAGTGGTTAAGAGCGGTGGGAGTCTAATCTGGAGAGCCAGGTTTGATTCCCCACTCCTCTGCTTGAAGCCAGTTGGGCGACCTTGGGTCAGTCACAGCTTCCAGGAGCTCTCTCAGCTTCACTCACCTCACAGAGTGATTGTTATGGGGATAATAATGACATAACTTTGCATGCTGATCTGAGTGGGTGTTAAGTTGTCTGTAAGGGCACTATATAATTCGAATGCTGTTGTTATTTGTAGATATTGTTATGCAAAAAGGGGGAAGGAAGACAAGATTAGGGTTAGGTTAGTCCCTGCTTATACATTGCTTTGTGGTTTTGCCCCCCACCCCGATAGCACGAATAGCAATTAGCATGGCTTCTGCCCTTCCAAACTGACACAGTGTTGCTTTAGAGGCAGGCTGCAGTCCTAAGTGGCTTGGTGCCACAGTACCTGAAGGACCGTCTCTTCCTGTGCTATCCAGCCTGCCAATTAAAATCTGCCTCCCAAGCCCTGCTGCCTGTACCTTCAGAGGTGAGGTGGGTGGAGACCTGAGAAAAGGTATTTTCTGGGCTATCACACACCTTTGGAATGTCTCCCTCTTGGAATGCATTTCTCTTCCGTGCTGTCTTTTAGGTGCCAGGTCAAAACTATCCTTTGACCTAGGCTTTCGACTCAGGCTTTTAACCTTCAGTCTTTCTAGTTGTTTTATGGTCTGCTTCTATCTGAGGTCTGTTTTATGGATTATTTTGTGCTGTTTTTAACTTTCTTGGGCTTGTTTGTTTTTATATTCATAATTTATTCTTGTAACTGTAAACTGCACTGCTTCAAGCAGGACTTGGGAAAGGCAGCCTAAAAGTCTCCTAAATAAATTGATATTTCTTGGGAGTAAGCCCCAGGAGACAAAAGGGAACTTACTTCTGAGTAGACCTGCTTTGGATTGCTTCCATAGTCCTGTATCGGTGCCTTTCCCACACATTGATAGAGTGACTGGTTTGAAGACAATTTTAATTCCCCATTAAAGTTCTTCTTGGATTTCTGAAGTGGTCGTTCGTGTAATCTTCCTTCATTAATTAATGCTCAGTTTTTAATTAATTTTGATAGGCTTAGCAGCTTGCTTTTTAAAAAAAACGAAATAAACCATTAGTGTGTGGCCTTCTCTAATGTCTGGATTTATACCAAGTCGTGAATATTTAACATAAAATGAGAAAATGTGGGTAGCATTCTGAAGAAGCACATATTGAATAGGATTAGGATATATGGCACAAAAAGGAAGGAAAGTGGGCGAGAGAAGGCATCTCTAGTAATAATGCAACAGCAGAAGCAGTGCCCTTGAATTCTTAAAAGCAAAAGGTGACGAGGAAGGCCACAGGTGACGCAGAACTGTGTACTGGAACCAAAAGCCATGAAAATAACATTATGCAAAGATGTGCCATTGGAGGCAGAAGACCGTGAAACGCACAAGGCTGCTGCGAAGGCCCAGCTTGACACACTGAATGAAAAAAGGAGAGTGCATTCCTGTGCCATTGATTTTTGTAAATGCGCCTACACAAAAGAATAAGCAGTGCAACATTTCAGCAGCCGTGTCTGTGCCCCTAGAACGGCATCAGGTTTTCACAAACGCGTGTTGCTATTGAATGTGGCTCGGCGCTTGTGGCTCGGTATTGTTACAGGCTAGTTTGGCTTTTACAGGACTGGATCTAGGCTGGCCCCTGATAACCCTGCAGAGGGCCTCCTCTATTAGAGTTGCCGACTCCAGGTTGGGATATTCCTGGAGATTTGGGGGTCAAGCCTGGAGAGGGCAGATTTTGGGGAGGGGAGGGATCTCAGTGCATAGATTCCACTCTCCAAAGCAGCTGTCTTCTCCCGGGGAACTGATCTCTGTTATCTGGAGATCTGTTGTGATTCCAAGAGATCTCCAGGCCCCACCTGGAGACCGGCAACCTTACCCTCCATATACACACCCTCTCATTTCCCCATAAACTCTGTCTCAGAGGAGGAACCGTATAACAAAAACTTTGCTGCCGGTTGACGCATCAGATTGGGAACCCACCACCCTGAAGAGCAAGAGAGCTATGGCTTAGGGGAGACATCTGACACGTGAAGAACACATGCTGGGAGATGCAATGTTAGCCATGAAAGGTAGTTTAAAAAGAGAGGCTTTGCTATACACTGGGGCTGTGTGAAGGGGCTGTGAAGTGCCAGAAGGGAAACTTCAGCCCATTATAACCTCTCCAGGTCCAAGCCCAGCTCTGGCAGGCAGCTCCAGCCCATTTCCATTCCTCGCTGCCCTCTGGTTGCGATCCTGCATAGTTTAGACTGGAGAGGTGAAATTGACAGAGCCCTCCTGGAGGCAAAGCTGAAATTAACAAACCAGTCTGAGGTGCGATCTCCTCCAGTTCTGACTTTTTAAACTTCGCTTCTCAGCTAACTTTGCGTTCCCCTACACTTGAACATGCACTGAGGCATCTCACATAGAGAGACTCTGTGTTTCAGCTTGGCATGCAGAAGGTCCCATGTTCTATCCCCAGTGTCTCCAGTTAAAAGGGGCAGGTGTTGCGAATGACCTTTCTTTGCCTGAGATCTTGGACCGCCGTTGCCAACCAGAGTAGACAATACCGGATCAGTGATCTGCCTTGGTGTTAAGGGTTTATCCCCTTGTGCTGAATTGTCTGATGTGCATGTGGTTTATTCCGGTATGCTGCCTAATACTGCAGAAATGCAAAGCTATGCACGTTCATTTGGGGAGTGAATTTGATTGGGTCATCATGGCTACAAGAACGCTGCAGAGTTTTTTATATTGTCGCCTCTCTGACATTCACCACTGAAGTTAGGGCAGACTGTTAGCACCCAGAGAGCTCTGCTGTTCCTTTCCCAATAAACCTGAGTCCATTGTACCTAACAGCCACGCTGGCGGCAACCAGCCAGCACCAAGGATAACTCAGTGAATGGATTAAAAACGTTTTCAAGATAATAATAATAATTAGATTTGTTAGTTTGTAGCCCTGATCACTCCTCTCCCCTTCTGAAGTCTCTGTAGAAAATCTCTGCTGGATTCCACCAATTCCTTTCCCTTTTAAGTGTACCCTAAGGGGATAGTGAAATTGTGATTTATTGCATGTACTAGAAATATGCTTTGCCTCAATGGTATTTTAAAATCCATAATTTAAATGAGCCATTTCAGCGTTCTCTCCTCCTAAAGATTGGATTTTCCTCTCTTAGGGCCAGTTTCACCGGTTATTGAAATAAGACTTTTATGGATATACCCGCAGTAATGATGGATAATAAACCTACCGAGCCTAGCCTAGATTTGCTGCTGCATAAAAACAGATCTTTTCTGTGCTGCAGATTCATGGTGACAGAGATATTCTTTTGGCACAGAAGTAAAATTCCTTTACACATGTAGCTCAGCTTATTCCTTTCCTCTTGGGGATCCCAGGAAGTAGACATTACAGGAAGGAACAAGGCTGCCTAAGTTGGGGTGCTCAAAACCATGAATGGTTCACTGTCAAGGTGTAGTAGACATTAAGGACAGATGGCTCGCTAGTAAGCAGCCACAGACCTTACTGCAAGCAACGAGCTTGAGTGCATGCTCCAGCTGCATGAGACTTCCTGAAAGTATGCAAGCCCAGTTCTTCCCGAGGAAAAAAAGTGAAGAATTTAAGGAATCGTGATCTCTTCTGGAGACAGAAGTTCCAGCAGAGCTGAGCTGCTTCTTGTCACATCGGAGCTCAGTAAGAGTGGCTGGGAAGCACCCTTCTGGTTCCAAGGACTCCAAATCAGATTATACTTAGATATGTCTGTCCTTGGGAGCTCCCTCCTTGTTCTTCTATAGAAACTGCTGCTGCTGCTTCTTCAATAGAAGATTGAGCCAAAAGTATGGCACTGGGTATTTTCCCCAGGCCAGTTTGGCTAAGGATCCTGACAGTGTTTTTCCATCTTCTGGGCATGGAGCAGGGGTCACTGGGGGTGTGGAGGGGGAGGTAGTTGTAAATGTCCTGCATTGTGGAGGAGGTTGGACTAGATGACCCTGGAGATCCCTTCCAACTCTCCTCCTCCTCCTCCTCCTCCTCCTCCTCCTCCTCTTTTTCTTCTTCTAGAAAACACAGATTACAAATCGTTCACTGATTTAACAACTACATATAATATAACAGCATATTATTGCGATACAGTCAGATCATCACAATATTAATGCTTTAATTGATTCCCAATGTAAAATGTTATGGGACGTCAGCCTATTTCCCAATTTCTAATCTCCATTAGAAATGAGAAACGCACAGGTTAGAAACACAGTAAGTTTTACCATGCTAATTGATTCCCACACTTTCATCAGCGAATCCTTTTTTTTTTTCCGGGAGCTGTATAAGATTTCAAGCAGGGTGCATTAACAATTCTAGCTGCAGTCTATATATTTAACATTATTTCCGGGTGCTAGTTTCACACCATCCCTACACAGTTTAATAGAAAGACTTCTGCTTTAAATGGCAAAACCACGCACAGCACCTCGGCAATAGCCTGATTCACGCTTTTCTAATGCTCCTGGGCCCTTTCACATAACTGCCATATGTATAGGAATTCTCCCTTCCGTTCCTACAAGAGCAATTCCAGCACTTTCCGGATAATGTTTGATAAACATTTGAAACTCTCTCAGTGCAATCCTAAGCAAAGTTACTCCAATCTAAGCTCATTGATTTCAGTGGGCTTAGACTGGAGTAACACTGCTTAGGATTGCTCTGTCTATGGGGAAAAGTACCATTGGTGAAGCAACTTAAAACTGTTCTCTCTTGTTTGTAGATTAACAGAAAACAGTATTCTCTTCTCATACACAGTGCCGTACCTTTGGCTCTGTCTTATATCCCAGAGCATTGTGCCCTTTCAACTTATGTCCATACTTTCCAGCTTTGACAGCACTGGTATTAATTTCTCAGTTGTTGAAGTTGCTCTCAGATGTTCCACCTTCAATTCATAATTGAATGAGCTAATTGGACCGTACAAGCCTGGAAGCCTTACGCTTGCCAACTTCTAGGTGGGGCTGAGGATCTCCCAGAATTACAACTGATCTCTAGACTACAGAGATCAGCTCCCTTGGAGAAAATGGCTGCATTGGAGGGTGGAATGTATGGCATTATACCCCACAATATGAAAAACCCAAAGCAGTGTTCTCTGCACCTTTCTTGTAGGCATGACCCAGAGTCCAGTCAGACTCAGGGCCAAACTACAAGCGACGCCTGACACAGGTTGGACACTTGTCAGCTTCCCTCAAGTTTTGATGGGAAATGTAGGCAGCTTGGCGGAATGTTGGACAAGTGACAGTTGAAAAGTCCATTGGACAGCAGTCGGAGAGCCAAGCTTCAAGATTAGGATGCCTACATTTCCCATCAAAACTTGAGGGAAGCTGACAAGTGTCCAACCTGTGCCTTTTGTCACTTGTAGCTTGGCCCTCAATCCCCAAAATAAGCATGCATCCCATTGCATTTGTGCAGTATAGGCAGCATACCAGAATAAACCACATGCACATCAAACAATTCAGCACAAGGTGATAAACCCTTAGCACCAAGGCAGAGCACTAGTCCGGTATTATCTACTCTGGTTGGCAACGGTGGTCCAAGATCTCAGGCAAAGAAAATTCTTTCTCAATATTTGCCTCTTTTAACTGGAGATACTGGGGATTGAATCTGGGACCTTCTACATGCAAAGCAGGAGCTATACCACTAAGCCCCAGACACTCCCCTAAGCCACAGCTCTCTTGCTCTTCATGGTGATGGGTTCTCAATCTGATGGTGATGGCTGATGGGTTCTCAACCAGCAGCAAACCTTTTTGCAATATGGCTCCCCCTTTGAGGCAGAGTTTGGAGGAAAAGAGAGGGGTGTGAAAATGAGAGGGTGTGTATATGGAGGAAAAGGTTGCTAGCCTCCAGGTGGGACCAGAGATCTTCTAGAATTATAACATCTCCAGACGACACAGATCCATTCCCCTGGAGAAAGTAGCTGCTTTGGAGAGTGGAATCTATGGCATTATTGTAGGAAGAGGAGGATTCAGCGCTGTCCCTTTCCTCAGGTTTCATTTTTTGAAAAAATTTTTATTGGGTTAGAGCATTATTATTTTTACATTACATTCAATTTTCCCCTAATTTTTCGTTTCTAACCCCCTCCCTTTCCCCCCCTTTTGTTGACTTCCAACAGCTTTCCCACCCTCTGTCCCCTTTCCCTTACTTCTATAAAATTCATCTGTCTAAAACAAATATACATTCTCCATTATATTAAGCAGTACATCTTTAACTCCTTTACTTATTATACACCCAAACCGTACGTCTTTAGATAACCAATTTATCCCATTTTCCAGTTTTGAATATTTCTATATATCATAAACCTATACATCGTAAACCATAAAAATTTCCCACATTTAAATCAAACAATTTGATTTATTCTCTATATATTACTCATTTCATCTTTTTATGGTAATTCTATCTAACTTATCACATAATCAATCAATTTAACTCTTCTATGCATTCAGTTTGGTGCATATAAATCTTATCAGAGAAAGAAAATATTGTTAATTACTCAATCCTCATGTTTAAACCTTATCATTAATTATTCTCTATCAGTATTCTATCACTTAATCTTTACATATCTATATATATCTCGATCAATTAATCTAACTGCTTATAAATTCACATTTCTCTTCCTCCCCCGGTAAAGTCACCCCTCTCTTTTATACTTTTATTATACTTCAGTAGTTCTCAAACTGCCACAGTTTTCCTCCCACCTCCCATTTCTTCTCCAGATATTGTTTCAGCTTCTCCCAGTCTGTGTTAAACTGCCCTGAGTCCAGATCTCTCAGTTTTCTTGTCATCTTGTCCATTTCAGCCATGTACAGCAATTTGTAGATCCAATCTTCAATAGTTGGCACTTCTTGTACTTTCCATTTCTGCGCATACAAAAGTCTAGCTGCTGCAGTCATATAAAATATCATCGTCCTATGATGGGCTGGAATTCCCTCCATTCCCAAGTTTAGCAGCAGGAGTTCTGGGTTCTTATTTATTTGAAACTGTAAAATTTCACTCATTTCTCTTATTATTTCCCCCCAGAACTGCCTAGCTACCTCACACGACCACCACATATGATAGAGGGAGCCCTCATGTTTCTTACATTTCCAGCATTTGTTAGAAGTATTCAAATTCCCTAGCGCAATCTTCTTTGGTGTCATGTACCAACGATAGATCATTTTGAAAATGTTCTCTTTAATATTAATACATGTCGTTGTCTTCATTGTAGTTTTCCACAAGTATTCCCATGCCTCCATTGTTATTTCTTTATTAAAGTTTATAGCCCATTTCACCATCTGTGTTTTAACTATCTCATCCTCAGTATACCATTTCAACAGTACTTGGTATACCTTGGATATTCTTTTCTTGTCTTCTTTAAGAAGGGTCTGCTCTAGTTCCGAGTTCTCTGTTCGTATGCCCCCTTTTGCAAAGTCCGAGTTGTATAAGTCTCTAATCTGTCTATACTGGAACCAATCATAGTTAGGTGATAGTTCCTCTTGCGTCTTTATTCTAAGTTTAGATACTTCAATCTTAGTTATTTCTTTGTACGTTAAACATTGTTGTTCATTATCCACAGCTCTCGGATCTATCACCTCATATGGAACCACCCACAAGGGGGTTCCTTCTTGTAGGTAAGTTCTGTACTTCTTCCAGATTGTATATAGACTTCTCCTTACAAAATGATGCAGGAACATCGAGTTGACCTTTACTTTGTCATGCCATAGGTATGCGTGCCATCCAAAAAATTTTTTATATCCCTCTAGGGCTAATAGTTTCTTATTCTTTAATGTCATCCAGTCTTTTAGCCAAACTAGGCAGATTGCATCATGGTAAAGTCTCAGATTGGGCAGTTGCATTCCGCCTCTCTCCTTTGCATCTTGTAGAACTTTTACTTTCACTCGAGGCTTCTTGCCTGCCCAAACAAAATCTGATATTTTCCTCTGCCATTTTTCAAATTGTTTAGAGTCTCTGATGATTGGTATTGTCTGTAGCAAAAACATTACTCTTGGTAACACATTCATCTTAACTGCTGCAATCCTGCCCAACCATGACAAATTCAGTCTATTCCACTTGATCAAGTCTCTCTCTATCTGAGTCCATAATTTTTCATAATTATTCTTGAACAAATCTATATTTTTTGCAGTCAGCTCAACTCCCAAATATTTCACTTTACTAGTTACTTCACAGTCCGTTGTTTCCATTAACAATTGTTGTTTCTGCTTAGTCATGTTTTTACATAGTATCTTTGACTTCTTTTTATTAATGAAGAAACCTGCCAAATCACCAAACTCCTTGATCTTATCTATCACTTTTGGCATGTTCTCCAATGGATCTTCTACAATTAACATTATGTCATCTGCAAATGCTCTAACCTTGTATGAATAGTCCTTTATTTTTATTCCTCGTATTTCCTCATCTTGTCGTATTTGTATCATCAGAATCTCCAATACTAAAATGAACAACAATGGAGATAACGGGCAACCTTGTCTTGTTCCTTTACTAATCGTCAATTTCTTGGTCAGTTCATCATTCACTACAATTGCTGCAGTCTGGTCTCTATAAATTTCTTTAATTGCTCTGATGAATCTTTCTCCCAGTTGTAGCTTTTCCATAGTGGCAAACAAAAAATCCCAGTTTAAATTGTCAAACGCTTTTTCAGCGTCTACAAAGAAGAAACCAACCTCTTTATCACAACGCTTGTCATAGTATTCAATAGCATTGATCACTGTCCTTAAATTGTCTCTTATTTGTCTGTCCGGCAAAAAGCCTGCTTGTTCTTCCTCTATGACTTCCGAGAGCCACCCCTTCAGTCTCTCCGCCAATATCTTCGCAAAAATTTTGTAATCATTGTTAAGTAATGATATAGGCCTATAATTTTTCACGTTAGTCAGATCTTGGCCCTCTTTTGGGATCAATGATATATTCGCTTCGCTCCAAGTGTCTGGAATTCTTTGATCCCTGAAAACTCCGTTCATCACCTCTTTTAGGAATGGTGCCAGTTCGTTGGCCATTGTCTTATAAAATTTAGCCGTAAGTCCATCTGGCCCTGGCGCCTTTCCTAGATTTGCGGATTGTATTGCCTTACTTATTTCTTCATCAGTTACTTCACTGTTCAACTTGTTTCTCCAAGCTTCCGAAATCTCTGGAAGTTTAGTTTTCTCCAAATATGATGCTATTGATTCTTTGGTTACTTCTTTTTTATTATACAGCTTCGCATAGAATTTATAGAAGGCTCTACTAATGGTAGTCTGCTCCAGGTACGTTTTATTTTCTTCACAGATTTTATTTATTATTTTCTTTTCCCTTTTCTTCTTCAATTGCCATGCCAAATATTTCCCAGGTTTATTAGCACCCTCAAAAGCTTTTTGATTCAGTCTTTTAAGGTTCCACTCCAATTCTTTATTACTCATTGCTGTTAACTGTTCTTGAAGAATTTTGATTTCCTGATGTATTTTCTTTTTCCCTGGTCTCTTTTTTAACTGTGCTTCTTTGGCCTTTATTTTCTCCTCAATCTCTTGTCTCTTCTCCTCTTTCTTTTTCCTTGCTCTGCCATTTAAGTCCATTAGTATGCCCCTTACAACCGCCTTGTACGCGTCCCAAACTTTACTGGTTGGTACTTCTTTATTCACGTTGTATTGTATAAAAAACTTAGTCTCTCTTCTCAATGTTTCCATATTCTCACTTTCCTGTAACAAGTCCTCATTTATTCTCCAGGCTTTCCTTTTTCTCCTTTTTCCAAATTTCCACATAATTGGGTTGTGATCTGAGCCTACCATCGGCATTATTTCTACCTCCTTAGTCCATAACGCTAAGTCCTTTGAGGCCCAGATCATATCAATTCTTGATAATGTAAGATGCCTTGCAGAATAAAAAGTAAACTGTCTGGTTTTAGGATATTCTCTCCTCCATACGTCTTCGAGAGTCTCTTGTTGAATCAACTCAAAAAAAAGCTTTGGCAATAGTCCTCTTTTCTTTTGTGCTTTTGTAGTCTTTTTGTCTAGTTCCAAATCTGTCACTCCATTGAAATCTCCAGCAAGAATTATCTGGTCATATACAAGATCGTCTAGGTGCTTCCTTAAGTCCTCAAAGAAGCTTTCCTTTGCACCGTTAGGTGCATAAAGTCCGACTACCAACACTCTCTTTAAGTTCCAATTACATTCCACTGCTACAAATCTAGCTTCCACATCTCTCATAACAAGTTTTGGCTGCAGCTCCTCTTTTATATACAACACCACTCCTCTTTTTTTCTTGTTGGAAGCTGCTACAAATTCTTTGCCCAATTTTCCAGATTTTAAATATTTTACATCCTGTTTTCTAATATGGGTCTCCTGCAAACAAACAATATCACATTTTTGTTTTAATAGCCAATGAAAAATATTTTTTCTCTTATTCGGTGAGTTTAGTCCATTTACATTCCAAGATAATACTTTACACTCCATATTCATGGTTTTGTTGGTAAGTCTTTTTCATTGTCCTTGATAAATCTCTCCATCTCCCGCTCAGATCTGATGCGTTTTTTTGCCCCTCCAAACTCAAAGGACACTCCTTCCGGTAACTCCCATCTGTATCTGATATTCATGTCCTTCAAAGTCTGAATTAGCACTCTATATTTTTTCCTGTCCAATAACACTGATCTGGGCAGTTCCTTCATTATAATAATCGTCTTGCCATCAATCTCCAATGGATCTTGAAATTGTTTTGTCACAATCCTCTCTTTCATATTTCTAGTTGTAAACTGCACGATCACATCCCTTGGTAGTTTCCTCTGGGTTGCAATTCTCGAGTTCACACGATACGCCACATCTAGGATAGCCACAATTTCCTCCTCCTCCTTCCCCAGGTAATCAGCCAACACCTCAGTCATCTGTTCTTGCGCTGACTTCCCTTCCACTTCTGGCAGACCACGAAAACGAAGCTGCTTCTCCATGTGTTTAGTTTCTGCAACTGACATCCTCCCCTTCACCAGCCTCATCTCTGTTTGTTGCGTGTCTATTAAATTCTCCATCGCGTCTTCTACTGTTTTAACTCTCTGCTGCGTTCCTTGTAATTCACTGCTAATCGTTTCCACGCCTTTTTTCACTTCTGACAGCTCCGACTTTACTGTCTGTGTAACTTCCTTGACCTCTTTAATAAGCTCCAATTTCGTGTCCTTAAGTTCTTTCATCATGTCTATAAGTTTTTTGTCCAAATTTTCTATTGCCGATTGCCACTCTTTTTTCGACATCGTGGGGCTTGCTTTAGCTCGCTCCCACGAATCTGCTCTCTTCCTCAGCTCCGTGGCGTATAATTAAACGTTTTCCTTTTTTTTTTTAAATGTCCCAATCTTTGCCAAAATTAATTTTTTATATCCAAAATGTCGGGCGTCTTTTCTCTATGGTTTCTCTATGTTATTGTAATCCAAGATGGCCTACTTCCTCTTCCGCTGAAGCCACGACCCTTCCACTTTCAAAGATGGCGATTCCCCACTTCCTGTCCTTTGGCAAGGGCCGCTTCCCTCCAGCCACTTTCCTCAGGTTTCAGAGGGGGACAAACTAAAAATTAGAAAGATAGAGAGGTCAGGGCAGTCTGTTTACTGCTTACTGCTGTGACTATCATATGATATGTAGATTGCTATTCTCAGGATTTCCTCTTCCTGACTTCCTCCCTCTCACTCTTCTCTTCCTGACTTTGTTCCAGGTACCATCTCCCTCCTTCTCCTCCCTCTGTCTTGGAAGCATGGATGCAGGACTTGTCCTAGCATCCATGCCCGCCCTTAGACTAGATATGTAGTTAGGATCTCTCTCCTCCTTTCCTATCAGAGTATGGAGTTCCTACAATAAAGAACTCTTATTTCCTTTCTAAATATAAGCAAGTGTATGCTTTGTTATTTTTCTCTCCTGCACATACACCAGCCAGCAGAACCAGCTCACAACCACCTATAATCATGCTTCTTCTGCTAAACAATAGACTCTATCAACAGCCCAAACATGGAATCCTTTAATTAGGTTTCTGGGGGCAACATATGATTTATTTATCAATTATACCCCACTGAGGTCCCTCCTCTTCCCAGATTCCACCCTCAAATCTCCACAAATTCCTCAGCCTTGACTTGGCTACCCTTGTTCTTATCTTTTCTTTGCTTTGGAATCAGAACAATTTTATTTTCTAACCATGCATTTGGGAACTTCTTTATTGCAGTTTCTAATCTCAGGTTTTAGATTTGGCCTCAGAGAAAAAGGTTTGCAGAAGGGGCCATAGGATTTGGGTATGTCAGGAAGGCAGAAAGTACCATCTGAATTTTTCGCATTCATGCCAGCATTGCAAGTAGGGCGATAAATAGTTTGTGCTGGAATCGGAAAGAGTTGGGGAAAGTAATCCCAGCAGCAGTGGAGACTAGAGCCATCTTAGCTGGGTGATGGGTGGATGTTTTGAAAGAAATCTATCCACGAAGGATCTTTCTGGGAATGCTCCAGTCTTCGGAACAAAGATTTTTGCAGAAATGACTGAACTGAAATCCCTTCAGTATATAATCCCCTCAAGTGTCTGAAGCAGCCTCTTCAGTTTTTTCCCCCTAAGCAACCATTGCATAATACCTTTTATTAAGACCGACTCAAATGTCACAAAGCACCGAGCAAGGACAAGCCTGCCATCTCCCCCCACCCCTCCCAATTTCTTTTCTGCAGTCACTGTTCACTCTCTGAACAGGTTAACAGCATGTCTATGCCAAACACAGCCTCCAGAATCCTTTTTCATCAACAACCCTTCTCAAGAGGCAAAAAAAAAAAAAGACCAGTTTGTTTCCTGTCTCTTAGAACCTTGTGATGTAGCTGCCTGGAAGCTTTGTTCATGTGTCTTTTCCGTTTAATATGTTTCCTAAGCCCTCTTCCTCCTTACAACTGCTCTGAGACTCTTTGGGTCACAAGAAGACTGAAATCCAATCAAGTTCATCTTGTCTGAACTTTAGTGGATGCTTCCCACTTGACTTTGGTCGAGCGAATATTAGTAGCCTCGGGCTAGCCAGTGGTAGAACTCCTTGATTATCTCGTTTCCTTACCTAGGTGACAGGACCTAAAATGTAATTACATTTTTAAGGAGGATGGGACTGTTAAAATTCTGGAGGTGTCTTTTCCATGCCGAGAGAACGGCTCTCAAATCTCAATTGGTGGAAGCAGCTTTAATTGCCAACTTAGTTCCCTTGTCCAAATCACTAGGTGGGATAGAGCTTGATTGGGAATACTGCTTAGATAGTTTTTCATAATAATAATGTCCTTTCTTTTGCACTGCAATAAAGAATAATTCGATTTTATTCATTTGATTCAGAGGGTCAGTTGGGAATCTGCATGGTGGTGTATCAGGCATGAAATATATCCACAGAATATAGTTTTATATTTCTTTGCATTGAATTGGAATCATTATCAAATATGTCACTATAGGCTTTTTTTCCCCTTTCCCTTTTCTTTTATTTCTTTAAAAAAAACTATGACTATATCCCGATGTCATAACAAGCCTCCATTTGTTTGTGATGGGCATGAACACAACTTGATTGCTAAGCTTGCAAATACTCTCCTCCACTTGTGCAAGGAGCACAATTAGAAGCTTCCTGGTTTGTGAAGCCATGAATCAAACTACGGCCGTTTTCACACGGCCATGCACTTGGAAGATTGCACAAAACTCATGGCATAAAAGCATCTTCCTAGTGCGATTTCCTGGCACAATCCCATTTAATGACACCTTTTCTGATGTCATTGGGTCATTAAAGGGGATCATGCTGGGAGATCGTGCTAGGAAGACGCTTCATGCTGTGAGTTTGCGCGATCTCCCGGGACGCATGTGAAAACGGCCTGTATACATTTAGCATTACACCTATGATAGGAAGGACTCCTATATTCAGATGTTACAAAAAACTATAGTTCAAGGAAGATTTCTGCTGGCCTTCATGCATGGAGAGTGAGCATACAAGCATAGCAAACGAGCCACATTAGTGCCTATCAGAGAAAACATGCTGGTCATGATACTGGATCCAGTTTTTGACACTTAATTGGAATATCTTACCCAATAAGGGAATAGTGAAATGCTTTTGAAATCATCAGAGCATTTTTTTTTATTTATTTATTTCTATTATTTATAGTCTTCACCTCACCAAGAGTTAAGGGAGATTAGACAATGCAAGTCAGTATAATCAAGCAAAAATCCAATACAGAGCTAACACAATGCTGAAACAAAACATAGGTGAATTGAAATGATATATTAAACAACATGGAATTATCCAGCAGGAGCATAATTACAGCAAGAGTCAGTATGCAGTAGTACAGTCAACAGTCCCTCCACCAACTTCTCTCTCTGGACCATTTATCTATAGCACAGACTTATAGGGCTGAAACAAAACAAGTTAATCTTCATGACTTTATGTTCAGAGGGGGATTCTATTTTCTTTCCTTTAACTAAGAATTCTAACCATTAATGTTCTAGTATTCCCTAACGGGCACCTATCTGGAGAGCCGGTGTGGTGCAGTGGTTAGAGCATCCACCTAGGATTTAGAAGACCCCGGTGTGAATCCTTGCTCTGCCGTGGAAGCTTCCTGGATGATCTTGGGCCAGTTAAACTCTCTCAGCCAACTTGCTTCACAAGGGCTGTTATGAGGATGAAATGGGGGGGAAGAGAAAAATGTAATCTGCTTTGGATCCCCATTGGGGAGAAAGGCAGCGGATAAATGAAATAAATATATAAAAGATAAATAACCTCAGAGGTTTTCCAAACAGGTTTTTTCCCATCGGATCTGGTCACATACTCCTTCAATTTATCCCCTGATTTCCCCACACTATTTTTTTTGCCTTTAGTTTTTTTGCTTCAAGTTCTTTATTTCCCCCCCCACCCAACTCTTTTGAGTCCACTTTTACCCTGACCTTTTTCTGGCACCTAATTTTGAGTTGATTTTTTCCTCGTGTGTAATGTTTCCTTTGGTTTTGTTTGTCCTGCCCACCGTCACCTGCATCCCACCCACTTTTCGATGACCGCCCATTCATCGTCATCAAACCACTCCTTTCCCCCAGCTTCCCCCCAGTTTTATTTTTTATCTCTTTTTTAATCATCATTTTCAAAGAGTAATATCAACCTGCTATTGTAACAGTACCCACAGCAAATTCTATGTATTCTCAGTTTCATTTTTTTTTTAAGTAAGTCTCTAGCCCGTTCCATTGTGGAGATATGTTTTCTTACATCTCTGCAATGGAAGGGGCTAGAAAATTGGGGGGGGGGGGTGTTAAGAAAAATGAAAGCTGGGAATTGAGAAAATTTCCAGCATGTCGTGTTACAATCTTGTATCTTTTCGGCAGGCCTGTAAGACAGAGATGTTCCACCAGGTATATGGTTGAGACCAGCACTGGATCCATCTAATTAGCCTCCCTGCCGGTCTCCTGCCAGTGGGGGGGGGCATATGGTCCATCTGCCTCCCCATGCTTGAAGAGTTAGAGGTTCACCAACCCACACCTCCACCCTTTTCTTCCCTTGTGTATGGTGGGCAGGGAAAGGGGGAAAGGTGTCCCAACTGGAATGTGGATATCCATGAGAAGTTATTTTATTGATTTTACTTCTTGTATCTTATTTATGATTGTGACCCACTCTAAGCCTGCTTGTGGGGAGGGCGGGCTAAAAATCTAATAAATAAATAAATAAATAACGGTAGGTCAATATAATACTATGGAAATGACCATTTTTAAAAAAAACTGCAAAAGCCTTGGAAGCCTAGGGGAGGGGGTAGCCACTTCTGACACCAGAAAAAGCAGCACGATTTGAAAAGTGTGTAGCCATTGCTGCTCCAGGCTCCGTCCCAACAGAGGTCAGTTTGCCCCACTGGTACTGGCCTCTACATCCTAGCTCTGGATCAACCTGAGTGGGGCTCTCCAGTTTGGACTGTGTGTCGGGGGGACTTCGGTATAGGTGGCAGAGCTTTTAGATTTCCCCCTGCAAAGACGTCCTTGTGGGTTCGTTTTTTATCTTTTTAAAAAATTCAGCCCTTATATTGATATGCATGCACAAAAACTAAAAAAAGATGGGGGTGCTCTGATGTCGCTGTTGATGCCCCGATGATGACAGCCCTTTCACTTGAAAATCTTTAGGCACATACAGAACAAAATAAATTGACTCAGCTGTAAAAATGCAAAGGGAGGGCAGACTTGTGGAAGAACCATACCCAAACCGATTCCAGTGCTTCAGGATCGACTGCTGTGAAAATCAGGAAGAAGTTGAGTGGACAGAAAAGCCTTCAGCGATAAATCCTCCCAGTTTCCATTATGAAGATCTATCATCTAATTTATTCATTTCACCAACAAATAAACCTTTCCTAAGCCAATCTATGAAATACAGTGAGCCGTCAGATTTCGAATACATAGCTCTTGCAAATTTGGCAGCTTCCAATTTTCCATAACAGCCTTCTGATTATGTGTCTCACTGTTTGTGGGAAAGCAATTCATAGTATTATCAGATTATTCTATTTCTACTTGGCCACAGTTTAAAAAATATTGAATGTTCCCAAGTTATCCAAAAATTCCTTAGCATGTACAAGATAATCAGCATTATTTTATGGCATTTCCAACAATTATATCTTCTGTACATCCTATGCAACCTCTGCAGCAGAGTTTTGCACTTCGCAGTGGGAAAAAATGTGTTTTCTAGTTCAAGACCAGATAATGTTCTGTTGGTCCTACATGTCACCTACACCCATCTGACCTGGCTGCTGGGGTTCCACCTTCTGACCATTCACAGTGGTGGCACTAAATGCATCAAAGATCAGCAGATTATACCCTAAACTAGTTATTTTAATCTAGTAGTGCAGAGTGGAGATGGAGGCATTGTAGCTTCCTGCTAGAGACCCCAGTTTGTGACCTCTGGTACGTTACGATCGCAAGATAATCAGCGAAGGTGAATGGCCACCAACCCTCTGAAATCCACATTTCCATGTTCATTGGAGCACTTTTCTCGAAAGCTGCACTGACAACAGATCTCCCGTGTCCAGTTTGTTTGAATATTGCCTACCGTTATACAGACTGTTTTGGAGAAGAACCGGGTTCTGCATTTCTCACCAGTAACCCTTCCGTGTTGTCATAACAACTGGGGAGGGGGGCTCCTCTATAAAACAATAATCATCCCAGCAATATTTTTAGGAAATGGTTGTCTAGGCAACAGCATCTCTCCCCCCCTTCTCAAAATCAGTCAATATTTGTAGGATCTAGAGCATGTGTACTTTGCCAGGAATTATTTGGGGACTGTTTTGCGCACGGAGGTTGCAAGCAAAGGACCTTTGTTGCTTTTGGTAGCCAGCTCAGCAGTTGTCCAGTTAGAATTCTTGGAGGAAAATGATAAAGATTTAGGGAATTAACGATGGGGGGACTGATCAAGCTGGAAAGTGTAGAAATATGCAGCATTTTAATGTTTGTGCTTTTAATGCACTGGCTTCAGTTCAGATACTATGCCCATGAAATTTAATGGAGGTGTATTTTAAAACCATCATAACATAAAGAGCGTCCGCTTTGTTTAGACTAAGGATCCATCTAGCCTAAAGAAAGGGACAAGAAGGGCACATTCTAAGGGGCAGTTGGTTGGGTCAGAATCCTGAGCAAACCAGGCAGAGACACCAACAAGCCTTATTCAAGCTGTCCCCGGGGCATCCTCCACCTTTCCCCCTCCCTCTCTCAGCTTCCGGAGTTCACAAGCAGGGAATCTGCACACAGGTCTGTCTGCCTTCCTCCTGCTTGGGCATCTGCTGTGGAGAGAGATCAGACAGTTGCACTATTTTATTTTAAGTATTTTGTATTCATGCACGTATGCATATTTTGCAGGGGTCATTTCATAGAAAAAGAGCTGGAGGAACTCATTAGCATAGCTCATTAGCATAACTCATTAGCATATGCCACGCCTCTTGCCATCTCCAGAAGTGCGTCCTTAGCATAACTTTTTTTAAAAGTGATTTTTATTAGGTGAGTACACATATAGACAAAATCTTCAATTAAACACCTAAATATCAATTTCCCCCCACCCTTTCCCTCCCCCCTTTTTCAAGAGACTTCCAACAGCTTTCCCAACCCATATCTTATTCTATAAGTTACTTATCTATTCTTTCTATATGTTATTATAATACTTTTCCTTAATATACTAAATAATATCCATTAATATCAAATCTATTCTAATCCAAAACTTAACAATACTTAAAACTTCATTTTAAATGGTAAAGATCCCTATCTCTACATCACCCCAATTAATAACTTTCAAATTGCCATAATTTCCCCTTCACGTCCCACTTTTTCTCCAAATATTCCTTCAAATTCCCCCAGTCATTGAAAAATTCTTCAGGATTCTGATCTCTCAGCCTTGTGTCCTTAGCATAACTGATTTGCATATGCTGCATCCCGTGACATCTCTTATTCTGGCTGTTTTGGACCCAATCCTGGCCATTTAGGGCCGAAATTGGGCCCAAAATGGCAAAAAGGGGCTGAAAAGGGCTGAAAAGGGGACCAAAATGGTCAGGATCAGCCCAAATCCAGACTGAAATGGGCCCAAAATGGCCGAGAGCCACCTGACATGTGACCTCTTTGGGGAACTGCCAGAACTGTGTTCCTGTGCGTTCCCCCTCGAAATGAGCCCTGATATTTTGTATTCATGCATGTATGCATAGGAGCAGAGCTTCTATGTCCAGCATTGTGGTTATTGGATATGCTGCTTTTGAGGGGAGGACACCTTTCCCATCATTAGGTACCTCCAACCCTCAAACTGCCATCTGTGCCAGAGCCCTGCTGTGGCTGCTTGCTGTGTCCATCGCTGTCTTTGGCTGATTCCGCACACGTTGGATAATGCACTTTCAATGCACTTTATCAATCGTTTGAGGTGGATTTTTTGTTCCGCACACAAAAAAATCCATTCCAAATGATCTATAAAGAGGATTGGAAGTGCATTATCCAATGTGTGCGGAATCACTCACCGTCTCTGCTTTCATCGGAGAGACAGCTCACCCTGTTCATAGCACTTCCGGAGAGAGGAGGCTGGCATTGCTGCGGGTGTATTGCCAAGCAGGTCAGCCTCAGCCCAGAACCATCTCCAGCTTCACAGCCAGAGGGCTCCCTTCTTCCAACCCGTTCTCCCTTTTGGCTCCTTCAAAGAGTGTGTGTAAGTGAGAGAGACGGGGCTCTACCTCCGAGGATACCACCTCGGTCTCTTCTTTCCTTCCTGAAGTCTATTGAGGAGGATGGAGCAGGACAGGACAGGGTACAGCGGTGCATCTGGAGCTTTGGGGTTGTTGTTTTTTCCAGCATCCAAGGCCCAATCCCATCCCATGATAGAGAATAACTATGGGGCCCAGAGATCTCCTGGAATTACAACTGATCTCCAGAGCTTAGTTCCTCTGGAGACAATAGCTCCTTCGGAGGGTAAACTCTATGACGTTGTACCCAGCTGAGTTCTCTCCCTTTCCCAAACCACGCTCTCCCTACCACCAAAATCTCCAGGAATTTCTCAACCCAGAGCTGGAAACCTAAGGATTACTCACATATAAATTGGCTCTTGGATTCTGACCAGGTTCCTGTGTGATATGACTCATTCCGAAGGGTGGGGCAGTATTTTAAACAGTTGGTAACAAAACTCTTTTGGAAGTCCAACTGCAGCCACCAGTGTCTTCATAAGACTCATTGCAGGCATTGGAGGGTCAGGTGGGCAGCGGACGAGCCCTCCCAAGCCATGGGAAGGCATAGCAGCATCAATCACCGCCTACCCTCCCTCACGCTCTGGGTGATTGCCGCCGGTCATTGGGCCCACTTGCAAGGGTTGGTCACCCTTGGGAGCAATTGGACCTGCTTCCACCTTAGGCAACTTGTGAAAGATTTGGGGGAGGCAGGGACCTACCAATTCTAATGCCCCTTAGTGTCACAATGTCACTTCCAGTGCAAACTTGAAGCGACGTTAAAGCATCAGGGGAATGCTGTAGCATTTAACCGAACCTCTACCGTAGAACCATGGAGTGTTGTGTGAAAGGAGGCTCGCAGACTCACCGCGGGCTGTGTTGCCTCCGAGGACTAGGCTGGGGCAAGGTGAGGTTAGCTACGGAAGAGGAGGAGCCCACCAGGAGACCCTCTTCCTTAGGTAGGCGCATGGTCAGCAGCACCATTCCCGGGTTGCAGGAGCAGGAGGCTTACCCACCCACCCGCAGTTTGCGGTAGCTGAGGGTGGCCGGTCACAACTTTAGGTGATTTGGCAGTTTTAAGACATTGGGCTGGATCCAAGGGGTTGAGCAGGGCATAACGGGTGGCTCACCCATGTGGCATAAGAGGGTGGCCAGGGCCGTCCAGCAGCTGTTGGCAGTGGAACATCACTTGCCATCTTGCGGTTACCAGCAGTATTGCATCGAACAGCAAAGGGCCTTCGATGCCGGGGGATCCACTGCCCTATGCCTTGCCGAATTGGGCCCAAAATGGCCAGGATCGGGCCTAAAATGGCTGGGATTCGGCTGCTGCCAGATGGGGGAGTGTTCCCCCACCTGGCAGTGGCCTGATCAGGGCTGTTTTTGCCCCAGTTCAGGATGAAACCGCCTGATCCAGGCTGAAATGGGCCCAAAATGGCCATTTGGGTCACGTTTGGGCCTTGATTGGGCCCAAAACGGCCCAGATCGGGTCAGTGTCGGGCAGGGGAGGGGTCCCTCGCCAGGCACTGACTGAATCTTGGCAGTTTTGGCCTTGATTCTGGCCGAAATGGGCCCCAAATGGCCGACCAGATATGGCCATTTTCCTATGTTCATTTATGCAGTCCCTTTTGGCCCTAGGAAAGTCACTCCCTGGGTTACTGGACTTGAGCAGAGGAATAACCATGAGAGTCAAGGGGCTGCAGTAAGGAGGCCGAAACAGGGCCAAAACAGCTGGGACTGGGTCAGTGCTGGGTGGGGGAGGGTTCCCCCGCCTGGCACCAACCTGATCTGGGCCGTTTTGGCCATGATCCGTGCCATTTCGGCCCCAATTCAGGCCAAAACTAGCCCAAAATGGCCAAAAATCAGGTGGGTGGGGCTATCTGACACATGACCTCTTGGGAGAACTGCCAGAACTGTGTTCCTGTGCGTTCCCCCTCAAAATGAGCCCTGCATAGGATGCAATCCTAAAGCATTGCCCTGACACGGCCATATCCCTTCCAGTTTCCACCAGAAATGATGTTGCAATGCTGGGACGGACACCTGTTCCCCCACTGTTTCACTGTAGCAAGGAACAGGCAGGAAGGAGATCTCCAGCTATAGTGGGAGTCCTGGCCCTCCTACTTTACCCCCAGCCCCTCTCAGATGTCCAGAGAGGCTCTGGCCACTTCCAGCTTTTGAGGCCATTAAGCGTAATAAAAATCAAAAGGTGAAAACAGAAGAAGAGTGACAAAATCTCTATCAGTTAACAAAAAACGATGTCTTTTACCAGATTACAACACTTCTTTGCTTAAGTCTGCAGCTCCAGAGGGAATGTGTCACATTTTGGTCCAATAGGGATGTGCATAAAAGCGAGCTGTGAAACTTATCAAGCGCAAGTGACTTGACAGCACACAACACACACACACGCACACACATTTGAGGCCCAGGCCCTCTTCTTTTGTTCACCCAGCTCAAGCAATTCATAGAGGCTGGGCAAGCTCTCCAAAGAGGACCCAGACTTCTCTCCTTCTGATGCACTTTGCAAAGTGAACGAAGGCATTATTCAGCTCTAATTCCCAGGAGAAAAGAGACCCTTTCCAGGAGCTGCCGATTAAGGGCTTGATTCGTGTAAGGCAGCAGCGTGGCACGTTTGGGGGACTGTGTGACCAAGAGGAAGTAGAAGTATTTAAAAGCAGTTGTGTTGGGGTGACACTGTGCCGCTCTGCTGGGGAGGCCGGCGCTTACTCAGAACTTCAGCACAAAATTTTGCCTCTATAGCAACAAATTAAAAGGTCTGCCTGGGAGAGTGGTTATTTGTGAACAATCGAAGCTGCCTTACAGCATCATACCATCTTTCTTGGTTTTGGTTTCTGAGTGGCAGCAGCTCCCCTGGGCTAGAGAAAGATCTGCCCCCACATCTGCAGCCAGAAATCTTTTCGCTCGAGGTATCGGGGATTCATTGAACCCAAGAATTTGAAAAGCACACATTCTACCACTGGGCCTGACCTCTTGTGATTCGTGGGTTGCCTTGCGGTGTTTTGAGTTTCCTTCCATTTATTCATTTAATTACTAGCTTAATTCACGGCCTACTTTTCTTGCTGAGACTCAAGACAGATTGCGCAACAACAACGTGGCAGTAACAGCAGCATAATACATACAACATAGAAGCGGATCACAGAATCAGAGACCTATTTGGTTGTTTATTATTAAAACATTTTTACCCCACCTTTCCTTTTGGCTCAAGGCAGTAAACGCAGTGTAATGCAAAATCATAAACAATACAGTAAGCACAATAACAGGATTAGAAAACAATGCAACAAAACTGAATAATACGTACAGCAAATAAGTCTATCAGTCTGCATGTGGGGCCTGAAGATCTCCCAGGATGACAACTGATCTGCGGAGTACAGGCAGCAGTTCCCCTGGAGAAAACAGCTGTTTTGGAGGGGGGACTCTAGGGCATTATATCCCACTGATGTCCCTCGCCTCCCTAGGGTTGCCAGGTCCCCTTACCCTCCTAGAGGGATCAGGGGGAACCCGGCACTTACCCGTTGGAGCTTCTCACACACACACACGCTCCCAGAATGACGTTGTCACTTCTGAGAGTGACATCATCGCGCAGGCCTTGGGAGCGCACCCAGGCTTCGCACCATACCAAAGCCTAGGAGCTGCCCCAGGGCCTGTGCAATGACATCACTCCTGGGAGTAATGTTGCCATGCTGCCCAGAGGGACCCATTCCCACACCTCCCCCTTGGCCAGGTGAGGATAGGGTTCCCAGGTGCCTGCTAGTGGCGGGCCAACTCCCAGGTGTTTGCCCCCTTGCCTGCTGATCCACCAGCAATTGGCAGGAGGTGGCAAGCCCCCAGAGGCCACCAGCAGGCACCCTAAGAACATGCACAGCATGCACGCTTCCAGGAGGTGCGATGACGTCACTTCCGGAAGTGACATCGTCATGTCAACTGCGGGAATGCCCCTGCACTTTGTTTGAGGCCATTTTGGCCCCAAAGGGCTGAATTGGCCCTGCACGGAGCATGGGAGCAATGGCATCACTTCTGGGAGTGACATCATTGTGCAAGCACCGGAGAGCATGCGCAAAAAAAGAATATGCCGCTAGCACGAGATAAGTACCGGATCCCCCCTCCCATCGGGAGGGTATAGGGACCTGACAACCCTAGATGAGTGGTGGTGAGGGCAGAGAGTGGAGGCAGGGGATCCCCCACCCCCCACTGGGGGACCGGCAATCCTCCTCCTCCCCAAAGCTTGCCTTCCCTAGGCTCCACCCTTAAATCTACAGGAATTTCCCACCCTAACAAGAAACTATGCAATGAAAACTCTTTCGCAGACATTAAAACTACGGCTCTGTTAACAGCCAGACTCTCTCTGCATTTGTACTGGAACCAACTCGTGGCCCCGGCTTCTAACCATAACGCTTCTGTTGACGGTGTATCAGGGCCAGGAGGCTGGTTCATTCATGTGTATTCATCCCATCAAGGGATGGACTTGCATGTGTGAATGTATCATCACAGGTTAAGTTTCCAAAGACAGAACATGCTTGTCGCTCAACGTCAGATGAATGCTGACCTACATACGCAGCAGAATGAGGTGGAAGTAAGATCTATAGCATTTCAGACTACAGGGGGGATCATTCGATGCACTCCTGCATTTCAAAAGAAGCACCATGCCAGTGAAGCCAGCACAGCAAGGAGAAAACTGACCCAGAACTGCTGTTCCCGATATGCGAGATTTTTTTCTTATGTGGCATTTAAATACAATTTGTTCAAAATATGGTTTTTTCACCCTTTCTAGGGCCAAATTCAATCTGAGCAGGGAGTAATCTATGCATTTGCCTATTAATGTGGGAACAGAAATTATCAATTTTGTTTAAGAGAATCAGAGAATCTAGGTGAGGGGACCAAAAACCTGCCCACCTCCTTCCTCATGTCACTGCATTCTGTTATTTTCAGCGTTTCTTTTCCAGTCCAGCTCGCTTCTGGTTTTCAGAGCCAGGCTGGGAGAAAAATCCTTTTGACTGTGGAGCGCAGCAAGGTATGGGGCAGGGTTTAGCTGCCCTCACCCCACGTGCTCTACTTTTGTTTTAAAAAGAAATAGACCCTTCTCACACATTACCTTTAAATGGGTGAATAAAAACACAGTTTCCCCATCCTCATTTGACTCTTTCATAGCTGCTGTGTGCGCACGCATGTACACACACTCTTCTTGCATGCTGCAAATTTCTAATTTTTTCCTGTCTTTGTTTCCTCTGCAACAGACTCTCTGGTTTGACCTGCATCAACGACTGTCAGACAGCGAAAACACAGCCTGTGCTGTAAGTACTCACTAAACGCCTGTCTGTGTCTACAGACAGAATATATTTGCATATGCAAATTAGCTGAATCGGGAAGGCGATTTCTTTTTTTCCCTTGCCTTCGTTTCAGCCACCATCTGCTGGGAAAGTGTCTCAAAAGGTCATCTCTTCTTTGAGTAAGGCAACGGTGACGCTTAATCAGACTCCCTCACCAGTTGAGTCCCAGGTTGTCCATCCCATGCTGTCCCCTCTTCCCAACATGAAATGCTACCTCAGCCATATGGTCAAACTCTCTGCTTCTTCAAACCCATGAGAAAGGAAGCCGATAGCAACCGAATGAGCCTTCATCCTCATTTCCTGGGCTGATTTTCACATCCCCCCACACCCAGAAATGTGCATATCTGTAGTACAGAAAATGAGTATTTAAATCCAAATATGTTAATATGTTATATATTTCTGTATTTTCTAGATTTGATATTTCATCTAGTACATTTTTATTCCACCTTTCCTCCAACGAGCTCACAGGGATGCGCCTCCTGGTTCCACGGCTAAACATTGCACACATCCGTGAATTAAACTGCATTAATTCAGTGGATTGAATTCAGAATACTGAATCTGACTCAGTATTCTCTATTTTGACCCAGAACAGTAGAATTTAATCAAATCAGCAAAACTTTAGGGTTTTTTTCCGAATTCTAGACCAAATTGCACCCCCCCAAGCCCCTATGAGGGGGGAAAGCTTCCTCCTCATTTCACATAGCCCAAATTAGGAAGAATAGTTGTAACGCAGAACTAATTTACTTATGTGGGGGGGAGGGGAGTGAAGAGACCCAACTAACCAAGAAAGATCAGCTTCTTCACAACCGAAAAAGCAAAACAGGCTGGATTTTAGGCTGCCAGCATTTTCACTCAACTTTGGCCAATGCCCTTCTTTACTACGGTCCTGGCCTCGTGGATTTTGGCTATTTCCCCCCACATTGCTTTTTCAGTTATCAAAAGGGTTCTCTTCCTTCATCTTTCACCAGTGGAAAAGTCAATGGAATACAGCCCGATGTTGGTTCTTTTGGTTAAAGATATACTAGGGAAAAAATATCCAATAGTACATTAGCAAGCTTTGAGGTCCAAAAGGAAACCAGGCCACAGTACGCAAAATAGCAAGCTGTGCCCTATATATGTCTAAATGTTTTTGTGCCCTCATTACATGTATGCACATGAGAATCAGGATATAAGCACATCAAAGATTCAACCTTTAGTAAGTTCTGGCAAGAGAGAGGGCTGAAATCTGAAATATGGGTGCAAATAGATACATTTTCATTAAAAAGGTATCTGTAAAAGACTAAGAATGTGATTTGCTGTGTACCAGAAATTAGAGGTTGTTTCGAGTGTTCCTTTTTAAAGGACTGCTGGAATGTACAAAATATGATGGAGTGGTACTTAAGAGTGTCAGACTTGAATCTGGGGGACCCAAGTTCAAATCTCTACACTGCCACAGGAATTCACTGGGTGACGTTGGGCCAATCACATAGGTTGTTTCCACACGCTGTTAAAGAGACGGCCCACTCACTGAACTCTGGTGGGGTTTTTCACGCACTCCATACGTCTCCGATTTCAAAGCGGAAGCAGGCAGTTTGGCTTTCGTTTTTTTCAGCGTCTTTTAGCTGGCACAGGAAAGTGTGGGAGATTCCGTTCTCAGAAAAGATGCCGAAGAAACAGAAGCCAAACTGCCTCCTTCCGCTTTGAAATCGGAGACGTATGGAGTGAGTGAAAAAGACCACCAGAATTCAGTGAGTGGGCCATCTCTTTAACAGCGTGTGGAAACAACCATACTCTCAACCTTGATGAATTCACCTGGGCCGATTCCAGATGACTAACCTTAAGTCGCCTCATGCCGCCCTCTTCTGGATCGCGACGGGGAAAATGCGAAATATCGCGTTTCCTTGCGCGAGTTTTGCGCGTCGTCGGAAGAGGGCGGCATGATCCGGAAGAGGGCGGCATGAGGCGACTTAAGGTTAGTCGTCTGGAATCGGCCCAGGTTGTTGTGCTGATAAAACAGAGGAGAGGAAAATGATGCCGTAAGCCACTTGAGGGCCAAATCCACACTTACCTGGCACAGTGCTAAGCAGACGGAGTGAGAGCGTCTTTCTGGCGCGTTTTATGACATCATCGCGCCACAAGAGCGGCATCATGGTGCGATGACATCATAAATCGTGCCAGAAAGATGCTCTCACTCCGCCTGCTTAGTGCTGTGCCGGTAAGTGTGGATTCGGCCTAGGTCCCCATTGAGAAGAAAAGTTGGGTATAAATGAAGTAAATAAATAAAATAGCTGACCATCTTTGAAAGTCCAAAGACAGGGCAAGTGCACATTTGATCTGCACATTTGATCTGCAATAAACCAGAGCAAATATTTTAATATTTTCTTTCAGCTTTGTTTGCTGAAAAATTTAAAAATGAAAAACAACCTTTCAAATCACACACAGGTCTAGTTTTGAAGTGGTGTGGTTTGTTGTGTTTCAATATCTCAACAGTGTACAGTGGTGCTCTGGTAAATAATTGAAACCAGAAAAAAATCCCTTCCAAAGAAACCCTTTGCTGAAAACTTTAAAAAAATAAGAAGCGCTGTGCAGCACACCAAGGAGTAGTTTTAAAGACGTTTCTATTTTCTTATTTTGTTTGTTTCTCTTTCTGCAAAAGAGGAGAATGCTTTTCCTGCAATCTGTGAATTTTGGGATCACAAAACCAATAGAATGGTTTTTAAAAATCCCAGATGGTCATAGTCCTTGCAAACACAGGTGAAAAATTGAAAGGGAAGACCAAAATGTACACTTTCAGACCACTTACCACATCTCCCCAAAATTGGGTTTCAGTCTGAAAAGCAGTCTGTGGGGGTGGGCGAGGGAGTCCAAAGTCTGATTGCTAAATCCACCCTAATAGGGTTTTTGCAACCATCCCGAGGTATTACTGACTGAACATTTTTCCCCATGGCAACCATAAATGGCTTGCTAAAAAAACCAAAAAACCCACCCAAGCTCAGCTTTGAAATGCACTCTGAGGTTGTCTTTTTCGGCCCTGCTACTGCTGCTTCCAGACGTGAGCAAGATTAAGCGGAGAGATTGCTTTTCTAATCAAATCCTGGCACTTGTGATTCAAAAAGCAACTGGAGTATGAAAACAGGGCCTCAGAATAACTCAGTCCCTTGACAAAAAAGGGTTCCTGTTCCTCGGTGCCTCATCTGGAAACGGGTACTCAGCTTTCACAGGGAAGTCCCAAAATCCGTCGACTTTTGCAAGAAAGTTCAGTGGCAAAGAATGCAGCGGTTCCACTTCATCACTGCTTGGCATTAAGGGGTAGTATCTGTGTTTCTTCCCCTTCATGGCCCCACATATTCCCCATAATAGCAAAGAGTCCAGTAGCACCTTTAAGACTAATCAACTTTATTGTACAATAAACTTTCAAGAACTATAGCTCTCTTCGTCGGATGCATGGAGGGTATGAAGAAACTGGCCAGATATATATAGGTGGTGAGGAGATGGGGGGGGAGGGGGCAGGGAGTGAGGGCCATGTGAATGCAAATCAGTGCAAAAGTCATGAAAGAGGTGGAGTGCAATCCAGGCTGGGTGTGGCCCCTTCCCTCCATTGCTGAATCTGAATGGAATGCCTGAAGGCAGTTACTTCTGGTAATGAGATAACCATCCAGAGTCTCTATTCAGTTCAAGTCTGACTGAGTCAAATTTACATATGAATTCCAATTCAGCAGCTTCCAATTAGATTTTGTTTTTGAAATGCTTTTGTTGAACTGTGGTGACCTTTAAGTCCTTGATGGAATGTTTTGGTAGACTGAAGTGTTCTCCTACTGGGCTTATGCTACAATAAAGTTGGTTAGTCTTAAAGGTGCGACTGGACTGTTTTCTATTTTGCAACTACAGACTAACACGGCTAACTCCTCTGGATCTATATTCCCCATGTGATCCCACGCACCAACTAGGGTGATCAGGTGTCTCAGTCTTGGTGATCCCTCTATTCTTCTACAGCCTGCATGTGCTCATTTTCAGTGGCCTCACTGTCTACCAGATATAGAATTGGAAGCTCCCATACATTCTGCATCTTTTATAGGAGAGAAAGTGGAATTATTCCAATGCGCCTTTGGCAGAAGTAACTAATGAATGTCTCTGATTGGCAGCCGGTAGTGATATTTGTTGCAGGAGATGAAGTTTTACCTTGATGTACATGATGCAGTTTTAATTGGATTTATGCATTTCAACAGTGTTTTTTTAACTGTGTGTGTTTGTAAGCTACTTCAGACATTGCGGAAAGGTGGGATATAAGTATTTTAAATAAATATAGCAAAGATGTTAAACGTGCCTCTCACCCATTTAGTTCAGTTTGAAGGGAAGGGACAAGACACTAAAAACCAATGGGCTCCAAGCTCAATAGAAAACTGCAGCTCCTCCAGCTAAAAGGATCAGGGATTTCAGAACCTTGGAAAATTCCTGCCAGATAGAATCCTGAGCAAGATGGAGCTACAGTTTCACTCAGCATAAGGAACAGGGCTTTTTTTCTGGGAAAAGAGGTGGTGGAACTCAGGGCCTCACAATGATGTCACTTTGGGTCAGCTGGAACAAGGGGGGAGTTTTTTAAAGTTTAAATCACCCTTGGCGAAAATGGTCACATGGCCAGTGGCCCCGACCACCTGATCTCCAGACAGAGGGGAGTTTAGATTGCCTTCCGCGCCGTGTTGCAGAGGGCAATCTAAATTCCCCTCTGTCTGGAGATCAGGGGGCGAAGCCACCGGCCATGTGACCATTTTCAAAAGGTGCCGGAACTCCATTCCACCGCGTTCCTGCTGAAAAAAAGCCCTGATAAGGAAGCTTTAGATTTGGAGGGGGGGAGCCTTGGGAAGGGAGTGAGATACAGCAGGGGATATCATATGATGTACAGGGGTCAAATTGTAGGTAAGGATCATGGGGGTAACAAACCTTCCCATCTGAAGTGTTGGTGTTACATCCTTCTACCAATGATCTCCCATTCCTCTTTCTGAGGTCAGAGCCGGTAGAGACAGCATGGCTGAGTTGCTCCAGCAGAAGTCTGGTCCACTGCCCGATGGCAGATTGAGAACAGCTTGGTCTTCTACTTCAGGGGTCCCCAACACAGTGCCCGTGGGTGCTATGGCACCCACAAGCACCTTTTCTGGTGCCTAGAAAATGGACAGGGCCAGGTGGGATTTTTGCCCAGCAAGGCTTCTGATTGGCTATAGAAGATTTGATTGGCTGTGCATATTATTTTTAAAACTTTGCTTTGGCAGCAGCTGCCACCACAGCAAAAGTATCTTCACTGTTTGAAGATCAGCTGAGGCAGTCATTGTATGGCTGGCTCTGCCTCCTGAAGCAGCCATTTTATGGCAGCCATTTTGTGGCTGCGCCCACCAAGCCATGACAGAATTCCAAAGGTGCCACAGACTCAAAGAGGCTAGGGATCCCTGCTTTACTCAATGGACTAGTTGCTGGAGTCAAGCCAAAGTTTGAGGCTTTATATGGCCAGGCCAAATCTTCTTGAGTCTCTGTTTATCTGACCACTCCATTCCTGGGCTAGAATATGCACACCAACACCCAAACCTGGCCATCTGCAGTGGTAGCTTCAAGTTTCAGTAGTTCACAGATGGATAGCCCCTTTCTAAACAGCTGCAGAACTAGTTGTGAGATCCTAAAAAAAATCATGCCTTTCTAAGCCCACTCTTCTCTTTGGAACCAGTATCAGAAGGTTGCTGTGACCTAGATAGTCCAGGTGAGCTTGATCTTGCCAGATTTCAGAAGCTAAGCAGGGTTGGCCTTGGTTAGTAATTGGATGGGAGACCTTCAATGAAGACCAGGGTTGCAGAGGCAGGCAATGGCAAACCACCTCTGTTAGTCTCTTGCCATGAAAACCCCACTAGGGGTCGTCACCATAAGTCAGCTATGACTTGAGGGCACCACACACACACACAAGAAGGTCTAGTGTTTTGCGTATATTTTTAAGCACTGGAGGCATCTTTCAACTTTAGTTGACAGGGTGGAAGAAGACATTTTTAAAAGAGAGTGTTGGGAGCTTCCTCTTCTCCCAAATGCAGGAGGGGAGAACCATGGCCATTTCCACACTGCTTACCTTCATCCGGAATGCTGCGGAACGTCGTGAAAAAAACGCGGAAGATAGCATCTTCTCGTGCGAGTTTTGCGCGATGTCGCACAAAACTCACGCAAGAAAACACTATCTTCCGTGCTTTTTCGCGACTTTCCACAGCATTCCGGATGAAGGTAAGCAGTGTAGAAACGGTCCTTGTTGGTCCATGGTACCGCAATGCCACTTATTCCTTTTATCAAAGCACTGTTCCTTGTTTAGGAACGGTGCTTTGAAAGAAGGTGCTTTGTGGAAAAGAAGAGGCACAGCATTAACTTCAAACACAGCTTAATTTATACTTTACAAGGATGATACATTTTCATAAAGTGCTGTGAATGTTCTATGTACAAGTGAACATGAAGCTGTGTTCTGTTGAGACAGTCCATTGGACTATCGAGGTGTCTCTTCTACTCTCACTGGTAGCAGCTCTACGGATCTCAGGTTTAACGTCTCTCACATCACTCGCTACCTTGTCCTGTGAGTTGGAGGTGGCAGCCGCTACACCTGGGAACTTCTGCATGCAAAATAGACCCTCTACCACTGAGAGACAGTCCCTCACGTGCACAACTTTAGAGAAATTTGACCTCTCTCAAGGTCAATCTTGTCTATTGTGACTGGCGGCAGCTCTGCAGGGGCTAAAGTAGATGTGTTTTTTTCCACATCACCCGCTACCTGATCCTTTTTTAAAAAAACTGGAGAGACTAGAGACTGAAACTGGGGCCTTCCGTATGCACCACAAAGGCTCTGCCACTGAGGCACAGCCTCTCTTTTCTTATAATCTCTAAGTGTGTTCCTTGTTTGGGATGTCTTCAGGCAGCAACCGTAGTTGGGGGGAAAAAGCAATCACACATTTTCAAGTATCTCATTGGACTTTCCCCTCTTTAGCATAATACAACAACTTGAAGTAGTGCAGGCTTTTAGCAAGAAGTGATGGGAGCAATAAAAAATAGCTCTCTCAGACAGAAGGCCTCCATACCACATGGTCACCGGCAGGGCTTCTTTTCAGCTGGAACACGGTGGAACGGAGTTCCGGCACCTCTTGAAAATGGTCACATGGCTGGCGGCCCCGCGGCGTGGAGGGCGATCTACACTCCCCTCTGTCTGGAGATCAGGGGGTGGGGCCACCGGCCATGTGACTATTTTCACCGAGGACGATTTAAACTTTAAAAAACAACCCCCTTGTTCCAGCTGACTGAAAGTGATGTCATTGTGCAGTCCTGAGTTCCACCACCTCTTTTCCCAGAAAAAAGCCCTGGTTACCAGCATTCACAACAGGATAGAGGGCTTTTCCTGTGTTTCCTTGGAGAAAAGGCCAAGGGAACCTTCCGCCTCTAAAGTTCAACTGCATTAAGATTTCTCTTCTGTTTTGTTTCTTTCCTCTCTTCCTGAACGCTGCTTCAGTATCTTCTTTTGGTACGAAATGAGATGACTGTTTCTCAGAAGCACATGGGAGAGTTCTGTGGCTCACTTAAGCAGTACTTGAAAAATGTGGCAGGAGAACAGGATTGCTTCCAGTAAGTACAGTTTCTACATTTCGGCAAAAAAAATGAATGGGAAATAGCCAGAGGGAGGGCAGTTTGTACCATCAGCAGGAAGCCTGAGCTATTCACTTCAGCCATTGTAGACCTCTTGTGACATACAGAATTGAACGATGAACAGGCCAAGGCAGCTGGTGTTTGTGGACCAAATAAGTTCAGCAAGCCTCAAAATTCAGACATGTATAAGTTACTTTGGCCCACAAAACCAACTCAAAGCCGCCTCCCCAGTCTGTGGACCGGTTGACACGCATATTTATCACTGGATTTCTCTTTACTTGAAGTGACTCTATTGAAAATCATTGTGTCTGAGGTAAGCTTCAGTGGGACAGGGAGGTAGGAATAATCTTTTCCACTGATAGAAGCACCGTCTGTTCGAGGAAAATTTAGTCTGGATCCAACACATTATTTTATTGAACTAACAAGTCTATTAAGGCTGAACACTTACTTGGAATTGAATCCTAGATAACTCCGTAGGACTAACTTCTAAGCAAACATGCACAGGATTGTACCACATAGCAGCAGTGACAGATATTTAATAGCCATGTTAGTCTGTCTGAAGCAGTAGAAAAGAGCAAGAGTCCAGTAGCACCTACAAGACTAACAAAATTTGTAGTACCACAAATTTTGTTAGTCTTTTAGGTGCTACGGGACTCTTGCTCTTTTCTGTTTGTTAGTCTTATAGGTGCTACTGGACTCTTGCAGATATTTAATATAAAGGCAACCAGGTAATCTTGTAGAAATGAGCTACAATGTAATATAAAACAATATGAGCTACATATAATAGGAAACAATTCTGATCTTTGTGTTTTAAACAACACTTACAGCAACTATATAAAGAACATTGATGGATTATAACACCTATTATAGCACACATGGTTTGTAGTAGAGGATATATTGCATGCAAAAGATCTTTCCCCCACCTATTAATAGATCATTGGTTGCATACTAAAGGAACTGGTGTCCTAAATGTCGGGTGCATGCTAGACGAATAGAAAAACGGATCTGTGATCTTACAGAAAAGCATTGGATCATTTACATCCTTTTAAAAACAATCTATTCTTTTGCATGTTTCAGAAAGCAAATGCTATCTTTGTAAACAAAAAGGGCATTCTGCTTTACATGAAAGATTGGCCAATCCCACCCCAACCACCTCTCCTTACCTTCTTTACACCAAGGAGGAGAAGGCAAAATGCGTCCTCCACCTCTTATACTTTGTAGCCCAGCCCCTGGTGCTAGGTATTATAAAGGGACTGCACACACCCTGCTCATCATAAAGAGAAGATGCCTTTCCCCCCCAGGGTTTGGGAAAAATCAGCCAGTGTCCGTAACACGGGGCACACATAACATCAAGTTATAAGGAACTCTTTCTTACGCCGCAGAGTAAAATTGGGACACAACGAGAAGGGCCATGTTGAAATGCCTGACGCATTTGTGAAGGCTGGCAATCAGAGCCAGTTCGCAAAGGGCTCGTTGCTGCAGTTAATGGCCCACTTAGCGCTGATTGCAGCCATCAACTAACAGGGACCGTTGTCATTGGCGAGAAAGCACCTCCTTCAGATGCGGTGCAGCAGCCAACCACGGCACTTTGCAGTACTCTTGCAGCAGCCGCAGCTGTTCTCACTTTCGATTGCCATCTCTTCTGTTCTCTTTTGCAGCGTAACTGCGGTGAGGCTGCCTGACGGAGTCACTTTCATCGTCTATGAGTTCTGGGAGAGCGAGGACGATTGGAAGCGGTAGGGTGTTGCATTTGTATCGGTTTGGTTATGCAAGCCAGCTTGAAAGCAGGAGGCACATATGTATCTAAATGTCTGACATGAATGCTCACAGGCATTGGATAAAGAGAAGTCACATCTTTAATGAGAGTGGGCAATAGGAGGAATGAGGGGCAGAATTGGTCTGTGAGAGGGCTCCATCCCTTTGTGCTCTTACCTTCAGAGGTGAGGCGGGTGGTGACTAAAGACAGGGCATTTTCTGTGGTGGCACCTCGCCTAGGAATATCCTATTCCTGGCACCTGCGTTCTTTTCTTTTAGGGACCAGGCTAAAACACATCCTTTCCCCCAGGCTTTTAATTAGGGATTTTATCTCATCAGCTTTTCAATGGGCACGCTTCTGTTTTATAGTTCTAATGCTGCTAATGCCTAATAGCTTGTGTTTTAATACAGTGGTTTTTGATTATAAGAGAGCCAGTTTGGTGTAGTGGTTAAGAGCAGCAGGACTCTAATCTGGAAAGTCAGGTTTGATTCCCCATTCCTCTGCTTGAAGCCAGCTGGGCGACCTTGAGTTGGTCACAGCTTCTCGTAGCTCTCTCAGCCCCACCCACCTCACAGGGTGATTGTTGTGAGGATAATAACACAATGTATTGTCGAAGGCTTTCACGGCCGGAGAACGATGGTTGTTGTGGGTTTTCTGGGCTGTATTGCCGTGGTCTTGGCATTGTAGTTCCTGACGTTTCGCCAGCAGCTGTGGCTGGCATCTTCAGAGGTGTAGCACCAAAAGACAGAGATCTTCACTGTGACACTGAGAGATCTCTGTCTTTTGGTGCTACACCTCTGAAGATGCCAGTCACAGCTGCTGGTGAAACGTCAGGAACTACAATGCCAAGACCACGGCAATACAGCCCAGAAAACCCACAACAACCATCGATAATAACACACTTTGTAAACCGCTCTGAGTAGGCATTAAGTTGTCCTGAAGGGCAGTATATAAATCAAATGTTGTTGTTGTTAATTGTAAGCTGCCTCAAGCAAGACACTGAAAAAGCAGCATAGAAATATTCTAAATATAAATAAATATTCTAAATAAATAAATAGCAAGACAACTATGTCGATGGAAGAGGGACCGGCTCTAGGGAGGGGCCATGGCTCAGTGGTAAAGCACCTGCTTGGCATGTAGAAGGTCCCAGGTTCAGTCCTCAGCATCTCCAATTAAAAATAGATCAGGTAGTAGGCAATATGAAAAACCTGTGCCTGAGACCCTGGAAAACTGCAGCCAGAATCTACAATACTGACCATGGATAGACCAAAGCTCTGATTCTCTATAAGGGAGGGTCCAAGGCTCAGCAGTAGCGCACCTGCTTTGCATGCAAAAGGCCCTGGTTTCATCCACAGCATCTCTGGTCAGAAGGAGCAGGTAGTGATGGAAAAGGATTCTGCCTGAGACCCTGGAAAGCCACTGCCAGTCTGAATAGACAATACTGACCTTGATGGACTGATGGACCGTAAGGCAGCATTATGTATTCATTGTTATGTTTATCAGAGGGGCAAGAAAGCAGTTTAAAATAAGCTGTTTTCGGTGCTTTCTGGTCAAAAATGTAATGGATAAAAATCTATGTTCTGCCTAGCCAGATACGGGGAAAACAAGTTCTCTGTTACAATAACTGTACGCCTACTTAATGCTGAAATAAAATTTTGATGCCAAGAAAAGGTTAGTTAACTTGCATAAATTATACATCATTAATCATATTTGCATAATTTATTTTGCCTTTCTAGGCTCTAGCATAATTTGTTCTGGGATTGGGAGGAGAAAATAGCTGAAACCTAAACCACCGGATAGTTTACTGGCTAGTTAGATTTATAGTTGCCATTTCAAAACGGTGAGGGCCAGAACCACATTCCTTTTTAAAAAAAAAAGAAGAAGAAACTTGGTGTTCTCAGAAGAACACCAGAACTCAGAAGAAACTTGCTGAATTCTCTCTCTCATACCACCCGCTGCACGCCTTCTACAGTCCCACAGAATTGTGACCCTATGTACACCAAGTAACTAGCCCCTGGAAATCTACTTTCCTATCCCTACCAGAAAGAGCTCTTCTGTGGCTGCAGTGGAAGGACAAAGATAATCCTACTCTCAAGAGTCTTTGTACACGAGACACCTTACACGAGAACGCTCAAGTATAGGGAGACACAATGCTCGCCAGGAAGTGTAGTTTAGAAAGGCAGTCTCTGTCAATTTCACCTCTCTTCAGAGCTGGCAAAGATCTCTCCTCAGAGGGTTTGTTCATTTCCTCTTCGCCTCCAGGAAGACTCTGTCAGGCGAAGAGGAAATTAACAAACCCTCTGAGGAGCAATCTTTGCCCGCTCTGTAGAGAGGTGAAATTGACAGAGCCTTCGCACTAGCTTTTTAAACTACGCTTCCCGGCTAACATTGAGTTTCCCTACATTTGAGTGTTCTCGTGTAAGATGTCTCATGTACAGAGACTCTCGGTCATAAGAACATAAGAAGAGCCCTGTTGGATCAGACCAGTGGCCCATCAAGACTGTGTCCTCTTACACAGTGGCCAGTTACTCTAGGGAGCCAACTACAGGGAACAGAAGCTGAGGCTTTTCCTTTGTGTTGCCTCCTGGCACAGGCAATTCGGATGTTTAATGAATGACTACAGCAAGAAGAGCTTCTTCCATTCCCTACCTGGAAATCCAATTGAAGTGCTTACTTATTTCATTAAGAATCCAAAACTCATCTGTATAAGCTACTTCAAAGCACAGAGCAGGACATACATTTTAAAAATCCCAAAATAGGATGGAATAAATCTGTTACCTAAATCAGTTTATTCTACAGGGAACTGGAAAAGGGCTGAATTCACCGAGACCAGTGAGTCTCATGTACAGCTAAGTGGTTTCTTCAAGGATGATTATCTTAAAAGGCATTGTGAAATTTGGAGGCCAGCTTGTTTGCCGAGGGGCTGCCCTCTCATTGGTCTGCTTCAACTCCAATGGCTGCCCTCTGTGGTTGGCATCAAGTCTACCAGCTGCTTCTTTTCTTTGCTCACCTTCAGGCACCTGCAGAGTCCTGCTTGCAAAAGCTTTCAGCACGTGAAGGTGGACACGCTGACTCAGCCGGAAGCCGTCTCCAATGTGTCTGTACCAGGTACTGATCTGGGACTTGGCCGAACTCCACCAAGGGTAGATAAATCAGCATGATACTTGATAACTTGGTGGGGAATGAGAGAGTCACATGGGATGGGATGCCCAGGAACAGGGCCGGATCTAGGGTTACCGGCACCCAGGGCAACACTAGTCTGATCCCGCACGCACTCCAGCGCTGCATGACGATGTCACTTCTGTGACGTCATCATGCAAGGCAGAGCATGCCGCCTGTACGGTGCGACAGCGGAGGCAGCATGCAAAGCTGGGAAGCCCATGCCATTCGCCTCCCCGCCTGCCCCTGTCCTGTGGGGCAGGCAAATGGCGTGGGCGGCCTCACAGCCCCCAGCGTGTGGGGGCTTGCCTTTTGCCTGCCCCACAGGACAGGGGGCACACGGCAAGCCTGGGGCATCTGGAATCTGTAAAAAAAACCGCCAGCATTGAGTAAGTAGCCCGTTGCTTTAACAACATGTGGAAACAGCCATAGACTCAGATGAAAGAAAAACATGTGGTGGTGGGACTGAGTGGATGCAGGGCCAGATCGAGGGGGAGGAGGGGGGTAGTCTGCCCCCGGCACTGCCAGGAAGGGGGTGCCAGGAGCGCGTGGGCAGCAGCGCGGGCAGCCTCCCAGTCAGGCGCGCTGCCTTTCGCCTGCCCCGCAGGTCAGGGGGCGGCCGGCTTACCGCTCACCCCCCATTCTGCAGGGCAGGCAAAAGGCAGTGCGGGGGGCTGCGAGACCTCCTGCACCATTCGCCTGCCCCGCAGGGCGGGGCGGCCAGCCGCCCACTGTCCTGCCCACTTCTGTGATGTCATCACGCAGCGCCAGGAGCGCGCACGCGTGCTGCGCACACGTGAGGGATTGGACTAGGGTTGCCCTGGGTGCCGGCAACCCTAGATCCGGCCCTGAGTTAATGGTTTGCTGCTAGACATAACTGTGTCCTTCTAACATATCTCCGGCCTCTTCCCCCTCTCTTCTGGCAGCTGCTTGGTGCACCCTCAACAGAGACTGACTGTGAGAAGATGAAAGCAGCAGGGGAGGCGGGTGGCATCGTCTTCTCCTCCCACCCCAGCGTGCTCAGCGCTTGCCCCTCTTTTGCGGAGAACAAAAAAAAAAGTCCTGTCTTTTCTAATGACTTTGTTACAGGTGTTGTCTTTTTCGATACATTTCTACCTGGAAATGTTATTTGCTTGCTGTTTGAAGTGAAGGAAAAATATATCTCTCAAAGCCAATCTCCTTGGCCTGTGAGACACGCAATCCGTCAGCCCAAATTAACAAAAGCAGCTGGTGATCTGGTTGGATCCATTCTTGACCATGAACTTTCAGGGCAACACCAAGCCAATTCTTGCAAGGGATCGATTGATGGATGCCCCTGGAAGGGTATCGATATTCCAGGAGACTATTTTCAGGAAGAAAAATCTTATCCAAATACCCCAAACCCACTTCCCCGTATAGGAATCTCAGGTTAGATTGCAATCTCTTCGGGGCAGAGCACTACAGTGCTACCAGTGTTAACAGGACAGTTTGCAGAATAAACCAAGCTAAACAATAATTTTTGCAGGCTCACCCTTTGCTAAAGGACAATTTCACACATGACCCTGAACAACTGTGTGAGAGCACGACTACCCAGACAGCTGAATGGATCTAAGCAGTGAGAACGTTCCAACAAGCCTACATGCAGCATGCACATTGGCCACTTGCCGAACCCGCCAGACCTATACTAATGCCTTCCTGCCATTTTTCCTGCTTTAAATCACACCATCCCAAGGCAGCTTTGAATTTTAAGAAGAACACACACAAGGGGGACATACCAGGCAATAGGCATTGTAACATCTCTCAGTCAATGATTCCTCAGCATGGAACACATTTGATTCTTTGACAACACATCTCCCCAAAGCAAAGAGCCAGTCCTGGCTTTCCTCCACCACATTAGAGCAGGAGATGCTTCAGAAGAGCTTAATTGTATACCCTAAGAGCACCCATTCAGAAACAGCTGCCTCCATCATAGGAGGACCCTTGGTTTGGAACCTCCCAGGATTGTAAGATAGGTCTCGGCATCCCTTGGCAGCCATTTTGTGATTGGCCCCTGACCTGTGGCAGCCATTTTGTGGTGGCGGTACTTAATTCACCTCCAGAAGTGCCCACAATCTTAACAAGATGGGGAAGGAACCTACCATGGCCCACCTTTGAGATGTTTAAAATAGACATTCAAACATATTTTATGAAAACAGTGTAAAAAAAACCCAAACAAACCAAAGGTACCACTTCACATAGATGTAGTCTCAGGTTAGTGCAGTGGTACACAGTATAGGGCCCTTGCTACAGAATGTGACCTCGTGCTAGAACGCGGAGCAACCATTTTTATTTTCTTTCACGTTGCCTAGTCCACCGGAGCAGACGAGCGTTTTTGAAACGAGTGCCTTCAGTGTTGCTAGTTTAACTGCAGGCGAGACAGAAGCGGTTCATTTTCCCACACCACCTGCTTCCCCAGCAAATCACAACTCTGACCTGTTGGGAACCAGCAATCTCCAGAATTACAGTTACCAAAGCAACCCGAATGAAAGGAGAAAAAGAGTAGCCCATCACCAGTAGAGCTGGGGGTCTACCACTGTCACACACAGCCTTACTTCCAGGAAAGTTGTAGGTCATCTGAAGCCGCTGCAACTCCTGGTTGTGTTTTCAGAAAGGCCCTCCATGTTCCCAATGTACTGCCTGTGCCAAGACAATTGGTAACATGTACAGTTGGCGGAGAGTGAGGTGCGGGCTTGTTCCTCTAGAGCTTTGGCTGGTGAAAAAGTCACCCTGGAAGTCAGAAATGATGACTTTACAGCAGAGGACAGGTCCAGCTCACTTAACAAACCAAGAGGAGTGGTTAGGATATGTGGCTTTTACCCAAGCCTTAACCACACGAGTTAAGGATTGTTGACCTCAGGGTGCCATGACTGGAACACCCAATGGTATAATCTGTAATGAGGGGAGGGGTGCATAATTGAACCTCATCTTTTCTCTGTGTGTGCAGGTAAAAAACTATCAAGTCACTGATTTATGGCAAGCCCGTAGGGTTTTACAAGACAAAGATGAACAGAGGCGGTTTGCTATTGGCCACCTCTGCCTAGCAACCCTAGACTTTTCCTGGTGGCCTCCCATCCGAATACTAACCAGAGGCAATCCTACTTAGTTTTAAAAAGTTGATAAGATTTGGCTAGTCTGGGCCAATCCAGATATGTGTAGTTTGGCCATAAGAAGGGCATGCACAGATATCATAAATACTGCAGCGGTATTGCATCCAAATATTCAATCAATGTTCCACATAACCCCCACAACACCTAAAAGTGGTCAGTCAGGAATCTTTCTAGCCTTTCTTTCTGCAATGAAAATACTGAAGATGTGGGTTGGTAATGTCAGGTTCACATTTCAAAATTGGTTACTTGGAACTATTTCCCTGGCAGAGGCAGAGAAACAAGCCAAGCCAAAAGTGTAGACAAAGTGGTGTAACAGTCCTTCCTTCTCCTCAGTAGAGATGGGCATGAACCGAGAAAAAACCGAACCATGCGGTTCGTAGTTCATCAAATTTCACGAACCACGAACTTTCACTTACCTGCTACTGGTTCATTTGGTTTATGAAAACGTCACATCCGGGTCAGAAAACAATCACTTCCAGGTCAGCAGAAGGTCACTTCCGGGTCAGAAGAAGGTCTGCAGGAAGTCCATTCCCTGTTACCTAGGAAACTGATTGATTGGCACCAGGCTGTCTGCAGTCACGAACTAAAAAACAAACCAAACAAACTAGCCTAAAGTTCGTGGTGGTTCATCAGAAATGGGATCTGACGAACCGCGGTTCGAGAACCATGAACTGGCTTGGTTCATGCTTAATTTTGGTTCGTATTTTGGTTCATGCCCATCTCTACTCCTCAGTCAACTCAAGGAACTATAGTTCTGTAAAGGGAATCTAACACATTGTATTTTTGCCAAAGACAACTGCAAAATTTACATGGGCCCCAAACTAATGTCATGCTGGAGTGCAGATATGCCCTTTTGAGTGCCTTTGCATTATGCACCAGCTCAAGTTCCTTCAGTAAGTCTCCACTTCCGGGTTTGGCCATATGATATGTGAAGTTCCTCTTTAAAAAGGAACATCTAGATAAATATCATGAGAAACTGTGGCCAGGCTAAAAGGAGAGTATGACACCTGGAAAGGACTACAGTCTGCCCAGCTGCAAGTAAGGCGCCCAGCTTCACATACCAGCCTGGAATACTTATTCTCAAATAGCAATTCATCTAGGTTATGGGCTGCTTCCACATGAAGATGGTTCTCTCTCAGATTGCTACTGTGAATATAGAGGCATGCATGGGGGCATTGGAACATCTGAGTAAAAGTTCTTCCTGTGATCACCTTGCCTCAATCCTCTATGATTATTTCTCCCTTGCTGCCAAGACAGCTTTCATTTGAAAAAAATCCAATAGCTCAATGTCTACAGCATTATAATGCTTTTACAACAGTGTACTAATTCCCAGTTTTTGTTTTTGTTTTTTAAAAAACTCTAGCCTTTTTCATTGTGGAGTTATAAGGAGAAATGTGCAGCCAGTACCTTCCCCCTTAACTTCACACCAAAAAAGCTAGAGACTTCCATTAAAAAAAAAATCAAAGTTGGGGATAAATACATTATAAATATACACATACTAATATAATACTATAGTGATCTAGCCATTACATATTTTTTTAATACTGAAACAACCCTCTGGTGGGCAGGAAGCAAGCAATGATGGGGACTGAGGAGGACCCCATCTTGTACCGAATGTGATTCAGTAAAGATCATGGGGGGGGGGGTTGCTGCTTCTGCAAACAGCACAAGCCAAAGCACAAGCAAACAGCACAAGGAAACAGTCCAAGAAAGCCAAAGTGGAGCAAAATCTCCATATGGAAACAGCCCAGGATTTTTGAGGGAAAGGAAGAAGACACAGCTGCCTCTTCAGTATATCTACACCATGTGCATTATCCAGTTTTACAATACAATATTTGCTAGCATGGTTCTACAACCCCACAAAAAATCCTAGGAATCAGAGTTTGATGATGGTCTCCATAGCGCCATTCCACCCTATAAAGAAAAAAACACACAACAGTCCAAGGCTACACAGGAAGAGCTAAAGCAATCTATGTCTGTATCATAGTGACGTCCCTAGAATTCCTTCTCTTCATTTCAGGTGATTTCCCTCTATATTCCTTAATTTCCTATGACTTTTGGTTCCTCCGTTTCCTTCACTTTAGTGCCAGTGCATGCATAAATTAAAAAAAAAATTAGCCTCAATGTACTTAGAGATGCCTTTTTTGCTGTAGAAAGTAGCACTCTCGTTACTTTACCACGTTCCGTGCGTTTTTACGAGTTTTTCAAAAGAGGACTGAAGCGGGCAACACTTTCTTCAGGCAGTAGAGCTTGCTTATCATCTTCAGTTTTGACTGTAACCTTTATAGTTTACCTGTACTGTTTTAGACACAAGATGGCATCGCTCTCCAGTAGCAAATGGCAGGATGTCAGTCAATATTAGCCAATATGTAAGCAATTTTGAATAAAAACCAATATGCTATTGTATAATTATTACTTCAGATAACCAAATAAAATTCAACATGGGACGTCTTGGGCTTCTTGCATTTCCTTATTTGCATTCATGGTGCAAACATGAAGGTGCCTTATACAGAGACAGATTGTTGGCCTATCAAGGTTGGTATTGTCTACACAGGCTGGCAGCAGCTCTTCGGGGTCTCGGGCTGAGATCTTTCACATTACCCATTGGAGATGCCAGGGTCTGAACCTGGCACCACCTGCATGCCAAGCAGATCCTCTGTCTCTGAGCCACAGCCTCTCCTCCCATGGAGCATTTGATCAATCTGGACCCACACGATTATATGGCCGTTTCCACACGGCTTACCTCTGCCCTCAACGACCCGGTAGATCGCGCAAAAAACGCAGAAGATCGTGTTTTCTCGCGTGAGATTTGCGCGACGTCACGTGACATCGCGCAACTCTCGTGTGAGAAAACGCGATGTTCCGCATTTTTTGCGCGATCTACCAGGTCGTTGCGGGCAGAGGTAAGCCGTGTGGAGATGGCCAATGTGAAGCGGCAACCGCTGGTTGAGGCCTTCGGCAAAAGGGTAGGCAAGACATACCTGACTTGCCCGTTGCAAACTGGCACAGCCCTCCAGAAAGTTAATGTTGCATAGACTATAGATAGGATCTTAAGAGTTTTCAAAGCACTTCACATATCCAAAGTAACCTTGACAAAAGCTGACCTGTAAGGTAGGCCAACACTTCTCTTATAATAGGAGACAATTTTTGAAATTCAAAGACTTAAGTGGCAAAGACCAAATTTTTAAAAATGCACACAGAGAAGTCCTCACTTAGCCATGAAGCCCTCTAGCTGAGCCACTCTCTCTCCCTCCACTTGCCTCACAAAGTTGTGAGTTGATAAAAAAGAAGTGGAGGGGTAGGAAACTGTGCAAGCAGCACCCAGTTCCCTGGAGGAAATTTTTAGAGGGTAAGTTATTTCCATGTTACTTTTCACTCCATGACGACAGCCCACCAAGCCACAACAAGTGAGATTGCTACAGGAGAGCTGTGCAAATTAGAGTCTCTCTACACAAGACATCTTACCTGGGAGGCTCAAGAGAAAGATCTTACATTTGTTCTCCCATTGTGGTTGCACATGCACTGCTGGGGAGACAGAGTACGCTTGTCTGTAAGACCACACAGAAAGTAAGAGCCAAGCTACAAGTGACAAATGACACTTGCCCAGCATGTGAACAGACTCACGTGTATTCCTCCCTGTTCACTTGCCATTCACTTGCGCTTAACTTGATCGAGTGGAGCGCAAGTGAACAGGGAGGAATACACGTGAGTCTGTTCACTTGCCAAGCAAGTGTCATTCGTCACTTGTAGCTTGGCTCTCAGTCAGAAAGGTGGACTGTAAATAATGTTGTGAAGAATAATGCTATGTTCTAACTTATACAGATGCCATCTTTCTTGAGACTTTGATTCAGAGGCTTCGTGTCTGCACAAGCCTCTGCTAGGAAAATTCCTTTCTTCCACATTCCCCCCTTTTCTTGCTAAGGGGGCCTCTGAGGGCCAAGCTACAAGTGACGAATGACACTTGAACGACAAGTGAACAGACTCACGTGTATTCCTCCCTGTTCACTTGCACTTCACTTGATCACGATCGAGTGGAGCGCAAGTGAATGGCAAGTGAACAGGGAGGAATACACGTGAGTCTGTTCACATGCTGGGCAAGTGTCATTCGTCACTTTAGCTTGGCTCTAAGTCACTTGAGTTGTCCCCATGTGAGATATTTTGTGTAGAAAGACTCTGAGCATCAGAGGAGGACACAGATGGGGGGGGGAGAACCATTGAGTTCTGCCACTGGGGCACCAAAAGGCCTTCCTTCCTGGGACCAAACCTCAAGATTCAGGCATAGGGCTGGACATCGCAATTATCTGGGTTGGCTGGGGGAAAGCTTTTAGGAGCAATTGTTAAGGCTGCTGCCATGTTGCGCAGCAGCTATCCCACCCGTCTCAGGAAAGTTGGTTCTGCTGTCTCATCACCAACAAGCAGCTCAACCCCACTTACTGCCCATGATGGGAATGACAGAATGGACGCAATATCAAGGTCAACTGGAACAGCAGAATTTTACTCTGATTTTTGGAAACCCAAAGATGGGCACCTGGCCTGGAGGTCAACACAAACAGGGCTTGTTGAGTTCAGGTCGATGGGCATCCTTCTTAGGCAAAACTTGTCAAGAGACAGGAAAGGCAGAGAACAAAAGATTGCTTGGACTTCAAGGATACTTAAAAGGCGCTTGAAAAACAAGACTCATTATACTTTATTTATAAGCAGCAAAACAAATTGCTCAGAATGAAGAAGTCTCACTAGGAGCCTTGGGAGAGAGAATTCCCCAGCCTCATTTAGTTCAAAATGCACAAAAATTTAAAGACCATTTAAAACAACCCTAGGAAAGGAGGAAGAGAACAGAAGTGAAAAGAAATAATGAGTCTCTCTACACAAGACATCTGACATGTGAAGAACACGTGTTGGGAGATGCAATGGTAGCTGGGAAGGGTAGTTTAAAATACAGAGCTGACAGCAGGGCAAAGGCTTTGCTAGACACTGGAGCTGGGTGAAGGGGCTGTGAAATGCCAGAAAGGAAACTTCAGCCCATTATAACCTCTCCAGATCCAAGCCTGGCTCTGGAAGGCAGCTGCAGCCCATTTCCATTCCTCGCTGCCCTCTGGTTGTGATCCCACACAGTTTTAGACTGGAGAGATGAAACTGATAGAGCCTTCCAGGAGGCGAAGATGAAATTAACAAACCCTCTGAGGAGCGATCTCCCCCAGCTCTGTCTTTTTAAACTACCCTTCCTGGCTAACATTGCATCTCTCTACACTTGACGAACATGCGCCAAGGCATCTCATGTGGAGAGTCTCAATGAGAGCCAAGCTTGATGGGAACCTAATGCTTTCCACATCCCTCCTATGCACAGTTTGTCAAACATGACCTTCTTCTGTAGCAAGGAACTGGAAGATTCCACTGCAGTGATTCTCTTCTCCAGCACAGTAGACAGATAATAGCATTTATCTACTGAAAGGGGTCACTTGTTGAGCAGCCCAACATGAACAAAGCAGACAGAAATCCACTGTGCACAAAGGCATGGCCAACTTGTGTACATTTTTATTTTTATAAATGCACAGTAGAAAGATTTTCTTTTAAAGTGAGCTTCGTTTAAATTCTGCTCAGCCAGGAACTGCCACAAAATACCTGTCCGAGTTACTCGGAAACCCATGTTGGGATTAGCCAACTTGCAATGATGGAGTCCATTTTTCACACCCCGAGGCGGCTACAGTTTGTGCATCAGCTCCATAATGGCAATGGTGGTGCTTTGTCCAAAGATGAATGCGCCACACAGGACGGTGATAATCCCCCAAGTGATCAAGCAGGACCTGTGAGGGGGGGAGGCAAGACTTGTAGTTGCACAGGTTTGGTGGGGCAGTTCTCAGAAGTAATCAAACTATATTAAAGTTTTACTACTTAGGACAACAACAGTCAAACACTCTTAATTACTACATACCAGAATAGTATCAGCAGTCACAACAGGCAGGTTATATTTTATACATTCATATGCGGAGATATGGGCCGAATCCACACTTCCCTACCTTCCGCTTTTCATACACAATAATTGCTCTGGATTCTATCCTGCAATGTCCCAGTCTGTGTTCACATCCCCTCTCTTACTGCAGCAGCGTCGCGCTATACTCCATTCACATCCCTGGGAGAATCATGCAATACAGGGCGGGTTTAGATCTGCCATCACCAATGACGACATCGCGCTAGATTTTCACTATATTGATTTTCTGCTCAATTGCAATGGTGGGGCCACACCCCCATTGATGCCTGTGATTGGTTAATGACCGCTCAACTATAATTATAGGATAGTGATTTTTTGGTATACCGATAATTTTAATTTTTTTTAAAAAAAAAAAACCGGAGTCAGGGGCGGCGCAAGGGTCTGCCACGCTCGCGGCCAACCGGCTGGGCACACCCACGTGCGCATGAGCGCGTGCGCGCACCGGCCTACGTGATGACGTCACGTGTGATGTCATCATGGGAGCGCGCGCGCAGCCGCCAGCCCGAATGTTGCAGTGGGCGGCCTCTGAGCTCTCCCGCTTGGTTGCCTGCGCCGCCGCAGATGCCTGCCCGCGGTCGCTGCGCCTGGCCGGGGGCTTCTGCTGGCGGCAGCAGCAGCGCAGGGTGGGATAGGAGGCTGGTGCTTTGTGGCGCGCGCTCCCACCCGCCGCGCCTCCTCCGGCGCTCCCTTCGGCACCCCGCGCCTGCGGCCACCGCCTACCTGGCCTTAATAGGCACGCCGACCCTGCCCGGAGTCAACCTTTGCAGGCATAGTCCGCTTATCAGAAATTACCTAGGCTTTCCTTCAGCAGTGAAACATTATTTACTGTAAAAAAAATGGCACCCCCCCGATGCCTCCACGGATTTTTTACAACGCCACTTCTCAAACCGCTTGTGGATGATCTTCATGAACAGGATTGCACAATAGCGCCAGGAATGCCCCCTTTAAATAAATAAACAAACAGAACAGGGGTGCGGGTATGCCTCGGACGGAGTTGGGACCATAAGAATTGCTTGACAAAGAGGGACGGTGTTCCGGAAAGGCAAGAAACAAGGAAGTGGGGGTGGTTAAGAGTGGGTGGTCTCTTTGGGAACCGCTTCTATTTGTTCACATCCATGGTGAGAACTGCGCAAGAGAAGCGTTTGAAAGCGTGACAACCTCGTCTGAGGCGCAGTGCAACAGATACGATAGAATGGCGGGATTGAGGAAAGAGTATGTGAACAGCCCTCTGAGAAGCGCATAAATGGCGGGAAAATAGCGGCAAACTTGAGCCGTGTGGATTCGGCCCATGTAACCAAGCGTATACTTTTTACCAAGTACAAGACAAAACCACACCCCACCCCAGTCTGGGTTCCCTCGACCCAAACTCTCACTCCTATCAAACATCAGGTGCTGGGAACTAGTTTCTTAAGCGCTTGAAAGGGACCCATTTGAACCAGGGTCATGGCACAGGGATAGAAGAGACATCAGCTTTCCTCTCCATGCCATGTTCCCCACCAAAAATGGCACTGGGGTGGTGTTATTTGTCCTGTTGGTTGCACATCATGTTTAGCTTGGCCCTAGATGGCTCCATCAAATATAGAGTTTTTTAGACGACCAAGGGCTATTCCACTTGGAGAGACGGGGGGTACTAAATATCTCCAGTGTTTTCGGGGCTGGGGAGGACGTGTGTGCGAGGAAATTGAAGTCATCAATTTATCTGAGCCAGCCTGGTCTAGTAGTTAGAGTGTCAGACTAGGATCTGGGAGACCCAGGTTCAAATCTCCACTCTCGTGGAGTTATCTTGGGTCAGTCTCTCTTAGTCTACCCGACCTCAAGGGGTTGTTGCTGCTGTAAGGATAAGATGAAGGACGAAAGTAAGCCATTTTGGGACTCCACTGAGGAGAATAGTAGGGTATAAATATCTAAAGAAACACTTTTCCAGTGTTAGTTACCTTGAGGCTGGGGAGAAAGCCAGGATACTGTTGTTTTAATAATCAAATTAATTTATATTGCATGTTTTGCACATTTCTCATCCCTGTATATATTTTATGCTTTGTTGTAATATAAATTAAATGCTCGGCTAGAATTGATCACACCCAGCAAAGGCATTTCAGCATTTTGATTTTATTTTGAGGTATTTATACCGAGCCTCTCTCTCCAGTGGCAACCCAAAATGGCTTGCAACATTCTCTTCTCCTCTGTTTTATCCTCACGATGACTTTATGAAATAGGTTAGGCTGAGAGAGAGTGACTGGCCCAGGGCCACCCAGTGAGCTTCCATGGCAGGATTCGAACCTGGATGTCTTAGAGTCTCCTATGACAGTAACCACTAGACCACACTGGCTCCCATTTTGATCTAGTTCCCATTTTGAGAACCAGTTTGGTGTAGTGGTTAAGAGCACAGGACTCTAATCTGGAGAGCTGGGTTTGATTCCTCACTCCTCCACTTGAAGCCAGTTGGGTGATCTTGTGTCAGTCACAGCTCTCTCAGAGCTCTCTCAGTCCCACCCACCTCACAGGGCGTTTTGTTGTGAGGATAATAATAACATACTTTGTAAACCGTTCTGAGTGAGTCTTAAGACTCTTAAGTCATCCTGAAGGGCGATCTATAAATTGAATGTTGTTGTTGTTATTGTTATTGTTATCCATGTACTATTGTTAAAGAGGGGCAAAATAGCCTGTGTCCCTTCCAAACCACAGAGCCAATGGGAAGGCAAGAATCAAAAGAATGAGACACTGATCAATCCTAAAATGAGGACTAGAGATTGTCAATATTAGGAGGCATTAAGCTACACACTATCCACTCTCCAACATCTTCTGCAAGCAAAGAGGTGTATACATACTTGGTCCTTGGCATGACTGTTTCTATGTCCATTGCACACACCAAACACAACCCTACAATCAGAATAAATATTATTTAATTTTTTTCTTAAAAAGCATTTCCATCCAACCAACTTCCAAATACCCCTTTTCAAAAGATTTTTAAGCATGTGTGGCTCATATCCCGTGTAGAATTTGACATTTGTAGCTAAAGGAATTATCAACTGGTCACAGAGTCCTTGACGAACCTGATGGCCAGATACTGGACAAGGCAAAGCTTCTCCCTTAGGGCCAAACTACAAGTGATGAATGACACAGGTTGGACACTTGTCTGCTTCCCTCAAGTTTTGGCGGGAAATGTGGGCAGCTTGGCGGAATGTTGGACAAGTGACAGTTGAAAAGTCCATTGGACAGCAGTCGGAGAGCCAAGCTGCAAGACCAGGATGCCTACATTTCCCACCAAAACTTGAGGGAAGCTGACAAGCGTCCAACCTGTGTCAGGCGTCACTTGTAGCTTGGCTCTCAGATGATTTTTTTGCACCTGTTAGCATGTGACCTGTTAGCCGATGTTTCTGCTTTTTGCCTCCATTCCTCAGCCCAAGGATTTTTCATGGCAGTTCAGGGAGAGGGGTGAGAAGGGAAGAACAAACAGCCAAGAAGGTAAACGCGAAAGGGGATGGATTTTCAGTAAAAAGGAGAGTGTTTTATTTTATTAAGAGGCCTTTCTCTGAAGATATGTCATTTGTAGCTACAAAAAGAAGAAAAAATGGAGAGTTAGAAAAAGAAAAGCTGGAGGAGATTAATTTGACACTCAGTGGCACAAAAATCTTGACACTGTGTAAGAATGAGAAGCACCTTCATGACTCAAGCAGTTTTTTTAAGTGCCATTCCTTCAGTTTTTGCTAAGTGGGCCTACCTGGAAAAATAAAGATGAAGAAAGCGCTGATGCCCCCGATAACGCTGATGATGTCACTGATGTCGGGTACGAAGAGGGCGATGACGAGGGTCACCGCAACCCACAGAGTGGTAAGCAAAACACGCATCCATTTCTCATAGGGCTCCCTAGTCAGGATGGAGCTGTGCTTGGCACCAAAACAGATATCCTGTAGGACTGACCTGGCGGGAACAGACCACAGTTACATGCAGCACAGCAACACGCTTTCAGCGGACAGCGTCGGGGTTTTTACTGCTGATCACTGGTTCCAGGTGTTCAGAATGGCAAATCTTAACTTCGATTTTCATTTCACTGCTACTTTTTATTGTTATTCTTACCAAGCGGGTCATCGCAATTCAATGGAGGCTTTTCTGGCCCATATTGGGATAGCTCCCACCTCTGCCTTCCATTGCTCATGGGCTTTTTTTCTGGGAAAAGAGGTGGTGGAACTCAGTGGGTTGCCAGCACAAGGGGCAACTCTTGGCAGATGGTAGCGCCCCTGGTACCACATGCGCAAAGTGCGCGCATGCTCCCAAGACTGCACAATGATGTCACTTTGGGTCAGCTGGAACAAGGGGGAAGTTTTTAAAAGTTTAAATCACCCTTGGCGAAAATGGTCACATGGCTGGTGGCCCAGCCCCCTGATCTCCAGACAGAGGGGAGTTGAGATTGCTCTCTGCACCGCTTGGCACAGACAGCAATCTCAACTCCCCTCTGTTTGGAGATCAGGGGGCGGGGCCACCGGACATGTGACCGTTTTCTAGAGGTGCCGGAACTCTGTTCCACTGCGTTCCAGCTGAAAAAAAGCCCTGCTCATGCTCAAGGAATGGTGGGAGACAAAAATGGGGGGGGGAGATCACAGCACCCACCATGCTCTATGAGTTTCCCCAATCTCTATGGTTTATGGTGGAAGTGATATCCCCTCCGGGTGATCACCTGGAAGTGACATATCATCAGTGATGCTATCTTCCCAAGGCTACCTTCACAAGATTGCTAGATGCAGGTAACTCTAATTCAGTGGGTAGAATCCGTTAACATAGTTGGGGGAAATAATTCCATTTTACACACAGAGTTGCTTTCAGTAAAGTTTATGCAACAACGGGACTTGCAAAAAGCATTAACTAAAGGTCAAACTAGACGTACAGGTTTTTAAAGAGTTCGGTCCGGGTCCCCCAGATTCAGCTTGGGTTCCTGCAGCCACACAGCAGCTGTGGGAAATGGCTGTTTAAAAAATAAGGGAGACCCCAAATGGCCTCAGCACGTCACTGCAGGGGAAGGAAGGGCTCCTCTCTCCTCTCTCAAGTTGTTTAAGAAAATAGCAAGTTGGGGGGGGGGGGGGGTTCCTCTGTTTTTGCTGCTCCAGGTGGAGTATCCTGTGCAACTGGAGGTGTAAAAACAGATAAATACCCTCCCCTGGGCTATTTTTACATGGGGAAACAGAATGACGGGGAAGAGAGGTGCCCTTCCTCCCCCCGCAGTGGCGTTCTGAGGCAGTTTGGGATCTCCTTTATTTTTTAACAGCCATTCCCCACAGATGCTGTGTGGCTGTGGGAACCTGAGTTAGGTCTGTGGAACCCAGACTCAGCTCTTTAAAAACCGAAACATCTTGTCTGAACCCAACTATACGCCTTTCAACAGCAGATTCACCCTCAGGATACAATCAATCCCCCAAGAGACAATCTCTCTCTCTCTGCTGCTGAAAGGCCTAGGCTGAATTTTCCACCAGTGGGCTGGAACATTCCTGCCTCTCCACCTTCCAGTGTAGCCCACTGATCTCCCTGAAATACTGCTTCTGGTGGGTGGGAGTCCCAGAGAGACGACACAGGGAAGATCTATTAATTTCAATTAATAGAAAATTTAGTATGGATCCAACCCAATATATGAACCTACTGTATACCAAAGTAAGACTTGTTGATCCATGTAGTAGTTCAGTGTTGTGTTCCCTGATCAGCTGGATTTCACACAGAGAACAGCCTTTCCCAATCTAAGCTACTATAGTGTGTGTTTGTTTTCTAATAAAATAAGATTCCAGGGATTAAAACTGGGACTTGCTGCAAGCAAGGCTCTACCACCAAACTTGTGGCTGCTTTCCCAAATACCAACATTCAGATGCTTATTAAGGCCATTTTAAGAGCATTCTCTGTTTACCTCCCAGCAATTACATGAGTAAATTTTGATTGATGAATAAGGACAGGAGACCTCTCTGCTAAACTGTCAAATCTCTGCATCATAAACTGAATACACTATCTGGTAGATGTTCATCACTTCTCTAAATGGAAAGAGATTCAAGGGTGAGAGCTATAGTATTTAGAGAGCTATAGCATCTGAGATAGGTAATTTGCTTACAAATGCCTAAGCAGAATGTACTAGAAGCAAACAGACTCTCCTAGAACAGGAAGCAAAACTACTGATCTGGCATCAAATCCACCACTCCCCAAGGTGCTCCACATTCAGCTAACTCACATCTTTTGAACTCTGTTGGCTCTTTAAATCCTAATTGTTACCTTGGCCTCAGACTGTTTCTCTACTCCTTCCAACTAGCTGGAGTCACCTTTCCAAATTGATGGACTTTGCATTCTACATGCTAGACAGGGATTCCAAGGAAAACATCTGTTATGTCCTTCTGATGAAACTTCAGTAAACATCCTCAATTAGCAGAAGTTGGTAAGTCTTAAGAAAGGTTCCAACCAGGGGTGGGCACGAATTGAAAAAAATGGCAGTTCATTTGGTTTGTGGTTCGTCACGGTTCACGAATCACGAACTTTCATGAACTTGCCCCAGTTTGCAAACCGGTTTGTTCAGTTCGTGAAAATGTCACTTCGGGGTCAGCAGAAGGTCTGTAGACAGCCCATCCCTCTTTTGCCTAGGAAACTGATTGATCGGTGCCAGGCTGTCTGCAGTGACAAACCGAAATACGAACCAAACAGGGCTAAAATTCATCATGGTTTGTGAGAAATGAGTTCCCATGAACCACTGGTTCACGAACCATGAACTAGCCCAGTTCATGATGAACTTCGGTTTGTAATTCGGTTCGTGCCCACCTATAGTCCCAACACCTCCAGTAAGTAATGTAAATGAAGCCATTTTACATACCTTAGAGATGGAATGAATTACACAAACTTAGTTAAAAGAAGGGATAGGCACTGAAGACCTATCTCACACTATAAATACCATCTAGCCCCCTTTCGACTTCAGAAATGTCTCACACTGTTGTGCATGGACTTCTAAGCCTGTTTGAAGTGATAAATTGCTTGGCTTCTAGCTGCAATTGGCTGGCTTGCAAGTTTCTATGCTTTCTCAATGGCAAAGGACAAAACATCCAGTCAAAGGATTGCAAGAAACACTAAATCAGGCTGAATTCCAGTCCCACCCTGGAGTTATAGTTCACACACTTTGACTTGACAGTCACTCTCTCTCTGCATTGTGCTGGGGTTAAAGCCTAGGAAAACTGTCACTTCTGAACCTTACCTTCCCAGGAGAAGAGCAATCGGGTAGATGGTGATGATGGAGACACCAAACAACAGCCGGGCTATGATGAGCACCACGTCCGTCCCAGGGTAGGACATCAGGATATCAGCAGCAACATCAGCACCGAATGTCAAATAACCATAGAGCCCTATACAGGAGACATCCCATTGCACCTGTTAGACAGAGCAATTAACCAGCTAAAGGGAGAGCGAGGAAAATGATCTGCTAATTATTACTTAACATGCAACCATGTTACACAGTATTTCTTGACAGCAAGACTGTTCGTGCACTCCTAAAGGCAGAGGAGCTATCCTTACTTATGGTTTCCAGATACACCTTTGCCATACTCTTGCAGAAATGTATCCTGTTGATGGGCCAAGTTGCTTTTGGGACATTGTCTCAGGACATGCCTAGATTACGCCTGCCCTGACACTGCAAGTGACTTGCAGTCTAAGAAAGAACAGGACCTGTAGTCTGCTTTGACAGCTAGGAATCTACGTGCCTTCTCTCCTCAGGAACCAGTGTTGGCTCAGAACTAGGGAACCAGTTCATAGTGGGACCCAGCTAAAATTGTAGAAGTTACAGGGCATGTCTTGTACAGAGGGCAGACTGCAGATGGACTGCTATCGAGATGCCACGTGGACCAACTGCGTGGCCACATTCACTTTCCTAAGTCTTCAGCTGAACCTTCCAAAGAAATCAGCCCACAAACATCAGATTCAGAATCAATTGAGCAATGCCATCCTGATCTTATCTACAAGGATCCCTTTCCTTTTTCACTGGGAAGTGATGACCTTGCCACTAGGCTTGCCATTCCCCTGCTCCCCCCTCCTCCCCCCACCCCTACTTACCTGGCCAGCGGGGGGTGCACCCTCAGTGGCGCGGTGGACCCCCGGGCACCGCACCACACTCCCACGCCCCACAGCGGGCCCATTTCAGGCAGAATTGGACCCTGCAGGAGGGGGGGGGAACAATTCAGCCCTTTGGCCAACGTGGGAGTACTCCTGGGCCGCACTTTGACCTGCATGATGACATCACTTCCCAGAAGTGATATCATCATGCCAGCGAGAAGCGTGTGTGCACTGCGTGTATGCATGAGAAGAAAGTCAGGGGAAGGAGGGGAGGTAAGAGCCAGCTTCCCAACCTCCCGCTGGGAGAGTGAAGGGACCTGGTGACCCCTGCCACTGACTTATCTGTGGAAGAGGCTTCCTCTGCTGAGACCACCATTGAATCAAGCCCCAAGGGAAGATCACTAGGGTTGCCAGGCCCCCTCAACCTCCCAGCAAGGGGATTGGTGCCTGGCAGTCACCTTTCTGGAGTGGTCGCGCTCCTGCAAGTGTAATGATGTCACTTCCGGGAAGTGACATCATAATGTGGCACACACACACACCCCGGAGCACACCCACACTCCACAGGGGCTTGGATCAGGGCCACTGTGGAGGGCAGGAGCACTCCTGCCTTTCGCAATGGCCCAAAACGGGCCCAATCCATGCCCAAATTGGCTCATTTTGGGCCCCTTTTGGTGCAGATCAGGCCCCTTTTGAGCTGCTGCGGGGCACAGGAGCACTCCTGCCCTCTGCAGCGACCCAAAATGGGCCTGATCAGCACCAAAATGGGCCAGAAACGAGCCCATTTTGGCACCGATCAGGCCCATTTTGGGTCACTGTGGAGGGCAGGAGCGCTCCTGCCCTCCACAGCACCAAAAACAGCCCCGTTTGGGCATGGATCAGGCCTGTTTTGAGCTGCTGCAGAGCGCAGGTGCGCTCCCGTGCTCTACAGTGGCCCCAATCCAGGCCAAACTGAGCTGATCCAGATGGTTGCTGCTCACAGGAGCACGCAGTGCCACAGGGGAGCATGCACAGAAGGTGTGCGCCCCCCCCCCCCACCGGCCAGGTAAGTGAGGGCTGGGTGTGAGGGGAGGGGGTATGGTATCCCTAAAGACTACAGAGGCAGTGAAGATGTCCATCCTGGATGGCTGACTATTCTGCTTAGCAGGAAGTGGTGTGGTGTACAGCCTTTTAGAGAGACTATCTCAGTAGGCCTCAGTGCAAGCAAGAGTGTAGGAGGGTCACAGTTTCACTTCCCTTGCTAGAAGCCTGCAAGGGTGCAGGGCCTACCCAGAAATTCTTCAGAACCAGGCCAGGACAAACCTGGGCTTAGTGAACAAGAAACAGCCTTTAGTTGAGTGTGTTTTTTCTTCCAAGTCAAGTTACCTGCCCTACAGTTAGTGCTGTTAATAAAGAAACCTTCACATTAAAGGAAATGGTGTGTTTCATTGTTTGCTCCACCATACAAGGCAAATGGACAACAATCAGCAAAGACCAAAGATGTTATTACGTTAAATCAGATGAAATTAGTTGAGTGCCTGACATCAGGAAAGAGTTAGCCTACATGGAAATCTCCATTCCTGTTTCTTTCAGGTCAGTATTCATTTCTGTGCTGGTGCGGGGAGGTGGAGGAAGAGAGAGAGGATAAAATGACAGCCCTTCCTCCAAGCCGGTTTCTAATTCTAACTGACGGAATGGCAGCACCTCGTCCTTTTTGTAAGCTTAGCTGATCGGGAGCAAAAATTTCAGTTCTCAGCTGTCTTGATGAAACAGCTCTTAAATCAAAGTTCAACGTTTAGAGAAAATGAAGTCTTATACTGGCAACTTGCCTAGTATACGTGACCAAATGCTGAAAAATTCCTGTTGTTTCATGCTGCTTTTGTTTGCGGGAATTCAATTTATCCAGCGCTCTTTTATCCCACCAAGGATGTATGTATTGGCATAGACAGTCAATCCACTCAGAAACTGGCCCAAGGTCACCCCCTGAGAGCCAAGCTACAAGTGACGAATGACACTTGAGCGGCAAGTGAACAGACTCACGTGTATTCCTCCCTGTTCACTTGCGCTCCACTTGTGCTCCACTTGCTCACTATGTGATCACTACATAATCAACTGGAGCACAAGTAGAGCGCAAGTAAACAGGGAGGAATACACGTGAGTCTGTTCACTTGCCGTTCAAGTGTCATTTGTCACATGTAGCTTGGCCCTGAGCTCCATGGCCAAACGGGGAATTGAATCCAAATCTCTTCATTCTCGTCTGATACTGTCTTGGAAAAGCTACCTATTAATGGAAGCATGTTGGTTCCCAGAAGTCAGAATTGCTACAAACATTCCATCCGGCTAAGCAGGGCCGGCGCGCCCATGGAGGCCAGGTAGGCGGTGGCCTCGGGCGCGCGGGCACTGGAGGGGCGCTGGAAGGGGTGTTGGGGGGTGGAGACGCGCGCAGCGAAGCTGGCATGACTTGGCTGCAGCTACTGCTGCAGCCAGTCAGCCAGCCCCTTGCTGCCACAACCGCTGCCACACACCCCAGCCGGGCGCAGCCTCTGTGCGCCGCTTGAGCCCCGCTGCCGCCGCCACACTTCCCAGCCGGGCGCAGCCTCCACGCACCGCCCCAGCAGCGGCTCGCAGCTTCTGCTCCCGGCTGGGGCGTGTGGGGGCGGCGGCGGTGGAAGCACGGGGCTGGCTGGCTCCGTTGCGTGCTCCTCCGCCCCAGCCGGGCGCAGAAGCCGTGAGCTGCTGCTGGGGTGGCGCACGGAGCAGCCTCCGTGCGCCGCCCCAGCCCCGGCTCACAGCTTCTGCGCTCGGCTGGGGCATGTGGCGGCGGCAGCACGGGGCTGGCTGGCTGGCTGCAGCCACTGCTGCAGCCAGCCACCCCAGCTCTGCTGTGCACTCCTCCGCCCCAGCTGGGCGTAGAAGCCGTGAGCTGCTGCTGGGGCGGCGCACGGAGCAGCCTCCGCGCGCCGCTCCAGCAGCAGCTCGCAGCTTCTGCGCTCGGCGGTCCTCCACACGCCGCCCAGCCCCCCTGCGGCGCGTGATGACGTCTGCAATGATGTCATCACGCAGTCCGTGGCGCGCCCGCATGCACACGCCGCCACGGGCGCCAAAACCTCTGGCACCAGCCCTGCGGCTAAGCTACCTGCAGTAGAAGATTCAGCGTAGGAAGAAACAAAACACTCTCTACCAATGACTGGTTTTGAAAATCTGTACACCAGATAAAGCCCTCAAGGCAGTTCACAGGACAAGATAACAGGGGTAAACACTGTTGCAATACTGAATCTGAATTGAACAGAAAAGCAGGACAGTCAGGGTCTTGCCAGGTTCCTAAAAGTGAAGAGGATGGGCAAAACCAAAACAGACTTCATAAAAATTACGACATGAAACACATCTTGGATCATTCCAAAGATTTCCACTCACATTAGGCACCTTTTCAAGAAGAAGTGCAAGAAAAACCTGACGCTAGGCCCTTGGCGCTAAGTTAAACATAGTGTATCTCAAACCATTTCTTCTGCTTGTCCAAGATGTTGTCCAAGCAATTTCTGGCCATTGTAAGATCTTATGAAGAACGTGCTTGGTGTTGCCCAAGATCTTGCATAAGCAGAACTGCTCTAAGTCTGTTAACGTTTTAACCTGTGCATCGCTGGATCCAAGCCAAGAATAAGAACTTCCTTATAAAAGAAAGATGTCTGGTTTTTAAAGGTTACTGGAAACAAGTGGAGACCTAGAAGTGGGCATGTTCTAACCCCGCCCCCCCCACGCACACAACACCTTGGTAACCTTCCCCAGCCCCTACTATTCTCCCAGTATTTTCACCGGCTCAAAATTACCAACCCTCTTTTCAGAGTTAAGGTATACAGGAAAAAAAGAAAAGCCCCTCTCGTCATTATTTCTGCTATAGTGGGAGAGGGGCAAGAGGTAAATATAGGAAGTTATTGCTTAGTTGAAAGGGAAAGTCCCTGAACTGAAACAATACCGAATCTTACGTAATCATTTCTGATACTAGCCATTCAGGCTTGTTAGGGACCCCTGGACTAGAACAGAAGATGATTAGTTATGAGGAATTGGCTAGTTTTCCAGTGTTTTTTTTTCTTTTAAAACTCCACTAGGGACTAAGGCAGCCCCATTTAGAAACACTGGCTGTGTAGTCCAGGATAGCCCCAGACAGAAGACCTTTTCATTCAGTTGATTTTGCTGTACCAACAATGTGTAGCAGGAGTCCATGCTACCCTGTCATCTTCATGATACAGGCAGTTGCCTGCCATCTTGCACAAACAGGGCACTGTGTATATTTTTTACATGAGTGTACAGCTTCAGCACGAGTGTGCTTCTCCCAAAACGGGAGTTCCCCACATGTTGATCAAAACTAGAAAATACGCATGTTGGTCTATTCACACAAAATGGCAGTCATCATGACTTTGGGGAGGATCGTTGGTAGCCCCCACTCCCATCAGATCTCATGCCACATGTGAGATGAACTTGAGTCTGAGGCCTTCTCAAAAATAAAATCCAGTCTTCTGGGATTAGAGTTACAAACTATAGTTCTGCTAATAGAACTTGGCCATTTCCAGACGGCTTACCGATCCCCGGAACGTCAAGCCACTTTGCGGAGAACACGCGAAATATCGCGTTTTCCCCGCAACGTGGTGCGACGTCGTGTGACGTCGCGCAAAACTCGTGCGAGAAAACGCAATATTTCGCGTTTTCCCCGCAACGTGGCGTGACGTTCCGGGGACCGGTAAGCCATCTGGAAACGGCCCTTGTTCTCCCCTAAACTTGGGTATTTTCCCTAATGTAAGTCTCCCAGCAGTATACCTTTACCAACTCCTGGCTCCCAATTTACGTAGAGCCTTTTCTCTGGCCAGATTTAATGTTCTTCCTTCAGCCATTTTATCTGGTAGATTTCATGGGATTCCTTATCATAGCAGGTGTTGTCCTTGTTTGATGGACTGTGTTGAAACTGTTTCCCATGTTCTTCTCCAGTGCCCTTTTTATCTGGCGCCACGCCGGGATCTTCTACATCCTATATTAGCCCAACTTTCAGAGTTTTCTGATGATTTTAAGGTTCAGTTCCTGCTTGACAACCCGATGGGGAAATAACTGAAATAGTAGCTAAGTTTCTCTACAGTGCCATGGCTATTCGCCCTGACAAGGAATATCCTGTACTGGTTTTGCTGCACTGTTGCCCTGCTCCTATCTGTATTTTAATCTCATTTTGTATGGAGTCTCTGTATTTAAAATTTTATATTTTATATATGCCAATAAAGGCTTGCTCGACTGATTGAATATTTCCATCACCTTAGATAATGTGAGGTTTACTCTCATCTTAGCTCCTTCCGTAGCTAAGTCAGGAACAAGTACCCCCATCACAAAATATATCCTCTTTTCGAACAGTTGGAAAATAAACATGGTATCTTATTTCTATATATGACCATGGTGGCTAGGATTTTATATGTGCAAAAATGGAAACGTACAGTATTGCCTTCGATCGAGGACTGGATTGTGAAAATGATGGAATTAGCAGAGATGGCTAAATTTACAGCTCTGATCAGAGATAAAACATTGTCTACTTTTATGGTTAACTGGAAACCCCTTACCGACTTTCTGCGTGAAACGAGGAAAAGTGACCTGATGATTTGCGGTTTTGATTTTTTAGAAGATAAATTTCGGAAAAATAAATAGAAGGGGGGGCAGTATTGAAAAAGTAAATTTTGTAAGTCGATTTTGGCAATATCAACACTAAAAGTAAAATGTTTGTTAAAATATGATAGGTGTTATAGAGAAAAATGGAAAATAAAACGTATTATTTTTCTTTTGTTATTTTCAATCTTTGTTTTTCTTTCTCTTTGTATTCTTTTTTCTTTTATTTCTCTGCCCTTTTTACTGAGTTTTTAATCTTACTAATGAAATAAAAATATCTACTGAAAAACAAAACACAAAATATATCCTCTTTTCTCAAGACAGAAAACCGTGCTTCCTCTTCCGTAAAGAAATTGAGAGTATCACCATCTTTGGACAGAGTAGCCAACTCTCATGGCTGCAAGACAATTCAAGCCATATAACCAGGGCTTTTTTTCAGCAGGAACGTGGGGAAATGGAGTCCCAGCACCTCTTGAAAGTGGTCACATGGCCGGTGGCCCCGCCCCCTGATCTCCAGACAGAGGGGAGTTTAGATTGCACCCTTTTGCACCTACATATAGCTTAAGCAACTGCTTTGCATGTGCCTTTAGTACAGCAGCAGGCATCGCTCTGGTGTGCTGATGTACCACATCTGTGGCAGCACTGCACCCATGGAAGTACAATTTATAATAATACCTACAACTGAGCCAAATATGAGCTGGTGATTGGCATAAGGGGCCGTTTACAAGCGATTTAAGTTTGATCAGGATTCTTCTGTTTTCCTGGAACCTGGGCCATTTCCACACGGCTTACCTTCCCTCGGAACGACACAGAACATTGCGCAAAAAACGCAGATGATTGTGTTTTCTCGCACGAGATTTGCGGGTTGTTCCGAGGGAAGGTAAGCCGTGTGGAAACGGCCCTGGACTGCTGTATTTTGTGTAGGAATTCTGTTAATTGTTTTGTAATTCTTCTCAAGTCTTAGTGCTAAGCTATTTTACACCAAGATTTAAGTCCAGTAGCACCTTAAAGACCAAAAAGATTTCCCAAGTATAAGCTTTTCAGGATCAAAGCTCCCTTTGTCAGATACAATGAAGGGAGCGCTATACTGTGGAAATTTGTTGGTCTTTAAGGTGTTACTGGACTCAAATTTTGCTCTTCTATTGCAGACCAATCTGGTGTCCCGATGCAGACTCACACTGGCAGCAGGCAAGGGAAAACTCCCAAGTTGTCCGAGCAGGGCAGCACCCAGCTCCAAGGTTCAGGCACCAATTGGGCACACTCACGGCTTCAAGTCCAAAGGGGGCTTCCAGAAACACATCCACGGGAACAGGCCAAGGTCAGGGACAAGAGAATCCATTCCAAACACAGCAGCAAGGTCAGTAGCGAGCGGACTCGTTGCTTCCACGCAGCCACCCGTTCTTCGGCTGCTTTTAACCCTCACAGTGCTCAGCTGCGTGTGCTACAGCAAGCACCTGCCGGCTGTCTCAGTCCTGCTCCTGCGAGCACTCATCGTCACTAATGATGCTGGGCCGGTGCTGTGCTTCTAGCCTGGCACTGCGCCTTCTGGCTTGGAGGGCTCTTCTAGCCCTCCTCTAGCAGCGCTCCCGAGGCTCTGGTGAGGAAGGGGGAGAGCTGGCCTGCACCTGGCTTTCTGTTGCCAGCCCAGGGCCGGGAAGCTGAGGAACCGATGTGCTGGGACCTGGCTGTGGGTCAGTATCTGAGCCTTCAGGGCCTGCCTCCTCCTGCAGTGCCTCTGCCACTGGCTGTGGATCTGGGTCAGGTTCACCAGCTGTCTCTTCCTCAGAAGAGTCCTCTGAGAGCCAAGCTACAAGTGATGCCTGACACAGGTTGGACACTTGTCAGCTTCCCTCAAGTTTTGATGGGAAATGTAGGCGTCCTGGTCTTGCAGCTGTAATGGAGAGGCAAGCTGTAAAACCAGGATGCCTACATTTCCCATCAAAACTTGAGGGAAGCTGACAAGTGTCCAACCTGTGTCAGGCATCACTTGTAGCTTGGCTCTGAGTCTCTCTGCTCCACTGGGCCAGGTTGGTCCATGACATCTGGGCCGATTCCGCACGGCTTACCTGAAGCCGGAACATTGCAGAACATGCCGGAAAAAACGCAGAAGATCGCGTTTTCTCGCGTGAGTTTTGCGCGACATCGCGCATAACTCACGCGAGAAAACGCAATCTTCCACGTTTTTTCCAGCATGTTCCGCAATGTTCCAGCTTCAGGTAAGCCATGTGGAATCGGCCCTGGTTATACACCGACCTGATCCCTTCATTTTAGTGATTTTTCTAAAGGTTAAGTTTTTAACATGCTATTGTTAACCATGTCAAAAGTTGCTTCCGCCTTTTAAAAATAAATGTAGCCAGTGCCTAATATCAAATGCATTTTGTTTTAGAGGCCTTGACCTCCCATCTCCAATCTGGTCTGAAGCCAGAAGATTTTGGTTTTGCTTGCCAAAAGACTTACATGGGATGCTGGAAATCTTTCAAACACACAGGTTCTGTGGATGGCAATAAATCAAAGTTTGCTTTAGACTGGCAGCTGCGTTAAACAAGGGATAGCCGACTGCTTGCTAAAGAGAAAGCATTCTAAGCTGTTCTTGCACAAGCTAATCCTCCTATCGGGAGTGATGAAATGGCTGGTTGAGAAACGTCTCCAGGAGATAAACAAGAGCAGAGAAATGCACAGGGTAAGCAGTGAGTAATCCAGCACATTAGAGAGGTGGAGGGGAAGTAGCCAACACGGGGCTGCCATTTTGGGCAGCTTGTTCATGACACTCATTATATGACTGTACCATTCATGACTGTACACATATTTGAACCCAGATTTTTCCAGATGGAGACCAATATTCTCTCTATTATACCTAGGGGTCATTTTGTAGAAAAAGAGCTGGAGGAACTCATTAGCATAACTCATTAGCATATGGCATTCCCCTTGACATCACTGGAAGTGTGTCATTACCATAACTGATTTGCATATGCCACACCCCCTGACATCACCTATCCTGGCTGTTCTGGACCCAATCCTGGCCATTCAGGGGCGAAAAGGGGCCCAAAACGGTCAGGATTGGGCAGCTGCTGAACAGGAGAGTGATCCACCACCCATCAGCGGCCCAATCCGGGCCATTTCGGCCCCAATCCAGGCCAAAATGGGCCCAAAATAGCCAAGAGTCAGGTGGGCGGGTCCACCTGACATGTGACCTCTTTGGGGAACTGCTAGAACTGCGTTCCTGCGCGTTCCCCCTCGAAATGAGCCTTGATTATACCACTAGGATTGCCACACCAAGTTGGGAAAGTTCTGGCAATATGGGGGTGGAGCCTGGGGAAGGCGGGGTATAATGTCCCCGCCCAAGCGGACTGTCCCCGCCCAAGCGGCCCTTTTCTCAAGGGGAATTCTCGGTAGTATGGATATCAGTTGTAATTCCAGGACAGGTTGTCAGCCTCCACTTAGTGACAACCTGCCACCACACTGGCTTGAACATAAAAAGTGCTTCCTCACACACGAGAGTCCTTATTGTTCAACAGAAACAGGAAGATATGAAAACACATACCAGCACCACAGCCTCAAGCCACAGATGAGCGTACTAAGCCAGTAAGTTCCTGGGAGGGTGGACACTGCGGAAGGAGTGTCCCCTCACATACCACAGAAGTATGGTAAAAAAGAGCAAAGTCAGAGAAGTAACATGGTTTCCAGGCCCCAGGAACGATAAGAGGTTTCCAAGGGCAACTGGCACATGCGCAATAGCGCATGGTTGAGTTTCTCCCACCCCTCCTAAGCAGTCAAGCTCACCAAATAAAAAAAGTCAGTCGGCATCTTCACGACAGAAAAAAGTGAAGCTGTTTCTTTCACACGATACCTCATCATTTACAGCGTTCATGGACCCAAAATGCAGTAACAGCCACTAGAATGAGGGCCCTGGCTCTACAGCGCAGCATCTGTTTTGCAACCACGACGGTCCCGGTATCTCCAGTAAATGATGCAAAAGATCTCAACCCAAGTCCCTGGAGAGCTGCTGTCAGTCAGTGGAGGCCTTCCTAAACCATAGTCTGACTCAGGAGAAGGCAGGTTCATGTGCTTTCATTAGACAAATCCATCAAGGAGAAGAAACCGGACAATGACTACTGGTCAGGACAACGATATGAATACCTCTGAGACAAATCCCCAGACCCGTTCTACTTACTTTCCTGCAGTGGAAGCAGCATTTCATGTTCCTGCACGGAGAAGGCTGCCTCCACTGGTAGAAAATGCCTTGGACAAAGAAGGTTGGATCCCCAGGTCCATTCCATGAGCAGATTCCAGAACATCCCAACGCACCCAAGTCCATTTGGCAAGGGACAGCAGCAAAGGGTAGAAATACACATTACTAAGTACCTGGGGATGCTCAAGTGCCCCTCATTTCATGTGTCCTCCTCCAACTTTCTATGTACTCGCTCACACAGTCACACTTTAATTTGCTCCGTGTGAGTACATTCGCACGTTCGATATCAGTTCCTCCTCAATTGCTCAAAGTATCCCAGTTTCCCCCACCTCCACATCCATTCATTGAAATGCAGAGCTTGACACTTTCTCACACCTTAAAGAAATGCAAATCAGCAAGTCAAAGGAGCCTACAGTACTTGTTCTTGCAGCAAAACCAGAGCTGAATTGGCACTGTGCCCTCTGGACTCACTTGCAGATGCAATCACACAAGGGGAGCTCCCATGAAAGCGCCATTCACGTGCGTCAGTCAAAAACAGCCTGAATATAAATTGAGGACCACACATAAAATCCTGCACTTCAGCATCCCCAGGTAATTCACAACATATATTTCCACTCAAAGACAGGTGGACATTCCAGTGTCCTTTAGTTATCCCCTGGGAGGAACAGGGTGCTGGACTCAACATATTTTTGTTCCCATCTGAGCTTGTGGGCCAGACCCTCATTTTGAAGAATTTATTCTGGGTCCAGAATTTGAAGAGACTAAGAGCCAAGCTACAAGTGACTTCTTTCACATGGAGAACACTTGATTGTTTTTGCAAGTTTTTCTGGGAACTGAAGTCCGAGTGTCCTTCGCCTCTCTGTTAGAATTGCTACCTGAAGAGCCAGAGAGAGCCGGTGGCAGCAGCAGCTTTTGCAAATTGTTCCTCCAGTCACAAGCCTGCTGCTCTGGAGAAAGCCGCTGTGTCGGTGAAGCTCCCCGGGAGCAGGACACCCAGGGAGAAAGTAGCAGCTGCCCACCCCCAAACAATCATTGGGAGTCCTCTTGTCCAGCAGGCTTGTGACTGGAGGAACGATTTGCAAAATCTGCTGCTGCTGCCGGCTTTCTCTGGCTCTTCAGGCAGCGATGCTAACAGAGAGGGGACGGACACTCGGACTTCAGTTCCCAGAAAAACTTGCAAAAACAATCAAGTGTTCTCCACGTGAAAAAAGTCACTTGTAGCTTGGCTCTAAGAGTGAGAGAACATCCAAGATTCTTGGGGAGAGGGGCAGAAAGTTAAAGCACATATAAAGCTGCTTTATACAGACTCAGATCTTTGGTCCATCAAGATCAGTACAGTCTGCTCTGACTGGCAGCGGTTCTCCAGCATCTCGGGTGGAGATCTTTCATATCATCTGCTTAACTGGAAATACTGGGGATTGAACCTGGGGCCTTCTACATGCAAAGCAGATGCTCTTCCATTGATCCACGGCCTCTCCCAGCTTACCCATCGGAGAATAAAGCAGCTTACCCGTCAGAGAATAAATAAGCAAGCAGAAGAGCATGGACACCACAGAGACCAGAACCCAGTGGGAGAGTTTCTTGTTGTTCATGCTACTATAGATGGCAATGCACGCTTCATGGCACTGAAAGACATAACAAGCTAGTGAGGCATTCATCTCCCATGCCCCCGAGGTTCCCCCAGCATGTTCCCTCCTTGTCACATCCTTCCAAAACAGCTACAATTAACAGTTCCATTGGTAAACAATAAGGGGGGCAACGGAGAACCTCTTTTTGTTTACTATCCAATTTGCCTTTTTTAAATGACAACATTTCTCTGCTTTCTAGGCATGATCAACCTACTTTAATTACTTCCTTAGCAACAGTAGCCTTTTATATAGATCAGTTGTTATTTTGCATCTAGCTTATGAACTGATCTTATTGAAAAAGGAAAGAACCAATGTCCTTCTCAGAGCCAAGCTACAAGTGACGCCTGACACAGGTTGGACACTTGTCAGCTTCCCTCAAGTTTTGATGGGAAATGTAGGCATCCTGGTTTTACAGCTTGGCTCTCCATTACAGCTGCAAGACCAGGATGCCTACATTTCCCATCAAAACTTGAGGGAAGCTGACAAGTGTCCAACCTGTGTCAGGCATCACTTCTAGCTTGGCTCTCAGAAGAAAATTCAGAGGCTTAAGCAGGGTGGGGAATTTCTTCTTTCTGAAATTCACTTTTTTAGATATAGCCACTGATTCTCATTTTTTTTCTCTTTTAAGAGCAGGATTTCTCTTTCATTTCTCTTTGAAGAGAAATCAAGGCATCCTTTTGCAACTTCAGCCCTTGCAGTTGTTTTATATTATACACCCCAGAGGGGTGCTCTAACAGGAAGATACGAAGGCATGGAAAAATATTGCTTGCAGAATGAAATTCTGAAATTTTGTAAAACCTCCATTCCTGTTCCTCCTCTCTTCAAATTTCTCTTTGAACAAAAAAGAATTGACTAGAAACTGACTCCAAATTCCTAAAAAGAGGACAATTAAAGGATTATTGGATTTCAGGGAGAAATTGGATAGAGAGGAATTGAGAGAATTTCTCTTAACCCTACTTCCCATATGTCCAAACTCCTCCCACCCTTCTTCCAAAAGGAGCTCAAGATAGCGGACAGGAAAGAGGAGAGCCAGACTCACATCAGAGAAAGAGAAATTTTAACCCATTACCTGGAATCCAAAGCAGATTGTTGGGATAACACTGAACATGGAGGCCCAGGAAGAAACCCTACAAAATTGGAACGGAGCGAAGGAAGAACGTCACAGATTATCAAGTGAGATATGAAAAGCAAGCAAGGAGTGTTATACAACGTACATACCACATGAAGCACAGCTTGAGGTCAAGGAATATGTCAATGAAGGATGACGGGACCTAGCCAGCCAAACTATATCTCTTAGAGCAGAGATACTCAGTGGCCTTTGGCTCTTCTGAGCACTAGTCTACAATGTGCCACCTGCCTAGGGTTGCCAACTTCCAGGTGGGGCCTGAAGATCTCCCTGAATTACAGTTAATCTCCAGATGACAGAGATCAGTTCCCCTGAAGAAAATGGCTGTTTGAGAGTGGAATCTACGTTATTATACCCTGCTGAGGTCTCTCCCCTGTTCAAAACCCACTGTCCTCAGGCTCCATCCCCAAAATGTCCAGGAATTTCCCAACCCGGAGCTGGCAACCCTATGCTGGTCTACAGTGGATGAGCAAGATTTATAATAACAATATTTGATTTATATACCACCTTGTATATACACCCACTCACAGCGATTTACAAAGTATGTTATTATTATCCCCACAACAAAAATCATTTGTCTTGCTATAGATCTTAAGCACTGGGAATCAACCCGTATACTGGGATTCACCAATAAGGATAAGAAAACAGGAGCAAAGTATCTCAAAATCAGAAAGGCAATTGTTACGGAGGGATCCGATCACCATTTTTAAGAATAGGAAGAGATGGAGCCAGGGAGGTTAAATCAGAAGGAAGAATATTCCACCATTTGGGAGCAGGGGAAAAGAAAACATAAAACAGAATAGAATAGCAAAAATTAGGGCTTGGAAACAAAGGTTCCCACCACTACTCTTTCCCCATACCACATTTCCACCCACCGGCTACCACTACAAACTGCGGCATGTTTCATCAATTGTATCGTACTGACGTTACTGTAATGTGGGGACTAAAATTTCACAGCTTAGAGAAGAACACCTGAAATTCTCCCAGTCTACTGCAACAAGACCAACTCGTGTCACCACTTACCCAGAAGAATGGCGATGTTCATACTTCACATTGTGATCAGTCCGGATATAATATTTTATTACTATGACCAGCATTAAATAGCAAGCAGCCAAGGTCCCAAGAATACTGAAATACACAAAGAGAAGCGTTTGCACCACGGAAGTTCAGCACTGCTTAGAATTCAAACCACAAGCATGATTCATCTCCCCCCCACACACACACACACACAACTGTGGTTGTGTTGGGGTACTGTTTGGGGAGATTTTTAGAAAGAAGAGGTTCTCACTCCCCTGTCCTCATTTTTTAGATACATACTACTAGTCCTGAGCGCCATTGGTATTTTTCTAGGTAGCTATATTACCTATTCACCCACACTAACTACTGGGCCATTTCCACTCTCGGAGCGACCCGGAACATCATGCAAAGAACGCGGAAGATCGTGTTCTCATGCAAGATTTGCGCAATGTTGCACAAATCTCGCGCGAGAAAACATGATCTTCCACCGTTTTTGTGCGATGTTCCGGGTCATTCTGAGGGAAGGTAAGCAGTGTGGAAACGGCCCTGGCATAAAAACAACTAAATGAATCTTTGGAAATGTTCATAGCGATGCTAAACAAATATTATATTTTTTAAATACTAAAAAATGTTCTTACTTCTTAGCGGAATCCTATTGCATTTCTAAGCGACTAACTTGAATTCAGATTTACTGTAGTTTTGTAGCACTGCCATTCAGCAAGACAAATACTGCTTTCTGGTGCGGCCAGTTTCTGCCTTAATAATAATGACTGCACTTAAATACCGCTCTTCTACTCTTTTAAACAGATTAGCGCCTCACCTGGAGCGGTGAACAAGTTAGTGTTATTATTATCCCTGCAATACAGCTGGAGAGCTGGGGCTTAGAGGAGTGGCTTACCCAAGGCTACCTGCTGAGCTCATGGCGGTCGTGGGATTTGAACCCGTAGACTGCTGATTTGCAGCCGAACTACTTCACCACTGTGCTACCGGCACAGGGCCCATAAGGACAAGCACAAATCATACATTTTGCTGTTGATTGCACTAGTCTGAGTTTGCCCTGCTTCTTGGAAGACCAAACAAATGTGTGGCTAAGGGTAATCTGGATGGTATCATCTTCTTGGACTTCCAAACTTTGGACGTCCAAGGAGATAAGGCTCTTGACAAGGTACCTCACCAAAGACTCAAGAATAAGCAGTTTAAATGACAGAAAGCCAAGAGTAGGAATAAATAGACAGTTCTCATAATGAAAGGAAGTAAGCAACGGGGTCCCTCAAGGTTGAATATTAGGTCTGGTGTTATTTAATTTGTTCACAAATGATTTGGTATCAGTGGTGAGTGGTACAGTGGCCCAGTTTGCAAAGTATACTACATTATTCAGGATGGAGAAAACCAAGGTTGATTGTAAAGAGCTCCAGGAGGATCTCTGGAAAATTGGGGCCGTTTCCACACTACTCACCTTCAATCGGAACGCCGTGGAACGTTGCGAACAAAACCCAGAAGATAGCATTATGTCACGCAAAACTCGCACGAGAAAATCCTATCTTCTGGGGTTTGTTCGCAACGTTCCGCGGCGTTCCGATTGAAGGTGAGTAGTGTGGAAACGGCCTGGGTGAGTGGGCAAGATGGAGCAAATGGAAGAACACACAAACTACACAGCTCTCTTGAAACACAAACAACTGATAAATCCAAAGAGGTGGTCTTTAAGCCTAGCAAAGATGCTCACCCTTCTGAAATCTCCCTCCACAGACACACCCACAGACACCATCAAATTCTGAAGATTTTGGTCGTGGTTCCCAGTAGCATAGTTCCCTATGAGTACAGTTTGGTCAGGAGTGAACCCCTGGCTGGACCTTCTTACCAAGAACTCTCAATTGCACATGCAATCATCAGATTTCTAAGCCCCTTCAACTCAATTCTAGCCCCCTGAGAATGTAGCTGTGATTGGCGGCTCACCTTGTATACTTCTGGAATCCAATCTCCCTTGGGACCGAGAGAGGGAAGATAACCAAGATGCACAGCACGGACAAGGTGAAGCGATTGTCTGTGAACCAGTGCTGGTGAGAAGCCCCGCCACTGAAGGTTTCATTTGGATAGAACGAATCACACACTGGCAAGGAAATGTGTAGAAGGCAACAGCAAGTCAACATTAGCCTCTCCCAGCTCCCATTCAATTTACTCATGGGTTTATACCAGAGATCCACAATATGGTGCCCACGGGAACTATGGCACCCAGTGATGAATTTCCTAAGGCCTACTTCCTTTTTCCTGTCGACTTCCTTTTTCCTTGGAGCACCTCTTCCACAAAGCAGCGAGGCAATCCGCACTTTCCTGCACCTCAATGGGACAGGAAGTGCTTCAGAAGACCCCAGAAAGCATCACCTATGGGTCTGAAGGAGGCACCCATTCACCCTTGGCTTGGAACCTCCCCACATTCTGATTGTGATTGATCTCAGCCTCCACAGAAGCCATTTTGTGGTGGAACTCACAGGTAGCTTCCCCCACCAGGACAAATAATGCCCCATTTCATGGTGGGGAAACAGTGTGGTGGGGAAGGCTGAAGTCCCTTCAGCACTCAGGAGGTCAGTTCCCAGCAGCTGACATCTGACTGCTGGGATGTGAGTTTGGTCAGGAAGAAACCAGGCCCACCTGGGGGAAACCACGACTCATCAAGATTGGCTGTAAGTCACAGCAAAATGGCCTCTGCACACCATTTCCACATGAACTGAAACAAGCTGGGCCAATTTCAGGCAGCATAAGCAAATCCTTGGCTGCTACTTCTCAAACAAAAAAAAACCCCTCTGGAAACATAAAATTGTCATGCTGGGGGAAGGTTCTAGATAAATCTTCCCCATAACAAGCTTCATTTTTGTGTGCTAAGAGGGTCCACCTTTAAACAGAAGCCTTCTGTACTGTATTTGAAATGATAGCAGCCTGAATAGCCTAGACTAGCCCAAAATGATTTGGAGATTTGGTAGTAGAGCCTGGGGAGGGCCGGATTTGATGAAGGGAGGGTATAATACTGTAGGGTCTACCCTCCAAAACACTCATTTTCTCCAAGGGAGCTGATCTCTGTAGTCTGGAGATGTTGTCATTCCTGGAGATCCCCAGGCCCCACCTGGGGGTTGGCAACCCTTGTTTCAGGTCAGAGAATGCCCGATTCAAATACAGCCTGTATAACCAAGGAATTAAGATCTGAGTACAGAAGTCTAGGGATATGTCAGCACTAGAGATGGGCACGAACAGCAATACGAACTAAGAAACCCCACGAACAGTGGGGAGTGGTGTGGTAGGAATCTACCCCTTCAAGTTCCAGGGCTGCTGCCAGGCTCTGGGGCCAAGCTATTATTTATTATTGGTACCTTTCCTGCTGCCTGCTCAGGTGAGGTTTCTGGGAGTGGTGCAGAAGGGATCTTGATGGCTGAAGGAGAGCCTGCTGGCCCCCACGAACAACGAACAACAAACATGTTTGTGAACAGGATCATGTTCGTCAATGTTCGTTGTTCGTGAATAGCAACGAACAACAAACACCATGTTCGTTTTTTTTTTTCTGTTCATGCACATTTCTAATCATCACCCAAATCTTGGAACAGAATATTGTAAAGTTCGTCCCCAGAGGGCAATATTGGGCTTAGCAGGCCAATGGTCTTAATTGACTAATTCTATACAAAGTCTTCAACATATTAGAATCTGTGTATGTGCTTGGGCTAACCTGTGGAGATTCCCCAATTGCTAGAGGAGAAATCTCCATGGAGTGTAACTTGATTAATAGGTATTGCTTTGCTAGGGAAGAGCACACACACACACACCCCGATCAAAAAAGGAAAGTTAGCAATTGCCAGGAAGTTGCAAGAAGGCTTCCTTGGGTCAAAGAGCTTACACTTTTCTAGCTGATCCCCCATCACTCTGAGAAAAGCCACAGAGATCATGAAGAGGTTCAGAATAAAGCAGGCTTCGCACAGCTTCCCGATGGCCGGCCCGCAGATCTCTCTCACCACACCCTGGTACGTTGTCTGTGTGCTTATGGAGGCGGCATAGCCCAGGATCACTAGGCCACTAATCAGGAATATCAAGGAAACCTACATGAAGACAGAGGGTCAGGGAAGGACAAGAAAATAAAGGAATTTTAAGCTTGCATAACGTAAGGGCAAAGGTGGGCAGGCAGGGTTACTAGCGGGCATTAGGTGAGAAACTGGCAGGCAGGGACATGGGGGGCCACCGTGTCAATATCATAATGCCATATCTGGGGCAAACCCTGGAAATGATGTCATGCCATCGATGCAGCAGTGACTTTGGCCTTATTTTTTCCCCTGCCAGCCTAATGGGTGGTGGTGGCAGTCAGGGAGGTTGCTGGCAGGAGATCTCCCACTATTACAGAGGTCCTTGCAACCCCTATGGACAGAATGAGGTCAACCATCATGGCTGACTCAATACCAAGGTGCTAGCCCCACCACTTGCCTAAGGAGCAAATAATACTCCTTTCTTTCTAGTTGTGCACACCCAACAGAGATTCATCAGATTTCTAAGCATCTCTTTGAGAAGATGGATTCTTTTTTCCTTATCTTTCCACGCACTTTGTGCTGTGTTTGTTGAATTTTTAAATACTATTTTAAATGTTGTTTAAAGTTAAATTTGAATGGTTTTAAAACATTCTTCTAAATTGTTAAGTGTTAGTTTCAATTGTTTGTTAGTGTTTTAATAACAAATAATAATATTCAATTTATATACTGCCCTTCAGGACAAAATGTGGTTGTTAAAGTGTGCTATTATTATCTTCACAACAAATCACCCTGTGAGGTGGGTGGGGCTGAGGGAGTTCTGAGAGAGCTGTGACTGTCTCAAGGTCACTCAGCTGGCTTCAAGTGGAGGAGTAGAGAATCAAATCCGGTTCTCCAGATTAGAGTCCTGCCGTTCAACCACTACACCAAGATGGCTCTTAATTGTTTTGTTTGCCGCCACCTTGGGGACCCTACTTTGAGTAGAAAGGCAGCGTACAAGAGTTCTAAATAAATACATAAAGGCAACTTTTAAAGCTAGGACAAATGATTTCTTTCAACAGGAAAAAGATTTAGGAGACAATGGATTGGGTCTAGCCAGCTTTTTCACTATCCAATTCCTCTCCTTAATGAAACCCCCGACCCACACAGATTTTGCAGATCCCATAATCAGCAGCGTAACCTTTTTTTTTTGGAATGATTTTATTAAAACTGTAAAACCCACGAAAATACAGTAAGATAACAGTGTAAAACAACAAACAATACAACATAGCTTTCTGAAGTACAAGAAGATACAGCTGGTTGTGTAAGTACATGTTCAGAGAGAATATTAGCAGTAACCAACTTGGTAGCACAAAGTTTAAGCAGAGAGAGAGAGAGAGAGAGAGAGAGAGAGAGAGAGAGAGACATATAAAGCCTAAATGAAACTTACATATTTACATACATGTTAAAGATTTTAAATCCAGGTAAGGAACTATTATTTTCTCTACGATCAAAGAACGGAAACCATTTCTCAATAAAGTTAGCATGGCCTTTTTGATGGTTTTCACCAGCAGAAGTTAGACTAATCCAGTATGTATGCAAAGGAATGCAATTGGATTTGGACAATAAATGCAACCTCTGGAGGTTGGAGGAAAGAATAATAAAATTCAGTTTGAGAGCTCTTTTGTTCCCTTCAGATTAAAATAGGGAGGGGGTATCACAGCTCAGTGGCAGGGCATCTCCTTTGCATCTCCTCCTTAGATGCCAGGTCCCACTCCAGGTATCTTCTGTTAAAAGGAGCAGGTCGTAGGTGGAGTTATCTACCTGAGATCTTGGAGAGCCACTGCCCATCTGAGTAAGTACTAGACCAGTGGTCTCTATGTAAGGCTCAAATGTGTTCAAATGGACATGAGTAAGGTAGCTGTTGGAGACTTTTTTTTTTTTTTAAGAATCTGGTTTTCTCCCTTCGTTTTTTCTGTGTCCTGTATTTCAACCTTGCTAAAGCATTTTTTTATTTAAAAGAGTATTTTTGATGGTAAGACCTTGACATATATTGCAATTCTTCTTCTAGGCCTATTAGATAATATTTTCTCTCATACTGGCTTGCTTGAAGCCACGCAACAGGTCTTTGAGAGAGGCAAGATTAACAGTGCAATCCTAAACAGAGTTACCCTTTTCCAAGCCCAACAGTTTCAGTGGATTTAGAAGGGTATAAATCCACTTAGGACCGCACTAATAAACTGGGGACTTCCCAGAGATGGCAGTCAATTAATTCAGGAAATGATAGATAGCTTATGCAAGAAGGGCTTCTTTTCTGGAGTATGCTCAATGAAGCACACAGAAAACAACAACATTTTAATTCACTGACAGCAGCTTAGATTTTTACTAGCCCCAGAGGCAGTAAAGAGCCAGAGATCACAGAAGAACTTTCATTTTACAAATCACTCTGCACAAGAGAACATCCTTTACCTGAAGACACCCTCTAGGCCTCTGATGCTAGAATCCAAATCAAAGGCCAAGTAAATATCCTTCACCAGTGTCTGATTGTGCACTTGGAACACACACAAGCATCTGTTTGAAATAGGTGTGTCAAGGCTGCCGACACCCAAAGTGCTACAGATGTCAACATCCATCCAGGACATAAACACAGATAAGCAACTGGACCTACATTTTTTACATTTTTTCCAAACAGGATGGAACAGTCTTGGGTGGCCTTTCACAAGACCAAACTGGAGCACACCGGAAAAGGGTGCTAAACATTCCTGCAGAAAACCTCGTTCCAAATTCTCATGATCTCTCTACTGATCTTTGGCATAAGAGGAGAAAGACAGAGCAGGGCTGTTTCCACATGGCTTACCTTCTTCCGGAAAACAGTGTCTTCATGCTCAAGAAGACGCTTTATCGTGCGAAATCGCACAAGAAGATGCTGTTATCGTGGAAGACAGTGTCTTCCTAGTGCAATTTCGCATGCAAAGCAGCTGTTATCCGGAAGAAGGTAAGCTGTGTGGAAACGGCCCCACGCTAAATTTTTCTTGAGACGTATTTTCTTCAGAAGCATTTGTGTTTAACCTTTACATTTATTCATCCTCTCCTCAACAAACACATGATGGCATACACGTAGCCCTTCTTTTTATCTTAATAATCCACACACACTCTCAGCAAGGCAGGCTAGGCCAAAAGTGACTGGCCTAAAACACTCCACCTCTCATGCAGTGACACGTTTCTAGGTCCATCACAGGAAGCCACAGAAGAGTATAACTCTGCTTAGGATTGCACCGTAAATTTTGAGGCCGAGGTAAAGGTAGTCCCCTGTGCAAGCTCCGAGTCATTACTGACCCATGGGGGGACGTCACATCACGACGTTTTCTTGGCAGACTTTTTACGGGGTGGTTTGCCATTGCCTTCCCCAGTCATCTTTACTTTACCCCCAGGAAACTGGGTACTCATTTTACCGGCCTCGGAAGGACGGAAGGCTGAGTCAACCTTGAGCCGACTACCTGAACCTGGCTTCCAAGAAGAGAGGCTAAATGCAGTTTAAATCCTCAACTTAAGGCACAACATTGGTTGCTGCAGCCCCAGATTTATAGTTTTATTTACAGAATTTGTACCACATCTTCCTGCTATCATCAGGGGCAGCAAGGTGGTTAAAAGATTTAAAAATATACATAATAAAAATCTTTAAAACCATTAAAAACAAATAGCATGAAAAATAAAGCTAAAACTTACATACAAACATAAAAACAACAATTAAAGCATAGGACAGAAAGGAGGATTCGCTGAGGGGAGGCCAGATGAACAAAAAAGTCTTCACCTGCTGTCAGAAGATGGCGCCTGAAGCAGACAGATTAATCTTCCTGTGGAAAGAGTTCCAGAGTTTTGGTGCCACGACTGAGGAGGCCCTCTTCTGGGTTGCCTCTCACCTAATCTTACAGTAGGGATGCCAGCCCCCAGCTGGGGGTGGAGGACTTCCTACTCCCAGCTGCCGTCCCCCACCACCGCTCACCTGGCCAGCTTCCCCCCACCCCCAGAACTACTCACCTGGCCAAACACACAAAAGACAACAAGCAGCATCCTCCACCATGCCCCTCCCCTAGTTTCAAGGTAGGGGGACCCGATAACTCTGCTTCAGAAGGCAGAGGCACCCAAGGCAGGGCCTCAGAAGATTACTGTAATGATAGTCAGGTAGGTTTGTCAGGGAGTAGATCCTTCAGGTATGCTACTCCCAAACTATAGAGGGATTTAAAGATCAACACTAGCACATTGAATTGAACCCCCAAACAGATTGGGAGCCAGTGTAGATAGGCCAAGCATGGGGTGATAACTTCCGACTCCCCAGTTAACATCCTAGCTGCAGTGTTCCGCACCAGTTGAAGCTTCCCAGAACTTTCAAGGGCAGTCCCATATATAGTGCATTGCAGTAATCTAATCTAGATGTAACCAGGGCATGTACCATAATGTATAGAGTTTTCCTGCCCAGGAAAAAATGCAGCTGGCTAAGCAGTTGAAGCTGGTAGAAGGCACTTCTGGTCACCGTTGCCACCTGGTTATCAAGAGCAACACCCAACTTTGGACTTGTTATGTCAAGTTGCTTCTATGAATTAATAGCCTCCAAAACGTTCTATCATTGACGGCGTTGCTCAGGTTTTACAAAATGAAGGCCATGGCTTCCTTTATTGGATCTTCCTCTTTTCCTACTGACTTCAGCTTTTGCTAGTGTTATCATCTTTTCCACGATTCATGTCAAGTAGCACATGAATCTTGCTCTTCTACTACAGACCAACATGGCTACCCACCAGCAATTGTCTTTTCCAGTGAGTCTTGTCTTCTGACGAAAGTACAATAGCCTCAGCCTTATCATTTTAGCGTCTAGGGAGAATTCAGGCTAGATTTGCTCTAGAACCCACTGATTTGTCTTTTTGGCCCTCCATGGCATCCCCTAAAACTCTCCTTCAGCACCACATTTCAAATGAATCAACTTTCATCCTATCAGATACTTCATTGTCCAACTTTCACATCCATACATAGTAATGGGGAATAACATAGTATGAATTATCTTGATATCTTGGTCCCCAGCAACACACCCTTATCCTTAAGGATCTTTTCTAGTTCCTTCAGGGCTGCCGCATCATCCCATGTGATGTCTGAAGGGTCAATTAACACAAAACAAAGTTCTTGTAGCTGCCACAAAGATTTTGTATTAGATATGAGAAGGGAATTCTGTACTTCCCAGATGCCCATGGAGCATTCTAACTGCAACTCAGGGCCAAGCTAGAAGTGATAAATTGCACTTGAATGCAATTCGTCACTTCTAGCTTGGCCCTCAGGCATACATGGAGAAGGGCACTTCTGCCTTCCTTCCTCCTACACAATGTTTGTATCCTGAAACAGCCCCAACAACAACATTCGATTTATATACCGCCTTTCAGGACAACTTAACACCCACTCAGAGTGGTTTACAAAGTATGTCATTATTATCCCCACAACAAAACACCCTGTGAGGTGGGTGGGGCTGAGAGAGCTCCTTAGAAGCTGAGACTGACCCAAGGTCACCCAGCTGGCTTCAAGCAAAGGAGTGGGGAATCAAACCCGGTTCTTCAGATTAGAGTCCCACTCTCTTAAACACTCAGAGAGAGCCACTCCCAGAGAGCCACTATCCACTTACATGCCGCCATCAATACACCTACCTTTCCCGCCACAGCAAACAGCAGTTCCCCAGGAAATGAAAAGGGCATGGGAAGTCAGAGGAATGGCCCACACCCATTCTTCCCACCATGTGGACTTTATATTGTGTGACTCGGCCCTGAATTGAACCAGTTAGCAAATATTCAGGTATTCAACGAATTTTCAAACAGCAGAGTTTGCTGAGGAAAACAGTGAGTGTTTATTTCCACTATAGCGCTCCCCCAACAAGATGGAACCATGAAGTATTTGAACATGGATGGCAACTGAAGGCTTGAAGAAGAAACATTTGCCTTCCCTACTTTGCCTTCGCCCTCAAACAGAACAAAGCCTGAGACTGCAGTCTTGACACTAAGGCCTACCTCCTAATCGAGTGAATTTTCACATGGAAATAAATGTAGATGGCATTTGTCACGAACAGCAAACATCACAATTATTCCTTATAATCTTTGCCTTTCTTCGGTCCTCTTCATTTGTTAGCTTCTCACATCCATGCTGCTGAAATTTTGACTGTTATAAGGATGCCAACTCTGGGTAGAGAAATTCCTGGAGATGAGGAGTGGAACTGGGGGAAGGGAGGGGGTCTCTGCAGGGATGTGATTCCATAGAGTCTACCCTCTGAAGTAGCAGCCATTTTCTCCAGGAAAACTGATCTCTAGTGTCCTGGAGATCTCCATGCCCAACCTGAAGGTTGGCACCCATGTACTCTAAGCATTTCAAAACAGGAACGTTTTCATTTGGCATATTAGAAGGTAGGTCATTTGGCATATTAGAAGGTAGGGTCGCCAAGTCCCTGTATGCTCCTGGAGGGGGGAACCTGGCACTTAACTCCTGGCTCCCAGGAGTCTTTCCCTCGTGTGCACGCAAAGTGAGTGCACTCCCAGCGCTTGCACACTGTCATCACACCAGCCGTGAGTGTGCTCCTGTGCTTTGCACAGGGCAAATTCAGCCCGTTTCGGCCTATTTGAGGCCAAAATTGGCTCCAGCAAAGCACAAAAGCATTCCCATGGCTAATGTGATGACATCACTTCGGGAAGTGATGTCGTCACATCCTGCCAGGACCACACCTGGTGCATACTTTCCTGGGTTGCCTGTCAGTAGTGGGCAACTGCCGAGGGAGGAGGGTTGCAACCTCAGGGCAAAGTCCCAGGAGATTGCCCGCCACTAGCGGGCAACTGGGAAGCCTATTAGAAGGTAACAGTCATTAACTGTGCTGTGCTAATAACATGCAAGAGTCCTCCTTTGCATGACCATCATGAATCTGCTCAGTTAGGAAATCTTTCCAAGTCAGAGATGACAAAAAGAACCAAAGGTGTGGAAGGCCGTAAGACTGCCATGAGCCCGATTAAGAGCCTGGTGTTAAAGGCCGTCTTTGCTTTGGACTCAGCAGCAGAATGACTTGCTGTCCCCCCCTCCCTCCCATGCAAAAAGATAAACTACAAATGCAGAATCAAAAATGAAAGCTGTTTCTGTCCTACTCTTCAAGGAACTCAGAGCAACGTAAATGGGTCTCCTGTCCTGTCAGAAGCCCTTTCCACAGGGATCACTTTCTCCATCGTCACAGTGGCAACGGGGCTTCCGCATGGCAGGTTTCCCCAAAGCCCATTTCCCCCTAACCTTCTGCAGCAGGAGGCTTTTATTTTTAAACCATAGTTGACATATACGGATACCAGGGCCTTTTCCACACGGCTTACCTTGTTCTGGAAAACAGCAAAATCTTGCACGAAATCGTGTGCGAAGATGCTGTTATTGCGCAAAATCGCGTGAGAAGACGCTGTTATCGCGCGAGAAGTCACGATAACAGCATCTTCTCGTGCGATTTCGCACGAGATTTCGCTGTTTTCCAGAACAAGGTAAGCCGTGTGGAAATGGCCCAGCATATTGATATTGATATGTTAATGGCTGATTTTTACAAAACATCCAAAAAAATGTCTCTGGTGGATGAGAGGAAATGGCCACTGTGGGTACTAGGGCAGGGAACATAGCCCTGATACAGGCAAGACTGGCAACTTCTGCCCATAGAGCAGTTACTTCTGCTTCGTTGTGATCTCCCCCCAAATAGTGCAGCAAAACAGATTTGGGGAAGATCACAGAAGAGACTGAACACCTGGGAGGTGCATGAAAGCACCATGATTCTTTTGGGGGGGGGGAGGAGAAAAAGCCACTTCTCAACAGCCTCTCTCACCGACCTGTCACAGGGCAGATGTGAGGATAAAATAGAGGCGAGGAGAAAGATGTAAGCTGCTTTGGGTCCTAAATGAGGAGAAAGGAGGGGGTATAATAAAGTTAATTAATTAATCAATCAATCAATCCATTAATTAATTAATTAACACAGAAAATCCAGAAAGAACCAGAACTGTTCCGGTGCTAGATTCAGGTCCATTAGCACCTTAAAGACCAGCTAGATTTCCAGGGTATGAGCTTTCGAGCATCAGAGTTCGGTGCTCTGACTCTCAAAAGCTCATACCCTGTAAATTTTCTACTACTACAAACCAACATAACCACCCACCCGAAACTGTACCAGGAAAGACAGAAAGGCAAATCGGAGGGATGTCCTGATGCCATTCATGTTGATATGGGGAGGGTGGAAAGAACATACCGCACAATGTATTTAGAGAGCCAGGCGTTGTCACTGGGGAATAAAATAGGTCCGATAGAAACTGTCCTTATATTACCACAGCACAAGATTCGAACTACACTCTTAGCCACATTCAAGGTACGGCTTCATTTGTGCCCAAACTCCGTACCTGCAACCATTTCACTGCCGCAAAGTTCTCCCACGCATATGCGGAGTGCATCACCCTCACCAGCAAATACACTCTTAACAGGAAAGGATCAAAAGTGGCATTTCCAGACAGAACATGTTTTCTCGTCTCGTTTTCTCCAAGGTTTCTCATTTCCTACCAAATAAGCTGAGCTTAAAACACTGGAAAGTTGGCAAAAGTACAATCGATGGGACTTCCTTCTGCCCAAAAACGGGCAGGACTGGGTGCTCTACATCCTACCAGCCAGGTCAGGCCACACCAGGCCTTGAAAGGGTTCTTTTGGCACTTACCAGCTCCACAAGGACAGCCGGGGTGATTCCTCCAGCCTTATTGAATGCCCAGGGGAAGTTGAGAAGTCCGGCTCCTAGAGCTGATTTCAGCAGAATAAAGACAGCCCCAGCAGAAGAGAGATTGGGGCTATCCGATTCCAAGGTAGGCTTGGCTAGCAAGCTGATGCTCTCTCTAGCCAGCTCTTCCATGTCTGAAACAGAAAGGAGGGTTGTTTGTTTTACTGGACCAAAGTGAAGAAGATTCAAGTCGAGATCAAAAGTCAGTAGGTTCCTTAGCCAGTTCTCGGAAGAATCACTTCAGTTCCATGGCTCTGCACAATTCGCAGCAACTCTTCTCACAGCCTAGAGAGGAGGGGAAAATAAATGGGAGGGGGCCCCAACTTCCACCCTTCTCAGACTTTTGGGGGGGGGTCAAGGAACAAAGGCAAGGGAAATCAGAAGACAGATTAGCCACCAATCCAAAGCCAGGAAAAGGCACGATTCTTTTTAAAAGCTTTAAAAAACGAGCCAGGGTGTGTTCAGAGCGAGTTTCTTCCAGTGGTTGCTCAATTCAATTAGCACGTTTAGCTCCGGAGAGGTTTAAAATGAAGTTGCAGCCCTGCTCGAGATTTTGCAGAAAGGCGTCTACAAACAAACAGAAAGTCAACACAAGCCGTTCCAGGGAGCAGCAAAAGGGGACAGAAACCTCACTGGAAATGGGAAAGGTGTTGCTACACAGTAATGTCTTCTGTCTGTGGCTTGAGGGGTAAATCTAAGGGCCAAACTACATAGTACACCCAACCTATGCTGGTCCTGTGTCTGCAGCTGGACTCACAGTCAGATGAACATCGGAGGAACACCTTGAAACAAGCTCCATTCAGTGCTAGGAATCATAGAATCATAGGGTTGGAAGGGACCTCCAGGGTCATCTAGTCCAACCCCCTGCACAATGCAGGAAATTCACAACTACCTCCACCCCATACAAGACAAGTGACCCCTGCTCCATGCCCAGAAGATGACAAAACACCATCAGGATCCCCCTGGTTTAAACTGATCAAAAGAGATCATGTTAGATCTCCTTATTTAGTGAATATCACATCCCAAAATCTCAGAAAATCATTTACCTCCCTGCGCTTTCAAACAATGCCGACTGCTTTACTTACAGGAAGATATCATCAAACCCCAGTGGCTCTCCGTCTCTGCATATGCGGTGCCTCAGTTCCTGAGGATCTTCTACATTACACCTTATTTTGTCCCATGTATGCAGAGGTTAGAGCTAAATTTCTTGCTAGCAGGGCGTAACTTTACCTCTGATATTGACAAATTAGTTTTTTTGTTATCTGATACCGGTCCATTTGTCACTAGCAGAGTATCCCTGTTTGCCTTAGCTGCAAAAAAGATTAGGGCCAAGATTGTTCCCTCAGAAACCTAACTTTTCTCATAACTATCTGGTATTTATTAAGGTCCCATTTTAATTGTATTATATTTTTATTATTTTAATAACTGTATTTTATGCTTGTAAGATAGATTTCTATTTTTACTGTTTTTCACTTTGTATTGTGACGGCCTTTGGCCATATACAATTAAACCTAATACAATACTAATACCATCAGGGTCCTTAATCAAACAGGACTGGGGAAAATTACTTCCTGACCCCAAAGTGGCAATCAGCATTATTCTGGGTGTGTAAGAAGGGGCCACGAGAACTAAGCACCGGTGTAACCCTTCCTACCCTCCCTCTCATAACCTGCCTAGGTTCACAGAATCAGCATTGCTGTCATGGCCACCTAGCCTCTGCTTAAAGACCTCCAAAGAAAGAGAGCCCGCCACCTCCCGAGGAAGCCTGTTCCACTGAAGGGCCGCTCTAACGGTCAGGAAGTTCTTCCTAATGTTTAGCTGAAAACTAAAACTAAACGGAGAAGCTTTCACTTTCTATCGCACTCCAGTTTCTTCAGTGGAAAGGGCAGCATGGTGCTGGGGGTGGCTTTTGCTAGCTTCACATGCCTTAGGAAGGACACATGGAGCCAGAAAAAGTGGGTGAAAAGCCCATGCCTCGCTTTATGCTGGCAAAAGCAGGGTGAGTGGTGAAGCTCCTTCTCATTCATCACAGCATTGCACGAGTGAGTGGTTTTTAAGATGAGTTCCCCCTGCGTGCAAGTCTGGCCGAGCACCTATGACCCATCACGCATTGGGTATTTTGTGCAGTTACACCCTTTGCACACTTTCGGAAGCATTCAGGGACCCAAAGCAGCTTACAACACCCTCCCCTTCTCCATTTTACCCTCACAACAACTCTATGAGGGTGCTTAGGCTGAAATTATGTGACACTCAGAGTCACTCCATGGCAGAATGGGGATTCGAACTTATGTCTCCTAGAGCCTCGTCTGGCACTAACCACTATACCTCGTTAACAGTAAGAGCAAAACAGAAAAAAAATTCCCCATGCATAACAACCTGGGTTAACAGTTCGGCCACCCACAATGAAAATATAGAAGTTAAAGAAGAGGAAATTAAACAGCTGTGCTATATATGCTGAAAATGGAAACATAGTAGAAGCATAGATCCAGAGGAGTTAGCCATGTTAAGTCTGTAGTAGCAAAATAGTAGAGAGTCCAGTAGCACCTTAAAAACTAACCAATTTTATTGTGGCATAAGCTTTTGAGAATCACAGTTCTCTTCGTCAGATGCGTGGAGGGTATGAAGAAATTGGCCAGATATATATAGGTGGTGAGGGGAAGGGGGAGTAGATTCAAATCAGCTGCAAAAGTCATGAAAGAGGTGGAGTGTACAATCCAGGCTGGGTGTGACCCCCTCCCAATTTCTGGCCAATTTCTTCATACTGTCCATGCATCTGACAAAGACAACTGTGATTCTTGAAAGCTTAATAAAGTTGGTTAGTCTTTAAGGTGCTACTGGACTCTTTACTATTTTGATAGTACAAGCAGGAGCCCAGAACTGCCTGTGACAGTTCTGATAGCAATAAAGACCCCATCAACCTGGATTAAGAAGCAAAATATCAGATGGACTCAGTTTGTTCACATCTTGAAGGCAGCCAGTCAGAGCTGGTCCTTGCATGCAACAACCACTTGGCCAAATAAATGGTCATTCTGCTCAAGGACGCAGATTAGCAGCAGACAACAGGAGGCTGGGTTTTCTACTCTGTCAACAGATTAATTGGAGAGAAGAATTTCTATCCCATTTCCCAGCCAAAAAACCGCGGACCTCAGAATGCTGATAATCGTATTACGAATAAACATTTGTGCACCGGGTAAAACCAACAATCAAAACTCCATTTAAACTGAACAGCGGCAACACCAGACAGCAGAACTTTTTTTTTTAAAAGCAATATCAAATTTTTAACATGGCCATTTGAGAACAGAACATGGCCACTGGACAAATTTAAGTCACAACAAGTTCACTAATCTACGATCTCCCCAAACTGTCATCATTTAAAGGCAACAAAATGCAAATACTCAAACAATTCCTAACCGTATCCTAGTCCACCATTTGTCCACCCAGAATCAGTAGATTATTAGTCGTCTGGATTAAATTTTAAAAACGTGATTTTACCCAAGGAAAAAGAAAGCAAACTCCTTCTGCTGAAGGATACCCCCAAGAGAAGAGCACGGCCATCTTAATTCATTTTGCATTTCCCAACTATGTGACCTTTTTGATCTCAGTAAGCAGGATAAAGAGACTTTAATCAGCTGCTATAAGGAATTATGAATGGCTAATTGTGTCTGTCATCCCAATTATATCTTTGCAGCCTAAAGGTGTTCCTAACCATTTAAAGTGTCCTTTTCGGCCCCCATCATCATTAGCTGCCCACAAAAGAATTCGGGCATAATTGGCTTGTACGCTTTAGAAATTAGCCGCTGGGCTGTAAAAGAAACTCAGCCAATGGGAAAGTCTCAGACTCGGCTGGGGCACTTTGATACAATTTGGTTCTGGTATTCAAAGGCTCTGTAACAGTCTCTAATCTTTCATTAGAGACATGGTGAGAAGATGCATCTCTCCTATTAACAGCGATTAGGAAAAAAAGCTCAGTCTAAAGAAAGTGCCTGTACATTTCAGACTAGCTGCTGGATACAGACAGCATGTACTGGGGAGGTGAGGGGATGTCGAGTGGCCAATAGGCCATTGCTAGCCCTGTATTGTTTACCAGAGATTCCCTTCTGTACATTCACTTGGATTCAGACAGTTAAGACACACACACACAGAGTTAAGCCATCAATTCTTCCCTGAACAGCCCGGAAGGCAAAAATAGGCTGCACAAGTTTGCATTTTATGAATGGACATGCATCTTTTCTGGCATGTCTTGCAGGGCTGTTTATGGGTTACCACTTGATGTGCACACCTACGCAGTGGCCAGTGGCCACCCCAACAAAGGCAGGTGCTCCAGGCAAGCAGTTCTGCAGCTGCCACTGCCACTACCAGTTAGCCATGAGCCCTTCTTAAAAATGGAAGTTATTTAGCAAACTCTTCCAGTGAACAGAAAAGCAACGGGGAAACGCATGTAAGAGTGTTCACGTGTCTTATGCGTGTAATTCATCTCGTGTAGTTTGGCTCTCAGGGACTTCAGCCCTCTGTCCCATTCAGTGTATTACAGCAGAGCTTCCAATTGCATGGGTCATGAAAAGCGATAGGCAGTGTTAAAAGAAATGGGTGTGCCACAATATTTGATTGTTTTGGTGTACAACCTGTACTCTGGACAAGAGGCTACTGTTAGGGCAGAATATGGGGGAAAAGAATGGTTTCCAATTGGCAAAGGTGTCAGACAGGGATGTGTATATTATCTCCTTATCTCTTCAACCTCTGTGCAGAATATATCAAAGATTAGTACAGTATTGCCTTCAATTGAGGACTGGATTGTGAAAATGACTGAGTTAGCAGAGATGGCTAAACTTACCACTCTGACCAGAAATAAAACATTGTCTACCTTTATGGTTAACTGAAAACCCCTTGTTGACTTTCTGCGTGAGACAAAGAAAAATGAACTGATGATTTGTGGTTTTAATGTCTAAGAAGATAAGTTTGGAAAATAAATAGAAAGAGGACAGTACTGAAAAGGTAAATTTTGGAGATATTAAAACTAAAAGTATAATGTTTGTTAAAATATGATAGGTGTTGTAGAGAAAAATGGAAAATGAAGTGTATTATTATTCTTTGTTATTTTCAATTTGTGTTCTTTTTCTCTCTTTGTTCTCTTTTTTCTTTACTTTCTTTTTCTATTTCTCTGCCCTTTTTATTGGGCTTTTAACATTCTTGATAAAATCTAAAATATTCCTGAAAAATAAAAGTTTAGATTTAGATGAAGGTGGAGTAAAAATTGATGGGAGGAACATTAACAGTTTGAGATGTGCAGACAACACCACATTACTGGTAGAAAATAATGAAGACTTGAAATGACTATCGACAAAGGTCAAAGGATAAAGTGCCAAAGCAGGATTACAGCTGAACATTAAGAAGACGAAAGTCATCATGACTAAAGGAATTACACAACTATAAGGTTGGCAATGAAGAAACGGAAACTGTTAAAGACTTTCTATTCCTTGGCTCAATCATTAACCAAAAGGGAGACTGCAGTCAGGAAATCAGAAGGAGACTGAGACTTAGTAAGGTAGCCATGAAGGAACTAGAAAAGATCCTTAAGTGTAAGGATGTCTCACTGGTGACCAAGATCAAGATAATTCATACTCTGGTATTCCCTGTTACCATGTATGGATGTGAAAGCTGGCATTAGCTGGCAGCAACTTGACGGCACACAATACCCAATTCAGTCGATATGACCAAGAATCTAGAATACACAAAGCTAAAAGGATGTGTGGATGGGTATAAACTGTTTTGACAAACTAGGAATTATCCAGACTGCAGCCATGGTATGTTTCAGAGAGGCCTTAAAATAGTTCAAGTTCGGTTGGCACCTAGCAATTGAGGTCATATAACCATATAAATTTGGATTTTGGAACAGGCGAGATTGCGCAATAGCACCAAATATCACATTGAACTTTATTGTGGAGATCCTCCGGGAGCGCTGCTGCACCTTCAGCCTTGGCTTTCACTGTCATGACTAATTTGGCGTCATCTGCAAACTTGGCTACTACACCACTACCTCGGATTCTAAACAATTTATAAGCACATTAAGCACCTGCCTCAGTATTGATCCATGTGGGACTCTGCTCCTCACTTCTCCTTGTCACACAAATGGTCCATTTATTTCTACTATTGGCTTCCTGTCACTTAACCAGGGCCCACCCTCTTATCCTATAACTGGAGTGTCTGGTGAAGAACCTTGTCGTAAGCCTTCAGGAAGTCCAAGTAAATAATGTCTACCTGATCTCCCTTATCCACATACTTGACAACCTTCTGCAAAATCTCCAAAGGTTTGGTGAGGTCAGACTTTCCTTTGCCAAACCAATGCTGATTTCCCTCAGTGGGCTTTGTTCCTCAATGTGTTTAATAACACTTTCTGCTCATTTATCTGGGACCAATTTAAGCTAATTGGCATGTAATTCTCTGAGTCCCCTATGGAGTCCCTTTTAAAACTCTGAACTTGGCCAATTTGTTGTTAAAAATGAATTCTTTCCGCGTTGCCAAAGCACCTTGCTGCACCATCCTGCTGCAGATGTAGGAGCAAAGGAGGAGGAGGCAGGGACATCCTTGCTGTCCTCAAGTGCACACCAAGAGCATCTCCTTCCAAAAAGCAGGAAAATGTTGGCTGTCTATGAACATAACACGCAGCAAGTAAGGATCCACAGCTCCCCTAAGGGTCTTGATTGAGGGACTGAAGACCACTAGTCAAAAGTTCTTGTCCAGTGACCAGACAATATAAAAGATTTCCTTCTGATTCAGTTTTCTGGTTAACCAACATTTGCATATTATTGAACCGAGAACACAGTAGCTTTGCCAGGCCAGGCCTAAACACCAGCAGGAGACAAGGTGGGGCTGCCATTAATGACAGTGTGGCTTCCAGAAAAACCTGGAAGTGATGTCACATGTCTCTAGGAATGGACAGAAACCCTATGGTAAAAACATAGATTTTTCAGAGATTTCTAGAGAGGTGTGATGTCACTGCTGGGTTTTTCCAAAAGTGATGTCATGCCGTTGCTACCAACCTTAAAAAAAAAAAATTCTTTCTCTCGCCAGCTGCTGGAGTCCCAGTGGGAAAGGCCTGCAAGGGGCAGGAGATCTCCCACCCCTAGCAGACACATGACAATCCTAGGAAACTGACACAGATCCAAGCTACAAGTGACGAATTACACTTGCCTGGCAAGTGAACAGACTCACATGTATTCCTCCCTGTTCACTTGTGCTCCACTTGTGCTCCACTTGATCAAGTGGAGCACAAGTGAATGACAAGTGAACAGGGAGGAATACACGTGAGTCTGTTCACTTGCCAGGCAAGTGTAATTCGTCACTTGTAGCTTGGCTCATAGTCACACAAAACTCTGTGCTTAACAAGGAGCTACCTGGAAGATCTAGAGCAAAAACTTAAAGACTCCAAGACCACTTGATTATTTACTCCTGCTCAACTTCTGAGGCCTAATCCCTGCTAACTATCCATGAACATCCTAGAAACAGCTGACACATTTTTGCAAAACCCTGATTCTCCATTCAAGGATCAATGCCTGAGCAGATATACTCTCGCATACATTCACCCCATTTCTGAAGGCTGTACCTGCAACAGATCCCTGAACTTCTCCTGTTGAAGAGCCAAGAAAGGGGTGGTTGAAACAATCCTGCTCTTCTTTCACGGAGCAGAGAATTGGCATGTTTATTTTTATTTTATTGACTTCATTTAGTGTTTCTCATTCAGACTCAAGATGTATTGCAAAGTTATCTTGATCTTTTCAGCACCATTTTGTAATACATACAGTGAAGAACAATGCAGTGACTTGATCACACCATTAAAGAACAACGGATCCAGAGGAGTTAGCCATGTCAGTCTGTAGTTACAAAATAGTAAAGAGTCCAGTAGCACCTTTAAGACTAAGCAACTTTATTGTAGCGTAAGCTTTTGAGAACCACAGGTCTGTTTGTCAGATGCATCTGACAAAGAGAACTGTGGTTCTCGAAAGCTGACGCTACAATAAAGTTGGTTAGTCTTAAAGGTGCTACTGGACTTTTTACTATTAAAGAACAATGTAATACAAATAGTATAGTGCATCCCACAAAATGGATTTCACAACTGGAGCACAATAGCCAATCAAGAATGTGGTATAAAGATAAAGGTTACCTAAAATACTTGCAGGCCATCAGAATTAGAAACCTATTGCTCTTATATGTGGTCTTCCATGCCCCGATTTCTATCTAGCACTGCCTAGGTTTAGCTTTGCCATTCTCCAGGTGCGGCCTGCCAATCTCCCAGAATTACAACTGACTTCCCAGCTACAGAGATCAGCTCCCCTGGAGAAAGTGGTTGCTTTGAAAGGTGGACTCTATGACATTATATCTTGCTGACGTCCCTCCTCTTCACAGACTCCACCTTCAAATCTCCAGGAATTTCTCAACCTGGAGTTGGCAAGCCTAGCCAGTCTACATGCCTACTGGGCCAGGTATCCCAGAATATTCCACTGAGGTTACTCTGCTTAGCTGATCCAGCACTGCTTGCAAACTAGATCCATGTTGACTAGAAACAGAGCCTTTTTTGCAGTGGCCCTAACCTTAGGATACATTTTGTTGATTTATCAGGGGAGAGGTAAAGTTGAAATATTTCAGTGTGGTTTGTTGGTTAAGAGCACAGGCAGGACTCTAATCTGGAGAACCGGGTTCCTTACTCCTCCACTTGAAGCCAGCTGGGTGACCTTGGTTCAGTCACAGTTTCTAGGAGCACTCTCAGCCCGCCCACCTCACAGGGTGATTGTTGTGGGGATTGTAAACTGCTCTGAGTGGGTGTACTGTTAAGTCATCCTGAAGGGCGGTATATAAATCTAATATTATTATTACTTAGGAGGCTGACCCAGAGGGTTTGTAAGAATTCCATCCTTGGTCTGATATTGCTCGAATCATGCCATTTTATTCTGTTTGATATTTTTATTTGGTTTTTATATAACATTGTAGCCCACCCTGAGTCTTCTGTTCAGGATAGTTTGAAAATGTTGGAATAAAAGAAAATCAACCACTGCTTTAACACAAAGTCATTAATGACACCATCCTCAGCACAGCAATACCTTTCTAAGTCCATTGAAGTCAATGGGGTGCTTAGGATTGTACTGCCAGTGGATTTAAGACATTCGAACCCAGACCTCTAAGTCCACCACACTTTCATTTGGTGCTGCCCAGCTCCCAGGAAACCTGTAGACTTAACAGAGAAGAGGTTTGAAACGACTGCTTTAGAAAAATATTCCCCCTCCAAAAAAACATTCTCCAGCTCTCTCCACACTTCCATTTTTTCCTCCTTTAATTGCTCGTGCCCTTTTATAAATTAATCAGTTCACCAAGTGCCTTACAAGGCATTTTGTACTTTTAAGTTTCTTTGTAGCTGCAATTGATCTAAATGAGTGGCTGAAGACCAGTCATGCTTGCAACATATTGGATAAGGGTTTTTTTTGTTTTTTTTAAAGTGGACCAGACACATTACTTCCAACTATGGTCAAATAATTTGGCTAAAGAAAAGCTTGCACAATGTAAGAAAGACAAGATCTGATCTTTGCAGCTAACCTGAAAAAGCAAGAGCTGAATTATGTCAGCTATTTATAATTGCATCCAGGCGAAGATTGGAATGCAAAACGTCACCTTGATTTGAGGTCATTTCATGAAATATCTTTTGCCTCCGTTAAGCTATTTAACCTCTTCTGTAATCCTCCCTGAGCCAATGACTGGCTGGATAACCTTTGGCAAGTCTCCTGACCTTGTAGATCCCTTGGTCAAAGTAGCTGGAAAATTTGTTAAGCCGATTTTTTCCCAAGGAGCGAGAGTGGAGAAGCTCCCACACCAAGCTAAGACGTGGAGTGAACACATCACAGTTCTCATCTTGTCCACAGCTATAACATGCCTTCATTCCCCCCCCCCCCATGAGATTATGGAGTCATCCAGCATGGACTCAGGCTGACATTTCCAACAAAATCAATGATATTTGAACAAAACAACTTTTTTTTTTTTACTAAAGCAGAGCAGGACCCAAAGCATAATGTCTCATCTTTCCCAACAGCTTTCCATAAAATGATCTAACTTGAAATCAGAAGATACAAAAGTAAACAGAACAATCAATTAAAGCCATTACGACCAAAATTCATTATAGCAAAACTAAAACAGTGCTGGGGGGGAGGGGGGGCATCAACATAAAATGGATGGGGCCAGGTATACACCCCAAGAGAAGGAAATATTCATTGCCACCACCAAGAAAGCCCTGTCAAAGATGCCTGAAGGGGTGGAGGAGGAGGAAAAAAGGGCTCAAGGAAAGGGCCCTTCTTGTAGGTCTGCCCTGGCCTAACTCCCCCTACACATACACATCACCCAGGTGGAAGAGCCTGCCCTGCCAGATCCACAATTCTTGGCTGGGCATTTTAGCAAGCTTGAATATTTCCTGCCTACAGTTGCCAGTCTCCAGGTGGTAAGTGGAGATCTCCCGGAAATACAACTGATCTCAAGGCAATAGAGATCAGTTCCCCTGGAGAAAATGGCTGCTTTGAAGGGTAAACTCCAGGGCTTTTTTCTGGGAAAAGAGGTGGTGGAACTCAGTACTGCACAATGACATCACTTTGGGTCAGCTGGAACGAGGGGGGGGGGGTTAAAGTTTAAATTGCCCTCGGCGAAAATAGTCACATGGCTGTTGGCCCCGTCCCCTGATCTCCAGAGAGAGGGGAGTTTAGATTGCCCTCCACACAGCGGCGCAACTCCCCTCTGTCTGGAGATCAGGGGGCGGGGCCACCGGCCATGTGACCATTTTCAAGAGGTGCCAGAACTCTGTTCCACCATGTTCCTGCTGAAAAAAAGCCCTGGTAAACTCAATGGCATTATGCCATTCTGAGGCCCCTCCCCTCCTCAAACCCCACTCTCCCCAGGCTCCACCCCCCCCCAAATTTCCCAACCTGGACCTGGCCACTCCTCACTTAGGACTGGGGGGTGCCCCCAGGGGAGTAACCAGCCCAATAGTCTTAATGGCCAACCCAGCCCTACATTCCTGCTGAAATCTCCGAAGCAAATGGAACATGAAGTGAGGCCTTTCCCAACAAACTCAAAGTTACAAGCAGGTCCATCCAATAGTTAATATGGTGAAATTGTCACAGTGACACTGAATCTGGGAGAACAAGGTTCAAATCCCCATTCTGCCTTGAAGCTTGCAGGGTAACTGTGGGCCACTCAAGGTCTGACAGGGTTGTCAGGTAACCCCTGGCAACCAGTGGGAAGAGATCACAGTGGGGGGGGGTGAGGACCGCACTTATCTACTGCCACTGGCCTGCGCCAATGACACAATTATGTCACTTCTGGAAGTGACATTGTCACATCGACAGCATGCCAGAACCAGTCTGGGTTTGGGGCAAGAACTCTATGGTTCTTGCTCCCAAACCATAGCTTCACTACTGACATGACGACACTTCTGGGCACAATAGGGTGGCCAGTTCCTGGTTGGGAAATTCCTGGAGATTTGGAGGTGGAGCCTGGAAAGGGCAGGGTTTGGAAAGGGGATGGACTTCATCTGGCTATAATACCATATAGTTCACCTTTCAAGGCAGCCATTTTCTCCAGGGGAACTTATCTCTGTCACCTGGAGATTGATTTTAATTCCGAGAAATCTCCCATCACTGCCTGGAGACTGGCAACCCTAGGCCGCAAAAGTAATTATGTCATCACATTGCCAGCAATGTGATAACATCATCAGCAATTTACCTGCTGTTATGGGCCCTTGATGATGATGTCATCACATTGCTGGCAATGTAAGGTAATAGGGTCGCTCTAGGAACCAAACAGACTGGATCCAAGTTGCAATGCCCCATCCAGAAAAAAACAATAACAGTACATAGCTCCTTTGGAAACCCTGGATCCAAAACGGAAATGGATTTTTTTTTCAGTGCACACCTCTAGCAGCGCCCCCCCCCCCCCCGGGGCAAATAGCAACTCTCTAGGGCCACCTGAGGTCAGAAAAATGGGACGGAGGAACTGCAGCCTCTGCTCCCCATGTGCGATGGGCCTGATCCAAACTGAGCCCTCCACATGTGTGGGAATTAAGTTCCAAGCAGGGAACACTCCGGAAGGTTGACTTGCTTGAACCAGCTTTCATTCCAAACCGGAAACCTCATGATAAGCTTCTCTCTCTAAGCCTTAAAAACATGCTGCTAATTTGCTCTGTTATTCATTAACATGAAGGTCTGTGTTCTCCTCCAAGCCATATTGTCTTTTCTTCCTGCTGCTGGCTGGCAGAGGTTGAATGAATGAATTTATGTGCGGTCAGAGACCATTACAATGGCAATACATCCTTAACAGTCAATAGAATAATTAATTCCAGCAGAAAAGTGTAAAGGGACATAGAAATACATTTGGCATTTAAAATCTTAAAAGACACATTAAAATGTATAGGCAGAGGTTGTCATCACTGACTAAAGTCCTTGCTGTTGTACCTTCACAGCTGACTCTGCTCCAAAGCACATTTGCTGTGATCAGCCAATGAGAGCTCGCCTATTAAGGGGCTGTCAAAGCCCTCACAGGGCTGAGTCCATAAGTAGGTTATCCTGGATTCCTGGGGCACACTGCCCAACTCCTAACGGTACAATGAGGCTGGCTGGATGCACATAGAGAGCTCACTTCCAACCTCAGCTTCTCTCTGGGCTTTACGTCCTGTTCACTGAGAGCTAAGCTACAAGAGACAAATTACACGAGGATGCACACGTGAAGGGAGTCCTAACGTTAGCCAGGATGCTGAGTTTTAAAAGAGATCGGAAGGCTGTGTCAATTTCCCCTCTCTACTGAGCCAGCAAAGATCACTCCTCAGAGTGTTTGTTAACTTCCTCTTTGCCTCCCAAAGACTCTGTCAGTTTCATCTCCCTTTGTAGGAGGTGAAGGGGAAATAAACAAACCCTCTGAGGAGTGATCTTTGGCAGCTCTGTACCCCTCTCCTTTTCCAACCTGGATTTGGCAACCCTAAATGAAGTTGATTAAATGTAGGTCACTCTCTCAGCCTAGCCTCACAGGGGTTTTGTGAGGCTGAAATGGGAGTGGAAGTAAATATGTCACTCTGAACTTCCAGGAGGAAAGATGAGATGATAATTTAATAGACAGGGGGAACTACAGGACCAGCCAATTTGATCTTGGCAGCTCCAGTGGCTGGGCTGCATTTAATATTTTAAAAATGACAATCAAGTGATCCAAGTACAGGTATAAGCTGACCAAGAATGAGTGTTCATTATTTTAAACATGAAATCATACATTGAACTTAAAACCGACCTAGAGTGTCACAGGGTTATTTTCCATGTGGCAACTCTCAAGCGCCTCACTGTAAGAGACCACAGTAACTATCACTTGAAAGTTGGCCAACAATATCAGAAACTGAAACAAACATCCAGAGGAGTTAGCCGTGTTTGTAGTAGCAAAATCAAAAAGAGTCCAGTAGCACCTTTAAGACTAACCAATTTTATTGTAGCATAAGCTTTCGAGAACCACAGTTCTCTTCGTCAGATGAATGGATGGCAGAAAGAAACTGGTCAAATATAGAGGAGGAGAGGGGAGGGGAGGAGGAGAGGAGGGATGTAAACAACTCCTTTGATATGGAGATGCAGGCAGCTCCTTTTGATGTGGGGATCAGTTTGCTTGTGTAAAGGTTCAAAGGAGTTTGCCGTGTTAGTCTGTAGTAGCAAAATCAAAAAGAGTCCAGCAGCACCACCAAGACCATACAATTCCACTGCAGCACAAGCCTTCGATAACCACAGCCCTCCCCGCCAGATGCATCTGACAAAGAGAACCATGGTCCTCGAAAGCCCACGCCAGGTGCCACTGGACTCTCCCCGACCCCACCTCTGTAAAGGAAATCTGTTACCTGTGATAACGTGATAACCATTCATAGTCCCTATTCAGTCCCAGCTTGACAGAGTCAAATTTGCATATGAATTCCAATTCAGCAGCTTCCTGTTAGATTTTGTTTTTGAAAGGTTTCTGTTGAACTACAGCAACCTTTAAGTCTTTGATGGAATGTCCTGGTAGATTGAAGTGTTCTCCCACTGGTTTCTGGACGTTGCCAGCTAACCAGATTTCACAGCGAGACGGGGAGCTGGAGTGGGGACAAAGCTCTTGTTTCCTGTCTTGCTGTTATAGGATTGGATACATTTCCAATGGCAGAATGAAACTTTCCTGCTACCCTACCATGAAATGATTGCCATGAAATCCTTCTCCTGGGGCACAGAGGATGCTGAGAAAAGCCACAATGGGGTGGGGACTGCAGCCGGAAGAGGGAATTGGCAGAAATTTCCAAATTAATCTAGATACATAAGACACCTGCAAGATGAGAGACCCAAGCCTTCTTCAGTCCCACATCTCAGCTACAGACAAAAGATGCTATTGTACAAGAAATAAAACCTCCAGAAAGACACTACAATCAATATAAGACATGCAGGCTGATTCTGCATTCGTTGGATAATGCACTTTCAATGCACTTTATTATTATCAATCGTTTGAGGTGGATTTTTTGTTCCGTACACACAAAAATCCATTCCAAATGATCTAAAAAGAGGATTGGAAGTGCATTATCCAATGTATGCGGAATCACTGCATTTATGCCAGATCACTTTGGCAGCAGTATGCAAGGATTATTAAAAGTAACCATAACAAAGTCACATGGTGTTCCTAAAAAAAACCCTGGGTAATTCTTAGATTCCCGGCCAACCGTGGTTGGACCTGGAAACCGTGCATCCTAATAATTGCTCTTTGGGACTCCTGTAAGTGTCTCTTAAGCCACTAAACTCAGTGACAGCCAATGAACAATTGCTTACAGAATCTTTCTTCAGGGTTTTATCAGCAGGCAAATTACAAGGGGTTTCAGCCACCTACAGGCATTGTCCATGTTTGGATACGCAATTGAACACTTCAGCTTATCAAAACCACCATCCTGCACTTCCTCATCTTTTTGATTTTCTACAAGATGTGAAATCTTTCAGGTTTAAAAAGAATCATATTTTCTGGCAGATCAGCTTTTCACAGACTTGAGACCATCAATGCAAAACTTCCTTAGAAAATAATGTTTAAAACAGCTAGGACCTCACTGGGGAAGGGGCAAGTAGCCCTCTTGCCAAACTGGGCTTCTTTCAAGCACACTTTGTTATTTTCATATAAAAGCAGTTGCCACAACTTACTCTATGAGAGAACAATAAAGCAATTCCTAGGGGCAATTTTGCAGGGAGAAAGGACAGTCCTCTACACACACATGACATTCTGTTGCCCTCATGACTCACTGGACTTGATTCCCACATTACAAAGTATACAGATTGGGTCAAGGTAACAGTTGGACACAAGTTTCAGGTCCTCTTCAATTCTTGCATGCAGAGTAATGAACTGAGATCAGGATAGCCACCCCACCTCCTCACCCCCAGGATATTTTCTCAACCTGAATGGGCCAAGGCTCACTGTTTGGTCCACTGGAGAACCCCACACATATCCCAGGATTACAGGAGGGCACACTATGTAGCTGTACACAGCTTCTTTCTTACAATAGACAAATCCCATATGTACAACTCAAGATAGACATTTTTTCTAGTATATGATTATTATAGGTGGCAATTCTCCTTCATATGTTAGGAGATGGAAGCATTAAAGAGAAACACCCCTTGTCCTACAACTTTATTCAAAGTTACTGCATTACCGAGAAAAGTTCATATATATTGTGTATACGCACACACACGTGTGCGTGTGCGTGTGCGTGTGCTCAGCAGCCACAAAATTATAGACTCTGTTTAATAACTGTACATGTGGGGACTAAAAATTATTTATTTAATTAACCAAAACATGTATTGGTCACCTTTCTACCTTGTAGATGCTCGTAAAATAACAACAACAAGATTAACAACAATAATAAAAATGGGCCCCTTTTCCCTAATTTAAAGCACTGTTAAAGAGAAAACAGCCGCTACAGAAAATGAAGTTAATTAAAAGCAGTACTGAATTATGTGGAGATTTTATTGTGGCCAACTCTTTCCACTCCAAATATGGGCCAATCGCCAGTGAAACCCCAAGCAGAGTTACTCTAGCCTAAGACCATGAATTCCAATGAGCTTAGCTGGGAGTAACGCCACTTAAGACTGTGGCGTTGCACACTCAGCTACAAGCCACTGTCAGATTGCTGAAGCCAACACACGAACTGTAAACAGAACCCAAGTCAGTTCATGCCCCCTCCAAGGTACACAGAACAACGCACCTACAGGACAGCCAACATGTCAAGGAAAAAACATGCCCTGCCTCTTTAACAGAGGCTTATTTATCAGATGTTATTTACCTCCATGCCATGAGAAACTTCAGCTGTCCATTTCCACACATTGAAAGCTTTATTAAAGGGACTTGACATTTCTTATCCGAGCAGCTGACAATCTAGAAACTATGTTATCAAACCAATCCCTGATAAGAGAGAGAGAACAACATACCCATGTTAAGGCTGCCGTAGCTGCCAGCAAAGACCTCTTCTTGCAGCATCCAAGCGGAGAACTAGACCTTGAGGCTCAAAGCTCAGCAGAGGGAGAGGGAGGGACACCCCCAAATCTTGCTTCTCCGAGCCACAGGCAAGACTACACACGCTCTCTCAAGTTGCCTGTATCCCAAACCCTGACTTTGCAGCCCCTCCTCCTTTTCTGCCTTCATGCTTCTTTGAGGGCATTGGGTTGTCCCTCAAGTTTAACAGCTCTCAGCTGTCTCAGTTTGCCAGCTTAATCCTCGATTAGCTGAGCTCCATCCCTTCCAGACTGGGCAACTGGAAGCAGGCCACAGGGATTGGCGTTCTCAGCCAAACTTCCTGGGAGGCCTCGCAACAGGCTGGCCCTTTAAATGTAAGTGGGGAAGCCCTCCAGGTGTTTTGGGAACTCAGTTTGGCAACATTCAGCAGGTGAAGTTCTCCTATCAATTCCACTGTTTTGATCCCCCTGGTGCTCTTATGTTAGAAATCTGTTTCTGTTGCCTTTTTACTCTATGTTAACATGGTTGTTTGACCACCTTGATCTTCTCTTGAAATGCTGCTTCATTGTATACCTTATACTTTACTTATTTATTTATTATTTCATATTTATATCCCGCCCTCCCTGCAAGCGGGCTCAGGGCAGCTAACTGTATTTTTAGTGTACCGTTTTCAAATTTTATAATCCACTTCTGCAAATTGTTCTGATATACTATTCTAAGTGCATTTTTTAAAATGTGTAATCTGCCTTTCTTGCAGGTCAGATTAGAAATGGGTTAAGTAATTAAATCCTTCCTCGCCCATCACTGTGAGGGGAAAAGCTATGCCTATGGAAATCCTATCTTTGGACTCTGAAAGGGCTGGGAGGAATATATCCAAAACCAGCTCCTTGGTGCTCAAGATTTGTCAACGGACCTTCTGCTTTGTATGTTTTGTACACAGAAGATCCCAGGTTCCCAGAAGGTCCAGTGAAAAGAATCAGAGAACAGGTGATGCAAAAAGTCTCTACCTGAGACCCTAAAGAGCCACTGCCAGTCCAAGCAGACAAGACTGACCTCAATAGACGAATGATCTGACTCTCTATAAGGCAGCTTTGTGTATTAATTAATCGTGACAATTACTTACAGGATTGCCAAAAACCTGACCGTTAAAAAGAAATCTGAGCCAGTTTGCAGAATTATTTGTGCGAAAGCCAATATTTTAATCTCCTAGTCAGACTTTTTTTTTTAAAGTTAGAATTCTTTTCCAGAAGAAAAGGGAGCTGCTGTGGCATAGCAGTTAAAGTGTCGGACTAGGATGGGGCAAGATCCATGTTTGAAGCTATACTCTGCAGGGGACGGTTGGTAGGCAATCTTGGACCATTCTCCCTCTCTCATCCTAACCTGCTTCACAGGACAACATGAGGTTAAAATGGAGGAAGGAAAGAACTCCATGTGCTGCCTTGAACTCTGTAAAGGAAGATATATTGTTGAGGGCTTTCATGGCCGGAGAACGGTGGTTGTTGTGGATTTTCCAGGCTGTATTGCCGTGGTCTTGGCATTGTAGTTCCTGACGTTTCGCCAGCAGCTGTGACTGGCATCTTCAGAGGTGTAGCACCAAAAGACAGAGATCTCTCAGTGTCAGTGTGGAGAAGATGTTGGCAGGTAATTTATATCTACTCAGGAAGGTGAGTTTGGGCTGAGTCATCCTGTAAGAGGATGACACTGTGACACAGAGATCTCTGTCTTTTGGTGCTACACCTCTGAAGATGCCAGTCACAGCTGCTGGTGAAATGTCAGGAACTACAATGCCAAGACCATGGCTATACAGCCCAGAAAATCCACAACAACCATCTATAAAGGAAGGATGGGATTTAAAAAAAAATAATAAAACATGGTTTAGGATACATTCTTGAAATATGTAGCTCACACAAGGTCACTAAAGAGCTAAGCTGCTATGCACATCATTGCAAATACTGTTGGCCCAAGAGTGGGCATGCTTCCTCTTTAGCCACACTTCATAAGTTTGGTTCAAATGAACAGTAACACATCAGCATCAGTGGGAGTATTTTCTGTTTCCTCTTCCAGTGCAACTCTGCCCCCCCGCTCCCAAGATAACCATCACCACTAGCCACTGGTGCAAAGAGAAACCTTTTGCCATTAGGTCTGCTCCTGTGGAATCTAAAGTTCCTGGCTCATATTGTACCCTACAGTTAGACCTCAGATAGGTTTTCCAAAAAGAATGTCACCTGAGCTATTCGAGGTGTCTCCAGTGTCAAGTTTGCAAAAGTTATGCTTGCTGAAATGTCTTTTTTGGCAAGAAAAAAAACACATGAGGAACCACGTTGTTGATGAACAGAAAAAAGTACAGTGCCACAGTAAACATTGTGGATATATTAAGAATGATTGTGATACCTGCAGAAGAATATACAATAAGAATTAAATATAGTTCAAAGATTCCAATGACTAAAAAAATAAAAAAATTGCAAAGACAGGAAGCCAGACATAGTCCCGTTTAAATTTATTCTTCTTCTGTGTACTGTATACAAATACCAAATAGACAAAAATGTGCTAACCTCTTATGAAGATGAATATATTCACTGTCTTGTATAACAGGGAAATTTCATTCAAACACAATCAAGTTTCTTTGTCTTTGAACAAGTGTGAATTGTCATTACTCAATCATGGTAGTCTTTGAACTCTAATTATTATTGTATATTCTTTTGCAATTCTTGCAATCATAATTCTTAATATATTCATAGTGTTTGCTGTGGCAGCATATTTTTTTTCATTTTGTCAGAAAGCCATAGATATTTTGTAACCAAAAAGCTCTCGATATGTGCCTGAGATGTCATTTCTATTATGCTTAGAAGCAATATTTTATTTTTCAGTATCTCTGACTGAAACTTCACAGCCATTATGTATCTTCAAGAACAAACCTAATTTCCCAGTTAAATAACCTGTGTGTGCAGTTTTTCTAGTGAGTTTCAAACCGTGCAATCCTATACATGATTACCCTATTTTGAGCCAATTGATTTCCATGAGTTTCTGCATAGGATTGCATTGCCAGAGACTTCTCTCATTTTACATGAAAGCCTTGGGACAACATATTTAGAAAGACGACCTAGGAGCTGTGTGATTCGATATCATAAATTGACAGAGTCAGGCAACCAGGTGCAGGCAAGCATGCCATCAATTCACAACCAACTTATGACAACTGTAGCAAGGGGCTTTCGAGGCAAGTTAGGTTTGCCATTGCCTTCCCTGGCAGAATCCAAGTACAGACCCTACTTAGCTTCTGAGATCTGATGACCGGACTATACCAAGGGTGGCCAAACTTGCCTAATGTAAGAGCCACACAGAATAAATATCCGATGTTTGAGAGCCACAAGACATGATGCATTGAAGTGACTTCAGATGAAGAGGTGGGTTTGGGGGAGTGACATCAAAGAAAGAAAGAAAGAAAGAAAGAAAGAAAGAAAGAAAGAAAGAAAGAAAGAAAGAAAGAAAGAAAGAAAGAAAGAAAGAAAGAAAGAAAGAAGGAAAAGAGGGAGGGAAAGACATGGAAAGAAAGGAGGAAAGGGAGGGAAATAAACTAAATTATATGGCCACGGCGATACTCAGAGACCTTCAGGAGCTGCGTCCTGGTTTTACAGCTTGGCTCTCCATTACAGCTGCAAGACCAGAATGCTTACATTTCCCATCAAAACTTGAGGGAAGCTGACAAGTGTCCAACCTGTGTAAGGCGTCACTTGTAGCTTGGCTCTCAGCCTCAGTCCATGCAGTCTCTGTTAAAGGATCTTGGACAGCAACGGGAAACCTCTGTTTTCCTGAGACAGTGGGGATCCACTCCTCATAGAACCAGTTTGGTGTAGTAGTTAAGAACGCAGGACTCTAATCTGGAGAACCGGGTTTGATTCCTCACTCCTCCACTTGATGCCAGCTGGGGGACCTTGGGTTAGTCACAGCTTCTAGGAGCTCTCTCAGCCCCACCCACCTCACAGGGTGTTTTGTTGTGGGGATAATAACAACATATGGTTGTTGTGGATTTTCCGGGCTGTACAGCCGTGGTCTTGGCATTGTAGTTCCTGACGTTTCGCCAGCAGCTGTGACTGGCATCTTCAGAGGTGTAGCACCAAAAGACAGAGATCTTCACTGTTTGACACTGAGAGATCTCTGTCTTTCGGTGCTACGCCTCTGAAGATGCTAACTCACAGCTGCTGGCGAAACGTCAGGAACTACAATGCCAAGACCACGGCTATACAGCCCGGAAAATCCACAACCACCATCGTTCTCCGGCCATGAAAGCAACATACTTTGTAAACCACTCTCAGTGGGTGTTAAGTCATCCTGAAGGGTGGTATATAAGTCGAATGTTGTTGTTGTTATAACCGACCCAGGGAGCTTTGATTCTCAAAAGTCCATACGCTGGAAATCTTGTTAGTCTTTTAAGCACTGTTGGACCCGGATCCTCGACTGCAGACGAACACGGCTACCCACCTGAAATTGGGGATCCAGGCTCTGACTCTATAAAAGGCAACTGCATCATGTGAGATTTTTAGAATATATTAATTTAATTTATTATATTTATATTCCGCCCTCTCCGCTTTCGCAGGCTCAGGGCGGATAACAAAATACAAATATCACATACCATTAGATGCAGATTCTTGCTGATATCAAATGAACCGTCCACGTCAATGCAGGTTGTAGACTTGCTTGGTTAAAGGACTCTTGGGAATTCTGCCTCCACAATCTCTTTCTAGTCAACCAAGCATATTTTCACCTTGAGACAAATTTGCAAATCTTAAGAGCAGGCTGGGTTCAGAAATAACGCCAAACCAGTTCGTTGGCAAACTGAGTATGGCAAGAAAGAGGAAATCAGAACAGCACACATGCTTCCTGGGAACTGAAAAAGTATTTCACCCCTCTCCTCATTCATAATTTCAAAGCCATTTCCAAAAGGCAGGGGGTGGGATGCTTGTTGACTATTGAAATGATGGAGGTGAGGATGCTGCTCCTTTTCAGAGGTGGGCGGGGTTATGCACCCTTCCTTTAAAATAATTGTGACAACTAGAAATTGGGTAGCTGAAGTTTTTCCCAGCAAGGAGTGATGAGAAAGCTTCAGTGGCTGAATAGCTAAATGTCATTCAGCTCTTAAAAAGTGCAAGAGCCATGCCAGGAAAGACCATTGCTAGGGTGACAGGCAGAGTGCCTCAATGCTTTGCAAGATGCATCCCTTTTAATATCACAACCACACGCTGCTCCACACTGGTCCTCGCTTTGGAATGGTCAAAGTGGGATGGAAATCAAGAGGTGGGGTGGACATAGATTTGGGTCCAGCAGAGGAGTTCTATAGCCCCCTTTCAGTGCAGCCCCAAATACCCTCCAAAATGTTACTCCTGGGGAAAGGGGGGGCCTCCAAGAACATCATGGGGAGAGTGAGAGATCTGCTGCAGGAAAGGGCAACTGCCAGTCTCGGTGTCACATTTCACACTCTGCTTTATAAACTAGCAAGATTCAACAGCACGTTGTCAGGGCTTGTTGCTGCCGCCACTGGGCAGGGCGCCAGCTGGGCTGGCCCTGACATCAGAGGGGCGCCAGGGATGCTGCAGGACCCTGCTCTGTGGAAGGAGGGGCAGTATACATCACCCTGACTCCCTCTCAGTCCACTCACTGGCCTGCTCAACCTGGTCCACTTACCCTCTATGTCCTCCATCCACTCCTCCTCCCAGAACTCTCCTCCAAGCTTCCACTCTCACACTGCTCTGCTCTCACACCATCCTTCCTTACTCACACCTACCACCTCAGAGCTCTTCCCAGCCAGCTTTTATAGGGCCTTCTCTCAGCACCCCACCCACCTTGCAGGCCCTGCCTGCCAGGCCACACCCCTCCTTGGCCTCCCAGCATTGGCCTGGGCTGTCTCAAGCTGCTGCAGCTGGAGTAGCTGGCTGGGATGCCTAGATCAGCAACAGCTGCATTATGTTGGCTGGCTGCCAGGCCTCTCTGGCTGAGCTGATTACTGAAGGTAGGCCCAACTGTGGCCCCTTGGCTGGCTGCCCAGCTCTTCCTACAGAATGCTTTCAGCAGCTCCACCTGGAGGGGCTTGGTTGTGAGCATCTCCTGAGCCAGGCTGCTGTCTTCAAGCTGAGGTGGAGGCTGGGGCGTGGCTCTGAGCTGCTGTGGCTGCTTCTCCTCCCTGCCAGGTAAGAGCTCTGTTGGGGCTGCTGCTGGGCCCCTATTCCCCCTGCCTTGGCCCTTTTCCTCTGGCCTTAGCCCCCTCCCTTCCCCCTGGAAGGTGGGACTAGCTGGTCTCTCCTTGCTCCCTCCAGCCCCCTGAGGCTTTGGCCTTTTGCCCCTTCCCCCTGGAGTAGGCAGGTTCTGGCCCTGGTTGCTGGCTGGGGTGGCAGGGTTGCTGCCTCCCTTTTGCCTCCCGCTGTTCCCTCCTGGCAAGTCTGGGGGCTGGGGCTCAGACCCCAGACACACGTTAAAGACCAACTTTCAAGAGTCAAAGCTCCCTTCGCAGGTACCTATTGTACAAGCTAGTTAACCTATAGCAGCACATTTTGGGGGTTTTTTTTCTTGTCCTTGATGAAACTGTGCCTTGTGCCATGAAAGCTGAGTTGATCAGGAAAAGTTAGTCGTAGCTAAGAAAGGAATGATTCATAACTGAGACATGGCCAGCAGGAATCAAGGGTTGCATCATTTTGTCAAACCTTACCACTTCAGTCTGCAGGTTGGGAATTGAACAGCCGCTCACTCCCCATTGCCGAGGTGAAGATTCTAGCCTACCCTTCTCTGCAGCATGCTCTTTTTTTTTTGTATGCAAGAAGGCTGTGCACATTTAAACGAAGCTCCTGGGTGAAGTTTTCTGGAGATGTTGAGTGTAGCACAGATGGCACTTTATGTCAGGTGAAGCATAATAAACTGAAACTTAGCCCAGACAAGACTGGGTTTGTAGCAGCAGGTGACTGTGGCTCAACAAGGTGGAGTTTCTCCTGTGAGGTTATGCTTGTCCCTTAAAAAAACCCAGAACCACAGCTTGAAAGTGGGTTTGGATCCAACCCAACAAGTGGATGGTCAAGTGAAAGGAATTTCCCCTTTCAGGCAGAAATAATCTTGCTCTGGTTACATCTTAAATTTGATTACTTGCTACTTTGAAAAACAATTCAGAAAATTTAGCCAGTTCAAAGCCTAACAGCCATACTGTTGATTGGGGCTAGGTATTAGGAAAACACTTCCTCAGTCATGAAAGCCGTTGTTTTATTTTGCCATCAACTTGCAGCCTACTTGAGACAACCCTGTAGGATTTTCAAGGCAAGAGATGTTCAGAGGTGCCATTGCCTGCCTCAGTGTAACAACCCTGGGTTTCCTTGGTGGTTTCCCATTCAGGGCTGAATCTGTTTAGCTTCAGAGTTCTGATAAGATCCGGCTAGCCTGAGCTATGCAGGTCAGGGCAAGAACTTCAATATCTCAGAGTTTGTTTCTGGACACAATTTAAAGTACATACATCGACGTATGGAATCTTAAATGACCTAGGACCAGGGTATCTCAAGAACACTTTGCTCCCGTATGAACCTGCCCATCAATTAAGATCTTCTGCTGAGGTTTGGCAGGTGAGTCGTCAACTCAAAGGCCTTTCCCGGAATGGCGCCCCAGTTACGGAGCTCCCTCCTAATTGCTTCAGTGCCTCAGGCAATTCTGGATTTTCGCACCTCCACCTGACATGGCTTCCAAGACTGGTTTTTTAATATCGTGTTTTACTGCAGATCCTTTTTTGTGTTACACTGTTTTAACTGATTTGTTGTATTGTCATTATTGGTGTCTAGTTGTTCACTTCAACAACAGGGCCCCCGAGTGCCAACCTGCACTCTCACAGGGAGGACCACCTTCTGCCCAACAGGGAGCAGACAACGGGGCATGTGTGGCCTGCGGTGCTGCCTTTAAAGGGGATTGGGAGGTGGCCAGTGGGGGGGGGGGGGTTCCCTGGTTACCTCCTCCAAGCTGCGTGGAAAGAAAGCCACAAGGAGGACCAGGGTGCTGAAAAGACCCCTCCCCTCTCTGTGAGGCCATATCCGTGGCATCCTCTGCAACAAAACCTGCACTCTATGATGTTGCTGATCATGTAGCTCAGCTGTTAGACGTCATTAAAGGTATCTCAACAGCCACAGCTGCTGTCACTCCTCTGGTTGCTGTCATACTGGCCTAGGTGCCTGTAAAGACTTTCTGTGTAAATAAATGCCTCTGCCCATGATTTCTGTGCTTGCATGTTTACATAATACACGAGCGAATCACCCGTTACCCCTGCCTCCAGGGGCCTTCTGTCCTTCGTGTGTTAGATGAACGAAGCACACAAGACAAACCACATGGGGAAAAGGCACAGGAACAAAGATGGAGGTCATACAGCCATGCCATTAAAAAGCATATATAAAGGGGGTTGTTTTACACGTTGAACCTAAGTTAAAGCTTATTTATTTAACTCAACTAGCTTTTGCTAGACTGAGACTAGAATCTCTAAGGTAGTCTCCAATCAAGAACATGAAACCCAGGATTTAGTGCTGGCAAAAGTGAACAAAGATTTCAGAAATGCTATTTAAAATGGCTTATCTTTCTATTGGGGGGGGCAGGATGGGAACCAAGTGTAATTTTTTTTCTCCCAGCTTCAATATAGATAACATATTTATTGAAAATTTTCTCCACCGACAATGGTGAAATCATGCCGAAAAATTACAAAATGTCATGGCAAGTTGCTTTATAAAAATAAATGGAAGGATTACACCGCTGATTTGTTCCTGCTTCCCTTGAGTGTCAGTTTCTCTCTCATCCTTGACAGGAGGATGGTGCAAATTCTATTCTTCTTTGTAATATATAGAGCTTTAGAAAACTTCATTCCATTCAGAAAAATGGTTCTGCCATCAGAGAGCTGAGGGCCTTGAAGAGATTCTTCTCCTTGCTCCTCCTAAAATAAATATAGAAAACAGCCTCTAATGAAAAGGTTTGGTCAGTTTAAAAGAAAAAGAGAGAGAAAGAGAGGAGAGGGAGAGGTCCTTTCCTCCCTTTCTTCAGACAACTGAGCAGCTCTGCTTAAATAGGATTCAAGCCTTTGGTGAGTTCAGCTACTGAAAAAAACAGTTTTCATAATCTCTAGATGATCCGATGAGTTCTTGATTTACTGGAACCAAAGACAACAAGACAAAGTTGCATACATCAGTCAACTAGCTGTCTGGTATTCGTCAATTATCTTCATTGGTAGTGATCACAATTCCATAAAGCAGCCAATGAGAGAAGGTCATCTTTGGCAACGGTGGTCAAACAGAAGGTGTCTTTGGTGGGTGTCCCTGTTGAATAATTTGTGGCCTCTTGACTCTCGGCTTCCTTCTCTTTGGTCTGCTCTTAGCTTTGATCTGGACCACAAAGAACGCCAGAACCACCATGGCACCAAGGAATGCAAAGACAGGGATTGACCCTCCCACGTCCTGGTTGTAGCGACCGGGCATTATTCCTGTACAGGAAAGAGAGGAATGCAAGTCAGCAAGTGCATTTTTACCCTTTCAGAAACAGGATGTATGGCTGGTCTACAGATTCTGCAACTCAACCATTAATTCCAACTAGGGGTTAGTTCTAGACAGTGCGTAACCTTGATCCCAGTCAGAGAAAGTTTTATCTGTCCTAGGCTTTCTTTGTGGGTAAACACCAGTTTGATGTTTTAACATAAGCTTTCAAACTATGTTCTGGTGAACCCTAGGATTTTTCAGTGAGAAGATGGGAGGCACAGTTTCCTGAAGGGCACCTGGTTCACCACAACTAAAACTGGCATCCACAAAGAAGTGTTGGCTGTGCACATTAAGAGGTACACTGAGACAACTGCAAAAGTCCGGCACAGCCTGTGTGAGCCATATACACTAGAACATTTCCCCCAAATCCTCAGCCATGCACAGCGATTCCCATGGTGGACACACAAGTTTGAAAACCACTTTTCTAACACATTACAGTTAGCAACTACTATTATTATTCTGGTGATTCACCAGTTTTTATTCAGAGAAAGCGCTGCTTGCTGCGTCTCCTCCTTCTAAATGGTTACCAAGGGCAGAGCCTTCTCTGTTGTAGCCCTCCATCTATGGAACTTCCTTCCCTCTATCTGTTCCTCTGCCACCTACTCTTGAGTTTGGGGTGCCATAAGAGAACAAGCGATGATCTGCTTCATTTTTTCCTTTGCCCTCTATGCTGTGTTATTTTCAAAGTTTCTATAGTTAGATTTGGGGGTGGCTGCTGTTTAAGCAGGTTTTCTGTTCTGAAAACAACTTTGGGGTTTGTTTAATCATTTTAACAGTTTTATCATCATTCTCTGTTATTACTTTATTATAAGATTGCCTCTAGAATGGGCCACTAACACAGAGAACAAAAATTTGTTTTAAAACAAAGTGTCGTTCATGATTGGCAATAGTTACAGCTCAGACAAAAGGAAATACTTCTTTATTCAAGCAGTCATTACAGTGTGGGATTCACTGTCAGTGGATGTACTATGGGCCATGAGTGTAGATGGTGTTAAAAGGGGGTTAGACAGATTCATGGAGGAGAGGTCCATCAATGGCTGCTAGCTGTGATGAGTAAAGAGAACTTCCACATTCAAAGGCCCCTGGAACTCAGTACCCGTTGGCAACCTCAGGGGAAGGCCTGGGCCCCTATGCCCTGTTTGTTGGCTCTCCAGGGAAATTGTTTGGCCATGTGAAACTAGTGGACCATGTGAAACTCTGTGGACTAGAGGGACCACTGGTCTGATCCAGCGAGGTTCTTCTTTTGCTGTTATTTCCAAAACACCATATTTAAATGGAGAATTAAATGAAGTGGAATCCAGATGACAAAAACCTCTATTTTCCAGAACTGCCCAATTCTAGAAGTTACTTCCCTTCTTCTGCACAGCTGCGTGTGCTTCTATCTATTCAGGCCAGTGTACTAGAAACAGGGAAGTGTACTAGGAAATGGTAAAGGCTTGCTTGGTACTTACCCCCTGGGATATCCCAAGCTCCGCTTTCTCCAGGAGATAATGGCCTTACTTGGGGTCGGCTCTGACGGAAGCTCGGTAAAGCCACTTTGTCCAGGTCAATCGATAGTAATTTTTGATGTTTCCAAAGGTTGCTGGAAGAAAATGAAATGAAATTAAAACATTAAGCAGACGTCCTCAAGAGAGACTGCAGGAGCGTGTCAAACCAAGCAAGGAGGTCAATGAATGAGAGTGCAAACTGTCCTGCTGTTGGTGGCATCTGGCCCCGAGCCTGCAGTGGGTCTTGAACTAGTAACCTGAGGGGATACTCGGCAGGGATTCTACTTGGGTACCACCTCCCAGCTTCAGCCAAAGAGGGAACTGCAAGGAGACCGGTTACAAGTACCAAGGAAGCTTTCTTGCACCAACTGGCCAAAGTGAGTCAACTGATACTCTCCAACTTCTATCAAAGTCAGCTTGGCCAGAGTGATGAAGGGACCCATTTTTCTAACCACATGCTGTGGGCTCCTCTGCCGGGCCCCCTGTATCGGGCAAGTGGGCACAAATAGGCTTAGTATGCAATTCACAAGAAGTCTGGCACTTTGTATTTTCTCTTGACTTTTTGAATGCCAGCAGGCCAGTTTGGGAGTCTTTATGAATTACTTTTTAATGGACTTTACGTTGTACTGTCTCTTTAAGGTTATTTCTATTGTATGACGTTTAAATAGGTTGTGAAATATTTCTCTACAAACTAGCACTGTATATATGATTATATAAGATAATTAGCAAAATAGAAGAGTCCAGTAGCACCTTTAAGACTAAATAACTTTACTGTAGCATAAGCTTTCGAGAATCACAGTTCTCTTCGTCAGATGCAGTTCTCTTCGTCAGACTCTTTTCTATTTTGCTACTACAGACTAACATGGCTAACTCATCTGGATATAAGATAATTGATTGTATACTTTGTGAATGGTCAAAATGCACTAGCACTTTATTGATCTGAGATTCTCTTGTTGTACATAGGAAATTTGGATATGTTGCCATTAACAATCACTGACGCTCACACATCACTTTGGGTGGCTTTGAAGTTTACTCGACCTAACCTTGCTATACTATTGAAAAGTGTCTGTTGAACTAGTAGAGAATTTTGTTAGCTATAAAAAAATCCTTATATTAATTATATATTTTACAAATTCTACTGCCTCTGGATTTCTAAGTATTCCATTTAGACTATTTAAGATATATTTTTTGATTGGAGACTTAGTTTTCACAGCTTGTTGTTCTTTTCGGGATTTTCAGGAGTAGCAGAGGGTGGGGGAATCTCTATGAGGCCGAACTAAAATACTTTGCAGATTTTCACTTTCCTCTGTTGACATGAATACAACTGCACTGATTATCTACAGGTGGCAGGGGGGGGAGTCCCAATATGTAATGTAATAAAAAACCAAAATGAACAAAAATGAAAAAGACCCAAATGGTATTTCCTCTAGTCTATAGCTATAGCTATAGTCTAAGACATACCAGTACTTCTATAGGATTTGGAAACAATCCCATGTTACTGAAGTGATCAAATTCAGGGTGGAAGTTTTGCTAAGCCACATACAGAGACACACAAAATCACAACCTGGGAGCTGTTTCATTCAGAGGCTGTGGTTTGGCCCAAGACAAGTGAGGACACGCCGGAAGGGAGCGGGGCTTGGGGTCTCCTAGGTGAGCCTCAAGCACTTTGGAGTATCGATGAAGGTGGTTTCCTGAAAATCCAGTCAGACAGACAGAATTAAAGCACAGAAATGGCATTTTCATGCCGGTTGTTAGTCCATTTTTCTGAGTATGAGCATCAGAAATTATTGCTTCCCCCCAAAGCAACTCCTCCTGCCCTACAACTCTCTGGTACGAAGAGAAGCAATTGACTGGGAGGGGGACCAATACCAGAAAGAAACTGAAAAGACCAGAGCTGGTCTCTGCTTCAGCTGACAAGCTGGAAGCCTGAGAGGGGTCTCTCTGGAACAGTTCCCATTTCAAGGCAATCTGCTGATTTCGGCATCTAATAATTTCAATAAAAACAAGTCAACTTGGCTATCAAGGGACAGAGGGAGCAAAGTAAACTGTGGCAGCAATCCAGAGCTCAACCCCGTTCCCAACATGCTCTCTTCCTCCCTTCCTCATCTGCCTTTCCGCAACTCCTACCCCAGTGTGCCTCAGAACATTCTATCAAACCTGTACTCCCAGACCATCCGAAGTAATCGACGTCAACAGCAGCGACTGCACATCAATAAACTCTTCAGTCTCCACCCCATCCCCCCAGCGCCCCTTCTCATCAACAGCTCCAGTTCTAAACAAATGAAAAAGTAAATATCTCTGATTGTACAATGAGAATCCAATCACCTTCCATTCGCTCAGGGAGTGAATATCCTGCACCCGTTGGGGGCCGTTGTCTGTTTTCTGAATGACTGAGGCTTGGGGGCATCACTCCATAGGAAGTGTACTGAAGAAGAGAATCCAGCAGCCAAAAGCAATCTGGGTTTCAAGAATTTGGAAAAAACACACATATACACACACATTATGCCATCAATTGGACGTTTCCCCTGTCTATTCAAACAAGCCAATCCCACACTTCAGCTGCACTCTCTTTTCACTCTTTGCCCTTGGCTGCCCAAGCTCAGCCTGTGCTGCTACGTCAAGGAGACAGAAGGCAGTAAATGACCACAATGCACCCCTTTTCTCCCATTGACCAAGTAGCCAGAACATCTGATGAATCGAGGTCAGATGACGAAGAGAACTGTGATTCTCGAAAGCTTATGCTACAATAAAGTTGGTTAGTCTTAAAGGTGCTACTGGACTCTTTTTGATTTTGCTACTACAGACTAACACGGCTAACTCCTCTGGATCTGTAGCCAGAACAGGATCTGACAGTGGCAGAAAGCATGAACCAAACTACTGGTCCATCTGGGCTAGTATCATCCGCTGTGATTGGCAGAGGTCTCAGGAACAGAGTATTCTTTCCCAGCACCTAAGACGCTCAAACCACAGATGCCAAACACTGGACTTTCAGACACTGTTTCTCCAACAGCTTGACTGGGCCTGGGCACAATCAGAGCTTCTCAGCCTTTGAGAACAAGGACAGGGGTGCATGTATTCTGGAAGTTTATGTCATTATGGGCAAGCTACCTTGGAAGGCATGTCGAGAGCCATAATAACTAGCTACAAGCTGATCAAAATGGACAGGGAAGGATGAAAAAGGGTTCTGGTCTCTGCACCCATGAACGAGGGTGGGCCGCACAGCATCAGTGGTGTCGGGTACCTTTTACTGCTACTGCAGCAGCATCCTCAAGGGCATCTCCTCAGAAGTACAGAGGCTCTCAAACTTTTTCTGACTGGACCTGCTTTTGCTGCACTTTTCGAGGCCCCTTGCAAAGGAACATCATAGTACTTTTCCCTTCCTCAACAGAGAAGGTAGAAATCACACATCCGTTACCAACATGCCAGTTTAGATTCCATTTTTCATGGTTAGTATTTATAAATATATAGTAGTAGCGAGCAACAGGCCAATTTGTAGCGATTTTGCACATCATGTGGAGGCAAACCCATTTGCCATCAAGCCTCCTCTCCCAATTCATTCCCATTCTACTCTTCCCTCCGAAAGCCATGACCCACTTTGGCTTCCCAACCCACAGTCTGAGAACCAATGCCCTAGGAACAAACAGAACAACCACTTGTTTTATATTCTCATTTATACGAGAGAGACTAAAGGCTCAAGAAAGTCTTGGGTGGGGGACTATACCTGCCTCCTGCCCCTAGTAATGCCAGCATTGAGAAGGGATTTGGCTCCTCAGCTGTATCCCATATTGAAGTCCATTCACTACTTTGTCCCATAGAAATCAAAGGATGACAACCAGGAACCAACCCAACTGTTTTCCAACTTTTTTTTGAAAAAGTGTTTCTGTTGCTTTGCTCAAAACCATCAACATTACAGATCTCGCTAATCAAGTCATAGTTTGTACTTCCCAACCTACAGGCAAACCGCAAGTACAGAGCTGCTTTCATCTGCTCAGCACTCCCGTTTCTACAGCAAAGGGGGCCTCTGGAAGCAGAACCTCTTCACTATGTTTTGTCAGTTCAGATGTTAATTATATTAACCCCATAGTTAGCATGAGCTCTAGTTGGCCAATCTGCTCTACAACTTGGTCTCGGATTTAAGGTACCACCAAAACACCATCCACAGACTGCCAATTCAGACACCATGCCAAATCACAGGACATTTTGGAGTGATGTCCATATGAAGCCATGCCATCGGTTTCATATAACTTGACTGCTTTGGCTCTGGGAAAGAAAATGCCCTCTCCAGGGCTCTCCAGCGAGCAGCCTGGTTTTTTTTCTCTATTGCACAGTGTCGGCTCCTATTAAAGCTAGCCTAGCCTAAGTTACAAAACAATGCCCATGGTTAAGAGAGTACAGTTTATTAACGCAGCAAGAAAGGGCAGCCTGGAAAAGATCGATTGCTGTTTGTAGCCTTCAAAATGGAGAACGGATTAATTCTGAGAAATGCGCCCTTCAGCCGTGCACCAAATTACTGAGCTTGAGAAGGTAATAAGGAGGCAAGTTGTAATGGGCCAGAGCTTTGAGGCTTCAGTGTCTTGGAAATCAGAGTATTATGGCTCAGTCTAGGCTTCTCAGATGAGATAGATGAGACTTTTGTTTTTGGATTTATAAATCACATATGGGAGGAATTCTAACCACAGTTAACCTCATTGATGGCCCAATAGGGGTTACTTTCAATTTGTAATACGGAAGTTGGTCTGATGCCATTATGGAAAGCTAGCCCTGTTTCTACAACAAAGAGTCTACATGGAAGCTGACAATAAGACGAGCAGGCAAAAGTTCATTGGCTACCCCATGGAGATTCTGCATGTAGGGCTAGAGTCTTATCTACCCACTGGTACTATCTAACCAAAAGCCAAATGGCATGCAAGATTGGGAATCCATGATCATATCCACCAACAGATAATTTAGCTGCAAAAAAAAAATCCCACATAAAAACCAGGGCAACCCATGCACCTTAACAGGGCTCATGCAGGAAATCTTCCCAATGGGAAGTTACAAGTTGGAAATTTACAAATCCATCCATGTAACTGATGCTGCTAATTTGCAGAAGCCATGGGATTCATGTACCTTTTTGCCTGTGGCTATCATCCAAGCAATTCGAGTCACCGTACAGAACTATCCTGCCCCCTCCTTCCGATGGAACTTGGTAGAGACCCAAAATGGGGACGTTTTCTATTATCGCAGACTCCTGCTTTAAAACTTCAAGCCCTAGAAGAAAAGGTGGAAAGGAAATCTTTCAAACAACAGTGCTCCGATAGTGCTGCACAACTAAGCTTTAGTGGACAATCAATGCAACTTGGCACACACATTTTTAAAGAATCATGTTTCTAGACAACAAGTTCATTGTTTCTTTAGTTCATATATACTATTTTTCATCCAAAGGAGACCTAAAGCAGCTTCCACTGTTCTCCCCTCCAATTTATCCTCACAACAACCCTGTGAGGCAGGTTAGGGTGAGAGTGCAGGACTGGACCAAGGTCAGCCAGCCAGTTTCCATGGCAGAGTGGGGATATGAACCCAGGTTTCCCAGATGCTAGCCCAACACTCTAACCGCTACATCCTCCTGGTTCTAGCCCATCTTCCCACTGCCGCATCTCTCCATCTGCAGGAAACCTCATGGTTCATCATCCTCTTGAAGAGGAGTGACAAGTGGAGTGCCTCAGGGATCTGTTCCTGGCCCTGTGTTGTTTAATATCTTTATAAATTACTTGGATGAAGGAATAGAGGGGATGCTCATTAAATCTGCAGATGATACTAAATTGGAAGGGGTTGCAAATACAGTAGAAGACGGAATCAAGATTCAAGGTGATCTTGACAGACTGGAAAACTGGGCTAAAACTATCAAAATGAAATAAAAACTATCAAAATGAATTTCAACAGAGATGAACATAAAGTTGCATTTAAGTAGGAGAAATCAAAGGCACACTTATAGGATGGGGGAGATCCGTCTTGGCAGTAGTACGTGTGAAAAGAATCTAGGGGTCTTAATGGATCATACGCTGAACATGAGTCGGCAATGTGATGCTGTACCTAAAAAGGCAAATGTGATTTTAGGCTGTATCAACAGAAGTATAGTGTCCAGATCACGTGAGGGGATGGCATCGCTTTACTCTGCTCTGGTTAGACCTCATTTGGATTACTGTGTACAGTTTGGTCACCACAGTTTAAGAAGGATGTTGACAAGCAGGAGCATGTCCAAAGGAGGGCAATGAAGATGGTGAGGGGTCTGGAGACCAAGTCTTATAAGGAACGGCTGAAGGAGCTGGGTATGGTTTAGTCTGGAGAGGAGGCGACTGAGAAGTGAGATGATAACCATCTTCAAGCATTTGAAGGGCTCTCACATAAAGGATGGAGTGAAGTTGTTTTCTGTTGCACCAGAGGGTCAGACCAAAAACATCAGGTTAACATTAAATCAAAAAAGTTTTGGCTAAATGTTAGGAAGAAATTCCGGACAGTTACAGCAGTTCCTCAGTGGAACAAGCTTCCTTGGGAGCTGGTGGGCTCTCCTTCCTTGGCGGTATTTAGAAAGAGGCTAGATAGTCATCTGACAGCTATGATGATTCTCTGACTTATTATGAATGTACACAGATCATGAGAAGGAACGCATGAAGGGATGAGCCGGTGCTTGTCTCTCATTGCACTTTCTTATATGCCCAGGGTAATGTCAATTGCCACTTCGGGGTCAAGAATATTCCTCCAGGCCAGATTGGCCAGGGATCCTTGAGGGGTTTTTTGCCTTCCTCTGGGGACAGAGCAGGGGTCACTAAGGGAGGTGGGGGGGGATAGCTGTGAATTTCCTGTGTTGTGCAGGAGGCTGCTCTAGATGACCCTTGATGTCCCTTCCAGCTCTGTGTTTCCATCACTAAATGCTTAAGGCATGGACTGCTTGCAGACCAGGCATTTAGCAATATCACAGTTAAGGCTGAAGAAGCAGTTGTTGGACATATGACTCTGAACCCAAAAGGTTTTTTTTTAGCCATTTCAGCTCTAGAAAAAAAGCACCACTTTCCTGACACTTATCAAAGACCAACATAGGAGATATATAGAGTAAACTTGGAAACGTTTATGGCAAAAAAGACAGGATTGTGGAAACTGCAGTTTTCCCCCCTTTGACACTCAGAGGTGGGAAAAACTGTTCCAGGAATGGGTGGGGAAGGTTTCTTCATGCTCAAAGAAGCAAGGGAATCTGGCTTGCTTATTTGCTGTTCCCACATACATCTGCAGAGAGTCCAAGGCCATGAAAAACAGTACAGAGTCCAGTAGCACCTTTAAGACTAACCAACTTTATTGTAGTACAAGCTTTCGAGAGCCACAGCTCTCTTCGTCAGATGCTGCAATAAAATTGGTTAGTCTTAAAGGTGCTACTGGACTCTTTACTATTTTGCTACTAGACTAACATGGCTAACTCCTCTGGATCCAAGACCATGAAGACATGGTTGACGATGAACAATGAGGACATACAAATCTTGTAAACAAAGTTTGTACTCACTGGAAACTGGGTACTTATTTTTGTAACATGAGGTGGTAGGGTGTTGCTTTGAAATTGCTTTGAAGCATCAAATAATGGGAGAACCAACCATTACCCTGACTCTCCAAAGGCAGGAAAATTACTACAGAAAGTTTTTCATTTAACTGCAATGAAACATTCTTCAATACGATAGTAGTGCAAAATGCGAAGCAACCAACCAATCAGTTTCCTAAATAAAACCTGTACAGTGTTCATAAAAGCAAATTATTAAAAAAATTTTATAAAGGAAAAAAAACACTTTTGCAGATCTTAAAAAATTTCAAAGGGATTGAGGAAGCAAAATATAATATGACTAAATTGCCTGGATTTTCCCCTATTGTTTCAGTAGAAGATAAGGGCAAATGCAATGAACAGAGAGCCAAAGGAAGGAAGATAAATGTTTTACCAAGTGCTTTTTAATTACGGCTGCAACTCACAGGATTCCACCCCACCCCCATGCTTGTACCAATGTTTCAGCATCAAAGAAAGAAAATTAGTAGGCTCATTGCAGAGATACCATAAAAACACAAGCTCTTATCATCCACTCTTATTAAGAGAATGAGAGCAAAGGTCTCCAATCCAGAAGTGAATGTGGAAAGCAGCCTGCCAAATGTTTTTTCTGTGAGTTTCTAAGGCAGCTTCAGATACAGCATCAGGGCTGCTTTGCAGAAAAGCACAGAGACTCTCTATGCAGGTACAAAAACACTTGTGATACCTTGAAAGGGGTGTGATGGACTGGGACTAAAGGAAATGTTTGCAAAGGCTTTGCGACGTATTTAAACTTAAAGGATTTGTGTAATACTTTTTTTTTTACACTGATGGAAATTTTTCATTTGTATTTAAAGAAAACAATTTGATGGGCACATTTTCACTGTAATTTTTGTGTTTATGAATATTATTCATCAAGATCAAAATGCCAAACTTCATTAACCAAAAATATCCACTTCCTCTGAAGAGGAGGAAAGCTAATAAAAGTTGTACAACTACCGGTTCCTTTCTAAACACCGCAACCCCCCCCCCCCCCCGCGCCAGCATTTTACCGGAATCCCCACCTAATGTTCCTATCCCAACATATGCAGGCCAGACCACCAAATTATAATTTTATTAGATTTTATCCTATCCATTCCCTAAGAAACTCAAGGTGGAATTTATGGTCCCCCTCCCATCATTTCATCCTTTCAACAATGCTGTGAAGTAGGTTAGGCAGAGCATGTGCGCCAGGCCCAAAATCACCTAGAAAGCTCTCATGGCAGAGTGACGATTAGAATCCAAGTCTCTCTTATCTTAGACTAACATTTCTAATGCAAAAACGCATTTAGGTTATACATCTGAAATCATATGGACCTACGAAACTGCCAATCTCCCTATGGATCCATCTAGCTCACTACTGTTTGTGGCAGGTGGCAGCTGCTCTTTAGGGGTCTCAGGGGCTTCCCCATACTTGCTGCCTGAGATGTTTTTACTTGAGAAGCCAGGGACCAAATCTGCATGCAAAGCAGGTGCTCCGCAACTGACTCACAGTCATTCCCCTCAATCCCAATCTGCAAACTGTCCTGGCTGTCATTCATGGGCAATGCCTCTGGAAGTCAAGCTTTGGGATGGTGTACTTGCGAGCTGTCCTATTAACACCGCATTATCTATGGGTTGTAGTTCTGGACCCTCTGGAGCTTACATCCAAGAGTGAAGATCAACATGGAAAATGGCCCTCAGGTTTTTCAAGAAATATAAAAAATATGATGAAAAAACTAAGTAAAAACTTGCACTCTGTGGATTTGGAAAGAACCTTGAAAGCTATCACGCCATGTTCGATGGTTAACGATTACCTACACAGAGGGAATGCAAAATGAAAGGCAGCCCTGTACCTTGATCTTTAAAGGTCTGTGCAATTACAATGCCATCTTCTGGAAACTTTGCAATGCTGCATCCTGAGGCATAGTTCACTACAGAAAAGAGAGATAAAAGCAGATGAATTATATAATACTCGTTATACTTTAACTAGAAGACTGGCTCATTCAAGTTGGCTACAGGCTCTGAGCCTCGCTACCCTCTTAAAACGGCCGGATCCCAACAATGAGGCAGAGTTATACAAGTGTACTTTTGCTAGGTGCTAGGTGTAGTGTTCCTCATCACTGCAATGAAGGCAGATTTTCTGATTGGGGCTTTCCATCTTCTGCACTCAAGGGCAATCTTGGGCTCAAGAATAGACAACTCCCTGCCCCACTGGGCTACCCAACCCACATTCTTCCACCCCCTGCATATAACCCCTCATCTACAGCCCATTTCTTCTTGGCCCCCCTTTTCCCCAATGACAAGCTTACTTATTTAGATATTTATATCCCACTTTTCCTCCCGTGGGGACCCAAAGTGGCTTACATTGTCCTCTCCCTTTTTTCCCCTTACAACAACCACCTTGTGAGGTAGGCTAGGTCAAGAGAAAATGACTTCTCCAGGGACAGCCAGCAAGCTTCTAAAGAAATGGAGTCTCCCAATATCTTAGGCTGACACTCTAACCACTATACAACCCTGCCTCTTCTTCCAATCCACTCCTCAATCTACACATGCATTAATCACATTCCTGTTCCTCAGTCCATCATCGACCCCCCTTCAGCTTCCATATTTCTTAACCTCCTAGGAACTCTTTCCCATTTAGCCACGGAATATTCATTCTAGTACTTCTTGTACTGTATGGGCAGCTGTTAAGAGAAACCAGGGCCGATCCCAGACGGCCCTCCCCATCCCAAAACGTTGCACGTCGTCGCGCAGAAAACGCGAAATATCGTGTTTTCTCATGCGAGTTTTGCGTGACGTTGCACAAAACTCGCGCGAGAAAACACGGTATTTCGCGTTTTCCGCGCAACGTTTCGGGATGGGGAGGGCCGTCTGGAATCGGCCCTGGCCTCTCTTGCCAAGTATCAGTGAGTCCTATTTACTTACTTTCATGGCTTGCCATAGTAAAATCTCCTTCGTACAGCCCGTCACTAAAGGCCATGCCCCAGACAGAGAGGAGATCATTCAGAGCTGGTATGTTGGCTCCTCCAGTGTCAGGCATCCACCACTGCCTGCAGAAACAGCAGAACAACAACAGAGATTGTAAGAACCCGGGAAATTTGGCCATTTCACTTGAGGCAAGCAAGAACGTCCAATAGCCACGCTGGGGCAACAGCAGCAGGTGCCCACAGCCTTCATGCAGAAGGTCTTCAGCACCAAGTTCCAGATTTGTAAATAGGCTTACTGCTAACCAGCTATCTGAATAAATGTCACCCCCTCGCCCCGGCATGTTTTAAACTCCCCTCTTTGGTTTGCTTTAACTAGATGGCACTGTAAAGCACTTCCATTCATGTGACTTGGTAGGGGAGAGGGTGGCTGTCACCAGAAGCCTTTAGTCAGAGAGGTACATTGGGGGGTGGGAGCAAGTGACGGAGCTCATGCTTGGCACGCAGAAGGCCCCAGGTTCAACCTCCACTTTAAAGATCTCTAATAGCAGAGGGGGGAGGGGGGAAGATTCTCCTCTGCCCGAGACCTTATACAGTTGCGGCCAGCCAAACCAATGGCAAACCGCTTCTGAACATCTCTTGCTTTGAAAACCTACAGTTCTTTCCACCACCATTTGCCAATGTTTTTGTTTTGGGTTGGCTTTTGAAAGTGTCACATTTGATTTACCTTACTTTATGGAAGGGTTACACAGATTTGCAATGGCTTTTCTGAACAGAACTTGAGAGAGGAAAATTGGAATTTTAGCATCTTCCCCTAAACTTTCTCATTTCTTAATCCAAAAGGTAAATCACCAATCATCTGAAGCTGTTCCAAAAGACCCGGCTACCTTGTGTTCTCGTCATAAAACTTGACCTTTCTCATCACTGAAGTGTTGTACCAGTCACTGAAGACTATGAGGGAGAGTCCGTTATCAACATCCCTCCGCAGCTTAGCGATTTCTTCTGGAAAATACTCTTCCTCGCTGTCCACCATCAATAAAGTCCCTGGGCCAACAACAGAAAACAGTCCAGAAATGAAAACGCTATTCTGACCATCTCCTGCTTCCACAGATTATACTGATTTTTTAAATATAATGATTGCTTTATTAAAGAAGCAAAATTAGTGTAGTACATTCTTAAATGTTCTCTTTTAGCATTTATGTTTATTCCAAATGCCAGGATCTCAAATGCTACTTGAGGTGTACTCAGGGAGTCTGGATCTTGCAAGTCTCTCCCATTAACTAAGTTTCTTTCTTTTGGTGGAAACAGCTTTCCCCTGACGCCAAATCTTGCATTAAGAGAACTCCTCCTTAATGCAAGATCTGGAGTCAGGGGAAAGCTTGGCACACAGAACAAATGGTATGGATTTGGGGGACTGAAACCCAAACCTCTTGCTCAATTCTGACACAGCCATAGGCATATCGCCACAAGCAAATCTACTCACTGACCCTTCAAGCAAAATAATTTGAACAGACCTTCTGTGTATAAATCAATCAAAATTTTAATTCAGTGTTAATCCTCAAATCACTTCATCAAATCATCTCTTCAGAAAAAAATGGTAATGGAATGGCTGAGCAAAATATGTCCAATATTTAACAGAGTTGTTTCAAGTTTTGAGCCCATATTTAGAAATATCTGATATTCATATGTATTCCAAACTCAGTCCAATCCTATTAGAGATAGCAAGAAGGACTGAGCCCTGTTCAAGACGAACTTTTGTGACTGAGGCCATACAACCTCATGCTATAATAAATCAGGCTTGTATCCAAGATACTGTTGGATTATGTTATTTTTCCTCACACGATTAAGAAGAGCTTAAGACATCTGAGGATGATATTTCACATTAGGGAACCCATCTGCAATCCCCAAAGAAGCTGCACCTTAAGCTAACCTTAAGCAAAGACCAAACAAACAAGCTCCAAGACTTACCATACTGACTAGCATCAAAGCACGTAAATGGCGAGCCCAGAACTTCAACAAAATATCCCATGCTTCTCAAATGTTGGTACATATCCCTGAAGTTTGTGTGAATGTGATCACCATTCCTAAGAAGGTTTTTTAAAAAAACATTAAAATATACCCTGATTTGCTATTGGTTTGTGTTCTACCTCACTTTTTAAAAGTGCTACATATTCAAATTATGAAGTCGGATGCAATGACTCACTGTCACTAAGGAAAAGGGAGAGAGATTTTTCATAGCGGAAGATTATAATCAACTCCAAAGTCTTTGGTTTTCTACTCCCAAAAATCTCTAAGTACAGCTCAGGACAAATCATACTGGCAGTGTACTGCTAAACCCATGTGCAGATCCAGAGAACAGTCTAAATCCCTAGGTGTGCATAACAAATACTTCCCCCCCCCCTCAAAATAGTACAAACATTCACTACTTAAGTGTGTACCACACTCCCACTGGTTTGTGCACCCCACCTACCTAAAAGACATCAACAAAAACAGAGAACAGGACAAGACCTTTGGAATGAAGTGGAAAAAGACAGACCAAATGTGGATAGAAAAAGGTGCAAATGGCATACACTTTTAAATTATATTTTTCCAATGATTTTTTATCGGGTGTGGGGTAGACTCAACCATCCTCCAAAGAGTCTCCTGCCAGTCTAAGGAGACTACCTCCAACTTAAGCATCTCTTCAGCCAAAGAAAGAGCCACTTAAGTTTAAGGAAGGCTCTCCTTAGGCTGGAAGGAGGCTTCAAACATTGCTCAGTGCAGGAGGAGGACCGAGGTGAGGTCCACCCCACAGTCTTTTGAAACCAAGCAGGCAAGACTCAGGATTTCCTTCTGTACTGGGCCAAAATGTGTGACTGATCAACTGATTAATTAATCTTTTTAAAAAAATGTCCACTATTAATCAAGTAACAGATTCTTTTGAGGGGGAAAGGGTGTTAAAAACACGTCCCCCCCCCACTACTCACAAACTCTGTAGGGGGGCAGGCACTGTCTTAGGGGCATTTTGGTGTCTTCTTCTCAGGCACCGGAAGAAATGTGTCTTCTAAGACAGCATCCAAAATTACAAGTGCAGTTCTTCTCTCTCTGCTTGTCCACCCACTTCGGAATTATTTTTCATTCTTATGAAAATATACGCAGATATGCCAAACCAGCATGATTCCTCAACCAAGACTCACTCCATTAAGTAATTCTCATCTACTCATCTGCATCCCAGTATGCAGCTCTGAGGCATTCACCTCCTGAACAATTAGATCGGAGAGCAGGAGTCATGTGAACAGTCCGCCTAGCTCTCTGTCCTATAACATGCCTTATCATTATGAGAATCATAAGCCCTTTGATGCGCTTCACGCCACAGCAGCAAGCTGCCTAGCCAGATAAGATGTTGCTGGCTCCCAGTCAGGAGACTGAAATGCAAATGGAACGTGAAGAAATACAGAGTTATTAAGTGGGACCGGCTCCCGCCCTCCTAGCCTCGGGACAAGCAGATTCCCTGACAAAAGAGGTGCTTGAGTAAATGTACCTTACATCACCTTTTTGTGATTCCCCATTCGAGATTGATCAAAATCAAATCGTATCCAGCAATCAAGGGCCATCAATCATCTGATAAATTTAAACTCTCCCTGGGAAAACTTAATCTAAACTCCAAGTCCATTGACCAACCGTGGAGACACTTAATTAAAACTACAGTTTCATTGTCCAGCACCAGGAATGACTAACCTAAACCTTCCCAGCTTTCACTGTCACATCCAGAATGCCAATCAAGGTTTTGCAATCCCTTTGTCTATCCCAGGACACAACCATTAAGGTCATTGTCAGGCTGAAGTCACCTTCCGGCTCCAAGGCCCATTTTGCCCTACAATTGCTCAGGCTTTGCCCCAGTCGAAGTGTGCATGGTTATTCAGATCCAAGCACTGTACCCTCAGAATCCTCTGAGCCTCCCGGCAACAGACGCTGGTCGTTCCTGCTGCCTTCCTCCACAGACCTCTCTACTCCTCTGATAGGTAACTATTATCTGAATCCTACAACTATTCCTCATTTTCTCACTACTTTCCCTAAGACTCTTGTATGCCTGTGATTTTTATGTATTTGCCTCTTGTGTGTGTGAATTTTTCCTTTAATAAAAGAATCTCTGATTTGGAAAACACCCGTCTAGTCAGTTTCCTTGGGGAAGGGACCTGGTATACATTGGTGGAGGATCTCGCTTGTTACCGCCTCTTGCAGCCTCTCCTTGTTTGCTAATTCCCCAACTTACAAGGAGACCTATCTAGGTAACAGTCATGTTCAGAGAGCAAGGGGTGAACTAGAAGGACCTAGTTCAAATTCAGCTGCAAATTAACTGGGTGACTTTCAGCACACCATGATTCTACTGAGCTCTTTTCTCTCACTCTTTGTGATATGGGCCTGTCCCCTATTTTCAAGGATCACTGGAAAGAGTAAGATAATTCATCCAAAGTGCTTTTAAACATTCAAAACAGGCTACAGAAATAAATTTATATAAATGTTGCTGCTAAATTTTTGGCTTTGCAGGGAGCAGATTGCAAGGCTCAGAAATAAGATTTCTCCTTTGTGCTCTTCCTACAATAGCTTGGGATCCAGGCTAACCTGGCAATTTCCACTCATTCTCCCTTTCTGCTGCACCGCCCCCCCTCCCCTACACACACACCATGTCATTCCTTAGGGTCCCAAAGGAGAGCCATTTTGTGGACTGAGTAGGAGGGGGAAGGCAGAAAAGTTCGATTTTGCCATTGGAAAAACTACTCTCAATCCAATCCAGTGTATGTACCCTTTCAGTTGCACTCCCATCTATAATAAGCCAACACCAATTCATTTTGGATGCTGAGGCACTGGAAAGGAAGGTTCAGTAATTAAAGACAGGAGCATCTGAGAACTAGGACTTCCCAGAGCACATTTTCGTAACAAACAACCCTGGGTAAAATTCCCCATGATCTGGTCTATGCCTGAATTGGGCTACATTGTTTGAAGTGGAGGGGCCTAAATCCCAACAGTATCCATAACCGTAACTGGAAATACTGGGTGTAAGAAAATACAAATTCAAGGTTTGTTAGTAGAACACACTTCTGCTCTAATTGATTTATAAAAATAAAGATTTGATGTTGTTTCAATTATTCACAAGATTATAGTTTCCCCAAGAATAGAAACAATTAGTCATAATCCCACATAACGGGAGGAACAGAATCAGACTTTCTGGTTACTGCCCTTCATTAATTGTTAGCAGTGCATAAAAAAATAAAGCACGCACCAATCTAATGGATCGTTCTTCATCCTTAAATTATCCCTTGGGAAATACCCTGGTGGATAGCGGAGATTGTGATACTGATCCCACAGGACTCGCTTGCTCCGAGGGGGAGTTGGGATCACTTTCACTTTTATGGGGAGTTTCACTGTTGAAGTCTGGTCGGCACCAGTTTTTGACTGAAAGAAATGGAAAAAAACAAAAATCCAAGCACGATGAAATTCTTTCCACACAACACAGCCAAATTTACAGCCCACTCTCCTGAGAATGGTTTGGATCCAGCCAGTTTTTCATTCCATCTCACCCAATTTCTCTTCCTTATCTTATCTAGAGCAGAGGGGTTTCCTAACCTTAATCTTCTTAGTCTGAGAAATGTTTAAGACCAATTTTAAGCTGCTCCACGTTTTATGCTCTGCTGTTTGTGAATGCTGGGCTTTAATAACTTTTTATGCTGTTTTATTTTTTATTTTATAAGCTGCCTTGGGCAGGTTCCCTGAAGAGGCAGCACAGAAACTTTCCAAATTGGAAAAAACCAGCACATCACTGGTACCATAAAGGGTGGACTTCAGAGGCAAACATCCAAGACTTCAGCAGGAGAGAAAAACTGCTGCACTCTACCCTCTTTAAGAAATTTCCATCCCCCATTTTTGGAATTGTAGTTTTCAGAACATCTGACATTAATGATCCCTCCTCCCTTGGCCATTGTTCACAGTCTAAAATAACGTTAACTGCACTGCGTGGATTTCACAGTACTTCATGACAACACCAAAGTCTACAAGAGAAACTGGAATTACAACCCCAAGCAAAGCTGCAGGAACTAGTTTTTCAGGACCGGAAAAATCAGGCCTAAGTTTAATCTTTCATTACATTCCTTGGTGCCAACTGCAAATAAAGGCACATTACAGGAACATGCTTTCTCATGCCCCCCTCCCCAAACAAAGCAGTTATCACCTGCAAGAACAACAACTGCACATTCGTGGCATGGCATTACAAGTTTGCCAAGCAGACAGCCCTCAAAGCACCACCGGCAACAAAAGCAGACCAGCTTACTTCGTTTTCTGCAGGGGAAGAGATGGTGATCATGACGTGTCCTTGCGCAATGCCCTCCCAAGAGGCCGCTTTCTTTGCTGCAGAGATGGAAATTGCTAGGTACCCTGACCAAGGCCATAAAACAGGAGAATAGGAGAAAGCCACCTCGATGTAATCTCCGTTCTGCGGTAGATATGGCTGCCAATCAGGCTGCGCAGAAGAAATAAAAATGCAGTTTGGTTCATTTTTTCACAAGGCAGATCTACAATATATTTTAAAGGGGGGAGCAAAAAGCTGCCTTGGAAAGGTCGCTCTGAATATATACAGACCTTGTGCAGACATAATGCTGACTCCCTCTAAATCATGGTTTGCAGACTGGGAGCCAGGCACAGAATTACATGCTAACTCTTTCTCTCCTGTAACTATAGCTTCAGCATTAACTCCAGCAAAGGTGCTAACCAGAGTATCTCATCTTCTAGTTTGCTATTTTGTTCATCAAAATACTGAACCATGGATGCTTCAGAGCACCAGTTCCTCCCAAGACAACTCACTTATGCATTTGCCAGACTTATTCTTAGTGAGAATTGCTGCCACTTGATCTTTGGCCTACACAGCAACAGAGGCGACAGAGGGGCTGAGATTCCAAGACCTTTAATGGCAACCTGGAAATGCAGACATGAGGAACGGAGCAACATGTCGGCTTGTTCAGGAATGATAATGCAGTATTTTGACAGATCTCACCCCTATGAGAGTGAGATACTCTGTATGTGATGAAAGGACTAAAATACAATCCAAAAAGGTCCCCAAACACAATGAAAATACTGACCTCACCCCCAGTGATCTTAAAACATTGATTCTACATGCTTATAATAGCAACACAAAAATCTAACAGCACTGTATTGACTGCTGTCCTCTACAATTTTCCAAAGGGAACCGGTATGATAACCCTAGTGAAGACATACATGTTGTAAGTGGTAGCTGCCCTTCAAGTATAGCTATACCACAACTCTCTCAAATCCTACCTTGTCTACAATTCTTCCAGTGACCCCCATTCCATTAAGGATGGTAACGTTCACAATAGTAGGCATGCCTCCGTAGTATATCGGCTGCGAGCAATAGGGCCACATGTACGGACATTCCGTCAAGTCAACATAGCTTGGACTTAGACTGAATAGGCAAAGAAAATGAATGTTTAAAAGAGCAAAAAATACACACAACCCCAAAAGAGATTCCCTTCAACCTCCCCAGTGAATCTTGGGCTCTAAAAATCAAGATTAAATTTGAAAAACCAGAAACAGCAGGATTTCGGTCCAGTAGCACATTAGAGACTAATGAAAATTTATATATTTGATTTTTTAAATTTTTTTTACCACTTCTCTTCAGTTATGAGCCTGAAGTGGTTCACATCATAATCAGTTAAAAAGCAATACAAAACGTAATGTATGCAATAAAATCGCAGTAAGACAACAACATAGTACAGAGCATAAGCTTTCAAGAGTCAAACCTCTCTTCTTCAGAAACACCAGAAATATTCAGAGGACTGTATTATGGTCTTGGCTAAAAAACGTCTTTCAAAGAACGTCAAACTGTAGACGAAGAGACGTGGTGTGGGGAGCGCTCACCTGGCCTGAGGCTTATAGCTGTTGAGAATCTGGTAGGCCCTGAGGAGATCCAGTTTGCCATGGCCCTGCTCAAACATGTTGACTCCAGGAAGCCGGCGTGCCGATGCAATCAGAGCTTGTTTCATACTAGCTGGATTCACCATTTCACGCTTCTGAACTGTGCTAGAAATGAGAAATGCTTGAAACGTTAGTCTATCAAACAGGAGCTGTACTGAGGCGATACAACTAAATTGATAAACCGCTTCCTTAATGTTACTACCAGAAATCTAATTTGGACATTTGTTCTTTGAGGGAGGTGAACACTGCGGATATTTGCATAAGCATTCTCTGCCAAATACCAGAAACACTGACACTTGAAGAGAAATGCTGGAACACCTATCTTCATTCTCATCAGCTCAGGAACTAAAGAGAGCCCATCTTATTTCATTCATTATCACCAAGGGTCAGAGTTTCTGCTTCACAACCTGATCCTGTGCAAGTTTACTCAAAAATAAACCCCACCAACTTCTATGGTACTTAGTCACAAGTAAGCGTCCCGTATTCAATCCTGTTTATGAAATTCCCAGATAGAGAGCTACGTTATCCCCTGAAACATCAGAGCCTCTCTCTATAACCAAGGGCATCATAAAGGGCAACAGATTTCTTACTGACTAGTTTGCATTACAACTAGGGCTGTGCTATTCGGGTTTTGCTTCGGGCGCGAGGCAGGAAGGGCCGGAGGAGGCGGAGAAAGCCCTTCCTAGCCCTCAAATGGCTGCCGTGCTGCCGGCACACCGCGGCCATTTGAGGGGCAGGAAGGGCCAGAGGAGGCAGCTCTGGCCTTCCCCACCACCCCGGAGGCTCAGGTGGCGGCAAGGCAGCAGCAGAGGAGCTGGCTGGCTCCAGGCCGCACTGCCTTGTGCTGCCGCCCAGCTGATGACCCTCCCGCCGCCAGGTAAGTGGGTAGGGGTGGAGGGGTCTCCCCATGGGGGTGGGGGGTAGGGAGGGTGGGGAGTCCCCCCCCCTTGCTTCAGTATGCTCCGAATCTTCACGGAGCATACCGAAGGGATTCCTGAACCCTGAATCCGAAGCAGCTTGCCGCTTCGGATTTGGGGGTATTCCAAAGCGGGAATACTGAATCTCCCCACCTGTGCACAGCCCTAATTACGACACTATATAACAGGAAGTGCATAAGACAGCATGAAATGGTAAAATAATGGCCATGGATATGAAAATTTCAAAAACTAATTTCATTTTCATAGGATGATGCAAGAAGGGGAAGGGGGTTCATTCTGATGACTAAGAAGCCATAAATTCAGGTGGTAAATGAACAAGGGTCCATTGGCCCAAAGAAGCATTTTTCTATTTCTACCTAATGTATCATTTTTTAAAAAAAATGACAAGGCTATTGCAGAAATGCTCTGTGCCTGAAATCTGGAGCAAATGTTTCAAACACCACAGGCCAAGATACTGCCAGTTCAAATCTTATCTCAGTCTCAAGACTCCTAGCCCTCTCTCTGCATTATACGGATGCTGCTGCCCTATCTTACAAAGTCATTCTAGGAACTACGGTGACCATATATTAGAAAGGGCCCTGAATGCTCAAAAAAGTTCAAAGTATTACCCCTCCTGACAAACTCCGCTTCCCTTGACATCTGTGACAGTTTTCTCAAGATACAAATAATTTTGCCCCAAGTCTAACCCATCATAAATCAGTAATAAAAGCGAATGTAAACTGAGCATCTACCTTACTAGAAGAGTGACAGCACCTGCCACGACTGGGGAGGCCACGCTGGTCCCGGAGAGAGAGCGGCACCCACCTTTCATACCAGACCCTCTCACTCCAGAGCCATAGGTGACAACGTCAGGCTTGACTCGACCATATCCTCCAGGCAATTCCTTGGGATGGAAACAAAAGGAATCACAACACAGGTAGTTATACCAGCACAGCCCTCTAGGCCTGTCAAATACACAGGGATTCCGTAGCCGAACGGGTGTTTATAATTTCTCTCAACAAAGGGACCACAGACACACTTGACCTCTGGGCTTCCTGGCAACATACGAGCATTCCTGTCCAAATGCTGGGCATTTTAATATCCTAAGTAATGGGTCTAGCCAGATACAATGATTAGGAAGTGCACAGTTCATGGCTTTCCAGTATGCAGAATTGGCTGATTTATAATCCATCTAGTTCTGAAGGTTGCAGGCTGATAACAAAGGGGGAGGGAAAATCAGCATAACATGTCATAAAAATCAATTGCTTTCCCCAGCCTTTCCCAACTTAACCTGAAGACTCAAAGACCAGACCTAACAGGTAGGTTTTACTGTACTCAAAAGAAAGGTTAGGGTTTCTCCACGCCTGCCATCAAGAAAACATTACAGTTATGTACAGTAATAAAAACATTTTTGTGCAAAAGATTTTTAGGGGGATCATCTTACATTAAGGGGTGCCTTTCATATAATATGATGCTTACAAGAAGATGTGGAAGTTTGATCTTGGTTCCTAAAAAATATCTCTGTTCATTAACTGATTTAGTCATTTTTCTTTTCTTTTCAAATAAAATAAAAATTGATTTAAAAAAATGATTTAGCCTTGCAAAGCTTAACTCAACATTTAACAAACCCAAGCATCACATAAATTGCACAAGCCTGTAATGTTATATTTGTGTTTGAAGTGATGGAGATGCCCATTTTAATAAAAAGATGAAGAATTTGTAAAGATGCTAACCCAAGTGGTCATTCCCCTGGACGAAAACCGAGCTATATTATCTTCAAAGTCAATGCCACCAACCCCAATCACGTCCATTTGGTCAGCAGGATTGTTGAGCGTTCTGAAACACGAGAACATACCCAGTGAGAAAATACAGATGAATGACTGCTTCAAAAGAAACAGGCTTGTAAAGTAAACATTTCTTAAAGATACAAGAAGCTGGCGCTTTTTTTTTTTGTAAAAAAAGGACTGAAATCCTGTGCAGTTTCCTGGGAGCAACATCTGTTGAAAACAACGGGAAACTTTAGGATTATATTCCTGAAGGGAAATAAGAAAACTGGTGACTTTGAGAGAAAGGGGTAACCTTACCAAGGTAATTTAAAAAATACCCCCCCTCCCCCAACATTTAGGTCATTTTTGAAGTGGGGGAAAAAACCCAGTTTATCCTTCGTCAATGCTGTGAAAGCGCTTACCCATATAGTTGGCTGCTGTTTCCAACAGCTGAGCTACTAGACTGGGAGCAGGTAGCTGAGAGCCAAGCTACAAGTGACGAATGACACTTGCCTGGCAAGTGAACAGACTCACATGTATTCCTCCCTGTTCACTTGCCATTCACTTGCTCTCCACTTGATCAGGTGGAGAGCAAGTGAATGACAAGTGAACAGGGAGGAATATGCGTGAGTCTGTTCACTTGCCAGGCAAGTGCAATTTGTCGCTTGTAGCTAGGCTCTGAGTACAGTTTGGCGGTGACAGCCCAAGACCAAGGGGACCCCCCACTGTCAGCCAGCAGCTGCCTGGTGGTGCCATTGCCCTCTCACCATTGCCCTCTTGCTTGCTATTGCAGCTGTCTGTGGCCAAATAAAATCTGGCCCAGCACAGTTTGGCCCCCATATCCAAAAGCGCTTACCCATATAGTGGGCCGTCGTTTCCAATAGCAGAGACCATGATGACGTTGTTTGCTGTCAGCTCCCAAACCTATTAAGAAACTCCAGTTTTGAAACATCATAAATTATGCTCATAGGCACCGAAAAGGGGCTTTGTGCACCCGCTTTAATGTCTTTCAAATCATTAACATGGAGTACCATAGCTCCAAAACACCCACTCAGATGAAACCATCACTAACCTAGTTGTTAGTTCACTCATCAGCTTTCGCAGCAAAGCAAACATATTAGCAGCAGGCAAATTCACAACCTGGGGGCACAGTTATCTGAAGTAGTGCCTCTCCTCAGAGAAACCTGTGCTTGTGATGAGATCTTCTAAGCATCTCCTTCTAGGCATGCCTCCCATTGGAGTGGCTCGCTCACCCTTTTCTGTAAATGCACCGGGAAGGACTGTCTAAGCGCATATGCAGAAGCCTCTTCACTAAATGGCCTCTTAGGCAAAACAGTTCTATTTCACAGTGTTTGCCGAGCGGCTGGTGCAGGAGTCAGGTTTTTATGCTGCCTGATTCTATGCTATTATTGCTTATGCTTTTAATTCTATGTATCGAATTTTAATATATTGTCTTTTCCACAAGCTACCTTGTGTTTTTGTGGAAAGTGGGTGTGGCAATCATCCCCCAAAGTCCATCCCCTAAAGTTCTCTCAAATCATCCCCCAAAGTTCCATCTTTACTTCAAACCAATCTTTGTGATTTTGGCCTCACGCAAATCTAAGTGATTGTTAGCCAAGAGCCCTCGCTCTCTTCTCTCCTCCATTTTAATATTCTGCAAGCTATCCTGCATTTTTGAGGAAGGCGGAGTACAATTTTTTAAAATAAAAAGCGATGGCTTCTCGACAAATCTGGCAGGAGTGAAATCACAGTGCAAAGAATGCTTAACATTGAAAGCATTTTTTTAGAGCATTCAAAGAGCTTAACAACATTGTCTTGGTCGCTTTATAACCCTTTAAAGTTTTATTAGACCCTAAGTGGGTCCCAGGCAAAAAGAGAGAGCAGCATGCCTGATATACCTAATCACTTCTTCTAGGGTCACAACCAAGCTTCTTATAGCCACCACAGAAGCTTTCAAGAACTAGGTTTCTTTCACCACTGAGCAATGAGACAGGTCATCCTTGAAAAATAAGGATAGCTGTGGTGTTACAGATCTCAGATTTCACCTAATACCTGGGAGATTTTTGCAGTAAGTGAGCTTTGCACCATACCACTGTGTCATGTGCTCTTAACCCAACTCAATCCTCCTCCAAAAAAACCCACAGAGAAAGCTAGTAAATTGAGGAGCAGGGCTCAGCCAATTTTCTGTGTGATTTGGCAGAAGGGAAAATTGAGGCACATTTGATATGAGCTCTATCAGCAAAAAGATAGTTCCTTAATGGTCTGATTCTATAAAGAAGATAAACTAAATTCAATGCTGCTATTCTGTCAAGTCAGAGGAATCACTAATCTAAACTGAGGCTTTTAAGACGGTGGATAAAGTGAGAAAGTCCAGGGAGGAAAATCCAAAAATAGATGCAGCTGCCAAAAGGGCTTCTCCCTTCCTCCTTCATACAAACCTTGTCAACAAAAGGATGATCCATGAAGTCTGGGCCTCCAATGCTGAGGTTTAAGACATCTATCTTCTTTAAGATGGCATAATTAAAGGCATCCAGAAACCAAGATGTATATGAAACCTAATTGTGAGGGGAAATCATTTACACATTAAGCAATATGAGAAAACAAAAACATTTTAAATTATTTTAAACACCATAACCTCTGCAAGGTTAGTTTTTGTTAGATGCTGGAAAAGGAACATAATTGCAAATAAAAAGAGTGATTGGAAAACCTCAGCTAAGTAAACTAACCTGTATGTTGCATGGTAAAAAATTAGCTAATTTAGTTAAGTGGAATGTTATTCTGACTAGCATGGTGAAATGTACTTAATAACATCTGTAAGATTTGTTTATAGAATTGGAGATGAATTTGTAGAGCTTTACATTCAACTTTTTTTTACTGAATTTTTTATTTAAAAAGCCACTTGTAAAAAAAGACGCTGCATCCACTCCAATATGATCAAATAAGTCCCCCCATCCTTATTAAACTTTCTCTTCCATTATCATATTTTTAAAATGTCGTTTTATTTTTAAATTCAGTACAGCAGTTTTTCATACGGTTTCATCAAACAAATGTTTAAAAAATGTTAGAACTGTGGCAGACTGTTACAAAATAGGTTGTTTCAATCCTGCCTGCAAGGAGCACTGATGTGGTCTCCAGCATGCTTATATCCTCATAATTACTGTGCAAGTTTAGTTAGATTGAACAAGAACAACAAGTCCCACATTACCCAGTGAAGTTCATGTACAAACTCAAACCTAAATTTCTCTGTTCCTAGTCTACCTTACTGGCTAGAATACACTAAACTTAGTATTGCAGAATGGATTTTTTTTAAGTATATCTCTTCTCTTTCTTCACTCAAAGGAGTTTACAATAACATAAAGAACATCCTTAAAATAGAACAAATAAACCCTAAATGGTCACCCAGAGAAAATGTAAAGTACAAGCTCAGATATTCATCAAAACACAATCCCATGCAGATTTACTCCATTCTAAGTCAAATGGGCTTTGCCTGGACTATCTCTGTACAGGATTGCACTGTCAAATCTTAAGATTCAATCCCTCACATAAAAGAAGAGCCACTGTACAACAAGCCAGAACAAGAGGTCAATTCTCCACACCGAGTAAACTGAACAACATGTTTAATGACATGACCCTGAAGTCAGTTTAAGAAATGTACCTGGTTATTAGTGAAAACTCGAAATATGTGGAGTTCCGAGTCTGGCGCAAACCCTTGGCATTCTCTCATGCTAGCTATCACACCCGCTACAAACGTCCCATGGCCCAGGCCTGTTGAATAGAAGTGGTAGGTTAAATACAACTCAAAACATCCTGTGGTCATTTCACATACACATGAACACATGAATCTTGCCCTGTACTGAACCAGATCATCAGTTCATCAACGGCAGTCTCCTCTACTCAGACTGGCAGCAGCTGTCCAGGGACTCAGGTAGAGGTCTTTCACATCACCTACTACCTGATCCTTTTAGCTAGGGATGCTGGGGATTGAACCTGGGACCTTTTGCATGCAGAACAGATGCTCTACCACTGAGTCATCACCATCCACAACAAAACCTGGGTGTACCAACATCCCTTGTGCTGATGAGTCAGACTATTCAAACTTGCTATGCTCATCTCCACACAAAAAAAGCTGTGAGGCTTCTTGTGGGCCAAAAGACAACACAAAATAAATGATTCAATAAATAAAAAATTCCACTGACACAAAGAAGCCAGAAAACAAAATGCAAGAAAATGGATTGCTAGAATTTCGAGGCAGAATTCTAATTCTTGAGTACCCACTGGCAGAGCGGCCACTATCTGTCCCATACACAAACACTTAGGCTGAGTTAGGCGATGACACAAAACAAGAAAATTATTTTACTGCAACATCAAATTAGAACATCTGATCCTAGCCGCACTCAGTGGGCCAAAGGTGCCCTGAGGGCACTCAGGACCAAGCAGGATTAGTCTACCTGGTGGGAGACCAGTCTTGCCTCAACCATCTACAACTACAGCGTGTAACTTTTGTCAACCTTTATTTCAAGAAAAAACAGTCAAACTCACCATCATCCAATGTTCTCTCGTTTGTCCAGTTGGTTCGCTCTTTCACGTTCTTGAAATGTGGATGTTTCTCACTCAGCCCAGTGTCAAACACAGCCACCCTTACTCCAGCGCCTATTCGTAAAGATGAGGAGTTGTGAAGTTACATCCGAGAGATAGACATTTCTTCAGGATTTTTTAAGGCTTATTTGTGCATGCAACTGGACACGAGGAGATGATATAATACATCAGGTGCTCCTCACAGCTGTACAGCAATCCACATAATGCCTATTAAATGCATGCATTTATTTATTTTACAAAATTTACACTCCACCTTTCTGGCCTCATGGGGGGCACTAAGGCAGCTAACACCTTAAAATGATTATATCCAACAAAAGACACAACAATTAAAGCCAGAGTTAAAATATGTACAAAACCATAAAACAACAATTAAAACATTTGGCAGGAAGACGGGAATGCCAACCCTCCACCCAAAGTCTTCACCCACTAGCAGAAGACAGCAACAGAAAGGGACAGATGAGTCTCCCTGAGGACACAGTTCAGAGTTTTTGGGCCACAACGACCAAGAAGAGCCTCTCCCAGGTTGCCACCTGCCTAATCCCAGAACGCAGGGGCACCCCCAGCAGGGACTTGGTAGATGACTACCGTGTTCAGATAGGTTCATGAAAATGCAAAGGAATAAAGCATATAATCTCATCAGTATATAAAAAAACCCAACAGCTCTGTAAGTATCCCAAAAGCCCTGTAAGTATATGTAAAAAAACAGCCCTGTAACTTGAGGGATTTGCTTTCTGTTACAAACAAAAAGTGTTGAAGTCTCTCCTTCTGCAACATGTTCTATTGTTATAAAAAGAATATCAATTTTTATACACTAGTAGCAGATCAATGTAATTCAGCAGAAAACAGACTTTTCTGCATTATTTTGCTTTGGCTTTCCCACATAGGCATTTTAAGCAGTTTTACAATTCGTTCCTCCTTACAAAACTGAACTCTTACCCGTATTGGACACTTATAGTAGCTTTATACCAGTTCAACTGTCGTGGCTTTCTCAAAGAACACCAGGAATTCTAGCTTAGAAAGGTGCCAAGGAGTGATTCCTAACCCAGCTTTATAGACCCTGATGACTTTTAAAAACAGTTTGCTGGTGTAAGCATGCTTTAAGAAATGTACACTCTGCAGGAATATAGGCACCAATGGTATGCATTCTGCTGCTATATGGGACCACTATCCATATGCTAGCCATTCTTGTAACACAATGATCATGTTAGGAAAACAACTTATGCTAAACTCTGTGAAAATCCAATCAACTATGCACTTTCCCACTTTATGGATACCATTCATAATGTTCACCAAGGCATGAAATACCTGTAAAACCCATTTGCCAGAGAACGTCTGCCTGAAGTGTCTGAGCGACTTGTCGGGGTATAGCTCTAAGCAAACGCCTGCTCGAGTGCCTGCCTGTTGCGTGCCAAAATCCAGAGCCCAGCGACAAACTTGCTCTTCTGAGAGGACGAGAGGATTGCCATTTTTGGGTCCATCGGGTTTCGTTGCAGGGAAACACTGGATCAGCTACATGTTTTGAGAATTGTGGAAAGGATCTTTTTTAAAAAAAATGATCAAAGAGCACTTACATATATACCAACGCTACTTCCCAACACTGCTGCACTCTAATATGACTGAGGAATACAACCAAGATGAGATATGAAAACAGAGCCGGTATCCATTTTATTCCACTCTGTGGAGGCCCTTGTGGCTGCATGGAATAATAGTCTGGCTGGAGCCACAGAGTGGCCCCTTGGCATCCTCTTCTACGGTCTGTAAGGTCCACAGCTCCTTGGCTTACTAGGAAATGGACTGGAAGATGACTAAAGCGACACGGGTGGAAGACTCATGATGAAACAGGGACTCTGATAAATTTGTATCTTGCTACGTTTAGGAATGCGTATAACACAGTCCTCTTCCCAAGAGCATTTGAGGGAGGGCGACCTTTGACAGCAGCTCTCCCTTCAAGTTTGCTAATTCTGTGTGCTTTAACTCTTGAGGGCATTAAGCCTGAACGAGTTTACATTGATAGACCATGGGTTTTAATCTTGGTTGCTACAGTTTGCCACTGAGTCCAAGGAGATAAGGTGAGAGAGAAATGTTTTAACTAAATAGATACATCAAATACAAGATTTTGCTCTTTTTTTAAAAAAAGTGTAATTGAGAAGAATCAGATGCAAGAAAGGTTATCAAGCAATGGTTTTCCAACACTACTCATGAATACTTCACCAAAGGTACAAATATACTTACTTTCAGTGTACTTAAGCGAGCGAAAGACTTTTCTTTGGGGGGTAACTCGTTTGATATTGGGATGGTCTTCCAGCGTCCGCACACCATCTTTCTGTTTCTCGTTGATCTGGATGACCTCAAAATCACTCGGGTAGTCACTGGCTGGGTTGTTCCGGGGCACAATCCTCCAATTCTCGATGTCGCTGTTCTTCAGTGCCCAGGAAATAAATTTGCTTCTTGCCTGAGCTGAGAAGTAGCCATTGAACGCCACAATGTATTCTGGAAAGAGACTGCCACACATTAAGAAAGGGCACTGAAAATGGAAAGTACAAGTGCTGTCTTGATAGAAAATGATGGATAATGACCAACTCTGCTTTCAAAAGAAAAGCAAATTAAAGGAGGACCCGCATGAGTTATTATGCCAAACCAAGCATTAACAACATGAAGCAAACATAACATTAACTGGGGTTTAGGGATCAGGATTACAAAGTAAATTCGGGATAATCTCTGAAGAAAAGTTTAGCCTGAGGTAGTCATGATGCTGAACCTGGGTAGAGAGGATGGGGAGAATCTGCAACAGAGGACAGAGCACAGCCAGTTCCCAAGCCCCTGCTTAATTGTACATCTACAGAAGGACTAAAAGCAATAGGGCAATATCTATCTATCCAGCTATCCAGCTAATCTATCTATCCATGCCCACGCTATGCTGCTTTGTAAAGCAAGCTCTGCCACAACAGCAGTCTTGGAGATATACAATCTGTCTGCTCATTTTTGGGTGCTATAAGGACCTCCCCCAAACCCCTCTCTCTCGGGGAGCGACAACATCACTTCCAGAAGTGACATCATTGCGCTGTCCACAGGAATGTTTCCACACTTCGCTTGGGGCTGATTTGGGAGCACCCCAAATCAGCCCACAAGTGTGGGAGCGTTCCCATGGTGAGCATGATGACATCACTCTCAGAAGTGATGTAATCATGTCAACGCTGGAAGCATGTGCGTGCTTTGCACGTGCACAAATTTCTCCTAAATGGTGAGTACTAGCCCCTACCACCACCACCAGGAGGGTAAGGGAATCTAGCAACCCTAGTTCCAACAAGCCTGCGGATGATTTAACTGCAGCTGTTATGTTTTCCAAGCAGGGCTTTTTTTTTCTGGGAAAAGTGGTGGAATTCAGCGGTGGAACTCAAGACCGCACAATGACGTCACTTTGGGTCAGCTGGAACAAGGGGGGAGTTTTTTAAAGTTTGAATTGCCCTCGGCGAAAATGGTCACGCGGAGGGCAATCTAAACTCCCCTCTGTCAGGAGATCAGGGGGCGGGGCTACCAGCCATGTGACCATTTTTAAGAGGTGCCGGAACTCCGATCCACCGCGTTCCCGCTGAAAAAAAGCCCCGTTTCCAAGGATCCTAGAATATGCCGCAGAATCCTTTGCCGCATACAGGGCTCTGTGGTAGATGCTCAGAGATCTCATGGCAGACAAGTCAACATGGAAAGGGTTCACCACAACGGCTTATAGGATGGAATCTTTATATTTTCTAAAAACAGCCAGCTCATCCTGTAGGGTTTTTTTTTTTTAAAGCAGAATATTGGGACACTTCCTAAACACTTCAGTCCAATCTACCATAAATAAATCATAGTTTCATGTATTAGATTTTTAAAAACATATTTACCGTGTTCCACTACTGTTGATGAAAATTCTACTTTCAATGTAAGATGAGAGCATTCTGGACACTGGGGGCTCTCGTGAGAAGAATTCCCCAGCCTGGTCCCCAGGTGGTGTCTGCCGCAGAGTAAGATCGCAGTCAGGAACAACCAGATGTTTGGAAGCCTCATGGTCAACAATGAATATGATTTCATTCCAAAAATTCCATGAATTCAATTCACCCGTTGCTTTGCCGTTTCCGAAAACGGTGCCTGTCTAAGTGCTGCTTAGCTGGACAGTCTTAAAGTTTTGTCCAAGATAAGTAAAAGTCTGGCCTTCATGGTCTTTTCTGATAAAGCCAAGGAAACGGGCTCATTTCTTTCTACGTTTTTTCTCCATTTTTAATTGAAGGGTCCTGTCATTCAGGAACCAACAGCCAAGTCCTGTGCTCCATTTCAGATAGAAAAGGTAAGGCCAAAGTAGCTCCGATTTGTTCCCAAAAATAAGCAATCCAATCTGCTGGAAAAAATAATTACATAAATTAAACATTTTCTAATGTCATATACTGGAAAAAATAATTACATAAATTAAACATTTTCTAATGTCATACACCGATGAGCCCCAAGAAGATAATACACAACTGCAATCCTGCTTCTGTTTACCTATGAATGACTCTCATAGAAGTCAATGAACTTTGTTCTAATTAACTGCTGCATAGCAGTAAATGAAACTTAAACTTTAATCAACTATTGCAGCAATGCACACACACAGCCAGAGAGAGAGAGAGATGAATGTGTTCGGTAATAACAGGAACATTTGCAGTGAGCTCAAGTTCAGCCTCAATATAGTTACGTGTGGTGTACTTGTTACTGGGACACCCAGGTTCACATCCCCACTCTGCCATGGAAGCTTGCTGGGCGATACTGTCATGCATGCACTCTCAGCCTAACCTACCTTACAGGGCTGTTGTGAGGATAAGATGAAGGAAAAGTAAATGGGTCCTCGTTGGGGATAAATGAAGTAAATAAATAAAATACCATGTTGCTTTGCGAAGATTGCAGTTTGTCCACTTTGTTCCATTTTGACCCTACTGTTTACAAGGTTCCCCCCTCTTTTACAATATTCCTATGCTGCTTTTCTGTTGTCCAGGCTGAGTGTAAGTCTAGTTGATAGTCTTTAAGGTGTGGCACAATGATCTAACACATTTTTATCTTCCAACGCAATCAGCCCCCTCTATACTAACAACACTCCTCTGAGGTGGGCTCAACTGACAGTGACAGGCCTGAGGCCACTCAAGCCAACTTCGTGGTTGAATACGGATTTGAACCTGTGTCTTTCCACTCCCAGCCCATCGTGCCAACCACTGCTGACTCCCACGGCTGAACACTGCACCCCAAAAGGAATCATTCTCCGCACACCGAAAGCTAGCATATCAGGGAGGAGGCAAGCCTTTCCCCTGACGTGCTAGTTTTCTACATACAAAATACCAGCTTTGAACTGGGGAATCCCTGATTTCGGGGGTGGAGTTTGGGGAGGGCAGGATATAAGGCCATAGCGTCCACTCTCCAAAGCAGCCGTTTTCTCCAAGGGAACTGATCGCTGTCGCCTGGAGACGGGCTGCAATACCGGAAGATCTCCAGCCACCGCCTGAAGGTTGGCATCCCAGGAAGAGCATCCCATCACGAAACTGCAGTCTGAAGGCGGGCAGCCCAAGGGGCGAGAACGAGGCCTGAAAAGCAGGCAGGGAGCCCCCTCGCTGCTCGACTTCCCTCGGACCCACCGCCGGCTGTTGAAACGTCGGGCCTCCGCCGCAGAGCCTCAAGAGCCCTGAGCTGCCCCTGCGAGCCGATTCCGCCTCAGGAGAACACGAGTCCCGTCCTGCGGCCCCCGAGCCGCGGCCAGCAGCTGGCCTGGGCTGCTGAGGAGAAGCCGCTTTCCATGAACAACAGCAACGGTCAGCCTGGAGCATTCTGGGACTCGTAGTCTCCACCTTGCCTTCTCGCGGCGAGGCGGTCGCAGTTTAGGACTACATCTCCCAAGAAGCGATTCGGGCATCCTAACGTATTGTGGGCCAAATAGATGGAGGCCGCGTTAGCTGTTATCGTCGAGGTCGGCCCTCGGCCAGCTTGTGCCGCCAAGTACTGTGGGATATGTAGTCTTTCACTGCCCTGTCGCGTTTGTAAGAGGCGTGACATGTGTGGTCATTCTTCAGATACGTTTCCCCCGATATTAGAAACGTTTCACATTTTGTTTCCCGGACCTTTTCAGTTAATTCCAGTTTTCTTTAACTAGGGATGGTCAGGTAGTCATTATTAAATTGCGCACCTCGAACATAAGTACTTTGGAAACGCCCCATGGCTTTTAGTTGGGGGTGGGGGACTGTGTCGATCTGCACCAGAACAGTAAGATTTGAGTCCAATGGCATCTTGGAGACCAATTAGATTTTGAGGGTATAAAGTTTCAAGACGTAGCTGAAGAAGGGAGTTCTGACTCTCAAAAGCTTATATCCTGAAAATCTTGGTTTCTGAGGAGCCAGTTGACACAAATCCTGCTGTTCTATTGCTTTTAGTGGCAATTATGTTCAAGAATGCTTACAATTACAGCATATGTTAACGCTTAAAAGTAATATTACTTAAGTAATATTACTTAAAAGTAATGGAAGAGACAGCCCATGATGCCTTAAAAAGGGAGATTTTCAGATTTCCAGTTACATTAATCAGTTTTGCACTTATAAGCAATTATTTAAAGCTGTGTTTAATTACTAACCATCACTTCCGCTTTTATTATTTTGACAGCCTTTGTAGATAAGAGCTTCAAGAATCTTTCTCCTCTGAGTGGCAGCTCTCAAGAGAAGAGCAACAGAAATTCAAACTGCTTATAGGAATTTATTCTCAGGGCTCTAAAAGCTTAAAGGTTTTCAAGGGAAAATTACTGGTATTTCCTTTTCCATTTTTCAGTTTAAGCATGAAGACAAACATGAACACTGCAGGAAAAATCTAACCCAGTGGGTGCAAAAATCACAGCGGAAGACACACAACCTCTGCCATCATGTTTGGATCAACCATGTCTTGGCTTCTCCTGCTCTTAAGGAACACATCAGTGGTCAATTATCCTTCAAGTGGGAGGAAAAGAGAGGTACAAAGCTCCTTATCCTATTCAAACCAATTGTGTTAATCTATGACCCTTGCTAGCAACCAGATTTCAGAAAGGAGGAAAAAACATTGTGCTGAGTATAAACTAAGTACAGCACCATATATATGGATAGCATTATAAAAATAAATGCCACATGTCTCAGCTGGTTTCTGTTTACCAAGGACAGTCCCTGTTTTCCAACACTATTCCCTGACAATAGATCCAGAGGAGGTAGCTGTGTTAGTCTGTAGTAGCAAAATAGAAAAGAGTCCAGTAGCACCTTTAAGACTAACCAGCTTTACTGTAGCATAAGCTTTCGAGAACCACAGTTCTCTTCATCAGATGCATGACGAAGAATGCTTACAATTACAGCATATGTTAATGCTTAAAAGATGCATCTGACAAAGAGAACTGTGGTTCTCGAAAGCTTATGCTACAGTAAAGCTGGTTAGTCTTAAAGGTGCTACTGGACTCTTTTTTTTTTAATTATTACAGTCTGCGACCAACACATATAAAACAATTTGCAAATCAGTTTAAAAACAGTGGAGACTGGATACAAGAGAAGAACAATGCATAAATATAAGAGCAGAAAAATAAGATCATAATAAATGAGTTGTTTAAAAGGTTAAAATACATTCAGTCTGCCTTATGTGATTTACGTTGCTTGTAGACCTGGGCACAGAATCTTGCTACTTGACGTGGGCCGAATCCACACTTCCTTTTTGTTTCTGCACCTTTTTCTCAACCGTGGCGCTGTTCAAGCAGATACTCACACGCTTTCCCATTCCACGTGTTCCCCGCCATCACCGCACCACAACTGCGCCTCCTTTCCGTACCACTTGATAATGGCGGAAATCTGTTTTTGCCCGGCCCTTTTTAAAAAAAAAATGGGCTTTCATAGCGCGTTTGCACAATAAAGAAAGGTCAGTATACCGGAAAACCTACTTTGTGAGCAACAGGGTTTCTGGAGAATGTTTTAATGTGAGCAGTTTAAGATGGCGACTTAAGTCTGCAGCCAGTCACAGTAGTCTTAAGTGTTATATAAGCTAACCATCCCTTTGTCCTCCAAACACGTGCACTGGGCAATTTGTTGATGAGAAACCCACAAAACGGGCACTTTGCATAAATAGAGAAGGTGCAAATATTGTGGTGCATATTGTTAACTCTGCTATGCTCAGATTCATTAACTTGGAGCAAGTTAAGAGCTTAGGAGTGCTAATGGATCCATCCTTGCTTTTGAGAAACAGATTGGTACACTAACCCAAAGTGACTTGTATCAGATGTATCTGGTTCCCATCAATTTTCTCCCTTTTTAAATTCAGCTGACCTGGCCATGCTGATCCATGGTTTTGAAATTTTCAAATTTGCCCGCCATAACAACCAGCCAATTGTTAGAAAGTGGTCTGTGATGAGCAAAAAATGGGCCAGTCAAAGTTGAGGGGGAGGGGAACTTGCCATTTCTTAGAAGTCGGAATATCAGTATAGCACAAAATTAACTTTAAAAAAAAGAAAGGGGAAGTGACGTGTGCCATCAACACTGACAACAGAGGAGGGAACCGCCCACTATAACGCTTTACTCAGTGGCATGTGGAGAACTGATTGTGCCACGAAGATGCACTGGGAGGGTGAGTGTGATGATGCACAGCATGGTAGCAGAATGAACCCAACTGCCATGACTGCGCAAGATAAGCAGATGGTGAATGCGTGTGGATTTGGCCGTGCTGTCTGGTGATTCCGATCAGACAAAAGATAATCAAGTTTGATTTTATTTGAACTTCCAGGGAATCTTTCTACTAATGGACTGATGGTTTCCACTCTAATTTTACTGTGACTTGGGCAGTTAAAGAAGATGTGCTCCATTGAGTCAATTTCTCTTAGGGGACAGGAGCAAAGCCTAAGAGAGTAAGGGACAGCTTTAAACTTTCCTTCCAGAACGGCAGAGGGTAGAGTCAAACTTCTAGCTAAAGTAAATGCCCTTCTAGAGTTACTGGATTCAAGAAAGTAAAAATAGGCTGCAGGAGCGGCAATATATTTAGTAGTATCTGAAGAAATAAAACCTGGTGCTCTAAATAAATCTGTCTTTCAATGTCTGCCACTCTCTGCTTAATGAGTGATTTTGCCCGGTCTAACCCCATGACTAGCAAACTTTGAGACTGGACTCTTTTCTATTCCCTGACAAATCACTTCGCTTCTTTGTCATCTTGTTAACATTTTCTGAGTGCAATTTTCTATCATTGAAAACCTTCAGGGGAACTCCTCTAGGTCTCTAGAATTCAAATCTGAGTGGATGGGGAAATGGTTCTTCTCCAGGGCATGCTAGAAGATAAATCATCCCACCCACTCAGATTTAAATACATGGAAATGTGAATGCACAAAACATTACTAAGGCAGCAAGCAGCAAATGGCCAGACATTCTAGGGGAGATGCTCTTCGAACTGTTGACAACTAAGGCCAAACTTGGGTACTACATGTGTGCGCAAGACAGGTTGGAGTTCTCCCTACTCGACTCCATTCAGATGATACAGCCGGGTAATGACAGAAGAAGCAATCCTTGGGGGCCATTTCAGGTTGGGAAAACAGTGCAGGGAGGGAGGGAGGCTCTCGATCCAAATCAGGTCCTGCAGTGCTTGTCAAAAATCCCCTGCAGCTGCCATCTGGCTACAGGGAACATGTGCAAATACATATCCTGTAGCTGTAGTAGAACAATTTTGTTCTACTAGTATCAAGTCAGGCTGCTAAAAACACATCACGTAGTTGGACTACACACAACAATTTTGTTTTTCAAGCATTATGTTTAACAAGAAATATAGTGTAAATTGATATGGCATACAGCAAAGGTTGCAATTCATGCTGAACCGTATAAAAACGAGAGTGGACACCACCACAAAATGGCTACCATGGCACAGTCAGAAAATGTTCAGGGGGGAGGGGGTAGCAAGCCAAGTATCTTCCTATGATGGAGGCAACTGTTTCTGCAAAGCTTTCCCTGTGGACACAAAGGCACTGGTAGGTGGAGAAAAGCCAGGGATGGCTGTTTGTTTAGGGGAAGAGATGCTTTGTGGAGAAGCAGATGGGTGGTAGGAAACATATCAGACACCACACTGGGGACGAGTGGATAAGGTAAGGACCCTTCATTAACGACTGCTGCTAACAGAATTAAGCTCACACAAGCATGTCTGTATTTTTGTCTGTGAAATGTCAAAGGGTATGTCTATTATTCTGTATAATAGTCAGTTTGGTGTATAATATAGCCAGTTTGGTGTAGTGATTAGGAGCGGCAGGACTCTAATCCGGTGAGCCAGGTTGATTCCCCACTCCTCTGTTTGAAGCTAGCTGGGTGACCCTGGGTCAGTCACAGCTTCTCGGAGCGCGCTCAGCCCCACCCACCTCACAGGGTGATTGTTGTGGGGATAATCATAACACACTTTGTAAACTGCTCTGAGTGGGCGTTAAATTGTCTTGAAGGATGGTATATAAATCAAATGTTATTATTAATGTTATTATTATGGTTGATGATGAACAATGTAAACATACAAATCCTGTAAACAAAGTTTGTGTTCACTGTAAATTGGGTACTTATTTTTGTAACATGAGGTGGTAGGGTGTTGCTTTGACATAGTTGTGGGGATAATAATAACATACTTTGTAAACTGCTCTAAGTGGGTGTTGTTCTCCTGAAGGGCAGTATATAAATCGAATGTTAAAGTGAATGTTATATAAGAATCACAAACACTTTTGTTGTACACTCAATGAGACATTCAATATTTCAACACTGCAACAAGGCTTCATACAAACCACAGATCTATAGACACAAAGATGACTAACAAAATATTTCTAGACAGACAAGTAATAATCTTAACTTGATACAGAATCATTTTCATCCGAAGCCTCACAGCTCTGTAATCCTGATCTTACAAAACACAGCAAGGTCATACCAACAGACTGCTCAAGCAATTCACTCAAAAGTAATTTACACCATAAAACCAAAAACATATTCCTTCCCGCTTTTAATGGTTTCAGATGTTTTTGTAACACCACGTCCACTTTCCCAGTTAAAACATGAGAATTTCTGCACAGACACAAAAAGGTTCGTGAGGAAAAAATATAGTACACCACACTCAAAAGTTGGTCCTGAACAGTCCTTTCACAGTACAGCTCAACTTGGCCTGCAATTCTTAAATGACACCGTCTCTGAAGCATCTTCTTCAATTTTCTTTAACTTCCAAAGCATTCCTTCATTTCAGACCCATAACTGGGACAAGAACCACTTAGTACTTAATGGACACAAGGGCTTTTACATCATACAACAAAACCAGGATTTCCCCCCACCCATGCCTGTTCAAGAATAGAAGCAGGACTGACTGTCTCTTTAAGCCTTTGTGACAGATATGATTTCAGGAGCAGGCAAGAGAGAATCCCACTCAAGAGACTGGGGTTTTGGAACTACGGTCAGAGCAGTCACCGAGACGTCGGCCTCCCTTCAGACGGCGTTCTTAATGTGGCCTTTGCGAAGTGGCTTCTAGGCGCAAGGAGTTGTTCAGTCGGTATGCTCCCCAGGCCCAGAGCCATTCTGGTAGGTATTGTGCCATGAGAAACTACAATGCAAGAGATGAAAGGCAAGACAGAATTAAGAGCCTGCTTCAAGCAATGAATCACCCGCTCCTTCCTTCCACTTCCCCTCCCCTGCAACATCAAATGTGGAAGTACTTAATTATGTCTGCTGAAAAGACTCATTGTAGACCTGGGAAGGAGGGGCACATTGTGGCCAATGGGACTAAAATCTTTAATCCTAATGATGCTTTTCTCTAATACCAGTTTGGTGTAGTGGTTAGTGTGTCAGACTAGCATCTGGGAGAACCAGGTTCAAATCCCTGCTCTGCCACTGAAGCTTGCCGGCTGACTTTGAGCCAGTCGTACACGCTCGGCCTAAACTATCTCACAGAATTGCTGTGAGGATAAAATGGAAGAGAGAATGGTGTAAGCTGCTTTGGGTCCCCATTGGAGAGAAAGGCAGGATATAAATGAAGTAAATATAATAAAGGAATAGATTTAAGTCAAATTGTACGCCCCCATGAATGTTATGCTAAGTAAAAGGCAGGCGTTTCCTTCTTTCCATCGTCTGAACTGTACTAGTTGCATTAATATCTTTCTGCATGTCTATACTAAGTGGCCAGCAGAGGCTAGGGATATTCTTTTAGAGAACTGATAGTTCGAAAGAGGAATTGGTTGAATGTGATGCACATTTGCCGTTGAATATTGCTTCAAGAGCCTGCTTGACTACTGGTGACAGTGAGAGAAAAGAGGTATATGCACCCCACCAGAAGTATAGCCCTCTCCATAAAATTTCGACTCTGTCTTCACACTGTATCTGAGCAATGTGGCTCTAAAAGGTTTTGCTCCTTGCAGTGGAACCCGGATGTGTTCTGCACAGAGCTTGTGAAAAAGCAGCTCGTCTCCATCTACGGCTGTACACATTACAAAAGCTGTGACCCCCTTGTGTTGGAATGAGGTCTTTGCAGGTTCATGTCTTGGCACAAACCTATACACTATGTACAACAAGCCTGATTGAAGGAGTTAGCACAAAAGCACTCTTGGATGCAAGACCCAGAGGACCAAGTCTCTTCCATGCTTTGTAGTAGTAGCTTGGCTCGTCTTCATTAGTTGTAGTGAACTTGAAGTCGAAGAATGAAGACGCTCAAATGAATCGGCTAGAGACTGCAACTCTTCCCAAGCTGGATTCAGACAATCATCAAGACCCAGAGGAACAGCTACCGTGGAACAATTTTTCAGAAGCTGGATAGGAATCCCCAGGCGAGTTCCTAAAATTCCCCTTGGTAACCTCTCACCACTTCTCAGCGAAGAACCACAGCAGTCATAGATAACAGTCATACTGACTGTTCTTCCTAGTCAACTCTTGGTAGCTTCGCCACCATTTGACGTTCATCCAGTCAACTCTTGGCAGCTTCACCACCACTTGACGTTCATCCAGTTAACTCTTGGTAGCTTCGCCACCAGTTGATGTTCATCCAGTCAACTCTTGGTAGCTTCGCCACCACTTGATGTTCATCCAGTCAACTCTTGGTAGCTTCGCCACCACTTGATGTTCATCCAGTCAACTCTTGGTAGCTTCGCCACCATTTGACATTCATCCAGTCAACTCTTGCTAGCTTCGCCACCACTTGACGTTCATCCAGTCAACTCTTGCTAGCTTCGCCACCACTTGACGTTCATCCAGTCAACTCTTGCTAGCTTCGCCACCACTTGATGTTCATCCAGTCAACTCTTGGTAGCTCCGCCACCACTCGATGTTCATCTGAATCCAACTTTGAAAGAGTTGGATTCTCCATTCTTTGAGTCTCTCCATTCTTTGACTTCTTAGTTCACTATAACTAGAGAAAACTGTCAAAGGTACTATGCAGCATGGAAGAGACTTGTGTTAGTGCCATGACTTAGGCAAGAATGTTCTCACTGCTGAATTTGAGTCATGCCTTGAAAAAAACCATTCCCTGATTAATTCATGAATACAATCAGCGTCCCACATCCCTAAGGAATTAAAAGTCAGCGAGCCTGGAAAACATGTACATTGCCCAGAGCTCACTGGAGGAAGAAAATGAGACAGGAAGCTTACACTAATTGGTACCGTGGTCAAGATCCTAACTTGCTTCTGTTTCAGAATCAGTCTAGGTTCTTTACGGCGGGTAGCCATGTTGCAGTAGAACAGCAGAAGTTGAGTCTAGGGGCACTTTAGAAACCAACAAAATTTTCAGGATATGAGCCCTGACTCTGGAAAGCTCATACTCCAAAAATCTTGCTGGTCTCTAAGGTGCCACTGCACTCAAATTCTGGTAATCTAGGTTCTGCAGCAAAACAACATACTTGGAAAAATCAAGAGAAAAAAATGTAACTCAAGTCATGGATATAGCTAGAACTATAGGAGAACAGTTGCTGGATATGAGCAAGAAAGTCATAGAAAATTCCTTTGCACACTGAAACAGGGCTAGCCCAGCCCAATAACTAGACATTCTGGTCTAGAGGCCTAGAATAGAACAACCTTGGAGAGGAGCATGAAACAGGGGAGTAACACAGTTGTGTGGCTTTGTGTAGATTAGAAGAAACTCACATCAATATATACAACATACTAAGGCCCAGGCACAAAGAGCATCTGAGAATGGCAGGAACGTATAACTTCACAGCAGCTAGACACAGAAGTCGTGGATGAATGTATTAGTTGAGGGGCCAAAAGATATTCATAGATACGAACACCTTGTAATCACTGGTTTTTGTTAAGAGGTAGCAAGAATAATTTTTATATATATTTTAAGAAGCTTCAAATATGGATAACCTTGTCCAGTGTTTGAAGTTATAAGATAATAAATTAGCCCTTCATATCTTTTTGGACTCATGTAATTGCTCTCCTTTAATGATCTATGCAGCTATTATAATGGATCGTATGATTTTCTGTTGATTGGGCTAATATTCAGGATGCTGAATAATTATGGTGCAATAATAAAGGCATAGGATGGAGCCCCGTGGCGCAGAGTGGTAAGCGGCAGTACTGCAGCCCAAGCTCTGCTCACGACCTGAGTTCGATCCTGGCGGTTCAGATAGCTGGCTCAAGGTTGACTCAGCCTTCCCGGCGGAAGCTGGGTTCAGGTAGCCAGCTCAAGGTTGACTCAGCCTTCCATCCTTCTGAGGCCGGTAAAATGAGTACCCAGTTTCCTGGGGGTACAGTGTAGGTGACTGGGGATGGGAATGGCAAACCACCCCGTAAAAAGTCTGCCAAGAAAATGTCGTGATGCGACATCCCCCACATGGGTCAGTAATGACTTGGTGCTTGCACAGGATGGAAGCAGAGATTCTGTAATTGTATTACTTGTGTACAATACCCAGCAACGAACCTAAAATATCCTTTGTGGTGTGCCACTTGTCAGGAGTTAAATGATTTGATCAAGAAAAGCTAACTAGACACTCAGGGCTTCTTAAGTGAACACCTGGATCCGAATCAGACCTGACCAGAGTCATCCAGAACGTCATGAATTAACAATATCACCTGGATTGTATGTAGCCAGTAGCCAGTGGTCCTTCGAGAGATCCCCAGGGTGGTAACAGCATGACGCGCATACTCTTCGGCGGAAGGCACTAAGAAATTTTTTTTGGTGAGCTGCTCGCTGAATTTTGTCAGGTTTGTGGAGATGAAGAACGGGATTAAGCTCTGGACAAAGATGCCTTGAGGAGCGTATTCGTAATGAAGTGCTCTGCTGAAATGGTCCAGGTAAGCCTGCCAAGGATAAGAGCGGGCAGTTAGCATTCTCTGGTTTTTACACAGGGCACGGCCAGCAAGTGCATCATCTCGCCTAGATTTCCCCTACCTAAGATTTGGGGCTGTGCAGGAGAGTTCAACCAGAGTAATGGTTTTTGGCTTGACCGCTTCCGTTTGAGGAGCTTGTTTTTAATGAGCGGGATTTTTTTTTAAATCAGGGGTGGAAGGCTGGCTCACAAAGTGGCGATGCTCCGATTTCTCCTTGGCTGACCCCTCCTGACCGCCCCCCAGTGCTGACCAGCCATTGCTCCCCCTAGTACAAAGTGGATCTTCAAGGTAGCTTATCCTGAATCAAATCCCCCTTAAAATACTAGGATTCTTGGCATGACAAGGTCCTTAAAATGGGTAACCAAAGAAAGGTGTTATCATCATTAAAAGCTTCTGAACTTAAAAAAAAAATACAACACTATTCTTAGAAGTTGTATACGGTTCTGACACCGGCCATTCATACACACTGAAACAAACGCTGTCATTTGATCTTGGTGACAGTGTTATGCAAGTATCTGCTAGATATGAACTCTCTCCATGGACTCTCCATTTCTTTTCAACCCTGTTGAGCAAGCGCAACTTGCTATAGTCCTGTTTCTTACATAGGGTACATGCAAAGCACCAGTTCCCGCATCTAAAATCATTGCCTCTCAACTGAGAAACGTGGTTTGTGAGATATTCAAGCTGGGGAAGAAAGTGACATCAGACAAGGGATATATTCTTCGGGTGGGAGGAGGGTGCATACAAGCTGGTGCTACATCTCTGCATCCCCTGCTCCTTTCTTCCATGGGCTGCTGAGCTCCATAGGAAGGAAGGAAGGAAGTTGGAAGAGATTCAGACCCTCTGAGTGGGGAGGGGCTGTGGCTCTGTGGTAAAGCATCTGCTTGGCATGCAGAAGGTCCCAGATTCAATCCCTGCCAAAAGATCGGGTGATGGGAAAGACCTCTGCCTGGGAGCCTGGAGAGCGGCTGCCAGTCTGAGTAGACAATACTAACCTTGATGGGCCAAGGGACTGATTCAGTATTAGGCAGCTTCATGTGTACTCAACAGGAATTAAAAAGAAAAATACACAAGTAGCCATATGCTGTTTCAACTCAGACTCCTGAAGAAACCTAGCTCAAGCCACACCGAACCCCAATCCCCATTCTTCTTTCAATTTTCTAACTTTGTATTTAAATGTTTGTTGTGAGCTGCCCTGGGCCAGCGTGCGTTGTTGTGGATTTTCCGGGCTGTATAGCCGTGGCCTTGGCATTGTAGTTCCTGACGTTTCTCCAGCAGCTGTGACTGGCATCTTCAGAGGTGTAGCACCAAAAGACAGAGATCTCTGTGTCACAGTGTGGAAAAGATGTTGGCAGGTAATTTATATCTACTCAGGCAGGTGGGTTTGGGCTGAGTCATCCTGTAAGAGTTTCCCAGGGTGTGGAATGTCTTTTGGTGCTACACCTCTGAAGATGCCAGTCACAGCTGCTGGCGAAACATCAGGAACTACAATGCCAAGACCACGGCGGTACAGCCCGGAAAATCCACAACAACCATCGTTCTCCGGCCGTGAAAGCCTTCGACAATATATCGAACTTAATTCTTGTTTCAAATTCCAAAAAAAAAAAAATGTTTCAGAGCCAGTGTTGTGTAGTGGTTAGAGTGTTCAAATCCCCACTTCTGCCATAAAATCTGCCCTGAGCCCTCTCGCAGGGCGGGCGGGCAAGGAATCGAATAAATTAAATTGCTTGCTGAGTGACCTTGAATAGTCACACATACTTGGCCTAATAACCTACCTTGTTGTGATGATTAAACAGAGGAGAGATGAGATGGGTGTAAGCTGGTTTGGGGGAAAAGTTGTGGTATAATGTAGTAAATAAATAAATCACTCCACTCTGAAAAGCCTTTCCATTATACTAGCTCAACACAGTATTTATCCACAGAAACAGTATAAATGATATTGTTACAAAACTATCCGGACCAGAATTTCTTTCGCCAACCTTAGGCCACCAGAAAGTGTCAGTACTGTTATACACTGGTCCTAATTTCTTTAACTAGGATTGGATTAAAGAGACTGTTAGACCATTTGGGTGAGTACTGTAAAGAGGAACAACTAACAATTACACAAAAACTAAAACAATGGTATGTAGTAAGAGACCAAAAAAAAATCATTGGAGTATACAAGACACCCCAACTGAACAGTGTAGGACCTATAAGTATCTAGGTCTAACTTTTAGTGAGACCCTGAAATGGGATGCCATGTAGAGCTTATAAAAGCCTCAGCGCTCAAGACAATAGGAGCAATAATGAGATTTTACTATTCTAAGGGTGGTTTCTTGATAGCACAGAAACAGAAAACATACTTCTACGGAGGTAAAACCCCCACTTTCCATTTAGGAAAATAGTTGTGAAAAAATCCTCTACACTTATAGTTTGAAATTCACCTTGGAGGCTGAATATGCCGTCATCAGAGGGGTCGGCTGGCAGCAAGACATCGAGGATACGTTCACAATCGCCCCCTTCTTTCTCTGCACCATCTCCGGCAACACCATATGGACCATCATATTAGCTGCCCCGATATTGACGTTGATGAGCTCCCAAATTTTATCCTCGGTCAGATTGGTAAAATAGTCTGGATGGGTGTAGAACAAGCCAACATTGTTCACCAAGATGCCGATTTCTTTGCCCGCCAAGGCACTCTTGATGGCTGGGTAGATTTCGCTGCCTTTGCTGAAATCTGCCACAACGATCGCGGTCTCAACCTTGTAGGTATCGGCTATCTCTTTGGCAAGAACCTCCAACTTCTCTTTGTTCCGGCTTATTAAGATAATGTTCACCTTGCGGCTTGCCAGTTCTTTAGCATAGGACTTTCCAATGCCTGAGGTACAGCCTGCAACAGATCAGGACAGTGATGAAACCTGGAGCTCCAATCCTAAATTTATGTAGTTAGAAGTCACCCCTGTTACTTTCAACAGAGTTTACTTTCAAGTAAATCGATTAGGAGGATGGTGTCAGGAACAGACATTGCGCAAAAATGTGGTTAATTTAAACTACGGTTAGTGTGATTATCTGAATTTTTAAAACTTTTACTTCATTTTTACCTCAACTTCCTCCCCAATTAGGGACCCAAAGCAGCTTACAACATTCTCCTCTCCTCCATTTGTGCCTAACAACCACCCTGTGAGGTACTTTAAGCTGACTGTCCCAAGGTCAACCAATGAGCTTCGGTGTTACTAATTTGGGAATGGAAAGCTTGCCAAAATATGTAATATACTGTAAAACTGTAATAAGGCACACATTGTGAAGGCGACCCATTTATCTCTTTATCAGGCCTGCTTCTGTCTCAATGTCACGAGTTGGTCACGAGGCTGAGAACAACCCCAAAGGAGCTGGATGGAAGTTCTAAAGGGAAGTACAAAAGCAGTAACTAGGGAAGGGAACAGCTAAGGAACTGGTCCAAGAGTCTGGAGGCAGAAATGCAAAGCAGCCAGTAACAGAGAAAAGGGAAACATATAGGAATAGAACACAGCTTGGTTAAGTTACCACTAACCGCTGCTTGAAAAATACATATTGTAGGCGAGGCCCAAGTCATGTTACAGTCACCATTTGAAACAGCAGGATGTCTTTGCACTATTCAAACCCATCTTTTTAAAATAAAATCTAGAAAAACATATGTCCCACGACAAAAGTCCAGTTAGATCAAATCAATGCATAAAACGTTAGCCCGTCATGACTAGTGATTCCACACACGTTGGATAATGCACTTCCAATCCTCTGTATAGATCATTTGGAATGGATTTTTTTGTGTGCGGAACAAAATATATACCTCAAAAGACTGATAAAGTGCATTGAAAGTGCATTATCCAACGTGTGCAGAATCAGCCGACATCTCCATTGCAACTTTCCTGCTCGTAGCAACCACCCAGTAGCAACCTCCCGCCAACAGCATACAGATGACCTTTGGAGTCCCCCCACCCTCAGCCTCTTATTTCCTTCACCCTTCTTTCCCTTCAGTTCTCTAGTTCCAGCTTTGACCTATCTTTTCAGGGCAAATCTACAAGTTTAGTTGGGGTTGCCAAACTCCGGGCAGACCAGAATAAACAAAAAAAATGTGATAAACTAACTGGAAAATATTTATATAAAGTTAACCAGTTACTATATTCAGGGCTTTTTTCCTGGGAAAAGAGGTGGTGGAACTCAGTGGGTTGCCAGCAGAGGGGGCAACTCCTGGCAGGAGGTGGTGCCCCTGGTACCACATGCGCACACACAAAGTGCACGCATGTTCCGGGACCGTACAATGACTTCACTTTGGTTCAGCTGGAACAAGGGTGCTGCTTTTTTTTAAAGTTTAAATCACTCTCAGTGAAAACGGTCACATGGCTGGTGGCCCCGCCCCCTGATCTCCAGACAGAGGGGAGTTTAGATCACCCTCCGTGCCCCTCGGCTCGGAAGGCAATCTAAACTCCCCTCTGTCTGGAGATCAGGGGGTGGGGCCACCGGCCATGTGACCGTTTTCAAGAGATGCTGGAACTCCGTTCCACTGTGTTCTGGCTGAAAAAAAGCCCTGACTATATTTAAACAATACTTGTCTGAGTTACAGTACTACATACATTCAAAAAGACCCATTAATGATGGTACAAAAAATGTTTTGCAAAGGAAAATTCAATGTAGACATTCAAATGAAGATAATATTTGATGGTAACAATAATTCTTGATAATAACTGCAACGGGAAGCCAGTAAATTGACCCGTTTCAAATCATTTTCTTCATCCAGGCAGGGGGTTTTTTTGCACCGTCATTAATGGGTCTTTTTGAATGTATGTAGTACTGTAACTTTGGCTACTTTGAAAATAACATTAATTGTTCTTCAGAATAGGCACTGGCACTTTGTATATATATAGGAACATTGTATATGTTTACCTTGCACTTGACACTTTAACGCTTTTGTTAAAGTGGTGCTGTTGTTCTTGGAAGTTGCTTTGCTTGTAATCGGGGCTTTTTTTCTGGGAAACTCAGGGTGGAGTTTTTCCGGGTGGAACTCAGTGGTGGAACTCAGGACCGCACAATGACATCACTTTGGATCAGTTGGAACAAGGGGGAAATTTTTTAAAGTTTAAATCGCCCTTGGCAAAAATGGTCACATGGCCGGTGGCCCCGCCCCCTGATCTCCTGACAGAGGGGAGTTTAGATTGCCCAACGCGCCGGCGCGGAGGGCAATCTAAACTCCCCTCTGTCTGGAGATCAGGGGGCGGGGCCACCGGCCATGTGACCATTTTTTAAGAGGTGCCAGAACTCCATTCCACCATGTTCCCGCTGAAAAGAAGCCCTGCCTGTAATTGTAATTAACGCCTATATACATGTACTACTGGATATAAGTTGTTATCATACAAGTACTGTTTAAATATAGTAACTGGTTGACTTTATATAAATATTTTCCAGTTTATCACTTTTTTTGTTTTTTCTGGTTTGTTTTTGCTGTGATACTCTCTGTTTCTGTGAAACTCCAGGCAGAGCCTAGAGATCTTCTGGAATTACAAGCATCAGTACTCTTGGAGAAAATGGCTGCTTTGGAGGGTGGAGTCTACGGCATTATATCCTGCTGGGCCCTCCCCCCACTCTCTGCCCTCTCCATACTCCACCCTGAAATCTTCAGGAATGTCTCAACCTGGAGTTGGCAGCGCTACCTGCACACACACACCCCTTGGCTAATAGCAACGTTTGGGAAGAGGGACTGATTTAGAAGGGGAAAATGGCAACATTCCCATCCCAGCACTGCCACCCTGATCAAATCCAGAACTATCTGAAGCAGGTTTTAAACAAAAATAATTTGAGTCAGAAGATCTCGATCGCCTGCAAAACATGGAGCTTGGCCCTCACCTGACCACCTACAGTTCCTCTCCCTCCTTAACCCCAATAATACTGCCTGTCGTCTTTGCACTCAACATTTCTAGTCTCTATAGTTGCCAAGCACATGTGATTTATGGTTTTAAGTTTTACATGAAGCTTTCTCCAAGCTAAAATAACGAATTGCTTCCTTTGCAAGACCTCCACTGTTTTCCAACACTTCAAGGGACAACTATCTCAGCCGTTAGAATGTTTGGAAATATTCTATGACATCAAACCAGTTCACCCAATGACTGGGGTGAGTCACAGGCTACAACCAATTGTTATTCTGTTATCTGTATAGAAGGCAAAATCTAAACACAGATTACTGATTGTAAGGTAATTCAATCTTTAAAAAGCTCAATGTACAAATTGTTATTGAAGTGGTTTACAGAAGATGAAACAGTCAAGGTGCAAATGGTAAAGTGGGCTATAAATTGTAATAATGAAATAACGATGGAAGCATGGGAACAATTATGGAAAAATACTTTAAAAATATCAACATGTACCAGTATTAGAGAGAATGGCTATAAAATGTTATATAGATGGTACTTAACACCGAAAAAATTAGCCATAGCCAACAAACAGCTATCTAATAAGTGTTGGAAATGTAAGGAGCATGAAGGTTCTCTATTTCATATGTGGTGGACTTGTTGTAAGGCTAGAGACTTTTGGACCAAAATATGTACTGAGATGTCTTTGATACTTTGTTATAATGTTGCAAAAAATCCAGAAATGTTGTTATTATCATTGCATTTGGAAGATGTTGTCTAGCAGAGCCCCTTTAAGTTCATTGCCTGTATTGGTTCAGGCTTCTGAGAGCAGAACCACAAGTGACAAAAGGCACAGATTGGACACTTGTCTGCTTCCCTCAAGTTTTGATGGGAAATGTAGGCAGCTTGGCGGAATGTTGGACAAGTGACAGTTGAAAAGTCCATCGGACAGCAGTCAGAGAGCGAAGCTGCGAGACCAGGATGCCTACATTTCCCATCAAAACTTGAGGGAAGCAGACAAGTGTCCAATCTGTGCCTTTTGTCACTTGTGGTTCTGCTCTTAGTTTCCACAGGCCCAGTTCTAGCTTAACATCCTGGGAGCAGAATGTCTGGCTCAGCTAATTAACTGCACCTGCAAGCTGTTGCCGAGAGGGGGCCTTGAGAAACAAGGGAGTCTTATCTCAGTTCCCGCCTAGCAACGCGGATTGACGGCACCTCTGATTGGCTAGGAATCTGAGAGGGGGAGGTTGGCTCCTCTCAGCCCTCAGGTGGCTCCAGGTGACTTTTCCATCAGCATGAGGGAGATATTTTGCTCTATGCCAGGCCTGACGCCCAGACCTGCCTGGTATAGTTTAAGGAGTATGTTAGTGACTACAAGCCTCAAGTTTTCCTCAGAGAAATGCTAAGTTAGCCAGCTTTATGTTTAGGTTAGTCAGCTATAGTTACAATAGACAAGCTTTTATTGTTTTAAATGCCCTTTGCTTGTGCCTTAGTAGAGTGCTTCCTGCTACTTGCATACATTCTTCTGAAGTAATAAACACCTTTTATGTAAGCCTTGTGTCTGTGAGTGTCTGACCAAGTGTGTGCAGAGTCCCCCAAGTTGGAAAAGAACCCAGAGACCGGTGAGTCTCAACAGGAGGGGTAAGGGCTATTCTTCCAGGAGGCCTACTAGGGGGTTGAGTGGCTGTAAGCAGCACTTGAAACGGCAGGTGGGAGGTAGCCCCCTTGGGCCCCTATCCCTGGATATGGTGGCAGCTGCGTGATACAATCTGGGTACGAATTCTGACACATTGGTAGTACTCTGTACTAAGGCTTTAGTCTGTTGCACAGCAATCGGCAAGTTTGTTATTTTGATTAGGCAAGATGAGTCAGGGAAAAGGACTCGACCGGCCAGTTGATTTAACACTTGAGGACGACATGGAAGATTTAGGAGCTGTCGGATGTCAGCCTCTGGTGTCGGAGAGGCTGTTCAGCTCGCAGCTGTTTCCTCGAGACAGAAATGTTGTTATTATCATTGCATTTGGAAGATGTTAATAGAAATGATAAGATATTGTTATATTATATGGTATCAGCAGCTAGAATAATATATGCTCAGTACTGGAAGAGAGAAGAAATACCTGAAATTGAAGAATGGACAAGGAAATTGTTGTACATGGCTGAAATGGACAAACTAACAAGAAATCTGAAGGAGCAAGATCCAGAAGCATTTTTGGAAGACTGGAAAAAGTTGAAAAAATACATGGGAAAGAAATGGGATGTTAAGGGACAATTATGGTCTTTCGAGGGGTTTTAAAGAAATTAAGTAAGATAAGATATAATTAAGAGCTTTACTAATAATAAGAAAAGAACAACTTTAGTATAGAAATAAGGTATTATTAATAACGGGGGGTTGGAGTGCTGTTGGAAGTCATTATTGAAAAGGGGGGAGGGGAGGGGTGGGGAAATATACACAGGGGAAATGGAATGTATTTGTATTTGAAATTGAATATATATTGACCCATCCAATAAAAATCTGTAAATGAAAATCTTTAAAAAGCTCAAGGTTATGGTTGTATTTCAGGAAGAGGAAATGTGAATAAATCCTTTTGTTTTGTCTCTTACCTGTGACGACAGCCCATTTTCCATACAGCTTGACTAGATCAGCCCTCCTAACCAACCTAGGAATGAAATGCAACCTGATCAGGGTGTAAGTGTCATTCACGAAGGTGAAGCAGGTCTTGGCTGTATAAAGGGCTCCAATTAACGCCAACGTCTCTATGTAACAATTGCAGGACCGTCCAATTTCCCGGAGCAGGAGGGAGAAGCTATCCACGGCAGCCATGTCAAACAGACAACTGGGAAGGAAAACACAAGAGGAATTGGTGGGGACAAAATCAATACATTATGTGTGGGGAGGCCTGGGGGGTGCCGAATCAATACTGCAGCTTCCCATAGTACATACCTAAACAATAATGGTATCAACTCGTACTATTGCTAAGGCTGTCAATTAGTTTAAGAATTTTAAATGATTGATCACTGGCCTTTTCACAGATTAAATTAACAATGACACTTAAATAAATGTGCCTATTACTGTAAGTGACTTTGAGATTCGGGGTTGTATCCAGCCAGCTTTTTCCACTTGATCTTCCCCAATTCCCCTCTATATAAAAACTTTGTTTCATGTAGCTTCTGTCCCTCCAGGCCTTGAGATCCAAAAGCATAGCCTTTTAGAGTAGTCTCCTTCCTTTTTCTCCAGCGGAAAAATACTTTGGATCCAGCCCACCAAAGAAAACATACGAGAAATGTTTCAGTTAAGCAAGAAGTACCAGTCAGCACTTGAAGGAAAGGCTGACTCTAATATCTTCTTCTCTGATCCCTTTTAGAGGAAAATGCTAAAACTGAAGGCTGCATGCAGACATTGCAATAAACTACAGTTTGAATAAACTACAGTTGTCACATGAACATGGTCTAGCAAACAGGAATTCTCAACTATGGTTTGCAGCTGGTTTGTCCACCACAGTTTGCGCTAACTGTGACTTGTTGCAACATCCTAAATTCACAGGCTACAGTTCGTTGAATAACATTGCCGCATACAGTCACCCTGTCTACAGAGATAGGAGAAAAAGGAGATTGCACTCCCTACTTAGAATCCACATCTTTGATACTTCACATACTGCAGATACATCGACTGCAACAAAAATTTATAATTCATCATTAGAATCTGCAATACCAGCTGTCATGGAAAGGCTTATTAAAGTCTTACCAGGAGTTGATAAGCTAACTGATAAGGTCCACTGCAGAAATGGAAATCAGAGCACCAGTTGTGGTTGGCATAATGTCATCTATAAGAGCATAAGAGGAGCCGTACTAGACCAGGCCAAGAGCCCTTCTGATTCAGCATCTACTTCCAAGAAAAGCTGCAGGGAAGCCCATAAACACGAAATAGCCCTTACCTGCTCACTGCTTCTCCAGCATCTGACAGGGACATTCTGCCTCTGAACCTAACAGCCAGCAATAGATTTATCCTCCGCAAATCTGTCCACCTCCCTTTTTAAATCAATCTAAGCCAATGGCCATCACCACATCTCGTGGAAGTGAGTCACACAAGTCAACGACTAGCTGTGTGAAGGAGTGCTTCCACTGGTCCATTTTGAATCTCATAAGAGGAGGTGGCTCAGATCTGGGCTGAGCCTGCGTTCCTCCTTGATTGAGCATATTTAGCCTGGGTGTAGCCCAGGCATTCCCAGCAGGGAACATCTGTGGAACATCTTGTTGCCAGATAAATGAGATCCCTGCTGAGCTTATGTTTTCCTTCTGTTGCAGGTATTATGCTGCCTGTCGCCAGCAGATGTAGGACGTGACATGTTGTAACGTCTCTTGTTTCTGTTTATTTAAATTGAATGTTTGTATTTTATAAGCCACGTTGGCTCTCCGCTGGAGAGAAGAGTGGGGTAAAAAAATTTTAAATCATGCTGTGAAAAAGTAGGATTAGATAACACTCCAAAGCTTTTCTTTAAAAGTGGCTTCTGTTTAACAGAATTATTCTGATTAACAGAATAATCATTGTGATCATATTAGACTTCATGTATCTGTTTTTAGGTTTCAAAGGAAAATAAAATGTCAAATAATAGTAGATTTGTCCCCAGGATAAATTAGACCAAACATGCCTAAGTTAGAAACTATCATACCTTGGCAGCATCCTGAATTTATAGGTTTCCTGAATAAATTTCCCTGACTAAAATTCATCTCATCCGTAATGCAGTTATTAATACAATTAATCCATTAAAGAAAACTCTCCTAGTTCTTCCTAACATACATATTTTAGTACACATCATCAGTTTACTTCCATCATTCTTTTATGCTATCAGGAAGGGGCTAGAAAAATAAGGAAGAAATCAACAAAGTACATTTATAACAACAACAACATTCGATTTATATACCATCCTTTAGGACAATTTAACACCCACTCAGAGGGGTTTACAAAGTGTGTTATTATTATCCTCACAGTAATCAAACACCCTGTGAGGTGGGTGGGGCTGAGAGAGCTCTGAGAGAGCTGTGACTGACCCCAGGTCACCCAGCTGGCTTCAAGCAAAGGAGTAGAGAATCAAACCCAGTTCTCCAGATTAGAGTCCTGCCATTCTTAACCACTACACCAAACTGGCTCTCTTTAAAAACTGATTAAATTGGTCCTATCTGTAAGTAGTCAGTCTCAGGTGCCTCTGGCTGTCCCCCTTCTCACTGCCTTTGAAAACATTTTGTAAAAGGCTTATATATCCTGAATTAATAAGATGCATGGTGGCAAATTGCATGCATCTCCTTTCAACCTGAAAGCATTTGCTATTACAGCCCAATGCCGCCTCTTCTGAAATATTGGTTTATAATAATGGAGTTACACCTGACATTGTCCACTTACAGTTGTCAGGTCCAGTGTGTATATGAACTGTACTGACTCCATTTTCTAATGCTTCTAGTGTTTAAGTGCTTTCTCCACAGGTGCACATGTTCCCAAGCAGACTTCTCACCGAAAGAGAATGTTATGTCTATCAACGTTCCACCCCAGATTGGCCTTGAGAGAGTCCAGCATCCCAAGTCTGAAAGCTGTTGTTTTGAGAACTGTGGGGGGAGGCTGGTTCAGCTGGGAACTGTTACTTTGTACCTCATGCTTTTCTCTTCATTGGTAACAATGCTCTTGTACCATCCTGAATCTTCTATTCAGGCCAGTGGACTATAATGAACTATTTCTGCAGTAAAGTTTCCTTATTCAAACAATGGACTCTTGTTTGCTTGTAAAGGAGAATCTGTAGGAAGGACATTATCTAGCCACAGTCTGACATTTTGTTACCAATCATGTCTAAGCCAGGCTCATCGGAATCCAAAGCAGTCCCGGACAGGGATCCTTTGTTTGATCCGTATGCTTCTCCCGGCGATCAACAGTTACAACCTCAAGGCCCTGCACTGGCGGGGATTGGAGCTTCGACCACCACCCCTCCTCTCATCGATCTCGACAGTGAGGGTGAAAAGCCGAAGGCCATCACCATCCCACTGTTCTCGGTGCCTACACCCTTGGAGTGGGGGCCCAGACCCCGGGAAACGAGAGAACGCAGGGCCAGCGGGATGCTCCATCCGTTAACCGTGGATGGGCGCCGAAGCCTAGAAACAGTCCCTGAGCAGGACAGCAGCCAACCATGGCTATTTTGGAACAGGACGACCGAACAGATGGAATGGGAAACGTCCCGCCGCAGCGTCCTAAGCTGGGACTATTCGGAAGTCACCCCGTGGACGGGACAACCAGAGATTTCCAAACAAAGTTGGGTACAAATGCAAAGTCGTACCCTGGCTGTGGATTCCGGCATTTCCGCAGTTACGGGATTGGCCAAAGGAATTCTAGCAGCGAGGTCGCAAGATAATCAGGAAGACCCTCCACCATGGAGGCCGAGTACCCCGGTGGTCACCACCACAGGAGACTCAACGACACTGAGTGAAAGACCAACGGACCAACAGGGTCCAAGTAGAGTTCAGTTACTAGAAGCTAGGTTAGCCGATATGGAAGAAAGCCTAGCTCATGCCATACATTTACTCTCAGTAATGGTAGCGGGGAACGGAGAGAGGCCGTCACCCGAAGAAATGGCTCTACAAATAGCTACCCTCCAAAGCGTTATCTCCAACCCGCGGGAGTCTGCCCCATTTCAGCCGGCACCCACGGGCGAACAAGGGACAGGAGGTGAAGGGGATTCCTGCTCCGATAACCTGTGCCCAGACGATCCTGAGGGGTCTACATCTGACACGGAGGAAGAGGAAGATTCCTGTCCTGGAGATACTCCGACAGAAGTATCTAAAGATTCCGGTCCTGGAGATACTCCGACAGAGGTCCCGGGAGCGGGCGGAGATGAACCAGTCCGCCCGACGGGATCAACTACTCCGGTAATACCCCCCCCGACTTCTCCGGTAATCCTCCAACCGGTTCAGCAAGAAGAACTTCCAGCTCCTCCAAGGGGGGGGACACCACACCAAACGCCAACAACAACCCCCTTGCAACAACCTCCAGGGGGGGATCAACCTCTGCAGACCATACCCCAAGGACTACTTCCAGGTCCGAGATTGGCAACGCCGGGAGGGGCAAGCCCGCGCGGTCCGGCACCTATCAGGCCCTCACCGCAGCGGCCCCTTCCGCTCCGACCTCAACAAATACCACCACCGCAGCCTATAAGGCCACCTCCAGCTCAACCGATGTTACCACCTCCCGATCAACCGGTAAGGCCTCCCCCACTTCGACCGCTCCGACCCGTACCCCAGCGACCACCGCCGGCCCAACCTGTTCGGCCACCCCCAACCCAACCGGTACGGCCACCGCCAGTTCAGCCGGTGAGACCGCCACCAATTCAACCGATCCCGCATCTACAGCCGCAGCCGGGGGGGCCCGGGCAACCATTACCGCAGCCACAACCCTGGCCCCAACTACCCCCACCCCCCCAGCAACCTCCTATCACACCGCAAACGCAGCTATCCATCCCGATGGACTACTTCCCCACCACCACCCCAGTCCCACGACAAGATCTCCCAATGGGCTGGGTGAAACTGGAAGCCACTTTTGACGGAGATCCCTCCAAGTTGGGATTTTTTCTGGTACAAGTGGTACAGTTCTTCAATCGATGGGGACATCTATTCGGGAGCAAGGCCAGCCAGATCGAACATCTTGGATCCCGGCTTCAAGGCAAAGCGGCAGACTGGTATGTAGGACTGTATAATATTGGGGCCCCCGAACTTAATACCTTACAAGGGTTGGTGGATGCTATAAGGGCACAATACGAGGACCCGTTAGAAGAAACTAGAGCCCGAACGGAACTGCAAGCTATTAAGCAAGGCAGCATGTCGGCCAGAGACTATGTTACAAAATTCCGACAACTAGCTGCCAAATGCCCCAGATGTGAGGAATCCACTAAAATAATATTGTTCAAGCAAGGGTTAAACCCGAAACTTTTGGACCGAGCACTCATGCAAGACAATCCTCCTACGCTGTTGGGATGGATTCAACTAACTTGTGAAGTTGAGAATCGTATATTAGAAGTCCGATTGGTTGAACAACAACAACAATCGGGACAAAGACGACCTCTAACTTTGCAAAAGGGAGGACGGGGCAGTGGATATGCTACTCGAGGAGCGAGAGATGCTAGATGGCAACAAGGCTTGTGCTTGCAATGCGGGCAAGCTGGTCACTTTGCAGCGCAATGTCCATACCGGCCTGTGCAGAGACCTCCGCTCCAATTACGGCGTCCAACCCCTGCTCCGTTTCCCCCATCTCAACGCCCAACACCCGCTCCCAGATTGGGCAGGGGTCGTGGCACTTCTCAACGAAATGTCCCCGACAGAGGGTTAGAGGTGGAAGAACTCATGGAATACGACCCTGCTGCCTTGAACGGAGAGGAGAATCCAGAGAGCCCCCAGTCGGGAAACGAAATGGATCTGTCGTAAAGGGACCCAAACGGCAGATCCACCCTCGGTCCGCCCCAACAAGGGACCGGCCACAAGGGTCCATATTGTTTATACCAGTGACTTTGTTAAACCCGGAGAGAAAGATGCATATCCGTGTACAAGCCCTAATTGACTCAGGCTGCTCTAGAGACATCATTGCCCCCGCCCTGGTTAATGGGCTGGTATTACCAGTGCGGGAATTGAAAAACCCAGTCATCTTCGAGCAAATGGATGGCACCAATATGAACCCTGTCACCACTGAAACAATCCCGGTGGTGACGGGCATGGGCCAACACTGGGAAAAAAGATCCTTTGTTATTAGTACCACTGCCAAATACCCGTTAATTCTGGGCAGTAAGTGGCTATGCGATCACAACCCCTACATAAATTGGGCTGAAGGAAGCGTCACCTTCAGTCACGCCAATTGCGAAGACCATCGGTGGAATCAAAATTGGGGTGCCAATCCGACCCACACCGAAAAAGCCCTCCTTACACAGGAGGAAATAAACCAGATACCTGAACATTATTGGGCCTACTTACCGGCCTTCTCCGAAGAGGAAGCCGACACCCTACCCCCGCACCGACGGACCGATTGTGCGGTAGAGATTTTACCCGGAGCCTCGCTGCCAAAGGGCCGACTCTACCCTATGAGTCTCCAAGAAAGAGAAGAACTCAGAAAGTTCATTGACACCAATCTCCAGAGAGGATTCATTCGTCCAGCCAATAGTCCCCATGCGGCACTAGTTCTTTTCGTAAAGAAAAAAGACGGAGGACTCCGACTATGCACAGACTTTAGAGGACTGAATGCTGTTTCAACCAACAACGCCTACCCCATCCCACTCGTCCGGGATCTTCTCAACGTCGTGGCCCAAGGTAAGATCTTTACAAAATTAGATTTGAAAGATGCTTACTTCCATGTTCGTATCAAAGCCGGGGACGAGTGGAAAACCGCTTTTAATACATCCCTTGGACAGTATGAATACTTAGTTATGCCTTTTGGATTAACGGGAGCACCGTCTGTATTTATGTCCATGATAAATGAAGTGCTACATGAATTTCTGTATAAAGGAGTGGTGGTGTATCTAGATAATTTATTCAGAATCGGAGGAAGACCATATACATTTGGTCAAAAAAGTCCTGGCAACCCTAATGAATAATAAACTGCCTATTAAATTGTCTAAATGCGAATTCCATAAAACTGAACTCACTTACCTTGGTTACTGTATATCCCAAGATGGCTTAAAAATGGATCCAGCCAAAATACAGGCGATCCAAGAATGGCAAACTCCCACTACCCGTAAAGAACTGCAATCTTTCTTGGGATTTGCCAATTTTTACCGGGAATTCATTGCAAATTTCGCGCAGATAGCGCTTCCCCTGACGGAACTGTTAAAAACCAAAGACAAAGGGGATCAGGCGAAAAAGCCCAGCTCCAAATTACTGTGGACACCCGATTGCCAAACAGCTTTTGAACGCTTGAAGATGCAGTTCATAACAGAACCCATTCTCCGCCACCCTGATGAAAACTACCCCTTCATAGTGCAGGTCGACGCCAGCGATACTGCAATTGGAGGAGTATTGTTGCAGAAGGGGGAGGACGGGAAGCTTCGACCTTGTGCATTCCTATCGAGAAAGTTTTCTGAGGCTGAAAGAAATTGGAATGTGTGGGAGAAGGAAGCCTTTGCAGTAAAGGCAGCCCTCACGAATTGGCGGCATTGGTTGGAGGGGGCACGCCACCCATTCGAAGTTTGGACAGACCATAAAAATTTGGAAGCCCTCCGAAGTCCCCGCCGATTAAATGCCAAACAATTACGGTGGGCCGAATTTTTCTCCAAATTCAATTTCACTTTGAACTACCTGCCGGGCAAAACCAATTTTCTTGCAGACGCCCTATCGCGCATGCCCCAACACAAAAGCAAACGGGAGGAGACTATAGATACAGTCTTCTCACCTACGCAATTGGGGGGCATGGTAACTACACACAGCCGCACACTTCAGCCCCTTCCGCACAGCTCCCAAGAGTGGAAATCGAAACTTAAGGCTGAGGTGGAGAAGGAGGGGGATAAAGCACCCAAATCCAAACTGAATCAATCCCCGCAGGGGGAGTGGTTATCGGGAAATCGCTTTTATGTACCCGACAGTATGCGGAAGGAGGTTTTACAGCGATGTCATGATGCCCCCACCGCAGGACACTATGGTTACCTAAAAACACTACATTTAATACAACGGCAGTTCTGGTGGCCGGGCATGCGCAAAGACATTTCCCAATACGTAGCCTCCTGCCCCATTTGCCTCAGCGCCAAAACCCGTAAAGGGAAGCCACCGGGTCTGTTGCAACCCCTGGAAACGCCCAGTAGACCCTGGGAGACGATATCCATGGATTTTATCACTGATTTACCAGTGTCCAAGGGACACAACTGCATTTTAGTGGTAGTGGATCTATTTTCCAAGCAAGCTCATTTCATCCCATGTACCACTATACCCACCGCTCGAAAACTGGCAGACCTATTCCTAAAACACATTGTAAAATTACATTCTTTTCCGTCCAAGGTGATTTCGGATCGCGGCGGACAGTTCGTTGCCAACTTCTGGCGGGAGCTTTTGCAGATGTTGAATATTGAACAGGGAATCAGTTCAAGCCACCACCCACAAACCGACGGGCAGTCGGAAAAAACTAATCAAATTCTAGAGCAATTCCTTCGTTGTTACATCAATTTCCAACAAGACAACTGGGTAGACCTCCTCCCTCTGGCAGAGTTTTCATACAACAACAGCGTACATGCATCCACAGGAGAAGCCCCTTTTAAAGTTGTGTATGGAGCCCATTTCAATCCTTTTCCATTAGACGCTCCCCCTTCCCTCGCACCGACTTCGCCAGATGTGTCTTCATGGTGGAAGGGGGCAGCCCAGCAATGGACTCTCATTAAAAAAACACCTAGAGAAAGCCAAACAGGATTACAAGAAATACGCAGATTGCCATCGTGCGGCCGAATGGGATTTGCAACCAGGAGATCATGTCTATATATCCACCAAAAATTTAAAACTAGCACAACTCAGCCGCAAACTGGCGTTGAAGTTCCTCGGACCTTTTCTGGTACGCAAAGTAATTAACAAAGTGACTGTTGCGGTAAATTTACCCAAAAATCTTCGCCATGTCCACGACACCTTCCATGTCAGCCTGCTGAAGAAAGCCCCAACAGACGATAAATGGCACGTCAAAGCTCCACCCATCCCTACTTTGATAGATGACCAAATACACTACGAGGTACAACAGATTTTGGACTCTAAAATCAAACGCAATCAGCTGTTTTACCTCATCAGATGGAAGGACTTTGACTCTGGGTTCGATGAATGGGTGAATTCTGTGCATGTTCATGCCCCTAGATTAACCAAAGCTTTTCATGCTCGCTATCCATATAAACCTGGGGGGGGATTTATTTTAAAGGGGGCAGAATGTCAGGTCCAGTGTGTATATGAACTGTACTGACTCCATTTTCTAATGCTTCTAGTGTTTAAGTGCTTTCTCCACAGGTGCACATGTTCCCAAGCAGACTTCTCACCGAAAGAGAATGTTATGTCTATCAACGTTCCACCCCAGATTGGCCTTGAGAGAGTCCAGCATCCCAAGTCTGAAAGCTGTTGTTTTGAGAACTGTGGGGGGAGGCTGGTTCAGCTGGGAACTGTTACTTTGTACCTCATGCTTTTCTCTTCATTGGTAACAATGCTCTTGTACCATCCTGAATCTTCTATTCAGGCCAGTGGACTATAATGAACTATTTCTGCAGTAAAGTTTCCTTATTCAAACAATGGACTCTTGTTTGCTTGTAAAGGAGAATCTGTAGGAAGGACATTATCTAGCCACAGTCTGACAACAGTTGGAAACAAAATGATCTCAGGAACAGCTTCCCATAGTTGTCTAAGTGTTTTTACAAAAGAGAGTTGGTATGCTGATCCTGCTCTCAAATGACAGAGAGGACAGATGTGTTTATCAGCCTCTGGAAATATAAAGAATTTTGACCTGAATCCAAGCTATGGTGACATCAGGACTTGAATATTGTAATGCACTATACATCGGTCTCCCATTGAAGTTAACGAAGAGACTCCAGTTGGTATAAAAGACTGTGGCTCAGCTGTTATCAGGAGCGAGCAGGAGCAGGAGCATCACTCCCATCCTGCAGTCACTCCATCGGCTGCAGGATCAGTTACCGTGCTCAGTTCAAGGTACTGGCTATCACATACAAGGCTCTTCGTGGCCTTGGCCTGGGATACCTACGGGACCGCCTCTCTCCCTATGTCCCTCCATGGCAGCTTCACTCATCTTACCAAGATCTCCTGCAGGTGCCACCCTGCACATGGGCAGAATCAACAGCAGCTCGTACACGGGCTTTCTCTGTGGTGGCCCCTACCCCGTGGAATGACCTGCCTGAGGAGGTCAGGAGAGCCCCCACTCTCCCGGCTTTACACAAATGGTGCAAAACTGAATTATTCAAAAGGGCTTTTTACTCAAATAGGAGAGCTGTGTTGTAGGGAGGGGGTCTCAAAGAGATGCTTCACTAACGAGTTAGGGACCACAGACTTCACCACTGCGTTGCTGTACATACTATCTATTGCTTGAAGTATGTGTTCTGATGTACTACCTGTTGCTTTAAGTATGACCCTACTGGGTAGTTCTATGTTGTCTAATGTCAGTCCCAGAACTGCTTTTGCTCTGTTTCAGCATTTCTTCAACTCTGTATTGGATTCTTGTTAATACTATGTCTTTGTATTTTACAAATACATATGTATTTTATGTCTATTTATTTACCCTATGACATTGTTTATGGAAATGTCCTCGATACTGACTGTACTAATCTCATACTCTGTAGCCCACTTTGAGTCTCAGTGAGAAAAGTGGACAATAAATGACATAAATAAATAAAATAGGATTGGGATGCATAGGATTTATTTTTACAATTAAAAACATTACCATATGAATAGAAGATTAATTCTTTTTTTCCAGTCCCTATTGCACTAACCAAAGCAGCCTCAAAAATAAACCTACTTCAGCTCCACCAGGCAAAAAGTGCTTCTGTCAATAAAATCCTCGCCTATCAATTAAAGTTTTAGCAAACAAGGGTGTCAACAAAAATAGCTTAATGCAATAAAAATGCCTTCTTTCCCAACTGTGATATTTGAAATCATTCACATAATCAAAACCTAACCAGTTTTTCATCTAACCTCCTCAATAGCCATGCTCCACATATTAACCTGAAAGTAAGATTACACACAACGATGCATGTTTACCTAGAAGAAAATCTCACTCATTACAATGAGGCTCAGTTCTCAGGCATGCTTAGGACTGCAGCCTTGGGTGGCAAAAGGAAAATAAGCCATAGTAGATTTTTCTCCACTGTTCCTGAGATGATCTGACAGAGTGGAATAGCTAATAACCCTTAAGAGGCAATGCTACAGGAACAAAAGAGAATCCATGATCCAGCCAAAGCATGGTGCTGTCAGTTTCTCCTTTAACATGATTCACTCACCAACACTTTTCTTTTCAAAGCAAGCAAGTGTTCAACTCAGTCTTATTTCTGTTACCTGGTTTTCTTCCTTTATTCAGGCAGTCTTTTGTTTTGGAGTAGATATAAAAAACCTTGCAATGCTTTTTCATGGCCTGAGACGGCCTGTCATTGGTTCAACCTAGGAAGGAAATCCTCTCCTTTCTATAGACGACGATCTCCAGCTCCGAGAAGAAATCTTGGAAGTGGATTTTTCAGAACGGGATAGCCAATGATAATCGCGTCAAGCCACAGAGATCCACAATCCAGGTTTTCGGTTGTTCTGTTCAGAGTCAACCGCTCCAAGGCAGACTCCAGGAGCTGAATATTAATTCCATGGGAAATTATTAATATTAATTAATATTAATATTAACTCAGTGAAATTTAAATATTTTCCTCCATCTGTCTGTGAATATACTGCTGGCACACTGCAAGAGCAAAAGCCAATCTTCTGTCTCCAATCATTTTTGGCAAGAGATGGGAAGAGTTTTTAATGAATGCTAATAAGGCACACATCTCCTTAAAGGGCTTGCTAGAAAAAGTCAAAAGCACACCGAGAAGCAGTCATAATCGAGGGCAGTTAGACCTGCACTTCGGGATTCCAAAAGAATGCCTGAACACGTCCATATGCAGGGCAATGAAGGTGTGATTGCGTGCAAATGTAATTAAAAAAAACAATGTAAAACATGCAAAATGTATTTTAAATGTAAATAAAATGTAAAAAAATGCAACAGAAACCAATTTAAAAATGATTTAAAAAAATGCAAGAGAAGCAGGACGAAGTAGTAGGGGAGATTCTTTAAATTGCAGTGACTTAACGGCAACCCAGCTTGTTTAGTCCTCCTGTCTCTCTAAATGACGCCGCTCTATCTCTTGGCGTTTCTATGGTGAAGCTTTTCCCCTGGAAACCAAAGCGGGAAGCCCAATTTTTGAACCGGAAGTGTTACTAAAGACTGCCCCTGCCTCACGACTGTATATCTTTGGGCGGCCGTCTCTAGCACTTCACAAACTTCCTTCTGCCTTCGAAGGTGAGTTCTGCGCACGCGCTGAAGGCTGGTACCCTGCCTCCCTCTCGCCATTGGCGGGTTGGGGCTTAGCGCCGAGGGGTGATTGGGTCTCGTCAAAGTAGTCGCCATGACAGAGGCGGGGCTAAGTATATCCGACTCGCGCGGTTCGGCCGTCGCGTAGTCATGGCAACGCGGGGACGCCGTTGGAGGGAGCCGTTGAAGGCTGCGGGTTTTGAGGGGTGGGGTGAAGTAGGCGAAGGGGGAGGCAGGATGGTGCCCTGAGCAGATAGAGGAGGTAGGTACAGTAGTGACATCTTTAGCATACTTTCCTAGGAGTAAGCACTATTGAATAACGTGGGACTTACTTCTGAGTAGACCCGTTTAGGATTGTTCCCTCTGGCATTATTCGTCAAGGGGGGAAAAGCACTCTGCACATGCCCAAAGGCTCTTTATCGGTGCTGTAACAGCAATACTCAAACAAATAAGAGTCGTGAGGTAACTATTACCAAAAAAGCAACAGATTTACAGTGCAATTTTATGCATATCTACTAAATCCCACTGTGTAGGTCTGTGTAAATGCTGTAATATTACAGCATTATTGTGGCAAAAACTGTTACGAACTCTTAGTCAGATGAAAGCTTATCAATATATATATTTTTTAAAGCTGGGGATTTAGTGGCACACAGCCTCTCTTAGTAGATTAATTTATTTGTGTTGCTGTTGTTTTTAAAAGAAGCAGGAGTCTAGCGGAATCCCAAATAGATCTATTTATTTAAGGAATATTCAGTAAAACACTCAACAAAAACAAATTTTAAATTATATTGTATGATAAAAGAAAAGAGTGTTGGGAAGCAGGTCAGAGAATAAGAGGGGTAAAAATGAGCATGTTTATTGGTTGCCAGGTTTTTAAAAAAATGTATTTATCAATTAAGCTGAGGAGGTTCTTGGGTCTCCAGAAACAACTTCTGTGAGTGGTCCCATTTCACTGCCCTCATGATAGTTCACCATTAGGAGTCAAAACAACTAGATTGCGTGGCACCTTAAACACTAACAAAATCATTGTGAAATAAACTTTTGATGAGCAGAGACCATTTCAAATGGCTTGATCTGGACTGTGGCTCATGAAAGCTTATTCTAAAACAAATGTGTTAGCTTCAAAGTGCCACAAGAGTCTGTTATTGTGACTGCAATTCACCAAACAGGCTGCGTCTCTGAGTGATGTTTGTATATTACTTTTCTCCTGTATAATTCTTGAAGCAGCTTACAAGACTAACACTACTACAATTAAAGTAGGATGAGAAAAAGAAAAGATTAATTTTAAACTACTAACTGTATATCACCTTTCTGTTTAAAGGAGCTGAACAAATAGAGAGCAGAGAAAGAAACATGCTGCAACTTTCTTACACCTTTTAAGCAACACAAAAATGCATCCAGTCCCTGAAGAGCATGGGTCAGGAGAGGCTGTTGCAGAGGAGGGAACTGAGCAAGAAATGAATGACTGTGGACATGCAAACATCCTGCCCAGCAATGAGGACAACTTGATAAAAGCAGGTAGTTATTACCTTGAGAATCGGCATTTATACAAACGAGTTTTGAACAAAACTTGGCAATATGTTTCTGCTAAAATCATTTTTACCTCTTGCTGATATTTCATCATTTATTTAAGTCTGCTCTGAACTGGTTGAGACCAGTCGTTAGGGTATTGGATTAGGATCTGGGAGGCTCTGGGTTCGAATCTCTCCTCTGCCAGTTGCACTTTGGGGCCAGTTGCACTTTCCCAGTCCAACCCACTTCACAGGGTTGCTGTGAGGATAAAATGGAGAGCAATGTCAGCTGTTTGGGGTCACCGCTGGAATAAAGCAATTAAAATTAAGCAAATAAAATAAAATCCCCCTTCATAATTTGGGTGCTACTTTACTGTGGCTATTATAATATAAGAAAAGAATCCGGTAGGAACGTTAAGACTAACCAACTTTACTGTAGCATAAGCTTTCGAGAACCACAGTTCTCTTTGTCGGCTGGATCAAATTGTGGTTCTCAAAAGCTTATGCTACAGTAAAGTTGGTTAGACTTAAAGGTGCTACTGGACTCTTTACTATTTTGCTACTACAGACTAACATGGCTAACTCCTCTGAATATAAGAAAGGGTGCAGCTGGAAAGGATACCTTATGCCAGAGACTCCCCGTGAGGTTCCACTAATCAGACTGAATCTAAAAGCACCCCCTTGCATCCTGCAAGCTTTCTTTGTCTCTCCCCGCAATGATGAGGAAGGTAACAGGGTCTTCTTTATTGTACCTTGCACAATTAAACATCAGCCAAGCCCCTTCCCATCTCTCTCAACTCTAGAATCGCAGCTGCCAGAAGGAGAACACAAGACTAGAAAGGAAGTTGTGGATGATGTAAACCAGGAAGAAATTATTAGGAAAGATTATGGCACTGGAGAACCAGGTAATTAAATGACCAAATTACAATATCATACAGTTTTAGAGCTAGGAATTAGCTTGCCAACTTAATCCTCCATTATAGCCTGTTTAACATTCCAAACCTAAGCAGAGTTACTTCAGTCTAAGCCCATTGGTTTCAGTGGGCTTAGACTGGAGTAACTCTTCTTAGGACTGCACATCATGCAAGGATGTTCAGAAACTAGGTAATAAGGTAGGCATGTAGTAGGATGGATTAGGACATTTGCAACATGGTTTGGGAAGCAGTATCCTTGTAAAACAGCCTCCCAGCAGAGCCCTACCAGGTTCCTCCTGTCAGAATTTTAAAAACATTTTTATTCTGTCCAGCGTTGGGAAGATAGCTGTGAACAATTTTTTTCTGTTGCTTCTGTCATAGCTAATTTTCAGCTGTCTTTTATTATGCTGAATTGATTTTTGTGTTGATTTAATGTTTGGAGACAAATTGTTTCCTTATTATGTTATTTTAAATAGCAGCTACCCGAGGGCATTGAAATTTAATTGATGCAGTATAAATTTGGGGGGAAACCCTACATGGTGAAACAATTCCACAGTTTTAGGTGTACTTAAAGCCCCTTCATAACTTTCATTTGTACCACTTCTGTTGCTAGATAAGGTATCACACAAAAATGAGCTTCTCAGACCCAAGTCTGAATTCTGATTTCTGTTTTTCAACTGGATTTCTGGGACCTGTACATTTAAACAAATGCTGCCATGTGTTTTGTTTTCATATAAATATACAACGCCCAAGCACAAGAGAAAAGAGGCAATTCAGTGACTGACGCACCACAGCATAAAGAGAAATTAAGTGGTGATTATAAACTAGCAGCTGACTCATCCAGCGAAAAATCAGAGCTGAAACAAGGTGGAATGAGGTAATTTACTTTCTAACAGTATTCCATACAAGCTTGTACTGTGAACAATATAATAAAGTGGTCAAGAGCTTTCTCCCTCTTGGTCTCCTTTTCTGCCCCATTTATTCCCATGCTAGTATTATCCATAGAACAGTGTTACATCTGCAAGAGCATTAATCAGAATTAACCAGGCTTAGCTTTTAACAAAGTATAAAGCTGGATCAGAGCCAGCAACCAATTTGGAATATTCATAGATATTTTCAGAACCCAGGGAAAGGAGTAGGAACATAGTGATGGGGCAGGCTGGGGGCATACTCTGGGGACTGGTCGGGTAGGGGGTGAAATCTGGTGACTGGCACATTAGGGAGAGACCAGCCAATATGGTGGGTGGGTGAGGAGGGTGGGAACATGCAGAACAAGAGAGCAAGAAGCAGAAGGTTTTCCCATCCCTGCAAGCACTTGTGGATATCCTTCTTGTATAATATAGTAAATAAATGAAATTCATGGAGAAACAGTCTTTTTATTTTTATTGTTTCCAGCACAGAGAACGTTGAGCTGTACATCACTGTATATAAAACAGGTTGAAATAGAAACTGGTTCTGAAATGCAGAAGATTTCAAAAGTCTTGGCCACGTGCCAATGAATTACTTTATAACAAAGAGGAAGGTTATTTACAAAAGCTTCTAGAATGTATCTTTTTCACGAAGTCTTTTTCAATGGCTCATGCTTCCTATTAATGTTTTAGAATGACCAAAAAGCTACTGAGGGATCTCTGCAAAGAGCATAAGTTATACATGACCCCATGCCTGAACGACACCCTCTATCTCCACTACAAAGGTAAAAGTCAACAGTTACATGGTACGGTGCAGCTAAACAACATTCGTGTAGACCGATAATTGGAGCTTGCAGAAGCAGCAAATGGATCTGGGCCAATGCACAGAAACATTTTGTTAAATTATATTTCACTTCTCTATCCCATAGGACATTCAAAGGCACTTACAAATACAAAAGTAAAACAATATAAAACAGATTAACAATAAACATTCTAACTCATAGAAAGGGATTCTTTAATAATGTATTAAATACATATTTCACAATGAAGCATATACTTGCCTCCCCTTGGGTTCGTAAGAAGCTAAGAATTACTTTTCTGGATCAGATCCATCTAGTCCAGCACTCTGTTATCAAGAGGGGCTTACCAGATGCCTCTGGAGGCACACAAGTGAGGTGTGAAACTGATGTTCTTCCTTTGTTGATTGTGCCCAGAAGATATCGGCTTTTGGGGGTCTCGTGTGTACAGTCTTGCAGGCATGTATAATTTTGTGCCTTTGGAGTTTGCAATTTGTTCTCAACTTTGCAAGTAAAAACATCAGGGCTCCAAGCCAACAAAGGTAAGCTGTAGCGTGATCCTCCCCACCTTCACTTGGAAACAAGCTCCTCTGAATTCTCTGCACAAGTATGCATAGGGTTATAGCCTGTGTCTCACTGAAACCATGTGAACAAGTGCTTTCATGACTAGCTTGCTTTCAGTGGGGCATAGGCACAGCTGACTAGCTGGACTGGGGACAATGTGTCCTGATTCAGCAAAGGTGTGAGTGCAACTAGAAGTAATCCTGGCCAGTAGAAACCTAGATTAGGAAGCTGCTCCAGGGGAGGGTAGTACAGTGTTCTTCTATCTCCCAGTGTTCTTCTACAATTTCTCTGTGCAATACAGCAACTTTGCTGAAGCTAAGTAGGTCAGGATGGGAGACTGCCAGAGTATTTTATGTTTACTGCCATTTGCCCAAGGAAGGCTGGTGGGACATAAATAAAATATTGTCTCTTACCTTGCTCTGCTGTAGTATAGGCATGCCACCATGACATCTACTTAAGTCTCCCAAATCCACACCTTCATTTTTTCCCTCCCCCTAGGATTCGACCGTCTGGAGAATCTGGAGGAATATATCGGATTGAAGTGCCTATGGCTGGAATGTAATGGCCTGACAAAGATTGAGAACTTGGATGCACAGACCGAGTTGCGTTGCCTTTATCTGCAGCTCAATTTGATTCATAAAATGGAGAACCTCGAGCCCATGCAAAAGCTGGATTCACTCAACCTCAGCAACAATTACGTCAAGACCATTGAAAACCTCTGTAAGAATCTCTGCCTTCAGTGAAATAAGATTAATTTTCTAAACATCACTTCAGTTAAAGTTGTTTCAGAAATATATATGGGTGTTCATGTGTTAAAATGCAGGGAGAAAAAATATTCCATAGCAATTTTTGAATGGCCTTTGGGGAAGGCAAGCCTAACATTCACAGAGTTAGAAGGAAGAGTAATTCCAGTCTACTTAAATCAAAAAGAGTCCAGTAGCACCTTTAAGACTAACCAATTTTATTGTAGCATAAGCTTTCGAGAATCAAGTTCTCTTCATCAGATGCCTGATCCAAACACACAACCCTGTAAGCCAGGATTCCCGGATGATCTTGGACCAATAATTCTCTCTCAGCCTAACCTGGCTTACAGGGTTGTGTGTTACAGGGTTGTTTGGATCAGGCATCTGATGAAGAGAACTTGATTCTCGAAAGCTTATGCTACAATAAAATTGGTTAGTCTTAAAGGTGCTACTGGACTCTTTTTGATTTTGCTACTACAGACTAACACAGCTAACTCCTCTGGTTCCAGTCTACTTAAAATTATTAAGACTGAGCTGATCTCTGCAGTTCAAAACATCTAAGTTTTTATGCAGTTTCTTCAGCTAGTCGGGTGTGTAATACGGTTATTTTCCCTGGATGATCTTGGACCAATAATTCTCTCTCAGCCTAACCTGGCTTACAGGGTTGTGTGGATAAAATAGAGGAGGGGAGAACATTGAATGCTGCCCTGAGTTCCTTGGAGGAAGGACAGGATAAAAATACACTAAATAGCAGCTAATCTCAGTTTCCCCTTTGTGAAGTCTTTCTTGTACTGTTGTACAGATGTTACCTGGCCTTTAACTAACTTAGCGCCACTGATTTTAGTTTTATATGCATCAGACTGGATTTGGAATTTTACTCCTCCAATCAAACTTCTTCTCACAGTGCCTACTCATAGGATTATTTGATCCAATGCCTTTTCTACCATTATACCAAATCTCTGGAATGTGCTCCTGGAGAAAGTTTGGAGAGGATCTTCATTGATTATTTTTAGAAAAATGTACAAAGCCATCCTTGTCTATATCAAAACAAGAAGAGAGTGTCATGGTAAATAACCCAAGCAACAAGCATACAGCACCATGACAAACTAAGAAGACATTGATAAATTGTCGAAGGCTTTCACGGCCGGAGAACGATGGTTGTTGTGGATTTTCCAGGCTGTATTGCCGTGGTCTTGGCATTGTAGTTCCTGACATTTCGTCAGCAGCTGTGACTGGAATCTTCAGAGGTGTGGCACCGAAAGACAGGGATCTCTCAGTGTCAAACATTAAAAACTGGTGTAGAGTCACAGACCTTAGAGACGCAAAATACACCAGTACCAGTGCTTTCTTATTGATATCTCCGAGGCAATCAAATTCCATTCAATCAATAAAGAACAGCAACGGAAAGTCACAAACTATAGATCATACTCAGAGTAGTCTACCCAACTACAGAAAAGTGCTTAGGTACAATATTGAGTCGTTTTCACATTTAGCATAACAATAGTAAAAGTGATCAGTGCTTATTCATTTAAAGTGACAGTGCCTTGTTAGAAATGTTTAGATTAACAAGTTACATGTGTTAACAAGACGTGTGTTATCTAAGAATTCAGGCATATGCCAACAATATCCAGTTAATTCAGATAAGTGTCCAATAAATCCAATGAGGAATTTCTCCATCTTGTTCAGCTTTGTAACAGCTGCGAGTGTGCTAGCATTCACAGCCCGTTTCTAGTTTCCTTCTTGGCAGTTACAAACTTCCAGACAAGCACCCTGGAGCTCAAAATCTACCTGCTAAGTTGAATTTTGTTTGATCCTCAAGAACTGGCTGTATGGTAGATTTTTCCTTGAATGAAATGGATGTAAAAAGACATTTTTAATTCATACTTGTTTACAAAGATGTCTTCTTAGTCACGGTGCTGTATGCTTGTTGCTTGGATCCTTGTCTATATGGCTTTTGGATAAAGCTTTTTTTGTGAACAATGTTGAGAACATCCATAAAGTGGGAAAGGAATTATTATTACCAGTACCCTGTCTGTATTTCTGTTACTGATTTCTGGGTTTTGTGGTTTTTTTAATTGTTCCTTTGACTGTTTCAGCATTTGTTCGCCACTTTGAAGAAAAAGCAGGATGCTTATATTTTGATTAATAAATACTCAGGTCCTGCTTTTAAACTTTGCTGTGAATCTTGTCCTCATTCCTGAAATCAAAAATGAGTCCTCAAATCTGTTCTGAGGCCTAGAAATACAGGCCATCATCACATGGCCGTAAATTTAGCGCCAAACTAGCACCATCTCCCGCTGAATTCTCACCTTATTCCGGCTCTCTTGCGATTTCGCCATTCTCCCCAGTTCACGCTTTGTGACTCTTTATGTCGTCTTTATCCACTTCCATGTGAATGCCCTGGATCGAGTATGAACGCTTTGCAACACCAAAACGCTCACTCTCCCTGATCATCTGTCTCACTTAACACTGATTCTCCTGCCCTACGCTCCCACAAGCCCCAGCGCGATCCGCAATTAAACCTCAAAGTAATTTGTTTTAAAAAACGTCAGCCTTATATTGCTATAGCACTATTCTGCCATGGGTGGGAAACCTCTGCTACCTATCACGGTTGGCTTTTGGGTTGGCCCAGCACAACATTATAATAGAAGAGTGATATAACGCAAATATGCAGAATTTTTTTTTTTTTAAAGGGGGCAGGATTTTTAGGGCCTGTTTCCGGATGCACTTTGACTGACCATCGAATTGCGCTTTTCCCTTTTAATGTGACTGACTGGAAGTGCAAGCAGTCATCAAAAGATGGGAGAATCTGTTCTAATAACGATAACAGAAGAAATGATTTCTAGTGCAAAACTGATGAAATAAGGGCCCGTGTGACGACGGCCACAGTCTTAACTACTTTTGCCACAGCACTAGTTCTGCCATCCCAAGTCCATTGCTTTGGAAGTTCCATTCATTTTGCGAAGAAGATGACCTTCATGACTCTTCTTTCATTGCATTGTTATTGTTCAACAGCTTGTTTGAAAGTTCTACACACTCTGCAGATTGCTCACAACAAGTTGCAAACAGTCGAAGACATAGAACACTTGCAAGAATGCCCAAGCATCAGTGTCCTCGACCTTTCGTACAACAAGCTAGATGATCCAAATATTTTAAATGTCCTGGAGACCATGCCTGATCTGGTAAGCACAAAGTTACTCAGATTTCCTTTGTCCCAATCTCCCATTACTTAAGCATAGCTTACCTCTGTTCCACTGTTAATTGCGCTAGTGGGAAGCTTGTGTTGCATCCATTGGTAAGGATGAGTGCCATTAACTTGGCCCAATAGGCTATGATGCTGGGGGAGGGGGAGTCACAATACTCTAGCAGAGCCTAAAATGTGACTGTGTTGATAGCAGCAGTGTTATGACCTTTACTTTTGGGGGGGTAGATTTTTCTTTTAATATTCCCCTTTAATCTTCCCTCTGGGTAGTTAGCTGCCACCAGGAATATTATATTCCAATATGTTTTAATTAAGTTTTCCCTTTGGTAAAGTTCCTAAGCGTCAGGCTTCTTCGTGGTTCTATGTGGCCCTGAGGATCGGAATGGGATATAACACTGACAGCTACTCTGGGATATAACAAAACAAAATAAATGTTTATTTTTCAAGAAGCGTATTGGTTTCATAAAAGTAGTTCTTAGTTCTTAATGTTACTTCATTTAAACTCATTCACACAGATCTCTTGTAAGGCTTCACACACAGTTAGCCTCTTTCTCTAGGCTCTATATTTCTCTCACAGAAAACTCCTCAGGCAGCACACAGCTAGCCTCTCTTTCTCTTATTCACAGAAATATGAAACCTGCTCAGGCAGCACACAGCTGGCCTCCCTTTCCCTGACTGAGTGTCCTTTCACAAACATGCTCAGTTCAGGTTCCACACAGGTCATATTTCTGTCATAAACACTTCAACATACTCAGGCAGCACACAGCTAGCCTGCTTTCTTCTGACTGAAAAACCTTTCTCAAACTGCATTCACTCCACCCACCCTCTCAGTCATCAACCAATCATCTCACTCACTCATCCCTCTCTTTCACCCCCCACTCTTCACCTATCTCACACCAAGCATTTAAAGACCATGCACACATTTACTTGGAATCATTACAAGCAGGCTCAATTCTCAATAGCTTACTCCAGGGGCAAGGAGCAGCTTTAGATCCCATCCCAGTACTGTCATTGAATGTGACCTTTACTGTTTGCCATATGAGGCTTCCATTCACTCGCACACATGGTGTTAAAGTGTAAGCACTACACTTTAACAATGAGGGCAGAACCTCCCTCCATTTCTGGCACTAGACAGTTACACTCATTGGCAGGAATTCTGGAAGGGGGTGCAACATTGCCCTGGGTCCAGAGTGCCAAGAAATAGAGGTGCTGGGGGGTAATTTTGACACATACTAAAAATTACTGGGTTTGACCATTTTCAGAAGCATTCATAAGAATGAAAAAAGGGTTAGCAGAAAGGAAGGAATGCATCTCTTTGGGAAGGAAACCAGCTCAATGTGCATTTTGTCCTTGTTAGCTTAACAACAGGGTATTTCTTCTGTCCAGTTCTAATTTAAATTAAGGGCAAAGGACTGATTTCATTTTCTTTCCATAATGCCATATCCTAAAATATATTTATTTATGTCATTTATAGACTGCCTTTCTCAATGAGACTCAAGGCACACTACACAAAATTAGTCCATACGGTCAATTTCAAAGACATTTCAATAAATAATACAATAGGACAAATGTGCAAACATTTAAAGCCAGCAGAAATCCAATGCAGAGCTGAAGAAATGTTGAATTGCATATGCAATTCTAAGACATTAAACAACATAGAAAACTACCCAGTAAGATCATACCTACAATAACAAACAGTACATAGAAGTGTATAGTCCCTATCTCTTTATGAATACATCTCTTTGAGACCAGTTCCTTACAGTACAGCGGCTGTACTGTAAGGAACTGGTCTCAAAGAGAATATTTGAATTAAAAGCCCTAAAATCTGTTAGGTATCATAGTACTGTGGCATGGTAACATTCCATCTCTGACTGGCTGAGCTCACTGGGGAGAAGATCCAAAGCAAAAAAAAGAGAGGACTAGAATATCAGCAGAGGGAGGAACCAAGTGCTACAGAGAGCATATCAGTACACAGAAATAAATAGCCTCCTCTATTCCCAGATTACTTACAATATAAAAATCTTCCTCTATGCACACATCTTCATAACAATATTCATTTTGCTGATATATAAATCTTACTTTCCTTCATCAGCAACTGCAATAATCTCTAAACTTGCAGCTTTAGTTTACAATATCTATTATGGGAGCATGTTTTAAAATGTGACATGCTTGCTCATGCTAAAAAATCCGTAACTAATGCCTTCATAATGACAGTTGGTGATTGTTATCATTAGGAGTAAAATATGTTAACCTGCAAGCATTAATCCATTTAATCAGTGGATTGAAATCACAACTTTAAAGTTAGCCTCTGATTAATATGTGGACAGAGATGACTGCTCAGGATATAGAAGTGTTTCTCCTCCCAGTACCAAAGGACAGAGCAAAACCTTTGAGGCTGCAATTCTAGGCACACTTACTTGGGAGTAAGTCCCACTGAATGAAGCAGGACTTACTTCCCAGTAGAAAAGAGCAAGAGTCCAGTAGCACCTATAAGACTAACAAAATTTGTGGTAGGGTATGAACTTTCGTGAGCCCCAGCTCACTTCTTCAGATTCTTCTCAGTAAACTTACATAAAGTTCATGCTGTTAACAATAAGTGGTAACTTGGCTATTAAATAATAAATAATTTCCCAACTGAGAAATCATTGCCTTCCGTCAGGCTTCTCAAACAGGCATTCTCCATTGGGCTTTGCAATAAGATGTTTTAGCATCGATCATAATCTATTCGTGTGGCATTGTTGTGGAGAAACATAAGATTAAAAGGATACGTCCCTCCCCCAGGTGCATATGCAATCTAAATTTCTAATTGCTTACTCTTAAGCAAACATTGCCACTCACTGATGTGCGTAATAATAATAAATAAGTGTAATTTATAGTCTCTCCGCCAGGCGCATACATGATCTAAATTTCTAAGCAGTTACTGTTGAGCAAACATTGCCCGTCATTGATGTACGTAATAATGATAATAAGCTTAATTTAAATTTATTTGGTGCCACCCTGTGCATGGGCAAAATCAACAGCTGCCCATACATGTGCATTCTCTGTGGTGACCCTCGCCGTATGGAACAGCCTGCCTGAGGAAGTCAGGAGCCCCCCCCCCGCCCCGACTCGCCTGGCTTTCCACAAACATTGCAAAAGTGAATTATTCAAAAGAGCTTTTTATTCAGGTAGGAGGGCTTTTGTAGGAAGTTGGTCTCAAAGAGATGCATCACTAACAAGTTAGGGACCATAGACTTCTCCACTATGTTGCCTTATGTACTACCTGTTGCTTTAAGTATTTGCTCTTATATACTAGCTGTTGCTTTATATATGACCCTACTGGGTAGTTCTATGTTGTATTTGATTTTTGCTAATGTTATATCTTTGTAAACTTGCATTTATTTACCCTATGGCATTGATTATTGAAATGTCCTTGATATTGACTGTACTAATCTCATCCTATGTAATCTGCCTTGAGTCTCAGTGAGAAAAGTGGACTATAAATGACAACAACAACAATAATAAGCAACATCAGTTGACATCCATGGCAACAACACTTAGGAAATGACAGAAAGTCCAGTGGGAGCTGAGAACAGTATTTTATTAGTTTAGCCATTCTGGGTTGGTTTTAGGTGCTGTCCAGAAAAAAATTCTACTTTTAAAAACTATTTTGCTTCTTCTTGCAGCGTGTATTAAACTTGATGGGAAATGAAGTAATTAAGAAAATAGCTAATTATAGAAGAACACTTACCATCCGATTGAAGCATCTGACGTATTTGGATGATAGGCCAGTTTTTCCAAAGGACAGGTAAAATGGAGGGAGTGGGGAGTTACCCTTCCCTAGCATGTCTGACAGGATATTAAGCACTTCATCAGCTACCTCATCTGTAAAATGGGATTATTATCTATTTCCTCATGGAATTGTTAGAAGAATTTTAAAAAGAAGTCACTTACCAACTGAAATCCTTATCCTAAACAAATAAGGCAGGTACCAATATGTAGCGATCCTAATACTGTTATCTCAGGAGTGTAATCCGGACTAGCCTCAAATAGAGGAATTATCTTCAGAGAGGTTGTGAATCTATGACCATCTCTAATCCCATAGTGATGGTGACATTTTTATCTGAGTGGACTAATGAAAGCAGAGGGTCCTCTGCCCATGGTCAAACCGTAAGTCCTTCATTGGCCCTGCTTTCTCCTCCTGTATAGAAACCTTCAAATGTGCAGAAATAAGTTCCACTACAATCAATGGAACATGCTTTGAGATGGCTGATGGAACTCTCGTTTGTTTGCATCAGGGCCTGTGCAGAAGCCTGGGCGAAGGGTGGCCATGAAGCTGAGAAAAATGAAAGGGAACTGTGGGAAGCCAAAGACCGAAAGAAGATCCAAGACAGCATTGATGCACTCAGTGCAATCCGTCGGAGAGCGGAAGAGAAGAAAAAACAACGGGTGATGGAAGAAAGAGGTGAAACATTGACCAGCAACCCAGAAGGTTTGTGGTTAAGCTTCTGACTTGAGCAAAAGTTCTGTGCCATGAAGCTACCTTAGGATGCAGCTAAATATAGCACTTTGAAGGCAAAGCAATTTTATTAGCGTTTCATACCTGCAGTTACAAATTTTAAAAAATGACAACTATTGTAAAGTACTATTAAACAACTCAAATTATGTTAGACCCTCCAAAACATCCTTTCACAGAGGAAATCTTCACCAATTTTTGGAACTAACAAGGCAATCCTAAACAGAGTTACTCCAGTCTAAGCCCATTGACTTCAGTGGGCTTAGACTGGAGTAACTCTGCTTAGGGTTGCACTGAAAATCTGTAAAGCGTATCTCCCAATTCCACAGCAGAAAAAGTCCTTTGTAGCTCCCTTGTAGCTGCTGAGTTAACCCTTGGAGGTGGCAGCAAAGAAAGTTCTGTATCTCTACAAGGTCTAAGAATTCGAGTAAGTTTATAGGAAAGGAAGATTTTAAGTAGCATGTAGTATTTTGGATGCAAAGCCAGGTAACGCAAGATACATTCAGAGCACCTTCAAGAACTATACAGGCAAAGTCTTCATTGTTGAAAGTTAGCATGTTTCACATTTTTACCTTGTAGATTTATCAGTGGTTTACTCATTCGAAATGGACCTCATGTGACCACTTAGCAATGTTGTCATTTGTTAGATTTTGCATTCCTGATTTGATAGCATTTAAAGCGGAACTCAGACAACAGTTTTTAAACAAGACGAAAAGGGCACAAGGAAGCCTTCATTTTCTGTGTTCTGCACAATCATTTCCTATGTCCCCATTGCTGTCCCTGGTCAAGCAGGTTCTTGCGTTGCGATGGACGGTGAAGGGGACACTAGGGAGATGAATGTTAGAAGTGGCCCAGCCATGAGACAGATAGAGGTTGCCCACTTCAGACAGCTGATCTGGGAAACCTTGAAGGACCACAGTGTGGAAGACAGACAAACCGGACTTATGGGGCACAGTCTGTTGGGAATGTCTCCTGCACAAGCTCTACAGTAATGCTCCTACTCACTTCCCACTGAAACATACTCCAGAGAACATCAGGTCAATTGTGCCTTACGTGTATTTATTACGTAGGGAGGATGTGAATGTTCTGCTTTCAGAACTAAAATATCTTCAGCTGATCGTGACAAGTTATGTACACTGTAGTCAGGGCCTCTGTTGAATCACTTTGAATGCTCTGAAAGAATTATTACCTGTCTCTTATTTATGCTGAGGAATATTTTTACCTCTCCTATAACTGCATTTCATGTCATTGAGGCCCAGTTTAAGGGGAAGATCATTTGGAATAGATAGTTTGCCCCTTTCCAAGAAAATGCAGGTTTATTTGGATCTAGCTGGCTCCACATGTTTTGCTGTAGTTGGAGGAGTCTGCAGCTGGTGTCTTCTGCCTTGAGAGAACTGCCATTTCCCCATGTCTTAGATTTTTCAGCAAGACAACAATGTTCAGAGCACAGATTTACATTGCAGTAAACTCACTAGCTTTTATGGTTATTGGGCTATTCCAGGGGAAATCCCATCGTCAAGCAATAGCACTGCGACAGAAAATGTTATAGAGGCATCATGCAATTCTGAAGAATTAGAAACAAAGCAGAAGATCGAGACATTTGTAGATGAAACTATGCAGGCCTACGAAGAGTTTCTGGTTACAGGAGCAAGCTTAAGAGACCAGCTTGATCATTCAGAAAACATTAAACCGTATAATACTCAGCCACTGACACAAGAACCACCTTTGGACTCTTGCTCGAACATCGGACCTGTTGAAGAAGGTAATGGCGTACTGCAGACAAACTGAACAAGCAGGAATGCAGCACTATCCTGATTCTGCTAGAACCAATGACAAAAGCTGCACATTTATTTCTGCCCCCACAACCTTCTTTTTTTCCCCCGATCAAACATTTCCAATCAGAACTTGGCTAGGGGCATTTGCTGGAAGCTGTTAACCAGAAGGACATTTCCACACTCACTAGTTCTCTCCTGCTCATGCTTCATCCCTCCACATTGGAATTAGGGTGCGTCTAGGCAGTACTTTTCTGCACAGGCACACACTCATTTCAACGCACTCCCTACAGTCACACAGGAGTTACGGGGAAGTACATTTTTTAAAGGAGAGACCAAATGGGCTCGGAACTGCACTGTGGGGAGGAGGAAATGTTCCTACCTCCTCTTCAATGCTGTTTTCTTGTGTGAAAACCACATGGGGGGAGTTGTTTTGCTGCACCTTGTGGAAATAACTCTCCCTGTTGAATGGTTTTCTCTGCAAGAAAACTACATTGAGGAGAGGCAGGAGCCATTACATATTATCCGTTGCTTTGAATATGTACTAGTATATACTGCTTGTGATTCATGTTGTCTGTCAGTCCTAGAATTGATTATGTTCTGCTTCAGCAGTCCTTCAGTCCTGTGTTGGATCCTTGCTAATGCTACGTCTCTGTAAACATGTATTCATCTACCCTATGACTTTGTTTATGGAAGTGTTCCTTGACACTGTATGGAAATGCCTGCCCTTGTCCTTGCTACTGATTGTGCTGATCTCACACTATGTAATCCACCTTGAGGCTCAGTGAGAAAGGCGGACTATAAATGACATAAATAAATACAAAAAAAAATATTTCTCCCTGCTATGCCATTCCGAGCCCATTTTTTAAAGAAGCAGTCGCCTGCAGCTGCCCTTTGACTGCAGGGAGCGTATTAAAACAAGTGCACACCTGTGCAGAAAAGTATCGTCTAGAGGTTCCCTTAGAAGATTCATATGTGATCAGGAAGTCCATGTTTGCTTTGACAAACGTAGTTCCATTCAGAAGGGAGTGTGAAACCCATGTTTCAACCTCATGTTTCAACATCTTCCTTATCGTAATTTTTAGGAAATGGTAGAGTGCATGGCTGAGACTGAGCTGTGAACCCAGGTTTGCTCCTACCTCAGCCCTAAATTCCTTCTGAAAGGCACTCTCTTGCAGCCTCAGCCCCTCTCCTGACCATGAGGGGGTCATAAAACTAGAGTACAATGTCTGTGGCAAAGACTTGCATAAAGTTAATGAACACTTTATGTAAAATACAAAGTAGAATTGTGATCAAAAAGTGAAATATTAAGTACCTCAGTTCATAGCTGTTAGAATAACTTTGATATGTGCTATTTAGTCCATAGCAGAAACATTTAACGCGTACAGTACAGTCTTAAACAGAATCACAGCATTCTGAGTTCATTCAGTGGGCTTAGGTGGGTGTGGCTCGGATTGTACTGTGCATCTCACATGCCCATCTTAGAACCCTTGGGTTGGAATCAAATTCCTCTGATTTCACTGGGGCTGATTTCTGGATGAACATCCTTAGAACGTTTGTTTAAATACAATCAACTTAATAGGTTTTTGAAAAGAAAATGTGTTGAAACATCAAAAAATCAATTATTCCCCTGAATATGGAGCAGAATGGCATTGATCTTGTAGATTAATGGGACAAGAGAAGAGAGCCAGCCCCTGTATGAATGCAGGCAAAGGAGAAGATACACAGTGCTTAGTGGGTGTCAAGACCCAAAATATAACTCCGTGTCACTCTCCCACCCCCATCTAATTGTCTCCTTTCTAGAGGTGCCAGTAGTTCAGATAGCTGTACCAGGACCACGGCTTACTGACCTGGATGAATCTGCAGAGATTGAACAGATTAAGCTGGATGCATCAGAGAAGATGTTCCTTGATGTATGTATTAAGACTGTGAAGAGACCACAGCCCAGAGCCCCTGAGGATGGGCGGTATATATACTGAAATATAAATAAAATAAAATAAAAAGGCCATTGGGATTGCAATGGAGAATCCAGCATTTGATTTTCTCCCCTTTTTGCACATTCACTTTTAGTTTTTAAAAGTGGTTTTTATTAGTAAATGTCTGAATTCTTCTTTTTTTTAATGCTTAGGAACTGCCTGATTTGGAGGATGTGGATATCAGTGAAGCCTCACCGTGCAACGAGATCTTCACCATCCAGGCAAGTTTCCCCCAATTTATTTATATCAGGTAGATGCTCTTTGAGTCCTGATTGCAAAGGGCAGACATGGGGATATTCCTGAAAGGGAAACGGTGGCCACTTTTGCAGTCAGGTGGCTCTTGGGGCCTTTTGAAATTGGCCTGTGGGTCACACAAGCATTGCATGCATGAGCACTCCTGTAGGTATCTGTCTCCATTGAGGAGGACGGTGCCTTCCCACTTGCCCCAGCAGAGAGGACTTCTTCATATTAGCTAGTTTCAGGTGGGTAGCCATGTTGGTCTCTAGTAGAACAGCAAGATTCGAGTCCAGTGGCAGCTTAAAGACCAAGAAGATGTCCTGGGTATAAACTTTCGAGAGTCAAACTGCCATCATCCGATACTGACAAAGGAAGGTTAACTCTTGAAAGCTTATAGCCTGGAAATCTTGTTGGTCTTTAAGGTGCCACTGGACTCAAATCCTTGCTGTTCAGATTAGCCTAGTTTGTTGTTCTCTGCAGTGGGAGAAGCCCTCCCAGTTGGTCTTCATGCTACCAAGAACAATCACTTCAATGCTCCTGTTCTTTTCTCTCGTGTCCTGTCAGCCTAAAAACACCTTTACACAGTCCTACCTATCTCCCCCGCATCTAGATATCCTGCCACACACACACACATATACACACACAATTTTCTGAAGGACTGTCCACATGACAGCTATGGGAAAAGCCAGTTCCTTGGCTCTTGAGATCACAGCTTCGGTTGAAAGAAATTTTTCAAGCTGGTTCTTTTGCCTTTCTAGCAAATCTGCCCTCCAAAGATTGAAGTAATTTTTGAAGCAAGCGATAGTAGGGACTGCATAATGGAAGAAGGCAAGCCAGCTGCTTCAGGCAACACCGCAGCAGAGGAAATTCCAGCTGCCATCTTTTCAAGCATATATAAAGTACCTGAGAACAGTTCAAAGGAAGCTGTAAAGCCCCTAATAGAAGACTTACTAAAAGAGGAAAGCTTGGAATCTGAAACACAACCAGCAAAACCTTGGAAGCCCTTGATTGAAGAGATTTTTCCCGAGTCTTTGGATTCGTCACTGAAGCCATCAGAAGAACCAGTTGAAACAACAGAACCAAATCCAGACGGAGCGGGAAGTGGAGAAAGCCAAGCTATGTTCCCAAGCCCAGGTAAATTCATTCATACAGGGTAAAGGTGACAATCCCCAGCATTTCGTGAGCACCAATTCTGTTGCTCTTCAGTTATTCGTACTTAGAAAAGTGGCTCAGTGGGAGTTTTTCCTCTTCCCAAAGCTGTTCACTGAACTTATAGCCTAGCCACCTTTACTTTGAGAATTACTCTAGTCTAAGCTCACTGATTTCAATGGGCTGAGACTGGAGTAACTCTGTTTCATTGATTTCAGTGGTGCTTCCTACAAGCAAGTGTGCTTAGGTCCTACCTTAGGTAAACTTCTACATGGGTAGAGGCTGTGTGAGCTAAAGGAGTGGGATTGCTCCTGTTTCCTGGGTCTATTCCCCCTCCTTTAAGAGCTTACCACATGTCCACACATTGGACTGTATGCACATACAGCTCAACACGCTAGTTACCACGTGCAATCAAACAGGCATGTTAACTCTAGACAGTATGAATATGGCTTACTTTCCACTTCAAGCCCAAATCCACACTAATCTGATCTGAGCATAAGAAAACTTTTCTCCTGCCACCTCTCTTAAGGGCTTTGGATCTACCCAGGCTTAGAAGACCGCCCCCCCCCCCCGTCTCAGCAGTGACCCACAAAATGGCAGTAGGGGAGGTGCCTCTACAAGCTTGGAAGAATTTTTTTTTTAAATTTTTATTGGAATTAGAAATATTTTATCATTTATAACAATCAAATTACTTTAATATTCCAGTTCTAACCCCCTCCCTTCCCCCCCCCCCCGTTTGTTGACTTCCAACAGTTTTCCAACCCTTTGTCTATTCTTCCCCTACTCATTTCAACTTATTTTGTCAATTAAACATATACTTTCACACTCTTCTAAGCTAGTCTATTATAACACAGTGCTAAGTCAATTTCCCTTCACTTATCAACTAATACATTCCTGGCATGTTATCCAATAGTAATAATACTGGTAATATTATCAATATCCTGTACTCTAACTTATTCATTCTAATGTCATCAATATGGGACAAACAATTTATCCCTCCCTATACATAACTTGAGTACTCATAAGTGATGAATACATTTATAAGTCAACTAATTTAACTTATACTCTATATGTTACTCTTTACTTCCTCTTATATCTCTTATCTTTGTAACATAAAGTCAATCAATTTGACTCGTATTCTACACATTTCTAAATATAAACACAATATACATTCGACATAAGTCAATCAATTTGACCCATGTTCTGCACATTTCTAAATATCGCTATAACCAAAAATACCTTCAGCATGAGTCAATCAATTTAACCTATATTCTATATGCTACTTCTCATTCCCCCCCTTCTTGTATTCATGGATTTTAATTCTGTTAATTCTCAATTACACCCCTATCTGCCAGCAACATAATTAATTAATTAATTTCTATTCTTATATATCACTTAATAACTATTACTTAATACTGTATAGAATAATCAAATAGAATAATTGCTTAGTAATTCTTCTTTAACTCTCCTCCCCCCGGTATAGTCACTTCTCTCTTCTTTTGTTTTTCTTCAATAATTTTCAAACTGCCACAGTTCTCCTCCCACCTCCCATTTTTTCACCAAATATTGTTTCAGCTTCTCCCAATCTGTGTTAAACTGTCCTGGATCAAGGTCTCTTAGTTTTCTTGTCAGTTCATCCATCTCCGCCATGTACAGCAATTTGTGAATCCAGTCCTCGATAGTTGGCACTTCTTGTACTTTCCACTTTTGCGCATACAAAAGTCTAGCCGCTGCTGTCATGTAAAAAAGCAATGTCCTATGTTGTGCTGGAATATCTTCCATTCCCAAGTTCAGTAGCAGGAGTTCTGGGTTCTTATTAACTTGAAACTGTAAAATCTCACTTATTACTCTTATTATTTCCCCCCAGTACTGCCTGACTACCTCACAAGTCCACCACATATGGTACAAAGATCCTTCATGCTTTTTACATTTCCAGCATTTATTAGACGTGTTCACATTCCCTAGCGCAATTTTCTTTGGTGTCAGGTACCAACGATAGATCATTTTATAAACATTCTCTTTAATGTTAGTGCATGTCGTAATCTTCAAAGTATTTTTCCACAAATATTCCCACGCCTCCATTGTTATTTCTTTATTAAAATTTATAGCTCACTTCACCATTTGCACCTTAACTACCTCTTCTTCAGTATACCATTTTAACAACACTTTATAGACCTTTGAAATTTCCTTTTTGTCTTCTTGTAAAATTACTTCCTCCAAGTCCGAGTTCTCCATTCTTATCCCTCCCTTGGCACAATCCGATTTATAAAGGTCTCTGAAACCAGTCATAATTTGGAGACAACTCTTCTTGCGTCTTTATTCTTAATTTAGAAAATTCTATTCGTGTTATCTCCTTATACGTTAAACACTGTTGTTCATTATCAACAGTTCTCGGATCTATTGCTTCATAAGGAACCACCCAGGAGGGAATTCCTTCTTGTAGGTAATCTCTGTACTTTTTCCATATTGTGAAGAGGCTCCTCCGAATGTAATGGTGTAAAAACATAGTCCACTTTTACTTTATCATACCATAAGTATGCATGCCATCCAAATATTTTTTTGTATCCCTCTAAGGCCAGCAATTTGCGAACAAGCTTGGAAGAATGTTGAGATCCAGATATGTTAAACACAGAAGTGGAATTTGAGGGGAATAATACAGTTGGTGCATAATGCTGAAGCTTGTTTATTATTGGGAGCTAGGAGGAGTATGAATATTCCTCCCATTTTGCAGTCACTCCACTGGCTGCCTATCAGCTACCAGGCTCAGTTCAAGGTATTGGGTATCACATACAAAGCTCTTCACGGCCTTCGTCTAGCATCTCTCTCCCTAAGGTCCGCTACGGCAGCTTCACTTATCTGAACAGAGCCTTCTGCAGGTGCCACCTTGCACATGGGCAAAATCAACAGCTGCCCATACATGTGTATTCTCTGTGGTGGCCTCCACCCAATGGAACAGCCTACCTGAAGAGGTCAGGAGAGCTTTCAGCAAACAATGTAAAACTGAATGATTCAAGAGGGCTTTTTACTCAGATAGGGGGCTATACTGTAAGGAAATGGACTCAAAGAGATACATCAGTAAAGGGATAGGGAGGAACTATAGACTTTGCTACTATGTACTATTACTGTAAGTATCATCCTACTGGATGGTTTATATGTAGTTTAATATGTCAGTCTCAGAATTGCTTATGCTCTCTTTAGCATTTCTTCAACTCTGTATTAGATTCCTGCTAGTTTTAAAGCTTTGCACATTTGCAAACAAATTGCTTTGAACATTCCCACCTCTGCTCAGACATGGCTAGACTGTTCTCTTCATAAAGCTCTTTAGGGAAGTTCTACCCCAGATTCCAGGCCTGCGGGGTTCAAGGCATCCAGTATAATGTAGTGGTTTGAGTGTCAGACTAGGATATAGGAGATCTAGGTTTGAATCCCACCTCAGCCATGGAAGCTCACTGGGTGATTTTGGGCCAATCACACCCTCTCAGCCTAACCTACCTCACGGGGTTGTTGTGAGGATAAAATAGGGGAGAGGGAAATGATGTAAGCCACTTTGGTTCCCCAGTGGGGAGAAAACCAGAGTATAAATGAAGGAAATAAATAAAGGGCTAGATCATCTGCTAGGAAAATTATTCTTGCTCTATGTACCCTTCACAACAACTAGTATTTGCTCTTCAAGGCAAAATAGAGGTGTCTTTGGGATAAATAGCATCTTTAGAGGGGGCTGTTTAAACTGAGAAAATGGCATAAAGAGGAAGGGCTAGCGCTAACTTCTCTTAATCCAGTTCTTTGAATTTTAAAAAAACCGTGCGGGAGATCAGTTGACCGTTCTCCCAGCTTCTCATCTACTTTGGCCTTGAAAAGCCCAGCTGAAAAGTATGTTTTCACAAGGCAAAATCTGAAGGCAGCTGCATTTGCTGGAAGCAAAAGAAGTTTCTCTCTGCTTCATCTGAAAGAAAAATTCTTTTTCTTCCTGCAAATATAACGGTCTTCTGAAGATTTTTTTTTCTCTGCAATTTTTAAAAAGTGATAATGGTGAAGAAAACTTTACAATTTCATCAGTTATTAATATTATTATCTCTTTACAGGGAATGTCTCTGAAGCAGCTACTGAACCATGCTTACCAAAAGATGCACATACCTGTTGCATACCAGGAAATAACAGTGAAGTCACAGAGTGTGGGTTGGACTGAACGCCGAAGAAAACTCAGCCCAGGCTCCTGTATTTGTTCTTTAGCCTTATAAGGGGGTACATTATCAGCAAAAATATGTTGAGTGGCATAAGTCACACAGGCTCTGCCTTTAATCACGGCATCGTGATGTCACACGGCTGAGATAGCAAGACAGATAGTGCCATAGTGCATATAGAGGCCAAGATCCTTTAGATTTTGATTTTATCCTAAGCCTCAAAAGCTCTTCTGTAACAAGTGACTTGAAGGCTTCCGAGCCACCATTCAAAGTATTGATTTAGTTCTTGGCTAGTTTCTTACTGCTTTGTAGAAACACGAGTGTCCATATTGGCACGATCCAGGAAAAATGAAATACATTTAAGGCAATAAGAAAGTTGAACACTCTCCCATTGCAATCTATGGAAATTAAAATGTGCTTCACTTTGCTTGATCGTGCCCTGTGTTTGTAGAATTATTGCCATTAGTTGTTTATTTCAGTAATTTATTTGTCTTTATTTGTAATTCATTCTAAGTAAAACATTTTCATCCTCAACTTACTGGACCCATGTGCTTGTGTAAGAGACTTCGGCTATCCATGCCCCTTATGTCCCATAGCAGAAAGATGGAAGCAAAGAAATATGTGGCTGCCTTAATACTGAATCGGATCATTGGTCCATCAAAGTCAGTATTGTCTACTCACTGGCAGTGGTTCTCCAGGGTTTCAGTCAAGGTCTTATGCATCACCTACTATCTGATCCTTCTAAACTTGAGAATCTGGAGATTGAACCTGGGAACTTCTGCACGCCAAGCAGCCCTTTTCTTTATGATATGGATAACTTGTTCTTATTGAAATAAGGTAGAAAGACTCACATAGCCCTGGGCTTTTCATTTGGCAAGTAAGTGAGCGAGTTGCTGGGCCCATTCCAGCCTAACCTATCCCACTCAATCAAAATGGGACATGGCTTCAGTCACTCATTCACCACCACCACCAGTTGCTTCCTGCCACCTTCATGATAGAACATTGGTTGTTTTATTAAAATATTTATTTGTTGCCTCTCAACTGCAAGATCTCCAAGTAGACTCATGAAGGAAAATATGGAAAACAATTGAGTATGTCATCATATACAATTCACACACTAAACATACCCAGCTAAAACAAGCATCCCCACAAGTACAGCAAAATCAATCAGGCTCTATCTAAATACCTGAAAGGAAGGCCCTGTTTTATTCAAGTATGTAATGCTAAGAGCATCAGGGCCTGGCAAATTGATCTGGAGACTTCCACATCACAACCAGGGCACTACCACTGAGAAGGCCCCATTCGAAATAGCCGTCACCTTCATGCTGCCACATCTGGGGCACCCAGCATGCGTCTTCCACACAAGATTTTAACAATTGCACATGTTTATATGGAAGCAGCCAGTGCTGCTACTCTGCACTCCACTAGGAAGCCTACAACTACAGCCTGTTTTAGCACCCGCGCTCCTTTGGAGGAGGCCTGTAAGGAAGCTGCATGTGCTGCCCTATCTGCTTGTCATTAGCTTTGTTTTTCAAGGCGGCATTTAGCTGGAGGCTGCTTTCACAAGTCTCCTGTTCACGAGCCATTTGATAACAAATCAGCCCACATTATTGGTGACATAACCAGCATGACTTAAATGTGCTTATGAGGTTAAAATGGGATAGGCCCAGATCCACCACCCTGAGCCCTTGGGAAATGGGTAGGTAGACAGACAGCCTTTCTTTCTTTCTTACGGCTCAAAAGTACAGCAACCAGGGTACCAAACACTCAACAACAATGTTAATACATATATTATTATTTTATGCAAAAGTGCAGAAGTGCAAATGTGTACAAGGACAATTTAAAGTGCATGTATCAGCATTAATGAGGTAGTCTATCGGATAATAAATAAATGCATAAATTCAGTACAAAAAGTTCAACTGGTGGTAAGAGAGTGTGTATTAATGGAAAGAAAGCATTCCGCTGGTATGTGGAAACAATCCATATGTCCAAAGGTGGAAACTGGACGAGTCCAGAGACACCTAGCCGACGGGCTTTAGCTCACTGTTACCAGTTCCCGTTTCGGTTTTTCTTCTTCCTGGGCTAGACTCTATGGACTACAATAAAATTAACCCATCAATAATAAATATTATACAAAACGTAAAATATGTCCAACTACTATAATCTCAATAAAAAGTCTTTTTCCTTACTGTCCACAAGCATCTCCCCTCACTCCCCACACCGTTGGAATCACAAGGAAACCGATAGTTACAATTAATTCAAGACACACCCCATATTTAAATATCGCACCTTGGGTCACGTTATTGAGATGATAAAGTAATGAGCCCTTAAAGAAATCAGTACCACAAGGACATGAAAACACAACCAATATCATACAAATAACGTTATTTGTATGATATTGGTTGTATTATCATGTACTTGTGGTACTGATTCCTTTAAGGGCTCATTACTTTATCATCTCAATAACGTGACCCAAGGCGCGATATTTAAATATGGGGTGTGTCTTGAATTAATTGTCTTGAATTAATTGAATTGTCTTGAATTAATTGAAGAAGAAAAACCGAAACGGGAACTGGTAACAGCGAGCTAAAGCCCGTCCACTAGGTGTCTCTGGACTCGTCCAGTTTCCACCTTTGGACATATGGATTGTTTCCACATACCAGCGGAATGCTTTCTTTCCATTAATACGCACTCTCTTACCACCAGTTGAACTTTTTGTACTGAATTTATGCATTTATTTATTATCCGATAGACTACCTCATTAATGCTGATACATGCACTTTAAATTGTCCTTGTACACATTTGCACTTCTGCACTTTTGCATAAAATAATAATATATGTATTAACATTGTTGTCGAGTGTTTGGTACCCTGGTTGCTGTACTTTTGAGTTGTTCGTGTCCCCAGGGGGTTCCCTTTGTTGTTTTTTCTTTCTCACGGGGCAGCAGATACACACGAAGATCAGGTGAAGGAAAATAAAAGCCAAAACAACTCAAATGAGGACAAAAAAACCCCTTTAATTAGCATACATTGTAAAACTTTACAAATAAATAGCATAGTGCAAAATGGTAGGATCAGCGAATCAATTTCAAGTAACCTTAACAAAGCATCAAATAGCCAACAGATATAATCACACGATGCTCTTTAAGAAAAATGCTTGGAAGACTTACCCCATTGATGTTTGTTCTAATTAGCCAGTTTCAAAAAACCTCCAACAGAAATAGAGATGTGATGACTATATAAATTACTCCTGCTTGGAAACTTTACTCTTTGTTGTGAAAGGAGGGGGGTGCAACTATATCTGTAAATGTTGTCTAAGGCACCTAGAAAAAATGTGTCTAAAGGTGATGGATTGAGTTGCAAAAAGGCCAGGGGGCAGGCTGGCCTCACCTCCTGCCCTTCTGTCTTGCCCCTTCATATCAATCATTGACAGTGAACTCACTCACTGGACTGATCAGAGGTATCTGTAAACAAAAGAGACTTGGAAAATACTGAAAGATCTAATTAAACCATAAACCTGCCATTATCTTCTGTAAGAAGCCTGGTTTGAGAACTGAAGTACATTTACTGCATATAAACCTACTGTGCACCTGAGAAGAATTTAAGATGCAGAAAATATCTCAGAATCAAGATGTTGAAATGTCCCTTCCCCCGTTCATGCACCATACAATCACCTGTGCTGGGGTGGGGGGGGGTCAAACCTTCCCAGAAGTCATGTTCTCCTAATACAGATGTATGAAGGCTGGTGAGCTTACTCAATACTGAGGAAAAGACAATTTGTACAAATACTCTTGAGTGTTAATATATTCTAGGTCTTAGCTCTAAAACTGAGCACTGTATTTCAGGATGCAGCCCTGCTAAACTCTGTCTCAAATTAATTTGCTTGCAACCTATTTATTCTCTGGCAGCCCAGATATTCAAAGGGTGTCTCTACACTACAAACTTGAATTAACTGATATTCCCTCTTTCCAGGAAATCTGTGGGAACTCCGGTTCAGGGCCTCTAAAGAAAGAATTCTCAGTCCCATTACCAAACCGTAGTTCCCAGGATTTTGGAGGGAAAGCCTTGACAGTAAAGTGGCATACAACCTGATATCTCTCTGTGGTGTAGGCATGCCTAAAGTATCTCTCTGAGTAAAAATCAAGGCGATTCAGTGAATGCTAAGGAAGCCAGATAATGGCCGTTTTCACACTGCTTACTGGCCACAGAACATTGCGCCGAGCTCCCGGAACAACAGTGTCTTCCTGGCGTGATTTTGCGTGAGAACAACGTGATGTTCTGTAGCCAGTAAGCAGTGTGAAAACAGCCCTTATATTCTCATTTGGCAGTATATGAAAAGCCTGCAGCTTTTTTTTTGCTAGGGTTTTATTTCCACACACAATCTGAAATATCCCAGAGTATAAGAGAGTCTTTCTGGAGTCAACTTCCTTTTCCACACCAGCTAAATAGGAGCATTTTATACAAAGACCTTCCCTGAGGTAACGGAGTGCTGGTTTTTACACTTGTCCAGTATACTGACCCAACATGGCAGATGCCTTCTAGCCTCCCCACCCAACTGATTATCACATATTTTTGGCAATTTCTTTGTAGACCATGGATGATACAGTCCAAAACTTGGGTTAATCATGTTCCATCTTGTGTTACTCTATAATTGCCTTGGGGGTAACTGTGCTCAATGAACCAGGGTAAATTGACAAAGGGAAAAGGGGAACATTTGCAGTGGAGATGGAAAAGGGAGAGTACTGTATGTTTTTGCACCTGGCACTCTGTTTGCAGGAAGTATGTGACATCTAAGTGCTTCCTCATATACTCCAGTTCCTCCCCCACCCCCGAGTCATGTGCCATTTTAAGGGAATGCAAACAGGAGCAAACATACATTTAAAATTTGGCAACATTTTCAAATTTTGCTTTTAGAAATTCAGCTTCTTAAACACTTAAGTATTTAGTTCTCTCAGTGAAATAGGTTGCAAGTTTAAGATGTTAAAGGCCTTTTGCAACTTTAAAAAAAAACCCTCTTAACTAGCATTCTAACAACTAGTAGTGCTCATATGAATGCTGGAAAAGTCAAATTGGAATATAAATGCTTGCAAGCATATCCACTACATCAAAGACATTCTCCTCCAAATACATTTCCGTTCCAGTGCAACTCTTGTCTGAACAAGTAATAGACTCTGATCAAGGCAAGTTGTTCGATGGCCAACCTGATCCTGACACATCGAACTCTGTCCCCTTGTGGATTCTCACCCAACAACGTAGTCCCATCTCAAGCACTTAATAGTGTAACAAGTCTCAAACAGGATCAGGCCAATATTATAGATGCTCAAGTTCCAATAATGAAGCATATTATAGATGCTCAAGTTCCAATAATGAAGAAAAATAATCAGGAAGAAGGACCGGTTGAGACCAATTGTGAGAAGGTAGGCATCTTTTTACTGAGGTACAAAATTCTCTTCAACAAAAACTTGTTGTGAGAGTTAAACAGCAGCAAAGGAGTGTCAAAGGACTGGCCACCTCCTCACCTGATTTTCAGTAGCAGATCAAACAAAAGAAGAAACTAAGTTTAGATATTCCTGTAGAATTCCAGAATAACATGGTGGGAGATCCAGGGAAAAAACCCAGATATTCCCCTTTCATTGCTAAAGAAGATGCACAGTGAAAATTAGGGTATAACTTTTGAGAAAGCAGCAGCAGGAACTGTACCGAGACAGATGTCCACTCCTTGATATTCACTGTGGTAAACATGGTAGAAAAGGAAAGGCACAAACTGCCTCATAAAACTAAGCAAAAGCTCACACGTCATTCTCATACAGAGAGGTCAGCTTTATGGGAGGCTTTTCCCAAAGTCCGCAAAGGACATGACGGAAACTGCATTTCCAGACTGAGCATAAGGAGGTGAAACTTTGAGGTACTTTTACGAAGTTGCTTCTCAAAGGATTCGTGGTTTGCCAACAAGGTGCCGTTGGGTGCTCTCCAGACTGACTTCTCTCCTTAGGAACAGAAACAGAAATGGAGAACACTGTTACCAGCACTTTGGCCCTCTAAGATTTCAATCCAAATAGACTGCTCAAAATAAGAAACGTTGAAGAATTTAGTACACTTTTATCTAGGGGTCATTTCGTAGAAAAAGAGCTGGAGGAACTTATTAGCATAACTCATTAGCATATGCCACACCCCCTGACATCACCTATCCTGGCTGTTTTGGACCCAATCCTGGCCATTCAGGGCCAAAATTGGGCCCAAAACGGCAAAAGGGGGCTGAAAATGGCCAAAAAGGGGCCCCAAATGCTCAGGATCGGGTTGCTGCTGAGTGGGAGAGTGATCCACCACCTGTCAGAGGCCCAATCCGGGCCGTTTCGGCCCCAATCTAGGCTGAAACAGGCCCAAAATGGCTGAGGGTCAGGTGGGCGGGGCCATCTGACATGTGACCTCTTTGGGGAACTGCCAGAACTGTGTTCCTGCACGTTCCCCCTCGAAATGAGCCCTGCTTTTATCCAACTCATCTTCAAGGAGCTCAAGGAGGCATACATAGTTTTCTTCTATATTTGATCCTCACAGTAACCCTGTGAGGTAAAACAGCAAAGAGTCCAGTAGCACCTTTAAAACTAACCAACTTTATTGTAGCATAAGCTTTCGAAAGCTACAGCTCTTTTCATCAGATGTATGCATGTGGCTCTCGAAAGCTTATGCTACAATAAAGTTGGTTAGTCTTAAAGGTGCTACTGGACTCTTTGCTATTTTACTACTACAGACTAACATGGCTAACTCCTCTGGACCTGTGAGGTAAGTTAAGCTAAAACTGAGTTTCTGACCCCGCATTACCTAGCAATTTTCAAAACAGAGTCAGACAGGTCCTAGTCCCCAGCAGAAAACTTTTTCTGGCCCAGGTGCCGGGGGTGGGGACCACCTACTGTGAAGAAGTTGATGCATGAAAGCCAACAAAAGGGGTGTGGCAGAGACAAATGAAAGAGAAGTGCATACTTGGTCAGACACACTGAGACATTTTTGTTTTCCTGTAGTAATGGATTACCACAAAAATCTAGCTTTTTTTTTTTTTAGCATAAAGGTTTGTTTCACAATGAATGCATGGCCAGATGCCCTTTTTTCCAGAGGACAATCCTCTTTCATGAGGCCTGTCCTTTAAACCACCTGCATTCTGCTTCTGTCGAATAAAGGCTGAATCCACACACCCGCGGAGCATCCCGGCGTTGCGCTAAATGTTCGCTAAACACCCGGAAGTGTAGCGTATTTCTAGCATGATTCGTGCTAGAAAGACACTACACTTCCGGGTGTTTAGCGAACATTTAGCGCAACACCGGGATGCTCCACGGGTGTGTGGATTCAGCCAAAATCAGCTCATGTGTGAGTTTTTTTTGCAGGGGGTGGGAGAGGACAATTGAGTTGCAAGGAGATGAGTACTACCTGCTGCCCCAGACAAAACTGGTATGATACTGATGAGGGTTAGTTGCATTTCTATTTAAATTGAGGGAATGAGGTGTAAATTTGCATCTATGAATGTTCATTAGCACAAGTAAATTTTGTTTTTGTTGGGGATTAGCAAGTGTTTTTGTTTCAGTCATGAAAGAGTTAAACTATTTGTGTTACTTAATTAGTAAACTTTGCATGTAACCATTAGGGCTTCATAATGAAGTAGAATTAGGATTTCCTGTTGGGCAACTTGTTTATGGGGGGGGGGCAATTAAGTGATGCTATGTGCTGAAGTTTTATTGCTCTTTGTTCAGTAAGTCTTGTAGCAGTATGTAGTCTGTTATTCCACTCTCTTTCAGTTACTAGCAAGATGTAGTCTATTAGCAATTTATTATTTTCTTCCAAAGTAACTCAATTTTTACCCTCTTAGTAAAGTATCCTTACAGAGCTACACTGGAGTGTGTGTCTATTCTCATTACATCCAATGTGCAATCTCTGCATAATCTCTGCTGATTTCTTACAGTTTTCTCCTCATTTTTGGTCATCCATAGATGATTACTCTTGGCTGACTACATATGAGTCTGTCTATACGAGATGAATTACAGAAGGACGCTCAAGTGAAGGGAGACACAATATGAGCCAGGAAACTGACAGAGCCTTCAAGGAGGTGCAGATGAAATAAACTCTCTGAGGAGTGATCCCTGACAGCTCTAGAGAAGTGAAACTGACAGAGCCTTCCGATCTGTCTTTTAAAACTCAGCTTCCCGGCTAACATTGCATCACCCTTCACTTGTGTGTCCTCATGTAATTCGTTTCGTGTAGAGAGACTCATAATCACTAAGCACTGCAAAAGATGTCAGCACAGAAGGCAAAAGAAAAGAGATCAGAGCATTTGTGAAGTCCTCCTGAAATCAATGGACTCTCTCTTTACAGCTCCAAGCAAAGAGCTAGCAATGTCAATTTGGAATGGAAACATGCCTGTCAATTCATCAGCTCTATTTTCTGTTGCTTCCAAAGCCAGCTCTTGATGGTACCTGGGCAGGGGGCGTTGAACGGAGGCTTTCACGCTTGATAGGACATCTCAGTTGCATTCTTCTCCAGATCCACAGTGGGATTCTGCATCTTGATGCAGAAATACGAACTGTAGCAAACATGGCGTGACACAGAGAAAACTGGTTAGAACACCAATCAAACAGTAGGACTCTTTAAGGTTGGGCAGATTGTCCCAGTATTGTATTGTAGATGGGATGGGGGTGTGAGAAGAGGAGGACGAGAAGATTAGAATGATACACAAATGAAAGTTAGAAAGAAACACAAATGAGAAAGTTAGAAAGACAAATGAGAAAGTTAGAAAGATACAGAGATCAGGGCATCAGTTTACTCCTTACTGCCCTGAACTATCATTTGATGTGTAGATTGCTAATCTCAGGACATCTCCTCCTGACCTCCTTCTCTTCCTCTCTTTGTCACACAACAATCTCTTCTCTCCATCTTGCACCATGGATGCAGGACGTGTCCTGCAATCCGTGCCCATCCTTAGATTAGATAGGTAGATAGAGATCTATCTCTGCTCCTTTCCTATCTAAGCACGGAGGTCCTACAATAAAAAACCTCTTATTTCCTTTCTAAATATAAACCAAGTGAAAGTCTGATTTTTTTTCTCTCACACTCACACCAGCCAACAATTGACACTACTCTGCTACCCTCCTGCTAGTTTATGGAGGCCCAGTTTTGTTTTTTTAATACGGGTGACATCTCAACCTGAGGAAATGGGAGCCATCAAGCCCACTAAGTGCTGAGGTGAGACTGGAACATGGAATTTCTGGTTCACAACTTGAGAGATGGGCTAAGAGCCAAGATACAAGTGATGCCTGACACAGGTTGGACACTTGTCAGCTTACCTCAAGTTTTGATGGGAAATGTAGGCGTCCAGGTCTTGCAGCTTGGCTCTTCATTTAATTGAAGTTTACAGAAACCCCACACATACACCCCCAGCGGAGGGGAAGGGGGATGCCCGGCGAAAGCCCAACGCCTGCACTCCCCTCCTGACCGCATGTTCTCCCTCCCGTAGACTGCCGCTCTGTAAACTTCAATTAAATGGAGAGCCAAGCTGCAAGACCAGGACGCCTACATTTTCCATCAAAACTTGAGGGAAGCTGACAAGTGTCCAACCTGTGTCAGGCGTCACTTGTAGCTTGGCTCTTAATGTCATAGTGGGGGTAGAAACAAGCTCAGAACTTTGGTATAAGAATGAAGATCTCCCAAATAAACAAAGGTGTCCCAGTTTTCATCTCTGAAAGGTTGGCACTGACGCGGATGTACTTCTAATCCTCAACCCTCCTCTAATCCTATTTTATGTCCCCACCCTTAATCTCTCTTCCTGTGTAGAAATCTCTTACCGAGGACAAACTTGCCTCCATGTCATTCAAATTCCATTCACTTGCAGAAACGGTGGGGTTGAAAACCTGTGGGACATAAGACACACATCCTTCTTATAAATGGACTTTTTTTAAAAAAGGCAACACAGCAGGCATCACAATTAATCATAGTTAATTTAAGACAGAGAGACCTGACTTCAGAGAGGGATGATTTTCCTGCCACTATTTCTTAAATTTTTACTTCATTTACACCTTGCCTTTCTCCCCAGTAGGGACCCAAAGTAGTTTGTATTGTTTTCCTCTCCTCCATTTTATCCTCACAACAACCCTGTGAGGTAGGTCAGGTTGCGAGTGTGTGACTGGCCCAAGTAAGACTCTATTACAGGTAAAAGAAACAACATACATCCAAAGAGCCGGTGGCTTCCAGATTGTACTGCTGGCTTCTCAGCAAGATCTGAAGGCCTTCCAAATTCAAATCAGCACCATCTAAAGGGTCGCCCATTTCTGCTCTGCGAAAACACAAGGCAATTGTATGTCATGTGGATTTAATACACAAGGTTCTATAGATAATGAATGGCTCAAGTCCTCCCCTATCCCCCGTAATGGCTGATTCTGCACACGTTGGATAATGCACTTCCAATCCTCTTTAGAGATCATTTGGAACTGAATTTTTCAAGTGTGAAACAAAAAATCCACTTCCAAATGATAGCTAAAGTGCATTGAAAGTGCATTATCCAATGTGTGCAGAATCAGCCCTTGTCTGATATCCAAAGAACTCAAAACAAATAAATGGCTCATCACCCATCCCATTTTATGCTCATCCCAAGGAGGTTAGGAACATATTCTTGATGACTGGGGTTATTTAAAGGCATACACAGCAAAAAACAAAACAAAACAAGGGTTCATATTACAGACTGGGTTTCCTCTGAATAGCCTCCTATACTATACTGGTTACCTAATATGGAATAGTACGTTGTTGTTGTTTTTAAGATCTTTCTGTCTCCCACACAGAAATCCATATTATTGCCGGAATGCTTTTTACCTTTCACTGTCAGGAGGAGGCGGCATTACCACAGCATTTGACGGCGATGCTTCTGTAACATCTGATATGATTGGCCCTCCAGTGATGGCAGGGCTGTTTAAACATGAGGCAGGTTCTGCACAGGGCTGAAATGGAGGGCAGAAAATAGGGGTTTATAGTCCCGCTGTAGCTGTAAAGCGGCAACACCCAACATGGTTCCAGTTGATGGGTCCCTTCCATCTGTGAGCTTCTTTTCCAAACAAAAGATCCAGTCCTTCTTTTCCAAACCAAAGATCCAGTCCTGGCTTTCCTCTACCTTACCAGAGCACTTTTGGGTCGGGAGAAAGTACTCATTCAGCAACCTCCAAACATTTTATGATTGGCCCCCCAGCTCCCCACCCCCACCTCCAATGGCAGCCATTTTGACATTGGCTCTAACTTCCATGGCAGCCATTTTGTGAGAATGTCCTCTACCCGTTCTTAATATTCCAGAAGTGGCCACGGGGTCATCAAAATTGGGGGTTAGTGCTGTAATTCTTTCTCTTGAGACCTGAGCCTACACAGGATTGTGCAGAAAGGCATTTTTGAAAGGCAGGAGCACATCCTTTATAGGTACACTTGAGTCTGAAAACCTACTGGAACGGGATTCCAGAGCTTTCATAAATCACTGCCACTGACAATATCTGCTTGCTATAGAAAAGGAGGAGGGCTTTACCTTAAACAATTTGCTTTCAGAGCACGTAAAAGACCCTTACTTGTTATCTCTAACTGAGAGCCAGTTTGATGTAGTGGTTAAGAGCAGCAGGACTCTAATCTGGAGAACCAGGTTTGATTCCCCACTCCTCCACTTGAAGCCAGCTGGATGACTTTGGGTTAGTCACAGCTCTCTCAGAGCTCTCTCAGCCTCACCCTCCTCACAGGGTGATTGCTGGGGGGGATAATAATAACACACTTTGTAAACTGCTCTGAGTGGGCGTTAAGTTGTCCTGAAGGGCAGTATATGAATCGAATGTTGTTATTGTTATTATTATTAAATACTGATCAAACTGCACTTCAGCATATGGAAACGGCAATTGGTTACTTTCCAAGATGGCATCATAGCACACCAAAGGCGTAAATAGGACCAAATACACAGGTGACATTTAAAACACTCTTTAGCCCCTACAGTGTCTGCTGGCGTGTTATGTGCAAAATACAAGCACAGACATTCTAAATGCACAAGTGTCAGGTTTCTGATGTATGAAAGACAGATTGAATGTTCGTGGGTCAGATTTCAGAGCCGATCAGAGCCCGGGCTGGAAAGGAAGACTGTATGACAACTGTATTTCTCCTTTCTTGCACTCTACAGCACAAACATTATTTCAGCCAAAGACTGCTGGCGTGAGTCAGCTTACCGACTGAATGAAATAGGAGTCGTGGAGTGGGTCCACGGACAAATGCCTCCGGAATTTTGACACTTGAGGAGCAGAGTTTCCATCATCCAGCATAAGAGGTCTGTAAAGAAAAAAAATACACCTGATCACATTCCTTTCCATCAAGATCCTATTTTTTCCTCTCATGATTCTCAAGAACATTAAAAACACTCTCGAGGTTTCTGTGAATGAACGTTAGATCCTTCTGGCTGCCAACTGACCAAGAACATTCGGAGGAGGGAAAAGGGAGAGTTGGATTAGGGCCAGTTAATTGCAACTGCATTGTGTAAAAGGAAAAGACTGGGGGCTGGTTACCAGCCATTTTTAGGGAAAGGCATAATCTTTGACTGTGCTTCTGCAGCATCCTTCCCATTTCATACATACATCTGAACTGCGTCATCCATATGTGTGCAATAAAGAGTCAGGTGGTTGAGCTCAGTCCCCATGCACTAGTTTATATGTTTGACAGAGTGCACACATGCATTTCCTCCATAACCACCTCCTTCTCCCTCACCATCTGGGCTCAGTTGAGCAAATTAAGCATGTTAGATAAAGGAAAGAGCAATGTAACAACTCGGCTTCAGGGCCGTATTAACCCATGTCTGGGCCCCTAGGCTTTCAGGTGTTTGGGGGGGCCCTTCCGGTACTTCAGTCTTTCACCCCACTACAGCTGACAGCCTGACCCTGATACGGTAGGTACTAGACCACAGTACATAGCCCCAGGGCAGGCGCACCCATTGAGGCCAGGCCGGCAGCCACCTTGAGTGCTAAGGCGGGGCGGGGTCATGTGCCACGGAGCTCAATTGCCCCGTGCTGCTGCGCCCGGCCAGGAGCTCTGTGCCCCCGCCACCCCCGCTGCCAGCACACAGCTGTGGGCCAGGCATGGCAAGCAGCTGGGGCGGCGCACAGAGCAACTGAGCCAGAGGGAGGATGTACGTGTGCTGCCCTGGCTGCCTGCCGCGCCTGGCCTGCAGCTGTTGCACCTAGCCAGGAGCACGTGCTGGCAGTGGAAGTGTGGGGCAGCCTCCCAGCCCTCCCACTCAGTTGCTCTGTGCTGCCGCTGCTGCCGCCGCCAGCACACAGCTGTGGGCCAGGCGTGGCAGGCGGCCGGGACAGCATGGGGCAACTGAACGGGAGGACTGGGAGGCCACCCGTGCACCGCCCTGCCCCGCGTGATGACGTCATACGCAGTGATGTCATCACACAGTCCGGGTGCGTGCGCACCAACCCCCACCCCCCCGAAGCTGCCTCAGGTGCCAGAAACGCTGGCGCCGGCCCTGCATAGCCCTATATCCATTTTGAGGGTCTCCTGAAGAATTCTATATATATTACTATGGTGCAAAGTGCTTTATCCATTGGAGCCCTAGGGTGCAGGTAACAGTGCCTCAGCAAAAAAATAAAATTGACGGGCCCCGAGTCCCTGTGGGGCCCCTAGGCTGTATGAAAAATACAGCCCTGCTCAGCATTAATCCTGACAGCGATGGGTATCGCTCTTACCCCTACTACCTCCCAGGTGAATGCAAGCACACACTCAGGCACTGCATCTGTCAGCACTGGCCACAGAAGCATGGGGAAGCTTGCCCCTCTGCTCCCAAGGGGTTTACCAGGGCCTGCCTTGAATCTGTCCTCAGGTCTGATCCTGGATCCTATCCAAGCACCAGAACTTTGGAAATCTAGTGCTAGCAAATTTATTTTGGAGTGGTAATCATAACATAAAATGCCTGTATGGGATACCTAGGGTTGCTAACTCCAGGTTGGGAAATTCCTGGAAATGTTAGGAGGGGAACCTAGGGAGGGCAGGGTTTGGGGGTGGAGGATCTCAGCAGGCTTTAATGCCATAGAATTCACCTTCTGAAGCTGCAATTTGCTCCAGGGGAACTGATGTCTGTCATCTGGAGATCAGCTGTAATCTGGGAGATCTCCAGGCCCCCAGTTGGTGGTTGGCAGCCCTAGAAATATTCCAGACCAGCTGAACACCATGTAAGCTTAGGGTTTTGTTCTACATTACATTGTCCTTCTGACCTCCCATATCCGTCCAAATCCAGAATAGATTTCTACTTGTTATGGAACAGCATTTCTGAAAACTGAACATATATTTCATATTTCTATTCAAATATTATAAGGGATACTCGAACACCCACGAGTTTGGCTCCTGTCCCGTTTGCCCGTTGTGATCAGGCCGTGGATTTATTGGCAGAATGTCTGACTGTTCACGATCCATTTGTACCCATTTTGCACAAACAGGCCACATGCCGCAAAATGTAGGAGGATCAAACGCTGACCCTCAGGTGATCCCCCATTAGCTTGGAGTTGGCTTCTAATCTCCTGTTCGGAAACTTTACTATGTCCCAGCCAGGGGAGAGGTAGTTCAGTTATGTGTGGCAAACAACTTGCATCATTCCCATCAACAATTCCACTCTACCCAAGTTCTCAACAGTCATTCCAAGCTTATTAATGAAATTCACCCCTCTGTCAACAAGCCCTTTTACCAGAGTCCTGAGATGCTTGGGAGAAAGGGGAGGCATATAAATACTTTAATAGACTCAAGAGCCGTTTATGAGACTCACTGCCAGCACTGGGAGTAGGTGGAAACCAACAGTTTTAGCATAAGCGTAAGGGGCAGTGAAAAATAAGTGTTCTTCCTTAAGTTTAGGCTATTCTAGTGTGTATGTAGGCCAAACTGGAGAGTGGGCCATATTCACACTGACACGTGTCTCCTTGAATACGTGGTAACAAGGGAAGGGGCACCTTTAAATTCAAGCATCATTCTGACAAGGTTGAAGCCCTGCATTTGACCCAACATGGTGTTGTTGTTTTTTTGCTGAGCCCACAGGAAGCACAAACAGAGTTTTAAAAAAACCTTTGTGTAATCCAACTATTGTTACAGAATGCTGGAGAATCCAGGTGGCACTTTGCCATACAGAGATTCCCACTCATCCCACGTGCTATATTTTAATTTTTTTTTAAAAAAGAGAGTAGAAGGGACAAGAGGTCACCATGAGGTGTGAAACAGAAATCATCATACCAGCCTTTGGAAGAACGTGAGATTGGTTAGAAGGAGGGGGTGAGGAAAGCTTTCTTTAAAGCGAGAGACATTTCTAGGACAATTCGAATGTCGATCTAGGATCTGAGTGACCCAGGTTTGATTCCTTGCTCTGCCCTGGAAGCTCGCTGGGTGTTCGAGCCTGACACTCTAATCACTACACCACACTGGCTCTAGGGTGGGGTAGTGGTTAGAGTCTAGGACCTGAGAGACATGAATTCAAATCTTTACTCTACCATGGATGGTAGATGACTTTAGGCCAGTCACACACTCATCCTAGTCTACCTCATAGAGTTGTTACAAGGATAAAATGGAGGATGGGAGAGCAATATTGTAAGCCACCTTAGGTCCTCATTGGGGATAACAGCATGGTATAAGCATATAGATATATAAATGAATAAGTAAAACTTTTTTTCAAATGGGGCTTAGAGAAGGGGGGTATTTTCTCCTTCCCTCCAGTTCACGCCCCCCACCCTGGTGGCTTTTTTGCAGCTCAGTTACATATTTGGGGAATCAAAGTCAGATCTTCAGTTTGAAGTCCTGTTTGGCCCTGAGTTCCAACCTTGCAATAAGGGCGTCACTGCATTTTTGTAATGCCTGCTTTCTGTTTTTGGTACTAAAACCGCCATTTGTAGAAAATCTGAGAATTTTTATTCTTGAAATACCTGCGTATGGACATGCAGGAAAATGTAACGAGGGGGTCTCCAACCGCTGAAAACACTGGCTATTTCTCACTGACTCCTAGAACTTGTCTTCTTTCCAACAGTTCCAATTCACACATGCAAAGAGTGGCATAACAGCACAGCAACCTCTTAAAAGAAGCGACCACCCGGAGATGGCCTCACACGTGAACCAGCTCCCTGTGCAGATCTCTATCAATTTTCACTGCATATCATAACCCCTACTGCACGAAAGTCATCAGAACAGTGTGGGAAGAAATTTTTTAGGACCACCTTTGCAGAAATGCATTTTTCAAGTGGATACCACGTGTCAGCTTCATGGGCGAATGAGAACGTAGAACCACAGAGCTGGAAACCAAGGATAGCTAAGTGGAAAACCATCCCCATAGCCAGGTAGCGTAACTCCAATGACCATGAGTTGGCGGTGGTAGAGAGCCCTCAAGTCATAGCTGACTTATGGTGACTCCCTGGTGGGGTTTTCATGGCAAGAGACTAACAGAGGTGGTTTACCATTGCCTGCTTCTGCAACCCTGGTCTTCCTTGGAGGTCTCCCATCCAGTTATTTAACCAAGGCTGACCCTGCCTAGCTTCTGAGATCTGACAATATCAGGCTCACCTGGACTATCCAGGTCCGGGCGACCATAAGTTAGTGGATGGTTATTTACCCCCTGGCTTCCCAGCCTACAGGCATTTGGCTGGCCAGTATGCTACAGTCCTAGATGGACCTTTGGTCTGACCAACCAAGGTTGTCCATAACCTGTGGACACAGCAAGCCAGAAGTGAACTTGAAACTTCTGCACTCCTTTGTCCTTTGCTGTCCTGCAGTCCCCAGATGACCCCTCTTAGTGCCCCAGGTACCATTCTACGGCCACAGAATGCTCACTCATGACCAACTGGGCTTGATGGTCCTTTTCCAGATCCCAGTGTGGCCGCCAGTAACATTACTGGGAAATTTCTCTTTGGATTTAATGAACAAGGCATGCCTGCTCTCCCTCCCCTTTCCTCTTCAGATGTCTTCCTTTCAATTCCTTGTGTATTATTCCAAACAAGGGGTGCATCAAGCTGACAGGGTGGTTCTCTATGGGCTATTGAACAGAACAGGTCAGCAGCTCTGACTCATCAGTTTGTCCTCATTCACTGCCCATCTCCATGGTGTTCAGGTCCGGTGACCCACCACGCCACTCGGAGCTGAGCTCGGGCGTTCTGAAATGGAGGGCCAGCCCCAAACTAGCTGCTTGCCTGGGCATGCGTCGCACGGGGGGCACTTACAGTTTTCTCTTTATTCCAGCGTTGCTGGGGCTTGATTGGAGCTGCCCGAACAGAAACTGAATCAGCTGTCAGGGGAAATCAAGGTCAGGCGTTGGTCAGTCAGCAGTGATTCAGCACTCCTGCCTGCCCTTCACAGCTTTCCCTTTGTCATCAACACTCACGGAAGACCTTACGTTTTGCCATAAGTGCCAGGGGGTGGGACACTGTCATCTTTCTAAAAAGGAACTCAGAGCCAAGCTACCAGTGACGCCTGACGCAGGTTGGACACTTGTCAGCTTCCCTCAAGTGTTGATGGGAAATGTAGGCGTCCTGGTCTTGCAGCTTGGCTCTCCGACGGCTGTCCAATGGACTTTTCAACTGTCACTTGTCCAACATTCCGCCAAGCTGCCTACATTTCCCATCAAAACTTGAGGGAAGCTGACAAGTGTCCAACCTGTGTCAGGTGTCACTTGTAGTTTGGCTCTCAGTGCATGGATTTCCCAGGGAGGGACCAATCAACACTTTACAAGGCCCTTGCGTTTTGTTGAGGGACAGCATAAGGACTTTGTATCAGACTGCAGGAGGAGTTTGGTGCCTCCCTGACACAAACCAATTCTTTTCTTTTTTGCAACAGTGGCACATGGGAAGAAGTGGGTTTGGCCTCCCTCCACCCCCTGTCTTATCTTCAGGCTGCCCCGTGGAGCTGCAGTAGGTTTCGTTGCAAAATCTACATTACTTATGTGGCTACAGGGGGAGTTTGAGGACACAAAAATGTTGCAGGGGGAAGGCCAAAGTTGCTCCTCCCCACATGCCATGTGCTTCTGGGGGGCACAAAACTCCCAACAACCATGTGATGTAAAGTCCTTGCCTCTGCCCCCAATAAACACAAGAACTTTGTGACCATGTAGAATGGCATCCAGATACTCCAGGTTGATCCTTCCTTGACCTGTTATTCCTCTATGATGATAGGGTTGCTGCTAAGGTTGCCAGCCTCCAGGTGAGGCCTGGAGATCTGGAATTACAACTGATCTTCAGGTGACAACGATCAGTTCCCCAGGAGAAAATGGCTGCTTTGGAGGGTGGACTCTATGGTATTATACCATTCTGAGGCTCCTCCCCTCCCCAAACTCCGCCATCTTCAGGCTCCACCCCCCAAATCTCTAAGGCTGCCAGGTCCAGGTTGGAGATTTTGTGGGTGGAGCTGGAAAGGGCAGGGTTTGGGGAGAGGAGGGGCCTCAGGAGGGTATAATGCCATACAGTCCTCACTCCAAAGCAGCCATTTTCTCCAGGGGAACTCTCTCTGTCACCTAGAGATCAGTTATAATTCTGGGAGTTCTCCAGCCACCACCTGGAGACTGGCAAACCTAGATGGAGCCTCCAGGGACCTGCTTGTGTGGGATGTGGAAATGGTTTCCTACTGAGCTGCAACCCTATCTGTTACTTTTGCAGGTTCTCCACTATCTGTCCTTGTGTTACTTTCATTTTGACCCAGGATATACACACCTGGAGCCCCTTAAATATTATAGAAATAATCCAATAAGCACTAGGTCTGATTCCGGAAATAACACAAGAACACGGTGTATTACTACTGTATAGGCCCTGGAATGCTTATGTTTGCTCCTAGGCTCTAAGCTTAAGCAATTTCCATATGTATCGATTGGCAAATCTATGCTTAACTATCAAGGCATCTCTTGAGGACCAAAAAAGGAACTGCAGCTATGTGAAAGGGACATATTTCTAGGAGTGTTCACATGTGATGCTTAATGTGAATATAAAACAAACACCAACCAGGAAGCTCATTCACATTACAAATGCCCCTCTTAACTGAGAGATGCTGCATAGACAACGTTATAAAAATATGTGCAAAATTAAAGGCACTCTTTTGTCCCCATGTGAACAGCATCCCAACATATAGGAGAGACTCAAGGTCGATTTTCTAAATCAAAATGCTCTTTATTTACTGGGCTCAGCGAGAAGTTAGTGCTTCTTCCATGTTTTCTTTCAAGCATTTTTTTTCCTTTTGCAAATGCAACCTGTGGGGTTTCTTTATCAAGTATGAGATTGGCATGGGGAGAGAGGGAAACTTTAACTCTTTCCTCCCCTACCCTTTTCTCACTGGGAAAAGCCACTCCTGTCATGCTGTTCTCCTCCTTGCTGAAGCAATTCTGGCAGCCAGATTAGCAAAAGAAAAAAAGCTGTTAAAAATTAACCCTTCGGAGCCCACAGGCCTTCATTTCTGAGAGCCAAGCTACAAGTGACACCTGACACAGGTTGGACGCTTGTCAGCTTCCCTCAAGTTTTGATGGGAAATGTAGGCATCCTGGTCTTGCAGCTGTAATGGAGAGCCAAAATGTAAAACCAGAACGCCAACATTTCCCATCAAAACTTGAGGGAAGCTGACAAGTGTCCAACCTGTGTCAGGCATCACTTGTAGCTTGGCTCTGAGTTTCCTAGGAAAGACTTGCCTGGGAAACCTTTCCTGCTGCTAGTGTAGAACCCGGACTGGAGTAAACCTCACAACAATGCAATGTTTATCAGACACAACAACAGTTAAATCCCGCAAATGCTCCACCACCCTGTGGCTTCGAGAGGACTTGGGACAGTCATATTTACCTTATTGATCACTTTCTGGTGTTGCGAGTGATTCTGCCTCAGACACACAACTTCCCTCCACAGAACTTCATTCTGCCTGAAAAGAACACAGAACCCCACGTTGAGTTGCACAAGCCCCACAAAGCACTGAACTGCATGTACTTGCGATACAATTTCAAAAGTCATAAAAGCCGTTAAGCTGGACTGAGGGATCGTCTCCCCTGCTGAGGCCTTTGTACCACCTCACATCCTTTGAGCTTCCTCCTGTTGGCGTCCTCTCTCAGAGCCTAGCTAGACATTACTGCATGTCAGGGCTTTTTTTCTGGGAAGAGAGGTGGTGGAACTCAGTGGTGGAACTCAGGACCACACAATGATGTCACTTTGGGTCAGCTGGGACACAGGGGGAGTTTTTTAAAGTTTAAATCGCCCTCGGCGAAAATGGTCACATGGCTGGCAGCGCAGACGGCAATCTAAAGTCCCCTCTGTCTGGAGATCAGGGGGCGGGGCCACCGGCCATGTGACCATTTTCAAGAGGTGCCGGAACTCCGTTCCACTGCGTTCCTGCTGAAAAAAAAGCCCTGCTGCATGTGTTTGCAGCTATACTGTAATTGCCAGTTCCCAGTGGCAACTTGAGAGTAAACGCACAGCAAGGCCCGATTCGGATCAGGCAGCATCTCATCAGAGCCTACAGCTGCCGGCATCCGGAGGGACATGGAGATTTCCCAGAATTACAACTGATCTCCAGATGACAGAGAACTGGGAGAAAAGGGCAGCTTCAGAGAATGGATTCTATGGCATCCCATCCCAGCTGCGCCCTCTCCCCTTCCCAAACTATGCCCTTCCCAGGTTCCATCCCAAATCTCCAGGAATTTCCTAATCTTTCTTTCTTTTCTGTCACTGTTCCTTCGACCCAGTGGTTGCAAACAGCCGCTGAGAGTTTATGTCTAGGCAATTAATAAAAGCTGCCCAAGTAATATTACAGTTTATGCCGTTGCTTTAGGATGTTTCGGTATTTCTGCAACAGCAGCCAAAAATCTAGCAACTCTATATGTAACCCATCTGTCTTTATTGCTTAGTAGTCTAGAAGTCTCAGCAGTTGAAGAAGCAAAATCCTTATTATTTAGGGGGAAAATCAATTCCTGTCTAAGGTTTAAAAATTCTGGGCAAATTAAAAATACGTAGTCAATAGATTTGATGCAATTAAGATTGCAGTTACATAGTTTCTCTGTGTTTGGAATACCAGCGTATCTACCTGACAACAATGCAGATGGTAAAACATTAAGACGTGCCAACATAAAGGCACGTCTATATTTAGGAAATGTTAAATCCCAAAAATATGTTGGGATATGAACTGGTAGGGGAATGTCAACTGAGCAAACTCTTCTTGATCTTATGGATGTACTTGAATTTCCTAATCGAGAGTTGACAAACCTACCAGGGTTTCAGAGGCCTTTCACATCAACAGTCCCCTGAACCTTTTAACTGGAGATGCTGTGGATTGAATGTGGGACCTTCTGCGTACACAAAGAGGTCACTCTACCACCGAGCCACAGGCCCACGCCACTGTTTCTCAACGTATTTGCAATAAATAGACGGAAACACTCAGGTAAGGATTCACTTACTGCTTCAAGTCCTGCACTTGACACTCCGTCGTCTCCTGCTGACTTCTGAGGATCTGGATCTCATATAATAACCTGCTCAGGTCTTCCTGGCGCATCTTGGTTTCTTCGCTTTTCACAACCGATACCTGGAGAAATCATGGAAGCTGCCATGAAAGAAGGAAACCTGCAATTGGCAGGGGAGATTCGGGCCCACTACCCTGACCTGGATAGCCCAGGTGAGCCTGATCTCACTACGTCTCAGAAGCTAAGCCTGGGTTAGTAATTGGATGGGAAACCTCCAATGAAGACCTGGGTTGTGGAAGCAAGCAATGGCAAACCACTTCTGGTAGTCTCTTGCCATGAAAACCCCACCAGGAATATGTAAGTTTCATTTAGGCTTTCGATATATGTATGTGTGTGTGTGTGTGTGCGCGCGCGCGCTACCAAGTTGGATACTGCTAATATTCTCTCTGAACATGTACTTATACAACCAGCTGTATCTTCTTGTACTTCAGAAAGCTATGTTGTATTGCTTGTTGTTTTACACTGTTATCTTACGGTATTTTTGTGGGTTTTACAGTTTTAATAAAAAATCCCCCCCCCAAAAAACACCAGGGGCCAGTGGGGGGGTCACCATTAGTCAGCTATGACTTGAGGGCACTCTCCACCACCACCCCGAAAATCTCGCTTCAGCCCACTGAGGCCTTTTCAACCCTTTTAAATTTTTTAGGAGTGCCCCTCCGTTTCTGGCAGCATTCTCCTAAAAGCGGGAAGTATAAAAGGAGATTGAAAAACCACAAGTTGCTGGTCATAGAACTGAATTGATGAAGATCCCCCACGTCTGAAATGGGCTACAGTCCTACGTGTCCCGTGGAATGATGGGGAAGGCACATGATCCAGTGGTCTGGCCTGGTGGATGCCTGGAGGGGAGAACTCCTGGGGCACCTCTGCAACCTATCTTGAGCTCCGTTGGAAGTTCAGTGGGGTATAAATGTAATAAATAAATAAGATAAGCAGTTTATTTGGAGGATGTCTTACTGAACTCAGTGCGACATGCTTTTGAGTAAACTTGCAGGCATCTTCCAAGAAAGAACCGTTAGTATGTCAATTAATGGCTCCTGTGAGATGAAAATTCCCATCTACTGAGGACAGAGGCAGCCTGATGCATCTCTGCATGATTTGCTGTTCTGGCCATTATCCCCTTCCAGTTGGTCTCTTGCAAGTGTGTGTAAGTGTAAGTGCCATCCCTAGAACCGACAGTAAGTTTGTCTCCTTTCTGCTATATAATTAGCAACCCTTACGGAAGAGGTGCCCATTGTGACTGTACTTGACTCTACTACTTCCAGGTTTAATTCAGGAAAAATATTGAGTGTCATCTGTCTGAAATTTTGGGGAGGACACATATTTGAGGTTTTGGACTTTGCAGGAAGCAGCAGCCTTTGTAGGTTGAGCGTAGGGTTGCCAGGACGATCGAGCATGACATCACTTCCAGGAAAAACCCAAAGGTTTCAGCACGTAGCTCTAGGAATAGCTGCAAACTCTATGGAAAAACTAGTTGCCTGCAATTCCTACAGCTATTTGTTGTCACTTCTGTTTTTTCTCCAGAAGTGAAATCATCACGCTCATGACACTGCACTTTTTAATTTCCTCCCGCCACCCCTTGGAACAGCAGCGGGCAATAGAAGCTTGGGGTGGGGAATCCCCCACCCCCACCAGGGGCTTGTCAGCCCTAGTAGCAAGACAGCTGTGGTTGCTTTGAGAAGACTACTTTTGCTTTAGAACAAGCACCACTTGGCTTACTTGCTTCCCATCTTCTCACCCTGTACGGTTGTAAATTCAGAGATATTTCAAAAATTTAATCAGTTCTCCTGTAATATTCTCCTGAGAGCAAGTGTGCTGTAGTGGTGAAAGTGTTGGACTAGGATTTGTGAGGCCCAGGTTCAAATCCCCGCTCTGCCACGGAAGCTTGCGGGGTGTCCCTGGGCCAGTCGCACACTCTCAACCTAATCTACCTTCCAAGATAGTTGTGAGCAGGGCTTTTTTTCAGCTGGAACGCTGTGGAACAGAGTTCTGGCACCTCTTGAAAATTGTCACATGGCTGGTGGCCCTGCCCCCTGATCTCCAGGCAGAGGGGAGTTTAGATTGCCCAGTGGCACGGAGGGCAATCTAAACTTCCCTCTGTCTGGAGATCAGGGGATGGGGACACCGGCCATGTGACCATTTTCGCTGATGGCGATTTAAGCTTTTAAAAACTCCACCCTTGTTCCAGCTGAGCCAAAGTGACGTCATTGTGCGGTCCTGGGGGCTGAGTTCCACCACCTCTTTTCCCAGAATAAAAGCCCTGGTTGTGAAGATAAAACAGAGGAGAGGAGAATGATGCAAACTGCTTAGGATCCCTGTTGGGGAGGAAGACGGGGTATAAATGAAGTAAATAAAACAAATAAAAAACACCACTTCACCAGGAAACAAAACGTGCAGAACGGTTTCTGAAGATTCTACTCAGAGAAGTGTGAAACCAAATAATCAGCTGCCTTTGTGGATTGTGCCAACAGAGACAGCAACATAGACCAGTTCCTCGTATTTCCTACCTTCCTTTTGATGTGTTCTAAGAGATGTTCGTGGCCTTGAAGGAAATAGAGATGCTGGAACTCGGTGTCATCCCGCTCTGGCTTGACAAGTCCACCTTGCTCAATATTGACCACTTTCCTAAAGCCATCTAAACAGACAAAGAGAAAACTGGTGAGAAGACAGTGTGACTAATTAATACATTGGTAGAATGATCTGGAAAGATTTGTGGCTGAGTGAGCCTTTTTTTTGCCAAGACTCACAGAATTGGACACAATGCAACAGCATAAAACGTATAACAATAACCGTAATAAGGCTTGACTACAAAGTTAGACATGATGTATAAGAAATGCAAAAAACGCACAACAGGAATTAGAAAACAATGCAGTAAAAACTCAGTAACCCATGCAACAAAGTCACAAGCTACAGCCCTAGTCTCTTTACAGTTTGCCTTTACAATCCTGAACGGTTCCATTTTGCTACAGTTCTACTCCCTGTATAAAAATGTCCTCCCAAACAATTCAGTTTTACATCGTTTGATAGAAGTGCAAGAGCTTTCCTGACCTCCTCAGGCAGGCTATTCCACAAGGTGAGAGCTACCACAGAGAAAGCGCAGGTATGGGCAGCTGCTGATCGTACACATTTGCAGGGTGGCAGACCTTGCTCAGATAAGCACAACGGTAGCAGCAGAGCGTATCAAGAGAGGGGCTGTGGCTCAGCGGTGGAGCATCTGCTTTGTACTCAAAAGGTCCCAGGTTCAATCTCCAGCATCTCCAATGAAAACAGCCAGGCAGCAGGAGATATGAAAGACCCATACTTGCAGTCTGAGTACGGCAGCATCATGTGATCATGTGCGAGGAGATCCTTGCCTACAGATCTCCAAAATCCTGGAGGTAGGTGCAGCTGACACGGTTACAAAAACATGTCCCATGCAAGGAAAATGATTGGCTGCAACTCCTTGTTAAGTGGTGGCAGGCTTGGGTTTGCCTCTGTGCAAACGTGGGTGTGTGGAATGGCTTTGGGGAAAACAGATAATTAAGCATGGATTGAACTCCCTGTTCTCTTATCTCAGATTGGTATAATCTGCTGTCTAATCCACAAGGACCTCGCTGTTGGACCAGCCAGTATTTCCCAACCTGTGGGTTCTGACCCAAAGGTGGGTCACAAAGCCTGTGAAAGGGAGTCCCAAGCTTCTGGTCTTATTGACTTGTGCATGCTCTGTTTTGTTTTTTTTAAAAGTGGATCGCTGTAGCAACTAAATTTGGACTTGTTGCTCACCATACCAAAACGACTAGGAACCACTGTTTAAAGGGACAGTACCATACAAGGACATGATAATAAGATATAGTCTAGATCCGTAACTAATTTGCACACAAAAACTCAAACTACTTGTTTGCTTTGATATTCTCCGACTATTTTCTCAGATACTTGCTGAATATTGTACCTGTACTTGACACGCAGCAAGGATTTGTATCCAGTATTTGGTATCTGATCATTGATATTTGCAGGGCTTTTTTCCAGGGGGAACGCGGGGGAACGGAGTTCCGGCACCTCTTGAAAACGGTCACATGGCTGGTGGCCCCGCCCCCTGATCTCCAGACAGAGGGGAGTTGAGATTGCCCTCCGCGCCGCTCCAGTGGCGCGGAGAGTAATCTCAACTCCCCTCTGTCTGGAGATCGGGGGACAGGGCCACCAGCCATGTGACCATTTTCGCCAAGGGCAACCCACTGAGTTCCACCACCTCTTTTCCCAGAAAAAAAGCCCTGGATATTTGATAACTGATGTGCAATGGTATTAGACATTTGGTAGTACTAACAGCTGACAGGCACTGGAAGAGACAGTGAGGTTTAGCAGTTAAAGTACTAGATTAAGCCCGGAAAGACCCAGATTCAAATCCCCACTCAGCCACAAATCTTTCCAGATCATTCTACCAATTCATACCGTACAGGCTACCTCCTAGCCTGCCATATTGCACAAGACTATTGTGAAAATAAAATGGAGGTCAGAATGACGTATGCCACAGTAAGCCAGTAAAAGAAGGGCAGGATAAAATTGTGATAGATAAGACAGAATAATCAAACTTTCTGCCTTCAGGGGGACATATCCCATGTAGCTGTTTGCTACAGAATACCCATTCTTGTTGCTTATCAATAAAGAGTAACACAGGTTAGCAATGTCTATGGACAAGCATCAAGGATTTAGTTACATAGGCACATCACACATGAGAACAAGATACTTCTTAATTAGGATATCAGAATCACCGGACAGTCAAGTGAGAAAGAAAAGAGGGTCCTTTTGAATCTGGCTAAGAAGCTAACATTTGCTTGCTCTACAGCATTCTAAAGAAACAAGGAATATACTTCCATACTTATAGGATACTATAGTTAAAAGTCTACTTTCCAAAGCCCAATCCCAAGGCGTGGAAGGCAAGAAATCTCCACGAAGCCCAAGCAAAGGACATTTAGCTCAACAGCGCCCCAACCTCAAAAGGGTTCTAACTGGATTTGAAATGTGAAACTTCTGGGCACTAGAGCTGCATTATTTAATAAGGAAAAAACTGCTAACATTGGGCAAAATGAAGTCTACTCCAAACATGGGAACTAATCACTAGAATAAAAGAGGGCAAAAGGTGTGAACTTGTGAAAATACAGTCAGATCTGGGCAAAGCATGGAAGACATTAGGCACCCTTGACGAGGCAACTATGTTGGCAATCCTAAACATGCTTACTAGGGATTAAGTCCCACTGAACCCAATGGGATTTACTTTGGAGTATACATGCTTAGGATTGCATTGTCTATCTCTGTCTAGTAATCAGGCAAAATATACGGAGGCGGGCAGGCAGACATTGTACAACCACTTTGTGGAAAGGGGAATATGGTATGATAGGCCCCTTACTATATATCGCAGACAAATACTCATAAAACAGACTAACTTTTTCCTTCTAAGCGGTCACAAGCAGGGCTTAGGAAAGGCAACATAAACATTTCCTAAATAAATAAATAACATTGTCGACCTGCCCCCCAATAGGCAATCCAGATTTCTAAAATGGAAGCCAGGATTGTCCGGAAGGTGAGTTCACTAGGAAAGCTAGTCGCTCGCGTTGCCAAGGTCCAGGTGGTGGCTGGAGATCTCCCAGAATTACAACTGAACTCCAGACCACAGTGATCAGTTCCCCTGGAGAAAATGGCTGCTTTGGAGGGTGGGCTCTATAGTATTCTAACCTGCTGAGTTCCCTTCTCTCCCCAAACCCCAACCGCCTCAGGATCTGCCCCACCCCCCAAATCTCCAGGAATTTCGAATCTGTAGTTGACAACCCTGCCAGTTGCACCATGGGACATCCCAATGTCCCATGGCAACATTCCTTCTTAGGGTTGCCAGCTCCAGATTGGGAAATTCCTGGAGATTTTGGAGGTGAAGCCTGGAAAGGGTGGGTTTAGGGAGGGGAGGAACCTGATTATGATATAATGCCAAAGAGCCAACCATTCAAAGCAGCTATTTTCTCCAGGGGAACTGACATCAATGACCTGGAGATCAGCTGTAATTCCGGGAGATCTCCAGCCACCACCTGGAGGCTGGCAACCCTATTCCTTCTTGATGTGGAGGCACCCACAATGTTTTGGAGTGTTATGTGGCGATGTACATACAACGTAACATGTTCCAGTCTCTCTTCTTTCTTTCCCCTGTTATACTCATGCAGCTGCCCCTTCTGGATCTTGGAATGTCACTTACACATATTCAGCTGCCGCACAAAACTAGCCATGTTGTTGTGTTTGAAGTACTTGGGCAGGACCTCCTTCGCAAACCGGCCTTGATCAAAAACATGGAAGCTGGTGCCATTCTAAAAGAAAAGGAATTGAACAGGATTAGGGTCCTCACCTGTACATGAACAGAGGTAGGAAAAGGGGATAATTGTTTGACATTTCAACATATTTATTTGGGGGGGGGGGGCGGGTAGAGATAGTGATACAGACAGTTCAAGCTTAGTACCATAGCCCAAAGCACTTCTCAAAGTCACAATGTGAGGGAGAAATATATTATTCAATTCAAGGCATGAAAGATAAATACATTTCTCTAGTCTCAGAGCCAAGCTACAAGTGACACCTGACACAGGTTGGACACTTGTCAGCTTTCCTCAAGTTTTGATGGGAAATGTTGGCAGCTTGGCAGAATATTGGACAAGTGACAGTTGAAAAGTCCACTGGACAGCAGTCAGAGAGCCAAGCTGCAAGACCAGGACGCCTACATTTCCCATCAACACTTGAGGGAAGCTGACAAGTGTCCAACCTGTGTCAGGTGTCACTTGTAGCTTGGCTCTTAGGTCCTACTTGCAACTGAAGGGGACACTCTCTCCTTCCAGGACCAAGTGGAAATATTGGCATCAATGCCTGGATGGAAGACAAAAGTTGTAAACAGCCATATTGGCCCAGGCAATATTCAGAAAAAGAAACATATTCAGTTTTTGTTACATCTGCCTGATGGAAGGTTCTATAGAACTGAAAAGCTTTTGCAATGTTTTGCGTTATTTGGATCAGCCTCAAAAAAAGGTATTATTTTGTTTCCTAGGATTCCTAGATACCTTGCCTGGAGTTCTGTGGAAGAATGGCAGGATAGAATTCTAAATAATTCTAAATAAACAAACTGGTCTCTTTCAGGTACCCAAAAGTTCCATCCATCCTTTGCAGTCATGGTGATTTCAGAAACCTGATCTCAACCACCCTCACAACATAGCTGCACTTCAGGAGATATTTTCCTCAATGGAAAGCGTTTGGCACACACACATTCTTGCTCCTGCCCAGCTAAGGAAGTCAGCCAGGTCTATTCTTTCCCTGTTGCTAACAGAGATTCTCAGCAAGAATTCTCCTTCTCTCGTGTCCCAAGTGGGCAACGTTCGTTGCCCTGTTATTTCTGGAAGGCTTACGTGGCAGTTAGGACAAAGAAGGGTGGGGAAAATCAAGGGTACCACCCCCACACACACACACATACATTTATCCATTTGGTTACCACCTAGCAGGTGGAACAACCAAAATAGGCCCAAGCCAAAGCAGAATCTGGTGGGCTGATATTTTCTTCTGGACTTCCTTTAAATGGGTGCAAAATCTTGATTGGGTAGATTGCACAAAACAGTGGCTGTTTCCAGGCTTCAGGTAAGCCATCTGGAAACGGCCAGTGTTGGATTTATTGGAAGCAGGGGATAAGAATTAGAAATTAGATAAGCAGCAAGTACCAGTTAATACCAGTGGTTCTCTCATACTTTTTAAGTGCCCCCCACCCGCTTCTAAACTTACTGTGCTTTCCGGACCATCTTGCAAAGGAACCCCATGCTACTTTCTCCCTCCCCAATGTAAAACGCAAGAATTTCACGTCGGTTAACAATGAACAAGTTTGTAATTTATTTTTCATGTTTAGCACTTATAAATATGCTGCATTACTGAACAAAAGGCTGTATTCTGGGGCTGTTTTATGCACTGCACAAGGGAGACCCCAATATTCTTCTGAAAAGTAAGCTTTTTAAAACTATCAAACAATAGTTTATAAATTTGGGACAGATATTTTAAAGAAAATATTTAGCTGGCAATATCAAAAACAGAGTTGTAATTGCATTTTGCAGGCACACTTTCAGAGTTTCTTTATCCCGATTTTACTCTGTCCACGTCTATCTGAATCTTTTGCATTGAGTGGTCCATTCTCTTCTAGCCAAGACGGGCACAGAGAGGAGTAGTTAGCTTGTCAGTTGCTGCAAACAGCTCATCCACCCCACCCTCCCGAAGACCCAGGAAAAGGTCACAAAAAGATATGCTCCAAACATTTTGATTCCATAAGATTTTTTCTCTGCATTGCTTCACTGATAGCTTCATTTCTGGCACTCTTCCTATAGGGTCCCATATCCTGTTTCCAGGACACATCACAACCGGTTATCATGCTGGGGTGGGGTGCTGGAAGTAACTTGAGGTATTTTTTCATTACTCAGAGTTAGCTCTCATTAAAGAAAAGGCTGTTGACTCCTGGCCTATACAGTCATTTCAAAATTCTTTGCAGTGGTTTGTCAAAACAGCACTGGGCATAGCTCTTTTAGAAGTCTAATGCTGTACCAAGATCTGCAAGTTATTTAGAATGCGGTGGTGGGAAATCGGAACTATGTGGTTTCAGACTGTGTTGCAGTTATGCACATCTTTGGGGGGAATAAACAGAACCAAAATCTCCTCTACCACGTAGGTTTTGCCATAGTCATTCCATAGCATCAGTTCCCTACATTCAGGATGTTTTCCCACAAACCGTTCAAGAAACACAATTCCCCACAAACTAAAGTCCATTCTACCAATTCATTCTGCCCAGGATATCAGTTGGAACTAGCTTAGGAATAAGTCCCGTTGAACTTCGTCCTGAGCAAACGTGTACAACGATCGAGCTGCAAAAAGCCAAAATAACACCAAAACCAGCAGAGCGCATGTTTCTGTTTCTAGTCAACGTGCCCATGGTCGATGCGGCCAGCAGTAGCTACAATCTAATAGAGGGCTGATCCTCTGAAGCATCAAAGGGTTTTTATCCTCCTTTCCGACACCAAACTTCTGAGAAGTGCTTTACTCACAACGCTCCAGCAGATGAGATGGTTGGTCTCGGGGTCCTCCACCAGGGTCCACAGCTTGGTGAGAAATGCAGGCACATTGCTGGAGTAGCCATCCATAGCCAGAGAAGTGGAAGACTCCTGCATAGCTTTCACAGTGATCCAGCTACGCCAGCGCCATCCTTTTACCACAGCAAGCCTCCCCTTCACTCCAAACTGCGTATGTCGGAGGGAGGAAGAAACACTGCATGATTTGGGCCCAGCTCAGGAAAAAAACCCTCCCTGTTCCCCCGACCGGTCACATCAGCAGGGTAGTTGGCTCTCTCCCAAGCTCAGCACAATGCATGGGGCATGGCCAACCACAGGCAACAATACAGAGAATGAAAGCACACTGCATTTGATCGCACACAATGCACTGAATAAAGATGCAGCCTCATGCAAAGAGAATACACACTTGCTTGCACAAACGCAGCCAGCCGGGAAGCCAGCGAACCACTGGAAAGAGCCACGGAGAACAACTGCTAGTTCGTCTTCTGCATGCGCTGCTTTAAGAAGGCAGAGGGGAGTATGGTATGTGGACCTAATTCAAGCCTTTCTGTTACCGCTACGCCCCATTTGACTTGCGTCTATTTCTATCGCTAGGCCCCCTCCCAATCCAAACTAGACTACAAGGCCCCATGCAAGAGACAAATCTGGTGGGGAAATGGCTCACACTAAAACCATTGAGAGATCTTTGTCCAAAAAAGTATTTAAAAAGTAAAACTAGAAGCCAGCAGCTGAAAACGGCAGTATTTGAAATGCCCCAAGTGCGCAGCTGCTTGTCAAAGGGCAGCTCGCACCATCCCATGACCTGTTTGTGCGACACAGCCCAACCTTCTCTCCAACTGCCATGCCACAAGCAGCCACCCAAGAGGTAGCCCCTTACTGCAGGGCTCCCACTAGCATTAACCCACTGACTGCTGAGCCCTCAAAGTGCGGCCTCCCAATGAGGTAGCAGGACCATTTTAAACAGGAGCCGAGTTTAACAAGCGATGTTCTTTCTCTGTATACAACTGCAGTACCAGCAAATTCGTTTTCTTTTGTTCCAGCCCACACTAAGGTCTGGGGCAGAGTAGGGCAGTCTAAAACATTGACCCACATTAAAGGAACGGAGTTGTCACAACCACACTGGCATCCGAACCCGGGCTGCCAGGCCTCCCACTATGGCAGTAGACCTTGAGCTGGCAACTTAGCAGCAGGAGAAAAGTAAACAACAGAAATCACCACTGGGCCAATGACATGACATCACTTCCAGGAAAACTTGGAAACGATGGCCATTTTCGCACGTCTTACCGACCAAAAAAAATCGCGGAAAACTCCTGGAACGATGGCGTCTTCCTGGCATGATCTCCTGTCATGACTCTGGTTCATACCGTGACAACATCAGAAATGACGGGAAATCGTGCCAGGCTGTCATTCCAGTAGTTTTGCGAGATTTTCCACAGTTGGTAAGACGTGAGAAAATGGCCAATATCAGTCCTTTCTAGGGATCACTGGAAACTCTTTACCATAACGCTTCCTGCAATTTTTGAGAGAGACATGAGATCACTTCTTGGGGAAGCCTGGAAGTGTCACTATATCATCACCCCACTGCCCGAGACTTCTGCCAGTTAATCCAAACTATGATCCACAGGTAAGAGTCTTTTGCAGACCTGTACCTGTAGGGTTACCAACTTACCTGCTATGAAGGGTGATCTTCTGCTGCCTCCTCTCCCTCCCCACCACAGTTTGAATGAGCAGCAGAGGGTGGGACAATTGGGGGAGGGAAATGTTGTTGATGTCACTTCCGGCTAAAACCCAGAAGCTACATCACTGACGATCAGGGCTTTTTTCCTGGGAAAAGAGGTGGTGGAACTCAGGACCGCACAATGACATCACTTTGGGTCACCTGGAACAAGGGAGCAGTTTTTAAAAGTTTAAATCGCCCTCGATGAAAATGGTCACATGGCCAGTGGCCCTGCCTCCTGATCTCCAGACAGAGGAGAGTTTAGATTGCCCTCCGCGCTGCTCCAGTGGTGCGGAGGGCAATCTAAAGTCCCCTCTGTCTGGAAATCAGGGGGTGCGGCCACCGGTCATGTGACCATTTTCAAGAGGCGTCGGAACTCGGTTCCACCGCGTTCCCGCTGAAAAAAAGCCCTACTGACAATCTAGGATTTTACCAATCTAATGTAGATCAGCAAAATTCTGGATGGTCAGTGACATCACTTTTGGGTTTTAAACAGAAATGACATCCATGAGTAGTCTGCACCCACCCCATGCCTTACCCTCCAAAGTCTCCCAAGGGCTCCAGGTATGTGCTTGGCAACCCTACCTTCTGTTTCCCCTTTACCTGAATCAAAAAGAGTCCAGTAGCACCTTTAAGACTAACCAATTTTATTATAGCATAAGCTTTCGAGAATCAAGTTCTCTTCGTCAGATGCCTGATCAAAACTGGGCAGATACAGAAGAGGAGGGGGAAAGAGAGAGAAGAAAGGGAGGGGGCATAAATCACAAGAAGGCAGAATGCAATTAGCATGGAGGCTATCAAAACATTCCTTTGCTTGGAAATGTAAACATTTCCTTTTGGTGTGCAGTCAGTTTGTAGCAGTGAAGGTATCCAATGCCTATGTAGTATAAGCCTTCGATGACCACAGCTCTCCCTGCCAGCTGCATCTGACAAAGAGAACTGTGGTCCCCGAAAGCCCACACCAGGCGTCACTGGGCTCCCCCAGATCACGCCTCTGTAAAGAGAATCTGTTACCTGTGGTAATGTGATAACCATTCATAGTCTCTATTCAGTCCCCGCTTGACAGAGTCAAATTTGCATATGAATTCCAATTCAGCAGCCTCCCGTTGGATTTTGTTTTTGAAAGGTTTCTGTTGAACCACAGCGACCTTTAAGTCTTTGGTGGAATGTCCTGGTAGATTGAAGTGTTCTCCCACTGGTTTCTGGACGTTTCCATTTCTAATGTCAGATTTGTGTCCATTTATTCTTTTGCGTAGAGGTTGGCTGGTTTGTCCAATGTACAGAGCAGAGGGACATTGTTGGCACATGAGGGCATATATCAGGTTGGAGGATGAGCAGCTGTAAGAGCCAGAGACAGTGTAGTTGATGCCATTGGGTCCTGTAATTGTATTCCCTGGGTAGATATAGGGGCAGAGCTGGCATCTGGGTCTGTTGCAGGGCTTGGTACCTGTGCTGGTGACTCTGCTGGCCGATTCATGATTGTAAGTGAGAAGTCGTTTAAGATTGGGGGGCTGTCTGTAGGCAAGGAAAGGTCTTCCACCCAGGGCTTCTGAGAGAGAGGTATCCTTTTCCAGGATGGGTTGTAGCTCACTGATGATACGTTGGATCGGTTTGAGCTGGGAGCTATAGGTGACAACCAGTGGTGTTCTGTTGTTAGTTCCTTTAGGTTTGTCCTGGAGCAGACTGTTTCTGGGTACTAGTCTGGCCCTGTTAATTTGTTTCTTCACTTCATTTGGTGGGTACTGTAGTCCCAAAAATGCTTGTTGTAAATCTCTTAAGTGTGAGTCTCGGTCGAGAGCATTGGAGCAGATACGGTTGTAACGTAAGGCTTGGCTGTAGACAATAGACCGAGTGGTATGTTTAGGGTGGAAGCTGGAGGCATGTAGATATGAGTATCGGTCTGTTGGTTTCCGGTATAAGGTGGTATTTATTCGTCCATTATGTAGTTGTACAGTGGTGTCCAGGAAGTGTACCTGTTGTGTAGAGTGGTCCAGGCTTAAGTTGATAGTAGGGTGAAAGTTATTGAAGTCCTGATGAAATCTCTCAAGGGCTTCCTTCCCATGGGTCCAAATGATGAAGATGTCATCCAGGAATCTTAAGTATAGTAGTGGTTCCAGTGGATGGGAGCTGAGGAAGCGTTGCTCTAAGTCCGCCATGAATATGTTAGCATATTGTGGTGCCATGCGTGTGCCCATGGCTGTGCCATTAACCTGTAGATATAAGTTGTCACCAAATTCGAAGTAATTGTGAGTGAGCACGAAGTGACAAAGTTCAGTGGCGAGGTTTGCTGTGGTTTTGTCCGGGATAATATTCCGTATGGCTTGCAATCCATCTGCATGTGGGATATTGGTGTACAAGGCCTCCACATCCATGGTTGCTAGGATGGTGTCATCTGGTAGGTTGTCAATGGATTGTATTTTCCTGAGGAAGTCAGTGGTGTCCCGTAAATAGCTGGGTGTGCTGGTGGCATAGGGCCTGAGGATAGAGTCCATGTATCCCGAGACTCCTACTGTGATGGTGCATTTTCCTGCAACAATTGGGCGTCCTGGGTTACCCGCTTTGTGGATTTTGGGTAGTAGGTAGAATCTTCCTGGTCGTGGTTCCTGGGGTGTGTCTGTATGGATGCATTCTTGTATGTCCATGGGGAGTGTTTTTAATATTTTATTGAGTTCCCTTTTGTATTGTTCAGTGGGGTCAGAAGGTAGTATTTTATAGAATGTTGTGTTGGAGAGTTGTCTTTCTGCTTCTTGTATATAATTTTGTTTATCCATGATGACAACTGCTCCGCCTTTGTCAGCTTCCTTGATTACGATGCCAGAATTATTTTGGAGGCTGTTTATGGCCTCTCTTTCTCCACGGCTGAGGTTCTGCTTTAGGTGTTGTTGTTTGTCAATTATCTCAGCCTGAGCCCGTCTACGGAAGCATTCAATGTAAAAGTCCAATGAGGAGTTACGGCCCTCAGGTGGTGTCCATGTGGAATTCTTTTTCCTGGAGTTTTGTAACGATGGTTGTGTATTGCTGGGTTGGGGGGGTGGGGGCTGCTGAGGCTGCTGTGATGGTGTCTGTTCAGTGCTTTGTTCGTCATTTTGTCCAGCAGAGTAGTTGAAGAATTCTTTCAGTCTTAGGCGTCTAAAATAGGCCTCCAGGTCTCCACAAAGTTGTATGGTTTGTGTGGGTCTGGCTGGGCAAAAGGATAGTCCACGTGAGAGGACTGATTCCTCTGCTGGGCTCAGCTTGTAACTGGAAAGATTGATGATGTTGCTTGGATCCCAAGTGTTTTTGCTCTCTGTTGCAGGCAGGAGGAGGATACCTCTCTCTCAGAAGCCCTGGGTGGAAGACCTTTCCTTGCCTACAGACAGCCCCCCAATCTTAAACGACTTCTCACTTACAATCATGAATCGGCCAGCAGAGTCACCAGCACAGGTACCAAGCCCTGCAACAGACCCAGATGCCAGCTCTGCCCCTATATCTACCCAGGGAATACAATTACAGGACCCAATGGCATCAACTACACTGTCTCTGGCTCTTACAGCTGCTCATCCTCCAACCTGATATATGCCCTCATGTGCCAACAATGTCCCTCTGCTCTGTACATTGGACAAACCAGCCAACCTCTACGCAAAAGAATAAATGGACACAAATCTGACATTAGAAATGGAAACGTCCAGAAACCAGTGGGAGAACACTTCAATCTACCAGGACATTCCACCAAAGACTTAAAGGTCGCTGTGGTTCAACAGAAACCTTTCAAAAACAAAATCCAACGGGAGGCTGCTGAATTGGAATTCATATGCAAATTTGACTCTGTCAAGCGGGGACTGAATAGAGACTATGAATGGTTATCACATTACCACAGGTAACAGATTCTCTTTACAGAGGCGTGATCTGGGGGAGCCCAGTGACGCCTGGTGTGGGCTTTCGGGGACCACAGTTCTCTTTGTCAGATGCAGCTGGCAGGGAGAGCTGTGGTCATCGAAGGCTTATACTACATAGGCATTGGATACCTTCACTGCTACAAACTGACTGCACACCAAAAGGAAATGTTTACATTTCCAAGCAAAGGAATGTTTTGATAGCCTCCATGCTAATTGCATTCTGCCTTCTTGTGATTTATGCCCCCTCCCTTTCTTCTCTCTCTTTCCCCCTCCTCTTCTGTATCTGCCCAGTTTTGATCAGGCATCTGACGAAGAGAACTTGATTCTCGAAAGCTTATGCTATAATAAAATTGGTTAGTCTTAAAGGTGCTACTGGACTCTTTTTGATTTTGCTACTACAGACTAACACGGCTAACTCCTCTGGATCTATGCCCTTTACCTGACACTGCCTTACACACCAGGTCCTCTTTGGTCAATATATCTAAAATGCAGGCGACTTTCATTTGGCTTCCCACCTTGTACTGACTAAACATGATCTTCCAATGTTCAATATGCCACAGAATGTGGTGTGACCTCTGCAACGAGTCACTTTTGTCCTCATCTTTGTATCTGGGAAACAGCTCTTTAAAATGCCGTAACTTTAAGATTGCTGGAAGTTGCATGAAGTAAAGCCTCAGGGGGAATCAAAATGCTATTATTTCTACTTAGTCAGGAATTCAGGACACTGAAACCCTGCAGTTATGCAATTCTTACTCCTATAAACTGGACCTGTATGAATATTTAATTTTTCCTCCTAAAGTAGGGTTTGATTTTAAATGTTTGGGAGATCCATGTTCTTTTCTTGTAAATTTTCCTCACTTTTGGAGAAGTCTTCTGTAGCTGTTCATTTACGATATGCTTTTGTGGGAAAGCAGGCACCTGTTTTTCAGGTAAAACTAAGTAACTGCAAGGTTTATTTGACGCCTTTTTCACTGGCAAAAGATGCACAACAATCTCTATTGTCCACCATTGTGCTTTCCCAGTTGTTTGAACTTCTGAGTCATCTCAGCTGTTAACTCGCTCCACAGGAAGGATGTACTTTCAGAGCTCCTGCCATGAACACCTCATCCACACATCAGCATACAGCCTTGACGCCATACAAGTTGGCCGTGATATAGGGAAGTGATTCTTTAGACTAGGACTCTTCCTTTTTATTCATAGATATTTCATAGATATACAATTTACTTCAATAAACTGTAAGACCTATCTTTTCTACAGTTTCATTGCCTAAAGATTAATTACTTCAATGGTTCTGGCTGGGTAAATCAGCTACCAAACAAAATATAACTATAATATACCCAACCCTCATGGGGGAGTGTCACTGATGCTGTGATATCACTTCCAGGTCAGCACTCAGAAGTTATGTCACCACACCCACAGAGCTCTAGGAATGCACCCAATTTCTATAGTAAAGACCAAATATATTTTTAGAGCATCACTGATGCTGTGACATCACTTCCAGGAGCTCACTCAGAAGTGATGTCACAGTGTCTGAGTCATTCCCTTCCCTTTCATTTTCTCTCTCACTGTTCCACTGAGCAAGCATAGGGAATGGAGCACAGGGGAAGACAACTGCTAAATTTACTCCAACTAAGCTCTGCTGGATACATAAAGCTATCAGAGGATTATCTCCTAACAATTAAAATCCCCTGAGGAAAAGTCAGCTGACTATCCTGAGACAACAACATAACGGATTTCTCCGCATCTGATAAAGAGAGCTGTGGTTCTTGAAAGCTTATGCTACAATAAAGTTGGTTAATCTTAAAGGTGCTACTGGACTCTCTACTATTTTGCAACTACAGACTAACACGGCTGACTCCTCCATCTACAGCATTAGCTACTTTTAATCTCAAATCACTGCATAAAAGGGTGCCGATTGATGGAAATTGTTTCTATCAAATTTTGATAATAGCTCTGTTCATGTTACAGTGAATGCATGTAACATCTGGGGATATGTGCATACAGATGTTTTGTTTGAAACAGCCAATGGGTGCTCACTTTACAAATGAAACCGAGGACCACTACGTGGATAAATATTAAGAATCACATGCTCAGCTATGTGTGCAATGAATATAACATGAGAAGGATTCAATGCCCGTATCAAGAAAACCCAAGTGTAGTCTTTCATGGATTGTGCATGCGTTCCCTCCAACAGGCAGAAAATTGGGCAGAAGGAGGCAAAATTGGGCAGAAGGGAGCTCCTTGGGTTCACTGTGAGGTGAAGAAAGACATTATGGGAAGTATTTTAATATGTATGTACAGGGCTTTTTTTCAGCCGGAACTCAGTGGAACCGAGTTCCGGCACCTCTTGAAAATGGTCACATGGCTGGTGGCCCCTTCCCTCCCTGATCTCCAGAGATCAGTTCCCTTCATTTCCCTCTTGAGAGTTCCACTACCTCTTTCCCCAGAAACTTTTGAGAGTTCCACTACCTCTTTTCCCAGAAAAAAAATCCCTGTGTATATATAATTTAGTGAACAAACTGTGGAGCAATGAGGGAAGGTGCCGCTGCAGCACTCTCTTCCTGTATCTGAAAGTTGTACCCCGAATCAAAGAATGAAGTTAAGGAAGCTGTTAAATGCAAGTACCAAACTCAGTTGCACTTACAAGATATCCTCAACGCACGCTACTGCTTCTCAGTCTCTGGTCTTTGTTAAACAAGGAAGAACCACCTGAACTCATTCCATCTCAAAACTTACAACGGAATTTTCACTGTAACCATATTTCAGAGAACAGAGGGCAGGCATCGTGGATCGCCTGCTCTTGGGATATCTGCAGTGGCTCCTTCTCCTATTTCCAAGGTTATTATTTTAGTTACAACATTTTAATGCCATCTTTCCATCCCACTTTTCCACCCAACTTAGGGTCCCTGAGTTGGCAAACCATAAACACCATTAAAACACCATTTTAAAATACCATTTAAAAATGCCAATTAAATAAAATACATAAATAGTTAAAACACACAATGGAGTACTGGATTTTAGGAGTACTGTGAGATACTGTGGGATAGACAGCAGATTCAGAACGAACAAAAAAAGGTGGGGGGTTTCACTCAGTGAATAATTCACTTGTGGAACATACCTCCACCTGATGTATTGATGGCCATTAGTTTAGGCAGCTTTAAAGGGGAATTCGACAAAATTCACGGAGGTTAAGACCAACAATTGCTCTTAGCCATGCTGAATAAAGGAAACCAAAACTGCAAAAATGCTAATCAGCACCACACTATAAACAATTTGTATATATTCTAAATATATAAATTCATACCTTCCAAACGGAGAGTCCAAATGACACAGTAAGTAGCTACAAGCGATATAAATGTGCATTTTGCAAATAGTGTTGTATATTGCCATATATATTATTTTTATCAACAATTTTCACACACCTTTTTTTTCACATGCACAACAAGAATCCAGTATTCAGCCTGTTTCAACAAAGATACAAAGGCAGATGACAAAGATAAAGGCAGATGAATTCCCTGTGTCTGTTACTGTAAGGAAAGCACTGTTCCTAAATACAACTAATTGCCACAGGTTGAAGTCTCGAAGGTATTAAGATCTTAAAACAGAAAAGAGTATTCTTCACACCACAGCTAGTAAAGTGTGGTTACACTTTGAGACAAACGTTTATTGTGATTATGAATGGTCATAAATGATCACAAATGTACAAATTACTACAATCACACAATAATCGCAAAATATGTATTTATTATATATACATACAAATATAGAAATCTGCAGCTTGTATATAAATATCCCGCATCTATTGAAGCAGTGCTGTGTTCATACCTATTTGAAGGAATGAGTTTTCTTAGAGCTAAGCTACAAGAGACAAATTACACAAGGATGAGCACGTGAAAGGAGTCACAATATTAGTTGGGAAGCTGAGCTTTAAAAGAGATTGGAAGGCGTTTGTCAATTTCCCCTCTCTACAGAGCCAGGGAGATCACTGCTCAGAGGGCTTGTTAATTTCCTCTTTGCCTCCCAAAGGCTCTGTCAGTTTCGTCTCCCCTTCTAGGAGGCGAAGAGGAAATAAACACCCCCCCCCCAGGAGCGATCTTAGTTGCTCTGTAGAGAGGGAAAATTGACAAAGCCTTCTGATCTCTTTTAAAACTCAGCTTCCCGACTAACATTGTGATTCCCTTCACGTGCTCGTCCTGGTGTAATTCATCCCTTGTAGTTTAGCTCTTAGTTGCGTGTTAGATTCTACATACTTAGCCTATTTACCCACGTGACTCCAACCCACCACAGTTGCTGAGATCACTTTTCAGATGCATTGATATCCATGCTTTAAAATGGTAGCTGTTTCTTCTGGCAATAGCTTAGCAATGAAGCGTTTCAGTTCTACATAGCCTGCGCTGCCCACACATTTTAAAACAGCCGTCTCCCTCCATGTCTCACTTTTGCAGTAAAGTGCTTTATCCGTGCATTGTGCTCTCCGCAATCCCAGTTCAGTAGGGAATAAACAGAGTTGGTACCGCATAAACACATGGCTGCTGATGCAAGCGACTGCTATTTGAGAGCCAACTGATACATGACAAAGCCCTCTCTGTGGATCAGACAGGCATTGAGAGTTAAGTGCTCAGAACTTAATTTCCAGGCATATTGGAGACCCAGAGCTAAGCTACAAGAGACGAATTACATGAGGAGGCGCACGTGAAGGGAGTCGCAATGTTAGCTGGGAATCTGGGTTTTAAAAGAGATCGGACGGCTTTGTCAATTTCCCCTCTCTACAGAGCCAGGGGAAGGTTTGTGTATTTGCTCAGAAGGTTTGTGTATTTCCTCTTTGCCTCTTAGAAGGGGAGGTGAAACTGACAGAGCCTTCAAGAGGCAAAGAGGAAATTAACAAACCCTCTGAGCAGGGATCTCCCTGGCTCTGTAGAGAGGAGAAATTGACAAAGCCTTCCAATCTCATCCTCGTGTAGTCCGTCTCTTGTAGCTTAGTTCCCATTTGGATAGTGGGAAAGACGGGGTTTGTCTACGCTGTTTTCCCAACTTGAAAGGGTCTTGGGAAGCCATTAGTTGCCCCACTGGGGAAATTTGCACGCAGTCTCCAGTGGTGCTATATGCAGCTCTTTGGGACCATTTCAGGTGGCACAAAGGAGAAGCCTTAGGTCTCCATTTCCCACAGTCCCAATCCGCATCTCTCCCCTGCACATCTGGGAAGTTCAGAACTCCCAGAAGACATCTGATCAAACAGGCAAGACGAGGATGTGGTTATGTGTGAATTGGCTGAGAAGCACAAATGAACTCTTTAGTCAAATCATAAGACGATTACTGGTTGCCAGGGGTAACGTTCTTTGGTGATCTTCAGAGTGTATCTTTTCAGACCCGTGCAATGCGACAGGAAGGCATCGATCACTGCTTGGCTGACTGTGCAGTAGCAGTGGATCTCTTTCAGATGTACACACTTCTTTGCCAGATCTATTAAGGAGAAGTTGAGGTCATCAGACGATGTGGTGTGAAGGACCAGCCTCTCCAAACTCTGGCTGTAGTTGCTGGTGACAAACCTAACCTGGTTCACCATGTAAGTAAAGGTGTTCAGTTGCAAAGTAGTCACAGGGATATTTGGCTTTAGAATCCGAGGTATCTTCCATGCAGGGACTGTGTGCTCAAACTCTAGCTCAACGTAGAGTTGTGGGTGCCTCTCACTCACTGCAGCCCAAAGCTCTTCAGTGATGACTGGGACATATTTGTCTAGACGTTCACAGAAAATGTCCAGGCAATGGAAAGGTCCTCGATTTGGCTTCACCAATTCCAGAAACACATCCTCGGACAGGCTGGCATAATAGACGCCCAAAGTAGACAACTTTGGACAAGCCTGGAGGACCTTCACCATGGCTTCTGGCTTGACGTTACAAACCAGGGTGCGGTTATTAATGAACAAGGTGTGCAAGTTTGGGCTGGAGGCTGCGATCAGTTGAACCATCTCATCATCAAGAGTGAAAGGCATTTGCCGCAAGTCAATCTTCTGAAGATCAATTTTGTTCTCACTCCGACAGACATTCCTGATACTCTGAAGAATGTCTTGGCCGGCGTAGAAATAAGGATTCTGTCCCGTGCAGGCAATGCACAGTGCTTGCAACCTGTGGTTCTGCTGGGCTAGCATGTCTAAAATTTGGGAGACGTTCCTCCGGATTACCTCCTCGGACTGATCAAACACAATCTTCAGATGTCTGATACGGTGCAGGAACTGGTGCAAGCTCTGTAACGTGCCCTCCTCGTCCCCATCCTTGCAACTGAAAGAACAGGGGGAGGGAAAAACGTAACTGGAAATCTCTGCAGTTGTATCAAGGGAAAGCCTCAGAATGCTGTGTGATATGGGATGCTATTATTAAACATTTTTTTAAATTTCTTAACTCTAAAATAAGGCACATACCAGCAAGGGCTGAGGCTGTGTGTTTCATAAGGCACCTGTGAGAACCCATTGTAAGGTCCAGTTAGGTAGGAAAGGTGGTCCCCTGTGCAAGCACTGAGTCATTATGGACCCATGGGTGGACGTCACATCGCGACGTTTTCTTGGCAGACTTTTTGTTATGGGATGGTTTGCCATTGCCTTCCCCAGTCATCTACACTTTACCCCCAGAAAACTGGGTACTCATTTTACCGACCTCGGAAGGATAAAAGGCTGAGTCAACCATGAGCCGGCTACCTGAACCCGGCTTCCGCCAGGATTGAACTCAGGTTGTGAGCAGAGCTTGGACTGCAGTGCTGCAGCTTACCGCTCTGCGCCACGGGGCTCAAGTTCCAGGTAACCAACAGCTTTACCCAAAATCAGACTATTGGGCCCTCTAGTCCAGCCTTGTTTATATGAACTGGTAGAAGTTCTCTTAAGGTCGCAGGCAGAAGAAGATCTTAGCCAGTACCTGTTACTGAGATCCTTTACCTGGAGATGCCAAGGTCTGAAACGGAGACCTTCTGGCGAGTATAGTGTGTATTCTACCTCTGAGCTGTGGCTCCTGCTAAACATAAGTTTTTCTACAGCACAGTTCTGGAAGACTCATCTAGATGACTCTGGTAGGTATCAGAGCGAAATTTATGTTTTCACTTTTCATATTTGTTCATTTATACATAGTCTGCTCGCACAGAGCATCGCTTCATCTCCCCCCCCCCCTCGCCTGGCCCAGCCCCCACAGAGCGACACCGGGCTGCACCGGGAGAGTGGGAGGAAAGGTGCCCAGAGCATCGCTGTATCTCCCCCCTCACCCACCTGGCCCCCGCCAGAAGCTGTGTGGCCCAGAGCTGTTGAGGGCTGGGCCAGATGAGGGGGGTGGGGAGATGAAATGATGCTCAGTGCGACCGGGGGGAAAGGCAGAGCACATGGGGCTATGTAGCTCCAGGCCACGCAAGCAGGGGAAGGAGAAATGCAGCAATGCACCTGGAGAGCGGGAGGAAAGGTGCCTCATGCCTGCACTTCCCTCCCTGCTGCTCTGTAAATGTTAAACTTTAAGCTGCAAGGACGCCTACACTTCCCATCAAACCTTAAGGTAAGGAAACCCAAGTTGAACTTAAGTAACTTGTCACGTCTGTTTCAGCTCCCAGTTTTCTGACTTACATTGTTTGCACTGTAAGCTGCATTAGTGAGACAAGACAAGGAAGGAGAAAGGGAAGGAGGGCATGTGAGATTGACAGGAAGCAGAGAGGACGAGGAAACCAAGATGACCGGAAAATGCAGGCAATATGATCCTAGCGTGGAGGTTCTTGCTGGAAAACCAAGATGTTGAGGACAGACCAGGGGGAGAGGAGAGAAGCAAGTTAGCAAATAAAGGAGAGACCGCTGCAGGGAACTGCAGAGCTGAAAACACGGAAATCGGACTGGGAAAAGGAGACCAGCCAACGGGGATCGTGTGTGTTAGCAGAAGACTTCTAGAAATGCCCCGAGAGGCTGCCACTCCTTACCTGACCTCTGTAAAGTTCCAGACGGAACTGGCAGAAACCGCCGCAGCCCAACGCCTGCACACCTGGAAGGCCGCGTGCCTGTCCTTGAGAGGGAGGTAGCAAAATATGTGGGACAGAATTTCTTCCGGGATCACGTTCCAAATGTCTGGTATTGGCATCCTCTTGGGGCTTCGAAATCCAACAGCAGCTCTACATTTAAATAAAATAATAATAATAATAATTTGCCCCCCAAACCAGAAATATCAGTCAAAGCTCAAGGGTTTGGAAAGTAAGAAAAACATTTCAAAGTAAAATAGTAAAGAGTCCAGTAGCACCTTTAAGACTAACCAATTTTGTTGTAGCATAAGCTTTTGAGAGCCACAGCTCTCTTCGTCAGAGGCATGCATCTGATGAAGAGAGCGGTGGTTCTAGAAAGCTTATGCTACAATAAAGTTTGTTAGTCTTGAAGGTTCTACTGGACTCTACTATTTTGGAACTACAGGCTAACATGGCTGACTCCTCTGGATTTCAAAGTAAGATTCACAAAATCATTTCAGAAGTGGATGAGTGGCAAATTGTTCCTCGGTAATCACATGATAACATACTTGCACCAAAACCTCTCTACTTTGCCAAGAATGAAGGATGGAAAGAGATTGGAGAATTTTTTGTGAGAGTTAAGGCAGGATGACAGAGCAGGCATTACTTGTGGTCCCGATCTAGGCTCCAACAAAATGGACTGGCAGATTTTTGAAGCCCTATAAATTGTCTGGCCAGGTATAGGAGTAGCGCGTTTGGACACACCATGAATGACGATAGCTCTTCTTTTACCAGAGGTCGCCCTCTTGTCTTCTACCTCCAGTCTAACCGTTATAGAATTTTATACCATATCTGATGATCAAGACAAGGGGACATTTTCCACCAGTCAAATACATGCAAGCTGTGAAGTTTGATACGAATTCAGTGCACGCTTGTAATCAATAGAGCAAAAATAAATAAATAAAACCCTCTATGCTAATTAAATTGAGAGTTCTGGCATACATGCTCATTCATTCTCTATTTTGTAAAGATTTGAGTCAAAAGTTTTATAAGATGTCAGATTATCTTATTAAAAGGGGCAGTGCAGCAACGAGAGGTTGCTAAATACAGGCTGGTTTTCCAGCCAGCTAGCTTGACAAGATTCTCCCCCATCCATAATGCTGCACGACTAAAATGCGGGAGGGAACACACATCGCAAATACATACAAAGGATTCCAGTTTTAGGAATCCTTTCCTCAAATATGCAGCTTTGCTTATTTGGCTCCACCAAGATATATTTTCTGCCCGCCAATGAAATGCAAGAAAGAAGCAAACTATTTCTGTATTTAAAGGAACTTTTCATGTTCCAGATTAACTTCTGTATACCGCTCAGAGGGACAGAGTCTCACAAGCTCAGGCTATCCCTGTTGCTTGAAGACTGGATCACGCTTTTTTAACTGCTAGGATGGACAGATTATTAGGCACCTTTTCTCTGCCTCTCCAAGGTCACTTCTAGTTGAGGCATCTGCCTGCTTCCGAATCAGCAAGAGTCAACAGACAAGCAAAGCAAGATCTTTCTGAGCATCAGGTTTTTCCAGGGCAAGACCATGGGATTTCTATCTTCCTTCTTTTATTTATTTAAGATATCCATATCCTGCTTCACTGCTGATCAACAGGACTCAAAGTGGTCTCAAAAACCAAATACAATATCACACTGGCAGAAAATACAAATAAGGCCGTTTTCACACTGCTTACTGGCCACGGAACATCGCGCCAAGCTCCTGGAACGACAGCGTCTTCCTGGTGCAATTTTGCACCAGGAAGACGCTGTTGTTCTGGGAGCTTGGCATGATGTTCTGTGGCCGGTAAGCAGTGTGAAAACGGCCTAAGAGAAAGCGAGCCACCACCTCAGGGCTACTGAAAGCCTGACAAAAGAACTCCGCTTTACTGTGGAAAGTCAGGGTCTTCCACAGCTGTTTTCAGGTTTGCTGGTGTTGTGAAGCTGATTTTTTTCCTGCTTCTCCACTGCACTGCACTGCACCTGTATACCACCCGGGGTTTCCCAGGCTTTTCTCCAATCTTTCTCAAACCTGCCTTGATACAAAGTTTTGGGAAAGAGTGCACCAACACCCAGATGGCTGCCATGTGGGATGGAACATCCAGAGTTTCCCAGTCCTGTCCACATGGCAGTCATTTCCCCCGTCTCTGTCCCTGCAGCATCGGTTTCCTCCCCGTGCAGATGGCAGGAGGGGAGGGCTTTTTGGTTTTTAGTCAGCAATTGCATATCAATGAACAATCTATATATCAAATCTTCGGAATTCCCAGTTTTCATTTAAACCAAAAAGTAAGTATCTAGCCTTTTTGTTGCAGAGATATAAGGGGAAAGACATCTCTCTACAGCAAAAGGGGTATTTACATTTTAAAAAAGTGAAAGCTGGGAATTTAAAGAACCTGAAAGATAGATTGCTATAACAATATTCATTTATCAATTCCCCCCTCGCCCCCTCCAAAATTGGAAAAGCCCTGGTTGCATGGGAGGGGGGGAGGAGGTGGGTCAGAGAGAAACCTGCCATGTGGAAACCCATTTGCTGCTGTGCTGTATTGGCAGCTACAGAAGCCTGTCTCCATGTGGGAAAACACCATCCTCTGTACTCAAGCAGCTGAAGTGGTCTGGTCATGGAAGCTGTCTCGTGGACTCACATAGGTACAGGCATTCCTGCAGCTTCTGAATTATACAGAAGGCTTTAATCTCAACCAGTTCTGCTATCCAAGCAACAAAAACTGTTGGGACACCAGGAAAATGGCAAACCACTTGACAGCTACAATCCGTGACTCTGAAAGAGATCTTGGGTTAAGGGCTGGTCCTCTTCTTCACCAGGCTGGATGGAAAAGGGGGCTCATTCACAGATGAGGAAAGAGCAAAGTTACACACTGGTGCCAATATTATTTTTAATAGAAAAGAGTCCAGTAGCGCCTTTAAGACTAACCAACTTTACTGTAGCATAAGCTTTAGAAAATCACAGTTCTCTTCTTCAGATGCAAGAAGATAACTGTGATTCTTCATGCATCTGAAGAAGAGAACTGTGATTCTCGAAAGCTTATGCTACAGTAAAGTTGGTTAGTCTTAAAGCTGCTACTGGACTCTTTTCTATTTTTGCTACTACAGACTAACATGTCTAACTCCTCTGGATTGATATTATTTTTAGCCCGCTTCGGGACAGCCTCTCTGTTCTTCAGCTCACTAGATGTACAAGTAGTATTTTGTATTGCACCTACCGATTACGGTCAAGATCCCCCTCGCCTGCCTGCTCCAGCCACCAGCTCGTCTCTTCTCTAGGGGCCAGAGAGATTACTCATCATCCCAGCCCTTACAACACAGAAGCCAGGAAGAGGAGGGCCTCTTGGCTACTGTTTGCTTTCCAAAAAGGATGAGGTCATTTCACTGCATCTGAGACAAGAGTGAATTTTTATAAGCTTTATATCAGAAGGAAATTGCCAGTTTCTTGTTTGCCCTGTCCTCACCTTTCCTTGCCGCTCCCTGCACCATAAACCAGAGGGAAAGAAATTGCCTAATTGGGATTAAAAAGAGGAGATGGAGCCACTTTGCAAAGCATGGGCCTTCCCAAGCCGGCAAGTCCAACTTTATTGCAGAGGTAATCCAAGCCATGGACTGGATCCAGACTCAAATTTTCCAGTGACAGAACTTTCCTGCCTCCTGCCTCCCCCTGCAGTTCACTGATCTCCACAAAATGCCGCTTCTGGGGGGCAGGGGACCCCAAGGAATGACATGAAGGGGGTCTGCAGGGGGTGGGGAACTGGAGGAAATTGCCAATTTAGTCTGGATCCAATCCAGTTGCTTGAAGGAGCGGTATTTTTCAGGGAGAGGGGCCAAACTAGATAGCCAAACCAGCCCATTCCATACATTTTTTTAAACTTACCTTTATTAGGAACCAGGCTTTGTTCTGGTGGCGGCACTCACCAGCACTGAGTACAGGCACCTGGGGGAATTGGTGGTAATCAGTACAACCTTATATACGAGTACCAGCGTCTTTTTAAAAAAACAAGAAAAGCTAAGGTTCACAATCTGTTGTGACAGGTTATGAGCTATACAGAATACTTCTTCACGGTGAGGTTAAGTGAAATTAACAAAGGGAGAAAAAACACACTGCAATCCTAAAGAATTACTCCAGCCTAACCCCATTGAAATTAAATCAATGGAGTAACTCTGCTCAGGATTGCACGGTTGGAGGGCACCAAAAGATGTTCAGATGTTCTCGAAATAGGTTTTTCTCCCTAGTTTTTCTAAGTTTAACCTGAGCTGTATTTACTCCAATTCAAGACTAGTTTTTTCCCCTCAGGTAAGACACTAAAAAAAAAAAAGAGGGGAGGTTCATCTTACATTCGCACAGGGCTCATTTCAAAGGGGAACGCACAGGAACGCAGTTACGTGACAGGTGGCCCACCTGACTCTCAGCCATTTTGGGCCCATTTCGGGCTGGATTGGGGCTGAAATGGCCCGGATTGGGTCTCTGATGGGTGGTGGATCACTTTCCTGCTCAGCAGCGGCTCGATCCTGACCATTTGGGGCTCCCTTTCAGCCATTTTCAGCCCCCTTTTGCCATTTTGGGCCCAATTTTGGTCCTGAATGGCCAGGATTGGGTCCAAAACAGCCAGGATAGGTGATATCAGGGGGTGTGGCATATGCAAATCAGTTATGCTAATGACCCACTTCTGGTGATGGCAAGGGGCATGGCATATGCTAATGAGTTATGCTAATGAGTTATGCTAATGAATTCCTCCAGCTCTTTTTCTATGAAATGACCCCTGCATTCGCACATAAGTTACAGTTACGCCCAATAAGAAATGTTTCTTGATTAATAACTTTTTGAGGGGGTAGATCAAGACGAGCAGCCATGTTTGTCTGTAGCAGTAGAAAAGAGCAAGAGTCTAGTAGCACCTATAAGACTAACTAGCTGTGACTCATGAAAGCTCATATCCTACCACAAATGTTGTTAGTCTTATACGTGCTACTGGACTCTTGCGCTTTTTTTGAGGGGGATCCTCGTACATTCAGGGTCACCTTCCTTTTACGTAAATACGATAACTCTAAAGCTTACATATCTTGCTGTGGGACACAGTCAGAATCCCAGACTGTTCACTTGCATAATGTCAGGCCTGCCTAGGGATTTCTCTCAGACTCTCCACGTCATCAGACACAGATGTATGAGATGAAGGTCTTTATTAGAGATTTGCACCCTAGAAGTACACTGTACATAGTAATTGCCTGGAATGCCAAAGCAAAGGCCTCCCAGAAAAGTTATATTCTAGCCCCTCCCCCCGCCCCAGTTCAAATGACAATCAGTTGAAGTTGATGCAGAGCTGCAAAGCGCGAGATATTCACAGGTCTGGCAGGAAGGCTGGCTTGCCTATCTGACACACAAAGCAGATTCTATTTGGTGTGGACCATCTCCCCACAAGAAGGGGAAAATCACATAATCTTGAACGGTCAGGCAGACATCCTAGGTGGGCACATGGGAACTGTGGGTACAAGATGTACTTCCTGAGACTATCGCCCTGCTAGATAAGACCAGCGGCCCATCTAGTCCAACATGCTGAATCACACAAGGGCTAACCAGCTGTCCTGGAGGGCCAACAAACAGGGCTTAGAGGCCAAGGGCTTCTCCCGATGTTGCTTCCTAGCACTGGACTTCAAAGGTTAACTGCCTATGAATATGGAGGCTCACCTTTAGTCCTCACAGCTAGTAGCCACTGATATTCTTCTCCATTAATCTATTTATTTATTCTGCTTCATTAGACCCCTGCTTGTCTCCACAACGGGGACCCACAGTGGCTTGAGTTGCTCTCTTATCTTCCAGTTTATCTCTACAGCAACTCTGTGAGGTAGGTTAGGCTGAGAAAGTGAGATCAGCCCAAGGCCATCCAGCAAGCTTTCATGGCATAGCGGGATTCGAACCTGGGTCTTCCAGACCTAGTCCAATGATCCACTTTTAGAGCGCATCATGGCACAACCCAAACATTTTTATGCCACTGCCATGAAGCGATCTCAGAAGCACGTCCCAGTGGAACAAAGATTGGGACAGAAACCTCTGCACCATCGAATCTAGGCTCACATGCACAGGAAAGGTTTCCATCAGCAATTGCCACTTCAAGTTATTGTGTTGGTGCAAGCAAAATATACCCATCTCCTCCTGGGTTTGCAGAGCTGGTTGGGATTGGGCCAGTAGCAGCACAGGTCCAGGAGCGGATGTGTTTCTGCCCGTGCCACTCACAGCTGGGAGCAAGTGGACACTGCACAGTATCCTGGCCTTCTCTTTGTGCTGCCCCAAGCAGTCACTTGGGCAGCTTGGCTGGAGAACTGGCCCTGGAGTTAGCGGTCAAACTGGCTGAAAGTCAGTCCTAGGAAGCTTGAGTGGGACCCCAGTTCTATGCTGGCCATTGTGGCTCTGGACAAAACTCTCTCTTTCTCAGTCTGATCTACCAGAATTTTTTTTTTTAGTCTGCACTGACAATGCTGTTGCCTTAAGACAGTTTTTTGCTTGCATTATTTTCCAGTTTTGTGATTCTTCTGTTTATTAGAGATCTCTGCTGTTTGAATTTTCGTATTTTGTAATCTGCTTTGAGTGTAAGTAGGAAAGGTAACAAATGAAGACAATAATAGTAGCAGCAGCAGCAGACCTCCAAGGGAGAGGAGCTTATGAGATCCTACATCTTTTATAAACAACCATTTTGTAGCTGAAGAGAAATAAACTGGCAACAATACTTGGATGAAAAGTGTCTCTGCTGGAATGAAAGTGACCAGCAATACATGGATAAAAACTAAATTTCCACAACACTTTCCAGCATTGAATGGGAAAGTTTCTTGTTCTGCTTTTGAGAAATGTGGGGCTTTCTGCCACAAATGAAAAATGTACTCTGTCAACATTGTGGATTACAACTACTGCATTTTGGTGATTTCTGTGGTCCCTGGCCACAGCTTCCCCTGTCAGAGACTCAAGCAAGTATGTTGACCCTTGCAGGGGACAAACTGAAAGCAAATCCCAACGGGACCAGATATTTTCGGCCAGCCCTCCTCTGAGATGATGGGCAGTTCGAGGCAGCTGTTGAAGCCTCTTTATGAAGAAACAATGCAGGAGACGTCTAATGTCTTTACAATAGTCTGGTAAATATAAAGGTCGAGCAGGTATCTTGGGAAGCAAGCACATGGAGAGGCAGTGCTAGTCTCAAAGCAATATTTTGCCAGCTGCATTGGTCTCTGCTTCATGCTTTCTCCCCAGCTGGCAAAGCAGCACTTTTTATGTGTTTGGAAAGTACAGTCCCTGGCTGGAAAATATATGTAGGGAGAGATGGGGTTATTCAGTGGAACAAAGCCAGAGCACATATTCAGAGGCTCTCTTTTATGACGAATGAGGCCTGGCATGAAAACCAGGTTCTAAGGATAAGCTTGAGTTGGACACTAAGAGTGGAAACACATGAGATGAATTACACGTGAAGAGCACGGGTTGGGTCGCGCACACTTCTCTGGGAGTGGTAGTCTTACCCTCCCTCCCCCTCCAAGCTTCTGGAGGAAAACTGAGCCAAGTGGATTTTCTTACAAAAAACAGCCGCTTCACTGGATTCTCTCTTTCAAAAATCCAGTTGCTTCGGTTTTCCTTCAGGAGCTCAGAGACGGGAGGGGGGGGGGAATCTGTGCTGTGATTCCTTGCCAGGAGAAGAAGAATGGGAGGCACTGGGATTTCTCTCTCGCTCGCAAAACACCTTGGCTTTTTTCCTGCCTCTTGTTACATCATTCCCTACCTTCCCACCCACCAGAGGATTTTGGAAAGAGAGAGTGTGTTTGAGAGAGAGAAAGTCCCTCCGGTTGCGATTCTCCCCATCTGAGAATCACATTGAACGGCTAGGTTTTTTTTTTTAATAAGACTACATTTCCCAGAGATCCTTGCAGGATCTGAGTGAATCAGACCATTGGTCCATCAAGACCAGCAATAATCTACTCAGACTCGCAGCACCTCTCCGGGGTCTTTTATATCACCTACTGCCTGGTCCTTTCAACTGGAGATTGATCTCAGGACCTCTTGCACACTAAGCAGATGCTATTTGTGCTTGGTGCTGTCCAGGACACCCTGGGGAGAAAAGGAGAAACCCCACGCCATGTTTCACTACTACCCCCAATTAACATCTAGCCTGAAGAAGTATCTGAAGAAGTGAGCTGTGGCTCACAAAAGCTCCTACCCTACCACAAATTTTGTTAGTCTTATTGATGCTCCTGGACTCTTGCTCTTTGCTAACATTTAGCCTGTTAACTTTATCAATTAAAACTGCTGCATCGGTAGATTTCAGCACATCTCCAAGCGCAGCTTCCCCCACTATGGACTCGGCAAGCTTGTTGCTCCTAACAGGCTTGAAACTGCAGTGGTTCCTTTTGGTTGAAAGTCAAGAATGAGGGACTCGCTCAGGGTCCTGTTCTTACATTCACACAACTGAGGTGAGTGTGTTCAAAACAACATCCATTTATTAGCAAGGGAATACAGGGGTGGGAGCCGCTGGTTTCAGTCCTAGAGAGTCTATGCAGTTTAGGGGCCTAACTAACAAACAGAACTAACTGAACAGGGACTCCACCTCACCAGACAAAACTACACACACAAATATCAAGGGGGGGGGCACCATTCCATCGCAATGCATACAATAAAGATTCCACCAAAGCAAACCCCACCAGGGCAGGATGCCGAGCCAAGTCTCTTCGGGTTTTCACTCCCGTCCCCAACCAGCGAGTAGCCACTACCTCTATGGGATACCTTGAAACCCGCAAGTAGGGTTGCCAGCCTCCAGGTAGTGGCTGGAGAACTCCCGGAATGACAATTAGTCTCCAGGCCATAGGGATCAGTTCACCTGGAGAAAACGGCTACGGGTGTGTGTGGACTCTATGGAATTATGCCATGCCGAGGTCCTTTCCCTCCCCAAACCCCACTTTCTCCAGGTCCCCCCCCCCCCGATATCCAGGAATTTCTCAACTTGGAGCTGGCAACCTTACCCACAAGCTTTTACACAGTTGCAGCTCGCGGGATCCTTCCAAAGGCTGAAGCCGCCCCCCCCCCCCCGGGCAGCCTCCCCCGTTCCAAGCAAGCTTCTCCCCGGCCCCAAACGCCGGCCTTACCCGAGCTGCCCTCAACGAACCTTCTTCGGAGGCGCCTCCGATTGGCTGCCAAACTTCCCGGTGCGGGTTCAACGGGGCGGACTTTGAGCCACCCGCATGGCCGGCGGAGGCTTCTTTCGACTGGCAGATCCCCGAGCCAGTCAGAGCGGCTCCCTGCAAGCCGGGCAAGGAGGGGAGGCTTCCCTTGCACGCCTTCGGGCCGAAGAAAAGAATGAAAGGCCGCTGAGAAAATGCGGCGTCCCCAAATTGCCCCGCGTCGCACTCGTTGCCAACCTGCTGTTAACGCGCCGCGCGATGGGGGGGTCGCGGCGTAGCTAAGGGTCTGGCACCAGAGGCGCCGGAGAAGGCAAGTTTTCCAGGGCGCCAATGCGCAGGGGCGGAAGCCGGCGGCGGCGGCTCTGCCCGGGCTTGCGCGAGGAGGGGAGGGGGGCGCCCGCTGGCCCCGGCAGGTAAGCGGCGGCCGAGGGATCGCAGGGGGGGCGAGCTTTAGCGAGAGGCCGACGCGCAAGCCGGTCGGGGGCTCCATCCGACAGTTCCGCGGGCGTGATCGCTTCCGTGCCTTTGCGCTCAAGGTTGGTCCCGCTGGAAAGAGAAAGCAGCAGCCCCAGCTAGGGTGGGGTGGGGGTTTTCTCTAACGGCAGTGATTTTTAAAAATAAGGAAAAGAGAACTCCCCAGCAAGATCGGAAGGAAGAAAATGAAGGCCAAAGTTTGCAACTCAAGCGGCAGTTAAAAAAAATATATTCGGGGGGAAAGGAGTTTCGTTTTTACGGAGTTCGGGAATCCCGCTCGTTCCAGGAAATCGGGGCTTCCATATTGAATTGTATTTGTTTTTTCTTGGCGGGAGGGGAATGGACGGGTTATAGGCCCTGAGACGA